>NW_027133424.1:2667309-5334618 GCF_026122565.2 Emydura macquarii macquarii
CAGACTTGGAGAAATCAGATTCTGGAACTGACATTGTCCTTGAGTAAGGGAATTACATGTTCATGGATTTATGAGGTCATCAGCAATTAATTTAAGCATAAACGGTCAAACTTTCAGAAAACAGAGGGAAAATAAGCTAAAGATTAGCTATTGAAGTTAACTTGGGAAATACAGAAATAGCTAGACCATGATTTAGATATCACAGCGAAGACATACAAAGACATCAGTGTCACTCTGAAATCACATCCCAAACATTGTAAAGTCCTACTGCATTCACATCAATGTCATACTGCTTGCATGTAACAGAGACCAGTATTTATTGTATATTAGTACTGAATCCTCTTCTCTGTGCTTAAAGATGAAGTTTTATAGGCTCCACAATTGGACCGGTTGCCCTAATGATCTTCAATAAGCTCTTTGGATAGATGTAATCTGAATGTATGCAGTTACAGTACAGATGTAGAAAAATAATCAGATTTCAGTAAGAGGTCATGGAACTCATTTGCTTTTAAATAATTATTTCCACTATTTGAATCACTTCTCAAAGAATACCTTTCATTTTGAACAATCCAAAAGCACACTTTGTCATGCCATCTGTGTTCATAAAAACATGCAAAAAAGAAAATAAATGGCTATTATATCAATAACTCCTCTCCTTGCCATGGTAGAAAACTGTACTTAACATTTCGTGTTAGATATGCTTCCCGCTCCTTAACACTAGTTAGTGTTAATGTTCTCATTGTTTACCAAACAGACAGTAAGGTTAGGCTTTCTGCTCCTCTTTCCTTTAGCTACACCGCTGTGACTCTCCAACCAACTGTGCAAGTTTTTAATGCTATAAATAACTAAAATATGTTATACATTTGTCAGTTATATTTGAAATCCATATTTAGTTGTGTACAAACACAGCATTGCTTCAGTTTGACTTACTACCGTCAAACTTAGTTAGATCAACCTGTGAAAGGATAACAAGCGATAGTAAACAGGCTAACAAATTTAATATTTGTAGACATGCTCTGGGGTCGTTCTTAGTTGGTGGAGCGATTTGTCTGGTTAATTCCGATAACGAACGAGACTCTGGTATGCTAACTAGTTATGCGACCCCCGAGCACGTGTACAAATATTAAATGTGTTAGTCTTTAAAGTGCCACAGAACTCTAGTTGTCTTTGCTGTATACAGACTAACACGGCTACCCCTCTGGAAGTAAACAGGCTGACGTATTTATTTGTTTACTGTCTAAACAAAATGCAATTCTGTAGTGAGGAGAAGGCACATTGCCACCACCAGATCTCTTTGTCCAAAGATAAGTAGTAGTAATTATTTGGTTTAATACCAACTAAAAAAAAAATTGCTGCCATTGGGTTAAAAATTCATTTTTATTGAACAAATATGTTTGAAAACATCAACTTCTATAGCCTTTGAGCTAGTTGTACTTATACATAGGCAAATCAGACTATTTCTGCCTGCATGCGAGTGTCAGATATCACAAAACAGAACATACAATGTGACTTTATCAACAACCAATGTTTTACACATAGCTAATTTTGAAATTGCATTATTGTTTCCATTAATACCCAAGGTTATATCCTGTAACAATCAGATAACCTGATGCCAGACATTCTCCCCAGCAGTACATTCTCATTTTGCTGCATGACTTGACCCTAGGAAAAATTCTAAACAAGCGTACAGCTCAGTGCTAAACTGCTCTCTTCTGTCCTCTGTTCACATTGACCTTCTAAAAAACCCTTCTACTATGTTCTGCTATCAACTAACACATTAAATTGATACTACTGAAAGGAAAGAGGGACAGGAAGGGGTTATCACTGTAACTATGTTGTGAAGCACCATTTTGCATAGCACTATTATAAGACGACAGACAATCAACTAATATCCCAGCACCGTCTGCTAAGAGTTTCAATATGAAGGATGCAGGTCTTTTGGATATGATGTACCTTATATAGGAATGGTGGTCCAATTTCCCCACTGATACCTGACAAAGACCAACTTTGGTGGTACCCACTAAAACTCAGAGCAATCAATTTGTTTCTCAGTCACTAGGTGTTCTCAGGCATCATGGAGATATGTTTATGCTTCAGGAGTGATGCTACTACCTGACACACACAGAATGATACTGACATCAAAGACCACTTGTTCCTAGACTAAGAACAAGTTGGGGAGTCTGGTCAGGATCCTGGGGATAAAAATAATAGCCTTTAAAACGAAACCATGAGGACACGACAGGTTCTGATTTAATCAAGACCTGTGAAGCCCTTTGAAACTCGAGTTTTATGTTGTATTAGGTAGAGGTAATATAGCAACTGTGAATTCATATACGGCAACCATTAAGAGTGCAAGAAAAGTTTATACTGTGAAGTATTTCACTGGAGGAAGAGCAAGATCCTGCCCAGAATAATCTTTGCTTAGAGGCAAGTAACAGGAATAACCATAGTGAGATGCTCTGGGCAAACAGAAGGGAAAGCAGCACTACAGAAAGGAAAATAAAACACTATTTCCACTATTTAGACAGTGGAAAAGAGATTTGAGTTTCACGCTGTTTCAACTTAGAGCACATACTGCTGCTAAAAACAAAATCAGAGCCTGGGAATAGGCTGGGCGTACAAGTCAGGTTTATTTTAGGAGGTTACATACCAGGGAGGGTTTGAGAAGAATGGGGAACAACACGGACTCTTGTCCACTAGCCAAATTGCTAAAGATTTTAATATCCTTTTCCAAACTCTCATCAACCTGTACTATAAATAATACAAATGCCAGTTTCATATACAGCAGTAACTATGGAGCCAGGGGACCAACCATATCAGTATCTTCCAGGCCTTTAGTAATTCATTAATAGTAATCAGAAACCCTGCTGGCAAGGACTGCAAATGAAGCACTGTGCACACTTGTATCCTGTTCTCAGCTACTAGCAACACAAAAGGTTTAACTGCATATTATTAATTGTATGATAACATCTTTGTGTTGGTTGGATCTAGGGTATTTTAAATTGAACATCCTGTATTTGACTTATGCAGTCTCAGTACAAAGGGTTTCAATGTGGACTGCTAAGCGTAAACAACTTGACATTTTAGCATATGATTGGAAAAATCAGGGTATTTTAAATAGTGCTTCCTGCCAGCAGATTTGTAAAACTGCTGGTTTTAAAAGCCTATGCTTTCTTCTTCAGAGTGCATTATAAATTGATGCTAATCAGAACTCTTTACACAGGGACATTCAACAGTTTCAATCACCAGAAAGGAAGAATGAATGAACGCAGACACTAGAAATTTTCCTCTGTTCATCACTTCTCAACCACGCTGGTGGAATCCCTCCCCAGCCACTTGACAATGGGGACTGTAAACAATAGCACATTCTCTAAAACCTAATTTGTAGGGCTCTCTCTGACAACAGGGTTCTCAGCTGAACAGAGCTGCTCTTTTAAGGGGTGAGGAGGGAGATAGGGAGAGAGAAGAGACTGTGCCAGGAGTTTGGCTTTACATACCCCTCTCCCCCCCCCGACACACACTCTGAGAAGTGACTATTCGCTTGCAAAGAGTTGACTGTAGGGATAGGTCCGAGCAGCTTCTCATCCCCGGCTGGGTCTCAGACATCATGATATGGCTTTGCTTAGATGTCATAGTCAAAGGCAAGCAAAGCACCTGTTTAAGCGTGATTTCAGTAGCGCCTAACACAGGAGCGCAGCACCAGCACCACTCCTCCCAGTCTCTCGGAGGGGAAACCCTTCCACTGAACCGCGGCCACCTAACAAGCAGGCTCGTTCCCAGTCTAGTCCGCGGGCGGGCGCCCGGGGCGCATGAAACCGAACCCAAGGCAGGCGCTGGGAGGCAGCTCCCCAGGGCGACAGCGTGCCCGGAGCGCCGCGGCGCTAGGCAGAGGATGACCCACAGGGGGGCGGGGGAGTTGCCGGTGCCCCCTGAGGAGAGGAGAGGAGAGCAGGGGAGGGGAGAGGAAGGGAGAGGGGGCGCTCCTCACCGTAGACCCGGGCCCAGCCCTGCTGCTGGCACACCGACTCCAGCAGGATCCGGTCCATCACGCCCGCGGCGGCCCCGTCCAGCTCCTCCAGCTCCTGCCCCGCGAAGGGCTCCTGCCCCCAGGGCGCGGACTCGCCAGCGGCGCCCGGGGGCGGCTCCATGCTGCGGGGGCGGGCCCGGCCCGGGTCGGACCCGGCTGCTGCCCGCTCGCCTCCGGTCACTGGGAGCCCTGGCCCGGCTCCATCCGCCCGGCTCGGCTCGCTCCCGGTCCGGCCCAGCGTCGCCCGGCCCGCGCGTCCTCTCCGGCTGCGGCTCGCGCAGGGGCCGCCGCTGGCTCGCGCTCACTCTCCGGCCGCGGCGGCTCCGCTTCCCCCCCAGCCCCGGCGGCGGCGGCGGCGGCGGGCGGCATCCCAGGGAGATAGGCACGAGCAGCGGAGAGCCGAGCGCCCGGCCGCATGGACAAGCGGCGGCTGGAGGAAGCAAAAAAGTCTTTGCCAGGCCAGAGCAATCGCCCGCCGAGCCATCCACCTGCATCCAGGCTGCTGCCCTGAGAAGGGGAGGTGGGAGTGAAAATCGGGGAGGGGGCAGCTGCAGGGGTCCCAACAGCGCAGCGCACGCTTGTCAGAGTCAGGCAATCCCACACCCAATTCCCCCTCCCCACCGGACGCAATGGGAGGGGTTTTATCCAGATCCTAGCTTTGCATCTCAGCCCCCTCCACTGAGAAGCCCAGCAGCTCACTGGGGCTGCCCCTAGGCCCTGCCTGGCCTCGCTCACTGGGAGGAAGGCTCCCCATTAGCAAGTCATTTCTCTCCCGACATATCCCTCGTTCCAAGGTCACACTGCCCTGGGGCATCATCCCTAAAACCACACCTATACAAATCAATGGCACAAGCACCGGCCTCGCAGCTGTGAAAGCTTTCCTTCCATACACAGGCCATGCCACCAGCATCGGCCACCCCAGGATGACACTGTTATAATGCATGCTCACTGCACGGGTCAACACCTGGAGGCCGTTTGGACACAGAAGCTAAGGCAGAATGTGAGGTCTTTGACTAGGATGCCCATCATCCAAAATGTTAAGTAGTCATTGTAGTTAAATAGCTCTATCAATAACAAACGGATGAAGATTCTTAGTCTTGCCAGCAATCCCTCTCCTAATTGCTCAGATTTAATTCCTGGCTCTTGTGAGATCACCATTGCTAACTTCAGTAGTCACCGAGTCTTCGACCGTAGACAAGACCTGAATTTTGAATGTAAAAACGAAGCATAGCCAACCTCTCTTTATTAAAGAGAGAGAGAGAGAAAAAACACCTTTCAGTCTTTCTTTAGTCATCATAAAGATGTAAAAAAGAGCACACGTCTCCCCCCATTTCTTTTGCAGCTTCCCTAAGCAGTATATCATATGACACATAACACCCATTTCTGATCTGCATTGGCTGCCTGTAGATTTCCAGTTGAAATTCGAGATGTTGGTTTTAACTTATCTAATCCTAAATAGTTTTAGAAGGTTCTTTGGAGTCTACTCCTGCATTTTTAAACACCTATTTAACTTCAGTTACACACTTGGTCTAAATTTTTTTACCCTTCCAGATCCTCCCCAAATGCTTGAAAGAAAAGGTGCAATTTGGAGCATAAGTGTGCTGGCGGGATGGGAATATCATTGAATTGTTTCAGTTTTTTGCTATTAATGGAGGTAGGTTTTGTTGTTCATCTTGAATGTCCGTATACTTCACTGATCTCATTAAGTGTATAAAAAGGTGTACAAAAGTGCCATAGCTTAAGACAATTAAACAATTAAAATGAATGGTTGTAAACATACTATATATATGTATATATGGTAGTCTTTCTTTTCTCTAATGATATATTGTCATTTCAATTTTCTTTTTATGTCTGCTTTCTGTTCCTTCCCTATAAATCTATGGTTATCCGTTTATGGGTACCCAGTGATCAATACAAACTGGGTGACTTCATCCACTCACGTAGATTCAGCTACTATCTCTGTGCTGTTGATTTACAAATCTGCCTGTCTCTCCAACATTTTTCATGGATGGCTCATCCACAACTGAAGCTCAACATGGCTAAGTGTTTGTCTCTATCGACAGTTTTTGTACGGCTTGTTTTGAAAACAGTACAGTTAAAGCAATCCAATCCCCTAGTGTGGCTACAGATATACTGGTATAAAAGTGCCTTCTTATATCAGTATAGCTTCTAACCCCAACATTTACAAATGTAACTATTTTGGTAAAAAATCACATCCCTAACCAAAATAGTTAAACTGGGACAGGGACAAAGGAAAAGCAGCTTGCACCTTCCCATACTGAGGGGCTGTAGTGCAGCTCCTGGCACAGGTTAGGCCAGCTATGAAGACTGACCTATCTTTGTGACCCTTGCTTCAAAGGTCCCTACAGGGCATTGCAGGGAGAAGAGTTGCTAGAATGTAAGAAAGCTCCAGTGACACCCCTTCTCTACTCCTGCTCACCCCACCCGAGGACATGCCCTGCATCTTGGCTCCTGAGTGACCCCTGAACTGGGAGAAGAGAGTATTTATCCAAACCTTGTGGGCCCGTTATGCCAGCCTAGCTGGCATAAAAATACTGTAGTGCACTGATTAATAGGGTCCCTAATTTTTCATCCCAAATCTTCTCCACCCTGCACCTACTCCATTACTATTCACACACACACACACACACCCTTATCCAGGCTCATAACTTCTAGAGTCATCAAACAATAAGGTCTTCAAAGCTTCCCCTTAATTTCTTCCCCCAAAGGAGAGAGGCTTCTCCTTCTTGGCCTCCCAGAGACTGATGCACATTCTTTGCCCAACAGCAGCTCAGTGGTCCTTTCCCTTGCTTCCTGCCAGCTGCCTTTCTCTCATAAGCAGCTGGCAGCAGCTCCAGCTCACTGCTGTGAACAGCTGAGAGGTAGCTGAAGGGGAAAAGGCAGGAGCTGCTGTGGAAACCGAGAGAAACAGAGGAGAAGCAGGCATGGGATGAGGAAAGGATGTGGCTGCTGAGCTGCTGCCAAGAGAAAGAAAGAGCAGCACTTGAAATAGCTATCTGCCTATTGCTGCCCCACTGTCCTGCAACATTCACTGGAACATCAATTACACTGGACTGGACTGGCCAAGTCAGGACTAGTTGCTGGGCTGCGTTTAATCAACTGACTCTTTGAAAACTTTAAATGGGAGTCCTAGAACTAGCTGACAGTGTGATAAGAACATGAGACTGGCCATGCTGGGTCAGAACAATGGTCCATCTAGCCCTTTACCCTGTCTCCCGACAGTGGTCAATGCCGTGTGCTTCGGAAGGAATGAACAGAAAACAGCAAATTATTGAGTGATCCACCCTATTGTCCAGTCCCAGCTTCTGATTGTGGTGCTGACCCTGGACCACTAGGTCATGATGGGGATGGTCAGGCCTAGTGGTCAGAGTCAAGAGTCAGCACCACAATCAGGAGTCAGCGCGAGGTCAGAGTGAGAGTAAGACTGGAGCAGACTACAGCTTGGGGAGTCTATTGCCAATAGCAGGCAAGAGAGATTCCCTAGCCCTGGAACAACACCGAAGAGCGTAAGCTGATGTTCCTCCTGTGAGCTTTATATACCTGCCCTAAGAGTCATCAAACCAGATCCTGATCTGTGGATTGGCTGGAGCCTAGCACAGGAGAGACTCATCATCCTACACTGGCAGTCAGAGGTTTACGGACACTTGGAGAATGGGATTGCATCCCTGACCATCTTGGCTAACAGCCATTGATGGACTTATCCTCCAGGAATTTATCTAATTCTTTTTTCAATCCAGTTATACTTTTGGTCTTCACAACATCCCATGGCAATGAGTTCCACAGATTGACTGTGCATTGTGTGAAGAAGTACTTCCTTATGTTTGTTTTAAACCTGATGCCTATTAATTTCATTGGGTGACCTCTGTTTTTTGGATTATATGAAAGGGTAAATAACATTTCCTTAATCACTTTCTCCACACCATTAATGATTTTATAGACTTATATTATCCCTTAGTTGTCTCTTTTCTAAGCTGACCAGTACCAGTCTTTTAAATCTCTCCTCATACGGAAGCTGTCCCATACCCCTAATCAGTTTTGTTGCCCTTCTCTGTACCTTTTCCAATTCCAATATATCTCTTTTGAAATTGGGTGACCAAAACTATACACAGTATTCAAGGTGTGTGTGTATCATGGATTTATATAGTGGCATTATGATATTTTCTGTTTTATTATATATCTCTTTCCTCATGGTTCAGAACATTCTGTTAGCTTTTTTGACTGCCACTACACATTGAGCAGATGTTTTCAGAGAACTATCCATGATGACTCCAAGATCTCTTTCTTGTGTGGTTATAGCTAATTTAGATCCCATTATTTTGTATGTAGAGTTGGGATTATTTTTTTCAATGTGCGATACTTGGTGCGATACTTGGTTTAAGATCCTTTGGTGAAGGACCTTTATAAAGACTTTCTGAAAGTCCAAGTACACTATATCCACTGGATCACCCTTGTCCACATGCTTGCTGACACCCTCAAAGAATTCTAGTAGACTTGAGGCATGATTTCTCTTTACAAAAACCATGTTGACTCTTCCCCAACATATTCTGTTTATCTGTGTATCTGATAATTCTGTTCTTTATTATTGTTTCATCCAACTTGCCTGATACTGAATTTAGGCTTACTGTCCTGTAATTGCCAGGGTTGCCTCTGGAGCCTTTTTTAAAAATGAGCTTTACATTAGCTATCCTCCAGACATCTGGTATAGATGCTGATTTAAGCAATAGGTTACATACCACAGTTATTCTGCAATTTCATATTTGAGTTCCTTCAGAACTCTTGGATGAATGCCACCTGGTCCTGGTGACTTATTACTGTTTAATTTATTAATTTGTTCCAAAACCTCCTCTACTGACACCTCAATCTGGGACAGTTCCTCAGCTTTGTCACCTAAAAAGAATGGCTCAGGTGTGGGAATCTTCCTCACAACCTCTGCAGTGAAGACAGATACAGAGAATTCATTTAGCTTTTCTGCAACTGTCTTGTCTTCTTTGAATGTTCCTTTAGCACCTTCATCATCCAGTGGCCCCACTGATTTTTTGTCAGGCTTCCTGCTTCTGGTTTACATTAAAAAATGTTTGTTCTTAGTTTCTGTATCTTTTGCTAGTTGTACTTCAAATTCTCTTTTGGCCTGCTTAATTATACTTTTACACTTGACTTGCCAGAGTTTATGCTCCTATTTTCCTCAGTATGACTTCCAATTTTTAAAAGGATGCCTTTTCTCCTCTGATCACCTCTTTTACTCTGCTGTTTAGCTATGATGGCTTGTTTTTTATTTTGTTTTGGTCCACTTACTGTTTTCTTTCTTTTTCTTTTAATTTTGGGTATACATTTAGTTTGAGCTTCTCTTATGGTGTTTTTAAATATTTTCCATGCAGCTTGCAGGCATTTCACTCTAGTGACTATTCCTTTTAATTTCCATTTAACTAGCTTCCTCATTTTTGTGCAGTTCCCCTTTTTGAAGTTAAATGCTGCTGTGGTGGATTTCTTTGGTATTTTAGCTCCTACAGAGATGTTAAATTTCATTACATTATGGTTGCTATTACTAAGCAGTTCAGCTATATTCACATTGTGGACCAAATCCTGTGCTCCACTTAGGATAAAATCAAGAATTGCCTCTCCCCTTGTAGGTTACAGGACTAGCTGCTCCAAGCAGCAGCCATTAATGCTGTCGAGAAATTTTATCTCTGCATCCCATCCTGAGGTGACATGTACCCAGTCTATACGGGATTATTGAAATCCCCAATTATTATCAGGTTTTCTGTTTTTGTAGTCTCTCTAATCTTCCTGAGCATTTCACAGTCATTGTCACTATCCTGGTCAGGTGGTCAGTTGTGTATTCCTAGTGCTATACTCTTATTATTGAAGCTTGGAATTTCTATTCATAGCAATTCTATGTACAGTTTGATTCATTTAAGATTTTTACTATATTTGACTCCATGCTTTTTTTCACATATAGTACCACTTCTTCACCGGCGTAACCTACTTTGTCATTCCTATATATATCGCACCTTAGTACTACCATGTCCCATTGATTATCATCATTCCACCAAGTTTCTGTGATGCCTATTACAGCAATATCCTCATTTAATATCAGGCAATCAAATTCACCCAACTTAGTATTTAGACTTCTAGCATATGTATACAAGCTCTTATAAAATGTGTCAATATTTACTTGTCTGCCATTGTGTAATGCAATTAAATGGGGTTCTTTTTCATTTGACTGTTTTTCTTCAGTTCCTGCCTGTACTTTATTAACGTCTATCCTCTTTTATTTACTAGGATATAGAGTAACTTCTTTAATAAATCCTCTCAGAAGGGATGTCTTTGTCCAAATCTACACACCTTTGGGCTTTCCCCCAGCGCTTAGTTTAAGAACTCCTCTATGACCTTTTTAAGGTTAGATGTCAGTAATCATCCTCAGCTTATCCCTACAGTGACTAACAGAGTAACAGAAAGCAGAATGAATTATTTCTAATTTATGTATCTATTCCTGAGAGCAAGGATCTTGTGCCTGGTATTTGACATAATATTTAGACACTTTTGGTGCAATAAAAATAGCAATAATAATAATAATAATGTCAGGATGACAAAAATAATAAGGCTGACTTTGCCGGTCTAGTTACAGCAAAAATAGATGTATATGGTAAATAAAGATGTCCCAGGAATCAGAGACACTAGGATTTCATACTCATCAGCTCAGCTGTTCTGAGTTGGTGGGTCTATTCTGCCAATAATGCATAAGGGATTTATAGAGGCATAAATGTATAATAATGCAAGCCACATACATGGAATTCCTTGTATGTAAGTGGGAGAACAGACCCTCAGCTGATGCAGCACATTAACATCAAGCTTACCAGTGAACCCACAGGCAGTGGTTACAATAGGACTGGAGTCCTAGTCAAACTTAGACTGAACTCTGAAGAGACCCATATACCTATTACCACTCTTTATGGATGGATCTTACACTGCTACCAAGATCTGAGACTTCTCCTGGAACAGACAGGGGGCCTGATTCTGATCTCACTTACGTTACTTTTACACAGGGGTAATTCCACCCACTTCAGTGGAGTCACTCCTTCCTGATTACACCAAAGTAACCGAGGCCAGATTCAGCCCCTGACGCCTCTGGGGAGAGTCTTCTGTTTTCCTTGCCCCTGGGACTGAGCTCTGAAATCTCCAAGGGAAAATCTTCTTTGAACTGGGATGGAGGATAACACACAAACTGATTAAAAAACCCAGTGCTAGAGAAGGTTAAATATTAAAGAACCAACTCCCAGTTCTTGCTGCTGTCTCCTTCATCTCCTGCCAACTGCCTCCAGGATACATATGCTAACAGAATTTCTACCTCACAAAAGAGGCGGCAGTGTGTTTTTTTAATTCAGGCTGTTAGTGCTGGACTAGGAAGCAGGGAAATAGAAGAAAGGCAATGGGGGATTGCTCCAGCTCTCACTGAAGTCAATGACAATGCTCCTAGTAACTTCAGCGGTGCATAGATGGGTCCTAACAAAGCGTGATGTATTTCCAAATTATATCATCAAAGGACTTGTTCCTCTCATTTCACCTTCCATTCCGAAGAAGGTCTTTTCATAGCATGACTTCTCCACCAATGTTTCCTTGTAACTCCCCAACATTAGTAAAGTGTAAATATTTATGCCACATATTTCGCCTCATAGTGTCATTTTAGCAAAATTATAGTTTTCATTAATGGACTGAGCAGGGACTGCAGGGTAACCTCTGGTCTGATTTCATCAGGATATGCTCAGCATCTTCCCCCTTACAATCTTCTGTGTCCCACTAGGTGAATGGGATAGCATTCTGCTTGCTGGGAGGTGAAAGCAGATACCAGTCCTGAAAACGTTCACTTGTGCTAACGTGTTCTCTCACCACTTGGCTCTCCTGTTTCATGAGCTCACGACAACATGCCTCAGCTGCGCAAGTGGTTCCCAAACCTCCAGCTCAGTGGGAAAGGGTGGAACTTTTCAGGGGGAAGGGAGGTGTGGTGGAGATCATACATTGAAACAGGGAAAGTAGAGAGGGGATATGTTCTTGCTTGGAAAATAAGATGAGCCTCATGACTCACCTAGTTCGTTGCCTTCACATCACTGTTTAATAGCGTACGATGACGTAATAGACCTATAAAGCCCTAGGGGCTTGGGACTGGCTTCTCTGAGAGACAACCTCTCTTTCCCTGAGCAGTACTCCACCAGTGAAGACTTTTCAGCTGGAGTGCCCTTGGTTTAAAAGGGAGAGACCGGCCAATGGGTGGGCTCTCCAAGAAGGCCCTTTTACTGTGGATTTCATCCTTTCCCCGCTCCAGATGTGTTGGGCTTCAGGGCACACTGCAATCCACACACCTCAGGTATCAGCGGGTGGGGAGGGGGAAAGGATGAGGTGAGAGGCTGGGATTGTGGAGGCTGGTGGGATAACTTCATGTTCTGGTGGGTTACATACTCTTCAGGCTCTACAGTGAGGAGAACGGTCACAGGGTGACGCTAGCCTTTTAAGATCGAGCAGGGCCAGTGCACCTGTGTCTCATCAACTGTCTCTTAATTGGGCTTAGAAGAGGACCCTGGTCCCTAGAGGTGAGAGAGACCTAGTAAGAGTCAGAAGTGCAGCTGACAGTTGTCAGAGACCAAGGGAAGATCCCCAGAGAAGGCTGAAGGCAGGAAAGCAGCAAGAGATGTTTGCTGGCTGGCATCCCAAGCCAGAGGGCCAGGGCTGGAGAAGTCTAAAGATCAGTGAGCAGCAGAGAGAGTTGCCTGCTGATATCTAAGCTGAGAAGCTCAAGCGGAGGGTTGGAGCCTGAGAGAGAGAGGGTGTTACCCACTCACATCTCCATGCTAGAGAGCAGGAGCCAGGAGAACAAGCAAAGCAGGCACAGTGAGAGATGCTTCCCTAGTGAGGATGATCTCCCAGCAGAGAGGCCATGGAGTTCCCCTGTCCTGGAAAGAGGAGGGTCCCACTGTAGCTGGAAGGGTTGGGACAACTATCCTACACCACGTCTCTCAAAAATAGACCTCAGACCTACATGGTCTTTCTTCATCCAGTTTCATTTGTGCCCAGATCCCGCTCCCTGAGGGTCTGTGTTTCTCTTGAAAGCTCGTTTCTTTTGCCTCAGTCCTAAGCTGGGACAGCCCTTGCTCCCTGGGGGTCTGTCTTCCTACTCTCCCAGCACATCATGCTGGAAGTTTGGTCTTCCCTGCTGACTCAGAGCCCTGCAGGAACCTTCTTCCTTCCTGCAGTGTCTGTGGACATCTGCCAACCTTCTCCTTTATAAGATGATGGTGCCTTCCCTTAAGCCCAGCTGGGCAACAAATAATCACTCCAGTTGCATTGGTCCCCCCTCCCTTTTAAAGGAGTCAATCATGCTGTGACAATAGCCCACACCGGACTTGATGTGGATTGTATTGCTATATTAGGTTTTAAAAGTATGTCAAAGGTGCCTAGACACCTTTTTATGGATATAACATAAACAGCACTTGTAGATACATACATTAGAGGAGATGCAGGTCCATTTAGTTTGGTGGACATGTTACTTTCCTTGTAGTTTAGCATCATGTCATCTCACCTTGAAAGTAAAACGTCAGGAATATACAGATGGAAAAAACAGCTAGTCAGAAACAGTTAGCTTGATTTTAAGCCCAATGGACTTGCTTTTGGTTTATTTGTCTCTTTTTAATGTGTGCTGCCTTCCTGATGGACTGTTCCTGCCGTTACCTTTTAAAGTAACATGTCCAGCCTCCAGCAACCTTCACAATCAATTAGTAAAATCCTCTCAGTTAAATCCTCTTTAACAGGTAAAGGCAAGAATAATTTGACAAACCTGACAGTCTTCTCTTCACACATTGAATCATCCTAAGGAGATGTTGGACTGGCGTCTAAAATGTGGCTTTTTAACTGGTCCTTTCTGCAAGAAATTCTGCAGAGTTGATGGCAGGAGATGCTGATATAATGTCCCAGGAGTCTTGCCTGTGTATATATGAGTGGAGGAGGTTCTAGAATGCAGAGCTGGGCTGGTGAAATGGATACAGTGGCTACAGGTCAGCCACAGAAGTTTGGGTTTTGCCTTCAGTCAAGAAATGAACTCAGCAAGAAACTAGTGAGTTGTGAGTCCCTATTTTTCCATTGGGCTCCAATGAGGTGCAGGTTAGAGAAAGACTTGGCTTGAAGTCTGAGCACTCAATAATCACTGGAAGATCCAGGTTAGTAGGACCACCAGTTTCTCTTTCCTGTAATGAGTTTCCTATGATGAGGGTAATGTTCATTTATTCTTTTTATCTCTACTATTGCTTTCTAGAAACAGAAAGCAATAGTAAAGATAAAACTGGGAATTGGGTTCCCACCGTCTGTTCAGACCTGCCAGGGATCTGATTTGTTTTGGCCAGTCCTTAATGCCCCCTTCATCCCTCCTCTCACAGTGAGGTGACATCCCCACCTCAGAGCTCCTGTCCTGCCCCAGAGTAGTTTTTAACCCTTTATGCTTCCTACATAGCAAAGCAAAGCACGGAGAGAAACTGAGGCATAAACATATTTACCAAAATGTTTTCTCTTCCTTTGCTATGATGAGAAAAGACTGGGATGAATACATTTAAATTTATCTTCTGTTAAGTCTTACCCAGATAAAGTATTGCTTGCAAATACAGTAAACAAAGACACAAATAGCCTAATTTGGTCTGTCCCTGAGATGTACTTCACTAAAAATAGAAGCAGGAGGGATGTCAGATGCTCCACTATACCATGAACAGTTTATAACCAGACTGAATAGCAATGGCAACATCGATAAAGCAGAAGTGATCAGAAAATGAAAATTCAGCAAAAAAGGGAAGAAAACGTATACATTGCTCTCTCCCTGGCCCGTATTTCCCAACCAACTCTTACTTAAAAAACAAACAAACAGAATATGGAGCACAAGGCATCAGTCTGAAGGAAGGTGGTGGTGGAAAGGGACAAAACAGACCCTAGCTGTGTAATCCATGCTACCAGCATGCATCTCTGTCCCCTCTAGTGGCCAGACCCTATATAGTGCTTTTAAAATTTGCTATATAGCTTCTAAGGCAATGGATGTCAGCCAGTTAAGTCAACTAGCAGCTGCTTATGCTTTTACTTAGATTGTAAACTCTTTAAGGCAAGGACCTTCTTGTTCTGTGTTTGTACAGCACCTAGCGCAATGGGGTCCTGGCTCATGACTGGGGCTCCTAGGCATTATAATAATTGAGCCTTATTTAGAATGAAAAGTCAGAACCCCAGATTTGTGTGGGAGAGAAGTGAATTGAGTTTTAAAATGAGAGTTTGTACTCTCCATAATGAAGGGATAGTTCTGAAGTATGGATAGCACCGACTCATTACCCAGAAAAGTCTGACCAGGATCTAGGGCTCCAAAGAGAAGATGAAAGAGATCTGAATGATGCTGAGCCAGAGACAGTGAGAACATCAGTCTAGGAAAAAGTTTTACACATTTCATAAGGAACACTTATTGCTGGACATCACTGGTGGACACCCTGTCAGAATCCCATAACCATAATCCTATTTTGCATTTCCATGCCCGGTCCTCTTTGAGTGAAAAGGTCTCTAAGGACTCTTCAGATATTAATTGAGCCTCACAACTCATTCTGTCAAACAGAATCATAATCCCTGCCACATCGCTCCCCGTTTTACAAACGAGGAACCTGTGACTTACCTGTGGTCACATGGCAATATGGTGGCAGAGGCAGGAGAATGCAGCAGTTCTGACTCCAGGCCCCTTCTCTGATGCACCACATACACACCCACATTCTCTCCTTTTTACACTTCACAGTGAATGATCTCTAGGGATCTGCCAGCAGCGTGTTGACAACTCAGGTCTTTCCCAGACATTTGAAGCCAGAGAGTCTAAGGTTGTTATGTCTGTTTATGGTGTTACATGACCCCCATTACTGTAGTATCTGAACATCTCAGTCTTTAATTAAGTTATCCCCACAATATCCCCGTGAGAAGAGTTCAGTGTACCTAATACCATTATGCTAGTCCAATGTTTCCAAAGGGGCTGTATTGGTATTCCAGATATTGTTAATGTCTGTAAGGAATATTAGATAACCAAGGGCTACCAACACCTTCTGAAAACAGAGGGAAGTGACTTAGAAAAAAATGGAGTACATTTATAATCAAAGAAGTGACTGTAAAAGTGACACTTTGGGATCAAATTTGCTCAGCTGGCCAATCAAAAGAATATTTCTAACTGCCAGCACCCCAGCATCTGAAACTCCAGCCGTGTTCTTTGTGCCTCCCCAATAATAAAGATTCTGCACTTTGAATGCAGCTGGCAATGTTGTTAATATGAGAGGCAGGAGAGAATTCAGTTCACTCTTCTTGTAGCTGTATGGGCTTGGCAGGGCAGGGAGGCGCAAATCTTGAGTTTGTTCATAAGGCCAGCGGCTATAACTCAAAGACTCGGTGAGCGGACGAATAAACGGCTTCCATTTTTATAGACACTTTTCTGACCTTAATTGCAAGTTTAAGTGGTGGTTAATAAAAATGACATAAAATAAATAAACTGAGCCTTTGCCTGAATAAGCAGCTTTACTGAATGCAATGGGCCAAATCTATCCTTGCTGTAACTCCACTGAAATCAATGGTGTTGCACTAGGGATGAAGTTGATCCTGTATTATATTCCTTTTAAATTGTTTCAAGTGCTAACATGCAGTACTGACAACCTTGTTTCCTTCTATGATAGCCAAGAAATGCTGGCCCAGTCTCCAGGTAGTCTTTGTAAGTGGATTCACAGTTGCTCCTGGAAAATTTTATTTGGCAGTCCCTGCTTTTATTCTAGGTAAAATAACAGTAAGACCGTCCCACCGTAGGGAAGGGAAGTTTAAAAGTTATGGTGAAAATGTCTGAATACTCACTGGCCAGTAACAATAGAGACCCTTGCATATGTATGTCCCTGGTTTATATGCAGGACACGGCAGCAGTGACAGAAAATCATTAGTACCGGATGGCTGCTTATTGGCTGTATGAAATGAGCTGGTGGACTCCTAATGGCAGATTGCAGCAAAGAAGGTGGTCATTTCATATCACAGAATGGGCCATGGAGACTGAATGCTTCTCCCACCCTTGAAGTGACCCTGCCTGGGTAAAGGGTGATACATGTCAGAGGGAGAGTGTGGGGGATGATTACACAGATGCCATCCATGCCAGTGCCTGTTCCGTGGATAGATATAGTGCTTTACATTCAGAAACCAACATCAACTCTCCTATCCTCTGAGGAGGTAAGAGGGCGGAGCTGCAGAGTGATAGGCAGACTGGCACAGACAGAGTAAGCCCTGAGGCAGAGAGCAGGCCCTTGGGATGAAATCAGAGAGTCTGGTCCAGGTTCTGAGCCTGGGTCTTCTGCTAATCCATCAGCTTGTATCAGTTGCGCAGGGCCTGCCCCTCCTAGGGGACAAAGCTCAGAGATGGGGCCCTGGAAACCTCATAGGATGTCTTTCTTACTGCACAGCATTTTCCAGGGAAGGGGATTGCTATAAATGCTTGGAACACTATTTCTCACATGGCCATAACTGATATTTTAAACCCCAATTGCTTCAGACTAGAGACAACATACGTTTCTCAGCGAGGACTCTGTCCAGGCCACATATGATGTTTTAAAACAATGCACCCTGGGATATCTAAAAATGGGAAGAGGATCTGAGGGGAGTCAGTTGAAAGCCTTTCCACCCCAGCCTGTTCATATAACAAGTAAATGGCTGAACAGATTTTCATGCACATGCACTCTCTCTCTCTCTCTCTCTGTTTTTCTCGGATGAGACATAGCACAAGATGTTTCAGCCCAAAAGGAAGATTTTCCTCAGAAAGTTGTGAGCAAGTAAAATTTAGATTTTAGAATGAAAGATCCCTTGAGGGAAAGGATGGTTATGTGGCTGGATCACAGGACTGAAAGTCAGCAGACTTGGATTTCATTCCTGGGTCTGCACAGACTCATTCTGTGACCTCTGGTAAGTTGATTAACTTCTGTGTCTCAGTTTTCCTGTCTGTAAAACTGGCATGATAATACTTCTCTGCTATAAATGATGATGCACAGTAATCATATTAATTATAGCTGATGACACTGCCACGTTCCTGCAAAGAGACTGATGGAAGCACAGCATCTTACCACAAACGTAGGCCTTGTCACACTTGTCCTTAATGGGCTAGTACATGTACTTAAAACTTGTTCTGTATCACCCTCTAGTGACTGAAAAGGGCACCTCAGATTCAGTAGCTGGCTCCTGTGAATCTCTCAATCACTGTAGCACACAAAGAGCCTAAAATCTCTCTGCTCCAGAAGTGCATCGTTCTCCACATGCTGCCAGCCTTGGGGAAGCAGCACTAAAAGAGGCAGGCAACCTGCATCAGTCCTCTGCTCAAATTGAATTATTGCTTTGAAATAGGATTGCCAGCCTCAGCCACCCACTTGTCCTACAAATACCTTTGAGCTGTCTTCCTCACTGCTCTTTGTGCATGCACCACTCCTCTCTGGCCAATACCTTCTCCACTTTCCAAGCCTTTCCCAAGGGCCACTATGACTGACATGCCAGTAGGAAATTGCCAGCTGATAATGCTCTGGGGATTGCCAATATAAATAAAACAGGTATTTTATAGTAATTAAAAATATCTCTAAGTGCTTTAAAGCTGTCAAACTGTACTCAGAGCTAATCTATGTAACCATGGCTTCTTACCACTGTTACCCTGGTCACCTTCTCCCATCCCCTGCTTTTGTTGGTTATATTCACGTGTAGCGTCCTGTCTTAAACAGACTGTGCTCTCTTTGGGGCAGGGGCATACATTGGTTTTGTTTCACTTGAGAGATGGCATTTCCGGAAGCACAAGGCCCCCTTACCCAAGTTCAAATGCAGCAGGAAGAGTGCCACCCAGCAGTAGTTCACACACTGCTGCCAAGCCAGCCGCCGCCAAGTGGCCCTAGCCCACCAGGGTCCGAGGGTGTGCCGAACACTGCTTATGCTCTGGTATCAAAGGGTGAGGAGTACAAGAACTGCTTTGTGCTGAAAGAGTGCTCTGTGGTTGTGATAAATTGAGCTGGGTGAGGAATTAGTGTATGTAATCTGAGACATGAGGCCTAGTATGACAGGCCAGGTATGAAGCCTGAGTAAAGTAATAGTCACGCTCTATAAAGCAAAGTTCGCAGAAGTCAGGCTGCAAACCTGAGTCCAAATTCACAGAAACTGACAAGAATAGAGCTGGAATTGCAAAAAACACACATTCCTAAAGCATCACTAGGCACAGGACACTCAGCAAGCACATGCCAGAAAGGTGCTTCTAGAACATCCCAATACCAGGAATGGGACAAGCTCGCCCCCCAAAGATAACAAGGACACACTGACCCCTCTTAAAAATAAGGTGGGGATGACAATGTGATGTATAGAGCTGTTTTGATTGAACCATCCTGTACAAGGTAAAGGGAGGTATCTTGCTATGCTAGAGGATGGCAACTACACGTCAGAGGGGCAATATGCAACTTGTTTGTATCAATGTATAAAAGAGGGCCTCAAAGGGAGTGTCTTGGTCCAGCCGAAGGAGAAATGGAAACTCCTGCTGTTTACTGAGCTGATCCATTTTAACAAGCATACATGTGTTAATGGTCCTAAGACACTCCCTTTCATTACTGAAACGTATCTCTGGTCTTATTGGATAATCCAGTCACGGTTTGGTGTCCCAGTTATCTGTGCAGAGCTGGGACAGCATGCACACTGGGAGAACACACACTCAGCCAACAACTGACAACAGCATACAGAACCGCAGAAATGTAGGGCTGGAAGTCATCCAGCTCTGTGCTGAGGCAGGACAAAGTCTACCTAGATCATTCCTGACAGGTGTATGTCCCACCTATTCTTAAAACCCTCTGATGGTGAATCCCACAATCTCCCTTGTAAACCTATTCCAGTACCTAATTATCCTTGTTAGCAAGCTTTCTCTAATATCAAATGTAAATCTTCCTTGCTGAAGATTAAGTCCATGACTTTTCCTACTTTCTGTGGACCTGGGGAACATCTGATCACCATCCTCTTTAGAACAGGCCTTAACATATTTGAAAACTGTTGTCTCATCCCCCCTCAGTATTCTTTTCTCAAGACTAAACATTCCAGTTTTTAAAAAAAAAAACCTTTCCCCATAGATCAGGTTTTCTAAATCTTTTATCATTTTCATTGCTCTCCGCTAGACTATCTCCAATTTGTCCACCTCTTTCTTGAAGCATGGCCCCCAGACCTGGACACAGTTCTCCAGCAGAGGCCTCACCAGTGCTGAGTAGAACGGGACTATTACCTCCCATGTCTTACATACAACACTCCTGTTAATACACCCCAGAATTATGTTAGTCTTTTTCGCAACTCATCACATTAATGACTCATATTCAATTTGTGATCCACTATCACCCCCAGATCCTTCAGCAGTACTACCACCGAGCCAGTTACTCCCCATTTTGTAGCTGTGCATTTGACTTTTTCTTTCTAAGTGTAATGCTTTGCATTTAACTTTATTGAATTTCATCTTGCTGATTTCAGACCAATTCTTGAATTTGTCAGTGTTGTTTTGCAATCTAATCCTGTCCTCCAAAGTGCTTACAACCCTTCCCATCTTGGGTCATCTGCAAATGTTATAAGCATACTCTTCCCTCCATTATTCAAGTCATCAATGAAAATATTGAATAGTACAGGACCCTGTACAGTTCCCTGTGAGACCCCATTAAAAACCTCTCCTCCAATTTGACAGTGAACCATTGATAACTAATCTTTGACTACAGCCTTTCAACCAATGTTGCACCCACCTTATAATAACTTCAGACAGACCACATTTCCCTACTTTGCTTATGAGAATGTCACATGGGACCATATCAAAAGCCTTATTAAAATCAAGATATACCGTGGCCCAGGCTGGCTACATTACAGACTTCCTATCTCCTCCAGTTTAGCAGGAATCTTCCATCCACCTCATACACAGTACTGGAGGCAGGCTCTCCTGGCTCCTGCTGAACCAGTGGTTAAGATGGCTGTCTGCACTGGTGCTCGCATTGTTGAGCTGTACTGGTGCCAGTGGACTGGTGATGGAATGAGAAAATCACAGCTGCTGTAAAATGGTGACACCACCTCCCTGCCTCCCTCCCAGGCACTTGTTAGTTTTGCAAAGCACTTTGAGACCTGGATGGAAACACGTGACAAGAACACTATTCCAAAGTCCCTGTGGTTAAACCTGAACGCTAAAAACTGCTTTAATCTACCTGCAAGCGACTTTGTCGCCATCAGGAAGTTGTTTTCCTTGGCGTGGTGAGAAACCACCTTGTCCCGAGGCGGGGAAGCCAGTTTGCAATAAAGCAGCCTTAGCCTGAACTTCCCCTGCATGGGACCCACAATGTTTGGACTAAGACCCTCAGCTACCCCTGTCGGAGGTCTGTTCTTCCCTGCTAGGCCCTGGCTACCGTTTCGGCTAGGGGGAAGAGTCTAGGGAGCAGTCTCAGAAGGACAGGCTGGCTACAGTCTTCACCTCTCCCCACCTGGGGCCTTTGCCAGGTCAGCCCTTGCCCTGTGGAGTGGCTGGCTCTGACCTCAGGGGAGGGCACGGGGAACAAGGCTGGAGCCTAAATCCCTTTGAGGATCTGGTCCTAGGTGCCTCAGGCACATGCACCCCCAAGTCTTTCCAGGGCCAGGAGGCAGAACCTGTGCAGAGCATGGCACCCCCCCAGTTCAGTCCGTTTCTCTCCTCTTTGCCCCAGGGAGAAGGCAGGGGCCGGGCAGCTGCGGGAAGGGACGGCGGCAGGGCAGAGATTGGGGAGCCCCGAAGAGAGGTCGCCGGCGGGGCGGGGCGGGGCGAAGGCCGGGCTGTATCCACCTCCCGGAAGGCTGTCCCGATCCGGGACGGGTGCGACCGCGGCGGAGGAGCATGTCTGCAGGGCTGCGCGGCGGCCTAGGGCCCGGCCGGCTACTCTGGCTGCAGCGCGGCAGGTCTGAGCTCGGCTTCCCGTCCAGTGGCCACTGGGGGCAGCCGCCTCTGTCCCCCCTCCGGCTCGCCCTGCACCACCCGGCCGTGTTCTTTCCCTCCGGGGCCCCAGCTGTTTCCCTCCACCTGCCTCACCTCCTGTACCCCCTGCTCTGCTCACGCCCCCTTCCTGAGCTCCCGCTGCGACCCGCCCCCGTCTGGGCGCATCCGGTGCAGGGGCGCTACTGGGGTTTTTCTGGGGAGGAGGGTCAGGGCTGGGTGCAGCTGCCAAGTGTTGCCAGGCTCGGTATGACGTTAAAGGCCCCGCTCCTGGGGATCGGGTGAGAAATCGCAGCTTTGCTCCCTTCCTCCCCCCCTTACAGTAAGTTTCTAGCTCTCCTGGTTGTGGAGAAAAGAGTGAAAACATGACCCAAGTGCACCAGAAAGGCTCTGAACTCAGGAGGCAAATAAAAAGACCCCCCCATTTATATATCTTTATATAGCAGTGAAAGGGTTACAAAGAAAGTCTAGGCATAGGCATAGGATAGGCAGAGGGAAGACTTTGACACTGAGTAGAGGGCAGCCTCTTCTCCAGCAGAAAAACCTTGGTTAATCCCGAGCAGCCTTGCTTTAGGGACAAAAGGCCTTAAGTGCTGGCAATGGGTTAAATGTTGAACACCTGCCTGCACCATTCAAGGGTGTGGTTTATTATTTGAGGTAGTACCTAGAGCAGCCCCCTTGTGCTAGGCGCTGTACATATATGTAACAAAGAGATAGTGCCTGCCCCTACAATCTTAAGTATTGTTGGATTCAGTGCGTTTGGATTCTTTCATCAGTAGTAAACTTCTCTCCCATTTTGTTTTTAAAATTAAGAATGAATGCAAGCTAACCCACTTTATGGAGAGGTTATAGGTAGTCTGCTATGTATAGTCAGTAGTGTTCTCTGTATAAAATACTCACAAAGATTTCTTTTATAGCCAAAGTGTTTTATGAAATGCAGCTGCTTCTGGGGTGGGAAGGGGGCAACTGACTGGTATACAACACAGTATAATGCTAGTGCATACTCTTGTGTTGCAGGTGCAGCGCTTCAGTTAAAGAGCTTCTGGGATTATCCTCTCTGAACAATGATATCCTATCTCAGTCCTGCCGGAACTATCGAGCAGCGCTGTGCACTGAGCTGATGAAGCCGTTGATTGTTAGGAACCTCCCATCCCCTCCTCTGCAGCCCCATGAGGTACTGTGATTGAGATGCTCAGAACTGGTGATTATTTCCAATAATCTAATGTCTCAGGCTCATCATCCCTGTGTCTCAGGCTCACAGCCTTGGAGTTCTATTCTTGATTTCTTGTTTTTTGCCCCCAACATCAATGCTGTTGCTAAATCCTGCCAGTTTTTCCTCTTAAACATTTCCAAGATCCGCTGTTCCTCTCTACCATCTACCCACTCTTGATTTGTGCCCTAATCATCTCTCACCTCAATTTCAGCACCCTCCTCCTGGCTTCTCCCTCACTCTCTCCTCCCTACCACCCACAATCCAAAATGCTAATGCCGTCACAAAAATCATCTGCTTTGCCTGCCATGCGGGCAGAGTCTAGCCACTCTTCACTTCACTTCTATTTATTTATTTATTTACTTGAATGTACAGCAACATCCAAATCAGGTTTATGACACCATTTTTGCTAAGGGCTATATGAACGCACAGGAAAATGTGATTCTGGCCCTGAAAATCTTATGACATGACGGATCTGGCTGTGAGCTTCACCTGAATGGAACCTTGCACTCACGCAGAGTTTATTGGAGGATCAGAGATTTTGACAGTGCAGTCCATTGGATAGGGCTTTGGATAGAGTCAACTCTGTGCCTCCATTTCCCCTCCTGGCCTTGGACGGTCTTGTCCATTTACATTGCAAGCTACACATTTCTTACTGTTTATACAGTGCCTAGCACAATGGGGCCTCTAGATTCTACTGCAGTAATACAAGAATCTTTTCATCCATAGATCTCAAAGCACTTTACAGAGGAATCAGTATCATTATCCCTCTTTTATAGATGGGGAAACTGAGGCACAGAGAAGCGAAAGTGACTTGCCCAAAATCACGTGACAGACTAGGGCCAGAGCCAGGATTAGAGTGCAAAGCCCCTGAGTCCCAGTCCTGTGCTCTAGCCAGTAGGCCACATTGCCTCCCTAAATAATAAGAGCTTAGAAAAGAGAAGAATTCAGTAAGAAAGAGGACGGTTTGGGACTTTAAAACAAACACTGGGTAAAAGGCCTGAGTGAGTGAGTCAAGTCCTTTCCCCTGTCGGTGTCTCAAATTCCTCATCTGTAATCTGGTGGCAATACACACCTCACAGAGCTAGTTGGAGGCTTATTTTGTGTTTGTACTGCACTTTGATCAAGTAAAGCCCAGGTGCTAATTATTATTATTATATCAGCGCTTGGATGAGACAAAATAAGCTGAAAATCTGTAGTCCAGTTGCTAGTGCTCATGTGTACACAACGACCCAGTATGTGATGACACAGAGAAGCCCACTGAAATGAACAGCTGCTAATGAAACTGTGACAATCAGAGTCCAGATTCTCCTGGGTCTGAACTTCAAAGAATAAGTAATTGAATCAACTGATTGTATAGAATATTATTGTACTATAAAAGTATACTGAATAAGATATTGTATAAGAACTGGTGACACACTGGTCATGAATAGCATTGCGTGATGTGTACACATGGTGTGTAAACCGTTATGTATGTGTGCTGGAAATATGTTCCTAAAATCTGTTCTGGGGACAGACTTGATAAACAAGTTTGTCCTAGACAAAGGAAAGTTGTTTTGCTTGTTTGCCTGTGTCTCAAATGTAAATTGAGCAACCTGACAATGGAAGTTACATTGACATATGAGTCAGTAGGGGTAAGGGGAAGTCAACAGAACAAGACAAACAGCAGTGGAGAAGAACTTTAGCTGCGGATACACTTCAGAAGAATATATTTCAAAGGTTTACTGGACTATAAAAAGAAGAGGAGAAAACTCTTTAGTTATCCATCATTTAGGGAAGAAAGGGGACAGACAGCACCTCCTGAATCTGAACATTGGATTCTTCTGCCAGAAGAGCTGGAGATGCTGATAGCTTGATGTGAGAAAGCTGTTCAGGCAAAAATAGTAGCTTGCTATAGTTAAGTCTTGGATGCTAAAAAGCGTGCTTTATTTTGTTTGGCTTGTAACCATTTTCTGTTTGTTATCTCTGCTCCATATCACTTACTTCTCTGTGCTTTATTAATAAACTTATTCTTAGTTTTTACTGGAAACCATCTCAGGGCTGTGTATTAAAGTGACGTGCGAGTCCTCAGCAAGCCAACAGGCTGATGTGTGCATTGTCTCTTTGGAGGCAGTGAACTTAATAATTTCTGTGGGTGGCCAGTGAGAGGGACTGGATGCTGCAGAGAGACATCTCTGGGGGACTGGGGTTTGCTGGATGTTACCTGCAAAGTGAGATTCAGATTGGCAGAGTCTTGACGAGTTTGCTGGTGAGGCAGACAGGCCTGGCAGGGTGCTCATGTCCAGGCCAAGCGCCAGCAAAACTGTCTTGCTGAGAAGTAACACAGTGGCTGATAGTTTTGGGTGCCCTGAGGAGAGTGACACAGAAACATACTTGTTAAAAGAATAAACATCCCCAAGCAGTACAAAAGTATCCTGAGACAGTAACCATTGTTCAGTGGAAATGCTATCTTCCACCAAAACACTGTGGGCTAACTGCTCTGCTCGTGTAAATCTGCATAACTCCAATAAAATCAGTGGATCTACCTTGTTTTCTACAAGCTGAGGATCTGGTCTGTGCCTTAGAAAACATGGGAGTCTTTTGAGAGAGGGATGGTCTCAGTGGGTTGGGTGCTGGCCTGGGACTAAAAGGACTGGGATTTGATTCCCTGTTCTGCCACAGACATCCTGTGTGGCCTTGGGCAAGTCACTTAGTTTCTTTGTGCCTCAGTTCCCCATCTGTATAATGCAGATAGTAGCCCTGCCTTCTCTCCCAGGGGTGTTGTGAGGAGAAACACATAAAAAATTGTGAGGTGTTAGGATACTGTGGTAATGGGGACTTTTGAAGTACTTACTAAAGGGGAGAGCTGTTTTAAAAGAATAAAATGCCACTGCCTTGAAGTCATCCGTTTAAAATGTTTCTATTGCTGTTGCCTGAAAGGTTCCCTTCTCTCTTGCAGGTCAGGGTTGGCGTCCATTACTGTGGGGTAAATTTTGCTGATATCTTGGCCTGTAAGGGTCTGTACCAGGAGAAGCATTGCCTTCCATTCACTCCTGGTAAGTAGGAGTCTGTCCAATCTGTGCAGGTTGTAGAGTGACTAACTTAACTACCGTGTTTCATTCTGAGTGAATTGAGTGCTGGGGACAGATTGACAGAACAGCTGGGGAATAAAGACTTGAGGTGGATGTCTTCATGTTCTACTATAAGGAAGAAAATCTTTAAACAGGTTTTTCCAGACATTTCCAGGTACAATGGGACTAGGGTGAACTTCACATTCTTACAACTCAATATTTCTTTGTCCTTTCACAAAAAGAATGATGCACAGTAAGTGGGCTGTGTATTCACCCCAAATGCTGCATCCTCGTGGCTATTTGTTTCTTGTCTTTATATACTGTATTGCTGCTCTGGGGAAGGAAAACTCTCTGTGTGTATCCCTGCCCCCGACCTTATGGTTAACCACATCCAGCTAACACGCTTTTTGCACTTGTCACGTTTAAGTCAGGTTTAGCCTCACATAAATTAAAATGTGCTAATTCTACCCTGATGGATTTTCCTAACGTAAACAAGACCTTACTGGGTCACCAGTCTATGATCACCTCTCAAAACACCAGTTATACAGAGCTTTGTATTTTCAAAGCGCTGGGCAAAGTTTAACTAATTAATCTTCATAAGAATGCTGGGTGAGAGGTTGGTAAATGTAAAGAAACTCACTTTACAGATGGGGACGATGAGACACAGAGGCTGTGTGTGCCTGGGCTAAGCTTGCTCTGCAGCTTGAAGGCAGAACTGGGGTTAGAACTCAGGAATTGTAGCAACCACCATCGCAGTCCAGGTTACTAAGCTGCCCTTTAAAGTGCAATGGTTCACGGACCATTCTGTGTAAGGTGTATGGCTTTCTGCAGGCTTGACATTGTAGGCCGATGCCCTTCTCTTGCTGCTGTCCTCCTGCCCCGTTCTTCTAGTTGTGGACATGCAGCACCTCTGCTGTGTTTGTTTGCTGCACTAAAACCTTCAGGCTTGACTATCTCCTTCAGCTCCTGTCAGCCTGGGAGCTGACAGTCCCACTTATGCCATAAGAACCTCTCTGAAGAAAGGTAGCCATGTAACTTTTACTGGGGGAGGATTTTTAAAAAGTCCTTGGTTCTACTCCCACCCCATCCATTTACCCAGCGTTATCGGTCTGTTGTTCCCACAGTGCCACCTTCTGGCCTCCTAGCAGCTTTGCTTCTGAATTCTTCTTTAATACCGCCTTTGAGTGCTTTGCATATCTTGTATGCAAACCTGTGCTCTCATGGATAATAGGGTGATTAGTAGTCTGGAAAACGTTGTCATTTTCAGAGTTAAAAAACAAAGAGCAGCTGGACTCGGAGCATCTTTAGAGAGACAAGGTGGGTGAGATGATATCTTTTATTGGACCAACTTCTGTTGGCAAGAGAGACAAGCTTTCGAGCTTACACAGAGCTCTTCTTTGGCATTTCAGTCTTTTCCAAGCACTTCAATACCTTTGCCAACCAATGGACTTAGAGCTGCCTGCTTCTGCCACATGAGGCTAATGCTAACTGAACTCAACATTGCTGTGTTCTCCCCACCCCAGTCCAGAATTAGGAGTAGGGCAGACCCATAAATCCTGCCCGCAGGGGACGGTGCGTAGTGCAGCTGGGGAAGTGGCCTGGATCAGTGTCTGTGGGATATGCATGACCTTCTCCTGCTTTAGGAATGGAGTTTTCAGGGATCGTGATGGAGATTGGAGCAAATGTCAGCACAGTGCAGGAGGTAAGTGAGATGCCGTGGTTAGGAACGGATTCCCAGTCAATTGGTGGGGGTGGGGAGCATCGAGGCTGCAGTATGGGGATACTATTTAAGCTTTCTGCACTATGCTCTTGATAGTATCTGCGATGTTGTGAACTCTGCTGGATGGGTTGGAGGTGTGCGTGGGAAGGATGTGGTACTGCAAGCAGGGTGGATTCATTTACATCAAGGCGATTTAAATCATTGATTTCAACCATGATTTCAATCACCAAGAGAAAATAATTTATTTAAATCAAGTTTCGCACTGACACGTCGTCACATATTTCTTAAACAATTGTGCAAATCTGATCACTAAAACATGTTAATTTACAATGCAACTCAATGTCAATTTACAACATCTAGGAGGGTATACTTGGGGTAATTTTTTAGATAACTTGATTTCTATTAATTTAGGAAATAGTACATAATACTCATTACCTGTGTCAAGCTGCAGATGCAGCAGCAGTGCATTAGGAATGGTAAGAACTAAATCACACACACAAACACAATAGCACTTATATTTTATTAAACTAAATCTTAAATGTTACATAAATGTTTCACATTTGCAATTGCAGCAGTCTCCTGAGTTGCTGGCTGATGGCTGTCCTTAAATTCTTTTTTATATCATTTTCAAATTTTATTAACTCTAACAGACAAGTCATCACAACACTAAACATATGCTGTCCTTAAAAATTCTACAGTTAGCTCTCATCTTCCCCACTCCGACTGTCATTTTTATTCATAGACTGAAACAGAAATATGAGTTTTCCTGCTTTTCAACTCCCAGTTGATTTCTTAACTTTGAGTGAATAATACTAAACAATGAAAATATTCTCTCTGTGCCTGCAGAGGAAGCTACTGCTGTGAAAAGTTGGCTTAGCAACTGAAGGAACTCTGTTTCAAGGTGCCTGGCTAATGATTTCCACTAATTCAGTGGAGTGACTTTGTTCAAAACATCATCAGTAAACATGTACTGTTTAAATGTTCCCGCTCCAGCCCTGCAATTTATTATGATTGGCATAACGGAGGAGTGATTTTGAGATGCCCATGCCATGGCAGCATCATCTTCTTCAGAAGTTAGGCATCTACCTTTATATCTGGGGTCAAGAATGTTCACAAGAAAATGAGGTGGAGTTAGTGCTTGATCCATTCGCTTCTTTATTTCCTGCTTTCTGGTGAGGTATTTATTCAAAATATTCTCATATCGGGTCTCTCTTATGCCCAGAAGCCATGACAGTTTTTCTGTGGCAAAAGTGTGGGGAAATATAGGGAGCTGTGTGTGTACTGAATAATGTCTTCCCTTTTTCTTTCCAGTCCACTCCACTGTTCCTTTCTATTCTGCCTCCGTCCTTTGTCTCTCTGTCTTTAAGACAGTGTCTTGACTAACTCCTCTGCCTTGCTTGGCCCAGCTCCACCACCACATAAGCACAGAACAACAACAATCCTATCCAGCCTGTGTCTCTCTTTACACGTGTGACTTTAGTCTGCTGAGAAAAAGAAACCAAAACAGAAACTGAAAGCCCAGAACTTTCAAGAAGGAAGAGCTGATAGTTAGGCTGGACAAACTAGAACCATTCATTCATTTTTATGTGACTGTAAGTGTAGATTTACCATGTTTGTGATGAGATTTAATTGTAACTGTTATTTTTTAAATGAGAGAGAAATTTAGTATTTTAGTGAGTTAAAAAAATTTTAAAAATGTGATTTAAATTTTAAAAAATCAGATTTTTTTTATTTAAAAAAAAAATCATTGATTTTTATCCACCCTGACTGCAAGTCCCACCAGAGAAGGGGATAGGGATTTGGAGAAAGAAGCAAAGGTGGGAATGGGGGGAAAGGCGTGTGATTAATGGAATTCCTGCCTGAACTGTTATCAGGTTTAGTTTGTGCTGCTCAGGTTCTTTGTGGGAAAGGAGGTAGATCAAACACTTAATCCAAAGAAAGGGGTGAGACCAAGTGATTGTTCTTCATTCTAACACCTGTCCACTGATGACTTTTCGGCAGGGAGACAGGGTAATGGGTGTGACTGGCATGAGGGCAATGGCTGAGGAGTGTGTAGCTGATCAGAAGGTAACTACAATTTAAAAAGAAATTTGTCTTTCATTATTGCAAAACGTTTTATGTCTCATATTGTTTAGATTTGGGCTCCTGTTAGATCTTCTAGTCTTGTGCTTTTCTTTTTGATGGTTTGTTCTGCCCTCACTGCCATGGGCTGGGGTTTGCTCCGGAGAATCCTTGAAAACACAGAGAGGGCTGATAAGAAAAACTGCATTAAAACTCATTCATATGAAATGAACAGTTTTACCCAGTGTAACATTTAGGACAGCTTGATAACATGCTTCTGCATCATGTTCAAACTGCTCACTAGAGCTGTTTGAAAATGCAGAATTTCCTCCTCTATTCCTCTTGTTGCTCTGTCTATCCCCTCATGTAGATGCTCTGGCCAATCCCCGAAGGTGTTTCTTATGAAGAAGCTGCAGCATTGCCTGTGTCTTATGGCACAGCCGTTTTGGCCCTGGAACGAAGAGCATGCACACAGCCAGGGTAAGTGATCAGAGGAGACCAAAGGATGATGTGTGTCCAGCAATAATGATACTTAGTCCTTGAACTGTGCTCTTCTTTTGCAAAAAACCAGACAAACATCATCTCTATAAATAGAATGGCTTGCAATATTTTCAGTGAAACTTCGGTCATTGGAACATACTGCTTTGTGATTCCAAGATCCACAATGGTCTCTGGGCACTTCTAGAGAAAGAGAGCTGCCCCGATCTTTTCAATCCAAAAAGGACATTTTGATATAATTCCATTTCATAAAAATACTTGAAAGGTTTTTGGTTATGTTCTGCATTGGAACGAAAACAAACTTTCAAACCTAAAAGGTTGTCACGAAACAGAATTGTTCTCCAGCCAGCTGTGCTCATAACATCTAATCTCCCACATTAGGCACACATCACAATAATGTCCAGACACTCAGTGAGCTCATTGGGTATTATCATTGCCATTTTGTAGATGAGGAAATTAAGAGATAGAGGAGGTCTTTTGGCCAAGGTCATGCCGTATGTTAGTGGTGGAGCTTGGAATAACATCCAGGCACTCCAGGTTTCTAAACTCTTCTCAGATCACTAGATCAGGCAGCCTATTTGTCCCACTGGGAGTGAGCCTGGAGGGCTTCCCTGATTCACGGTGAGTTTGACAAGAATGTAGTGGAAATTAATGGGCATTGTGTTATCTTCCGGAGGGTGAAGATATGTATTTCTTTAAGTGTCAGCATCCGCACTGAGAGTGAGAACCACATAGTAAACCAGAGCTGGATGCTAGATTCATCTTGAGGACATATGAAGCAACACTCCTGGGAAAAAAAAAAAGATGCAGATCTTTATCCATTAATATTTTATGAGAAAATACTAGATTAGAATAATCCCTGTTAGGCATGGGAATGACCTGTTCTGAGAGGCAGCCCATCTCCCTACCTCTCCCAGCCAGGGCAGATCTAGTCTTTACAGTATATTTTCTAGTCCTTTATCTAGGTTTTTTTTTTGTTTTTTTTTATTGTCCCAAGTGATGACATGTCTGCTGCTTCCCCTGGGGGATCATGCCACTGTCTGGTTTCATGGGGTGTTCTCAGCAGAGAGCTCCCTCTTTTAGGCCTTGAGTCCCAGTCTGTGTTTCAGAGTTTTGTCTGTGAGGGCTGATTGTAAGGTCAGAGCACCAGGTTGTTCGTAACTCTGATATGTTCGTAACTCTGAACAAAATGTTAGGGTTTGTTCTTTCAAAAGTTTACAACTGAACACTGACCTAATACAGCTTTGAAACATTGCTATGCAGGAGAAAAATGCTGCTTTTAACCATCTTAATTTAAATGAAACAAGCACAGAAACAGTTTCCTTATCTTGTTGAATCTTTTTTTTAAGTGTTCCCTTTATTATTTTAGTAGTTTACGTTTAACACAGTACTGTACCATACCGTGCTGTATTTGCTTTTTTTTGGTGTGTGTTCTCTGCTATTGCCTGATTGTGTACTTCGGGTTCCAAGTGAGGTGTGTGGTTGACCAGTCAGTTTGTAACTCTGAGGTCCTGCAGTACCTTTTAAATGTACAGAGAAAGAATAGTTTCATGGTTAACATTGTACTGGACTCAGGAACCTCGGGTTCTGTTTCTTTCTCTGCCAGAGACTGACTGTGTCGCCGTGGGCAAGTCGCTTAACCTTTGTGCCTTGGTTCCCCCATCTGTAAAATGGGGCTTATTCCTGACTTCACAGCGATGTTGTAAATAAATAATGATTATATTTACTGATGTTTGTGAGGTGCTCAGATACTACGGGATGGGGACCATAAAAGTATCCGGACGGGAGATTGTCACCGTAAAAAGGCAATACTCTAGGCGGCAAATTGTGTGTGTGTTCAACTCCCTTGGCCTGTGTGTGGAGTGCTTTTATAGACTCCAAATACACAAACACACTGATAGCTTTTAAACAATTTAAAATAACATATTGAAAAAAGCATTTTATACCCTTGTGATGCTCTTGGCGAAAAGGTGAAGCTGCTGAACAGAGAGATATTACAATAGTGGCTATTGCTGTGAAATAGCTGGTAGGGCTGGGGGGAGATCCCAGGCAGGCAAACTGTGTACAAGTCAAACCTATTGTTTAGCTGAATATTAGCCTTTTGCTGCCCGATGTCAGTTCCTGCCATGCATTGCTCTGCTAATTTAGCCTCAGACAGCAGCTGTCCTTTTGGAAAAGTAGGCTTGTACTGAACTCCCATACCACCTTCCCATGGAGAATCTCTGAGCTCTTTACAAACAGGATTGAATTAGGCCTCCAAACACCCCTGTGAGCATCGCTCGCCTTTTACAGATGATGGGAGCAAAGCCGTAGAGAGAACTGACTTGGCCACATTTACATAGGAAATCCGTGGCAGAGCTAAGGACAACATCCAGAGCCTAGATCATCACTAGAGTATCTGGTGCCTTAATTGCAAACCTGTCCTTTCCCCACAGTGTAGGAAACTATACATTCCTGCCCCAACTATACAAACAGCACAGTTTGCTGTTACACCGGAACTGGAGTAAACGTACATCTGCTTATAAAGTCATTGAAAAAATGCAGGTATTCTCTTATCAGATCATTTCACTTCGAAATGTAAAAGGTTCACGCTGGAGGGGGGATAGGGTATCTCGTTTCACCCACCATGAACTGGTGTTTAGGAAAAGTCAAGCTCCCCTTACTCATGCTCTTGGGAAAGATTTTGGTAAAGAGAATAGCATTGGCAACGGGGAAAATTCTTGCTATGGAAATAGACCACGGGTTAAATCAATTGCTGGAGTATTTTTAAGCTGATCAAGGAGATCTTTCATCTTCAAAATGAATGGGAGGCCGTGTATTGTTTGAAGGCAGGCACACAATGCAGTGCTTTTCTGTTGTGTGAGGAAGCTCTGTTTATTTCAGTCTCTCTGTCTCTGTCTCAGAGAAACGGTTTTAGTGACAGCAGCCGCCGGGGCCACGGGACTTGCAGCTATTGACATAGCTGCCAACGTTCTGAAGGCAAAGGTATTTCCTCTTCAAAAATGAATCTGTGTTTGTCTCACTGTAGTAATGACAGCTCGCTCCACCTGAGCATTCAGAGATCTTTACAAACACTAATGAATTAAATCTCGTAAGATAGGCAAGTATTATTCTCCGTTTTCAAGTTGTGCATAGTAAAGTATCTATAGGCTTGGGAGTTGTCCAAGGTGTCACAACGAATTATTGGCAGAGGAGAGAATAGAACCCAGGAGACCTGTAAGGTCAAAGGGGTTGGTGAGCCAGTAAACCAGGATCCTTCTCTCAAACAGCATGCATATGTTCTGATACACTTTCCCCTCGTGAAACACGTGCCTTCCCTGAGCTCCTGCTATATACTCCTGTATGGATCCCCATCACTTCCCTTGATTCTTTCCAGGGCAGGATGGAGCTCTTATCCCTTTGAGAGATAGAGGGGAACATTTTCAAAGGTGCCCAAGTGACTTAGGTGCCTAAGTCCCATTTGAAAGTGATTTGGGCATTTATGAGTCTAATTTGTATTGAAAGTCGATTTGACTAAGGCTTCTAAGCCACTTGGTCCTTTTGAAAATTTCGGCCTTAAGATTTGAACCAATGTAGATCTAAGGGAAAATAGGGTTTGATGTCTATGGGAATAAGAGATGGATTTCTTTCCAACCATAACAGTATAAATAAGGTTAGGAAATAGTATGCCTTGAGTATTTTTGAAAGATAGCTATTTTTTTAATACAAAGAACTGCACAAAGTGACAATGCTAAATAACTCCAGCTCAGATTGTTTCTTGTGCATGATATTATTTATTTGTATTATCATAGTGCGTAGGATCCTCAGACCTGTGCTGGGTGCTGTACAAATATAGAACAAAAAGACAGTCCCTGCCTCAAAGATCTCACTGTCCCTTCCAACATGAAAGATCAGATTGTAACCCTGGGCTCTTCTTTGTTTTCAGGTGATAGCAGCAGCTGGAAGTGATCACAAATGCAACCTGGCACTGCAGAAGGGTGCATCCCACAGCGTGAATTACACCCAAAGGAGTTTAAAGGAAGAGGTGAAGAAGCTTACAGATAACAGAGGGGTCAATGTAGTTCTTGATGCCGTCGGAGGGGACATCTTCAAGGAAGCTCTACATAGGTGCGTTGAAATACAATTCCAGTCTCATTCTGAGAGATGTGGATTAGGGGTGTGAAATGTGTGGTCTCCTGGGACCCCTGCATGCTTCAGAAGTATCCAGTTAAAACTGCAAGAAAATTTAGGGAGCCAGAATGTAATTCTGCCAGCTAGAATTTGGGCGTGGCACCTGTGCTCTTATGGAAAGTGCCATGGGCTCTTTAATGACCACAGATATTTAGAGCCTTGATTTTTTCACATGTAATCAGAAAGAGGGGTGCCACCTAGCGCCATGGTGGGGCGTTGATTCAGCCCCGACTGGTAGAAAGTGTCTCTCTGATTAATCCGCAGAACCAGTTCATGCAGACTTCCCCAGTTTCCCTGAGAGGTCCCGTGCAAGTACTAGCTAGAGCTGAAGTTCTGAAACTTAATAAAGAGATCATTGTGGACAAGCCTCCCTGGCACGCACAGCATGTACCTGTGGCAACTACAGTAACTGCTCGCGTGGAAAAATAAAAGTAGGAAAATACTGAATGTGTTTTCACCTGTCCTTAATGCAATGTAAAAGCTGGAAACAACATGGAGCAGTCAGCGTCATGTGACCAGCCAGCTCTGAGGCCACCAGCAATTGCTCAAACTTGGAAATGGCTGGCCCCCCTTTTATTTGACAAACTCTAATGAGATCCTATCTGCAGATGGTACGGTGGCAAACTCCTCTCTCCACTGAACTAACGGCCTAGTGTTCCCTTTTTTAACCGTGTTTCATTAAGGATCAAGTTCTGGTCGCACTAAAGAAAGTGAGGCTGCATTTGGAGTATTGTGTCCAGTTTTGGGCCCCCCATTACAAAAAGGATGTGGAGAAGTTGGAGAGAGTCCAGCGGAGGGCAACAAGAATGATGAGGTGGCTAGAGCACAAGACTTACGAGGAGAGGCTGAGAGAAGTAGGCTTGTTTAGTCTGCAAAAGAGAAGAATGAGGGAGGATTTGATAGCATTCTTTAACTACCTGAAAGGGGGTTCCAGGGAGGATGGAGCTAGGCTGTTCTCAATGGTAGTAGATGACAGAACAAGGAGCAATGGTCTCAAGTTGCAGTGAGGGAGGTCTAGGTTGGATATTAGGAAAAAGTTTTTCACTAGGAGGGTGGTGAAGCACTGGAATGGGTTACCTAGGGAGGTGGTGGAATCTCCATCTTTAGAGGTTTTTAAGCTGCGGGTTGACAAAGCCCTGGCTGGGATGATGTAGCTGAGGTTAGTCCTGCTTTGAGCAGGGGGTTGGACTAGATGACCTTCTGAGGTCCCTTCTAACTCTAATCTTCTATGATTCTAAAACACAACCCCCCCAGTTGGACCAGGATTTGACCCTCTGCTTGTGCTGCCTCATGAAATGTATCTTCTTTCCCTCCCCTTGCAGCTTGGCTTGGGAGGGCAGGATTGTAGTCGTGGGTTTTGCTGGAGGAGCCATCCCCTCTGTCCCAGCCAACCTGCTGCTGCTGAAGAACGTGTCTGCCTTGGGAGTGTACTGGGGTCGATACCGGGAAGAGGACTTCCCTGTTTTTTCATCATCCCTCTCCTCTGCTGTTTGGTACTGCCAGGAAAGACTGATCCGACCTCACTTGGGAGCAGTCTTCAAACTGGAAGAGGTAAAGTGCTGCTCACCATGTCACTTGTTGGCAGGGTTCACGGTTGTCTGAGAGAGGCTGAATAGAAGGAAGAAGCAGTCTATCAGCATGCCTTGGGGGGTGGGGAGGCCCAAAACTTGAGCTCCTGTACCTTGAAGACAGGGAGAAATATGAGTTACCATAGGAGACACATGGATTTGATCTATGCCTCAGAGCTAACGCTAAACTCAGATATCAGCCAAGAACCTGTCATCACGGCAGGAAGGAAATGCTACTGTTAATTAAATTAGAACCCTTGTATGTGTATTTTCACAAACTGGGATGACCTCATGCAGTGTCGAGCTCTCAGGATTGCATTGTGTAGAGTTAAGTTTTATGCTGGAGTGAGTTTTGTGTGCAGTGAATTCCCTCTGATTTGTACAAAAAACCTACCGTTTTCAAACACGGCACAGAACCCTGGTGTTTTTTAAGAAATTTCATTTTTCCCCCCTCCTTCATTCCAGTGTTATTGGCTTTAAACTTCTCCAATATGTTATGATTATTATTTAATATTTATGTTTTAGAAGTGCCAGCTTGGGTTCCATACCTTGTGCTAGCCACGTTACTGACCTATAGAAAATGAGAACTCCTTCCACAAAGACCTTACAGTTTAAAAGACAGTAATACAGTGGATTAAAGTTTTTTAAAAGGTAAATTAGGGGATGTAGTTGTGTCTTAACTTACATCTCTCACTCTGGGAGCCATTTAAGGAGTCAGAAATACACATTGGTTGATAATTTTCTGGAATTTCAGTTCCTGGATAATGGAAGAGCCATGAGATGGTCAGCTCTTGTGTTATTTCAGCTTCATAAATGGATCCCTGTGGCAAAAAGCCCACAAAGAGCAAATTCCAATACAAATGCTGAGCCGTTTGTTCCTGCCGAACAAACTGTGACGACTTGCTCAGGTCACCCAGATCTGTGAGCCACTCTGTCACCGCTCTGCCTCAGCAAGAGTGAGCTTTGCTGCTGATAAGCCATATGTCAGCTCCCCGACACACCAGCTTGTCTACCTTGCCAGCAAACTCTTCACAACTCTGCCAGTCCAAACCTTGCCTTGCTGGTAACAATCAGGGAGCCTGAGTTCCCAAAAGACATCCTTCGGCAGCGTTCAGTCCCTCTGACAGAAGTTAAGTTTGCTGCCTCCAGAGAGACAAAGCACATAACAGCCTGTTAGATGAACTGAAGACTTACACTTCACTTCAATACACAGGCCTGAGATGGTTTTGTAATAAAACAAGAATACGTATATTAACAAAGATCATAGGCTTAAATTATTTCAAGTAAGAGTAAAAGAAAGATGAAAAGTTACAAACAAAACATACTTTCTAGTGACTAAAACTCAACTTCAGCAAGTTATAAACTTTTGCTGAGCAGGTTTCTTACCTATATTTAGTTCCCAAAGACTTCAACCCCTTTGGTTGAAGGATCTGCCTGTGACAGAGTGTACCAGCCTCACACTGCGTGAATGGGGCCTGACCAATCACTGTGGGACCAGGAGACCACACCTGCTCACTGTTGCTCAACAGGGCATCCCGATGATCTTGTGACAGGGTGTATTACGCCACACTGGGCAAACGGGCAGCCCCGCTCCACCCACCGGGGCCCCATGACACCACCTTTCTCAGACGTCAAAGGGTCTGTCCTTTTATATCCCTCTGGTGATAGACGCCAAATATGTTGTCTGTTTCGGCTTATATTTCCCAAAGTCCATTGTCTCTGTTTCAAGAGGCAAGAAGGGCTTCCTGGCGGTACAGCCTCCATCTACTATACTGATAGTTAAGTGGTCATCTCTCCCACTTGCTAGTTTGATGGGTTTGTTTACCTTACATGTAAATATACGTCCATTGTTTCTGGTCTCATCTTGCTCAATTTACACTGGAAACACAGTCAAGTGGGTGAAACATTCCTTTGTCTAGGAGAGGCTGGGCTTATGCATTGTTTGCCAAACACATTTTAAGAACATATTTCCAGCTTACATCTGTAATTCTATATACCCTGCCCATACATACATCACTCAATAATATTAATGACCAGCATGTCATCAGTTTGCATATGGTACCTTATGTGACACCTTTGAGATACAGATTATGGCAACAGTGTGTTGGGGTAATGAGTGTATCAGGCCTGACGTGAGTTATGATATGGTGTGCCCTCTGCCAGTTGGCACTGAAGGGCTCCCTGGGTCACAACTATGATCTGTTGTGCAGCCCTGTACTTTAGAGTAATAATCTGACTGTATTTAAATGTCTCTATTCATAGCATCACACACATAATTACTTATCAAACTTTAGGAGAATGTTAGCCACCTAAACCAGGCATCTGTGCCCCGTAGATGATGGGCCAGAGGCAACAAGACAGACAAGGAAACTCTGGGAGATGCTATTGGAAATAAAAATCTCTGATATTTTCCTTGTCGGACTTTGCAGAGACCAATTTAAATAACATTGTTACAAATTGATAAGGAAGCAGCAGCTACCATGGGTGGAGTTCTGACCAAACTCTTTAGCATGATGAACACAACTACTATTGACTATGCCTTCGCCTTGCAGTAGCTGAGAATGGCTGATAGAAATAGTTAAGACTGAAGATGGAGAAATTAACCCACCCAGTAAAGGATTAAGCCTGGAGTGTCTCTCATGCTACCCCATTGTGAGTGGGGTGGGAAATTTGATCTCTGTGAATTTCCATCTTTTTTATGGTAATCTCCATTTACATATAAGTAGTAAATGGGGTCCTCGAGACAGTAAGAGGGGGAAATGGCAGGTGACTTCAGCAAACACAGGTGAGAAGAAAAAGCATGGAGCCTCCCTTCCCCACGAGACTCCATGTCGCTGCCTTTGCTGCTTGAATAAATTGTAGTCTGAACAGTAACCCTCAGTAGAATCCACTTCGAAGGTTCATTGGATTATAAAAGAAAAGGGCAGAAAACCTTCACCTAAGAAGACAAAGGCACCAGCACCTTTGGGCCTTGGGGAGAGATCCTGACCAAGGACAGGGTCAGTCTCCAGATTGCTGGAGGACAGGGGGTGAGAGAGGCCATCTTGAACAAAGCCTTGAGCCGAAACTTGCTAGATTGTTTTAAACTTTTAGATGCGTTTTCCCTTTTATTTCCTTGTAACCATTTCTAACTTCATCCTTGGATTCCCGTATAATTCTATCTTTTTTTGTTAACCAGTTTGTTTTATTTTTTAATCTAAACCCCCTCCATTGCTGTGTTTAAAAGGGAGCTGTGGTAACTGCAGGTAATGTAGCCAACTATTGAGTATTGACCCTTTACAGGAGCAACGGATCTTCATATCTGAATTGTCCAGGACTGGGCAGAACAGACATTTTTGGAAAAAGGGGGGACTGGGCATGTGTTGGGGTCACCATGCAAATAGTAACAAAGGCTGGTGGAAGCCAGAGTGTGAGGTGTTGCTGGCAGGCTGCTGGGGTCTGAGCTGCTGGACCAGAGCTGCAGCTATATACACAGACATGCAGGGTGTGACCTGCGTGCTGGCAGGCTGTTTGTGAGTGGCCCAGGCATGAGCTACAGCAGCAAAGCATTGTGACAACCTAAGATTGCAGGGCTGGTTGTGACACATCCCCTCCCTGGCTTGGATTGCACCCCACACAGTAATGGGGTGAACTCTGTAGGTCAGATTTTTAAGGTGTTCCAACATGGCTGATAAATCTGCTTTTGAAATCCTTGTGCATGTTTGTTTTTCCTGCAAGCACAAATCCAAGTTTTCATGTGCCCCAAAAAATGTTGCAGGGGGATTTTTAAAGGCCATGTGACCTTTCCGTGCTTAGGGTAGCCACCTGAAAATGCCAAGGTCAGGGCAGGCTGCAAAAAGAGAGCAGATTCTCCCAGCACTGATGGGTGACACTGAATCCAGACTTCCCAACCAGCCATAAACTGTGCTTCTGATTCCCCACACTGGTTATGAAGAAGCCCCAAAATAAAAATAGACACAGCCCCCTTTACTGCATTTCAGTCTCTGGCTCCCAATCAGCCACTAGGTCCAGTAAAGAGACCAGTTATTTAAACTCTATGCTCTTTACCAAAAAGGTTCCTCCTGACCCCAAAGGGTCAGCCACAGTACCAGATCAATATAAGTTTGGATCTTACCCAAAATACCACGCTGCCAGCCAATCCTTTAGTAACTAAAACTAAAGATTTATTATAAAAAGAAAGGAACAAACAATAAGAGAAATGTTAAAGGATTAAAGCAATCAGATACATACAAATGATTTGAAAGTCCATGTACATCAGGTTTCTAAAAGAATTGTGGAGTTTGCAGGCTTGTATAGTCCCTCTGGTATACATCCAGTACCTGGGTGGGTCTCAGTCCTTTGTTTCACAGCTTCAGTACATGAGTTGATCCAGAGGTAGGTGACTGAAGGCTGAACCCGACTGAAGACAAAATGGATTCTGTGCCCCTGCCTTTTTATGTCCTCTGTCCCTTGCCATGTTGCTTGTGGAATTTCACAGGAACCAAAATGGAGTCCAGAGTCACATGAGCAAGTCCCGGTGACTCATCAGGTATATCCCTGGCTTCTCCCCTTGGGCCCCTTGCACCTGTGAATTTCTTAATGGGCCATCAAGCAGGCTTTTGTTCTGCAGCCATCCTGTCTGGGGTGTGACCCAGACAGCACAATTTGAAATATAGATATCTCAAACATATACATAACTTCCATTACACATATAACACATGAACATAAACATCATCATCTTACTTTGCACATTATAGCCTTTCTAACAGTACCTGACATGGCATATCTCACATAAATTATTATGATTTTGACATACTGATGTCAAACAATATAAAAAATGGCACCCCCTACCCCCCCAATCCAGCCAGCCACTCTCACAAATTTGGCCAAATCCATTCGCCTCCCGCAATCACTGTAGAGAATGCAAATTAAGGTACCTACAGTAGCAACTAACACTTGCAGGAGTGTGTGTGTGCGTGTCTATGTACGTGCCCTTTTGTATAAACAACTGAGGTTTTCTTCTTGCAGGTGAATGAAGCCTTTAGCCGTGTAACCCAGCGCAAGTCCACAGGAAAGGTCCTCATCTCAGTTAAATAAATCAGCCTGTTTCCTCAGCACACAACCCCCTTGCTGCTGTTGGACTAATCAGCAGAATCCCACTTTTGGATTATGAATGCAGACAGTCAATTTGCATGTACCCTGTGATTACTTGCATGATTTGTCTACCCGCACCAATAGTGTAGAGGGCTATGGGCTGCTGCTTAGGGTTAGATGATCTGATGGTGAAAACGCTTGTGCGTATTGCTCACATTAGTGGAGTTGCACTGGCGAGAGACAAACAGTGTCCGGAGTCCTAGGGGAGGCGAGGTCTCACAGTGACTGGAAAAAGGAGAATAGATGCAGAGCAGTTTAATTAACACAAATGTAAACCAGAATCTGTTTAAAAGAATTACCCTTGGGAAGTCTCCTGAAGTCTGCCACTGTAAGCAGCACTTGCTCTGTATAATATACCTCTAGCATCCTTGTGTCCCTAGAGCAGGGCGTCTACAACTCTTTTTCAATAGTGTGGTTTACATCTTACCCAAGTATTTATGTTGGGGACACCTCCTCCTTCCACCGGCACTTGTGCAGGCTACTCCTCTCACATTTATGGATGCATGGACCACTTCCCGACTCTGCCATTAGAAACCCGTGGCCGGCCCGTACCACTGACTCTGGCTGGCGGGAGTCGTGCTAAGGGGCTGTTTAATTGCGGTGTAGATGGTTGGGCTTGAGCTGTAGCTTGAGCTCTGGGCTCCTCCCACCCCGCAGGTCCTAGAGCTCAGGCTTCAGGCTGAGCCCAAACATCTACACCGCAGTTAAAACAGTCCTGGGAGCCCCAACCCCTTAGTCTGAGCCAGCTGGCACAGGCCAGCCCTGGGTTTTTAATTACAGTCACACGCTTTGTGTCACCCATTGGTCGATCTAGCTTGTTTCCCTGCCTTCAGCAGTGGCTAGTGATGCTGCAGAAGAACCCAGCGACCCGCCACTAATTGATGTATCCAGCCATCTGCACATGGGATGAAGGAACTCCTGTGTAAGCTCAGCTTGGTCCGGAGAGGTGTAATTATACAGATAGTTCCCTTAATGAGCATTGCTGTGAACAGAATGGGAGACTTCAACTGGAGATACTTAACAAGCCCACTTGGCTGTCAGGCCTAACTGGGGGAGAGCTGGACCCACAATGTATTGCCGAATGCACTCTAGTAGAACTATTTGGTATGAAAATACTTAAATTCCTCCACACTGTTACTTGCTGCCCTGACTTCCAGCAGACTAGGACACTTTCTAAATGAACAGTAAGCCTTTTGGTTTTCTTAACGTGGCTTTGCTGCTGCAATGGATACCATGCTGCCTTGTTAATGTCTTTGCTGCTGTGTGGTGATGACCAGCTACTCTGGCTTCTGCCCAGTATTTTGAAGGATTTCATAAGAGTCTTTTACCCTTTAAAAATATGACTGATATCTCAGATTGCCACCAGCTTCCTGCTGCAGGAGACTTAGGTCTTGGTTGCTTGTTTGTGTCCTATGTACATTTAGAAGAGTTCTGCAAAAGACAGCTTGTTCAAGTAAGCTTCAGACTAGATGGTCATGATGGTCTCTTCTGACCTCAGGGCCTGTGAGTCTAAGCTGTGGGTCTGGGGATCGTTAGCATGTTTTGTGTGTGGTCTGCTCTGAGTTAGCCTGCTTACAGCTCTTTAGAAATATTCGTTGTTGCCATAGCAGTGTGTGGTAGCTAAATATTATCCTCTTTAGAGATGGAGAAACCAAAGCCTCGATCCGGCCAAGCATGGAAGCAGATGCTTAATTCCATGTATGTGGGTATACTCTTGAAGTTGATGGGAGTACTTACAGTTAAGCATCTGCTTAGGTGCTTTGCTGGATCGGGGCCTGTGACAGACAGGGCTTTATTAAGGCCCCATAGCGGGTCAGTGTCAAAGCCGGCATTGGGTCAGAAGGAGCTCTGTGGGAGGGGGTTGGAGTGAACATCCATGATTATTAGGATTATTATTAAATCAGTGCCAGACCTGGAGATAGACAAATTCAGACTGGAAATGACTAAACAGTGACATTGATTTACCAGGAAAAACAACTCACCCAGGTTGCAGTTGATTCTCCATCACTGTCAGTTTTTAAATCAAGATTGGATATTTTTCTAAGAAAGATGCTGTAGTGCAAACAGGAAGTGTCTCAGGGGAGCTGTATGGCCTGTGTTATACAGGAAGTCAAACTAGCTGATCCCAGCCGCCCCGTCTAATCTTGGAATCTATGAATATTTTCAGAGACCTTTGCGAAGAAAAGAGACAAATTTTTTAAATTAAAGATGAGATTAGCTATTACGTTTCTAATCCCCTCCATGGGGAGTGTGGGTTTTTTTGGAGGGAGAGGGGAGAAAGGCGCATGGCTGGCTCTGCTTTGTCCCCCTCCTGCAGTTTTTGGAAGGGGCCTTATTGGACAGATGGGAGTGAATTATCTCCAAAGCTAATCAGAAGCTTCTTGAAAGAAAAGAAGTTACCACTCTTGATTCTTGGAATGAATTAGGGAGGGGTGCCACAGGAGGGAAGTGAAACTGGAGATTAGGAAAATGTATGGTATTCCTTGAGCAAAGACAGCAGCACCAAGTGCCAGTGCCAGGAATGTCTCTGTGAGAAAACAAAGGTCAGGGAGCTCATTGGGGGAGGCTCGGTGGCACAGTGGGTCACATTACTAGTTTTTCATCTCTGGCATCCTGGGTGCAAATCCCACTTAGACAAAATTAACTTGTATGGCCACTGCATAGTTGGGAATCCTGATTCAAGAGTAACATTACAGAGCTCTGCAGTTCAGAACTGTGTTGCATCTATTGAAATTTATGGACACCAAGCCCTGGAATAACAGGTTGCTGCAGGTCAAGACTGAGTTGTATAGGAAAGTGACTATGTCTGTCTCTCGCCAGTGCTGTTAGCCGTTTGCTTCCATTAGCCTCAAATTCAGATACATCTAATTCTGTGCCCTGAAAAGGTTTAATCACAACTGTTCCCCTATCTTGTTCCTATTTCTTCCAATAGCTGAATAAACACAATCTGTATCTGGATTCTTAATTTAACTCTTGATAATTACTGTAAATTTCATTGCTGTATATCTATTTGTTACATGCCTTGGGTAAAAATATTTTAAGGAGGGAATTGAAAAAAGAAAATTTTTTCGCAAGTGTGAATGTGCCAAGGGCTAAATTAGGTTATTTTGTACAGTTGGTCCTAATTGTAAAGATATTAGAAAAAATGTACAATGAAATGTTACTTTTAGCAAAGGTTCCTTTCTGAAGTGTTGTGATGTTTTACAGTAGAATTGGAGGGGTTCTGTGCTGAGTTATTGAGCTGGGTGATATTAGTATAGTTTATATTTAAGGACGGAGCATAGCATGGGCCCTGCTCCTGTAATCTGATCCACAAGGGCAGACTCCATTTCTGTGTGGAACCCCCTGGACTTCACTGTGTGTGCCTAATGGTCTGTCTGCAGATCAGATAGCAGGATTGGGGCTATAGTTTGCTTGGAGGGAGGAGCAAATAGAATACATGTCCATTCCTTTTTAGCTGGCCAGTGTGAACGGGGTTTGGGTCACAAGTGACAGTCATCTCCATCTGGAAACCGGCTAGTGAACTCTGTCCAGGCCTTATGAATAGATGTCTGCATGACAAAAGTCAGCCTTACAGTTTAGCTGCCTTGCTGGCAGATAGAGAGGCCAAGAAATGAATGTGTTTGAGGCTGAACTACCTTCTGTGGCTTAGCGGTAGTCCCTTCAGATCATAGGTGGGGAGGTGTACAGGTGGACATGGCATCGGATCAGGGATAGGGAACTATGGTCTCTAGGTCTTTCAATCCAATACTTTTCACAGATGCTAGGAGGCAGATTGTTCCCTTATCTCTTCCTATTGCCAGGATGAGCCAGGCAGGTCTTTTTAGCCAAAGAAGCATGTGCACCAGGGGAGGAGAGGGGTGGAAGGGTTGAGTTGACCCTCCAGCACAACATTCTCCTTCGAAGCCCCATAAGTATGATCTTCTCATGAATGGGATCTGCAGCCTGGGGGAAGGGCCCACTAATCCCCCGTGATTTCCCCATGTAAAATCAAACTACTCCTGCTCTGTGCCCTCAGAACCCTCTGAGGGAAAATCTGAGCCTAGATGACAGCAGGGAGGAAGCTGTGATCTCTACCAGAGGGAATAGAGAGAGCTGGGGCAAAGAACAGAGACCCTGCCCTTCTGTGTGTTTGTACCAACCTATAAGGGATGCCAGCAACTCCGTCCCCTCCCTGACAGGATAAGCCAGAGGAATCTCTATGGATTGTTTACCAGACAGCCTGTGGAAAAGCATCTGTGTGACCAGAAAGCCCTAGAGGGTTTGCTGACACACTATGCCCTACGGGACATAACTCTCAGGAGAGACAAACGTTTGCCCTGCCCTCCGTCCTTACTTCTTTGTGCAAGATGGGAGGTCGGATTTCCAAGTGCTCAGCAATTGGGGCCAGGTTGTCAACAGTGCTCAGGAGGGTGGGTGTGGAGCATCACAACAGGAACCCCTGTGTTCTCAGCACTCTTGAAATCTGGCCCCTAGCCTTGCCGTGACACCCTGGGTTAAAGATCGGACATGCAGGTGTGCTGCAAGAAGCGGAACTTTATTTCCTGGCCTCGGTCTGTCACATGACTTGAATCAGAGTGAGAAAGGTGAATAACCTTGGCACATGGCAAAGGCTGGTAAGGCACTGTCAAAGATTGGAGTCAGCCCTCACTGTCAGCCTCGGGGGGAGGCTGCACCGCTTCGCTGCACAGTCCCTCAGAGGTCTATATGCCCAGGCCCTTGGTGGGGCAGTAAATTGCTAAGGGCTAGCCTGTATCCAGGTATCCCTTGAGGAGTCTATGGGGCAAGCAAGCAGGCCAGGTGAGCTGTCACCCCAGGGGGGGGGGGGGGGGGCGGGCAAGGGAGAGAGGGGGACATGGACCCTCCCGACTCCACTGCACCCCAACCCAGGGCCCTAGCAGCGGCGGGGTATCCCACCACGGGGTCAGTGGAGCTCCAGCCAAAACTCACTGGGTAGCACTCAGGCTCAAGCACTGAGGTCAGCCATCCGTGGGTTACTTCCTCCACCCCTGTCCCCATGTACCTCTGGCCCAAGTTGTTGTCCATGTTCGCAGGGGAAACCACAAGGGCCAGGCTCTCAGCGGCTCCGGCGTCAGGCTGGACCTCCAGGTTACAGGTGTCGAGTAGCTCCTCTAGGCCTCTGTCAGTCAGCAGTGCCTCTACGGTGCAGTGGTTGGGCTCGTGTCCCAGCCTCGAGGGAGAGCCATCCTTCTCCAGCGCTTTCCCCTGATTGGGCTATAAGTCCTTGCTTTTGTACTTCCCCTTCCTGTCCTGCCCCCTGCACTTCTGGAGGGCAGGTCCCGATGGTGTGGTACCCAGACCTGCCAACCAGGTGGCGTGCGTCGGCCCCTTGGTGTCAGCTTCGGGGAGGGTGGCCAGACTGCTTCGCTACAGGCATCCAGTGACTCCAATGCCACCATCTCCACCCCCTTTCACTCAAACCCTTGCTGGGTTAATAAAAGCAAACTGGAAAAGGAGCATGCTTTAGGAAAGAGCACACCTCCCCCCCATCTCTGAAATAAAAATCCATCGCTGCTACCATGGAGCTCTGTCAGGCACGGTGAAATATTTCTTCTGATCTTCCAAAATGCCCAGAGTTTTGAGACTTGGAATCAGGGAAAATTTAAGCTGGAAGTAAACTGAGCATGGGCTAGAAAATTTATGGGATTTTTTTCCTTTCAGGCCCACACTCAGATTTCAACAAAACTTTGAATAATGGATGTTCTATAGTCACGGTCCCTTGACTGTTCTTTTTGCCTAACGGAAGCCTTTTAATTACAGTACATGTGGTCCAGCAGGTACAAAATGCTTTGTCTTTTGCACTGCCAATGAACTGAAGTGTATGTTTTCATTAAGGATTCAAAAGGAGCACAAATCCCAGCTCTGAGCTCTGTTGTTCTGAAGATTGGCTGTAGCTGGAACTGTGCACAGGGACCAGAATCAATTCAGCACTACCCCTCACATGATTTTGTATCTTTCCTCATCTCTCCTCCGGGCAGTTCACAATTCTCTTTTCACTACTATGGTCTTTATGGCTACCTGATGGGATTGTCACCTGCACTCATTTGGTCAGAACAAAGTCTGTGCTGGCACCTTGGGCCACATCCTCACCTACTGTAATATGGGGTAGCTCCATTGAAGGCAGTTTACATCGGCTGAGAATCTGGATCCATATGGTTATTTGCTGTGATGTCACATTGCCAAGCGAAGGCACTGCTGCGTTCATAATGCATTGTGTTTATACAAACTTTTAAATATGGCAACTACTATAATGCACCACTGAGAGTCACCTTAGAGAGGTTAGTTCACAGTGACGGTGAAAACTTGCCCTAATGTTTACATCGCTACTGGATTGTCTGTCGTGGTGTGATGATTTTGTAATGCAAAGAGGAATTCTAGCAACTTGCAACTTAGCCTTGCAGATCACAGGGTGGAAAATAAGCATGAGTAGCAAACACCAACCTCTCCTCTGCTTTCATCCCAACTCTTCGCTTTCTTTCCTTTGCTCTGGCCCTTCTCCAACTTGATTCTGCTATGATGAATTTTTAAACCAGCTGTAGAAATAAATGATTGTGCCCTGGAAGATTTTAGACAGTATTATTGACTTGAACATTATTTATTATTTTGTTTATGCCTTTGCTGTTCAATTTCTTCAGCCCCCTGCATTGTACTCAGAGCTCTAAGGGTGTATTTACACTGCAATGAGACACCTGTGGCTGGCCCATGCCAGCTGATTTGGGCTTTCAGGGCTCAGGCTTTGGGCTGCAGCCCAAGGTTTGGGACCCTCCCACCTTCTGGGGTCCTACAGTCTGGGCTCCAGCCCAAGCTTGAATGTCTATGCAGTGATTTTTCAGCACCACAGCCTGAGCCCTGCAAGTCCAAGTCAGCTGACCCAGGCCAGACATGTTTTTTTTATCTTTGTGAGTAGACATAGCTTAAGTGAACCAGAATGGGACAGAATCCTGTTCTAGCACTTCTCCGAGGGCCCCAGCTCTAGATTTTGTGGTTGCAAAGCAAACAGTCAGTAAGAAACTAGGTGTAAACTGATGCAGTGCTGTCTTCCTGGCTCTGCAGCCAGGCAGCCTCAAACAATAGCTCCAAGGACCTGTGTTCCAGAATTGTGCTATAGCAAATAGTAAAGTCTAGGGCCTGGTCTACAGTAGGAAATTAGGTCTCTCAGGGCTGTGAAAAATTCACACCCCCGAGCGACACAGTTAAACCGACAGGGCAAGGTTGACAGCAGAATTCTCCTGTCAGCCTAGCTACTGCCTCTCGAGGAGGTGGATTATCTAGGCCGATGAGGAGACAGCCTCCCATTGGCATAGCCAGCGTCTTCACTGAAGCACTACAACGGCACATTGTAAGTGTAGACAAGCCCTAAGACTGTAGCATGATTTGGGAACGTGGTTAAGACATGATTCACTCTCATCTAGGAGATGCTGCAACACCAAACTGTGTTTGAGCTGTGTCGTGGAATGACATATCATGACATCTCCTGACACAGTAGATTTTACATCACAGTTGGGACCTCTGTCTGGTTTCCATCAGAGCCCTGTAAGGCCTTGCTCACTGAAGTAGTCCCTGTCCATTTGAACAGCCACATGGATTTCAGTGGGATAATTTAGATGCTGGGGCTATTTACAAGAGCAAGGTCTACTTGGGTGAGTAAAGGATTGGACAGTTAGGCCCTAAAGCTCTGTGGACAGGTAACGTGGCTTCCGATAGGCAGCAGGGAAGGTGGCAGAGGGTGATTAGCCATCAATGGGGTGGAGAAAAGAAAAAAAAAAGGGGGGGGACGACAACACCCATTAGGGGACGGAAGAAGATGAATGGCTGGTGAACCAGAAGCAGCACATTTCCCTCCCACCCACTAGCTCATTCTGGTGCCACTTTCCAACCAGCTGGAAGTTGTAAACTCATTTTAATAGAAAAGACCTCATAGGTGGACTTGCTCAATCCTCTGTCAGTACCGATTCCTTGTGGAATACACCGTTTTAACAGTGGTGAGCAGCGATTCCATATCACAGCTGGATAGCAGTATAGAGCGTAGCGAGTAACACTATTATCTAGTCGCATAAAAGAAATCTTGTTGTTTGTTTTTTAATTGCAAATATATTCCCCTCAGAAAGGAAATGAAAGCTGCAACAACAGTAGAGACTGATGTCATAGGATTGTTGTCTCTGATTCCTTTTTTCTAAAGGAAAATATGTCTCTGCAACAGTTGACCACATGCGAGCCACAGAATTCTACAGTGCAGCCCATAGCTTCCCTTTTCTGCATTTTGATCTGTGTGGCTTGCCTATTTGGATCAAGATGAAGCACTACATGCTGGGACTTGTCAGCTGTAGCCCACGCCTCTGTGCGAGCAGCTGCAAATGGCTCCATTTTGTTCAAATTAGGTCCAGCCCTTGGGCTCCAGTGCATATGGGAGTAACATATTTTTCATATGTATTTCTTAATATTGCAAATATATGGGATACAGCTAAGATCTGAATCAGGTCTATGCAGTGTTGCGCTCTCTCACAGTTTTATTGTGAGTCTTGTGATATTTGGTGTTTTCCTTAAATCTTCAGCTCCTGGAGGCGTGATTATGTGAGAATCTCAGCTTTCTTTTAAATAAAAGTAAAATTGTAGGTCTTGTGATTGCAGAGAAAAGCTTTAAGACATGACCAGGGATCCTAGTTTTCCATGATAAAAAACCCAAAATTCTCTGATAAAAGAATCATAACAATCCATGTTTTTCCATGATTAAAATGAAACACTGAACTTTTGTTTCCCTAGCCACAATATATATAGGTATCAGTTGAACACAATGTTTTACTGATATACAATAAAACCCCATTTATTTGAGTCTCCATTATCTGGCTCTCTGTATTAACTGAACCATCAGCCTGTGGCTGAAGCGGTGGGGCTCGGGAAGTCTGCCCGAGGCGGCTGGAGCTCCAGCAGCAGCGACACGTGGAGCTGACTGCCTGAGTTCCTGCCACCATCTTAAAATAAGAGATACAAAGCTCTTTGCCGATTCCCCTGATTATCCCAATTTTAGATGATCTGCTCTGGCCTCAGTCCCAAATAATGGAATAAATGGGTTTCCACTGTAAATTTAAAACACATTAAAAAATCAACCACAAGAGGGGGGAGGTCGTGCGGATTGAATAAGTGATCCTGGTACTTTCAAGTAAAATTTAATTAATAGTTAATATGTTTTTATTTTTTCACAAAATGTAAAACTAACGATTTTATGTAAAAACACAAATTCCGTGTTTTTCCATGGGAAACTGATTTCTAGAATTTATTATATTTTAAAATCTCATGATTTTTAAGCCAACCTCGTGATTTTTGAACATCTGATTATGCATTAATGCATATGTATGGTATGTATAATTTTAAAAGTACAGGCTGGACCCTGCAAACTTTCAGTGGATCATTCACATGGCTAAGATCTAGCAGTGTTAGTGGTGCCAGAGGCCCTGATCAGGATTACAGGTCATTATGCTGAGCCCTGTATTACCATATAGTAAGAGGCAGCCCCTGCCCTAAAGAGTTTACCATCTAACTTGCAAGTATTAATAATAAATAAACCTAAAGTAACAACTGTAGCATTTCTATGTGTATAACATTGGTAGTCTATTAAGATAGCAGTATAAGCATAATTATAATTAAGCTACATTAATAACACGTGTGTAGTATACTTTCGCAACATAGATGGCTATAGATATGCATCATATACCTTTGCCATGTATTTCCAGTCTTATACATAGGAGCCAGTTTTGTAGTATTAAATTTATATATATAATTTTCATTTTTAGTACATTTAAACATATATTATATTATGTTTCTCTGGTGTGGGCAGCAAGTGGCCAATGCTGTCATTGCAGGTGTGCCCCTGGATGGGCCCACTTTGGCCCTGGAATATTCCTGCAGTTGGCCACTGATTAAATCTGCAATGTTAATAATCTCTCTACACAGTTCAAAGTGAGATAACATTGGTTTTAGGGCTGGAGAGACAAAGGAGGAACATTACAGGTGTTACACACAAACTTCAGTGGACTGTGTAGGTCATGGGCGCCGACCGACCTTCTTGCCCCATGATGACCTTCTCAATATGGCGGTTTCAGAGGCTCCTCTAGCGTCTATCTGTGGATTGGTGCTCGGAGATAACCGTTCCGACCTGCTGCAATGGCTTCACTACGAAGATTCCAGACAGCTGACGTGGCAGAGCGCTTCCTCGCTGCTAGTGAGTCGGAGAAGAGCCTGTCAGGATGGGATGCATCCGCCCAGCCTTTGCTTTAGGGGTAGGCGATGTAAGTAACTACTTTTCAGTATTCACGGTAGAGAATAATGGGATTTATTGAAGGGGGAATAAAGCAAGGGGGGGACTTTAAAGGTTGTAAGGCTTGCTTTGTAATAGGACCCAATAGAGATGAATGGAACGGCCTTTCTGCTACAGCCAAACTGAGAACTGTATAGTCCTTATAAAAGCATGCTTTTTGAGTTTAACTAATGCCAGCTTTTTCCAACCCCGCTTCTCTGTTTGGAGGCTGACTGGAAGTTGAATGCCTTGTGCTGAATTTGTTGGATGCTAATTACCACACAGTGACCCTGCTTGCAGTTTGTTTAACTTTCCTTAAAATCACCAGAGAGATTCATTCCAGACAGTCTTGTTAATAATGTTATTACATATCACTGTGCATGATTCAGGGGTGAGGCTGGAAAAGGTGACTCGTTTGGGGATTGAAAAATTAGAGGAAAATTTAGAGACACAAACTATCTGATTGGAAATGGGAAAATGCCTGCCAAGCAATGACAAATCAATGCCTGGAGCAGATCCACATGGAGGTGTTATGCTACTGCTGGATATTGCACTGGAAGAGTTTCTAGCTGTTTTAAGGGACAGTCCTGGAGTTTTGTTTGTGTTATGTTTTGTCCTGTATAAAACACACACAAATAAACAGTGAAATAGGAATTGATATAGACAGAGGGTGTCCCCCCTCTTTGGGCTTAAACCTATGAGGATCTGAGCACCTACAACATTGACATCAACTGGAGTTAAGGGCTTTCAGTATCAACAAGGAAGCACCGGGCTCTTTGCCTAGGTCAGCCTGTGTCTTCCAAGGTGTTAAAAGGACACGATGCAGGAATTACTGGGTGAGGTTCTACAGCCTGCATTATGCAGATCAGACTAGATAATCAGAATGGTCTCTTCTGGCCTTAAAATCTATTAATCTAATATTATTACAACTAAAGTTTTAAAAATCAATTTTCATATGTTGTGCTGTTTGTTCACTCTTTGTCTTTCTCTCAGCTCAGACAACGATGCTAAATTACTTGGTTTCAGTTTTGTTCTCTAGCACGTCTGGGTTGCCTTCACTGAAAGGCAGTGTATATGATACATTTTTAAGGGGCTAGAACAGAGAAATCGTTTTCACCTCTTACTACTCTGATTCTATTTTCCTATCATTTAATGGGGCTCTGTCAAAGTCAGAGTAAATATTAACAAAACTGGGCTAAAAGTAGTTCCAGGAGATACATCTACCCCACATTTCCCCAGCCAATTTATGGAGTGTTACAATCACAAGTTCGTGAATTTTATTTCTATGTGAATGACTCACCCAAACAAAGGATACTGACTGATTACCTGGGTGCAGTAACACTGACTATAAGCCAATTGCTGTCAAATGCACAAAACAAGGAAACTGAAGAACATGGGGAAAATATTTCCCACCCAATCTTATTAAAACAACCATAGGTAGAATTTGTCAGAGAAATGTGATTTCTAAGATCTTGTTCCTTTAGTTTTGTTTCAGAAGTGTTAAGTTATTCAATATATAATGTATTAACCAGCAGAAATGTAGTTAAAAGGTCAGTTACATATATTTAATCTTTCTTTCTTTCTTTGTTTCTTTCTTTCTTTCTTTCTCTTTTGAGCATTCTTCATTATCTTTCTATTGTCCCCTTGTTTCTTCCATTTCTCTCTTCTTCCCTCATTCTTCAGTTCCCAGCCTCCAGCTTATCTCTTGTGCTTCCTGGCTTTCCTAACTACTGTTTTGCAGCTTTCGACTGTTCTTGCTTGAAACTTTATGTTGCTATCAGTGTCTCCCCACACCTTCTTTCCTTGCACAGCCTAACTAGTATAACTCCTCTGGTCATCACAGATATAAATAGCATCAATGGCTGCTGCTTTACACACTGTTCTTAGCTATTTCAGTGGATGACTGCAGTCTGGGAAATTATGCCCCTTTACAAAGATTCTGCTCATCAGAGAGTATCTGAGAATTTTAAGGTACCCAATATAAATGATACGCTGATGGGAGACAGGCTTTAAAAAATATGTACCAGTTGCCTATTAGTAAGAGACATAAACATACCAGCCAGAAACCAATAGAAAAAACAGGTTATAGGAAATAGAAAAGTTATCTACAGGCGTAACAGCGTTAGGGCCTCAGCCATTGCTCACAGCTTTCTGAAGGGCAAGAGAAATCTGAAACTGATATGATTGTTTCAGGGCTGCACAAAGTTTTGAACAGTAGTAGTGAAACTGACAAGAGACATTAATTTTACTCTGCCAGAGCAGCAACAGAGGCAGCAGAACAGTCTCTCTGCATACTCAGGAAGACAACGCTGCCTTGGTTTACATTCATTTCACATTCAGAAGGTTATCTTTGCTATCATAAGAGAGAGAGACTTTTTTTTTAACATGAAAGCTTGAATTCTGCAGAAAGTAATGGCATAGTTCCCTTCACTCACCAAGGAAAGCTTTCCAGTAGCCACTGGGAAGTGGATGTTTCAATCCTTGGAGGTCAAAACACGGTTCTGTCTTGCAGGGCAGACAGGACTAAGCCATGTTTTAACCATGTTCCTGACTGGTACTACAGCCCTGCTAGAGTCCAAATCTGTAGCATGATTCATAACATGGTAAAATATGGTTCGGTTCAATCCAATCTACACTGCAAGACCAAACTGTGATTTAACCATATTGAGTGTCTCTATGCGTTCTTGATCAGCACTTAACACTGTAAAGAGTGCCTTGTGTCACTGTAACACCAACAACGCATAACAATAATAAATTGACATTACAGCATGCCAGTTGCTACAGGGTTGACAGATCCTAAAATGCTCCGTCAGTCCAGGAGAAGCTGAGACTACTCTAGCGTTGGAAGGAAAGGTGTAATAAGGCAGCCCTCTGCCACTGCTCCTTGGTATCACAGAAGCCTGATCAGACTCTGCTACTTAGGTAGCAAAGTTGTGTAGTTTATTTATAATCCCTCCACCTATATCTTTACAGTCCCATGCAGCAATGCTAGTTACAGCATCACCTGTACCTTCAGCCCTTTCTCCAGGGTCTGGGAGGTAAACAGATCTCAGCTAGCCCTGTTTGTCCCCCCTGCACTTCCTTCCTGTGATTTTTATCAGTCCTTCCCAGGATCTCAATAGGTGCTAGTTCATAGCACCAGTCTATATTCCACCCTGGTCCCACGGCTTGCTGGGATATTAGTTGGCAGCGTCTTCATGGAACCATGAGAACGGGCATGTACTTGGTGCGGCTCACCCCGCCTCGATATCTGCCCCTTCTGTGGCAGGAGGGAGACCCTGGCACACATTTACCTCGAGGGCGCCAGGTTGCAGCCCTTTTTCCAGCTCCTCCAGAGCCACCTTGTTAGGTTCTGGCTGCACTTTTCCCCGTGTGACCCGTGTAGGGTAGCCTATCTGAAAACGCCAAGGTCAGGACAAGCTGCAAAAATAGAGTGGTTTCTCCCAAAAGTGGTGGCTAACACCGAAGTTAGATTTCCCAATCATTCACAAACAGTGTTCCTTATTCCCCACATTGATTATCTAAAAGCCTCAAAAAGGTAATACACAGCCCACTTTGTTGCATTTCAGTCTCTAGCTCCCAATTAGCAACTAGGTCAGTAAAGTGATGAATTATTTAAAAACTCTGGTTACTGTATAAAATGTTCTCTGGATCCTCAAAGGGTCAGCTACATTACCAGATCAATATTGGTTTGAATCTTACCCAAAATACCACTCTGCCAGCCAATCCTTTGGTAACTAAAGCTAAAGGTTTATTATAGAAGGAAAGAAACAGACAAGATGAGAGATGTTAAATGGTCAAAGCAATCAGATGCATATGAATGACTTCAAAGTCTATATATATCAGATTCTCGGCAGTATTTATGTAAGGCATATTTTGCAAGATTTGTTGTCATTTTGCAATATTGATATAAAGAATATCATGAATGGTCAATCATATAAGCAGGCAGCATCACACCCCGCACCTCCTGATTTATGCACACCCCATCCGTGGCCCCACAAAGCTGGGAGACCTCCTCATCAACCTCCTCCTGGAGCTGGCCAAGGTGGCCATCTATTCTACCAGAAGAAGAAGGCTGGATGGGGAGGTGCTCTACAACTATGGGGCCTATTTCCGCTCCTCCCTTCAATCACGCAGCCAGGCAGAGCTCCTTTGGGCTTCGTCCACTGGCTCCCAAGACATCTTTGAGGAGCAGTGGGTGCTATCTGGGGTTTTCTGCTCAATGTCCCCCTCAGGTTCCCTGCTTATGACCCCGTGAGCCTCAATCCTGTCCGTGTTTGCCATTAGTTGTCCCCCGAATTCGCTTGAGCCTTGGTTTCAGTAGCACCTCCGCTTCGGCTGGGGGAGGGGCCTACAGATGGCTTGCCCGCCCCGCAAGACTTAAATAGGTGCTAGTTCACAGCATGTCAGGGAAGAAAGAAACCTTTCCTCCAGCCAGCCAGCCCGGTGTTGCACCGTCCTGTCCTCAACCAGCCTTCTGAGTGGAGCACTTCAGTGTGGCAAAGTAAGGGTTGTGGGATTAGTAAGAGCCAGAACAGGAAATCACAAGTGGTTGTTATGTCCAGGATGTGAAAAAATTGAGCATCGCTCGACTCGCTGCCCTCTGTCCCTGTGTTTACTTCTTTATTTGGGTGTTTTGCCTTAATTTACTATGAAGTGCTTTGCAAACCTTTTTAAGGTGCCCACAGCACACTGTGACGGGTGCCGATAGCAACATTGTGATTTTCTGTACAACAGAAGCTTCTGGCATACCCAATACAGTGTCATTGGTTGGATGCAGACACCTCACTATTACAAAGTGATGGTCACGTCATGTTCACAGGCGGGACGTGGGCACTCTGACCTCGCGGCGTGGGTGTGGGAGTCGGGAGCCAGGCTGACCCGAATACCCAGGGATCAGAGTCTGGGCTATACCAGAGGGCAGACTGAGAGTCAGGTGTCAGGTCACGTTACCAGCTCAGAGTCAGGAGCGTCTACACAAGGAAAACAGTCCTAAGCAGGGGAAAGCCAGTTGCATAGAAAATTTCCTGGGTCTGAGCTTGGTTGAAATAGATTCAGGGACCTAATCAGGACTTCCAGAGTTCTGCCAATCAGAGGACTAGAGTCTATCAGGACTGGAGTCGAGCTTTTAGTTCTGGCAGCTCTTGGCAGGTCAGAATTTACTGGCTCCCAGGAACCCTGTGAACTGGGTTTTGAGATCCAGTGGTCCCTGCCAGGCATACACCATAGGGAAGGTAGCTTTCTTGAGATTTTCAGTAAGATCTCTGCTCTGAACTTTGACCTTCAGATCATGCAGTAGTTAGAGATAATGGAACAATCAAACAAATATGATTGGGGGCAGGGGAACATTTGCTAGAACTACAGTCATCCATAGTTAGTAATAAATTAGCTGAGAAGCTTAATTAGCAAGTTTAGTTTATTTCTCAGGTGGCCTGGTGGCTGCATGATGAAATCCTGTACTGTGATGATGAGCATGGTATAGGACCCTGAATAAAATAGATCCACTAGTTATTATTCATAACAAAAGTAAAAATATCTGTACTTTTTAGGACTCAGTATGTTGCATGGTAGACCTTTGACCAGTGAGAAGAGAGGAACAAACAAAAAGAAAAATGAAAGCTGTTCCACTTGTCTTATAAGGGGAGGAAGTAACTGGTTACCAGGGGAAGTCTGTCTCCCTCTTTCCTTTGGCTGTTAGGGTTTTAAATTCCAGCTGTCCCACACTGCCTAAATCTTAACATCTCAGGAAGTCTGAATAAACACAAGAGCAAATCCGTTGACCAGCATAGAGCAAATAGTCATGGAGGGACGGGTTTGCACCAGACAGGTGAGCAGCCTGCACTTTGCCCTACTTCGTCAGCCGTGGGGGGCAGGGAGAGGGCGACTCGATAGCAGCAAAGAGCTGCGAGTGCTGATCCAGGTTGAGAGTGAGGCAGGCGTCAGCCTATGTGGCAGGTGGACTTTGACAGCCACCTTTGGGGACGGAGAGAGCTCCGGCCAGGTCTGCAAAGCTGCCGGTGGTGGTCACGTTTGAACAGGTGTGTGTACGCTGATGGGCATTTTGCTGCTCACTGTGCTTTCTCCAGGGGCTTGTCATCTCGTGGCACCTGGGAAATCAATCGCCATTTAAACCTGTTCCTCCTTGTTCTGGGTTATGGAGTGACATGTACTGGGAACAGACTGACACACACACAAGCGTGTGCTCCGGAAAGCTGCTCAGTCCAGCATTTTATACCTCATGTGGTGGTGGAGGGATCTCAAGTTGAGATCACACTGGTGAGAATTGTGAGTGTTGTGGACCCTTAGCATAGCACGGAACAGTTTTGGCAAAGATTTGGAGGAGGTGAAAAGAGTGTAGCTTTTTGGGTGGGAGAGAGCAGAGGGTTTATTAAAATTAATTGGTGTCAAATTCTGGTTTTCATACACCCTTGAGTGGCTGTACAAAGGAATAAAGAGTCAAGCACGTCTTACCCTGCATCTGACTAAGTGGGTTGCAGCCCATGAAAGCTTATACCCACAGAAATTTGTGTCTTTAAGGTACTACAGGACTCTTGTTGTTTTTGCTGTATACAGACTAACACGGCTACCCCTCTGGAACTTTTTACCCTGTATAATGGATTAGATTAAAAAACCCTCCTCTGAGCACTCCTGAAATCCAGATTGGGGTCCAGATTTTGTGGCTAGGAGCTATTTTTTGGGCATTAGCTAGAATAGAGCTTTGGGCATCTCCAAGGGCTCTGTTGTTCTCTAGGGATGTTCTTATTATTACCTGACTCTTTGGATTTGAGGGGCTATAATACTGCAAAGCGAGTGTTTATGAGTGGGTACATTGACCCTCTATGGCTTCTATGCAGTTTGTTTGATCAGAGTTTTCGCTGTTATGCCAGGCGTTAAAGGGGCCAAGCAGCCAAGGGCAGACTCCACCTGTGGTTCCCCCAGATTGCTCGTGGGTCAATAGTACTGCTGGCCAACAAACTCCAACAGTGGGGAGGTGGGACGCTATTTTAGGCCAGGCTGGTCAGGACTATACAGTGTTTGGGAGGAAGGCTCTCTGAAGACCCCTGTGCAAAATCCTCCCACTTCTTGAAACTTACTTAATATCTTTGGGTTGTGGAAAACATATTGCCCAAGCTTGCAAGCTCGTTTCCCTCTGCTCCCAGCACAAGTCTCATCCATCAAGACTTGAAAAATGTGTCAGCCGCCAACTAGCCGCAGGACTGATTCTACTTGCTAAAAGTTTCTATCAGCAAGAGGGGTGGGGTTCTACCAGCCAGGCGGAGGGACAATGCCTTGGTGAGAAGCCCAGCCTGCCTCCCAGCTGCTAAGGATGCTGGGTTTCTCCCATATCCTCTCAGCAGATCCTTCTTTGGGCTCCCTCTTTTGTATCATTCTATGGCTAATAGATGTCGGATACATTTGAAACCACATTCTGCCAGGGAGCTTCCTGTCTCATCTCTACTCTCCGGTCTCCTGGCTGCTGTGAGGCAGGGCTTCAGCTATGCTACATTTCCCCTTGTTTTTATTTTTTTCTCATTCTACGAGAATAACTGCAGTGCCTGCTTTTGCTGCTGTTTTCCCAGCCATCTTCACCAGCAGCACCTTGTTTTGACAGTTACACTGCAGCCCACTGGGTTCTGAGTGACTGACCAATCTTGTTAATTTTTGCTTATGGAAAGCTATGAGCAGCAAGACAATCACTATGGCTGGCTGTCAGCAGACTCAGGAAAACACCACTGTGCTAGTTCATATTTGCAACCATAAAGGCTAGAAACATATTGGGGGGAGAGGGGGTTAAATGGAAAATTAAATTCTACAAAAATGGATGTTGTAAGCCACTTCATTTTGCCAGGGAAAGCTTCCAACTTGCCACTGATGAGTCAAAAAGTAGATTTTTCATGCTCCTGACATTAGCTTCTTGAAGGGAGTCAAAGGCACATGAACTAACAACAAGACTGATGAGTATTATGGCATTGGAAACCTGGCAATGCACTTTGTGGACTGACTTTGAGACTGTTTGGATTTCATTGGATCTCATGCCCTGGGATTTATTGCTTTGTTTGCAGGAAGCTAAAGCAATTTTGGAACTACGAAAGACCAAACCAAGGAGGAAGAACTCCACGGCAAGACCCAGATGGACCCTTGGGTACCCCCATGGCAGCCCCAACCAAGGGGGAGGCATGTAACCCGGATGGAGGGCCAGGACAGGGGGTCATGGGGAGAAGGCTGCCACAGACCTCGACCCCAGTCCAGGCACAATGGCGAGAGGTATTACCACCAGCAACAGGACCTCCGAACAGGGCCTCAACTGTGGCCAGACTCATGGAGGGAGTACCACCCTCCCAGCTATCCTGGCAGGCCAGGGGACTCGATCAGACCAGACTCCAGGGCAGAGTATTATGAAAGCAGTTATCTCACTAGACCATATTCAAGGTAATAATTAACTAACTGAATAAAATTAACTAACCATATGGATCAAACTGTCCTCTGTGGCATCTTATCCCTCCACGACCCCCTAGATAGCTGGTTATTAAAACAGGAACTCCAGTGGCTGCTTTATTTTGGGTTGTGTAACAGTTTCCATTCTAATCCCCTCTTTATGGGCATGCATAACTTTCTGAAACTTTCACTTTAGGGACTGAAATTTTCCAGGCTTGACCTCTATCCAACAGTGAATATCTTTTGAAAGTTGGAGCTAATAGAATTCAGCTTTTTTGAGTGCTAGGAGAGTGATAAAAATATCAAGAATAATAACAAAAATGATTGCAGCTGTGTTAACTCTGCTGCATAAATAGCTAGGGGAAGAAGGATAAAATGTGGGATGGACACATCCTTCATTGAGGAGAAGTGGCTTTGAGTGTCCTGGCAGATACAAATTTTGATTTGACTGAGCTATGGACCTTTGAAAATTGCATGTGGTACCCGCGAAGTCCACTTTGCAGTGGGTTTTTCACAAAACTTGTGAAATGCTCAGTGAAGGGGTGCTAGTGGACTGTAAGGGGTTGAAGGAGGGCTCTGTGCACTTTTGGGATTCAGCAGAGAAGGGAGCCCTGCTGGGAGGCCCCTTAGGAGCACGGCTGCTTCAGAGGTTGGCAGGAAAGGGGCTCTTTTTTCCAAATCTCCTGAACTGCTCAGGGGTGGGTCCCTCCAGCAGAGCTCCTCAGGATATTCCAGTGGTGTCCAGCCAAAAGGTTCCAGAATTTCACCAAAGCTGGCAGGGCGATGCTCCTTCTGTGAAGAACAGGAGTTGAAGGAAATCTGACCCCCAAACCGCCTACTCTTGCTCCGTGCTTCAGAACTGATCTCCAAAATGCAAACCTGAACGTCTAAACTTGGCATAGCCCTGACTGTGACCCTGCAGCTGACTGTGGGGTTGCTGAGACCCTGGCCTGTATTTTATTTACCTTGTTTCGCAATGGAGTCCCACAGATCTCAGATTGGGATGTGATCCTAACCCTAAACCAGCATTTCACACCACACCTGACTCCTTGGCCTTTCACCTTGGAACTAATCCTAGATGTGATCTGGTCTCCTGACCCTAGCTCTAGTTCTGATGTGGGACTTGCTCTCCTTTTTGGTCACCACTCTCTCTCTTCTCTATCTTTGGGATTCCTTTCAGGCAAGGCTATGAGGATCCGCACTGGAACTACCCGTTGCCCAGCTTTGGGGAAGACTATGCTTACAGAGATTATCACCGACGCCCACAAGTACCGCAGCTTGAGAGAGGTATTGTACGTTCCTCTAGGAAACGAGACCTGCTTTGTTTGCTGTCCCTTGCTGGCCTGGCCAGTCTACTGGTCTGTTGTTTTGGCAGCTCCTGGCAGTCCCTTTAGCATTAGCCCTGTACGATGTGTCCCTTGTCTGACATGCATATACCTCTGTGTCACGCTGATCAGCCCCCTTAGAAGAGGAGAGCTTGTTGTTGCCTCTTCCAGAACCTCGACTCCCCTTTTATTGATTAGTTGGGCTTTCCAAAGAGCATCCCAAGGGGTTCTCCCCCTCTTGAGTAGCTGAGTTCATTGCCTCCATTCCCAGCCCCCGAACCCTGGTCTCGTGCTGCAAGCACTGACGTGGGTTTGTAACATGAGAGACAGCTACAGCAGTCACATACAGTTCATGTAATGTATAGGTGTGTGCACTATATGTACAGATGCATACACAAATATATATCATAGCAGTAAGTAGGCAGAATAATTTGGAAGCAGTGGAGTGCAAATGACAAATCCAGATTCAATGCTGTCCCTTTTAAAACTTAATTAATAGTAATTGCACTGAAAAAAAAAATACTAGATCTTTATGGTGTTTTTTTCTGAGTGTGCAGACCCAAGGCACGAAGATCCCTATGGCAGGTACGTGAATTACTGGGATCAGAACTACTATCGAGACTCCCGTCATGACCAGAACACCAGCCCATATGGGCAGAACGATGCGGCACAGTACTGGTAAGGATGATTCGAGTGGGAAGGGAAGAACCGAATGCAGTGGTTCCCAACTTTTTTGGCTCGAGGGCCACAGTTATAATTTCTACAACCCTGAAGGGTCACCAGTCTCCGCCAACAGTTCTCCCCCCATTGCAGCCAGACAGAAGGAGTTCAGCAAGGAGGCTGCCTCCTCACTGATCTCCCATCCCCCTGGCTGCAGCAGGTCCCTAGGCAGTGGCTCCCTTCTGCAGTCAGCAGGAGGGAAGCAGCGGGCCATTTTGAAAGCCCCTGCAGGCCATGGGTTGGGAATGACTGACCTAAAGTCTGTGCATGAGCTTTGTAGGCAGGTTACCAACTTCTTCATTCAAAACCTAATCCATCACCTGTGAGAGATGGGGTGTGTATAGTTATGCTGTCATGTGAGGTGCCTTGGGAAGAATGTCTCTAGTAGCTATGTGCCTATGGGATGCCGCCCTGAACCTATGGTAGTTTGTCTGCTCAGTGAGTTGTGACCCTAGCAAATACAGTCTTGGTGATGTAGATTGTGACACTCAGCCTGAAGTTCTGTTGGCCCAAGCCATTTTGTGTTAATGTGCATACGCGGGGCTCACTGGCTCTCCTGCAGCCTATCACGGTGCTCCCGTTAGATCACTCTTGACCTGTGGGAGTAGTTTAAAAAATGTCTCGTGTCTTTTAAACCTGGTGCAGCCAGAGTCCCCCCCAGCATCGCTCTGCCCATGTGCGTGACCCAGCCCTGCTCAGTGCCATGCCTTCTGGAGCTGATCAGTACTTTGCCCCGCCCACACCCTACCCTGAGCCGGCCAAGACACAGGCAGTTGTATTATGACTGCCCACGTGCATGGGGCAGGGGAGAAAGGGATCCCTGTGCTTTATCCATCTTCCCACTGACTCCCATTGACTTCAAAAGGCTTTGGATCAGCCCTCCAGATTAAAAATTGTAGTGGGCAGGGACTGTGTCTGCCAGCCCTTGATATGTTAACATCACTTGGGAAACGACGATGACAGTGAATTGCATTTCAATGGCTTGGTCTGCGTGATTGCAGCGAGAAGCGGTCTGATGCTTAGGGCCAGGTTTTCAAAAGCTTTTAAGGCACCTAACGGTGCGGACAATCCCACTGTCTGCCTCTTTAGGTGCCTAAATACCTTTACAGATCTGGCCTTTAGCACTTAAACACAGCTCTTCATCTTGGTGGGAGGCAGCCAGAATCCATGCCACACTACAGCTCTGGCCCTTTCTGCAGGAGGCTGGGTATGTTCTGGAGATCCGGTTCTGTGTATTCTCATGTCCCATGAATAAACAGGAGTCTTCATCCCTCTCTGGCAGCAGCACGCATGCCATTGTCTTTTCATCTAGGAGAGTCAGGGATATTGGAACTTTATGAGCACCTCTGCAATGGGTTCTGTGGACTGGTGACGGCTCACAGTGTATCTGCCCTCATGTTGGGTATGCACTCTGTTCCCTCCCGCAGCTCGGAGAGTTACATCTCTAACCCCAGGCAGGAGCAGACTGGGGAGGAATCCCAGGGGAGCTGCTTGGAGGACACCAGCTTCCATCCACGTGAGGTAACCACAGAGAGACAGATGAGTCGGTGATCTAAGGTTAGATTTTGGACAGTATCTGTTGGTCTGTCTGAGTGGGAGGGTTGTGTAGTTGTTTGAGCAGGGATCTGAGTTCTATCTCTGGATCGACCACTAACCCTCCGTGTGACCGTGAGCAAACGCCATCACCTCCTAGTGCCTCAGTTTCCCAGGCTGCAAAATGGGGGTCATGTTACTTCCCTCCCTTCCGGCGTTAATTCATTGCTGTTTGTAGAGTGCTTGGAGAGCCTCACATGGAAAGGGCTATTAGTAGTATCAGAAAATCTCCTTCTGCCGGGCTGCCATGTGCACTCCAGAAGGCATCTGGAGGCAGGGCCTGCCCTTGCTGCGCCTGGAACTGGCCCAAATGTTGGTCTCGATGGTCTTCTCCACCCTATTATTCTACTTCTAGGACCTCCATTTTCATCCCTTCCCTTCCCACACCTTCACCAGGACCAGTCCAGCAGCACGGTTACCTCCATCCAGAAGAGGTGAATGACAGCCATGCATAATGGACAGGTGACCCTGTCTGAGTGATTGCATTTTACAGAGGGTCATATGACAAAATGTATCTAGAAAATGCACATTTGCTTCCTGAGGACCAGGTGACAGCCCTATGGGGATGTCTGCATCGGATCTGTGAGAGGCACTGGGCTACAGCCGCAGCTGATGTCAACTGGTTGAGCTCCACAGACGTCAATGGAGCTGTGCTGCTTTACACCACCCGAGGATCTGAATCCTGTCGATCCAAGTCGCTGGGAATAGGCAAAGCCCAAACTGAAAGGGTTTTAGACCTCAAAGTGCTTGAGAGCATCTGATGGGAGACGCTGCTGTAACCTGTCCATCAGTTGGGGCGATGTAGGTCCCCCAGTGCCAGATCCACAGAGGACACAAGTTAGGCTACAGCTCTTAGCCTGAGACTCTGGCTGTTTAGCTCAAGCTGGAGAGACCCCCTGCTGCTAGTTCTGCAGGCTCTGGTCTAGTGCCGGCCCTGGCCCACCTGGCAGCCGTCACACTGTATAATTGCAAAACATGTTTGTGGTGTTTCAGCTCCGTTGCTGCACAAGGAAACTCTCTCCCCTCCCAATTTCCCGTTCTGGTTCCCTCCCACTGCTGCTTTCTCCGCTTCCCTTTCCCTATGTCTCCTGAGGCTTCTCTTTTCCCTTAGCTCTCCGCCCTAGCCGAGCCCAGCCTGCTTGTGCAGTACAAGGAATCCGGCCTCAGCTCTAGCAGCTATGAGCTCAGTCAGTACATGCTTGGCTCTTCCAGTCAGCACGACCCAGACTTCCCAGACTGGAGCCCAGTTCAAGCAGGTGGGTCTCCTGAGGGCATCAAGGGTCTGTGGTGAGGGCGGGGGCAGGCAAATGCTCGGACAGAGTGGGCAGTGGGCTGTGTAAGGATATGGCCGTTGCCCTCGCACGCGAGCCCATAAAGCATCATAGGACATTCTGAGTGGCCATTATTTGCTTGGAAAGCAGCATGTGGAAAGTACAGGGCGAGGCAGGGCATCGCCCAGGTACTGTAGAGTGGGGGCAGGGCTTTGCCCAGGTCCTGTAGAGCAGGGGCAGGGCGAGCAGGACATCGCCCAGGTACTGTAGGGTGGGGGCAGGGCAAGGCAGGGCGTCACCCAGGTACTGTAGGGTGGGGGCAGGGTGAGGCTGGATGTACTGTGGAGTATGTCCATGGATGGACATCTATAACCCAGTGTCCAATTTGGTAAGGACTTCAGTAATCTCAGAGAAGGGCTGTTTCCTTGAATCCTGTGTGGCAGTCTGTAGGGCTATGGCCCCCGTGCCAGCTGGTGGAGAAAGTGGTCAGGCACCGTCCCTCAGGCTTTCCCCACCCCCTCTGCAATAACAAGCCTTGCTGAGTGGCTGTGGTCTGTGTGTGCGTTTGTTGCTGTTTAGAGGAAGTCTCGCTGTCCACCCCACACCATGGGGCACCCCAGAAGTATTCCCTCCCTCATGTGCCAGTATGCTTTGGAGCCGGAGGCCAGCTGGTCCGAGTGTGCCCTAACTCCCCGGCCGATGGGCAGCCCGCCCTCATCGAAATGCACAGCCTGGAGGTAACCAACCCCCCAGCCCTCTGAAACTGAGAGCTGCCATCCCGTCACCGGTCTGCTCTGCCCCTTGTCCCCTCCCATCACCCGCCCGCACTGCCCCTTAGTCCTGAGAGCCGAGGGTGAGGGACCTGAGTTTTGTGCCATCTCTCTCCATTTCCCTGGGCAGTGCCAGCTCCCTTCCCGCCACGTCTCACTGTTTCAAATACAAGCGCACTAGGGACTCTTCGGTGTGCACCGTCAGGATCTACACAGACTGGCTAAGGAACAACGTGTTAGTGAGTTTTAGAAATCACATCCTCAGCCCCAGAAAGTGTGAGGCCACACCGGAGAGATTTAGGAGCTAGCCCTCAGGAACTAACCACGCCTTCAGGTGATTTAAGACTAGGATTGGGCAGTGTCCTTAACCGGGGACCAAGAGCATGTTGTGTGGCCCTTTGCAGCAGGCTGCATGTTTTGCAGACACACGCTGCCATTGTAAAATAGCATTGCCCAAAGCTGTGGTTGAAGTCTGCTCTGGAGCCCTTGGCTGTAGTGCAGATGGAGGGATCTCACCCAGGACTTGGGCCATTCTGATTCTTACACTTCCTTGGATGAGACACTGAGGTCCAGTTCCAGGTTCTGCACAGATTGCTTTTATTGGCAGGTTCCCTGTGTGAGTGATCTGGGCTGGCTCTTGTACCCCGTAGCCGTCCAAGTGACTGGTCCCATTTGGCCAGAAGCCTTGGAGTCACAACTCTCTGCTCAGGAGAGACTTTAAGGAAGCATGGTTTGGTGGCTTGGGCAGTAACATAGGACTTGGGAGACCCAGGGGGGTCAAGTCCCTGCTCTGCCACAGACTTTCTGTGTGACCCTGGGCAAGTCACTTAGCCTCTCTGTGCCTCAGTTCCCCATCTATGATAGGGGGATAATAGCACTGCCCTGCCTTCCAGGGGTGTTGGGAGGATAAATACATTAAAGATTGTGAGGTGCTCAGATATTGCCATGATAGGGGCCATATAAGCAACTTAGATAGATTGTGCTCCACAGCTTCTGCCCTTCTTTTTCCCCCTCTGAGCTGAAGCCTTCTCCCCCTCAAAGGACTGGAATCATAGGACCCAGGTCTCACCGTAAAAGGCCATTGCTTCTTATAATTGCGTGGATCAAGGTGGTAAACACTTTAGTGCATTTGCTCCGTGATAAATATGGATGCTCAAAGATGGCTTTGAGAAAACCATCGCCAATCCTAATCAAGTCTTTTTCAAAGCACTTGAGCTTTCTGCCCGTTCAGACAGGGCCTCTGTCACAGACTCTGCTCTTGTCTCCTAGGTAATCCTTCATGACACGAAAGAGCAGGAGGAGATGAGAACCTTCCCAGGGCCTCTGGTCAGGTACAATGCCATTGGAGGAGTTTGGTCAACCATGCCCCTATCAGGATTCCTTTCTGTTCCAGAAACCGCTTCTCTCCAGGCTGCTGCACGTTGTGTTATACCAGCATGATCCTTAAAGGAGAATGTTGTTGTCAAGAATTAGAGATGAGCCAAAGCCATGTAATGTGGATTCCTATTTCAAACTCCCCAAAGCCTCAGGGTGTTCAGAGCCAGGGTTTTGGCTAGGCCCATCGTAGAGATAAGGACCATTGGCAAAGTCTAGGTTCAGGTTCAGAAAGCCCCCTTAGTCGGTTGAGTTTGGGGGTTTGCTGTTTGGGGAATGTTCAGATGACATTGCTTGACTTGGTTTGACTGTTTGGTTCTTATTTTGTAACCAAGTCCAGGTAAACCCTGGCTGTAAGAAGGGCTTGTGGGATATCCACTGTCTTTGTACAACCGGTGGTTTGGACGAGCAGGAGTTTCAGTCCTCTTAAGCTCTGCAGAGTTGAAGCCTGGTGATGAGCTGCTCAGGAGCTGCACATCAGTAATTGCAGACCTGGGGAACATCTTCCCTTAACCCATTGTTTGCTCTGTATCACATTGGTTATACGGACATGTCATTCAGTCACTCATGAAAAAAGCTGAGAGATAAAACAGGCCTATTTGAAAGAAGAAGAGCAATGAAATCACAAAAATAATTGAGCAAGCACAGAGGCTGGGTAGATGTCTGAAGACCAATGGTTAATAGCACTCTAGAAGGAGCCAATAGTAGTAGAGTGGCAGTGTAGGTACTAGAGTCCAGTCAGCTGCGATGTTCTATGCATAGATTGATCTGGATCAGGTTAAAAATGTTACAGGTGCACAAAGAAGGGATTTCAGAGATGTTCTAAATCTTTGTGGCTTGGCCATCTGCAAAATGGGAATCATGATAACCAGCCTTATTACATGTTTTGAGAGCTTTGTCTGAAAGATATATTGTGGTGTTGTCCATGTGCATGTGAGTCTCTCAGATTTTCTACCTCTCCTTGAATCTCTGGAGTTGTCCACATAACTCACAGAGTCCTGGGAATCCTCCCGGAGGCTCTTAAGGATGTGCCTTGCACTTGCCAACACCCCCTTTGCTCCTTTGTTTGTTCCTGCAGGGAGGATTTGCACAAGGTGGACGTGATGACGTTTTGCCAATGCAAAGTGGCCATGAGCTGTGATTTAGAGACTCAGAGAGGCAGAGACTCAGCCCTGCTCTGGAAACTCTTGGTTCTCCTTTGCCGGCAGAATGGGGTATGTGTTCATTCTGTGCTGTGATGCGTGCTGGTCATTTTGAGTCCTTTTGGTTCAGTTAAGGATGGCTCGTTGTGAGTAAGTCTTGTGTAAGTCTTAAGCAGCCAAGTGCTGCCTGTGCGGGATCTTAAATGCATCTCACTCCCCTATTAACGCTGACCACTTCAGTGCAGCCCAGAGCACCAGGTCCATGGAAGACACACCTCTCCAAGGCTGCTCCCCGAACCAGGTGCATCACCTTGAAATACCAATGTTCCAATGGAACAGCAGCACTTCATGGGACACTGTCAACTTAATTTAGGAGCCAACATTTGTGTCCAGAAGGAGATTAATGTATCAAACCCAGTCTGTGGGAGGTCTACCACTGAATGTTAGAAGGACTCAGGTCCAGACCACTGAGATCCCTAAAGTTTGACTTTTGCTGTTATATCCCTTATTGATGACTCATTGCCTTAACTTTCTCTCTACTAACACTGTGTATATGTGATTAAGAATAGACTCTTCGGTGACACTCACTAGGATAAAAATCATATGGGCCATCGACCCTCGTGCTTCAGGGCATAGACTGATTAGGAATGGTGGGTCAGGAAGGAATTACTCCCCACAGTATGGTAATATTTGTGGTGCATTTGGGTGGATTTATACCTACCTCCATATTATTCAGTGCTGGCCACTGGCTGAGGCTGGATACCAGACTAGGTGGGCCACTCGTCTATTGTAACATGGCAACTCCCGTATTCCTCCATTTCCCTGTGCAGTCCATGGTGGGCTCAGATACAGCTGAACTGCTGATGCAAGACTGTAAGCGCCTGGAGAAGTATAAAAGGCAAGACCCAGTGGCCAATCTGATCAACCTGAAAGATGAAGAGTGGCCAGTGCAGGGCTCTGGGACACCAGACCTCCTCACTGGGGAGGTCCCACCCAACATGGAGACACCAGCGCAGAGAGTGGAGAAGTTCACCAAGCTCCTCTTCTATGGCAGAAAGAAAGTAAGTGTGGTGCATGCGCATCTGTGTCTCTGGAGCCACTGACTCCCCTCTGCTCTTTTTCTAACATTGCCCCTGTCTGCAGAGGACAGAGTGGGATTTCCAAGTCCATGAACCCCTCTCTATAATTGATCTGGTTGGGGTGCGTGAGGGGGGCAATCTGAGCAACACAGCCCTCATTTTCCCACTGGTGCTGGCTTGACAGCTCCACCGTGCTACTGTAACTCTTACTGGCTCAGAGAGCCAAAAGGTTGAGCCCAAGTCTTTCTCTGACTGCAGTGCGGAGAGTATGGCTTACCTCCCTGGGCCCATTCTAAGACTGGCTTGTCTTTTAAAGAGGGCTCTGATGGTGGGAGAGGCTAAAGAATGTCCCTGTTTGTGGCATTAACCCCTGAAGCTGTGTTAGGGCAAAAATTTCCCACTGTTGCTAACACCAGGGCAACGCCACTGATGATAGTGATTGCAGAAGCCCTGCTGTGGACAAACTGGTATTTTAACCAGCATGATAGCTAAGCCTGATCAGAGAGGGCCTAATGGACCTGGTCTTCCAAACACTAATGGCCAAGGGCGTCTCATCTAACACCAGGGCTGCTGCTCTCACGCTCATTGCTGGAGCTGAACTGGTGGTAGCAGTGGTGGGAGGGAAAACCTCTAGTGCAGAGAACGAATCCAGTCTAGGATTCCAATGTCATGGAACTCAGTGCTCCTAGGCAGCCCGGAACTTGCAGTCCATGGGACAGCTCGAGTGCTTTTGTACAGGTAGGTATAAGGAGGCCTGAGTGATGGAAAGTAATTTCTCTAAGCTGGCTCCAGATGGGTAAACCCAACACAGTCACCAGGCGCCTGGACAGGTCGTCGACTGCAGGCTTGAGCTAGCCTGACATTTGGGGCGACAGATCACACCCATGGGAAAAATCAATTCGCTTTTCGCAAGCCTGGCTCCCTGCGTATGTGCAGAAGCCCCAGGCCGGAGGAATCAGGGCTGTTGGTCCTATGCTGGTCTTGGGAAAATCAGGACCTCCTTTCACAGCAGCAGCAGAGAGAGACATGGTAAGAGCACAAATATATATTTTTTTCTTCTGGCTTCAGGAAGCCCTGGACTGGGCCATGAGAAACCAGCTCTGGGGTCATGCCCTGTTTCTGTCAAGCAAGATGGACCTGAGGACCTACAGCTGGGTCCTGACTGGGTGGGTAGGAGCTGCCAGAGCCCGGTGCTCAAGAACTGTGATTGACCACCTCCCCTGCCACTTTCAGCTGCGTAACATCCCTGTTGAATCTCCCGCTTTGTCCGTGCCTCGTACAACCTGAGCCCTTTGATGGAGGATTTCCATGGTTTGTCTCTCCTTCTCTTGGAGAGGAGCGAGGGTTTTGGGCTCACAGTCAGCCTGTCATAGGTACTTACATGGTCCCCGCACTGTAGTATCTGAAAGCCTCACCCTTTTTAGTGTATTTATCCTCCCAGCAGCCCTGTAAGCCACATGTTACAGAGGGGGACTGAAGCTATGTCTAGACTGACGGCGGCAAATTTGCCACCGTCAGATGGATGTATCTGGATCGATTGTGTGGAAGTGGAGACCCGGTAATCGACGCTATTAATCCACCTTTGCCAGGTGGAGTAACGCTGTGTCGACGGGAGTGCATTTCCCATCGGTACGGTGAACTGAAGACACCGTGATAGGTAGGAATTAGGAAGTCGACCAGAGATGCGCAAGCTACTCTACATAGCTTGTGTATCTCCCATCGACTGCCACCAAATTTGGCGGCAAGTGTAGATATAGGCTAAGGCACAGAGAGGCTAAGTGAGTGGCCCAAGGTCACAGAGGAAGTTTAGCAGGGCAGGGAATTGAACCCAGAGCGCCCATGTCCTAGGCTGGTGCTCTAACCATTGCATAGTCCTTCCTTTCTGTCAGCATAATGGCTGTCTCTCTGCTCTTGGTTTGCAGGTTCACCAGCACGCTGGCTCTCAACGACCCCCTGCAGACACTCTTCCAGCTCATGTCAGGAAGGATCCCTCAGGCAGCTCTGGTACTGAAAGTGAAAGTGTATGGCTCCCTCCCCGCCCTCAGTGCCTTGTGCTGGTACGGGGTAGGAAAGCGAGGCTCTGTGGCCCTGCGCAGTGTTCCACAGGTGGCTGTCTCAGTCTCACCGAACTGTTCTTTAGGATGTTCATTGTGGTGAACAGCACTGACAATTTGTCACTGTGCTGCTAATCTGTCTGCTTTGCCGCCACCTCCCAGCTGGTATCTGGGTCCTGGAGTATTTCTCTTTGCCCCATGGGACTGGGTTAACCAGATCCCGGTGCAGAGAGGCACTTGCATTTTTATGTCCTGACACTGCCTCGATGCATGGCAGATCATCATGACATGGAAAGTTCAGGCTGGTGGATGGAGTGCAGGGAAGGTGAGGCGGCATGGCTCCATTGATTGGAGTGGATTGGAGTTGATCGGAGGCATGAAGCTAGGTGGACATTTTTGGTTACTCTGCATAAACTAATATTTGGTGTTAAGTTGGCTTCTTGCAGAAGGCACAAGCCACCAGGCAGAGAAATGAAGCCAGAGCCAGAAGCAGGAGAAGAGAAATGTGCTGTAGCTTTTCTTTCTCCTCTGCCTTTAGGTCTCACTTGAACAGATTGAGTCACATCTTTTTTTTTATTCACAAACAATGTTCCTTCCCTTGTGATGCTCTCCTTGCTCTGTTCCTAGGTCAGGTAAAGATCAGATGAAGAAGCTAAAGCAGCCAAATTATCCATTCAACTTTTTCCCTCTCTTTCTTTGTTTCTGCTCCCAGTGCTGTGGGGATGGCAGATGGGGAGAATGGAGACCACACCTGGCAGTGATGCTGTCCAACCAGGTTGGAGATGCTGAGCTGAACCACCGGGCCATCATCACCATGGGAGACACCTTGGGTGAGGAGAGGCTCACACTTAGGGTCAGATAGGACGCCCATTGTGCTCACACTGTTAGCGTCCTCCATTACAGGGGGTGAGAGGATGGTGGTTTAATGGCTAGAGCTGTACCTGGGTTCAAAACCACCCTGAGGGGAATAGGTTTAATCTCAATTCTGTCTCCACTGTAGAGCCACCCATATCACCTTCACCACCACACAGAGCTTGGCCTCACTGGGAGTATGTGCCGAGCATCCGCTTGGAATGCCACCTGGCCCCCCGGATAAATGGTCCTTTTAGATCGGGGGTTGAGATCACGGGTGGTGCATAGCTGGGATGTTCCTGCTACTGCTGTCTGGAAAATATTGACAGATATTTTACACTTGTAGTTGCTATAACATTTGCTGCTACAAAATAGTCACTCAGAAATGTAGAGGCCACATTTTCTGATGCGGAAGGCTAACATCAGACACCTAAATTAACAAACGGTCTGTCCGAGATGCTGAGCGCACACCACTCCTGCTGGCCAAGGCTTCCCTCCTACAGAAGCCCAGTTCAGGATTTTAATTTTCGTATATGTATATAGACCCCCCCTCGACATATACTTCAGTTGGGCAGAGAGAGGACAGTGTGAGAACAGGTGGCCAACCGTGTGCCTGCAGCATAAGGTGAGCCTGCCAAAGAACGGTGGAACAGCTGGATATCTCCACCATCAGATCTCAGCTCCGCTCTCTTGGCCAGCCTGGATGCGTGTCTGTGGAATGGGTGGCGTGGCTGAATATCTGCTCAGCTCTCTTGGCCAAACTAGGGCTTGTGCAGCTTGCCTTTAGCTGGGAGTGAGTTTGCATCGTGGAGTGGTTTAGTGCATCCAGCTTGTGCTGTTATAAACTCATTGCCCGCCACGAAGGAGCTATGAGTGTTGGTTGCTTGCATACATTCACAGAGCTCCCAGCTACAGATGCCAGGCTGCTGGTCTCACCAGCCCCTGCCGTGGCCTTTCTGGGGAACTGGCGCCGCAGTCTTTTCTTTCTTGAATTCCCTGCACAGCGACCCCAGGTTGCTACTGGTATCTTCACTCGTTGCTTCCAAGCTGAACCATCCCTTATTTTCCTCTCTAGCTCAGCACTGTGCCTGTATTATTAAATCACTCCACAGTGCCTTAAGATGCTTTGGCAGCAAAAGGGGTGGTGTAAGTGGTTGTGAACAGGCATGCCTCTGTTTGCGAGCCTTGACAAGATTGTGCGTCTGCTCCTTTCCAAGTATTTGTGCTGTGTGTGTAATCGTGACTGTGTGTTGTGCCCGCGCACCTTCATCTGCGGGCATACCCCTGTGTCCCTGGCTGCCTTTAGCAGAGCGAGCCTTACACATGCCATAGCAATGTAACTTGAGCGTGTGTGTGTGTGTGTGTGTGTGTGTGTGTGGAGACGTGTGTCAGTATATGTGCTGAAGTGGGTGTGAGTAACTAAAGACAGGTGTGCAGGGTGATGGGAAAAGGGAGGGAATACTGCTCTCCCTCACTCCCTCCATCAGATAACATACCCTGGATATTCCTGCTGGTGAACTATCCCTATGGCAGGCTCCGAAATGTACACCTCATTGCTCCCCTCTTGAAAACACCCCTAGAGCACAGGTCATAGAGGAAGGAACTTAATCGGCTTGTTCTTAGTGCCAGTTATGTGGCAGCAGCGGTAGAAAGCCTTTCCGCAGACTTTGCTCCACTGACACATCCCGATGAAGTGAAGCAGGAAACATCCCCTTTATTGGCATGTGCTTCTCCACCCACTCAGGTCATCTGATTGAAAATTAAACTTGATTACTTGGAAAACAACAGCAGTGAAAGAGGATGTAGGGTGAGGGGTTTGCTTAGAAGTTGGGGGCTCTGGATGGCGGAGAGGGGAAATGACTTTGTCCTGTGGGCGTTTGAACACATTCAAGGTAACATGTACTGCACTGGTGTGTTTTTGTTGTGACTGACTTTTGTCCCTTTTCTCTCTGTCCAGCTGGGAGAGGGTTAATAGAAGCTGCTCACTTCTGCTACCTGATGGCGAATGTCCCTTTTGGTCAGTATGGGGTTAAGACAGACCACATGGCTTTGCTGGGCAGTGACCCCAGGTGAGTCAGCAAGCAGGCAGGCTCCTGCAGATATTTATAGCTGTCATTCTGATCAGGCAGAACAGCTCCCTCCTGGGATTTCAGGGGGCTTTATAAATGGGAGTTAACACTCTTCTGCAGGAGACCTAGTTTATACTCGTTCATCAGGCAGGTGTGTTAGGAAAAGTAAGTGAAATGCTGCGCCCAAGGGCATCTGTAAAACAGCAGCATAGCTGGGAACAGAATCCACGAGCCAGCAGTTCCCTGCCTAACCTTTCTAGAGCACTCTTGCTCAAGGCTCCAGTGTGCCTTGTGCTGGCAGCAGAAGGTATACGGGGAATGAGGCCATCAATGGTGCCAAATCAGAGATTTCCTAGGGGGCCAAATTCCAGTCCCTACCTCCCCCTCGCACCAGAGATCCTGTTCCATCCCCTGCTCATTCCCCTCACCCTGCAGAGATCTCAGCTCTCCCTTGGCAGGGGAGGCTTCCCACTCTGTTACCCATGCTCCATGTGAACCGGTGCCACCGGGGATCGAGTTCTCGGCACACTCCTCTGCGCTCCTCTGTACAGGAACAGGCCCCCATGTGCCAGGTCACAACATCACTCAGTAACATTTGGGCCAGCCGCCCCTCTGTCTGTATGGCATTGCAGCCATGCAGCTGGAGCAGCAGCTGTACTGATTTAGTAGGGGACTGCTGCTTAAAGGTGGTCAGGCCATGGCACCCCAGCTCCGTGGCCTTTGGACCTTTGAGCAAGTGAAAAAACCTGGCGGGAGGCATGTTTGCCTCTCCAGCCCTCTACTCCCAAATTGATGCCATTGGATGCTGTCACTTGTGGATGCTCCAGCAGGCCCTAGGTCACAGAAAATGCTGCTGTTGGGTATTTGATTGGCTATGTTGTGCCAGCTAGTTATCATGTGGGAGGCCCAGCCCTAGTTATAAAGAGCCTTGGAGGAAGATCCGCTTGGTACCTGTTCTACAGGTGGATGATCTTAGGCACAGAAAGGGGAAGGGACACTCCCAAGGACACTCAGTAGGTCCGTGGAGAGAGAGCAAGACACACTCCGTTCTGATGCTCGCAGGGCACGGAAGGGGTTTATGCCAAGAAAATTGGCAGCTGTGTTACTGCCTGGATGTGCATGTTGATCCTTTCACAGTAGTCACATTCATGGGGATGCATTAAAGCAGCACAGCACCCAGGCAGCAGCTGTGTCTGGTGCTTGAAGGCAGAAGACTGTTTGGGCAGCAATACATTTGATAATGTGGGGAGATGTTTTAACACGTGAACATTTTCCTCCTTGCCTATCCTCTGCCTTCCAACCCCAAAGACATAAATACCCCCACCCTCATATGTCAATAACGAGAGACTGGATGTGTTCCATGGATGTCAACTGGGGAGGACCCCCCTGCCATTAACCAAACGGGCCACACGATGTCACTGTGACTCCAGTTCCAGAGGGATCAGCGTAGTTCTGAAAACTGACTGAAATTATTTCAGCTGTGTGTCTCTGGAAGAGACTAATGATCTGTTTCATTTGGAGAGGCTCTTTGCGCCAAATCTCTGAATGAAGGTCGCGTCTCAGCAACCCCACTTCGCTGGGTCTGAGTCACTGCTGCCTGGTTTTGTCGTTGACATCTGGCAAAGTGGATGTAAAAAGGTCCCCGACTGAAATGGCAATGTTTGCTGGTCACTGGGCACAGGGGGTAAACGATTTCACAGGGTGTAAGGCAGTGGAAATCACGCCCGCAGTCTGCAGCGGTGCCTAGTAGAATCCAGACCCCCAGCGAATAAGTGTGGTAGATATGGTAGTTTATCTTAAAGGGACATTATATTTTTCAAGGGCTGGCATTTTCAAAGAGTCTAAGACAGCCCACCTCCCTCAGGGCCAAGTCAGAAATCTTATGTACCAAAAAATTCCAGCTATGCTACTAGCACTCCGGCCTACAAACAGTGAAAGGATTTTCACAATCTAATTTGCTTTTTGCCATTCATGCTGTTTGTTCCTTTTTAGCATTGGAGAGTTGCAGACATTCCCCATTTACAAATACCATGTCATATACTTAGACCATGCACAGATGCCTACAGTAAAATACATATTAATATCACGGAGGTGTTCTGCTGCTCTGTGAGCTAAAGGGATTTGGCATATGCTGGAGGAGCAAGGGAGTTCCTTGTGGAGTGCGTCCGAGAGCGAATGGCGTGGGTGTTATGGGGTATTAAAGACGATTGCCGTACCTCCTCACTTCCTTTCAAAAGGGTTGTGCTCACCTGCTTTCTAGGGAAGCTTTTGGTGGTGGGATTTGACTGGCTGTAGCATTAATCAGTTTCACTTTTTTGCTCCTAGTCAGTTTAACATTCTGAAGATTGGTGGGGCACAGGGGGATAGGCACTCAGTGTCCCAGACATCCAGGTTGATCAGGGAGAGGAAGGGTCTTGCTTTCTGTCCCTGACCTCACGCCTCTGCCTTCTCCTTTCAGTCAGACATTTGTACAGTTTGCCAGGACTGAATCTATCCAGAGGACTGAAATCTTTGAGTATTGTCAGATGCTGGGACGTCCCAAATCCTTCATCCTCTCCTTCCAGGTAATGGAAACCATCGGACACTGCAAGTACATTATATGTGCGGAACTACCAGTGCTCAATGTGTTGTAATGTAATCTCTCTACAAATCACAACCTAATGTGTTTCTGCTATGCCTGTTGCCACAGACTATGCAATAAAATTACATTCTGCATTCAAATGGTCCCTAAAGGGCTCTGCTCTCCTTCATGCCTTAGAATCATAGAATCATAGAAGATGAGGGTTGGAAGGGACCTCAGGAGGTCATATAGTCCAACCCCCTGCTCAAAGCAGGACCAACCCCAACTAAATCATCCCAGTCAGGGCTTTGTCAAGCCAGGCCTTCAAAACCTCTAAGGATGGAGATTCCACCACCTCCCTAGGTAACCCATTCCAGTGCTTCACCACCCTCCTAGTGAAAAACTTTTTCCTAATATCCAACCTAGACCTCCCCCACTGCAACTTGAGACCATTGCTCCTTGTTCTGTCATCTACCACCACTAAGAACAGCCTAGCTCCATCCTCCCTGGAACCCCCTTTCAGGTAGTTTAAGGCTGCTATCAAATCCCCCTTCATTCTTCTCTTCTGCAGACTAAACAAGCCCAGTTTCCTTAGCCTCTCCTCATAAGTCCAGTGCTCCAGCCCCCTAATCATTTTTGTTGCCCTCCGCTGGACCCTCTCCAACTTGTCCACATCCTTTTTGTAGTGGGGGGCCCAAAACTGGACACAATACTCCAAATGCGACCTTACCAATACCAAATAGAGGGGAATAATCATTTCTCTCGATCTGCTGGCAATGCTCCTACTAATGCAGTCCAATATGCTATTAGCCTCCTTGGCAACCAGGGCACACTGCTGACTCGTATCCAGCTTCTTATCCACTGTAACCCCCAGGTCTTTTTCTGCAGAACTGCTGCCTAGCCTGTCGGTCCCCAGTCTGAAGCTGTGCATGGGATTCTTCCGTCCTAAGTGCACGACTCTGCACTTGTCCTTGTTGAACCTCATCAGATTTCTTTTGGCCCAATTCTCCAATTTATCTAGGTCACTCTGTATCCTATCCCTACTTTCCAGGGTATCTACCACTCCCCCTAGCTTAGGGTCATCTGCAACCGTGCTTCACCTGCATGCCTTGCTTCACCCAGTGTTATTTACAGATAGTTTTTCTCTCTTCTTCCCCATCTGTTGTCTAAGCCCCATTCTCAGCATCACCTGTCACAGGCTGGGCTGGGCACAGCTGTGTGCATCCTTACCCGATATAGATTGCACAGGACTGCATCTCAGTTTCTACAACCCAGAGTTGGCGTGAGAGGTGATTTTCATCCCCTCTGTGTCTGGGAAGTGAATTTGGGAGCTCCTGAAAGTGCGGGATGTATCAGTATTGGCAAAGAACACGCAGGCACTGTACTAGATTCCTCACCCGGTACTGCCTGTGCACTTCAATGCCAGCCCTGCTGTGCCCCTGTTATTTCACTCCTACTCTTACTCTGCCAATGCATCTCAGTCCTGAGCTGAAGGGTGCCCTGCTATTCCATTCTTGGGTACTGCACACAGCTCTATTGCTGGCCTGTGTCATCGAGTCATTAGAATAAGGAACTGGGACTCGGGTTCTAGTCCAGGAGTGGCACTTGCCATTGGCATGTCATACATCTCAGTGCCTCAGTTTCCCTGTCTGTGTGAAGAACGTGCTAATTGCCCCCCATGTCACTGTGGGATAGTGAGGCGCTAAGTGATGTTTGTAAAGTGATACGGATGAAAGGAACTAGAAAAATGCAAAGGCCCGTGGTCTGGATCCACAAAGAGACTTGGACACCTAACCCCCGGACCTGGGCACCGTTGCGAGCCACAAAAGCCTTACTTGGCAGCGGCCAAACCCTGTGGGCATCTAAACTCCCTCGGTGCCTAAATTTGCACTGTAAAAGTTCTCTAGGCACCAAAGTTTCTGCCTCTGAGCATGCTTACTGCTGCCCCGCTGTAGAGGCCCGGACCCCTATCTCACACCTAATCCCCAGAGCGATCCATGGGCTGAGGGAAGATTGGCGTTTATCTGCCTAATGTGTCTGGGGTCTGATCCAGTGGTCAGGCCTAATGCCACACAAAATAGCTGGGTCAGGGAAGACAGAGCTTCTGTTATAACCTAGAGGCTAGGGTACTCCCCTGGGCTGTAGAAGACCACTGTTTCAAGTCCCATCTCTGCCTGATGGGGAGAAAAGTTCTGCCACCTCTCAGGTGAGTGCCTGAACCAGTGGGCTATAGTGTCATTCTTGCTCTTTCTCTGGCCCAATTAATATTTAATTATTCATGTATTCAATTAAAGTGGAACAACCTCAATGGGAGAGATTGAGGGAAACCCACGTCAGAATATCCCATAGACCAGTAGCTAGGGTGCTCACCTGAGCGGTGACAGGAATCCCTGTTCAAATCCCTTCTCCTTCTCACATAGAGTGGGGACTTGAATTGGTAGCCTCCCATATCAGCTCCTCCTTCCCCCGCCCCGCCCTGCTCCGTCCCACCCCCAGCTGTTTTGCATGGAGTTAGGCACGCTGACCAGATCAGGTCCCACATGTGGCTGGGCGGAGGAGCACTTCTCTTTCCCTGGTTTGTGTATCATTAGCAGTGACAGACGCCTCCCTGCAACCCGGATGTAGGCCCCAAACTCCATGAGAAAGGCAGGGCTTAGAACACACGCCACTCTGTGGCATCTCCCATTGGCTAGCGTGCTGGCTTTTGTGGATCACAGTCTGAGGCACCTGCTGTTGGGATTCCCTCCGAGACCTTTTTCACTTGGCTTATCTAGAACATCTTGTCCAGTTCTGGGAGAACACATCATCCAGTTCTCTGAGATCCACAAAATTCAGTTTAACTCCAGCTCGTCACTTAGGTTACATAATTAGGCATGTGACAACTCTTTGCTCATGCTGGCCAGGCTCAGACCCAGGGGGTTTAGGTACAGGGGGATACCACAATTCCAATTTGTTTTTTATATACTTCTGTCCTAGCTACTAACATCTATACATCTTGCCTATAGAGACCAATCACTTTGCAGACTGAGTAAGGCAAGCCTCTCCATTCTGGGTGTTTCCGCCTACTGTGTTTGCTATAGACACACCCACAATAGTTAGTGTAGTTACCTTCTGCCTCCCTTATTTACTATAAAAATATCCACAGTAGTTAGTTGTTTCAACGATTACTTGTCCGGGCTTGTCTTGTCTTAATTTGGACCTCTCCATGGTAGTTAAGCCAGCCGTACACCTGTCTCCCCCTATTCACTTTATTGGGAGCCTAGGTGCCTAACTCAGTGGAGTTAACGGCTGGAGCCCATTGTTGTTCCATGAATTTTCTAGGCACCTAGAAGTTATTCGTTACAACAGCTAAATCCCTTGGGGGATCCAGACCTATTTACCAGTGTCACCGCTGTTTGTTATCACGGTCTATCCATCTAGTCCCCGGCCTGTAGCACTTCTATCCACTTTCAGTCTTAACCCCTCCCACTCTCCAGAGCTCTGCATCACAACCCTGACCTGCAACGCCCCCTGCTAGTCCAACCTCAGCTAGTCCAACCTCACCCTTGACTTGCAACTCTTTACTGTGCTTGTTGGCAAAGGGAAGCCTTTGGTGTCACGGACAGAGGCAGCATCAGTATCAGCACCAGCACTGCTGAGAGTGCCTGACTGTTCTTGTCCCAGGTGATTCACAGCCTTGGGGTTCTGTAGGTCCATATTGACCTTCCGTGTCTTTTATAATCTCTAGGGAGCCGGGAGGCTGCAGCTGTTCCTTTCCAATGCAAAACTGAAGTCACTTTTCAGCTAGACTAACTGCCATGGGCTGGGGTAGGGGCTGCCCTTGAAATCAACTCGGAGGGCTTGGCCCTCTGCTGCCTTTCACACACCTGTGCAAGAGCAAGTGCAAAGCAGAAGGGTGATGGTTACACACATCACACAGACGCAAGGCCGTGAGAAATCAAGCCCTCCCTGGGCTCGGCAGAGCTTCCTCAGTGGAGGATCTTTTGAATTCACTCCTCTTCACAGCTCATCAGAGCGTGAGTCTTTCAAGTTTCAGGGAAGAGTGCTGCACGTATATCTCTGCTTTTGTTTTTGTATAGCTTTCCTTTCTCTAATAGCCCTGCGTAACTGATGTACTTTTAACGTTGAAAATAAACACCCAGATGCTGCAGCCTCAAGAGCTGTACAAATCAGGTAAATAAATAAACACTGCAGGCTACGATCCTCCCCCACAGATTGGCTGGCACATCTTCTATCCTGACTTCAAAACCAGCCTTGCTGCAATTCTAGCCATGAGCCTAAAGTGAGCCGAGCCAGCCAGCCTGCTGAAACGGATGGTGGCGAATGCCCCTTGCAGATCAGAATGAGACCTTCAGCCCCATTGTGTCTGTGGCCTGACCAACTGAGCCTGTCGTTATTTCATGCCTTTCTAAATGGATGTGTTAATGCGGAATTCTAAGATAGGGGCATGATGCTAAAATAGGGCTGGGCTGCCCCCTTCTGGACAACAAGTAGGTATTTCATTGTGATAGTCCTGAGAGTCTCCCACTGTGCTAGGTGCTGTACAGAAGCATAGTGAGAGAGAGTCTCTGCCCCAAAGAGCCTACAGTCTAAATAGGGAAGACAGCAAAGGGGAAACAGGTGCAGAGAGGGAAGTCACTTACTCAAGGTCCCAAAGCAGGTAAATGGCAGAGCCAAGGATAGACTCGCAGTGCTGTGCTCATTTTTCTCATTCCTTTTCCAAGGTGTATAAACTCCTTTATGCTTCACGCCTGGCGGACTATGGTCTCACCTCCCAGGCCTTGCATTATTGCGAAGGGATTGGCACAGCTCTGTTAGACCAGACCCAGGCCAGTCATCCGGTGCTGTTAGACCAGGCTATCAAGGTGCGTTTCTTATAACCAGTCCTTGTTTGCTTTGGCTGTGGGTGGGGGTTCACTGACGTGTTTAATGGGTGAAATCCTGGCCCTATTGGGAGTTTTGCCATTGATTTACATGAGGCCAGGATTTCGGGGATGCTGTCGAGTTGCCGAGGCCTGTATTTTACCTACAATCAACCTTCCGTTGCGAGGAACATTCTCTGAGCCCCTGCAGTTCCCAAGAGCTCAGCGCATCTGAAAAACAGCCCCAAACGTCTATGTGCTCGATTAGGACAACTAAGATCATTGCAGCACATACATGAGTTCTTCGGGATGCAGTAGGCTATGCTGTCCTGCTGCCTCTGGTGATTCTTCTGCAGCAGCTGCCTAAATGAGATATGTCCTGGCCTCACCATGAAACAACTATGCAAGAGTCAAGTCTGATACCAAATAAAGGGGAGTGAAGGGGGAAGTGGCATTATATGCCAGCTAGTAAAGAACACAAAGCTGCAGAAGAAGGAAATTTCATTTTGAAGCTTTACAGAGGTAAAAATGGTGGAGACTTATGAAGTGAAAATCTATTTTAAAAAACTCCCCCAACCTTACATTCAAGAAGAAATGTCAAGTATCATTCTGTGATCACATTTGCATGGTATGTTGCAAACTTCATGTAACTGTTATGACTGATTACGAGGAGGTTTGTGTGTGTCCATAGACAGCTACTTAGCTATTCACTGTTAGAACTGGTCTAACTTGCATTAGAAGGAATATTCCACAAGAAATCATAATCTCATAACAGCTACAGGATTTGGGGTGTGTTACTGAAATTGTCAGAGCTGGATATTATTATTTTATTGTAAGATGTTGCAATTTTCACATCTATTTTAGTGACTAAAGTAGGCAAGAGTCTTTATTTTAAACCAGAAAATGTCCTGTTTTATCATGTTTGGGATAGAGTTAGAAAAACAAGCCAACCCCTTTGTCCCCAGAAAACAGAAGAATGAGCAACAGCACCTAGCTCTTATATGGGACTTTTCATCAGTAGATCTCAAAGCACAAAGAGGTTAGGATCATTGTCCCCATTTCACATATGGGGAAACTGAGGCACAGCGCAGGGAAGTAATGTGCTCAAGGTCCCCCAGCAGGCCAGTGACAGAACCAGGACTAGAACTCGGGTCTCTGGAGTGCCAGTTCACGGCTCAGTCTAGTGTTTCTCAAACTTTTTGATACCAGGGACCACCTTGCCGCCTTCCTAAACTGTGTAAGGGAGATCTCAGGTACCAGTGCCAGTCCAAAGTTGTTGAGAAACACTGTTTAACTAGACTACATTGCCTCCCTGTTCATAGGTGAAGCTCCAGTGATACAGATAACTGCACTGATCCCTTTAGTTTTTGGCTCTCACTTGTACCATTTGGCTCTACAGTACTGAGAATGGCATGTGCCCATTCCACAGCATTGCTATGGAGGAAGACCATGACCGTGTCAATGCCCTGGACCCATGTATAGTATATCCCATTCATCTTTCTCTGAGTTCTGTTTCCTTCTAAAGTTCCGCTGTGGGGGGCCAAGGGAACAATACGATCAAAGCTTAATTTACCTGAAGATGAAGCAAAAGAAATATTTCCTGGTCATTGCAGTTTAAAGAGAGAGAAAAAGAATACTTCGATAATACACACCTGAGGCAGGTGCTGTGAAAATCCCTGTCATGCTAGCCTTATACTTTGAGTGACATAATGTTGTAGAGTTTACCTGAGTCCTCTGGTTGTGGAAACCTATTTACTCTTAACAGCCTCTCAGATGGGCAGGTCTGCTGGGAAGAACATTTCTCCTGGGAGAATGTGCTTTCAGATGAAAAACCAGTGCAGTCATAGCTCCTCTCTTGTCTTTGATGTTGCAGACTGTGTTACAAATTATGAGCCACATTAATGTTTGATTAAGATTTCCCTTCCTTTGAAGCCAGGGATGAGATACAGCCAGGTGTTGGTTCATTAATACTGGATCAAAGCACCTATTAGCTTTTGGATTTAACATCCCCTCATTTAGGAATAATCATAGTTCTCATTTCTTCTCCTCTGGTGTTGGGTTAGAATGAACCTATGTCTGTATCTGACAAGATCTGACCCTGCCCAGATGGACAAACAACTTCTCCCATATAGTTCCATTTGCTCATTCCTTCAGGAATCTCTCCTCGCTTGCTCTTCTGTTAATCATTGTTCTGCGTTGCAGGTTGTGGGTGTCTGTCTTGTCTGTAAACTCTTTGTGGCAGGGCATGTGTTTTACTCTATGCTCGTATGTTTTGCCACACAGCCTCCATCATCATTAATAATAACCCTCGGCTAGTGTCCAGGGCTAGTAAGGCCAATTAGCTGTAACTTGATCAAAGCCAATGGTGTTACATGGGCTAGTGGTAAATTTGCCCTTCCCTTTGCCTGGCTAAAGTTTGTCTCTGTCATCTTCTGTGGAGCAGGCTTCATGAATGTGTCAGTCACAGAGTCATGCTAAGCATTCAGCCATGTATATTACAGCTCAGGGCTTAGTGGAGGAGTGGTGCAGTCCAGCAGATAGGGCACTGACCAGGTAGTCCAGGTTCTAGTCCCAGTTCTGCCACTGTCTTGCTGTATCTTCTAAGGCAGCTCATTTCACGGCTTTCTCCCTGTCTGTCAGATGGTGATAATGTGATTTCCCTTCCTTTGAAAAGTGCTTTGAGAGCTGAGTACCCTGTTACCATGTGTATTGTACCCAACTGTCTGAAAGAACAGTAAAAATCATAAAACCATATACAACACAGAGGACAAAAGTGGGTAAGTGCATTCTGACCTGCCATGCAGTTCCTGAGCCTGAAAAGCTACGCATCTTGGCACATCTGTGGTACCCCAAAGAGAAGGAACAATGGCACATGCCACGTGACCCTGCTTTTGCCCTTCTAGAGTTCTTGCCATGCTTTACAAACAGGAGTGAATTCAGGCTCTGAGCACTCCTGTGAGGTGAGTGTTATGCGCATTGTAAGATTTTCTCAAGGTCACGCAGTTAGTCAATGGTAGAGTCATGGATGGAAGCCTGACTCCCAGACCCATGTTCTAGCCAGTGCAAACTCTCCCTCCCTCTACCATAGGAAAAAGGATAGTTGTGTGACTAGTGCCGAGGAGTGGATGTCAGGAGATCTGGGTGCTCTTCCTGACCCTGCCGATGGATAACCGTGTGACCTTAGGGGAGGCACACTGATCTCTTGGTGCCTCAGTTTGCCCACTTGGAAAATGAAGATAATGTTACTTACCTAGCTCACAGGGGTGGTGTTTATAAAGTGCTTTGAGATCCTCTGAGGGAAGGTTAACTGTTCCTACAGGACCTAGCACAAAGATTTTGATCCCTGACTGGGGCCTCTAGATGCTAGTGCACTAGAAATAATGAAAGTGATATATAAATGCCGAGTATTGTTCTTATGTATTTATTATGAGGAAATGCTGCAGTCACTGCATTAACAACTCTTCCCTGGGCCATGTGCCTAACAGCTTATTAATGGCTATGACCGTCAATCTGTGCTCTCTGCATCAGAGAGATTAACAAGTTAAAACATCTGTTCCCCCCTGCCTTCTCCCCCACCACTGCACAGCTTGCAGAGCAGCTGAAGCTCTCTGACCCATTGCTACTGGAAAGACCCGAACGAGAGCAGAACCTGGAACCCGATTGGCTTGTCCAGCTCCGAGCCCGACGCCAGCAATGGGAGGTAAGATTGATGGGATGTAGAGTGGATCTTTCCTTCATGGTTTATGATTACCACAGTCCTTTGGGGTGGGCAAAACAGGATGTGCTCTGTGACCAGTCTCTATTGTGTGGTCAGTTTGCAGGAACATCCTTCCCCTGCACAGTAAATCATAGGTAAGTGTTTAGAAAGGTACTAAGGTCCCAAGGGGATTTCTTACCTGGGTTCTGGAAAGGCTTCTTCCTTCATCTTCTTTCTTGGGAAGCCACACTGTTGATACTGTGCAGCGCTCCTTGATGGCTAGAATCACAGGCCCTCTCCTGCTGGACCTCAAGATCTCCATGGAAGTGGGAGGGAATGTACTAGTGAGCCAAAATGCATTGTGCTGGGTACGAAGCACCTTTCCCAGCCTTATGTTTAGAAAAATGATTATCAGATGGGAAGGTTGTCACGTAAAGAGTTCCTCTTTGTGTGAGGATGTTGCAAGTAGTTTAATCTCAATAGGGCTTAGCAACTTGTATTTCTCTAGTGGTCTCCGTTCCCATGCCCTGTGTATATGCTCCTGAGCTGTTTAATTTCCCATGAATATGTTCCTTCAAAATGTAGCGTCTGTCTCCATGTTTTGTCTCTCTTTCCCCTGCTTGTGGTTCCCCATCCTGTCCCCTCCAAAAACGGACAATGGTCATATTCTGATCTCATCTGCCGTGGTGCAAATTAGCAGTAACTCTACCAAAGTGAGTGAAGCTGCACTGGGATGAGAAGGGAATCAGTCCCAATAGCTGTATGGTGCGTTCTGAACAGCTCCAGCCTTCTCACAGAGGTAGCCACTAACACTGTCTGTGGGCCTGGTTCACCCTCTGTAGAATCTGAGTGAAAGCCATTGAGTTGAGTGGACTTGTTCACTTGCCAAAGCAGGAGAACAGAGCCCCAGGAGTCAGTGCGCCTTCTTGCTCACCCTCTGCTTGGGATGACTGAGAAGTAGGCGGGGGCAGATGGCATGGTGGGTGAGATCCTCGCCCTCTTTGTGTACGTGACTCTGACACGGTCTCTGGATCTGACTGGAAGCTGGAGAACAGAAGGAGCAGAAACAAGGCAGAGATCTCTATCCATGGTGTGGCTTTGATCCACCAGGGGCCCACATGTCTTTCTCTGCGGTGACAATTATGTCATGATTACCGGCACCTGGTAGACAATTCTTTGGGGCATCCCATTTCCTACCAGAGGTAGTTTTCCCTTTCTTCAGTAACATTCACTTTTTTAATCTTTTCAGAAGGAAGGAGACCTCCCCGCCGTGGCATCTGCTCAGCCAGACCTCTGCAGAGCCAGCGGATCGACAGCAGGTAATGAAAGGAACTAACACATTGGCCCAGATCTCCAAGACATTCAGGCATCTAAATACCTTCGAGGATCTAGGCTGCTCTGTGTAAAGATAAGATCCAGGGGTGGGCAAACTATGGCCCACGGGCCTCATATGGCTCGTCTGAGCTTTTCATCAGGCCTTCCAGCTCCCCCCTCTCAACCCTGCCTCTTCCCCCCTGCCCTTCTCCCACCTTGTGGGCCCAGCAGCACCCGGACTGGAGCCGCCTCCGGCTCCAAGCAGCACCATGCGGTGGACGCTCCCCCAGCAGGGCCCCCCGCCCCTCTGTATGGCCTGCCATACAATTTCTATACGCAGATGTGGCCCTCAGGTCAAAAAGTTTGCCCACCCCAGGCTGATCCCAGGCTTTGGCAGTTACTTGGTCAACTTTTCAGAGCTGGGCGTGTATCTCTTCTGCCCTCTGCCTTTATCCTCTCCAGAGCAAGGGAATTAATACACAGCGTGAATCCCATGGAGAAATAGTCCCCTTACAAGGGAGCCTCTGCTAGGAAACTGCCTCCTTGACCCTCTGTGTCAATCTCCCAGGATAGCAAAGACTCCGAGTCTTGGGAATCTCTCCAACATATTATAGAGATGGACCGTGCATCGCCACTTCCCTGCAAAGGGCGTCCCATAGAGCTCACCTTTTCCACCATGCTCCCATGAGCTCACTGGCCTATCTGCTCCCTTCTGGGCACAGGAGGGATGGATGGGGGAAGGGAAAAACACTGCAGAAATCCTGCAGAAGAGCCCTGATGGGTGGCATTGTGGAGGGGAAAGGAACCGGGGGAGCTCTTCTCCTGCCTCCTTCACCTCTGTAAAACATCCGTGCACCCAACATGCCTTGTGAACACCAGGGGTGTGCTTAGGTGTGGAGGGAGGAGTCCAGGCACAACCAGCTGCTCCAAGGGGCACTTTCTTCCTTCTGTTAGACTGAAATCTGCATAAATAAATGTGTCTGGTTAATGCTGTTTAAATGGACTGAACTAATCCTACATGCTCTGTGGGTGACATCAGAAGGGGGGGTCATAGCCCTAGCCTGGCTGACAGCCGCTGTTAGCACAGGTGGGAGCCAGCTGCACTTCCGTTGCTGGGCCGGGGGGCCTCAGCTGAGCTCCAGGCATGTGATCCTCTCTCTGCCTGGCCAGGAACGGCAGGGTTGGGTGTGGGTGCCCTGTGGATCAATGATTTAGTGGGGACATCGTCCAGCCCCGGCCGGCTCCACCTCCCCATGGAGCTGGGGAAAGACTGGAGTTTAATAGCTGCAGCTAGAAAGCTGCAGAGCATGTAGTGAGTTTTGTTCCCTTCCGTGTGTGGTGGTAGGAGGGGAACAGGAGGCTGTGGGACCCTCTGAACTTCTGAAGGCACCTTCTTCTTCTCCTCCCTCCAGTCATCTCTATCTCACTGTCTCTGTCCTGGCTCTGTTTTGAGTGGTTCTTGCATCCGGAGGCATATTCTCCCCCTCTTGTCTTTCGCCACCACCCCCTCCCTGCTAAGGAGGTAAAAGTTCTCACGTGTTGACCTGTACCAATGCCCCATGCCTTAGCCGCGCTTATTCCTTTAGGGTCTTTTCTTGCTGTCTCTCTCCGGCCCAGTGTCCAACTACAGCAACACTGAAGGGAACCCTGTTACCCTGAACAGTTCAATGAAGCCGTAAACATCCTGAGTACATTCCTGGGGTCTGTTTTCCAGACAGAGATCTCCGTCATGAGTTGGCACAAAACCCAGCCTACCAGCACAACCTAGGGCACCAGCAGCCTACCTGCCCAGCTCCTGAGGGGAAGGACCAGTACCAGCCAGGCCTACAGGAGAGCCTGTCCTTCCCACCTGGTGCATATTCCCTGGTGGAGGGGTCAGAGCAGGTCAGAGCTGCTGTGCTGCCTGATGCCAGGCCAGAGAATCATCCCGCAGGGTTTAGCCTTGGGGCAAACCTCTCTCCAGGAGGAATTTCAAATGACCATTCCCCACAGGCCTACCAACCACCAGGTAAGCTTGCCTGAGTTGTGCTGCAGGCCATCAGTGATGGCTCCTGGGATGACGAATGGGAAAATGTGTTGGGGGTGGGGGGCATGTGTACTGGGCAGTTCAGATGAAAGATGGAACCAGAGTGTTCGACTCCTGGATGTTGGGAAGAGCAGGCATGGATCTAAAGGCTGGGGTTTCTCTCTGTGCTGGGGAGTCCATGGGCCGGAAGTGGGTCAGAACCAGTGCTCCCTTCTTAACTGGTTTTTCTATGAATGCGCCTGCATGTGACTGTCTGTGGAAAGTTTTTGTGTCTCCTCTCTCCTGAGGCGTTTGTCTGCGTGAATGGGGCTCACTGATGGGCTTTGCTTCACCTCAGTCTCATTTTAATAGGATCCCCTCTCTAGCATTAGGGCAAATGGGGTTCATGTTTTAGCCTGGTGTCTCCTGAGCACAGAAGCGTTTCAGCCTGGATTGGCCGTCTCTGGACTGCGTCTCAGCCAGCAGAGTGGAGTCCTATGCTTGGAGCTGGGGATGTGGTTCCCAGCTCTGGGAAACATCCGTGCGCTGGTTTTGATCGAGCTGTCACCCTGAAAGTAGAGCGTAGCCACGGCGATGGGAGAGGTGGAAGGGCCTAGCCACCCCAAGTATGTACATGTCCAAGACACTAGCCCATGCTCAGGGTGGCTAGCCTTTTCTGCTGCTCATGCTGCCATGGTTACGCTCTGTTTTTAGCAGGCCAGCTTGGTCAGAGCTAGTGTGGAGATGTCCCCTTGAGCTGGGAATCAGGCCTCCAGCTCCAGGTGTGAACATACCCCAAGTTTCTTCGGGTCCTCATGGGTAGTGCTGAGGGGGGGCAGGAAGCTGAAGTTGCTGAGCGACCCCACTTCCGAGCTGTGCAGTCGAGGGAATGACACATCCAGGTTAATTTTGGGGCCACCAGGAAGAGGCACTTGGCCCTGCCTATTGGGGTGATGATGGGGCAGTGTGGCAGAGTAGAGTGGCCTGTCACAAATGCAGGACACTTCCTGCTCTCTGTAGGGCTAGTGCCGGAGGAGGGGACAGGCGTCTAGCCTAGCTAACACTCATGGACGAGTTAACAGGAGAAGAAGCAGATTTTGGTTCCCAGTGGCCATGGACTCTGGTGGGGCCTCTGGCTTTGCCCAGGGAGTGACTGCCTGTGCCTAGATTGACTGGGCCCTGTTCCTTGAACTGCAGCATCTTGCATTTAAGAAGCCAGTTGGGTTGGTACCTCGTTAACACAGCAAGTGCATTGAAAACGCCCCCGATAGGTGAGGCAGGGTTTCCCGTGAAGGGTGTGAATCCTGAGCGGCATCATTCTGTCTGCCTTTAGGGGGTGCTGGGAGGCCTCAAGGACACACCCTGCCCATTGGGGTTCAGGAGAACGCTCCGGGATGGCAGGTGAGAGCGAGGGGGGGAGTCAAGTGCCACGATGCAGAGGATGAGGTCAGACAAACCCTGTGATCAGACCAGGTCCCCCTCCCACTTGGTGAATCCCTCTGTGGCACAGGCCGAGCCTGAAGGAATTCCACTGGTTTATTCCCTTGATGTGCCCAGCCTCCATGAAACCCATACCCCAGTTGCTGCCATCGCGCCCGAGGGCAGGACGCTGCACTAGTGCCTCTTGGAGTCTCCTCCCTGCCACCCAAATGAGACCTCCATGCCCTGCCCCAGCTGCCCACTAGCCACAAACACACACCCCAGGGTCCGATTGGCTCATGCTACTTACTGCCTCGTGCTGCCGGCTCTGTGCTGGTCCTTCCCTGGACCCAGCCTCAGCTGTCAACATGGCCTTCCTTCCCCAGCGGCCTCGTGGCTCTGGCACAGGGGATGTGCAGCACAGGCTGCAGAATGGAGTGGCAGAGTGGGGTGGGGACTGATCCCTCCCATGAGTCCTGACCTGCCCCACCTCTCTGTGGCCAGAGGCCTTCCTTTCCCCTTGGTGCCGTGACCCCCTCCCCAAACTCTGGAGTTGAGGTGCTTCCCAGTGTCAACCCCACAGGAGTTAGCTGGTTTCCACAAGGCTGGGTGGCACATGGGGTTCGGCCCCTCGCTTTGGTCACGCCTGAGATGAGATGGTCGCTCCCAGTCTGATCCTTACACGTTTCTTTCACCCCCGGCATTCACTGGAACGGAAAGATCGAGGCCCAGATTCTCTCCTCCTGTCTGGGGCTGCTCGTGCCCAACACGAAGTGCTGGCATCTGCCTCTACCCAGCCGTCTGGGAATCTCCCTTGTCTAGTGGGGCTGATGGAAAATGATCCAGCTGGGTCCTATGCCAGCTATCTCCCTCCCCCTGAACCTTGGTGTAGGGGCCATGCTGTGGGGGTGGGGCAGAATATGCCTGCACCACCCCAGTTCATGACTGGCATATCATTCCACAGGGATCTTAGCCAGCTGGTGTGAGAGAGGGCAGCCAGTAAGCTGATCTGACTTACGGTGATGGGCTGGTGCTGGTGCAGATGATGCACCGTGAGAATCAGGAAGGCATAACAAACTCCCTGACAGGATCCTTTCTCCTGTTCTGGGATCTGCTTGGCTCAGGAGAGACTCTAGCCTCAGACCGTTCTGGAGAGCCTGGAACACAAGGGATCCTGAAGGAGGCTGGGTCTTGTTGGGGTGAATGCTGCCGCCTCTTGGAAAGGCTGCCGGCTTGTTCTTTACAGCCCCGCCTGTCCAGTTTCCCTTCCTCTTCCTCCCCAAGCCCTGGCATGGCTCTCATGCCCTTTATCTCTGGTCCCAGAGTGTGCCGAATGCCAGGACCCGAACCATCTCAGAGAGCTCCACCATCTCCATGGAGGGAGATGCCTTGCGAGCCCCGGAGGGCGCAGGCGAGGGAGCCGCTGCAGAGCGGCCATCGATGGAGGGGGCCGAGCGAGAGGAGGCAAAGGTCAGGGGGGTGTTGTGCTGCTTCCAAAGCCATGCCGGGGCCTGATTCCTTTGTTCATCAGAGGGGCTGCAGTGGGATTACTCCAGATCTACATCGCAGGGGGAGCAGAGTCAGGCTCCACGGGTCCTCTCAGCTTTGCCCTCACCACCTGGCCATCTTCACTGCCCATGTGGCTGGGTGTGCTGGACTCCGGCCGTCCCACCTTTCCCCAGGCTGATGTGCTGAGCCCCTGTTCTTCTGTCCCCACCAACAGTGGGGCATGGGTGGTTCTGGGGTCCTCAGCCCTGCTCTCTCTTTGCCACACGGTGACGTAGGGACAGGTTTCCTGTCTTCTGGCATCCCAGCCCTGAGAAGTCTGGCTTTCCACGAGACTTTTCTTTCACCCACCAAGCTGTGGGGTTTGGGAAGGGTGGGGCTGGGTTCCCTCTCCACCTTCCCTCTCCCCCCGCCTCCTCTGAGATTTCGTGCTGGGGTGTCTTTAATGCATTGCCCTCACGTGAATGACTCCAGTGCTAACAAGAACCTGTGTTTCCCAGGGCTCGGGGTATGGCTGGTTCAGCTGGTTTCGATCAAAGCCCTCCAAGAATGTGGCACCTTCCAGAGATGTGTCTGGCCCTGCGCCAGCCTCTGCCGAACTGGGATCCCAGGTAACGAGAGGACTAAACAAGAGGGGCCTTTTTTGTTGCAGGGGTTTCAGAGGAGCTCTCCTCCCCACACTCATTCTGAAGAGGGGCTTCCTTCTATTACCTCGCACTCCCCAGAACAACGGAGGTGCTGGCAGAACTTTGTGGGAAGTGCCTGAACTGGAAGAGTGGAGGTGGCTGCAGGTCCGGGATGAAGGGCAGAGTGCGTGTGTGCGCACGCACGTGTGTTTGTGTAGTTTGCACACTGCCTGCACTATGCCTCCCCCTCACCTACCTGACTTGCTTTCTGATCCAGCTCCCTTTTGCCGAAGTCCTCAGCCTCCCCCTCCTGGTGTGATCCCCTTGGCTCCCACACCTTGCCGACTAACCGTTCCGTGCCAAGGCTGTGTGACACAGAACTTGTTGCTGGGCGGAGGCCAGCCTGTGACCCTCGCTGTGGCAGGGGAGGAAGGCCTGGGTGTGTGCATGTTATCAGGCAGCTAACTGGTGCCAGAAACCTTTTATGTAAAGAGAACCAGGGTGCATGGAAATACTCCCGTGGATGAATGGCCCAGAGGGAACGATTGGTGAAATCCTGACCCTATTCAAACCAATAGGAGTTTTGCCACTGACTTCAATGGAGCCAGGATTTCATCCCTTTATCTTCATCCGTCATCCATTAGTTTATCTCTCTACCTCAAGTGCGCTGACCCGCTGCATGGGTTTTCACTACAACAATGTGTCAATCACATGCTGCTCTACTTGGGGATATATTTACAAGTGGGATGGAAACAGAGAACTTGAGGTCTCAGTCTGGAAGCAAATTCTTAATAATAGCAATTGTCTATTTATGAAGCAACTTTGATCCAGAGGCTCTCCGAGATCCCTGCAAACTCAGGAGTAGGGGTAGGGGTGGGGTGGGGTGAGTTGAATCACTGGGCTTCTGCCGAAGTGAAAAACAGCAGCTAATAGCAGCAGCTGGCAATACTTCAACAGTTTTTAGGAGCCAAGGTGAAAAATAACTTCCCTAATTGGAATTGCAGGAGAAATGATAGGCAGGCAGAATGCCATTTCCTTAAATCCTGGCCATATTCTCGCATGGGTGTGCAGTCGTTCATACTGACAGCAGCCAGCACCAGATGCTTGAGAAGATGCAAGAAACCCTGCAGCAAGCAGACGTGGGGTGATCTGCCCCCTGTGAAGGTCTCAGACTCATCCCTGGTGGTGAGAGAGAGGTTTAAACCCTGAAGCATGAGGTTTTAGCTCCCTCCCACTATTCTTTTTGTGACCACTCTTTAAATAACCATGGGGGGGCCAGGAGCTCATGGTTACTTCCAGCACACACTGGGGCGTTGGGTCTGTTCGGATGCAGAGAGGAGAGAGTCGATTGTTGAGCTGTCAGCTCTGCTTCCTGTCTTCTGCCTTCCTTTGTGCTCTCTGGCTTGCTTGACTTATGAGCTCTGATAGGATCGCAGGGCAAGATGATGTGGTTAAAATGACTCGCAGTGGTGGGTTTAAGCTGTCCCCACAGCAACTGCCCCACAGTATGAGTTAGGGCTGACATGGCCACCTGCCTAGCCTAGTGTTTGAACTCCCTGAGTTTTGTGTGATGAAATATAAGGGAGTCTTTTGGCTTGGCTGGTGCTTTCTGGGATGTATCAAAGCAGAGCATAATGAGTCTACACTAGGAACAAGCTGGTCTCTGGAGGCTGAGTACAGACCTGTTCTTCCTTTCTTCCCTGAGAACGTTTTTCTTCTGAATTGGTGTGTTTTTCTTTCATTAGGAAAACGCGGCACCAGCCCCACTTCCCCCTCCTCCTCCAGCTGCTGGAGCAAGCCCTTCCACGTCTGATCCTGCTCCTCGCCTGCTTCCGGCTGCCTCCAACCCTTTCTCCCGAAGCCCAGGTAAATACAGCGGAGGCCATGACCACTGCCCCTTTTTGGACACAGACACATGTTGTTTCTCAAGTTGAATGAATCAAATCATTTTAAAAAAACGCCTTCTCGTTTCTGCAGCTGCTAACGAAGTGAAAGGCTGGCAGGGCCCCAACGGCAGGGAATCAGCAGCCTTTCCCGAGGCTGGAGGCCAGGTGAGGGATGAGGACAGGCTGCGTGTGTGCACAGGGCTGGTTATGATTCTTCCTGTGTGCTGGAGGGAACAGGAAGAGGGAACTAGCTCATATAGCTCCTTTTGTTTGTGTTTCCTGTGGCTGAGGAAACGGGGAGCATCCTCTTCCAGTCCTGTCCATGTCCCCCACCTCATGTCCTAGGATGTTCCTTTGGCTTCTCTGAAACTCTAAGCAGGGACCAGCTGCTATTTTCCCTCTGTTTCCTGTTTCAGGATGACTCTCTCTCTGGCCCAGGTGGTCTCCTTCCTGCCCCGAGAGGAAGGCAGGTCCCACTCTTCAATCCTGCTCAGGTTCCTCAGGTACGGAGGCTCCTCCTGGCTTATAACGAAGCAGGGCGTCTTCGCTAGCGGTGCCACCACGCAGGGGCTCCCTGGCATAGGAGTGATGCCGGGATCCTCACAAAGATGAAGCTCAGACCCCTCGAGTCTCTGATTGGAGAGGCATGGATGCTTCCTTTTGTCCGTCTCCCTCCCAGCCGTGAGAGCACAGGGCTGATGTCTCCAGAGAGGTGGGAGAAATGTCATAGCCTTCTCAGCGGCAGACTTAGGGCCAGCTTCTCTGCAGCTGTTGAGATCCACGGTACACAGTGTGCAGGGGGAGGGCCTCAGGAACTGGCTATGGTCCCATGATTCTCTGCCCTCAGCCTGGATGTGGATTAGAGAAGGGACCATCTGGCAACTGAAGGCAGGTGTTTTGGCCATGCCTTCTCCCTGCCGGCTGTGGGGAAAGGTGGAGCAAGAGCACATTCTGCTAAATTGACCATCTAATTTCCAGAGACCCTAGTACTGGGATAGTAGAGGGTGCTGCAGACCAGGACTAAGCATACATCTACACTACAAAAAATACCCTATGGCAGCAAGTCTCAGGATCAGGTCAGCTGACTTGGACTCTCGCTAGGGGGCTAAAAATAGCCATGTAGACATTCCCACTGGGGCTGAAACCTCGTGAGGGTTTCAGACCCTGGACTACAGCCCAAGCCCAAATGTCTAGACTGCTGTTTTTAGCTCCATGAGCCCAGGGTATTTTTTGCAGTATAGATATACACTTAGATGCATGTTCAGATGTGTGTGGAGACCTCAATCAAAGGTCACTTAAAGGGCTGAGGTCTGGTGAGAATGCTGCGAGGCTGCAGGATGCCCAGTACTGGAGTACGAAGGGGCAGCAGCAGGCCAGGAGCTGGCTGTGGTTCATGACTGGAGTAGCGGGCATGGTTTGAACTGTGCTGGCAGAGCCCCTGTGAGAAAGCGAGTGGTCCTGTCATTGCTGCCCATCCCTCATGCTCCGGAGCATTCGCTCCAGGCAAACTGAACTGAGGCAATGCCAACCTGGGTCTGACTCTCTGCCTGCCTGGATTTGGTGGGCTCCTTCCATATTTGGTCAGCTCCCCAACTGGCCTGTTACTGTAAGTATTTCTATCCTTCACAGCTCTACAATGTTGCCTCCCTTGGACTCGGCCAACCAAAGCGGCTCTCCCAGCGACGCTACCCAACCCAGCCATGACAAACAAACCCTGGCCCGTCCACCAAGTCTCATGTGGGGCAGATGCTGCAAGAGTCCTTGCCACGGGGGGCAAAAACAGACTGTACTCAGCCCCTGCCCTTCTTCTGCTCCTTCTCTTTCCCCTCAGGATGCTACCTATACACCTCCACTTGCAAAGGGCATCAGTGCGAAGGCGGGGAGATGTGCATTCACTCCTTTCTGAGGCTGGGCATCCATCGCTTGGCCAAGTGTCCAGTTATCGATGATTGACTAGTGGGAGGAGGTTTCAGGGGAGTTCCTCTAAGGGGAAAAGTTCATCTAGGCTGGCTTTCAGAAGCAACTGCCTGTCAGTGATGTCTCCTAGACCGGGCAATTCTCTCCCAAGAGCCATGCTGGAGTCCTCATCTCTTGACTCAGTGGAGTCTAGAACGGCCAGAGCACTGGTGTATATATTGTAGGTAACAGTCCCACAGGGGACAGGGCTGGACTTAGGGAATGGCCCTAAAACTGCAGATATCTTCCATCTCTGATTTTCACTATACATGTAATAGCAACAGAAACATGAGCAAATGTATGGCCATTCTATTGACTGCCATGCAGGGCATCAGGTGCAGATTTCATGTTTGTTCCCGGGCTGGGGAGAGCCGGGCGTGCTGTGAAGACAGTACATGCATACATGCAAGCTCATGGCATTCAAATGCATCCTCAGGCAGAAGGTTTAATTGTCTCTGGAGGAAGCAGCATCCAGCCTGCTGTGCAAAAGGGGCTACTGGCCACAACTTAAAGCAAGTGGAGACTCAGAGTGCATCCTCCCCACAAAACATCTGCCATGGGAATGGTTATGGGGTGATTCAGGGGTAGCCAGAGAGTGCAGTGCCTTCACATTTGTATATGATTCCTGATGATAAAGGACATATTTGTATGGTCTCTAATAGCACCTACACTGCCTTTGTATTTAATGTTTTTGGAAATAAAGTGCAAATACTTTTACAGCCCTGCCCTCTGGTCTTCCTATCTATCAGGCAAACTCAACACGGATCAAACATATGCCATCACTTAGGCCCCCACCCAGCCCTGCTCCTCTGATCCAATCGAGTTGGAGGGAGGTGAGAGATCTAGTCATGGCACTCTGATACTGACATCTGTATGGGATGAACCTGAATTAAGTGGTGGGTCGTCATGGAAACCTGTTTTAAAGAATAAAAATACTGTGGTCCAAATTCATCATCGGTGAAAACTCCATTGACTTCAGTGACGTTAGCCCCAGGATGAATTTGGCCCAATATCTATTTATACACACAGGCTCTGTCACGCTCTGTGCAGAGGGCTCTGGGCCTGTGCATTTGGATACTGTTTGGAATGTCTAAATTAGCAATGACACCCTCCTGTAAATAGATACGACTAAGCTGCTATTTAACTGCAACCGTCTAGAAATCCTACTTTTTGGAATAGTGACCCTGCAATGATTTGGCTAGTATTGTGGGATGTTGCTTTATAAAGACGTCTTCCTACAAACTCATCTCAGCGAAAGCAAGCCACCGAAATCACGCGGTAAGGAGATGCTCTCTGTGACAATGAGGGTGAGTGTATCATGGATTAACTCTGTGTTTCCCAAACTCTGCTTCATGACCCCAGGTGGGGGGAGGGGCAGAAGGGAGCATGGGGGTGGGGGGGGGGTCAGGAAAGATTGGGGAAGTCACACAAAACCATGTACAATCTCTCAATTCCCCGCCTGCCCCCCGCCACCCCATGTATTTAAAATGATAAAAAGTTGAAAGACAGCTTTGTGCAACTTGCTACTACACTTACACATGCACTTACCTGTAAGTGTGTAAGATCACCCCCCCCCACACACACACACACAGTGTGCCTACTCTGGCTTAGTTAAGCAGGTGTGTAAATCTTGTAGGATCAGAGTCTTAGACTATGCTTTTTAGAGTGAAGGACTTATCTTCATCTAGGTTTGTACAGCAACTGGCACACCGGGAGCCTGATTATCGCTGTATATACTATTACCCAGTATATCCTACTGCAATCAAAACAATTAACAATAATTACCCATGCAATTAAAAATAATAACCCAAGTAAGGATTTGTTCCTTTCAGGTCACCGTAGCTAAATTTTAAAACATAAACGCATTGCCAGTTAAAAAGGATTCCCTATTTAGGGGCTCCCTGACAATTCCTCAATACACAGCTATAGTGCTGAACTGTAAGATCTGCAGCTAGTGGTTCAGTGTAAATTAGTGCAGCATGTGAGTGTCCCAGGAAGTTTTTAGATCTTCTGCTAATAAAACTTGTATGAGGAAGACAGCAATTGTCATCTAGCCCAGTATCCTGTGTCAGACAGATCCCAGTACCAAACAATTCTGAAAAAGGTGCAACGAAAGACACGGTAAATAATTATTGAATGACCTGCTTTTGGAGAAGTTCTTTCCTAGTCCCCAAGGGCTGAGGTCTGCTCTGAAGCATGAGGATTTCTGTCTCTTTCTTTATCCTACTGACTGTAACTATGGTGGTCTGATTATCCCTATAATACTCCAATCCCTGTTTCCATCCTGCCAATGGCATCCTGTGGCAATCATAGAGTTGGAAGGGACCTCATTAGGTCATCTAGTCCAACCCCCTGCTCAAAGCAGGACTAACCTCAGCTAAATAATCCCAGTGAGGGTTTTGTCAAGCCACACCTTAAAAAAACCTCTAAAGATGGAGATTCCACCACCTGCCAAGGTAACCCATTCCAGTGCTTCACCACCCTCCTAGTGAAAAACCTTTTCCTAATGTCCAACCTAGACCTCCCCCACTGCATCCTGAGACTGTTGCTCTTTCTTCTGTCATCTACCACCACTGAGAACAGCCTAGCTCCATCCCTGGAACCCCCTTTCAGGTAGTTAAAGGCTGCTATCAAATCCCCCCTCATTCTTCTCTTCTGCAGACTAAACAAGCCCAGTTTCCTAAGCCTCTCCTCATAAGTCCTGTGCTCCAGCCCCCTAATCATTTTTGTTGCCCTCCGCTGGACCCTCTCCAACTTGTCCACATCCTTTTTGTAGTGAGGGGCCCAAAACTGGACACACTACTCCAAATGTGGCCTTACCAATGCCAAATAGAGGGGAATAATTATTTCCCTCGATCTGCTGGCAATGTTCATGCTAATGCAGCTCAATATGCTAATAGCCTTCTTGGCAACCAGGGCACACTGCTGACTCATATCCAACTTCTTATCCACTGTTACCCCCAGGTCCTTTTTTGTAGAACTGCTGCCTAGCTTGTCGGTCCCCGGTCTGTAGCTGTGCATGGGATTCTTCCGTCCTAAGTGCAGGACTCTGCACTTGTCCTTGTTGAACGTCATCAGATTTCTTTTGGCCCAATCCTCCATTTTGTTTAGGTCACTCTGTATCCTATCCCTACCTTGCAGGGTATCTACCACTCCTCCCCAGCTTAGTAGCATCTGCAAACTGCCTGAGGGTGCAATCTACCCCATCTTCCAGATCATTAATGAAGATGTTGAACAAAACTGGCCCCAGGACCAACTCCTGGGGCACTCCGCTTGTGACTGGTTGCCAGCTAGACATGGAGCCATTGATCACTACTCATTGAGCCCTATGCTCTAGCCAGTTCTCTATCCATTTTGTAATCCATTCATCCAACCCATACTGCTTTAACTTGCTGATAAGAATACCGTGAGAGACCGTATCAAAACTTTGCTAAAGTCAAGGTATATCACGTCCACTGCTTTCCCCACATCTACAGAGCCAGTCACCTCTTCATAGAAAGCAATCAGGTTGGTCAGGCATGACATTCCCTTTGTGAATCCATGTTGACTGTTCCTGATCACCTTCCTCTCTTCCAAGTGCCTTAAAATGGATTCCTTGAAGACCTGCTCCATGATTTTTCCAGGGATTGAGGTGAGGCTGACCAGTCTGTAGTTCCCTGGATTCTCTTTCCTCCCTTTCTTGAAGATGGGCACTATATTTGCTTTTTTCCAGTCATCAGGGACCCCCAATTGCCACGAGCTTTCAAAGAGAATAGCCAATGGTTCTGAAATCACATCAGCCAACTCCCTCAGCACCCTCAGGTGCATTGCATCTGGCCCTATGGCCCCATAATACAAAATTGTCTCCTCTGGCCGTGCACAAAAGGGATCTGGAGAAGAGTACTCTGAACAGGGTTATGCGGTCCACAGGCTCATCTCATTCCCCTCAACTCAGTGATGCTGTTTACAAATCCGTCCCACACCCTGAATAGGAGATATTTACTAGAGCTAGAAATTTTACTCACCCATCTTCTGCGCCATGGGTGCCCCTCCCTAGATCCCAGTCAATTCCTCTGTACTTCTGGTGATTACAGCTATTGCTTCTCATCTCAGACCATCTTAGCGGCAGTAAGTAACAGCCATGCAGCATGTGACTTCAGTGGTGAGCTTCTCACCAACCTAGGGGCTCACCCAGCAAGGGTAGTGTATGAGGCTCCAGTCTATATAGCATTTTGAGATCAGGGGCAGCTGGGAGCATGATCTTCGCATGCATTGCAGGAATATGTTAATTAGGAACCCTTTGTTTCCTATTCCCTTCTGTTACTTATGAGCATTTGGACATTCCTGTATGTACTCCACCAACTATATAAGCCTGTGCTGTATGTGGCTGGATTTTGTGAGTTCCCGCTTTCATATAGGTGTGGAAAGTGCCTGGCATACTAAGGCCCTGATCTTGACTAGGGGTTCTGGATCCTCCTGCTGTCTCAATAATTAATCCTAATCAGGCCAGCTCTGTAATGATATGTCCCTTAGAGGGCGCTGTACTGCTCAGACTTACCCCTGTGTGAATTAAAGAGGGGACCCTATGCTATGGGCCAGTGCACCTTGGCAAGGCTGGCACACACAGCTGTAGTAGGGCAGGCTGGGAAGGACATGTGGAAGGATGGTTCAGGGCACTGGTCCAGAACATAGTAAACACACGTTCAAGGTCCTGCTTTGGGCAAGTCACCAAGCCTTGCTGTGTCTCAGTTCCCCATCGGTACAAGGGGGCTGACAGACCTTCCCTACCTCACAGGGTTGTTGTGTGGCTAAGTACATCAAAGAGTGTCAAGTGTTTTGTGTTTAGGTCCCAGTACTAAGCATTTCAGAGGAAGGATGCAAGGAACCCTGTAGTGAGTAATTTGGAAAAACCTACCTTTGGGGACAAAGGTGCTTCCTACCTCCAAGGAGTTTATATTGATCCCCCTTTTTTATGTTAATTCTTTTCTTAATATTGAATTGAATGGAGCTGTGGGGGTTATCCATGTGAACATCTGTAGTGAATGGCTGGTGTTCTCTGGGGGCAATGAGTATCAGATGCTAAAAGGTGCAGAGGGAGAATTGTCTGGGTTATGAGGCTTGTGTGGAGGAACCACATCACGTCTCAGCTCATCCTGTTGGACTCAGTGGGGCCAGCCATGAGCCTATCATCCCCACCCCCTTGGGATGATGGGTATTTGCTAGGGGAGCCTCCACTAGCTTCTCCTGCCCATTGTGGTGGCCACCCAGTAGGGCCCAACATTGCTGATAACTCATCTACTTGCTGTAGGTGGTGCTCTGCAAGGGCAGCCAACAGCTCTTGCTTCAGATCATTCCCGAGGTATTGAACACTGAATGACAAACATGCTGTATGTGACTTCAGTGGGTGAACTTCCCTGTGCCTTAGGAAAAAATGTGTAATCAAGGCTAATATATAAGGCTCCAATAATCTTAAATTATTATATCAGGGTGATCAGAAAGCACACTTCCCATCCTGCTTTGCAAGCATATGCTAATTAGTGAGTCAGTGATCCAGCAAGAGACATGAGAGCTCCAAGACCATACAACATTCAGGACTCCTGCTTTTATGCAATCACATGCACAGATATAAACAAAAATGTGTATTGCAAGGATATGTTAATGAGTGGTTCACTGTTGAAACGGGAGATGAGGGCCAGGACAGAACAAGGTGCAGGCTTTCTTTTTGCCTCCATCCAGCCAAGCCTTTCCTAAAGTAGAGGTCTCTAAGTTCCTAGACATTACCCTATATATGAGCTTTGCACCCCATAGAGGTGGGCAGCCACCTATTGTAAAATCTCTGCCACATTTATTTGAGATAGCAAAAATAATAATTCATTCCATAACCTGCTTACATATATGATAGATCATTATATGTGCTAAAAGGCTGTATGATCACATCGCTCTAACTGAACACATACTCCTTTTGTTTTGGCCTCTCTCTTAACTTGCTTGGGGGGCGGAAGATCTATTTCCCGGGGTCTGGGTATGGAATGGTCTTTCATGCCTTAGTATGGCACAAAGTCCATTTCTCTTAGTGACACTCTACAGTCACAGGTCTCGTGTACATGGGGCCCGGTGTGTGTATGTGTACACCAGTCCCAGTTGGAGGTGGTGGTGGCACCTGCACGGATGAGTGACAGGTACCAGGTGCTGGCTGGCAAGATGGAGGTCACCATCTGGAAAACTTGTACGTTTGTGGCAGGCTTGTGTAAAGCTTGCAGCTTTTGGATTGGAGCCTCTTTAGGGAGAGATCGCATCTTCATATAAGTGTGTGTAAAGCACCTGACACAGGTAGGGCCTGCTCCTAACACGGGAGGCTGGATGCTCCTGCAGTCTCAATAATTAATACTAATAACTCCCCCACTCTAAAACTATATCCCTTAGCAGCCACTGTCTTGATTGATTTAGACACAACCCTATCGGAATTAAACAGGGGGCCTCGTTTCTGTGCCCTTAAGACTTTGTGATGATTCTTTCTGACCTACACAGAGCTAGCGCTTTAAGATCATAACTGCCAGCGACTGGTTCCATCTAGACTAGTGCAGTGTGGTGGGAGGTGAATAGAAGCTCTGCTAGTGTAGTTCTTAGGAACACAGGAGATTTTCCAACGCACTGGGGGCCCAGTGGGACTTTTCTGTTTAATCCTGGAGTAATGTTTGAAAACAACTCCGATCCCACAGTCTGTCTTGGACAGTTCCCAGGATGGAATGCTACAGGGAGTAGGTTTGTGCAGGGCCCCATAGTGAAAAAAAAATTTGAAAAAAATGGAGATATTTCCCATGTGTTTATGTGGTTTATGCTTTTAGCATGTGGATTTATATGACTGCCACAGATTGGGGTTTTTCATGTATTTTAAATACTGTTTCTCTAATAATATTCTGCTAATAATATTCCCCCCCCCCCCTTGACAGCATGTAAAGAAAATAGTCAGAGGGAGAGTAGTCTGAATTGGGTTATGAGGCCAGTGTGGGGGACCACAGGTCTCACCTCATCCCATTGGACTCAGTGGGGCCAGCCATGAGTCTGTCCCAAACCCTTGGGAGGGGGCTGGGCATCCACTAGGGGGGGTTCCCCTAGTTTCTCCTGCCCAATTTGGGCCCCACACCCAGGGCCCAACATAGCTGGTAACTCATCCACCTGTAGCAGGTGGGGCCCTGCTAGGGCAGCCAGTGGCTCTTATCTCAGACCTTCCCAGAGGTATTGAACAGTGAGTGACAAGCACCCTGCAAGTGACCTCAGCGGTGAGCTTCCCTCTGACTGGACGATAGAGCATCACAGAGAGTATATAAAGCTCCAGCAAAGTTTCAATTATAGGTTAGGGTGAGCAGAAAGCATAATCCCATCATGCTTTGCAAGTATATGCTAATTAGGGTGCGACGTTCCAGCTAGAGCGAGCCACGGCTGTACAACATTCAGGAGTTATATGCCTTCCTCCACATGTACCACGACATGTACATAAATAAGCAACATCCCAATAGGTATTGCAAAGATATGCTAATGAGGAGTTCTGCCAGATAAGAGCCGGCCAAGACGGTGCAACATTCAGGCTTTATTCTTTCCTCCATCTTTACCGTTTTCTTCCAACCAGAAGCCCTTCGTAAAAGTAGAGTTCTCTAGGTTCCCAGACATCACCATATACCTATGCCCATTGCCACATCATAGCACCCCTTTGGGATGCCCCCATCACGATAAACCTTGTGTCACAGGTTTTTAATATAGCTAAATTGAACAGGCATATCTTCACTTGCTTATTCAGTCCTCTCCCTGAAAGTCCATCCCATCTTTTCCATCTGCCTACAAAACTTAATGCACACTCTTCTTTTGGTTTTGGACTCATAACGTGCTTGGGAACTAAGACGTTTCCCTCTGTGGGGGAGAGGATTGTTCTTTTCTTTCCCTCCTTAGGACGGTATTAAGCAGTCCAGACTTCCCGGCACCTCCCAGCTCGCAGGGTCCTAGAGCCAGGCTGCAATCCTAGCCTGAATGTCTACACCGCAGTGGAAACGCAGCCCGAATCTCTGAGCCTGAATCAGCTGCCACGGGCCAGCAGCCCTGGGTTTTTAATTGCAGTGTAGACAGACCCTCAGAGAGAGAGAGAGTGCTTCCTGGAACTGGTGGCTCCTTGAAACGCGAGAGTTTACATCCCTTCCAGACTGATGTTGTTAGTATATTTTTTAAATTGAAAGTGCTAGCAAATGTAACTTACACAAATGCTTAGTTTGCCTGCTGGTGAGACGTGGCTGTGGCAGTGAGCTTCACAGGCGAATGCTGTGCTGTAGATTACAAAGAAGTTGTCTCCCATGGCATTGGATGAAAAGGATCAGAAGGAGTGTAGTCTGTACTGGGTTATGACCAGGGAGTCTTGTCCCAAACCCCTCAGAAAGGTTAGCATCTGCCAGAGGAGAAAGATCCTCTCCCCCTGCTTCTCCTGCCTATACCCAAGGCAAGGAGGGCTCAGCCTTACTAGTTACTCCGCCACCTGCATCAGGTGATGCTCCGCAAGGGCAGCCATTGGCATTTACCACTGACCCAGCTGGAAAAGCAGCAGGCCAGAGCAGCATAGGTGGCTCAGCATCTGCTCTGGGTGAGCTAGAGGCATAATCCTAGCAAAGATATGCCCATTGGGAGTCCTGTCTCTTCCTCCTACTATGTACTGGAGAGATGCAGAGTGTTGCAGGGCCAAAACTCCATTTCCTATACCCCAGGTGCAGCCAAACTGTTGCCCTAAAAGATTGAGAAGCCGCCCACCAATAACAGACCAAGTCTCCATTCTGAGGATAATGCCCTGCCTATGTGTTGAAGTCGCTGTGTAGCTGTTGAGAACCATACTGAAGATATCTGCTGTGGGAGAAGCGGTTGACAGTATTAAGCATGTGGTTGTTATGGCCACGGTGCATGATATCAGGTCAAGGCAAGCAGCAGTCTGGGTAAAGAAGCCATCATTTCTCCCTGGGGCACTCTTTTCTGACAGGAGTTACACTGTGTTTAAAAAGGTTCTTTGCCCCTTTGCAACCCATGTCATTGCTAGAGAGGGAGGCATCCGGTGGCAGTATTGTAATTATGCTGAGTTTTATGCCAGGAGCTTCCGCTTAATGTTTTATTTGCAGTTCTAACTCTGCCTTCTCCTCCCTCTCCGCTGGAGTGGAGATTTGCTTCTGTGAGTGGTGGGTGGTACAGCTGACCCCTGGGCCATTGTGCCTTACCCCCCATGCGGAAAGCACACTCAGGTTCTCCAGAAACAAATCAAGCTGTACTGTTTTCCGCTTTAAGTATCATTGAGCTATTGCTGGCCTTTTAGACAAGGCTGCTAGTGTGTTTATTAGCAATGGACCCAGATTTGATCTCTACCAAGCCTTTAGAAAGTCTGCCAATTGGTTTGGACTTCACAGGTTGGGCCCATTGATACTAATCCTTGAAATATATGATGGTGTAAAGAATTTGTGGACATGAGTTTTGGACGAATGTATTATTCATGAATCATGAGCAATGCCAGCCTTCTCAAATGAGCGCCAATAAACCCTTTAATCCCTCCCCACTGCATGGAGGCCACATTTGAACAGAAAAAACTATTATGAAAATATTTTAGAGAGTTCCGGGGGGTAGCCGTGTTAATCTGTTTTTAGCAAAACAGCGAGAGTCCTGTGGCACCACTAAACCAGGAACGTATCCTTGCAACAAACCCCATTGCCAACTCTGCCCGCATATCTACTCAAGTGACACCATCACAGGGCCTAACCACATCAGCCACACCATCAGGCGCTCGTTCACCTGCACATCCACTAATGTGATATACGCCCTCATATGCCAGCAATGCCCCTCTGCCATGTACATTGGCCAAACCGGACTGTCACTACACAAAAGAATAAATGGACACAAATCAGATATCAAGAATGGTAATATGCATAAACCAGTAGGAGAGCACTTCAATCTCCCTGGACACTCAGTAACAGACTTGAAAGTTGCTGTACTTCAACCAAAAAACTTCAAAAACAAACTCCAGCGCGAAACTGCAGAGCTGGAACTCATATGCAAACTCGACCCTATCAGACTAGGTCTGAATAGAGACTGGGAGTGGCTAGCCCACAACAAAAAATAACGTTCCCTCTTTTGACTCAGACCTTCTCATCAATTGCTGTGAAAGGCCTCATCCATCCTGATTGTATTAACCTCATTAACACTCACCCTCCTCACTGTGATGTAACTCACCCATCCTTGCATGTGTATACCTACCTACCAAACTGAAGTTTCCATTTCATGCATCCAATGAAGTGGTTTTCCACCCATGAAAGCTTATGCCCAAATAAATGTGTTAGTTTTTAAGGTGCCACAGGACTCTTGCTATTTTAGGGAGTGTTTTAAAACAAAAGACTTTCTTGTATCTCTTTACTTGTAAAGGGAGGAGCTTTAGTGAGCCTGGGTATGATGGCATGGAGCTCAAAGGCAGAGGCAAATTGAAACAGATCCATTTAAAACACCTCTAAAAGTGACCCTGAGTGGTTTTTTTAAAACACATGATTTTTAAAGAACATGACTTTCAAATATCCTTATAGGCTGGGAGCCTATAAGGCTGGGAGCTAGAGCTATGTTCTTCCCCCCTCTTTCCAATGGTACAAAGCACCCATTTTTAACTCTGTGGGGTTATGAAATAGTGAGGGTGATATTTGCAGCCTGGGGAGAAAGTGGACGATGGTGGATTTGTGCTTCCCCAACTCTGATCCTGGGTTTTTCCAAAGGCTGAAGAGGCCATATGATGGAGTGTCCACCCCACAGAGGATTGGAAGGGGCTAGGGTGCCAGGTAGGCCACTTAACTCCTCAGGCTGCACTTGGAGGAGTAGCCAAGGAACAGGGAATTGGTGAGTGGGCTCAGCTAGGCAGGATAGGAGGGCCCTATAAAGCCCATGAGCTGAGACTAGACAGTGGGATGTTGGGAAAGGCTACAGGGAGGCAGGAAGTGGTTGTTCCTTGGGAAGAAGCGGGAGTTGGTTTGGAGCTGGCACGCCCAGAGACGCTGGGTAAGCAGCCCAGGGAAGGAGCAGTGAGGGCTGAGAGGATAGAGCCCAAAACTGCCGAGCTGAAGGGCCCTGAATTAGAACCCAGCAGGGCGGCACAGGAGAAGGCTGCCTGGACTGTTTACATAGAAGGACTTGGGGTTACCTTGAGAGGAGAAGCACAGATGGTGACCCAGCTGGAGGACCAACTCATGAAGAGGATGCTGCGGTTCCTGGAGTGAGGCAGGTCCCCAGGGTAAGAGGACGATGGAAGAGGCACCACTTGAAAAGGGCGCACCAATTGGCAGAGCTAATCCCCAGGACGGCCAGCAGGAGGCGCCACTGCAGTACATGGACCCCAAGACGGGACCCCAATGTAATTTAGACAACCCTGTCTAAATTCCAGCAGCCTTGCTGGGCTGCCCTATAGACTGCAGCATGGCTGGAATTGCTACAGCTCAGAGTCCTGCTGCAGCCCTGACCTGTCCCTCACACCACTTCACCGGCGTTGAAGAGGGGATCTTTAGAGGGCAGCCATAGGGAGAATCCTCCCTGGCTGTTATGAGGCTTTTTGGACCCCTTTACACCACTCCAGCCCTTTACCTGGTATAAAGAGCTGGAAAAGAGGTGAAGATTTCACTCTGAGCCTTAAACTTGCCACTAGTCCAGAGCAGAACATTATCTGGGCCTTGGGCAGTTTACTTTTTGGTGAAAATTCCACTTTAAAGAGGTTAAAGTAAAATTTTTTTTGGCAGGTTTTATTAAAAAAATGGTGGCTGTTTGAAGCTTCCCTGAGTTTTTGGAAGGTTAAACGAGGTCCTGGTGAGAAAGGCTAATTGGCAGAACGCTGGTGAGACAGGCATCAGTGCCTGCTGAATGTCCCTCGCTTATCCTATGGCTCTGCAGCTGATCACAAAGACAGCATCCCCTCCACATACATGGAGTATGTCCAGTATGTAGGGCACTTGGGCATTTTTATGCTTTAAATTAGTTTCGAATTTATATACCTGTTGCTTTTCTGGATTCATGGCTCTCTCTTGTGCAGTCCTGGGTCTGGAGGTGCAGGGCAGGGACAGGGGTAACCTGGGATGGATCTTAACTGCCCCACCTAACTCCCCTCCCATGGTGCATCCCAGGAACTCACAGTGTTTTACAAGGGCAGGATACTGGGAGGCATGAAATCTAATATGAAACCCAATAACAGTGGGGAAATAGAGACTCTTGGGAATTCCAGGATCAACATGAAATTTACCCTCCCCAAATCCTGGGTTCCCTAATTCTCTGTTTGGTGCAAATCAAAGGATTTGTGTCATGGGAAGGGGGAGGGTTTGCAGAACTGAGCCTCACTATTTTACACAGGCTAGCAGGACTCGGCCTTCCTGACAAACAGTTTAAAAAAAAAATCATGAGAAACGAGTAGCAGTAAGATAACACAACTACCCTAACATCCCCAATAAATTCCTCTTCCTCTGTCTGGCCACAGGGTGACTCCTACACACTGAGCAGAGCTCAGGGACATGCTATGTCTACAGAGAATGCCACAGCGTGGCGAGCCAGGATGCCAGAGGCAAAGAGACCCTGTTCCAGAGGGAGAGCTTTCCGAGGCAAGAAAAGCCCGTATTAAATCAGGCCAGGTCCCCATGCAGCCATTCCCAAATGGGACCAATAATAGGAACCAGCTGCCAGCTCTCCCCTTGGGATTCCTCTGACTGGGTGCTTGTGCCTAAGGCTGCGTGTGAGTGGAGGCAAGGAAAGCAACTGGGGTTATGATGGATACAATTTTTCGACCCAGCTTGAACTGCAATGTTAGGTGGGGGAGCCCAAAATACTGCCTGAGAAACGGAAACTCTTCAAGGTGATTCTTCTTGGGATTGCTGTTGGGAGCGAGGGATCTCGGGCAGCAGCATGGGAGAGACCCCGCTCTTCCTTCTGTGTCATGCTGTGTTTATGGCCTCCCCAGCTGTACAGTCTTATGGCCGGCCCTCTTTCACATGCAGAGAACGGCACCCACAGCACCTCATCCTCAGCCAGCTCCACTGGCTCCCTCTGTGCTGCCAGCTACATCAGGATTACATGGAGGCCAGATTGGGCCCTGGGGATCCATGCATGGAGGGTCAATGCCCAGATCGCCTCTTCCCTACCGTCTCCTCTTTCTTCAGACCCTGCCAAGGGCTCCTCCTCATGTGAGGGGGTCTGCCCAATGGGAGGGGAGACGTTGTGAGGGAGGGCTGACGGTGGCTTCGGAGTAGGGTGCATATTGTCTCTATCCTCCCCAGCATCCTTTGGAAACAGGCACCAGAGGGGTGTTAATACAGCCTATGGCAGCCCTGCTTTAAGTCAACAGGCAGCTCGCTGACAGGGAGCCAGGACAGAGCTATGGGGGGCTGAGAACTGAGAGAGGGAACGGGCCTGGACCTGGTGGCCCTGTGATGGGGGGGGGGGCTTACCCTGCACTGAGGCAGAAAGAGTTAAACCCACACCATGGGCAGCGGAAGTCCTGCCTCCCTAAGCTATGCTGGGCATGCTCCAACCACTGCCCCAGTATAAAAGGGGGTAGCCAGCTAATTGGCTCGGCTGAGCTGGTCACTGAGGAGGAAGGATGCTTGGTGGAGGCTCCAAGCAGGGAGACACTTCAGCCCCCAGCTAAGGGAACCAGAGGCCGTGGACACCCATGGCCCAGAGTCAGACGTCCAGGGAGCTACCAGCACCAGGGAATCCAAAGGTTCTGATGGGACCCGGATGACAGTGTCAGGAGGCACGGCAGGAAGTAGCCGAGGCAGATAGAGTGTGGGGTGTCTCCCGCCTGAGACAGGCCAGCCTGTTGCGGTAGGATCCCAGCTGACCAGGGTGGGGACCACCCCCCCGTCATGGACAGGTCCCTGGGCTGGGATGCTGTGGAGTCAGGCGGGCCCTTGGAGTGACAGCGACCCCCTAGCTGAGCTCCAGACTTCAGAGGTGTAGAAGCCCTGCCGTAGCTAGACTGCTTGCAGCCCCGCCCTGCCTGAGGGCCAGGGCTACAGACTGTTTGCTTCTCCTGCCCTGATCCAAGCCCCCTTCTCCCCTGCACTCTGGCCGCTAGGCCTTGCGGCCCTGGCCCTAGGGGCGGCCACTGACTCTGGCTGCTAGGCTGCTTGGCCCCAGCCCTAGGGGTGGCTACCCTGACTTGGACTTTTGAGTCATACGGAGGTTGGGAACAGTCTGGTGGACTGCGCCTACGGCAATGCCCTACTACCCCCTTGTCCCCCAAACCTGCCCACCGGGGAGGATGGGCTGGGCTTAACCTGGGACAGACCCATATCCTGGTGGATCTGTGGGGCTCTGTGGGCCAGAATCCTGCTTTCTTCTGTGTGGGGAACAAACCCCATCTCCTAGCTGTCCAAGTAGTAGAATCCCGCTACATGGGTATCTGGCAGAGGGGCACAATCCAGCCCTTTACCTTTTATACTGGCCAATAGGAGGCCACACAGAACTCAGGCATGGGCAAGTGGAGGGCTTAATGACCAGCAGACCCTCTTTCATCAGGCTGTTCTGTGAGCAAGGGCGTGTGTGTTGTGGCAGCTGCACATCAGCAGAGTGGAGGGCCAGTGAGAGAGAGGCCCCAAGGGCATCTCCTCGTACAACTGGGACACTGTAAAAACTATACCTTGTGGTGCTTGTCAGGTCTCTACTTTGCCAAGGCAGATTCTGACACCTCGCTCGGGTGCTGTGAGTTTCTGAAGCTGTTCAGAGAGGCCCCCACTTGATTTCTAGTTATCTGCGTTGAAGGTTGTAGCTGGGCAGATTGTTGAGCTGACATTTTCAACGATGCCTAAGAGATTTGGATGTCCAGGTCCCATTAATATGAACATGGCTCCGGGGTCTGAATCCCCGCAGCTGGCTTTGCAAAATCTCGGCTTTTCCATTTAACATGAGCTTGATTTGCCGGGAGGTTCCTAGGAACGCAAGCATTGATGTGCCAGATGCCCTGGAGACTTGGTTTCCTGCCTCCAAGAATGGCCAATATGTGATGCTTCAGTGGAAAGCAACAAAAGACAAAAAATGAGTGCACGTTGCCAATTGTACAGTGGTGTGTTGGAGGGATTCTCCGCTGACCCTTATGGTGATCTAGCGGGTGAGATACTGAAGCATAGGTTGGGATTGTCATTAGCATAAGTACAAATGCTATTTGATAGTCAGGCAGTCTAATAATAATAAATAATATTATTTATTATTAATAATAAAATAAATCAATACAAATAATAAAATGGGACTAATAATAAAAATAGCCTGGATTCTCCGCTCCCCCACCTAGAACGGCATGCAGAACTCCCCCTGCCTGTGCAAAAAGGGAGTCAGACGCCCTCTCCTCCCCCCGAGGAGCCCATGGAAAGCAGGCAGGCTAGAGAGAGGGGTGGGCAGACCTGGGACGGGAATGTGAATGGAGGCATGCCATTTCCCTTCCTCTTGTGCCATGAAGATTCCCCGAAGAAGATAATGAAGCCAGTGGTGGTGTCATCTTTTCTGGTGAGCCGGGGGAGTCCCTGCTTGTGCACAGTCCAGCTGACCCACACTTCTGAAGGGTCCAGATGGCTGTAGGGCCAGAGCCAATGCAGAAGTAGGGCTTCTGCCCAGATGGCCCTGGCCTCCTATGGATCCTGAGCATCTGCCAGATTTGGGACTGGGTGAAGAAACCCTATCCCCACCTAGGAGAATGGGGACGAGCGCCACTACCGAGGCAAAGTTGTCTTTGTGGAGACTTCCTCTTTCGCTGCCCTTTCCCGCTTGCTGCACTGCGGGAAAAGGTGACCCAGACCAGTGCTCTGCACATCTTTACAGCACCTTCCAGCCTAGCATTTCAAACCCTTTTGTCAACGTGGATGAAGCTACCGTTCCAGCACCCCTATGAGGAAGGGGAGATTCATCAGCCTCTCAGGACAGGTCGCAGAAGGCAGAGAGAAGGTAAGTGACTTTCCCAAGATGTCACAGCAAACCTGTAGGGAAGGCTTGACTCGATCCCAAGTCTCTTGGCTACCAGTCATGTGCCCATCTGTCATTTGCCTCTGTGATCGTCTCCAGCAGCAGTGAATCTGACACGCTGACGGCACAATGTTTGGCCTATGATATGTCAGCCAACAATTTCAATGGCCAAGGTCACTGCTAACTCCATGAAACAGGATTATTGTTAGTATATAACAGTAGCTCCCACAGCCCACAACTGAGAACAGGATCTGCTTGCGATAGGCACTTTTAAAATATTGTGAGAGTCAATCTCTGCCACAGAAGAGTTTATAATTGAAATATAAAAGAGAGACAATGGAAATATTGTTACCTCCATTTTAGAGATGGGGAACTGAGGCCCAGAAAGCCATAATGCTTTGCCCAAAGTCATACAGGGAATCTGTGGCAGAACAGGAAAGTGGATCCTGATTTCTTGGCTCTTAACTACAAGCCCATCTTTCCTATCAAGAGCAGCCTTTGATGAAGAGCTGGAGTGAGGGAATGATTATGTATAGTCCTTACCCATTCTGAGGCATGGACTAGGGACTGGCGATCTCTCTGCCTAGCTTCGTCTAGGTTCTGTTTCTGACCCCAGGCCATTTACTGCAGTAGTTCCCAACCTTTTTGGCTTGAGGGCCACAATTAACATTTTTACAACCGTGAAGGGCCACTAGTCTCCGTCAGCAGCTCCCCCCGGCCATGCAGTCAGATGGAAGGAGTCCTCGCTGATCGCCCATCCCCCTGCTGTAGCAGGGAAACCGCACACATGCTGTAGCCCCCTGTGCTCCACCTGGGTCCCTAGGCAGTGGCTCCCTTCTGCAGCCAGGGGGATGGGAGATCAGTGCTCCCCTCCCTCTGGCTCCAGCAGGGACCCCAGCACCTAGGGACCCAGGAGGAACACTTTGGTGTGCTCCCTGCTACAGCCAGGGGGAAGGGAGCGCTGATCTCCTGTCCCCTTGACTGCAGCAAGGAGCCTGCACTGGTCTTGTAGCCCCGTGGCAATGCACTCTGCCTAGCTCCTCAGGCAGCAGATCTCTTCTGCAGCCAGGGGAGGGGAGCAGCGGGCCACTTTGAAAGACCCTGGGAGCCACTTTTGGCCCCCGGGACATGGGTTGGGAACCACTGATCTACAGAATAACTGAAACACTGTGCCAAAGCCCTTTGATGCGTGGGCCTGTGGAGAGTTTGCATGATGTAACAGAGTAACGGGAATTTGCTGATTGGGGTGTGGGGAATAAAGCAGATTTGCATAAGCAGAGCAGGTGAATAATATTGAAATCACCGGTTGGGCACTCAAGATGGTACTTAAGAGTGGGCCGGGAGAGAGAGAGAACATAAACCCCTTGGCTCAGTTCAGGGGAGATGCCATAGGTGTGATACATTGAGGACTGCATTGGAAGTGCAAGCTACCACGCATAATAGTGCATGAGGGATGGGGTGCTTGGTCCTGCTTGTAGGCAGAAGGCTCTGTAGGGAAGCATGAATCAGGTAGCAGCCATCCAGTCTAGAGTAAAGTGGGGTGAGTTGTGCCTCTAGGTTTTAGGGTGGAGCCTGCTTTGTCTCTCTCTGTTTTGGGGTTCATGTTGTGTGTTATCGTTCTGAATTCTAAGACAGAAAGCAGTTACGTTGCTACCTTCCAGCGTGAGTTCTTCATATTCTTATCTAACTTCTCTGTGTGTAGGTTGTGCACATAACAATAGACTTGTACCAGGGCTGGATTTGGTCTTAAAACCCCAATGCTCCCCTCTGTTGAGTGGTCTCCTCCCAGCCAAAGTTGTTGCAATAGTGCATTGTGACATTCAAACTGTGATTCTTGCATTGGCCCCAAAGTTATTTCGAGACTGTTTTTATATCTGGCAAGATTTCGCCAGCCTTGCTAATTTGGAACTGCCCCTTTAAAAAAAACCAGGCTAAGTGGTGACCCTGTCTCTGTCCATTCAGCTCTCTGCAACACCTCTAGTGTGGCCCGCTGCTCCAGGGAGGTCACTCATTTTCCTGGCTTAATGATCTGTTGTGGAAAACAAGCCTCCATTATGTGCTGACTTGGAACGTGAATGTTAATAATCCCTAGTGGTTCTTTGGTGCCATCAGTCACCCAGCCTTTGAGGGCTCATCCAGAGCTGCTGGGTAAAGGTGGGGGAGCTGCTTGCTGGAGCCATGACGCATTCATGAACTCTGCTCGGCGAGGCTCTGCTCTGGGTGCTTGAGCTTGCCTTACAGGCTTCTGGTGGAGCGACTCTTGCTCCTTCCCAGCTGTGCTGCCATATAGCTTTGTGAGCAAATCCTTGCTTCTAGCAGCGGCAATCCCAGTTTCAGGAGGAAGACACTTAGGGTACATCTACACTGCAATAAAAGACCTGCAGCCCCACAGTGCCTGGCCTGGGTCAGCTGACTGCTGCGTAAGAGACTTCTGGGCTTCCGTTGCTACATTTCCCTACAAATAGGTGTTATCAGGAGAAAGATTTGGGGTATTTCATATCTGATCACTAGTGAATCCTGGCTGGTGTCAGCCAGTGAACTCCGAATGAGGGGTAGGCAAAACTGACATGTAAAGATCATCTTCAAAAAAGGGAGGAAAGAGGATCCAGGGAACTACAGACCGGTCAGCCTCACTTCAATCCCTGGAAAAATCATGGAGCAGGTCCTTAAGGAATCCATTTTAAGGCACTTGGGAGAGAGGAAGGTGATCAGGAACAGTCAACACGGATTCACCAAGGGAAAGTCATGCCTGACCAACCTGATTGCTTTCTATGATGAGGTGACTGGCTCTGTGGATGTAGGGAAGGCGGTGGATGTGATATACCTTGACTTTAGCAAAGCTTTTGATACGGTCTCTCACGGTATTCTTATCGGCAAGTTAAAGAAGTATGGGTTGGATGAATGGACTATAAAATGGATAGAGAACTGGCTAGGGCATAGGGCTCAACGAGTAGTGATCAATGGCTCCATGTCTAGCTGGCAACCGGTCACAAGCAGAGTTCCCCAGGGGTCGGTCCTGGGGCCGGTTTTGTTCAACATCTTTATTAATGATCTGGAGGATGGGGTAGATTGCACCCTCAGCAAGTTTGCAGATGACACTAAGCTGGGGGGAGTGGTAGATACCCTGCAAGGTAGGGATAGGATACAGAGTGACCTAAACAAACTGGAGGATTGGGCCAAAAGAAATCTAATGAGGTTCAACAAAGATAAGTGCAGAGTCCTCCACTTAGGAAGGAAGAATCCCATGCACAGCTATAGACTGGGGACCGACGAACTGGGCAGCAGCTCTGCAGAAAGGGACCTGGGGGTAATGGTGGATAAAAAGCTGGATATGAGTCAGCAGTGTGCCCTGGTTGTCAAGAAGGCTAATGGCATATTGGGCTGCATTAGGAGGGGCATTGCCAGCAGGTCACGGGAAGTGATTATTTCCCTCTATTCGGCATTGGTGAGGCCGCATTTAGAATATTGTGTCCAGTTTTGGGCCCCCCACTACAAAAAGGATGTGGACAAGTTGGAGAGAGTGCAGCGGAGGGCAACAAAAATGATTAGGGGGCTGGAGCACAGGACTTATGAGGAGAGGCTGAGGGAACTGGGCTTGTTTAGTCTGCAAAAGAGAAGAGTGAGGGGGATTTGATAGCGGCCTTTAACTACCTGAAAGGGGGTTCCAGGGAGGATGGGGCTAGGCTGTTCTCGGTGGTGGCAGATGACAGAACAAGGAGCAACGGTCTCAAGTTGCAGGGCGGGAGGTCTAGGTTGGACATTAGGAAAAAGTTTTTTACTAGGAGGGTGGTGAAGCACTGGAATAGGTTACCTAGGGAGGTGGTGGAATCTCCATCCTTAGAGGTTTTTAAGCTAAGGCTTGACAAAGCCCTGGTTGGGATGATATAGCTGAGGTTAGTCCTGCTTTGAGCAGGGGGTTGGACTAGATGACCTCCTGAGGTCCCTTCCAACTCTAATATTCTATGATTCTATGATTCTATCTCAGAGCCAGTTTCCAGCAATATGTCAAGACCATAATGTATGTTATTGAAAAGTGTGTAGAGACTGCCTGACCTGAGAGACTTTGTACTGAATCTACTGGAAATCTCAGGATCTGGATCATAGCCATAGTTTCATCACAAAATCCCAGTGAGTCAAAGGCTTCTGAGACTGAAAAACAACAACACTGTTATGTTCTTTCTTCAAAGGAAATAATTACAGATATGTGGTGGGCAGGATATATAAATTACTCACTGATCAAAGCAAAAGAAATGAGAACCAAGCAAGATTAAATTCCACTTCATTTAATATTTACCATGTCGGAGGCCTCCGTGCATCTCCTTAGTTTAAAACCCTGATGGAGAGAATTCAGCACGGAAGGGGTAATTGATACAACATCAACGCCCAGGAGAGGATTATCCACATGTCCATGAACTCGCCTGATGGAGCTTGGCATGTAAGTATTCAAATAACATGGCTGGCTTGCAAGAAGGGGGGGGCTAATTAAGGCCCTCGGGAGCCAAACACCTGCATTGGGGGGCTGGCCAGCCCGGCTTGTGGAAGAGACCTTCCACTGGTTTATCTTTGCCAGAGAACTGCTGCACGTACTGTACAACCAGGCTCCAAACGTTAGGAACGTGGGGCTCTTCGGGTGTTGGGTGTTTGTAAAGCAGCACAGCTAATGGGCAATGCTGGGGTCTGAGCTCTGGAGCCTTGTCATTTTTAAGGTGGTTGCCCCTCCTGGCATCTATAGGGACAATCCTGATCTTGATGGGCGTGAGCCATGTCCTCTAAACGTAGGCACCAGGCTGGACGCCATGTGGAGTAACCAGGAGAGAGGAACTAGTGCTGGAAGTGCATAACTCCTAAGGATCTAAATAAGCCTTCACGTTCACAGAAGCCTGGGCTATTAGGACATTAATTTTGACCCCGCCTGTATGCCAATTGGAGCCTGGCTTTCCGGGATGATGAGTCCAGAATTCCAGCCCAAATCTGCAGGTATTCAGCAGTTCTGGAAATCTGGCACTTAGCGAACATAGAGATCTGCATTAATTTTAGTTGCTGGGACATTGCACCTTCACTGAACGGCGAGACGACCACAATCGGAATAGCACAACATCATTGTTGGAGTCTGCGTGTGAAGGGTTAATTTTGAGAAGGCTGCAGCTCCCACATGCAGTGTTTAAGCTCGGAAAAAGAAAACATTTCCCCCCGGGAGATTAAGACTGCGCTATGCCATGCACCTCATTTGCCAACCTGCCCCCATGATTCTGTTGTGGGCAGAGCTAGCTTTGCCATTCCAAGGCAGCAGACACCAGCTCAAATCTGGGAGTGATGTAAGAGGGGGAAGAGGCACATCTCTGTTACACCCCTGGAGTACTCAGCCTGAAATCAGAGGGAATGTGATGAAATCCAGATCCACCCAGGTGTACTAGAAGAATTCAAAGCATGCAGAGATGGCCTGGTTGGGTAGCAGGTTTTCAATGGCAGCTGGCAATTGAACAGTGCAATAGGCTGCTGTGCTGAGCATGGTTTCCGTGGTGCACACAAGCCATTGAATACCCCCTCCTGCGCCACCCCTTCCTGCTGCCCCATTTAGGTGTGGATCACTCCGGCCTGGATGAAGTGCTGGGGTCCCTGGGGGCCATGCCACTGAAACCAATGGAGTCATGCCCTCTTGCACTGATATGGCCCCACGGGTGAGGCTGTGGTAAGCACTCACGGAAATCCAGCCACCTTTCCAGATGATTTTGGTAACTGGTCAAGTCTGCTTTAGGGGCTGGCAGGCAGCTGGCCTGACAGAGTTAAGTACGTGCACGTTTGCCAGAGAGGCTGACATTTTCATGGATGAGTTTTTCTCCCCTTCACCGCCTCCTCCCTGAAGAAAGCATTACGCTTACCTAGACCATCAGGTCTCTGCTCAGTAAAGCTGCTCTCCCCACCCTGCCTCACTTGCCTTCAGTGTGGGCATGAATGCCCCAGGGCATCTGGCTCGCAGACCAGACCTTTTCCTTCCTGACACAGCCTTGAGCTTTCCTGCAGCTGAGCAGAAGGTGGAAACGCGGCACAGGAAGCACCAAGAGACACTTCCTTGGCAGTTTCACAGCTCTTGGCGTGTGAGATTTTAGCAGCTGTGCTACTGAGGCTGGCTCCAGAGCCAGGGGGTTGTGAGGGCAACATAGCTATTCTTGGGGGGCGGGGGAGAAGGGAACATGTGTGTGCAGGGGGTGTGAGTGATTTTTAGTGCTTGTAAAACATTGAGTACTTGTTAGCCAGAGCCAGTCAGAAGTGTTGCTGTGCCAGCTTCCCCCATGGGGTCCAGCTGCTACCCCTCAAAGATAGCTGGCAGCACCCCTCCCCCCTTTTCAGAGCAGAAGCTACCTGCTTTGCTGAAGTGAGACTCAAACAGTGCCACGTATTCACTGCCACGCCGAATGGTCATGGTGTGTACAACAAAACCCCCCTCCCAGCATCAGCACTAGGCCCTGTGCAAACACGGGCTGAGGACTCTGTTGGGTAGGGCAATGGCCACGCACGGCCCTTGCCTCGGCTATAAATGCACTCCTGGAGGAAGTACCTCAGCTAGCTAACTGCCATCACCTTGGTATCTGAGCCCCTCGTGAATATTACTGAGTTGATCCTCCTGTCAGGAGGGAATGCACTATTATCCCCTTTTTACAGATGGGGATCTGAGACTCAGAGCCGTTACATGCCTTGCTGAAGCTCACCGAAGAAGCATAGGGACTGAACCTACCTCTCCACTGTCCCAGCCCCATGCCTTAACCCCAGACCATCCTTTCTCTCCACAGCCACACACTCACCTTTCCTTTGGATATGGTTTGTCTCCGTTCCAGCCAAACCTGGCACCAGCTCACTGTTCATAACTGACAACAGGAATGGGGCACGGAGGTCACAGGGAACCCACTAATGCAGAAATTCCAACCCCATTCTAACTCCCTCCACTGTCATTTAGCTGCGGGGGATCTCTGGTGGACATTGAAAGGCCACTGTCCCACCAGTAAACCCTGACGTCTTGGGAATGACCCTAAACAGGGCTGAAAGCCATATACCCGAAGAGTGGGGAACCAGTGCAAGGACCCTGTGCTCCCAACATTCATAACGAGAATTATACTTGGCTTAGCAAAGGCAGCAGAGGATCCTGAAGGAAGGCACATCACACAGCTCCCAGCTCATTTGCTGAGGACTCAGATGCTAACTTCATGCTTCCTTCTTGCATTTTCCCAAAGCATCTGAAGCCAGAGCTTCCTTTCCTCCCAGTGCCTCCTGCCTCTTTTCCCCACCGTTTGACTGGTGCCACATGCCCTTTCAAACCCTGCAGTTACTCCCCTCTTTCCCCCCCCCCCCGTGTTTCTCTCTCAGAAGAGGCGACCAGGCCCTGCTTTGCAGGATAACAAATTGAACTGTCAGCCCCGTCAGCACAGCAGCCCGAGAAGATAAATGGGCCGACACACACAGCAACCTCTGTGAGTTGGGTCCTGGGGCCCTAGCAGGAACCGACTCCGTGACAGATGGGCCGCCAAGTGGCGCTGACACAATGGGATCAGCATGAATGTCAAAGGGGTGGGAGCTGTGTCTTTACCGCTTCTCTGCCTGGCACCCACAGTCTGGTGGGACGGAGGGTTGCCACGTATTGACTCCTATGAATTGTCACCGTAGCACCATGGCAGAGAAGACTATCTGGAGAACGGGCACCATTTCCCATGCTAACGCTGGCATCATAATTAACTTCTTGGAGCTGCTGTTTGGCCCTTCCTCAGATGCTACTACTGACGGAGGCTGGGGGCCAGTTAGGTGACAGACCTGCAGCTCCGACCCTCTGTCAGGGAGGAATCTCGTCACGCTAAACTCCCGCCCACTCCCCACCCCCAGAGCCTTTCTCGCTGGCTTCCCTCCCAGGCCTGTCCAATCGAGTGAGTTCACTCCCTGGCCTGCTCTGTGCTGACACATTGGCTGACTCTGGGGGCCAATCTGCCACAGGGCTTGGCCTTGCTCTGCCCTTCTGTATGGACACCAAGGCTGGCCAGCCAGCTCTGCTTCTCTTTCTTCCATTGCGGCCAGCCGTTTGCCTCCAAAGCCCAGCCAGTGGGAGAGTTCCCGTTCTGGCACCACTCAGTGTGGCACGGCTGCTGTCGCAGGGATGTGAACAATTCCAAACATATCTGGAAACTGTGTTGGACTTGCTGGCTGCCACTTCAGTTTCTAAGGGGTTTCCTGATCCTTTTTGCAGGTGAGGGAGCTCTACAGGAAAGCCTGCCATCACAGGCAGTCTGGAAAGTGCCAGCTTAAAACTAAGCAGGGTGGATTGTACCTGTCTAAGGAGCAGCCTGTTTTCTCTGGGCTGGTCTACTCTTGGACTTTCCACACCTCCGAGAGACGTAGATATGCTGATGTAAGTTCCCATTGTACACCAGCCCTAAGAGTGAAAGTAGTATTACATTGCCACCTTCCAGGAAGAGTATTATGTTTTTACCTGTGTGCTGTATGTGCATGCTGTGACCATAACAGTAACCCTCAGCAATCAAGGTCTTTTCACCCCATTTTGTTTCCAGTTTTCAAAAACTCTATTGTGAAACACCAGTGTGGTTTCACTTTTCCCCTCATGGAAAACCAAATTTGCAACATCCAAAAGTTTCTGGGTTTAAAATAAATGTGTTTCGAAAATGTGCAATTTCTAATTGTTGGTGTGTTTGGTGTAGAAGCAGCTGCTTGACAGGAATTTCACACAGCAAACACGGTCTCTGGGTTATGAAATTGCTTGAACAAAATGATCAGAAGCGGTTTCACAAAGTGTCATGAGAAAGGTTCGTGTCTTTCTTGCAATCCTAGCAGTAGATCAGTTGCTTCCTCTCCAACCAATCAGCTCTCACAAAGGCCTCCATATTTGTTACTCATTGAGTAGCCTACTGAGGTATAAGAAAAACCCTTTTTGCTCTCCTGTTGGAGAGCCCATGTCGGACCCTGATCCAGCACCTAAGCAAACAGATCTATCACAGGGTGACGGGCCCTTTAAGTGGAGATGGGTCCAGCCCTACCTGTGACTCACTTTGCTTGCCTCTTCAGGTGGAGAAAATGAACAATGTCACATGACAGGCAGGGCATATGGCTAAAATCAGGCTCCCTGGGATGGAGTTAAAACAGAAGCCTGCGGTGAGGAGGAAAAGTTCTAGGTAGGAAGTGCAGGGAATTACTGCTTGATGAAGAGTAGGACGCATGGGGCTTTCTAACACAGAATCGCTCTCCCTGGCTTCCAGGAAGAGGGATTCACAATGAAAACCTGCAGGGCACAAGAGCCAGTCAGGAAAGCTGGAGTGTGGAAAGCAAGTCTGCTAGAGGATAGCATCAGTGGGGACAGGATTAAGCCTGGGGCCCCAGGCGGGTAGGAGTTCTTTTGTTTCCTTGTGATCTTGTTAATAAACCCCTTCTCCAAGAAGAGGTATTACGTGGTGAAGGAAAGCCTGTGTTGAAGTTATTGAGGGAAGAAGGGGAAATTGAAGCAGCAGCTAGCCCACAGCTAAACTGGGTCGGCAGTGCTGCTACAAAAGCATAAATCGTTCGCCTCAGTAATGCTGATACCTTGTATTGCTACAGACCTGTGAAGCTCTCTTACTATGTGGAACCCTGGTAGCTAGTAACATGGGAGAAGCTGAGGCAACCTTACAAGAGACTTGGCAAAGCAGATATCTCAAGGATATGTTTGTTGGCTCCATATGTAATAGGTGTGGCCACCCCAAAGTCACAGCTAGGGGCACTTGCCAAATCCTGTGAATTTGCTATCCCAGATACAGTATCTACTGGCCCATTGTGATGAAAAAACATTTTACTTTCCAAAATGGCTGCTTGCCCTACACAAATGGGCAAGTGGAATTGTGTGAAGCTGCTGGAAGGACTGAAAATAACTAGAGAAATGTTGCTCTTGACTAGGTGGCATTATTAAGGCCCTGATTCTGGAAATATTTAAGCACTTTGCTTCACTTTAAGCGTAATTCCAGATGAGCTCCCACTTATATGTGGCCTAATCTGGTTGATACGCTGAGAACTGAATGGGGGCTTTCCACACCCCAGGTGAGGGTCCTAACCATCAGGTTCTTGGAAGGTGGTGGTGGGGTTCCTTTCACTGTCTCCCGTTTGGAGCTGTTCCACTTTGCATAAATAATACTCAGCAGAGCACATCCCAAGCGAGTGCAGGGCATTTATCTTTCTCTGTTTTTTGCATGTACTTTCAAAAGCTCTTGTAGAACAGGAAAACATTTGAAATCTTGAAACTTTTCTCAGAAGGGGAAAAGTCTTTCCAGACCAGCTGTACAGCTTGAATGAAAGATCTGGGGCTGTAACAGGTTCATAGCCCCTGCAGATCAGGCACAGAGGCAGCTCTTCACACACGCTCGCCAATGGATCATATAAACTGATGGATAATCTGTAACCAACAGGTTTACTCATGTGCTGAAAGGTAAGCACCTGTTTACGTGCTTTGCTGTACCAGGCTGGTAATTCCCATACCTTACATTTAAATAATTTCACTTTGAAATTGGCTGCTGCTGATATTTATGATAAAGTAACCGAGAACTCTGGCTTTACTGTCCATTAAATACTCTCCAAAAAATGGTGATCAGTTGTCTACAGATTAGCATCGACCTGCAACACCCCCTGGGCGTCGCTAACAGGCCAGTTGAATGAAAAGACAGACCACTTTGCGCCAGGGAAAGCGGCTGCTAAGGCACGCTCAAGGACGAGATGGCAGGGAGACTTTAGCAAGATCAATACCACCTCTGGACAAGATTACATGCCGTACTAGGCAGCAAATAGGCCATTTCTGTGGGATTTGAAAACCATTTATAGAGTCAGAAGGGGACGGTGTGACAGAGCAGCACACAAGGAAATATCCAGGGTGTTACACATGACAGACTTCATGTTTTTCCAGTGAATTAGATTATGGAATTAAAAGCCAAATAAATCAGAAAATAATGACTGGTGCCACCCACCACCCATATCCCCAGCAACAGCAGTAGGGGAACTGGGCCTAGGGGTTACTGTTGTATTGCATCTCTAGTCCAGTCTGTTGTGACTTTGATTTCAGAGGACTGAATCCCTTTAAAAGGTCACCTGCTGTCCCTGTCCCCCATCAACACCAAAAAATCTGGTTCAGGAGGCTACAGCATCACAGCTCTGGCCTGGCCCAATGTAACAGCCAAGACTCAGCAGCCAGAAGGAAGTTGGGTCTGGTCTGAGTTTTGGCTATCAAGAGGGAAGGGGCGGATTGTGAAATAGTTGCCTTGTTTGCTTTGCAGTGGGTGGGGCTACAGACCTTCCTGCCCCTTAATCTTCTCTTCCTCTGCCCTTTTCCTTATGGAGATGTGTGAGGGGGTGTGCTCCTCCCACTGACCCTGCCAGAGCTGAATTGGGCCAGGTGGGCTCAATCAGCTAATTAGGCTGCAAAGAGGGGGAAGCTTTAGGCTGAAGGCAGCTAATTAGAGAGATGCTTACCTGTGAGGGATGGGAAATTGGAAGCCCCTGGAGAAGTGTCTGAGGGGGCTGCAGAGACAAGTTGCTGATAATCCCTCTCTGGGAGGGAGGGAAGAGGCTGGCAAACCCAGAGAAGTGGGAAAGAGATGGAAGCAGCTCAGAGAAAGGAGCAAGGCACCGGAACAGATTTTGGCTGCTGTGGTGAGAGCCCCTGAGTTGGAGTAGAGGAGGGCCCGAGTTCCTCTGCTAGCTGATGTGGGAGTAGCACATGAAGCAGAAGGGTGCCTGAGAGCTTGACACGCTCTCCTTGGAAGGGGAATTATGACAGTGACCTAGCTGGCGGCTGAGTCTTGAAGAGGACAGGTGCCAGGTGAGATGAGGGCTGCAGAAGAGAAACCAATGGTGTGTAACTGCTGTAAGGGAGGTTGGCCTGACCGAGGTAATCCCCAGAACCGCCAGGAGGTGGCGCTGTCCAGCAGTGAGTGGGGCAACCTGTCCCATGGTCACAGTCCCCGGAGGGTGGGTAGGGGCAAAATGAATACTGGGTCCATTTTACCTCCCTTGTGGGCACTTCCATGTACATTGGGATGGGGCCCACCTTCCCAGCAAGGGGGTGGGACTGAATTGGGTGGGATGTTTCACCCATGTGTGAGGGTGAGAGGCACAACCGGAGAGAAGAAACTGCTTGGGAAGTGAGTGGTGGGGTTGCATACACTGGGAGAAATCATGGCTCATGGAGAAGTCCATGGTAAAACTCCGACTGATGTCTGTGTGGCTGGTATTTCACACTTGGTGGGAACCCATAATGGGCTGGGGGTTAATGGAGGTGGATGTTTTTCCCCTCTAAAGCCTTCTTCTATGAGGGTGACTCTTTGGGGGATTAGGGTAAAATAGAGATCAGGGTTCTTTTCTTCTTGGGTTGAACCCGTTTTATCCATTCTTAACGGCAGAAGGGTTGGATTGAATGGCTTAGTTTCTCTATCCTGTGTATGAGGATGAGAAACTGTGTGGTTGGAGAAAGGAAGCCCATGGGGTCAAGGAGTGGGGCATGCACCAGGACAATCCAACCTAACAAAATTATTATAGTTAATAAATAATAATGATCGTGACGATGAATGCACTGGACGTGGCTCCGCAGGTGAGGCTGAGTCGGGTTGTGCATTTAAAGCAGGGAGTCGCCGTCTTTGCTGCTGCTGATGGTAATAATAATTAGAGATGCTAAAACAAAACGTCACTCTACTGGCAAATCCAGCCCAGTAATGACCCCAAGCCAAGAGAAAAAGCAGGGGAAATGTTTGAGACAGGCTGCTCAAGCTCATGGGCTGATTCAAAGCCATTTCTAAACGAGATCAGCTTTTCAGCAGCATGTTGCAGCAGCAGGGATTTTGAAGGCCCTTGACCTCACCTGGAGAATTATGTGTGCAGGTGTCACTTGAGGGTTCCTACATTGCTCCTGCTCAGGAACGAGCCGCTGTTGTAAATGAGATGAAAGCAGAAGTCACTGGCACGTTCCACAGGGGAGTTGCAGAGGCGAAAGGAACAAACTAGTTTTAGCCTCTTTCGCGACTGTTCTAAGGTCTTACTGAAAATAGCAAGACCTGGGGCTTGGCAGTGGGTCGGTGTCAGAATGCTGCATAGACCTGAGTGCTGGTAGTTTTAATAATGAGTCACTCAGACACCCTACCTCTGAAGGGGAGAGCAAATTCAACGATTATTGGTATTCTAGTCATGCCTAGATGTCCCTGTGGCGTTCAGGATGGTGCTAGGCGCTGCACAAATGCATAGTAGGAGATAGGCCTTGCCTCAAAGAGTTTGTACTAAATAAACAAGACAGGCAAAGGATGAGACGTAAAGTGGGTTGCCCAGGATTAGTGTCCACGTGTCCTGAATCTGAGAGAAGTGACGTGCTCACTGCCTCTCCAATAAACAGAAACGAGCTTCTCCTTGTGTCTGCCGTTACTGATAAGAGCCAGCCATGGAGGCCTGATCTGGGGAGGTTGGGAGAATCTGCTCACCCCACTGATGAAGTCAACAGACTTTTGTCAGCTCAGCGCCTCTCAAGATCAGGCCCAGCACATGGCTGGGTGCTGTGTAATTTTCCTTCCCTTCCCTTCCCTTCCCTGCTAGGCACTTCTGACAACGCAGCTCACTTTGTGTGCTAAAGCTGCTTCGTGGGTAAGGACACAGAAATCCAGCAGAAATCTACAGAGAGCTAGCACTTTAGACTGCAAGCTCTCCAGGCCCGGTGTTTTGTTTGGTGTATTTGATCTGTATGTATGGTGCCATCAACCCCTGCGGCATCCCATGAATAATTAACTCCAATAATAAATTAGAGCTGTTATGGTCACCCAGTCCATCCCCTGAGGACTGACGCACAACTTTCTCCACTGTCTGTTCTCCAGTATGCCGTTCAGTCTCATTTTAAAGGTCTCGAAGGATGTATTACAGTGCTCTAAGGGAATCTGCAAAATAGGATCACAGGCCAATTGAGTCTATTTAGAAATTATAAGAGACTAATATGTCACCCTACAGATGCATTTAACAAAAAAATCTGGGGTGGGGTAAGCAAAACAGCTTCTTATAGAACATGTTCTGTGGCATAATAAACAAAAGGGGGCCAACGGCGCACAGAGTCACCCCATTGACTTCAGAGGAGTGACGCAGTGGGTAACTTAGTGCAGCATTTATCTGGCGGGTTGTAGCTCCTTTTGGAAGGGTTAATAACTTGCCTGAGGTCACAGAGGGATTAGAACCCAGCATGGCCTTGACTGGGCCAGCTCAATCCTGGTGGGTCCATATGCCCTTGTGAACTCAGCTGAGGCCATCAAAGACTTTGCTTATGACTTAAATCAGCTTGCCCTCCAGCAGTGTCTGGGGTGAATGCAGAATGGGGCTTTAATTCTGCTACACTTTTTGCACTGAGTGAATGTGGCCCTGGTTTAGCAAATGAGCCTCCCTTCTCCCACAAACAGCCTGCTCTGATTGTTGCCCAAGGGGGAAGGGAAATTAGTTAAACCCATCTTCAGACACGTTTGTATTGATTCTGTCACTTCCTCGCTGCTTGCTGACAGGTGATGGATGGCTCATAAGGCGGCCGGCACAGTACATTACATTTCCCATCCAGAGACTCCTAAATCATTTCAAATTTTCAAATTCCCTAATCAATATTTTATCAGTAGCAGACGAGGAGAGCGGAACGGACCCATTTCTCAAGAGAGATAAGTGTGCGTGCACGCACGTGTGCCTGTGAATCTGTATGTTCATAATAGCACTTACCAGATTGTTGGTGCTATAATGATGATAGTCATTAATAATACTACAGAAGTGGGGGCAGGAAGTGCTGATCAGACAGTGATCTGGATGTCAGCCCCTGTAAATTTAGGCTGGGGCTCAGGTCTGAGAATGAATCAGGATTGGAGTTTGGATGTGAGACTGAATCTGAGCTGCGGGTTTGGGTTTGACACTGAATCAAGGCTAGGGCTTGGGCAGAGCCTGAATCTGGGCTGGTGATCAGGTTGCCAGCTGCAGCAGGTCTGGACTCTTTGTCTCTGATTGCAACAGGACTAGGGCTTGGGTTTGACGCTGACTGTGCTGAACCATTGTCACTGTATATTGGCTTCATCCAAACCAGGCCTCTTGTGGATTTGCATCTGACCCAGAACCAAAACCACAGGGGAGGATTTGGTTGTGAAAAATCAAATCTGAAGTCGCCTGAAATCTGAAGGGGCTCAAGGTCTGAGGTTCTGTTTTCATCCCATCACCAGGTGGATAATATAGAAACATCCCCGATTGGGTCAAGCATGATCATATGACTTGGTTAAACCTGCACCTAGGCAGGCGTTTGGACAAAGAGGCAATGGGTCAAATAGAGCAGGACACTGAATTGTTTGAAAACCAAAACCAACAAGAGTTTAGCTACAAAAGTGCTGCCTATTTCATGTGAAGAGACTTAGGCAGATGCCTAGACACCATGCAGATGAGTGCATTAAAAGTGCTTAGCTGGATAGATGGAGCACTTGATTACCAGGGGGTGAGGTACATAAAGGATTGAGGAATCTGAAGCAGGTGGACCTGTGAGAGCATGAAAAAGCTGGTTCTAATCCTGGGGATGTGTCCTGTAACGTTCTGCCCCATGTGTCACTTTATGTTAGCCAGGGCCAGCTCTGGTATGTGGGGAACCCTGAGGGATGCAGGATGTCAAGCAGATGTCGTCATCTGTCCATGGAAGGGGAGGCTTTGGCAGATGGAGTAGGAGAGAAGTCCTGGGGCTGGGTGACAGCAGGAGGGATCATCAGGAGGGACTATCGTCTAGGAGGGACTCTGCCAGATCCTTGGCTCTGGGAGGGGAGGCTGGGGCAGAACAGACCAGCCCCAGGGCACAGCAGCTGTTTTTTTTTTTTTTTGCAGAAGCCAAGAGCCATAGGTATAGCAGAGTTTCATCCCATGAATCTCAGCTTGTGCACCCTCCTCCTCCAGGCTCCCTGCACCAATGGCAGCATGGCTCTGGTCCATGCCATACTGTTATTGGATGAGGACCACCAACTGCCTACTTATAGATCCTCGGTGGTGTGGGAAAACCACAGCAAGGGCGTCAGCAGTGCTCTGAGCAGCAGTAAATGGTGCTGCCCCGTGAGGGGACCATGCTGCAAAGTGAGTCTTCCCCTGAGGCCTCACCCTGATGGGCCTGACTCCAGTGAAGCAGCCGTGGAGGGAACAGAGGTGGCTGTGTGTGTGGTGCATGGGGAGGGTTATACCAAAGAGCCACTGTCCCATGAGCCACATCTTAGGCATATGTAGACGTGAGAGGTTTGCATCTCAGCCTTCCTCATCACCCTGTTTGCTCTTGCGCCATACTTTTGAGTTCCCTGCCCTTGTTCATCTACATTTATAGACTTTCTGCATTTAATTCCATTGTGCTCTTGTTCTAGGCTCAAAGCTGTAACTGGCAGTCAGCATGTGCAGTGTAATGCTGCTTATGACAGAAAGCAGCAATGCTTGATTTCTGATCTTGTAAGGATAACCTTGTGGCTCAAGAGTGACACTTTGACTTAGAAGATCTGGGCTGAATTCCTGGCTTCGCTACAGACCCCTTGACCTTGGACAAGTTGCTTAATCTTTCTGTGACGCAGTTCACCACATGTAAAATGGAGAAATAATCTTTCCTCTCTAATTAGAGTGTGAGCTCTTTAGGACAGACGTGTCTCACTGTGTGTTTGTATAGCACCTAGCTCAATGGGGTCTTGAGCTCAGATCAGACCTCTAGGTGTTACAATAATATGTTATAATGATTCTGATCTCTGGGGCTGGAGTAGCCACCTGGATGACGTGGCCCTAGCTACATGTAATTCTAGATTAGCTAAATCAGTGACTCTGGCCTTTCAGTCATATTTACCTTTCATGCTGGTGACAATGGACCTGGGCAAGGGAGCCGAAGTGTCCTATTTAAAGAGGCCCCCCCCCCCCTTTTTCATAGAGATAATGTTATTCCTTAAATTATGGGGCTGTAATCCATTATTTGGTCATGAAGAACAGGAGGGCAGAAAGAAATTATAGAGAAGCATCCCAAAGAGGCAGGATGTTTACATACCCATCACTATACATGGTTTAAAGCAAAGCAGTCTGCAGGGCTATTTCCTTTCCTCTCTGTTACATTCATGGCATAAACACAGAAGTTAGATTTAAAAAAAAACCCCATAAATACTCTTGCTGGGAGGTGTCAATGTAACACTACTTTATTTTTTAGATTCAGTCCAATAACACATATGAACCCTGAAACAGAGAGAGAAAACAGGCTGCTCCATGTTCCTGAAAAACAAGCGCACAACTCACCTTACCTTACTCTTTGAAGACTAACTCTGCTTGCATGCTTCCCTACAGAGACTCCAAGCCTGCAAAAAGGACCACAAAAACCCCTGAGAATTTAAAGTGATAGATTATTTTTCAATACACCATCCTCTCCTCTTTTTAATACGCCACTAATGTCGGCATGAACTTTTTCCCTTCTGTGCTAATTTCTGGTGGGCCCATTGTTATTGCACGAAGAGAGATATCTTGCATTTCACTGTAAATGTGGTAAGGTCGGGGCTACTCCCCAGACCTTGGCAAATGGAATTTTAGATGTAACATTGATCGGGTGTGTTTGAATTCCCTTCTGTGGCTCGTCTAGACAACAGCTGCCTGCTATTCTTCTCAGTTGGTAGATCAGTCCACAAGAGGGAAGGACCAGGTATTTCAAACAGGCAATGACAATGACCTCTTAGGAGCCAGGTTTTCCTGTCTGCCTTTGTTGCTTTCAAGATACTGTAAGCTATGGAGGCATAAAACAGGATCCACCTTTGAGGTTTCAGGATTCAAGCACATCCCCCAGCTCTGCACTCTTGAAAATCTAGCTGGGGGCCTATGTAAAATGACTTGATGGTCTCTGTCTAGTTCCTATCCCAGGTCCCATATAAACACCATCACAACTACTGCAAACCTGGGCTTTGCTGTCAGTCTCTCTGGGTCAGATAAAAACTGAACGGCCTACAGATATGGAGTTCTCCTCCCCCACTGGTTCCTCCAAGGCAGAAGGGAAGTACAAGGGCTGGGAGTGTGGAGCGTTTCAGTGCAATGACTGGGCAGTGGGTGGAGGGAAGGAACTTGCCCTGACGGTGCCCATGCTGTGCCAGCTTTATGATGAGAGGGCATCGTTCATTCTCCAGGGCTGTCAGCCTTTCATTGTGCCCTACATTCACTCCGAAATATTTAAAGGGGCAGGAAGAGATGGCGGAAACACAGTTTAAAGTCCTCATTAACACAGGATAACAGCCCAGAAACCCACCCCCTGGTTCCTTTGCAGCGTCTGACCATTTATAATAAAACTTCTGATATCGGAGCATACAGGGGGACAGAACTGAGTGTTCATCTCTCCCCTGCTTTAGTTTCCTGAGTAAAATGAAGCTGTGGCTATCTAAGATGCCCAGGAGGAGGAGGGGCACACAGGGCTCAGGGACAATTTTTGGACTGAATTCTTTTTCCAGCAAAAAAATACAGATTTGAGTCAACTGTGAAATGCTTTGCAGCTTTGTGTGAATTTTGCTGTTGCTAAAATTTTTCGGTTGTGGGGAAAATTGAAAAAAGTCAAGTTTGTTTTGACTTTTTAAATGAAACATTTAGAGGGTTTTTTTTTTTAAAAATTCAAAACAACTTTGTTTCAATGGTTCCTTTAATTTTATTTTAAAAATAGAAAGCGGGGGTGGGGAAACGGCTCAGAATTGAAGTGAAACCTTTAGTTTGACCCAAAACACTTTTTTGGATTGTTTGGAAGTGCCTGCGCCCTGAGGACTCCGTTATTCGCATGGTTCTGGACATGCACCTTCTGCCACAGCCTGGGCTGGCTGAGGAATAGCTGCTGCAAAAAAACCACCAAACGGTGTTCAACACCATCACATTGGGCATTCAGATCAACACCGTGGCTCAACAAAAACTATCACTGATGGGCTGCAGTGCACTGTAATTCTCCACTGTCAGCATCAACACAGCATGGAGGAGGGAGTGTTGCACCTGCAGGGGAAGCCAGGCTCAGCCTTGCTTGAAACTCTCTGAGCCTTGGTCATCTCCTAGCCCAGCTCACAAATCCCACCTCCTCCAGATTGAGGATGGAGAAACAAGCAAAGCAAGGCAAATCTGCCCTGTTACCACTGTGCCACCAAACTATAGGTAGGCAGGGGAAAGCCAACGGCAGTCAATGGAGAGGCAGGAACCAGAGGCCTGTGCTAGAAGGGAAATTTCTGTGTGTATGTAACTAGCAGGAGAGTGGCCAGCTGGGGAGCAGCATTGTTATGTGGTCACTTGTTCCTTAGCAGCCGGTCTGAAGCCACTGCAAAGTCCTCACGTGGTCATCGTTCCTGCTGGCCTTGGCCAGATTGGAGCTGGCACGTAGACAGGAAAGATGCCATATCCCACTTCATATTCCATAGATGCCATATCCCATATTCACCTTTCAGACTCCCATTCACATGCCTCTTCTTCCTTTGCAGGGAAAGCAGTCTGTGGAGTTCCCCTAACCTTACTCACCCAGGAAGTAGGCTTTGTTAGTACCTCTTTCATTGACATGGTGGCACTGTCAGACTGTCATGCCACCCCATAGCTACTGTCCCTTAGGAAAGCATGAGTGAAACAGTCTGAAACCATCTCCCCTTTGTAGAAAGAGCTCGCCACCCACAAGCGAGGAGAATCTAAGATGAGCCATGAACACGGGGCTGGGCTGGAAATGACTAAAGGTTGCGGCACACCTTTCCATGGAGAGCAGAGGCGTGTTTGAACTGAGGTCTGTCGAGGGCAGTGGCGAATGCATTTTCCTGACTGGGCTGCTGAGCCAGCTACTGACAAGCTGCTTTGCAGTGAGCTGGGAACTGGGGCTGGCCATTCGTGGCCGGGTGAATGACGAGTTCTAATTACACCACTTCCTCCACGCAGTATGGTGAAGCCCATCTGGCAGGCCCAGCAGAGCGTTCTTTCTGGCTGCATTGCTCACTCCCTAAATGGCTCTCTCTCAGGCTCTGGGCTTATAAAGCTTTTTCCAAGAGCTCCTCTGCCCTTTCTGTGTGTGTGCGTGTTTCACAGGTGCTAAGATCTGTCACCTTTGCATGCACACCTCAATAAAGACAGACCCACAGCCTCTCTCCCTAGCAGAGCTGTAAAAAGCCAGCTCCTTGCTTTGCCCTCCTTTGATGCTAAGGGTTGGTAGCTGCACAGATGCTGGCTGATTATTGTATCATTTAAAGAAATAAAGATTTAGCAGTAATAACACCCCCATAGGAAGCTCTGTTAAGGTTGTAGGCCTGGTACACTGGAGGGAATGGATGTTATCTTTCTCCTGTTATGTTGGTTTGGATTACAGTAATGCTTAGAGGCCTCAACCAACATTCAGGCACGCTGTGCTAGGTGCTGTACAAACACACAATGCGAGACAGTCCCTCATACGAGACAAAGGGTGGAATTAAAAGAAGCATTATTACTGTCCTTATTTTATAGCTGGGGGAACTGATGCAGAGACAGATTAAATGACCCCCTGAGGTCACACAACAGGGCAGCAGAAGACCTGGGACTAGCATCCAAGTGTCCTGATTCCTGGGTTAGTACCCTACTTAGCCCATGCTGCCACTTCTTTATGCCTTGAAATTGCCCAGGGAATTTATGAGAGAGCTAGGAGTTGAACCCACCTCTCTTGAGTCCCCATTCAGTGCCTTAACCACACGATCTATCTTTTCTTCTTTCAAGAAGCTTAGAGTTAAAGAATCCAATGTTAGACAGCCTAACTCATTTGTTAGCCAGAACAAAGATGGTGCTTCTCAAACAAGGCCCTGATTCACTCTCCAACTAGCACCACAATCCTAAGTGCTCTAGCAGGCTCAGAATGACACAGGGAGCTTTGGACAATTTTCTGTTTGATAGTGGGCCTTAATGATGCCTTGTTGCTCATTTTGTCTCTCTTTAGAGGTCTCTAGGGACCTAGGGAGCAACCTAACGGCATTCTCCCTATTTTGCTCATCTGGCTCCAAGCGGGAATGCTGGGAAATGAAAACCTGTCCCCAACTGCTCCCGCTGAGCCAAAAATAGCTTGCCAAAGCCAATGTGCCATAGCGATGTTCTAATTCAAAAGTTAATAACCTTTGAAATTAGATTTTAATCAACTAATTTTTGGGCCTGGTCACTAGATATCAGCTGGGGGAATCCAGTAAACTTAGTTTCATCTCTGTTATGCTGTGTTTTCTTTGCTACACAGTGGCAAAAAAAAAGAACTAGAACCTGTTGATTTCACCGCAAGCCCTAATCTACCAATTTTGAAGCCTATAGGACTGTTATAGGATTCTTTTTTGGGGCTGGTGGCCAAAACTGGGTTTAGAATGAAAAGTCAGTTGCACCTTTCATGCAGTGGGAGTAGTGACCAGCACTTTATACTAGCCTTTCTAATGATGACAGTCAAAGCACTTTACCAACATTCATAATACATCTGTGAGCTGGGTGAGACCTATTAACTCCTTTTTAGAGGAAGGGGAACCCAAGCTGTCGCAGCTCCACAGGATCTGTACCATGCCACAGATTTTAATCATTCCCTCCATGGAACCCTTTCAGTGTGCCACTTTGTTGGTTTCCATCTGGTTCACCCTCTGAAGGTTTTCTTCTCAACCATAAGAACTAGAGATTTTATTTGAAAAAGGAAAGTTTATATTCTGGAACTGAAAGCGTCAACCTCCTACCAAAATGTTGGCTTCCTGTGTCACCAAGAAGCTAGACACCTCATCCCACTTCATTCCTGTGTATGCATAGATCTGTCTCTTTTTCTTCCCTGGGAGGACTGGGAGAGTATGTGTGTGTCCTTTAGAACAAGTCTGACCGCTCAGAAGAGCTGGTTTTTTAACCCCAATTTTTAAATTCTCCTATGGGCCTGCAGTGAGGGGGTGGGGCCTCCCTTGGTGATGGACAAGGAGGGACCGCCTGATCCCTGGTGTATGGAGCCAAAGCAATCCTGCCTGCCCCACCAGAAGTTGGAGGCGGGACAGGAAGTATAAAAGCTGAGCCAGCTAGCTCAGTTGGGAGGGAGAGCTGCTGGAGGGGAAGGATGTCCTTCCACTGCCCCAGCTGGACTATGGCCCCACTGGGGAGCTGCCCATTGCCTGGGATCCGGAGGAGTGACCGGAGCTGCCTGCCAACGACACGGAGGGCCTGTGGATGCTGCTCCCTGGCTATTTACCCCGAGGAGACCGAAGACACCACTGAGGCACAGACATTCCAGGGAAAGGGGGAAGGAAGGAGCCCAGGGGATCCAGACACCTGTCCAGTTGTGTGGTTGCCTGCAGCTGCAGCAGTGAGTTGTGGCTGGAGTCCCACTGACCCCGGGGCAGACCCCTCTGCCACTGCTGGGGGCCTGGGCTGGGGTGCAGTGGAGTTGCGTGAGCCTTCCCACATCACCGCTGGGGTGATTGCCTCATCCCTGCCTGTGAAGCCGTGGAGGCCCACAGACTATTTGCCAGCCCTGCCCTGCCCGATGGGCCAGGGCAAGAGACTGCTTATGCGCCCTGCCTACCCCGCCCTGCGTAGGGCTAGAGCTAAAGACTGTGGTCTCCCTCTGTGGAGGACTAGAGTCTGCTCATTCACCCCACCCTGCCTGAGGGCCGGGGCTATAGACTGCATAGACACCTGGCCTGCAGAGGGGGCCAGGCCCCCATGGCCCAAATGCTAATTCCCCCTTCTAGTATCTGCACCCACAGGAGCACAGCAGTGAGGGGGTGCAGCAGACCGACAGGGAGGGATGGCCTGACACCTGACAGGGCCCTATTTTTAAGAGTTCAGCTCCCACTTAAGCACCTAAAGAAGGGCCAGTTTTTCCAAAGTTTCCAGCCCCACCCATTCCTGTTGTGGCCTCATGGCCTGACATTCAACCGAGTGCAGTCCGCACCCTGCACTCAGACTGCTGAGCTGTCTTGCAGTGCTGGACCTGCTTGTGGGTGCTGAACACTAGGGAACATGGCCCTGAGCTCTTTTGAAAAGCCTCCCACACACCGATGTGTTGCAGCATCTTGGCCAAGAAGCATGGGGACCTAGCTCTACCACTGCTGCTTTTGACCTTCCTAAAGGAAGGTTACTACAGAACACCACACAACAAACCCAGTCCCCTTCTTCAGAAGCTTTATGGCTGCAGCCCCCTGAAGAGCTCCCAGCCATTGAGGAAAGGACTGATGTCCAGTGGAACTGTCCACACAAGGGTGAAGCTTGTCTGTGCATGGGACAGCTGTTAGTTCTGCCACTCTGGAAGGCGCTCGGCTAGTATGTAGTGGGGATCATAAAAGAACCTGAACAGAAATCCTGGAGTTTGGTTCCTCTGCCTGGCTAGCCTGCCCAATGTTTATGTCAGTTTGCACTGACTGCCCCAGGCCCTGTTTTGTGGGCAGGATTGGTTCTGAGTCTGTGCACAAGGAAACACCTATATATCTTGCTGTGCTTTCCTTCTCTTCCCCCATCCCCTTTTCCCTTGCAGTCTGCCCAGGAAAGGATGATGGAATTTACAGTCCCATCCGCAATGCAAACGGGAGAGTATACTTCACATTTCCAGTTACGAAAGCTTGTTGATAGGGAAGTAGGGGCCTGCTGGCAGGAGCAGCTGTTCTTGTCTTCTGGAGAGCAGTTGAAATTAGAGCTGGCTGGAGGATGACAATTCTGCTCCTCAGCAGTTTAAGATTTTGAAATTTGCTTTTGTTCTTCACTGGACCAAAACCTTTCAACTATTTTTGTTGCATGTGGCCTGGTAGTTAGGGTACTGCAGTGAGATTTTTGTCTAAGACGTAGGTTCATCTGCCTGATTGAGAGGAGAGGCTTTTCCCAGGCCAGGACCCTAACCACCCAGATATAAAGTCACTCTCTCACCGTAGCCTAGACCCAAAAATCATTTTGATTAAAGTTTTATGGGAACTGACATGTCTCCATGAAACATTTTGGCTTCAATGGAACAGCATATTTTGCTGAAATGAAATTTAGATGAAAACCTTTTGACCAACTATCATGGCCATGTTTTCTGAGCAGAGGAGGTAGCATTCTGAAGCTATGATGAGTGCTGCCCCACCGCCATAAAATGCTGGGTGCTCTTTCCACATAGAGCCTGTTCCCTCCCCCTGCCCAGTGCTAAGACTTGCTAGAAAGAATGTAGATCCGAAGTGTCGTTTTCCTGGAACCTCTTCCCAAGGGCTGCTACTTGATGCACTGAAATAAACCCTACTGTCCTTCAAAGCCCAAAGGAGTCTCATTGATGGACCATGACTTGGCACATTTGTCTGAACTCAAACTTTTGGGGTGGGGAGACCAACACCAGCATTTCTCCTCATCTTGTTCATCATTCCTTTTGTTTTCTTCCCCTCTCCATGATGTCTACTTCCTCTCATAATTCTCTCCCACCTTCTCCGGGCCCCTATTTCTCTTCTCCCCCATCAGGGACATCATCAGCTGCTCTATGGGCAGCTCTTTGTCCCCTTTGCATTGGCCAGGCTGAGCCAGGGATCAGGACCTGTGCCATAATTATGTCTTTGTGAGGACAGAGTTTGCCTTCTGTACCCTGATGTGCTCCCCAAGAGCATACGGCAGATATAAGGAGGAGACATTTGATGTACTCATTACTGGGTTTGATCTATGGCCACCTGCCCTTCCTATTGTCCCCTGCAGAATGTAATCTTTGATCCCACCTATTTAGGGAACGAGGCAGTTATCTCTGCTTTGGGACTGGAAGGATATCCAGTCCTGATGGTGTTTTCCTGATAGCCTAACTGCATGTAGCTGCCAGAGAGGAGTATCACGGACTCTCTTAAACTCCAATGCAGAGTTATTAATGCCAATTTCTGGACTTTTTGCTATGAAAAATGGTGACTTCAGCGTTAGGCATTCACTAAAATCCTTGACCGTTTGCAGAACACAAGGCATAAGTCACGCATTTAAAAACGGTGTCCAAAAAACTGCAGGAGGGCTTATGAAATATTTTGTTTCACTGGCAACAGGACAAGAAATAATTGGACATTAAATCAAGGAAATGGGAGAAAAGAAACAGCAAATCAAGGCAAATGATGGAAAATTAGATCTTGGTGTAGAGAAATGTGTACATAAGGATCGCCTGGCAGTTCAGGCAAGGATGTGCATGCCTATAAATCTTTTCTTTAACCTTTTCATGCCTACAGTCAATAGACCAGAGCACATGCATCTCAGGTAGTGTTCAATAAAATGACCCTTCCGCTCAAGAGATTTAGGCCTGGACAGGTACATCAGGTAGGTAGTATGGCCCTGTGAAGTGGGGTAGCTGATTGGCTAAGGGACTGAATGATAATGCTGAAAGTTGTGGGGTCAAGCCTCCATTGATCTCCAACATAAGGGCTACCTCCAGTCCATCCAGCTGCAAAATGGGTATGTGCCACATCAGGTTAAGGCAGCTGACCACATTGCTCTTTGTGTAGTGTTGGCCATGAAGCTGATGTGCCTTTACTGTGTCAGCCAAATGAGCCATCTCCTCAAAGGAACTTTTGACCACAGGCTTGAATATCTCCAGTGCTGAGTGTCTCCTGAGGTCCTCTAAACTGATCCTATCCAGTCTGGGAAACCCTATTTTACTATTAAAAGAATCCCATTTGCCTTGGTGTTTCTGAATTATCTCTGTAAACATTAATACAAGTAACAAAACTAAACCATTCTCATTCTTTCCACCTTCCCTCCTGTAAGCTGGTGGCATGGTGCGGCTGGGGCATCGCAAACCTGCCACAGCGTCTTCCTTTAGGGGAATAAACAGGGCCCATTCACAAGTCTTTAGCCTGGCCCCCAGCAGGGCAGACTGACAAGTGGTCTGGTGCCCCCGGCCCTCAGGCAGGGCGGAGTGGCGAAGTAGTCTATTGCCCCTAGCCTTCCCACAAGTGGGGCTTGTAAAATAGTCTGGGGCCCCTGGCCTTGCAGGCAGTCGGGGCCAGTAGAGCTCGGGATCCTGTCTGCAAATACAGAGGACAGCACTCCCTCCCAGGGTGGTTAGGGAAGGAGGGAGGGGGACACAGGCCCACCCATCTCCACTGCATCCGAACCCAGGGCCCTAGCAATGGCAAAGCAATTTACCACAGAATCAGCAGGGCTCCAGCTGCAACATGCTGATGGGGTCTAGCCCCTGACTCAGCCACTTGCTAGTTGGCTGTCCCTGGGCCACTTCCTCCCACCCTGTCACCGGGTACCTGCAGGCCTCAGTTTCCCTCTGGGTCGCTGGGGTACACTGTGAGCCCACAAATCCTTCCCTGTTGACTGGTGGTAGGTCCGGGAACTCCTCTGTGTCATCAGCAGAGGGCAGCTCCTCCAGGTCCCAGGGTCCCAGCGGTTCCTCCAGTCTACAGGGTTCCCTCAGCTCCCAGGATCCCCTGGCATCAGGCAGCTCCTGTAGGTCAGGGCCGGCCTCAGGGGGTATTTCCCACCCAGGAGTCTCGGGTGGTTTATCCCAGCTATTCAGTCACTTGGGCCTAACAATCCAGGCAGGTTTCGAACGCTCTGCTTGGTGGGGCAGTTGCTCCAAACAGCTGCTCAGGCCTGGTCCTCTGGGAAGACAGGTCTGTCTCCAGCAACAGCTTCCTCCCTAGTGAGCTGCTAGGCCGGCCTTTTATACTTCCCCTTCCTGCTTTGGCTCTGCCCCTCTGTCACCGGGCAGTTTGGCCTGTAGGGTCCTGTTCTGCCCAGCAGGGGCGTTGCGACCCTTTCTCGGGCCCAGGTTCCGAGGAAGGCCACAGCGCCTTTCTACACTTTCCCTTAACACAAAAATCCTATAACTTAACTTAACACAAAAATACTTAAGAAATAATACAAAAATCCTATAGCCATCTCTGCTGGTTTAAAAACAACAAACACCCTCTTGCCTAGCTTTTTTTCCCCTGGAGCTAGCAGCAGGATTAATCATAGATGATAACAGCAAGCAGATCACATTCACGACATCAAATGAGCCCTGTGTGTAATGCAATGACAGGAACTTTGAGGCAGAAAGATTAGATTAAATTTACCATCATAGAAAAGGTTCCGTTCTGGTTCCCGTCCCTACGCTAGAGTTTCTGATAGCCAATTCTTTGCTGCCTTTGTCCCCTTTGGGAGTCCATAAGGAACTTTTAGGCAGCAAAAGACCTCATTGGCTGCCTTGGAGTTTGGATCAGACCCTACATGTGGTGGGAGAATCAGATGCATTTCTAACACCACCCTCTGGAGGGCAAGTGCCAGAGAAGAGGGATTTAGTGGGCAAAAGAGAAAGGAAAACTTGCTGGGTTAGTCCCTCATTCTTCTGCAGGGGTTCAGTGAGGCTGCTTGCTCTGTAAGTTCTGCTCAAGGTGAGAGAGGGAGGCACCGAGCATAATCTGCTGACTTCTTTGACATGTAGAGCTCTGTTTGAAAATTGGCTTATTATTGGGTACTTATGTGTAATGAGAGTTTAAACTTACCAAAAACCGATAGCACCAGTTTGATATCAACACAATATTCTATCATATAAATATTGGTGAATAAAATTACAGCTTTGCAGAAGGGCTTTGCTCCTTCTCTGCACATTTCCTCCAGCTGGTTTCTGCATGGATGGCTGGTGTTTTCACCAGCACTGGTTGCATCTGAAGTGATAGCATGCACTTTAATGGATGGATCCAGCCCCCAGGCAACTGCGTGTCCTTGAAGTGGGTTGAACTATTCATAAGGGGCTCGATCCGAAGACCGTTGTAATTGATGAGAATCTTCCACTGAGTTCGATGAGGCCCATGTGTTTTCGAGGCCACAGATGCCGTGTTCTGGAACTTCAGGACACTGTTGAGCTTCCAGTGCTCAGACAATGGGGATCACCAAAGTGCTACATTCACTTGAAGTTTAAACAAAAAACTAAACAGACCCCACAAAGCATAAAGAACAAAGTGCTTCCACATCCGTAAATCAACCTCCCGTAAACATGGTTCTCCTAATTCTGCCAGCAATTGGGTGAACTGTTAGTTGCATTGTCAGGTGGTGTTTGAATTCAAAGCTGGAGCACGGGGTGGAGGAGACGCACTCTAGAAAGTGGCAGTAAATCAACTTAAGCTGTTTGCACAGTGCTTTTCCTTTTAACCTTTAGCTTGTCTCTCTCTTTCTTTCCATCAAACATTCTGCCTTTGATTTCCTTCAGAGGCAAGATTGTGGCAGTGCCTTAAAAAGGCAAGTAAGTGAGGGTTAAGGAACAGCTGCGGGAAGATAATTAATGCTCTCCAACAATTCTTACAGCCTTTAGCACCTTGCCGTGCCACAGGCTGTAACATCTGTGCTTCTCAGCAGCCAAGCTGTAAAACTTCCCCTCCACGTTCTTCACAAAGCAACTGTCGCCCACCCGGTGTGCCACCATCAAGCAAAACTTGCAAATTGCTACAAAAGACAAAATGCGGTTTCCTGAGGATGGCGGGTCTTTTGCTTTTGAAATGGCACTTGCAGAGGCTTTAAATGTTGATTCTTAGATGTATAAAGTTCTGCAAAGAAAACTGGCACATCTCACAATGCTTCAGGGATAGGAGTGGGCCAGAACCAAACCCCAGATTCCACCCCCACTTCTGAGCTGTCTGATACTTTGATGCCTTCGTCCTATCTATGTAATGGCTCAAAACCAAACTCCAGAGCCCAAGAGCTCCTGGAAAGAGCATCCATGGATTATATGGTTACAAAACCCCAAGGTTTTTGGGCTTTGGTGTTCTGGGTCTATCCCTTTCCTTTGCTCTTCTTATTGATCACTCTGCATTACAGGACTAATGAGTGTCAAGCTGATCTAAACTTCAGGCAGGGACTGAGTTCCAACAAGGTACTGTGGTTGGGCCTGAATTTGGCCTGTACCTGCTCATCCGCTGTTGGCTCTGTTAGTTCCTGACACCTGGAGAGAGGAGGAGATGTCCTCTGGCCAATGGACCTTATCTGTGAATCACGCCGGACCAGATGTTTGGGGGATCAGGGTCTCTGCTGCTTGAGAGGGATTAAGAGATCCCAAGGCCAGAAGGGACCATGGAGATTATCTAGTCCAACCTGCTGCACAGCCCAGCCCATAGAATTTAACCAGTGTTACAACTTCCTCCAATCCAGGGAACAACATCGCAACCCCTCGTGCACAATGGACTGACACAGTCGCTTCTCCCCACTTTCCTTCTTTTCTTCTGCCTTCCCTTTTGCTTGCATTAGTCTCTCTGGGAGGGGAGATTGATGGGACAAAATCTGGAGCTTTGTGAGGAAGATGAAACCGCTTTTGCTGCAACCCTGGCAATAGTCCGCCCCCCCTTAAGAAAACACAGCTGGATCTGCGACATACAGATTTATGCCAATACAATGAAGGGATTGCATCCTGGTTCTGTGACTGCGAAATTAAAGCATCTACTTTTAGGGTATGTCTACACTGCAGTCGGAGGTGTGACGTGCAGCTAGTGTGGCTAGAAATAGCAGCAAAGCCACAGCAGCATGGACTGCAGTGTGGGCTAGCAATGGGGCAAGTACCCATGGGTCCAGGCAGGCTTGTACAGCCCTCACTGAAGGCGATGCTGCTTGGGTGATCGATGCAATTGTTAGCTGAACTAGCCAGAAGAAAGCTACTCTAAGTATGCCAGCCTGGGATGCAGCCACACTGCAGTGTGGACATCTCTTGAAAGAATGCTAACTTCTAGCACCGCCCCTCGGCTGCATAAAGTATCATCTGAATAACCCAGAGACTATGATACCTCCATAGCGTTGGGTAAGCATTGAAACTCAATTCCAAACTTATGGCTGTATCCATTCCACTAGACTGGCAAGTGGTTTTGCTCTGCTGCGTCCGTTTTCCTGCATGCGTATAGATGCAGGTTTTGCGATGATGAGGGAGGGCAGATTCTAGTGTGTGCTGCAGCAGCTTTGCTCTGTTCAGATTGGTTTGTTGTATTCTCTTGCTTTCAGTTTGGCTGGAGTTTGCAAGTGGATATCATTGATCAGTATTTGTGTGGCAGTAGTGCCTAGGAGTCATGGGCCAGGACCCCAGTGTGCTAGGTGCTGTACAAACAATTCCCCTCGTAGCACTAGAAGCCAGGAGTGAATTATTTGAAGTGGACAAGCAGCAGTCACATTAGCTTGGGAGTTGTGCTTGAGCAGAATGCTGTTCTGGAGCCTGATCCCCTACCAAGGAGGAGAGACTATGGAAGGATGTCAGAAATCAGGGCCTGCAGCTAGCCTGTAATGGGCAGCCTGATTGGCTACCCCATCTGGTTGGTGAGAAAAGTCAGCTGACCAGCTCTTAAGCCCAGCAGCAGCCATTCAGTGGCTGCTCAAAGCATTCACCCATGGCTATGATGGCTCTGGTGCTTGCTTGTTCCCAGTCCTACACCTGCCTGGCTTCATTCCAGGTGACCCCGTCCTGACCCTCAGCTCCAATTCCTGGACTCTGACTCAAGCGCTGACTTTGGGCTCCTATTCCTGTCTACGGACTCCTGCTCCAACCGCTAGGCCTGATTGACCACATCCTAGTCTCTGATTAACTCTGGCATCGAATCTCCAAGGTCTGACATATTATAGAGAATGCTGAAGCTGCTCTGGGACAGCAGAGCTCCACTAGCAGCACGCAAAGGGCTAAGAAGAAAAGCATGCTGGTTTGCCGACTGTTGACAAGCTTCTCTGTGTGGTGATTGCAAACAACACCAATAGTTGCCCAACTGTGCTTCTGGCAATCCTGGCTGGGTGTATTTGCAGCACATGTTTGCACTACGGGATTTTAATTCCCGGTCCTACTGAATGTGGAAGGCGCAGCACAAGGTGTAGAAGGATGTAGCTGCGGAGGACCCAGTGGCCCAGTCACCAGAATGAAAGGCAGTGCTCTGGGCCAGAGATAACAGCCAGTGGTGAACACTGTCCCCTCCTGCAGCTCCTACCAAAGGCTGAGATTGCTGCATCCTGGGAAGAATGGTGTGAGGCAATATATGGTACTATTCTGCCTCTTTACCAACATGGTGTTTGCTACGTACTAGGGCCCCCCAAGCTCTTTGTTGAGGAAATGAGGGCAAATGCTTCTCACAGACTAATTCTTCATGAATTACTCTCCACAGCAGACAAGAATAAGCCACGCTGAGCAAGGAAGGAGTGTCAGCTACAGATAAAAGGCCAGCAGCACTGTGAGAAGCTGGGTGTCACCTTTCAGCAAGCTCCACCTATGGCGTCTGCACCTGTGCTGAAAGGAGGGCATTAGCTTGAGATATATATGCGTGGGGTGACCACATCTCTCAGCATATGTGTCTACACTGCACTGCCTGGAACATGCCTCTTGATAAGAAGGCAGTAAGACACCTAGAGGGGATGTAGAGACCCAGCAAATACAACATGCAGTCCCACTGCTCTGAATCTCCATGGCAAAGTCATGATGTGCTTAGCTCACAAGCACAGCAAATCATGTTGAGGGAGAACACTGAGATGCTCCCAATGGTGATGCAAGAGCGTGGGTCCCAACCTCAGAGCAGACTGTTAAAAATCAGGGCACAAACACCAAATTGTTTGTGAATTCTAAACTTAGATTTCACCAACCAACTGCACTAAGTGCAAACTTCTCAGGCACTGTAAACGGCTGACACGCTGAATCACACAGTCCCCTTAGATATGCTGGTTTGTCTTGCCTCCCCAAGTGAGCGTATTGCTGTGATAGAGTGCCCCGTACACCGAGAATCACCACAATATTCAGGTCACTCCTAATGCTAAAGGACCAGTTTCTTACCCCAGGTCAAATATTTCAGAAAAAATAACAAACAGGTAACCCATAGATTTTTAAAGGGGCTAAGTTATATAACATCCAGGGACTATGTGCAGGTTATCGGGAGGTGAGGGGAGTGGCCGGAAGTCCGGGGAGAATAACGACGGATAATCTGCGGGGTCCCGGATGGGGGGGTGATGGTGTGGGCGTTAAAGGGTACAAGGGAGTATATGGGAATGGGGGAGCGTCACTGAGTATGCTTATGGGTTACTATTTGGGGGTTTTAACAAATGGAGTAAATAAGTCCATACAAAGTGGGGTGTCCCCCATTAAGTCCGATGCGTCAGCAGCCGCCGCGTCCGTTGGTGTGTCCCCCGCCGCGTCCGTTGGTGTGTCCCTCGCTGCGTCTGCCGGTGCGTCCTCCGCCGCGTCCGCCGGTGCGTTCCTCGCCGCGTCTGTCGTGGTGGTCGTCGGTTGGGTCCGCCGGTCCGGAAGGAGGGTCCCGCGGTGGTGCTCCGTCCCTCTCCTCCTGGTACTGCCGGTGGCCGGTGACGTGCTCTACGTAGATGTCCCTGGACCACCGGATGGAGTCCGAGACCATGAGGCGCCGCATGAGCTTGGCGTACTTTAGATCTCATACCAAAGACTTCTCTTGTAGCCAGTTCTATAATAAACTATATGGAGATTTGTTAAGTAGGAACAGGAAAGTAGAGAGTTATTTACTACGTTAAAACAAGCAAATAGTAACATAAATGAGTTGGTCTTTGGTATCAAAAGGTAATAGAGGCTTCTATAATGATCAAGCTCTATTTGTCCTTTAAGGTTAACCCAGACTAAGCAGCTGGAGATCTCTTGTTTATGCCTAGAAACACCTTGCCCTCCAGAGTGCAAACAGCATAGAGATCCTTAAATCCTTTGGGTTTGGGATTTTTATCCCCCCCCTCCTGCCATGTGCTCTGAGCTGCAAACTCATCTGATGGGAGGAATCTGCTTGCATGACTCATCTGCAGGGGGAGTAAAACAGAACAATAATCAGAGTCTTCAGTCCTCTCGTTCATGGTTTCTCAATCCAGATGTAGGAAGTTTCCAGTCGTAAGAACCAACCATAGCCCGTCTGCTCTCGCTGGGTCTCCTCTGGCGGAAGAGGGGTAACAATTTCTGTAGAAGAGCAGCTCTTTACAGTAATATAATGTCCCTCTCTTGTTGGGCGATTCATGATATAGTCACTCAGATATTATATTACAGTATGGAATGCAGCTATTACAAGTCACATCACTGAATGCTTGTGAGTTGCTGCATGCAGTAGAGTCTAAACCCTTGATCATTTTAATACCTATTTTATCAATATTAACCCTCAAGCGAGCCTGGCAGATTCAGTTTTATATTTGATAATGTCCAGATGAGACATGGGGACCTTGGCATGTGCTGGCACTTGGCCTGCCTGCGTTGGAAGCACAATGTATTCCTTAACACCCCGTCACATGGCCGGATGTCACAGCTGTGGGCTGCCGTGATCAAGCATGTGATCCCTAAAGGCCAGTGTGTACAGTGTGGCCATGTCCCCAAGATCTGTGCCCTCCCCATGAGGAGCCCTTAGACTGGGGCAAAGGAATATGGAGCTAGAGGAAAAGTAACATGGTTAGAAACAAAAGGAAATAACAGGGCAGCATCAACTCCCCCAAAGAAAAGTGACTCAAAAATAAAACCACCACCAAGATAAATGTGTGGATAATAGTGCAAAGCAGGGCTGGTTAGGAAATGATTTTTTTTTCCTGTGAAAAATGTTGACAAAAAGGAACTCTCCCCCAGATTTTTGTCAAATTATTTTTGAAATTTTTGAGGGTGGGGGTTGTTGAAAAATCAAAAATATTTGAGGTTGGAGCCAAAACAGGTCAGCTTTTGGTTGCCAAAAACAGGGGGGGGGGGAGGGAGAATCCCACAAAGGATATTTCTCATTTCTCACAAAAATGTCTGTCTTAGTTGAAAAGCTATTTATTTGAAAACTCACTTTGACCGAACATTTCTGACCAGTTCTACACAAAAGAAATCAGTCAGGCAGAGAGAGCAAGAGGTATCACACAGCTAGGGCCAGATTTCCAAAGATGCTGAGCAACCGCAGCTCCCATTGACTTCTTTGAAGCACAGCAATTGTGAAAATCAGGCAAATAGGCAGCTGTTAATTTGTCTCTCTGGACTGACCCCTTCCCACTACTCAAGTGAAAAGTGATTCACTGTATTTACTGTATACCCATTCTCTGTACGTCCTGACCAGAGAAAGAATAGATGAATGCCCATGTTGGTGTCCTGTAGCAGGTGTACATGCTGCAGATCTAAATACTAGCACCCTTCAAATGATGCAATGAGAGATTCAGTGCATTGTACCTCTCCCAGCATGCAGTTGGATGGGGAATGCATTGTGAGGATTACTTCTTGGTAATGGTCAGATACCTTAAATAACCCAGCATAAATCCTTCTGCAACACTCAGAGAAGAGAGAGAGACCCTGTAAATCCCTGAGCATGCAGTCAGACAGCTTGTACAAGAAGAGGGGGTTTTTGAGTCTCTTCTATTTGTGTGTATGGATGCAAAGGAATAGTTAATCAAAATACAGAAATTAAATATCACTTAGCTGTCATTCTGCGATCAAGTCAAGTTTCAGCTCAGATAGCCCAAAGTGTCATATGGCAACTAATAAGCTACAGGTCTAGGTTTTCTCCTCTCTTACACAGGTCAACCAATAAAGTTACACTGGTGAAGAGGAGAAAGAATTAGGTCCATAGAATAAAATTAAGCAGGACAGGTCACCATTTGTCTCCACAACCATCATCCCCTTGGGCAAGGCATCCATCTGCTGATCTATTCTTTAGGTAGAAGGTCTTTAATTAGTGAGGTCCATTGATCAAGAGTGGGACTGAGAGCTGTTTTCCATCACTAATGGATTGCTATAAATCTTTTTTTAAATTAGAATTAGTAGAAATACATTTTATTTCTTTATAGGTGCAGTGATCTTATACCCAGGGGTAATAAGTTTAAGATTTTATGGAAGAAAGAGCTGACATATATTACTCATTGTACCACTGAGCAATACCATAAATTTCAGTTTTTAGGATATTTCCAGACAGAGAGAGACAAAGGGAGGGGTGGATTTTGTAAACACTGAGCGTTATTCTCATGCATATTATTACAGTGAGTTTTTTCTTAATGGTCATGGACCAATACACTATGTGCCACCTGGTTTCTGTCCTCATTGCTGAGGACACAATCTAAGGGCACAAATGTACATGCAAAGCTGAAATGAAATACCCATAACCCACTCTGTTTCCTGCCAGATTAATAGGCACACATAGTTGATTCCCACCACAGTCCACTAGAGATTCCTCCACTCTGTTAATTTCAGTTAATCCAATGAGTTATGTTATATGAAGACCATAATGGTAGATCATCATGACAGGGGTCGGAGTTGTCTCTGTTATCTGCCCCATGGCCCCTGGGAGTCCTGAATCCTGATATCTGGGAGGAAAAACATCCACTGTACACAGGCTTCCAGTTGTATATATTTGATTAGCTTAATTAACTAAGACAAAAGAAAAAAAACCCATATATATAAACAAATCACATTTAAAAAGTGAGCTAATACCAAACCATCAAATTAATTGAATTATCAGGTTGATTAAACCAACCAAACCAAATAAACCAACATTTCTTTCTGTGCTTTGTTTAATAATTTGGGAAGGCAACAGTCTGATTTGGCTATCAGCCCCCAGAGTAACATTGCTGCCAGTCGAGATGTTTATATTCCAGCTGCACAACTGAGGAGGCAAGGTCAAATCCCTCAGTTTGAAGCCTGCTGTGATGCCAGTTAAGGCAGCCTGCCCAAATTATAAGGGTTTTGGTAACAGACAGTCTCTCCCCCTCCCACAAAGGGTTGCATGCAATATTTAGTACAACTGAAGACGACTCAGCATGTTACACTTGACATTCATCTGAAAAATGTAAATTAAAATACCATGATTTCTCAGGATTAAACATATAATTCCTAATCCATGAAATGATACATGTGTGATTCTTTAGACAGCCAGGCTGTTTAACACAGGGTTAGTTTAGGTAGTTGAGAAACTATTCTATAAGTGCCATTCTCAAATTCTGTGGCTGACACACACACACATACAACCCGCCTAGCCCTCTGCTAGAGTTTAAAAAAAAAGGGTGCAAGAATACAAAGGTAGAATAAAAATTGGAAAAAAGATGCACCTGTGTCCCCTCTCAAAAAGTAATACTTATGCAGTGTGGTTGTAGTTTCATTCAGCTCCTGCTGGTCCGTGGTTGGAAAGATTAGCTGGTGGTTTAATCGGCTTGTCTGACATCGAAAGTCTTGCTGGCTAGTCAGTTTTAGATGCTGCATGTTGCTGGACTCCTACCTCTGGACAGCCAACTGGGAGGGAGGAGGAAGCGTAGGCCTATGCTTTGTCAGACAAGATGGCATCACATGTTCAGAGGCCAGCAGCCAAAGCTAGAAGCAGTGGGCAAAAGCAATGGTTTTTCCTTTCGTGATCACTTGGGGAATCAGTCTACGTACAGTTTATGAATTCCGCTTCATATTGGGGGCTCTCGAAGCGCATCTGTGTCAGCCTGCAGACTCCATTTTGGCTGTTGGCCTGTTGCCCTCTTGACTGTTCTTCTACCTCTACACTGGATTGAAATTAGAAGGGTTAATGGCACAGACTTAACAATGGAGGGTTGTTAAATCTTGACGCTCCTCTTTTCAAACGAGATTCTTGGGCAAAGTTGGCCACAGCCCGGAACAACCAGTCTGCCATGGAGGCTGGTAATGGAACAACAGGTCACCTGGGAGGCGGGGCGATCTTGGCTCACCTGATGAGGCTGAACAGATGGTCCCTGACAAAGGGGATGGGAGGTTATAAAAGAGGGTCTCTCACCTCACCCGCCATTGGGAGAAAAGACCAAAAGCGGAGTGATCTTAGGCAGGAGAGTAGAAAGGCATTCACTGCAGAGATCAGAGTCAGATAGAGATACGAGAGAAAACAGAGGCTCTGGAGAGAAACCATGTGGAAGGGCAACTTGGACCCTTCAGAGGACTCTGCCCTAAGCTTAAAGAATTCTCCCAAGGGTTGAGGAAAGTGAGGCAGGGAAATGCATACAGGTGTGTCTGTTACTGTGTATTTCCCGGGTGAATGAGCAATGATGTTTAGAATCCTGTGCCAAGTCTGTCTGTGTGTCTGTTTGCTTTCACAGCCACATGTCCCTGAAGAGGTGAACTGTGAGCCTGGAGCGCCCATGTGGCTAGAGTCCTAGTAGAAGGTGTGTTGTGTTTACGCTATAGCGGAGCCTTGGGGAGTTGGCAGGGGTCCTAGGCAGTTGGACCACAGGATCTCAGCTCTCAGGACGGGTTGTTTCCAGCCAGGGGGCCTCTGCCAGGGCAGTGTGTGTGAGACACCTTCACCATATGGTTTTGAATATGGTAGCAGGGCTGGTTCCTCCCTGCAGGAAATTGTCCTCTGAAATCCCTTGGCTTTGGTTACTGGCATCACCCAGTGGGGACTGACTAAGTCACTCTTATGCAGACAAAGAACTGTCCCATTCCAGTAACTGTGGGCTCAGAAGAAAACAGATCCAAACAACATACAGCCGAAAAGTCAATCAGCAGCTCACGTCTTTTGAGACATTTGACGTCATAGGTCTATCCACAGATATTATCTCATCTGTCCCACTAAACTCCCAATTCAAAACCAATTAAAAAATGTAAAGTTAGCAAAAAGTTACAACTGAAATCAGAAGAGAACACCCACCCCACCCGCTCCTGCATGCACACATAGAGACATTTCCTTATTCTGCACGCAGATGCCTATCTTCCCTTTCATAATTGGCTACTCGGTGGCTCAACTTTGAGCCCAAGTCTGGACGCACAAAATTTGGGTGAAAGGTTAAAATATTTCACTCTTAAATATTCCAGTTTTGGCATTCAGTTTTCATAAACTAGTCCCCATCTTCCTCACAGTTCTCCTCTTCCACGTAGTCATCACCATCTCCAGGAGCTGATGCAATTTCATCCTAATCAACCTGACTGACAACAGGGAACGTCGATTCCTTACCTTCGCTGTCAGTTGAGAATGAATTTTGCCTCTGAGTGTCCTGTAAAAAATGCTTTGGTTCATTTGGAGGAACTTTTTTCCACATCTTGGAGTTCACAGCCTTTGGGCTTGGTCACTGACAACATTACTGGCTGCGCTGAAAAGCCTCTCTCAATACAGTACACCTGGGGCTGCGTGTGAACAACTGAGGCTCATTTCCATTGGTCTATACAATAGGGGAATCAGTGTTTGCCTTTCTTCGGTGTCAAAGGATTTTGGTGGTATCCACCATCCCCTTGGAACAGTCACTTCACATGTCAGCTATAAAACAGGCCTATGGAATGAGTAGAAGGATGATTTTCATTTCATAAAGGGCCAATTAAACTGTCTCAGCAGGGGACGTGTCAGCCCTGTAAACGTAACAATTTTTGTGCTGGGTTTGCAGAGCTCCTGGGTCCTTGTGCACACGCAGGTTTTCCAGAGACTGAACTTTTTCTCCTTCTACATGTGATGTCTGGACAAACAACTTCTTCAACCAGTTATGCTGAGGTGTCTTAACTGGGCACTGCTCTTATCATGGACCAAATAGTGTTGCTATCCGATAACGTTAGACCTTGAAATCCTGGTGTCTGTTAACAGAGATGTTGAAAAACAGTCCTGATGCAAGCAGCCTTGTTGCTAATTATTATGATTACCGTATTACAGTAGTATCTAGAGCTCCCACTGAGACTGGGTCCCATTGTCCTAGGTGCTGTACAAATACATCATGAGTGACAGTCTCCGTGCAACTAAGTAGACAAGGCAGAAAAGGGGAGTATCATTATCCCCATTTTATAGAAGGGAACTGAGGTAGAGAGAGATTAAGGGAGTTGCCTGGGATCACACAGAGAGTCTGTGGCAGAACTAAGAGCAGAACCCACATCTCCTGAATCCCAAACCAGTGCTTTAGCCACAAAACGCTCCTTCCTCTCTGTTCATATTTCCCCCTGTGACATGTGAGTCTTTGGGTCAGCAGACATCTTAGGGAGATGACTTTTTTGTTCTACATCCACTCACTCCAAAATGGCTTCCTAAAATGGTACCAGCTTCAAACACAGTGAGCCATGGTCTCCCCTTGGCCAGGCCCAGAGGCTCGCTACTTCTGTCCATATCCAGTTATGGATGCAGAGCTCCGAATGGCCTCCTCTTGCTCCAGGAGCCCTCGCTGAAACAAATGGAAGGCAGAATGTCGGCTGGTGGGCACCTCCTGTCTGAGTGGAGGTAACTGCAGGTGGTGATTTCCCTGCTGCTCTCTTAATTTCCTGCATGCTTGCAAAGTGAGTCTGAAATGCCCCCAGACTGCGCCAGTCATACCCAGTGGGTTGCTAACACTCTTCGTACTGCAGAGGAAAGTCAAGTTCAGTCCATGACAGGGTGTGAAATACATTCTGGACCTCATTGTGTGCTTCTAGGTGTCAGCTCCCGAGTGTCTGTAGTGACAAAATGAGAGGAAAAGCTGTTAGGGGGATAGAGCACACCCCTATTACTCTTTTCACTCTCTCTAGAAGGTTGCATGCCACATGGTCATTTTAAAGCTAACAGCAGAAAGGGCAGCCTTTCTTTGACCCGTCTGTTGGACTGGGAAGGACGGGGGTTGCGCAGAAGAGTTTCCGGCAGGGCTGATTCACACCCAGTGTGCTGACTGCCACGTAACTATTTGCTCCCCCATTGCCAGTTGGGTGCACGCACTGTACTACCTTGACTGCTTGTCTGTCTGGGTTTTTTATACAGTGCCCATCACCCCAGTATCTAGCCATGTTCCAAAGATGCATTAAATAATGTGACTTGCGCCTGCCACACGTGGGCCTCTCCTTCTTTTCTGAGCCTCTGTTGCTTTGTCACACAATTCTCAGCATTTGGTGACTCCCCTGGGGAAATACTCTCTTAGAGGCACCTGATCCCATGGTGTGCTAATGTGTGAGATGCTCAGGAAACCACTGGGTTCAGATTTATCTCCCCTTGTTATATTGTTGGCTCTAGAGTCATCTCTGATTCTTGCAGGGCCAGACAGATTTTCCTATTGGCTGCTCTGACAAGATGTCATTGTTTTGGGGTGCCTGGGTCATTGGCAGTGGCATCTGATTCAGTGCCAGCTCTCTGCTTCATGACCCACGGATGGCACCATGTTGCCATGCACTGCAATGTTCTCATGTCAGCTGGGCCAGACTGGGTTGAATCCTCCAGCCCTTGCCTCACCCGCTCAGCAGTAACCGACTGTGCCTTTCCCAGACACTTGTATCAGATCACAGAACTGCCAAGCTGCCTGACCTCCTTCCTTCTCTTAACTCGGGCACGCATGAACTGCATGGCCCCCAAAGGACCAGGAGGATAGGAGCATGGGAACATAAACATTGCTATGTTAGACTCGTAGTTTTTCTAGCTCAGTATACAGTACCAGAGGAAGATGCAAGACACCCCGTAGTAGGCAGATGTGAGGTAATCTGTCCCTCATGGAGGTCTGAGCTAAGCTTTTTAAGATGTAGCTTTCTTCCTGTCTAATGTGCCGGGCCTGACATCATTGTTTCCAGCGGCCTTTTGCTGTCATACATATAAGGGTAGAACATGCTCTGACCATTGAGCAGCATCGCTGATCCTGGAAGGTTTTGTCATGTGTGACTTGTGACACTGCAGGAATGTATTCCAGCCTCCATGCCTTTACCTCCCCTGCGTTTTACGAAGCCATGTCCTCAGGGGACACGAAGAAGCGATGATCCCTTTTCCTCATTATTATTCCCTGACCCTGACAGTCTGGCTGAGGCTGTCTGGGTGAGTATTCACAGTCCGTGTCAGAGCTGGCACTGCATGTGGTAATTGCAAAGGATCGGAATTGCTCTATAACTGTGCCTCTGCCTCTGCCTTTGCCGCATACGCTTGCCATGTGTGGTAATGGCCATCTGCCGGGTTGAGAAGGCTGGCTGGGGTTATTCTATCTGGCTGTGACTTTTGTGCTGGACAGTGAGCTATGCACAGTCCAGCTGTGATTTAATCAAATGGCCCACAGGAGTTGGGGCACATAGCTGATGGAAATTTCCCAGGGCTGGACAGAAGTTATACCTGTGTTACTCGCTTTCATTTCTCCTTAATGCCACATGTACCGCTCAGCCTGTTTTCCCTAAATCCATGGCAGATAACTCTGGGATAGTTTGCATCGAAATGCGTGACTGAAAGTGGCTCTAGGCTTCTTAGGAATTCAGTATATAAAGCCTGGAATCGTGATTTCCCTGAGGGTCCCTTGTACTAATGACTTCTGTAAATAAAGTCTAGAATCAGGATCTCCCTTGTAATAAGATTTTGTTTGTATAAAGGCTGGAGTCTGGATTTCCTGACACAGCCTGTAATAGGATTTTTGTCTGGACCACAAATGCTGCAACTAGTGTTGGTGGTTTTGATCTGGCATGCAAAAGTTGCACCCTGTTATGCAGTGGGGTTATTAGTATTATGGTTTTGGGGTGTTGCTTTAGGGATGCTGCTACAGAGGGAGGCTTGTGCTAGGGGAGTTCTGTGAGCTGTAGTCCAAATTGGCTTATCTTGCTTAGTGAGTGTTTCTGCTGGTGCACCTGAATTGATCTCCTTATATAACCTGTTATCTTTATAACTCATCTCTGGATGCTTTGGATTTACTATGCTGTGCGTAGGACAGTGTGGCCCTCCATCCCAGAGGCAGTTGCATTTCAGTCGTGCTAGTGTACCAATAGGTAAGCCCAAGTGCACGCAGCAGTTTGGGATCCTTCAGGAGTAAAGGTGCTAGGAAATCATGTACTTTAATCACAGCTGGTCAGAAAAGTGTACACCTGTGCCACTGCCCTCTACTGGGTGGAATAAAAATTGTTCAAATGCAAAATGCTGACGGAAATTTTCCTTGAGCTCGAATTGCTAGGGCCCGTGCTATTGGATCAGAGGTCTGTCCATGCTGCTAAAAGGTTGCAAGGGACCATGGTGTTCTTCACAATGACAACTGCAAAGTGCTAGGTGACCCTGGATTCACAGCAGTGTGTTTCCAGCATCGGTTACTTCGACATGTCTGTAGGTTACACCCGTATCTTGTCTCAGATTGGAGAGCCTCGCCCCCAAAAGTCTTCTAGCCTCTTGCTTTGAGCAGGCACAGCACTTAGTCCAAGGAGACCCGGGTGGGCCCACTCTTCATGTTGCACGATCATATCTGAGGCGGATACAGCAGGAAGAGAGTGTGTTCCTTTTTTGGGCATGTCCTCTGAAGCTACACCCACCTTGGTAACATCATCAGGAAGCCTGGTTGACGCAGCGTACGCGCAATCACAGTGCGATGAGCATGACAAGTGTCGCTAATTGTGTCTTTTTTGTCTCTACCACCACGTAATATTTCTGGTGCTTCGTGTTATTACCACCACAAGCCCATAACCTCAGCCTTGCCACTCCTTCAGAAGGCCACTGTCAGAGATAATTACTGCTGGAGAGAGCCGATAAGCCCTTCATTATTAGTTGTTGTTGTTACCCAAACACTCATTTGTGGCTGCCAGTTTCCCCTCTCAGCCCTCCCTCCCCCAAAGTGCTGAGTTTTTGCTGGTGCTTTGATGCCATTTTGCAGTCAAGGACAAAAGAGCACCCTTTTCCCCTCCCTTTCTCCCCCGCCCTTTCCCCTGCCACACATTTTTAAAATATATTATTCTTGACTACTAACCCCATTGCAATGGTGACTATGCAGCTGAAACTCCCAGAGCAACCCTGTGGACCAAGTTGATGGATGATCCTGTGGTGACTAAACTGTTGGAAGTACAAATATCTGTAGTTTCAGAGTGAGAGTTAGGCAGCATTACTCTAAAAGTGCCATGGTCCCCAGCCTCAAGTTCTTACTGAGGTGAGGCTAGAGGGAGCAGCTGAGGTGCTATAATATATAACCTTTCATTCCAAGGTGCTTCATAAACTACCCGTTGCATGTGCAGAACCACTCAAGTGCAGCCACTTCTGGGGCAGAGCACAGCAGCCAGGCATTCGCTAGTGGGAGAAGAAGTTTTGACCAAAGACCCTCAGAGAAATCCCTCCTTTGCCATAGGATCCCCTAAATAGATCCTGCTCTGTTACAAAATATTCAGAGCTGGCAACATTTTCACCTTTGAAAGAGGTCCTTCAGTAACAGAAGATTCAAACCAGAGGTAATAAAGCCCAAGAGCTGTAACCTGGCCACAAGCAACACAGCTACGTCATCTGTACCCCTTTTCTCATTTTTATCTTCACACTGGCTCCTGCTTTCTTCCTTTTACTATTTTCACACCTTTCTCCCCACTCCCTCCTGGTTCCTCCTGTTTCCTCCAGGTGCCTTTTCTCTCTCACATCCACAGGCAGCTGGAGACATTACTCAGCCTCCTCAACACCCCTTGGGTCTCTCAAACCCACCCCATCCTCTGCTGGGGTTCCAAGTTCCCCCCACTCCGGAACAATGAGCACCCTCATCCTCCCGCCCCTTCCCTCTAGGGTTCCAAGACCTCCCTCTCCAGGCTCCTCCCCCTGACTTTCAAAATCGGGAAACGGATCCAAGGGTATAAATCTGCCTGGAGCAACCCTGAAAAACCCAGCCATTCCTGGTGGGCAGGGCCAGCCAGGGACTGTAGGCCAAGGACAGCCCCAGCAGCAAGAGAGAAGGGAAGAGGGCAGAAGGAGAGGGGGAGAGGGGGAAATTAGCCACACACGTCTCTGGCGTGACGGTGGTGATCAGGGCTGAAACTGCCACAAGAACCCAGCTTCAAACCTAAATCCTGCAGTCCAGATAGCTTCCTCCTCCACTTGCCGGTGTGCATAGAGCCCTGTGAGATCCTCAGAGGACAGGCAGTTGAGAAAGGCCTTGAATTAGTGTAGACGCCTTCTTCAAAAACCATAGAGCGATTGAAATTAGGGATTGAAAAGATCATGAAGGTGGAGCCCAGTCTATTAATTCCAGGAGTAGAGCATTTGAATGCTTTGTCCAGTACAATATGAAACGCCCAAGGTCCACCGATGAACTGCACTGTAGATGTCTCCACACAGCAGTTCTTAATCATTCTGCTCATAACAATAGCATCTGGAGAGAGACCAAGATGGCCAGTCTTGCCTCACAGGGCCTTCTCTACGTTTCCTTTCCTTGGGGTAATGACTGGGTGACTGCACTATGCTGAGAGGTGTAGGCAATGGGCATTTTCTGGACCAACCCTATCCCATCTGCTGTGAGCTTTCAGCTCTCTTGGTGCGTGCTCTAGATCGTTCATCATCCACCAATCACTCTGCAGAGAGATTCGTTGGGAGATAACCACTATTACAAACTGCCGTGGGGCCCACTATGAAATAACAGCCACAGATGTAAATGATGGTCTGATACAGACAGGATACAGCAGGTATAAATCATGCATGGCAGCTGGAGACTGCATGTAGGACTTCATTTGTACCTCCCCGCTGGGCATTAGCCCATTGATACATGCGCTGTTCAAGGAAGAGAAGCTGTACTCAGCATTATGCGGGGTATGTTACAAATAGGAACTCGAGTCCTTGGATGCACTGAGTTCTGCATCTCCAGCTCCCTTTCTGCAGCAAATGAAATGACGTGCTCCATGAGGACATGGACTCCATGCTCCATCAGCTTTCCATCATGGATCCAGTGACAGAAGAGGAATGAGCCTCCATTAACCTCCTCCTCCAGTATTCCTTGGAGGATTCAGTGGCTGGAACTGGGATATTCAGACACGTTTCAGTCCTGTGGTGTCTTCTGAGTATACATAGTGGGCTGTTGACCTAATTCTACAGACAGGTGCACTAATACAGTAGCAGGAATGTCAGGAAGAGCTATAATTAGGGACACAGAATGGTTTCCATGCTAAGCCCCTGTTTAAATATGCTGACAACTTTCCTAAATGTTCCCCTTCTGAGCTGAGCTTTTCCAGTATTTGCTTCTGCTTAGGGTGATTTTTTTCTTCTAAGTTGGAGCTAAAATTGCTTGTCAGTTTTGAAGAGCAAGGAAACTGTGTGAAAATACCCTTTCCTTCCGATCACCCAATTCTTGTGACTTGTTTTCAAGGGCTAAAATGACTGGGGTGGAAAGTTGAAAATTGGCAGAGTTAAACCTCACCGAGGAAGCTTTCTCTTCTGTGTTCCTCAGTGGAAAGCGATGTTGCTTGGACTGAGTAATGAGCCTTTGAAAGCTGCACTCTCTGTGTGCACAGTGAATTGTGATTGTAAACTCGTAAAGGGGTGACATTCACCCCACTTAGGAGGGGTTCCCTGGGGACTTATGCACCACTTAATCCCTGAGAATTTATGGAGGGCGTTAGACTTGGGCTGATCCCCTTCACAGAGGAGGGTTTTATCCAAAGGGCACAGCTCTAGATGGAGGTCCAATTTAGCTACCTAATACATAATATGCAAAAGCTCAAGCAAGGTTTAGCTGGATAGTTCATTAAATTACACCTCAGGACAGCAGTGTTGCTGGTGTATATGTAACAACTTCCCTGCTGGGGTCACTTGTAGGGAGTGAGCCTGGGAGCTTTCGATCTCAAGGCATGTGTTTCCACTGCTTGAGCTAAAGAAGTAGATCTGGGAAAGCAGCTTCATCAACCTCTGTACATGGTCTAGACCTCAGAGGGGGACAAAGAACCCCGCAGATACCGGGTGCCGAGTAAGGCTATGTCCCCACTACAGCTTATGTTGGCATTATTTATGTTGCTCAGGAGTGAATAAACCACCCCCCTGAGAGACATAAGTTACACTGACATAAGCGCTGGTGTGGGTAGTTACCGCCACTCAGAGGTGGTTTTGTCTACACAGTTAGAGCTGCAGCGGCGCAGCTGCACCAATGCAGCATGTCTGGTGAAAACACTCTATGCTGGTGGGAGAGCACTGTTGCAGCTGCGCTGCTGCAGCGCTGTCTGTGTAGACAAACCCAATTACTACATACCTCAGACTAGCAAGAAGAGGACCTACCCTACAGAAACACTAAGTCAAAGATACACTGGACCGTTATGACAATGGAAATAGTGTAAGGACACAGGGACAAAATATAATATTATAAGATACTCCCCATACGTGTCCGAGGCTGTAGAAAAATACTGATGTTATATGTATATATATTGTATTGTTTGAGATGCAGTATGTGATCATGTAGTTAAAGGTGTATCACAGTGTGTGCTCACAATAGGGCAGAGTTAAGGTTATATAGGCAACATTCACTGTGTCATTGCCTGCATCTGAGTGCTGAATTGTAAGGTGATGGGTCATCCCTGATCTAGAGCCTGATTAAGCCACATCTGGAGAGGAGTCATTAGGCTTCAGCCAATCCCCAAGCCAGGAGCTGATCTGGTGACTCTGAGGGCAACTATATAAGCCTCACAGGAGAAACAACATCTCAGTGTAACTCTCCTCTGCCTGACTGGGGTAATACACAGCTTAGTATGTTTGTGCTCCTGTTCCTAGCGCTGCTCCAGCCCTGCTCTTGGTCCAGCCTTGCTCTGGACTCCTGATTCTGACTCTGACCCCTAGACTGCCACTGCTCTGACCACTAGGCCTGATCATCCCCACCACAGTTTCTGACATGAATGATGCAACTTTCATACCGGGCAGCAGCACCTAGCCCGAGTCCTGGGGTTGGCACGACTTTGCTCTGCCACGGGCTTGGAGAGGAGGACTCCCCCCTTCTTCTGGTGCAGAACCTCAGGCTGAAGTAGCCTCTCTAGTCCCCACACATGCCCATGGGCCAGAGTCTTAGCTGGTGTGAATCAGCTGAGCTCCCCTGATTTGAATGACATGACACCAGTTAACACCAGGTGAGAATCTGGCCCTTGCTCCCAATGAGTCCCCTCCCATGGACTGCCCTTGCCGCCTCCTACACCTGTATGCTGGCACTCAGGGTGAGCTGCAAAGAGCTGAGTTCCACACCACACCTGGGATGTCCCACTTGCTCCGACGCTCTTTGCCCCGTGGCTCTGTGTCACAGCTCAGGGCACTGGCACCTGTATTTACCTTTTCTGGCCCAACGAGGACACCCACGCTAGGCATCTGGCTCCCTGGCCATTGCCTCTCTTGGGTGGAGACCCGCATCTCTTTCCCTTCTGACCGGGGTGTTTCCAGGCTGCACAGCTCCCTGATTATACTGTGAATTCTCCAGCAAAGTCATGCTGCCTGAGCAAACCCGCTTGCTTTTTCTTCAGAGACTGATAACAATGTAGCTGCCCACAGATAAGCTGCCAGACGGATCTTTTTATGCAAGCTTATTTATTTGTAGGAAAGAAGCATTACAGAGAAAACAGTAAAAACAATAAAAGAACCTACCCGCATGCTTCTAAACTTAATAGAGACCACCCAATTCCAGCATGGACCCTGGCAGGCAGCTAGTCCTTCAAACCCACAAAGGGGTCTCCTCTTAGTCATGAGTGCATAACAGCCTCGGCTCAGAACTAGCACAATCAGGACTCTGAAAGTCACTCATTTATCCAGTTTAGGCCTTTGAAGAGACGCAACGTGAAGCTTCAAAAGGGGGTGGCTCATTTCCATTCCCCTCACTCCAGGTATTTCCTAGGAAATTCACTTTACGCATATTGTACCAAAAAGTCCTTTGAAGTTCCTGCTACTTCCCAGAGATTGCATTAATCACGTCTCCTGGAGAACTTGCATACAAGTCCACAATCACACAGAAACGGTTGCATTTTTTTAATACAGTGGACTCCTAAAATACTTAATTCCATCAGGTTTGTCCAGGATGTTGTCACCTCTGTCCCACGTTGCACAAGCGCCTTCTCCAGAGCCACGAGCCCAGTTGCCTTCACTTGTGGCTTATTATTTCAGCTCTGCTTAATCCGAGCCAGTGCTGTTGTTGGGCGACTGTAATCTCCATGTGCTTGTGTGGCTAAGGCTGTTTTAGCGAGGGGACGTGGCCTCCCCCTGAGATGGACAAGGAGATGCCTGCACCCACCAGGGCATCGATGTCTGCATCATGGGAAGTGAAGGGGCAGGACAGGAAGGGGGAGTATAAAGGGCAGGCTCATTAACTCAATTGGGGGGCAGCTGTCAGAGGATGTTTCTCCCCCACCACTGCTGGAGCTTGAACCCGAGTTTCCTGCTGCCTGGGATGCTGAGGAACTCCCAGAGCGGGTGCTAGCTGTTTAACCGGAGGAAACGGATGACCCCAAACCTCAGGTACTCCCACGGAAGACCTGAGCCCTAGCCCGCTTGGCGCTTAGCCCTTTACCTGTGCCCCTAGATTGTGTTTGCTGCTCACCCCTGCCTGGCCCTGCCTGAGGGCTGGGATCTGGGAGCCACTGGCTGCTTGGTCACCCAGCCCTGCCTGAGGGCCCGGGCATCAGAGAGAGCAAATTCCCTGCTTTGAGCCTGCCAGCACAGGTGTGACCGCGTAGGTATGTTGGCCTTCCTCACGGACTGACAAAGAGGGACCAGGTCCATGCTCCTACACCTGTCAAATGGCCTTTATGTTTGTGTGCACCAGGCTGAGCTTCCGTGCAGGCTCCGCCACAGCGTGCCCTCCATAAATCAGCGCCCTCCTGTGCTGCTCCTCAAAGCTCACGCGCCGCCATCATGTCACCAACGCAGGCTTCCATCTCTTTTGATTTAAAGGGCCTCAGCGAACACCTGCTAGCCTGCAGCCATAAAGGTGCCAAAGGCGGAGGCGGCAGGGAGGACGTTTGCTAATGACATGGGCTGGGACTTGAGTTTCTCTCAAGGGACTTCAGTGGGGGGAAAAAAATGGCCAGAGGGAGATCAGGGCTCAGAAGTGTCCACAGGAAGGGTGCCTATAGTAGAGAGGCCTCAACTAGAAGCTGTTAAGTCCCTGAGTCCTAAAACCTAGGCTAGGTAATAAAAAAAATAACAGAAGGGAAGGGAAGCTACACAGCAGGACAGTAAAGTGAACAGTAAATCTTTCTTGAAACCATTAAAAACATGAACTATCTGTTTTGACTGTGAACTCTCTGAGGCAGTGGCAGTGTCTTACTATACGTGTATGTACAGCACCTAGCGTGCTAGGATCCTGATCTGAGTTGTACCTTCACCATAATATTAATGAGAATGAGAATGATAATAACACAGCTAAAGACGCTTTGGAAATACAGCAGCTAAAGTTTATCTGGACAGGGTCCCTTACAAGGGATTTTGTACCCCCACAGCATTCTGAAGGGGCGAGGGCAAGAAGGTTTGTTCTGTAGAAAGTTGGAACCATACTGGCACTTTTTATGGTCATTGCTGATTCTCTAGCTGGCAGCCACTAGATTTCGGAAAAGCAGAGCTCTGTATGACTCCATGTTCACTGAATCTGCAGATCATTAAAATGTTCCTAGGATATCTTGGGCACCCGAGTGTCTTCAAAATGTCATGGTGCTGAATTATGGTTTAGCTGCTTCATAAAAGTTTACATGTAGCAAGACGATTATCCATATACCGCAGAGTTGAGGGATAGCTATGCCAGCTAAGCTTAGCATTAACATACTTAAAAATCTCTTCCCATATTCACCTTCCTCTGATGATATCATTAAAGTCGCTGAGTATTGTCCTTACATGGATCCCACTCATGTTGGGTCAGCCCAGGCTCTCTCTGCAATATCGACGCCCGTGTGGAGGAGGCAGGGTTTCTTTTAATCCAGATAACGTGTACATCAGGAGCTGCACCTGGTACTGGAGGATGGAAACACCCCAGACAATCAGGTGGGGGAATGAATCATGTTTTAATGAGCAGCAATTATGGTATAATTTAGTCTTTATTAATGTTATTAAGGGACCAACACAGCATCTACCAGCATACTCACTGAAGCAGCCATTGCTTTAAAAACACGAGGCTTTCAAAGCCTGGACCACGAGTCGATTCCAGATCTTATTCTCTCCTGTCCTGCACCTTCTGTGGTCATTCATACCTGTGCAAAGGGAATGCCAATTGCATCTGATTGTTTTACATCCACTGTGCGCTCTCTGGCCCTGATCCTTAGCATAGGCTAAGGAGCACTTGGCTCACATGAGGGGGTGGAAAGGTGGCCCCCATGACCACATTAAGGCAGTTGGCCACCCTTGGGTGGTGGTCTTTGCATTAAAACATCAAGAACTTGTATTTAACAATACAATGATTCCTTTATTCAAATGCTGTATAAGGCAGCAACCGGGACTGTTGTCTGTCTGCCTGCAGGGCCCTGATCTCGCAGTCTGTGATAGGGCATATATGCCACAGTGCTACTAAAAGGGTTAACTGGAACAAGGGGACTCAATTAAGGCACCTTGTTGCACCTGGGGGGTGGGCCGGGCCCAACTGAAGAGGAAGCCCAGTTGGGAAAGGGGAGGACGCTGAGCATGGTGGGAGGAAGCTGGGTTGAGATGAAGGCCTCAGAGCAAGTCTGCAGTCCCTTGTGGGGCTCTGGAAAATGGAGGAAAGGCAGTAAACCCAGGGAGGGGTTGAGGGAAAGGGCCTTGAAGGAAGGCCAAGGTAAGAAGAAGTCCAGGAGGCAATGAGGAGTCTGAGGGAGCAGACCATATCTTCTGGTCACAGGGTCCCTGGCTGGGAACCCAGAGGAGAGGGAGGGCCTGGGTTCCCCTACTTGCCACTAGGAAAGGTGGTGCAGAAACACCTTACAAATGGGAGAAGGATGACTGAGAGTGAGGCCAGGCTTCCAGGGAGAAAGCCCTGGGAGGGGCTGCTCTGCACAAGAGCAGGACAGATCTAGCAAGCTCAGGAAGCGGGTACGGGTCTGCAGAGGAATAAGTCGGGGGGGGGGGGGGAGTGTGAAGAGTTTTATGTCTGTCTGAGTGTTGTTTATTGGATTCTTTCTCTACCCTGGCAGGGGCGGGATTAATGGTGACCTGGCTGAAGGGCTGAGTCTGGAGAAGAGGCAGGGACCGGAACCACTGTCCGCACATAGTGCTAGAGAGCCTGTTACGCCGCACCCAGCCACGAGAAGGCGCTGCTGTGGTGAGTCCACCGTTCCACCCAGTCCTTACACAATGGAAGCTGCTCCCCACACCTGGCACCCCCCCTCCACCCACACAGAGGCCGTATAGCCTTAAGCTCAAACTGGGAACCCCGCTGAGTGTCTGCTGGGATGGTGGCTGGAGGGGGGCACATAGACTTGCTCTTCCCTGGACAATTGCTCCACCTGCTCAGGTGGGTTGGGGTCTCTCCTGGCAGAGGGAGGATGCAGCCCCGCCCCCCTGGACAGAGGAATCCGGTGGGAGCTCTGGTGGACCCCTCCTTAGCTGGGCTATGACAGCTTGTCAGCTGGGGCGGTGTTCGCAGGCGCCCCCCGCAGCAGCAGGTTTCAGCATTGGCACCCCATTGAGATACACGGGGTGGCCTGAGCGATTGCCGCAGGCTGCCGGCAGACTCAGGCAGGTGTCGCGGGGGGCGGTCCGCTGGGGTCACACGCAGGTAGGTGGGCCAGAAACACAATTGTTTGATAAATTGCAGCTGGGATTCTGACATGCCCCTGTGACTGTAGAAGCCAGAGCTTCTGGGTATTCTTTCCCCAAGTCCTTCCTGTCCAGCAATCCTCACCTACGAGAGACAGAGAAATGCTTGCTTCCGGGACAGCTCAGAGTGACTGACGTTCCATTCCTGGTGGGTTTGCTGCCGCATTAGGGTAGGTAGCGCTTGCCGAAGTGCCTAGTGCATCAGCGCTGCGCTGCCTCAGTTCACCGGGCTGAGGAGCAGCAATCGGGATTGGCGCTCAGCCTCCGGGTGGGCCGGCAGCCTGCTGCCACTAGCTGCCTCCCGTGCAGCTTTGAAGCAGGCTGTTCTGGCTGTTCTCTCTGCTCCCTGCTGGGCTTGAAATGACGCGCCGCACGCTGCTGTGACATGGGCAGGACGGGCGCCGCCAGCCTCCTGGCTCGAGGCACTTGAGGCAGGGGAGAAAATGTCACATGTGCTTGCTTTCAAACAAGAGAGCAGATGCACAAACTCACCTGGCTTTTATTAGCACGTCAGTAGAGTCTGTGGGGCCAGAACAGGTGTTAGCTCAGTGTCTGGAGCACCCATCGGCTTCTCGTAGCCCTGCACTCGGGGCAGCAGAACCATCCTTCAGAGAGCGGAAGGGCCAAGGATGTCCCTGGTGGAACTCCACTGAAGTGAGTGATGTTACATCAGGGAGGAATGTGGGCCAAAATATCTACTGGAGAGCTTCTCCCCAGTTGAATTTAGAGATAGTCTAAGCCAAGCCTGGGATTGGATCGACTCTGGGGTGAACAAGGCCAGTTACCTGGCCAGTGACCTCCTGGGCGTTACTGTACCACTGGGCATTGCCCCCCCCTCCACTTCCCAGCTGGCCAGTTTTGCATTTTTGCTCTGCTTTGATTGGCTGGCTGCTCTTTCTTTCCCCTTTTTTCTCTCTGCCAGGGCGCTGAAAACGTTTTTCGCCCTGTCCAGCAAAATGACCAGAGCCACTGCTGGGAGCAGAGGTCGAATATCTGAATCCACATTCTGCAAATGAACCCGTCTTTACGATGAGCCACCCTGAAACCCTGGATGCGGGTAGCCCCAACTTTGGGGTGTCTGAAATCCATAGCAGAATGGCTTCATTTGGGCCTATCTCTAGTTTAAATAGATCCCAGAAACCAAGGGTGAGCATTCGTGCCATCCCAGAACAGAGGATTTCTCTTCTCAGTGTCTTTTCTTCTCAGATCATAGACTGCAGATGGCCGTGTCTTCCCAAACTCAAGGGAAATCCACTGGCTAATGTCTTCCAGGCTCATATGCACATAATGCAGAGGCTGACGATACTGCCTTTCAAACGCAGAGGAGCAGGAAAGCAGCTAACCTTCATGCTGGCCAAATTCTGCAAGCCCCAGCTTGGCACAGAAACCACCTACACATTCTACTGGGCTTGGGATCCGCTCCCTTGTGAAGAGAATCCAGTTTCACAAATTGTGACACCGCCTGCCCTGCCCCAGGCATTCTCAGAGGTATTAGATGAAACCTTTTACGAGTCAGACAATGTCTTAAGTGCTATTTTAAACCATGGGTTATCATATAACACCTGTGCGCTCCTCGCCGCTCCCTTTATGCAGAACAGCCACCACCTGCAGCTGTAGCAAGCCATGTAGTTCATCAAAAGTTTTCCCAGCGCGATGTTTTCTTACAAATCTGGCCTTGAGGTGGCAGTGTTACTGTGCAGAAGGCGTAAGGAGCCAGGCTGTCACATTCACGGACATTTTATTTGCCTAATCTCTGGGCTTCTCCAAAGCCAGGGACATTAAGGGTCAGGACCGAGGTGTGCAGATAGCATCTTGCAGGTTCCTCTTTTATTGCTACAGCAATAAGAAGAAAATAGGTTTGTTGGTGGCTCTGACCTGAGCAGTCATTTAAAGGCGGCTTCCAAGCTGCCTGATACCCCAAATCTTGATAAATGGGCCAAGGCTGAAATGTTTAGATTTGAGCACCTGAAGTCAAGGACCTCCACCCATACCTGGGGCACCTAAATAAGTAGTCTGTTTTTTTTTTCCCCTGATGGGCCAAGCACCCGCTGCTTTGATCAGGAGCAGTCACAGAGTCACTCAGCATCTTCGGAATTTGTGCCATTTAATGTAGGTGCCCGAGGAAGATCTGTTGGGAGTATTCTGGCCTATGTCCCTGGGGGAGATTTGTCCATGCGGCTGCTCTGCTGTAATGAAGAGCCTGTGCTCAGGGACAGCCCAGAGTATATGCAGCTGAGTGCTGGATGAAAGTTGGCTTAGGAGAACATAAGAAATCTTAGGAAGTGGCGTTGTCCATGCAGCCTGATGTGCGCATTCTTTGCTTAGTTGATCTTAATTCTACCCTTCTGCTTTCTTCAGTTGCTTCTGTCTCCCCACACGGCTCTACCTTGGGGAAGAGGAAAAAACCCAACACATCTATAAATATCTGGGAAACAGATCAGACACTCAATTCACACATGTTACGGATGCCCACAGCTTTATGAATTCAGCTCTCCCCTTGTCTCTGAGGACAATTCCTGTTCTTTGGACTGAAAAACAAACCAAAAAAGCCAAATCAAGTTCTTGTGATCCTACAGGCCACAACTGCAGCCTTTGCTTCGTACTCTGTATTTGTTTCTGCTTTTCTGTGTAGCTGGAGCTAACAGGGCAATGTCCAATCTGAGCCCCGTTTGAATCCCCACACTGGACCTTACTTCCATGGCTTCAGTTTTGATCAAAACATGGAGAAGGTCTCTTGTACACTTCTGGTTTGGATGCAGCTGCAATCTTGACAGAATGGCTGTATTTGGGAGAATGTAGACCCAGGCGAGGGAGAATTCAGGGAGCAGAGCTGGATGATGTTGCTGCCAAGTGGGGTTGCAGAGGAAATGTTTTGTCGTTAAGGCACTAGCGTGGGGAATGGTGGCAGACACTGGTTCATTTCTCAGCTCTGCTACAGGCTGACTGTGTCACCTAGTGAAATTTACCAAATCTCTGTGCCTCTGTTCCCCATCTATAAAATCCTTCCTCTTCCACCCTTGCTCTGTCTTGTCTATTTAGGCTGTAAGCTCTCCAGGGCGGGGATTTGTCTCCTGCTGTGTCTAAACAGGACCTAGCACAATGGGCATAATAATCATTAAAAGATTGATGAGAACAGCTCTTGGTTTTTTTTTGGTGCTATCCAGTTCAAAGTCAGTCCTGATTCAGCCTCCAGCCTGAATCTTAGCTAATGCAGATCTGAATCTGAATATCACCTCCTCAGTGCCTCTCTAATTACTTCTATGCACATTATGTAGGTGATGTCTCTTCAGGGGCTTATTATACCTATGAATGTTATATCCACCACTTGTCTACACCCTAGGCAGAGCTCCTCTACCAGATCTGCACCTACACACTGTAAAGGTGGGTATAGTCATGCTGCAGTCGGCATGGCCGAGTGATTATAGCTGGCCAAAGATTACCTGGAGCAATGTTATTAAATTCAGTATATTTCTCCCCTGGTTCTATTGAGTGCTGTCATGGGCTGTGTAACTGACATCTTGTTGCTAGGCATTTTGAGGGCCTGGCTAGGGGCATGCCTCAAGGAGATTCAGTGGCAGGCTGGAGGAGAAGATGAGTTTCTACTGAGATTTATTTCCTACCCAATGATTGCCCAGGGAAGCTGAGTAAACCTCTTCTGTTTGTGGAACAAATACTGCAAGAGTTACTGCTGTGACTTCCCCCCCACTCCCACTCCACTGGACAATTGTCTGTGCCCTTGCTACTCAGAAGCCTTGATATGCAGCTGGCAGATTTATGTCTCACTGAAACCTAGTCCCTCATTACCTTCCAGCAGATTGGAACAGAGGAAACTTTTGGCTAAAAAATAAACCCAGTGCGACGTACACTGCATGCGACGGTTGGGTTGAAATAGAAAGGGACAGACCTGCAGTGCTGTTTTCTGTTCCTATAAGTGTCTTGCTCGCCCTGGTCGTAAGGCAAGGTAAGGTCAAAAGGCAGACGACCCAAGTTAAAGTGGGTAGCAGATGTACTACAATAAAGAGGAATAACTTGTTAGCAGCATATCTCAGTCCACATGCTATCAGACCATCGTGAGCTGCCGGTATGGCAGGCCTCAAGCTAAGGGCCGCGTGTGGCACAAAATTTGCACCAGTTTAACTCAAATGGAATGCTCATGTGGATGCTCTTAATCTGATTTGACCGTGCCTTATATCAATGTAGGCACCCTGTACTTCAGGGGCCTTGGAACTTGATTGGGAGTTTACAGTTGGGAAGAGCCTGGGAGACTACAACTCCCATGATGCCTTGGGGAAGAGGGGAGAGACTCTTCCCCTTCCAGAGAGACAGGGAATAGCATGTGGGGGACTCCATTTTGGTGCTAGGGTGGAGTGCAGCTGAGGTTGGAAGCTGCTGGCTACTGCCTGCTGCTGGAGTCCCAAAGCTGCTGCTAAGAGCCTGCTAGAGCAGGGAGCTTCGGAGGTTGGTGGCATTGCCCAAGCCAGGGCAGGGACTGAGCCTGGAGCTGCCTGAGGTGGGCCTGCAGCGAAGGTAGTGTGAGTGCTCCCTCCCCCCCGCTGTTTGGGGCAGGGCGTGTAAGGGAAGGGGCACTGCAGAGAGACTTTCACTGGGCCTGAGAAGAGGCAGAGGAAGAATCCTTTCAAGCAGGGCCAGGACTGCAGACCTTTGGTTGGGCCAGCTCCAAACCTCCAGTGTGACAACTGGGCTGAACTGGTGCACCGAACCCACAGAGTGCGGTCTGCTTCTTCAGATCTTCAAGGGCGCTCACACAAGCAAGGGGTTAGGGCTCTGAACTCTTAGGGAGTGTACACTCTGCAGGTGGGGTACACAGTGGCAGTGTAAATGCAAGTTTAGACAAGTTTCATTTGTTTTATACTACTATTTTTATTAATTGATGTATTCAGCTGCCCTGTGGATTTAACATAATAGTGATGTTTAATTTCAGTCTGTTATGCCATATTTCTTTAATTTGTTAAGTAAAGTTGTGTTAACCCTAATTTAAGTATATTGGATGTTTAGTTTGCATAAGTGCAATTGTTAAGTTAGACCTGTCTCAGATTATTATTATTATTATCAGACTAGGTTTAGTCCTGGAAGCTCCCAAGGCCCGCTATTAAGCGTGTGCAGGGGCCAGCCAGGTGGAGGCACCGCTAAGTTTAAATTTCTTTAAAAGTAAAGGGACTGCAGCAGGGGGGTGGATAGAGGATTCCCACCTATCCTACATCACCGCTGGGATACTTAGGATCTCCTTTGTTGTTAACAACCTTAGCGCCCTTGCACACAGGTGAGTGTTGCTGGCTCCCAAGTAACCCAGAAATAGAAGGGGGTTACATCAAGGTAGCTAAAGTCAGCAAAGATTTGGCTTAAGCTAAATGGATATTAGCCAGGATTAAATCAAATTAAGAGTGTCCATACAGGGTTTTGCAATGGCTTAATGAAGCAGAGTGTGAAACACATGTTTTGTTTCACTGGTGCAGCTTTGGGGGGAGACTGCGCCTAAACGAGGTTGGATGAGAGCCCTTCAACGAAGACCCATGGGGTGAAATCCTGGCCCTCTTGAAACCAATTGCAGTTTGCCATTGGCTTCAGTGGGACCAGGATTTCCCCATAGTGCGGCAGCACTCCGTAGTAGTGATCAGTGGCTCTCTTCCCTCCGAGTCATGGTAGCAGGGGTGCAAGGCTGCCTGGTGGTGATGCCTTTTCTGCCCTCCACCCTGACCGCTTACGGTCATTACACCCCCCTGGAACCGCTTACAAGAGCAAGTGTCCTGGGCAAAACCCATCTGGCGAGCTACATTCTACCTCCGTAGTCTCCCCCTTAGTTTCAGGTGGATTCATTTTTCTGCGGGATACTGGTTGGAGGCTACTACACTTTCTCCAAGTATAGCTGCATTTCAGTGATCCTTTGCCGGGTTTTGTCTGCATAGCTTTCCTAGTGCCTTGGAATTTTAGATGAAAGGTGCTATATAAATGTCAGTCGTTATTAGAAAATATAGACAAGGGATGTGATTCTCCTCTCACTTATGGCAGTTTTACACCGGTGTAACTTCATTGCAGTGGAATTAATTCGATTGATTCTGATGTGAGTAGAGAATCAGGCCATGCGTGTGTGTATAATGCACGTAATAATACAGTGAGGGTATATGGTTTTTATCTGTGTGTGGGCAGCTCAGCTGACACTGTTTGTCAGCTGGGAATCCCAGTGCAGGGTTTTGCAATATCATTTGCTTATTACCTTGGCGTTTCTTGCCTTCTGTCACATTTAGGAAAGGGAAGATATCGCTGAATCTTGCAGTAATAGGTCAAAACATACCTCAGCATTACATATCAGAGTGAAAGCTTTGTTGCAAAAACAAGTGACTTATTCCTCTAGTTGTTTTCTTTATGAACAGATAGGATGAATGGTGCTCTATGAATACAAACTAAGGAAACCAGGGCACCTTATGTTGGAGGGAATGTGGTCTAGTGGGGTGGGCACTGACATGGGCGTCAGAAGAGCTGGGTTCTGTTCCTGACTGTATGCTTGACCTGGTGGATGACCTTGAGCAAGGCACTTCTGGTCCCTGGGCCTATATTTCACCTCCCTGCCTTGTTTGTTTTTAAACTGTAAGCTCTTGGGGCAGGGAGCATCTCTCACTATGTGTATGTACAGCACCTAGCACCAAGGAGCCCCCATGTAGCCCCCTACAAATAAATCATTACTTTACAAACAAGAATCACAGCACTACCAAGCTGCAGCTGCTTCTAGAAGGACAGCAGCCAGCTCTAGACCCTAAGGACACCAGAGCAAACCATTGACTCCTACAAACCATACTGTGGGATTTGTAAAGGGCATTACAAGTGCGACATTAGCTTGTTTTTAAGGTCTCAGCTGAAAGATGCAGTAAACAGGGAACGAAATGTATCTATCAGAAGTAAAAGGACTGACTTAAGCCTGCCAAGCTTATGACATGCTTAGACTACTAAGCCATTTCCTAGTCATCCAGGCTGTGCATTTATCTGTGTTTTAAACTGCGCAAGTACACTATTGCAGCTGGAGTGACAGCAGCAGCTACAATTAACATTGCATAATCTTTTCCATTCTAACCCCCTGTTTTAGACAATCAAAATGTTCTGAAACTTTCCCAGTTTGGGCTGAAATTTTCCAGGCATGGCCTCGCTCTAAGATTGCACTTTTTTGTTTATTAATTTGAATGCAAACAGTTCTGTTGTTTTTGGAGAGCAGAGTGAAAAAAAATACCACCCTCCCTCCCGCCCCCCGGTGCACATGCACATTCTTGCAACATATTTTGAATAGCTCAAGTGCTGAAAGAACAGGGGATAGGAAGTGGAAATGCAGCAAGGAAATAGCCCTCATTGAGAAGTGCCTCAGAGCATTCCTGTGGAAATGCATGTGACAAAAGCGTTTTAAAATCATATTTGGTGCAATAAATTTTGCATGGTTGCATTTAGCTCAAAGTGGGCTTAATTTTGGCTTTGCCACAAGTAAGGGACAGTGCCTAATTGCACTGCCCCAAGGGGAGAATAGGAACCAGACTGGGATTCAGGCAATCACAGTGTCATCCTTAGTTCTCCCCATGTTGCAGAGTGGGTGGGGGAGTAATCTGTAGCAGCTCTTCATCTGGCACAGATCACTTGTTGAGAACGCAAGGCATGTGTGTGAATGGACGTTGCATAGAGTGATGTCTGTGTTGTTTAATGGTCCTGGTTTAAAGACAGAGTCTTTTAAACCCTGACATGCCCCAGGACATCTAGCTCAGAGGAGCGATGTTGGTGGAGCCATCATAGGAGGGCATGGGTATCGGTGAGGGGAAGCTTCATGGCATTCAGTGGGTTCTCAGAGCTTTGTTTCACCTCTTTTCATGACTGACACTTCCATCTCAGCTGGGTCCACTTTAATGAATCACTTAAGCAGCATCTTGTTATTAGAAACAGTTTTCAGTTCAATTAAGATCTTGCAGTGTGTCAGTTGTGACAATAAAAGTGAACTGAGTCTCGTTTCGCCTTTACTGGGAGATTAAAATGTTAGTTGAGAGGAGCTAATGATGATTTTTTAATGACAGTAGTGCTTAGGGTTCCCAGCTGAGATCAGGGCTGTGTTGTGCTAGACACTGTACAGACAGCTACTAAGACGGTCCCTTCCCCAAAGAGCTTACAGTCTCAGCATACGGGGCAGCTGACTTGTCCAAGGTCACATCGCAGAACCAAAATTTGAGTCACAGTCCGGTGCCCTTCCCCCTCGGCCACACTGCTGCGTGAGGGAAAGCCAATGGAGCTGCGCCCACTGATGCCCACTGAGGAGCCAGCTCTTCATTGTTTTGCAAACCAAAAGTTTTGATTGTGGGGTGGGATTGTGCAGGGAGGACAGAGTTTGTCACAAACACCACACCTGTGGGCTCTAGCTCCAGCAGGCCCTGGGGCTAGTTCCCCTGCAGTCTCAGCTGGATATGGTATTCCCCTCCCCATGCCATTGGGGGACGGGCAAGAGGGACATGTATGATTGGTTTTACTCCTCTCTAAAGCTGTTTCAGCTCAGAGACTGGCCAACGCTTAAAGCAGGTTTCTGCAGGGGCCAAGGCGGCTGTTCAATGGCTCTCCGACACAGCTGGCAAGGGCAAAGGGCAGGTGCCTGTTGTTATTCCATCACCCAGAGCGTCCTGGGCAGGGAGATACAATAGGAAGAGCCTGCAGGTGGACTCAGAAGGAAGCCACGTTTCCTCTTCTGCCCTCAGCTGAGGTGATGGTCAGCGCTAAGGGAGCCTGCAGCTGGAGAGCAGAGGACAGAAGACAGGGAGATGCAGATAAAAATAGCGCAGGGGGAAGGCACAGAAGGAGAGAAGCAGAGATCTGTCAGCTGTACCTGTCTCTGAGACCATCCCTTCTTACAAGGGGATTCTCGCTGATGAGCTTCTCACGCCCCTCTGGCTCTGGAGTTTGGTTCAGTGTGGATGCGTGTCCAGGGATCTTCCACACTCCTGACCGTTACCTCTCCCACTCTTTCCACTTGGCCTTGCGCAAGGCTTCTGATGGTGCAGATCTGGACATGTTCCAGCAGCGTCACAGGAGAATGTCCTCACTTCCCCAGTGGGGCTGTGCCTGCTGCTTCGGCTGAGCCCTCGGTCCTTACCGGAGATGGGAACGAGAGACCAAGGCACAGAGTCATATCACAGCCTTTGCAGCCGCGGAGCAAAGCATTGGGTTGGGGCCGCTTGTGCGCCGTCTGTCTGGAGAGGGGCCTGCCAAAGAGACTATGGCCTGGGTCATCTCCAGCATGGGGGAGCTACAGCGGGAATGAATGAGAGCAGAGGAAGCTTTGTCACCCTGGTCCGTGCTGAAGATACACCGAGAATGGAAGCATCAAGGAATGACCCCCAGGCAGAGGGGGAAATACTCACGACTACTCCTTAGGGGAGAGGCTGGAGTTGAAGAGGAAGGAGCAGTGGGACAAAATAAGTGGCTTATTGTGGCCCCAAATACAAAGCTCAGAAAGAAAACTGGGGCAAGGGTAGCAGAGAGAGTTGGGCTGAGCAGAATGTTTCCACGCGTGTCCCCACGCTCCTTCCATCCTCACCTCATCTGGCTGAGTCCCCACCAGGGCTTTTCCACGGGGGGCAGAAAGCAGGTGAAAACTGGCTGCAGTGCATAGACAACTGATCTGCGCTAGAGCCGGGTGGGGACAAGGCCTCTTGGGCCTATCTTCACAACTGTCCCCTGCCAGTTACTCCCGCAAGAGTTGCTGCTTGGAGAGCCTCCCTTTCCCTGAAGGAATGGGAGCTGAGACAACGCTACCTAGCGGGTGGGTGGGTAAATATTGTGATCCAAACAGTAGAGTTGGGGAAACAGAGGCACAGAGAGGGGAAGTGACTTTCCTGAAGGTCATTCACAGCAGAGGTGCAAAGAGAACCCAGATCTCTGACCCTTTTGTGTAGTGCTATAAGTTCTCTTCCTTCCCACTGCTAGAGCTTCCACAAATGAGTATACAAGAAACGTCCCAGTAATTCCCGCTAGCTCGGGTAGGATTTTGTACAATATTGCTCTTCTTATATGCCCCTCTCCCCTTGCAAATGGCAATAGTTTGATGATGCTGATGGCAGTATGGGGCTGGAAGGGAGCTCAATAGGCCATCCAGGCTGTCCCCCGATGATGATCAGAAAACATTTAAAGAACAAAAACCAGTCTTGGTTTAGCGAGGGATCTTCTGACTGGGGGAGGAAGGAGGCGGTAGAGGAGACTAACAACTCAACATAGTGCTTGTCGGCTTGACAGCATGATGGCTTTCAAACCAGGAAGCCCCCTGCATATATATGGAGATATAGCTAAGCCGGTCTGTTGGCAGGCCGGGGAGCAGCTGAAGAGGAAGCATTGTTGCTTTGAGACAGAGGAAGGCCATGGAGGGGGAAACATCACCTCCAAACAGGAAGTTCCTGGGTGTGTTTGTGTCTATCCAAACTGAAAGGCTGTGCAAGCAGGTTTGCGGAGGGAAGATGCTAATGAAGTGTGGACTGCATGCTTGCAGCAGAGGCTTCCGGGCAGCCTGCCACCATCTCACTTTCCTGCCTGTGTTTTATTTATTTATATTTTTAATTAACAGAAATTTCAGCTCCTGTTAGATCAGGAGGAATCAGTAATAAGCAGCTTGCGTGTTACGCAGAATTACATGGAATTCTCAGCGCTCTGGGCCAGATTTTTAAAGGCATTTTTGAAAATCCCACTAGACTCCTGTCTGCATTTCAGGCACCAAATTCCTGGGTGGCTGCACTTCTCTGGGAGTCAGGGACTGATCCAACCCGAGGAGGTGGAAACTGGGAACAAATTAATTCTTCTGGGCCAAAGGAATGTGCGTGTTTTTCAGCAAAGGCTCTCTTTCCTCTGCCTAGGAGAACATACTGGCTTTGTCCCTCATAGCTCCTGACTCCAGACATCTGTACTGGGGCTCAGGGAGAAGGACCCTTGTTTGGATCAATGCATTTGAAGCTGACCCTTGTCAATGGAGCCAAACTGGGACAGAGCCATGTTTAAAACCATGGTCTAATGTAGGGCACTAGGACAGATTGGAGACCTATCTCCTGCCTCTTTGCTTCTGTCATTTCCCACTCCACACACAGAATTGCCCACGCTAGTTCATTTCTTTGTATCTGTTCAGAGATGTATTGTCAGCTCCCACCCGCTTCTCCCATGTGACTGACTGCTGTCAGCAGGACCTCTCCCGCCAGAGTCTGAATGTGTCCACTCAGGAGTGTTCTTAATCTGACCTCTGTCATGTGAAAAGTTTCTTGGATTGCAGACAGTTTAAGGCCAGAAGGGGTCATTAGATCATCTAGTCTGATCTCCTGTATATCACAGACTGTTACATTTCACCCCGCGTTACCCCTGTACTGAGCCCAATGACTTGAGTTAAACGAAAGCATTTCAATCCGGAGGAGACCAAGCTGTGTCTAGCGTGCCAGGGGCAGAGAACTAGAGAGCCTGAGGTTCCCCCAAGGGCAAGGGATTGATTAGGTGACACATGCCCACATGGTCCTCGCATGCTAGCCATGCCCTGTGCTGCAGAGGAAGGCAAATAAAACCCCAAAGTCCTTGCCAGTCTAACCTGGGGGGAAATTCCTTCACAACCCCAGTTTGACCCTGAGCATGTGAGCAAGACACACCAGCCAGGCATCTGAAAAAGAGGATTCTCTGTTCCATCTCAGAGCACTGGTCCACCCTGCCTGGAGTCCGGCCTCCAGTTGTGGCTAATCCCTGATGCTTCAGAGGAAAGCGAAAAACTCCCTAGTTCTGCATGGTCTCGGTTTCCTCCCTAACACATTGGTGACCATATTTCCAAACCACCACACCTAGCAGCCTCCAAGGTATTTAGGCTCCTCATGTCCATTGATTCCAATGGATGTGAGCAGCCTGAAGATGGTTGAGGATCTGGACCTATGTGGCTGGTGCAAATTGTGAAGTGTAGCGATCTCGCAGCATGTTCATTGTTAGAGCAAATCAGGGAGGAGAGCTAGAGCCCTGCACTGCTATAGCTGAGGGGGCTCCCGGTAATGCAACAGCAAAGCAAGTGCAGCTCCAAAGTTATGTACATGGGCCAGAGTGTGTGGGGACCCAGGACTGAAGTATTCTACAGAGCAGCATTCAGTTGTGTGGACAGAGTTATATGAAATGGGGGAAGGACTGGAACCTAGGTCTGGATTAAGATGCATTGACAGGACCATATAAGGGCACAATACTGAAAGAGCAGGGTCACTGCAGATCAAGACGGAAGTGTGTCAGCACAGGTATGGGGGAGCTCAGGAGCGGAAGGGCAGGAGGTATAAGAGATGAGGATTCAAGTGCTTTAGCAGAGCCTTATGGAGGTCCAATACTGGAATAGCAGGACTCTGCAGGTCAGGACTGATGTACATGAGCAATTGTGGACCTACAAAATATAGACAGTTGGCGAACTAACACAGTGGCGGATGGAATTCGGCATTAGACAAGCTCAGAGTCATGCACATTACAAAGAGCCATTTACAGTGCTCATGCAGGTTGATGGATTGTGAATTACTGGAGCTGGAGCTATCAGGAAAGGAATGTAGAAGCAATTCTGGGCTGCGCAATGAGGACAGCTGCAGAGTGCTCAGCTGTGGTGAAAAAACGTAACTAAAACATAAGACTATCAAGAAAGTACTAGAGAATAATACAAGAGAATATTAAGACATTCTGCACTAGATGGACTGTTGCTCTGTTCTGATGTGGCAACGCCAATAGATGATGATAACTAAGGGTAAGATTCTGTCACAAATATTTTTAGTAAAAGTCAGGGGCAGGGCACAGGCATTAAACAAAAATTCACAGAAGCCCACGCCCTGTCCCTGACTTTTACTAAAAATATCCTGGGGGAGGCTGCCCGGGCTTGCAGCTGCTTCAGCCCGGCTGCTGTTCCTGTGCCAGGGGCTGACCCGAATCTGCTGCTGCTTCAGGAAGATGAGCCTGCTGCATCAGCTGCCCAGGGGGCTGGCTGCCCATCGGCTGTGTGGCAGCAGCTGGGGGGGAGGGAGGCTGGCCGCTGGTCAGCTGTTTCAGTGGCTGCTGCTCCACCCCCTGGGGCTGGCCACTGATCAGCTGTTTGGGGCCCCCGGGGTTGGCTGCTGCTCCAGCCCTGCCCCAGAAGAAGTCAGGGAGGTCCTGGAAAGTCATGGAATCTGTGACCTCTGTGACAGAATCGTATCCTCAATAGTAGCCCAGCAGTGAGATATCAGAGGGGTTGTAGCTCAGGAATAAGTTGCATTAGCACAGCAGTGTGGTGACGCCAACCTGAAATAGCAAGGGGCAAAGGTCAGGAATGAGATACATTAGCAAAGGTGCTGCGAAGTGGTCCACAGCCTAGAATAGCAAGATGGGGGTGCTGGGATTTGCAGCTCCACTCTTGAGGTGTATTAGCAGAGCTGAGTGGGGTGGCAGGAATGTGGAATAATGGGATGAGGGGCTATCCTTTACCCCCATATTGAAAAAGAATGACTTATTTTTGCATGAAGGTAGCACCTAGAGGCTCCGCTATGGAGCATGGTATTAAGTGGATACAAACATGTGATACAAGACAATCCCTGCTCCCAAAATCTTAAAATTTAAATAGACACGGCTGACAAGGAGTGGGAGAAAGGGAGTTTTATGATGTCCTGTGACAGATTGAAATGCCCGTGGGTATAAAGAAAACAAATAAAAACCCTAAGTCCTCAGAGAAGCAGCTGGAGGTTATTGTGCCCTCCTTGTCTCCCACCCAGTTGGAACGAAGGTGTGGTCTCCTGGCACTAATTTATCACTAATCCTAGCAGAGGCTGCTGGGAGTGGGTGGGGCCTATCACAATCAGCCCAGTTTAGTCCACTAAGATAAAAGGGGAGGGTTGGTTGGTAGAAGGGGGTGGTCCTGCTTCCTGAAGGTGGGATCCTGAAAGCTGGGAGTGTGGAAACTGACAAGAACCTAGGAAAGCTGGAGGGGAGCCCGGCAGAGCAGTGTATTGGAGACATAACAGACTCTTGGAAAGGAAGATACTGAGCCAGAGATCTGGGCCTGCCTCTCTTTTAAAGACTTGCACTTTGCATTCCCAGAAGGGGAAAAAAGACTTTAATTGCCATTGAAAAACACAGAGCAGGCAGACCTTAGAGGGCTTAGGTTTAAAAGTAAAATAGGTGCAAAACATTGGTAAAACAAATACTGACACACCTGTGTTAAGAACTCCTTCCTTCTGTTCTTCCTCTCCAGCACCTATCTGTGTGGTGATCAGGTCATCCCTGGCCCACCAAGCAATAATATAGTGACATCTTCCATTTTACAGATGGGGTGGAGGGACTGATGCACAAAGATGCCCAGAGTTTATGGCAGAGCTGAGAATTTATCCTGGATCTTCTGAGACCCAGTCCAGTACTTTAACCAAAGCTCACCCTTCCTCTATTGGTAGTGTGTTTAACCGTCGTGTGTTGTCCCCCTCTCCTCCCAAATAAAGCAAAAAAAACCAAACCTTTTTGCAAATTGATACATTCTGACTATCTATCTCTTATAAGCAATTTTTCTAGAAACTAAAAATCCTTCCAAAAAATAAGCTGCAGGAACCATTTGTATTATATTTCCCTGGCTGAGAGCCCTGCATGGAGTTTGCTCACATACGAGAGTGAAGTATGGACTGCTACATTCACAAGAAGTACTTGGGAAAGTGAGCCTTCTAGCAGTTGTGTAAACTCCAGGCCCCCCAATTATTCCCACTTTTGTTTGTGTAGTCAGTAAGGGATCAAACTGAAGCGCTTACTCCAGTCATATGCAGTCCACTGAAGTCAATGGGAGTTTTGCCTCAGTAAAGTCAGAGTACAAACCAGGAATGGGACCTAAGGATTTGTTACAGAAACAGGGACTAATGAACATCTTGGGTGAAATTTTGCTCCATTGAAGTCAGTGAGAGTCCTGGATTTCACCTCTTCCTTTTATATAATGCCCCCTGAGGTCCCCAGGTGAGTTACATGGGGATGTACAATTGATAAACATATAGTCCAAGGAGCACTTCAACCCCCACTCTGGGGTGAAACACCACACCCCTGACACTTCAGGGTTGAAAGAGAAGTCCTCATCTATCTGAAATTGCAGCTGTTATAAATTGCAGTGATGTGAGCTTATTCCTCCCCTAAAACATCATTGCAGAGCAGGTGCTGCACTTGCAGAGGTCAGAACCACTCTTTCCAGTTTGTTTATGGGTTCGGGGAAAGAGGAATCTGGTCTCTAAACAATGGGTGACTTGAATTGTCTTGAAAGCAGGAGAAGGGAGACCAACTGTAAAACCTCTGCAGGCTGTAAAGGGAGCCAGCTTGCATTATGCCGCTGTCTTTTATTTATTTGAATTTACACAGTGCATTAATAAAAAAGCGCCAATCCATGGCTTTAGGTGACTTTGCTATGTATATTAAAAATGCAATCATACTAGTACCAACAAAAACAAATCCAGCAGCCTTCACAAAACTAATAAGGGGAAAGAAATAAAAATATGGCATTATAAATTAGAGAGACCCATCAAAAAATCTTGATCCCATGCTGTGTGTGGGTGCTGAGATCTGGGAGTTTCATCCAGGCTCATCACTGGTGCATAGTATGGACTTGCTGTTGTTGCAGAATTGCTTTAAGATATTGGCAAAACTTTGACCTTCCTTCCGCAGAGAAGTGTACAAGTCTAGGTCCTTTGCTGCTCTAAACTGAGCACCATAAAAGTGACTTTGATGCAGAAATTGACACTGCTCCTGCTGACTTCTGTAGAGTTACGCTCACGAAAACCCACTTTAATAGGGTGGAGAATTGAATTCATAGGGTGTGAGTCTGATCATGAATTGGTGTTAATTTCATTGGTGCATAGGGTTATTCTGGATTTCCACCAGTGTAAATGATCTTAGAATCACATCCATGACCTTGTTTTTTCTCCATGACAGTGCACCACTCACATCAAAGGTCTGCATGTGATGGCACAGTTTAATTCCTTCGTTGTGGTGATGCACCTGGCCAGAGGCAGAATTGAGACAGTACACAGTGAGAGCAGAAAATGGTTAGAAATGGGGATTCTGAAACAAATGACAGTGTAGTGAGTTTTCTCTCCAGACTTACCACTTTGGGATTTTAAAGCATCTATCATCATAGCAACTAGGCGCTGAGTTTGGTGGGAATTTTTATTTCAACCTCCAGGAACAACCCACCTTCCTGCTGCCTCTTGGGCATACCAGCCTCCATAACCCCAATATGTGGACCGTTTATATCCTCAGCTTCCCCCCTTCCAACTAGCACCTCCACCACCAAGTGCCCAGGGTGCTGGTATCATGTGATGTGTAGCACATGGCATTTAGAGCACAAGTATCCTGTGTATACAGATGCAATGGGGAAAATCCCCTAGGATGTTATTAGCTTTTCCTCCAACCAGAAACTTTACTATCTTCCAGCCTGGAAAGACAAGCATGACAAAATCCAGAATAACCTGAAGTGCTTGTTTCCATCTGACTGGCCTGCTCTCTCTCAGCCGGAAAGCCATGAGTCGTCAGCTCTTAGCTGGGCCAGTGTCGTAATTTTTTTTCTAACCAGGCTGACGAAGTGAGAAAGCAAATAGGAATAAATACCTCCAGCCATAAAAGTGAAATAAATCAATATCACTCCTCAGAAGCCAGAGATGCTTAATAGGCAAAGATCACTGCCAGATTGTAAAAAAAGTTGTTAGTGTGTGGCTAGGTGAAGTTTAACTCTCAGAAATAAATGGAGTGGCTTCTCCCACTGTAGAATTAAATAACTAACTCTGGATGGCTGTGATGAATAGCAGCACATCAGGCTGCAACATCCAGTCGCCTGGCCCAGCATATCTAAAAGAGCCCAAAGCTCTGGGATGAGGACCATGCCTGATAGATCTGCTCCTGTGGCACAATGGAGCTATCTACCACAAGGGTAAAGCTTGTGTGACTGTTCTCGGGGCACCCAAGAGTGGAAGTCGCCTAGTTACCCCTCAGCTCCTGTGTGAAGGAGCCTTTCTTGTGTTAGAGGGCTGACACCCAGCTACCACCAGCCTTTCACACACACAAACGCTCTCCTCTGGGCTATGTCAGTCCTAACTTTGCATTGTGGGTTAACAACAGGTGCACCCCTAGTCCCTTTGAATCATTCCCCTGTGATATCCAGCCCCTGACATGGGTTGCTCAGAGAAATCCCTGATCCCCTGCCCCCAAAGGTGCAGTGTGTCCCACTTTACAAGTTCTATCTTAAACCACCGCTCCTGTAAGCCAGACAGCACTCGTGAGCACTTAGAATAAAATAAAAGTAGGTTTTGTTAAGAAAGAATAAAGATTTAACTAGAAGTGAGAGAAGGTGGTGGAAATTTGTGGTTGCGCCACAAAACAAAATCATAAAATGCAAACCTGGCTCTCTGCTTATCAATAGTTACCTTTCCTAGCTAGTCAAGTTGGCTTTCAACCCAAAGTTCAATCCGTGCAGAACTGGCTGGTTTCACAGGAACCAGGATCCAAGTGTTCATGAAACCCCTTTGCTTCTTAAGGGGTTTCCTCAGTGGATACAGAGTGTCTTTCCCTATAGCCAGGGTGATCTGCTTGCTGTAAGGGTCTGTTCACCTCAAAGGGGCTCCATCGTTTGCAACTGTCTTTGATTTGGTTTTGATGTGGTTTTCCATTGACTGTTCTGGGGTGTGGCAAGGATAGGCAACAGAGCCTTGCATTGCCTTGAGGGGTGATGACTCCATCTTGCTTGAATGGGTCATCACCGAGACACATTACCCTTGGTGACTAATTTCTACTCCGAGTCCATAACACATAGATTCAATATAAATACATTGTTCCTTAAATATTACCTGTACAGGCATCTCACAATGATTGTGAGTCATGACAAGTTACGAGCTTTCTGTAGCTACTTTAACACGTTGATCTTTATGGGTAAATATTCTGTAAGACATGAGTTCGGTGCAGTGAATTTGTCAGGTCTGAGGTGAGAGTTGTTAGCAAAGAACAGGGGACCCTTTGCCAAGGAGCCTCCGTGTCACGGCTTCTCTCTGCAGGAGACAGAGAGATCAGGGCAGCAGAGGAACCTATAGAGAACAGAATTCTGGACGTGGCATTCCTTTCACTTCCATTAACAAGCCATTCCAAGCAGACACAAGAATTCAGTTTGGATTCTTTTATCTCTAAAGGCTATCCTCAGTGTCCACTCTGGGTGGGCATGGAATCAGTTCAGGTTCTCCTTCACCCAAGGCCAACACCATGAATCCAATCTAGGTTTGCACAGGATGTCACCTCAGGTTCTTCTCCCTCTAGGGGCTCCTCCTAGAACCCATTCCAGGTGGGTACAGAAATCCAGCTGGGTTCTCCTCCTTCCAGGGCTGTATCAAGAATCCAGTCCAAGAGGGAGACAGAAATCCAGTTCAGCCTTATGTATGCTCTGGGTATTAACTATAATTCCTGATGAGACTTTGCAGGAGGTCATATGATACAATGATTTTACAAATTTGCTATTTTCAGCTTTTGCCAACTAGTATTTATAATATTGCAGCATTCCTTATGTGTTTAATTGGGAATTATCACAAATATTGCTAATCATTTTAAAAAGGTTTATGGCCCTAATCTAGCAAAGCACTTCAGCATATACTTAAATCTGTCCGTATTCAGGAAAATGCAGAAGTATGTGGTTAAGTGCTAACTGAACTGGGATGTTTTCCTGAATTGGAGCCTAAGTGCTCTAATGGATAGGAATGGAGTCACCATGTTTTTCAAATTAATCATATGCTTAAATGCTTTGCTGACTCAGGGCCTGCATCAGTCAATAATGCCCAGTGTATTTCATAATGCACAGGAAACTAACATCACCGCCCACTCTAGAAGTATTTCATCTTATGGAACACTGCACATCTCAGAATGTCTCTGGCGTGTTCATAAAGAGCAAACGTCTCAAGACCAAGTAAGAAAGGAAATATTTTCTATTCACTACTTTGATTTTTTGATCAAACATGTGATGGGGTGCTCATGCCACACAGGAATAGAAGGGGTTAAAGTGGCCAGTTAGGCCAATTATCTGCCTGGGCTGCACCTGGAGGATTAAAGGAGGCTCAGCTGAGCAGGGATAGCTGAGGCTTATAAAGCCCAGGAGCTGAAACCAGAGAAGGCAGCAGGGAAAGATTGCAGGAAGCAGTCACTTCAAGGGATGAGGTGGGTGTTGGTTTGGAGCTACCACTCCTAGAGATACTGGGTAAGCAGCCCAGGGAAGGATCAGTGAGAGCTGAGAGGGGAGAGCCCAGAACAGCTGAGCTGAGGGTCCCTGGACTAGACCCTTACCTAGAGGATGGGCCTGGGTTCCCCCACTGCCCACTAGGGAAGTGGCCCTAGCAGGCACTAGAGAAAGCTGCCTGGGACTGTTTACATAAAAGGACTTGGGGTTACACTAGGAGGGGGAAACATGGATGGTGACCCAGCTGGAGGGCCAAGTCAGGAAGAGAGTGCTATAGTTCCTGGAGTGAGGCAGGTCCCCAGAGTGAGAGGATGATGGAAGAAACACCAGCTGGCAGAGCTAATCCCCAGGATGGCCAGCAGAAGGCACCACTCTGGTGAGTGAACTCCAACACACGCATACTGTATAATCAGAATTTGAGATCATGGGACTCCTGATGCTCTGTGCAGATCTGGACTGTGGCCATGCCATGGGAAGACACGCTCTACTGTGAAATGTGACACTGTTGTGGTGCTAGTATATTTCACACTCCCTTCATGTGGTCTCTTTAGGGCAGATTAAATCCCATGCTAATGAAGCTGTGACAAATAGGGGGTATTCAGAGCTGAATAATTAAATTAACTATGAAAAAGTATATTCGGAGCAGGTTTGCTTCTGCCAGACCTACTCATGTTCTGTAGTTCCCTACTCTGTGAGCAGTTGTGTTGCTTTCAATGGGGGTGATCCCAGAGGGAGGTACCACTCCATAGAAAAGTGGCCAAATGTGGCTTGGTGTATGCCCCCAGGGCAGCCAGGCACAAAGAAAGAGTCCCTGTCTCCGTGACGCTTGCAACCTGCTCTTGGTGGGATGGGTGACAGCTGGATCTGTGCAGGGCCTTGCTTTGCCTCTCCCAACTGCCAGCAGCGGGGTGCTGCTCTGGGCACCCCCAAAGAACTGACCTCATCAAAGTACAGGTAGAACCTCAATGGTTCCACTTTGGGGCAGGAGCTGCTTGTTCACGAAGGAGGACTGGGACTGGCCCCCATATCGAATACATTAACCCTTTGGAGTACAGGCTGTTAATAATATTTTACATTTACAAGGCCTGATTCAGAGCCCACTGAACTGTTGCCAATGGGTAAGGCACTGGCTTGTGTCTACAGCTCCAAGTTCTAGTCCCAGCCCTGCTGTGTGACTCTGGGTAAGCTATTTCACCTCTCCGTGCATGTTGCCCCAGCTATAAACTTAGGGGAGTGTCCCTCGCCCTCCTTGGTAAAGTGCTTTGAGATCTGTAGATGGAAGGGCTGCATGAGAGTTAGTGAAGCGCCCGTGTCTGAGCTGCAGAAAGTGCTCTCGATGCAGTAGCTAATCCATCCAACTGCTCTATTGTGGAAATAGCTGCACCCTTATTTTATCATAAACCTGGTTTGAGGCATGTTATTTTCCTAGCGTAAAATCATACGTGTCGGTAAACCCTGGTTAGCCAAATAAAATGGGGATAATGAAATTAATCCCGATCAGTGAGGTTTTGTGGATGTGGGGAACCTTTTGGAGTCCGTGCCCAGCAGGGGTGCAACATTATTACGGAGATAGAAGTTTCTCAGCTCACTGTGGCTTAGACAAATGAGGGTTCACCCCTAATAATGGAAAGATGCCAGGGTTTTGATCTGGTAAAAGTACCAGGCACTCTGTTTACTGAAGCTGAGGGAGGGCAAAAGGTAGGAGTCCTGGTTTCCCAGTGATGTGCTGAGAGCTCATGCCTTTGGAATAGCTGTTTGGTGAGAATTTTTTATTCAAGGCTCAGGGGGGATCCGTGGAAAGACTCCCGTGGACTTCAGTAGGGTTTGCATTAGGCCATTAATCCCAGACTTCAGGAACAGCCCTGGGGCGTGGTGGATCAAGCAGCTGGTATCTCTTGGTGAACTGGGCTCTGAATTACTTGCAGCTGTGCGAGGAAGGATTTCCTTTCATTCAGTGTATGACTGTGGATTAAGTGATGCGTTCTTTGTTCACTAATTGAAACAGTCAAGATATCCAGCAAGGCACTTCAATAATTCAGAAGTTAGGCACCTTTAGGTCTTTTTCTCCTTTTCACTAAGGCTTCAAGATACCAGGACATAAGTCTCTGCATCTGCAAAAAGCTGCTTAAGAAAGGGAGCCAGGGGGCTGGGACAGAGCCAATCTCAATCCCTTCTGATTCCTGCAGTGCTGTGTTTCAGCAAATATTTTGCAAAAGGGTTGAACATCAGACAGGCAAGTGGCTACCTCAGTGGCTCGGAGAGCTTTGCAAATGTTGTTTTTAGCAGACATTTAAACCTCTGCTCTTTTACTAGACTGTCAAGCTAGTTCACATAGGTTAGGCTAGACATACTTTCCCTGAAGAACACTGTTATAAAAAGCTTCTAGGAGGATAAGAGGGAACTCTCCAGACTTTGGTACCTGTCAGCATAGGGTTACTCATGAATCTAATTTTAGCAGCCAACACCAAGTTGTAACAGTCCTGCACTGCCATGATCCTGCTGTTCCAGTCCCATGTACGGCTCTGCCAATGCATCCATTCTGCTCTGTGGTGACCTTGGATGCTGCAGATGAGGGCAAGTGCATTGAACTCTGCTGTGGAGTTGCAATCTGACTAAACTGACATGTCTTGATGTACGGTCTCTGGCACTGCTGCCTTGGCTAGCCTCCGACTCTAACTTCTGTAGCCACAGTCCTGCCATGGGCTCAGTGCAGGCAGACCCTTAGGCCTGTGCAGATCCGCAGTGACTTGGTATAGGAGGCAGAATGGCCTAGGGGTTAGCAAATATTGCCCTATGACTTAGAGAGCTGGGTTCTGTTCCTGGCTCTGCCGGTAACTTGCTGAGTGACCATAGGCAAATTGCTTCACCTACCTGTGCCTCAGTTTCCCCATATGTAAAATAGGGATAATGATACTGCTCTCCTTTGTCAAAAGCTGAGAGATTTCTGGCTAAAAAAGCTAGGAATCATTCAAGGACTATAGGGGCAGGGCCTGTATCTTTACCCTTTGTTTTTAGGAACAGACAGTAAAAGTCCCTCCCACTTTCTGTTAGCAGGATTGGTCAGTGCCAGAAACTGCTCCATCACTAAGGCAAGATCAGACACATGGCTATGCCTGCAGAAAGCCCCACTGCAGGCAACAGAACTCTGCATAGACACAGGGATCTGGCTGCATGTAGGAGCTGAGCCACCTTGCAGGATCAGGACCCTGGTTTCTTCAACCTCAACCTGCACCTCCACTGAAGAAACCAGTCCCTGGGAGTTTCACATGTGATGTCTTATCCCAATTTGGTGAAGCTTTTTTGTGGGGGAAATTTCAGGGAAATGTTTTATCATCCCTTTGTTTCTGACTTTTTGCTAGCCAAAATAAGTTAGAAAACTCATCTGGTCTCCAAACCATGTTCCAAATGTGTTCTGTTTTGCTTTTCCTGCTGGGGAGAACAGCCCTTTAGGGTTTTATGGGGGAATTAAAAGGGTAAATCACAGGAACAGCTTTATAATAGAAATCCCACATTCATGTAGGCAGGGAAAAGATTTAGTTAATTCAAGGCTCATTGAAGCAGGGATATAAACAGAAGGCACAAGAAAGCTGGTGGGGGGCCTGGAATGGAAGTGGATCCTCCAGGCTAGGAATAAAGTTGGATCTGGGAAACTGGTGGCTGAGCTTAAAGGAGAGGGTCACATGCTCTTTTGCTCTGCTTTGTTCTGTTTGCTCTGGCTTTGGATCAGGCCAGAGAAGACCCCTGTGGTGGTGAAACGCCCTCTCCAGGGCCATGTGTGTCTGGAAGTGACAGGAAGTAGTTCTCGGATTGTTCACTCTCTGCCTTGCTTCTTCCTGTTACCTGTGGCTACAGCGTGGGCCACAATTGTATAGTGCTATTTTCATGCAGCGAGGAACCGGCTGGGTCCCTTAACTCTGTTTCCAGGCACTCAAATGTTTAGGGCTTTTAAGGTGAAAAGCACTTGTAAAGGAAGTGTTGGAGGTAACTGACTCCACTGAAGCCTGCTTAAACAAAGACTTTGTGGATTACTTCCAGTTCAGCACCTTGCAGGCCTATGGGGCTGGTGTGATGTACGGTGGACTAAAGTGACTTTATGCCTAGAATTAAAATGTTGTGTGCATAGGGCAAAGCCCCTAACATCAGGACGTCTGGTCACCCTACCGAGACTCCTGGAGCTGGGAGGCGTTGTTGTGCGGGCCAGAACAGATGCTTGAAAACATGGATGGAAAAAAACAATGACCCACAGCTTGTTTTGATGGGCCAATCTCTTCAGCTCCCTCTCCTCCTGCAGAAATTCCCAAGTGTGCTAGGTGACCATGTGCCTTGCTTTTGTTATAGTGCTACATCGACTGGCGGTGAGGTTGGAAATCACCCCGCTTATTCGTCTTGAGATCTATACAAGTTAGGACTCCAGGAGTCAGATCCTTAGCTGGCCGAAACTCTCATCGCTTCATTGACTTGGCTGGAGCTACGACCATTTACCCTGGCTGATGACCTGCAGGATTTCAGACCTGAAAGGCAAATGCATCAAGCTACTGCCCTGCTGATTTTGCTCCCATGTTCCTTTTGATTCCGTACACTGCAACGTAATCCTGGAGCCAGGCTACAGCTCAATATGATCCTCAAAAGAAAAAGCAACAAATCCCCAATTTGGAGTGCCTGCCAATATTTTCATGCCATCTGCCTGGCTCCACAGATATTAACAAGCTACTAGATCTAGACCTGCTGTGCCTTGATGCAAAGATTTATTTTTACAGCCTTGGTATTTAAAATGATCTTTTATAATTTCATGCTTAAATAACACTAAATAATGTTCTATGCTTGCATAGTGTAATTGGAAGAGGCAAACAAATCAGCAATGACTGATCTTCCTGGATATTTTCAACCAGAAATAAACTGAAGAGAAGGACCGTGGGTGATTAACCCTTTGAGGGCCTTTGTCAGCTTAAGTATTTACACAGGTTTAAAAGAGTTTAAAAGAACTAGTGACCTCCTGCCAAATAAAACAGAGCTGGCCTTAGATTGATTTATTTTTTAAGTGAATTTAATGTTGTCAGAAGCTGCCAGATGGATGACTCTGGAACTATTGTAGGATTTTGGGCTACTGCAGAAAAGATTTAGAAAATACTCTTCCATCTCACTTAGCCCATTTTTATGCCTTTAAAAATCTTGGCCCTGATTCACCATTGCTTTACTTCAGTTGAACACTGCTTGATTTCACTTGAACAGGGGCTCTCAATCTTTCCAGGCTACTGTATGCCTTTTAGGAGTCTGATTTGTCTTGTGGTACCCCCAAGTTTCACCTTACTCAAACTACTTGCTTACAAAATCAGACAAAAATACAAAAGTGTCTCAGCACACTATTGCTGAAAAATGGCTTACTTTCTCACTTTTACCGTACAATTATATTTATATTTAAACTGATTTATTTTATAGCACTTACATTTCAGTGTATAGAGCAGTATAAACCAGTCACTGACTTTGCTAGTGCTTTATGTAGCCTGTTGTAAAACTAGGCAAATATCTAGATGAGTTGATGTACCCCCTGGAAGACCTCTGCATACCCCCAGGTGTGCACATACCCCTGGGTTGAGAGCCACTGTGCTAGAACACGTGTGATGCTGGAAGGCCAGATATCCGCTCTTGCCCAGGCTGCAGACATTAGCTAAAGAACTGACAACCTTGTGGTGGGAGACCAGTCCTGATCACCTGTATGTTAATTTTGCTCAAAATAGGTATTAGATGAATGTATTGAGTGTTTAGTCTATGAAATGCTTGTCTGTTGCTGCATGTATTAGGGCTGGTCTACACTAGAGAGTTTTGTTGACAAAAGTCAGCTTTTGTTGACCAGACAGTGGAGGTATTCAGACTAAAATGCTCCTCCCACTGATGTAACTCCCCTGCTATGCTGACATAATGAAACCACCTCAACAAGAGGTGTAGGGCTTCTGTCGTCTTGGTTAGGGTGATGCAGTGTAAATGCTTGGGGCTGGTGGGGAACAGGGGGCAGCCTACCGGGGAGGGGGCTGAGAGACCGGGGCTCTCAGATCCTCACTCTGCCCCTCATAGGTTGGGGGAAGTGCTCCTGGTGATGATACACACCACCGAGCCAAGGAAGGTTGTGTGGGTATCAGCCACCCCAGCAATTACTGCAGTGACTGTCAGTTGACCTGTGTTAGGGTGACTTATTTTCTAGTGTAGACAAGGCCCTGATCTCACTTATACCTATATCCCATGTTCTAAAGTCATATTTGTGTTTGCTCTGAAACTGTAAACGCTCACAGTCAGCAGAAAAACGTTACCAGGTGCGAAATAGGAGTTTGCTACAGCAGGTGTTATCTCCTGCCCAACCAAAGAATGCCCTTAGACCCCGAACAAACCACTGTGGAACACTAGAGGACAAAAGACTTCGCTAATTACTCCCCCAACACCCGCGAAGAGCAGAGGTGCAGGTGAATTGGTCCCAGAGTCTTGAGCTCTGAGTGAAGGAAATAAAAATCCCTCAGCAGAAGAAACATTTTGGCTGTGTGAACCCTGAAGGGCCAGAGACTCTAAACTGAAACCAGAGATCCCCCAGGGGCTGCCTCCTGCGTCTGCTTGAAAGACACTTTGAATCGACAGATCATTACAACTCTGTCGCTTTTAGGATTGAGATGGTAACTCATTTTGTGTGTATGTTTGCTTGTTTTAACCTATAACTTACTCCTTTTTCCTAGTTAGTAAAACTTTAGCTAGTTTAGCATGAGATTAGCTATAGGCATTGTCTCTGATGTAGGATCTAGAGAGTATCAGTTGATCTGGGGTGAGTGACTGGTCTCTTGGGAGTGGAAGCAACCTAAATGTGGGGTGGTTTTTGGTGTGAGTGACCATTTATCACTAAGTCCGGTTTGTCTGAGTGGCAAGATAGACTGGAGAGTCTAAAGGGTCAGTCTGTGACTCCATGGTAAGACGGTTATAATAATCCAGGCGTTCACACTTGTTACTGGCTTGGTGAAATCTAATTATAGAACATACCAACATTTGGTGTCTGGTCTTTTTTTGACAGTCTGCTCTGAGGTTGGCACTCACAGGTGTGAGCTCTCCAGACAGCAGGAAAACTTGGTTTCAAAGATACTGCACCAGTATAAAACAGGAGTAACTCAGTACAGAGTCAGGCGCACACTTACCATTTTGGGAACATTTCATGGCAACTTGGCAGGGAGAATGTGAAGTGTTACATGATATCACAATAGGAAGGCTCTTTGATGTCCTGAATAAGGGATGGCCCTGTTTTGGCACAAAGTTCACTTTAGGCCTCAGTTTCAAATGTGCAAAAGGTGAAGGTGGTCAGACTTCAAAATGAATCATGCATGTTTTGCACACCTCTTGGAAAACAAAATCCTTGTTTTCACCATAGAACAGATACAGCCTGAGCTCTGCCAGCTCCCACACAAGGACCAGCCAGCATGCCTCAGCTTTGATCTGGAGGGAACACTTCTCAGGCTTTCAGGTAGCTCTGATCCCCAGGTCTGTATGCTGAAGTTGCAATAAGGGAAGCTAGTTGTGATGTGAACTTACAACTGGATCGAGCCACCAACTCTGTCCACATATGCCACTGAACAGCCTTCAGAAGTTACTTCTTGGTTACTACTTACCTGGTTTAGGTTTGAATGTGTGACCTGCAGATAACTGGCACCATAGCACCTATTCTATGAGCTACCCAGTTCCCATAACTCTGCTTCCTTTCTGGAACCCTCATCACCAGGCTGAGAAGACCTCCCTCGCCTACAGCAGCTTGATTTGATGAGGGAACAATCTCCATGAAAAGACATCTCAAGTGTGCTGAATACTTAATGCTTTGTACTTCCATGCTGGAGCCTTGGTTTCATTTTGTTCTTGGAGCCTGCTTGACAATTCTGTGTTTAGCCACAGAACAGGTGTAGCACAGGCAGAATTTGACCCAGTTTAGCGGTTAAAATCAATTACCTTGGCCTATATTTGTAGTGGACGTAAGCCAGGGGTAGTCAGTTATCTTTTTGTCAAAGTCCAAATATTTTGGTCAAGGTATAGTCAAGGTCCAGACTCCCGAGAAACATTTTTCACACTGCAAATGCCCCTGTTCCACAAACACACACAGTGCCGTGCATTAGTAATATATCCCGTCGCTTATTTTTAGTGCATTAAATGAAAAATAAAATCAAACCACTGTATAACCAAAAAATAACCTCCAAGAAAGACAATCGGCTGGTTCGCCTCAATTCCTTCCTTGCTTAATTTGAGCGATCACTAATTCACAGAATAGTGTACTGGAGTTTGCACTGTCAGAGAACAAGAAGGTAAAAATAACAATAATGACGATAGATCTTGTGGTCCGGGGTGGGCCTGTGGTCCACCTCTCGACAACCTCATCTTAACCTGTGGCGCCAATCCCCAAGGACACTGATGGTCGCTCCTGTTACATGCATCTGTTCTCATTAGGAGCCATATTTGTTCAGCCACTTGCAACCAGGTCCTGCTCAGCTGCCAGGACCTCCACATTTCTGCCTCTTTGGAAGCACCATGCAACAGCCGGCAAATGGGGGCCGAGGATTCTGCAGCCCGTCTCCTACGGCACAGCTGCCAGCAGCTGAATGTGGCATGGCAGAGGAGAGTGGCTGAGGATCAGGGTTGGCTCTGACTGGCTGCAGAGCCTGCGGTCACAGATGGGTTCCCCGGCCTGGTGGCAGAGAGGCCTGCATGGGGTCCCCTCTTCGCCCTTCTCCCCACACCATAGCGGGAGCGCGAGAAGGCTGAGCTGCGCCTCTGAACCCCCAACCCTGCCTGCCTCCAGACTTTAGATCAGCCAGGTGCTGAGGGAGCCCGGTGAGAGATGAGGCATGCAGGAGAGGAAGGGGCAATGGGTGTGTCTCCGTCCTTTGCTCCCTGAGTCCCAGTTGAGTCCCCGCTCTTTCTTTCTCTGATCCCCTCCCCAGGTGGTGCTGTCCCTGCTGGATCTTTCTCCTCCTGCCCTCTTTCTGTTTCATGTTGCTTGCACAACCCTTCCTTTTTCAATACTCTCCTTTTTCCCACCGCCTCTCAAACTCCCCACCTGGCACTGGTGTGTGTTGGCGCCCAGCCAGCTCTTCCTATTTTCCCAGGCATCCGTGTTCTGCTCCATCTTCTTCTCCTCCCCCAAACCCACTACTGCAGAAACCTCCGCTCTGTTTGTGCCTGCATTAGCATTTCTGCTGACTGCAAGAATCGGTTTAATTTCATGGGTGTCATTTCCTTCAAGAAATCTCTCTCTGAGCAGCAGCCCGACGAATCCCTGATAAAACATATTTTCCTACGGTAATGATTTTATGGGCCCATAAGTCATGAATTTATTATAATCTCAGCCCCTGTTGCTGATTGCTGGAAAATGCAAAGTAATTAACAGCGAGTGGTAGCAGCTATTCCCACCTGGTAGCGTGTTCTTTGGTACGCTGATGGGTTTGATTAAAGTAATGACTACAGTGTAAAGCCTCACTGTAAAATATTAGCATGATTAATGCGGTATCCTAAATAAGAAACAAAACTAATGGGCATGGAGTGAGAAATTTAAAAAAAAAATCCCCCTCCCTCCCTCATGCTATTGTTCTGGCTCATTTATGCCTTCCTTTCTGTTAAATAATGTATGGATTTCAGGGCCAAGGGGCAGGCTAGCAGTGCATATCGCAGTCTCAGAACATCTTAAGTGCTTGTGTTAATTTCTCCCTCATCCCGCCTCCTTCTTGGATAGAAAGGGGAGAGAATCAAGTTGTCTGAACTTGGTGTTGACTTGAATGCAATTTTATTTGGATCTCAGGCAGCTTGAATGAACTTGGGTAGCAGGCAGACTCAGTTTATGGCCTTGTCGAATAAAAATCCTGGGTCGCTAGGAGGGCAGTGTTTGTGGTTCCATAACTAAGAGTAAGCTGCGTTGCGTCTAAAGCAGAGAATCAGAAATCTTATACCTCAGAATGTAGTGTGTCCTCCCTGCGATTGTGGCACTTACACTGAGAAAACAGTGGTGCTGTTCATGGTTTTTTTAGAATGTATAAGTAAATCTCTTAATTTGTTTGGAAAAATTAATTTAAAAACAGGTCTCAAGAAACTTTGTCCTTTGTCAGATGTTTGTGTTTTTCTTTTTTAAAAAAACCACAAATGATCTGGCTTCTGGAAAACAAATGGGAAAACATCTGCTTTATTTTTTTTCCCCCAAAAACCTGGAGAAGTTTCTAAAACCATGAGAACTTGTCGTCTCTCCCCCCCCCCCCCCCCCGCCAAAAAAAAAAAATCTTGACCAACTTTAGTCTCTAGACTTCCGGCTATTAAACTATATGCTAAAGTAATCTTAGTGCCCTCTGAGTTCTCTCTTTCTAGTAGCAAGGGGTCATGATATGTGGAACCACTGACCTTAATAAACTACAGCCAGGCTTTCAGACAACATGAGTTCCAGCTCTGTCTCTCTTATTTACCAGGGGTTGATCGCTCACTGAAACCTTGTACGGCACACGGAAACAGCTAGTGGCTGAATAACATACTGCAAGGATCCCAATAACCTTTTTTGATCTATCTTTCTAACAAGCTATATAGACTATTAAAGTAAAATAAATGTCTCTAGAGCTGCATTTCAGAGCTGCAATTATGAACTAACGTACTGCAAGCAAACAGAGGGTAATGGTGAAGTTTGCCAAACTTGTCGTGGTATTCTCTCTCCTCATGGTATGCAGTTTTTCAGTACTAAAAATATGATCGTTCGCTTAGAAAGAGATTTAGCCCCAGTCCCTGCAGGATGCTTTTTTGGCCCTTCCCATATCTTTACAATCTCTCTCCCAAGCAGCAGCACAGCTGTAGGAGATTGGAGCTTTGTGGGTCCCTCAGTACGTTAGCCATTCAGGCTGTAGAAAGTGCTGGGCGATGTGTAAGAGAATGTTCACACAACAACTAAAGGACCATTATACAAGGGCACAGCAGGAGGGGACTGGGGTTTTATACGGACTGTACCAACTCCTGAGTTTCCTCTTGCTGATTGGCATTGTTCTAACTCGTTGTTCAAAGATCAAAAAGCGGTCAATGTTGGCTGGACTCTGCTCCTACTGACCAGCGATAGCTAGGCCTCCATGGCCTTCAGGGACTATTGACTTGCAATGGGAGCAGAGTTAGGCCAACAGTGAGTGCCTTGGATAACCCCACCCTACATCTTTTGACATGGCTGTGAAGTGTGCCTGGTGCTTGGCAGACAATCCGCTAAGCCAGGGTGAGGTTTACCAGGTGATGACAGGGTAGGGGAGCTCAGGCCATGGATAGACAAGGGTTGCAGCAATTGAGGCCTGAAGACTTTCTCTTGTTGCCTTTGTCTTCCTTTTTAGTTCGAGCCACCTGGGGAAAGATGGTGGTAGCATTCCACTCAAGTTTGACCTTCTCCCAAATATTGCCTCCATCCAAAAACCGTCTGGATGTTCTCTGCTGGAGTGATGAGCAATGAAATTGCTAGCTCCACTGCTGTTTAATTGGTTAGTTGGGCCACTCTGAAACAAACCCCCCCAGTGAGAAGAATGGCAACATTTTTCATCTCTCTTAGACTTAGATGGATTATTTCAGGTTGTCTGTCTACAGATTTAGACTGTGTGTTGCTGGGGTCATGTCTGGAAGGTTTTCTTGGCAACCAGAAGTGTTTAAAAATGTTCTGGAGGTTATTTCAGAAAGTTTTGGGTGTCTGGCATCTCAGAAAATCAGCCCCGTACTCTTTTTAAAAGAGAGATGCAATCCAGCAGAAACCAATGTGGGGGCCTCCAGAGATGTGCTGATATGATACCCCATAGTGCACTGCTTCAATCTTGCCTATTAAATATATTTCTCTCTCCTTTTATCCTCCCCTCCTTCCAGTTTGTCCTGACTTCCTGGGTAGAGCCTTCTATTACTATTCCTTCTAAAGCACAGCTTTGGGAGTGGCTTCAGGCATCTCTCCTGCCTTGAAGTTTATACAGAGAGATTTTTTTTCTGTGCTAATCACGCAGATGAAATTGAGCTGTAATGCAACTGGTAGCAGGCAGCGAGAACAGAGCATGCATTTCGGCACATGCACCGATTCCCAAATCGCCCTCAGATCAATACAAATGAATGCAGACAGCCTCAAAAAAAAAAAAAGCATGTTTTTTTTTTTTTTTCTTTTAAAAACACAGACAAAACAAAACCTGCCATCTCCTTTTATTCCACCTCCTCACCATCCTTTTTTTTTGGGGGGGGGGGGGATGAGGAGGAAGGCGGATGAAGATAAAATTGACGCTGGTACTAGAGAGAGATACTGACTCTACACACATCCGTACTAAAGAAAATTACTGCATTTGTCAGGGAGGATTTATACGTGCTGTGAGTCCATCAGTGTCAGCATAAATCAAGGCTGACCTTTTTAGCATCTTCCCACCAAAAAGAAGCAGTTAAGTTTTATGTCTACATTCTGCTCAGCTACTCAAGGTGAGTGAGAGATGCTCAGTCCTGGGAAACTTTGTTCTTAGTATGTTGATTGTTTGCCTGCTTTGTTTTTTCCCCTCACGGGTACACTACAGCTCATACACAGGCATCTTCAAGCCATCTGATGGTTAGCAGTAGTCATAAAGAAGCCTTTATTTAGCCTTCATGCTACCTTTCATACTCAGAGCTCAGCCCTGGCCCATGCTGCCTCATTGTGAATAGGGAGTATTTGGGGTGGGGGGACATCTATACCCGAGATAGTCCTTGGCTAGTAGGGACATTCTTGCCAGTGTAAAACAGACCAGCCACGAGGTTGCTCTAAAGTCCCTATTGAAGAGAGCATTTAGACACATGTTGAATCCCGTTGATTTCAGCGAGAGTTAAGCATCTCTCTAAGTGCTGTGCTGAGTGGGGATACTTTCCTGAGTCAGGGCTAATATACACCAGGGCTGGTGGCCTCCAGCCTGCCCCAGGGTTGCTGGGGTGTAACACAACCTCTTTCCTTCCCCCAATCTCTCTGAGGTACCAAGCTCAGCTCAGGACCAACTGAGGCCTGAGCTCCAAGTGTTTCCCAGGTCTTGTCTGCCCTGAGGGTGTGAGGCTCGTGGAGGGACAGCCAGTTCCAGAGGGGTTCCAGCAGCAGGGCAAGCTAGGAGTGCTTGGAATAAATCGGTCACGCCCCATAAGTCTGCCACTACAAACCCTGTCTGGGCCCTGGAGCATCCCCTCCATGACCTGCCTCTCCTCAACATAAACTCCCTGCCCTGGGGTCCAAGCTGGGCAAAAGCTTCTCTCTGGAGGGGTGGGGAGGGAGCAGGTATTAGGACTGGGATCTGCAGGTAGGCAGTAGGCCATGGCAGAGGTTTGTGTGGGAAGGGGCATGGCCAGGGGAAGATGTGACAGGTCCTTGTTGAGAGGGAGGGATGGTAGCTGCAAGTGGGGTCTGGGCATGAAATGAAGGCATTCTCCCTTGGTGATCTATGGGTTGAGGCCAGCAGAAGCAGCCCCACCAGGGTGGCAGCCTCTTGCTTCCCGCGCAGCTCTGTGTCTCGGATGTCGTGCCCTCTGGAGGCTGTGCTGCATTCCAAGGGCCACATCGTGCCCTGCTGTGACGTCAAGTGTGTGGTGGGGGTGGGAGCCATGTATCAACATAGCGAAACCCGCCGCTCAGACGTGTGACGGGTGCAGCCTACAGACTAGCTGGCAACCCCGCAGGGTTCTCCACTGCAGTATGCTGTGACCCTATCCCCTGCCCTGTGCACGCATGAGTAATCCTTCATACCCACCCCATGCCTGGCAGGATTTGGTCCAGAGCACTGCACTTGGCCAGAGCCTGATCTGTTGGGAATACATTAAAATAAAGGCACCAGCCCCCCGTTTTTTTCTCCAGTAAATGCAATATCACCTCTCTTTTTTTATTTTTACAGATGGCTATACACACAAGTGGGCCGGGTCCCTAGCAGGGGGAAGTGGGCACTGAAGTCAATGGACACTCATTTATACCACCTGAGGATCTGGCCCAACTATGTCTATTTCAATGAGTGATAACTCAAGTTTTCTCTCTTGGATCAGGCCCTTTAAAAAAAAAAAATCCCACTGAAATCAAGGGAAATCTCTCTTGTCTTCAGTAGGCCTCTGGAATAGGCCCTAAAAATTAGATGGTGGAAATAAATGCTGCTGTAATATCATGGCTCAGTATTTAAACACAGTGAGGCAGGTCCCTGTTATGGTTCCCCATTGAGCCTAATTCAGCTACATCTCCATGTGAAATGTTTATTTTAACAGTAATGCAGAATAGCCCAAAGGACCAAGTTCCTCCAAGGCTCCTCACTGAATTGCCCGTTTCTTGTGTAATTAAGCTTTCTGCTTTAACACAGCATTTGAGTCTCCTCCTGAGTGGCATGTACCCTCTGCCCAGAAATGGCACATGAGTCAATGGCACCATTCCCTTCAGTGGGGCTAGGATCTCTAAATGTGCCTTTTCTGTCAGGCCTCCTGCCCCAGGATCACCAAGCACTTTACAAATGTTAATGGATGGAGCATGGACGTTATTGGGCATGGTTTACAGATGGGAAAAGTTAAGCCATAAGGAAATTGGTGGCAGTCAGGAATAGAGGCTAGACCTCCTGACTCCCTGATCAAGCCAGAAAACCATGTCCCTGCCATCTTGTTCAGAGTTGTTGTCTCTTCAGCTGAACCAGGCATTCCCCAAATTCTAGTTCCAGCGCTAGCATTAACTCCTCTGACGGTGGGCAAAGTCCTAACCTCTCCGCCTTGCTTTCCCCTTCTCTATAATGGGGATGATAAACACCTCTCACGGGGTGTTGTGAAGATTAACCATTTAATCCCCGTGAAGCACTTTGGAGATAAATCCAATCGAACAGTTTGCATTCTTGTATGTGTTCTGCTTTAGCTTTGGCTCCATTCCTCTGCCGGCTTGCTCGTTATGCCTGAGCACAGGGGTCCTCTCCAAAGATGCAGTTTTGGCAGCAGGCAATTCTTGACAAGACAGCTGTCTCGTCTTTGACAAGCCGTGAGTTTCAGCCACTCGTTGCTGAGAGAAGGAGACTGAGGATAAATTGGATTTTGCTGCTGTTTTCTCCCATTGTGGGCATGAAAACACAATCATGGCTGCAAATCCTGCCCAGCAGCATACCTCTTGTAATGCAGTGAGCAGAACTAGCTGGTACAGCCGAGAGAACAAATTTTCCGGTTGGAAAATTTGAACCAGCTATAGAAAACCTGCTCCCCCAACAGCTGTCTCTGTCTGTTTCTCTTCCTTCTGTCTTTTTGTATCTCCTTCGCATTTCCTTCCCAGCTTCACCTAGGACCAGTTCTAGGAAGAGGCAAGCAGGGCAGACGTCCTGGATGTCAACTTCCATGGGTTGCTCAGCCCCCTCCCTTTTCTGCTTGGCCACTTCGAGGTTCAGGGACTGAAAATATTTTCCACCCCGGCCGGCAAAATGCCTAGGGCTGTTTCTGGCTTCACAGCCTCTCCCTCCTCATCCGCTAACATGCCCAGCAGTGAAATCATGTTGACATTCAGGTGTCTTCGCTGGACTTCAGAATTAACATTCCAAGCTGACTAATGGAAGCAGGGGACTCTCCGCGTCTCAGAGCTGTTGTCCGGAGCTGTCTACAAACCCAAGATAAGGCTGCACCAGTTGTGTACACATCATATTTGGAGTGTTTTCTTGGTAAGCACGAGGGCTTCTTACTCTTTCAAATGAGTGCTGCAGCATCTTGATTATTCCAGGTAGCCCAGATAAATGTCTCAAGTGGGTTGGATGTTTGACACACTGACTGCAGAGTTAAACCAGTCTTCAAATCACTTAACCTCTTCATTGCTGGCTCCCTATGCCATTACTGCTGCTATAGTCCAGTGAGATAAATAGAGTGCTAGGATGAGGATGACGGATGGCTCAGAGGACTGGAAGCAGGCGATGGAGTCTCTCACCTCTCGGTCATTTCATCTGGGTCAAATACAGCCCAGAATAATGGTGACTGAAAGTCTTTGCTATGCAAATATTGGTTAGCATGATAAATTGCACTGATTGGAACTTTTGTTGGCAGCCTCAGCGAACAGCTTGAAAATCAAAGGGACTTTGGAGTCTGAGAAGGTTCCACCAGGCCAGGTTTGTGGTTCGTCTGTGGGGAAGCTGGCTCAGCCTTGCTGTGACCTGTTGTGTGGCTAGATAGCTTCCTTTCCTTCTCAAAGGGGCCTAAGGGACTTAACAGAAGAGTAGCTAAGTTAGCTGGAATAAGGGCCCAAAGAGTCAGGTGCTAATGTTACCCAGTCACACTCCAACATTAAACAGGTTTAAACAAGATTGGAGGTTTGCTGTACAGAGACCTCAGCATGCTTAGTGCCATGGCAAACACCCCATTATAAAAATCCTTTTAATCCTTCCTTAAAAATACAGAAGAGGAAAAACAGTTAAAGCATGTGAGATTTAAAATATTAAGTGAGGCTTTTATTTTAACATCATTCCTTGCCCCCTTTACCTAAAAGAGTTTTTAGAAAGAATCACTCCAGCACTTCTTTGACAGTCTCTTAGATGGTGATAACTGCTTTTTGGGGACCAGAGAAGAACTTAGTTGAGATAAGCTAGAGCTGTTTTTGTTGCTGCTGTTAAAGTTCAATCCTGGCTTCTAGAAGACAAAACAAGACAAACAAGAAGGGAGAGAAAAGGCCTGCACGGCTAGAAAATGCAGCTTCTGTTTCTTTTGTTGATTCTCACTTGCAGCCTCACTGCTGGAAAAATGCAGGCTTGGCACATGGTCTGATCAGCCACTCTCTCACTCGGCAAACTTGCACCAGCATCAGGCTATTTAGGGCCTTGCATTTAGCTGCCTCTTTCTGATCACAGGCTTACAGGAGCATTGCAAAATGTGACATCTACACTGGCCTTTTTGTTGGTTTTAATTCAACCTCTTTTTTGCTCCTTTCCCATCAACACTTGTTTGAGGTTATTGTGACCTTTTATGAATTGTCATTCCCTTCGTACAGTTGAGCTCACAACTACAGTGATTTTGTAGGCTCAGTTCATCACAACACTAACCATCTCCCTTTGACTTCCAGTGTGATGTGGGTGCCTAAATTCTTTAGGCTCCTTTGAAAAACCAGTTTAAATCCACTGCGAGTGACTTTTTGGCCTTTCAAATGTCAGGATGGGCCTGTCCATTCATCAGCTCAGGTGATACATTTCCCCAAGGATACGTGATGCTCTGGCAGCTGCTTGAGGATTAAACAAGAAAACTTAGCTGTTAACTACAGTCAAAAACAGATGCCGATACAACGGTCAAGCATTGCAAGGGCGACATAGTGTACATTCCTGGCAATGGTGCAGGTTTAAATATGAATCAATATCTAATGTCCGTCTGTAATGAGGTCCTTTCAGGCTTTGGGAAGCATTTTTCACTGACGGTCACTCTTCTGTTTTTACTTTTTCTCATCTTTACTTTTTCAGCCCCATGCAACTGAATGTTGATTTCACATTCCATTCGTTCTTAAGCATCTTTGAAATCCTATCTTAACTACTCCGAAACAGTGATGGTGATTGGCTTGTGAGAGGCTGGTGGAGGTCTAGGGGGGTTGATTATGTGGATCCTAGAATGATCTGATTTTAATTGCAGTGCAGTAGTTTGTTTGGCAGTTATGGTGTCGGCTCTAAACTTCCTGCCACCACTTGCACTAAATAAGACAGAGCAGATATATAAAGGTCCAGAGAAGGGCAATGAAAATCGGAGGGCTTGGGATGGGAAATGGCTGTCGTGAGGAAAGATCAGTGAGGACTGTTTAGTATGGGAACTGGGGATGCATAAATACTGAATGGTATACTGCAGGTTGGTCAGGCACTCCTGTCTACTCTGTCCCATGAGACCAAGCAAGTGGTGTATTCTGATGCCTTGAGCACTGCACTGGGAGCTGTGAACTCCTGAATTCAAATCACCATTTGACATCGTTAGTAGTCAAATAGTGTCTAGAGATACTAGGTGCTGCACTGACGTGGTAAGAGACTTGCCTGCCCTTAAGAACTTGCACTCTAGATAGACACTGTCTATTCCCATTTCACAGATGGGGAACGGCAACCCAGTGAGACGAAGTGACTTGCCCGCAGCCCAAGGTGGCACAGGAGGACTTTGGCGGAGTAAGGAGTTGAGCACTGATCTGTTCAGTCCTGGTGCAGCTCTCTCACTAGAGGTCTGTCCTCCTGTATCCTAGAGCAAGTTCCTTAACCTTCTCCATGCCTAAATTTCCCCTTCTGTGAAATGAGGATAATGACTAACAAGCGAAAGCCCTTACAAAGGCATTTTCCAGTTTTTGCCTTCCACCATGTTCAGTTAAGCAGTTCCTATTTTCACAGCTAATTCTGGACCTTAAATTTAACTACCTCTAACAGGGCAGGAGCTGAAAGGTTACGGAGTCATGCTGTGGCACTACAAAGCAAGGCTTGCAGTGCCAGCAAGGTGTCGGCTGAGTTTTCCTCGCAGCCAGGTGGTGGACATTTGTGGGTGCCTGCATATCAAGGCATTGTCACGCTCACTGTAGAACAGCTGGCCTATGACAGCATTAGGAGGCACTTGCTACACCTTCTCAGTATCAGGGATATGGCAAGACTCACTGGCGATCTTGTCCCATTTTTCGTCCATTTGTGTCTGTCGATTTTTAAGCCTTTCGAGGCAACGATTGTACAGGACTCAGCATGATGGGACCTCCATCCTCACGGCGGGCCTGTGGGCACCACTATATTATATGTATGTTTACTACCACGCCATGGTTGAAAAGGGAGCTATCCCACAAACATGAGAGATCTCCTCTCTCTCACTGGTGAGATATTCATTCCTGTGCAGCTTGTTAATCGGTGACGGTTTGGGAAAAGTTTTGTGCTTGTCTGTGGCCGATCTGCAGTCCCCGAGAGGGCTCATTCAGCCTTATTTGCTGAATGGTGGTTACCTGCATGCTTTTGCTTTCCTTCGAGTGGGTCCTGAACCAATATCCCAGCACAGTGCTAGGGAGTCCTGTGCTTTGGGAAATGTAACTTCTGGGTGTGAGACTACAGCAGAAACCAGAGGGGAGAGTGCATCAAACCTTAAAACTTTGTGTGGGGAAAATTGTCAGATGTATCTAATTATTCAACTCCCTCCTAATAGGCCATGAAACCAAGGTCCTGGCTAGAATGGAGCAATGCTTTCTAACATAGAAACTTAGTGCAAATTGTCAAAACTTCAATGGGGAAAAAAGGGAGAACATGTTTTGAACCATTGGTCTCATTATTTTTACGTTCTAATTCCCTGAGGTCATGAAAGATCTCATGAGTAGGGAACATTTGCTCTGGCGTCCTGGCCAAACTAGTCGTAGTAATGCAGGAAATAATTTGCCAGCTTAAATGATCCTCCCCACCCCCAAAGTTATGACTGGATTTAATATTGTGTTCTACTTCCTCTTAAACAGTTGCTGTGTAGAAAGCCAGAGGGGGCTGAATTACACCGGGGGAGTGATAAGGTGGGACTCACCTGAGATGCCCTCCCTCGTCAGGTCATGGCACAATGGATGCACCTGTCTCAGTTCCCCCTGGCTCTGGCTATAAAGAGAACGTTCCCTGGGTCTATTCAATCTCTCACCTTTGAGCACATCTTTATTCTTGTGCATGTTCAACACTCCACAGAACTCTCATGATAAAACTCATTTTTTGCAACCCCCTGTGAGTGCAACAGATACGATGGCAGTACTTTTCCATGCTCTCTCGAGGGACGTGGGTTACGCTCGCCCTTCCGAGAATCTGTTCAGATGCCGTTTGCCCTTGATCCAGGGCATCTGCCTGAGTGTTCCCAGAATCACTTCCTTCACACAACACTTCTCCAGTAGCCCCAGGTCGGGTCTTCCCTGACAGAACTCCCTGCAACGTTCCACTCAGCTACACCTGGCTGCCTGTGAATTCAGGGGATCCGCCTTCCAGCGTCACCCCTGTTGTTTTGGTCTTTGTGACTTCTTCCTAGAGGTCTCTGCCCAATTTCTCCTTTAACATGGCAAGTGTTCCCCAGCTCTGGCCACTCCTCACCATCAATCTTTTGCTCTTTCCAATGGCTCTCTGTACCAGCTCTCCCCTGCCCTTCTTTCTCCCTGGGATTCTCCTTTCCTATTCATGGAGCTCTCACCTCTCCTCCTGAGTTTCTCTCTCCTTTTATATGACCCAGGTGCCTTCTTTCAACCCCAATTGGGAGATAGCTTATGAGTCACATGCACCCTGGACTCTGCTCCTTCTGAAAGGGACTGGTCACCCTGCGACAGGGGGATAAAGAGGCAATTACTAATTTAAGTTTGTAAAACACTTAATTTCTGGCTCACTATTCCTGAAAGAAATCTAACTGTACTGGTGAGAAGAAATCTCCTAGTTACTGCCATGGGTAGAGTGCTATTGGAGGGAAAACCTGTGATCCTGAGTGGCAAGAATGTTGCACAGCAATGATAAGGAAGTGTTATTTACTCCTCCTCATTACACACAAACGAGGGGTCACCAAGTGAAATTAATAGGCAGCAGGTTTAAAATGAACAAAAGAAAGTATTTCTTGACACAACACAGTCAACCTGTGGAATTCCTTGCCAGAGGATGTTGTGAAAGCCAAGACTATAACAGGGTTCAAAAAAGAGCTAAGTTCATGGAGCATAGGTCCATCAATGGCTATTAGCCAGATGGGCAGGGATTGCTGTTTGCCAGAGGCTGGGAATAGCTGACGGATGGGTCACTTGATGATTACCTGTTCTGTTCATTCCCTCTGAATCACCTGGCATTGGCCACTGTCAGAGGACAGGACACTGGGCTAGATGGACCATTGGTCTGACCCAGTCTGGCCATTATGTTCTTATTAGCGCAATAGCATTTTAAAGGGAATTCATAAGGGGAATGCCCGTAGCTGGCTTTCCCTGCTGGTCTAGGGGGATCTACATGATAGTTTCTCCTGTGCATTGCTGTAGATGGGGTGTCTTGCTCTTCTGGTGTCCCACAAGAGTACAATGTTATCAAAAGACTTCTAACAGTAGCCTCTCAGCTTCTCAGTGTCCTCTCCAGCAAGCAACCCTGAGACACAGCCTGCCTTCCCTGTTGTGGTCAGAACTCTCTGCCGGCTCACAAAGCAAGTGATCTGCAACACAGCAGAAATGGGCCAGATCATAGCTGTGTAGGACTGGAAGGGACCTCGAGAGGTCATCTAGTCCAGTCCCCTGCACTCATGGCAGGACTAGGTAATAACTAGATCATTCCTGACAGGTGTTGGTCTAACCTGCTCTTAAAAATTTCCATTGATGGGTATTCCACAACCTCCCTAAGCAATTTGTTCCAGTGCTTAACCAGCCTGACAGTTAGGAAGTTTTTCTCAATGTCCAGCCTAAACGGCCCTTGCTACAATTTAAGCCCATTGCTTCTTGTCCTATCCACAGAGGTTAATGAGAACAATTTTTCACCCTCCTCCTTGTAACAACCTTTTATGTCCTTGAAAAGTGTTATCCCGTCCCTCCCAGCCTTCTCTTCTCCAGATTAAAGAAACCCAATTTTGGGGGGGTTCAGTGGAGTTGCAGCAGGGGTGGATTGGGTCCAATGTTCCCTGGTGAGAATGGGGCCGCAACAACATCTGTTGGCAAAGATGGGAAGTGGATGCTGATCGGAAGAGAGTGGGCAGAGGAAAAGCTGCTTAACGTCTTCCAAATTATGCTCACTGGAAGCGGCCAGATACTGGCTTTGCTTCATCACTGGCTTGAACTGTCTGTGCTTCCTGACAAACCCTTGCACTAAGTGACATCTTCATTTCCTGTGGTAATGATGCTGGACAGCTCTAAAAGCTACGGGCTTGTGCTTTCCATTTCCCTGACATTCATCTGCGTGGCAGCATCTCTGCTTTTGCTGAAGACTGGTCTTTTAACTCTTTCCCTGCTCTTTGCATGTATGTGGTATGTAGAGACATCGCTGTGCTCATGGGGAACAGGTTGTCATCCCCAGAATTTAGTTTCCAAAGCCTGTTCTGTTCTCAGTCTCTTTAGGTGCTAACCATGGTGCTGGGCTTCTTAAAAGGTAGACATTTATCCAGTGGGAAACATATATAGACCATTAGAGGTTCCACAAGAAACCACCAAAGAACAATTAGATGTGAAGGCTTAGGGATGCTCAGTGGACTTGTGTGTCCAGGCCCTCTGTTCCCCCTTGTTAGGGTCAGTGAGGGCTGTATGTGGCTCCCTTTAGTTACACACTTCAACTGGATTTTTAGATTAAGGAAAGCAACAAGACAGAACAAAAGTAAATCTCCTCTAAGAGGCTGCAGCCACTCTGAGGGCAAAATGGCTGCTGTCTCTGCATACAGGCAGAACTGTTAGACTTATCATAGAACTGTAGGGCTGGAAGGGACCTCACGAGTTTGTCAATCCCAACCCCTTGAGCTGAGGCAGGACGGAGTATACCTAGGCCTTTCCTGAAAGGTGTTTGTCCAACCCGTTCTTAAAAACCTGTGATGATGGGGATTCCACAACCTCCCTTTGAAGCCTATTCCAGAGCTTAACTACTCATATAATTACAGTTATTTCTGATATCCAACCTAAATCTCCCAGGCTTTAGATTAAGCCCATTACTTGTCCTAACCCTCAGTGAACATGGAGAACAATTGATCACAGTCCTCTTTATAACAGCCCTCACCGTGTTTGAAATCTGTTCTCAAGTCCCTCCTTGGTATTCTTTTCTCAAAAATAAACATGCACAGTTTTTTTTTTTACCTTGCCTCATAGATCAGGTTTTCTAAACCTTTTATCATTTTTGTTGCTCTCCTCTGGACTCTCTCCCATTTGTACACATCTTTCCTAAGTGCAACGCCCAGAACTGGACACAGTTCTCCCAGCTGAGGCCTCACCAGTGCTGAGTAGAGCGGGACAATTACATCCCATGTCTTACACATGACACTCCGATTCATACACTCCAAAATGGTTAGTCTTTTTTGGAGCTGCATCATATTGTTGATTCATTTTCAGTTTGTGATCCATTGTAACCTCCAGATCTTTTACAGCTGTTCTACCACCTACACGGTTATTCCCCATTTTGTAAGTGTGAATTTCATTTTGTTTTTTCTTCCTCAGTATAGTACTTTGCATTTGCATGTATAGAATTTCATTATGTGGATTTCAGGCCAATTCTCTAATTTGTCAAAATCCATTTGAATTCTAATCCTATTCTCCAAAGTACTTGCAACCCCTCCCAGTTTGATGTCTTCTGCAGATGTTAGAAGCATATTCTCTACTTCATTATCCAAGTCATTAATAAAAATATTGAATGGTACAGACCCAAAACCGACCCCTGCAGGACTCCACTAGACACACCCTCCAGTCTGACAGCAAACTATTGATAGCTACTCTTTGAATATGGTTTTTCAACCAGTTGAGCACCTACCTCATAATAATTTCATCTAGATCACACATCCCTAGTTTGCTTATAAGAATGTCATGTGGGACTGTGTCAAAAGCCTTACTAAAAACTAGATATATCACGTCTGCTGCTCCCCTTGCATCCACTAGGCCAGTAACCCTGTCAAAGAAGGAAATTAGGTTTGTTTGGCATTATTTGTTCTTGACAAATCCATGCTGACTATTCCTTATAACCCTATTATCCTCTAGGTGCTTACAAACTGATTGTTTAATAACTTGTTCCAGTATCTCCCTATATGTTGAAGTTAGTCTGACTGGACTAGATTTCCACGGATCCTCGCTGTTCCCCTTTTTAAAGATAGGTACTGTATTTGCCTTTCTCCAGTCCTCTGGGACCTCTTCCCTCCTGCATGAGTTCTTGAAGATAATTGCTAACAGTTCCGAGATTGCTTCAGCTAGTTCCTTAAGAATCCTAGGATGAATTTCATCAGGCCCTGCCGACTTCAATACATCTAACTTAGCTAAATAGTCTTTAACCTGTTCTTTCCCTAAAAGGAGCAGTCTGCAGAAAATAAAGACATCAGTGCCACGTGCAACAAATTTAATATCATTTCAAACGTTGTCCAAAGATGGTCACTTGAGCAATGAATGGTACTATACCTTACCCTTCACTGGCCAGAATCTAGGTATCTGTATGCCAACTTTTGCAATTTTATTGTGAGCCTTGTGACATTTGTTTACCATAAATTCCCAGATCATGGAGGCATGTGATTAAGAGAAAAATCTCAGTTTTCATTTGCAAAAGTAAGTGTCTAGCCTCAGGGTTGCATATAAAAGCTTGGAAATATGGCACAAATGTACCCTAAAGTCTCACAAACCAGAAGGCAAAGGAAAGGAACCCAAAGTATGTCTTTTAAAATTCCCATGGCTCTTTTTTGATGCCTGACTCATGATTTGCTCCCCTCTAGAGTTCACAATACTAGATGCTCTGTGGCAGTTCAACATACCGTGCTCCTGATTTTCCACTTGCTTCCATAATGGAGTTAGGCCAGTATGATGCTGGGGTGACAGTAAAATCGGGTGCATTGGCACTGGAACAATTAACCAAGCCGGTTGGGTTTCACATCTCCTTCGCTAAGGGTGGATTAGGTTAGTAAGGTTGGTATGGACTTCTTGGAGCAAGGCCTGTGGCCTTTTTCCCCTCATACTGAAGACTGAGTGGGGACATGATGATAATATGCAAGGACATGAAAGGTTGTTACAAGGAGGAAGGTGAAAAATTGTTCTTGTTCACCTCTGAGGATAGGACAAGAAGCAGTGGGTTTAAATTGTAGCAAGGAAAGTTTAGACTGGACTATAGGAAAAACTTCCTGTCAGGGTAGTTAAGCACTGGAACAAATTGCCTAGGGAGGTTGTAGAATCTCTGTCATTGGAGGTTTTTAAGAACCGGTTAGACTGTCAGGAACGGTCCAGTTATTACCTAGTCCTGCCTTGAGTGCAGGGGACTGGACTAGATCTACTGAGGTCCCTTCCAGTCCCACACTTCTATTATTCTGCACCTGGGTGTATGGCAGGCAATGTGACTACCCCAGTGCAAACCCCTAGCACAAACCGGCACAGCTACACTTTGCGCTGGTGCAAACTACCCTAGTTAAAATGCAGTCATGTCTGTCGCCATTTGCTTTATTACCTGATGCAGCAACACCTGGGGCTAATCCCTGGTATCTAAAATTGGGGCAAATCCCCAGTGCAGACAAGGCCTACATTGTCCCACTCATGAAACCAACACACTGCCTTAGTCGGGGCATCCAGCTATTGCTAGGGGTTTGGAGCTGAGAATTTTTCCAGGTGGATGGAGCTCCTTGTAATTATACATTCCTATTTTCACCCATAGATTTAAAGGCCAGAAGGGACCATTAGATCATCTAGTCTGACTCCCTGCCTAACACACCATAGAATTCGTGGCGAAGCCAGAGTGGCTCACATTTAATGGACCGTTCTAGCGGCAATGGTTAGTGCCTGGTATTTATGGAGAAAGTGTTCTTTGGAAAGATCCCGTTCCCCCGAATCCTCCTCCTCCCTGTGCTCCAACTTCCCTGTTACTAATGGAGAGGCAGGAATGGCTTTGTAGCAAAGGCAAAATCCCCCTTTCATTCCTCATGACATCAGCAGCCTCCTGCTGCTTTCTCCCCCTCTTCCCTCCTGTTTAAAAAAAGAAAATCCAGTGCTATTGCTGTTGCTTCCAACCCCCATGTTCTGGTTGCCAAGCAGGCAGTCTGAGCTAGTGTCCCATATACCATGTCTGGAGAGGAGGGATTATGCTGAGGGAGCCAGCCTACGACTTGGAAGACAGAGCTGCAAGTCCCTGCTTCACCACAGCCATCTTGTGTGCCTCTGGGCAAGTCACTTAGCCTCTGTGTTTATTCCTCTTCTGTCCAACGGGGACAGTAGCATTTTCCTCTCTCACAGGGGTGTTGGGAAGATACAGATTGTGAGGCTCTGAAATATTACAGTGAGGGGGCCCATATAAGTACCGGAGAGGGAGATTTTAATGGTAAACAATAACACTTCTGTAGGGTCCTCCATTTGAGGAGTGCAACATTTGCAAACAATGAATTGAGCGTTATGGTAACCCAGGGACTTTTAGGGCACTGTTGTAACTACAGCTGGTCAAAAAGAATTTTGCATTTTTAAAAATAATTTAAAATTGAGAAGAGGAAAAATGTTGGAACTTTAAAACCTTTCTACAGGTTGATCTGCCAGAACAGCTGAGGAAGAGGGACATCTCTTCTTGAAAGTTTCCCCTAGAGTTCTGATGTTGGAAAAACTGCAACCAGCTTTAGTGGTAGTCCCATGGTACAGACGGCAAACCAGAGGCACAGCCATGGGAAGTCACTTATCCAATCCTTCAGTCAGCAAAGATGAGGGATGAAGTCCTGGTGCCACTGACTTCAGTAGGGGCAGAAGTTTGCCCTAGAAGCTCTGGCCCCTAATTCTGTGCTTTCACCACTAAGCTATACGCCCTCAAAGCAGAGAAATAGAAATTGGTGTCAATTTTTAAGTGAGGAGTTATCTCTTCTTGGCATTGCCTGAGTTAAGAGGCCTGACTTTTAGATAAAAAAGGTGCCTCAAGTTAAATGCCCAAAATAACTATTAATAGTGTCACTGCCTCAAAATCCAGGTGAATGGATGCAAAGGAAACAAAATCTGACCTGAATTGTCAGTCGGAGAGTTACAGAAACACATCTGAAGTTACAAAACCCAAGGTGCCATTTTAAAATAATACATTTTTCTTTTTTGTACTTTTGCGCTTGCTGCCTTGGACACAGACTAGAATTGAAAACGACAATAACAAGATGGACTGTATTTTGCAATATTTCCAGCTTATTTCTTTTGCACACTAGGTGTCAAATTTTCCAAAGTACATAAGTGATTTAGGAGCTTAAGTTCCATTGCCTTTCAATAAGATGTAGGCTCCTAAGTCACTTGGTGCTCTTGAAATATGCTGGCTGGATAAGCATCCAAACCCTTGGGGTGTGTCTAAATAGAACCACCAAAACTTTAGAACTCTGACCATCGCTGATGTGTTAGCAGCACCCTTGGAATTTGCTTTTTATTAACCTTTATGGCAAATAGCTAGAAATGCCAAGACTTGTGCTGAGAAATGAATGGAAAAACTCACATGGATGCTCTTCCTGGTATTCCCCTAGGGAATCCAGCTCCTGTGTCTCCATCTGATTAGGGGTCTACTAGGAGATTTATTTATTCTGCTCAAAGCCTGCAGGCTTATAAACACAAGCTCTTTTCTTCAGTGGAATTAAAAGAAAAACTTCCATTTGATTTCCTTAGGGACTGGAGGCAGCTCTTACTTTCTCTCTCCTTCTCCCCACAGACCTTAGCATAGAAGTAACAGTAAATAGAGTAAGAGCTGGGAGTGGGGTGAGGAGGAGGACTGTGCTCTGAGTAGAAGAGGTAGTAGTTTTGTGTTGAGCTGAGGAAGCTGGTGTGATTATACACCCAATAAAATGTTCTCAGTTGCAACCAGGTTTCATGTCAGGAAGATGAAACGAGTTCTTTAAACTTTTAAAGAGGCAGTGGCAGAAGCAGTGACCGTGACACAGGAGTGTATGATTTGTCTTCTCATTCAGAAGAAGGAACTGCTTGACTTTGGGGGTGTGGGGAGGGGCAGATCTGTCCAGCTCAGGGTGAGGGAGAGCACACGTGCATTTAACCAGCATCTTGGTGAGGCGATGGAGATAAAGCACAGGCCCTTTCACTAATGACCACTGGGATCTAGCTTTTAGCCCTTAAACAACATCCGAGTGTAATAGAGTAAAATCCAAAGCACAACAGATCAAGTGAGTGATGTGACCCCTTTCTGGTCCATTGCTAAGGAAAACTGCAACTCTCCGGTGTAAGGAAAGCCACCAGAGAACAAGTGTTTGCTAGACTCAGGCTGATAGAGCTGCAGGCAAGCTGCAGTGTTCTGGACTGTAGTGCGTAGCCCCTGGAGTTGTCCTTTATCCCTGTGGAAAGTGAGTGTCTAGTGCTGCCAGGTCAGAATGGCAGGCTGGTACACCAGCGTCGGCGACAACACGATGTGCAAAGCAAGGAGAACCTGAATGTGGCCATATTGTGTTGCAATAGCACCGAGTAATCCCACTGTGCTAGGTGCTGTGCATGCACGTAGCTAAAGACCAACCCTGCCCTGAATACCTTGCATTCTAAATAGACAAGACAGACATGGTGCGGAGGAAAGGAAGAAAGGGTACTGAGGCAGCATGAAGCACCTGGCCTGCTAGAGCCCAGGATATTGCTCTGATCTCCTGAGTCCCAGCGCCTTAGCCAAGAGATCATCTCTCTCCAAGCAGAGTGCTTGGCTGCATTCAGTTCTAGCAGGGCCCCACTTCCGTAAAACAAAATCTTTAACAGCTACTGTGACAAGGTGCTTTGGTTTCCCCAGCCCCATAGGGATGGGGCCATGTGAAGCTGAGATTGAAGAGCTATATATTGAAGAGCTATGATACTCGCAGAGTCCAAGGCCAGAAGGGACTACGGGGATCATCTAGTCCTACCTCTATAACACAGGTGGCCACAGAGCTTCCCCAAAACCATTCCTAGAGCAGTTCTTTTAGGAACACTTCCATTATGATGGGGGGGCTTGAACAGCAGGGGAAATCTGGGAGGAAACATTCGTGGTTTCCCCTTTCTTTGTTTGTGCAGTGTGTGTGTGTGAGACATTGGAGAGATGTCCTTGTGAATGAAGGAGGTCCAGCACTCCTGTTGTTGAGTGCAAAGCCCTACCTGAAAACCTGGCGCCCTTCTCCCTGGCTGATTCATGATTGATGGGATCACTGTGACAGGGCTGGAGTGGGAGAGTTGGGAGGAGCCCATCTTTCAGGGCTTGAAGTCGCGGTGAGGCAGATGATAAATTCCTGGGCCCCATCCCCAGCACATGGCATAGCCTGTGCCAAAGGCTGTGGTCTCTGTAGAGCATCCTCTGAAACGAGGGCCTCTGTGTAGGACATAGTAATGGTGCCAGCCAATCAGAGCTCCCCCATCTGTCATCTCGCTTTCTACAGGCAGGGCTACTCCTGGATATGGTCAGAAGAGGCAGCAGGTCCCAAACTAGCACCCCCAAGGGGAGACTGAACCTCCCTTTGTTCCCACAGGACAGGCCAGGCAAAACGACAGTGTCACGAAGGTACAAGGGAAAAATAAGAGGAAGAAATAGCCAGCTTGCTAGACAGCCACTTATCACTGTGTCTCATTGCCTGCTTTTAATCACCCTGTCCCCCAAGCCTGCTGGTGCTGCTGTTCCAGCCTGATTCTCACCTGTGACACCACCTCCTTTTACACGGTAAGCTCCCTGGGACAGGGAATGCCTTCACTATGGGTCTGATTTTCTGAAGAGCTCAGTGCTCACCATACCAGGCTTGCCCATGGGAGCGGTGGGTGCTCAGCACCTCTGGAAATCAGGCCTGACTGACACCCCCAGCTCTGTCTACTGCTGGAGTAAAAAAAGGAACAGCTGGGATTGGTGATGTCTTACCCCCAGCTTCTCCAGGGGCAATGCCTCTGCAAGGTGCGAAACAGCCCTTAGCTCCATTTTTTACCACTTGTGCTTGAGATGGGGCCAGATCCCAACCTCTCTGAACTTTGGGAAGGCGTGGATCTAAACTGCACTTCCCCCAGTGAAATTCGTGTGGTCCTTTTCCCTAGTTAGTTCTCATGCCCTACCACAAGCAGTGTGTGTTTTGGATTAAAAAAGCCGGCAGGTTCTCTGAGGCCCTGCACCCTGTGGTGTCACTTTTGCTTGTGCCAGATCCAGAGCCCTCCCCACCACCGCCATGGGCAGTCATATCATACGCCTTCATGGCAGAGGTGTCAAAGACAGCCTCAGGGGGAAGACGGTAAAGGATTGCGTCCTAACTTCACATGGGGGGTTCATCCCCACATACAAACCCTGTTCTTATAGAAATGTGTAACAATCGTGAAAGCAAACCAGGGGCCAGATCCTTAGCGGGTGAAAACCAGCATTGCTTCATTGATGTGAATGAGTATACTGATTTACACTAGCTGAGGACCTGGCCTACTGGTTACAAAAACCTATCATGGGAGTGGAGGCAAATTCTGTGACCATGTCTCTCTAATCTCGATTACAGAGGATGGCCTTGTGATTAAGGCTCTGGACAGGGGTTCTGGATCCTGTTTCTGGCTCTGCCTCAAATTCCATGCGTGACTTTGGGCAAGTCATTTAGCCTCTCTGTGCCTCAGTTTCCTTTCTGTAACATGTCAGCTTGCTTTATCGGAGTGTAGGGTCTTTGGGCAGGGATTTTTTTATGATGTGTACATACAGCGCCTAGCACCGTGTGGGCCGTGATTGCAGCTGGGGCTTCCGTGCCTTAGTGTCATATATGCACTATATAGCAAATGGTAGAACAGCAGCCAAACTCATTATAAACTCCAGTGGTGGGAACTCTGGGATACTGTGGCTGGCTTTCATTGACATGTTGCTTTCCCTTCTTGGAATGTAAAGTCCTACTGGTGGTACGTGGGAAGCAATTCCATTCATTAGGCGCTCAAGTCAGGTTGCTGCAGCTCTGTGATTTCTAGCTTTGCCACTGAAAGCTCCTTGGTCTAGACGCTGCTGATGTGCCGCTGACGGCCCTGGGCGTCTCTTCCTAAGTCGCAGGCCATTAAAATATTTGTTTCTCCGCATATAAAAAAGCTTAATTCAATTCATATTCTCTGCTGGCGCTCCTCGGAGGTGAGTGCGTCCTCTCAGCGCGATGCCTCTGATGCCTGTAATTGACTTGAATGCATTGTGTCTCCCCTTGGAAATGTCACTAGCCCTTATCAAGTGCAATGCCAGGCAATTGGGATCAATATGTTTCTTTAGCTAAGCATATTAGGACATCATTGACAACCCCAGAGCATTCGCTCCTTTACTTGGACTTTCAGAAGCTCATTTTTTTTTCTTATATCGACAGTGATCCTGGGATTGCAGTACAAACACAGTAGTGAAGAGACGCCCAGTGACACCTCTTATGGGTGCTCACACTTTCTTATGGTGTTAATTTCCTCACCTCACTATGGAGACAGGAGTGGCAAGGGAGCATCAGGCTATCAGCAAATGTGTCCTAACGCCTTCTCCCATTCAAGAATGGCTGGAGGGATCACTTCCCCTCTAGTTCACCAACACTTAATATGCCCTTGACAACCTTACAGCAATTGCCTCCATAAAAACTTGGCAGGTCAGTGGTGTGCTGAGAGTTACGACAACTCACCAGCATGCCTTAGGCAGTCCAGAAGGGTGTCCTCCATGTGGCATGTCCTCATGTATGGTGCACACAAGGTCATGCTGGGTGGAGGTTTGTTCTACAAAGTGATGTCTTCCATTGGGGCCAGATGGAATAATCCCCAGCCCTCAGGCCACCAGCTGGACAACACACAGCCAGTGGGGCATACGAGGTGTACAATGCTTGCCTAGCGTAGGTAGATGGCACGCCGTTGCTGCTGGTGAAATTCAACTGGCTTTGATGGAGTTGTACCAGCAGAGCACTGGGGCCTACATCCTCAAAAGTATTTTTGCGCCGAACTCCCGTTGAAATTAATGGGAGTTAAGTACCTAGCTACCTTTTGAGAATCGGGTCCATTATAAGAAAAATGTTCAATACATTTTTAGTTGTTTACAATGTTACTGAGCAGCCAGCTCCAAAGAGAACCAGCACCTTGTGACCAGCCAGCTCTTCATGGACCATAGTGTGAGAACCTCCATCTTAGCCGTCTCTTTCTGTAGGGTTGCCTGCTTGGCACCAAACTGGGGTACAAAACCTGTTCTGCATTTTTGTTTCCTGATCTCTGTTATTAAGTAGCTAGAGGGCCCCCATTGCAGTAGTATCAGAGTGCCTACCATCCATGAATTCCTTCCAGCAGCTGTGAGGCAAGGAAGTGCTATTCTCCTCCCCGTAGAGATGGGGAACTGAGGTTCAAGGACGTTTTAAAGGGAAGATTTGCAAAATCACCCAAAGGATTTAGGAGCACAAGTCCAACAGCAATTCAAGACAAGATTTTTTGCTTTTAAGAGGTGGGAACTAAGGCACAGAGAACAGCAGTGACCGTGCTAAACACAGATCTCCTGCGTTCAGTCCAATGCTACCAGCCCCTCCTTCCTCTGAATATCAGCAATCTCTGCTTAGAAAAAAAGCCACCGGCTGCAACAGCAGGGAGTTTGTGGAGCCTAGAGCTAGGCTCTCTCTCTCTCTTTCTGTCTCTCTCTCTCGGGGGGGGGGACACTATTGTCCTAGGAGCTTGAACGGCTCCTTTGCAGTGGTGTGGAGGTGGATGCTGAGTGACTAGTGGAAGACCTTTAATGTGTAAAGCAGCTGATGGGTGACTTTGAAAATTTGGCCCACAGCCCTTCTCCCATGGCTTAGTGGCTCATCGTCTGCCCAAATGCAGCCAGACACATGGGGAGTAGATTTTTAAAGAGAGACTCTGCCTACCCAATCTACATTTACACATAATGACCTCAACTTTTAGGGTTAGAATCCATACCCCATATAGAGACACGGTCCATAGAATGTAGAGAGAGAAAACGGCCCCATAGCATCCCCCCTATTCTGAATGCTTGATATCCTGAAATTGCGTTTCATGCCCCATGAAATCCTAGGGCAAGGGTAAGGAAAGAGTTAACTCATGCCCTGTGAAGCAGCCAGAGCAAATGTATCCAAAAATGTAGGCGATCACAAGCCAGGGACAATTATTAACGCTTTGGAATTTAATGTGGCAGATTGCTTATGCCCCTAGTTATATTGGTTTGTTCAATTCCAAAGCGCTCAGGGACTTTTCATTCTGCAGCCCCATATATCATGGGGACCTTACAACCAAGTGGAGGGGCTTTTCTTCATCGGGGATAATGACCGTCCCCAACCAGTTTCTTCACATCATTCATTTCACATCCAGGAGTTTATCATGCAATCGACAAACGGTGTTAATTTCCTGCAAATAATTCCTCCAGATGTCCACAGGACTCAAGCACTCATCACCCACAACAATAAAAAATGTTTGTATTCCTTCATATAATTCATCACCCAGCCCACAAATCTCCCAAGCTCCCCATAAACAAAGCAGGATGCAAAGTGCAGAATATAACAGTTCATCAAAGCGTGGGCACCTCTCCAAGTGCATTGCAGATAGGGAAAGGGAAGGTGGGTTTGTACACCAAAGCTGTCACCTGGGTTTGACTCTCAGCCAGCTCACCATGGGGTAATATGTGACATTTTGGGCATCACTCAACTGACAGTGGAAGGGTGACCACTTATGCATCTCCAGAATACCAGGGGTGTGAGCCTGCCCCCACCTGCTTGGGCCTTCCTATGTGAGCCTGCCCCTGCCCATCATCACACCTCACAGAAGTGCTTCCCCACAGCCACGCCCCACCCGCATCATCCTGCACCCATAGTATCCTCCTCTCATTTTCACTGGACAAAGCCATGTCTGATGCTCAGCCTATATTGGAGTGGGACAGTGCTCCACAAAACTAGGACCGGCTTTAAACCAGACAAGCGGCTTCCCTAGTGATCGCTTGTCTTGTAACCTGGGGAACCTTTATGCTGTGCAGCGGTGGTTCAATTCCCAGACACTAGTAGCCTGCCCACAAGCACAAGGTGTCACCCAGGCTTCCAGCAACCTAGTTACTCTTTGCAGGGTGCCACCAGCAGCCTTTCCAATCCTGGGTCTCCCCAAATCCATCTTTCTGAGTTCTTAATTACCAGACACTTGGACCATTCCCCTTTGGTTTGTCAGCCCCGAAGGCATGAAACCAGTTTCCTCCCCCCCAATTATCAGCTCACTTACACAGTTTGCACACCACAGACATGCTTGGGATAAAAATAAGCAAAACGTTTATTTAAGAGGAAAAGCACAGATTCAGAGGGGAAATAGCAAGGGATGCAAACACAGACCAGTTACACAGAAAATAAACATAAATAAAACACCTCAGACTCTGCACCTCCAGATTAGATAAAATCTCTTTTCTAATACAAATTAGCTATTGCCTTTGAACAGTTTCCCAGCATACCTTTTCCCTCCTGCCGCCCGCTAGAGGGGGGATAAGTGTTTGTGGATGCTTTCTGCCTAGATACTGTTCCTCCATTTCTGGATCCAAATCTCAGTTTCAAGCCTCCTTTTTAAAAGGCTTTTTCCTTTTTTCCTCTCCATGCATGTTTATTCAGAGTGGGGAAATTCTAGTTGGGATGTCTTCCAGTTAACTTTAATGGTTCATCATTGTCTTTTCCTGGGCTGGACCATGGTACTTGCACCTGGTTGCATGTAAAAAATTGGTTTAGGAGGTGCCCTCCCTGCTGTGAGGTGTAGCTGAAGTTGTAGTACAGGTTATAAACCAGTTTTCTATATACATAAATACATAGATTCATAAGCACAGTCTGTATACAGATCTCATAATGGCTGTCAAATTCAGAACACTGAAATCATCCCTACAAGACCTTATTTGATACGCTGGTGTAGTACAGTAATACAGTATGCAATCAGTTGCTTCAACTGCTCATTTTAGGGGGTTAAATCTGTTCTCGCCTTGAGATGTCTGGACTCTGATTGTCACGGTATTCATCCATTCTGCCGACACCATCCAATGTGATATAACTGATCGGAGAAACTCAAGGGCAGAATTTTAGGGAGTGTCATGGTTCAGAATTGGAGTGCATTAGCAGACAGGCCTGAAATAGGGCCTGATCCAAATCCCATTGGCTTTCATGGGAGATTTTCCATTGACTTCATTCAGCTTTGCATCAGGCACACACCAAGCTGTTTTGTAGGTCAGGGTCGAGGCATCTGGGCAAAGTTGTGCAAAGAAAGCCCATAGGAGGCCTGGTTTTAGCCATCCCTAGCAATTCCTCAACTAACTGAGCCTCAGTTTCAGCCAAAAGGTACAAAGAGAAAGCTCAAATCCAGGGAGACTCAGGATAGGACCAGAACACTGAAATGTCTCCTGGGTTTCAGCTTAGAAAAGTGGAAGGATACAAAGAGGGTAATAGTAAAGGCAAATATTTCACAGGAAGCCATTTTTTCAGAACGCAGAGCCATGTATAAACCTGTGGCTGCAATCTGAAAAGCAAACAGAGCACTGGGTTGTGCGTTAGCATCATTAGCGAGACTGGTACCCAACAAGGAAGTACACAAAAGAGGTTGGACTCCCTCACAAACACTTGTGAATGACCACACCAGGTGCAGAGCAGTGGAGAAAAAATGGTTACTTACCTTGTAACTGTTGTTCTTCGAGATGTGTTGCTCATGTCCATTCTGGATGTAGGTATGTGTGCGTGTCACATGTATACATGCAGTGGTGCCAGACGTTTTTCCCCTGGCAGTACCTAGCAGTACCTGGAGGGTTGGCTCTAGCGCCCTCTGCAGCAGCGTGCATATGCGCTCACATATATGGCGCTTCCGGCCCCCTCCCTCTCAGTTCCTTCTTGCCAGAACTCCAACAGAGAGGACAGAGGGTGGGCTGTGGAATGGACATGAGCAACACATCTCGAAGAACAACAGTTATGAGGTAAGTAGCTGTTCTTTCTTCTTGGAGTGCTTGCTCATGTCCATTCTGAATGTAGGTGACTCACCAGTTGTGCCTCTGGAGGTGGGTGGAGTTCATGACCGTGAAGATTGCAGAACTGCTTTGCCGAATTCCGCATTGTCCTGATCTTGCTGTGTGATGGCATAGTGGGACGCAAAGGTATGCACAGACAGCAGCCTGACAAATATCCTGAATAGGTATGTGTGCCAGGTAGGCCGCCAAAGACGCCTGAGCTCTAGTGAAATGAGCTGATAGGAATGCTGGAGGTGCGGCCCCAGCATTTTCATAGTAGGCATGAATGCAGGCTGTGGTCCAGGACGATATTCGCTGCAAGGAAACCGGTTTGCCATTCACCCTGTCCCCAATTGCCACAAAGAGCTGCATGGAGTGGTGGAATGATCTGGTCCTATCGATGTAGAAAGCCAGAGTGCTCCTTACATCGAGTGCGTGCAGATATCTCTCTTCACCGGAGCAGTGAGGTTTAGGGCAGAATACTGGCAAAAAGATGTCCTGGTTGACATGAAAGTAGGAGACAACCTTGGGGAGGAATGCCGGGTGAGGACGGAGTTGGACTTTATCCTTGAAAAACACCGTATAAGGTGGTTCTGAGGTCAGGGCCTTAATCTCCGAAACCCTGCGAGCAGAAGTGATTGCTACCACAAATGCCTCCTTCCAGGACAAATGTATGAGCGAGCAGGAGGCCAACAGTTCAAAAGGCGGAGCTGTGAGTCGAGACAGGACTGTTCAAGAAGGACAGACAGGGGCGAAAGGGTGGAGGAGTTGCACTGTATGTAAGAGAGCACTATGATTGCTCTGAGCTCCAGTATGAAACTGGAGATAAGCCAGTTGAGTGTCTCTGGGTTAAGCTTAGAAGCAAGAATAATAAGGGTGATGTCATGGTGGGTGTCTGTTATAGACCACCAGACCAGGAGGATGAGGTAGATGAGGCTTTCTTTACTCAGCTAGGGAAAGTTTCCAGTTCACAGGACCTGATTCTCATGGGGGACTTCAATCACCCTGACATCTGCTGGAAGAGCAATACAGCAGAGCACAAACAATCCAGGAAGTTTTTGGATAGTGTCTCAGACAATTTCCTGGTGCAAGTGCTGGAGCAACCAACTAGGGGCCGTGCTTCTCTTGACCTGCTGCTCACAAACAGGGAAGATTTGGTAGGGGAAGTATAAGTGGGTGGCAACCTAGGCAGCAGTGACCATGAGATGGTCGAGTTCAGGATCCTGACAAAAGGAAGAAAGGAGAACAGCAGGATACGGACCATGGACTTCAGAAAAGCGGACTTTGATCCCTCAGGGAACTGATGGGCAGGATTCCCTGGGAGGCTAATATGAGGGGGAAAGGAATCCAAGAGAGCTGCTGTATTTTAAAGAAACCTTATTGAGGGCACAGGAGCAAATCATCCCGATGTGCAGAAAAAATAGCAAATATGGTAGGCGTCCAGCTTGGCTTAACAAAGAAGTCTTTGGCGAACTTAAACACAAAAAAGAAGCTTACAAGAAGTGGAAGCTTGGTCAGATGACCAGGGAGGATTATAAAAATACTGCTCGAACATGCAGGAATGAAATCAGGAAGGCCAAAGCACAAATGGAGTTGCAGCTAGCAAGGGATGTGAAGGGGAACAAGAAGGGTTTCTACAGGTATGTTGCCAACAAGAGGAAGATTAGGGAAAGTGTGGGCCCCTTAGAGAATGAGGGAGGCAACCTAGTGACAGAGGATGTGGAGAAAGCTGAAGTACTCAATGCCTTTTTTGCCTCTGTCTTCACAGACAAGATCAGCTCCCAGACTGCTTCACTGGGTGGCACAGAATGGGAAGGAGGTGAACATCCCGCAGTGCTGAAGGAACAGGTCCAAGACTATTTAGAAGGATTGGACATACACAAGTCCATGGGGCCGGATGCAATGCACCCGAGGGTGCTGAGGGAGTTGGCTGAGGTGATTTCAGAGCCATTGGCTATTATCTCATGGCAACAGGGGGAGGTCCCTGAGGACTGGAAAAAAGCAAATATAGTGCCCATCTTCAAAAAAGGGAGGAAAGAGGATCCAGGGAACTACAGACCGGTCAGCCTCACTTCAATCCCTGGAAAAATCATGGAGCAGGTCCTCAAGGAATCCATTTTAAGACACTTGGAAGAGAGGAAGGTGATCAGGAACAGTCAACACGGATTCACCAAGGGAAAGTCATGCCTGACCAACCTGATTGCTTTCTATGATGAGGTGACTGGCTCTGTGGATGTAGGGAAGGCAGTAGATGTGATATACCTTGACTTTAGCAAAGCTTTTGATACTGTCTCTCACAGTATTCTTATCAGCAAGTTGAAGAAGTATAGGTTGGATGAATGGACTATAAAATGGATAGAGAACTGGCTAGAGCATAGGGCTCAATGAGTAGTGATTAATGGCTCCATGTCTAGCTGGCAACCGGTCACAAGCGGAGTGCCTCAGGGGTCGGTCCTGGGGCCGGTTTTCTTCAACATCTTCATTAATGGTCTGGAAGATGGGTTAGATTGCACCCTCAGCAAGTTTGCGGATGACACTAAGCTGGGGGGAGTGGTAGATACCTTGGAAGGTAGGGATAGGATACAGAAGGACCTAAACAAACTGGAGGATTGGGCCAAAAGAGATCTAATGAGGTTCAACAAAGAAAAGTGCAGAGTCCTCCACTTAGGAAGGAAGAATCCCATGCACAGCTATAGACTGGGGACCGACGAGCTAGGCAGCAGCTCTGCAGAAAAGGACCTGGGGGTAACAGTGGATAAGAAGCTGGATATGAGTCAGCAGTGTGCCCTGGTTGTCAAGAAGGTTAATAGCATATTGGGCTGCATTAGGAGGGGCATTGCCAGCAGGTCGCGGGAAGTGATTATTCCTCTCTATTTGGCATTGGTAAGGCCGCATTTAGAGTATTGTGTCCAGTTTTGGGCCCCCCACTACAAAAAGGATGTAGACAAGTTGGAGAGAGTACAGCAGAGGGCAACAAAAATGATTAGGGGGCTGGAGCACAGGACTTATGAGGAGAGGCTAAGGAAACTGGGCTTGTTTAGCCTGCAAAAGAGAAGAATGAGGGGGGATTTGATAGCAGCCTTTAACTACCTGAAAGGAGATTCCAGGGAGGATGGGGCTAGGCTGTTCTCGGTGGTAGCAGATGACTGAAGAAGGAACAACGGTCTCAAGTTGCAATTGGGGAGGTCTAGGTTGGATATTAGGAAAACGTTTTTCACTAGGAGGGTGGTGAAGCACTGGAATGGGTTACCTAGGGAGGTGGTGGAATCTCCATCTTTAGAGGTTTTTAAGCTGAGGCTTGACAAAGCCCCAGCTAGGATGATATAGCTGAGGTTAGTCCTGCTTTGAGCAGGGGGTTGGACTAGATGACCTCCTGAGGTCCCTTCCAATTCTAATATTCTATGATTCTATGATTCTAAGGTTCAGGTCCCACTGGGGAACTGGCTCTCTAATCTGAGGGAAGAGTCCTTCCAGCCCTTTGAGGAATCTAGAAGTCATTGCATGAGAGAAGACTGATCTTCCCTGAATTGGTGAGTGGAACGCCGATATTGCCACTAGGTGGACTTTCACCAATGAAAAGGCTAAGCCTCCCTGTTTCAAATGAAGCAGGTAGTCCAGGATTGTCTGTATAGAAGAGTTTGTTGGCAACACCCTATAATCGGCCGCCCAGCAGGTGAAGCGCTTCCACTTTGCTAGGTAGGACGCTCTAGTGAAAGACTTTCTGCTTTCCAGCAGCACTCTCTGGACCTGGGCCGAACAGTGTCACTCTTCCCCGCTCAGCCACGCAGCAGCCAAGCCATCAGATGTAAGGAGGCTAAGTCTGGGTGAAGCAGCCGGCCGTTGTCCTGGGAGATGAGATCTAGGCGCAGTGGTAGAGACCGTGGCCGAGCCACAGAGAGGTCTCGTAGCATCCCAAACCAGTGCTGGCAAGGTCACTCCGCGGCTACCAGAATGACTTGAGTTTTGTCTCTCTTGACTTTCACCAGGACTCTGTGCACCAACGGTATCAGGGAAAACACATACATGAGCCCCCCACAACCACAAGAGTAGAGACGTGTCCATCAGGGAGCCATCCTCCGACCCCTGTAGAGAGCAGAAGCGGGCACATTTCCTGTTCTCTCTGGTGGCAAACAGGTCCACCCGAGGAACTCCTCATCTTTGGAAGATGCAGTCGGCTATCTCCTGGTGCAGTGACCACTCGTGGTGAGAGCAAAAGGATCTGCTCAAACAATCTGCCGGGGTATTCTTCAGCCCCGGCAGATGGACCGCTTCTAGGGTAATGTTGTACTCCACACAAAAGTCCCAGAGACGTATGGCTTCCTGGCATAGGGCTGGGGACCTGGCTTCTCCTTGCCTGTTGATTTAGTACATTGCCACTGTGTTGTCTGTGAGTACTCTCAGTACTCTGTTGGACAGATGTGACCAAAACACCTCGCAGAACAGACTGATGGCTCTGAGCTCCTTGACATTTATCTGCATGCTTAGCTCCTCCCTGGTCCCCAGGAAGGCCCCCCATCCCAGACCCCAGGCATCCGAGACCAGGGACCATGTTGGCCTAGGGACTACAAAGGGAATTCCTGCCAGTACCTGACTGGGGTTTGTCCACCACTCTAGAGAGATAAGTATGTGGGAGAAGATTGTGACCACCCTGTCCTGGGGATGTCTTGACGGGGAATACACCGTAGCCAGCCACATTTGGAATGGCCCCAAGCATAGCCTCATGTGACAGACCACGTAGGTACAAGCCATCATATGTCCTAGTAGGCTGAGGCATACCCTCGCCGTGGTAACCGGGAGGCCCCATAGGTTGGCTATAAACTTTGTCATTGCCTGGAATCTGGCATTGAGCAGCAGCACCCTGGCTTGTACAGAGTCTAGGACCATGCCCACAAACTCTATTCTCTGAACTGGCATGAATAACAACTTCTGTTAGTTTATTAACAGGCCCCGCGACTGGCACGTGTCTCTCACGATCTGCACGTCTCAACAGACCTGCTCCCCTGAGCGGCCTCTGATAAGCCAATCGTCCAGGTAGGGGAAGACTTGCACCCCCTTGCACCTGAGGTGGGCTGCTACCACTGCCATATGCTTGGTAAAACGCGGGGAGCAGTGGAAAGGCCAAATGGTAGGACCGTAATTTGGAAATACTGCACACCTGTAATCCGCAGGAACCTCCTATGTCCCGGGAAGATAGCAATATGGAAGTAAGTGTCCTTTAAATCGAGGGCGGCAAACCAGTTGCCCGGATCCAGCGAGGGAATGATGGCCGCTAAGGAGACCATGCGTAACTTTAACCTTTTGAGGAACTTGTTCAGGGCCCTCAGGTCTAATATGGGCCTCAGGCCCCCTTTCACTTTGGGCATCAGGAAGTACCTTGACTAGAACCCTCTTCCCCTCAGGTTGTGAGGAACCTCCTCCGCCACCCCTAACTGTATGAGGGCTTGAACCTCCTGGACGAGGAGTTGCTCGTGAGAGGGGTCCCTGAACAGAGACAGGGAAAAAGGGTAGGATCGAAGTGAACTGAAAAGTGCAGCCAGTACCCACCATGTTCAAAACCCAGCGGTTCAATATACTCGCCCTCCAGGCTGGGAGGAAGGAGGTAAGGCAGGAGGCAAACGGGCAGGAGACTGGATCTTGGGCATGAACTGGTCGGTTGTCCTTGGGCGCACCTTCAAAAGCCTTTCTTTCTGCCTGAGGAATGGCGGCTCATGCCTGGCTTCGAGGATGATACTGGTGAATTGCCCCAGCGGTGCTTGTAACCTATGTTTCTCTTCCTATATGGCTCTCCCCTGGACTGTCCTCTGAAGCGCTGCAGCTGCGAAGGCCTGAAGTGCTTTCTTGATGAGGATGGGGCATAAAGGCCCAAAGATCACAGCGTGGCCTTAGAGTCCTTTAGACTATGCAGCCTGGAGTCCGTTTGGTCTGCAAACAGAGCAGTGCCATCAAACGGGAGGTCCTGGATGGAGTGCTGTACCTCCGTCGAGAGACCAGATGACTGGAGCCATGAGGCCTTCCTCACAGACACCGTGGAGGCCATTGCCCGTGCTGCTAAATCTGCCGCATCTGAAGCCGCCTGTAGGGAAGCCCTGGCCACAGTCCTATCTTCCTCCAGGATGGCCTCAAACTCCTGGTTTGGGTGCTGTGGAAGGGAATCGGTAAATTTCTCAAGTGATTGCCATATGTTAAGGTGGTAGTGCCCCAGCAATGCCGGCTGGTTAGCTACCCTCATCTGCAAGCTTGCCGTTGAATACATTTTACGTCCAAATAAGTCCATCTTTTTTGCCGCTTTATTCTTCGGCATAGAGCTCATTTGCCCTTGCCCGTTTCGCTCATTTGCTGCTGCGACCACCAGCAAGCCTGAAGCTGGCCCTATGGGTACCGCGAGGGGAAAATCTTCAGGCACCAGTGCATGTGGTGCGTACACACACCTACATTCAGAATGGAGCGAATGAGTGAGCAAGCACTCACAGAATAATTGGGCATTGGCCCTAAAGTTCTGCTTCACGCTAAGGCTGGGGAAAATTTTTAGATACGACTTTTCGCCAAAAAATGCAGATTGACAAGAATTTGTGTCAAATTTCCCAAATTGTTTTGGTTGTACCCCCTTCCCTCCTGCAAAGCCCCTCCGTTTTATTATTATTTATTATTAATTGGATATAATTGAAGTAAAATTCTAAACAAAAGCCTAAAACTCATGAAACATTCAGTTTTGGGTCAAACAAAATATTCTTTTGGTTCAGCTGATGAACTGAAAAATCGGTTCTTCTCACAGCTCTACTCCAGACCTTAGGTTCCTCAGAGTTTGGGGGCATTCTGATCTAAGGGTTTGATCTGAGACCATTTGTAAATAAAATTCCTTAAAAATAACATTCAGTAATTAAATCAATCACCCCCATCTTTGGAAATCTTCACCCGTTTCCTGCCTGTTTCAGAATGAAACTCCTTCCTTTTCTTAAAGATCTTCCACAGACTTGGAAACACACCATCCCTTTGACATTTTGGCTACATCTTGACTTCTAGGATCCTGTTGCTTCACAGGGTGCTGGGAGCACATCCCCTTGGTGCTTCTTGCCTTACACAGTTCCCTATTAAATATTGAGTCAGGCTTCAGGCCTTGGTCCTGACTTTCAAACCCCTCTGTGGATATGGCTCAAACTAGCTACTTGGATCCACAGGGGATTATTGCACCAATGGTTCTGTTCTAGGACAAAGGTGTTGCCAGCCTTCACTGGTGTAAAAAGTGACTTGCATTAGCGGATGGCCTCAAACCAAGGCAAGCCACACAGGCACAAGTCACTCTTTACATTAGAGCAGAGTAGCTACACCACAGCAAAAAATCCCCAGTGTAGACAAGGCCTTGGTTACCATGGTAATAAGCACAAATGCTGATAGTTAGTGGGTCCTTGGTTGCATCAGGAAAACTCTGCCCTCATTTGGAGTCACCTTGATTTGCAGACCAGATTTTTCAGTCTGAAGCTGTTTGTTCTAGCTGACCCCAGTTCTTCATGGTTATTTCCTCTCCTTTTTCCACAGCTCACCCCGCCCCCCACCAGCACTTTAATGGAGTGAACCCTATCTCCCCTGCTGCATCTTTTTTAAATTAGAGGTTTTTAAATGTGTTTCTAAGGGCAGCTGCTGCATGCTTTTGATGATGAGCTGGAAATTAATTTCTTATCCAGTGGCATCAGACTATCCATTCCCCACATGCCACCTTCCAGAAAAAGCTATAACTCTCCCCTGACGCTGTCTCTCCCTCCTAGCCTTTGCAACAGGCCCCTAAAAAATGCTCCTCTCTGGCTAAAAGCTTTTACAAGCAGCTGCTACTGAATCACTTGAGGTCACCCACTGCTGTAGGGGTGACCTTGAACCTGTCAGAGAGGATGACTTGCTCGAGTTAACGCCCAGGCTGCCTGCCATTGATTTTTTCTCACCGGCCACAGCCAGCTGTAGAGACTCAGTAAAGGTTACTGATTCAGTAAATGGGATTAAACCTTAATAAATTGCTGCTTTTCCAGGCCAAGGCAACTGGTAGCGCTTGTCAGGGTCACTCAAAAGGCAACTGCTTTATTGCTGGGATGGATGTAAGTGGCACATGCCATCTCTCTCCCTTGCTTGCCTTCAGATACGCTTCTTTCCCTTCCCATTCCCTGAACATATAGATTCGTGAGGTTAGGTCTCTGCTTTCTGATGGCACCAGCTCTTTCCCAAACAATTGAGGTCAGAATCTGGATCTGAAATGTCCCCCAGGTAGAGGCAGAGGCCTTCTGAAGATTGGAGTTAGCTTTGGGTAATGTTCGCATGTGGAGATCTGGTCCAGGCCTGTCTTTAGCCTGGACACCAGCATGCTCTGCTTGACTTCTCCTTTAATTTTCCCTGTATACGTACCGAGAGGAATTGGTGAAGTCACCCTACACTAACGCGGCTCCTCTTCAAGGGACCATATGAGGATTCTTGAGGTTTAGAGGGATTGGAGTAGGGGAAGCAAATGTGGCAAAGAGGGAAACTTAAAATCTGATTAAAAAAATCTGAGTAATAAGTATATTTCCATTTAGGTGCATAAGCCACTTCTCCTGCAGCTATCTCCCATACACATTGGCCTAAACAGCTATGAATGCCATCTGACCCTTCCTCTCTCTTTGACAGCTTCTTCATAGGTGTAAATTACGTTTCTAGCGCTCATGGTTGCTCAGAAAAGCTAGAAGACCTGACCCCTAAAGTCTCAATAGCCAGCAGGTAAATAAAAAGAGCCCACCATTTAGTATCTTCAAAATCTCATGATTTTTGAATGCTTCAGGCAGGACTATGAGCACTGCCCTGAAACTGAACAATAAGTGTCATTGCAGAGCAGAAGCAGATGGAGGATTGGACAAGACCTCTGGGAGAAAATCCATATTCTCTAATGGAGGAAAATTCAAATGGTCTGGGTGATGTCAAAGAATGATACATTCTGGGTAACCTCACCATTGTCAATGGGATTTCACAGAAGGGAAAAAGAAATAGTCTAAAAAAAATAGTTGGTTGAAACTTAATTTGTGTGGAGTTCCCTCTCCAAGTTTGGTTAAGGGCTTTCAGTAGTGAAATCTGGGATTAACTCCATTTTTCATTTTAGATGTTCATTTTTGTGCAAGGGATTTTAGTTCAGAACTCCTGGGTGTTGTGCTAGTTTATTCGTTTCATTTAACAGGCCTTCATTGCAATATATATTTTTTGGTTTGATGCTTAGAAAATGTGTCGTCTTTTCTAAAACTATCAGGCCAAATCCTCCACTGGTGTAAAGCAGCATAGCTCAAGTATTTGAAGTCAAGGGAGCTATATCAGTATGCACCAGCTGAGGATCTCACTCATTCTGTTGATTTCAAAATACAGTAAATACAAGATTATTCTACCATACCCAGGGACTTGGATTACCACACTATAAAAAGGAAGGAGTAAAACGAGATGAGACATTTAAATATAATAATTCAATGGAGGCCAAGAAATTAAATAACAAACGCAGTGCACGTTAAACAATATGAAAAATGGATTCTTTAAATAGGTCTATGTTAACAGGACTTGGTAAAACACAGGCCTGGGAACTGGGATATCTGGGTTCTGAATGGTTCTGACACCAGGTTCCTGTGTGACCCGGGCCAGATTTTCCAAAGAGCTCAGGACATTGAGTGCTGCACCCTTGTGACACTCTGGCTGTGAGTGCCACAATAGGAGATGCTGGGTGCTGAGCACTTTTGGGGAAAAAAAGTTTCCATTTGCTTCAGTTTCCCCTTTGTGTAGTGAGGCTGATCATTCCGTGTCTCACAGCTGAGAGGGCTCCTGGGTAGGGTGCTGTGGAGGTGCCAGAGCGGCTCCAAAAGCTGCACTGAAATTTGCACATCAAGCAGGGATTAAATCTCTCCATCACGTGTGAATAAGAAATGCTATCCCCTCCTCAGATGGGCAGCACTTTTTTTCTGAGCACCAGATAATGTCGGAGAATTTCCAAGTCAATCTATTAATTAGATTGAGTTAAACATTTTAAATGATTCTTTTGTATTAAAAAAAGTATTTTACTCTTCGGTGGAGTCAAACGTTCTTTCCAGGTCCCACTAGCAAAGTGATTCGTGCAGTTTGAGAGTTGAAAAGGACTCGCTTGTGGATTTTTTCAAAATGTCTGACACAGGCAGAGCTGGCTTTTTTTGTTTTGTTTTTGTTTTCACAGTTTATCAATGTATAAATGTTTAATTTATCCATTTCCTTTCCCACTGCGGTGTTTGTCCACTCGTGGGTTTTCTGTCCAATACACGTGATGTGAAAAGTATTGTGAGATGAACATGGGGCCATGTGATTGGCTCATGCAATGATTACATTTTGACAGAGAATGTCTTGCTCGCGGCGTTTTTACCGGGTCTGCTACTTGTGAGGAAATTTGTGGACAAGGCATTCTGCATTCCAAGGGCTTGCCAGGCAGTTCAGCACATCACTGGCTGAGCTGTAAACAAGACCCAGCTCCCTGCCCAGTTCAGGGAAGCCTCTCTACTCAGCATGTGTTTCTGTCCCATTGAACTCAGTAGTACTTAAGCATATTCCTTAAAGTGCTTTCCAGAATCAGGGCTCCAGAGCTCATCTGCTGGCCCTTAGGAAGGCTGCTCTCATGTAGATTTGTCAAGCCCTGAAGGAGGCAAACTCCGCACTGTGAGCATACCAATTTTCCTTGGGTTCTCTTTCCAACCCTAGTGTGCCTGCACTGGGTTGGACACAAGCTAGCTTGAACTCCAAGTGGCAATACTCACATTGACTTCAGTGATGCAGGAGCAGGCCCTTAGATAATTCCTGATCCAGATGGCTATCAGGGGGCTTCGTGCCTATTTACTTGCTTTTTGAACAAAATCTGCTGGAGCCTATTGGTCTTTTAAATGCGCTCCCCTGGACGGAGGTCAGGTCCCTTCCTGACCTCCGTCAAAGAGCCTGTAGGGGGAAATTCCATCCAGGTGATATAGAACTTGTAACTATGATCTCATTCCCTGTCAACAGCAACCAAGATACACATTCTTGGTGGGAGAACTCACTGGCCCTAGAGGCACTCATGGCAGGGGATGCTTGGGAGGAGGGGGGCTCGGACTAATGCTGCCTGTCAAAAGAAAGGAGTTATGATGGGGAAGATATAGGCCCCAAACTGGCCAAGGGAGGGTTAGTAAGATCCTGTGGACCCAGCTGGCCTCGCTTCGCTACACCTGCAGCAAATGTTGGGTGTGGAGAGGGGAGTTCAAAGTAGGAGATCTAGCCCAGTTCAGGGCTGACCAGGAAGCAGAGCAGAGCTCTGCTCCTCTTGATGAGAGAGAAGCTTGGTTGTAGCCCAGGTATAAAGATAGCCTGCTGGCCAGATGAGCTCCTGCTAGAAGGGACGACCAGGCTTTGGGGGATTGTTGGGAACACAGACTGTTTGGAAACAAGCCTTGAATAGAAGGGTGGGGTCCCTCTGTGGGTTTGTTGGCCAACTCTGTTCTGAGTTGTGCGTTTATTCCTTGTTTTCTTTAGGCCTCAATACTGTAGAAGGGGAAGAACTGACATGTGCCTTGGCTGGAGTGAAAGCACCACTACCTTGGACCTTACAGAGATCATGACCTACCAACAGAAACCTGCAGCTGGGTAAGTTATGCCCTGATTGGCACAAGGGGAGCTACAGAGACAATCTGGTCAATGATGCATTGGGGTCTCCTGAAAACTATGTACATAGGGGGCCAGTGGACATTGCCTGAGTGATCTCAGATGCACTGGGAGTCTGTTTTCTTTAGCAAAATATGGTTTGCTAAGGACTAGTATGAAATCTTGTTTAATACATTAATTATGATGTGTTTTTCCCTGACCTAGTATGTAGTGGGTGGGTTAACCATGACCAAGAAATATACTTTTACGGGCGTTTACAAATGAGTTTACTAAAATGTGTTAGCTAATATGTTTTAAAACACCCCCATTTTTTTCTAGTTTAGATAGGGCCTATAGCAGCAGCACCAGAGCATTGTAAGACAGGAAGTGAAGTTCAGTGCTATGCCTGTTTGAAATTGCAGAAGAACTTAGGTAGGCAGAATATAACTTCCTGACTTGGAATTTAGCTGGGATACCAGCATCAGCATCCCTATACCTGAGAATAATGCCTTGGCATCTTTAAAGGCTCTGTGTTCTGCTTTGTGTCTAATCCAAAGGCTGTCATCTCCAGCAGCACTGGAGATCCATTTGCACCATGCTTGGGCATTGGTTCACTGTGATTGATTTACAGGGTAGAGTCTTGAGTCAAAAAACAAAAACTCCCCACCAGGCCAATCAAATCCTCTTGCAGGTTCGAATGTTATTTGTATGCTGGGACCCCATTGTGCGGTGCTGTACAGACACAGACCAAAAAGACACTTCCTCATCCAAAGGATTTATAATCAAAGTAAATAGCATATGTATGATCTCCCTATAGGGTGTATATCCCCAATATTGTCAAATGCAAGCATTCCACGATTGTGAGTCAATCTCTCCCCCGATCATAAGATTGACTTTAAAATAATGAGGTGTTAAAAGTACTAAATGTTGGGGTCGAAGTGTTATTTGCTTCCTGGTTTCTGAGTCTGCTGAAGTCACATTTTCAAGCTCTGTTCCGCAACCGTGAGGATTTGAAACCTTTTTTTTTTTTTTTTTTTTTTTTTTTTTTTTTTTAAGATGAAAGTTGAGATTCTCATGCAATCATCTGATTCTAGGAGCTGGAGCTTTAAATCCTCAAATATTGTAAGAGTTGGCAATGCTGTGTACTTGTAGCTATTGAAGTGTGATGCTTCTGTTTTACAATTCCATCCCGATCACTTGAATTATTCTTATATTACAAAAAAAACAAAACACGTCCTTTCAGTCTAAACTGGCCTTTAGGAGAGCACAGTGTGTGCCTCCTTTGTAACAGGCTGCAGTAGTTGTATGTGACTATATAGCTCTGAACACATCAAGAGGGTTTAGAAATATAAAGGTACTGTACTTGGAAAATAAGTCATTGCAGTTGGCTAGTTATGTACCATCCCCATTATTCTGGGGTTTTGTGTTACTTAGCCTGTCTTTCTGCATCTGGTTCTATGCTCATGGCATTTCTTGTCTGAGCAGAATACTGGAAATCTCAAGAGTGCGCAAAATGCTTTGGTATCCTTCAGCTATGCACCAGCCTTGTCTAAAGCCACTCCAAACTTACACTCACGGGGCTGTGGCAAACTTCCTGCAGGAGCTGAAACCAATCGTCTCCCACTCTTCAGTTGCTACAGGTTGGGATGTTGAGCTTCATGCAGGGGTTGTTTAATCAACAGCAAAATAAAATGAGTCCGAGCAGCATGGAACAAAGGCGTGGGGATTTGGAAAAACAACCTGCACAGCATACAGATGCTTTCCATTCGTACCTGCGATAGATTTCCGTGCTGGGGGCTCGGGTGCAGGATGGTGAAAGTAATTCAATGTCTGTCTAATCATGGTGACCAACTGGCTGTGCTGTCGCCGTTATTAAAGCCCACCTCTGTCAGCGCAGCCTTGTTAGCTGTGGATTTACAGAGCACAGAAGAAAATATTGATATTTCACTCCCAATGTCACACAGTGAATGGCTGGCTGCCTTCTCGTGATGGTTCCTCCCCCACATCTAGGCATTTAATCCCTTCTACAAGGGATCATCTGGGGGAGGGGGTGTGGAAATTTCACTCTGCAGCCTGGTTGTTTAGAAGGCTTCTGTCCACAGCTCTGACAGCCCTGCTTCTACTGAAAGAACATTCAAGTCTCATTTAAGTAGCCCTTCTGTCAGCAGAGTCTTAGACCAACTTTTTAAAGTATTTTCCTTTTCCCCAACAAATCTTAGCTCTCTGCCTTGCAAGTTTTATCTTTATTTATGTGGCACCTCGTTTCTAGTAAAATAGATTATTTTCAGTGAAAGTGGAAAACTGATTGTTCTGAAAAGCTAGGCATAAGTGCTTCAGAAAATCTGGCCCTTACGGTGCTAGACCAAAGATTAGAATAGTTAGCTTTCATAGCAGGGGAGCCAGAAGCCCAAGTAGCTATTATAGAAGTATGTACTCTAGATCTCCTTGATTGCACAAGCTAACTATGCCAACAAAATGGAGCTAAGAATTTTTGAAGTGTCTATCAAATCTTCCTTCATCCAGATGTGTCTATCTTACATTCTTGGCCCCAGATTTATTTTTAAAAGAGCTCAGGGCCGGACTTTCAAGTGCTCAGTGCTCAGCAGTTCCTATTGTGATAGTTATGGCGAGACTTTGAAAAAAATTTAGCACACAATGTGCTGAACTCTTGAAAATCTGGCCAAAGGTATAGAATCAGTAGAGGACAGGGACAGAGTTAAGGTTGTTTAGGTGATTTTATCTTCCACTTTGATACTTGCTAATGTTTGTTTAAAGTTTAAGTAGAATTTTAACTTTGAATTTCCAGAGTTTCTTCCTTTTTGTATTTATTGAGAAAATGATGATATCTTAAGGTTGTAAATTTCTATCAGGAAAAAACTGTTAACTGCAGGTTAACAAATCGTTTTGCCTGGGAACTTTAATTACATTACACTTGATATGTCATCTTCCCACAAATACACGGGCAATGCTGCATCTCCCGCTGCCCTAGGTTGCAATGATGGATTAAGTAGGCAAGTAATGGAGCAGTACTAAGAACTCCACTGCTGTAAAGTGTTAATGTGGAAATAAATGAAGTTACTCTCCAGAACTAACAGCCCAAACTATCGCTGGGCTGTAATTAATGAATAGGGTGGCTGAGATTTATGTGGGCAGGTTAGGATGCTACTGCGTGCAGCTCTGGTTTTTATGGCTGTGCTGGGGCAAGGTCAATAGGGAATCCATTAATGCCAAAAGTTTAATGGATGGAATGAGGACAGTGCAGTGTGTCAGTAACTGATACCCACTTTCTAGGGGAGGCTGAGATGGGGGTAACTTCCCCTCCCCCACTTCAGCCGATGCTAGGATGTTGAAGGAGAATGCCAGGACAGTGCAGGAGTTTACTGCTTATCCTTCAGAACACACCAGGAAAGGATATTTCCATTTCCACATCCCTCTCCCATCTCTTCCTTGACTGTTGGAAAAGAGAAAGGAGTTTCCTCTTCTCTTCTTCCATTATTTCCTCCCTGCATCCCCATCCTGTTCAAGATGGAGCAGGCTGACAGCAGTGTTCTTGGAAACAGCAGATTTTAGGTGAATTCTGGGCTATTTGCACATGGTGTTTGATCAGCAAGGAAAGTGAAGTCACAGTTGGTAGAAGGGAGGGTTCACACTAGAAACCGGATTGAAAGGGAACAAACAGCAGAAAGACTCATCCAATCACACAAAAGAAACAGACCATGTGACTTTCACATCTAATCTGAACAAACCAATGCAGCTTGAATATTGTTGCTCCGTTTTTGACTCAAATGGCCAGTCAAAGTTAGGGGAGTTGGAGATGTTCCAGTTGGGGGTAGAAATTGGTGGAAGCCAGGTGTTTCTCTGATATGATTGTTTATTTACACAAATGTACAAAGCCCTGGGTCTCTGAATGCAGAAGGAATCAAATAGCAGGAAACAGCTTCTTTTGTTCGCAGCGCCAAGAATATTCTTTTCAGCCTACACCCCGGCCCAAAAACTTTTCCCCGGGTTTCTTTCCGGGTCAGCCACATGCTTTTTGCTGCACCTTAAGGCTGTCTCTCTCATGCCACATGTTCTTGTCTGACCCCATTTTCTTTGAGATTTCTCTTCCTACCTACCCACTCCCCAAAACAGTACTCTGCCACAAGCTCCTGCATAGGTTCACATACACCTCTTGCCTTAGGCTGGGCTTATGATTACAATTACATAAGTGAAGTGAGTTCACACCGACCAGTCTCAATGAGGTTTGAACTCAATCCATAAGACAGTTTCACCCACTTCATAGCAATATCAAATGCTCAAAAACATAGAGGATTAGTCACAGGAATTCTTCAGCCACTAACTTTGAATAAGTAACGCATCTGAGAAAATCATAATTTGTTTGCAGACAAGTCGCACACAGAAGAGTCAAAATTCATCAAGTTATTGGCTGTGAATAATGCACCCAACACTCCTACTGACAATTACATCTCAGATCTTTCCATGGCAACACTCTGTATAACAATAGATGTGTTATATGCTAAATGTACTGGGATCTACATGTGAACTATCAACAACTCTTCCAACAGATCCTTCTCGTGTCTCAGGTTTCCCACCCACTACCTTGTGCTGTGAAGAACAGGGGGCATCTAATATATATGTCTGTGAAATATTTAAAGATCTTAGGCTGCCCATTATACTGTTAGATTATTTCATGTTGTGTAATACTTTTCTAGGGCAGCTGCTGTCAGAGGATCACAAAACACTTTGCAAACATCACTGAATTAAAGCTCCACATCACTTCTAAGGAAATATTTGCCCCAGATTAATGATGGAGGAACAGAAACTTAGGGCACCAGAGTGATTTGCCCATGTTCACATAGGCTGGCTAGAGCAGAGCTGGGTCTAGAACCCGGTCTTAATTCTGTGATTTCATCACAAGATCATCTTCTCACCACCATGCTTCCATGGAGTTTACAGCAAATGATGGGTGGGTGGGGGTGGGGAGGCTAGTTTTAACCGAAAACCTAGGCCAGGATCGTGGCCAGGTTTGCAAACATTTCAGCAAACTTTGCCCAAACTTCAAACGAATCTCATCTGAGTCCCTCAATTCATTGAGGCTTGAAATTCAGGGGATAGCGAGTGAAATCCAAACCTTCGAGAGATTCTCCCGAATCCCTGGGAGCAGGGATTAGAGATGAGTAGACTGAAACGGGAGGGGGTGCACCAAGCCAGGAGAGAAGTGGGAGGTCACCCCACTGCTTTCAGTAGGGAAGAGGGAGTTGCACTTCCTTCTAGTCATTGGCCCACATGGGCAGAACTTTACATAACTGGGGTATGGCAGGGAGGATTCTGCTTACGGCAAGGCTTGATTTTTAGGGAATTCAGTGAAAAGATAAAGTCAGAGCTGCACTCTTTTTTGGTTGAGCCTAGCCTTAAAAACCAAGGGGCACTTTCTTTCCCCAACCACGCTCCAGTGCAGAATTTCTGCCTAAGGGGAATAGGAGACTTTTTATCTTTAATCATTTCAATGAAAATGTAGATGGGGAGAAGGGGAGAGGGTACACAGCAGGTGGTTTAAGTTTGCAACTGAGCTAAGAGCAGAGGCTGTTCAGATCTGAGTCTCATTATATCCATATAGTCTGAATGTCATGGGCGTGGGTTGCTTGTTGCAAATAAATAGTTCCCACCTATTCTGCAATAGCGACAAGTGAGTTCCACCCAGAAGGAATAAATGAATGGGGGGCAAAGCAGAATGAAGAGATGGCAATATCTTATGGTAACTTCTTTTATCTGGGAATTTTATTGCCCGCAACAACATACACAGCAAGGCCAAGTTCCAAAGCATCCCCTGGCATCTGTTATGTAGCGAACAAAACCAACCAAACCGTTCTCCAACAGGCGAGTGAACCAGCTGCTCCAGTGGAAAGTTATCACAGGAGCAAGACATTAAAATGAATGCCGGTAAACAAGGCTAAAATGAAGGAGGTCATAACAAATCCGCAGCCAGCTTGAACTCCCAGCTGCCACTATGCTGCACAGCTCTTTGGAGTTGCGTGGTGGCAGAGGAGCGAGACAGTTCAAATCCACCCTCTCCAGAAATGCATAAGGCCCTGGGTTGGTTAAGCTGCTGGACAGAGATTCAGGAGAGCTGGGTTTAATTCCTGGCTCTGCCACAGGCTCCCCTCTGATGCTGGCCAAGCCACTTCACCTCAGCTCCCCCACCTGCAAAATATATATATATTTTTTTTAGGGTGGCCTCCGGGTCTGTTTAGATTTTGAGCTCTTCAAGGCACAGGCAATGTGACTGGCTGTACAGTGCATGGCACAATTGGTTCCTGACCTCTGGTGGGGGGCCTTCCTGCTAAATGCCAGCCCAGTATCTCTCCTTTCTGCTCTCTTTATCACTACAAATAACATTTTAACAGTGCGTTTTGGGGAGGGACATAATGAGGCACTCCCCAGCGTGTGGGCTGTGGCGTTAAGGAACCAGCCAAGATCTGCACAGGCCAGGCCCACTGCAGAGGAAGAGGAAGTAACAGCAGCTGATTCTTGGCCTGCAGGAGGGAGGGAGTGAATTCAGGTAGAGCCATCAGCACGGGAGCAGGCTGTGCAAGGAACACTGTGGAAACCAATCCGCCGGTGGAATCCAGATTCTGGTCCTTGTTCTGGCCCCTGGCTATTCGGGGTATTGATGCAGATAGACGGGGAAAAAATTTCAAATTGTGCCACCATTTTCCACAGGCGGGGGCCATAGAAGCCAATATCTCATTCCTGAGGGTAAGCAGGGATGCTGGGGTGCATCTCCTCCATGCGAGCAGCTTCAAATCGGGTCCCAATGCTGCTTCTCTGTGTGCTTCTGTAATTTAGGTCGGGGCCACATACGCTCCCAGAGCAGCCCAGATTAAAGTCACCTTTACCCCCTAGGCGCGGCACCTTCTGCAAGACACAGCACAAATGTGAGCCCTGAGAATGCAACAGGTTTATGGAGAGAAGAGCTCCATCCCACTTCTTGAATGCAAGTGGGGAGGAGAACTGAGAGGAAGGATGGCTAGGGTTCAAGCTCTTCCTCCGCCACAAACTGTCTGTGTGACCTTGAGCAAGTCACTTAGCCTCTCTGTGCCTCCGGTTCCCATCTGTACAATGGGATAATAGCACGGCTGTGAGGCTAAATACAGTAAAGATCTGAGGGGCTCAGATACTGCAGTGATGGTTGCCATATAAAGTACCTGAGAGAGAGAGGCTAGCTTGTCATTTTATCACTGCACCCACATTGGAATCCCTGGGAACCCCATTGCATTCAGCTGTCAAACTCTGCCCGGGCACTTTTCCCAGGGAGAAGAGGAACAAGAGTCTCCTAGTCACTGAACCTAGAACTGTTACATGTTGCATTTAGGCTAGAAACAGAGCTGCTTCTTGTACACCACAAAGCTGTTTTGGCACAGCAGTACATAAGCCAGTGAACTCACTCCTGGGATACATCAGAGTTTTTCAGGAAGCTTATTTGAAAACAGACTTGGCTGCTGATTTTTCAGCCCTGTTGTTTTTGAGGGGGCGCAGCTCAGAGGAGATGGAGCGCTACAACGATATTGGGGGGAAGGTGGAGGGAATGGACACATTGAATTCAACACAACAGCGTGTTGCAACTGGTCATGCAAGCCAGTCGGCTAGCCCAAAGCTCCTGGCACTAGAAATTCAGCTGTTACTGAGGATCTTCAGAGCCCTGGCAAACCAAGGAAAACATCCCAGACCCAGGCTTAAAGCAAAGGCCAATGTTTTCGAACGTGACTACTGGCTTAGGGTGCCCAGTACAGAAAAGGGCAGCAACAGGCTCCCGTTTGCTAAGCCCAGTTCTCTTGGACAGTACACTGGAGAATCCCCGAATTCCCCACCCCTGACTTGCTCTTCTCTTGAAAATCCCTGAGCCGAGGGCACTGAGCTGTGGGTGGTCATTTTCCCCCCACCTCAGCTAGAGGAAGTTAGCCCTCTCCCTCCACTCCCTGCAGAGGGGGCTTCACACCCAAGGAAGCATTAGGTTTTTCGGAGCTCGCCAACCAAGAGAACATGGGAAGCCCGAATGGTGACTGCTGGCTGAAGTGGAGACCCTGAGATAAGGTGCCATAATACATGTCTCTAGCAAATGGCAGCGAGATGGACTGAGCCGTCTCAAGGACTTTCCAAGATTGGAGCAAAGGGCGGAGGGGTGGGGACATCACGGCTGTCAATTCACAAGGCAGTGGAGGGCACGTCTACACAGCATTTTGGAGCCAGCCTCCCAGCCCGGGTCAACAGACTTGGGCTAGTGGGGTGTGTGCTAATGCTTTAGAAATAGCTGTGTAGCCAACAGGGTGAAGGGGCGTCTCAGGAGTACGGTGGGATTCAGAGCCTGAGACCCAGCAGCAGCATGGACTTTGGCATGGGCTAGTTCAGTGAGTGATTACCAAGGCTTCTGGGCAGATTTCCATGTGGACGTACCCTACGCCTGTAAGTCTCACCGGGTACCAAGCCGGCCTGTCTGGAAGCTGACTGACAAGCGAAGCACCTTTTGGAACTGATGCTTAGGGTGGGAGACGCAGGCGGAATGGACCCATCCCTTTGGCAGTGCACGGTGGTGCTGGTGCGGTAGAGGAGAAATGATTGCCAGGCTGAAGCAGGAGCCAAAAGCTGCATGGGCTGGCAGCTTGAGCAGGCTGGCCATCTTCCGTTTCCCGGCCCTGCCAGCTATGCTGCTTGCCTGCTCATGCAACCGTCTTGTCTTCCCCATGCACACATGCCACCTCTTCTAAAAATAGCCAGGCAGGAGACAGAGCGCAAAGCCACCGCAGATGGGTCTGAGTTCCGCGCGCAGCCAAGTGTGAGACTCAAGACAGAGGCTGTCAGTTCCTTGCCTAAAGCCAGCCGTGAAACCTCATTAAAAATGGTCTCCTCCTCTCCTCATCCCTCCCCCCCTTGACTTCAGCTTGCTTGCGCTCAAGCGACCTGATTAAACATGCACTTCTAAGCAAGGAGCACTGACTTCCCCTTAATTGAGGCATAATAATTAGAGCATTAACACATTAGGAGGGTGAGACGGCATGTTTAGCTTTTGTGATTAATTATCTGAGGATTGTAATAAGTTGTTAAGACATTAATTACTCTGGCATGTTTATTGCTCTAGATTGCAGAACAGACACTTTGTAGCAGCGAGTCGTTGCCTGTCGGAAAACGTGGGGGGAAGTGTGAGGGGCCGTCTCTCCTCTGACAAAGTTTTAGCTGATATTCAGTGAGGACACAGAGGAGCTGCCATTCCTTTGTATTTGCATGTGGCCCTTTAATGACCACAGATACCTATTTTCATTGCCTGGATTAAAAATCGCCTTGCAGAAAAGATGCTGAGGGTTGGCTGGTATTTGATTCCCTGGTGCGGGCTTGTGGTGACACTTTGTACAGTAACTGGCAGGTTTGTTTTGTTCTTCATCCAGCCTTTTGTGCCCACAGTACAAGAGTTAGGCCTTGTCTACACTAAAGAGTGCTGTCCATGCAAGTTGCAGCCGTGATCAAAAAGCGCTGTAATTTCGCTTGTGCCTGTCCACACAGCACTCACGGTGTTGCTGAAGCATGTCCACACTTGGTGCTCTAGCATTGACAGTGAGAGCAGTACGTTGTGGGCAGCTATCCCACTGTGCAACTTGCCACCTTGTGCCACCAGGAGTTATGGGAAGGCGGAGAGGATCGCAGTGCATCATGGGTGCGGGTTCAATGTCCCATGATGCAGTGATTTCTGTCCCATCATTCCATGGGATTCCGACTGCATTTTGTGGCATTTTTCAATTGCCGCAGTTTCCTGAGCACCTGCCATCTCTATCTGAAAGGATGGATCCTGCACTGTTGTTGTCAGCATTCTGAACACATTGCAGCTGGTCGTGCAGTATATCATCAGCTCCCAATCGGAACTCAAATCCAAGGTGTCTGACCTGCTGTGTGCAGTGCAAACAAACAATGCTGAATTACTGTTTGCATTCACAGAGCATCTACACATGGTGCAATGTCACTTTTGGGCGTGTGAGACAAGCATTGAGTGGTGGGATTGCATCGTTATGCAGGTCTGGGATGATGAGCAGTGGCTGCAGAACTTTTGAATGCGCAAAGCCACCTTCATGGAACTCTGTGCGGAGCTCGCCCCTGCCCTGCGGTGCAAGGACACCAGAATGAGAGTGGCCCTCTCTGTGGAGAAGCACGTGGTGATCGCCTTATGGAAGCTGGCAACTCCAGACTGCTACTGGTCAGTCACGAATCAGTTTGAAGATGGAAAGTCCACCCTTGGAGCTGTGCTATTGCAAGTGTGCAGGGCCATTAATCACATTCTGCTATGAAGGACTGTGAGTCTTGGAAATGTGAATGAAATAGAGGATGGCTTTGCAGGGACAGTATTCCCTAACTGGCAGGGCGATAGATGACACGCCTATCCCAATTTTGGCCTCAGACCATCTTACGATGGACATCAATAGAAAGGGGTACTTCTCTATTTTATTGCAGGTGCTTGTGGATCACCATGGGTGTTTCACTAACATCAGTATGGGTTGGTCAGGGAAGGTGCATGACGTATGCCTCTTCAGGAACCGTGGCCTATACAGAAAGCTGCAAGCAGGGACTTTCTTTCCAGACCAAAAAATTCCAATGGGGGCTGTTGAAATGCCCATAGTAATTCTGGGAGACCCAGCCTACCCCTTACTGCCATGGCTCATGAAGCCAGCACGGAGCACTTCAATAACAGGTTGAGCAGATGCCAAATGACCTTTGAATGTGATTAAAAGTTTACTGGAGATATCTTTATGACTGTTTAGACCTAAATGAGGAAAATATTCCTCTGGTTATAGCCGTCTGCTGTGTGCTCCATAATATTTGTGAAGCTAAGGGTGAAAAGTTTCCCCCTGGGTGGAGCGCAGATGCGGATCGCCTTGAGACTGAATATAAACAACCAGATGTCAGAGCTTTTAGAGGGGCACAACAGGGGGCCATTCGAATCATGAAGACCTTGAGGAACTATTTTGACAGAGCACCAATAAGGTGTCTTTGTAAATAGCACTGTGCCATTCTCTGACTATCTACCTTGCACTGTGTATCAATGTGAGGTGCAACCACCGTGTGCAACAGACAAATAAAGATTGCTTATTCACAGAGGATGTCTTTATTAAATAACAATTACTCACAACACACACAAAAAGCTAGGCTGGAGGGGAGAAAGCAGTGAGGGGCAGCGTGAGCTATTGTTCTGGAAGCTGTGAGTGAAGGGGGTACCAAAGGGGTGAATGAATGGTGTAACAAGACAGACTGGGAGTTTAGTAGGACTGTATGGAATGGAAAGCAGTTCTGTATTGGCTGCAATGAGGGAATGAGCACACATGAATTCAGTCTGCAGTGTTATGAGTGACTTTAGCAGTTCCGTTTGCTCCACCATGGCTTTTATCATACGCTGTAACCTGCTCTCACTCGCTCCTGCTTTTCCCTCCTCTCTTGCCTATTAAGTTTTTGACTTTTGGACACAGTGTGTCTCTATGCTCTTTTTTCTTACTTTTTTTCTGCTTCAGAGGACTGGAGGAGTTTTTGGAACATCTCTTTACTTCTCCATGGTCGTTTTCTTAGTTGCCACAGACTCTTGGCAGGTGTGAAGGGGTTTCCCTTCAAGGGCACATCTGTAGAAGCATAATAAACAATGAACAGAAGCATTATTGTGAGTGCAATAACAGCATTGATGCATTACTGTAAAATACACCTCTTTCTCACTGTCCCCTGTCAAGCTCACAGCTTGATAATCAAGCAGGGCATTGTGAGTTGTGCCCGGGGGGAGGGGGCACTCAATCTGGGGAAAAGGTTCTGGGTGGCTATTCGGGGTATTGATGCAGATAGACGGGGGGGAATTTCAAACTGTGCCACCATTTTCCACAGGCAGTGGCCATAGAAGCCAATATCTTACTCCTGAGAGTAAGCAGGAATGCTGGGGTGCATTTCCTTCATGCGAGCAGCTTCAAACTGGGTCCCAATGCTGCTTCTCTGTGTTGCTTTGGTCCCTGCACAAGTGTTTGCTGATCAGTGTGGGAAAGTTTCCTACAACAGGGGAAACAGCTGAGGAATCTCTAGCAGAGGATTGGCAAGTATACCTCCAGGAAAGATTCCTAGAGATCTCTCTGGAGGATGCCCATGAAATCTTGGTGTGCATTAACACACTTTTCCGCCGCACTGCCTAGCTGAACAAGGGAATGGAAAGCACATGCCAAACACTCTTGTGCATTTCTATCCCTTCAACCAGCTGTATCATACAACCAAGCAAAGGACAGCCGTACCTCATGTAACTGAGAAGCATCAGCTCAAAAAAATCACTTACCAGAGCTCCCCTCTCCTGCATCCTGCACGCCAGAGCTGGAAGGCTGGGATTGGCTCAAGCCCTCTGAGAAGAGGTCCCGATGCCCCATGTCAGCAAATGACCTAGTCACATCGTCCTCCAACTCGACCTCCTCATCCACGACTTCTTCATCAGGGTTGAGTCTGGCATCCACTGCTCCCAGGCCCACAGAGGTATCCCTGGGTCTCTTGGTGGTGGAGGTGGGGTCGCCGCTGAGGATGGCTTCTAGCTTCTTATAGAAGTGGCAGGTCTTTGGCTCTGCACCAGAGGGATGGTTTGACTCCCTTGCTTTTTGGTACCCCTGCCACAGATCCTTGATTTTCACACAGCAGTGCAGCATGTCCCATTCACCACCCTTCTCCGCCATTAAACGAGAAATTTGACCGAACATATCAAAGTTCTTTCAGCAGGAGCAGAGCTGGGACTGAACAGCTTTCTCTCCCCAAATGCTGATCAGATGCAGGAGCTTCAGTGTGCTCCAAGCGGGAGACCGTTTGATGCATGGAGCCGCCATGGTCATCTGGGAAGATGAGATGTGAGCTCTCCACACCGACCAAGCAGGAAGTGGAATTTCAAAAATTCCTGGGACTTTAAAGGGGGAGGGGCGGATGGCTGCAGGGCAGCGGAGTTCAAACTGATGGCCAGAGCAGTCAGGATGGGCATTGTGGGACACTTCCTGGAGGCCATTTACCATGACATAACCAAGCATGACACTTTGTCACTAAAAGTTTGATGCAAAAAACTCTGTCTCTAATTGAGGTGGTTTTATTTTGTCACAAAATCAGGGGAATTGGGTCAGTGGGGGCTGATGCAGTGTGTACACCATCTCCGTTTTGGTGCAAAAAGCTGACTTGGGGCAACAAATGGCTCTAGTGTAGACCAGGCCTTACTGGCTCTCACTCTGGTTCTTAGCAGGCAGGTGTCCACATCACAATGGCACCACCACACTGGGAACTTCTTGAAAGTCTTACCAGAGACGAAAGCCTGACTGGACTTCCCTATTCACCCGTGGAGAGGCGTCACAGTTTTCCAGGTTTTGAATTTAAAAATTTTTCACTTGTATTTAAAAAAAAAAAAAAAAAAAAAACCCAAACAAGCCCAAACTAACTTTTTTAAATTGAATTTTCCAAATTTTGGCATTTTCCTTGTTTTCCTATTTGCCACTTAAGGCAATAAAATGAATGTTATTCAGACTCATCTTGCTTTAAAAAATGTTTTGTGTGTGTGTGTGTGTGTTTTTCTTTTAGTTCTTCGTTAACTTTTGAAATTTTTCTCAAGTGTTGAACAGCACAAGGAAAGCTGAAAGACAGAGTGAAAAAACCCTAGGCATCAGGCATTGTTGCTTTATGTGTCAGAAGGAAAAAAAGGGGGAAAAACCCCAAACTGAAAACTCTGATGAAAACCTGGAAAATGTTGAAAAACTGAACTTTTTGCTTTTTGGGGAAAAAAGCCATTTTCATTCCCTCCCTCCCCCACAAATGATTTGAATGCAAAATGTTGGCCAGCTGTACTGAGGAGCCTGCCATCAGGAGGTCTTGTAGGGGAAACCTAGGAACAGTCAAACTTAGGGCAGAAGCTTAGACTGTGTCATGTATTGTGTGACTGCCTTTGATTTGTCAGAACAGATAGGTTTGTACACCAATTCAGGACCTGTATGCTTTGCTGAGACCTTGGCAGGGACTCACAACCAGTTTCTTTCTTGAGCGCACATTACAGAGCGAAGGAAAATAGAGCAAAAAAGAAGCAGAAAGACCCCCAAAAATAGTGGAAGGGAAAAGCAGGGTCACATTCCCAACCTTTCCTCTTTGCACCTTGACTTATCTCTGCACAAGCACAGTGCCTGGCTTGGCTGCTGTGAGTTTGGGGTGGAGCCTGGGAAAAACTTCTCTCTTGGTCACGCTCATCTTCTTGCGCTGGTACAAACTTCCAAGTAGAAACGTGGTGTTTAGTGCTGCTAGAAGGAGCAATACCTTCCCTCTCTAGTTCCTCTGAGCTGGAGCAGGGAGATCTGGTAGCAGCCCTCTTCCTGCAGGAGCCCTGCAGGGGAGAAGATGGATGCTCTGGGATTTGTGGACTCAGGTTCCCCAGCGCTCCTCCAACTCTGCAAGGTTGGTTTCTAGACCGCAGTCTCCGCTGGGAGCAGGAAGCCCCTTGCTCGGAGAGTAACCCCTGACCAAGGACTCCACAAGATGCTTTTGTCCCCTCTCACAGCCTGAAGACAACTGGTGGAGCTCCCAGGGGGCAGTCAAATCCAGTAGACAGGAAGGAATGTTCTCCTCCAAGGAGCAGCATTGCGTCTTTCACCAGGCCCATTATGCAGGAGTGGTCATCTTCCTCTACAATACTGGTTATTGGACACTGCAGGAAACATGGCACTAGATCTGAGGCACCTGATCCACTATGCATGTGCCTGAGTACCTAACCCTTGATCTTCTTTACCCTGATTTCAAATGTAAGCCATTTAAGCTATTTTATATATCATTTAGTCGTTCCAGTAAACACCCGGTGGAAGGTGCTGTTATTAAATGAGGGTTAACTCTTCCTCACACACACAGAGGAATCTAACTGTGTCAGCGGAAAGGAATCTGCTTACATTAGCACAAGTGGGCTCAGAGCCTGCATCTCACTAACCCAGATTTAATTCACGGTTCACAATCATATGTATGATTTGTGATTCTGGATATAGAAACAGTCAGCCTTGCATCCCTCCTAGACTCCTAGGAACTGAGGGGTCGTGACTTGTGCGTTTTATCATTAAAAATATAATTTTCCCTAGATGTGTAATAAAGTCTCGGCTCTAGCCTGTGCTCTCAGCGTGATGCCGCATTAACGATCCTCCTTTCTGGTAATAAGCAGGCAAATATACACATTTTTTGATAGCTTTGTTAGATGTTTGAGGAGCTGACTTACTGGGTTAGACTTAATTAGCAGAACTCATTTTCTCAAATTTAACAGACTTACATTGACTAGACCTGTTTTTTGGACTAGTGCTGCCCTATTCATGTGCTTTGAATTGTTTCATTAACATTTCATGCATTCCCTGGCACATTCTCAGGTACAGCCCTTTAGCTCATTGTAATGCTGCAATACCCAGATCAGACTGGTAGTGAGAGGCTCCTGGAAAATATCACTGTGGTTTTTTTGTTTTTTTTAAAGTCCTAGGCCTTAATTCACTAGCTCACCCTCATCTTCAAAGCAGGGACTTCAGCATGTGCTTAAGAGCGTCCCTGAATAAAGATTGGCTTTAACATGTGCGTCAATGTTGTGCTGACTTGAGGCCTTAATAGCAACATGAGACTGGCCATACATGGTCCATCTGTGTCACAGGAATGGCCACAAAGAAATAAAATAAACAAAGCCTGCACTGGACCTAATGTTTCAGAGAAAATCCCCCGTAATGTATCTGATCAGTTCCACAGTACTGTACATGTGGGCAGGGGGGAATTCCATCCTGTTCCTTACCACACAGCGCCATCCGGGGGATCATTTTAAACTCTGACGCGTGAGACTGATTAACTTGGTCATCTCAGGCCTGTGTTCTGCCCAGTGTTTTGGGTGGGTGAACCCTGAATCAATGGGGCTCCACCAGAGCCCAGAGAGTGGCCTGCTTTGCACTCCTGGCAGGATCGGGGCCTTAGCTTGCACACCAGCATCTACAAATGTTACTGGTGATATTGAGTTATCCTGATCTTTTAATATAAAAATCCAGCCAGAGTATTTGCCTCAATGGCTTCCAGTGAGAGTGACCTTAGTAGGGTGGCTGTGTGCTGCCTTTAAGTGCTTTTAAATGTACTTGCTTTTTATCTTATTGAGTAATCCTTGGCCATCAGTGGGGGGGTTCCGTGGGAGGAGGGGACAATAAGTGAACATCTTAATAAGACAGATTTAATTGGATAATTAAAATGAGGCTGTCAGTGAAGACCACTCAGAAGCTGCCCTCTTGCACAGTGAGAAGCCACACACTGCAGCATTGATAATTAGGACCAATCATGCAATCTCCAAAGTCTGCACTGGTTTCCGACTTGCTTTCAAGCTGGTGACGCTGATCTATAAAGCTCTAGGTGGTCAGGGGCCCACCTACGGGAGAGATCGCCTCGCTCCCTCTGCTCTGCCCTGAGAGTCGAGGTCATTAAGGTGCACAGAGGCAGGGCTAGCGGTGGTGACGCTTTATTCTGAACTTTGCTTGTCTCACTGGACCCACAGAGGCGCTAGACGACCTTCAGGCGTTCTAGAAAGTGGCTTTGGGGATGTCTCTAGTTTAGTGACAAGTGGGTCTCTGAATGTTGACAGTGACCACGTTTTGCATGTTCTTTTTTTAAAGATACTACACATTGCTATACTATACTACACATCTCAGATGGGCTGGGAGATGTGAGAATACCGCCCCCAACTCCGTCTTTATTTTCTATCAGAGCTGAGATGCTACTAGATGTAGTCCTCTACAACACTTAAGGACTAGAAAGGATCAGTGAATGTCCTTTTCCCCAACAAGCAATATAATCAAACATGGGTGAGCAGCTTGAGGTATCCACAGTAATACAGCAATTATCACCCCACTAACACCCACCTTCTCCTTGGTCTTTTAACTTCCTCCTTTCTCTTCCCCTGCTGGAGCCTGATAACAATACAACTCACAGGAAGCAGACATCTTTGTCCATGCTCTGAGTGAAACAGAGAGGGGCATGGAGGTTCCAAGAACTCTTTACCCTTCAGCACCTCTCCTTAGAGGTTACAGGTTCCCTTCCGCTTGGGGTCTCTGTGTGAAATTACCCAGACAACAGAGATTGTAACCGAAACAAGGTGTATTGAAAAGAGGGAGAAAATGGAGTTAAAGCAAAATATGTAGCTTGCTTAAAATCTCTAGATTTACATTTCTCATGAGCCAAACTAGATAAGGTTGCAGGCAGGCAGAGGGGACAAATTAGGAAGCGAATAATCGACATTTCCCAGGATCAATTTCGTCTCTGACCCTTTTGGTCAGACTGGCAGTACTGCTTGCAGTTTAGGTATCAACTTCTCTACTGTGTCCAGAGATCTCCCTTATCAAGTCCCTGCAATGGGGCAAGCTTGCATTTCTAGATACACTGCCACTGATCCAAGGCAGCTATTCCCACTTTCCAAACGTCTCCAGTTACCTACACACCCAGTAGGATTTTGACTCAATGCTTTGCCTAGGAGATGGATCATTGAGGATATAGAGACCCTGTAATGATGTTTAATATCCATCTTTCAAAGGCTTAATGACCTAGGGTAGGCCTTTCACAGACTGCCTTGACGGGGTGTATCTAATTTGTCAGGCCGCTTGTTTAAAATTCCCTGAGCAGTTTTTCTTTTGCCAGGAGAAAAGAACTAGGGTCAGGTCCCCAGATCCACCACCACAATCACATTTAGAAAAAAAGGTTGTTGGACAACATGAAAAATGTGTTTCGGTGTCCCTTCGCGCCTCCTTGCCCCTCCACAATTCTCGGTTCTTCTTGCTTCCCCATTGCTGCAAACTAGGAAAATGACTTTGCCCTTTTGCGCTGCCGCTGCTCCGATTCAGGCTATCTGCTTATAGCTGTTTATTCTCCTTCACCAGCCATCTTCAGCAGTGCTGCAATGCCATGTATTAGGAATGTAGGATTGCACTCAGCTCAGTGGGCCATCCGGTCCAGTATCCTGACGCCAATGGCCCCAGTGCCTTATGTGTCAGAGGAAGGCAACAAATTGGATAAATGAGAAGGCCAAGGACATATGATTTGTGTGAAGAATTGGGCACATAAGGGACAACTAATGCCACTACTGAAGATTGACTATTTCTCGGCGGCTATCCATCCCCTTTATTGCCCTGCTAACAAGTCTCCCTGTGACCTGCGAGAGACATTTCTGGAGCAACAGTATCTTTTACATCCACACTTATCTGTGGACGCCATCATCTCTGTGATGGATGTTTACTCCCTGTGAGAGCAGAGCCCATAGTTCAAATGGGCAACCATTGGAGTTAGGGCCCCTTTCACTCCTTAATTCATTGCACACAACCCCCTTTGACCTCAATAGCAATTGAACATAAAGATTTGGTTTAGAGTGTGAGGTCTTTGGTGCAGGGATCACATCCTCCTTCAGGTCCTGTATAACACCAAGCAAACTATCAGCACTGTTTGGTGTGTGTGTGTGTGTTGCCTTCCTGCTTATTGTTTCCTGCTCCCTGAACTCAGTGTTGCCATGTGTGTGCCCGCACACGGGCGTGTGTGTACACATGTTCATAGCGTTGGGTGTGGGCAATTACTCAGGGCCTGCTGCTACATACTTCCCATTTGGGCTGTTACATTTTGTTCAGACTGTTGCTGACTTAACTGGTTCATGGTTATTAGATGTTTTGACTGGCCACCTTACCTGCTTGTTGCTCTTCGATTTCCTTGTGTTTTGGGATTGCTGTTCTCAGGTGCATCAGCATGTAACAAGCACTTGAATTATTCTCACCCGACAGTTATATTACAGTAGTGCCCAGAAGCTCCAGTTAGGATCTGAGCCCCAAAGACCTGGTGCCTGCCCCAAATAGCTTACAATCTGTATGGGCCATATTGTGGCCCTGCCTACGTAGCATAGAGGAGAAGCATAAAGGGGAGTAAAGTCCACCCCCATATTGTTACGTGGATACCCGACATCTCAGCTTCAAGCTCATGGGGGAATATAAGGGCTATGCACAAGGGGGTGGGGAGTGAGTGCAGAGGGGCAAGGAATGGGAGGTTTTGATTTTGGTCCCCTGCCCAGCACAGCTGAGCTGGCATGAGGACATAAATGATCTGTTATTGGTCAGGGAAATGGCAAAGCATTACTCTCTGGGAATGAGGAGAAGAAATTGTGCCTCTCTGAGCGCTTTCTCGGTTGGCTTCCTGCTGGGATAATGCAGCCGTGTCACAGTGCTGTCTATCCCTCCGGGCTAGTGGTAAAGCCCATGACACGAATCTCAAGTTTTTGCAAGGTGAAAATGTTTATGAAGGGATGTAAAAAACAGGGCCGGGTGAAGAGTGGCAGGTGTGCACATGCTCTCGGTACCATCCCTGAGTCAGCCACCAAGGAGTTAGCTGAACAACACGCATGATTGTGAAAAGGGCTCATGTAACATGACTGAAAAGACACACTCACCTCTGGACCAAACTCAGCTCTACCATAGTTTTCTAGAGACTTGATCCAAAGCCTCTCAAAGTCAATGGGAGTCAACAGCGTTGTGGAGGAGGCCCAGAGAGTGCTTCTCTTGCTGGCTCTGAATTACCCATGCTAAATTGCCTTTTCTCTAGATTAATGCTTCCTAGTTACCATAGGGTACATATTGCATAAACTCAGATTGTTTAACTAGAAGGCTGTGGTGTCACGGCTGAGTTCTCTTCGTGTACTGGAGTGATTGCATTTGGAGCGCCATGCACAGTAGGTGAGCATTAATTAAAGCTAATTGCCTGTAATTGGAAGGCTTTTTTCCCTCTGCCTCCTTAATTTCTCCCTCTCTACCAGACTCAGGCTGTCAGAAGATGCATTTCCATTGGCTCAAAGCAATGCCCCCAAAGTCCAATGTGAAAGACAGACAAGGCTGTGTCAGATATAGTTACATTAGATGGGGTGAGGGGGAGAAGAAAATGAAATAAGGGACTCAGTTAGGTGAGGGTGACCTCTAGAAAGCACACGTTTAGGGAAATAAAAGGTGCAAAGCATCATGGGTAGACATGTAAATTATTCTGAAAGACAATCAGATTGTTTTCCCTGCCATCCTCAAAGATGCGAATAAGGGAAAAAGCAGAAATAGAATAGGCAATATGGTCCAGTGGATAGAGCACTGGCCTGGGACTGAGATGTGGGTTTTAGTCCTGTTTCTGACACTGACTGGCTGGGTGACCTTGGGCAAGGCATATCACTTCTCTGTGCCTCAGTTTCACCAGCTGTAGACTGGCGCTCATAATTCTGATCATCATGGGGAATCGAGCAATAGGAAGAGCTATGGAGGAGCTAGGAATTGTTCTTCTTTACCTGGATTGTCTCTTTCTCTCCACCACGTTCCTCTCTTCCCACTTTCAACCCCTGACTTCTTCTGCATTGAAAAGTTGTGTAAAGAGACCATTTCACAGAAAACACCAGCAAAAAAAAAAAAGAATACTTTTTTTCATTTAGCAGCTCCTACCTAGCTAAGGATTCCAGCTACTTTTACAATTGTCATCCTGTTTCATCCCATCCCCTTACAGTAATGAACTACAAACCCCCTGCGCTCCATCTCCAAAGAAGACCAGGTTTCACTCCCCTTCCAGCAGGTGGTCTGAAGCAGGAGGCACATATGCAGAGCTATTTGTTCTCTCTAATTGTCTGCTGGGCAGAGACAGGAGTGTGGTGTTATATGTGACCCATCTATATCCTTAAACATCAACAGCCCAATGCGAGGAGAACAGCTTCAGGGGAGCAGAAAGGGTTGAATTCTGGGTGCTTGCTTTCTAGTCACAGACGGCATGAGTTTAAGTGGATTTTGAGGACACAAATTCCAGCTTCATCTTTAGTTGCAAAAGAAATTCATTTATAATCTGAAAACAGCTGGAGGTTTCTTACCAGAACCATTAAATGGCTGACTCTAGGGAAGGCTCCATACATCACCCTCGTCACAAGTGCCATTTAGCCAAGAGTTTGAAGGAGATTAGTCTTCAGTCGCACCTGGGCTGGGACTGAAGGAACAGTTCCTGGGGACACGCAGGAGAAATATTTTCATTTGCTGGAAGAACCTGACACAGCCGAAGTGCTCTCTAGTCCCAGATGGTCGGCGGTGGCCTGGACAGCTCCCTGTGACTGATGTGAAGACACGTATGAAACAGCTAATGAAGGAGTCTCTGCCAGCTGCAGCTGCTTGAGTGCTTGGTGCATCCAGATGCAAGAAACAGCTGTGGAGTAGATAAGTAGCACTTTTATAGCCCGAATGGGGTTGATTGGATTGGATTTTGTCTGCCAGCTAGAACTCAAGCTCGGAGTCGAGCTGCCTTCTTCAATGCTCCAGCGATAACTTGGGAGATGGAAAAGTGATGTGCTGGGAGCTCGCCATTCAGGAAGCTGTGTAGTCCCAAGGGATTTCACTGGGGCAGCAAGGAAAACATAGCCATGGCACGGTTTTTACCTGGGGGTTTCACAGGCCCTCTGATTCTCACTGTTCTGTCACTGGGTTCAACTCATGGATTCACAGTGAACAAGACACAAAGTTCCAGGCTGAGACTTGTAGTCTCCTAGGGGATTCAGGTGCCCCAAACACATTAACTGTAATCCATAACTTGTCAGCCACAACATACTTGGCAAAGCCATTCACCAAGCTTTCCAGCTCCTTGTACTGCTGCAGCATTTGGTAACATCCTTACTATTGATAGCACACGCTGTCGCTGGGAGGGAGACAATGGTGTAGGTAGCAAGGGGCATTGTACAGAGGAGTGTGTCCTGGAGGGGGGATGTCTGTAGTAATGACACTTTGCTCTTCCCTAGCACCTTCAAAACTTTTGAAAGGCCACACACCACCTCTGGGAGGCAGGGAAATATTGTTTCCATTGTACAGATGGGGAAACTGAGGCACAGGATGGTTAGGTAGCCCACCCAAGATCCCAAAGCAAATCAGCCTCTATACTACCTACCTATCTCATGGCTGTAACTAGGCTGTGCTGGGAAGTCCTGCGTTCAATCCCAGGGAGAGAAAAAGATGATGTTGATGATTGATGATGACTGTTTATAGTATGGCAGCTCTCAAAGGCCCCAGCTGAGATCAGAGTCTCCTCGGGCAAGGCAGGGTACGGTCGCATGGCGAGAGGGAGTCCTTGCTCGCAAGAGCTTGAGATCTAGCAGGCAAGACAGATGAAGGGCAGGAGGTGGAAAGAGAGGCCACGTGATTTGCTCAAGGCCACACAGCAGAGGCAGGCATATAACACAAGTCTCCTAAGTCCCCAGGCGCAGGAGTGGGTGTGGTTGTAGATGAGCTCTTTATACTGCAGTCGGGGGTGGGGGAGGGGATTTTTGGAACAATTTATAGGGTGGGGGGTGCTGCTGAGAGCCATTGAACCAAACTGTAAACCCTGCGTAAAATGGAAATCACATCAAGCCACGGGGTGCGACTGCACCCCATGCACCCCTAGTTCCAACATCTGTGATTGCAGCTGGTGTTTCCCCATCACTGCTGGGATGGGAGGCAATCTTCTCTGGCCCCAGCACGCAGGGAGATGGGACCCAGGGCTGGCTTCCTGTGGCAATGGGGACTCCTTAGGCAGGCTGTAAATTGGCTGTGACGGCATGTTTGAGCCCCCCTCCTTCCCCAGCTCCCATGTCCTCAGCCTCCCCATCTCCCTGGGTTGGGGGATTGTGCTGATGGCACAGTCCGGTCTCTCTCACTGGAGGCCAAAGGACGCCTTGTCCAATTCTGGCCTGCCCAGGCAGCAGGCCAGCATTTCATTTGCATATGCCATTCCTTTGCAAAAGGCCGGCTATCCTGGAGACTTGCAAAGGGCCATTAGCATCTCTACCTCTCCTCCAGCCCTGCTCTGCTGGGGTTACCTGCAATACTGCTTTTGCAGCAGCACGTTTCCCCTGCGAGGAAGACTGTGAAGGTGAGCCCGTGGCTGGTGGCGTCCCTCCTTGTATCTCCTTTCTCCCCTGTCTCTTGGGCTTCTCAGCCTCCTCCTTACCTGCATATTGTTCCCTTCAGGCTTCCACTCCCGCGCTCATGTTTAGACAGCATCTTTTTTCCAGGAGGGTCCCGAAGCACTCGAGAGGGCATAAAGCACCCCAGCACCCAAGCACAATCACCGTGTGACCAGGATTCTCAAACGTGATGTAGGATCCCTCCATTTTTGGGTGCCCAACCTGAGTTGCCTTAAAGGGAGTTAGTGTTGCCTAGTGGAGAGAGCACTGGCTTAGCACTTAGGAGATCTGGGTTCTTGTCCTCCTTTGGCCTGCTGGGTGATCTTGGGCCATTCATGTTGCAGCTCTCTGCCTCAGTTTCCCCTTATGTAGAATGGGGGATAATGATATTGACTTCCTTTGTGAAGCGCTGTTGAGCTCTGTGGATGAAAAGTGCGTGGTAAAAGCTGGATATTGGCATCCTTACAGGCACAGAAGTTTTATTTGAAGAGTGTGGGTGCTCCACTCTGAGTGAAATAACAGGCCCCTTTAAGGCATCTCAAGCTGTGGGCCTCCAAGAACTGAGTCAGCCAGATCAGTGAGCAGTGTGGGAAATCTTGGCCCCCGAGCCCCGCCCTGCAGGCGGCTTTGGCATGTCCTGCCAGCGGTCGACCAGTTTCCGCTCTACAATCTCAGCCACCAAGCTCAGAGGTGAGGCATCCACTGTAAGGCAACTGCTGGCTTATTAAAGGAAAGGAAGCCAAGAAAAGGACAGATGTGGGGGAGAGGGAGCAGAGGTGGCTGCCATGACAGTTTTATTATGGACTGAAGCTGCCTGGGAGTGAATCGTTCTTGAAGTGTGCGTTGTCGGGAGACGTTTCTACCAGGTCCCAATGGGAACCTTTGCTGCGCTTCAATGCTCACTCCTGTGTGTCTGTTCCTTGAGAGAGGCTTATGTCAAATGAAGCTTCGCACGCTGCAATGCCCATGGGTCCCCGCTACCTTCTCTCTGCATCTGATTTGGCATTTTCCTTCCCTTTAGGGAGTTGTACATGTGGGCAATAACAGGACCTAGGGGAAGTGTGTGTGTGTAGCCACGCAGAAAGTAAGTTTTCATGCTCTTGCTATAGGTTAGATGGGGTGGGACTGACCTCTGCTTGAATGGCTACCACTGAGAATTAAATATTCATAGCAAACAGCAGGCAAGCCACAGATGAAAATAAAACTCGCAGCACAAACCAGCTGTAAGTTGGAATGGCAAATATATTCAAGGAAAGAGCGCTCCCAGGTCAGAAAAAGGAGTGAAATCCAGCCACTGAATTATTTGCTATGAATTATCCACTACTTCTCAGGCTGAAAGCTGATTGAGATCTCGCTACACCCAATGGTTCACCAAGTGGATTGAGCAGAGTCTGTGGCTTTCTCTGCTTCTTCACAATGTCATTGTCAACTTGCATTTCACATCGTGATGGAGATCTGAAGACTTAGGTCAGCTGTGACTCTGAAAGTTTCACTTGAAGGGGTGAAATCTGCACCTCTCTTTAGTCAGAGGCTCTCCTGCTTCTCTCTCTTTCTGGGGTGACACATGGAACTTGTCATTTGTTTGGATTATACCAAGAGCCACACTCAGGCCTGATACACATCACATGCCAGGAAAAACCAAAAAAAAGCAGCTGTTACGAGCAAAGTTTATACTCATGCCAGCTGATGGGAAACCATAGACTATTGAATTCAGCCCTCGTTTCTCACGTCTGTTAGAAGTAGGTCTGCACTGTGCCATTGACAATTGCCACACGTGGGGCATCATGTACTCCACAGCTGTCCCTGGAGCAAAGGCGGTGGCCCCATCTGAATCAGGGCTCATAGCAACCATGTAACTTCGCCCAGCTGCTCTGAGCGAGATGGAGCATTGCCTTCTGGGCTGCGTAGTGCTCCGTGAGACCTGCATGTTCATATTGAAATCAAAGGGTGGCCAGGGGGGCTGGGGGCTGGCCTGGCACCACGCCTGCCACAAACCACTGGAAGGTATTTTACAGAACTACAACAAATGGTAATGAACAGAGTTCTCATGCAACAGGGCTGTGGCTGGGCGACTGAAACCGTCACCCACTTACCCTCTCCCCAACATCTGCTGCTCGGCCATACAGGAGGTGATTCAGTAGAATGTAGCTTATGCTGGGGTATTTGTAGGTATATCTCCACCAGCAAGTGAGGGAGGAGGGCTTCATGCCTCTCTCCCAGTCGCCTTTGTTCAATATACTTTGCAGGTTGTGGTGCCTTTCAACGGAGGCTCTCAAATTGCTTTAATTACAAGCATTCATTTAAGCCTCACAACCCCCCACCCGCCATGAGGAAGGTATGTTGTGTTATTATCCCCGCTTTATAGAGGGGGAAGCTGAGGGTGAGAGTTAAGAGGCTTGGCCCAGGCCCAAGAATGTGTCAAGTGTCAAAGCAAGGGATAGACACCTGTGATCATTCATAGATCTTAAAGCTGGATGGGATGTTCCTGATCATCTAGTGTGACCTCCTGCATAGAACCTCTCCCAGTGACTCCTGCCATGGAAGGATTATTCCTCCCTCCTACATAAGTGATACTATCTGCCCAAGGTACTGATATGGCTCCTGTTACCATAATATCTGAGCACCTCAAAATCTTTTACCAGATTTATCCTGACAAAATGCCTGAGAGAGAGGGAGGTGCTATTATACCCATTTCACAAGTAGGGGAATTGAGGCACAGGGGTTCAGAGCTTTAGGAGTTAGGTTCCTAAATACCTCTGTCTTCTGCCGCGTGGTCTCTAATTCAGCTTACATTTGCAAGTGGCTTAGAGTGGAAAGAATCAAGTGGCTGGATGCTGCCAGCCCCAGGGAACAAGGGAAGGGGCTGGCCTTAAATGTCTCTGGAGTTAAGCTGGTTCTGTTTCTGTCAGTCCCGACCCAGTGCTGCCGCTGTTCTGAAGTCGCATCTTTTCCAGATGATGTGCAAGTCTTTTTCCTTCTTCCCTTTTCACTCACCATATGAAAAACGCCTTTGCCAGCTGCAGCAGCTGGGAGCCTGTGGAGGATGGAGTGTGGATCAGTGAATATACAAACGTGCAGCTGGACTGTTGTGCTGCAGAAAGGCCAGCGCGCTCCCACCACCTGCTCCCAGCACTGACCCTCCCCTCCCCGCAGTGTGCCCACTGCTCAATTCCCAAAGTCACCCAATACTCAGATCCTGGTCGTTGAGGACCACTCCCACGCCAGCACCAATGTCCTGGACTCCATGCTCGGCTTCCGCAATGGACCTCTGCATGCCACGCTGTGCAAGTAACCCACCGATCTGCCCACCTGCCTTCACAGAGCCAGGGACCAACTCGACCACACCCAGAAACTGGTTTGCTGCAGCCAGGCACTCAGCCACCGCAGCGTGTGCGCCGAGGAGGACGTCCGGGACGCACACCTTAACACACTTAAACCGCCTTCACCAAACAAGGAGGCTGCAGCAGAGAAGAGATCACATCATGGAACGGACCCACCGAATGCCCTGAGAGAACCTGCTTCAAAACAGAAATAAACCCCCCGCCGACCACACGCCCCTTGTTGTCACCTACCACCCCCCCACACTGGAACCGAGACAGGGTTTTATTAAACAATTACTACCCATACTCAATAGGGACCCCATCCTGAAAAAAATCTGTCCTGAACCCCCTCTTCTGGCCTTCAAAGAACCCCTCAACCAATCCATGCTCATCATCAGAAGCAAGCTCCGCACAGACCAGGACACCTCAACTCAAAACAGCACCAGACCCTGCCACAACAACAGGTGCAAAACCTGCAGGCATATCTCCACTGCTACAGTGATCAACACGCCACACAACGCAGCTTTCAAGATCCATGGATCCTACACATGCCTATCACAACACGTGGCATACCTCCTCCAGTGCAGGAAATACCCCAATAATGATTTGGGTGAAACCAGACAATCACTGTGCTCTCAAATGATCTCACACAGAAAAATGATAAAAGACAAAAATTCCATAATCACCAGTGGGTGAACACTTGTCACAAAGCGATCATTCTACTCCTGATCTCTCAGTCCTCATCCTCAAAGGAAACCGGCTCAACACCTTCGAAAGATGAGCCTGAGAACTTAAATTCGTAACTTTGCCCGATGTTAAAAATCAATAGAGGTGCTGGATTTATGGCTTATTACAACAGCTTTTTTATTTTCCTTTCCCCCTATGACTGGAGAAATGTTAACTGGCCACTTCTTCTTGAATATATATTAACTACTTGAAACGTGTGTTAACTTTATGCTAAATAATCTGTTCCACCCTGTATTTAGCTGTGACTGTCTGAGTACCTTTCCCAGACCTGTAGAGGAGCTCTCTGTAAACTCAAAAACTTGTCTTTCTCACCAACAGAAATTGGTCCAGTACAAGATACTACCTCATCCACCTTGTTTCTCTACTAGACGTTAGAGGCAGACTTGGCCTGTCACCTCCCTCCTTCTCTGGGTCTGTTCTCCATAGTCCATCAGCTAATGTCTAGTGGTAGTATCCAATAGAGGGGCTTCCAATGTAGCTCTCCTGTCATACCTTCTGATAAATACACTGCACCTCTCTTTGCTTTCTCTCAGAGGCAAGATGGTTCCGGGCTTAGGGCACTTATCTGGGACTTTGGAGTCCTGACCTTGATTCCCTGCACTGACACAGATATCCTGTGGGACCTTGGGCCAGTCACTTGACCTATGTCTGCACTGTGAGCTAGGGGAGTGATTCCGAGCATGGGCGGTGTAGCATGGGCGGTGGCACAGCTTAGCCGCACTGCGGTGATGGGGGGCCCCTTAGATAGATATTCTGCCCTGTCCATTGGTTCTACCCTATCCTGGTGGTTGCCCCCTACAGTCTGATTCATTGGCTGCTCCAGAAAGCTTCACGCGGCGTGGTTGCAGGGTGGCTGCATGAACGCCCCTTTGCCCAGACAACTGCGGCTGGAGCATCACTGGAAGTCTCTGGAGGGGCGAGTCAATCATTTAACGGAGTGAGAAGTTGCCAGTCAGTTCTAGCTGGGCAGAAGTTTGGAGAAGCAGCTGGATGTTCAGCAAAGACCAGGCTGAGACCCACCAAACTCACATCACTTCTAGGCTTACACAGTACACGAGGACTCCAAATAACGGTGATCCTGAAGGCTAAAGAACCTGATTCTCAGCTGGCATGACCAAGTTTCACTCCATTGAAGTAGATGCTGACTTGCACGATATAGTTTATGACTATTACCACAGTGCCCATGAGTCCCCGCCATGGGCCGGGCCTCCATTGTGCTAGGTGCTGTACAAACCCAGAAGAGACAGACAGTCCCTGCCCCAGACAGGTTACCATCCCTTGGGGAGCACACTCATGTGGACAGCTCTTCTGCCACACCTATTTGAGGAAGAGGCAGTCGGGTTTTTTTCTGGCTTGACGAGACCACAGTGAGTGCGAGAGGGGCTACCTAGTTCTTTACCCATTGAAGCACAGCTTTGCTCTCGGCGCAGAAGCATGGGTCTGATTTGAATGTTCTCAGTGCTCCCGCAGGTAGGCACCAATTTCCATGTTTTCCCAAACTGATGCAACCTGCTCATGGCAGACACAGGGTGAGCTGCTCTGTGTGTGATGGGGAAGCAGAGGTGGATATAAAACTCGCAGAGTAGCTGGTATAACCTCAGCACATCTAATGCTCGCCCATGCTCTGCACTGTACCACATGGTGGAAAATCACACCCTGTCACTCGCTGTGCTTAGAGCGTGATAAAAGATGCCATTAATAGCAAGCTATCTTTTCCAGCCATTAGCACGCACTGGAGGAGGTGGCCTTGACAACGGGACATTCTTAGCAATGGGAGAGAAGGGTGGCCAGGGCGGAGACCCAACATCCAAAGTGGGGACCCCCTGGGGAGAGGAGAATTGGCCACCACCATTAGAAAGGAGACTTGGCAGCAGCCAATGTGTGTGTGTGTGTTTTCAAAGGCTTATTGCTTGTGACGGTTTGCATTTACTTAACTGCTCTGGCTACAGTTTAATTTTCTTTGTTCCCTATTTATTATTGTCCTGCCTTGTGATAAAGGCCCTGGAAGCTTGCCTAGCATCCCCTTAGCTTTTGGAACATGGGCCAAGATATCCACTGGGTGAATTTTTGGGTTTTTTTGGATTCCAACATTTTTGGGTGGCTCCCAGCTTGAGATGCTTCAAAGGGGCCTGGTCTTTGGAAAATGCTGAGCACACTCTGTCTAAATCAGCACACCCCACCCCTTGTGTTAGGCCCCTCCCCCAAAATGGAAAATCTTGGCTGAGGTGTCTAAAGTTAGATACCTAAATATTTACTTATATTGTCCCACGAGTGCCTGTGAATCACAAGCCTTTGCACTTATCCAGCACCCCTAGCGAATATTGATGAATTAAATCCCCATTGCACAGCCTGGGAAAGTGCGACGGAAGGAAGCTAAAGCTAAATAGGGTGCCCAGCACACCTGATAATCAGGCACCTCATTTAGGTGCCAAACTTTGGGCACTGATGTTTGAACTAAGGGGCCAGATTCTCTGCTGGTGTGAATCAGGGTAGCTTCATAGCAGTCAGTGCAGCTTCACCAGTTTACCCAATCTGAGGATCTCCCCATGGTCAGAGTGAGCAGAGCTGGGGTTTGAACCCAGGAGTCCTGGGTGCCTACTGCCATGCTCTGTTCAGTTCTGCAGCATGCGGTGGTGTACACAGGCCCTTACATGATGGGTCAGACACCTAAATACAAGGTGCCCAAGCGTGAGGGCTCAGGTCTTAGTTCTACAGCCACTTCAGGGATGCAGCCTGCTATTATCTCATGGACACAGGATCTGATTCTCTTCTCACTGACCCTGCGTTCATACTGGTATTACCCATTGCCCTCAGGGGATTACTCTCGATTTACATCAGTCTGCAAGGAGAATTGGTCCCATAATTATCTGTGGGTCACAACAGCTCCGCATTCTGTAGCCTGGGCTTTTTGACCTTGGAGGTGGGGTTGTGACCCCAATGCAGCTCATGTGGGGTCCCAGCCAGGGTGCTTACCCATCCTTGGGATAACTGTGGGGTAGAGGCAAAAGGATGGAGTGTGGGAGGTCCCTGCTTTTCTCAGCAGCCCATAGACCCTTGCCCTACTCCATGCAGCCGTGAGGAAGAGCTAAAGAGCAGAGCTTTCTACTTCTCACTGTAGCCAGGAGAGAAAGAAATACCATGGAGATCTGCATCCTTCAAGAGCTAAAGAGAAAAGTTCCTCCTGCCAGGAGCCCTGGAAGTGCTTGGGGAATGGGGTCAAACCCTAAAGGGACAGTGGATCAGGGAGCAATCAGCAGGTGAATTTGGAGTTGCAGAGAGAGAGGGGGATGAAAATCCTGGCTGTAGATGAATTATTTCCCTTCTGTTTCCATACAAAGCACACCAGCATCACACAAGGCAGAGCTCTCGCTGGTACCTCTCAGCCATCTTCCCTAGCAATGGTTGCTAAGCAAGAGAAGCTCCCTGCTCCATGGTGTGGCGTAGTTGCCTAGGAACTCCTGGGGAGTTGCAGAAAAAGGGGTGTGAAGTGGGGAATGTGTGGGCTGTTGTGGAAGCTGTCAGGGAGGTGAGTCCGCAGTTTCTAGACCTGCTCATTATTCAGAGCTTTGACGAGGAAAACCATGTCTCATGGCCACACTGTCCAGATCCATCCCTGCCCCTCCCCTCCCCTATCGCACACACCACAGCTCTTGTGCTGAACGCAACACACTAGATTGTGTGCTCTTCCAAGGGTGCATCCTTCTTTCGCCCTGCCCTTCTGCTCCACCCCAGAGCGGTAGGGCACAGATGGCAACGAAGTCCTGCTTTAAAGTTCTGCGGTGTATTTATTTCCATCGCATGGGTGTGTTTCAAGGACAGCGGCTCAGTAGTTTCGTTCAGGTGGGTACCAAAAAGCTGAGGGGCTAGATCCTCAGCTGCTGTAAATTAGCACAGCGTCTGCAAGGAGCTCCCTGGCTATACACCCGCTGGCCCTGGTTGTGTAGTCAGGCTGTTTGAGCCTCTGAGGTCTGCAAAACTGCCCTAGAGACTGGCTGCTCCTGTAACATTTCTGGGACGCTCGGCTTCCAGTGAAGCTAGAAATGCTCCTCTGTAATGGTAGGAAATAGGGCCTAGTGGTTATAGCACAGCAGTAGGAGCCAAGAAACGGAAGGTTTTTTCCTGTCTCTGCCACAGGCTTCCATGGGCCGGGCACAGCTCTTTTGGACGCGGCCCATGGCTCTCTTCTAGCCTCAGAATAACTTCTCCTCATACGTCCTGGTCACCACTGCTCCCTTTGTCACTGGAGTTCTTCACTCCTTCGATGCCACAGCAGCTGCCCCTCGAGCCTTTCCCACTTCTCAGCCGTTCAAACATTCCAGGTGATTTTCAGAATGAGAGCTGTACACCTGTGCGGAGGGCCCTGGGCTGGGAGTCGGGGGGAGTGGGGTTCCCAGCTCTGCCTGTAACCTTGGGCAAGTGCCTTTACAGCTCTGTGCCTCAGTTTCCCCTCCTATCCTCTGTCTATCTTGTCTGCTTAGACTGTAAGTTCTCTGAGGTGGGGAGTGCCTCGCTCTGTGGTTGTACAGTGTCTAGCACGATAGGGGTCCTAGCTGGGGCCTCCAGGCTGTACTGTGATACACTGTAATAATGATGAAGACCGGAAATCTCTTTCCTTTTGGCCATGGCTTACAGTGTGCAATAGAACAGGGCCTACGCCAAGAGCATAGCCGAACTCTTCTGCCGCAGAGCTAACATACAGGCCAGGTGGCTGACCCACTGGGAGTGACATGACACCAGGACAAGCTCAGTCAGAGCTACCGGCTGAATGGTGCACCATTGGAGAGGCTGGAGGCAAGGCACGGGTGGTCAGACACTCCAGAAGAAAAGAAATCACCATGGGCTCTGGGCTGAACCGCGGCAGTGAGGTGCAAGGGCCGGCTGGGGAAGCGTTCCTGCTGACGGCTCCGTCAATGCTCTCCTCTCCTCTCCTCCCCTCCAAACAGTAGCGCTGACACTAAAAGCAGCTCTAACAAATGGGCCTGAAAGGGATACATGTGTAATTGCTAGCTGCATGCCATAGATTTCCATTCCGTCTGATTGAGCCCAGCAGCCCTGCACGCTACGCTGCGCTGGACGTTCATCTGTCTCCTTCCTGCATTCCCCTTGCAAATGCCAAATGTCTTCCAGCCTCTCTCGGAGCCAGAGACTGATCTCGCTACACCTGGCTCACTCCGCTGACTTCAGCTGCGGGGGGAGAAGGACAGCCAAGGGTGGCCCCCTTATTGTGCTCTGGTCTTTCAACTGGATAAATGCTTCAGACTTCTAACTTCACCTGCTGGTTGTAAAAGTCCAATATCTTCCCAGCCAGGGGATGTGTCTAATCTTATTTCCCCTCTCCTCTGTGTTCCGCTGCGTTCTAACTTCTCCCTGATATCTGGGGAGAGCTGGGCCAGAAGCGACCCAAGGTCTTCATGCGCATGTTTGCCACCCAATGTTTCCACGGCCACACCTGGTCCATGTTCCCTCCTTTCAGGCGCTTGGTTGGGGTCAGCTCCGGTGGTGGAGGTATTTTTGTTCCTGTGAATGCAGGTGTTTGGCATGCAAAGCAGCGTGTTCACGTGCAGATCCTGCTTGGAACACTTGTCTGTCCATCCCATATATGTTGGCCCAGATTCTTCAGCTCCAGCCCTGCAGCGGCAGGGGCAGGGTTTGCATCATGTTAGGCTACCCTGACTTGTGCCTGACTGACAACAGCCCTTAGGGGGAATCTGCTGCGTGTTGTCAAGGTGTCAGGATGCTCTGGTCTGGCCTTTGGCTGGTGCCTGTAATTTCGCTTTAAGCAGTAGCTATTTTTAAAGTGCTGCCACTGCATACATCATGCATACTGCCACATGTTGCATGCTGATATTTGGGGTATACGCCCAGTGATTTATTGAAGGAATCTGTAGGTTGTTGAGGGGCCAGACAGAGATCTCAAGCCTGCAGATCAAGCTAAATAACTATACGATCTTTGCATGGCTGTGTCCACCTCCTGCCCTAGGGGATAATGGAAACCGCAGGACTCTAGAGTGGAGGGGATGTAAGATAAATTCCCTGCCTGGGAAGATATTGGATGTTTAAAACCGAGGGACCAAATTTGAACTGGATGTGGGCAGTTACAAGTCCAGTAGCCTGCCCATGGCCCAAACAATGGATAATGCGGAGAGTGCAGGGGAATGTCCTTGAGTTTTCCCCTCTAAATAAATCACTGTTCGTGAACCCTGCCATCGCTCATTATCCAGTGTATGACATGGCAGAGCAATTAGACAGGCCAGGTGCCGGAGGACAAGGTAAGATTGGCTTATGAGATCCAGAAGATGGCAAGGATCCAAAGAGCATCACAGAGGGATGGAAACCTGGGAGATCTAAACCACTGCTCAAGCAAGAGAGGAAGGAGGGATTACAGACAAGGGGACTCTGAGCCATTTGCAGGAGATGAGATGCATATTTGATCATCTTAGGCTCTGTCAAGAAATGTGCTTGCTAGTATGGACCAGTGGAAAGTGAGGAATCTGGAGATGTGGTTCCTAGTCCCCTTTTTGCAGCCATTGACCCACTGTGTGACTTTGGATGAGTCTCATGCCTCAGTTTCCTTGGGTGTGAAATGGGGATGGTGATCCTTACCCTCCTTTGTAAAGTGCTTTTGAGATCCTGGGGTGAAACACAGTGTGTAGGGGCCGGGAGTGATTATTTCATTTGTTTGTTTGTTTTCCAAAATGATGGAACATTTTGAAACTTCTTGAGTGTGTGACAGAAAGTACCATATTGACAGAGCCACAGATGGACATAGGGGGACAGACGGATCAAGTGGACAAAGGGATAGAGAGACAAGCTAGATACCAGCAGAGAAAGAAAGAAAGACAGAGAGTCACAGGGGACAGACAGAATAAGGAAGGGGAAATACAAGAGAGCTGAAACACACCGGCTGGAACAAATTCATCCTGAGCGTAACTCCATTATTAATTATCATGATTATTCATTATTATTTGCATGATTTGTGCTAGTGCCAACAATGGAATTACCCCAGGGCTAAGTCTGAACCACTGTTTTTGATGAAGACACTTGCAGACAAAATTATTCTTGTCTGTTTTGAACTCCTGGGGGGGGGGAACCCAAGACATCTTTGCCCAGCAGGAGAAATGAATTTTCCCTCGAGTAGTTAAGTTAAGAAAGCAACGAGAAGCTGCTTGTGCCTTTCATAAGACAAGCAGAAGAGCAAAGAAAAGAAGTGGTGGTGCTTTTCCCAGTTCAGCACTCTGAATAATGAGCCGACAAGCTAGAGGGGGAGCGCCCCAGGGGCTCGGCTGGGTACCGGAGATGGACACAACAAGTAGCTCAAATGGGCCAATATCTGAAGTGATCTCACTCTAATTTTCTACATCAGTGAGAACACAACACAGCCCCATCAATCATAGTCAAAACTGGCTCAGAAAGCCACCCCTCGCTCCTTCTCTGCTGCAACCGCCTTCTCCTCACGGCTACCCCTGGCTTAGGAAAGCAGGTGTCTCCACTTCAGCTGCAATCCCAACCTCCCTCCTGCAGGAATATTTTATGCTGCACGCACGCACCTGCCCCTCCCTCCTTCTCAAGTGCATTCTCCTGACCGCATATTCTTTCCAGTCTGTGTTAAACTAGTGTTGTTGGCAGCGGGATTAGTGCTGCCTCTGAGACATCCTGGGGCACCCAGACAGCAACTCTGGTCAGTGAGCTGTAGAGGGGCAGAGCCAGGACTCTCCCTGCCTCCTTTAGCCCGCTCCTCCCCACGGGTTTGCAATGGGGTGTACTGGGTGTGTCTTCTTCCCATTGCTCGAGTCCCAATTCGAGCAGGGAGCTCTCTGGCAGAGTAGTGCCGGTGACCGTCTAGCCCTGCACACTGAAGCTGTTGGCCCAGAACCTGTACAGCTCCCAAGGGACATATGTGTAGCTCCTGGGCCCAGTGCATGCCGGGCTGATCCTTCAGTGACAGCAACCAGGGGCTGTTCAGGCGATCGCCGGGGCACAAGGAAGACACCTTTCTGCAGGGGTGTGGGGGTGAGCGTGTTACTAGGAGACACCCCGGGATCCTCCTCAAGTGACTCCAGATCTAGTGGGTTTCAGTCTGCTTCGCGCTATGGCAAATGGCCCACAGAAGATAAATAGACTAGAGAACGGTGGCCCTTGCTCGTCTTTTGTTCTCAGCCCCTGCCCAAAACTCTTTGCAGCACGGAAGAGCCACAGTGCAGCTGTGAGTGCAGAATGCTGCCCTGCGCCTGGAGGCGCTGGCTGATGGCCTCGGGTGGAGGTGGTTTGTGCTCGTTCACCCTGCTTCTCCCCTTGCCGTGCTTTAGGACCAATCCAGCAAAGCACTTAAGCACATGTTCGACTTCAACGTGCCAAGTGGTCCCAGTCAGTCTGAACGTTCCGACTTATCCAGATCGCTTTGGTCTAGAAACCAGGGGCTGGATCGTGCACTGTTATAAATAGCCGTAGCTCCCTGGACTCTAATGAAGCTATGCTGGCTCCAGGGAAAAGCTTTTCCTAGCACAAGTGCTTCCAGGTGTGGCTTGAAACATGACTCTGTTAATACCACTCTCATCTTTAGATCAGTAGGTTCGAGTCTAATCCATATGCATGGCTTCCGGTGCAGTGCTGGTGGGAAGGGGACGTGGCTACCAGACCGGCTGCCTGTCATTTCACTTGGGAAGGAAAAATCAAACGCACAACTACAAAATGGGGAGAAACTGGCTAGGTGGAAGCACTGCTGGAAAGGATCTGGGGGTGATAGAGGATCACAAACTGAATATGAGCCAACAGTGTGAGGCAGCTGCAAAAAAGGCTAATCTCATTCCGGGGTGTATTAACAGGAGTGTCATATATAAGACACAGGAGGCAATTGTCCCAGTCTACTGGTCACTGGTGAGGCCTTGCCTGGAGAACTGTGTCCAGTTCTGGACACCACACTCTAGGAAGGATGTGGACAAATGGGAGAGAATCCAGAGGAGAGCAACAAAAATGATCAAAGCTTTAGAATCCCTGACCTGTGAGGAAAGATTTAAAAACCCCCAACAACTGAGCATGTTTAGCCTTGAGAAAAGCAGATTGAGCGGGGACCTGGTAACAGTCGTCAAATATGGTAAGGGCTGTTCTAAAGAAGACTGTGATAATTGTTCTCCGTGTCCACTGAAAGGAGAAGAAGTAGTGGGCTTAAACTGCAGCAAGGGAGGTTTAGGTTAGAGATCAGAAAAATTTGCCAACGGTACAGGCAGTTCAGCACTGGAAAAGGCTTCAAAGTGGGTGTGTAGAGATTTCTAAGAACAGGCTGTCAGGGCTAGTCTAGGAGGGTTACTTTGGTCTAGCTTCAGCAGGGACTTGATGACTTCTCAAGGTGTCTTCCAGCCCTAGATTTTCATGATTCTATGATATAAAACACTAAAATTGCCACCTTCCTCCCAGCCTCCATAAGCGGCTGCTCAGATGGAAGTCAAAGACCCTAGGGTACTGTTTGAACAGAGAGGAGGATGACCCCAGTGTCCTGGCCAACATCCACTCCTTCTGTAAGCCCGTATCAGTATCATGAGCTGTTGCCCTGCACATAATAGCTGCTTTGTTTACCTCCATAGTCACTGCACTCCCAGTAATGAGCTATAATTCATCACTGTTTTATACAGTGCTCTTCCCTAAAGCATGGAAAGTGTTGCATAAAAGCACCATCTAGGTTGTTCTGTGGATCAAGGAAGGATGATCTCCTAGAGACGTAAAACAACTATACAAGGAAGAAGTGATTAAGGGGAAAATGCTGAGTTGGGGAATAATTACTGAGAAAGGTGAAGGATGTGTGATAACTGGGTAATTGACTTGTGAGAGTATATAACAGGCTGTTTCTGCTACGTGTTTGCTATAGTCTAAGATCCTGGATGTGGGAGATTTTTTTACCATCTGCTTTCCTCTGTTCTTCAGCTTTATCACCTGCTTTTATGGAGGGTACTTGAGGAGCATGTTTTTATTAGCGGCTCTGGTGCCGAGAGTAATAAAGATTAATTTTTTAAATAATTCCTCGCATTATCTTTAATTTCTTGTGGCAGGGCTTGACCTTTTCAATCTGCCAATTTAGTTAATTTAAGACTCCTCTGGCCTCATTAGTTCTGCAATCCAGGAAGCTGGGGATGGGGAGAGAATGAGATGGGCACAGCAGTCCACTCTGGGTTTTCAGCTCCCAGGGGATGCCTTGAAAGTGCGTTCCAGAGACACATGAAAAAATCTAGGCCAGGTTTTCCTCCTACCAAGCACCTGCCCTAGTTTCTGACATCCAGACCATGGCAGAGCAAGTGGCATTCCCCAGTCTTGGCTTCTTGGTTCAGATCCTGCTTCCATAGAAGTCAGTGACAAAGTCCAGCCTTTGTTTTCCATGCCCTGCAGGGAGGAACAGGCATGCCACATGCTGCTACCGTCGGGTGTCCTGTCCTGGCAATACTGGATGGGGATAGTGCTCTGAAAGTGAGCTTGCCTTTTTAGCGGCACGTTCCTGCCCATTCCCACTGCATTTCAGAACAGAGAAGTCCACTGGCTGGATTGGGCACCTCTGCACAGGCCTCCCAATGAGGTTTAAAGCCTAGGCGGTTGAAATTCAGTTGTGGCCAAGCCCAGGTTATAGCACAGTTTGGCTGGCCCCTGCACATGGCAGCACAGCAGGTGCTCACTGGGCTGAATAAAACACAGCTGGGAAAAATGTCCACCAATGCTAACCCCAGTGCCACTCCGGCAGGGGTCGCGTTGTGGGGAGCGTTGGTGCAGATGGGGCTCCAGACACACCCGCCAGCTCTCACCCTTATAAAGCAAGTAGCCCTGATGGAGGATAAATATTATGGAGAACAGCGCGCGGGACGTAGAGGAGAATGCTTTTTATTTCAAGGCTACGGCCTGGCGAGGCGTTTGGGGTATCGCAGAGGAAAAGAAGAACAGGGTGTGACAGAGTGTGATCTCGTGAAGAAAAGGCTGTTAAATTTACTGCGGTGCTGTGATCTCAGAGCCAGGACCAAAGCAGCACAGCGGGGCGGGGGGGAGAGGGGAACTGTCTCATTTTTTACACATTGGCAGCACTTGTATAGCTTCTCCTGCCGACAGAGTTTCACTGAATTGTTTGTGTGTCTGAGGGAGTGGGGGGAGGCCAGAAAACTCTGTTACCTTCCTTTTAGAGAATCAGATAAACTCCTTGCAGCCTCGCCTACCCGAGGGAATTGGAAAGAACAGTTTCCCTTGGGGCTGCTACTGATCTCGCTGAGGAAGTGGTAGTACCGCTGGGACTTTCTTCTGAAATTCCCTAGTGGAGACCCATCCGACGAGGCCTCATTCAGGCATTGGCAGATGCTTGCCAGATGGCACTCAGTGCGGAAACCTGAGGCACCAGAAAGGGAACCAACAACTCATCATAGCCAGTCCCTGTTGGCCCCGTGGGAGAGGTGGGGGAGACGAGCTGCGCTGCCCCAGGAAAACCCTCGGCGAAGAACTTGTCCTCGGAGGTGCAAGGTTCCTACCCGTCTCCCGGCAGTGGGGAACAGCAAGCCCAGTATCAGATGACTACCCACCCTTGCCAATTCATTGGTGTTAATTGGTGCATTGCAGGGCTGAGCTGAGGCTCCCCCTACAACCGCTACCCACCCACCCAAGTTCTGGGGAGACTGCACAGGGAAGTACAGTGAGGGGGCCTCTCGCTGGGCCATCTGGCCCTAGTCGTCCATCCACAGCAGTGCTCTTCGTTTGGGGTAGCTCTGTTACCGCTATAATCCCCTGCCTTCTGCCAGCATGGTTACAGCTGCCCCGGTTTGGGGCCTGATTTTTGCCCGTCTGGATGCAAAATGGCCCTGCGGGAGGGCATGAGAAAACTGCCCCTCTGCAGTGGCTGGGCGCAATTCCAGCCCTTGCCCTCAGCGAAGACATGGGCTGTGAGCGGCTAGTGCCCCGCCAGCCTTGTCACTGCCCAGCAGAACGGTCCCTTCACCTCTCAGAGGGCAGCAGAGCAGCTATGCTTCCCCTACGCTGCCTGGAGCAAAGGGAGGCACCATCCCGTCCTGAGCTCCTCTGGGGCATCTTCAAGGCACGACCGAGCCCTGAATATCCTCAAACCTCACCTGCTGGCTTCAGGACCAAGAATTTAGGGTCGCCGGAGACCTGGCTGGTGCCTGTCCTCGCTCCCAAGCACTAAGAAAAGTGCTGTGGGGCTGATGGTGGCTGCGGTTAGAGCAGCATGGACACAATAGCCAACGTAGCTATGCTGCTCTAAGTGAGAGCGGAGTCAGGCCCAGGGTCTGGTGTCTGTTAGTCCTACGTCCGAAGCCCCTCCGAATACGAAATGTACTACTCACATGGGGTGTGTCTTCAGAGGAGCTCTGAGACTCTGAGGGCCCATCTGCCCTGTGGGCACATTAGAGATCCCACAACACTCTCCATAGAGTCTGGGCTTGGCCTGCTTCCCTGGCCAATGTGGCTAGCATTGTGCAGGGAGATGTGTTCCCCTTGGCTGCTGCCCTCCAGATCCTGCTAGCTTAGACTCTGCAGCCTTGACTTCAGGGGGACTCCGCTCATGTGTCATTAGCCACAAATAATGTGGCAGGATTGTAGGGGAGGACGTGTTATTGAGCATGCCAGGAGGCCAATGTTTCGTGCCCAGAGAGCTCCAGTCCCACTCATCCCACTCCAGTGCGGCACAGGGATCTGTGCTGGCAGAGCAGATTGCAGGGTCCAAGCCATAGCCTGGAAAGCCCTTGGGGATCGTGCTGGGTGAAAGATGTTACCGGTATGAAAACAGAATCATGGTTATTATTAACCCCCACTGGTGCACAGAATCCTGCGTGGCTTTGATCCTGGGTTTCATGTGGGAGCGTTGATTGTAGCGCACACTTGCCTCTCCCTGCAGATTGACCATGAAGAGCACTGTTCTCTCGCTGATCCTCCGTCTCTTCCTCTCCTAACCCCTCCGCTGCACCACACATCACAGATAACTGGTGAGCAGCGCTGCCGCGGGATTCTCTCTTTATTTGGGTCAGCTGGCCAGGCAGTCTGAGATCAATGCGATGGAAAATGCCTGGCACAGAGAATGAATTCTAGGTTAGGGATTGATGGCCATAAAAATCCTTTAAATCCTTGGTATCCTCCTGGTTAATTTATTCTTCCTACCTAGGAGCTCAGAGGCACAGACAGAAGGCCAAGCACATGTGTCCCTGTGTTCTATACAATGCTTAGGGCTGCGTCCCTATTTTACATCAGGGTAAAATACCAATTTTAAATCAGGGTAACCTGACTGGCTTCAAAGGAGTCACTTCTGATTTACACCAGTGTCAGTAAGAGGAGCGTCAGGACCTTTGTCTCCAAATACACACCTGACTCCTTTCAAAAATATGTCATGATAGTTGAGTTGCTCCACTTGTGGCTGTGCACGCTTAACTGTGTATTTGTTATCATAAGGTGAATTGCAGCAGCAGGTAGAGGCTCCAACAAGATCAGAGCCCCATTGTGCTAGGTGCCGTATGGAGAGAAATAGGAGACACTCTGTAGGAAGGTGCAGTGGCCTTCCTCTGAGCTGGGGCCTAAAGAAGGGCCACAACCATGGGGCCGCACAGAGAAAGGGCCGGCAGCCCAGTCTGCCTGGCAACCAGGAGGCCGGCTTGCGATAGGTCCTGTTGGCCGATCAATCCAGTACCAGAGGGGCGGAGCCTCAGCCAGGGCTGAGAATACAAAAAGCAGGCCCCACAGCTCAGAGTGGAAGAAGCTGCTGCTGGAGGCAGATGTGCAGCCCTGCTGGCTACAGCTGAAGCCTGAACCGGGCTGGGCCGGGCTGCTGACACAAGCAAGCGCCTCCCGGGGCAAGGACCCCGGGAGCGGCCCAAGCGACCAACCGCTAAGGGTTGGATAGGGCCCCTGGGGGTCCCCTAGACTGGCGAAGGCCTACAGGCCCCCAGGACTGGGCCAAGCCCGTAGGCCCTAGTGATTGGACTGAGTCCCCTGAGCCGGAGGGCTGGAAGATCCCCCCCGAGGCCGGACCTGACCTAGAGGAACTGCCTGAGGCCGAGCCATCCCCCAAGCCCTGGGACCTGGAGGAGCTGCCCCTCGCCGAGGAGCTTCCCCCCCTTGCCGCCTGTGGATGCCGAGGGACTGGCAAACCTGCTGCGGGCGGTCTACCCCAGTGACACCGAGGATCCTGCAGATGCAGGTACCTGAGGATACGGGGAGGAAGTAGCCCAGGGGCAGCCATAACCATGGCTGAGACAGGGGCAAGCCCCGTTGGCGTGTTGCGGCAGGAGCCCCGCCAACTTAATGGCAATGCCTTTGCCACTGCTAGGGCTCTGGGCTGGGACGCAGTGGAGTTGGGTGGGCCTGCGTTCCCCTCCCCTCCCCCTTGTCCTCGCCACCCAGGGAGTGATTACTGTCCCCTGCTTTCCTGACTAGGGGGCGCTAGACTGCTTGCCTCGCCCGCCCTGCCTGAGGGCCAGGGCGCTAGGCTCATATCCGAGGCTCACTTTCCCCTTGTAGGAAGCCGAGCCTCCCTCCTCTGAACTTCTGAAGAGCTTACTATCTATATAGACAAGACAAACACACAGGACTTTGATTCCCAATTTATAGGTGGGAAACTGAGGCACAGAGAGATTATTTAGTGACTCACTCAAGGTAACACAGGGAGTTTGCAACAGAGACAAGATTTGAATTTACAGTTCTTAAGGCCCTGGCTAGCACTTAACCATAAGGCCAACTTTATGGCTTACCCTTTATGCCTCTTAGTGCTACTGTAATACAAGTAATAAAGAAGTAGCTATAGAAATCACAAGTGGCCAGGACTGGCTGTTACAATTCCTCTAAAAGAGGCCTGCTAAGAAGCTTAGGAAGAACTGATTGGTAAAGTTGCTAGCTGTCAGGAAAATGGAGGGGTGCCTGTAAACCCCTCGCCATTTCTAAAACCCCAACCCCGCTTTTGCAAGATGCACAAAATTGGAAAGAGAGAGAGCTTTACAAAGCTTAGAGCTGTCACAGGGCATCGGTTAGTTTATGTGCAGTGAAGTATATATACAATTTTGCAGCTTGTAGGTATATTTTTGTGATAAATATATTTTATGGGTCTTTTATGGAATTTTTTTAAATGGCTGCCCCAATAAGTTATTTGCCAGGGCAACGGGAAATTGTTCCGACTGCATCGCTGAGTGTCTAAAGCCCACAGTTTACGGCCCCCAAGTTCCCTCGGTCTTAAAATTTTGTCCAGTTGCTCTGTTGTGTCTTTTTTCCTGCCACTGGCTTCAGTGGAACTACATTGATTTACACCAACTGATGATCTGGCCCAAAGGCTTATGCGGAGCCTGGTGGTCTCTTTTCACTGCTTGCTATCCCCATTACAAACCTCTTTTCAGATACTCTCTACATCCTCTTTCTTTCCAAAGGATTTAGAAACAAATGTTCCCCCTCTGGCGTAAAAGCAGGAGATTGAAATAATCTGAAAGCAATGTGGTTTTAAGGTACAGCAGCAACTTTTTCCATGCAATATGGGCTGTCGAGGGGCCATAGCATGTGGTCATCAGGACAGAATGACAATATCCTGTAATACCCTGAACAAACTTTATGGAATTAAAATGAACTTTACTGGATTAAGTCAAACCTATTGAATTCATATCAATGCCTTTGGAGTACATTGTATTAACAGTGCCTGTGTTATCGTGGCACTGTATGGACCTTCTCTAATAGACAGAGATGCTAATGAACGTCCTCTGTTATCAGCCTTGGAACCCGTGGGAGAGACACGCATATACTAGTTCAAACTGGATTCTCCAGAGACCAGCAGACAAAGGAAAGACTTTTAGATCAATAGCCTTAGTTTAATGACTCAGGGCTTTCTTCCTGAGCTAGCCAACAGACAGGACCTGTGGTCCACAGCAGGCCCCAATCCTTGTGGAGGGACAGGAAGGACTTGGCCTACTCAGGCCCCATAAAATGATTGTTCGTTTTGGGCTGAAGCTGTGATGACCTTGTAACCACAAGGAACCCCCTAGAGTTACAGTTACAGTTGGGCGGGAACTCTGGTAAGTTTGTTAGCATGCACGTAGGTTCTTTTATTGTTTTTTTTTAACTTGATTTTTATTGTTTTTATATAAAATATAAGCATATCATGAAACAAGACATATCAAGACATGCACAAGGAGGAAATCGCATATAAATAAATAATAAAGTCCAGCGTTCAATATTTGCAAAACCTGAAAAAAACCCAACAACCCTAAAAGCTGAACCTGGAAAGGTTATGTGGAACATTAATTATTAAAGTGACTAAATAGCTACCTAAATGAGAACATAGTCTATGAGTACCAGGGACTAATATACTAAGCTGCAAAGGTATGCAATAGTTTCATGTGTGACCAGACATCCTTGTATTTTTTCCAAGTGTTTCTATTAGACAGAGTCATTTTTTCCCATTAATGTGGTAGTAAAGAACTCACTCAGCCAATCTGTTTACAAAGGACGAACTGCAGACTTCTATTTTCTCAAAATAACTCTTTTGGCCTCTAGAATAGTTAATGCAATCCATTTCTTAATGTAAACTGGTAACACTAACTCATCCAGCACCCCTAACATACCCAAGCCTGGAGAAGGGAAAATAGTGACATTGAAAATTTTTGAGAGAGTGCTGAATCTAATATTCCAGAACACATGCGTTTTCTGGCAGGCATAGGGGACTGGGTGAAAGGTTGGCACATGGCTGTTTGCATCTCCAACACTCTCCACATTGCCAGTCTGGCAGTAGTACCTGTGTAATATCTTGATCTGGAAGAATCACAAAAATCCAAGACATGAAGTATCTTTCATATGACGCCAGATATCTTCCCAGGGCTTCTGTTGTGTTAGTAAGGTGAAATTCTTTTCCCCATTTCTCTCTGAAACTGAGATTGAGGGGGTACTGCAGAGCAGTCAGCCAAGTATAAATTATTCCTACAAAGTGACTTTTGTTTCCATATTTCTTAACACTTATTTCTAGAGCAGAGAGAGTTGAAACAGACCAGTTGTCCTTTCCCCCCGCATCCATGTCTGAATTCTTGAGCTGTGAGAAGGAACTGTGAGACAGTGTGAGATGGGGTGTGCTCCCACATTGGCCCTGAAGGGGTTAATGTAGGCCAGATGGACCAATTATCCTACCAGGCTGCAAGCTGAGGGATATTTAGGCTGAGAGTTGAGTCCTAATTAAGGGAAGCTCAGCTGGGCAGGAACAGGCAGGGTTTCCCTAAAAGCAGGGAGGTGGTGCAGAATAAGGAAAAGAAAGGAAAGTGAATCCAAGAAGAAGGGTTTGTCTAGCAGGCCCAGGAAATAGGGGTTTAACTAGAAGAATGGAGAATGGGAGCTTGGGATAGGCAAGGTAGGAAGCACGGCAGGGGAGTGGCAGGAAGGTTTGTGTTAGTACAGATCTTAGCTGCTGGAGATAATTCCCTTGGACTGGAACCCTGAGAAGGGGGGCCCTACTGGCCACTGAGCAATTGGTGCAATCTGGGCATTGAACTCAATGGCTGTCTAGGTCTGTTTGTTCCAGCTGTTGCAGCAGCTGCTCAACCAGGGCAGTGGCATTAAGGCTGGGGTGTGTGAAAGATGACCATAGCTCTTGTGACTTGGCTGGAGGGCTAAGCCCTGAAGATGAGGCACTGCAGGGCAAAAAAGAGTGAGACAATGGGCCGGGGAACTGTGAGAAGAGCCCGTTGAGCTGGCTGACCTAATTGCCAGAGGTGGCCAGAAGGAGGCGCTCTGGTGGTGAGTAGAGGCTCCTGTGATGCAGTGGTAGCCGATATTGGTTTCACATGTAATCAAAGGAGGGCCAGTCTGTCATCTTGTACTGTATCTTTAATCTTTGTTCCTTTTTTTTACCCAAATTGTCTGGAGCATAGCCTTGGCTTTGATCCAGAGACTTGCTTAGAAAGACCTATGTGGTAACATAGATCTGTGCCAACCGTTCTGTTATCAGAGCCTGGAGAGAAAGCGAGCAGGTCCATGTGGGCAGACGGTGCCGCCTGGGAATACCCTGGTTGGAAGGGAGAGACAAGCGGGTCTCCAGTGAGAAAGACAACAGCTGGGAACTTGGAAGCCTGAGAGCAGGTGGCCTGGCTGAGCCACGGTGGGGAAATACACGTGCAGTTGCCCTGAACTGTGACCGTCGCATAAAGAAGTTGTGTCCTGAGATTCGCACGATTCTGGACAAGCTTCTGTAGGGCTCCATGGCTGCTGGGCAAATTCTGCCTCTAATGTCATCCCACTGCCCCTGCTTGTAGCAAAGCTAAAGGCCAGATTCTGCTTTAATTTACACTGCTGCAAACCCAGAGTAATGCCACCGTAATTGACTCCAGATTTACACTGGTGTGACTGAGAGCTGAGTTGGGCACCAGGGACTTTGTTTTAATGGCTGCTGAGTGCATGGAGAAGCCTTCCTTCTGTGCACCTTCCCCATGCCTGGGATGTACTGTGGTGCTCTGGGGGTTTACCGGCTGGGTGCTCTATTGAGGGTCTCTAGCTCTGGAAGCGACTTCCTTTGTTGACTTGCTGGAGACAGCTGGACTTGCGGTTCTGGCACAGCCCCGCGCCCGGCCGGCAGCTTGCAACCCCCCCCTGCCCCAGTCCACCACAATGGGGCGTCGTGATCCCCTGTTTGAGAACCGTTGACCTAGAGGCTCTATAAAATCTGTCCTCCCTCGGGGCGAGTCCCCCACAGAATGCAAGAAAATCTGCTGGCACACAGAGGTTTAATTAACGCCTCCCTGAACCAGTTTCCTGAACCTGGACTGGAACTCGAGGGGTTCTATGAGCTGGCTGGTGGCATTGGCATCTAGCTGCCAAATATTCTGTAAAGTGAGGCTCCATAAAATAGAAGATTCCTATGGTTTCTATCCTAGTGTAGGGACAATGAATTTTGAATGCTGACAAGATCTTAAGGGGTATGTACTGTACAAGACATGAATGCTAGGCTCCATGCCAGTCATCAAGGCATGATGGCAAAATACACTGGGAATGGAGCCGAAAGAATCCACACGTCAAATGACTTTGTTCCCATAGCAAACACGACTCCCAATTTGGGTGTCATCAAGGCACAAAAGACAAAGATGGTTAAAGCAAGCTTTGAAAGGAAACTGAAATAGCTCATGTCATCAGTTGGCACGTGTGCGTGTGCTTTCCGTGTGCAGTCCTAGCTCTGCACGTATAGCTGGTCCAGCAGACCGCAACAGCGCTACCCACTGTTGCTAAGTGTTGAAGGCTGGAAAGGCATTGCCTCTGTAACGCAGTTCAGGCTACCCAGTGCTTCTGTCTTGGGAGCTTCCATGCTCTTAGTAAATAGAGCAACAAGAGACCTCCGCAGACCTCAATGTTATTCCATAAAATGGGACAACAGGCATGGTTTAGTGCTGAAAGCACTCGGTTGTGTTTGTTTATTAATGAAGCATGGTATTAGCTCCCTGGATCCATGCCTACAGTTACACTAAGGCTTTGTCTGCACTGGCACTTTTGTTGGCAAAACTTTTGTTGGTCAGGGGTGGGGGGAGGAGGGGGACACGACATGCCCCCTGATGGACATAAATTTCACAACAGAAGCGCTGGTGCGGACAGCACTATATCAGCAGGAGATGCTCTCCCACCGACACAGGTAACGCCACTTGTTGGAGGTGGCTTAATTATGCCAGCGGGAGAGCGCTCGCCCGTCGGCATAGAGCAGTTACATGGGATATCTTACAGTAGCACAGCTGCAGCAAGGTCTATGATGTAGGCATAGCTTCATGCTCATAACAATGGACTCAGCTCAGTCAGTGGCGGGACTTTCTGCTGCCCCCTCAACTGGACAAAGGGTTATGGCGCGGTACCTCGCCACTTATAGATAGCAATAAACAACCTTTCTTTCGTGACATCTATTTGTTACTTCCCCTTGTTCCTGATACCTTGGACAAAACATTCCCTATTCATTATTTTGTCAAACCTTCTTATACCCCAATCTACTACAATATAACTGTACTAACTGGATTAGATTTATGTAATATCTAGTGCCTGGTACAGTAGCAGCAACTTTGTCAAGTTCATGGATTGGACAGTGAACTTGTAAACATCTGCTTTAATATATGTCCTGACAGCCTCCAAGTCAGGCCTCCGACCAGGCCCAGTTCTCCAGGCTCTCTCTCTACTGCAGCTTAGATCCCCCTGCTGGGTTTCCTTTAAAGAGAGGTTTGACAGTACCCAGCGTAAAAACGTATGTGAAATTTCTCTTTGAATAAAGGGCCGGATCTTGAGCTGGTAGAAATTAGCAAAGCTCCCTTAACTTCAACAGAACTGTGAGAAAGATGGTAACTTCCTGCAAGATCCTGGACAAACCTTATGGAATTAAGTTTTAAGAGCTCATTGTGTTGAAAATGCAACTGGTTGTGGTGTGATATGTAACTTCTCTAGGAGATGTGACTAATGTAAACCTTGAAGGGCTATGAGTGTCGATGTGCTGGACAGACAAAGGTTAAGTGAGATTCCTAGGAAATACTGGGGAGGCTGGAAAGGTGACTTCTCACCTCTGGAGCCATCATTTTCGAAGCTGCACCTTGAGAAGAAACCTTTTGTCTGATGATCCCCTGTTACATGAGGACCAGATCAGAGGCCCAAACTGGATAAGAGTGATTGTCAGATTTGTGGAAGTGCTTGTTCTGAGCCAGGGTGGTTGTGAACTTGTGACCAGAAAAGCCCTTTGGTGTTTGTTTGAAGGACTGTTGGGTAGCCAAAGCACCTGGAGTGATCTCTCCTGAGCTTAGTAGCAAACGTGTTGGTTCTTTTATTGTCTCTGAAATACTTTTACCTTAATCAATAGACTTACTCCAAAAGAGCTGTGTGGTAACTTACAACTTTCGCAGCTACACTATTTATAGCCTTCAAAGAGGAAGCAAAGCGCAGAAGCGGGCCTGGTTAGGTGGTCTGCCTGGCTGGGGACAGGACCCAAGCATAATTTTTTCGAGCCCAGTACAAACTTGTAACACGGGCCCCCTCCCACACACACACCACAGTCCTTCATCCCATACGTATAATCTCATGAGCCATGAAATTTTTTTCCTCATGGTAACAGGGGTTGCAGCCTGGGCCGGGCCCCGGTAAAGTGTACCCTTTTTCTCCCCCATGTGGGGGCCGTGGTTGGGGAACAACACAGTGTAGGCAAGGAACTGTGCAATCTGGAGTAATTCCAGTCAGGAGACAGGCGTGAGGGTCTCCACCCAAGACCATGATGGCAGGGAGCCAGAAGCCTGAGAGTGGATGCCCTTGCTGGACCCCGGAGGGGGAACACAGATGCAGTTGCCCTGAACTGTGACGAGAGTGACAGTAATTTACATCAGCTATGGATCACACTGTTTTTCTTCTAAATGTATATAGGCCCCTGCGGTGTTGGAACCTGCAGACTTCTCGTTAGTATTGTAATAGAGTCTTGAGCCCCTACTGAGATTTGGGCCTCATTGTGCTAGGCAATGTGCAAACATGTAGTGAGTGACGGGCTGTAACTCAGAGCTTGCAATCCATCTAGGCATGACAGACATCTGGGGGAGAAAGAGGGACGAAGCGGTGAAACAACATGGCCAAGGTGGCACAGCAGGGCCATTGCTAGTCAGGAGTTCAAGCCAGGTCTGCTGAGTCTTTGTGTCTGGTGCTCTATCCACTGTCTTTCCATAAACTTTCTGGGGACGGGTACAACTGCATGGGGTGGCCAGGAGTTTTGAGGCAGGGTGGGTTAGCTTTCATTTCTTATCCTATGTTTTGGCTGGCTGACTGTGGCTGGGTGTAACAGAGTAGCCTGCCCCTTGAAGGCCCAGAAGCTAGGGACTAACCAGCCCTGTTCACTAACTGGATGCAGTGGAGAAGGAGACAGATCATTCCTATGAAATGCTGCAGGCTGCTAGGGGTGGTGGTGGGTGTCCTCAGGCTGAGGGTGTGCAGAGACGCTTTAACTTCGGGTCTGGGGTCTCTGAACCCGGATCCTGGTTCAAAGAGCTGTTATGAACTGTTGTTACAGCTGCACCTTCTCTGAGACCTTGCTGAAGGAAGCGTATTTATTCTGTTAGTTTGGTTTTTGGCTTTCCCTTGCTTGGGCCCTTGATAGCGGGTTTGCTGTTGAAGGGTGTGACCTGGGACTCTTGTTCGTGGGAGCAGACTCCTGCACCTGTGTGGGGCCCTGGTGACTCCAGTCCCTCTGCCCACACATAAGAGCCCACCTGTATAGAACAGGTTGGGGCTGGGGCCACCATTTGAAATGTATCTGCACTTCGGCACTGCATATTTTAAATGAAGTGCAAGCAACTGAGCTCCGAGGACAGGCGCTTAGATTAGGAATCTAAATCAAGTAGTCTATGACAACTGCAGAGTGAAATTGACAAGGAACAGGAAACGAAACTCATCCTATGGATTAGTGCCTTACTTGGGGAAGCCAGTCTCTGCAGTTACTCAGATTTAACCAGCCCAAAGAACATTCATTACACTTGTGTAACCAATAACACTGTGGATCACTGAGGGCCTGATCCAGCCAAAGCACTTAAGCAGCCATGTAACTTGGAGGGCACAAGTAACCCCTTGGATATCCATGAATGAAATCTAGCATGCTTCCCCTTCACCCCTCAGTCAACAGGAGTTTTGTCACTTCCTTCAAAGGAGTCAGGATTTCACCCAGTGGGATTTCTTGTGCTTAAAGTTTTATGCTCCTGTTTAAATGCTTTGCTGGATCAGGTCCTCAATCTGCAAGAATTTTAAAACACTTGTATTTTTCACTCTCTGTGTTATTTGTTCTGCTATTCCAACTTCTATTCTATGTTGCCTTCTGGGCAACCGGCTAATTTTTGTACTGCTGTACCAACTTGATGAATAAGAGTCACTAGCACCGCCCGGATGTGTATGGATGGATAATTGCATCCAAAGCCGCACCATTTGAACAGCATTCAAATTACTCTCGGGGCTTGCAAATATCTTGTCTCATGGAAGCAAAGAAGCTGGACTTCGATTTCTGCTCTGAGCTCAGGCTTCTGAGAGGGAAGCCCGTGGGAACTGAAAGTGCTTAGCACATGACAGGTTTTGGGACCAGTTTGAGTACCCAACCATTGCTGCAAGATAGATCCTCTCAGTCCCTTACTTGAGTTAGGCTGCCAGATACATAGAGCCCCAGATAATCAGCATATAATTGTACACTTACTGCTTTACACACTTTCGCCTCATCACTAATGAATGAAGCAAATAAACAGAAGGGCTCCCAATGGATCTCTAAGAGATTCTCTGTAGCAATTAGATTTATCCTTGACGCCATATTTCTAATCTTTATAGCTTGTTTTCTGTATTTGAAAATTTTTACCCAATGAACCTTAATTATTTCTCCCACCTCCCACCCAAAATAACTTCAGCCCTATATTAACTAACAGCAGAGCAGCTGGTTCTAAAGCGTTGGGAAAATTAATGCATGCGATTAGTGGCGGTAGCATTGTTTCTAAGATGCTCCTCACTGTAGTGTATGGATGCCTATTCCTTTTACAGGCTGCTGTTACCAGGGAGTTAAGAGGCTGGATCAGAGCAGGGGTCCAGCTAGTACAATAGCTCATCTTCAGCATTAGGCCCTTACCAGTTGCTTCAGATGAAGAACCCTGCATTTGGCAGTTATGCGGATATGCTGCCCCCCTCCCCCCCTGAGAAATTGATTCTTGCCCCAAGTCTCAGCCTGATCTCTAGAGTTTGTGAAATCCCACCTGGGGAGTCTCTGCTGGGAATGTCTCACTCCTGTGTACAAATGAGTTGGATTCTAGAGTCCATCAGCCTTATTTCCATCCAGTGTAGCATCTGTGGTGGGGATGCAGACAGACAGTTCTTCAGGTAGGTTGGGCCAAACTCCTCTGCAGCTTTAAAGGCAAAGATCAGGACTGGGAAATATACCCAATTCTGGACTGGCAGCCAGTGCAAAACATTGGTTTGGTTCCCTTAGTGAGCTGGATACTGTTTGTGGATGGTGGTCAGGATCTATGGGAACGGGCCAGTGCTTAGGTGCCCATGCCATGGAGCATACAGATCTATAGCTGAGAGGTATGGGCATAACCTCTCACTTCACAAAGATGGAAAGTAGTATTTCTGCTTATGGCTGCTATCTGGGCATTCGGATATCTCTGGCTCATATGCCTCTATCCATTGCATGTAAAATATCCCATGTCAAGCCAAGCCAAGCTGTAAAGCTACTGTAATCCCATCTAAAGCTGTGCTGCCCCTCAGTGAGACAATTGGATGTGCTTATTAAACTGACTCCATCGATGTGGTGTTGCTATTTCAGATAGAGCTGATCATCTTGAACCAGTCTGGTGACATCATTATCCTTGATCCAGATGTCCGTGTGAGAATTGCGTGCCTCTGCTTCCCATAGGCTGAAACTATACAAGAGTAAGACGTGCCAATACTTGCATTGAATTGAACCTGCTGGTACAAGAGATATTAGATAAATAACCTAATGCAAAAGCAGAGGCAGTGTCACTTAATAGAGAGAACACTAGACTGGGACTCTCCAGAGACCTGAGTTCTAGTGGCGGCTCTGCCACTTGAATGCTGTGTGACCATGGGCATATCACTTCCTCTGTGCCTCAGTTTCCCCAGCTGTCACATGCAGATAATGCCGAAATGCTTTGAGATCTCCTCCAGAAAAGTGCTGTACAATCATTGTTATACAGAACTTCGACTCTTAGCCAAGAAGGGCTTGTTCAATATATACACAGATTACGTGTTCACAAACATCTTTTTTTTCCTGTATCTACAACTATAAATGATAAACCAGATCCATGGCTGGTGGGAATTACTGAAGGTCCATGGACTTCAGTCTGGCTATGCCAATTGACACCAGTTAAGGATCTGGTGCCCTCCTTTTAAATTCACAACTATCTATTTCAGATAAGTGTCTTGAAGCCAAAATGTTAGAAAGGCAGGTCCAAAAATCTTCAAAAGGCACTTGTAATTTCATGGCTACATTTGCACATGCAATTGCTTGCATGCATGTCTGCTTGGGTATACAAATGGCCATTTAGATGCATATGCAAGCCCGTTTTCAGTAATTTAAAACAAGGCTTGTTTGTAACACTTGAGGTGAAATTCATCCCTGAGTGCAAGGTTTAAGTCCCACATAAGCCCTGTTATGAGGGATGAATTTCAACTTTGGATCTTACACTTTGAAGGGCAGGGACCATTGTGGTGGTGGTAGTACTGCACCTAGCACAACAGAATCTAGTCCATCACTGGGACTCTAGATCCTACTGCGATACAAGAGGATTGCTAATTTATGCTCCTAGAGAGACAAAGCAACTCAAGGAAATCCCTGCAGATACATGAGGTGCATGAAAGCACAACCAAAAAGGCAACCCTGTCCATTTTAGTAATTCCTTTTCCAGCAGTAACAAAGTTATTGTTTTAGAGCAGAGCAGAAGTTGATTGCAGTGGTATGAGAGGCTCAGATTCTTAGTTATATAAATTAAGAAACCATTATATAGGTTCTTTTATCTGAAAGGGTGCATAGGAATCACTTAGCCTGCATTTCAGAGGCAGGTATCTTACAGATGAGGGCAGGTGCTGGCACAGCACACACCAATGCTACACAAGTGTGGGACAGGAGCTCTTCAGGGCTGGTACCATATTTGGCACCACTTGTACAGCCCCAGGCAACTGGGGCCTGCGAGCACTGCTGCAGTGTGAACATTAAGGCTTTTCTCCTCTTGCATGGGCTACCTGTGCCACTGGTTGTGAAGCAGGCTCTGCAGAGCTGCTGCTTGCCACCCCTGAACAGCTGGGTGTCAGGAGACAGATGGGGCAAGGAGTGGGTGGAGTCTTGGCTCTGACCCCTGAACTGTACCAGCCACCACAGCTGTGCTGGGTTATGTACCTAGTGCAGTTTTCTTTCTCTCCAGGGCAGGGTGCAGCTCAGGAGGCAGTTTAGTGATCTCCTGGGGCAGTGTACCTATGCACAGGCTCCTTGACCATGGCAGATGGTGAAGGAACGATCTAGCCCTGAACAATCGGAACAGGAGGAAATTCTACCTCCCAATGAAAATTCAGGGGGCGGGCATGGTAAGCAGAATGGAATCACCCCAACTGTGATTTGGGCAGGACATTTCCTCCTTCTTGGAATGCATGAGTCAGATGTTCCCATAACTTGCCTGAAATTCGGATACACCTGTACAAAAGCATCCATGTTTTGTAATCCAGCCAGGCCTGCTCTTGATGCACAAACCAATCCAATTGTTGATGCACTTTTTCCATTAAATGGAAGTTCCTTTAACTGTCTTTTTCATTACTGGAGCATGTACCAATTTATCGCGAACATCCATAAACGTTTGCATAAGGAAATGTAAAGCTGAATTAACTTGAGTTGAGTTATGAAGCTCACTCCAGTCGAGGACGGTTAAATCTTCTAAAAGTTGCAAGTTTATGTTTAGTGAAATTTCAATAGGTGATTATTTTATGAGGCAAACAAAATCTGTTTACGCTTTAGTCTAATGTAAACTGAGCAACAAACAGTGATCGCTCATCCTATCGGGATCTATTTAAACCTCCTTGAATCTCTTTTCTAAGGCCGGCAAGTCTTGTACGGATTGTTTCCTTCTGTTATAATTTGATCTGTCTGAGGTATTGACTTGCTCATGCCAGTGGAATGACTCCTGATTCACACTGACGTAAAGTGAAAGGAGTATCTGGTCTTCTATTCAGATAGTGGCCCAGGAGTTAGTGTTTTAATGAAGAAACAATCCCTCCAAATCATGGTCACCTGTTGGTCTCAGTGAAAACTCTAGCTTAGATGGGGCTCCCGTGACCTACTTTCTCAGCAGTTTCTAGCTCAACTGGAAACAGGAGGAACTGAAAATCCCAGGAGAGCCTCTTTTGACATGTGAGTTCCAGTTTGATGGTGAGCAGAGATCTGGATGAATGTAAACGAGCACTGGGTATACATCAGGCTTCACCTGTCAATCACACCCACAAGCAGCTCTGGTCCCCTTTCACTAACACGGGGGTATGCATGAGCAATCCAGTGCACTACACAGGATAAAATCTGGTTTTAGTAAGAGGAGAGGCAGATCCTGATGTACAAGAGAAGACCAGCTGGATACTGAATTCCGAGCCAGAGTCTTCTCCTCAATAGGAGGAGGGGTGCTAACAGAGGGCACAAAGCCTGATGAGCTTATTGTTCAGTTTACAATAACTGCCTGCCTCTGCTGCCCTCAAGATCAAGCCTTGTCACGGATCCAGCAGGAGCTGGATCGGGTCCTAAGATCAATACGAAGCTCCTTGAAGTCAGGGCAACTTTTCATTGATCCAGCAGGAGACAGATCTGGCTATAAGCAAACTAAGGCCTACAAAGTTAGTCTGACATAAGCCTCCTTGTGTTGACCTGTGTGTGCATGTGTCTACACTCAGATTTGTTTCCAGCCAGTTTGCAATCACAGGGTCCATAATGTAGTAAACCCAGCTACCCAAACAGCACTGAACCATGGTCCACCGACTGAGGTCGATACAAAGCAAGTGTAGCTCCTATGTGACCTATATTGACACTAACAGTCCTCCAGTAGCTATCCCACAATGCCCTCTTCCCTGCAACAGGGACATCTCTGATCACAATTTTAAACACCATTCCCCGTGGGTCACAGAGACGGGAAGCCATTCCTCCCCCATGGGCTTTGTTTTTTAAATGCCTTTTCCTGGTTACCCACCTTAGTGAGTACACCTAGCAGCTCTCCTTTCTTGTGTGCAACTGCCCAGCCAACCAGGCTGGATCCATGCACGTGGCATGCTCCTGCCTGGTGTAGACAGGAGATGTTGGAGCTCCTGAGCCTGCAGGGAGAAGAGGCTGTGTTTGCACAGCTATGAACCGGCTGTAGAAACGTGAATATCTACAAGCAGACTGCACAGGGGATGCAGGCAAAGGGTATGATGGGGATCAGCAGCAGAAAGTGAAGGAACCATGGCAGAGGTCCCACATGCCGGGGAAGCCACCAGGAAATTTGGTGCAAACCTGCTTGTTTCACAACTAACACCATGCTCAACAGTACCCCTCAACAGCACCCCACAAACCACCATGGATCCCTCCCAGGGGCCTGAGACAGAAACCCCTGCTGTGAGCAGGAAGGAGGATGGGTTGCAGGGGAGACATGGCAGGGGACCTCAGCCATGCAGTGAGCCATGTTTGGTGCTCTGCTATAATCTAGCTAGTCCCATCTGGCAAGTGCAGATGAGCCTGATGAAGGGGGAAAAGTTGGGTAAGTGTGCTTGCACTCATCCTTACAATCTTTACATTTAAAGATGGTGCCTGGTGTTGCCAGTTGTGGCTTCTGTGTGTGCTGTCAGCTGTTTCAGCAGACCTCCATAGTGCTACCCAGTATTAAGTGCTGAAGGCTGGAATGTCATTGCCTCAATAACTCTCTTCAGGATGCCCAGTGCTTCTGTCCCTGAAGCTCCAATGTTATCGCTATTAACAGCCGATAAGGCAGTCTGCCTATTCCACAGACCTCCATCTTGCGTAAAGACCATAGGCACGGTTCAGTGACAAAGGCACTCAGCCAAGTTTATTGCCCCCAGGCTCAGTGGTTATAGGTTTATTGCTTTGGCTCCGTGGTTACAAGAACTGCCTAGTAGCAAGGAATGGCTCCATAAGCAGCAGGAATTTCTAGACTACACAGAGGGTAAAGGTGTGGTACTCTGTCATTTTATAGCTAGAGACAAACCAATTACATTTTACCTTGCATGTTGCATGACATCTGTTTGTTACCTCCCTTTGTTCCTAATATCTTGGATAAAACAACCCTATTCATTATGTTGTCAAACTCTTATCTTGTACTAGATTGGGATGTATCTGTACTAGCTGGAATAGATTTACGTTAATATCCATTGCCTAGCTCACTAGCAACAACTTTGCCATGTGCATTTTAACACATGGCCTGACTTTGGTTCACAGCCTCGGTTCAGGCCTCAGATCTTGCACCAGGCCCAGTGCTCCTGGCTCGCACTCTCTCTAGTACAGTTGGTCCACCCCAGTGAAGAAGACAAAGGTATCAACTTAGCCTTTTCTTGTACGAGTAAGACAACAAAGAAGTACAACGGAGGTGGAGTTGGCATCCGCTCTTCATTTCCCGGTTGGGTGAGGCGTATGTGTGTATACATATCCCTGAAACTTTACAGTAATAGACCTCTATTCCATATATCTAAGACATTCCAAACAGAGCTGCAGCATGGACTGCTTCCTTTGCTTTTGTCGATGTTGTCTGGTGCAGATTATTCACAACTTGGCAGTCCTAGCTAGAGCTCCCTCTTGTGGATGGGATGCTGTGTCTTTTAATGTCACATTATTAATGATGAAGACAATATACCTAAGTAACACAACATGGTTCTGAAATAACGTCACAAAACCAGTACTAGAAGAGCACTTAACAGAATGTATGCAACAACAGTTAGTGTTGTCTGGGGGGTCAATGTCTTGTCATTCACTCAGTACAAAGGCTGTGTCTGGCAGGTAGTATGTTGCTTAGAACTGTTCGTGGAAAGGCTACTGGTTTGGCTTGTCATTGGTCTTAGATTTGATTGTCCCTTCACATTGCCGGATGGCACATTATACAGGTTCCACCTCATGTGGGTGGGTGTTAGGCAGGGAATTCATCGTATTCCGTTTTTTTCATTGTTAGGAGGCTCTCACAGTTCCTCCTCACCCTACATCTGACTCCCATTGTCTCTAGGATATTGTATTGGATGGCTGAATGTATGGTTTTGGCAACATTTATGTCCATCAACCACAACAGTGTGGCAGCAGGGGTTTTATCTGCTCCGTGCATGTTGCTCTTTTCCAGGTGCTGGATCTCTTGAGGAAATAGTCGCATTCTTACAGGTGCTCTTTGGTTGTGTATCTAGAAGAGCTTTGGCCTGACTGTCGTAGTAAGTTTTAGCTTTGTGCTTCTCCTTTAACTGAGCTGACTCCTTCCACCACTTCAGGTTTTATTAGTACCTTGGTTGTCAGTACCAATGTTCATCAGGACAGTAGATATTGGACAAGGCCTCTGGTCATGCCTTCAGTGGGTTTTTCTCCAATCTAGAATGGTTTGCCACTTTTTTCCTTTAAGAGGTTGGGTGTGTTTTTTGTTGGGGAGGGAGGGGGTTGGTGCAGTTTTGATGGCTGATTCAGCTCTGCCATTGGACTGATTGCTGACTGTACAGGGAGGCTGTGATGTGGTTAAATTCCCAATCTTTGAAGTGTACCAATTCCTTGCTGGTAAAACCCTGATCCAGCTGCGATGACACCATCTAGTATGCTACATCTATTGAAGTGTTTCATTGTTTTGTTTTCTTGTCGTTGCTGTTGTGGTGTTCACAGTTTATCTAATTCCCAAAAGGCAGAGTAGTAATCAGCTATGATGAGATAGTCAGTGTTGTTTACAACAAAAAGGTCCATTCCCACCTACAACAAAAAGGTCCATTTCCACCTTGCTCCAGAGTCTATTGGGAATGCTGTGGCTCTGCAGAGTTTCCTTCTACTAATTTGTTGGGATTCTGCAGTATGTTACAGTTCATTATCAAGTCTTTAATTGCTTTGATGTTGGGCTAGTAATACTATATCCCTAGCTTTTCTATAGACGCGCTTCTCTCCCCAGGTGGCTGTGACGTATTAGAGATAGGGTCTCCCTCCTTAAGGCATGCAGTGTAAGTATTTGGTTGCCTTGGAACATAATATACTGCATACTGAGTTCATCACAATAGTCCCAGTATTCACGAGTGGCCTCCAGAGTCTCTTCACCTGTGTCTGGCCACCTTGTTAAAATAACAGATGTCTGAATTTGCAGCTCTCTCTGAGTGTGTGCTACAAGATATTCTGCAGTCATTGCCTGGGAACAGGAATGTAGCTGGCCTGAGGCTTTCTCTTTCTTTCTTTGTTTAAATTAGGGATTTTGTAAGCTTGTTGATTTGTATCAGATTCTTGTGGCAGGGATGCCATGGATAAGAAGTCTGCTACGCATTTCCATTACATTTTTAATAGTGTCCATCTAGGTGGTAACATTGTAGTCTTAATAGCATGTTTTAGAGTGCATACCAGTGGTTCCCTGGATATGATTTCAAGTAGCTTGTGATCACTTTCAATATGTATGGATTTTGACCTTGTATTTGCCTGTGGAAAAATTTGATCAGTACATACAATTGCTAGGTACTCTTTCAATTTAAGTATATATTGATGTTCTGTCAGAGATAAGGATCTTGATGCAAAGTCTATTGGCTGTCTTGGTGGTTTTGTTTTTTGGTTTTTTGCCAGGGGGCTGCCTGAAGTCCAGTTGCACTAGCATCACACTGTAAGGTATCTGCTGCTTTCCCATGAAATTATTTTAGCACAGAGTGTGTGGTGACCAAATCTGTAATGTGGTTGAGAGCTGTCCTGCTGGGGTAATCATATCCATGTTGCACTTGTATCTAGTAAATGTCTAAGGGGTTCACTAAGCCTTAGAGACAAGGGAGAAATTTGGTTAAGTAACTTACAAATCCTAATCACCACTGCAGAAACTTCGCATTTAAAGATTGGGCTTTTGCTTTATTGCTCTCACCTCTTCTGGCTCTGGGCCCAAGCCTTGTGTCTCATGTGTGGATGCTCAGTCATTTGCAGTTTCATTATCTGCTTGCTGAGTCTTAGGTTGACCTCTCTGGCTCTTTCTAGGAGATTAGTAAAATTACACTTGTGATCTGATATTGCCTTTTCCCTTGTCTCCACACCTGGACCCTAAAATATCATCAGCTGGCGTGTTAATCCCCTTGAAACCTGGCAATACGTTTTTCTGGCAGTGTTTGATGGTTTTCTGCAACCAGTTTGATTCCAAATAGCATTCTCCACCATCTGTATCAACCTGCTGGTGTCCAGAATGTAGTGAGAACTGCTTTCTTCTCCTAACAGGACTTGCCAATATCCATCTTTTGCATCCCCCTCTGAAAATACCTTCGCTTAACAAGGTCAGGGTAGGATTTCTCCTCTTGTAGGTATCTGGTAATGAGCCCTCAATAATGCCTTGTTCTAATTGCTTGGGTCTTTGTATATAGAAAGTTTTCCTGACTTTTCTATGGCCACAGTGCTTATCCATTTTGTAGATTCAATCACTTTTTGGCACTAATGCTATTCTTTTCCATGTGTTTTGTTGCGTTTGGTATTTCTTCCCTCTCCCCCTCCCCCTCCACCCCTCTTAATGCTATGGGAACTCTGTGCTGGCTGGATGATCTTGTCTATTTAAGTATAGTGTGCCTGGGAGGCACCCTAGTGCTTCAAAAACATTGTAGTCCCTCAGGATTCAAGCTATGGAGATGCCAGCTGGTTGTGTTTTTGACTGGTTGCATCACTTCTGATTGTGAGTTTATTGTATGAATTGTAGGCAAGGGGCTTAATGTCCCAAGGTTCATGTGTTCACTTTTATGGACTGATAGAAGTGGTTTCTGTCAAGTTCACAACCTGAAATTCTAGCTGGTATGCCTCCCCTTGGCATTCAGCCTGTAACACACATGACCCTAGAGGTGTAAGGATGGTGTACCATAGTCTTAATTGAGCATTGCTTGGCTGCAGACTTGCTGCTCCAACTTGCAGGAGGAGAAAGTCCTGCTAGTCCAGAGTTTCTCAACCAGGGGTATGCAAAGGTCATCCAGGAGGTACATCAGCTCATCTAGATACTTGCCTAGTTTTACAACAGGCGACAAAAAGCACTCGCTAAGTCAGTACAAACTAAAATTTCATACAGACAATGACTTACTTTTCAGTGTATAGAGCTGTATAAACAAGTAATATTTCTATTCCAACTAATTTTATAATTACATGGTAAAAATGAGACAGTAAGCCATTTTTCAGTAATAGCGTGCTGTGACACTTTGTCTGATTTTGTAAGCATGAAGTTTTTAAGTGAGGTGAAACTTGGGGTATGCAAGACAAATCAGGCTCCTGAAAAGGGTACGGTAGTCTGGAAAGGTTGAGAACCACTGCTCTAGTCCATTACACTTCCAGATGCTCCATTATCTAATTGGCATTTGGTTTCCTGCATGTGCCAATGCTTCAGTGTAACGTCGCAGGGTGCTCGTGTGAGCTTTAACTAATGATTCCGTTTTCTTAGCATGTATTGTTCTGATAGAGAGATTCCTTTACATACACAGCCCTGGGTTGCTGCACAGCTCAACATTGTTCACCTCTACTAGATGGTGTGTGGCTTTCCTTTGCTTTCTTTGTCTCCTACCTAGTGATTCCTTTCTCCACAGTTTCTGCACATAGTGGTATAGGGCATTGGCCTGCTTCATGTCTTGTATCACCACCGCTTTCATTGTTAGATGTGCTTACCTTGTCACTGTACTTACCTTGGGTTTTTTTTTTTAACTTAAGCTCTCATTCAAATGAGGATGATAGTGTGTACAGTCTCCCGCGTCTGTTTGCTCACTTTGGACGTTTCTATGGCCCTCGCTGGTGTTAATGTGGGGTTTCTGAGCATTTTTATCTGAGCTTCTTTTGTCTGATTCTTCAGACTAAATGATCACTGCTAACTCCTTTTTCAAAATGCCGTACTTCCAGAAAGCTGCCCCTTTGCACAGACAGGCACTGTCCTGGTCAATGGTTTCTGTAGATGCTTGCACGCATGTTAAAGAGGGCATTCATATATAATATTTTGTCCCCTCAATTATTTTGGAGAGATCTCCCTCGGTCTGCTGGTGGCATGTCCAGGTGCTGCTGGAGCACGTAGCATTCTTCCCCATCATTGTCAGCAGTGTTGCAGCCCTTTTATGAAATTGCCACAGGACTGAAGGGAAAAATTAACTTTCCTATTATGCTCTGAAGAACAGCCAATTTGTTGAAGACCTCCCCTGCCATGTCCATGGTCCAGGAACTAGTATCAGGTTTGCTGTCGTGGCTGAGGTTGGCTGATTTGTCTGATTTACATGTAGTTTAACAATCAGTTCTGCAAGTTGCTCTGCCCTTACAGGGGCATATTTACTTCTGACACCACGTTCTGCTTCTATCAAGAAGAGTCTAAAATCTCAGGGCTTTGTAATAACAGGCCTTGATTCCATATATTTGAGACCTTGCAAACAAGGCTGCTGTAGTGACTGCTTCCTTTTTTTGGTGTCCCTGATCTTCCCTCTGACCCGACACTGACTATGCTACATCTCAAGATGCTGCACAGCTCAGGCCCATGGCGGTTCTAGCTGCAGCTCCTCCTTTGGGTGGGTAGCTGTCTCGGGTAATGGCAATAAACAGGCTGGCTTCAGACGGGTCTGGGCAGCTTTGGAAGGGCAGCAGCAGCTGTGCTTGCTGTGGCTGTTACCCTCGGTAGCAAAAGATCATCTAAAATCCCCACCGCCTGTGGAAAATAGTGCCATAATTCAGAAATCCTCACGTCCCCTGTTGTGGTACTTGCAGCAGGTCTGCAAATACAGGAAAATCATACGTCCTGTACTTGCAACCTTTATAAGTGTAGCAGAGTTCTGCAGGCTCCCTGCTTTGATCAGATGCTGGGAAGTGTGGAACAGGTTTTATGGGATTGAGAAAGCTGCATGCTGGGAACTTGAACTCTAGCTCCCAAAGTTCCTGGGGCAAGTCATTTTTAATCTCACCACACAGTGGGACAGTTTCCCAAAAGGCACCGTGCTGGATGGCTGCACGTGGCATGCTGGGATACCTACCCATGGTGCACCGCTCTTTGCATCAATACACGCATGCCTGGAGAGTGTGCAGCACCGACACAAGCAGCCAAAGATGCAAGAGCAATATGCCAACTTCACCAGCTGCATGCTGCCGTAACTGGCGTTGACCCTACTTTGTAGTGTAGACCTGGCCTGAGTCTTGTTCTGATCTCATGATGGTGTAAATCAGGATTCATAGTGGAGTGAGGTCACAATCAGCCCCTTGGGGTTCTCTGTACCGGACTCTAGAGCAAACCCTTCCCCTCATTAGTTAGCAGGGTGATGCCATCAAAGGGTATATAGTGTGGGAGTCCCTTAACTATGGATGCATAGCACAAGGCTGTGAGGTTTCCCACTACCCTTTGTGGAATGGCACTGCATGCCCTATAAACCTATATATAAAGGGCTGCATCAATTATCAGCTTGGTCCCAGCTGGCTGGCCATGTAAGAGGAGCTGGGCTGAGCCTTGCTGGTGACCTAGCAGCTATTCCCCAGCTGATCCCGATCTGGACTCAATTACAACCAGGGACTCCAGCTGCGGAAGGGCCGGCGCAAACTACACAGAGAAGGAGAGGAGTTGGTGAGGGGGAGACCCAGAGAGGAGCTGGGACAGTTCCCTGCTCTCTGGAAGCCAGGCTGGACTGAAACCCAGGAAACAGGTCAGGCAGCTGTGGGAGGTGCAGAGCTAAGGCCTGTAAGAAGCAGGGAGGTCCCTGGGAAAAGCTGCTGGAGTCCCAGGAGGGGGCAGTAAGGTAGTCATCTGGGAGAAAGCTCTGCATAGCCAAAGGAGCAAAGAAGGAATTGTGCAGTTGCTGGGCGCAGAGGCGAAGGGTGGGGGAGCCGGCATAGCCTGAGAGGGACAGCAGCATGGCTTGTTCAGATGTCCTGTCTGGCTGGTCAGTTGGGCTCTTGTTACCCAGAAGGTGACTGAGTGAGCAGGTGACCTGGCTGGAGGGCAACGGGACAGAAGGGCCATTGCAGGGCCGAATAAGCAGTCAACGGGGGGCTCTAGAGGTGGCGATCCCTGCATTGCCATGACCTGAGGCTAGGGAGCAGAACAGCTTTTAGATACACACAAGCATGCAAGCCAAGAGACTCAAAAGCTTCATGTACCGCGCTGTAGGAACCCTGCCTTTTCTTCCACATGCTTCATTCAACCCCCCCCAAGCATGCTGCCAGCAGGGCCAATGAACAGTACCCAGGGAATTACTGGATATGGGGAGCTCTACCCTGTATTGAAATCCCTGCCTCAGTCTTCCCACCAGTGGTGCTGAATTTCATTATCGAATCCGAGAAGATTAGGGCTGGAAGGGAGCTCAGGAGATCACCTAGTCCCACCCCCTGCTCACAGCAGGACTAACCCCAACTAAATCATCCCAGCCAGGGCTTTGTCAAGCTGGGCCTTCAAAACCTCTAAAGATGGAGATTCCACCACCTCTCTAGGTAACCCATTCCAGTGCTTCACCACCCCTAGTGAAAAACTTTTTCCTAATATTCAACGTAGACCGCCCCCACTGCAACTTAAGACCATTGCTCCTTGTTCTCTCATCTACCACCACTGAGAACAACCTAGCTCCATGGAACCCCCTTTCAGGTAGTTAAAGGCTGCTATCAAATCCGCCCCCATTCTTCTCTTCTGCAGACTAAATACACCAGCTTGTCCACATCCTGTTTGTAGTGGTGGGCCCAAAACTGGACACAGTACTCCAAATGCAGCCTCACCAATGCTGAATAGAGGGGAATAATCACTTCCCACAATCTGCTGGCAATGCTCCTCCTAATGCAGCCCAATATGCTATTAGCCTTCTTGGCAACCAGGGCACTCTGCTGACTCATATCCAGTTTCTTGTCCACTGTAACCCCCAGGTTCTTTTCTGCAGAACTGCTGCCCAGTCAGTTGGTCCCCAGTCTGGAGCAGTGCATGGGATTCTTCCGTCCTAAGTGTAGGACTCTGCACTTATCCTTGTTGAACCTAATCAAATTTCTTTTGGCCCAGTCTTCCAATTTGTGTAGGTCACTCTGTATCCTGTCCCTGCCCTCCATCATATCTACTACTCGCCCTAGCTTAGTGTCATCCATGAACTTGTGTTGGTTGTAATCTACCCCATCCTCCAGATCATAACAAAACTGGCCCCAGGACTGACCCTGGGGCCATTCTTCTTGATGCCGATTTGCCAACTAGACATTGAGCCGTTGATCACTACCCATTGAGCCTGACAATCTAACCAGCTTTCTGTCCACCTTATAGTCCATTCATCCAACCCATACTTTATCTTGCTAGCAAGAATACTGTGGGAAACTGTATCAAAAGCTTTGCTGAAGTCAAGGTATATCATGCCCACTGCTTTCTCCACATCCACAGAGCCAGTCATCTCATCATAGAAGATAATCAGGTTGGTCAGGCATGACTTGCCCTTGGTGGATCCATGCTGACTATTTTTCTGATCACCTTCCTCTCTTCCAAGTGCTTCAAAACAAATACCTTGAGGACCTGCTCAATGATTTTTCTGGGGACTGAGGTGAGGCTGAATGGTCTGTAGTTTCCCAGATCCTCTTTTTTTTTTTTTTTTAAAGATGGGCACTGTATTGGCCTTCTTCCAATCATATGGGACATCCTCTGATTGCCACGAGCTTTCAAAGATAATGGCCAATGACTGCATTCACATCAGCCAACTCCCTCAGCACCCTCGGATGCATTGCATCCGGCTCCATGGACTTGTGCATGTCCAGCTTTTCTAAATAGTCCTGAACCTGTTCTTTCACCACTGAGGGCTGCTCACCTCCTCCTCATACTGTGCTGCCCAGTGCAGTAGTCTGGGAGCTGACCTTGTCTGTGAAGAGAGAGGCAAAAAAGCATTGAGTGCTTCACCTTTTTCCACATCATTTGTCACTGGTTTGCCTCCCCCATTCAGTAAGGGGCCCACACTTTCCCTGATATTCTTGTTACTAACATAGCTGTAGAAACCTTTCTTGTTACCCTTCATGTCCCTTGCTAGCTGCAACTTCAATTGTGCTTTGGGCTTCCTGATTTCACCCCTGCATGCTCGAGCAATATTTTTATATTCCTCCCTAGTCATCTGTTCAAGCTTCCACTTCTTGTAAGCTTCCTTTTTGTGTTTAAGCTCATCGAAGATTTCTCTGTTAAGCCAAGTTGGTCGCCTGCCATATTTGCTGTTCTTTATGCACATCGGATGGTTTGTTCCTGCACCCTCAATAAGGTTTCTTTAAAATACAGCCAGGGGAACAACTCTTTTAATGAAGTATGGCCCTTAAATTCTCATGGTATTTTGTAATATGTGGAACTATTTATCCAAATGAAGCAGAAAGTGCTTACAGCTGTATTTTTTCCATCGTACCAACTAAGGAATATATTAATTTGCAATAACATGGCAGTCAGCGGAGTGGAAAATGAGCTCTGGAAATTGCCTTCACAATGAAACCGTATCAAATGGGAAAAGTCCATGTGGATTTGACTGACCAGTCTCTCCGATATGACACAGATAAACACGGCTGGCAGCAGCAAAACAGGAGGCTGGCTTTGAGGGCTATCAGTAGCCAGGTAGAAGAGGGATTCAGGGCTGGTCAAGGCCCCTTGTGGGAAGCCCTGCACACGTCGAAATGGCAGGCCTCCCATGTTGGTGTTATGAAAATACACATGCTATAAGGCCTGATCTAAAGCTCGCTAGAGTCAGTGGGAGCCTTTCCACTGCCTTCAATGGGTTTTAGACCAGTCTCTACTGGCCTCCGAGGCTGCAGACATCCCACCTACCCCGCCACCATCATCCGACACTAGGTCAAGCCCAACCCCCATAAATGTGACTCTAAACCTTGCAAGATGCAAATGGCATTCTAGGGCGTCAGGACGGAGCTGGATCCCCGAATGTTCCTCACTATTAGGTCTTTAATGGGGCTTTAAAGGTCAAGCAAGTGTATGGCGCTCACCCCCTTCAGCTACCCTGGCTCACTAGGCAGTGGGCTTCCTCCCACAAACTGGAGATTAGGAAGTGAGAGAAGAGGCCCTGATCACTGGGGACTACTGGAAATCCCCTGGCACTCTGCACGTGCTCACACGAGTGTGTGAGGGGAGGAGCTGATGTGTCCCTTGAGAAGTAACCTGTGATGCTGGTTGCAGTCCTTGTAAGACAGCAGGTTCCAGCATGGGGGAGAGGAACCAGGAACGGGTGGAGCTCTGACCAAGCCCTGCTGACATGCTGGCCAGCACCAGTAAGGGAAAACGATCTGCGCTGGGTGAAGTGTAACTACTCCTCCCCAGAGAAAGGGGGAACCAGGGACTGAATTAGGACTTTGAGTCACAATTCAGTCCATGGCTGCCCTGATCCCTGGAGCAGATCATGCACTACCTTGTTAGGCCTAGTGGCACCATGTGCTCCTGTCCTCTTTGCATTGCTCCTGCAGTTCCCATTGGATGAGGAATGGGAAGTCCTTCCAAGGCTCTCCATCCAAAGGAATGCTGGCGCTTGCCTGTATTTCTCCTCAGAGCTGCTTTTTGGGAAGCCCTGGGCTAGATGACCCATTTCCACTTCATTGGAAATGGCGGAGAGGCCATGGAACTAAGCCTGTTGTCATTTCCTCAGCTCTGTTATTTCCCCACTTCAGTGACCTGAGGCAAATGTGACCTGAACATTAAGAAGGGAGTAGCTAAATAGGCTGTGATATCTAGTCCAGTTGAATCTGAGCCAACAACGTTTCTTAGTGGAAATACAATTAATAATTTAGGATCCGATTCAGGCAGGCATCCGTGGGAAGCAAAGATGCTCAGCATCTGCCGGGAAGCACTCAGCATCTTGCAGGACATCTACCTCTTCAGACGCTTCTCCATATGCCACATAGTCAACTGCAAAAAGCAGTTTGTCCCATAAGGAGAGGCTGGTCATGGCATTTTGTGGGGGGGAGAGTAGGTCCCATTATAGCTGACAGGAAGTGTGACTGAAAGCTTCATGCCCAACTGCCATAGGACTTTCTGATCCCTATATCCTACATCTTGCTTTAGAGACGTGACAAAGTGAGGAGATGGGGAGACCAGGGGATGGGAAACGTCTTGTGGCCATGATTGTCACTGTTGGCCCTTTTCTGGTACAGGCAGGGGTCTATCACCAGTGACCAGGACAAATTCCCATTGACTTTCTGCTGCTAAATTCCCCCTGCAGTTGCCATTGCACTTTGGTTCCATTCTCATCAATGATGGGGTGGTGTCACTCTGTTTTGTTAGACAGCTCTAGCGTGCAGTCCCATCACTGGCTGCTTTCCAGGGCTCATTGAGCTTTTCCTAGCAACACATAACCAGATGCTCCATAGTGTAGCTCCACTGCAGTCAATGGGGCTTAGCTGATCTTAACCAGCTGAGGATCTGGTCCTCACTTGTACAATGACTTGAGTATGAAAGGCCCCACATCGATGTCCAATGTTGTTACTGCGCTGTGGCCAACTGGAACTTATAGCAGCATCGGGGCAGATATCAGACCTGAAGGCCAGGCTTCTACCACTAGCTAGCTGTATAGGGCATATGACATATGAGGGATTGGTTCTGAATTGGCCCACTAAAGTGCAGTGGCATATCGACGCTGCCCACCTAGGGGAGGAGCTAATGAGCAAAGTTCCTCCTTAAAGCAGCCTGGTTTCAAAAGATCTCAGATCTCACTTTTGACAAGTGTAGCCAGATTGTCGCCACCTAAGACTTTGCAGGTGTCACTGTGCTACATGTCATAGCTGTTCAGAATGTCCCATTGGGAGAGGGACTTCTTGTGCTGTTTGTACAGCGCCTAGCACAATGGGATCCTGGCCCATGACTGAGGCTGCTATCTGCTACAGTCATATAAATAAAATAGAGCGAGAACTCGATCCTCCTGCCCCGAAATAACAGCCCCCTATCAGTTAAGTTATAGGAGAATCTCCATCAGCAGGATGGGGACTATAACACATAGCTGAGCAATACAAACTCCATTCAGATGCGGGCACACAGATACTAGCAAGCTTTTTGCAATATTCATTTTTTTTTTAAATCCACCAGACCTTTCCTTGCAGATTATAACAATTTTGAGGCATCGCTTCTTTTATGCTTAAGCTCTCAGCTAGCATTTCTTTCACTTGCAAGTATCTCTCCTGCTTGCTATGGGCTGAAGCTTGCTAGTTAAAATTTTTTTAATTATATCGCTGCTGCTAAAAGCGGTGCTGGTGGGGTGCGCCGTCTTGGTGTTTGTTTTTTGTTTGGGCGTCTTTGGAGGTGGTGTCAGCTTTTTAGGAAAAATGCGGAGCTGCGTTCCTTGTTGCCATTCCAAATGACTGAATGACTGCAATTCCGTTATTAAATTACACTTAGCGGCACTGACTGTCAAAGAGGAATTGGAGAGGCTCTCTGAGAAGTTAGAGCTATTCATTATTAAATTATCTTTGTTCACTCCAACATCTCCTTTCCCTTGAATTAGACAAGTGCTTGAAGCAAGGGGTGGCTGCTTTGAAACTGAGGCTATGTCTTCACTGACGGTGGCAAATTCATTGCCGTCAGATTGATTTCTCTGGATCGACTGAGCGGGCAGTGAAGACCTGCTCAGTCGATCCAGAAATCGACGTATTAAGACCACCTCCTCAAATAGCACTAGTGCTGCATCGATGGGAACGCTGTTCCCATCAGCGCAGTGCGGTGAAGCCAGCGCGCAGAAGAGAAGCAGAGAAGTCGACGGGAGTTAAGCAAGTTTTTTGCGTAGCTTGCGTAACTCCGATCGACTGCCGCTGAATCTCGGAGGTAAGTGAAGACAAGCCCTGACAGAAGTGCCGGTATCCTCTATGCAACCTGCCCCCTTCCTTCCGCATGCAGAGATCCTTCACATGAAGCATGAGGACCAGCGCACCCAGCTGAGCAGGTGGTCACGGGTAAGGCCAGGTCCTCAGCTGGTGTGAATCAGCCGTTGGTGACTGACACCAGCTGAAAACCTGCCCTCCTGAGCCTGGTTCGTTACGCCAGTTTAAAACCAGCGTAACGTGGTTGAAATCAGGGGTGTCCCACCCAGATCAATCTGGACTAATAAAAGGCTGCCTCGGCTCCTTTTTGTTCCAGGAGCAGAACCTGGAGCTATGCTGATTTTTATACCAGCGGAGGCTCTGGCTCCGTGGGTGGGATGCACGTGTAGGACGCAGCTCGAGAGGCTGCATGCGTGTCAGATGAATGTTCAGGACTAGACAGCATCCAATGCCCATGGACTGGATGGAGATTGCCCAGCCCAATGCACACAGGACTGCATCCCCAGCAGGTGTGAAATCACACTCCCTAAAGGTTGTGTGGTGCTGTGATCCGGGTTTGTATCGGCTCCGCCTGTGCAGCTGGGTGAACACAGGCTCCATAGCACCCAGCGTGTCATGTAGACAGTAGAGCATGTTTACTTCCAAATAGAGCGTGTATGGGGGGGAGGGGTGAATCCGCCATGAGCACGTTGCAGGGTGACTTTTAAGCAACCAGAGAAGCCGCGTGTTTGTGAAATGCTGCACGTTCCCACTGAGGCGTCTCAAAGGGGTTTGTCTTGCCCCCAGCAGTACCTGTGGCTGACCCAGTGCGTTGCACAAGGAGTTTTAATCAGCTGTGCCACAGTTACCATGGCAAAGCAGCTACGAGGTGTATCAGACCAGTGTCTCTGCAGGGGCTACATCTACGTGTGGTTATCCAGCCATTTTCTGCCCTGCAGGGACCTCCTCCTCTGGAAGCGCCTGCTCCCTCTCCTCCTTTACCCCGTCTCCAAATCAGCTATCTTTGCCTTCACCCTATTCCCCGCTTTCCCCTCTCTTGTTCCCTCTCTCTCTTTCTGGGGCACTCTAGCCTTGTCTACACTAACCCTTTTCAGGGCATCTGCCAACGTTGCCATTCCACCCATGGCAGGTGCAGTAATGGGCTCTGACTGCCATGGCTCTCAGACCTGCTCTGACCAGGCTGGTAAAAGCACTTGAATGCTGTCTATCCTGGCACCCCCATCAGTGCTATTGCCCAGGGAATGGCAGCAGGCATGGGACAATGGCAGGAGAGCCCCTGAAAAATGGTGGCATAGCCCCAGCCTCTGTTTCCCTCGGGCTCCTTTTCATTTGCTTTCACACCTGTTCTCTAATGACCCTTTTCTCTTGTCTTTCCTGAGCACTTTGAGTGAGCCATTCACAACCCCATCCTGCAATGCCTCACTTCCAATGCCATCTGTCTCTTTGTCCGGTGACTCTTTGGGCATCCATAAATTGAGCTGTCCAAAGCAGAGGATGCTCTTGAAAAGTCACGAGTAGCTCAAAGTTGCAGCGAGGCCTGGAGCGGTGCTGGGACTAGAACTCTGGAGCACCTGGTTACTATACCCACAGGCTGTCTGCTAGACACCGCCACCTTTCCTTCAGGCATTGCTTTTAGTCTAGGGGCACTGCCCCCTGGAGGCCCAGTGTGTTATCGTATCTTGTGCCTATGTTTCACCAGCTCTGGCAAGGAGACGCTCAAGGGCACTTGAGAAGCAGGGTCTCTCACCAGGCATTCCAACGCTGAAGCAGGGCCATGGTTCATTGAGTCTGGCGTCCTGACAATGCCAGATGCTTCAGAGCAAAGCCTCCCTCTTAATGAGCCTAATTCTGCAACCCTATAGACCCTGGGGAGTGTCTCCGTGCTAACCACAGCAGCTGGTCCTGGAGCATGAGGGTTGATCTTCCTTGTACTTCCCACCCTAGCTAGTGTAAATGCAGATGCTGCCTTTTTCATAGGGCTACTGCACAGTTCCCGTTGCCAGGGACATTGGCCTGGCTCCAGCACAACTGTTATTCCATACCAATAAATCTCACCCCAAGATGCTGCTTTGATCAACACACTTGGATTTTAGGCTTTAGCCTTGATCAAGAAAAAAATACTCTGACACTTGGGGAGAATCTAGGAAATAAGATCAGTAGCCAAGAGACTCTGTCTGCAAAATAAGAGCCAGCAGTGTCAGAATAAGAGTCAAACAGGAGGGCTGGGGGCTGCCAAAAGGAAGAAGACGCCAATATTTCAACAGGTCTATCCAGAAAAGGTGCAGAATGCTGACTATTGTGTAGAAAATAAAAGGGAGGCTTAAATCCAGCCACGAAAAGAATCACTGCAGAGTGGTGGTAATATGATGGAACAGGATTGGTCAGCACAAAGGACAGCGCCAAGTATGCCTGCTACTGTAAATAATGTTCTATAGGAGGTAGGTCTTTGGAGGGGTGGAGGGAGGAAATTGCATTGAACACAACTGCTAGCTCAGTGGCAGACGCAAGACTTAAATTTTCTTCGTACACTTATTCTGCCCATAGACATCTCCTTTGTTCCTAGAACATTGTTTTCTCTTAACCTTGCAGGACTTGGGGTAAGAGCAAGGGGGTCTTTAAGCCAAGAGATGATGGTAATAATTCATCTGGTTCAGTGACTTTGCCATGCTCTGTCTCTTACTATGCAAATGTACAGCACCTAGCATAAGGAGGCCTTGATTTCTCTTGTGGCTTCTAGACACTGCTGAAATACAAATAATTCATGCTATGGGGCCAGGCAGATTGTCTGAGGCACCATCTTGAGGGCCTAGGCACTTCTCTTCATCTTCTGGTGCATGCTAGGAGTAGCATGGATTTGCTTGTGGGGCACCTGAGAAAAGGAGAAGCCCAGGCCACTTTAAATCCACTCCCAACAGCTGGCTGCATTCATACGCAATGAGCCTTGTGCACATGCTTGGCTGTGAATTGAGATGGAGGATGGAAGCTCCCATGCTGTCCGGACAGACCCACCTTGTCCTTCACTGTGTTGGTGCTATGGTAGCACCTGGAGGCTTCTGTCCATAATCGGGCCTGCCAGTGCAAGGTGTTGTACGCACATTTCAATTGCACACCAAGAAATTGATTGCCAGGGAAAGCCCTGATTTATGGCTGCTTCACCACAGCAATAAGAGGGAAATGAGGTTTAGGGCCTGAGCATGTGGAAAGTAGGAATGAGCAAGAGGTGGAAGTAATTACTCCTCCATTTTACTGTCCCTCAGTTGGTATCAATTGCTATAGCATTGGCTTTGATGCTGTTTTTCCCCCCAGCTAAGGATCTGGCTCAGAACTCAGTCTCCTTCCATTTCGCTTAATCTCTGCTTGCTCTGGAGCACACACAGGGCATGTTCCCAAGAGGATGGCTCTCTTCTCCCAGTTTCCATCTTTCTTTTCCTGTTGTTATCCCTGCCTTTCTAGTGCCCTTTGCTCTCTCCGTAGTGGCCTTCCCCCTCTAATGCCTCTCTCCCACTCCTAGATGCTTTCTTCCTAGTCGTAGACACATGTCCCCCCTCTTCCCCTACCCCTACTGCTGTTTCTCTTGGGCATATGCGTGGGTGATTGCATACAGACTCCCCACTCATGCTTTTTTTTCCTTCCCCTCAAGCTGCAGATGGTATCAATACTGCAGTCCTTGTGAAGGCAGGAAAAATCAGCCAGACAGATGTGTTGTTCATAGCTCCCAAGCCAGGCATAACTAAACATTTACATTTATTACCAATTAGAGGGGAAACAGACTGTAGTTTTATGTACTGTGTGTGTCTGAGTATATTTCTCTGCATTTACACACTAAAAATTCCTAAATACTGTTTCAGCAGGGCACCATTCCCATTCAAAACTCCAGGAGTACCCAAAGCTCAACTCTACCCCTTTAGGAGTTGAAATGCAACCTCGGGGAACAGAGAGCCCAAAAATATCAGTCAGGGCAGTATAAACTGCCCTCTCTCTTCCCATCAAATCTACCTCAATCTGCAGCCAGCGAGGATGGATTTTTCCATAGAAGGAAGAGGCAATATTATTGTAGAAACCCCTTTGCTTATGGCTTCTGGAGATATAGAACACAGTAGATTGCTATGGTTACCTGCAATCGGATCAGCTGTGGAAGATCACTATTGTGCATAATGCAGAGGTAATGGCAGTTGATAACATCAGCAGAAGCAGGTAGACAGGCAATGGGAGAACAACAGGGGAATGCAGTTCAGTATCCCAGAAGAGAAGATACCCCAGTTGCTCAGGGTTAAATCTGAGGGGCACCAGCAGAAAAGCCTTCCTGGTTTGACTGAGCTGACCTGCAGTGCTATGTCTAATAGTAATGCCCAGCTTGCACGGATACAACAAAATTGGTACTTCCCTGCCCATTCTGATGTGATGATTTCACTGATGCTCATGCTGGAGATGCAGCTTTTGCTATTTAAGGGCACAGTAAAAGGAAGAGGGCTCAAATCCATAGCAGCTGTTTGGCCTCTTCCAAGAAAAAGTGGTGCCATAAAATATATCTGTGCCGGACCCAGGTCAGTTACACCAAACCTGGAATCTAAAGAGCATCTGTCCCAATGAAAGCAGGGTCCAAAATCTGTATGTTTGTCACTAGGACACCGGGATGATCTCCGTGTTCCAGTCTGGCTGTGCCAGCCAGCATGTAGCATGGTGAAGAGCACAATATCAACCCCTAGACAAACGTGATACACTAGCCATTGTGACCTCCAAAAAGGCATGTTAAAAATGCTGCCCAAGGCAGCTTTAATGGGGTCCCTGCTCTTGGAGCGTCCCTGACAAAACCTCTTTTCAGGCCTGGCCCAGGTTTGCTGCTCCGAAAGAGCTAGAGCCAGCTTCTACTGCAATCAGTGGGAAAAGCCCTGTGGACTTCAGCCCGAAAGTGAGCAAGCTGTGTTCAGAGCATGCTACCCCTGCATCTGCTCCAGTCCTGAGGGAAGGAGGAGGTAGCAGCTGGCTTGGTGGTGCCATCTTTTTCAAGAGGATTCTGTACTCGTGCCTTGTTCTGTGAAGTACATGGTACGCCCCAGATAGAGCCCAGGTGCTATTCCCATTTCATGTAAACCTGTGGGCATGCAATGGGTATCATACCGGTGTTGTACAAAGGACCAGAGGAGCGTTCCTATTTCCCCCAGTCGTTTCTATCCAATGAGGTTCGCTTGCCAAGTCATCGTCCTGCAGTTTAGCACCCCGAATGATCAATATGTGACAGATTCCAGGTAGGAGAGCTGGCACCTAGATGTGTGTGTTGGTAAGCGGGGTAGGGACCACGTGGAGAGTAGTTGTCTATACCACTCCTGGCCTTTCCTTTCCTCTGTAAGCATCCCTAGCATGTGTTCTTCCATCATCCTCTGTCCAATGTGGGTAAGTTCTCTAGAACAGTGGCTCCCAACTTTTTTGAGTGAAAGCCCCCCTAGTTAAAACACGCACCCCCTCCATCCCGCTGACCTGTCCCCTCACCAGCCATAAACACACACAATCCCTATAAATATGTAGAATGATAACAACAACACTAAATTACTCCAATCTGGCCGGCACGAACCTTGGGGCTGCTCCTCCCAGGGGCTGCTCCTCCTTGGGGGAGTGGAGTTCAGAGCTGTGGCTCCCTGGGGGAACTGCTTCTCTGCTGCAGCTGGGCACCCAGCAGGCATGGGGATCATGGGGCTTGCTGGGCCCGACCGGCACAGAGCTCGGAGCAGCTCAACCAGATCTCAATATTACAGGAGCCTCACGGACCCCCTGTAAGCTTTGCCCCCCCCCCCCCGGGAGGTTGTGGATCCCAAGTTGGGAACTACAGGTCTAGAAGCTCTACTGAACTTGGAAAAGCAGAGCACGGTTATTTAAAGTGACTAGCTCCTACTCACACAGAGGCACTACTGTTATTGAAATCGGTGGAAGTTTTGCTGAATAGGGACTTCAGGATCTGGCCAGGGCAAATTGCTCGGTGCATACACGCAGGCTCAAGTCCATCAGCATGGTTGTAGTAGCAGTGCTGTTGACCAGGCTGTACTTGGGGTTACGTTATTTCATTTTCTAGACTGGTCTGTCTTGGCCCTTCTCAAGCTCTGAAATTCACATTGAGAAAAACAATAGCCATGAGCACTAGCCTGTGAAATTCAAGTGTAATAATTCAGCTGCACGCAGCAGACCTGCCTTCCATCTGCTTTGACCAGTTCCACCCTGGTGGAGCTCCACGGGCATCAGTAGAGTTGCCTGGGTATAAATCAGAAGTAAGGGAGAGGAGAATTTGGTACCACATGTTCATTTCAAGAGAGATCAGAAGCAGCTGCTAGATCACACCTGCCAGGATAGCCGTTATAAGGGGAGAGCCATTCACACGGCTGGAGAGTCAGGATACGGCTGCATGAAAACGGGAACATATGGTCCACAGACAAACACAGGCCCTATAACTGCCATTCAGTGAGAAGCACTATTAGCTATATAAGAACATAAGATTTGCTACATTGAATCAGACCATCGATCTATCAGATCCAGTGCCCTGCACCTGGCAACAGGTAATATGCTGCAGAGAAAGGTGCCCCCTTTCCCAACATGCATCTGGTTAATTATGCAAACCCAGGGACGTTGGTGCACAAAAATATTTGGCAGGACTGTTCCTTGAAACAAAGTTCCTCCTGCATCACATGATGGTGCTTAGAGGGTTACTGTTTCCAATGCATATGCCTCAGGTGGGGTTTATGAACACACATCTGCTTTCCCCACCCTCCCATCTGCCTTCCATTTCTCCTCCCACTACAAGGAGGAAAAACAGACATCAATTAGAGCTGCAATGTCCTGATTTCTTCATTTCTGTGCTCTCCCAGAGAGTCTCCTTATCCCTCCACCCGACTTCTGTCTGAAGCTCACCTCATGCTGTGATGGCTGGATCCATGCACCCACATTGTTGGTTGCCACAGCAACAGCCTCTGGTTTTGGTGTGGGTTGTAATTTTTTTTTAACCACGCTTGGAAAGGTTTGCAAGTAGCCTCTGTGCTTGGAGCCTGTGCTCTCTGATGAGATAATAGACAGAGCTCTGCAAAAGAAAGATGCACCAAATGAAACCCATAAACTCAACGCTCCAGCTGTTGCATATATCAGTACAGCAGCTCACTGCTAGACTGGAGGGACTGATGCATGGCCCTTTATGCGACCATTGGCACATCCAAGCAGGGCCTTAAAAATACAATATTTTATCAGGGGCCTATTAAACTGTTCAAACAACCTGTCTGAGATGATTAAGAGGCGGGAGACATTGATCCATGAGGAAGGATTAGAAGAACTAAATATGAAAAGCTTGGTGGGGATGTGATAGCCTGTAGGTCTGTAACAGGTCCCAATCTGTCCTTGAGTGTAGATGCGAACTAGAGAGAGATGGATGGAATTGGGACCTGGGCAGGGAAAATTATTGAGCCAGGGCCATACAACTGGCTATACACTGATGAAATGCCTGACCGTGAGAGACGCTAGTCTATGGTTGGGAAGATGAAAACACCATCATGGGGGTCATCTGAAACCAAGCTGGACAAAGCCATGGAGAAAATAGGTCCATTTCACTGGTGGTATTCTTCACATCCTGTCCTGAGATGTGCTGTAGCGATGCTGCTTGCAGTTAAACTTCTGCCTGTTCAATAGGAGACAAGGTGGTACCTGAAGGTAATGGTTATAAAAGCACTTTATGGGTGAAGAGTGGTGTGGAGGGGTAAGTCACACAATCTAGGGAGCATTAGCTGGGGGTAGACAAGACATTCTAATATTCTCTTTCTAAGATCTGATGAATTTGTTTCCATGGCAGAGTAGGGGGCCAGGTCTGTATTCAGGCAAAGGCAGTATTGCCAACACAACTGCCTTTTGGCTAGTCTCAGTTGATGCAAATGGCCTCTTAGGGGGGCTGCTCTAAGGTCCGTCAGGGGCTGACGTGATGAGACAGAAAGATGCTACCTCTTCCCCCACACGCTCCTCCATTCCTGAGTTGAGCGGAGCTTGGGCAACATGGAGAAGCAGGGCCGGAGGAGCAACACCTGCATAAGCCTGGTTTAATGGCTCCCAGAATCCAGCCCTGCTACTTCAACATGTGAATCTGGGCTATAGCTTCTGCTAATCAGTAGTAAAGACATACGCAAGCAAGTGATGGTTTAAATGGAGATTTGGGTAAAATGTATTTTTTCCCCTAACTTTGCTGCAGCGTGGAGAGGGTGGAAGCATTAAGCAGATAGGACATTAAATGTTTTCCTCATGGTCTCTTGATCATTAATGGATTTTTAGAGCTGGACAAAGTAGGAATTAGCAGATAAATCTGTTGGAAACTAATTGGGATAAATCACAGACTGTCACCTAGGAATCTGTCCAGAAGTCAGCACCACTCCCAGCAGCACTGCCGGTTCTCAGACAGCATGCGCTGGAGCCTCATCTGATGTTAACTGGCCTAGCCCCGTCACCTACAGAGAATAAGTTTCATCACCTAAGGGTCTGGCCCTGTATGGCCAGGCTGAGTCTCTCTGTTCTGCTATAGGATTCCCAGGATTTGTGGTCTCTCACATAGTTTCCAGGACTTTGGAAACAGAACTGGGGCTGTTTTGTAAGCCATGTTTTTTGATTGTCTGTAAAACAATGCTAGAACAAACTTAGAAAAACAATGTGCATGTGTGCAGAGAAGAAAAGGGAGAAAGGAGAGAATTTATGTGTAATTCCCCTCTTGTTGTCCCGGAGCTAAAGGGGTCAAAGGATGGGAAATAGAACAGCGATACCCTGAGTTGACTCATCTGGCTTTTCTGATTATCTGCTGGGACTGGTCTACATGCAAGAGGCAGGAAACTAAACGAGGCCTATCTGCTTTTTTTTTAAGGTGTATGGATGAGAAATGTTAAGTGAAAAATAAAACCAGAGGTAACAGCTGATTTGCTTCATGCACACTGGGCCAGGTCATCAGCTGGCGTATACCAGCCTACCCCGACCGCGAGCCCGGGGCCGTGCTCCATTGCCTTCAAGGTGACCCTGAATCAGCTGAAAGTTAAGCATGTGTTTTGCTGGATTCTGGGCCTGTATCCATTAGCTGGATACATGTGGTCAGTGTGTTACATAGATAAATTGCTCCATGGGGTTTTCATTGGCCGTCATCTGCCTGCTCACCCTGCCTAGGGGTTGGAGCAAAGTTGCATTTTCTGCACAGTGGGGAGAGGCTGCCTGCTCACCCTGCCTAGGGGTTGGAGCAATAGACTCTTGCTCACTCGCCTTGCCTGAAGCCTGAGCGATCCGCCTGCTCACCCTGCTAGGGGTTGGAGCAATAGACTTTTGCTCTCGCCCGGCCTTTGTGTTTATTCCCCTTGTAGGAAGCCACTGTGGCCTCCCACGGAACCTGAATCGCCTACATACCCGTATTCACGGCCTCTCTATCAACCAACCACCCTTTGATTGACATACCGCTGCCTGTTTATAAAGTAATATTATATCCAGGTATTGGGGTAAATAAAGTCCGAGGCCTGATTGCCGCTGGCTGTATTCATTGATTCCAGGGCCAGAAGGGATCCCAGGGATCATCTAGACTGACCTCCTGAATAACACAGGCCATAAATCTTCCCCAGTGTAATTCCTAGAGCAGATCTTAGAAAAAACATCCAGTCTTGATTTTAAAATTGCTAGAGCTGGAGATTGGTGTTACGTTACTACCCTGAGTACGATGCACGTTCCCCCTGGCTTCACCTATTGATGACCTCCTCCTCCATGAGCTCATGAGAAGCATGCAGCAGCCCGTGCCAGATCAGAAGTATTGATGGATGGCTGAGTCCCCTTTTCAGGCAGGCTGAAGGCAATCAGGGAGCAGAAGCTCCCCTGGGCCTGCAGATCTGGGGGTTGCAGTGGGGAGGGGGTGTATGAGCAAGCCCTTGATTTCCCCCAGGATATGATTATGACGAAGTTGATAAGAAGCCCCCTCAGATCATGATCATTACTATTCTAAAAAAACGAGAGTCCTGTAGCAGTTTAAAAACTAACAAATTTAATTTCTGCAGGCATAAGCTTTTGTGGGCTGTAACCCACTTCGTTGCTATTCTAGAAATCCTAGACATTGCAGGGCTGGCAGGGACCTAGTCTATCCCCGGCAGTGAGGCAGGACCAAGTAAACCTAGACCGTCCCTGACAGGTGTGTGTCTAACCTCCAGTGATGGGGACTCCACCGCCTCCCTAGATAACTTATCCCAGTGCTTAATTATCCTGGGACTTACAAAGGTTTTCCTAATATCAAACCTAAATCTCCCTTGCTGTCAGGTAAGCCCGTGACTTCTTGTCATATCTTCAGAGGACATGGAGCACCATGGATCCCTGTCCTCTCTATAACTTGTTATAGATTTGAAGATGATGGGGTTCACCCCTTAGCCTTCTCTTCTCTCAAATTTCCCTCACAGATCCTATTTTCTTATACCTCTTTTAATTTTTGTTGCTCTCTGACTGACCCGCGGCCTCTGTCATTGCACTTGGTGAATATAAATCCCTCTGTTCTGAGAACTCCCCATCTATGGGCCGAATCTTGCCTTCTCTTATACTTGTGCCAGCCTGTTGAAGTTAGTAGGCTGGCAGGGGTGTAACTGAGAGCAGGATTGGACACTATTTGCCCACAACAAATATGGCTGCCTGAACTTCTAGTCTTCTCCATGCCACGTCACCTTGCCTATCCAGCCTCCTACATTTCCATCAGCTTAATATTCTCAGCTTCCTCCTCCTTGCAAGAACGTTCCTTGTTTTAATACAGACTGTATGTGATCGCTGGGGTTCGGTGAGGCAGTTACTGCCCTCAGAACTGCTCAGCTAATCAGAGGTCAAGGATTTGTGTAATTAGTGACTGGGAAAGAACTGTACAGTCATTAACGTAAGGAATCCAAGGATGGCATAGCTGAAGAAAATGTGCGTGCTTATGAGTCAGTGACTCTACAGCAGGCTTGGGTTTGGGTTGCCTGAAAGTCACCTCTGTGTAATCTTGGACAAACACAGCTGTAAGGGATTCATAACCAGCAAGGAATGGTGAACACTGAATAAATATAGAAGCTGTGTGTCATTTTTGTTGAATTTTTCCGAGGAAAACTGGCCCCTTTTTTGATGTTCTCTAGGAGAACCCTTTCCCCCTCAGCTTTCCCTCAGTCACGATACAGCTCAGCAGCTTCCAGGGTGGAGGTATTTGTTCCTGTTGCTGGCCGAGATGCCCTCTAGCTCCTTTTCTCCCTCCTACAGAATAGGGCTTCCTGCTCTTCAGCTGTGGTAGGACATCCCCTTCTCCTTTTCATAGCGTTTAAGGACAGAAGAGACTATTAGATCCATCTAGTTTGATCTGCTGTGTAGCACAGGCTGTTACCACCAACCAGCCTCTTCCACACCAAGCCCAACCACTAGAACTAGACCAAAGCATTACAGCCCTCAGGAGCCTAAACAATTGTGTCTCACAGACAGAGACTAGGAGAGACAGAAGTGCACCAAAGCCCGAGGCCCCTGCCATGGGCATGGAATTGATTAGGTTGGTGTGACACGAAGCACCCATCTCCATGCCCTACGCGCTATTGCAATAATCTTTGTACAAAACACACCTTGAGGTATCATTTGAAAATGAATAACTCACTGATCATTAATGTCCTTGGTTGATGCATGTATACGATGGGTTTTGAAAGTTGTGAATTCTATATGGTGGAATTCTAACTAGTGTGTGTAAACCAGATGTGTTGGAGCTGTTTAACAACCCCTCATCGTAAACAAAAGAAAGTGTTTACCTCCATTTTCATATAAGCAGTAAACAGGCCCATCAGACTACCAAGGGATGGAGGCAAAGCTCTCACTAACTAGGGGGGAGACGACAGCATGGCATCTACACCCACAAAGGAGAGATGATTGGTCTGTGTTGTACTTTTCAGAAGAATCCATTTCAAAGGTTTACTGGTCTATAAAGGCAGGGACTGAACCTCAAGTGATAAGCAACTGAATCACCTCGATACAATATTATTGTGTTTATTATAGTGAGATCTTTTCTGAAAGCTAACAACACGCGGAGTCCCACCCGGACAGGAGACGGGGCAGCTATCTGTCTCCTATGTAAATTGAGCATGGTGGAATCAGAAACAATGGTAGCCCCACATACATACAGATCATCAAGGGGATGGGACACCCACAGGAAGGGAAGGTTAGCAGGAGGTCATCTTGCCTCTTGAAAAAGTCATTGAACTTTGGGAGACATAAGCAAGGACAGAAGACACAAGAGGCCAGAACTTTTGCGAGCTAAGGAAGACGGGTCCTTCAACCAAGGTGGGGTTGAAGTCTTTGGAAATTGAATATAGGTGAGAAAGCTGCTTAGGCAAAGATCTTTCACCTAAGAAGACAAGGGGAGCCAGCACCTTGTACTTTTGTGGAAGGTCCTGACTGATGGAAAATCAGCCATGGGAAGAAGAATGAGGGGTAAGAGAAAACATCTTGAACAAAATCTTGCTTGATTAAGTTTTACACCTTTAGAAGCGTATTTTTGTGGTGTTTTACTTGTAACTCTTCTCTTCATGGCTTATACTTGAACTCACTTAATCCTATGTATTTTGTTCTTAAGTTTATTTCATTTTTACCATAAAGCAGCTCAGTGCTGTGTTTTAAAGGGAAGGGTGTATTCACCCGCCATTACGCTGTGCTGTGCTTTCGTATCTAAAGAAACAAATCTTACTATTTCTCTGAACTGCCCAGGAAAGCATTGGACACCACAGAGCATGTGGTTTAGGGAAAATTTGGGACTGGGAGTATGTTGGGGGTCACCCTGCTGGTTGTAACCAAGGCTCGGGGGGAAGCTGCTCTGGGGCTGTCGACAGGCTGCTGGAGTCTGAACTGCTGAATCAGGGCTGGCCAGCACATGCTTAGGGCATGACCTGCATGCTGGTAGGCTGGTTGGGAGTGGCCCAGGTTGGGAGCTGCAGCAGCAAAGCATTGAGGCACCCAAGGTTACAGGGTGGGTGGTGACACAGTCCCTCTCTGATTTGGATTGCACCCCAGAATGTGACAGTAGGATATGCCCAGATGATCCTAGCAGGTCACTAGTGCTCCTTGAAGAAAAACCCCAAAGTCCAAGCCAATCTGACCTGGGGGAAAATTCCTTCCTGACCCCAAATCTGGGAATCAGTTAAACTCTGAATATGTGAGCAAAACCTGACCAGCCAAGCATCGTTTGTTCAGTGCCATTGTTGTGCATGGACCTGCACGAGGGGCAAACAATGATGTGCTCCCTGCCCTGGTGGGGGAGCTTTGGAAGCTGTGGGAATATCATGAGTCTGAAGATCTGCCTTGAACATCAGTGGACTTTGGTCTGCTTAGGGCAAGAAAGGAAAAGGAGAAAATCCAAAGAGAGAAAAGAAAAGCAAACAAATGAGAGACTGCGAGAAATGGCTCATGGGAAAAGAGAAACTACTCTAATAGAAGTAGATAGCGTGTAAACAATACAGTAGGCACTCATTGGGGCCATATTAGCTTTGGGGGGTTGTCATTTCCTAATACATAATACAGGATGCCCGTAGGCTTGGAAAACACTTAAAAAAATGACTCACCATTGGAACAACATGGGTTTAAATGATGAAATCTCATCTCTCTCACTTATCTATTCATTCATTTATGCTGTGTTCATCACGGGTCTTGCAGGGCAGGATCACAGGCTCTGTCTAGCTTTTCTGATCCAAGCAATAATTCCTGAGGTTCTTAAAAAGTTCAGGCCCTGAATGTGACCCAGGCATATTGCTATAAAGCCAGGGGGATTCCTGGCTGTGCGTAGTTTAGGGAGCTGCCCAAAATGTTTCCATCAAAACTGATTTCAAGGGAGAATTGGGTTTTTTGACTAAATGATGTTTCTGCAGAAAGTGTCTAAACACCCCCAACGTTTTCACCGCCAAATTTTCATGTTTTCGTTTTTTTCAATTTAATTTTTTTTCATCAGAATTGTCTGATCACCTTGAGTGACGAGAAAAACACTAGGATGTGGATGGAGACTTCACAAAAGAGAGAATTACTCTGCATGTCTGTGCACAAAACCATATGATTCTCTTGAGGTGTTGCCAGAGTACAGATGTGAGTGCAAATACTTAAATATACTACATAGGTCCTTCTACTGTGCTTATCACCATCATATCGGAGCACCTTCTAGTTGTGTATTAAGCAACATGACTAACAACTGTCCTGTGATACATGACATCTGTCATCTGTCATCCTCTCCCAGGGGAGAATTATGCATGAAGTGGAGTGTTTCCTCTTGTAAATTTTGTTTGTGTTTTGCTTGAATTGTGTTATTTAAGACCCGATTTTTCTGAGATGCTACCCCATTCATTTCAGCGGGAGCTGCAGGTGTTGAAAATCAGGCCCCTGATGTCTAACAAATTCCCCTTTTGTCACCCAAGCTATTGTGCCTCTGCCTCTCTGTTAACCATTTAAATGCTGCCTAACATACCAAGTGCTGAGAGCAAAATACTTTCCTGTTTCTGTCCCCCCATGACCTGATGCATCTAGGGTGACCAGATGTTCCGATTTTATAGGGACAGTCCTGATATTTGGGGCTCTTTCTTATATAGGCGCCTATTACCCCCAACTCCCTGTCCCGATTTTTCACACTTGCTTTCAGGTCACCCTAGATACATCTAGTGGAATAGTGCTGCTTAAAGGCTGCTGAATGTGACCATGAGTGCTGCAGGAGGGTTGGGCTGGTGTTCATTGGCACAGGGAACTGTCTGCCTCTTTGGCCTCCACAGTGTTTAGAAGATCAGGTTCTTTCCCTTTCTTTGAAGATGAATGAATGTGAGAAGTCCCAAGTTAATGGGATTTGCAGGCTCTAGACGCTCTCTGAAACATTTAATGGGATCCCCTTACCTAGGAAGAAATGGCCTGACAGCCAGTCCCCTGGTGATGGAGGATCAAGAGCCACCAAATCACTTACAGCTGGGGCAGAAATGAGATCTGGCATCACGCAATGGAGGAAGCAATTTCCATCTCACAGGGAGTACGCGATAGGGATTCTTCTGGGAGCACAAGAGCATTGGCATAGTCCGCTTAGCATCTGTTCTTAAAAGGAAGAGAAATCCACTCTCTTCTTGGTCAATATCCCCCTAAAACGAGACATCTGGAAGGGATCATCATCTGCTTCCATCTGGCTCCCATGAGTTACCCACGTCCTTTGGGGCTTGTAGAAAGGTGCAGTGGCCTTCCTCGGAGCCTGGGCCCGAGGAACGGCCGCAACACCCAGGCCAGACAGGAATCGGTCCGGCAGCCCAGTCTGCCCAGCAACAAAGGAGCCGGACAGTGATAGGTCCAGCAAGCCAGCCAACCTGGCAACAGAGGGGTGGAGCTTCCGCCGGGGCAGGAAGTATAAAAGGCAGGCCCCGTAGCTCAGTTGGAAGGAAGCTGCCACCAGAGGTAGATGTGCTGTCCTGCCGGCTGCAGCATAGGCCTGACCCCAGCCAGGCAGCCGCCCTGAGTGAGCGCCTCCCAAAGCAGAGGCGCCTAGAACGGCCCAACCTACCAGGCCCCAGGAACTGGATAGGACCTCTGGGCCCCAGTGACTGGACCGGGCTACCAAGCCCCAGGGACTGGGTAGGGCCTCCAGGCCCCAGTGACTGGACCAAGCCCCCTGAGGCCCATGGGTGGAAGATACCCCCTGAGGCCGGCCCTGACCTGGAGGAGCTGCCTGATGGCGAGGAACCCTTGGAGCCCTGTGACCTGGAGGAGCTACCCTCTGCAGAGGAGCTCCCCAACTTGCTGCTGGTCGATGAAGAGGGACTGGTGAGCCTGCCGCGTGCCAAGTACCCCAGCGACCCTGAGGACATGGAAGACACAGGTACCTGGGGACCAGGGGGAGGAAGTGGCTCAGGGACAGCCATAGCCAGCGGTTGAGTCAGGGGCAAGACCCCATCGGCGTGTTGCAGCGGGAGCCCCGCCAAATCAGTGGCAAACACCTTTGTCACTGCTAGGGCCCTGGGCTGGGATGCAGTGGAGATGGGTGGGCCTGCATCCCCCTCCCCCCTTCCCTAGCCACCCCGAAAGAACGTGCTCTCCCCTGCCACTACAGACAGCGGACCCACTGCCTGCCTCGCCCTGCCTCAGGGCCAGAGGCTACAAACTGCTTACCGGGCTCACCCCACCTGGGGGTTGGAGACCATAGAATGCTACCTGCCTCACCCTGCCTGAGGGTCTGAGACGACAGACTACTTGCCTGCCTTGCCCTGCTAGGGCCAGGGCTAAGACTCGTGCACAGACGCTAAAACATTCCCCTTTTAGGAAGATGCAGTGGCCTTCCTCGGAGCCTGGACACAAGGAAGGGCCTCAATGACCAGGCCGGACAGGACCACCAGCCTACAGGGCTCTATTCTACTGGAATAGTAGAGGGAGGAAGGGACTGGTGCAGTTTTTGGACATACCTGCCTTCTTTTTCACCTTTTTCATCACGGGCTTGTTGCTGGTGTCTGACTGAGCTGCCATTTTACTACTAACTCTCCAATTGGAAGTATAAGCTGATCCTTCTTTTCAAAGGCACAAGAAACTTTGCTTCAAAATTTGCAGAGTGAGGGGAGGAAATTGTGAAAATTTTCAGTGGTATTTCTTTAAATCTGTGATTGATAGAGTTAAAGTCAGCAGGGACCATTGTGGTCATCTAGTCTGACTTCCTGTGTAGCACAGGTCATGGACTTCCCTGAATTGATTCCTGCTTCAAGTCCAATAGCTGTGGTTGAATTAGCACTTACATTTAAAAAACATCCACTTCTAGTGATGGAGCATCTACCTCGTCCCCGGTAAATTGTTCCAATGGTTAATAATCTGTTCAATAATAATAATCACTGTTAAAAATTTGCCCCTGATTTCCAGTCTGAATTTGTCTAGCTTCAACTTCCAGCCTGTGGATCTTTTGTTGACTGGTTTGAAGAGCTCATCGTCACGTATTTGTTCCCCAGGAATGTTCTCCTAGACTGTGATTGTTACCCCTTGACCGTCTCTTTGATAAACTGAATAGATTGAGCCCCATGAGTCTACCACTACGTGGCATGATTTCCAATCCTTTAGTCAGTCTTGGAACTCTTCTCTGAACCCTTTCCAGTTTTTCAATGTCGTTTTGGAAGTATGGACACCAGAACTAGGGACACTGTTCCACAAGTGGTCACGCCAGTGCCAAATAGAGGTAAAATAACCTCTCTGCTCCTACCTGATAGTCCTCTGCTTATTTATCCAAGGACTACATTAATCCTTTTTGCCAAAGAATGGCTCTGGGAACTCGGGTTCCATTTTTATTTTTTGGCCAGCTACAGAGTGGGTTAAAACAACGAGAGTTCTGTAGCACTTTAAAGACTAAAAAATTTAATTTCAGCAGGCATAAGTGGATTAAAACTTTCCAAACTTTGAAGTGTTGTATGTCATTTTGAAAGATTATGGGGAGGAAAATAGCAAGTGTTTTCCTTGTTTATTGATCAATTCTACCCACCCCGTGTTGTCTCCAAAGTTCTTCTCTCTCTCTCTCTCTCTCTCTGCCTCATTGAGGAAGGTTCTATGCAAAAAGCTCCCCAACTTTCTCCATCCTGGCTTCTTGCTACAGATCAGAAGAAACAATTGTCATATTTGGAGACACCTCTGCAATACTTGGTCGTGATGAAGGGAGCTCCAGACAAAGTCTCGACGCAGCCTGTGAAATGGAGGTGAGGGGAAGTAGTACTATCGCCGTTACCAGCTCAAGCCCTATTTTCTCCTATGCAGAGACAAACTGCAATGTGTGAGATGGATTTCTGTTTTTATTGCAGACTCCCATCTGCTGGAAGCCTCTCTAAGACTCATTGCACTGAAGCTCTCAGGCTGGACTTGAACTTTCTGTGCTCAGGGGAAGAGGCAAGCACCAGGCCGGCTAAGACTCTCAGCGTACGACACCCCTCTCACAGCAGTGTAAATCAGGAGTTCCTCCACTAGGATTAAAGGAGTTGCTCAGGCATAAAATTGGGGTAAGGGATCTCCGAATCAGGCCCTTGGGTGGAAGGACGCAACTTCTCCTGGGCTAGGTCTTCAGCTGATGTGCTTAACGAAGCCTCGTTGACTGACGTCAGTGGAGCTATGCTGACTGACAGCAGCTGAGGGTCTGACCTAGAGTGCATTTTCCAGGAGAGTGATCAAGCCCCAGTTCAGAGGTTTATCAAGATACAAGCAACATTTTTCCTGGAGCGCCCAGGATCTCTGACGGTGACCATCGCCTGCCCTGCTCACGTAGTTTCTCTCTCTCGTTGTCTATTGAGTGTTCTGCGTGACTAGCTGCATTATTCTCCAGTCAAGGCAGAACTGAAATGGCTCAGGAGTCTGGAATTAAATTAATTAAAGCACTTATTACCGCAGTGGCCAGAATGGAGCAGAGTCAGCTTGTTAATGCTGTGGGTTTCTTCCCAGCCCCAAAGGAAGGCCAAGGAGCTTTCTCTTGAGCATCAGTGGGTGTAAGGGGAGCTGGCAACTGCTGAATAATGAACTACCGTTCTGTTTTTACTCAGCTGCCTCCTGCGACAATTGCAAATTTGGCAGAGCCCACAGGCCTGGGAGGAAGCCGGAAGTGCGGGACGCTGCCTTGGGTTGTGCTGGATACTGTTCAGAGCTACCATTCCCAGGCAGAGGGGGGTTTACAAAGGGACTCTTCGTTTAGGTCTGTCAGAGTCACATTCCTAGGGGAGCAGATCCTCAACTGGAATAAATTGCTGCTGCTCCACTGACTTCATTGCTATTTTACACCAGTTCTGGATCTGGTCTCTCATACATCTCATGCCCAGGCCTGCTCCTTCCGGCTGTGGTGTCTCCTTTTTCCTCCACTCTCTGACCTCCCCTCTGTCACTATTTCTCCTTTCCCTTCTGCATCTTTCCCTCTTTCTGTCTCCACACTGCATCACACTGCCCTCCGACCTCCCTTTCTCCTCCCCAGATCTGGATCTCCTTCTGGCTGCTTTTCTAGGTCTATTTTCACCATTTTAAAATAAGGTGCAGCAATCACCAGTTTGTGCCCTGCTTGGGAGATGCTTTGGGCTTGATTCTGATCTCCGGTGCAGTGCTTTGCTCTGGTGCAATTGCATTGGCCAAGTCTCATTAGTCTTCAGTGACACTGGTGGAAGTGAGAAGAAAGTCAGGGTTCAGGCATTCATTTGCGTTCAGTGTGGCACGCGCCGTGGCAGTACCTCTGCAAGTGTACCATCCTGGGGTAAGTCCTGACAACACCTGCACCTATGGCGATTCACTGCACAGCGATGCAGTGCTGTTCTTCCTGATCCCGATTGGCAACTGGCTGGAGAAAAGAACAGCATGGTGTGATGAGTGTTACCAGGATCTGGGGGGGGACACCTCTTTGTGTGTAGAAACCTTGCTGTGTGGTGCACTCATGTCATACAGGGTTTGTGTTACATGTCAGGTAACCTTACTGCATTGATACTTAGTTGTGCTGGGGAAATATGGGGCCAGAGCTTCAGCTGGTGTAAATGGATGGTGCTCCAGCTGTCTGTCCAGAACTGCCTTCTCCACCCTAGCGGTGCCCCCTCCACATAAGATTTGAAGCACATTGGGAAGGGGGAAGCTTTTACCACTGCCAGGCTGTGTATAAACCCAAGACATCCTTCAGCAGTGTCGGCCTTTCTCCAGTGCTAAATCCACTTGAAAAAACACCATAATTGAGAGAACTTTTGCCGCAATGGGGCCCTTTCTTATGTGTACAAAAAGCTTTTTCGTTTGTCACCCAGAATCCTGTCTGCCTGGGCAGTGCACTTTAGGAAACGTGTATCAGCGGAGGGAGAATTTTCTCCTGACTGGAATTTGAGTTGCCTCTGGAAAGCAAGCAGGCAGGTGTCTGACACGAAACAAAACTAAAGTTGCCTGGTTTGGAACTTGCTGTACTTCTCTATTCGCCACCGCCTTCCTTTAATTGGGTTTCTGTGTAAACCAGCCATTATTATTTCATTGTGGCAGCATGCCAAGCGACCCGACAAATCCCCCGAGGAACCTGTTATATAATCCATAGGAAGTAAATTTTTCAGTACAAAGAATTGAAGGACCTGTTAGAGGAACATGAGAACACTTTGGAAAGTGGGTAGGGGAATGAAAGAGTGAGTGTGTGGGACAGCAGGCATCTGCATGAGAGGTGTGTGTGGGCGAGCGAGGGATTGGGGGCTGCCAGTTGGCACAGCCATACCAATGCAAATGCTGAGTGCAGGCAAGGAGAGCTGGGATTTGTACTGGTCGAATCTACCCTGGTATCAGGCAGGTGGCAGCCTCAAGCAGGTGAATCCCAACTTTACCTGCCTACGGCTAGGGGTTTGAAGTGTGGTTGGAACTGGGACAAAAATCATACTGTATGCAAGGCCTGAGGGTACGTGGGCCAGGGTGTTAGTGGAAAAGCATGAGAATAATAGTGGATGCATCGGTCAGTTCCTCCCCCACCTGTGAATCTGTTAAAACCACTTCTTAAAGAGTCTTGCTATAGCAACTCATGCTTTCTGCTGTGGAGAGCCCTGGCTCAATCCCGGGGCTGATGGCCAAGATATTAGCTGTCAGACAACATGTGTGACAGCAAGAGAGTATACATGTGCGGTGTGCAAGGACTTGTATTTTGGGGAAGACCGGGAGCCAGGGGCTGAGGGAGAAGGTCTGTTGAATTCACACTCGTCCTGAGCAGTGGGGCAAAGAGGCGAGGTATGTTACACCTGTCGAGAGCGAATATGGAGGCCGACAGCCCTTGGACTCTCCTCATCCAGCTCTGGGTGTTGGAACTAAGGAGAGAATTGTTTGGACAAGCCAGGTAAGTGAATATGTTTTCAACATGAGGGGGAGTCTTGGGGAGCTCCCATTTGAGTGAAATGACATGTAGCCACTGTGGATTTCACCAAGGAAAGGAAATCAGCCCTGTGCTGCCCTATGTCCTTCCACCTCTCCTCACCTTTGTTTGTTTTTTGTTTTCTTTGACATAGGAATGGACGAGCCTGATGGTTTTAACAATTCCTTCCCCCCTCTGCGTGCAACGAGCAGGAAGCATGGGTTCGTGGCTAGAGAGTAGAGGAACCAGGGTTCTGGTCCCTGCTGCACTTGTCTCTGCTGATATACACGGGTTCTGGCTGCATGCCCTCTCCTGAGCCAGGAGAGCCGGTGAGCGGAGCTGAGAATCATGGGCTCGCTTCTGCAGGCCCTTTAGAGAGTACAGGACATGCCCCAGAGCAGGCCAGCTAGCATGGGATGCACGGGTTCAGCCACAGATGCTAGCCACAGTCTCTCCCAGCAACAGCCACTGTGGGGATTGGTGCTGAGGGAGCTAAATTTGCTAGCCCTCCTTGCACCTCAATCGAGGTGACTGGTATAGGAGCCATGGGGTGGGGGACTCTAAGCAGCAGCTCTCTTGCCCCTGAAGGGAATGGTTCCAGGGCAAGGAGCATTCAGCTCCTGTTCCCTCTGCCTCTCCGCACAGGACCTCTGGGTCTCAGGGCCTGTGAGCTCCTGTAGTTTCTGCCTGTCCCTGCCGGAGTCGCTGTGGGAGTGGCTCTAGTGCTGCTGGATGTGCGGAAGCACCTCCCTGCCTGGGCAGGGGGCAGCTCTTTCTTCTTCTCCCCTGGGCATGGTGAAATGCAGATTTGCCTTGTTTCCTGCCAGTTTCCCCCTCTTGCTGCCGCAAGGACCCTGTTTACTGCTTAGATGTCACTTGAGATAAACACTCATTGCTTTGTTTAGGACGGAGCTGTTTAACCACTCCTGCCTATTCAGGGCAGCCTGGCTTTGAACAGGTGCCACCATACAGGGGCAATTCAGAACTTTATCGAGAAAGCTGTTGTGTACTTTTCGCCATGCAACTTCTTCGTTTTCAGAGGCTCCCTCACCAGGCCTCTGTTGTACCAGGGTCATTGCAAAGCCTGGGGGGGTGGGGGGGCAGGGAATCAAAATGCTTAGGGATTCAGAGCCGTGGTGGGGAAAAGAGGATAGCGTCCCCCCCCACCCCCGAAGAGCATTTTCTCAAGCTCTTTTCTCACCCGACTCAGCCTCTCTGCAGTCAGCGATGCACTCCCCCTACATGTCTCATTTCCCAGCCTCTGTGCTGAGGACGTGGAGAATGGCCCTAGCCTCTGCAGAGAGCCACTGCAACATCTGCTGCTGCAGAGGAGAAGAAAGGAAGCAACCATCACAGCAGCCGGACATGATTATGGGCCCAGCCTGCCCTTTTAACTTAGCTGAGGATTGCAGGGAGGGAATGGTGTTGAGAACAGCCTGCACACTGCAGGTGTTCTCGCTGGTGGCGTCACCTTAGCAACTGCTGTGTAACACCGATAATGATGGGCCAATTCCCCTGAAAAGAAGGGGCATCATTCTCCCCGGCTTGCACCTTGGGTGGTCATTTAGGTCCAGATCCTCAAAGGCATATAGGTGCCTAAATCCCATTTTCAGTGGGAGTTAAATACCTAAAACCCTTGGGGACTCTGGGCCTTAGCGCTGTGCCCGGTGGGAGTTGATCTCTCTACCATTGCCATGAAGGCAAGGACCCAGGTCATCCCCGCTGTCCTCCCATCTCTTCCAGGCAGCTCCCTCTGCTCTTCCTTCTCTTCTCTTTTCCCCATGTAATTTGCTTGTAACAAGCCTCATAAAGTTTTACCATCACTGAAGAGCGCAGGCAGGTTTAGCTGGGCTGAATTTCTTTCTGGCAGCAGTACAGGAGGGTTACCACAAGTCAGCCAGGAAAAACTCCTCCTGCTTGGCTAATGTGACACGCAGGATTTAACAGCGAAGGACTGGGGCAGTCAGAAAGCAAATCCCGACACCATTATGGTTTGCTGCTTAGTTAGTCTCTGTCTCTGGTCTCCGGATCAATTGGATCAACTTTACAAGTGAAAACAGAGTTTTCTCTCTACAGTCTTGCAGCCCCCCCATTGCTATCTGCAAATCTAGCCTTGGCCTTTCTGCTTCGTATGGCAGCAGGTTCTGGACTGGGTGCTTGGCTTTTGGGTGCAAGAGGCAGAATAGCAGCTCAGCCTGCTTATCCGCTGCAGTAGCTCTTACTTTGTAAGGGTGGCAGGCGTGAGGGGCGGAGAATCCTCCACCACTCGCCTCTCCCTGCCCTTCCCACTTTTAACCTCCCTACAATACAGTGGTTTTGCTCATCTAGTAATAAAGCCATGACCACATAGGACTTCCCACTTGCCATGCTGCATCCCATGGCCTGTCTGAACTCTATGGGGGAAGTGGGGACCCAACCCGGATTTTCCTACTCTAAAGAGTTGGCCTCTTAAGGAGATTCTCTGTTAACAATATAGAGCTAATGAAACACAGGCAGGTGTGACTGATTCAATGACCTAGGAGACAGCAGTAAAGATATGCACTTCATTTGAATAATTTATTTCTGATGCTTTCAGTTAACCCATAAATTAGCCCTCTCCTGTGTTAGCCCTATCCTGGCCTGGTTCAGTTATTATCCATCCTACTCTGATAGAACTGGATTGTGTCTTGGGACAGCATGATCAACGCTCAAGTATTGGATACTGGCTAGAATCAGACTTCATGATATGTTGTCACCCCTCTGCCCAGCAGGGACAGATGTTAGGGCCTTGCAGCTCCACCTGCTGTTGCAGTGATATCTGGTCTGGATATATTTTGAGCACAACTTGTTTTGCGTACACCAGTCCTGGAACAGAGGTGGTCACGCTCAACATGCATGCAATCCTCTCTGTGTCTGCATGCTAACGCTTGGGTCCCAGAGAGCAACTCTGTCCCAAGAGATTAGGATAGAGAGCAAACTCCCTTGCTGTTTTCAACAGCTCCAACAAAGAACTGCCTCATAAAACCAGCACCACCGCACCATCTTTCCTAGACTAAAAAACTTGCTCACACGATAGGATTAAAAAACAAAAACAAAAAACTTGTAAGACTGTCACAGCACCACCTGCTGACCCCTGCCATAATATAAAGCAGAGAGAGAATGCTTTGCCCTTTGTAACATCTGTCAGCTGAAGAGTTCAAAGTTGTTTACAGTTGACCTACACACACACAGGTGTGCTATTAATTCCACTGTACAGATGGAGAAACTGAGGCATAGAGCAATGACATATCTTGCATTAGGTTACAGAGCTAGTGCGTGTAAGCATTCAGAGCAGAACCATATCTCCTGAAGCCTAATCCTGTGCTTGAGCCACTGGACCATGCTTCCTTTTTAGCCAGGAGTTACCACAGGCTTCAGCAGCTGAAATCCAGTACAGCAGCCTTCTGATGACATTATCACAGCTTAACCAATGACAATTCAGCATGACAGTGACATCACTTGAAGCTGCCCATCCTGAAAGCCCCTGGTGTCAAAGGTTCTGAACTGAATGAAAACCTTTCATTTTCGGTGGGTCTCTTGTTTTTAGGTTTTGTTTTACTTTTGTTGGTCATAAAAAGAATAATTAATGGCTTCCAGTTGGGCATCAGGCAGTCTGTGAAATCTGCACCAGGCTAACAATCCAGCCAGCATGCATTAATCATTAGGAATTCCTTGAGAGTGGGAGAAAAGTTGGCATCCCAAAGGTGCCAATTATGTCTGTTTAATATTTATGGCATGTATATTTAACACAAATTGGAGTTCTCAATGTCTGATTCCTCTTCTTCTCCCCTAACCAACTTCTTAGCTCTCTGCTTGCTGGGCCTGCAATCTCTGGAGACTTTGAGTGGGTTCCGGACAAAAAGATGTGTCATAAAACCTGTGACTTGAGTGTCCCTGTTTTAATTTTGGTAAGTGATTTAGTTTTTAGTGGTGGCTACGCTCTGAAGATGACATCACAGCCAGCAACAAGGCAAGCGGCTCGCCTGCACTGCCCCCTAAGTGGCCCTTTTCCCAAACTTGCAAAAATGCCATGGAAATTTAACAGCCCAGACAAACAATCTGCTCACCTACCTTCATGAGCTGCTGGAGATAGTGAAACGACGTGCGTGTGTGGTACTTAGACATCCCCTGTTACTGGAGGGTCTGTGCATCTCTTAGTTTTTAGTGGAGTCATCCTCACAACACCTCAGGACGTAAGGAAGGGCTGTTATCCCTGTTTCACAGACGAGAAGCTGAGCTCCTGTGAGATGAAGTCCCAGATTCATAAAGATATGAGGCATCTAGTCCAACATTTAGGCCCCAGTGTGCCACTGATGTTCTCAAAAGCGCTGCTCAGATCTCACCAGAGGCATGCTACAGGCTCGGGCCCTGCACAATAGATGGCTTGTGGGGGCACGTGTCCAGAATGCCCATCCGCACTCGCCTAGGCCTTGCAATGCTGCAGACCGCAGCGCCTCAGTAACTTTGCACACCTAGCCTGAAGTGCCTTGTCTGCTGTCACACTAAACGGCAGCGGCAGAGAGGGGACTAGAAGCCAGCTCTCCCAAACCCCAGACATGTGCCCTCGTCACTGGACAATTCTTCCTCGTGACAAACTAGTTTAACTTCCCCCCCCCCCCCCTTTTTTTTTTTTTTTTTAAAAAGTGCATTGGTCAGTGTGAGTAGACTTTGGAAAATAACTACTCCCTCTGAAGCAGCTGGTCCTGGCCATGGTCAGAGACGGGATTCTGGATCAGAGGAACTGGTCTCCCTGCCTGTTTAAATTCCCTTCTTTCAGGTGGGGTTGCCAATTAACCTGGAGCCTGAGGGCGTTTGGGAGCTGGACGGAGATCACAAGCATACTTTGCACGGGCCACCCAAGAATCGGGACTTTTAGCCACCGCCAAAGCATTTCATTTAGGAAAAATGTGACGTGATTTAAAGTCCCGGCCACAAATGTTTTGCAAGAACTTGCACAGGTGCGTCCGTTATCCAGCTGGCAAAGCGTCCTCTGGCTCAAACTGAGTGACGAAGTGACTAAGGTGCAAATGCCTTGCTGTTCAATTCCTGCCCCTGCGCTGTCCCCCATTGCCTCCTCACCTTGCCCAGGACTGACCCTTTTGAAGGAGGCGCATCCGTCAAGCACTCTGCTTCCTCAGACAGCAGTCACTGTGATGCATGGTTGGATAGAGCATAACAACCTGTGGCCTTCCCCCAACCTTGTCCCCCAGAAAGACAGCAGGATGTGAAGCCGGGACCTTGCACACCACAACCAGAGGCCTCTCCCATTGGGGAACATCTTTCCATGGCTGCCTGGATGCTCAGCCAACTGTTCGGAGGAGCCGTGATGGCACCTGTTAATTCTCTGGGGATGACGTTTGTTCTGACCGACGGGCTGTGTGGGTCTCCCTCAGGCGTGGGCTTTGCGCTCGCCGTGTACCATAGTCTGCTGTATTAGTGATCAGACTGTGCCGTGGCACATCTGCCTTGGGAGAGTTGTGTGGGCATGGCTGGTGGGGGCAACAGTGAGGCTAGAATGCAGGGAGCATGGGGGCCTACGCAGAAGTTCTAACCAGCCCCCCACAACCCATAATATTCTGTAAAATGTGGAAAGAGAGGTGGAGTACATGTTCGGGACACTGCTTAGGGACTGACCCAGGAAAGCACCTAGGAGCCCTAATTGAGATCTGGGCCCCATTGTGCTAGGTGCTGCATGGACCCATAGTAGGAGAGAGCCCTTGAGAAAGGCAGTGTTATCATCCCCATGTCACAGGTGGGGAACTGAGAGCCAGAGGGATTAAGTGATTTGCCGACAGTCATGCAGGAGGGAGTCTGTGACAGAGCCGAAAATTGAACTCGGATGCCTCGCTCCTAGTCTAGCGCCTTTAACCACAAGACCATCTCTCTCTAAAGCAAAGCTCAGCAATACGCATGAATGGAACGATTGGATGGGCCATAGAAAAAGAGACAATCTTCGTGTTTGAGCCTCATTGTTTCCCATTAGCATTGTCTGCCTTAGTGCATAAAGCGAGTATACGACTCAAGAGGAGGAGCAAAGGGAAGGTGGGAGGAGCCAAAAAGGATCTCCTGGGGAAGGGGCTTGTACCTAGGTTGATGGAAAGTAGAGAGCTTGGGCCATTCTGTTTTGGGAGAGGTTGAGGAAAAAAAGGTGTAGGTAGTTGTGAATGGGATCTCTGTAGGAATCCAACATGTCTCATGGGGTGTCTGCAATGCTTTTGGGTTCTTGTGAGTTTTACAATGGCAGGTGCTCTGGAGATGAAGAAAACTCTGCTAACCAAGCCTGTCCCGGAGACAATTTTAAGACTATCCAAAAATGAAAGCCCTGTTATTGACGATATTGTTCTTTCTCTCCACCCTTGGGGAAGGAAAGGTTGAGGCATAAAACTGAGATCCTGCCCCAGAAACCATTGCTTTTTTTAACAAGAGGGAAGCTGTTAGCGCCTCAGGGTCTGGCCCAATTCTCCTTTGAGTAATGACTTTCTGTATCGCTAAGGCTATCCCGGCAGCATCAGTGTGAAAGAAAATAATTGTCTGCTTGACCATAGTTACTCCATTTTAGTTCTTTTTAGTGTTCTGCTTTTTTGTAGAGATCGCCTGCCCCCTCCTTTTTTGTTTTTACAGTGTTTGTCTTGTACCAGGGTCAGAGAAAGCGTTCCTAGAAGAAGCAAGGAGATAGCCTCAACTGGTTCTAACTAGTTATATAGCCTTGAGAGAGACCAAGCAGCCCAGAGAGATAAGCTGAAATCTTCTGTTAGCATGTTTTTTGTTATGAATACCTTTAGAAGAAGTAGGCCAATAGTAATAGGGATAATTTGAATGTACCTATAAGCATTAAGTATTAAGAATTTATGCATATATAATTTCTTTGTCTATATTTGTATAAATATGCAAAAGAGCATGCCTTCGGGGTCTCACACTGACCACTTGCTGGGAAGTGTCTGACCTCTGCAGAAATAAAACTTGGAGACTGCCCAACTACCTGCATAGATCTCTTTTCTATCTGGTGCAGGGTAAACGAACCTCATTTGGAATCTTTTTCCAACAAGTGGCACACCTGCCCTGTCCACTTGTGTTGCTGTTTGCTGCTAAGCAACTGCCAATCTTCACACAGGACTCAAGTTCCACAACCACCTGAGTGAAGCCAAAATAAGCAGTCGTGGGATAAACCTGAGCGAAGCCAAATATGTATCAGCATTTCTCTTTGTTTTTAGGAGTGTTTGAATGCCTTGGGGAGGTATTTATGGGGCCATATTAACACGAGATCTGGTTTTCCCACAGTAAGTCATGCTGGAGGACATGAAGTGCCATCAGAAGATGAGATCTTGCCCTCTGAACTCAGTAAATGTCTCCCTCAGGCAGGAAGATAGCCAGTGAAATATGAAAACACAAACTGCAAATATTTTTATACAAGCCCTAGACCCCACATAGAACTGTGCTTCAGAAGTGGCTGCCTCTCAGTGATGAGTACAGTGAGCATTATCTGTTGTCGAACTATTTCATTTGATTAAATGCTTACCGGCAAGCAGTGTGATCGAGTGGAGAGGGCACTGTGGATTCAGGAAACCAGGACTTTGTGTCCACTCTGCCACTGACCTGCTGGGTGACCTTGAGAAACTCAATTCACCTCTCCGTGCCTCAGTTTCTCCATCTTCAAAATAGACACTTGTCTTTTTTTGTTGTATGCAGTGTAGTTGTAGCCGTATCAGTCCCAGGACATTAAAGAGAGAAGGTGGGGGAGGTGATATCTTTTATTGGACCAACTTCTGTTGGTGAGAGAGACAAACTTTTGAGCCACACAGAACTCTTCTTCATGTCTGGAAAAGGTACTCTGAGCACCACAGCTAAATAAATGGTGGGACAGATAGTTTAGCTAAGTAGTTAGCAGATATTCTAAGCGACTATTCAAGGCAGAGTGGCTGGCTAACACTTCACAGTTAAGGGACAAAAAGAGGGGTTTAGTGGGTTATGGGTTGTTGTAATAAGCCATAAATCCAATGTGTCTGTTCAATCCATGATTTTTGGTGTCTAGCAGAGTTATGAGTTTAAGCGCCCAAGGTCGTCTTTTGAAAGTGTTGTTCAGGTTTCCTTTGAGGATGAGGACGGATAGGTCAGGTGTATAGAGTGATGCTTTGTGACAAGTCCTCGCCCACAGGTGATGGAGTGTTTTTGTCTTCTATCATTTTCCTGTGTGAGCTCATTCGAGAGCGCAGCAATTGTCTGGTTTCACCCATGTAGTTGCTATTGGGGCGTTAGTGCACTGGATGAGGTATGCCACATGTTGTGATAGGCATGTGTGGGACCCAGGGAGCTTGACAGGTGTGTGGTGAGGGGTGTAGATCACTGTAGCAGTGGAGTTACGTCTGCAGGTTTTGCATCTGTTGTTGTGGCAGGTGTCTGGTGTTACTTTGAGTTGGGGTGTCCTGGTCTGTGGGGAGCTTGCTTCTGATGATGGGCTTGAATTGGTTGAGGGGTTATTTGAAGGCCAGAAGAAGGGGTTCAGGACAGATTTCTTTCAGGATGGGCTCCCCATCAAGGTGGGGTGTAGTTATTTAATGATACCCTGTCTGGGTACCAGTGTGGGGTGGTGTCGGCGGGCCTCCTCAAACCGGCCAGGTCACTGCGGCCCTTCCTCGGGTCCTGAGCCCAGATGAGGCCACAGCACCTTCCTATAGGAGAAAAGTCCACTCTCCCGTAGTCTATCACCCCGGCCACAGCATGGAGGGCGAGCAAACAGTCTATCGCCCCGGCCTCAGCAGGGCGGGCGAGCAAGCCGTGAATGGCTCTAGCCCCTAGGCAGGGCGAGTGCACAAACAGTTAGTTGCTCTGGCCCTCAGGTAGGGTGAGCCAGCAGTGGTTCTGCTCTGGGGAGCAGTAGGGAGTATGAGGCTCTCCCGGGGTGTCTAGGAAAAAGGGGGCAGAAGGGGGATGCAGGCCCACCCGTCTCCACTGCGTCCCAGCCCAGGGCCCTAACAGCGGCAAAGGTGATGGCCACTGAGCCAGCGGGGCTCCTGCCGCAACACGCTGGCAGGGTTGCCCCAACTCAGCCACTGTCTATGGCTGCCCCTGGGCTACTTCCTCCCCGTATCCCCCTGTACCTGTTTCCCCAGGGTCACTGGGGTCCGCCATCCAGGGTAGACCCGCCAGTCCCTCCTCGTCCGGGGCCAGCAATGCGGGGAGCTCCTCTGCGAGGGGCAGTTCCTCTAGGTCACAGGGTTCTGGGAAGGGTGCGGCCTCAGGCAGCTCATTGAGGTCTGGTCCCGACTCTGGGGGCTTGGCGGCTGGCAGCTCCACCAGGCCCCGTCCAGCCTCAGGGGGTGGTACCCACCCGGGGTGCGCCGGGGGCTCGGTCCAGTCCTGGGGTTCAGGGGCCTGAGTCTGGTGCCGCGGTTCGGGGATCTCAGCCCAGTCTCTCTGACCGGGTTGTATGGTCCAGCTACGAGACGGCCCTACCCAGTCTCTAGGCTCGGTTTGGTCCGGGGTGGGTCGGAGTCTCAGCTCCAGTTTAGGTCTCAGCCAGTGGGGCAGCATGTCTGCCTCTGGAGGCGGTCTGCTCCAGACTGAGCTCTGGGGCCTGTCTCTTATACTGTGGGTGCCTCGAGAGGCTCCGCACCGCTTTGGCTGATTGGCCCTATCACGGCCCGGCTTTTGGGTTGCCAGGCAGATTGGCCTGCCTGCCCCTTCACAGTCCAACTGTTTGGTTGTCGGCCAGGCTGCTCTGCTCCCCTGTCCAGCCCGGTCGCTGCGGCCCTTCCTCAGGTCCTGACCCCGGAGGAGGCCACAGTGCCTTTCTACAGGTGGCAGGTGACAACGAGGGGTGTGCAGCCATGGTTGGGGTTTATTTCTGCATTGAAGCAAGTTATCTCAGGGTATCTGGGTGGCCCATTCCATGATGTGATCTTTTCTCTGGGGGAGTGTCCTTGGTTGATGAAGGTCACTTTTAGTGCGTTCACATGTATATCCCAGACTTTCCCCTCGGAGCACAGTCTGTGGTATCCAAGTGCCTGACTGTAGATTATCGGTTTCTTGGTGTATTTGGGGTGGTGACTGGATCTGTGAAGGTAGGTGTGGGGAGACAAGGGTTTCTTGTATCTGGTTGTCTGCAGCACTCCATTGTTGAAGCTGATTGTGGTGTCCAGGAAGTTGATGCTCGTGTGGGATTTGTTCAGAGAGTATTCAATGGACAGGTGTGCCGGGATCCCTGGGGTATAGCCAGGAACTGGGGGACCACTGTGCCCCCTTAATTCTCCAGGATGGGCTTCTCTCACAATGCTATGCCAGTGACAGGCAGCCAGCCCCTCCAGATGCTGTGATCACTCAGCCATTGCAACTGGAGACTCATACCCCGCTAAATTGCATGAAGCCTCTCTAAACCACTCATGAATCATACAGAGAGAGGCACCAGACTGTCACACCAGTCTTGCTCAAGAATCCCTCGGACAATGCAAGCTCATTAATTAGTTCGCCATTCCAACAAAGCACAGGAGGCATGCAACAGCCCTTGTTAACCTGAGCAGAGATTCCCCAAGTACTGCAACCAAAAACCACACTATTTTGGGTAAAGTAGAAAACAGATTTATTAACTACAGACAGACGTTAAGTGATTATAAGTAGCAGGCATGGAGATCAAAATTGGTTATGTAAGAAATAGAATTTAGACTGTTTCTATTTTTAACTTTAACAGACAACGCAAGATTTGAATCACACAGCTTTTCTCACCCTAGTAGATGTTACAGGCAGCTCACAGTTCTCAATACACAGGCAGTATTCCCTTTCAGCCTGGGACCCATCTCCCCAGTTGAAAGTCTCTGTCTTCTAAATGATCTTGCTGTGACTTGGAGTTTAGGTAGCCCTTATTACTGAGGAGTCTCTGGAATGGCCATTGGGAGAGTGGATTCCCTTTAATGGCCCATCAACACATCTGGCTGGTCCTGATGTAAATCTGTTTTACAAGGTGCACCTTTGTTTCCCCTGAAAGGTTGGCTTTGGGCATTTCCCAACCTCACAACATATTTTAGTAATGCACACACACAATGATACTTCATAACTTCACATATTATTCAACAGGATATTAATGTTCAACTTTTTAAATGATATCTCACAAGGCATACTCTGTACAAAACATAATCCTATCACAGTGGTGAATATGGAGACCAACGGTGCTACTTTGATGGGGAAAAGGGTTGTTGAAGTTGTGGTGGAAATCTGTGAGGGCATTTGAGCTATCTGTCCAGAGGAAGAAAATATCATCACTGTATCTTAGGTAATGTCACTGGTTTCATGCGGCATTGAAGAAGAGTTTCTGGATCAAGGTGGCCCATGAAGAAGTTGGCCTATTAGTGAGCCATCCTACTGCAAATGGTTTGGACACAGAGTTTGTTGCTGAATGTAAGGTTTTTATGGGTGAGGATGAAATGCATGAGAGTTTGATGTGGATGTCTGCTTGGGGTGTTTACAGGCCATTCTACCTCGAATGGTCCCTTACAATACATACTAAACACTTATGCCAAACAATCCGTTCCACCTTGTATTTAGCTGTGATGCTCGGAGTACCTTTCCCAGAGCTGAAGATGAGCTTTGTGTGGCTCAATGCATGTCTCTCTCACCAACAGTAGTTGGTCCAATAAAAGATATTGCCTCCCCCAGCTTGTCTCTCTAACCTGTCTCCTTTGTAAAGAACTTTTGAGATCTCCATAATAGCTCATTATTATCCTATATGGGGTCATTTTAAAAGTGGCTATAGCAAGCTCCATGTGCTTATGCAGTTATTTAAACTATAGAACTTAATTGGTCTGGATGCAGAACCTAAGTTGCCCGTTACAATTAGTCCCAGCTCCCAAAATGTAAAGTCCCCAAAAGCATAATTGATTGACACTCCTTGCTCTAAGGTAATTCACCGGTGCAATGCTAGGGTATAGACTGGTATTGTTGGCTCAGCTGCCTGTGCAGAAAGGACTGCTTAGTGGCAGGTGTACATGACTTGATCTTTCCATAAGATCAGCCTTGTAGCATGATCATCCTTGTCTCCCTTTCCTCAGGCCTCTTTACTATTGCCCAGCTCCTCAGCCATTGGAAACAGACATAACTCCATTGACTTCAGTGGAGTTACACGAATGCACACCAGCTGGATAGCTGGCTCTGTATGTCCTGGCCCAGCTCCTTCGGGGTCGGATTATCAGCTGGTGTAAACTGGCATCACCCCATGGAAGTCATGGATCTGGCCCTCAGGCTTGAGGATAGGAGCAACTTTTCTCTGAGCATGTCATTTCCCTGTGAGGAGGATTTCAGGATCCACTGTTACGGTGGGTGACTGAATCACCCAATTTTTATGGACTCCAGGCAAAGCACAAGAGAAAGACCTTTCTCTGGAACAAAGGGTCAGCATGTCTCCTGCATGCCATTGCTGTTACGTTGCTTTTTCTCCTCTGATACTGGCACATCTCTGGCTCTAGTGCTCTTTATTATACTCACCCACCCACCATTGTTCGTCCCCACTTCCTCTTCCCACTTTGCAGGGTGGCCTGTGCAATCTCTCTTTTGCCTTCCAGACATTTCTGGAGAGCTCGCAATGCAGGACGGTCACAGAGTTGGCAGCACAAGTGCATCCAGATCTCACAGAGCAAATGTTAATCATCTCCCCCCAGTCTTGCCGAGGAGTGGCTGTTCCAGGTTCCCCGACCCTTTCGGCTTCGGGAACGTAATGTGGGGGGGGGATCAGAGCCCTCGACAGCTTTCAGAGACAGCAGAGGGGGGGAGAAAAAAAAACCCTGCCAGTAAAAAAAAATATTCTGCAAATGTGCTGAGCTAGTGTATGACAACCAGAACAGCAGGAGAACACTCTTGTCTGCCAATTAACAGGGAACTTGGGCTAATTTGCCACCTGGGCTGCACTTCGGAGTCTGTCAGGGGAGAAAAAAGAAACCGCCAGCCTTCATCATGTTGCCGCTCCACAGACGGGGCCGGGCAATGTGCTTTATGGGAAAATGGAAATAAAACCTGCTCCACACTAAAGCCTCCTGCTTCCTCTCGCGCATGGAAGCAAAGCAAATATCAGCCTGAGAAGGGTCTGGTTCTGCAGCCAGATCCAGACATGGTGTCTCCCTTTCCGCCAGAACCACAGATCTGCTCCTCAGCGCTGGACGGTTCCTGCAAAACAGAGGAGGGGACTCTCAAGGGAGCATTCACAGGTCAGAGTAATGTTATGTACAAATGGCTATTCTCCGGTGTACCCCAGGGTCCTGTGTATTTGATCCCATGCTGCTTCACAGGTGGTGCAGCAGGAATGGATACAATGATCTGTCTATATTTCGGGCCATCCTTACCATAGTATCTGAGAGCTTCACAACACCCATGTGAGCTAAGGCAGTGCTATTAGCCCCATTGTGCAGATGGGAAACTGAGGCTCTGCTCACATAGGCAGGCTGTAGTGGAGCAGGGATTTAAATCCCCCTCTCCCCAAACCTAAGCTAGTGTCTAGCTGGTCCATCCTTCCTCTCTCCAATGTGTCCTTGAAATTGGAGGAGGACAGATTACAAACACTGATGAGCCCAAGCAGCTAAATTCTGATTCAGTTCCAGCTCCAAAGCTCACATTAAAGGGGGTTGGGTCCGTGGTTCTAGTTTGGACCAAATTTAATTAAGAGGACGAGCAAATCCAGATCAGGATATGAACGGAATCAACTGCTGGCCTCCCCACTTGTGTGTGTCCAGAACCTGGCATTGCAATTGTACAGGGAAATGATAAATCAAAGCATCTTTGGTAACCTAGTTGTGAAAAAAACAGCCCTGTGCCAGAGGGAAGCCATCAGCACGTTTTTCAGAAACCGGCTTGCCATTTATTGAATTTTCTCAGAAATAACATTCAAACAGTGAGAAACCTGACAGACTGGAAAATGTCTTTGTTCAGGAGACACCTGATGGTTAGGGGCAAATGCTCTGCATATGGAGACGTTTAAACAGAGCTGAACAAAATGTTCATTGTAAAAGCCTGGAGCCAAGCAACTCTCGTCTTGATTTCAGTATTGTCATGAACTTGAAATTCAGACCATGATGTCTAGGAGCTCGTTAAGATTCCCTCACATTTCAGGCAAATACAGGCCCCATTTCAAGATAGTCTGGGCCAGTATGGGTTCTTCTATTAAAATGACATGAAATGTATGGTTTCACTTAGTAGTGAAACTTCCTAGGTTTATTTCACTGTCCATCTAAGGTCCTCAAAGCACCTATGAACATTAATACATTAACCCTTATAACCATCTAGGTTATAACTTAACCCTGCTTTACAAATAAGGAAACTGTGGCACTGAACATCAACGCTATACAGGGAGGTTATGGCAGAGCCCAGAATGAAACTGATCAGCTGACAGTCGCTTTCAATCCTGTGTCTTACCCACAAGACCCTCCTTGCTCCCGTCATTACAGCATGAAACTTGGCAGTTCTGGCTGAGTTTTGCTTTGAGATTTTGTGTGTGTTCCAACCCAGAGCGCAAAAGGAGGGGGAGGACAGGGAGCGAATGGAAACTAATAAAGTGCAACCCCTCAGATGCAAACTGGGTGAGTTTCACACTGCTCTGTTGTTATCCCATCATGTGAAGAATGTGTAAATTGGCCCATCTGCCATATTTCAGCGCTCTCTAGGCCAGGCAGAGCAGGTGCAATGCTTTTGTTTAGCTCGCTTATACTCACAGGCCATGTAGTCTTGAGGTGCCACATTTGGATCCAGATTTTAAACCCCACAAAATTCAGGAGTCAGAGAGCTGGGTCCAGTCTCCTTTCTGGTTGCAAGGTGCATCTGCCAAAGTTGGATATGAACCACCATGGCAAAGCTGGGACTTGACATATATGATGTTAACTTTCTGCTTGAATGTAATAAAATAATGAAGATGGAAGAAAGATTGAAGGTAAGGGAGCTTTTTCGTACTGCACTCCATGTTCACTCGGTTCAGATTTTATGTTGGTACAGCAGGGAACACATTGTCAGTGCTCAGTAAATAATAGCTATAAGAGTGAGGGCTGAAAGGATGCCAGTTTTGGAAAACTCCAAGGAGTAATGTTTTAGGAGGAGGTGCTCAAAGGGTGTAATTTGGCATTGCTCTATCTTAGTGCTTTTCAACCTTTCTTCATTTGCAGACCCCTAAAAAATTTTGAATGGAGGTGCAGACCACTGGGGAAATCTTGGACATAGTCTGTGGATCTCCAGGGGTCTGTGGACCACAGGTTGAAAACCACTGCTCTACCTTGTGTCAATTTATGCCTGCCAAGAGGCTTGCCCTTAGTCCCCCCTGCCCCTTCGTCTCACATTATGCGTTATAATTTGAGAAAAGGCAAGCCCTGTCCCAGCATTTCCCATCTCTCCTCCCGCTTTCTGTTCTTTCTGTCCCTGATTCTTTTCTCTTTCTTTTCTTTGACAAGCTTCTAGCTCCTTTCTGCACCAGGGTGTGTCTCTGTCAGGACCAAGGAGCTAAAATGGAGGGAAGGCCTTCAATAGATTGAGTCCCTCTGTGACATACCAGGGTACAATCCAGACTGATAAGTAGCTATGTCACCCCTGCCCTGTAACTGGGGGGTGCCCTTTAAACTGCTTTGCTGCTATAACCTCCAGCCTGGACTGCTCACAGCCAGCCTCCAGAATGCAAGTCACTCCCCGCCATGTCTTGGTTCTCTCATCAGCCTCAAAGATTACCACCAGTTGTCCCCAGCATGCAGCCAGTCCCAGATTTCCCCCCCAGAAACATATGTCCTGTACTGCCCAGCCCCCCTCCTGGACTGTAGAAACATACTGAGTCTCTTATTCCTATGAGGCAATAATATGCACACAGCTTGTTACCCCAAATGGCGTTACCCAGACACTTCAACTTGAACACACTGGATTAGATAAAACAGTAAAACAAGCAGATTCACTACACCGAGAGAGGTTTTAAGTGAGTCCAAGCAATGAGGAATAAAAAGTCAGAAATGGTTACGAAAAAAATAAAGAGCAGGTGTTAACTAATGACTAATTGAACAAACTTTATTAGATTTACACAAAGGTGCTCATCACATGCTCCAGCAGATTACTGACCAAACTCCAACACCTGCTTCCTTTGTCTCTTCAGTTGCAGGGAGAGAGAGGTGTTTGTCCTTCCTTTTTTATAGTTTCAGTCCCCCTCCTGAAAAACATTTCCAGCTGAGAATCAGAAGCCAAAGAGTCTCTATTGAAGGATAGTCCGTGATGTTTTTTTCACCTGCTTTTCACCTTCATCTGTCTTCTCTTCCTGCTTGATGATGCTGTTTACTGTTTTAATGCACATTAAGCAGGGCACATATTGCTTTGTTTAGGACAGACCCGTTTGCGAATTTCTGTTTGGGCAGGGATGTGGGGTTGGAACATGTGTTAATAACACTATCTTATAATTTCACATATAATGTTGCCACACATTTTACCAGGACAATATTGACCAGAAAATTATGAGTTTTCAAATGATTTCTCACTTTGTACAAAGATTATTATAATAGCATATAGGATCTGAATACAGAGGTACATTCTGTCACACCTCCCATAGGAGGAGTTAATTAAGGGTGGAGCAAAGGCTCTGCCGGTAGCACTCTGCAGATGAGATCAGTGATTCTGGGTTAGTTTGGAAGAAAGTAGCTGTAGTGGTGGCACCAGCACTTGTGATATTTGGTGGTTTTCTCAAACCCCAGCTCTTGAGATCGGGTGATTATTGGAGACTCTCCACTTTCATTTAATAAAAAAGAGAAGTTTCTAGCCCTTGTCTTTGCAGAGGAAAGCTTGAAAATTCCCAAAGTCTCCACAATCAGAGGGCAAATAAAAAGACTTGTATTATTTTTTAAAAATCTCATGAATTTTAAGGCAATCTCATGATTTTTGGTGGCCTGACCCCCTAATTTTTGAATGCTTGGGGTTGGCTGTAATGACCCAGCCTGCTGTCCTTCGGCTTGGGAAAGCCATTTTCTATTGGTTCCCCAAATATCTAGTCTATTGGCCAGATTCTGCTAGCCTTATGTGGATTGAATAGTACCTTACTCCACATTTGGTCCCACAGGAGTCAATGATGTTATCTGTGGTGTAAAGTGCTAGCCAACACGAGCAAGGAAATCTGACCCTTTGTCATGAATCTCTGTGTTGTTCTGATTCACTCTAACTTGGATTTTTCTCTCACCCAACAAAAATCACATGACACTTGTATGTAGTGTGAAAAATCGGGATGGGGTGGAGGGTAATATAAGACAAAGCCCCAAATATCGGGACCTATAAAATTGGGACAGCTGGTCACCCTATTGTATGTTACACCCCGAGTCTGGATCTAGGATTGTGATTCAACACCCCATGCATCCCATCACACCAGTTAGTGGGACCCAGATAGTAAGGTTGGAATCGGTTCTTATTTTATCCGAATTGTTTACCATATAGCTTGCACCAACAACTTTATTTCTTCTTGCAGAAGCTACCCCAACATACTCTGATTGATCAGCAAAATACAGGGAAAACCCTATAGTCATTCAGCCCTGTACATAATGAATGGCCAATAACCTCTGGTTACTTCCAGGGTTATTGAGACTCTGGTAATTCAGCAGCCACAATTATCCCAATCAGTGGTCTGCCCTTCAGTGTATTTTGCAGCGAATACATTGTGCCTACTACAGGGCTAAAAAAATAATGGTGTTAGCAGTCCGGATGGGCAGGGACAATCCATTAGGGAAAAGAACTGGGCTCACAGAAAGCATTGCCAAGTGTGAATGTTTATCCGAATCTCACTGAAATTCTTTGGCTAGAGACTGGCCTAGAATCATCAGAGAAATGAGGCTTGCTTGTCAAATTTCCAGTCCCTCCTGCTTCCAGCTTCACGAGAACATCCTCCCAAGACCTTAGAGAGCTCCTGCTTCTGGTTGTGATTGGGCAGGAAATACTGAAAGAACAGAGCATAGTTCCAGACATTTGTTCCTCCTGTGGAGGGGGCAGCATATTGTCCTATTTGTGACCCAGGAAGTGGGTGGGCGCAATCAGCCCTGCTCTGCCCTGCCCTGCCCTGCCCTGCCACACCTGCAGTAGGGTACAAACCCGGAGGGAGGTGTTAAAAGGGCTGACTCTAGCTCAGCTGTGGGCTGACTAGGGAGGAGGTGGAGAGCAGAACACTGGCTCTCACCAGGCAAGAGAAGCCCGGCTCGAGGCAGGGCACTGAGCTGGACAGTTGGCAGATAGAACCTCCCTGGAGGAAGGTGGGGCTGCATGAGGGCACGAGGGGCCATTGGAAAGGAAAGCGGGAGGAAGCCAGGCTGCCCAGGAATTTCCATGCTGGTGGAGAGCTGCCTGCAGGGAGCAGGAGCACTCCTATGGGGCCAGGGCCAGAGGGCATGGAGAAAACCCTTCTGCAGGACAGAGAACGGGCTGGGTGGCAGAAGGCACTTAGTAGCTCTGCGGTGAGTCTGGGGGAGAGGCTTGCTGAGGCACAGAGACCCTGGGAAGAGTCTGTGGTAAAGGCCCAAGATAGGGCAAGGCAGAAAGAAGTCCAGGGAGGCAGCAAGCGGGCTGTGCAGAAGGCTCATGACTGCTTGTGAAAGAGTCCTTGGGCTAGACCCCGGGGGAGGGTCTGGGATCCCTTACTCACCCCTGGGGGAGGTGGTGCAGACAAGGGTAAGGACTGTTAAAATCCCCTCAGGCTAGTGTCCCTGGAGCTGGACCGAAGACCCAGGGTGAGGTTGGCAGACTATTCTTTTTTGGCCTCTCTGTTACAAGAAGCAGCAGCCCCCTGCAGGGGCGCCAAAGGAGGAGAGACAAGGGGACCTGCTGGCTGCTGAGTCACACTCCCAGAGAGCGAAGCCCAGAAAAGCTAGGTGACATGCCACAGGGCCCAGAGCTAGTCAGTGGCAGAGCCAGGGCTAGAACCCCGGTCGGCTGCTTGCTAGGCTGGTACTTTAAATGCTAGATGAGTCAGTAAAGCGACCACCAACTACACTGCCTCTTTTTTTTGCAACCCCCCCCCCCAGGTTCCAAATTCATAGGTGGGGGGGGCCACACCCTAGGGCAGCATCCTTCCCTTCCACCGCCACCCTCCCAAGGAGTCACCAACCACCTGCAGTGGCAGCCTCTGCTCTGGCACTGCAACCGGTGCCAAGGGGAGGCCCCTGTGGAGGGGAATTGGAGAGAGAGCCCATCCCCGCATTCACCGCACAGTGGCAGCTTGGCTCCCACAGGCTGGGTCCCCCTCCCTGCTCTGAGCTTTGCTCCCTGGTGCATGGAGGTGCAGTGCCCCTTCGCTTTGGTCTGGCTGTCATGGTGGAGGGGTGGGCAGGCCAAATTTGAGCAAGTGGCCTGGTGACTTGCTGTGGCCCTTGGCACTGTGACCCTCCGCACCAAGTCGCATTGCTTGGAGGCGGGAGTTGGGCCCAGCCCTACAGAACAGACGCCCATGCTGTGGGCTTGCTCTTCACCCCTTTCCCAACTGGGCCTCCCCATCTAGAACCTCAACACGCCCCGCAGGTGGGTCGCAACCCGCTCTTTCGGCCACACCATCTTCGCTCATGCTTCCGCTCCGCCAGCAGACTCGCTTTCCTCTTGCGGCAGCACTGGGCCACGTGGCCCTGATTACCATGAAAAGCTTTAGTCGCTTCGCATTTTTGTTACCTCACTGCAAATTCATCCTGCATGCATGTAAATCTAGCCTAGGTGCCATCGCAGCAAGTGGACTGAACCCAGTTTGTCCTGTATTTACGACCCATTCCACCTTGCAGTGCTGGGTGACGTGCCTCCGTTACTAAGCTTTGGTTCTCACCATGTCTTTGTGCATATCTCCTACCATATGCCAGCGGGGGTCACCAGAGAGGCTAATGCTTTCTGAGCAAGGGATTTAACAATCTAGGGTTTAATAAACACACTATCATTGCCATTTGCTGGGGGATGAGCGAGCCCCAAAAGCTTCTAAGGTATGGGATTAGTCTGGATTAACTCCCAAAAATTCAATCCTTATAACGAGCCCAATCTCTGCAAAACTGAGCAGGAGAGATCTTGTAAGATCAGCCTTTCTGGGCAGTCAGCAGCACTTGTGCCAGAGGGCAGAAATGCCAAACCACTCCAGAAATAAATAAACATGGGGTTTAAAAAATAAAATGGAGGGGCAAAGTGGCTTCAACTTTTTCTAACTTTGGCAAAGCTTCTGTGGGAATTCTGGGCCCAAGCTCAGAGGGTTGGTGTATTATCAGCGTCTGTTCGCCTGTCCTTAGCCATCACGTGGTTCCAGACGTCAGTGAGGCGGCTGAGGGTGGGAGTCAGAGTGGGCTGGGGAAAAGCTAGTCAGGGCAGCTCACTAAAGGCCCTTTGCCCACAGCTGTCCTATCACCTCTCACATCCCCCTTCTTGCCCCAGCTGTGGTTCCACAGAGATGCAGCCTGAAAAACTCTCAATTCTTCCCTCCAGCTGCCTACAGAGTTCTTGTTTTTCCTCTGCCATTAAATTAAAAGTAAACAGCTTCCCCCACATGCACCAGGTTACTGCTCTCATAGCTGCCCCAGTCTGTCTTATTGCCAGTAAACAGTCAAAGGGTTACGTCTGGGGTCATTTTGCAACCAGGGGAATCCAGTCAGTCGCAAGAGACCTGAGCGTGGCTTTCTCTTTTGCCCCAAGAAGCATTTCTCAGTGGCGCTGGCGCTTCCGTGAAACTTTCTGCATTCAGTACATAAGATTCTGAGTTAGCACATTCTGAAAAGCCAGGGAGTGTTTGCCCTGAAATAGCTATTCACAGCCAGTGCTTACAGTCAAGACAAAGCAGCGACTGGCGTTCATCCGCCCAGAGCTTCCATTAGATCAGGAACTACATCATAATACTGATTGACGTGCATCTGAGCAATCAGTTCTTGACAGCACTGAGCTAATATACCATAACCTTTTATTGTATTTATGTTCCAATAGAGCCTTGAGCGCTGTGACCCAAATAATTGCTCCATTGCACTAGGCAGTGTAGAAATAATAACACCTAGCTCTCATCTAGGGCTTTTCCTCCTTCGATCTCAGTGGAAGTCAGTATCATTATCCCCATTTTTACAGATGGGGAAACTGAGGCACAGAGGGATGAGATGTCTTGCCCACGATTACCCACAAGGCCAGTGGCCGAGCCAGGACTAGAGTCCAGGTCTCCTGAATCCCAGTTCACTGCTCCATCCCCATTCCTTGCCTCAAAGAGATAGCGAACTAGACAAGACAGACAAAGGGAATGTTAGCTCTTTTATATCACACAGAGGAGGAAATGAGAGATTAAGTGATTTGTCCAATGTCACACAAGCAGTCTGTGGCAGAGGGAAGAACGAAACGCAGGTCTCTTGAATTTCCTTCACAAGGCCATTTTTCCTCGCACTAGCCTTCTGGTCCACTCCCGGTGATACTCGAGATAGATATACACAAGAGTTAGCTTCAGAGAGTTTCACTTTTCATTCTGATTCGCACTTCCTGCAATGACTTGTCTCGTCTTTCTTTCTCTCTTCCCCCCTCCACCCTCGCACATCATCTCCAACAAGGGCGGCTGAATTGCTTTTGGAAAATCTAAAAGCTGACCAGAAGTGTAATCCTGAAGTGAACCAAGCCTCTACTTCTGGCCCGGAAAGAGCTTGGATAAGTAAGCCCTACCTTCTCCCCAACCCCAAGAAGCTTTTGCTCTTGCTGAAATCCACCCTGCACTCTTGTTCGATCACCTGATTTAGTACATGCTCTCTCACGATACTGACTTCCTCCGGCATCTCCCAATGGAGACTGGCGAGAAGGGTGGCAAAAATACACAGTCCCCCGCGGGCCGCCGGGCAGCAAAAAACAGAATGAATAAAGGGTAGCCATAGGATTAAGGGAATAAGAAGGGGTTCTGCTAGTATATTAGGAGAAAAAGAAATACGAGACAGAAAGAAGGCCCTTCAAAAAAATAAAGAGAAGAGGGATATTGATGAAGAGTCAAAGTGGCGGAGATACTAAATTCTTTTATAACATCTGCCTCAACAAGACAAACAGAAAAGAGGCTCAGCTGATCTGGCAGGAAGGATGTTCTGTAGCTAATTCCCCAAAGGTGCAACCTCAGGACTCTGCTAAGGATCAGACATCAGTATCGTTTGTCCTTTGCGCCAGCTGTGGGAAAGACGCCCAACTTTGTGAGCATGCACGGTTTGATGCTGTGGGGTGCCTGGAATAAATGTTATAGCCAGTCAGGCCCTTTGGAATGTGCCAGGGGCTGGAGGAGAGTCGCTGGGATAATCAATAATCAGGACCGTTGCGGCGTGCTCCGAAATGTTGTATTTTCCAGACTGGGCTTCAAACATGTCCTGGGGCAGCAAGTCCCTGCACTTTACTGGTGGTGGATTTCACCCGCTGAGAAGGCTGGGCACCATGAAATGGACAAATTGACAGAATACCAATTCCTGACTGTTCTGCCATATGTGCACGCGTGTGGCCCAAACCCCCTTCACTTCTATCTGTGTCATCCGAGTGGCACACGTCCAATATTGATGAGCGTACACACACATGTAGGTGAGAGCAGAATCGGCCCCCTTGGTGTTTAGGTTACCATGTTCTATCTACCAATTTATCCCTGAGTGCCATTGGTGGCAGCAGCTTTTATACTAACGAGAGTGGGAGCATCTGACACTTTGGGAGTTCAACCCAAACCAGTAAGGGGTTCTGTCACTGCCTGCCCTGAAATCCTGAGTGCCTTAAATGCCATGCTGCTGTGGCTCAGGGCCCTGACACTAACAGCCAGCCTACAAGCATGCAGGTCCCAGCGAACCCAGCGTTCCGCCAACGCGTCTGTCAGTGGCTATTAGCCAAGACAAACAGGGATGCAAGCCCGTTCTCTGGGTGTCCCTGAGCCTCTGACTGCCAGAAAAGTCATAGGTTTAAGTGATACCAAGTATGAGATATAAAGATAGAATGGGTTACAAGCAAACCAAAGTAAAAATACGCTTCTAAAACAAAACCTGATTTAACAAATTAGAGTCTCTTGTTCAAAGATGTGTTTCTCACCAAGCCTCTTTTTCAGCCTGGCTGACCAGACTCTCTGGCCAGGCCCCTTCACAGAGCTCACAGAGCTTGTTCCTTTGTTTCCCCGGGTGAAGGATGCCAAAATAGCTTTTTTTACCGTCCTTATATCTTCCCAAAGTTCACTGACCCTGCTCCAAGAAGCAGGAAGGCATCCTGGGGGTGCAGTCTCCATTCCTCGTGGTGACTGTTAGTGGACGTCTTCCCCCACTTGCTCTCCTGATGCCTTTATTTACCTCGTATGGAAAATGTGCTTTTCTTTGTCTTTGGTCACACATTGGAGACACATTCAAGCAGGCAGGACCACCTTGCTGTGTCTGGAACAGGCGTGGCATAGGCACTGCTTGCCAGATGCCTTTTAAGAACATATTACCAACACGTGCTTCTAACTCTTTGTACACACCCTGTACATATGCCACACAATGGTTTTCAGAACCAGCATGTTATCAGTTTGTATATGATACTTTACATGACACCGTTTAGAGACAGATTACCACAACAGGGTGCTAGGTGTAGTGAATATGTCAGGCCTGACAGGAGTCGCTGACACAAGCTGGGAACCACCTTCTGTGTCACAGAGCGTCTAGCTGATTTTGTTGCTGACTTTCCATTTCCTTTTGGCGTGTTTAATCATCCAATTTCCTTTTAGAAATGAGCGGTGAGGGAAAAGACATGGGCAAAGAGAGACAGATGAATGGAGAACAGAAGCTCAGGCGACAGATTGAGGGAACACTATAAACACAATTGACAGACTGATAGATTGATAGATTAGACAGTGAATATAAATAGGATAGTTTATCTATCCTGTTTATATTTTCTCTTGCTGATCTCTCTAGCAATCTAACATGCAGACAGATAGGGAAAACAGACAGATAATAGAAACAGGACAGATTATGTGGGGTTACCAAAGCTTTGGTGGCATTAAAAAAGCCAAGTTCTTCCTTCTTGCAAGGATTAGGAGGTGGCTGGAGGATTTGTACAGGGATTTTTTTTTCCCTATCCCGAGCATGCCGGCCCCAAGAAGAGCAGTGCTGTGATTATCCGGGCTCGGGTGAGAGCTTCACGCCCACCCACCCGTTCATCCCTCTTTGGAGTAATAATAAATAGAAGGCTTGTCTCCTCTGCCTAGAAATGGGACAGCTGCCAATCTGGAGATGGAGTAAAGTGAGAGTTCTGTGTCTCTATACATTTTATCCTAAAGCCTTGGAACGACGCTGCTTTAAATTCCAGTCAGGCACCGAGCTCTTCAACAACAACAATGGAAAAAAGGGGAGTGGGGGAACCAATTCTCCAACTGCTTCTGAAAGCTGTCAGGCCTTCTTTACTGACAGCGCTGTCTCCAGCACAGCTAGAACCCCTCCTGGGAGGGGGGCGGAAGGAGGCTAAGCTGCCTTGCTGATCTTTCCCCCCAGCTCCCTGGCCTGTCAGCCAGACAGCTGAGCTAATCAGCCAGTACATTGCCTCCAAAGTCTCTTTTTATTCCTATCCGCTCTGAGAGGTGAAAGCAGGGAGGAATAAAAACTTCTATCGCTCACGAGGCAGCATGCCCAGAAAGCTGGTGCAGAGCCCTGTGCAGCCAAGAATATAGAGGAGGTGATTTCCCTTTGGGAGGGGGCAATTGGGGGGCTGAGCCCCGCACCTGACATTCCTCCCAGAGCTCAGATCTTACCAGCCCATTCATGCCGGGAGAAATTACCCGACAGATATACTGATGCTGACAGATCTGTTCTCTTTTAACTGCCTCCCTCCAGCCGACAGGGTCCTTCAGACCCCCCTCTTCCTCCTCCCCCTAGCTCTAAACTTCAGTCTGAATGGAGAGCAGAGAGCTGCTTCCAGAGGCACGAGGAATAGGTGATCCTCAGGCGGGTCAGATGTTCAGTCTGAGAAAGCCAGCAATAGCGTAGGCAGGCCCTTTCTCCTAGTATTCGGGCAGTCCTGCCTCTGTCTGGGGCATTTTCTAGCCAAGGGACATGCATGTGAAAAACACGGGAGGGAAATTAACAAAGTGTCTCTGAATTTTGGGCAAAGGGTCAGTGGATGGCTTGTTTTGGCAGATCTGGCTGCGCCCTTCCTGCCAAGGTCCTGATGTTACGCTGGCACTTCAGTATTATGGTCGAATTAGCTGGAATTGAGGGAACAATGAATAAAGATAATAAACTGGTAAAACCGAGGTTATTTTCTCAGTTTCTTTCTTTATAGGGATCGGAACATGAGGAGAAAATGTAGCTAAGACGCCTCAACCACTGCAGGTATTCTCAGCTCTCGGTACAGTGTGGAACCCCTTATGAGCTAACTAGACTCCTGCTCAATTTAATAAATATATAGAGCACATGTATAAAATCACATGTATAGTAAATACAGCACATATATAGATTTCCCAGCTAGCACTCTGCTGCCCATTATGTCTAATTAGAACATCACAGGATTAGAACTGAACTGCTTCTTCTCTAACTGGAATCAAAGGAAAATCTCCATTGGGGATTAGCACTATTGGCACTATGACATACAGCTGAGCCATTCTTTCTCCAGCCAGAAGAGGGCACTGTTATACATCAGAATATGAATATGAAGAGTGTAGTGTAAACTGTTGCTCTCCCTGTGTCATTAACGAAGGTAAAAGTTTATCTGCATGGTGTAGGAACAGACTGGAGTTAGCCCAAATATGCCATTAAAAAAAAGTTTTCTCTGACATTCTTGTCAGCAGCAGCGGCTCTGACCATCAAGTAGCAGCTGCGGATGCTGTGAGCCGCTTAGCTGGCACAGCGTGTGAAAACGTACCGGGCCAGAGTTGTGCTAAACAGATGATTATTTCCCCAAACGCTGAGGTTTCGAGGACAAGTTTAAAGGCTCTGTGCCTGAGGGTGGGATTTCGTTGGGTCACAAGGCAATTTTAGGGTTAAAACAGCTGGTTCCAGCACTTTTAGGGTGCTCTTGTGCCACCGGAGCCAGCCATGGGAGAGGGTGCAGGACTCGGCACACCATGTGAGAGACATGATAGCACTTACGTCATCAGCAGGAGGTGGAGTGCAGCAGGAGTCCCAGCACACTACCCTCAACTGGCTGCTGCCGCCCTGTGACCACCCCACCACTTGCTGCTCTGGGGCGGCAAAGTAGGCACTTGCTCAGGTCTCTTGTGGGACTCCTGCAGCTTTCCACCTCTGAGCTAGTGGCTGGGGTGCCTTTCTCCTCCAGAGGGGAGGGCTATTGCAGGTGGCTGGACATTCCCGGCAGCAGCTCCCAGAGATCCACCGAGAGGAGCTGCAGCACGGGAAAGGACGGAGAGCATGTGCTGCATGGTGCCTGATGAGAGCCTACCTGGGTGTGGGCCGGGGAGGGATTTCAGAGCCTGCCTGTCTGTATGTGGGGTAGGGCACTCGGGGGTTCTGAGCGTGTCCATAATTGGAGGTGAGCGTGTCCATTTTAAGCCCCACCCTTTGCCAGGGAAGTGCCAACCCCTCAAGCAGCATTCCCACTGCTGAAAATTGGTGGGTCAACCACCATGGCTCACTAGCAAGGGACGTGTCTCTGACCCACCTCAAAGCTCAGTTTGTTTGGCCCGCCCAGGCCAACCAGCCCACTTAAGCCTTGCTCTAGGTGTCCCATACCATGCTCTTCATTAAACAAAGAACTTCAGCTCAGCACTATTCAGGAAGCAGCACAGTGAGAACGGTGGCCCAGCTCCTCAATGGGCTTTAGGTATTTGAAATCAATGGGCGTGAGGAACCTGAATCCCTGTGAGCTGGGCCAGTTTGTCCAACCCTAATTCTGCCTCTTTGTGCATGCACTGTATGATGCCGTATTTAATGACATGTTCAGACCCAGTTTCGCTGATGATACTGTGTAACAGCAGACCGTTTTTATTTCCACCGCAGAGTCATGAGTGGCATCTTGCAGTCCCGTGACCTGCTCTGACTATGCCCCAAAACCAGACCCCAGAAAAATCATTTCTAGGAAAAGCATTCGGTATGCCTCATTTAGACAACCCACCACAGCTGACATAGAAACAGCACGGAGTAGTAATGAAAATGTGCTGGCAGTAATAGAGGGTGAGAATTAAGGCCAAGATTTTCAAAGTGCTTTCGTGGGCCCAGCATGTGACAGCGTTGGGGTGCCTGATTTTCTGAGAGTGGGTACTCAGCACTTCCTAGACTGAACTAGAAGCCAGGAGATCTCAGTTCAATCCCCAGCTCTGTCACAGAGTCCCTGAGTGGCCTTTGGCAAATTACTTAATCTCTCTGTGCCACAATTCACCATCTGTATAATGGTGGAGCCTTTGGCTCTCTCGCCTATTTAGAGTGTAAGCAGACGAGGACTCTCGCTTAATTTGTGTAGTACCACGCCTAACACTGGGAGTCCCTGATCTCGAATGGGGTGTCTAGTTATGATTGTGATATGAACGGTGATAACAGCTGGTAATGTAAATACATCAAAAAAGATTGAGGCACTCAGATACTATGGTGATGGGGGCCATAAAAGTGTTAGATAGCTGGGGTAAATTGACCTAGCTCCATTGAAGTTAATGGAGCTATGCTGATTGAAACCATTGGAAAAGCTGGCCCTAAGTATGTAGTTAGGACTTATAGCCGCACGGGGGAGAGAGGGGGGTGGTGTGATATGTGGAATAAGAAAGGGTCATTTTACATGATTACTTTTCTGGCCGTAACTGCAAATTAAATCCTGGGCTGCTGCAGGGTGTTGGCTCTTCTGTGCAGCTGGAGGCTTGTGGGCACATGAGCAAAGAGAGTGTAAAGAGGAACTGCTATATTCTGGCCTTGCCTCTCTCCCCTTGGTAGCTGAGAGAGGAGAGTGAACTGAAAAACTCAATGTAACCCCCAACTGCGGCACCTGTGCGACCAGCAGCTCCACAACAAACACATGTGGGGGAAGAAAAAGGAACGAAGCAGGCAGGGCTGGGTCACCACAAACAGATGGGAGGGGCAACATGGGAAAGACATTGAGAGAAGAGACACTAAAACTAAAACACCAGCCAAGTCACTCTGTAGGTGACACGATTAAGGAGGCATCGTATTCTCCAGGAAATACGGCATACACTCAGTGCCAGGGCATGTCAGTGCTTCCAAATGACTGATGTAGATTTAATCATCTGGCTTGATGGATGATGGCTGCAGCAGTGTGACAGCTGCTCACTCTGTTGTTAATTGCAGGGACGCGTTCTCAATGGTGGAAGAGGATGAAGTTTTTCCCACCAGTCAGCCAACCAGAAAGCAGCAGATCTGTAAACATGCTTTAGAAACACCCTGGTCTGCAGCAGCCGGGATTTTTGGTTAGTTAGTAAGTTATGTTTGTGCTTTGCTCAGTAGTCAGCTGGATCAGCTGGCTGGCTGGATGGGCAGTTACACTCCAGGTGATAATGAGAACTCATCTATAGAAGTCTGACAGCTATGTGGTAAGACCCATTCTTATTAACCCATCCCTTCAGCCCCACTTTCCTTCACCGGCTGATTTTGGCATGGCTATTTTTATTCAAAGTCATGGACAGGATGCGGGCAATAAACAATTAATCATGGAAATGCATGCACAGTAATGCAGTTTTCACTATGTCAATACAGAAGCTTTTAAATTGCCTACTAAAGTCCCTCTGGAGCTGAAGCCCAAGTGGGGTTGAAGAATTCACGGGCATCTCTTAAAATCATGGAATCTGTGACAGAACCATAGGCTAATGGAATGCACCTGGACCAGCAGGGCAGGTGTGTTACACCAGGCTCTCTCTAGCCCAGGCAGCGGCATTGCAAGTGAATTATCCTGGGGTGTATCTGCAACAGATCCGGTTGTGTGTGCTAACGGAGAACCTGGAATATTCAGCAGGAAGACAGATGCATTCCACTGGGTCACACCTGGAACATTCAGCAACTGTTAAAGGGAGTGATGGGGTGGCAGAGCCCTTTAAAGGGAATCAGGACCCGGCTATTCATGATGGGCTTCTTGAAGGAGAATGAGCCCATCTTGGGGCACCTGTAATTAGTTAATTGCCTAGGTGGCTGGTTGGCAGTTAATGAACTAACAAGCACCTGGACATGATAAAAGGCTAACAGAGCTTGATTAAAGGAAGTTGTTCCTAGAGAGAAAGAGAGAGAGGAAGCACTGAGGGAGAAGAGGTCTTAGCATATACAAGGCCCCAGGCAGAGAGACTCTTGAAAACCAAGAGGGTAAACTTGCCAGGATTATTACCAAGGCCCAGGGAGAGGGTGTGGGGCCTCTGAATTTAGGAGAGGCTGCCTGCCTGCCTGCCTGGATTAGCAGCCAGGCTTCCAGAAAAAGGGTGGAGATGTAGGTCTAAAGAGGGTCCACTCTGTGGAAGAGTTAATAAATAAGCTCCACAAAAGGAGAATCTTGGTCTAAGTATCCTGGTCTGGGAGCAATTCTTGCAAGCGGGCAGCAGGCCTGCAGGGGCATATTATGCCACACGCAAAGGAACAATAACTCACTTGCCAATCCTTGATGATCTGCATCAGTAATTCTCTGCCCCACTCAGGGATTTTGGATACAAGTAAGGCACTGTTCTATTTCCAGTATCCACTAAGAAAGCTGTGCAGTGGGTGGCTGCAGTGACCCTTGGGCCTGCTGTGAAAGCAGCAGGGAAAGACAGGCATGTCCTCTTCAGATTACATTTCAGTTGTGTAGGGCTCAGGTTCCCCAGATCTGGATTTGATCTGGCTGGGGTAATGGTGGATTGGATCCACATAGCTCATCTGTGAGCCGAAGGCCTGAGAGTGTTCCCTATTGCTGGGTTGCTGCTGAGTAGAAGGGGCTATGGAGAAGCTGGCCAGGGCTTTTGTTGCCTTTCTATAATTTTCCATGTACAGATCTTCTCCAGACTGCACTGCCTGCAGGCTCCGGCTAATCCAGACTCCAGCAGCTGCAGCTCTCCCTGGGTGCTCTCTCTCTTCACAGGCCCCTGCTGTCTTTAAACCTTTCTCCCCCTCCCCCCACCCTTTCCCCTGTTGGCTCCATTATCTCCACAGTGATTCCAGGGGTTCACAAAAGTGTTTCGAGTTTCTGACCTGACATTACAGGGAGACCTCTGAGACCACTGTTTTGAGCGCTGGTCCAGAGCTCTAGCCTCTCACCAGTGATGCAAAGGTGCCACAGTGCTGGATCTCAGAGCCAGCTGTGGGCTCCTCCAGGCAGGGAAATCCACAGGAGGTGTGCAGCTGGCATAATGGGCTGTACACCCCCCCTCCTGCAGCCCTCAGCCTGGAGGCCAGGCCAGGTGGGGAAAGTATGCTGAGTGAGTCCGGGTGGTGCTCCAGATGTTCCCCACATACTGCAGCCTTCCTTATGGAGCTGATGCAACTGCTGTGGCTTATGCCAACTGCTCTGAATTGCACCCAGGACTGGCCCAGGCTCCGGCTGCCCCCTGGTTCAGGGGATGCAAGGGTTGGCCAAAGCTCGAGCCACAGGTTCTAGCTGCAGCAGTCAGCCAGGGGACCACGCATGGGGACAGGGGCTTCATTTAACAGTGATTAAACCAACCCCTGTGTTAAATCAGTGGGGGGTTCCTGAGCTGTGCGTGGCTAGGAGCATGGGTACAAGTATTAGAAACAGACTTCAAACAAATCGAGGAAGGGAAAACCAGGGGAAAAGAAGCCATGGCAACTGTGCAAAAAATAGGGGGGGAACTTCTGTTACACACAGGTAGATGGACATGCACAGAGCGGACAACAGCTCCACCCCAACCCCTTTTAATTTTACATCCACACCTAGCCACTCAGAACCATCAATACCTGTCTATCAGCACCTACCCACGGCTATCCCTGCAGCTGTCCTTCCCTGCTCACGTGCACCCCTCTGTCTGCCACCCCATCTTAATCACACCCTGCACCTTGCCATTCATAGTTCCAGCTCTGTGCCCCACCTACCCATGGGAATCTGTCCGTCCCCCATCTCCCCCTCTTCCCCCCCCCCCCCTCCACACACACAGCATCTCCATTCAAAAAGACAGGCAGAGACTACATCGTTTTTTTCCTTGTTTTGGTTTTGTTTTGCTCAAAAAGGCAATCTTTTTAAAAATATATTAAACCAGATACATTTGACTAAGGTGTAACTCAGCTGGTGAAATTGACCAGAATTGAAATCCCTTCTCTCCTCCCCCAAATAAATACCTTTTTTAAAAAAAACAAAAAAACCCCAACAATCAATTAAATAAATAAAAACCTGCAAGGAGAAGCTACCCCAGAGCTCCCCCGCGGACTATAACAACAGGTATCCATCTGTGTGCCAGTGCCAAGTCGCTGTTCATGGCTTGGCTCAGTGTAATGAGGTGTAGTTTGATGGCGTGGCACAGGAGGGGGATGTGTGCTCCCTTCCACATGGGAATAGGGAAGATCAAGCAGGAGTGCCTGTTCTGTAGACCCCCCAGCTGGGATGGGCCTGGTTCTCCCCCATCATCAAGGGAGTGGTGCCAGGGGGCAGGTAAGGAAAAGGCAGGGGAGCTGACGCCTCAGAATGTAACACGGAGAACGTAGAAGCCGTGATGTGGGTAGAAACAGCTGTTAAAAAGAATACAAAAGTGCCTGCGCTGAGGAAGGATGCAGGTGGCCTGTTCCCATGGGGGGAGTGAGGCGCTCTGAGCAATTCTGCCCTGCTGGGTGTCTGAGGTCTGACTCCCGATCCCTTCACCTCCCAGCTCTGTGTGGAGCACTAGCTGAGCTCACAGGCCGGGAGGCAATGTCCCAAGGAGAGGGACCAGCAGGCATCTTCGCTGTGAGGCAGACTCCTCCCCCTAGCTTTCTCTCCCACACGGGCCTGTTCACATGTTAAATAACGAGCCAGTTGATTCACCTGTCTGGTCACAACTGTCGTTTGTGACTGGGAAGGGGGAAAAATACAAGCCATTATAAGGTGAGTCCCCTATCTCCCTCGGCCGGGCTCCCCTGTTTGACCAGTCTGCATCTGCTGCCCTGCAGTCTCTTGCCATGGCCCGTGCCTCTTCTTGCATCCTTCAAACACCACCGTGCCTGTGGCTGGTCGCTTGGTGTTCCACGGAAGTACGCGCTTGGCACTAAAGTAAGGCCTTTGGAAGTCTTGGTTCTCTATCCTCCTTTTTCCTGGTTTCCCCCCTCAGCAACTCCAGCAGCCCCCGAGGCTAGCTGCACAATTTGCCAGTCTCATACTCCACGGGGCTTGGCAGCTTAGCACTGAAGGCCTGCATGGAGGACTGGATCCTTCCCACTTCGTTGTTGGCCAGTTTGAGCCGGTGTCGAAGCAAGCAAGAAAAAAGGTCAAGCCGGGTTTTGCCAGGGGGTGAAAGCCGGTTCACCCGATCCCTGATCTCTATGAGCTGTAACAGGGCCGAGTCCTGGGAGCCTTGGGTGTAGGGGTAATCAAGCTGAAGGATCAGGTCCCGGATGGCATCTGGGTCAAAGGGCATGCTGAAGCCAAAGACTTGCAAGCTGCTGATTTTCATGTAGCCCAGGTTCTTAGATGGATCTACCATCTCTAGAGGCTCGTAATAGACAGTCTCATTGGAGCTGTCATCCAGAGACTTGATCCGGCTCCTCAGGTAGACGTGGACTGTCTCAAAGAAGGTCTTCCACTTGTTTCCCAAAGTGAGCGTCCAATTTTGGCACTGGGCAGGGGCATCCACGTTAGTCCTTTCCCAGTTCGGGAAGCCGCCCTCATTGACCGGCATGAACCAGCTCTCTGAGTGACTACCGCCGAAAGGGTTGACGTAGACAGCCATGACGGGCTCCAGGGTGCTGTTCTTGGTGAGGCATATCTGGAGGGAGAGGGCCAGCATGACGTGCACCAGGCCTGGCTTGTACTTGTTGCTCTTCAGGGTGAGCAGCATGCGTTTCCTCCAGGAGGGATCAAACCAGCTTCCCAGGCGCATGTCGTTGCTGATGAAGATGGAGTGCACCTCCATGCGGCTGTCCCGTTTCTGGAGGAGGTACTTGAGCTCCAGGTCTTGCAGGTCAGTCTCAAGCCCTAGATAGTGCTCCAGGGACTCCGCCACTTCCGGACGGCACGAGCCCTGGCTGAGCATGTAGCCTGGGTTGCAGGTCCCGCAACGGGTGCTGTTCTCCTCGGCGCAGGCCGCGCAGGCCGGACCTTCACCCAAGGCACATGGTATGGGCCCCTGGCAGGAGACTTGGTCATAGGGGCAGGTGCAGCTGTGGCTGTCTTCTAGGAAAGTCCCCGGCGGGGTGGTCTCACTGCAGTACAGGAAGGACTGAATGCGATTCCACCAATAGGGTAAAGATCTAAAGGAGAAAGAGGCAAGAGAGAAAAAGCTCCTAAGTGCCAGCATGAACACGGCCACCGCTCTTCCTCACGGACATAGTGGGAGCCTGTGCCCTGGACTTATTCATTGTTCTGGTGACAGGTACCAGCCCTGGAGACTGGAACCCTTCAGTTTAGCCCCAGGACAGGCAAGGATCCCCATGTCACCTCCACCAGCAAGCCATGACCCTGAAAGAGCCAGTACTAAGCGGGCAAAGCAGCTCGGTCTCCAAGGCCCTGTGATGCCCATGAGGTCACCCTTCTAGTCCCATCTGGATAGAGCAATGCCAAATGACTGGGTATGGTGGTTCCAGGCCTTGTCCCACCCGCCCAGCTTGGTCCACGGCAACCTAGAGCCAGCTCCGCGGGACGCTGTACCTCTCCTTTGGCAGCCTGAAGCGAGGTTGTCTGTGGCAACGTTTGCAGAGGTTGAAGAGACGCCGGATGATCCGATGGACTTTCTTGAGGAGCAGTTTCAAGCTGGTGCCCAGCTGCTGGTAGCGATGCTGGATGTCAAGGTCCATTGCCCAGTACTGGGAGATGGTCGTCATGTTCACGAAGTGGTCCTCCGGGAGTCTCTTCACCAGGGACTGGAACTCCTCTGTGGGGAGAGAAGGGGAAGTCAGCACCGTCAGAAGACAAAGCAGCGGTGCAGGAAGAGTAGCCTGATAAGGCCAGGCCTATCATCCAGGTTAGATTCTCTCCCCTGGCTCGGCCCTCAGTCGAAACACCTGGCCCCTCCACAATGGCCAAGCAAATGGACATAGCACAGGGGTTCTTCGCAAGGTCTGACAGGACAGAGCCCTCCTGCCCCCCATGGCACCAGTCCTTCCCACCACATCAACTCTGAACGTGGCCTCTGAGAGCTAGTAGATCTGCTAGAATCACACAATAATAATATTTAGCGCTGTACAAACAGTACTCACAAAGCCCTGGGCAGCTAGGTCAGGGAGGAGCCTGTCCCTATTTTACAGCAGCAGGGGAAACTGAGACAGAGCGGTGGAATGACTCGTTCAAGGCAACAGAGGCAGGATTAGAACTTGGGACACCTCCTAGCTGGAGTCGCTAGATACTGTTGCTTCATCTTGTTTCATACATGTACAGTGTCCACACAAGGGAGCTTTGAGCAATGCTTGGGATGCTAAGCACTGATGTAATATAAATGACGATGATGATCTCTAGCAGTTTTCACCACTAGAGCTTAAGACACTCTACAAAGGAGCTCTGTATCGTTATCCCCATTCTACAGATGGGGAAACTGAGGCAGAGATGGGCGACATGACTTACCCAAGGTCACCCAGTAGGCCTGTGCCAGAGGTGGGAATAGACCCCAGCGCCCTGAGTACCAGTCCAGGGCTTGATCCATTAGGCCCCACTGCCTGATTAGGCTAATAGTAAGGACTCATTCATTTCTATAAAGTAAATTACATTGACGCTCCCTCTTCGTCAGGGTGAGAGCAAGGCAGGTGCAGTTTGGTCCCACCCCTATACTTAGCCAAACTGGGGCTGCTTCCCTGTGACCTCTTGTTACACCAGCTCTCATGCACACTCCTCAGGGGACTGAATTCCTAGGGGCAGGGCCCAACGCCGCTAGGTCCTGTGCACGTCTCTTGCGAGTCCTCAGCTGCCCCAGGCGGTCACTGGAGCTGGGATGACTCAACACCATGTTGGGCTGGACCTTTGATCTGCTGGCTCAGCCTAGATACTCCACCTGGGACTAGAGTCCCTGCTGTCAAGGGACATATCACTAGAAGATAGAGGCAGAGATTTCTGAAGTCATTCTTCTCTGTGCTGGAGCTAACGGAGTCATCTTCTGGTGGGAGTGGTGTTAGTGGGAAGGCATTGTGCTGTCCAGCTTCTCCCATGCTGCTGTGCCAATGCATCTCCCTCCCGAATGGCGGTTTCAGTCCTGGGGAGCCAAACCACTCTGCTACTGCACCTTGCTCACAAACTCCCACACCAGCTGTTTCAGTCCTGGACCCAAAGAGCTTTGTCAGTTGCCCCACGCTCCCAATCGCCAGCACCCTCAGCAATGTCATGCTGGAGATCGCCAGCGGTGCCTAAAACGATGGTGCTGCATGCTGACCTCTTTACTCACACCGAATAGCGTTTTACTGCCCGGAGGTCCCGTTGGTTTCAATGGAATCTTTGGGGGAGTAAGACCCTTATCAAAGCCCAGTGCTCTCCATGGGAATCTTCTCATTGTCATGAGTGGTCTTCAGCTCAGGTTCTACGGTACTATTTACCATGAGTGAAGGTGTCAGAATCTGGACTCTGGGAAGATTGGGAAGCCCTCAGATATTCCAGTAACGGGGGTCAGATCAGTATGAGAGATGGAGCCCCTCTATACTCATTTCCACTTGGATGACTTTTGGGATTTGAATCAAGCTCGCCAGTGGAGAGAGGGTAACACAAGAACCCCCTGCGCTTCCAAAATCCCACTTCATACATCCTCTGTAAGTCTCTTTTCCCTCTCTCTATGGACAGGCCTCCTGACTTCCAGTCCAGGGCCCAGTCCGCTAGACCACACTGCTTCCAAAGCACTAACAATACTGAATGCAGGTTTAAATTTGACTAGGGGACTGATGCAGCTGTGTTCCCTGCTGCTGCTGTCTATTCCCATCCCATAATAACACAAACACAAGGTGATGGCTTAAAATTAAAAGGCAATTGGTTTCTGTAAAAAGTCTACATATAATGAACATGTGGAACCTACTGCCACTGGATATTGTTGAGGTGAATAGTTTAGTAATTCTTAAAGGACATTTACACTGAAAATAATATTTGCAGTGAGACTGGCTGGGATAAAAAGTGTGGGTCTATGTTCTCCTTCTTCCAGCTATAAACGGATCACAATCTGAGGTCAGGAAGAAATCTCCACACAGACGCAGAGGGTAGATTATTGCATAATGGAGTGAACCTTCCCCCATAAGAACAGCCATACTGGGCCGGACCAATGGTTCATCTAGCCCAGGGTCCTGTCTTCTCACACTGGCCAATGCCAGATGATTCAGAGAGAATGAACAGAACAGGGCAATTATTGAGGGATTCATCCCCCCTCGTCCAGTCCCAACTTCTGGCAGTCAGAGGTTTAGGGACACGCAGAGCATGAGGTGGCATACCTGACCATCGTGGCTAGTAGCTTAGCTAATACTTCTGGGAAGTATCTGGGACTGTCAGAGCTAGGTCAGCAGAGTCGCTGGTCTATTCCAGCCTGGCTAGTCCAGTCTCAGTAAGAGGGAAGGGTCTCAGCGAGATCACACGTTGCCAGCCTCACCTGACTCCTCAAACTGTCTATTGTGATTGTCCCAGGCATCCTGGATCTGCAGCAGGCTGTCTTCCATTGCCTGGATGTCGGCTTCAGGGCAGTTGCACTCCGGGAAGCCGGGCCCGCATTGGCACCAGCAGTCATTCTTCCGGCAGATGAGCTCTCCCTCCGAATTGCAGGTGATGTAGCTGAGGGCGGCAGCCACGAAGCATTCCCGCAGGTAGGTAGGCAGCAGTACCTGCAGCCCTGCACAAAGGGAGAGTCCCAGGAAGGGTGAGACAAGCAGACACCCCCCCCACGTGCTTCCTGTCTGCAGGGTTCTGGGCCACATTCAGCATTGCAAAGGTCAATGGAGCCACATCCATCTTGGCCAGGCCTGACTCTGGCTCAGGCTGCAATACTGATGTAACTACATCGCGGCCCTACACCACTTCACATGCGGTCTCTCCTGGCAGTTCAGAGGCAGGGATGGCCAAACCAATTTGATTAAACCGAGCAAAGACTGGCGGCTTCATCCCAAAACCCAGCCACACACCCTAACCTTTGGGAGAGCTGGAAAAGCTGAATTCACTTTCTCCCTTGCCCCATCCCCTCTCTCTCTGTGGGTTCTTTGCTTATGGGTTCTGATGGGGACTGGCACTGGAAGTGCTGACATCTCACCAGGAAGCCTCTTCTCAGGAGACTCCTTGCCTAGCTTTGCAGACCCAAAGAATTTGCAGTGATTTGGATCAAGTCCAGCTAAATGTCCAGGGCTGGCTTCTCCGCTGGGATCACTCAGGGTGTTAGGGCCATGTGTGTAGCTGTTCTCCACTCCCTAGAGCTGCAAGATCCAGGCCTCAAACATTTGGGCTGGATTGTTGCTGTCACTGCACCAGCTATGGGCACCCTTGCTGGGTCTGCTTCTGCTGCTGGCTGGGCCCTGTGGGACCGTTTGTTGCTGCCACCCCAGCTGTCTGTCCGCACCCTTCCAACCCAGCCTTGTCATTAAAAAATCACCTCCAATCTGACCCTTTCCATCCTGCTGACAGCCATTGAACTGCTAGCGAGTTGCATGCTGGCATTAATTAATGACCCTACCTTATGCCTTCCTTCCTCACACCTTTGCAGGGGGCCATTTGATCCCCATTGGGGGTCTCGGTGGTGGGCGGCGAGATGCCTGCAGCAACAACACATCCCAGGGGAGAACTGGGTGAATTCTCCCAACACGTGCAGCCTGGTGGCAACCAACCGTGCCAGTCAAAGGGCAGGGACAGGGCTGCTGGGTGCTGCACGAGTGGTACTCAACAGACCGATCGTTTTCCTGTCTCAAGCAGCATTGTGTCGCTCCCAGGCAAGCTGGGCTATTGATTTGATGATAACAGACGATGCTGCCCTAACCAGAGTCCAATTCAGCTAAGCCCTCAGAGGGATGACTCCATTCCTGCCACACCGCTCTGCCTAGCTCAGGGCACAGTGCTGGCTGCAAGGGGGTGAGGGGGTTCAGAACACAAAGGCATTGGACAATCCCACTCATGCCACCACGTCAGCCAGGGTCATGCCTCTACCCACCACCCTCCTGCCTCCCCCTTTCCCTGTGCCTTCTCTGGCTCTGCCCCATTTCTTCTCACCCCCCAGCAATCCCCCCCCCCCCTTTGCAGCTTCACTTTGAGCTGCTTCAGGGGCTGGCCTGGCTGTTGCTATGGGTGGGGAATGAAAGGAGAGAGGCCAACATCCTCACCGAGCAGCTGTACTTTGTTCTCGGGGCTCTGGACGAGAACCGAACTAACCGAATCCAAGTTATCGTAGTTACTGCAGCCAAGCGGGCCCGTCCGGGTTTCGGTTACCTGCCAGAAACGGGGATAGTAAGAGAGCAAGTGAGGCAGGGCCTGGCGTTTGCGTCATGCCTCAGCACGTGGGGGAGGAGCCTGCAACTGAAAATACACACAGCTCTGCCAGTGCAACTTAGCCTGACCTGTACTCCTTCCTAGGCCAGCGCTGTGCTCTGTGCCCCTCTGCCCATGCCCGGCAGGCCTGACTCTCAGCACCTCCTGCTATGCCAGTCCTGGGCCCATGCAGATCTCTGGTCCCCTTCCACTCACAAGGAGGCCTTGCTGAAGTCTTTGGCCCTATTTGCATGTGTGAAGTAGGCAGGATTTGCCCTGCTGTGTTACCAGGAAGAACTTGGATGCCGGCCCGTTCCCAGCCCAGGAAGCCTAGCTCACCAGGGGAGTAGTCAGGGATGAAAAAGACCTGTCACATCCCAAGGACCATCCCCAGCAACGGCAGGGTGGAGGCCCCATCCGGCTTTAGCCAATGCTGCCTTGACTGTCCAAGCTCTGTTCTCAGCTCCTCAAGGCCAGCCAGGGCTGTTGGAGGAGCAAGAGGGGAAGGCAAACGGCGAGGAGGCAGAAATGGTGAGCGGTCGAAGAAGTAATACCAGGGTCCCGTTAATATGAAATATAAGGAACCCAGGAAGAGGCCAGAAGGTCTCCTTGCAAAATCCTGGCCCATGTGCTCTCAGGCGGCCGGGTGACCTTGGAAAGCAAATGTAATTGAGAGGCTGCAGAGCCTCATTTGTGCAAACGAGGAGCCAGCCAGGGTGTCTGCGGCAGCGTGAGAGACGGGCGACTGGGCAGCGCCAGGAGAAAGGGGAAATAATTGCGCGCTAATTGGCCTGTTGACAGAGCGAGGCTCTGCCTCCAGCCTGATGCAGCTCAGCTTCATTAGCGTGGCCAATTTCCCATAACTAACAGGAAGGCGCTCACCTCGCTCCCGCTCCGTCTACTCTCCCGGCAGGGACAGTGCCTACCAGAGAGACAGGGTTATAATTGCCAGGTTGAGCTCAGGAAGAGGACGGGGCTACACCCAACTGCAAAGTGCATCCCACTTGGCTTAGGTGTGCCATCAAGGGGATGGGGGGGACAGAGACTGGGAGAGCCCCTTCCCCAACTCCATGACACACCGGCACTATGCTCGTAAATCTCGTTAGATCCACTCAATCAAATTAACAAAGAGGGCTTCAAAGAGCAGAGAGGCAGCAGATCCAACAGCCACCAGGCTATCGCCAAGTCTATAGCAGCCGGCACTTATAAAGCACTGTTTGTCCAGAGATCTCAAAGCAGAAGGAATTTGGAGCATGGAGATTTGCCTCAAGTAACTCAGTGGCACAGACTGGACTAGTAAGCAGCTCTCCTGATTCCCCATCTCATGCCGCATCCTCTGGGCCACACTGTCGTCAGCCATTAGGAGAGAGGAAAAAAACTTGTAGTGGGGTCTACGTGGTGGGAAAAGAGAAGGTGTATCGTTAGCTTCTCATTTTCAGGGAAACAGACCAGGATGGAGGCTGAGCTGTCTTCCATATAATCCACCACAATCAGAGCTTTGCCCAGTCTGTACACAGCAGCTCTGGGCTGAGAGCTGGCGTGACGCTTTCAGAGGAAAGAGCATAGACGTAGCAGAGCAATGCTAGCGTGAGAGCATGTGCCTGGCACGGGACACCAACTCCTCAGTGCGTGCGAGCTCTCCCCACCTACAGCACGCAGATCAGAGCTCAGGAAGGGTTCACACTGGAGCCTCCCAGTCCGGTCTCCCACACGAGGAGACTAGCTTGGCTTTCCTCTCCACGACGGCGCAGTATGAGGAAGCCCAGCACTGGAATGGCAGTGGGCTGCAAGTCAGGGCTGAGGTGCACCGGCAGAGCTGGGGATGGGCCTTTTCACAACCTCTGGTTAATGTTGCCATGTGAGTCCTGACAACAGTCAATTCCCTGGGCCCCTCGCTTTGATGACGGACCAGGCCGCAGCACAAGACTGACGTGTTGGTGGGTGCTGCGGATGGCCGCCGGGCGGGCCAGTTGAATGGTTGGCGTGGAGGGGTGGGATACCGAGTGGTGGGTTTCATTGCTGGCCCTTAAGATGAAAGACTGGTGTTTTGTTTCCTGATGGCTTGTTCTCAACGGTATAAGATATCCAGGGGCTAAGCCACAAGAGCCACTATGGGCGTCAACATAGTGAACAAGGTTAAAGCAAAATAGCAACTTGCAAAGGTGTAGAACTGGCCAGAACAAGACACATCATTCAGAGGGGCCAGTGAAGACTCCCCTGCCACGTTGTGCCTACATGCCCCCACCAGCCTCCATTGTGCCAGGTGCTGTACAAACACCTAGCAAGAGACAGCCTTGGCCCAAAAAAGTTGACAACCTAAATAGACAAGCCAGACAAAGGAAGTGTGCTACTGGCCCAGGGTCACAGAGGGGAACAGGAGTGACTTGCTCAAGGGCACACAAATTCCGTAGCAGAAACCGAAGCCAAGTTTGCTAAGCCAAAGGGCAGCGCCTTGCGAGGAAGTGGTTGTCATAGGGTGACTGGGTCTGTACACCCGGGACTGATTAGCAGCTGCCCAAATGGGGTTAAAAGAAGGCACCTGGATCTTATGAAGAGAGAGTCAGGCTGTAGCAGATGAGAGCTGCCTGGGAGAGAGACGGAAGCAGCAGAGAGGAGAAAATGTTGTGGGCCCTCCCTGGGAACAGGGAGGAATGGCTAGGAGGTCAGTGGAGGAGTCAGCCTGCTGCCCCTCCTGAGCTGGAGAACCAATGCCGGGAGGCCGAAAAGGGCTGAGTCGCTGGACTGTATTGTGGGCACGAGAGTCGCGAGACTGGTCACTCTCAGGTGGGTGGCCTGGGGAGTGGGGCCCCGGAACTAAGGCAGAAAGGGACTGGGAAATGGGTGCTGGACTCTCGGGTGGGTGACCTGGAAGTGTCCCCAGAGAGGGGAATGAAAAAATCATTGAACCTTGATGTGTGTTCCTGTGGGAACTGGGAGAACAATTTTGCCGTGAGGGTTTTATGGACTATTGTGTGTGTACGTGACTAAGTTATGCTTAGAGGTGGGCCTCTGAATTGGACAGGGAGAGGAATTATGTGCTCCTTATGGCTGGACCAAGGGGAAACTGAGGCAGGAGTACCTGTCATGCTGCGGCCTGCCCCAAGAGGGGGATGTGAGGAGGGGCCACCGTGTGACACTGGCTCAGTGGTTAGGGCAGTGCAGTGGGAGTCTGGAGAAATGGGATCTGTTACTGGCTCTGCCATTGACCTGCTGGGTGACACTTCCCTCCCTGTGCTTCAGTTTCCCCTCCCACCCTTTCTCTGCCTTGTCTATTTTGATCGCAAGCACTTTGGAGGGCAGAGACGGTTCCTTACTATGTGTTTGTGCCGTGTCTGGCATGTCGAGCTGCTCCTGTAGTACGGAGAGTAAACACTGACAAGCCCATCCCTCCTGGAATGAGCCCTGGGGAGAGAACGTGCCCCTTTCACCTTTGCTATTTTTGAAAAGCTGGCACCGGAGGTGCTAAGCCTCCACCCCCTCTGGAGAGACAGGGGCACCCTCGTTGTCACCTCCCGTCCCACCCGGGGCCACCTGCTCCGCACTCACCTTGATGGCGGCAGTGGCTATCTGGATGTGGTGGAGCCTGCGCAGCGTGCTTTCGCGGTCAATGAAGTAGGAGGCGGCCAGCTGGTGCAGGGTCTCCAGGGGGACGGTGGAGCTGTTCCCGCCCCCTCCCGCCCCGATTGCTTCTGCCTTCCGGCTCAGCTTGTGCTTGTCCACGAAAATGGTCAGGGACTCTTCTCCTGCACGGGCACAGGAGCCGCTCAGCTTGCTCTGAGGATGCTTGGCTCCGCTTCCCCTCCGGTCCCCCAGCGGGCAGGAAGGGAGCCAGAACCCGTGATCCCGCTACCCCTCCGGGCAGCACATCCTGTCACCCCTCATGGCGATGCAAGCCAGCAGGGTGGGTTGCTGGGTTGCAGGGTGGGTTGCGCACCTCCAGACCCAGGAGGCCGAGCCCTGGGTCAACCAGCAGCTCCATGGCCCCTCACTCCTCGGAGGCCACCCTGAGCCGGCTCTGAGCAGCTCATCAGTGCCCAACTCGGAGGTTCAAGTCACCCTGAGACCTCCAGGAATCCCAGTTAGTTCTGAAGGGCAGGTGGGAGGGCACCGCTGGAGACCATCTCTCCATCACATCTGCCCTTCCTCGGGCTGGGGGTAGGTCCTTGTGGGGGGATTTATAGAACCAGCCTCCCTTATTAAATGTCTCACGTTTTACGGCCATGGCCCTTGCACAGCAGCCCGTTGGCAGAACAGAACAGGAGAGGCTAGCGCACAAATACGCCCCCCTTTCCCCTCTTCCCTGCGTCTCGTGTCCCTGTCAGAACCCCAGGCTGTGCTCCATGCCCTGCCACCAATGCTAAGCCACCCGGCGCTCGAGGCTTGCGGCGAACCGGTGGAATTCCTTTGGGAGGCCCAGCCACTCTTGGCCAAAGGACTGCGGCTGAGTCAGAGGAGACGTGCCCGCTCCATTCAGAACTGGAGTGTACCTTGCCTGGCCCTTTGCAGTGCTGAGACCAGTGGTAGGTGTTCACCCAGGCTGAGTGGAAACGCAGCCCCGGGATCACCCCAGAAAGAGCCCTCTAGCTTAGGGCGCTCTCGTATTTACTTGCTTGTCATGCTGCTGGTCAGACCCGTTGCTCTCAGCTGCTCCCAAAGCGACTAGTGGTTTAAGAGACCTGACTTGAGAAAGGGGCCTGATTCGCAAGAAGTGCAGAGCATCTGCCCTCTGGAAAAAGAGGCTCTTTTCAGGGATCTCAAGGTTGAGACCTCAAAATCACAAGCTCTATTGGAAGATGTTGGCTGGTGGTCACTCCGGCTGCGGAGTCTGCCACAGCGGTCCCGTGAGCAAGCAGCATGCCCAGAACTGTGCACAGCCTGCTCACGTCTCAACGCTGCTACATAAATAAGGGGGTAAAGGCCGTCACAGCCCCTTGCCTGGGCCAGATCCTCAGCCAGTGGAGATGGAGCTAACTGCACTGACACAATGCCAGTTTGCACAAGCTAAGAAGCTGCCCCCAGAGCATGACCAAGAGGGCAGCTTGTGGGTGGCACACGTGGGCACTTACCTCCCAGAGTGGCAGAGAGCAGGAAATGCGTCCCGTATTTTTTAATCAGGTTTTCCGTAATCTGTTGCAAGCTGGGCCTTCGTCCCAGGAGGCGGATGTTGCGGATGAATTCGGGGGCTAGGGGCAGCGGCAAGCTGAAGAAATCTTTCCTTTCCAAGGCCAAGTTATTCACCTTCCAGCGGGCAAACTCTCTGGAGAAAGAGAAAAGCAACCATGAACGCCAGCATCCAGGTGAGAGGGAGGAGAGTGGGGGGAACATAAACCCAAGGGCATCACCAAGGTTGCTGTGAAGGTCACGCCATGTACTGTCTTTGTCCCGCCTTCCATTATTGGTGGTGTGATGGTAGCTGTGAATGGACCCAAATGAAATTAGGGCTGGTTGTGCTAGGCACTGTAACAGACACCTAGTCAGAGACAGTCCCTGTCTCCAAGAGCTCACACTCTAAATAGACCAGAGAAATAAATAAATCATCCCTGGATAAACCATCCCTGCTGTACAGATGGGAAACTGAGGCACACACCCCAGGTCACACAGGGAGTCAGTGGTAGAGCAGAGAATTGGACCCAAATCATGAGCCTACACTGGCATGCACCACTATACAAATCCACGCACGTCTGACACAAGTCCCACATGTGCTGGAAACATCTCATTTGGAGGGAAACTGGGCTAGGGATTTTGCAATCTCACCTGGTTAGGTACACCCACAGAGAACAGAACAGATTAGGGATTTATCCAGAGTCTCTCGTAACTGGCGGTAACAGGGTATATCTAACAGGTTTAGATCCCTCCAAGGCACCTCTTGTGCGATCAGAACTCTTCTCTGATAGCAGAGAGGAGAGACTGGGATGGAAACAATTCCAGTTCAGTTCCAAGGGGGTGGAGGTGAGAGAGAGAGAAAAATGGATGGAGGCTGCATGCACAACTGCTACTCCAAAGACAAAGACGTAGCAATAAGTTGAAATGAAACAAATTCAGCCTGGGAGAAGGCCCAACGACAATGATGATGATACGCTTCCCAAGGGATGCTCCATCTCTTTGTGTCTTTAGTGTGAGACAGGACGGATGTCTTCCTATAGGATATGTACTCATTCCATCACAAGTTAAGTACCAGATGTGGGGATCACTGAGGAGCATTCAGTGGCCTGGGTGATGCAGGAGGTTGGACTAGATGCTCACAATGTTCCCTTCTGGCCTTCCAGTCTAGGAATCTACCCATCCCCTGCTGCTGAGGCATCCAGACTCATTTCATGTGTGAGTCAAATTTGAACCAGTGAAGTCCATTGATAAAAAGGCCAATCCATACTGGAAGCAATCACGGACTTCCAGCTAGGCAGCCATCACAGCCTGGGTGGAAGAGCACCTTTGAGTAGTATTTTCTCAGAGGAATTGCCCCTCTGTCATGATACCCCCCACATAATCTACCTGCAGCAGATGATGATTTGCAGGAAGCATTTACCACACTGATCTAAACAGATTAACCTGTAGGCTATCCCGGGCATTTCCCCACACCCCGGTGCAGTGAATGCTTAGGGGGACATAATCCACAGTCTCAAAGGATTGATGGGTGAATACCGCTGTGGAATGGATTGCACCTGATAACGCTTACTACCGGCACCAGCCAATGGTGCAACACGTTTTGGGGAGCGTGGCCAGGTTAACAGTGGTGCATGGGCTCAGCTGACAGCACAATGAGCCCATCTAGGAATTCTGCAGCTGAAACCTTTGCTCTGCTATGCAGCTGTGTGTATCAGCTGTTCCAGGCGGGCCGGGCATAAGTTCAGAAATGAAAAATGCACGCACAGAACCCTGCTGTTTGCTTCCATGTGCCACTCCTGTGACAGAGAGGTGGCTGGCTGGTTGATGGAGCCCACCCACTAGACAAACTAGTATTGTTCTCCTAAGGCAGTTCCCACCCTGCAGAAGGTGACAGAAAGCCTGAGCCAAAGCCCGTTGAATTCAATGGAAAGACGCCTCCTTAATGGTTTTGGTTGGTTTTCTACTAGCCCCAAAGAAAGGAGCACGATGATCAGTATTTTGGTAGCAAAGATCAGGTCCCCAGCATGATACGCATGGTACAAACATAGATTTTACAGTCTAAATGAACCAGGGTGGGAGGGAAAATAGATGCCGTGTCTTGCCCTAAGGCACTCTTCAAGTCAATAGCACAGCGGGGAAATAGAACCCAGGTCTACCCACTAAACCACACTGCTTGCTAATTATATCAGTTACAAATTAAAGTTATAAACAAACCTAGGTAATCCCAGAGCCATTAGTTATAACAGCAAGCTATTATGTATTAATGATATCTGTAATATTAATAAATTAACCATAAACGGTCTTAATTATTTATAATTGCTATGGCACCATTCAGTTACATAGGAACAGAGCTTATGATACATGAAACATCATGGGCCTGATTTTCGTTGTCTTTACGCCGTTGACTTTGTTGTCCTGATTTGGACAATGAGAGGAGACTCAGTCCCTGTTATATGGAGACTGACCTAATAAAAAGGGTTAGGAAGGCTGTGGCTCTGGCCAGTTAAAATCATTATCCCTGACACTCTGCCCCTCCATGGCTCAGATACTGAACAAGGACTATAGGACGTGGCCGTTCTCTGGGCATGCCTGAGCTAAGGGGACTGGGGTTCGAAATGTTATTGCCCGGCAAATACAGTGTTAGTGCTAACAGAGAAACAGAGCTACCCAATCAATGCCTGACGCTGCCCCCACTGACGTTGCTGGCAAAACTCCCCGCGACCTGTCTGGGCCCCATGTGGTACTGCAGTCACCGTCTGTGTCTGCTCGAGAAGGGCACAAGCCAGCAGGGTCCTCAGGCATTCCCTCCGCAGATGCAGATGTCCCCACAGCCCGGGGCTCTCCAAGCAGTGTGAGGCTGCCGTGTTGATGGTCTCCCAAGACAGGGCAATTGCAGGAATTGGGTGGCCAGAGTTGGCCCTATCTGACACTCTCCCACCCAGCGGGAGGGGATGCTCAGATGGGCCACCTCCTGGAGGTGGGAATTCTGGGAATGGAGGGGGACAGGAAAGGAAATCAGAGTTTGAACAATGGAAGTCAAACTCATCACCTCTCTTGGTATGTCGCCATCGCACCCTCCCAGCACCTCTGGAAGGTTTTACAAATGAAGAACGGAGGCAGAAAGATGAAGTCACTTGCCCAACATCACTCAGGAAGCCTGTGGCCGAGTTAAGGATTGAATCCAGATCTCCGTGTCCCAGCTCATCCTTCCTACTCAACCATTACCCTGTCAAAAGCCCTGCCGGTGCAGAGGCGTTTATACCCCCACTTTGCCAAGCGTTACACCCCCTCTCCGTATTGCGGGGCACCCTCAAGGGGAAGGAGGCTGGCAGGGTGAGCTGACGTTTGGTAAGTAACATTTCAACATCTGCAGCCTGCAAAACATGTCATAGGGTATGTGCCAAGCCCAGTTTAGCAAGACTCCTGCATCTCTGGCACTCTCTGCACTTGTGGCAAGCCTGATGGGGAGGCAATTTACCAGCCCGCTGTGTTCCCAAACAACGGCCCCATAAACAATGATCGGCCAATTTCATTCTAATCTTTGCAATTTCGCTCTAATTAAAACCAGGCTGTGGCTTTCAGCTGGTTTAATTAAGGGTGATTGGGAGAGATGGAGGGGAGTCTGGGGGGAACAGCCAGCCAGCATATCTGACATCGCTCCAGTGGCATCTGAGAGCTGCGAGATGCGGCACCCCGGGTGGTTTTTTCATTAGGTTAAATGGGCAGTGCAAGAGAAATATCGGACAGCAGACAAGCACTTGGACTGTAGCTGTGAGACGGCAAAGCCCTGAGCAGCCAAGCGTGTCCGTGCTCTCTCCCTACAATGGGTCTGGCCGAGGAATTACCACCACCTACGGCCTAGGGCTGCTCCCTCCCCGCATGCTATTTTTCCCTTTCAGAGGGAGAATGGAAGCCCAGGTTTGGTGCTTTTTGTTCGTTTTGGTCACTTGTTCTTTCCCATCACCACCATTGGGCTGTGGGCCCAGCTCTTCTGAGGCAGGGGGGGAAGGCTGCAGTTTATGCAGGGAGTGACGGGTGTTAGGGAGAGAGGAATATCACCCCCGGGGGAGGGGGGGACTGAGACGAGACTGTTGAGGGACTGAGGGAAGAAGACCAAAGGGTTTGTGTGTGGGGAGCTGGAGAAAAGCAGGGGGTGGGTTTTGGTGGAGCAAGGCCCCGTTTAGCCCACCCTCTCCCGCTTCCACCTATGTCCGAGATCCGTTCCCCTTCCAGCCCATGTGATGGCACACATCTTGGCAGAAGCCTTGTGCCTCTTGCTTGAAGTACGTGTCCCTCTGGAGTCGTCTCCCTCTGCTTTGCCCCGGGGTGGGGAGGAGAGAGGAACTTCCTAGCCCCATTTCTTCACCACAGATAAAGCCTCCTTCGTCCTGGCTGATGGGTCAGAGAGGCTGAGGCTCCTGCCTGCAGGGGCCGTGGATGGTTAGTAGCATGGACCAGGCATTGCCACCCTATCCTGCCTCACCTGCAGCTGTTCCCACCTGAGTATCATCCCTCCCTCCCCACCCCCCCAAGCTCCCACTGTTCCAGAGAGGCTCTTTAGATCCAAGTGCAGAAGGCTCTGTCAGGCAGAAGTGGCTTAGTTGGGTCTGAATTTGCTGTTGTGCTAGCAAAACAAATCCAAAAGCTGCTGATTGATGGTTGATTACATGCCTCAGAGGAGCTGAGAGACAAAGGCTGCCTTAACCCATGTGGGTTCTTTCTTCCTGTCCCACCTCCGTCACCAGCATTTACTCCAGAGACCTCTGGGTCCCACAACAGTGAGGTAGCAGTATGCAGGCAAGGGTGGTGGTGGCGAAAATAAATTCTCTGAAGGCACCAGCATTCATAACAACAGGCTGATTGCAGCACTGGCATCAGCTGCTTTGTTTGTTATCAAAAAGGGCCTTGTAGAAGCTTTGCTTTTATCTGTCTTTCAAAACCCATCTCCTTGGCTGTGAGGGTTTTGTTAAAAATATAGAGATATTATTTTAGGGACAATTAGGTTCATTCTGATGCTCATTAAAGTGAGAAACTGACAGCACTGATTAGAGGAAGGCAGAGTGTTAGGCAAGCAATGTGCAAGATTCCCACGCACGCAGCTCTGCCAAAGCTCTTCCATCATGACCTACGGAGCCCCCTGCTATTCTAGTCCTAAGTTTTCTGCTGGCTAGAAAAATCTGATGCATCTAATTGTGCGGGTGCATGGGAGGAGGAAGAGAACAGTGTGCATCTGAATGGCCTCTAGAGGTTAAAGGCTAGGGTGTTATTAATCAGCAAAAGCAACTGGTGTCATTGCCCCCATCTAACTGGAATTGTGACCGTTTCCAGTACAAGCCTCCTCATCTAGAGATGACCTTCAAATAATAGCTCTCCATGCCACGCTGTTCATCCATGACTAATGCAAGAGCCGGCTGAAAAATGGTAAAGATGTTTTTTTGAGTCTTTGCAAAATTTTCTAAATAATTTTTCTTCCCAAGGATTCAAAAGGTTTTTTCATTGCTTTGAAATCTTTTGTGACTATCTGTACAAAAATTATTTTAGTTTCAAAACTTTTCACTTCCCTCCCCCCCAAGTTTTTGGGGGCTGGGGTGTGCTTTGTTTTCATTTTTGCTCTCTCTCTGTCTTCCATTTTGCCACTAAATAAGAGAAGAATAAAAGAGGGAAATAAGGGGAAAAATGAAAACTTGGAAACGTCTGGGTTTGGGATTGTCCAGAAAAATGGAAAATTTCAACAACAAAAAAAGGAAAACCAATCGTTTTTGAAAAGAGCCTTATGGCATGTGATATTTACATACATGTAATATGCTACATATAATACAGCATACTGTTTGCACAGTGTCTAGAACAATGGAGTCATGGTCCGTGACTATTGCAATATAAATAATTACTAGACCACAAAAACCTATGTTAAGAACATTTAAGGTTGCAAAGTCAAGTGCTCAAAAGTTAGGAAATGCCAGAATTGATTGCCTGTCACCTTAATTTGGCCCCCTGGTGTGTATGCATTATGATCCAGTCTTTAATTATGTGATCACATGATATCTTCCCCCCGCCCCTCCCCGGCCTCAGGAGTCCTGTCTTCTTCAATCCACAGAATGGACATGGCTCATAGAATAAACAACTACTCATCGTTTTATTTTGTCTTCATTGTTCAATGGGTGGCCCCAGGTCTTATTTACTGCCCCCTATTCAAACCCTGCTCGAAGGACAGAATTATTAATTTCCTCATGAGCTTCTCTGTGGTATGCCTCATTACAGTATCTGAGTGCTTCACAACGTTAATTAATTTATCTTCACAATACCCCTGTGAGATAAGGGAGTATTATCCCCATTTTACAGATTAGGAGCACACAGACATTAAAGTAAAAAGTATCCACTAATTTTAGACACATAGGACCCAGTTTTTCAGAGTACTTAGCATTATATATAGCACATGGTATGTTTAAAGCATGGCTCCCATTGACTTCAATTGTAGCTGTGCACTTCTGCAAATCGGAACACAGAATCGCACGTCGAGCAGCCAGAAAATGAGGAACACACACTTAGTGGCCCTCTGTGACAAACTGGATTTAGGTGACTTGCCCAGCATCACACACAATCTCTGTGGCAGAGGCAGGGATAGAATCCCATTCACCAGGGCAGCATTCAGCTGCCTTAACCAGGAGACCATCTTTTCTCTTCTTGCAATCCCCTGCCTCCTGCATTACACACCTTCCAACTTCGGCAACAAATGAGGCAAGATTCTACAGACAACAGCCTCCTTCACTACACAACATGATTCGTCTCCAGGGAAGATCCATGAAGTGCACCAAATGAGGCAAGGGTTTTGTGGAAAAAAATGGTCTGTGATCCTGTCATTAACAATGGTATCATAATGCATGTGCACAAGGGTGCCATATTAAGATTACATACCAAATTTAATTCTGGAATTTCCTAGTTTTTGAGTCCTTGACTTTGCAACCCGTGTAGTTTTTGTGTGTGTAATTTCCTGGGTTTTTAAAAAAGCAAACTGAACAAAAAGAAATTCTATCATGTAGCATCTTATTGACACTCCATATGATTCATGTCACTCTAACTTCACTCCTGCGCAAAATACTGTAGTGGCTAATACGAGACTCAATTAGTAAAGAACTAAAGGAGGGTAATGGAAAATAGATCCTGTAAATCTAACCTGGATGTCTTTTTCGATGAGATTACAAGTTCGGTTGATAAAGGTAAAAGTGTGATTTCTGTAAGGTTTTTTACTTGACACTGATTTTGATTAAAAAAATAGAATGATACCAAATTAATATGGCACACATTGAATGGATTAAAAACTGGCTAACTGATAGGTCTCAAATGTAACTGTATACGAAGAATCAACATCGAGCGGGTGGGTTTCTGGTGAGGACCCGTGAGGATCAGTTCTTTTCCCCACACTATTTAACATTTTTATCAATGAGCTGGAAGAAAACATAAAATCATCACCTATAACGTTTGCAGATGACGATCTCTCTCTGGGGCAATACAGCTCCATGTTGCCCCTCAACGCAGGCCACTGTGCCATGCACCAGCCTTCTCTATCACTGGGAGAATGACAGGCTAACCACCTTTCACTGCTGCGCAAAAGTGCGTTGAGAGGCTATGTTCTGGGAACTGGCCCAGCACTCAGGGATGCTCAGATGGCTAGGCGATGGACATGCAAAGTGTTATTGTTGGAGCTACAAATGCTATTGCTGCCTATAAAATTGTCCAGCCCTTTATCAAAGTCCGTCATGCTGCCTGATCTGCTCCTGCAAGACTCAGCTCCATAGGCCAGCTCTGCCATAAGCACCAAGAAGAACCTGTCCCGTTTGTGCTACATATGCAAGCAGGTTGGCCTATAAATAGAACGCCTTTCCAAGCACTCTCTGAAGTCCCAGCAAGGTTTGACGGCAGTGCAGGGGTATTTGCCTTCCTATATTTCCTTTTTCTTTCTCCATCATATTTCACTTTGGTTCAACCCACTTGTGCACTGAGCTGACTGCTCTGGATTCCTAGTCCTGGCTCGCTACTGAGCCCATCAGAATTCATCCTGCTCTTGCTGTGGGATAAGCTCTGTGCCAGCTGAATACTGCCAAAGGGCTTTGCACTTTGGCTACTATGCCTGCTGCCTCCTACCACCTCTAAACTGACCTGCCCTCTGCACTCCCTGGGATATCCCCAAGAAAGCATTTCGGGGTGGTTGCTGTTCCCTCGGCATCCCCTGAGTGGCACATGGGCACGGACGAGCCAAGAATCTGGCTTGCTAGTTTTATTTATTTCTAGTACCAGGAAAGGCTAGAGGCTGCAACCAGATCAGAGCTCCACCGTGCCAGACCCATGGGGAGAGGCAGTTCCCGCCCTGAAGAGCGTCAGGTCTAAACAGCCTAGCTTACAATGTCCACGTCTGATTGGGACAGTCCTTGTGAGTCACCAGAGTTAATGCAGCTGTGAGCAAACAAATGAACACAATACATAGAAACCCAAGCAGGGATCTAGCATCACCAGACAGGCTTTGAGCAAAAGTGGTTCAATTATTTATGACAGTATTTCCCAGTTAACTAGCTTTGCCTCTTATCTGGCTGAAGCCCCAACATGGTCGGTTGAGTGACGCAAGAGGGTTAGCATGGGTCGGTTGTGTTTGCTGTGGTAATTCTTTGGGCGTAATCTAGCACTGGCTTCAATGAATCTGATCCTTTTTATTTAAACTGCAAACCAGGGGCCAAACTCTACTTGCAGATGTGAGGGTGTCATTCACAAGGGCAGCGTTTGGCTCCGTCTGGGTGATCCTCTATGATTCTCCCCTGGGGTGATGTACGAATGACAATCGGCACAGCAGAGTTGGGACGGTGCTTCCTGAGGGTCAGGGCAACGTGCCAGGATCTGTTGGGAGTCACCCTATTTGTTAGAAGGGAGAGTCGCCCCATTGGGGCTTATGTGGGAATTAAGAGGCAAATGGTACCCCTATCTGAGCAGATCTGTTATATTCCACTAGAGGACGGTGATGCACACACGTGTGCGCACATGCATGCATGCATGTATACGACAGCTCATCATATTTTCCTTCCCCACCCACTCTCTCTTTTCTCTCCGTCTGCTCCAGGGCCTTCACCTCACCCTTGTCAAGACACAGCCCGCTAGGGAAGGAACACCAGCGCCCCCTCTCACCTGTAGATCCTGTACCTGGTGGTGAAACCCTGCCGATAGCGCTCGGCAAAGTCGCTGTACTCCTGGGCTCGGTGGAATGGTCCCCGGTTGGTGAGCAGCCAGTCCAGCGGCATCTGGCCAGGGGAGGAGGAGGAGGCATACTGGTCAGGCACCGGGTCAATGTCGGTGGCAGCAACCAACCCCCAGCAGCACAGACTCAGGACCGACAGCGCTGATGCCCATGGGACCGTCAGCCGGAGCCCTTTACGCTGAGCGTCGCGCTGCCACCTCATGCTTCTCCCACGCGGCTGGCTCCCTCATTCTCTCACCACTCTCTCCCCTGTTGGTGCGCCTTCGGGACCGCCGACACTGCAATGGCACGAGGGGAAAGGAGAGTTCAGGAGTAAGACCAACAGGCAGAGAACCCATGGGTATTCTCCAGGCTGTTATGCTGGACACCAGGGAGAAATGCATGGCAGGCAGAGAGATTGCTCTGAAACCCTTCTGCGATAATGACACTCTGGCTCTTTCTTCTTGTCTGAGTTTTGCCCTTTTCAGTGTGTTTGAGGCTGGTGAAAGGTGCTGGGCTGACCGGACGTTGGACTCCAAAGTCCTCCCTTTAACAGAACAGGTACCACATGGGCAATTTCATTACAGGCTTCCCCTCACACCGTCCCACCAACATCCCTCAGCTCTGATCTGGGAGGAGCAGTGCCCATGAGCAGGGAGAATTCCTTCTCTGCAACCTGTTCTGGCCTTGAGCTGTGGCTGCTGACAATAGTGCCACAAGTCTCAGCTGTGTGATGAAGATTTGGGTGGCGTGGAGAAATGCAAAGGGAGAAGGTGCAGGGCTCCAGGACACAGGGGAATTCATGGTTCTTGGGGACAAAGCTGCAAAATGTAATACCAGTTTTACAGATTCCCCCTCACCCCCACCCCCATTTCATCCAGTTCACCAAATGCGCATCGCATGTGGGAAACATTGGCTGTTCTCCTCCAATCCCTCTGTCTATGGCAACCCTCCAAAATAGGCATGGCCCAAAGCAAGCTCCTTGTCAGTCCCTCCACAAGGCCTATTTTGCAATGGATCACTATGGATGTCACCTCGTGGGGCAGCTCCAGTGGAGATTTCAACAGGCTTCCATGGAGTTAGGGATCGAGACCTAGCATCATATCGCGGGATGTGCATTCCAACCGCATGGAACCATAGCTGTTTGCTTTGGGACCAGTTCTCTTTTGCATCACGATATCCCAAACCACAACCAGCTACTACTTCGCTCCTTAATTCCGTGGCTCCTGTCCCAGCCCTCCCTCCTTTGCTGCATGGATGCTCCTACCCGCTGGCTGGATCTGCCATGCACACCAAGGCATGGATTCATGTGCTCTGGATTGGGTGCACAGTGCAGAGGACTGCTATCTTTCTTTCTGTACAAACCTACTGTGCCCAGTTTATTCCTTTGGCCTGAGGTTGTGATTGTCGAGGAAATGAAATGTTCAGTAACAGCGAGGGGAACAATATATCAGCATCACAGCAGCCTGGTTGCCAAATCAGCTAAACAAAAAAGAAAACCCGGACAGATAGAAAAACCAAACAAAAAAATAAACTGCTGAAGAAACATGTATCCCTTCCAATCAAGGCCAGAACTCTGCAGATCAAAACTTCCCGTTAGGCACCAGAATAAGTGCTGAGAAAATCTGGCCCGGCCCCCATGGGAGCAGCTCGGGGCATGTGCTTTGGAAAGGTCCCCCTCAAGTGAGGATGCTGAGCTCTTGACAATTTGGTCCCGGGCGTCTTCTTTTCCCAGGGCTGGCACCTGAGATCCAGTCCAGGCAGGCAAAGAAATGCTATTTCACGCCCATTTCCCAAGTGAATTAGCATATAGTGCAGAGAGGGTAAAGTGGGAGCCAGGAGCCCCCTTAGCTGTCTGTGTGATAGGGCAGCCTGTCTCTTTAAGGGTCCAATTAGCCCCATCTGTGCCATAATCAGTGCCTCTCAGCCTGAGGAGGTGGGACTCATGGGGCCAGGTGTGGTGAACAGCTGGGCTCTGAGAGAGCACTGTTGGAGCAAACTGTGGCAGAGGCTGCAGCAATCTGGTGCCTCTGGCCAAGTTGTGGCAAGCACAGGGAGCAGCTTAGGTCCCTGACATATGGTCTGCAAGAAGCAGGGAGGCCCCTAGGAGAAGCTAGTGGGCTCCCTGAGGAGAGAAGGCAGTGGGGGGAAGCTACTAGGAGAAAAAGTGCCCTGCTAAAGGGCCAAGAACTCTGCAGGCCTGTGGGAGTAGAGGTTGAAGAGCAGGGAACTCCAACAAGTGATAGACTGAGAGAGACTCCAGAGGAAGCATTTTCTGGAGACTGGCTCATGCTAAAGGAGCCAGGAAAGCTTTCAAGATGGCCCACAAAAGGCAGAGAACTAAGACCAGAAAGTGGATGGATGAATAAGAGTCCTGTTATCCTCAAAAGGGACGGCACTTGAAAGGTGACCTGGCTGGAGGGCTGGGCCACAGAAGACCCAGACTGCTGCAGAACCAGATTGGCTGACAACTGGGTGGTGCTGAAGTAGAAGAATCCCTGCAGGGCTGTGTCCTGGCTCAAGGAGGTCCTTTGGTGGTGAGTACCCCCATTAGAGGGAAAGACTTCGTTTACACTGTATTGGGTCTGCCAGCAAGGGGTCTGATACTGGGGCAGCCTTTATGAGAGAGTGCAGTCCCCCATCCACTGGCTGGATGGAGTGACTGGGCCAGCATTTTGCTCATAACCAGAGCTGATTTCAAACCCTCATGGCCCACTGGCAGGGAGTGAGCCAACAGGGTGCATGCTGTGGTGGATTCAGTGGGAGGTGTGGTGACCCTGTCTCAGATCCAAGTCTTGTTGGCTGGTAACAGACGTTCCAGATGGGATTGTGGTGCCCATCCAGAATAGATGCTGGGTAGGAGCTTTGCTTTGCGCGTCAGCATTCTGCTTGTTCGATGGGGTTGGCTGAAGAGAGTGAGTTAGATTCTGCTGAACCTTGTGGCTGTGGATAGAGCATTTTTGCCTTATTAGCATTTTTTCTCAGGCAGTGAAGGTTTAAAAATATCTACAAAACAAAGCAGAGTTCAAAGTCAGCACCAACACTTTTGACTTGACTCTTTTTTTAGCTGAATAAATGTGGGGTGTAAAAGTACATAGTTAGGACATTAAGGAGGCACTTGTTGGTCATGCCCACCCTTGTGCCAGAGGTCTACGAAGCTGCTATTGTCACCGTGGTGGTGTCTGCCAGGGAGAGGGGTTCTAGCTATGGGACAACTTGCCAGAGGAATCCAGATGCTGACTATCTTTAGGAAGCACTGCAAGGCTGTCATCTTTGAAAAAGCCTTTCCACTGTAAGCGACACTCACAATTCAAACACTTTTTAGTCCTAACCCCCTTCCAACCCTCCTAATAAGCCAAAACCCTAACCCAGGCAGAGCTCTGCCCCAGTAAAGGGAGAACTGCCAGAGACTCCATGAAGTCTGCTCTTGATTTTATGTGGAAGATGCTGAGATACCACCATGATGGGTGGCAGATAAGAGTTTTCAAAACAATTCCTGCTTCCTATGACTCATCCCAAGGCTCTTTTAATGGTGCCAGGAGATTTTGGACAACCTAAGCTCCAAACAACAAGCCCTTGTCTGCCTGGCTGCTTCCTGTCTGTCTTAGGGCTTTTCTGGCAGGTGAAGTCAATCCAATTGGTAGATGATGACAAACTGAAGGTGCAACAAACACACAGGAGATATTCAAACTATCAAGTGACTGGGCAGATTAGTGGCTAGGGTACAAGGCTAGGAGTCAGGAGACTTGGTTTCCATCCCTGGTTCTGCCTCTGAGCCAGTGTGACTTAGCCAAACCCTTTCCCGTCTCTGTGCCTCTACTTCCCCATCTTATGACTAACAATACTTCCCTTCCCCCAGAGATGGATGGATGGATGACCCTTGTATACAAGAGCTATTATTATGGGTGTGGCAGGAGACAGAAGGATTTTGGTACCAGTAAGTGTAGTGTCCAACACCCTAGGAAAGGAAATAAACAGTATAGATATAGACTGGAGCCATCAGATTCAAGAGAGTTTATTTACAACCTGCCTTCTTAATACTGTCCTAATGTTGTTTCCCATCTCTGAGCATGTGGGATGGGGGTTGAAGGCTGGGAGGGGGAAGTGTCCCTGGAGGCGAATCTCTCTCTCGAGGAGTGGCCCACACCATGTAAGGGCTTTTGATCTACTGTTCTAGCAAAATATGTTCCCCATCAAAACCATCTGGGCAACTCGATGATATTCAGAATCATTTCCATATGTTTAGAAAACTTTCTTGTGAGTCATGAGCAACATTTACAGCAGGCAGATGCTCGATCTCGCACGGCGCTGCCAATGCATCTCGCTCCTGATCTGAAGCCCCACTGAGATGCCAGCCCTTGGCCCCATGCAGCTCTAATAATACATCTCCATTATTACCAGCGGCAGCCCGGCCGTTCCAATGCCAGCCCCTCTCGCAGCTCTACTAATGCATGTCAATCACAGCCTGCAGGATCCCCGCCACTCATCGGCCTGGGCCTCCACACGGCTCTGCTAATGCGTGTCAATCGCCGCTTTCAACACCCCCTACTAGCCCAATTCAGGGGCCCTCGCAGCTGTTCTCCTGAATCAACCATATCTTTGATGCTGCCTGTTGTGCTGTTCCTCCCTCCAGCTCTCTGTCGTTGCGCTTCATTTCTGACCTGCGGCACCCCCAGCTATCTCAGTCCCAGGCACCCACAGATCGACCGGTGTGACTCAGTCCTGGCCTGCAGCCCCCTGCTGTTCCAGCCATGGGCTCGTCCGATGAGGGGTTGCTAAGAGGAAGGCTCAGCATCTGAATCACCGGTAGCCAAAGGAGAGCGTTCCAAGGCGCTGGCACCGCAGCTGTCACTCTCCCAAAATGCCGAGGCTTCCCCTGATGCAAACACCTGGATAAAGGGGGTAGCTGGGGGGAGGAGTGGCGGAGGGCATGGCTGTAGTCACCCTCCACGCACAAGGATGGCTGTTATCTAACAGCCTGGTGCATAGGATTAAAGGCCTAGAATCTCTGGCCTCCCAATACCTTTGCTGGTATTTTTGGCTGCCCATCCAGAGGATGACTTTTCTAATGCCACTTCCCGCCCCAGGGGCATTTCTTCCTGACTGCTGGGCTTGCAATGCGCTAGCAGCTGAGGTACAATCCTCTCTCCACTCCAGCCATCTTTGGCATGGGCCGAAGCCCACTGAAGTCAATGGAAAAATGCCCACTGATTTCAAGGGGCTCTGGGTCAGGCTCTGTGTTCACTCCCCCTTGCTGCTCCTCCTCCCTCTCTGTAGGTCTGAGCCAGGCACCCTCAAGACCCATTGACTTCCTTGGGATGTTCTGGCGCAGAGCACCTCTCAGGATCAGGCTCTCTCTGGGGATCTGGCCAAGAGTCCGTTAGCTCAGGGCAGCTCCCCACCATCAATGTGATGCCCAAATCTCAGAGGTGGGGACAGGCAGGGAGGCTTCCCAGTGCTGGGGCAACCGGGGGCGGGGATGCCGGAGGAGGAGGGAAAGTCAAAGGTGATGGGAGACCGACACTGGGATGTTTCAGGGCCCCTTGTGAGAGACAGAGAGAGAAGCAGGGGCCTCTGGAGGAGAAAAGGAGGCTCTTCAAAGGAGGAGAGAGATCAAGGGTGTAACGAAGCTGGTGACTCCTGGACATGCTGCATGGCAGAAGAGGGAGCAGAGCTGACTCTTTCTCTGAGAATTGGCTGATTTTTTTTCAGAGACTCCCATCACTTTCTGATCCTGTCTTTCCAACATGGAAGCAATTCCTTTCCCAGTGGCTCGGTGTGCGTCTGTCCGTCCCTCCCACCCTTCCTCCCTGCAGGCCCAGTAGAGCGATCAGACACTGACCAGGATTCTAGTCTTGCTCATGTATTGTCACCATAATTCTTCACTACATTCCAGGGGCAGTGCCTTCCTTGCTGGTGATGATGCAGGAGCCAGAAAGGGCCTGAATGTGAATCCTTTCATTACCGGCAAGCAGTTACTACCAATACCAAGTGGCCATCCATCACTGGTCAGGCCCAAAAGACTCTTGAGATTGGCTTAAAATCAGGAGATTTCAAAAAATAATCAACTGGGAGGTTCTCTTTGTTTTTTCTTTTAACCTTTGGGGGGCACTCTGATCATGTTGTCCAAGCTTTTCTCCTCAAACACTGGGGCTAGAAACTTATTTATTACTGAAAGGAGAGCTCAGATTCTCCCATAGTCACCTGAGTCCAGGAACTGGGGTTTCAGTAACTCAGGAATAGCTCATTGGAGTCAGTAGGAATCACTGCTCATCAGTGTAAGAGGTTCACAGCCAGGCTATTATGGATCCTGGGCAGAGGCTGAGCAGCTATCTCCCACACACACAAATCCCTCTTCCTTGTAAATCGAGCAGAGTTAGTTCTGGAGTTGCTGGAAGACAATAAATGGTTGATTTTTGTTGTTTGGGGTGGGTTTTTTTAAGTCCCCTTTCAGCGCAGTGCCAAACTTTAAAAGAATCAGGCCCAGTACATCTCTAACAAGTTGGACATACACTAGTGAGTGAAAAAGAGTTTGAAAAGCTGGCCTAGTGGATCAAGTATCTGCCTCGTATTTGAAAGGTTCTGAGTGCTGTGACGTTTTTCTAAGGTGTGGCTAGGAGTATTCTACCCCAGGCTTTTTCATAGCTCCGAGTGCCAGGATGACATTAACCAATGCCCTCCAGGAGAGAGCTACTGGGCTCTATGGCAGCCTCCCAAAGGAAGTGGCAGAGACCCTGTTGCTAGTGATTTCCAGCTGGCTTGGTCAAAGCGCTGGAGAAAGGGCTGTATAGAGAGAAACCCTGCATTGGCCCCCAAGGATAAGAATGAAGAGAAGTGCCTGACACATTCTCTCCCCTGTTTCTGTGATTCCAGGGTCTGACCGTCCCTCTGCAGAAATGGGAAATAGTTGTGAAGCCTGACTGCAAAAGGCTTGAGAGCCATGCTGGCCCTGTGAGCTGGAGCTGGACCTGGACACATGGCACCAATTCTCCTGCTCCGATTCAGTAGCCCAAAGCCCTGGTTGCTCTTCTCCGTGCGCAGCCTCATGCATTGTTGCCTGGGGCCACTGCTCTTACGAATGCCCAGGGGCTCACTGCAACTCTGTTGCCCTAAGGCCATGCAGCTGCTGTCCACTAGAGACAGTGCTGCTGGGGGAAGGATCCCTTCAGGGCTTATGCTTCACCTGCTGTTTTGCTGTGGCTTCTGCATGTGCAAACAAGGAGCGGTTCTCCCCTCCTGTGGGCCCATGGGCACTGAGCTCCCCTGGCCCTGCTGATGCAGCTGAATGGAAAATGTAACAAATAATTCACTACAGTGATCCCCAGGGGCCCAGCAGCAGGGAAAAGGAGGAAGTAAACATACCAGTGATGGTGTATGGTGCTGGCAGATGGTAACAGGGCGGTCCTGTGGCTTCCCCAAATCCCAGCTGGACAGAAGAGGTCTGGTGGCTTTTAATCTTTAACCTTTTCAAAGGGAATGAGGACGCAAGGCCAGAGTCTCAAAGGTAGTTAGGCTGCTAAATGGAATCAGTGGGAGTTAGGCACCTAAATACCTTTTGAGGGTCTGGGCCTAAGAGACTGGGGGCTCGATCATGCGAGGTGGTAAGGGGAGCTTGGCTCCCACTGACTTCGGTCGATGCGGAGGGTACTCCATCAGCAGGATGGATGGAGTCCTTGCCAAGTAAAGAGTGAGCTGGGACCAGAGCTGTATGTGTGACTGCACTCCAGGGCAGAGAGGAGTGTCTGTCTCTCTGACACTCACCGTTTGCATGGACTTCACTGCAAATCCTTTCTGTCCCCTTATGCTCGGCTTCCTTTCCTCCTCCCTGCTTTGTTTTAGGGGAGCCGTGACACGAAGTGAGTGATCAGAGGGCAATCTGGCGCTGGCTGGAATGTCGGCTCCTGTGACCTGCTGGCACTGAACTTTGGGGTGTGTGTGTGTGTGTGTGTGTGTGTGTGTGTGTGTGTGTGTGTGTGTGTGTGTGTGTGTGTGTGTGTGTGTGTGTGTGTGTGTGTGTGTGTGTGTGTGTGTGTGTGTGTGTGTGTGTGTGTGTGTGTGTGTGTTACTGAAATAGGGTCCCCCCTTTTGCAGAAGGGGTTGCAGAACAATTTGCAGCTTCCTTGAGCTGAGCAGAGCCCAGGTGGCCTGGAGGCGGCTAGACTCCCACAGAGGTTTTGGGTCCCATTTTCCTTTCATTCACACCACGAGGTATCAGTCCATGGAGCTGCTTTGGTGTGAACCTCAACCTAAGGCCTTGTCCATGCTAGCACTTATGTTGGGAAAACATTTGTCACTCAGTGGGGTGAAAAATTCACCCCCTTGAATGACACAATTTTTGACAGCATAAACCCTTGTGTGGACAGTGCTAGGTTGATGGGGGATGTTCTCCCACTGACAAAGCTACCGCTGCTCGATTAGATAGTTTTATTATGTCAGTGGGAGAGCTCTCTCCTCTTGACATAACGTGGCTACACAAGCGCTCTTACAGTGGCATAGCTGCCCCGCTGCAGCTGTGTCGCTGTAAGTTTTAAATGTAGACTAGCCCTAAGTGGGAGGAGAATCAGGTGCTGGGATTTTAGTTGCTCTCAGAAGCAATTAGAGCAATTCCCTCTATATTTTCATGGTCCTGACAACTCCTTCGTTGAGGTGGCAGCTTTGCAAAGTCTCCACATATGTGTTTGGCCCAGAATGCTGTTCTCCTGACACTAAGTGCTGTGCGTGTTCTTGAGTGACCATTAACTAGCTGATGCATTGTGACAGCTGTAAGTTCTTTAATAAGCTTGCATGCTCTCCTTCATTTGCTAGGACCAGGATCTCCAGAGCTGGGATCAGGGTGAAGAGTCACTGATCAGAAATCAGGGCTGAGTCCTGTAGTCTCTGAATAAGAGACGGGCGAGTATTTTCAGTATCCAACACAGAACTCCACATAGGAAGACACTCCAGTCTCCCCAGCCTCTAGCCTTGCAATGCTATAGAACAGAAGGATGACCCAGTGGCTGGGGACCTGAGTTCAATTCCCTGCTCCACCCCAGACTGCCTGTGTGCCCATGGGCAAGTCACTTAGCCTCTCTATGCCTCAGTCCCCTTCGTACAATAGAGATCATAGAAGGACTTCACAGAGGTGATGTGCTAGCTTGATTGCCTAGCTCCCTGCTGGTACAAGGTCTATCTAGAGCCATCAGTACCCTGGTGGTGCCTTGGCCCACCAAGGATTTTCATTCATTCCTTGCTGTTCATAAAAAACATGTTGTCCTGTGTCTCTTGTGGAACTGGATGCTGTGGGAGGCCCACGTGCAGAGCCCTTGGTACCCACTGGGAATAGATCTCCATGGCATGCTTACATTCACATAAAGCAGGCAGTGCCTTTCCCTTAGAAGGCAGATATGTTCATCACTGCATCTCCCATGCCTTCCCCACACAGGATCTCAAAGTGGGGAATCTACTGGTGTCCAGTCCTGGGCATGCAGTGTGATATTGCACCGGCTCCAAAGTTTAGTGAGTTGTGATTACAATCCTTTGTGGGCCTGGTCTAAAGCACACTGCAGTCTTAGGAAAGAATCCCATTGACTTCAGTTGGCTTTGGATTGGGTCCTATGGAAATCGTTTCTTTGCAGAGTCTAATTTTTCTTTCCCCTTCCATCACATGCTTGTTACTGCAGTACGTTCCTGGTGCTAGGCTGTGCCGGTTGCTCTGATCTTTCTGTCAGGCTGCTGGGTGCCAGGCAGTTGGACTTGTTTGTTTTCATGGGGGGGAAAGGAGTGCTGAGTGTTTTGAAAATACATGCAGCTACACACACTCTTTCTTGCACGCACACACTTACAAGGATGCTTTACCCTAGGGAAAGGGAGGCAAATTTTGGGCCTGTCAATACCTCTCTTTAATCCTTTCTCTGCTTCTCAAATCAATTCCCCACAGAATATTCCTCCTATAAATGGATACTCCATGTACAGTACTTTGCTGTAGGCAGCTTCTCCAGAAGTGTCTGGGGGCTGTGCCATGACCCACAATGTCTGTCTGTAGTGCTGAGTGCAAAGGCTACTCTCCCTCCCCTGATGTGCTTCCTCCTGCCCCCCGCCCCTCCCCCCAGATGGATTTCACAAGGGGCAGGGCATATAGGGACCAGAACGAGGGCCAGAATTGGTCCTAGTGGGTGTGCATCCCTTCTTACTGCTGCACACTCTCTAAGCCTCCTAGATCAAAGCCAGGTGCTACAGATCTTCAAGGCTGCTGGTTAACATCCAGGTAGACAGTGGGGATAATAGAATTTAGAGATGGAAAAAACCTATTAGGTCATCTTTCCCCCGTTGTTCCCTCTGCTACATTCTCCAGTGCTTTGTCTAGCCTAGCTTTCAAATGACTCAAGCAACGGGACTCCAACTGCTTCCCTTGGGAGCCTAATCCACGGTCTAATAGATCTGATGGATAGGAAATCTTTCCTGATCTCCGCTTTAAATTTTCCTTTGCTTAATTTCACCCCATTACTTCTGCTTTTACAGTCTGCTTCTCTCTCCACCTCTCCCCAGCCAGTCCCCCAGCACTGACATCAGAGAAGCTACACTGATTTACACCAGCTGAGAATCTGGCCTGCCCTACCTAACTCTGTGTACCGATTCCTATATTTTATCTGTCCCCAGCTGCATGTTCTTCCTTGACACCGTGAGATGCCCATCTGTTGTCAGGAAGATGCCCCTGGATTATTTTTGTTATCAAGCTGATGCTCTATCAGTGAGAATCCAAATGTCCTGGTCCCCAGAGGGGGGTCTGTCTATCTTGGAGAAGGAGCGGAGAGGACTGCTGGTATCTGGCTGCAGGAGGCATTCTCCCTGTACCCCCCAAAAAGGAAGGGGGACCGGCGGGAACTCAAGCAGTCTACGTGCCATCTCCTGGAGAGATCTGCGCTGGCTGACAGAACGGGGCGGGGCAGAAGATACAGGAGACCAACAGAAAAGGAGATAGGCAAGAAGGGAGGGGCGGGGGCTGGTCGTTCTTAGCAGAGTTGCATGCTGGGTTTACATGGGTTAGATACCCTGAGTGCATACAGACATCCACCCCAGCTCCTGTCAGCAGGGTCCATGTTAGCAAAGTGCCCAATTGAGGCTGCCATAATCTCCCTCCTCTGCAGGGCCAAAAATGGGGGCAGTTTTGGCCAAGCAGAAGGCAAGGCTGGGGCAGTTTGGGGACTAACACAGCCGGTTTGTGGCCCCCCCAATGGGTAGACTTCCTAGGTAAGCCTGACCCCATAATCCCCAAGAGATGGAGGGCAAGGCAGGTGAAGCATGGCTGCATGAAGTGAGCTCGGCGTGCTTGTACCTCCCTGCACCACTCTAGCCCCACTCATCTACTGATGGGCCAGGACCGAGGGGGTAGATAAGGTAAAGTCAGGGGTGTTTGCTCTATCAGACCTCTCCCATTACCTTTTCCAGCTGTGCACTTGCACCCTCAACACGTAGGTGTGCTCTGAATGCTCACCAACCCTCCGGTCAGTGCAACTTGGCTGCTCTCCCAGGCTTGCCCCTGTCACTTGCATGCTTGTCGAGCTCCCTGCTGCACCAGGCTGCACATGGCTGTATCTGGCCCAGACCTTGGGAACTGAGGGCCCGTTGTTCTTCTGGAAACAACCGTTGGGGGGCAGAGAGGCCTTGACACTGTTCAAAGGTGGTTGGGAGCCCTGTGCGCTGCCCAGGGCCCTAGTGCTATCGGGAAGGAGACAGACAAGCAGGATCGTCCAATCTCTGCAAGGCTAAGTCCGAGAAGTTAGCTGGGGCTGGACCTTGTATTTATCTGGGTCTCTGAACCATGTGACAGCCTCGGAGTTGGGTTCTCTCTCTGGCAATGGGGATAACAGGTAAACCATGCAGAGGAACCTTACAACAGCCTATACTACCACCCGCCTGCATCAGAGAGAACTGGCCTTGTGGAGGGCAATGGGGAGCACATCCAGATCTGGAGATCCTCCCCCTGGTTCACCCTTCTAGTCTCACCACCTATTACATTATCCCCTGGCTCATCACAGTCACCCTGCCTTCACAGCCCAGAGGCAGCTGAGCTTCACAAACAGGGGGTTCACAGCCAGAGGGGGATTGGAGCCACAGTAAGTGCATGGACCTACTTGTGTGCAGGGATGAGCCTATGGCAGATTTGCTAGGCAGCCCTGCCTTCCCCAGCCGGAGATGTCCCAGGTCGTGGAATACTCAGACCTCCCCCCTCACCCCAGATTACCATGGGATACCGCAGCCCTGGACGCCAGTGGGAGAGAACATGTGGTCCAAGGGCTCAGAACAGGAACCGCGGCCCTGGTAAGCAGAACTAGCAGGCGGGTCTAGTCAGGTTCAGCAGAGGGGACCGTCCTTGAGCACCCTCTCTGTGGGAGGGTTCCTCCCCCAGGAGCCTGGCTCCAAGACCCACAGCAGGAGGAGGAAAATGATGCAGAAAATATCGAGCTGTGCTTCTTCCTTTTCTGGCAGTGGGTGACAGATGGCACATGGGTTATGGTGCATTTCCTATCAGGGGGCTGGACAGGAGACAACGCAGACGGCCATGTTGACAGCATGGGGTCAGCTGAGGCTCAAAGCCCAGCATCCACTTCAAAAGGTGCAATGTAACGTGACATGGCACCAGTGGCCCCAGACTGCAGCAGCAGGACTGTTGCCATTCAGAACCGTGCCTGCGTGCGCGCCGGGGGCAGGGGATGCTAGCACAATGTTTTGTGGGGAGCCACGCTGGCTCCAAAGCCAGTGCAATCCGTCTCTCTTTCGTCAGCACCAAAATCACCGAAAAGACGTCTTCAACGCACCCTCTCCTGGTCCCCCACCTTCAAGCCCTGCTCCTAGTTTCATTGCTAGTTTATGCCTGAGAAGGAAGCAGAGCCGGGAGATCCAGGTTTGGGAAACATGGACCCAGAATGGCCCTGTCTGGGTGTGTGCGTGTGCTTGTTTGCAGATGCCCCCTACATGTGGGTTTGTGCATGTTTGTGTGTGGGTGTGATCGCAGGGATGGGCTTAGCTGTCCAGGTGCCAAAACAACTGACATTTCTCATGGAAATTTGATTTGGATGATGGATTTTCCATCCAAAAAAAAAAAAAAAAAGGGAGGGGCAATTTTCAGGCTTTTGGAATTGAGAGAGAATTGTTTCCAATGAAACACGACAACGCTTGAAGAAAATTCCAATGAAAAGTAAGAAGTGTTCATCAAACTTTTTCATGGGAACAGTTCATTTCCTAAGCAGCTCTTCCTAACCCTGTTCTCAACCCTGACAGTGCCCCCTTTCCGTGCAATTGATTGTGGGTAGATGGCTTGACCTCTCAACACCCCTCAACCCCACCCCCAGTGCATGGCAAAAATTGACAACCCAGCCGAAGCTTGCTCTGAGACATAACTGCAGGGCAGAAATACACTGTCAGCCACAGGCTGCTGGCAAATCAGCACCGTTCACTGCCGAAAAGGAGTTGCCAAGCTGGAAAACTCTTGTGGGTCTGGGGTTTCTAGTCCTCCCTATATGACCCCGTGGGGAGGAGGAGGGATGGCAGCTGTTGGGAGGCGGGTGACGTTTGATGGTACAACCAGCAGCTAGATGAATCATAAAGAAACCTTGCTGACTCGGGTAGGTTTAAGGTGAAAAATAACAGGATTAGAATGTCAAATTGCTGAGTCCTGCAGACCTGAATCTCTCACTGCTTTCAAACTGCCCGGCTTTCTTCCCTGCAGCTGCTAATTAATCTCTCGGCTTCAGGGAAAGGAAAGGAGCAGCCAAGCAAGGCATGTATTGTCCGCTACTAAGCAACTGGAACAGCTGGGGCTGCCCAGGCAGGGTGGGAGTGGGAAGAGAGCATCAATATTTGGGGTTGGGGCAAATAAACTCAGACAGAGGCTTTCGCATCAAATCTCAGCTTCTGATTCATCTTCTGATTTTAGGAAACACTTTGTTCCCATCTCCCGCCCCCAGCCACACTAGACAACAAGACATTTGAAGAGCGTGCTTATTTATATTGTAGGAATATGAGAGGCCTCTGTAAGGAGCAGGGACCCATTGTGCTCGGTGCTGTATGCACACGGAGTGACAGCCAGCCCCTTGCACTGAAAAGCTTACAATCTAAGACAGGACGGCCTGCCCCCCTCTCTTCACAGCTGGGGAACTGATGGAAAGAGACATTATTTCCCAGGGTCATGCAGTTAATCTGCAGCAGGTCAGGGCGTGTTCCCCTGATCTCCTGCCTTCCAAGCCAGTGCCTTAATCTCAAGATCCATCCATCTTTTCTCTCTGTGGAGACATCCACTTCCTGTAGCGGGGGGCCTAGAGCTTTCAGCCTGGAGAGGAAGGGGTCAACCCACGTACATTGTCCCAACACCCAGAAACAGAACCCAGGCAGCTTGTTCTGTTGCAGGTACAACGTAGTGCCCAGCGATCCTGCTCCTTATGAAGTCAATGGCAAAGCAATCCCTGGAGATGTACAGTGTAACCGTATATCAGGTGTAGTTCAATTATTAAGACATTAGCTAATTGTCAGGGACATTAACATTGATTTTGTCAGGCCATGTGCATTTTCCAGCTCAGTTTCTGCAGTAGATTAAATATAACTTAAAGCAGGGCCAGGCACCTTTTTAAACTTCTCATAGCCCCACTGATTCAATGCCAACTTACACCAGCTGCGGATCTGGCCCACTGGCTTAAATTCTTTGGTGTTTGCTCAAGGGGCTGCAAACTGCAACCCCTATTCCACTGCAGGCTCCTGAATCCCAGGGGACCTATCATCCCCTTGGGACGCCGCCTTCCAAAAGAGTCGTCGTCTACCCCACCCCAGTCCAGGTTGTCCCATGGGCTGCTCTGATTCAGGGCAGCTCCTCTCAGTGTCACCTATTCGGGTGTGGTGGTGGTTGGCTATGAGCCCCCAGCAGAGTGATTTGCTCCTTCCACCCACCTCTGGTAGATTTTGCATGTGGCTGGAAGTCTGGGTGAATCAAGCCCAGCATCTATGAAACACAGATTCAGGATAATCAGATCTTGTATTTAGCCAGCACAGCACAACCCAAAGCACTTTACAGGCAGCAGCACAGGGCTGACTGCACCCACCGCTGGAGTGGGCGGGGGGGAAAAGATGCAGTGGATGTTTTGCAGAGCAGCATTACACAGCAGTTTAGGATGTACGTGAAGACTGTCTCCAGTTGCCGATTGCAGAGGGAATTGGAAAGAGGCGTAATGGGATGGGAACTCAGCCCGGGCAATGGGGACCTGACACCCCTGCTCTTGCAAAAAGTGCCGAGGGATGGTTAATGACCACCAGCGATCTCTGGGGCGCTGTTTCAGAGAGAAGGTTGTCATCTGCTCAGTCAGCGGCTCTATTTCCTGCAGTATCCTGGGTTTACTTTAGAGCTCTCCAGCCAAATCCTGATTGCTTCACCCACACCCCCAGGAGCAAATGCCAGGCTGGGGAGATTCGCTGTGACATGCCATCCAGTGGTCCATTTTCAGGTGTGCAGGGAGGGGAGGGTCTCCTTAAAAGTCCCCATTGACATTAATGGGAACTGGTGAGAAGAGGGCTGGGCTGGTGCTTGCAGCGCTAGCCAGAGGCATGGAAGATCTGGGTTCAATTTGGTGCGCAAGGCAGGTGCAAGCTTCCCTGTGCCTTTGTTCTCTGTCTGTCAGTGAGGATAACGATGCTGGGTCGCCTGCTTGTAGGGAAAGGGACTGTCTGTTCCTGTGCGTTTGTACAGGGCCTAGAGCAACAGGATCCTGATTTTGCTGATAAGCCTTTAGATTATACCCTAATACAAGTAATAATAGCAAGGCAGCTGGCTAACTTCCCCAGAGGGGAAGATCTCCCCAGGAGTTCTTCAGGCAGGCATCTCCTTTAGACCAACCCTACCCCCCACCCCACCCCGTTGTTCTCTGGTCACAGCTGAACCATGGAGCCAAGAACCCCACTCCCCGTCAGGGTGCACTTCCCAACACAGGGAGCTGCAAGGCAGATTGATGAAAGGTAGCAGGAGGGACTAAAGAGTCAACCCATCGTGGCTCAAGCTAGGTGCTGTAAACACCCATGCTACGGGACTGTCTCTGTCCCATAGGGCTGACAGTCTAACCAGCCCAGCCAGACCCAGAGTTGGAGGGGAAAGGGAGGCAAGGAGAGTGGAAGTGACTTACCCAAAGTCATACAACAGCTGTGGAACAGAGTCAGGAACAGAACTAAAAGCTCCTGACCGCTGTGCTCTAGCCACTAGCCCACACTGCCTCTCGACCACTTATTGTTGCTCTGGTAGTTCCCAATGGCTCAGATGGCATAGGGGGTCCTGTGGTGCTGGGTGCAGTGCAGCTCTTTATATATTATAACCCCCCTTCCCCCCAAAAAAAAACAACAAAAAAAACCCTGGTTAAAAGACCATTATTCAGGTTGGAAAATGAAGCGTTCAGCATTTAGGAAATGCCAGAATTCGGGGTGCCCATGCAACCTTAACTCTTAGTATGACACAGTCTTTAATTACATGGTCACATCTGTTTCAGCCACGGGGGCTGTGGGAACAACATCATAGCATGCTGTTTTCTGGACCACAAGCCCTACCCAGACCCATAGCTTGAACAGCCTGTGTTTTGACCTCCTCCGCTCTATGCTGCCCCTGTCGTTTAACGAGCAATGCACAGAGCCCCTGTCTGTGCGTGGAGGGAGAGGTGGCACTGAGAGTGCAGAGGGACCTGCCTTTCTCATTCCCCTTTGCATGGCACAGCAGTCCAAGCCCAGGTGCCCGCAGGCCTCATTTCCAAAGGTTCCTGCACTTTAGAAAACAGATCTTGCTGCAGAGCTGCATGGAAGTGGAAGCAGGCCTAGGGAAGGGTCAGCCCAGTGCCTGCTTTGAAGAATCGGGTCACAGGACACCACGTTCTGCCCCCTTGCTCTCATCGCCTCCCCTGTCCCGGGTGCAGAGTCCTGCGCAAACCCGAGTGAGCAGAGCTGTCCCATGGCTTGCCCCCTGGCCAGCCCCAGGAGAATCCCACCTCAGGGGATCTCAGTACAGCAAGCCCAGCCCCACTGATCCAGTGCCTGTGTTTGCACTCTAGCCCCTCATGTCCTGGCCTCTCTGTGCCCCACATAACCCAGTTCAGCAGCTCAAACAATCTCCCTTGCTGGCTGCTATTACTCAACTCCCCCGCCAGCTACTGATCTCCTTCTCTGTCGCACTCCAGCTGTTGCAGGCCCCATACAACTCTGTATTTAGCTACCCAAAGCCCTGCCTCCACCCCCACTCTCCTCCGTGCCTGGGTTGCTTGCCTTCTCCCTTAGGTGACTCTGTGCTTGATCCCTTACCCTTTCAGGGGCTCGATTTCCAAGTACTCAGCGCACCAGTCAGGCCCCTCAGAAAGGGCTCTGCCCTACCCAGGTGCTGAGCCCTCTGGCACCAGTCCCGCACAGCACTTGAGCACACTGGAGTAGCGGTCGCTGGAGTCAATGGGATGTACGTGCATGCTTAAAGTTAGCCAGATGCCCAAGAGGCTTCCTGAATCAGGGCTCGAATGCCTTGCTGGACTGGGGCTGGAGTGGTCAGCACCCTAGAGTTGCCATCTGTCCAGGTTTTCCCAAGACCGGGCCTTTTATTTTTTAGGTACTTCTCCTGGGAAATCTGTACATCTTCCCAGGATGTTCCACATCCCCAGTGTTTGCCAATCACACACACACACACACCCCGGCTCTCCCAGCAGGGAGGCCGGGAGAGAGTGCTCTGGCTCCACCGTGTCTGGGATAGGGCGGTTTGGGAGCAGGGAGTGGGTGGAGAGCTTGGGGGGGCCAGCAACCCCCAGTCACTGCTGCACGCATACCAGCTGCGAGGGGGGGGGCTGTCACTGCTGGGCAGAAGCAGGGTGGAGCTGATTGGCGCCGCATACTGCTGGGTGAGGTTGGTGCCCTCTCCTGGGACTGGAACGGAAAGACAGTGCCCTGGGTCGGTGCACCAGAGTGTATGTGCTGGGGTGTGGGAGGCAGGTGGATTTCGTTTTTTGTACCTCCGTGCAGCCTCAAACCCTCCGTGGGATCTGGCTGCAGACAGCCCCTGCACTGCTAGACCTCACGAGGGCAGCTCTCAGAGCAGGGCTGATCCCTTGATTGCGTCTCAGAGAGAAGGACTCTTCCAAACCAGCCAGTCCCAGGTGGAGGGGAGCAGCTCCCTGGATTTGGGCTCTAGGCTGCACTCCTACTCTGCCTTGACACATGCCAGGCCTGAGTTCAGGCCTGTGCTTTTCTGAGTTCAGGCGGCCTAAGGTTTCCTTCACACCCTGTGTCCTCCTTGCTCTGGGGTTTATGTTCCTCTGTAGTGCCCCATAACAAATCGCTCGTCAGCACAGTTCATTGCTCTGCAGGTATCGTGTATATAATCTCCCAAGAAAGTGTTGAGGAATCATTGTTCTTACCAGCTGATGGAAACGCCAAACTTGGTAATGATGGGGCCTTGCACTATTGGGCGTTCACTGGTCCGGTAAGTGTTTGAGGGGTGTGCAGTTATCCCAGCACTCTCACACAGGCACCATGCTTCGGGAACTTAGCCATCTTCTACGAACCTCAGAGCAGTGTAAAGATCTTACATGCACAGCACACCTTCCATCCCAATGTCCTGGGCAAACTTAAAAGGACCACAATATTGCTGCGCCGTCTGCTGCATTTTACCTGCTCCTGTCACAAGTAATTCAAAGCAGTTCTAGGGCCTGTGTCACACAGAAGGTCAGACCAGATGATCACAGTGGTCCCTTCTGATCTTATAATCTATTAATCTGTGTGTGACGTGGAAAAGTGCTTTAATGTGGATGAAAGAAAAATGGGTGGTTCTTTGTCTTTTCAGCTTGTTTGCTTTGTGTATTTGCCAGACCTTTGGGTATGGACAAGAATCATGGCCCCCAAAAATCAAGAGATTGGCTTAAAAACAGTAAGATTTTATGTATCTTATTTGGCATCTACTTTTTGAGTCTTTAGGGTTCACATTGTCAAGCTTTTCAATGCAGTCATGAGGGCTAGAAACTTTTTTTTAATTAAATAGATGTCTTAAATAATGAGATTGTCACGTCCCCAGGAGTCCTGGTGCTGGGGATGTAAGAAAAACGCTAATTATCGGTAAAGGCCTGTATAGTCTGCTTCCCCTCTTGTCTGTGTGGGTCCTTCTTACAGCCACAGGGAGGGGGAAACAGGACTGCAACACCACAGTCACTGGGAGGGGACTTGGGGCCAGGTCTGACCCTGCTTTTAACCTGGGCTGCTTGGGTTTTAGGTTGATTAGCATCCCTGTAAGCTGGTCTATAGGGTCAGACTCACCAGAGCTGGAGATTCACAGTTCCCTGCATTGGTGCCCTCTGCTGTCAAGGGGGTGGATCAGAGGGCAGCTGGCAGGACAGCTGCTTGCCCTCTTATGGGGCTCACCCAGGGGGAGGCCAATTTGAATTCCCAAGATGGCTCCACAGGTGTCCTGCTGGCAGAGGCTGCAGAGAGAAAACACTGGATTGGTGCACTCCCTAGATGGGTGCTCTCGCTTTGGGCAGTCCCTCTTTTGGGGGCACTGCTGGCCACCAAGAGTCCCTGCAGTGTTTGGCACATCTGTCTGCCTCCACGGCCTTCTCCCTGGGCGTATTTTCCACCCTTGGAGCCTCCTACCAGGTTGAACACTGGGGGAAGCTGGCAATAAACACTGTGAACCTAGCTCGTAGCCTGTGTGCAGGGAGCATCTCGGGGGAGTGGCTGGCATGCCGCAGATGCCTAGCCCCACATAGCAACCCAGCATGGGCAGTTTGGGGCAGGGAGTGAAGAATGCAGCACATGCAGAAAGAGACAGGCTGGAATGTGGCCAGGACGCTGAGATCGGTGCCACCTCTCTTGCAAAAGGCACCACGGGGATCCTTCACAACCACCTTTGGCTAGGGCTGCAGTGTTATGCCTCTTCTCTCTGTTTGGATGCTTGGATGGGTTCAGCTTGGCGTGAGAGGGAAGAGTGACACCTGCTGGTTCATCAGAACCACAGCCTGCGGGACCCTTTCCTAGGATTGCTCGCCCAGCCACGCTTGGGCAAGCTGACAGGATCACAGCACAAGGCGCTGTGGCTGCAGGCAATACAAGGCGCCCTATAATGTGGCTGAATACATTTCCAGCTGCAGATGGTACATGTTTCACTTAGAAAAAGAGGCGAGTCGTGCAGCAGGTGACGCACAGGTACAGCATGCACAAGCGTTTAAGACCAGAATCTCCACTAATGCTTCAGGGAGCTGGGTATTCTAGCTGTTAAATCAAGGAGGGAGCAGTATCTTTCTGGGAAATCAACACATGGCTGAGATTTTTCAGAGCCGAGCATGAGTATTCCCAGGTCCCAGTGAAATTAGCCACTCTCTGGCTCCCAGGTGAAGAGATCTGACATGCCAGGCACATTTTAGTGCGGTTGGTGTTCTGGGCAAATAAACCATTCTTTTCATGTTGGCCAGTGTTGACAAATGCACATCAGCCAGGACCTGGGAAGGTGTCGACCAGTGCATGTCAGTCAGGAGCTGGGCTGACTGGGTTTGATCATTCAGCAGTGAAATCCCTGGCAGACAGAGCAACTGTTCTTGCATTAGGATTTCGTTAGTGGGATGTGTATGCGACACTTCTGCCACTTTCCTGTCTCAGAATCTTGCATACAGCCTAGTACTCCAGTAATTGCCCAGTCTACCTCTGTATATTTTCTATAGGCCATCAAATACCCACGTACTCTTCCTAGATCCCAGGATCATTTCTACATCCCAATTTCCCAGGACACTCTGCATCCTACCAGACTAGCATTTCTCTTAGGTCCCGGTGTTCTTTTACATACAAGTACCAGAAGATCTTCCTGATATCTCAACGTCCTTCCCATGTCGTAGTACCCTATATCATCCCTTCTTCTCAATAGACTTGTTGTATCCCAGTACTCTTCCTTTATCCCCCAACCCACTACCTTTCCTACTTCCCAATCTCTGTTCAGCATTGCTATGCTCTTCCTCGTCTCCATTTAAATGGTGTCTCCCCATCAGCATGAGAATGTCTCATAAACCGTAAGGAACGAATCCTCCTTGTGATGAGGAGAAGTGTAGTTATCCCCAAGTAATAGAGGCGTAGAGAGATGAGGACCCAGATCCTCAAAGGTTTTTGTTCCTAACTTTCTACTGATTTCAATAGATATTAGGAGCCTACATAACTTTGAGGATCTGGGCCTACACGAGTCACCCACAGTCACAAAGGGAGACTGGCAGAGCCAGGAATTGAACCCACGTCCCCACCTTTAACCGCAGGCCCTTCCATACCTCAGTTTGCTGTTGTCCTCCCAACAGGCCGCTATTTCTGCTGTGGGACAATTGCTACCCGATCAAGGTTCCTTTCCAGGGCCCAGCAGTGCTGTGAAGCCAGCATATCTGTGTTATGAGGCATGAAGCGGGTCCTGCGGTGCAAGACTTCCTACGTTAGTTCCCCCTTTATCACAACAGTAAGAGTTTCCAGGCCAGCCTTCTTCACTCTGCTCTCTTTGCTGCTGCCTATCCCAGCAGGGCTGCAACAATCTGCTCAAGCAATGCACCACCACCAACCTGCTGTTAACAACAACACTTAGGGGGAGAAAGCATTGAATCTCCAAAACATTTTGGACAGGAAAATGGGGGGTAGGACAGCATTCAGTAAGCAGAAAGTGCCCAGGCAGCTGTCCCTGTTCTCCTTGGAGCATTGCTTTGTAGGCTGACAAGCTACAAGGCACCACAGCTTCTCCCGAACCCTCCCTGATGAGTCTGCCACACCTGGGGAGAGGAAGGAGTGGGATGACGCAGGGACAACTTGTTTTGAAGCCAGCAGAAGGGTTATTCGCAGGATGATCTTAAATGCAGGGCCAGAGGATGGTAGCGGTTCTAATACGAGAGGCTGAAATGCTGACTGCCAAGTGGAATAGGATCACCCAGGTACCTCCCTGTCTCCACTTCCCCCCCCTCCACACACACACACACACACACACTTGTCTGTGCCAAACTGCACTCCAGCAGAATAGAACATGTTAAACCAACTGCTCATCCTCAAATGCTTCCTGGCCCCACACACGCTGATTTCCTCACACCCACCCACCCTCTCCCCGTACAGCACATGTAACTACATATGATTTCTGACAGCGTTAACGAACAGTCATTTGCAGCATGATGGTGGCTGCGGAAGACCCCTGTGTTAGTATCCAGGTGATGCGGCCCCGCTGAGATGCCATGTTGGGAACACAGAATGTGAAAGTGACACAGACAGCCAATTTTTAAAAAAAGAACAAAAGAAGCAAGAAGGTCCTACAAGGAAACCTGTGGCAGGGTTCGGTCCAGCTCCAGTAGCCCCAGAACCCCACTGGATGCAGTACACTTGAATTACATGGTTGCTTATCTATTACTCTTAAGAGAGATGGCCAGACATGTTGCTCTTATCAGACCAACTACACGCCGTAGATTGCCCTTCAACACATGTACACACCCAGTCCCTTCCTTCTAAGTTTAACACTTGCTTTATGTAATGTCGATCTCCGTAAGGTACCAATGACTGTAGTATCTAGACACTGTTTATAACTCCTTCCCTGGCATAATAGTCATCACTTAGCTGCCACATGCATGAATCCCCGGTATAACCACCACCTCCGCGTAGCGCGCCTAGTGCCAGAACCCCAAGCACCGTACCTACCTCTATGGTCAGATCACAGAACTCTTTCCCAGCAGGTTAATCCATTTTCTAGTTTCTGTCTGGACTGTGTAGAAACACTGTATGTGAGGGATTCTCAACCTTTCCTACACAGCAACATCTCTCCCATGTACCTGGGATCTAACTTGGACTCTGCTCCTAATTAGCAAGGTGGAAAGGGCGGCAGTGTCTAGGTTGAGAACCCCTGCTCTAGGTAAGGGTGCAATGGATAAAGAGTGTTATTGGTGGCTGAAAAGGGAGTTGCAGGGTGGGAACAGCAGCTCACAAGTTCATGCACTTCACTTTTTAGTGGGGGGTACAATGCAAACCTAATCGATCGAATAGCTGACATCTAATGTGACATATACAGATGGCAAATACAGGCGTACTCACATATAAGCGTAGACATGAGAGATGGAATTAGGTCGTCTTGCCTATGCCCTGGCTATTTCAGCAGCATGTTTTCCAATGCCCCTGCCAATCCAGTTTGCAGCACCTCAAGCCACCGACCTGCCTCTTCTTCCCTTAAGAAACTATCTCCAAGCTTAACAGATCTGAGCATTAGCACATTTCCCCCTGAGCGTGTGTAACCTCTCTATAGGTGCGGGCACGACTGCACTGTGCACAAGGCAGCTCAGCTGACTCTACAGGCGCCCCCCTATGCATCCTGCTGCTTGCAGCGGGGATGACAACAGCGCTCGGCGCCTGCAAGGACAGCGGCCCCCGTCCCAGCCGCGGCTGTGAGGCGGAGGAACTTCGAAGACTTACCCCAGGCACCAGGGATGTGGGTCCAGGGACGCCAGCCTCTGGGGAATCCGGAGTGACTCTGGGGTGAGCCCGACGCGAGGATCCGGGCGCGGGGAAGCCCTTCCCGCGGGGCTGGACCGCAGCCAGCTGCCTCAGCACCCTCGGGGGCCGTTTGCTGAGCGGGCCAGGCAAGGATCCGCGGTTGCCCCCGCCCCTGGACCGCTGCCTCGGGTCTCGGCAGGAGCCTGCCCTGCTGGCGGGAGGCTGCCCGCCATCCTCAGGGGGCAACTCCCCAAAGTCTTGCAGCGGGGCTCGCTCGTGTGCCGGGGGGGAAGGGACAGCTGGACTCCCCCTTAGCGCAACCGTGTCGGCCTTAGCTGCTGCTGCTGCGCGGCTGCCTGGCTCTCCCCGCGCAGCGGCTCGGCCCCCACCATGGCCGGGGCACCGGCCCTTGGCACGGCGCAGAGGGCACGTCTGGCCTCATCGGCCGCCCTGGCGCTCGCCGCGTGCCATGTTGCCGCCTAGCTGGAGCGCGCGCCGCCCTGCGCTGGCCCTGCGCTGCGCTCACCTCGGCCGCGCCGGGCTGTCACCTGCGCGCCGCTCGCACCGGCCAGCCTGAGATAACCAGGCTGCCCGCCCGCCCCGCGCACTCTCCCCCCCCCCGCCCTCGTGCAGGCGGACAGCCAATGGGAGCCTCGGCCACGGTCCCCGCGCGCCCGGGTTGGCCGGACGCGGGGCTGGGGGCGGGCCCTGAAGGGTTCCCTTTGCTTAGTATTAGTGAAAGCTCGCGGCGGCCAGGGACAGGGGGCTGGAGACCCGCCCGCTTTACAGCGCCCGGAGTCCGGGCTGGGGCACGTGGCTGTTCCTTGATCCGAGCCGCCGGGGGACGGTGGCTGGCTCCTGCAGGCCTGGGAGGGACGGAGCCTTGGAAAGGAGCCGAGGATGGAGAGCGGGGGGAGCAATGAGACAGCGGCTGGGCAGTGCCTTGCAGGCAGGGAGCGAGGGAGGAGCGGGCACCATGTGTGGGCTGGGAAAGAAGGAGGCCAATGCTCCAGGTCAGTTTTCCCCGTTGCAGATCTCCCCGTCCCCCACGCCCCTTGTTTTATTCGCCCAGGCCCCAGGGTCAGGCCCGAAATGTCTTTTGAAGAACAACAAAATGCAAAGCGGAGTGATCGAAAGGGGGCCCTGCCTTGTTCCTGTGCAAAAAGGGACAGCAGCTGCTGGGAACTCTGGGGGGAGGGCTGGGGTGTAAGGGAGAGGCGACAGGGTGGAAAGTGGAGGGAGAAAGAGCAGGACTTGGACCATGGGGGATTTATTTCTCCAGTGCAAAGAAAAGGAAACTTTCCAGGGGGAAGCCACAGCACAGGTGCAATTAGATAAAGTGGATCAAAGCCAAGCAGGGTGAGTGGGAGGCATGGCCCCGACCGTTGTAGGGAGAACTGGGCTGTGTGCCCCATTTGTACAGATGGGGACTAGGGGAGCCTTCCTTCTCCCCATCCTGCCTAGCACAAGCCCAGCCCCAGGCTGGCAGGAAGGGGACAGGATGAGAATGGCGTGTGTGCCATTTCTCCAGCAGACTTTCAGAGATTATGTTGTGCAGTGACTGGAAACAGGAAGGATTCAGAGATTTAGGGAACATGGAGGAATTAGACATTGGGATTAGCCAAAGGGCTCATGGGAGCCAGATGTTCTGAGTGAAGGAAGAGTTATGAAACTTAGTGTGCAGTCCTCCTTGCTCTCCAGTCCTGCCTTTCCTTGCCCCTGAACTGACACAGGGACACATCTTGTTGCCCTCAGGAACCCCAAACTCCCTGTCCTCTGCTCTCTGATACAATATTGCATCAAGTTCAGAGGCTCAGTCCTTATCTTTAGGGCACTCACTGGCCTGGGTCCCGACTATCGGAAAGATTAGCAAGAGCTTTGGGACAAGGACCCTGCTTGACAGTGCTGCTCCCCCGGCACAATGGACCTTTCTGCTGTAAGGCTCATCTGAGGAGAAGACAGCGCTTTCATGGGGGCTGGTTTGTGACTGGGAATGAACTGCCTAGCAGTAAGGGCCATCACAAATCTCCCTACCTCGCTTTATGGGGGCTTTTCTTTACCCTGCTTTCTCTAACCAGCATACGGCAGAGTGTACGTGAAACCCCCTCCCCAAAAATGCCTACCAAAACAAACACCCCACCACATACACAATTCTCCCACTGGGAAGGGGATGAGAATGAGAACAAATCGCACATGACAGATGTGAGTCATGTTGCTTAATGCATGGCTGGAAGGTGCTCAGGTACTATGGTGTCGAGGACAATATAAGAATCTATACTGGCTAAAATACAAGCTAACTTAATTCCTTATGCAGTGCAGGTCAAATGCCTATGACGCCAGTGACTCCTCCACCTCCCCCATTTGCATCTAGGGTTGCTTACGGAAAGCTGAGCAAATGGATTCCATGAGCCACTGCTCACTGGAATTGCCAGATCAGATTTGTGGTCCCTCTAGTCCTGTATCTTCTCTCCAGCAGTGGACAGCACCAGCTGTTTCAGAATAAGGACCTGTAGCAAGCAGTTATGAGATATGCTGCCCCCAGGGAAAGTTTCCTTCTGACCCCCAATAGCCGCTAGAGAGGCTGGCTTATGCTGTCTAGCAGGTGAGTTTCTATCCTTTCCAAGGCTCTTGATTTGTTTTTTTAACCCTTACTATTAGAAGTCTGTTATCCATATAAACATCCAGGCCTTGTAGTGTCCTGCTTCATTTTTGGTCTCAATAATATCTTGTGGCAATGAATTCCACAGGATAATTTTGCATTGTGTGACAAAGTACTTCCTCTGACCAGTGTAAAATGTGCTGCCTTTCCATGCAATTGAGCATCTCCTTCTTGTTCTTGTAAGGGAACGGGTGACTGCTTTTGCTACAGTGGCCAATGGAGCTACAAATAATGTCTAATGCTTCTGCGCAGCATGCTTATTGCCTCATCCCCGATCCTTCACCACCATTGTCTGCCTGGATGCCACTGGGTTATTTTTATTGTATAGCAGAGCTGCCCGGTGAGAGAGGACAGTACCAAATCCTTAAAAGTGAATGCATCCACTAACCCAGGAGCCCCCAGAAAGGCTGCTCGCTGAACTGGGAATTGATTAAATCCCTCCTTGCTAGTGTGCCCAAGGCTATACGAGCTTCCTTATAGCAAAACTGTAGCACAGAACAGACAAAGCTTGCACCGTATTCTTAGAGCAACAGAGACAATCATCTGCCAGCTGAAACGGGGTGAGCTCTAGTGACACCGGTTTATATGGAGGAAATGGGGTTATAACATACATGCATCCAGAGAAGAAGGACAGAAAGCAACACTGTCCATTTTGCTGGTTCCTTTATTGCTGCTTGTCGGGAAAGCCATCTTTTCAATAATTATAATTGCATTGCTATTCCATAGCATTGACTCCAGATAGGTGTTTCCCCTCATTTGGCCACCAAATAAAGCACATGGTAGAGATGACAGGCTGCAGAAGGTTGGTGGCTGCTCATCTTCCATTTACAAGTCCAGGGGGTGACTGGCTGTTAGCCTGAAAGAGGCACCTCCATTGCCTTCATTAATGGGACCTGGGCAAATAATGAGTCACCGAAAAATGTCAGGACCAACCATTCATCCTGCGAAGGCTACAGGACATTGCCAGAGGGACACAAGGAAAATAACAGAGCAAGAAGTTTAAAATCATATGTGTTTAGTAAACAGCCTGCTTCTTGGGTGTCCTTCAGCTGGTCCTGGCTTCACACCTTCTTTCATAATGTGCCTTATTGGAACAGCCTCCTTCCTCTCATCTTCCAAGCCCCCCTCTTTTACCTACTTCTTTAATGAAGTCTCCCTATGTGGATTGCCTTATTGGTGGTATATTCATCATGCTGCTAGGGGAGTCATCATGTCCCAATGAGCAGGGCATTGGCCTGGGAATCAAGAGACCTGATTTATATGTCTGGCTCTGCCACTGATCTACTGTGTGAAGTTGGGAAAGTAATGTCCCCTTTCTGTGTCTCAGTTTTCCCATCTGTACAATGGGGATAATGCTACTCACCTTCCCCTGTAAAGATTCTGAGATCTCTCAACAAAACATGCTACATAAGAACTAATTATTTATTATTGTGTGCAGAGATCTCCCAGCCAGAATAACCAGATGTCTCAGCATGCCTCTTCTATCCTTGGACTGGTTTCGTTTCTAGAGGTGAAGCTCCTTTACGACAGAGACGTGGCTATTTATTTGATACATTTTACCTGTGGTGCAGCATCTTGGTGGCAAGAGTCTCTTTAGAAGCTCCTTAGAGAATGTATCATCTCATATGAGTAGTGAATTGGTTAGCAAAACTATGGTCATGGAGAAACATATCCTCATGAAGGGACAATTTCACTGATGATGCTACCACCTGGCCTTCTTTATTAGGCTTTACTAAAAAGATGCCTTTGATGTCCTAGCCAGCATACCTTCATTACTTCAAAACATTTGCACCTTTGGCGACTTGTATTTCATTTCACTGACAAATCCGGTCTTCAATCTCATAGACTTTAAGGCCAGAAGGGACAATCATGATCCTCTAATCTGATCTCCTGCACATCGCAGGCCACAGAACCTCGCCCACCCACTCCTGTAATAGACACATAACCTCGAGCTGAGTTATTGAAGTCCTCAAATCATGATAGAAAGATGTCAAGTTACAGCAAATCCGCCATTTACTCTAGTTCAAACCTGCAAGTGATTTGTGCCCCATGCTGCAGAGGAAGGTTAAAAAAAAACCCAGGGTCTCTGCCAATCTGACTTGGGGGGAAAATTCCTTCCCGACACCAAATATGATGATCAGTTGAACCTTGAGCATGTGGGCAAGACCCACCAGCCAGACACCTGGGAAATGATTCTCTGTATTAACTCAGAGCCCTCCCCGTCTAGTGCCCCATCACGGGCCATTGAGGGTATTTGCACTAGCAGTTGCAGATAGGCCACATGCCATTGTAGGCAGTATCATCATGCCATCCCCCGCCATAAACTTGTCAAGCCCAGTCTTGAAGCCAGTTAAGTTTTTTGCCCTCACTGCTCCTCTTGTTCCGGGACTTCACTCCTCGGATGGTTAGAAATCTTCATCTAATTTCAAGCCTAAACTTGTTGATGGTCAGTTCACATCCATTTGTTCTTGGTCCACATTGGTGCTTAACTTAAATAATTCCTCTCCCTCGCTGATATTTTTCCCTCTGATGTATTTATAGAGAGCAATCCTAGCTTCCCTCAGCCTTTGTTTGGTTAGGCTAAACAGGGCAGGCGCCTTGAGTCTCTTCTCGTAAGGCAGGTTTTCCATTTGTCTAATCATCCTAGAAGCCCTTCTCTGCCCCGTTCCAGTTTGAATGAATCTTTCTTAAATGTGGGAGCCCAGAGCTGCACACAGTATTTTCCTATTACAATGTCCAGACCAAGCTTGCTTGCTCTTGTCAATACTTAAACATAATTGCTCTGGATCTCATGGGACAGATCCTCCCCTGGGGGAAAATTGTCATAGATCCAGCTGGTGAAAATTGCTCCTTGGGGAGCGCTGGCTATCGACACCAGCTGAGGATCTGCCTCCTTCTGTATCACAGGGTTGCACTGTGCTCGCATTTACCCTTAGCAACCCCACTAACTTCCTAGCCTAAATAAATAGGCCGCGTCAAACAAAAGCAATCAGCAACATAATTGAAAAATCCCGACTGGAAATAAGGCATAACATTTTAACAGCGAGGCTAATTAACCATTGGAACAATTTATGAAGTGGTGGTGGTGGCGGATTCACCATCACAGACAATTTTAAAATCAAGATTGGATGCATCTCTAAAAGATCTGTTCTAGGTACCATTTTGGGGAAGGTATCTGGCCTGTGTTATACAGGAGGTCAGGCCAGATGATCAACGTGGTCCTGTCTGACCTTGGAATCTATGAAACAAAATAGGCTAAATTTTCCCAATTATACTTCTTCAACCTTATAGTTGTGTTACACACACACGTTACAGAAGCAAAGGCTTGTTTTGGTTATTGTTTAAAAATTAATCTTTGTAAAAATATACTGTTGATTTCACTTAAATGATGAATGAGGGTGGCAAGGCAGATGCCAAATGTCTAAAATTTCTAGTAGTCAGCACTGGGAGTTACATGGGCATAATGGAGTGTAGGATTTGCTGTTACGTTGTACATTGTTTTATTAATTTGTATTTATTATTCATGTCATTATACAACAGGCACTGTTCTTTTCTTTAGCTGTGTTGTTACATATTAAAGGGACACCACCAATTGGAAATTGAATCCATTTTAAAACACAAGATAAATGCAATTTCATATGCCACACGTTCCCTTCAGCCCTCTGCCAATTTTTGTTGTTTTACAATCGCATTCCTCTTTTTAGAAAATAGTTTCCTGTTCCTTCTTGCTGGGTAAAAGAACCACACAAACAATGGAGGAATCTTTGGCCTAGTACCCACAAACACTCATGTACTTAAGCCTTGTCTACAGTAGAAAGTTGTACTATTTTAACTTTACTAGAACAGTTAAGAACTCCTTTGCATGGATAGTTACCTCAGTATAAACTTGCTTTATACCGGTATAGCTAGTCCCACTTGGGAAATGGAATAACCATATGAGCATAAGGTGCCTTTATAACAGAATAAATGCATCCTCACTAAGGCTACGTTTACACTGATGGCGGCAAAATCGCCGCCGCCAGATCAATCTTTCAGGATCGATTGAGCAGTCAGTGAGACCCGCTTAATCGATCAGGAAGTCGACTGAGTAAATCCACCCCCTCAAGTAGCGTAGCTCAGCGCAGTGTGAACAGCGCGCAGAAGGGAAGCTGAGCAGTCAACGTCAGTTACACAAACTACTCTGCATAGTTTGCATAACTCCCGTCCACTGCTGCCGAATAGTGGGGTCAGTGTGAACCAGCCCTAAGAGTTGTATGATTTTGCTACCCAAAAAATATAAAATAAAAATCACAACCCTAGCCAAAAGTTATAACTTTCAAGTATAAGCCAGGCCTTACTTCATTTACATTCCAGTCAATGGGATGGGACCACTCACCTGGTTCATGTTACACATGTATGTAAGTGTTTGCAGGAGCCAGATATAACTGAATATACAGGGGAAACAGGGAAGGTAATTGTGCACAAAGCACAGTCAAATGTTCAACATGGAATTGAAAAAAATAGAATTCCTCCCCTCCTCCAATCTCATACAGCAGTGTTTCTCAATTAAATTTGACCACGGAACCCTTTTGAACTCCATAAATAATTGCGGAACCCCCCAAATTCTTAACAGTCTTCAAATGTCGAAATAAGCAAAGGTCAGCATTTCTCAATTACATTACACTTACATTACACTTACACTCCATACTCTCCCCCGAAAACTTCGGACATAGTCCCTTTTTCAGCGGAGGCGGCGAACAGCTGATCCGCCTGATCTTGGCGGGGGCGGCGAACAGCTGATCACAGAACCCTAACACTGTTCCTGTGGAATCCCAGGGTTCTACGGAACACCGATTGAGAAACACTGTCATACAGTGATAGTTAATTCAGATGTTATTTCTATTAGAGCTACTTCCAAAAAAAGGGGAGAAAAATCACAACAATTTTTCCAAACTTTTTCCTCTTTTTTTCTAAATTCAAAATTTTAAAAAATTAAAAAAATAATTGACTTGTTTTATAGCTAGTTGAGAAATGGGGGGAGGGGGTTTGCAAAAATGTCCTCAGCAATCTTCCTGTTCATTTTTTATTATTATTTTAAAATTTCATCAACATTAAAACCAAAACATGTGACTAGCTCTGATATCTAATAATAGCAGGACAAACAATTTCAGACAGCGATGTGGCGGTGAACTGCTAGTCCCACGGAAGGGAGTTTTGCCTTTCAGGCCAGGATGTTTAGGTTGATGGTGTCTATCACCTCTCTCTCTGGAAATCTTTTACCCATTGCTGCATTATTATAGGTAGGATTGTTATAAATAATGAAGGAGATTAGAGAAGAACATTATTTTTAGTTTGTTCACTTTGTGTGCTTGGCAGAAGTTTGGCATCGTATGGGATCCTTTTCCTAAAATTACCTACCTTTGCTACTGTAAGTTTAACTCCACTGTTAATAGCAACAGTGGGAAAGCTAGTTCAGAGATGGCATTGGTAGCTCACGGTATTTTATGCATCGTGCTGAGATCTGCTCAGAACAGGATTAGATAGCAAAGTGTTTAAAATGCTAGCAAACATTTTAGAGCCCAATCTACGCTAGGGCTTCTACCGTTACCTGCAGGGGCAGAGCTTTCTCTTCTCTTCTCTTCTCTCCTCTCCTCATACCACTCTCATCACCATCATATCTGAGTGCCCTCCAGCTATGAAGCAACATAACTAACATCTGCCACATGGGATTCATTCTTTTTAAGCGTACGCTCTGCTCTGTGTTTATATTGGAGAAGGCAGGTGGAAGAAGTGCACGGATGGTGAGGTTTATGATGGTCTGTAACTGCTGGGGGGCATTCCTTCCATGGTCTCAGACCAACCCCCAAAGATCTGTCTCCTGCACAGCTGAGCTTTACTCTTATGGTAGAGTTCCATGGTGTCAGAGAAGTGGAGTTGTCTTCATCCCGGTAATACAAATAGTGAAAAATAATGACTAAGACCTTGAACTTGATTCACTATTCTCTGGAAGCCAGTGTAGAGCGTGAAGGACATGCCTGATGCGCTTGCAGTAGCCGGTGCTGCTGAGATGGGCTGCAGCGATTGGTACTATGTGTTGAAAGCTTCATGCCTGGGTATGTCGCATTGCTTAACCAGATTCATCAATGGTGGGAAATTTGAGAGTCATTTTGACCATTCCCCCTAGATAGTTAGTTTTCATTTCCCTAATATCTTTTACACAGCACCAGGGAGAAAACAAACATTTAAAAATAGAGCATTTGGTTGTTAAGCCACTAAACCTTTGCAGGAAGACTTGGAAACAGGTGAACCATCTGAAACTACTGTTAAACTCAATTTTTAAAAGTTTGCTCATCAAAGTGGCTGTATCCCTTTAAGCTGTTTTTTCCCCAATATAAGGAAATGCATTTCCTGTAACTTCCTTTTGTCATGTAAATCATTTACAAGTCAAGGATTACATCACCAGATCTGATCTGTGTGGAACAGAGGAAAGCTTAGGGGTAACATTTTCAAATGCTCTTAAGTGACATAGAAGCAAAATCCCATTTTCAAAAGTGATTTAGGCTCAGATCTCCAGAGGTACTTAGGCACCTCATTTATACAGATTCCAAGGCCAGAAGGGACCACTGTGATCATCTACTGTGACCTCCTGCATAACAATGGGAATTAAGTGCCTAACTGGCTTAGGTATCTTTGAAAATCCCACTTGGTGCCTATTTTAAAATGCCAACATACTTCTAAAAATGTGGCCCTAACAGCCAACGGCACAGATCCTCATGAGTATTTAGATGTCTAACTTCTTGAAATCAAAGTCTGTTAGATGTCTTTGAGGATCTAGGCCCAAGTCACTTTTGAAAATGGGTCTGAGGCTCCTTAGTCATTGAGGTGCTTTTAAAAAATGTTACCTTGGTTCTAAGATGAGGAAGGCCCCTGGTGATGATGATGTAATGAGGGACAGCTGACTTTGAGCCTATGCTGTTTAGTTAAGGCATGAGGGAAAATCTGCTTGGATGCTTGTAGGTTGAACACACACACGACAGAACAGAGTTTCTATGCCTACCAAAAATATCCCTTTCTTAAGTATATTCTTGTAACAGCTGATTTCTTAAATAGGGTTAGTGTGCGCCAAGCCCTGGAGGAAATACTGGCCCACTCCCATTTCCATTGAAGGGAATGGGAATCTGTCCTCCGATTTTAATGGGAGTTGGATTTGTCCCTAAATGCTTTACAGAGCATTTTTTTGTAAAGAGCAGTTAACAGCTTAATATCACATTCTTTGACTTACTTCTCCCAAACAATTCTGTCACCCCATGCTGAGCCAAACTGCATTACCCTGCTCAACTCTGCTGATTCCAAAGAGGGGGATGGAGGGTGGAAATCAGGTGGCAATCTTCCTTTCTAGAGGTAGGCTGAGGGGCAGAAACTTAACAGATGGGGCATGCACTGGTCTCTCCCGCACTACTTAAATGAAACTGACACTGCATTTGTTGTGATGGTTGCAAACATTATTTTTAACCCTTTGTCCCCCCCCCCCCCCCAACGAGAAACCATTTGCAGCTGCACTTGATGGGATGGGTGTGTGCGCAGGTGATCTAGCAAATTAGCAAAGGGTGGGAGAAAAGCAGAGGTATGGATAGGAGTGCTGCAAAATGTTTGTACCGGAGATAAAGACACAAATGAATAATAATCAATACAGAATCAAAAGTCTCAGCTCTTAAGGTGTCCTTTAAGGAGCTGCTCGGTCCCCCCTCCCCCCCTTCAGGGTGCAAGGTGGGGGTGTTAAATGTTTGCATGGTAAAGTGTAATTGGAAAGGGAAAATCACCCCCCCCCCCCATTGCAATGCAGGCGGCTAATAGCAGCGCCTGAGTGAGTGCTGCTAGGCTGGGAGAAGATGCACGGGAGGAGAAAGGCAGCAGCACTGGCAGCTGGCTCGGGGGCAGAGCTGCTTGTGTGAAGAAATACACGCACGGCTGCACTAGTGGCTTCCCGTGCATGCAACCTGCAAACAAAGGAGCCCAGCGGCGGGCTGCAGCCGGAGCCGTGTCCTGCAAGCTGCATCCCCGCTCCGCCGGCCCGGGCTCATCCCTCCCTCTCCGCGCGGGGATCGGGCTCAAAATGGCTTTAGCCCGGCTCTGCGCCCTGCTCTCCTGCTGCTGGATCCCGGCGGCGGCGGCGGCCGGCGGGCCCGCGGAGGCGGCCGGGGACCCGGCCAAGGAGCTGGAGTGCAAGCTCAAGAGCATCACGGTGTCGGCGCTGCCCTTCCTGCGGGAGAACGACCTGAGCATCATGCACAGCCCTTCGGCCTCGGAGCCCAAACTCCTCTTCTCCGTGCGCAACGACTTCCCCGGCGAGCTGGTGGTGGTGGATGATCTGGAGAACACCGAGCTGCCCTACTTCGTGCTGGGTGAGTTGCTGCCTGGGGGCTGACATAGCGCCCGGGAGAGAGGCGCCCCCGTCCCCTCCCCTTCCCGGGCCACATGCACACAGGGCCCTTCCTGCGGTTAGCAGCCAGGCACCTGGCCAGCAGGCTGCATCCCCCCATGCACAGGCCTCCTGCATACAGCAGCCGTGCATCCTCAGACACACAGACACCACTCCCCCCCATGGCCACAGGCACGGCCCCTCCTGCACGCAGCATCCTTGCACCCGGCCACAAGGCAGCACCCCTAGAGAATCACCACATGCACAGTCCTCCGGCACCTCCAGATGGCCACAGGCACGGCCCCTCCTGCATGCAGCAGCCATGCATCAGCCATGCACCTGACCTGCAGGCAGCACCCCTAGAGACCGACTTGCACAGCACCTAGGGGCCTCCAGGTGACCCCATGCACTTCCTTTCATGCACATGTAGCAGTCATAAACCTGGCCAGCAGGCTGTGTCCCCCCCCACCTGTGCCAAGCGCCTTCTGTCTCCAGCAGCCATGCATCCTGCCACCCCCATGGACATCCCTTCTGGCATGCAGCCATGCACCCAGCATTGGCCTGCACCCCCAGATGGCCACAGCCCTGTGACCTCTTGAATGTGTCATTTATATTAATCCCACAAAAAACCCCCACTGCTACTTTCCCTCCACATAGTAACATGCCTATAACCTTCTGCCCTTAGGCCTTCCATACCAGCATTTCTGAAATGCAGCCACCTTGGCTGCATGCGGCCAGTCCGCCAGGGCCTTTTCTTGCAGCTCCAGCCTCCTGGGTGGTGGTGAAGGCGAGGCGAGGCAAGGCAAGGCAAAGTAGTGGCCCCTCCCCTGGGCTGCCAGCACAGGTGGGGCTGAGTCCTATTCCTCTCTGGAGTCTCACACGTTGGAGGAGCAGGCAGCCAGTCTGTTCCCCATCTTCATGGGGGCATTGGGGTCGGGCGTCAGCCCAGGGATGGCAAGTGGCAGGCTCCATCCCCCAGTGTGGAGCCCTGGGCTCACCACCCCTCTCCTATCGCTCTGGTCCCCACTGTCTCCTCCAGCCCCAGGCTGAGACTATGCAGTGGGGGGTTCTGTCTCCCAGCTGCAGGGCTTTGGTCTTCAGCTCCAGCCAAGCTGAGGCAGGCTCCAGCCATGCTCACCACTCCTGGCCCCTGCTGCCTCCTCTGGCTCCAGATCCTGGTTCCAGGGCTTCAGGCTCAGACTCCAGGATCCAGTTGCAGGGCTTTGGGCCTCAATTATGCGGCCGCGGGTGTAAGCCCTGTGCCCACCCTCTCCCCAATCATCCCTGCTCCCCGCTGCCTCCTCCGGGCCCCTGACCATCCCTGCCCATTGCCCCTGGGCTCTGCTGTCTCCCTGCCCGCTTTCCCATCCAGGGCTTAATTTGTCTCTGGGCTTGCCGGGCTGAGTAAGTCTGCTGTGAAAAATGATGTTAACAATACTCTTCACAGCAGCAGACTTACTAGCTAGCAAGTCTTTATATAAAAAAAAAAAAAAAAAAGGCAACCAAAAAAGTAAAAGAAACAACAACAAAAAAGACAAGAATGTGCAATGCACCTTATTTGCGTTTCTATTCTGTTTGGGTCCACTAAAAAAAGACACAACTCTATATTTTTATTATTGAGTCTGCGAAAAAACAAACAAACCCCAACATCAATAAATTACAATGATCTGGACATGTGTATATACATGCATACTATTAGTTTTTCCTAAAGTTAATGAAGCATTTTAGGAAAAATTGTCAGAGCAGCCACCAGCAAGAGTTGGTGGCTGCATTCTGAGACCACCAAAAAATTTGTTGTGAGAACCCCTGTCCTGTACTAACTCGCAGGCCAATGTGTCTTCAGAATGACACTCCTCCTCTTTTAGGTAGCTACAACCAGGCTAGAGTTGTTTCTATTCTATATTCATCCAAGCAGATTCATCCTCTGGTAACATGGTGGAAAATATCCCCATGCACCTCATTTCCCATCAAGGCTTTTGCGCCTGAGTATTGTACATGCACAACCCTCATGCAAAACTCCCACATCCATCCACACTGCTGCATGCTCTCTATTTCAGACCAAGGCTATGGCCAAAGAGCTCTATGCTCTTTACCGCCTATGAGCGAAATTCATCTGTCAATATCTATTGATTTCCCGGGGCCTAATGCTGGTCTCATTTATACAGGCTTTATACCAGTGTACCTCCACTGACTCCAGTGGATTTACTACTGAATTATGCTGGTGTGAGATCTGAATTAGGCCTTGTCTGTCATTTTTGTGCTCCCTACCATGCTAATCCAACCATTTACACTTTGCTTTCTGCATACAAGGCAGAATTTGCCTGTCCATGTAATCGGCTTCATTTGCTTTTTGAAACCGCTCCAGAATACCACATTCACATCACCTCCTGGATGTGAAACTCATCCACCCAGTAAAACTATGGCATCATCTTTAAAACAGACACCAGACTCTAGACATCTACATGCACCTTGCTTCCTGCCTGCAAAACTCACCCATCCATCAAAACTTCAGCATCAGCTTTATCACGTGCTCCCACTTGCACGCAAAATACACCTAGCCTGCAAAACAGCAGCAGCATCTTTCTGATGCCTGCATCTGAGCCACCACCCACAGCTCCCCTTCCTTATGCCAAGTTCACCTGTCCAACGATGCTTTGGCATTGTGTGTATTGACCCTCCCCACCCCCACATATCTATTGCCTTCCGGAACACAGGCACACAGACGTACATTTTTGCATATACTTTGTCTGCCTCTCCAGAGTTCTGCATCCTATTTAATTGCCTTCCCAAGTCCAGAAAAATATATCCACACACATGCGGCATGCAGAATTAATATATTGATCCAGTGTGGCTGTGTCCTTGTTAATCAAATCTCCTTCTCCCCATCTCCTAAAATACCCATTTCTTGCACGCAGAACTCATCCATCTGTCCCAGTGGCTGAAGCCGTATAGGGGAAGTGAATGTTACATCCTAGATGGGAGGGGTTGGTGAGCAGAAGAATACATTCCTGTCAATTTCACACTGGTTGCAGCATTCTTTGATGTTGGGATTGGGATGAATGTGATTGGCAAGCCCTCATTTTCTGGTTTGGGGAGAGCTATGGGGGAACACAGTGCAGCCCCACAGCACTTGTTAGTGGCATTCTCGCCGGTCCAGTGCTGAAATGGAATCACAGGGGCAATTCCTCCTCCATGTAACGCCTCTGAATGCAGCAGCCGGCAGCTGAGGCTGCTTAGTGCCGCCTTCGCAAAGGTGTTCCTTTGCGAAGGTGCTGCAGGAGCCATGGAGTGTGCACGCCGGGGTGGGTGGGATCCTGGGTCTGAGCGAGATCCATGATGAGCATCTGCAGTGCATGAAATGGTCCTGGAAAGGGTGGATGCGCAGTGCCTCAAAGGAAGCCTGGGATAGTTGGATGCCGGTGTGGCCTCCCCATCTCCCTTTTGCAACCCAAAAGCTTTGCCTGTCGGCTGGCAGCTGCCACACAGGATCCTGGGCCCATGGCCCAAGCAGGAAAACCAGAGGCTGTGCTGCTGCCCTCTGCGGAAAGGCCTAATGGGGTTGCCATGGCAACTTGCAGCTGCCACAGCAGCCACCACCGGCGCTAGCTAGGTGAGCGATCGCACAGGGCCAACTCCACCCTGGGTGTAATGCTGTGGGGTTACACCAGAGCTAGTTGGGGTCAGCAGACATGGATGCGTGTTTTCAGCACCTTACGGTGCTGCCTCTGCCCTTCCAGACCGACAGGCAGGTGCATTAGAAGCTATCGTTCTCTATCCCAAGGGTGTGTGCGAGCGTCTGAGGGGGAATCTGGGAATCGACAGGAGTCCTGGAGCTTGTTTAGTGCATACACCCAGCCTTTGAGAAATCAGCAGACACATGGGCGGGTTGATGTGGAGCCTTTCTACCTTTTTGCTTGTTTACGGTAGGGCCTAAGGACTCCCATCAGGCCATTGCTGAGCAGGGCACAATCCACGCAAGTAGTGCCAAGACAGTCACTGGCTTGGAGAGCTTGCGGACTCTAGTTCTGACAATAGATGGCAGAGGAATGGATAGTCACTGGGGGAACGAAGTAACAGCCGAGATAGGTGCATCGGCATATGGCAGGAGTCCCAGGGGTCTCGGTAGCCACAAGTGGTCGCTGGCCTAGCCAGGCAGAGGTAGGCTTTAAGGAGGGATTTAAGAGAAGATAAGGGAAGGCTTTGTGAATTGTGGCCAGCAGGGCATTCGTTCCTGTGCCTGGAGGGAAGGATGAGACAAAGGAGGGGGTAGTTTGTGGGAAAATCGGATGAATGGGCCATCAGGGCTGGTGTTGTCAGCAGAGTGATGGGGGGAAGGGCCAGTGTTGCCCTAAGAAATCAGATCTGCAAATGGTGTGCGTTGGGATGGAAGGCAACGGCGTGACATGGGGAGGAGCTGGCCCTAGATTTGGAAGCTAGAATGAGGCTAAATGGTGGAGGGCCTCGAAGGTGGAGGCCAGAAGCTTTTGCTTGGTGTGGTTTCTCTCTCCCCTGCTAGAATGACTCTTGGCTGGAAGGAGATCATCCCAACGTATTTCCTACCCCTCCAGCAGTTTGGCCCATCTAGGCGTGGGCAGCTTTGTAGGCATTGCCCTGTGTGTGATTTAGACTGTAAGTGCTGTGGTTTCCACTGTGTAAATATAGTGCTGAGCACGTTAACCAGCCATACTCAATAAGAATAATCACCACCAATCCCATTATCGTGTCTGCAGAATAATGGCAATACTGCTTCCTATTGGCTTTGCGTAGGACTGGTAAGGGCTCAGCCACTTGGAAAATCCACCTCCTCCAAGATGTCTTGGTGAAATTCAGTGGCCTCTGTTATGCATGATGTGCTGCATATCCCAGTGATCTCTTCAAGCCTGAAAATTCAGGCCTTCCTGAGTTATGGTATGTGATTAGTAAATTTCACTTTTGTAGAGTGGACTGGGCAGCCAAATGGCTATCGGCACAATTTCTCCCCCCAGATCATACCTATTCGGGGTGGTGAGTGTGATGTGGGGGGGATGAGTGATACCTCTCCGGGAATGTGACTGACTGGGTTGTGGTGTACGTGAGAATTCGCTGTCTCCTACTGCAATGTTGACAGCCCATCTTATAACGTACTGGGATTGAACATGATACTCCTCTGAGCTCTGCTACTTGCCTTATTCAGTCTTCTGTCAAGCACCAAAAATCCACTCCTCGACCAAGGGGGGCAGGGGATGATGACCCCTTCCAAGCTTTCAAATACATTGAACTCTGAGAGGCTGGCTGCTCAAATCATGTTGAAGTGGGGTGGGAAAGAAAATGGTAATCAGACTGATGTGATTTTAAGGTCAAGTATCTCATGACCTCTAGGGCTAGGGACACTTCAGAGGACAAAAGGACTTCTCCGAGCCCTGATCCTGCACTAGTAATCAGAAGGGAAAAAATATTAACCTTTGGTACCACATGCACAATAGTGCAATAGTGTAAAAATAATCTTATGAGCACTGAAGAAAGGATGGAGCTCATGCTTCAAACTGGGATGTCTGCAACGTATGATGTAGGTGGGCAGGGGGCTTTTTCCACAATTGCCATGAAATTCCTGTCATTGGAGCTGTTCTGGGTGGGGAATAATACGGTAAATGGGGTTTGGTTGGAGCCAGTGGCAGTCAAGTGTTTCTTGCTGTGAGGCATTGTTTGCTGGTAAGATCACTCAGATCCGGAATGAGCTAGCTGCCCCAGGGGCTACGGAGTTGTTTCTTGAGAGGACAGATGCAGAGGGTCAAAATCTCAGCTGGCATAAGTTGTTGTTGCGCCATTGAAGTTCATATGCTGACTTGCAGCGGCGGAGGATCAGGCCTCAAATCTTCTCTGCTTGAGTCTCAGCCACTGGTGCTCACTGAGGTGCTGGACACTGGGCATGTGACAACCTGCGGATTCGATCCACATCTTGCTTGGCTGGTGAAACTCAACGAGGGGATGTTGGGGCCATTATTAGAGCGGATTGTCAGTGCCCATGCGATGCCAGCTTCTCACAGAGGCGGGATTGGCTGGCACTTGCTCATGAAGAAAACCATTTCTTGACACTGACCCTGTCTTTGTATGGTTACTGCTCTTTTAATCTCCCTTATGCGTGAGTGGAAAAGCTCTGGGAAGAAGCAGAGTGAGAGGCAGTATTAGAAGGAGTGTGTCCCAGTGGATAGGGCACTGTGGTAGGAACCAGGATATCTGTTCCCTGGTTTTCTACTAACCTGCTGTGTAGCCTTGGGCAGGTCACTTCACTGTGTGCCTCTGTCTTTGGGGCAAGGTCTGTTTCTTCCTCTGGGTACATACAGCGCTAGGACAATGGGGTCTCGCTCTTGGCTGAGTGGTTCTAGATGCTACTGTAAGGAATATAAATAATGGGAGGTAGTGGCAAAATGACTCATCTGGATTGCTCAGGACTTCTAGACTGCCCAGTCAGTTATTAGCGTAGACATCTGGGTCTGGTAAGGCGACTGCATTAGTGGTGACTGTGGATGGCTTCCTGGCAACAGAGGAAGAGGAGCTATTCATGCTGAGTCTTTCAGATGAATCAGCTGCCTCCCCTCCCTCTCCTCCCCCGATAGCATTGACTATAAAGTGGCGTGGACACTCCCTGGACTCCGCCATTGTTATGTGGACTCATGCCATTCATCTGTGAGAGACCCCGGAGGTTAGCACTGGGCGGTGGGTGAGTAGGCCAAAGGGCCCCATCTTCTCAGCCCTCCTGTTTAACATGTGCCTGAGGCTGCTAGGGGGATTGGTGAGGTAGCACCAGTGAGATCAGGGTGTGGAGACTGCCCGGCTCAATGTTTCCATTGCTCTCTGCTGCTCCGGTAGAAAGCCACTGCTTCCAGGAGGGGGCACATGGCTGGAAGAGGTGGCAGAAGCTAGATCAGCATTCCCTATTAATGGGCTGTCTCTGCCGGTCATTACTAAGGTGCACAATGGTTGCCTGCTCTATTGATTTGTTATTGACTAGGTCATTGATTTAGAGTCCCCAGTTAACGCTGTGAAATTTGGTAGGTTCTTGTCCCAAACTGCCCAGCGTTATCAGAATTGCTCTTAAGTCAGGAGCCCTGGTGTGCACAGTTGTGATCGCTTGCAGTATATTTATAACCAGTTTATTAATACAATTAGCAAGGTCTCAAATGCTCCAACCTGGCAAGGCAGCGCGAGATGATACAGAGAGAGCTGGATGTCTGTATATTTACACCACCCTGTGCAAAACAACCTGGCGAGTCAGTTATCATCTTCCCCGTCACCATCATCACCAGTGGTCGTAATCCTGGCCCCTCCCAAGGGCTACTTCTCTCCCTCTCCAAGTGCACAGGCTGGGGGAGAACTTTTATAGTGTGTTGTGCTGAAAGGGTTTCAGCCCCTTTCATTATTTGTGTCTCCTCAATCTCTGGGAGAAGGGTACCCCAATGTTAGTAGGGTATTAATCCTTTTGCCTCAAGCTTATTGGTCAGTTAGTTACCATGACATTCTTGTGGTCCAACATTGGCTGTCCCTAACTAAAATATCTCAAGCTGCTATAAACTAGCATCTGGTGATTACCTATCAGCAGCTTAGTCATTACAGCATTCTGTCTTTTGATCTCTTCTGATCTAGGGCAATGGTTCTCAAACTTTTTGGGTTCAGGACCTGTTGGTAAATATTTATGGCCCTGTCACAACCCAGGAAACAATCTGAGGGCAGAGGCCTTGGGGTGACTTTGGTCAGGTCCTGCCCTCCCAGGGCTTGGGTCCTGCCCAGCACTCAGCCCACGGTGGTGGGCTCCTGCAGTTCCTGTTCTGTGGGGCTGGCAGGGTTTGGCTCTCAAACTCTGGGGTTGCAGTGACGCTCAGGTTTGGCCCCGCCCTGCCGACTGCACCGCATTGGTGTGAGTGGAGTTGTGACCTGGCTCCTGGGGTTGCAGGGCCATTCACTCAGATTTGGCCTCCCCGGACTCCCGTTGTCATGACGTTTGAGCCGAACCTGGGCAGTGCTGGGACCCCAGAGGTGGCAGTGCCTGGAGCAGGGAGGTGAGCCCAGCCAGCCGTGGGGGATAGCAGCCACAGGAGCTGCCACGTGACTCTTTGTGACATTCTGGCAACCCAATTTTGGGCCTTGACCCACGGGTTAGCTACTTGTGCTAAAGCTTTTTGGGCCTTGTGCCTTAATTCGTTTGGCAAAGCTATTGTCTTACAGGCCTTGAGGCCTTATCCCGATGCCTCACCTAGCAAACACCTATATCCAAGTCTTGCTGGCTCCTCAGCTGTTCCTGGATTCCCAGGTGATAGTGGTTGCCCGGAGAGCTTTATACTAGCTGTGCTTGGCAAGTCAGTGCAGTGAGCTATGCCTGTGTCACCTTGAGGTGGGCTCACTGCAGCATGCTCGACGCAGGGATCCCCTTGAAGCCATCTGGGCATTGCAGCTAGCGCAGGACAAGCTGGCTTGTTTGTTAAGCTATGCCGGGTGCAGAGGACACATGGCTTCTTGTGCTCTGCACTGGGTGCTGGTTCTGATCTAGACAGCCTTTAGGGGCTTAGGTCCTGGCTGTTTCAGAGACGGCCGTTCTTTCGCTGTGCTGTGCTGTCACCACCATCCAAGGCACTGGTATTAACAGTCCTCTCTTGGGAGGGCATGAACTGGAAGCATCGTTCCTGCTGATGGCTCTTTTGGCATTAACTCACTGCCCACCTAGGTTTGCCAGAGCCTGGGTTTGGTGACCTTCAGGGGACACTGTCTGCGTCATCTGTTTTCCCATGCTTTAGCATGGAGGCTACAATGAGTCATACTGAAAGGTGGGTGACCTGTCAGGCTGGAGGAAGGTCACTAGTGGAGTTCCTCAGGGATTGGTCTTGGGACCAATCTTATTTAACATTTTCATTCATGACCTTGACACAAAAAGTGGCAGGGTACTAATTAAATTTGCAGATTTTGCAGACAAAGTTGGGAGGGATTGCCGCTACGGAGGAGGACGAGAATATCACACAAGAAGATCTGGACAACCTTCAAAAGTGGAGAAATAGAAATGGCATGACATTTAATAATGCAAAGTCATGCACTTAGGAACTAACAAGCTATAAGCCTGGGTATGTATCAGTTGGAAATGACAGAGGAGGAGAAAGACCTGGGTGTATTGGTTAATCACAGGATGACTATGAGCTGCCAGTGTGATGCGGCCATGAAAAAGGCTAATGCAGTCCTAGGATGCATCAGGTGAGGTATTTCCAGCAGAGATAGGGGAGTGTTAGTACCATTATGCAAGGCAGTGGTGAAACCTCATCTGGACTACTGCGTGCAGTTCTCATCTCCTGTGTTTTAGAAAGATGAATTTGAACTGGGACAGAGGCAGAGAAGGGATGCTAGAGCAATCAGAGGAATAAAAAGCCTTCCTTATGAGAAGAGACTCAAGGAACTTGGCTTGTTTAGCCTAACCAACTGAAGGCTGAGGGGAGATGATTGCTTTCTATAAATACATCAGAGGGAGGAATTATTTAAGTTAAGCACCAATGTGGACACAAGAACAAATGGCTATAAACTGACCATCAACAAGTTTAGGCTTGAAATTAGACACAGGTTTCTAACCATCAGAGGAGTGAAGTTCTGGAACAACCTAGCTGGCAAGACAAGTTTATGGAGGCAATGGTATGATGAGACTGCCTACAATGGCATGTGGCTTCTCTGTGACTGCTAGCAGAAAGTATCTCCAATGGCTGGTGACAGGACACTAGACGGAGAGGGCTCTGAGTTACTACAGAGAATTCTTTCCCAGTGTCTGGCTGGTGGGTCTTGCCCATGTGCTCGGGGTCTAACAGATCGCCATATTTGGAGTTGAAAGAAATTTCCTCCCAGGTCAGATTGGCAGAGACCCTGGCATGTGTATGTGTGTTTCATCTTCCTTTGCGGTAAGAGGCATGGGTCATTTGCTAGTTTGAACAAGAGTAAATAAATAGTGGATTCTCTGTAACTTGAAGTCTTTAAATTGTGATTTGGGGACTTCAGTAACTCAGCCTGAGGTTATGTGTCTATTACAGGAGTGGGTGGATGAGGTTCTGTAGCCTGCAATGTGCAAGAGTTTCCTCTAAATGATCACAATAGTCCCTTCTGGTCTTAAGGTCTACGTGGGCAGCGATCATAGGGTACTACCATTGTCATGAATATTTGTGATCCCATGTGTTCTACTGTGTGTTTGACAATGAGCTTTGGTGTATCTAGGGGGTTGTGTTTCTTTGAAGAGAATTTAGTGTTGGAGAAAATTGGCAGATTGAAACCAGAGGGAAGTATGTTGTGAAGAGGCTTGGAAGGATTCGATTTTTATCAGTACATGTTGGTAAATATCGATTTGATCTCACACATGCAAACTGAAAAACATTTTAATCAATAATAACTGAAATTTATAGATAGGCAAAGTAGGAAAAATGCTGCTTGAGAATTCAGAGTCAAAATCCAGTGACATAGATTTTTGAGCTAGGATTGTTACAAATGGACTAGTGAATGAATAGTAAAACCAGATAGGATTTGTTGATATAAGGATATTTACTTTATATGTTTTGACAATTTTGTATCTTAATGGTTTATAAAGATTTAACTTTTTGAGTTTCAGCATCTGCTGTCGTTAAATAATTTGACTGGTTCCCCCATAATTTCGTGCAACGGTGAAAATGTAAATACATAAATATTGATTTGATCTAAAAAAAAGCTTAAAAATAAACATTGATATGATTCGTAAAAATTATTAAAAAGCTGAATTCTGCGTAGCCTAGTTATGAACCAGCAGAGAGAGGGTGTCACACTCTACTGCATTGTACTGGAACATAAATCTCTACTTGTAGAATAATTCTGTTTACTTAGGTTAATCTTTGGGAGGAACCTGTGAGGTTAATCTTTGGGAGGAACCTGTGAGATGAATCTTCTGAGATGAAGATTGTTCAGAGATGTGTGTTAAATTTTTCAGAGTTGATTTGGTGAGGTGCAGGTGACGGCTGGTGGTGTGTTGAGGTGTGTGTGTGGTTTTTGTGGTTCTCATCTGCCTGGATTCACAGCCCTTGAGTTTAGCTTTGAACTTCAGGTTCAAACGAGCCCAAGAACTTGAAAGCAAAGCACCTTTGAAACTGATGAGTTTGCAGCAAAAGAATGGCAAGGTCTTGGGTATTTAACAGAGGAGAGAGGGGAGGGGGAGAGAAAGGAGAGAGGCTGCTGTGAGGGAAAGAACTAGGAGTCACAGCATTCAGGAGAAGAGCCAGGGATCATGCATGCTCACCTGTGTGGTGAGAGGGTCTTACCCAGCCAGGCTTACAAACAAAATACATTGTGTGGGTGGCTGGCGTAGCCAACGCAGCTCAGACAGTGACACCAGGGACATTTAGAACCCAGCTCACTGCTTATTTGCTGAAGCATGAGAGTTGATGAATAAGGTGCAGACCATAAAGTGGCACCTGTACAGCCTCTTGGACTCCCAACCTGCATTTGGTTCTCCACACCAGGCCATTCTGCGGAACAGCATGATCTGTGTGGCCCACGATGTCCTGCAGAACTTTGAAGGTCTCTTAACTAATATGTATAGCGCTGTCCTGCCCTCTTGTTCTGTTCATCCCTGGATGACGTAGGCCCTGCAGTACTGAAGGAAGAAGAATAGCTGCATGGTTACTGTGTTAGAGTAGGATTCAGGAGCTTTGTGTCCAGTTCCTAGCTATGCCCCGGACCCCAAGTGTGATCTAGATAGAACAAGCACTCAGTCTTTGTGCCTTGGCTTGCCATCTGTAAAATGGGGGTGACACATTTCCTTTCTCCCCCTCTTTTGACTCTCTTATCTATTTAGATTGTAATCCTTTGGGGGCAGGCACACTCTCCATTGTATGTTTGTACAGCATCTACCTCGGCAGGAACCTGATCTCTGCTAGGGCTCCAGAGCTGCTGTAATAGAAGTAATAATAATAATGGCTAGTGGATGGTTGGGCGTGTGTGTGTTAGAATTCAATCAGAATCCATTCTGCAGCCAGAGCACTGAAAATTGTCACTCAGTCTTGTTGGCAGCTGTTTCTTTTCCCAATTTATTCTGTGTGCCGTCACCACCCTCTAGCTGTCTGTGCGATAAAAGATGTATTTAGAAGTATACATCATAGTAGCGGTCTAGATGACCACGTAGGCCAGTTGTTCAAGGCTGTTAAGCTGGGCTCATCTGAGCTATTAGAGGGGCTAGCTCTGGGCACCCACAATCATGGTGGGAGTTTCAAACTCTAATATAAATATTTTAGGCACATTTTAAAAATCTTGTGAGGAAGGAGAGTGGTGTGGGGTAGGGATTCTGGGTTCAGTTCCTGGTTCTGCCACAGATTTCTTGTGGGACTGTGAGCAAATCGTTACATCTCTCTGTGCCTCAGTTTCCCATCGATAAATTGGGGATAATTCTTTTTATCTCTTATGATTTGTCTGGCATATCTGTTTAAACTGTGGGCACAGCTACACTGGAGCAGGAAGGTATAATTTCCAGCTCAAGAAGACACATACCAGCTGTGGCACTGATCAAACCAGTGTGCTAACAACAGCAGTGTAGCCGCTGCTGTATTGCACAGGCAAGGCCTGGCTAGGTTGGCGACAATGGGGACTGAACGTGGGACCTCTGGATCTTTAAAGGACAAGCTTCTGCTGCCTGAGCCAAAAGAGCCAGCCATCTTGGCCAAAGCTGTAGCCGGCTCATCAACCTCTATTTGTGGACCAGCCTCCACTGGGGGTGTACAGAACAAACGCCAACTAAGCATAGGTTATACAAATAATACACACCTAATGATAGCAATATATCACAATAGCATTTCAATTCACCAGACGAGATGAGCACCCCATTATGCTATATGCTGTACATACACAGTGAGAGACGCCCAGGGCTCGTCTGCACTTGAATTGCTTCAACGGCACAGCTGTACTGATGTAGCTGTGTCGCTGCTAGTGCAGACGCTGTATGCCGACACGAGAGAGCTCTCCCGTTGGTATAATTACTTCACCTCCCCGAGAGGTCAGCAGGAGAGCCGTAGTGGCGGTTAGGTCGGTGTAACTTACATCGCTCACGGGAGTGGCTTTTTCACACCTCCAAGCGATTTAAGTTATACCCAAGAGAGTGCTAGGATGTACAAGCCCCCAGTCTCAGTTGAGACCCTATGGCATTAAGCATTCTGTAGACACATAGGAAGTAATGGGCTTCCTGAAAATCCCAGTCAAAGGGCTTAACGGACAAACCACCCCCAGTTGCACCTGGAAATTGGAATCCAGGCATGGGAGTGAAAGGGGGTGTTGAACCAGCAAGGAGGCTGTTTGCTGGCGTGGGAGCGGAAGTATCTATGGAGCTGAATTCCCAGCTGGCCTCACCGGAAAGCTTAATGACTGAAGGAACTGCCTAGCCGGCGTCAGTGTCATTTCCCTACGCAGTCCTTTCTGTGGATCTGCAGCGTCAGCTGCTTTTCCAGTGTCTCCATGGTTACAGCTCTCAGTTTGTGTTTGCCAGCGCCTGGGCTCTGTCCAGTTGTCTAAAGCAAGTTGGCGAGACCCCCTTGGAAGCTCCTTTAGGTGGAAGAGAACAGCCGGGGATTGGGGATGCTCTTGCTCATTTGACGATCAATGGGGTTGGAGTGGGCTATCGGGGAAAGTGGTCCAGAGCTGAGATGTGCATGGAGCAGTTTCTGCCGGGGAGAAGTGGGACCCCCGTTGCTTGCGTCACTGAAAATGACAAGTGGGAAAATCCCTGGAGGGACCAGTCCTGATGGGGAGATAGATGAGATGATTCAATGGACAGTCAGCAAGTCTGTGATCTCCATGGAAGCTGCCTAGACTGATAGAGCAGCCGCAATGGCCCCAGAGATGGGGTCCGAGCTGCACATTTGGATCCGGACTCCTTCAAAGTGGGGGATGTTTTGGATCTCAGGGTTTGCTCATCCCATTCAAAGGTTAGGGGCCACCTCTGGCTCTCCCAGTGTCTGGATGCAGGGTTTGGGCCCATCTCTAACTGGCTCATAACCAGTCTGAACTGGGCCGTTAGCAGGCCTCCATTAGCCCATGCTGGAGTGCCCATGCTTTCTCAGCACACTGGCATGCGTGTGTGACCCTAGGTGGTCTATTCAGGCAGTACAGGGATTTGGACTGTAAGCTCTTAGGGCAGGGCTGTGCAGGCCCCGAGCGTGTGAGTGGAGTTTAGTAAATCAGTAGAAAAAATGGCAGTGTTAGATGCGCTGCCCTCTGTGCGGAAACGAAGCCCAGTATGCGAGTGAGATGGGGCAGCCGTGCACTCTGTCCACCAGCTAGTGATGGGGCGGGAGTGGGACGCTCCTCTGGCTGGGAATGGAGAAGGGCCAAAATGGGAGCTGAGGGCTGTGGCTGGAGTGGGAGAAGATCTGGCATGGAGGGTGTGAGGGGGTGGGGATAGCAGTGGGGGAGGGGTTGGGAATGGGGGTACGGGGGTGGAGGGAGAGGGCAGCAGTGGTTCTGGAGCTGGGAGGGAGCTGTTACGTGGAGAAGGGGGAAAGGAGGCAAATGGGGGGCACCAGCTGCTGGGGGGAGACTGGGTGGAGTGGGAGAAGGAAGAGCAGAGGGGTCGGACAATAAGACAGGGCTGGGGGGGGGGGGGGGAGATAGATGACTCCTGTGTCTCAGTCGGGGAGTTCAGGAACCTTTGATCGCGTCTAACCTTGCTAGTCAGTGATTCTTAACATCACAGCAGCTGGCTGGAGGCCATCGGCTTCCCTGTGTGCTTAGCCCCTTTGGCGAGCTGGGAGAGGAGAAAGCAGGCATATCTGCATCACCCCTTCCTTTCCCTCCCCCCGATACAGCTACAGCAGAGTCAGTTTCAGGATCCTGGACCCTGTAATTAAATTAATTTTGCATGAAGCTCTAAGGGAATCTAGCCATCCACTCATTTAACCCTCTCCATTATTAATCCCCTATAATGTCTACCCTGGCATCTGCCTGCCTTTCTGTCTGTTTTCAGCACTAACCAAAGCTGTTGCAGTTTTAGGTTTTCTGGGAGAAACAGCCTGGCATTTGGGGAGTTTACCTCGCCTTATTTATCACCCTTCCTCATGCCCTGGTAGCAGACCCCACCCCTCCTCTGCAGGGGAACACAGGAGCCTACTCTCTTAAATCCCTTTAAATAATACAGTAGCCTATGGGCATGGTCAGCCTTAGTGGAGGAGGTGTGCAGCTTCCTTCCTGTCCTCTGCATTGTATCCTGATCCAGCTTACCGTGCTTAGCTCAGGCCCCATCTCTCTCCAGTCTGGAAGCACATTTAAGCCAAGGGACTCGTGGTTTTTGACTTGAGACACAGGGTATGTCTTCACTACAATTAAACACCCAGGGCTGGCTTGTGTCTTCCGACTGGCTCACCGGGCTTGGGCTGTAAAATTGCAGAATAGACATTGAAGCTCAGGCTGGAGCCTGGACTCTGGCACCCTCCCCCATTGCAGGATCCCAAATGTCTACATGGCAGTTTTACAGCCCCGCAGCCCAAGTCACCTGATGCGGGTTAGCCGACAGCCTGTGACTGCAGCACAGACATACCCGCAGACAGTAGGCCTGATATTCAGAGCATGGACACTCAGCGCTTCCTGGAAATCAGGCCCATCTAAACCGTCTCAAGCTGGGCAACCAGAAATTGAGACCCCCTTCAAATCACTAGTTACCTCTGCAAAGTGAGGCCTTGGGACCCAGGTCCTTCACTGGTATAAACTAACTTTAATGGACTAGTACCAGAACTTTTCCAAAATTCAAATGCGTTTGGGTCCAGGGTTTTGGTTCGGTTTCGTCTCTAGGCAGCATCCTTGGCCCCAAATAAATTGTATATGCCTGGGAGGGTGATAGTGAGGGTTCTCAGATGTAGGAGTAAATATACACCTGGTCACCGGATCCGAACATTTCACCTATTCAGCCTGATTTCTGCCCTTTGGAGGCAGGCATTACTCTCTCAACTTAGTGCCATCGTAGTATTTATTTATTTAGCGCTTGCATATTTGCCAGGCCAAGCAATAGCCTTCTTAGTGGCCAAGTGGATCTGTGGAACTCCTTGCCAGAGGATGTTGTGAAGGCCAAGACTAGAATGGGGTTCAAAAAAGAACTAGATATGTTCATGGAAGATAGGTTCATCAGTGGCTCATAACCAGGATGGGCAGGGATTGCTGTTTGCCAGAAGCTGAGAATGGGTGACGGGATGGATCACTTGATGAATGCCTGTTCTGTTCATTCCATCTAAAGCACCTGGCATTGGTCACTGTCGGAAGACAGGATACTGGGCTAGATGGACTATTGGTCTGACCCAAGTATGGCCGTCCTTATGTTCAAGTAGAGGTCTTGGAACCCACTGCTAAATTTGGTTAGTGGGCACACTCACCAATGTGTATCATTGTCTGATCCGTGCCACAGCTGCAGTTTGGATTGTCTCGAAGACCCCAACGGTGCTGGTTGGCTGCACAGAGGCATTGCCCAGGCTGGAATTGGTTAAGAAGGGCCCCCTGATGACATGGCAGGTCAAAGCCAGGTGTGCGAGTAGTAGGGTCTGTGAGGAGGAACTGATTAGTGGTTGATCTGAAGTGTCGGTCTTCCTGCTACAGGGATTCCCCTGCCACATCCTGGGGAGTCACCCTTGACCACAATGGTTGTTGTGATGAAAGACGTGTAACTGGTGGGTTAAAAAGGTCATTGAACAAGGGCACACTTGGGTTGGCAGGTTGTGGCTTGGACCTGGAAGCCATGGAAGACAAGCTGGTTGGAGAGTTCTCGTGATGATGCGCATAGTTGAGTTGAGTTGCACGTCAACAAGTTTGGTGTGTGCTGACTGACTCCATGCTTGCACACAATACTTTGCTATTGAGCACGAGATGGCAAGGGTTGAAGTCCTTAGGGTTGGAGCATCTGCTCCCCAAGCTAGCAGCGAAAGTCAAAGCATTCAACAACCTTCTCAGCAAACAGTAGTTTCTTTATGAGGAGCTATCGTGGAAGGGTAGAGGAGAGATGGACAGGATTCCTGGGCTCTGTTCTCAGCTCTGCAGCTGATTTCCTTTGCGGTCTTCAACAAGTCACTTAATCTTCAGTGCTTCAGCTCCCTGTCTGTAAAATGGATATTATCCTTCCCTGCTGCACAGGGATACTGCGAGGCTGAATTCAGTCAGTGTTTGTAAAGCGATTTTGTTGTCCATATTCCGGCTAGAAACCAAACCACAGGTTGGAACTGGCAGATTAAAGACTAACGCGTGCGAATAGTTTGGAGTGTTTTTTGCATGAGGTGGCTGAACTGCAGTGTGTGTGTGTTCTCTGGGTCGTTAGACTCCCATCCGGCCCCAGCCATCCCCCTGAATGTAGCGGAATGGTGTTAGGATTGCAGTTGTCACTCCTGGGCTCTGACTTTAACACTTCGTTAAGATAATCAACTTAATGATGGGTTGGAAAATGGCAGGAACTAGCACTGGTGGGTCATGAAGGCCAACGAGTGTGCCTCAAAGCCCTTGGAGCCATGCACTCGGGGATCAGTTCCTGCCAAGCCCCGTCCCCCCCCAGACAGGCTGGGGTCAGTAAGACCAATAGGGAGATTGTGAGACAGCTGTGTGCTCCGTGTGGCACTTGCCTCTTGCTTCCAACCGACCCGGTTTGGAGGTGATAAGCATGAGCAGCACTCAGGAGCTATGCCCAGGGGCAGGGTAGAGAGTGATGGTGGATGCTGCTGGAACAGGGGCATCGTGGAGCATGGCAGTTGTGGGCACAGCGCAGTGGCAGGGCTTTAGCCTGTATGGACAGAGGTGGTTGAAGTGACAGTAAATCTGTGCTTATGGGAAAGAAGAGCTTACAATCCAGTGTGGAGAGCAGTGGTGGGAAACCCAGAGTGTCTGATCCTGGCCCAGGGGTTTAAACCACCCATCAGACCCAGCTCAGAAAAGGACTGCACCAGCCTGAGTTAATGACAACAACCTTGTCTTGTTTTGCCTCGTGGTGTGAAATGTTTTAGCAGCAGCTCGACTCTCAGTTCGTCTGTGCAACTGGGGGCCCCATACCTTTGAGTTTAATTATCCCCGACTTTGACTGACTGCCCTAATGAGCTGGGCTCCCTCGTTAGCTGCCTCTCTAAGCTTGGGTGCTCCACCAGGTCCCTCGTAGTCCAGTGATAAAGCCCTGCCAGCAGCGCAGGGTTGAGCTAAGCGCAGCTGACAGAGACAACAGGGGCTGTCTGCAGATCCACAGTGTTAGTGGGGGAAGGTGACATGGCCGATTAACCTGGCCCTGGAACATCCGTCGAAGCGACAGTGGGCAGGAAAATAAATCAACACACATTATGCATGCACATGTACAGAATGATACCGGTTTGGATCCCTTTGGATGCCCTTGTCAGAGGAAACTGCTGCTTGAAGTCTTGTCTGCCCTAGGATTTTACTTCTAGGGACCACTGTTAACTCCAGTGCAGCTTCCTACTGTTATGGGAACTTTAACATCAGCCCAGAGGAGACCCTCCCCGTTGAAAGTTCTCAGCTGAAAGACCCTTCTCGCCCCAGGAAGGAAGAACATTTTTGAACATGCTCCTGCGATAGCACTGCTAGAATGCGGTCCAAACCCTGCTCCTTGCTTGGCTGGTGGCAGTCCAGAGTAGCAGCATTCAACATTTACATTAAGCAAGAGGGATTTCAAGCTACATGGGGTCAGTTGAATCACTGTAGGCTCTCACAGTGCAGTTCTTCTTTGCTATTTCTATTATAGTAGCACCTAGAGCCCCTGACCTAGGCCTCATTGTGTTTGGTGCTCTACACACAGACAAAATGAGAGACCATCTCTGCCCCAAAGAACTTACAGACAAAACAGACACAGGAAGGGTCATTGCCCTTACTTTACAGATAAGAAACTGACACACACAGGGCAAGATTTTCAGAAGTGCCTTGTGATTTTTGGGTGTCCTAGGGTGAGAGACCCTAACGGTACCTGATTTTCAGATTTCAGGTGCTCAGCAGTTTCTGAAAATCAGACCCCTTTAAGGCATCTCAAGTTTGGCACCTAGAAATCAAGCTTTAGAAAATCTGGAGGGTAAGTGACTGGCCCCAGGAGCAAAGTCGGGGCTCAAACTCAGCTCCCCTAAGCATCAGCCTCGTGCTGCCTTCCATTCCTGATTCTACCTTAGCGAAGGCTGTGGTTGCACTGGTGTAAGTCTAATGATACACCAGCGTGACGGAGCAGAATTTGGCCTTCAATATACTGATAAAGTACAATTGGAAAATACTCCCAAGCTGGAAATTGCTGACTGCCAAATCATTCCTGTGAGAGCCGCGATTGCTGAATGAAGAGGGCCAGAGGCCCTGCATGTTGTCGGCTGTATTCTGGCTGGCATCTCATTATTTTTCTCTTCTGCTAGGCAGAAGGACTCTTGTTCTGTGATGGAGCCCTTTGGCGTGTCATCGGCTTCCTGTGCAATTTTTTGGGTAAAGCAATGAATGTAGTGCCTGTGAAATGGAGGGGTTTCAGCAGTCTCAGGCGCCGCTGGAGGAGTCCTATGGTGTTGCTTCCTTTTGCCCTCGCCATGTAACTGCAGGGTGGGACAAAGCCCATCGGCCGGCAGGGTTTTATTGGTGGGGAATTGCAGGATCAAGTGTTTCTGGTCATCTGCCTGGGCAGGCAAGGAGGGTAATGGGCATTTGCTGCTTATAAAATCATGATGTGAGTTACACCCTGGCTTCTCCTGGTGCCTGGCAGTTTGATGTGGCCTGTGCTGCTGCAGAATTGGTGCCTTCTTGGGTTATGTCCTGGAGTGCCGCTTTTGCGGTGCACCTCACTCCAGAGCTGCAGCGCCTGCTGTTGTTGCTATCCTGGGCTCTCACACAGCTCAGCCAGTGATCTCAGCCCTGACCTGCAGCACACCCTGCTCTTCCAGCTCTGGACTCTGAGAAGACCCCTTCCGTTTGTTGTAAATGGTGCTGCGGGGCGCACTGGCTTGGAGGGACTAGTTCATGGTGCTTCTCTGAGGCCCTGCATGCAGGCCACCACATGGGGCTTCCTTTCTAGCCTGGCGTCTTACTCATCTTGTGTGGTGCACAGATCCTGTCTCCCGGGGGCTGCACACTCTGCTCGTGCACGTGCCCCGATTGTTTGAAGATCTCAGTGACGCAGAGAGGTAGGATGGAAGGGGAATAAACTATTCCTTTTCTCTCTCCCGCAAGGCGAGTCCTGGAATCAGCCATGTGTCTGCACCCTGCATCTCTCCGTTCTGCCTGGGTGTAGGGTATTTCTGTCGCTGAACTGGGAAGGGTGAGGGATGCTGATTCACTGTGGCAGGGAGGGGAGGCTGTACCACACATCCCCATCTCCCCAGGCAAGCCGCTTGCTGCAGGTTGGGCTCCTTCTCAGCCAAGCGCAGCAGGGGACAGGGAGAGGGGCTTTGCAGGCTCAAAGTTCATTTCTTTTCCTGTACCTGGTTATTTCATAATACAAGGCTTCTTCCACCTTGCTCTGAAGCACATGGTAGTGGAACAGGATGTTGGACTAGAAGGATCACTGGTCTAGTCTCGGGTAGCAATCCTTAAATTCCTATGTGAGCATACCCATGTAAGAGTATATATCCATGGGAGGGTACCTGACAGCACATGTTTGCGTGTGTATATTCATGCAGTGTGCCTAGCAGAGGCCGTGCATGCATCCAAGGGGGAGTTGATGTATACGTGATGAATATATTGTTAACAAAAGAGTGAGTTCTCATCTCACGGGGTCTCATGTCGTGCATTCCCCCTCCTCCCTCTGTCTCAGGCATGAGCGTGCACAGCCATTCATTGACACACATTCCCTCATGCATAAACGGGCATGCGTGCAGCCACACGTATACATCAACTCCCCCTTGGATGCATGCACGGCCTCTGCTAGGCACACTGCATGAATATACACACGCAAACATGTGCTGTCAGGTACCCTCCCATGGATATATACTCTTACATGGGTATGCTCACATAGGAATTTAAGGATTGCTACCCGAGACTAGACCAGTGATCCTTCTAGTCCAACATCTTGTTCCACTACCATGTGCTTCAGAGCAAGGTGGAAGAAGCCTTGTATTATGAAATAACCATAATGGAATTTCCTTCCTACCTCCCATCAGTCAGTGGTTGGTTCATGCCCCGACGCAGGAGGGCTTACAGCCTCTAGGCACGTTGTTTTTATCCACTTCGGTATAACTTTACATATTCTTGTTATCTGCGTAGGGGAAAGTTTCCAGAGGCACAAATGATAACCAGTTGCCCGTCTCCCACTGGAAATCAATGCCATTTCGTGCCTCTGAACGCTTCCCCTCAACGCCTGATCGCTCTTGGAATTCTGCCACACTCTTGGCCTTGGTGCTTGGTCTGGCAATGAGATCTGCAGGCTCATAACATGTTGTGGGTCACTGATGTACAGTAGCTGAGGATTTGACCCACTGTCTCATGCACACATGTACTCTTGTGTGTGGGCTCACACCCAAACATACTCTTGTATGCGCCTGTTCATATTCATACACCCCATGTGCCAGAAACAAGGAATCCAGTAATGACGAAAGATCGAGTCCGTGTGTGTCACGGGGAGGTTAAACGTCTGCCTTCAGTGATGTGCAGTAGTGTTGTAGCCGTATTGGTCCCAGGATGCTGGAGAGACAAGGTGGGTGAGGTAATAACCCTGTCGTGGGCCAACTTCTGTTGGTGAGAGAGACAAGCTTTGAGGCTACACAGAGCTCTTCTTCGGGTCTGTGAAAGAGATGCAGAGTGCCACAGCTAAACACGAGATCAGATAGTTTAGCATAAGGAGGGTGCAGATACTCTGAGGGACCCATCAAGGTGAAATGGCCTGTGACAGTGTGGGCTAGGCCCAGAGGCCCCCTGCCACATTCCAGGAAAAGAGTAATGCAGCTAAGTCCTCCACGTGGCCTGGAGAGGCTGCAGGAAAGTAGCCAATCCGGTGGAGGCAGGCAGGGGCTCAGAGGGTTGCCGGTGAGTATAAAAGTTGCTGCAGTGCAGGCAGACCAGAGGCAGTTGCTGCTTGGAGCCAGAGGAGTGCAGAAGGTGCTCCCGACTGGCCAAAGGGAACTGCAGCACCACAGACAGCCAGTGCTGAGAGCGGGCTCCTGGCTGGCTGCTGGGCCTGAGCACAGAAGAGCCCTGAGGTAAGGGGTGGAGGCTGGGGCTGTGGGGAAGTGGCCCAGGTGAACTGAAAGTAAAGGGGCATGGTGGTGTGTGGCTGCTATTCTTAGGCTTCCTGGCCTGGGACCCGGAGTAGTGGATGGACCCGAGTCCCTCCCATAGGCCATTGGGGAAGTGACCCACAATCAAACAGTGATAAATCCCCAGAAGGGGTGCTGAACTGGTAAGAAGCCCAGCTGGGGCCAGAGCAGACTGGAGTGGGTGAAGAGCCCCCAGGATGAAGTCTTGGGGGGCACAGCCCTTTACCAGGGCCAGGAGTGCTTAACGACTTTTTTGGAGTAAGACCCCAGAAGAGGTCTGTTTGCATTGTGTTGCTCACAGACTGCGTGTGACTTGGTTGAATCACTGGAAACCGCCAGAGAAACTGCCACAAGGGCTCACCACAGACTAAAAAAGGTGCAGACTCACACCTGGCACGGGGGCGCTCTTGAGAGGTGGGTGCCACCCCGGTACAGGCCCGTTCACAACCCAGTAGTCCTAGGACAAAAAGGGGGGGTGAGTGGGCTACAGATGGTCATAATAAGCCGTAATTCCAGTGTCTTTATTAAGATCGTGATTTTTAGTGTCCAGCAAAGTTATGAATTTAAGCTCCCAGGTGTGTCTTTTGAAAGTGTTGTTCAGGTTTCCTTTGAGGAAGAGGACTGATAGGTCAGGTATATAGAGCGATCGCTTTATGACAAGTCCTTGCCCACAGGTGATGGGGTGTTTTTTGTCTTTTATCATTTTCCTGCGTGAGCTCATTCGAGAGCGCAGCGATTGTCTGGTTTCACACTTGTATTTGCATTTGGGATGTTTGTGCACTGGATGAGGTACACCACATGTTGTGATAGGCATGGGCAGGACCCAGGGATCTTGAAAAGGTGTGTTGTGGGGGGTGTGGATCACTGGAGCTGTGGAGATATGTCTGTGGGTTTTGCATCTGTTGTTCTGGCAGGATCTGGTGCTACTTTGAGTTGGTGTGTCCAGATGAGACTTCCTCAAAGGGGTCTATGTAAATGATGAATCTGAAGATCTCAGTCAAGGAAGGTCCTAATGGAAATGTTCCCACACAATGAAAACCACTGCTGAGATTGACATGAATGATGGTAGCTTTCATGAAATGGGACATGGTCCATTAGGAACTCAGCTGAGACAATTCCTCATTTTACATACTGCAGGCCACCCTGTTGGACCAGTCTGCGTTGGTGGGGAATTGATATTCAGAAGAGGGTTTGAATTCTGCACTGGGCTGGGTGAACATGCCTGTTTTATAATGATCTCTGATGTGGAGAGGGACCAGACGAAGATCCATGTTCCAAGGTGAGTTTCCCGCTGCTGATTAATATTTGGGTTCCGGTGGAAACCCACTTGAAAAGCAGATCTGTGTTTTAACAAGACTGGGCCTCAGCACGGGGAGTTGGGGCACCAGAAACATTGACCATGCCTCTACTTGATTTGGGTTTTCAAATCTTGTTTGACTGCTACAGAGCCACCTGTTTCTCCAAAGGACCTGGGGTAATAATCGACTTTCCAGGAGGTGGGAATGATGGCTAACGAAACAAGGGAGTGCTGAGACTGTGCTAGCCTATGAGACCTGCCGCTAGACGGGGTAGCTGGCCTGAGGCTTCTCCAGCTTGCTGGTATGCCGGAAATGTAATGCTTGAAGTCTGTTTTTGAGAGGTGAGAGTTGCTTTAGCTTCATCACCACCTGTGCCATCTGTGAATACTGGGGGCCGGATTCTCAGCTGGTGTAATTAGGCATAGCTCCAGCGACTGCCCCTTAGTGTGTTTCTTTTCCTAGTACAGTATAAAAGCATGGCATATAAACAGGCAGCCTGGTCCAGTGGGGACATTCGGCTAGCAATCAGATGTGGGTTTTCTACTGGGCTCTTCCACTGACTTGCAGTGTGAGGTCCTCCCTTGGCTTATCTTGTCTTCGATTGTAAGATCTTTGAGGCAGGGCCTGTCTCTCTGTAGGTGTTTTTACAGAGCCTAGCACAATGGGCCCCAGTCTCATTTGTGGCCTCTAGGTGTTACCAGAAAACCAAAGGTGAATAATATTAATGAGGTCAATTTCTGTGATCGTTACAAATAAGGTCTCCAATCAGGCTTTCCAGTGCTCCCAGCTCTGTCCGTTTCTGGACTGAGATTCAGGTATGGGAAATGTGAGGAGGGTTGGGAGTATCCTCTCCACTAAGTGATCTTTGGGGTGGTTTGGTTGTATTCCTGTGCTCAAAATGACACCTGGGGAAGTGGCAACACAGCCAAAATGGCATTAAGTAACACCCCATTCCAGGGTTAAATTGCCACTTGCAAAGCTAGTGCCCAGGGTCTGGTGGCCTGGGCCATGCTTGCATTCTCAGGTGATTTGGTGGCACGTGTTGCACCTTTGATGTAGAGGCCTCACAGTCTGGGCAGGGGATGCTGGTGACACCTGCGTGCAGCTGAAGTGGCAGAAAAAGAGGATCCGTTCCAGCCCTGCCTGCCTGAGCTGCGAGGTTGTGTCTGGGTTGTGGTTTGCCATCTGTAGTCTTCTCTGATACTGTCCTTGTTGCTGCTTTCTTTGTCTGAACATGTTTTGCCTAGTTGTGCTGGTGACTTCTTGCCGATGGTTCCTTTTGTTCACCTGATTGTTTGCGTTTGTTCTTCTGAAAGCAAGGGGGGAACTAGCTGCTTCTCTCTATCCTCCGTGGTAGTTACAGCCCAACTCCTGTTACCTGCACGCTTTAGGGCTGTCCCTGGGCCTGGGGTTCAATGGCCCTCTACAGATTAGCGGGATCTTCTCCCAGTGAAAGAGCCTTCACGTAGCACCCTTAATCTGTATTTGCTGGCAATTTAGTAATTAATCAACAGAATAACATGCCAAGCATCCAGTGCTTACCACTCCCAGTAAAGCAGACAGATGTCTCCCGATGGCCAGTCAGGGTCGTATCGTCTGGGGCTCCAGCTGGCTGCTGTGTGGTCCGAGTTCTGGCAACTTTTGGTCTTGAGCTGAGTCCCGGAGTTAGGTTCCAACAAGCTTGTCTTCCGACTTTCACTATATAGTTAAAATAACCATTTCTCTTGTCTAGGTCTTAACCCAATTATTTCCCTGACCGCACAGCTATGCAAAAATTCTAACCGATCATTCTACGTCATATGTCACGATAACAGGGGTTCATGTGCCTGGGAGCAGCCTCCTCATGTCTTTGAGATGTTTTTAACAAACTTTGAAAACCACAAAAGTCAGCTTATCTTTGTGACTTGGTGGTGGGACACATTCTCAGGGTAGGAATACTTAATCAGCAGTGGACCCTGTTTGCTTGCTCCTGTAAGATACACTCTCTAACTTTTTTTAAGTAACCCTTAATGGGCTAAAATGCTTTCCCCAGCAACACCTTCTAGTTTGGACTGAAGGTTAGCTTGTCCATACTTCCTTCCATTCCCAAGAATTTAATTGTGCTGTGTCTGTCCCTGTTAAATATACCAGCTGCAGCATTACTATCTGCCTATGCCAAGGCTGAAATCTCCTGACTATAGGTTTTGTCTCCAACTTATGGTGGCTGAATGTACAAGATGGCTGTGGGTTCTGTCAAGTCCAAGTCTCTTGTTACAGTCCCTCGGAGCTATGCCAGTCAGAGCGCTGGGGCTTGATGCGGAGGCTATCTGCGCTCTCGCTTACGCCTGTGCTGAGGCTGAAATTCACCCTCTGGGCAGCACCAGCTCTGGGAATGACATTAGTCGCTCTTCAAACCTCAAAACAGGGTGTGTAGACCTCTGCGTTGAGTGAGTAGGTGCACGGCACTGACTAGCCCTCGGCCCCTGAAGTCCTGGCCTATGTGTCCTGAGATAGATTCTCTGGAGGTAGGGGCTGATTTTTCCAAGGGCTTAATTGGGAACCTATAGGAGATAGCTCCTTCTCCTCCTTCCCTCCTCTGCCTTTGGAGTTGCAGACCCCTTGCAGCTGGGGGGCTGTCCTCTCCACCCTTCCCCTCTGCCCACGGAGAGGCCCCGTCAGAAGGGAGGGGTTGAGTCCCTGGGAAGCCCTTGCTGCCATGGCTTGGGGAGAAGGACAACTCCAGCTCCCCCACCGTTGCCGGGCGAGCGGCTGGCTGTCGAGGCTGTCGTTCTGCAAACCCGTCGGCCATGCTCCTCGCTGCTAATCAGCCTGACAGGATGCGAAGGCATTTACACTCTCCGGGTCTCCTTTCAGGCTTCATAGCGCTCCGCTTCTCTGGGAGGCAGCGAGACGCGACACACGTCCGCTCACATCCACATCCCTCTTCCACTCTACCTCCCCTGCCACCTCATTTAACTCTCCACGCTCTGCAGATGACCTGCGGGGTGGGGGAAGGAGACGCTTCCCCATCTCAGACCTCTTTCGCCCCAATCCATTTAAAAATGGCCCAGTGAAGCACCGAGCCTGGGCAACCTCCCCCATGGAGCAGTGAGGCCCCTGCTTGCCCTGGCAGCCTCCCCCTCTCTCCACAGACTGTCCCCTCACAGTGCCCCAGCTCCCCTTTCACCTGCTGCCCCCCGTGCAGCTCCTGCCCCTGCTGCTGGCCATGCAGGCAGAAGCAAGGCTGAAATGTGGCCCCCTGGCACCTTTGAATACATCAGAATTGGGGCAGCCCCTGAAAATAGTAAGGGGGCCCATCCTGTGTGTCGTCCCCCCCCCAAGTCCCCTTGAGCTTAGAGCACTGATGAGGTGGATGCGGATGCACAGCCAGGACAAGGAAACCAGGAGATAGCATTGCTCAGCATGCGAGGCAGTGCCGTTTCCCCCCCTACCGCGGCCCTGCACTTCGTGGCGTTGCTTACACTGGTGCCAGCCGAGCGCACAGTGGGCATAAGGGCACGTCTGCACTTCGAGCCGGGAGTCACATCCCCACACTAGCTCTGGCGGTGGGCGTGAGCCGTGGGGACGTGAGCAGCAGAAGGGGCTGGCCGCCTGGAGCATGATCCTGCCTGAGATGCTAGGCACGGATCCAGGACTCACACCGTGAGTGCACTTGAAGCCAGTGCACTCGAAGCCAGTGCACTCGAAGCTGGCACAGGGTTGTCTCTTTGAGCTGGGAATTACACCTCCCAACTCGGAGCATTCCCTAAATTGTTGCCATTCTGACCTGGGAGTGATTTACACTGACTTTGCAAGGTGCAAATTACTATGCAAAGTGCGGGGCAGTGAAGAATCCAGCCCCAAACATATCATGAGGCCTCCTTGAGCACCAGTGCGCCTAAGGGAGTCTCCATATCTCTTTCTGCAGCCCAGGGAGCACAGCACTGTCCCAGAAAGCTATGCTCCTGGTTCGGCAGCTCGCTTTCTGCTGGCATGCAAATGCAAAAGCACGGTAGTGCAGGTGGAGCGATTGCCTTAAAACTAAACTCCCCCAGCCAAATTCAGCCCTGATGCAGGTTGGTGCAGTTGTGTTGACTTCTCTGGAGTTGAAACTGCTCATGCTGTGGTTGAGTTTCGCCCCAGATGTTTTGTATAGCATGCAGAAACTGGCCACAGGAAGAAGAGGACAGTGGACAATGGCAAAGCAACAGATGTGATGGGAATTACACTAGAAACACTTTTTCTTAACTCATCCTGTGTCTGTGAAAAGGTGCTCCTGTGGATTTGTTCATTCACTGACTCGGATGGAGTTACATTCACATACACCAAATCTGAATTTGGCCCACTGTGTACATCATCCTGCACATTGCTGAGACCAGAACTGGGACCTATGGGTATGTCTACACTGCAGTGTAAGCCCAGGGTTAGTAGAACTCAATTTTTTTTTTTTAACCTAGGGCTTGAGCATCTACACTCATTTGTTACTCCAGGTTAGGAATTGTTGAACCCTGGGTCCCAACCTGGGGCTCCAGCATCCACATTGCATTATGTGGGCCAGGGTCCAGTCACCCGTATCCCAGACTTCCTAGTGCCCTTCTAAAATGTGGCTGCTCTAGCCATTTGTTCGTGGTGCCATGTGGGAAAACTTGACTGTCCATTGAACTGTCTACAGGACAAAAATTTGGCCTATGAGATTATGGGATGCTTCTGGCAGGCTCCCAGAACATCTACACTGCAAAGCAATAGGGCTTGACCCCTGGGTCTTGGCTTGACTCAGATTGGGACCCTCTACCCCCATGGGGTCCCGGGACCCTGGGTCCAAGCCCTGGGTTAATGAGATTTGTGTGTAGATGGAAGGGGGGGCTGTGCTTGAGCCTGAATTCGAACCCCAGGCTTAAATGCTGCAGTGTAGACATAGCCTAAGGGTTCGTAGGCAGCAGTTTTACCTGGTGGACCAAAAGGCAGCAGTTTCCTGCATGGAGCAGCATCTGGATGAAGCTGGTTTCAGCTGGAAGTCACTCTTTTTTATTACTATTTAATTATTTGTATCATGCCTAGAGGCTCCAACCAAGATCATGGCCACTTTGTTCCAGGTGCTGTGTAGACACATGGTAAGAGGCTGTCCCAACCCCCAAAGAGTTTACAGTCTATCTTGATGACAAGGGGAGGGAGAAAGAAGAAAGGATCATTTTACAGATGGCGAATGTTGCACAGAGACAAAGGGAGGATTTTTCAGACATGTGCAGTGCTGACCTATCTTTGCTCCCATTGACTTCAAAAGGTCATGCTGAATGCTTTTGAAAATCCCCTGTTAAGTGACTTATCCAAGATTCCAGTGGGAGGGAGCCTGTGGCATATTCTGAAATTGAGCTGTTGGCCCAGTCCAGTGCATTAGCAGCAAGACCATGGCATAGCTTTTACGCTAACCTTGTTGTACCTGCAAGTGGGTGTAGTGTGATAGCAAAATAATGGAACAAATATTAAGACAAAAATCTTTATGTACTTTGAAACTAACAGAGCTAAATTATGCCGGAGGAACTTGATTGCGGGTTTTTTTTTTGTTTTGATTGATTGAATTACTAAATGAGCACGACTAATGGAATTTAGTAGATGTATCTGGACTTTAGTAAAGCTCCTGAAATAATGGCTCACAAAATCTTATTAGAGAAATTAATTGAAGTTGGCTTTGATCTGGGCACTGTCAAGTGGACTGAAAACCAGCTGAGTGACTCTACATAAAGGCATCACTACCAGAGGGGAAGGCATAGCAGCCTATGGTTGGAAATAGCTAGATCAGTCCTTGACAAATCATTCAATCGGTCACTTGCCAGAAGATTTATCTGACTTGCTACCTGGTTGTTACAATTAATCACTTGTATTACCATAGCGACCAGGACCTGGACCCTGTTATGCCTGATGCCTTCATCACACAGTCCTAGCCTAATCTCCTACTTGTTCCTCTTTTATGCCCCTCACTCTCTGCTCCACCGATAACACCAGCCTTGATTCAGCTTCTGTCTCCTCTGCCTATTGTCTTGTCGGCTGGGTGAAGGTGGTGCAACGGCAAATGTTAGGGGAAGAAAGATGGGATGGCGGAGTGTCCCAGAGGAAGACATGAAGGGCCGTGTCGCTTGCATAGTTTCAAAGGCAATGGGATAAAGCACTAAAGAATGTATTGTAGGGAGGAATCTTGCATTGGCCCCAGGGGTATGGCAGGATGAACTAATGGGTCTTTTCTGGGTCTAATTTCTAGGAGTCAGTGAAATATATTTATATTTTTTTAAGACCAAATGGGAGCATTGTGCGCATCTGGTCTGAGCTTCTGTATGACACAGGACATAGAATCTCACCTAGTGATTCCTACATCCAGCCCGGTGACCTATGGTTGCAGATCTAGTAAAGAGTAATATTGTATTTGCTGTTTCCACCATGTGTCTTATGCCCCAAACACTTTCCAGACATTAGCTCATCTTCACAGCAGCCGTGTGAGGCAGGGGCAAGTTTTCATCCCCATTTTACAAATAGAGAAGCTGTGGCACAGGAGTCAGAACCAGAATTCAATGGACGGCTTTCCAGATGTGCTCAGACCGTGTCTCTCTGATCATCCAAGTCTAAATTTTGGTCACAAAGCTCTGCCTGTCACTTGCGGGAGCAGTTGTTGGCTATTTGAGCTAGTAATTTTGTGCCTGCAAATAAATTTTGTATGGCTGAGTACTTTTCACAGCTTAAAATAAAGCCCCATGAGTGGTCTCAAATTCAGGGTGGATGCAAAATTATGGCTGCAAATGGTTCCTGCAGAAGGAAAGCCGCTCTTTAGAAAATCTGACCTTCGATGTTCAGAGATCTCTGCAATATTAGGAATGACTTAAGGTCAGAGTTTCAATTTCAGACCTCAGTTTCTCTGCTTCCATTGGTTTAAAGGGAGTTGGGAGATTGCCAAGGCTGCTAGGCCTAAAATTAGATGTGCCAGCTGTATTTGGTATGTGGGTGTATAGACAGTCCTTGCAGATCCTTCTGCTCTGCCTGTCTGCTCCATTTTCTCTGAGTAGGTAGAATACTAAAACACACAAGTCACCTGCTAACTGCAGTGCTGGGAGATGGAGAATGCTCGAGGCATTTCAGTCTCCAGAGCCACTTATGGGAATACAGTGGAGGGATTTTGCGGAACTTGTTTTCACACCAGTTTGTGTTTAAATGACCTCCAAGGGCTAATCCAACCCTTCTGTCTTGGGCAGGTGGAGAACACCCCCCATCAGTGCTAATGAAGCACAGGGGTGAGAGGTAGGAATGCAGACCAGAGAAAGGGATTAATGCATCTAGATAATGGGAAAACTCCCGCTGACATCAGGCGTAGGTGTTTCTAGGTTGCCCAACCCTGCCATATCAATGGCAACACAAACGATCGTCCAGAACACACGGGCCACGTTGAGAATGCCATGGAACAGCTGGCTTGGGGATTCTGGGGCAGCTGTGCTGAGTGTCCTCCTGGAGTCCCCATCCCTGCAGCTGTCCCTCCCTATCCACTTTCCTGTGCCTGCCTTAGCCAAGGAGCGGAAGGGGCAGAAAGCATTTTCTCCTCACTCCCCCATACAGAGAAGGGGCTTGGCAGAGTGGTTTTTCCCCAGGGCAAGCCAGAGAGGAGTGCACTGATTTTCACTCCACTAGCTCTACCTGACACTAGGCCCAGTGAGTGGAGCACCAGTTCAAGCACTCAGGGCTGCAAACCTCATGGACCTACATTAAATTCATGACTTCAGAGTGGGAAGGGGGCTTTAGGCAGAGGGTCCTCAAGGCCTCCAAGGCTAAGCCCTTCCTAGTGGGGCGTGAACATCGCTGAGAGCACTCCCATCGCCCCTCCTCTGCTGCCTTCAGTTGTTTACAAAAATGAAACACTCCTTGCCGTTCATTTCACTCAGGAAAGGCCTGTAAATAAACTAGATAGATTCCTTCTCCAGTAGCATGTTCCCCTAGCAACCCAGCTTCCAGATTGCCACGCGGTGACAGCAGGGCTCAGGAGATGGTATTGCTGACCCAGAAAGTGGAAGGAGATCAAGTTTCATCTTGCGATGCCTCCAAATAAAAACACACAAAAAACGAACTATCAACAGTGTTTTCATGTGGCTGTCAGGGCTGCAGCAAAGGAGGGCTCAAAGCTTTTCATAGGGATGGAGCACATCCTAATAGAGAAATTGTTTGTGGACATCCTGGATCACACCACTGGACAACTCAGACCTGTGGTCCACCTAGTGCAGTGTCCTGTCTGTCAGTGGCCAGCACCTTTGGTATTTCAGAGAAGGACCCTGTAATAGGCTATTATGGGGAATTTGTCCCTGGGAAAGTTTCCTTCTAACTCCCAGTAGCTAGAGTTTGGCTTATGCTCGTGGACCACTGACATCTCCCACTGCAGATCATACAGGAATACTGTATGTAAGATACAGGAGGTAATTGCTCCACTCTGCTTGGCACTGGTGAGGCCTCGGCTGGAGCATTTTGTCAAGTTTTGAGTGCCACGCTTTAAGCAAGATGTGGACAAACTGGAGTGAGAACAGAGGCGCAACAAAAACAAAGGTTTAGAAAATGACCTGTGATGGAAGCTTGAAAGAATTGGGCCTGTTTGAGCTAGAGCAGAGAAGGCTGAAGGGGGACGTAAGTCTGCCAATTGTTATAAAGAGGATGGTGATCAACTGTTGTCTGTGTCCACGAAGGGTAGGACAAGAAGTAGTTGGCTTATCTTGCAACAAGGGAGATTTAGGTTGAATATTAGGAAAATCTTCATTAAAATAACAATAGTTAAGCACTGGAGCAGGTTACCTAGGGCGGTTGTGGAATTCCCATCCTTGCAGGTTTTCAGACAAAATCTGCCAAGGATGGTCTAGGTATACTTGGTCCTGCTTTATTGCTGGGGGATGGACAAGATGACTTCTTAAGGTCCCTTTCAGCGATTCTGTACTGCATCACTGGATAACTACAGCAATTGTTTGCATGGAAAAGTAACATTAGGAAAGTATTTCATGTATAATTAGTTTCTTTCAATGCATGTTAGCAGCTGAAGATAGAGCCAGATAGTCATCATGTGACCAGCCAGCTCTCTGCACATCACTAGCCAGTCCTTTGCAGCCATTGGTGGTCCCTGGATCATATTTTGGAGACCACTGCTTTAGCAGCTCCTCTCCATGTCCGTATGCACAAGGGAATCTCGGGGCTTACCCGGGGTTAGCTGCTGTGAGCCACACAGGGAGGGGTGGAGCCCTCGTGGTCCAGCTTGTTGCTCAAAGCTGGTAGTACTTGGCTCCTTCAGATTCATGACTCTGTGTGAGCTACATGTGTCATCACCTTTCTGCGGTGCCCCGTCAGGATCCCCTTTGCGTTCCCCAGTAAGGCCCAAATCTTAAAATGTGCTGAGCGGTCTCTGCTCCTATTAACCTCAATGGGAATGGCAGGTGCTCAGCATCACTAAAGATCTGACCCAAGAGAAAAAAATAACCTCTACTGACTCCATCCCAAGTGCTCCCGACTCCCAGGCCTGCTTTGATAAAGCTGCTCGTTCTTTCCCTTCCTAGCACGTCTCGGTGTGTGAATTCCATCCACAATGCTGAGCATCCAGGTCGCTGCTGTCACCCCGTGTTGCAGCCAGGGGTGTCTCTCGGCAGATTCCTGTCAAGATTCCTCACGCTGACATACCTGTTAGGAGGGAGCGTCTCGCAGTCTGTTGTCTTCTCTTTCATTGCTCGGAAGATTTGCATGAAAATAGGCTCCCGAGGAGCCTGGTTTTAGAAGCACCCATCTACTGCACCTGCCTGAAGTCTGACCCTCTCTGTGCCTATGCCAGAAAGGAGTATTGTGGCACTACTGTTGTGTATGTCCCATGGGTAAATACAGACAAGGGTTGGTGGGCTGGGGTGATTCAGTGGACTGATGTGGCATGATGGCACTTCTCAACCACAGGTCACTGGTTCAAATCCAGCCTCTGTAAATAGAGGCTAGAAGCTGCTCCCCTTTGATAGCTGTTGGATGGGCGTAGTCCAGTTCCTATTGGATAGGTGTCTGCAACCCCCACAGCAGTACTGGTATTAGTTGTCACGCTCCAGGGTTATCTGTCTAGAACCAAATGAAAAACAAACTTTTAAAAAAACCCAAAACTTCATTTCATGGTGACTGGAAGAAACTGGAGTCAGTGACTTTTAGGCCTTATTTGCGCTCTGGAACATACCCTGATTCCAGCCGGCAGTGTGAACCCCTAGTATAAACAGGCCACCGATGGCTGTAATCAGGGCAAATCTCTAGCCTAAAGAGCTCCTTCAGAACAAGGAGTCGAGTCCCTTAGCCGTGAAGGTCAGAGTTTTCAGAAGGGTTCAGCTTTCACAGCTGAGGCTGGATTTTCAAAGTGCTCAGCTCCCATAGTTCTCAGCTGCAAGGGGTTTGGGGAGGATTTTCTTCCTTGTTTAATAGGAGCTGCTGACTTTTGAACTCTTGAAAGTCTGACCCTAAAGCTGGCCTCCTTAGGTCTCTAGAAGGCATTACTGATGTGCAGAAGGTCAGAGGCCATGGTGATGGGTAACCGTATAAAAACCTTGGAGTTATGGTGGGAACTTTCATGAAGTATCTCCAGAATGTTCAGTAATTCCATTTTGGGAGACATTGTGACCTTCTACCTTCTTAAATTGTGCTCTTTTTGTGAAATGGCTGAATTTCCATTGAAATAGGCAAAATGATTTAACTCCCCTGTGTTTTGGTCCATCTGAATGAAATTTCAGATTGTGAGATTAAAAATGTCAAACTGGAGCTTTCATTTAAAAAGGGACCTGTTTTCACTCAAATGATTTACTTTGCAAACACCCCCCCCCCAAAACCCAATCACAGCAGTTTCAGGTTCTTCAACAAACTGAACCTTTTTTAGCAATTCACATTGACTTGTAAAAACTTTGAATGTTGAGGATTTAGAGTGAAAAATAGGGGATACTAGAGAAAGAAGAGGGAATGACCGATGCAGGCTTTTAAAAGGGAGAAGAGAAGGTATTACAGGGAATCGTAGAGCTCTCGGAGCTGTACAAGTGATGTGTAAATAAGAGGCAGTACTGCTCTCTTACGGGTGATAGGCCAGGTTAAACTAGGGGTTTCTCTCATTCCATGGCTAAAGAGGCCCAAGGACTTTAGGAAAAAGGGAAGGAACCCCAGGGATTTTTTTGTGTTTTTGTAGAAGGGAGCAGCAGCCATTGATTCACAGAAATCATAACTAGCATGGAAAAAGCCCTGATAGGTTCACTAGCTCATCCCTCCATGGGTGCAGGATTATTACCTACTGCATACTTTCCAGTGCTCTGTCTAGTGGAGTTTTAGGGCCCATCCATGCTGTAAATGCAACCAGTTTAGAGGACTCACATACAATTGTCTCCTGCCTTGATCCCCACATAACTAATTTGTTGTGGAGATGGAATCTTAATTGTGGACTGATCCCAACCTCCAGATACAGTTGTAGTGTGGGTGAGTCCAAAGCGATGGGACGCCCACCACTCCTCCTGAGGGACTATTCCACAGTCTAATAAATCTCACTCTCGGGCAGCTTCTGCTGCGGGATGATCTACATTTAATTTGATTAGTCCCAGTTAGGCCCCTGTGGTACCACCGCTTTGGTGCTTTCCTCCCTTCAGTTAATTGTAGGCATTTATGTTCCTTTCAGTTGTGTCACATCAGTGTTGATTAAATCAGGTAGGGTGTTAAAACATTTATTTCCATTGTCAGCCAGATCAGATCTTCTTTCCTGTACCTCATAGAAAGTTGTCTCAAGGTCAGGTTGTCCAGAGCATCTGTCATGTGGTGTGCGCACAGGTCTGTGCAGAAGACTTAGTCCTCTAGAAACATCCTTTCCCTCCCACATTTGAAAAACAATTCCTACCAGGTGAGAGATGAAAGGGAGGGTGGAGGGTTCCTTCCAACAGCTGTTGTTTGTAGCATTCACGTATTCTCTATAGCTTTTTTTTTTTGAAGCTACAGCAGTTCCCTGTTGTCCTCAAATCTGAGCTGTAAATTATATCTGACTCTGTGCAGTGGTTTTTAGCATGAGTTCAGCAGTTGCTGCAGCTAGACAAACACCTGTGTGACAAAGCAGCAACGCCTGGAATTCGGCTGCCAAGTTGGTTTGCAGGGAAGCACAAAAGATGCCCTTGGCACTAATGCAGCCCGTGGGATGCCAGAAGGACTGAGCAGGGCCTGGTGAAAGGAGGAAGAGGGGAAATGAGTGCTAGGGGACAAAAAGTCAAAGAGAAGTGAAAACCTACAAAGAGAAACCACTGGGTTGTGATGAGCTCCTCTGGGCTGGGTCTCGGCTTCCTCTCGTTCTGCTGAGTTGAGACAGGGTCAGGATTACCCAACACCGGATAGTCTGTCTAAATGTGGCTAATTCTTAACAGGAGATGGGTCTCCCTGCCCGCACAGCAGAGGGTGTGTCACACACCCTTTCTCCCCTGTCCATGAACCAGCCGGCTTGTCCCACTTGTATTTCTCTTGCAGGTAGCAATTTCACGTGGAGAGGAAGGAAGGTCTGGTGGGTATGATACTGACCTTAACTTCAGGGATGTGGGGTTCAAGTTCTAGCTTTCACAGGCTTTCTGTGTGACCTTGGGCTAGTCTCTTAATCCCTGTCTCCTTTGTATAAATTGGGGATCAGAACCTTTCCTTTGCTTGCCTTGTCTGTTTAGGTGCTTCCTAGCAGGGAAAGTCCACAGATCCATTGCAGCTCCTTGGAGGCAGATCCTGGACCTGTCAATCGCAGCAGGCGGGGAGCAGCCATTGCCAGTTCAGTCAGCCTCCAGCAGCTGCAGGAAGGCTGTGTGTGACCTGCTCAGAGCAACAAGGAAACAACCCAAAAGGGACTCTTCTTATTCTAAATAGTCAGCTTACTGGAATCTAAGCACTTCCTTAGCCTGCCGGCTCTGCAGCATGATTGCTGGCTATGGCAGCCTCTGGCAGGGACCCCACACAGGCAACCAGAGGAATAGATAAGCTGGCAGGAAGGGGCACAAAAATGGCTGGGCACAAAAAACTGGTGGGCCACTCACACCACCAGTTGGCTGGGCTCACCAAAGCCCGTAGGTTGGCCGGGCCATGCTGTTTTCTGTGAGGAGCGCACAGGTGGTATGGGGACTTTTGGTCCACTCCATAGGCCAGGCCATTTTCCCTGCCCTCTTTGTTGAGATGGGACTTGGCCCTTATGGAGCTTTGCCTTGCTCTTGGCGGGAGTCACTGTGACAAAATGGCGGCTCTGTGTGAACGTTTCCCCCACCCCTCCCTTGAGCACAGGGGCTTATAGAGCATCTAAAGTTCAAGGAGCCCACGTAGAGATCACTGAAAAGATAAACTTCTCAGGTGTTTCACTTACTTCTGTAGCATAGAGCAAGGTGTGTGTCTCCCTTCAGATTCCCTTGTCAGTGATATCCTATTATCTCAGGAAATGGAGGCCACTGTCCCTCTGGCCAGCAAGGGTGGAAGAAGCCTGTAACGTCAGGGCATAATCAGTGTCTCATCCCTGAGATTAGTGTGACCAGACGTCCCGATAGTATCAGGACTGTCCCAATATTAGGGGCTTTGTCTTATATATGCACCTATAACCCTCACTCCCTGGAAAAAAAAAAAAGTGTTCTGATTTTTTTCCTGGTCTACCTACTGAGATACTAATTTCTCTGCCCTCCCCAATCAATCTGAGAAATTGGAAAAGAAGGTAAAAGGCATTAAGGAAGGATACAACAGATTTTCACCACAAAGGTCACCTCTCCACAAAAGAAATTTCCTGGAATAGGTCCATGAAGCAGCCATTGTGCATCCCGGTTTCTATTCTGGAATAATCTGGATGTAGCAAGGTGCTGTGGCCTTCCTTGGAGCCTGGGCCTGAGGATAAGCTGCAACCCCGCCGCTAGGCAGATCAAGACCCTGCAGGCCAAATACCATATTTCCCCATGTATAAGACGCTCCCATGTATAAGACGCACCTTAATTTTGGGGCCCGAAATTTGAAAAAAAATGTATTACATAAAGTTATTGAACTCAAGTTTTATTCATCATAAATTCAAGTAAAAAAATCTACAACCACTGTATAAGACGCACCCAGTTTTTAGACCCCAAATTTTTCGAAAAAGGGTGCATCTTATACATGGGGAAATACGGTACCTTGGGAGAAAAGGGGCGGAGCCAGGACAGGAAAGGCCAGTATAAAAGGCCAGCTTATCAGCTCAGTCAGGGGGAAGCTGCCACTGGACACAGACATGTCTTCCCTGAGGCTGCGGTCTGGGCCTGACACAGGCCCTGTGGCTGTGTGGAGCAACCACCATACCGACCCGAGCCTCCAAGGCCTGCCCGGGCCGCTGGGCTTGAGTGACTGGATAGAGCCCACCGGGTCCTAGGAGCTGGGAAGAGCTACCCGAGGCTACTGAATGGGAGCAACCCCCTGAGGCCGGCCCTGACCTGGAGGAGTTGCTTGATGCCGGGGACCCACTGGAGCTGCCTGAACCCGGTGTACTGGAGGACCCGCTGGGACCCTGTGACCTGGAGGAGCTGCCCTCCGCTGACAACCCCCGAGGAGTTTCTGGACCTGCCACTGGTCGATGGTGAGGGACTCATGGGGCTCCCACTTGCCATCTACCCCAGCAACCTGGAGGAAGACCCCTGGCTGCAGGTACCTGGGTACAGGGTGGGAGGAAGTAGCCCAGGCACAGCCGACTATAGTTTGGCTGAGGCTGTGGCCGAACCAGTCCATGTGTTGCGGCTGGATCCCTGCTGACTCAGTGGCAAACTACTTTGCCACTGATAGGGCCCTGGGCTGGGATGCAGTGGAGTCAGGTGGGCCTGCGTCCTCCTCCCCCCTTCCCTAACCACCCTGGGAGTGCTTGGCTCCTCTGAACCCACCTACCAGACGATACCAAGCTTACCAGCCCCGCCCTGCTTGAGGGCCGGGGGCTACAGACTGCTTTGGCCAGCCCCGCCCTGCTCGTGGGCCGGGGGCTACAGACTCACCAACCGCTAGCTTTTTCCCGCCATAGAATAAGGTGCTGTGGCCTTCCTCGGATTCTGGGCCCGAGGAACAGCTGCAACCCCCCTGCTGGGTCGGGCCACACACGTATGCTGGATTTGTCACCACCCCCGGAGCCAGATGACTCCACAGTCTATCATACTTCATGGAGGAGTCCTAGATATCAGCCTCCATTTCTGTCAGAGGATAGGATTCAGGAGACGGTGGCCACAAGGGAGGGTGTCCTTCATTCTCCAGTCACATCGATCACAGCTCCAATGTCCTGGTTCAGAATGTTTGTCTCCTGCAGCTTCATCCTGCTGGGAGGGAAGTTCTGCATATGTCCTGTCCAGAAGTTTCTTGACTTCTCCCCAGAAGTTTATCATTTTCCAGAATCCATCATCCTAGCTCTTCCTTGCAGTATGTTAGAACTGGGAAGGGTTAGTGGAGAAAATCTGTGCCAGCTCCAAAAGCAGGGAAGCTCTTCAAGAAACAGTGTCATCCAAGATTAATGGAAGAACAAAGCTTCAACATAATAGCAGTTGGCTGAAGCTCGGAGCAAACAGATATGTCCTAAGAGCTGTAACTCCAGTTCCAAGAGGCCAATGTACCAGTAATGTCGTACGGTGGCTTCAGCAGTGGCTTTTATCAGCAAGGACAGAGGTACCAGATGTTCAGCCATGCTGCAAGCATTTAATCTTCTCTGTTTCTGGGCAAAGAAGAAGAGTGAAGATAAATAGATATATATTCTCTATTCATAAAGAGAAAATATCACAGCACTTTGATTTAGTAGGCAATGGGTAGAACAGGGAAAGTGGAGTCAGGCCCAGGATTGTCTGTCCTTCAATGGACTGTTTGCATCCAGGATTCAGAGAAGGAACTGAAGTTCTCTTCCAGATAAAGAGATTAATTGGCCCTAGCTATGCTCAAAAGCATGACTCTTTTTCTGTTCACCATGTTCTCCTGCACAGTTTAAAAAAAAAAAAAAAAATTTTTAAACCGCAGAAGTGAGCGAGGTGGCCCCACATTGACTGAGGAAGTCCTGGTTCAAATGCAGTTCAGATGGTCATCTCCACTGAATGCTTCCTCCTTCTATAAGAAGGATCTGCTCTCAAGGACAAAAATTCCGTAAAAGCCCAGAGAGATTAAATTTAGCTACACAATACCCGAAAGGTATCAATTAAAATAGGATATGTTCATGTGTTTACAATATACTTTTAGCCTTGAAAGTATTCCACAAATGGCATCATGGGCTTGAGCTAGATGTAAGACAGAGTGCTCAGTCATTGGCATGGATGGATCCAGTCGAGGCAAGGACCAAAAAATACATTTTTTGAGTTCTTACAGTAAAGTCTTAATGTGGGCTAAAACCTCTAAAATCCAAGCAGTAATAGACATTTTAAGCTCATCCCAGCCTAAGTTATCTCATTAGGGTTGCCTTATTTCTCAACTCTTCTCTAATGAGAACTCCCTCTTGGGACCTAAATCTTGTATGAAATGCCTTGACTAGGGCATGTTTTTGATCCCTTTCAGAAGTGCCATTAGAATTTCTCTTTGCAATCACTTCAGTGAGGTGCTTTTTCAGAGATTAGGGTCCTATTGAAGTGCAGCCGTCGTGCACCTCTCATGAGGGCAACATTGTGGTAAGTTAATGCAGCCTTTATTCCAAAAATAAACTTGGTTGCAGGACATCACAATTCTCTCTTTTCTGCCCTTAAAGTCTGGCACACTTGATTTCAAGAGAGTTCTAAAAATCAACATTGAATGCAGTACCCAGTTCACAGAATTCTCTTTTCCTGGTTTGTAACATCCATCGTAAATAAAATGAAATGGAAGAAAAAAGGGGTAAAAACAAAACCCAAGGCTTCAGTTATTAGGTGGCTAAATCAGTGCATTTCCGAAGCTTTCTAAGGTAGAAGCTGGCTTTTCCCTCAAATATTTGTATGAATTTATTTAGAGTCACGGAAGCCTCCTGGCATGAAGGATCATTTGCAACATACAAAGGGAGAAGTGGGGTGGCCGCCTGGTCATTTTTTTCACTCTTTGAGGCCAGGATTATATATAATATTCTCTGGTGGCTGGGATGACATTTGAAGTTGCTCAGCAGTCGGAAGAATTTGCAGGAATTTGTTCTGTCTAATCTGTGAATTCAAATTGAAAGGAAGGAGCTCTACAAAGGAGCGTTGGAAGTATCTCAAACTGCTGGAGGCTTCAAAGGAATGGCCAGTCCCAGCTGTTTGTGGTTGACAGGTCTGGTATCCGTCTCCAAGGAGCTGCAAGAGCCGTTGTAATGGATCTGCGGTCTCCCATGCTCTGGCTGTTAGGTGCAGAGACTGTCTGACTATATGTCTGTATAGTGTCTACCACAATGGCACTGTTAGCTGCTTCGTATTCTGAATAATAGTTCAAGTGTAGTCCTGCCGTTTATGGAGGATGGAGTTCATCAACAGCATTTAAAGAGACAGTTAGGGATGAATTCATTAAATGAATCTTGTCAATCTGTTTAGACCCTGGATTTGATCTGACTAAAGTGTTATAATGCTGATTATAATCCTGTGTTCAATGGGATTAGTTGGGCAGGAAGGTATTTACTCAGTGTGAGTAAAGCTAGAGGAATCTGGCCGTAAAGGACTGATTTTTGTGTATGTTCATAACTCATCAGTTCACTTTCCAGCTCCATTTAAAATGCACCTTTGGCTGAGAAATTATAGATAACACTTTTTGGCATGAGAGACAGAATTACGTGTGAGTGCCCCCCGCTGGCTCTGCAGCAGCATCTATCCCCATCGATAGCAGAAATGGCGCAATGGATTGATGGGGAAGAAGTAAACAGAAGGGAGCAAGTGTTAGCTACCGGGCCGTTAGAAACCCAGTGCAACACATTTGCCTGCTAACTGAAAAACTGTGACCGTGCTAAGGACCGAAAGTTTAACCGCGTGTTACGAATACTGGAGAGGAAGATGAATTAAAAATTACTGACATGGTGTATTGTGCTGGCAGCTCCCCTGCGGTGGGCTGCAAACCTGTAATTGTGCTCTTGCCGGTTAATCCGGGCCCAGTGTGGTAAGCATTTTGATGGGAGATGCCCAAGGAAAATCCAGATGTTGCAGGAAGTGCTGTTGGTGTTTCAGTAGGTGTTCCTGCATCTCCCTCTTCTGAACTGACTCAGTATCATAGCATGGTGTGGGTGCTGTGCATCTGGATGTGCTCTATTGAGAATGAAGCTGAACACTGTCTGCCTGGCCTCTTGTAATTGCTGAAGATCTCATGGAATTTTTTGTAAGTGTGTCCAGCCGTCCTAACCAAATTTACAGTTTGAGTAATTACAGTTTACCTATCTAGTCCTGATGTTTTAATTGGCTACAGTATTCTTCCTAATTTCCTGCCCTAAAGGGTTGCAGTGTTGCTCTACATTGTTAAATGGTGGCTGCATTCAACCCCAGCTGCAGCTGCCTTGTAGGGCTGGGTGGAAGCCACCTAAATACCTTTGGATGAAAGATACTGTGGGCACGGACTGTATTAGGATTAATGAGAGAATATAAAAGCAGCATCTAAAATACCATGATACAAGAGAAAAAGAAACAACAAAAGACATAAAGGGAGAAATGAGATGGTAAGAATTAAAAAATAATTAGAGGTACAGAGTGCAAGAGTCATTAAGCAGTAGGAGTTAGGTGCTGACATTCTTTAAGTTATTGAAATAATTTATTGACAGATATTGTTTGCCTTGTGAATGTAAGCATTGAATATATCATAGACATCATGTGTTCCTGACATCTTTTCAGATTGACTTGGAAGTTGCAATATAAACACGCATAGTGTAATCTTAGTGTTAATAACAGTATGAATAAATTATTGATGACTTCTCGCTGTGTGGCAATTTTCTTTGTCTTGTAGGGGAAAAAGTTAAAACTCTCATCTTGTGACTGTAATAAAGAAGGAGAACGCACAACAATTTAGGTTTTCTGTGCTTGCTTTGGAATACCTGTCCAGGGACCAGCCAAAACTCAAGCCAGGTGTACACTACAGACTTCTGGTGGCCCAGCTGGGTTGGTCAAGGGGGTGACCAGCAGAGCTGTTCCAACAGAAGCCTGTAATGTAGGTGCAGTTATGCCATCAAAGCTGTGCTTTTACTGGTATAGCTTGTCTTTCTCGGAGGGCGGCAAGTGAGGTGGAATAACCTATACTGGTAAAAGGCTGGCTTTGCTGCTATAAACTGAGTCCATGCTAGGAATGCTTTGCTGCTCTAGTATTCCTATACTGGAAGAGTGCTCCTAATGTAGAAGTGATCTCAGCGCAGGTAGTGTATATTGACTAGCCAAGCAACCCAAGTAACTCTGTCTGTGGGAGACACAGGGTGGTGGGAACAGACCCTCTCATAAGGTGACTTTCTATCCCTTACTGTCCTCTCTTAAAACAATTTGGATGCTGATTGATGGAAGTGAAGGGCTGACAACCGGAGCTGGTCAAAAATTTTCATTTGAAAAATTGTCAGTGAAATTTGACTTTTTTTTTTAATGGACATTTTTGTAAAAACATTTTCTGGAAAATAATTTTTTTCTTTGCTAATTTAAACATTTTGGCATTTAATTTTTTTCCCTGTTTTTAATTTGAGGGGTCAATTTTCTCTCGCAAATTTGGATTGGGGGAAATTTAGCAAGTTGGGGTGGGATTTTTCCTGAACCAAATTTTTTTTGTTTTACTTTGAAATTAAAAAACCTGGTTTTGAAAAACAGGAATTTTGGAAATGAAAAAAATTCAGCAGAAAACTTTCAAAAAAAATCCCAATAAATATTTTAGTTTGAAAAACAATAACATTGGAATGAAATAGTCTTTAAATATTTGTGAAAGAAAAAAATGTTGTCACCAGTTCTACTGCTAATATACCATGTTAGACTCCAGACATATCACATGCCACATATCACACCCCTCCACCTCCAGTCTGCCAAGGTGCAGAAGTTGTAAGAGTCAGAATCCCCTGTTCCCTCCCCCCGCCCACCATTCCATTCCATTCCAGGCCTTTTGCTGCTGTTTGTTACTCAAGAGCAATGCTGTTGACTTGAGCTGGTTTGTGTAGCTGTAATTGGGGTCCAAATTTGGCCTAGTAGTGACCTCCCATGGCCAACTGTGGTTTCGAATGTGGCCGTCATCATGCTCTAGCAGCACAATGCAACAGATTATAAAGGAGGAACAAATACCTTCTCCAGTAGAAAATGCATGGAGAATTCACCTCAGGACAGGCCATGGGTGCCTTAGATTAAGGCAGGCTAGTTAATAGATTCAAACAAAACCAGTTTACCACCAGGAATGTTTTCGCCACAAGACGTGTCCATTGCACATCTTGAAGAAGTCAATGAACTGTTGGCTGTTTCGGTTTGGGGTAAATGTTAGTAATATAGTAACGTATGTTATGGAGCTTTTCAGTCCTATATGACTGGTTCAGATGCTGCCCAAGAGTGCTAGTGACTGAAAGCTGTCACCATCTGATGGGTCTGTGTGTGAAATATACTGGGAGGTTCAAGTGACCACGCTAGCAAGCTCCACCATCCCCAGCCATTGGCTGACCTGCTCCCTCTCTGTTAAGGTGCTATTGTACCCTGGATTCTGTATTTGTCTCTGTCTCGATTCAGCGCAAATGTGCTGAGTTCACAAGAAAAAGCTTCTTTCCCAGCCCTGCAGACTGATCCGGGGTCTGAGTCAAGCTGGAAATCCTTCAGTCATCCCCATCAGTTCTGTCCTCACTTGCACCTGTGCAGCTTCGTTGTCTTCAGCGGACTGGCACCAGTGTGAATGTTGGCCCTGCGATGAGAACATAGTAAGATATATCGCGCTGCTGTCTCTCAGGGTGTGTCTGCCCTGCCGTCTGTAGTCCTACCCAGGCTAGCTTTGATCTAGCTAGCTCAAATAACAGGAGCAGTGAAGCTGCAGCTCCTCGAGTCCGGATCCAGGGCCTTGTGAGGGGTGGTACAGCTTGGGCTGCCACAGCTTCACTGTTGCTGCTGTCCAGTCTCCATTGGCCTTCCTAGGCTCCAGCCAAGCCTTTCACCCTGGGTGCAGTGCTCTGGACAACACTCCTTCTCAGGGCTGCACCTGGTCATCTTTTGGCCCTGCCCTGGGCTCAAACTCCTGCTTTTGGTACAGGATTCTCCACAGCCTTCTTTGCTAGAGGCTGCACCTAAATCCTGGGGTGCTGCCCCAGCCTCCCCGCTGTCCAGGCTTCACCACAGCAGAGCCTCCTTGTTCCTGCTTGGTCTCTCACTGCATGACTGGTCATCATACAGGAGATGTTGTTTCTGGGCTGCTGTCACATGACCTGACTCTGGCACAGGCCACGACTTGGGGCCTTGAATGCTTATGTGCCTGTGCCAGACTTCTATGGGGTGACTGACATCTCGTCTGTTGTTGATGGGTCGTTAAACACACAAATGGGAGAAGGCAGCTCAGGTATGAGAAGGGGCTGGGTGCTGTTGGGGCACACATGGTCCTAGGGAGAAGATCCTTGTTCCAGGAGGGTGTTTCAGTCTGAGGGGGTTGTGAGTCAGTCTGGGGTGAAATGTACTGGAAAGATAGGATGTTTCAAGTAATTTAAAGCATTTCTCCACGCTCTGCTCTAGCTGTTGTTTCAATTTTTTTTAATGTTTTCAGAATTTTTCAGGTACAAATGGGGGGTAAAAATAAAGACCTGAACATGCCAGTCAAGTCATCTGGTAGGAACTTAGATCTAGCAGCTTTCATGTGTTGTCTAGATAATTTAGGTTTTCCGTGGTTTTTCAGAGTAAAATTGCAATAGTGAAAACAAAGCTGGCTTTAGGACCCATTGGGAAACAAAAACTGACAGTAGATTTCATTACTGGGCTGACAAAATAAGCAAATCTACCCTTTTCCCTTGAATGATGCAAATGATATAAATACAGGCAGAAATTTCACATGAAAGTTACGTACTTTTTTCCCTTCGTTCTGTGTCTAGCTCTATATCGGTATCTATAGATACAGTTAAATATAGACAGTGCTTCAATAACATACAATTATATTAAAAACATACTAAATCTTTAAAATGAAGAAAGATGTTACGTAAGTCACGGACTGCAATGCAGAACTTTGTGCTTAAAGTTTAATTGTAAAAATAAACAAATAAATAAAATAAATCTGGAGCTGAGAATAGATGTATGCTAATGGGGATATACATACATCCCTACTAGGATATCTATTATTCATAGGAAAGAAAAATCTTTTAAGAAAGGACAGCTGGCCCTTTAAAAGGCAGGAGCTTCTTGATCTGGTGTGACTCCCATTGGGGTTTTGATTCACTGCCCAAATGGCACTTAGTGTCTCATTCAATATTAAGAGGAGGTGAGCCTGGTTCCTCTGTGACCTTTGGAACCTTAAATCGTTGGCTATTTGTTTAAAAAGCAAACACAAAAAATCTGGAAGGGGCAGTGCTGCAGTTTGGCACCAGGTCAAAATGCCATCCGGAAAGATTTCCCCCATCTCTCCTTCTCCCGGGAGGGGCCAGACCCCTGGTGGCTGTGGAGAAGCCTTGACTGCAACTGCTGGTTGACAGCTGCTGAGAATCTGGCCTTGGATTTTTGCTGCAAGTAACTGCATCACAAGAAAATCCCATACTTATTTTTTCCTTCATCCCTTTATCTCCCTTGCCTTTCCCCGTTGCCTTCTCCTCCCTGTAATTCTCTCTCGCTCGCTACACCTTTCTCTGACTCCATTTCCCATTGTGATTCTTTTCCTTTCCCTCTTCTTTTGTCTCCTCTTCCTTGACTCAGTTTCTTCAGGCTTTGCCCTGCCCACCCTGCTGGTTCACTGATTAGCCCTTCCAGTGCCATGTACATATCAAATGGCAGTGTGAGAACCGTGGTACCTATCAGGATTACAGCTTGCCCAGCTTTGACCAACAGCACCATTGTATAAGAGCCTTTATCCTATGAGCTGCTCCATGCAGGCAGATTGCCATGGGACTCTACATAGATGAAGCAATTTGCAGGATCTTTGGGAGTCTCCTGGATTTTTATGAGACATCCTCCCAGCCCTGTGCAATAACCCCAGATACCTACAGGGACCCCTCCCCATTCACAGAGTGCAGAACGCTTTGCAGAAGGAATCCTGTGCTGCTTAATGTAAATTAAGAATGAAACTGTGCTCTGGAAGCCGGAGCAACTCCTTGGTCCTTAGTCATTTCCTGCAAAGATCCTCTGGGCTAGAGCCAAGCAAGCCCTGCAAACAGGAATTCGGGCATATTTTGGTGCCCTGTGGGATGTATTCATGTGGGCTGCAGTCCCCTTTGGGCTGAGAATCCCAGTGAAAAGCCATCATGGGAGGAACGTTTTCAGAAAATGAACTTTAAGGGGTTGGGAAATATTTCTGGAATGGATGTAATCACACACGTTTGGTCTGGAAATCTGATTTTACAAGGTGCGCTCCTTCAGCCAAGGGACTGAAATGCACCTTGTGCTTGATCCTTTGCTCACTGAAGTCAGTGGCAAGACTGCCAGCATCTTCAACGGGCTTTGGGCCAAGCCCTGCGTGACCCGTCTAAGCATCTGGCGCTGCGAATACTGAATACTCAGAGCGGTACCCACAGTGCGCAGCTTGTGAGCAACCCCTGGGCTGAAAGGTGGTTGCATGTCAGAGCATCATTTCAAGCAGCAGACAGGTTGATGGAACTCGTGATCCATTTGCACTCAGCCAGTGGATTAATTGCTTTGCCTCGTTTGCCAAGCTCTCCCCTGGTGAGGATACCAGTCAATCCCTGACAGGGTTAGTCTTGGTGGCAGTCAGGAGGAAGAAGGGCTTTGGCTAACAGTCTTGCTCAGTGTTGGTCCTGGACTTGCACTGGTCAAGCGTAACAAGGTTCTGGTAGCCGCAGCTTTCACCCAGATGGACAGGAGCACTTCTAAAGAGGCCTGTGTGGCCTGCCCCTTTAAGGGTGGGGAGGCCTTGGGCCAATCTACTCTGTCCAATGAGCATTGCCCCCCTACACCTCTATGAGGTATGGAACTTAAGGAGGAAAGCCCAGCAGCAGAGGGCTGGCCAGGAAGGAGAGCAGAGGGGCTGTTCCAGCATGAGGCCTTCAGCTAGGAACGGGTGGAGGGCTATGGCCAGCCAGTGGCTCTTGGGGTGGTGAGTTGATTGGAACCCAGGAGCTGTCGGTTAGACCGTGAGATCAGCTGTTACTGCTGGGAGCCTGCCTGTCAGGGAGGGGCTGGCGGCTGAATGCAGAAGGGGCTGAAGACTTTGTTTTGCTGTTTGGTTTGGGTGTGGACGAAAGGGTTGAATGCTTTAAATTGCAATGCCTGGGAGGCCCAGTTACCTCTGCTGCTAGAGCAGGCCAAAGGGTGTGATGAGGAAGCTGAGGCAGAATGGCTGCAATGCCGCACTACACTGTGAGGGGGGTCACTCCCGGATGATGAGTCTTGGGCAAGGCTTTTGCCCTACAGCAGTTGCTTGGGTGGCGATGGAAGTATTATTGCCATGGCCCATGAGCTGAGATGCTCCTCCTTAGATGGCATTTCCTTTCGAGAGTGCCCCAGATTTTCCCTGCCTACAGCAGCCCTAAGTTCACGGTGCGATCCCTGGGAGGAGAATATGGCAGCAAACCATGGCTTGGCCCAGTTTTGAGCTTGCACAGCCCCCTTCCATCCATAACGATGTCCCAAGGCCCTTGGGTCTAATGGTTGGTGGCAGTGCATGGGACAGAGTTTTTCGTTCGGAGTCTGGCTGGAACAGTTCGATCTGCCTTGCTTTCTTTGCCGTATGGAAGGACAGCCAGAAGCACTGCAGCAGTGTGCCAATTCCGCCAGTCCTTCCACTTCCATCCCATAATGCAGGGCCTCTGATTTGTAAAGTCTCTGCTCCCAGCAACGGTGCAGAGTGCTATGAGGTATGGGGGCCGGGAGTCCCAAGGGGCACCGGCACCACAACAGCTGTAAGGAGAGCTGTGTGTGGACTCCCTAAGCCGTTGCAAGGCCAAATGAGATGACCGACCCTATCAAACAATCAGTGCCCTTAAGACTCTCTTTGGTCCATGCAGAGAGGGCCAAAGAGTGCTGTTGGGCCAGAGAAGATTGAGCTATTAGCCAGGCATGTCAGAAAGAGCCTACATTCTCTTACCTCATGAACCAGGCACAGGGAAGAGGGTGGGGCGTTACCCTTGGTTTCAGAAGCAAGGGGAAGGTTATGTGGGGTTAGGATTTTTCAGCAGACTCGTCATCTGTAGCCTCCGGAGGCGTGGGGCAAATGCAGCGCAGCAGGGAGGAATGTCATGATGTTGAGCCTGCAAAGCACAGCAGAATGGGCGTGCTGGGTCTTAGCCTGTTCTGCCTCAGAAAGCCACCATTCAGCATGGCTGGAAGTTAATGCTCCGGGCAGATGCTCAGGGCTGCCATACAGGGGAGGTGTAGTAAGCAGCACAGCTGGGGTTTGGTGGAGATGGAGCAGCAGGAGATGCTGCAGGTCAGTGTGGTGGAGCAGGGGCGGTGGGGGCAATGGTGTTGGGCTAGCCCAGGATGCTGCAGGGTAGGAGTGAGGTGAGTTGGCAGAGCCGATGGGAAAGGGGACAGGGATATCTGTGTGGGATGCATCAGCAGAGCTGTGTGGGAAGCTGGCAAAGAACTAAGCCACAGTTCTTGGCTGTAGTCCGTGCTCTCAGTTCCTCACTGTCAGGAGCACTGAATTCTCTTACTTAATAGAGAGATGATCAAAGGTTTGGGCTGAGGAGATTGGTTGCCAAGGGGAGATGGAGAGGTGGATGGCTCCCGTTGTGTTTCGTGGAGTCAGTGCAGATTGGAGTTGTTATTCTCTGTGCTCTCACAGCTCACACGGCAGAGGCACGGCGGAATGGGACAGTTCCAGGGGGCTGAAATGGACTGTGGCGTTCATGTGAGTGCCAATTAGCTTCCCTTTGCAGAGCGGAGAGGGGGAAAGGGGCACTTTGCAAAGTGACATTCAGTAGCTCGGCTCCCAGATGAGGAGATTCACTGCTGAGCTGTGCCAGGCTTGACCTGTGCCATGGCAGGGCCTCTTCTCTGGGGGAGCTGGAGTTCACTGTGCTCAGCTCTCTGCACAGAACCACCACCCAAAAGATGACGCATCCGTTGACTGTGAAAGCTGAAGCACAATTCACAACTAGAGGCCAGCAAACCCATATGCAAATGTGCCTCTTGAACCTGTACCAAGGGGAAAACACATGAGCAAAAGTAAACGCAAACCCACACGAATGGTGCCTTTTCCTAGCACAGCCCTGTTGCCCAGGGCATGCTGGGAACAGCCTTTCACAGCCATCTCTTGTTGCACCGTGATTAGTCTGCTGTTCAGGTGACACCTCTCTCAGCTTAGAGCTGAGTCTTTCTTCCATTGAGCAGGCGTGTGATGGGGCAGGAGGCCCCAGGGAGTCTTTTTTAGCACACCCGTGTAGCGGCAGGGCAGGTTACCTACTCAGCGCTGGTAGAGGAGCCCATCTGGTCTTCCAGGATCCCAGACGGCATAATTACCGGTTAATAGGCATGGCCAGTCTCAGCCCCCATGGTACTGAAGTGCCCCCAGCAATGTGCCCCCTCCCTGCCCACCCTGAGACATCCTGCCCTGTGTGGGTAGATGGCTCATTGCCAACTTGCCCATCTGGCCTAGCCCCACCCGCCGACACAACAGGTGTCTCCCTGGGACTTGACCCTTAGAGTGCAAGTTGTGCTGCTACCACCTGATGGCCAGGGGAGGTGAACCAGCTGGGTCGCAGGGGGGTACGGAAGCAAGGTGTGGATTTATTATGAATCATTTAGCAGGCGGCCAGAGAGCTCCCGGCGCAGGTAAAGAGGTTTAGTGCTTTTTCTCTGCAGGTCACTGGGGTGAAGCCGGTCCCGACTGGTAGTGGCCAAAAGTTATCATCATTTGATACCCGTTTGAGTGCATGTGAAATGAGCTGGTGCCTTCATAGGGCAAAATCCCCTATCCCAAGTGTTGCTGACTTTCTTGTTCAAATTCTCAGTGGAGAGGCCCAGGAATGTCTGGGTCAGAAAATGACCTTTCTGATCCAGAGAGATGGCTCCACCACGCAAGGGTGAATTGAGAATAAATAGGCTGGATCCAGTCCAGTCAGAGGGCCCCTTAAAGTGCCATAAATCATCCTTGCCTCCAGATTAGTACCGAGACACAGCTAGGTAGATGGACACTCCTACATTGGGGGGCAGTGTGGCCCAGTGACTAGTGCACTGCACGGGGGCCTAGCACACCTGAATTCTGTTCCTGCCACTGCCACGTGAGTGACATTGGGGAAGTTGTTGTCTCCTCTCCATGCCTCAGTTTCCCTCTCTGTAAAGTGGGGCTAATGACACCAATCTTGTCTGTGAAGTGATGTGAGATTTATGGAGGAAATGTGTCAAGATAGTGACTGGGGTTGGCTTTAGGGAATGTCCATGGAGTACCTGATCAGTGACTAAACAGAGGGTGGTGGGCCCCAGAGCGGTCAGTCTGTCACGTCTCACCTTCACCAAATTCACTCAAAGAAACCCGTTAATTGTATGTACCTGCTTAAAGTACGTTGGGAATTGTTTTGATGGAATGCTCTTTGCCCATGAGTGCAAACCAAAAATCCCATAGGGCACTGCCTCTACCCACACATGCACACGCGCAAAGGGTTCTGACTGGACAGAGATCAGTAATATCTTGCCCTTTTGTAGTGCTTTGCTTGATCCTTGCAACACCCTTGTGAGGAAGGATCATTATCCCTATTGCTTTATAGATGGAGAATCTGAGGCACAGAGTGGGGAAGTGATTTGCCCAAGGTCACATGAGAATTCAGTGGCAGAGCCCCCAATAGAACTCAGGCCATCTCATAGCCAGTCTTGTTGTTTCACTACAAGACCATCCTTCCCCTCTAGATTTATAACTAGAGGAAGGTTTAGAGAGCTTTGGTATTAGAAGAGTCAAAGTTTTGTAGCTTTCTAGGACAGGCCAGCAGTGTCTTGCAGATGTCAAGGAAGCCAGCGACTGCACTGCAGGGTTAGTTTCCAACTGCCACACAGAGCTCGTTCCGTCAGATGACATCAGTGATAAGCAGTGTCTGAGAGATCCAAATGTATTAACTTCATTCACTCTTGCCTCGGCTCCTTGGGTTACCTGTTCTCCTTGTCAGCTGGCTTCGAACCTTCACATGCAATGGGAAAGATTGGTTCTGTGTGGCATGAAGATTTAACCCTCCTTCTTTCTCTTCTTCTCTGGGGATATCTTCTGCCTGTCTTTGAATTGCTTTAGTTTCAAAAGACAGAAGAAAGTTTGAAACAGGGAAGTGGAAGCTGGGATGGATTTTTGGATGAATCAAAAACTGGCCTGACCCTTTTCTCAAAACCCAGCCTAACCTTTCTTGAGGCTTGTGAGTTTAGGCATCTGTATTACTAGAAGGAGAAGTTACAGGAGATCCCATGAGATGATCTTTTCACAAGGCCTGCAGACTAGTGTGACAGTCTACAGAATGTTTAGATCATTTGGAAAAGGTCTGAGTTTTGGAGTGTTTCCTTGGACCCGTGAACCTTTAGACGTTCACTCATCATTAATATGTTCATTCTCAGACCAGAGACTTTGTTGCGAGCGAGCTTTCAGGTTGTGGTTATGAGAAAAAAATCCCAGCAGCTGCAATCATGGAGATTTGGAGTTGAGTCCATAACACTAGCTGTGTCCCCCTATCCTCACCCAGCAGAACAGAAACTATAGCCACACAGACATGGGAAAATAGATGTTGTAAAATGGAAACTGTAGATAGGCTCCAGTTAGCAATGAACTACATGTGGGCAGAGATTGTTGCAGCAGTGGACTCCTAGTTAGAGGAGAAACTGCTGGAAGCCAACCAGGAAGATAAAGTAGGTTGATGCTGCAGGTAGATGATACTAATAGTTAATAATGGGCCATTAATTAGAAGTCTGTCTGTAGACATAAGACATGAAAGCAGATTTATTCTGCCGAGGCTGCTTAGATGCAAACCTAGCTGCTGCTCCCATGCCTTTTCCACCCTTTAGAAGGGATTGTGACAGTCTGCTTGGGCCACTTGGCACCTTGAGGGGTGTAGCTGCCTGTGCGTTTAATGCTGTTCCCTGTACAAAGCATGTAACAGCTCTGCTCTGTAGATTGTGCTGGTACCAGCGTGTTTCTGGGTTCAATTCAGGGTGTTTCTTTGAACCTAGAAAGTCCTGTGTGGGTTGGGGCCTGGCTACTTGAGATCCCGCCTTTCCCTTTGCACCATTTCAGCAGTTGTCCAGATGTGGGACTCTGTATGACCAATCTGTTTGCTCGGGACCTGATGTGGGTCCCGTTGAAATCAGTGGCAGAACTCTCCTTGACTTCAGTGGGGAGCAGGGTTTGACCTTCAGTTTTTCCTGTGGTAAGTGGACGTAAAGCTGCAGGGTGTTGATTTCCGAGTGGAAAGTAGCATGGGACTTACTGCTAGTTAAACCACCAGTAATCTCTGTGCCTACAGACTTTATGTGGGAGTTGGGGGCTTGTCAGAGGTCGGGGGGCCACAGAACGCAGCAGCACAGCTCCAAAGGGAAGGATGGTCTTGGGGTTCAGGCAGGAGATCAGGGTTCAGTTCTTGGCTCTGACACAGATGCCCTGTGCCGTCTCAGGTGAATCATTGACTCCCTCTGGGCTTCAGTCCCCCTTCTGCATAAAATGGTCTGTGGAGACTGTAATCTCTTTGGGGTAGGGAGCATCTCTTCCTCTCTGTATCTGCCCAGCAAGGTGGGGCCCCATCACAGAGGATACTATAGCAATACAAATAAATACTACTAAAGGAAACTGTGATCCTGGTGGGAGTATAGGGAGGGCTGGAAATCAGCACAGAGCAAATAGCCTTCAGCAGATACAGGTCATAGTGTTCGCTGGTTTAGATGTGTCTTTAATGCCGCGAGTGCTAACTTATGAAGATTGGGATCCTCTCTCTTGATCTTTCTGGCAGCATGTGGCTAAGAATCACATCTGTGGGTACACTAGGCAGGATTGAATTAGACACATGGTTTATCTAAATACTACACAAAGGAACGCAATCAGGTCAGGAAGAAATGTGCCTGCATGGCATAGTATTGCACAAGTCACCATGGGTGACATTGCACCATGGGTAGGTATCCCGGTGTGCAGCCTGCCTCTGTCCAGGGCATTGTCTTTTGGGAAGTTTTGGTAATGCATGGTGGAGCAGAAACAAGTCACGCAAGGGTGATGGGGAGCAAGAGGTCAATTTCCCAGCATGCATGTATCTCCACCCCATAATGTTATCTATAGATCCCCTAATTTTTCTATCTTTTTAAAATATCTCATGAAACTGCGCACGCAGCCTTCCTCACTGTCTGCCATCTCCGACAGAAGCATGGAACCTGCAAAGTTGTGCACTATTTTCATAAACGTTGCAAGCAAAGGGTGCATGATCCTCTGGTATTTGCAGAGCTGTAAGAAGAACCAGGTCAGCAAGGAACATGATGATTTCTTGGAGGACAGATTGCTGTGGGACATAACAAGAACTAATTCAAGGTGATTATTGGTGTTTATGGAACCACTGCCGATGGTGGAGCACTGCTTATGGGCTCAAGAAATGAGCACTGACCGATGGGATCACATCATAATGCAGGCCTGGGATGATGAGCAGTGGCTTCGGATGTGCAAGACCATATTCTTGGATCTGTGCACTGAGCTCCCCTCAGCCCTGCAGTGCAGGGATATCATAATGAGAGCTGCACTGACAATGGAGAAGCGAGTGGCGATTGTACTGTGGAAACTTGCAACGCTGGATTGCTGTCAGTCAATGGGAAGTCCATTTTAGAATTGGAAAATCCACTGTGGGAGCCATTGTTATGCAAGCGTGCAGCGCCATTAATTGTTTCCTTCTATTCAGGACTGTGCCCCTGGGCCAGGTGCAAGACATAGTGGATGGATTTGCAGCAATGGGGTTCCTGAACTCCAGTGGAACCGTAGACATCATACCCCTATTTTGGCACCAGACCACCTTGCCATAGAGTACAGTATCGAAAAGTAGCCCTTTCTTTTGGTTATGCAAGCATTGGTGGATCACCAGGGATGCTTCATTCACATCAATGTTGGCTGGTCAGGGAAGGTGCATGATGCTCTTATACTTAAGAACTAAGACTGTCCAGAAAGCTACATGCAGTGTTGGTGTAGCTGTGTCGGCCGCAGGATATTAGAGAGATAATGTGGGTGAGGTAATATTCTTTTATTGGATCAACTTCTGTTGATGAGAGAGAGAAGCTTTTGAGCCACAGAGAGAGATTCTTCAGGTCTGGGAAAGGTACTTTGATTAAAATGTAATAAATTAAGTAAACTTATGATAAACAATCTGTTCCATCTTGCATTTAGCTGTGACACTCAGAATACCTCCAGACCTGAAGAAGAGTTCTGTGTGGTTCAAAGCTTGTCTCTCTCATCAATAAAAGTTGGTCCAATAAAATATATTACCTCTCCCACCTCGTCTCTTGGAAAGCTATAAGCAGGGACTATCTTTCCCGACTGGTGGATTAGTATTGGCATTGTTGAACTGCCAATAGTGATTCTGGGCAATGCAGCCTACTGCTTACTCATTAAGCCCTACACCAGCCACCTCAACAGCACTAAGGAAAGATTCAGCTACCGACTCAGCAGTTGCAGAATGACAGTTGAATGTGCTTTTGGGAGATTGAAGGGACGCTGACGTTGCTTACTCACTTCATTGGATCTCAGTGAAAAAAAATCCCAAAGGCTATGGCTGTCTGCTGCGTCCTGCATAATATCTGTGAAGCAAAGGGGAAAAGTTGCTGCCAGAGTGGGGGTGGAGCAGCTGTCTGCTGAGTTTGAACATCCAGGCACAGGGGCTAGTGGAAGAGCTCAGCGTAGAGCTATACAGCTCAGGGAAGTTTTGAAAGACTATTTGAACAGTGAGCCACAATAATGCATTGTGGTGTCCTGTGCTGTATCTGGCCATGCTGTTTTGGGGCCGGTTAAGTATTGTGTGGCGCTTGGTGTACATATATGAATAACAACACTTTTTCAATGCACCTATTCATTTTGTGGCACTTTCTGTTCATTTCTGATTATTACATGGTTTGTGTCACTGGTCCTATGAGTTGTATCACATTGTACAGTAACAAGTAAGTGGCTGCTTTCAGAAGTGCTAGGTACTCTGGAGCATATGTTGTGAAGTAACAAAGATGAATTATTTTCCAAATAATAGAATATTATTCAGTGCAAAAAACCCCTCCAACCAAAATGTTAAAATATAATAAATTCATGGAACAGAACTTAACATGGGGGAAAAAACATTTATGTTCATTATTCCTACACATACAGCAATTGTGGCTTTCTCAGGTCAGTGTATGTGAAGCTGTGGGTGTCCTTAAAGGCACCCGGGTTAGAGTGGTCAGAGTAGAGATGTGGCCCATGATGCCTTATGGAATGTAGAGGTGGGATGTAGGGAGGTGCTGTAATGGAGCTTTCCATGGACTGCAAAGGGAGGTGAACCCGGGATTATTGAACCTGTAAATCCACTAGAATCTGCAACATCTATGTTTGCTGTTGGAGAAGCCTGGTGTATCTTCCTTTTTCTGCTGGGACCCCTAGGTCTTTCTCTTGTCTGCTCTTTCCTTCTCCAGGCTGTGTGCTCACGATTTGATGCAGCACTGGCTTGCAGGATCTCACTGAACATGTCACCCTGAGTCCTCTTATTTCTCCTCCTCTGGCTCAGGCCTTCCGTGGGCATGGAGAGGACACCCCTCAAGGCTGCAAAGGCAGCTGTTGCAGATAAGACACTCAGAGGTACCATTTTCAGGATTGTCACAATGGAAAGTGAAGGTTAAGATTCAGAACTCCCTTCCCTTACTTCTCCACCGAGGAAGGCATGCAGCTCTTTGTAAAAGCGGCAGGTCTGTGGCTCGGCACCAGAATGACTGTTCACCTCACTGGCCTTCTGATATGCCTGACGCAGTTCCTTTGCTTCACACAGCAGTGCTGCTGGTCCCCACCGTAGCCCTTCTCCTGCATCCCCCAAGCAATCTGCTCGTAGATGTCCACGTTTCTTCAGCTGGTCCATAGCTGTGCTTGCATAGCCTCTTCTCCCCACAGTCCCAGGAGATCCAGCGTCTCCTGTGTGCTCCAAGATAGGGTGCATCTGGAGCATATATCCAGCACGGTCAGCTGGGCAGTTGCACACAACAGTGGAGAGCTGCTAGGTGGGCTTGCTCAGCTGGGCAATTAGGAAAAGTTATTTAAAAAATTTGCAAGGCTTCAAAGAGAGGGGAGGTGGGCTTCCAGTGGAGTTCACAACTGTGACCAGAGCAGTCAGTGTCAGCATTGCAGGGACAGCTGTTGCAGGAGTGTTAGAGTTAATATAAGTAACTCAGTGTCTGCACTTGCACTGCATTAACCTCTATACATCGACCATGGCTCAGTGTTGTTCAGGGAGGTAGTGTTACTGTGTTACCATAGCCGGGCACTCACATTGGTAGGAGACAAATTTAAGTATAGACGCATGCACAACTAGGTCAACACAAAGTGGCTTATGTTGACCTCACTCTGTAGGGTAGACTAAGCCCCAAGGTGGGAAAGAAGGCTATATAGCCATCCTGTATAGATGACATTCGATACTGGAAGGGGTTTGCATTTGAATACAAGTTTATAAAGCCCTTTGAGAGCCTTGTGGCTGAAAACACTATATAAATATAAGACATCATTACTGTTGGTGGTGGTTTCTAGCTTTAGCATAAGCTGCCTATAAACAAATCACAAAAACAATGTCCTCCCATTTTGGTTTCTTGGGACATGGGAAATTATGGAGCATTCACCAGACACCAGCTGTGACTCTCTCCTGCATTTTTCTTTAAAATCCCTCTGCCGTGCTTCCTGTCATTACAAAAGGATCAAGTTCAGAGGAGTCTGCGCTTCAAAAGCCTATTTCCAAAAATAACAAAGGTTAAAATAAAATCTTAAAAAAAAAAAAATTTCAGCAGATGATCAAGTCAAATAAAGAACTCTGTGAAAAGTCCACCTACACTTTGGCACTTCAAAAGTGTGCTCCAAAAGCCACCCGCAGAGTTTGTCTGTTAAAATTTCAGAGCCTGGCTTTCTCAGAGGGAAATCTGGGACCCAGTCCTGATCCTGCTGAGGACTTTTAGAGTCAACGTAAGTAACTCAGTGTTTACACTAAATTTTGTGGGAGGGGATTGGGCCAGGGGTAATTATGCCCATTGAAGTAATAGGAATTTTTCCATTGCTTTCATTAGGCATTGGAGCAGTCAGTCCCTGGAAGAAGCTTTGTCTCTGTCTACATGCAGGCCAAAACTGTAAAAGGAATATTAGCAGGTCAAAGTTAGCCAGAGGTAGATTTTCTAAAATAGAGATTTTAGGAAACCTAAGACTACCGGAAATGTTTCCATGATTTATGAAAAACACTTCCCTTGAGAACAATTTAGATAAATAAATACATGATCTCTCTGCAGTTTGCAAACACTTCAGTGCTGTAGCTGGAAAGTTTCTTTATGCTTCTGTCCTCTATACATCTTTAGCACTAATCCCAGACCCACCTGTTTGTTCACACTATCCTGGTTCCTCCCTCAGGTGCTAGGATCCCTGAATCTTTTGGGGTGTTTTGGCCTGGGGAGTCGGTGCCTGCTGCCTTCCCCCTCCCCCCCTTCTACTCCTGGAATCTTTGTGAGGAGGTCGACTTGTCTGTGACCTGATTTTGGAATGTTGGCCAATTCCCCCAACAGCCCTGTTTAGGGGTTTTGCAGGTGCCGTTAGCCCATGGTTTGCAGTTCAATGGAAGTTTGCTCAACGCACCTATCCTGCCATAATGTTTGGGCTTAAAATGGCACAAACTCAGCTTATGTCAAGATAGGAATCTCTTGGAGGTGTCTGGATCCGACCCTCTAACTTGTTGGTCTGATGTGAAGGCACAGGCCTCTGTGATATCTCTGAGTCAGCAACTGCAGATAGCTTGTGCAATGTCAAGGCAGATGCATCTGTGAGGTCACTAGCTAAGCAGCTTTATCAGGCTGGGCTGATGTTAAGAGTCACAAGGGTTAGAAGCTCAGGGTTGTAGCTTGCTGGTATGAACAAGAGACTCAGTTTGTTTGTCTTGGTGGACTGATTTCAAGGCATACATCCTTCTAAGGTCCCTGATTCTGTTCTCCAGTTTACTAGCGTGATGTCAAGGCGTGGAGCATCGTGACGTCAGTGGCTGAATTTCTTTTCTAAAGGCAGAGACTCCCTGGTGCCGCGCCAGTAAAATGGATCACACTAGGATGGGGTGCTCGCTGAGTTGGGATGTTAGCAGGTCATGACTGTTGAGGTCATGTGCTGAAGTGATGTTGCATCATGCTTTATGCTAGGATGTGACTGGAGGAAAAGAACAGGCAGGAAAGAATAAATGTCTCTGAAAGGACCCCATGTCCCCATGCAGGAGCGTAGAGCTCTGTCGGGGAATGATCTTCGTGTTCCCAGCCATCCCCTCCACCTAAGAAAAGCCAGGAGGGGAGAAGGAGCAGACAGGACCATTCTGTTGTCCTCTGGATTCTGGCTAAGGGAAGGGAGGCTGGAGGCAGGGTTTGCCCTCATACCCCCCTTATTTTAATCTTGGTTGTAGGCAGTTTACTACCGACAGACCACCTGAAGGGAGATGTCAGGGAGCCAAGGCCTGCTAGGATTAGGGGTGAAGTGAGGTGGCTCCAGGGTCTGTTGAACATGCTGGAGCCTGTGATCTGCGTGTTGGAGGAGGGCTGTATGCTGGAGTCTTGGGACCAGGCTGTAACCACAGGAGCACATCTGACATCTCCTTCTGAAAATCCCTTGACGTTTGTGATGTCCTGTGAACGTGGCTGTGTTGGGCGAAAAGGCCAGCAGATTCTTGAAGGGGAAATGGATTTCTTCTAGCGTGACACTTTCCACATGCTCACTATCTCCCATTGCTACCCATGTGGGCACAAAATGCTTCTCCAAGGGAGCTTCCTCTGCAGTGAACTTGGTGCCTTCGTGCCTCCGGTGACTTTGCTGATTTATATAGATCATCAATTTGACAATTATATTCACCTGCAGATTTAATTACCTCGATTTTCGCGAGGCTGTGACAGATTTATGTCTTTATTCAATTCCTTTAAATCTGAAACAAGCCTGATTTGACCTAAAAGTTGTTTACACTGATCAATCTTTGAACACTGCTGGTCTCGCCCTTTTGACAAGTTCTTCCTTCAAGAGAGAGAATGATAAAGGCACATAGTTAACTCCTTTTTTTCCCCCCTCCAGCTCTTTCTTTTTTACTATCCATTATTTTTAATGTCTTCCTACAAACTTGAAAATAAAACCAGTGTTGAGCTCCGTTTTCATAGGGACATAAAAGTTGCCACTCTGGATCAGAGCATGGGTCTGTCTAGACCAGTAACCTGTCTCTGACAGTGATCAACGCTAGATGCCTTAGAGAAAGATGCAAGAAACCCTGTAGCAGACAGTTATGGGCTAACCTGCTGTGAAAAAAATGTGCGCAGGTATATTCTACCTGTGTTCTGCCAGCTTCTCTACAGTTCCCAGAAGGGGATCATGTGGAGTCTCTACCAAAAGCTGAGAACTAGCCGATAATCCTGGTTATTGCAGGATGTTTGTACAGGGAACATTCTTAGTGTTATGCAACATGTAGAATTCTGTGTTCCTAAACTGTTGGAAGTGAAACACATCACCTGAGGTGGAGCTAGTCTCAGAGCTGACGCAATCAACATTTGAGAACAATTGACATCTGTCAGCCCAGCCCTATTAGTCACAGTCTGGGGAAGATGCAGATTTGATTTGACAAAAATAAAGGCCTGAGACTGTATAAGAGAAGGAAAGAGGGCGACGTTCTGCCAATGGAGTGTCTTATGAAAAGTGGATGCCAGCTTTCTTGACTGGATAAGCAGTGCAAGGCCTGACGATTGGGTGAAAAATACCTCATCAGTCAGGAAAGCAGCTGGTTTATAAATATAGAGGCAATGGATTGTGGTTTATGGTTTTCTTTTACCTGTAACCTAGTGTTTCCAAATCCTTTTACTTGCTTTTAGTTTGAATCTTTATATCAAGGTCTGTTAAATTAAACTTCAGTTTGATTTTACTGTAGTCACATCAGAGTGCCTTGTGCTAAGGAGAGTGTTGAACTGATGTACAAGCAGTAAACTGGGGTGCACTGCTTCCACAGAGGCAGCAGATCGGTGGACAGTGTGGGTGTCCAGAAGACAAGGGACTAAGCACTGGAGTGTAATCAAGTGGGGTGTGTAAATTGCTAGCTTGCAGAGAGGGGGAGAGGGTGGGGCTCGCAGAGCCCAGAGCAGAGTGCTTATGCGGCCAGCAGAGTTGGGAGGATTTCCCGCTGGGGGCATAGACAAGGCTGTCTCATGCTGTCTGTAGATGATAGCGATTCATCCAGGACACTTTGTAAACCTGAAAAGTGTCACACCTGTCCTCCAGCAAAGATTCCTCCTGGCTTCCTATTATCTAGGGACTGGTTGTTGCCCTGAAGGAAGAGGGTTTATATCCCTTCCCAAACTCTTCGGTTATTTTTTAAGAATGTACTATGATAATGTTGGATATTTTAATTACCATATAAATGTCTAATCCCCATTTGATTCCTGCTAAGCTCTTGGCCTCACTGGTATTCTGTGTCAGTGAGTTCCACAAGCTAATTGTGCGTGTGGCGGGGAAAGTATTTCCTTTTATCCGTTTTGAATTTGCCACCTTTGAGTTTGGAAACTTTCCATTCCATTGAATGTCCCCTTCTTCTTGTACTCCAAAGCAGGGAGAATAGAAGATCTTGACCTCCTGTTCACGAACCCTGCTTCTCCTCCTAGAGTGGGAGTCTGGAGATCTGTGCTCTGTTCCCAACTCTGCCACTGTTCTGCTGTGTAACCATGGGGAAGGTCACTTCATTTCTCTTCGCTTCTGTTTCCTCTCCTCTCTCCTCTATTTCAATTGTAAGTTTGTTAGGGCAGGGACTGGTTCTTAGCCTGTGTTCGTACAGTGCTTAGCACAATGAGGCCCCAATCTTAATTGAGGTTTGTAGGCCCTACCATGATATCAATAATAATAAAATATCTCAGAGTCCCAAGCGGCTTTATTTTCCCGGCTTTGTCACTGCACTCCCCGTGAATGTTTCTTCAGCTGTCCGTTCTGCTTCTCTCCTCAATAGAGGAGTGTCATGTTACCAGAAGATGAAAATGAGGAGTGTGTATTGAGGGCCTTGAGTGTGGTGATAAATCCCAGGCTTTCACTAGAAACACCTGAATGCTAAATTCTCACCTTCATTTTAATCTGTCTCTTACTGTTGAATACTGGTTCCTAAAATGCACCTCTGGACCCTAGTTATTTCACCGGAACATGTGCTCCCCAGGCTGGTTTTGTTACTTCTCTACATTTCCGTGTGGAGTGAAGATAGCTGCATCATATCTACCCTCTAACCTAGGTTTTTTCCCCAACACGTGGGTAAATGATAAGCCCAAGGTGAATCTCTAGCACAGAGCGCATTCTCGCTTGTGGTTAGATGAAGAACAGTCAACCATCCTCATTTCATGCAGTCAGGATGTGAATGCTAAAATAATATCTAATTCTCTTGCCCTTTTGGCCCCCATCATAATGAGCACTTAAACAAATTAGTCTGCAGGAATGGGCTGAAGTTTACCCTTGAAGTGTAGTCCATCTCATCTCTATAATGCATTTCCCCTCCTCCTTTCTATCCTACCACCATCCCTGACTGACTTAGCCTTGTGATCCGCTCTGATGTCTTGCTAAGTGGCTGGCAGATGGTTTAGAAAGAGTAGCTGGCCTTTACCTTGACTGTCAGCCTTTAACAGATATAAATAGTCATTTGCCTCCCTGTGAAAATCTCCGGCTGATGTGTAAAAGGAAGACATTGGTGGCCGCTGTGTTCGTCCTACCCCTGTTTTTCTATGACTTTAAAATTATTTAGGCATGGAAGAGGGAGAGGTAGCATGAGGTGGAAGGCAAAATAATCTCTTAAAGACAAGGAGGAAGCTCCATTTCTCATTTCCTTCGCTGGCAGTGTGTGGGGTAATGCGGAGGCAGTACACTCTACCCTGCTGATGGGAAGAGCGGGAGCCCAGAGATCCTCCTGCAGTAGCCCAAGTGGCCAGTCTGAGTTGTTGAGCTCCAGTGGTGTTTCCAGCCAGCCCTCTTTGGCCGAAGAAACTTGCTGTGTGATGGGGACTTGGAGGAATGTGGAGGGCATGTGCCTTGGGGCGCTTAAACAATGGCGGATTATTGCATGGGCCAGTGGGTCCTGGCCAATTTGGGGCTCCGCATGAGTGCTGGAACTCTGACCCCGCCCCCTGCTCCTCCTCTTGTCTGGAGGCCCCGCCCCCTGGCCAGGCTGGAAGCCAGAGCCCAATTCCCCCTTCCTGGAGTTGGCTGAGCCGGCCAGCCCCTCTCTCTCCCATTGCTTCCCCCCCACGCGGAAAACACGAAGGTCAGCTGTAGGCAGGGAGGGCACTGAAGATGCTGCGCCTAGGGGCGTGTAAAGTGTAAATCTGGCCCTGGCAAAACCAGCCCTGATTACAAAATAAGCCTCACTTGAGAGGAATCAATTGATGTAGACTTAAAAGGCAGCAGCAAGCTGCGGGAAAGGGGTGTGGTTGAGAGAGGATCCTTGAGACTTCTGGAAGCAGCCAGCCTGGCAGGAAGCTGGAGGATGTTCAGCAAGCAGAAGCCTGAGAAGTTACAGCTGGCTGAAGAAGCAGTTGCAGGGAACAAGACTCCTACAGAGACATCGGACTGTGATCCAACTGTGGGAAAGAGGGCTGAGAGATTCCGAACTGGGATTGGGGCCTGGAGGGCCAGGGCCAGTGTGTACCTGAGGAAGGCTGAATAAATGGGACCTCAGGTGGGGAATGTTTTTTAATTTTCCTTTGGGCTGTGTGGACTTTGTATAAAGACCCCTCTGAAGGAGGAGACGGTTGGAGTACTGTAGACGTACCCATGGCCACAGGAGGGCACTCAGGAGATAACAAGTGGCCACACAATGCTACAGTGGGTGCTTAGTATTTTCTGAAAATCAGGCCCTTGTAAGGGGTCTCCTGTTGGGTACCCCCAAAACCGTGGCACTCAAAATCTCTAGGCACTTCAGAAAAATCTCAGCCAGATTTGCAGGGCAGATGAGATCATGTGATGTTAGTATAGAGATGATTGAGTTTAATGCCTGCGTTAAGCCGTTGAGCATGCTTACTGTCAACCTGATTATCAGAAGTCGGTTTTTAGGTTTGAATTGAGTTATCCTGTTAATCGAAGTGCCGTGCTGCCTTTTCAACCAGCCTGCCTTTAGCATGCTTGTTGAAGATGACCTGGCATGAGGAGTTCTCTCAGACCAAAGAAGAAGCAGTTACTTCCTCCAAATCCACCAGATGTGCGGAGAACGATCCTAGAAAAATGGTGTCATTTCGGTAATAGTGTAGTTTCAGTAATAATCTTCAGACAATCTTCTCATTGCTGCTGGTGCTGAAGAAAGAGCAGTTAAAATGTAGGCAATGATGTATCCCCATGTGGCAGGCTTTTATCAAGGTGGAGGAAAGGAAAGGCGAGTTGGCACAGACTGTGGATGAATCTGAGAGGTACTGTACATTGAGAAAAGATACTTTATGAGAGAGGTTTGTTTTCATGTTCATGGTCAGTGCTGATGCATGTATGTCTGTTTTTAGATGTAACAATCAAAAATGAATTTGAGGAACTGTCTGACTCAATTAGACCTGTATCTGGAATACAGAATGACCACGGCCCTGATAGTAACACATCTCCTTACTCTCAAGGAGACAGGCATATAAAGTGACCCACTGGCTGAAAGCTCAAGTCAGCAGAGGTCAAATAAGACACACGTTTTTAACAGGGAGGGAATTCACCATCAGAACAGCTTCCCGAGGGATGTGGTGGACTTGCAAAGAGAGGTGAGTCATTGGGCCGGATGCAGGAGTCACTGGGAGAAATTCTATGGCCTGTGCTAGGCAGGAGGTCTCAATAGATGATCATTATGATAAATCCTGCATCTATTGAAACCAATGTCAAAACTCCTGATGACTTCGAAAGTGCACGCTCAGACCCCAAGGGAGGTGGCATAACCTGAATCTTAGGTGTTAGTGAAATGCATATTCTGGCTTGAAGTGACAGGACCAAAGTGAGCAATTATAGGTCATTCATATGGCAGTGTTTCAAGAAGAGAAAACTAGAAATGGAGACCATAATAATAGCCACTGGAGTTGTTAGATATTGACCGCTGCCATATGATAAGGGTATTCATTTTTTGTAAATCTGTCCTTTGACAGATTAGTAAATCCAGGAAATAAAGACCTGTCTCTCTTCTCAGTACTCCTGTGTGTCACACCTTTGCCGCAAACAAACAAAATGGGGGTAACAGGTTTTTCTGACAGGCAAAATCTTTTGCATGCCTGATGTAGCTGTGAGTATCGGCCAAGAAATGGCCCGATGTTTGGTGAAATATGACAAAAAGCAAACAGATAATTTTTCAATGGGGATGTCACACAGCTAAAGCCTGTGTTTAGACAACAGAAAGGCAGCGAGGCAGACCTTGTTGTAGGTATAGTGACTGCAGAGCAAACCATTTCAGATTGGTAGCATTGGTAGTTGATTGATATCCTTTAAACTTGATTCTACAACACAGTGCAGTGTCGTTCCAAGAATAATAGATAATACAATAGATAAGGAAAGGTTACAGTCAAGGCAGTTTGTTTCATATTCTGGTTAAAGATACCAGTACAATGGCAAATAATTATTACAACTTGTTTTAAGAAATGGTGACATTTAATAACTTTCCAGAAAGTGAACACACCTATATTATGACTGAAAACCTGTCTAGCAATTAAGTTAGTTTAAAAAATCAATTGCTGTAAATTGCTACAGAATCACAAAGCACACTAGAGGAATTTTCAGATGTCTTCCAGCTTCTCTAACCAAGATTTTAAAAGATGACTAGTGATTTGGAGTGCCCAATGTGAGACATCTTAAAGGGGTATGATTTCAAAGGGCAAGGGCTTAGTACTTTCTGAGACTCAGGCCCTGGTTTGGTGTCTGAAGTTGGTCAACCAGAATTGGAGGCACTCCATGACTGAGCGCGTCTGAAAATCTTGACCAGGAAGTCTGGAAGGACATCAGAGTCAGCAGCTTCACTGACCCATTCAGCAACTTGCAACTTTACTCATCCATCCATCCATCAAGAAAGATTCCATTTTCACTAAAAGGAGCAGTTGAACATAATATGGAAAAGCTAGATGTTTTGAAAAAGACTTGCAACTTACAGACTGGGTTAATTTTCTGCTTGCAATTTGAAAAAAACAAAAACATATAAAGCACAAATATGCACTGATGCGTGATTTAAACAGAGGCATAAAATATGAATATTATCCAGTGAAAGATATGTGGCAGGTAGAATCTCAGAAGCAAAACATATCTTACTACCAGGTGCAGGGCGTGCAGTTTGTCAAGTAAATTTAACTGAGTCAGGTTCTAAGTTGGTGGTGACTAATGCAACATTTATATGTGAATACGTTTTGGTATTAATTCTGTTCATGCAGTATTTCAAAGATTAATTATACAGAGTTTTGAGGAATTACAATGTATTAAAGTTATTATGGATGGTATCTTAGTCTGGGTTGGGACCCCTTAAAGGACATAATAAAATATTTTGGCACAGAGCAAGAGCGGGACACTGAACATTGCACTTATAGTTAAAAATTGACCTAAGTTTTGGATAAGACAGGTTTGATTGCTGAGCTAATGAAAATAAAAGATCTAGTTGAAGTGTTCCCTCCATAGTGTGAAATGAATCTACAGAGATTTATGGAGATCATTAGCATTCTGACAAAGTTTATCCCAGATTTATCTTTGAATGACCTGAGACATCTATTGATTAGGGCTCATGGACTGTTTTTGGATTTTCAAAATATTGATGGAAAACAATAAACCAGTTCTCGGTGACATTTTTTGCATAAAAATTGGTGCTATTTTTCCACTAGCTCATCTGGTAAAAGACAAAAAGGTGAAAGTGTGATTCCTAAAAAAACCAAATAGGAGAGGTTGGAAGCATGGGAAGGCATGCAGCAGTACTGGTGGAAACATTACAGCTGCTGGAATTTCCAGTATCCTAGAATCAGAAGGGTAGGACTGAAAGGAAATCTAGTCCATCCCCCTTGTGCTGGGATAGGATTATACCTAGGCCATCCTTCATGGAAGTGCCTCACCTCTTCTTAAAAACCTCTAGTGATGGGGATTCCACAGCCTCTCTGAGTAACTGTTCCAGTGCTTAACTATCCTAAGAGTTAGAAAGTTTTTCCTAATGTCCCATAGGGCAGGTCCTTGAAGGTCTTAATGTACATGCCTTATCTGACATGGCAAAACGGCACAGTCCTTGCTCTGAATCTCATCACAGCCATTATGTGCTGCACGTTTTGATCGGTGGAATTCTGTTTATCACCTAGGAAGGTTCAAATTCGTGAAGAAAGAGAACATTGTTTGTAGAAATTCTCTGTCATCTTCCCCTACATATTCAATATCTTTCTTAGATGCTGTGGTATATGCACACACAAAGCCCCCTACCTTGGTTACGGCCACAGGGCCAAATTTAGTTCTCCCAGCGTCAGTGCTTAAATTCCCATTGACTTCAGTAAGACCAAGGGTTTGCCAGTGCAACAGAAAAATAGCTTATCAGTGCTGGGTGCGTAAACTGAAAGGAGAGAAAAAGGCAAAGAAAGTAGCAAGCTCCAAGGAACACTTCGCCACTGAGAGAGGCCTCATTAACACTTCTTGCATAGAGAAACCCCAAGGGCCTGATCTTGAAGCCTCTCTTCTTGCTCTTAGGAACCAGTGACATTCATGGGAGTTGTTTGCGCAGCAGCCACTGTGTGTAGTATGGTGGCATCTGCATTCAGCGTCATGGGGATGCGCAGCAGAGGCTGATGTGAGGGCATTGTGGCTTCCCATGCTGACCTGCCGGAGACTTGTCCCTGGGGGACTTACAGCCTCAGATCAGGGCTCTTCTTGGAAGCTCACCATGTCTCTGGGATGACTTGTACTCATTATGATGGATGAGATGATCTGTTCATACATATTTCAGAGTTTAAATATTATCACATTTTATTTGATGTCAAATTGAGTTAAAGATGAACTATTTCTTCGATTTAGCGAGGTCACTGGGGTAACTGAGCGATGAGGAGCTAGGTGAGCTGGAGTCTCAGCTGGTATAAATCAAAGGGGCTCCAGTGACTTCAGCTGGATCTTCCTCTCTGCATCCCTTTCTCCTCTCCTCAATTTGCCTCTCCTTCTGCCCTCCTCTCTCCCCTTCTCACTGCCTTTGCCCTGCCTCTTTTCTCTCCCATCTCGTTTCTCCCTTCACAGATGGTCTGGACAGTAATGAGCTGCTGCCATTATGTTTATAGAGAAGCTGGGGTGTTTAGAGGCTGATATTCCTGTATATATTAAGGACTCAGGTCACATTTGATACCAGGCTAATGCTTCACAGGATAATTAGTGGTCTCCCTTACTGTTATTAACCCTTGACTCAGGCAGGCTATTTTTTAACATAGGTGTAAGAAGTTAATACCAGTGCTAATAGCTTCACTCCCAAGGCCTAATGAAAGCCACACAGGGAGCAGGCCTGTCACCAATATCCTTCAAACTTTGAACTTGAAATTACTCTTTCCCCTTCTGTGGTTTTTCAATTGCTTTCCCACCATGCCTTGAATCTGTCATCCCCTTGTAAGGATTCATGGGGCCAGATTCTCAGCTGGTGTGAGCAGAGGCAGTTCCGCTTGTTCAACACCAGCTGAGGGTCTGGCCGGTTATATGTAGTACCTTCACTCCTATTATCAACTCTCCCCTTTCTAGTGGTACATGGATGCATGGCTTAGGAGATCACTTCATCCCAGACTGGCAGCTGGTTGCACAAGGCAGTGGATGAAGGGATAAAAACAAGATGCTATTTCCATAAGACCAGAGAGGAACGGTGTGGCATGGGTCAATGGTGTCCATAGCATATAAAACCCTTCTTAATCTGAGCCAATGGACTGGTTTGGATACTCAAACTTCCATCTGAAGTTGGAACCAGATCTGAGATGAATCTTGTGAGAGCACTGAAAAATTCAGTGGACCTTCTCTCCCCCCCCACATTGTTTTTCATGTGGAGGTGCAGTGGGATAAGCTTAATTAACCATCCCAGCAAAGTGATGCTGGAAGTTATATTGAACAGATTGAAGCCACAAGCGGAGAATATCATCTCTGAAGAGCAGGCTGACTTAAGTGCTGGAAGAAGTACCTTAGAACATATTTTCAACCTTCATATTTTATATGAGAAGTACTTACAACACCAGCAGGACATCTACCATGTCTTTGTTGGCTTCAAGAAGGCATTTGACAGAGTATGGCACGAAGCTCTCTGGGCAACCATCAAGAGGTACAACATTGGTTGTAAGCTTATTTTTACCACTAAACAACTGTATGCTGAGGCCAACGGTGCTGTTCTCGTCAACGGCACAATAGGAGAGTGGTTTTTACATCACTGTTGGAGTCCAACAAGACTGCCTTCTCTCGCCCACACTGTTTGACATCTACTTAGCGCACGTAATGACGGATGTCCTAGAAGATCACATATGCACAGTCAGTATTGGAGGGGCGAACAATCGCAACTCTTAGATTTGCTGATGACATTGACAGCCTGGCAGGTAGCAAGGAAGAACTTGCTAACCTTGTGGAACAATTGGATGAAACCTCAGCAAAGTACGGAATGTAAATTTATGCAGAGAAAACCAAGCTGATGACAAACAAACGCAATGGGATCAACTCACACATCACCGTGGTGGACGGTGGACAAGAGCTGGAGACAGTGAAACAGTTCAAGTATCTGATCTCTCATCGGTGATTGCCCCCAAAGGCAGAAGTTCTGGCAAGAACTGCACAAACAGCAGCAGCACTGGCAAAGTTAAAGCCAATTTGGAGGAACAAGAACCATCTCCCTGAAGTCCAAATTGAAACTGGTGCACGCACTGGTCATCTCCATTTTTTTGTATGTGTGTGAGACATGGAACCTTATGGCAAAACTTGAATGGAATATACAGCTAGCAGAGATGAGATACTTCCATAAAATCTTGGGCATCTCCTGCCTCAACCACGTCACAAATAAAGAGGTTTTGTAACGTTATCACCCAATGTGCTAGGTCATATGAAGATCTCCTGATGACCGTGAAGAAGTGCAAGCTGAAGTGGTATGGCCATGTAACAAGATCATCTGGCCTGTCCAAGATTATCCTCCAAGGGACAGACGGGATGAGAAGAAGAGGCAGGCAGAAGAAGGGAATGGATTGACAACATAAAAGAGTGGACAGGAATGGACTTCGCGGAGACTCAGGCACTGACACACAAGCATCAGGGGTGGAGACAATTGGCTGATCGTTCATCAGTGATGGTCCCCCAGCGACCAATGCGGTTATGGAAGCGATAGCGATATAGCAGTGAGATAAGGGGCAGGTTGAGAAACTCTTGAAGCACTTGTTAAACTCTGGGACTTGTGAGGAGGAGGCACAGCCAACAGACGAGGAAACCCTTGCTGAAAAGGGGTGAAGTATTTTGTTTCTATGGGGGTTAGGTTTTTACCAAGAACAGGATCGCATAGGATATCTCTTCACATAGGATAGTCCTGACGTGTGCTTGATGGGAAAGACAAGTCAGTAATGTGGACAGTCACTGGTTTAGTTTGTTGTGCCAGAAAGAAGAGTCTCCTAACGTAATATTTCTCACTCCTGAGTATTTTATCTTTGGTGTCTCTGTGTGTAGCAGATGAGAGAGAGAGAGAGAGAGAGGGTGTGTGTGTGTGTGTGTGTGTGTGTGTGTGTGTGTGTGTAATGCTATGGCTCAGGGTGGAAAAGTCATATTACATTTAAAAAAAAAAATCCAATTATTTATTTAAATCGGATTTTTAAAATTTAAATTTTCTTTTTTAAAATAAACCTGTTAAATTTGGAATTATGGCAACCTACGTTAAGGCTTAAACTTGCTATATTCTATTAAAATCATTTAAATGGTTAAAACAATGCTGAATAATGAGCCCTCCTCAAATTTTGATGAGATAAAGGGTGCTGCTTTTTAAATTATATGCAGAACTGGGTGAAAACATCTTTTAATTTTTGAGTCAACTCAAGCTTTATAAATGTCACAGTGTCACACACAGTATCAAGTTGCTCTATTATTTTCAGTCTTTGCAATGGAGTGGATGCTGGTATTTACATTTTTCCAAATGTAAGTACTTTCAGTTTCCATTGTTCAGAAAAGTTTTTGCCTGAATTACATTTGATTGCAGTTTAGCTCACAGGTGCAGAGAGCCTATTTTCTTCATTTGGACTAGTTCATTCACAGTTGATAAACCGACTGGGAGTTGAAAAAGCAGGAAAGCTTGTTTTTTCTCTTCTAATCTATGAATAAAAAACAGATGGGAGCGATGAGGGCTAATAATTCTAAACTCTTGAAGGACATGGGTTCAGATATTTAAGGGATTTCCATGGGAGTTAGGCACCTAACCAATTTAGGGGTTTCAACAGTGTCTATCTGCATCCTTATGTACCTGGATACTTTTGAAACTTTGGCCCCCGGTGACCAGAAACAGTTTGTCAATTAATTGTAGTTAATACTTTTGTTTGTTTAATAAAACAGTTACTTTTACATGCAAAACGTGTTTTGGGATATACCTTTTTTTTCTTGTGTCCAGCACATTTAAGTTAGTTTTATTTAATTTTTTAAAAGCATTTTTAAAATGCCACTTTTAATTGAATTCAGATTTCTACCCAGTTACAGCGTGACGCAAATCTTGTGTAAAACATTATCTAGTAAATAAGAAATGCATGTTAAGCTATATACCTGCATAAATAAATGTGCATAGATATAGGGTATTCCTCTGATTAGGAAAAATAAGTACACATTTAGAGTAAAGGCTTTAATTGGTTGTAACATGCAAACACATTGATGTTCCCAACCAGTGAAAACAAACCTTGCTTTCAGAAAATAACCACAAAGTACAAATGGAAAACAAGATTAAAATAAATGAGTTAAATCACAGTTTCCTGCTTGCTAATTTAGATCACGATTAAAATCCATCCATCCTGCTATGGCTACATGCATGCAGCACAGTCCCCAGCTAAAGCAGGCACGTGCAACATGGGGAATGGAACTCACAGCCATCAACTCCTGTAGCAGCCCCCTTTGGAGCTAAAGGAGATTCACTGTTCGCTGTGGGTAATACGAGGGCATCTAGCCTTTTGGTCGGCCTCTGTTGGAAGACAGAGAAGCGTTTGAGAAGCTCTGATGCTTGCCTTGGAGGCGGCAGGAGTGCACCTCTTGACCAGCTCTGCTGCTACAGTGTCATGCACTGTCATGTCCTTTGCGCTATACGTGGCCGTTTTTGCTGGGTGTATGTGGCTAGATAGGGAAGAGGTGAAATGGCTCACATTCACGAGCTTCCTCCACACCCAGGAACCCCCACCCCAGGCAGCAGCTAGGGCTGTGGATTGACTGAGCCACATGACAAAGAAGATTGGGGAAGGACTGCTGTGCTCCCAGGGCTGAGTTTTATGGCTTGGAGTTGCCAGTCTCCTAGTCAGGGACACCATAGGCTTGTGTCCCCCTAGGGCTGTGAATGTCATGGTTTGATTGCTCATATTGGTCTGCACAGTAAGGTTTAGGTGCATTCTCTAGAACAGTGGTTCCCAACCCGTGGCCTGCAGGCCAAAAATGGCCCCCAGGGGCTTTCAAAGTGACCCACGGCTCCCCTCCCGCTGGCTGCAGAAGGAAGCCACTGCCTAAGGATCCAGGTGGAGCACATTGCCACGGGGTTACAGGACGTGCAGTTTCCCTGCTGCAGCCAGGGGAACGGGAGATTAGCGAGGAGGCAGCCTCCTTGCTGAACTTCTTCCGTCTGGCTTCAGTGGGGGGGACTGTGAGCAGAGACTGGTGGCCCTGCAGGGATGTAAAAATTATATCTTTGTCCCTTGAACCAAAAAGGTTGGGAACCACTGAGCTAGAAGGTTCGTTCTGGGTTGCAAAGTGAAGCTGATGGAAAACCCTAGGTGTCTATGCCCAAGCAGAGTCCTAAGTGTCTCAGAGTAGCCTTGGGAGAAAAGGCATCACTCCAGATATAAAGGGCCCAGATCTCCAGCGGGGTTACGTCAGTGTAGCCCACTTAAGACGCTGTGAGTTCTTATCCATGGAATGGTGACAACTTACACCATCTACAATACTTGCTTTAGCAATGGGGGTTGAATGGGGGAGCAGAGTAGCAGCAGCTGAGTGAAAGGGCCATTAGCCATCCTCTCTGCACAGAGCCATTCTGGCATGCTCCTAAAGGCTGTTCCAAAAAGGATCCCTGGGCACCAGTCTTGGATGTTCTGAGCATGGTGGAGATGCCAGTGGTTCACATCTGCAGATCACATGCTGCCATGGAGTGCCACTGGGTCCTTATTCTGCCCTGCTCCTGGGTAGATGTAGAAGAGGAAGAGACTGAGTCAGGTTTTTAAAGGTAGATACCTAGTTTCCATTGAAATCAGTGGCTCCTAAATATCTTTAAAAATCTGTCCCTAATGTGCCCCGGCTGTCCCCTCCCATCAGATCCTTCCTTCTGTAGACAATAAAATTCTCCGAGTTCCCCCAAAATTTAATTTAAAAAAAAAAAAAAGGGTGGGGTGAGGGATCCATTTTATATTAAAAATAAAAGTAACACAAGCTCCAAGTTTTGCCTTGTAAGCCCCATGTGAGTTGTTGTTGCATCTCCCTCATAAAATTCAGGGATTTAATCCCATGCTTGAGTCCTTTGCTGAATCGGGGCCAGAAATATGCTGTTAAACCTCTGGGGTCAGGTCACAGGGTTTACGCAATAAGTGCCATGGACCTGCATAGCAGGGCTTCTATGATGGGCTTCCAGCAGTTGGCCTGGGTAAATCCACATATAGTTGGCAGCTAATGGAAGAGGGAAGCAACCGTGTATTCACCCTTTTGATTATATGTGCCAATGGCACATATAAGGATTTACCAAGGGCTCTGTACTGATTTCTCAGAAAGAGGCAAACTGGAGGTCCAGTAGGTTTTCTGTACTGTAGCCTTGTTCACGTGTCGGCTTTGTTCCCTTTTCCAGAGATCTCGGGGAACACCGAGGACATTCCTCTAGTGCGCTGGCGGCAGCAGTGGCTGGAGAATGGCACCTTGCTCTTCCACATTCACCACCAAGACGGTGCCCCCAGCCTGCCTGGTGTTGACCCCACCGAGGAGCCCCAGAGTGAGTCAGCGGAAGAGGAGCTAAGGATCCTCCACATCTCTGTCATGGTACGTGCAGGCTCACCTTCCCTGTTCTCCGCTCTGTGGGAGGCCCACGACGGGCACCCGCTTCCCACTGAGTTTCAGTGGGAATGTTGCACCTTTAAAAATGTCTTCCCCCTCTCGACCCATGAAACACACCTGTGTGCTGAGCTGTCGTTGGAGGGTGGATGTGGCAGGTTGTGGTGGTGGTGACCAGTAATGATTATCCATACGGTGCCGTTCGCCAGCCTCCACGTGCATTTTAGAATGACCTGGTTTTAGCAAACAGAGACTTAAAGGAAGGGTTACAAAAAAAGAATAAAAAAGGTTGAAATGGAAACAGAACGTTTCAGGGGGGCCAGAATCAAAAATATTTTGGATTTTCAGATTGCAGAATTTTTTGAGGTTTCGGCTTTTCATCCCAGTTTGGGATAGGAATGTTTTTCAATATCTCAGCTCTGCATGTGACGGAAGAACCATTTCCCAGCCAGCTCTCTGGTGCTTCCATTGGCTCCTTTACGTGAGTTCTGTGAGCTTGCGAGGGCTGCAAAGCTGATGGGCACTCCCTCTGCCCCCCCAAGGAATAGCCTTGCTGTAATGGAGATTGCCTGGAGGTGGAGGGCCAGGTGAGCATCTCTATGCCATCTCTCTTTGCAGTCCTCTGTGTAGGGGTGTGGCCATCAGTGCAGGAGGCAGGGTGGGGAGGGAGAAGGCGTGGCCAGAGCCCATTGCAAACTCCAGTTATGCTAGGCAATTGGATGACTCCATGGGAAGCTGTTGCAGGCGGTGTATGTGATCTTAGCCCTCGGGGCTGCTCTAGCTTGTGCCAAGGACGCAGGAGGCACAAAGTTATCACCCACCAGTCCCTCTGGGCTTCTCTAGGCTTAGTTTGGCCATAGGCCAAGATTGGAGCCATGAAGTATGAATCAGGCTTGTCTATGTGGACCAATAATCTGATCCAACAGGACAAATCTTGCATAAATCAAAGAAATACAACCCTCCTCCCATTTTGTTCCCCCCAGTGCCTGTGGTCCCCAGACATCTCTGTTTTCTGTGTGTGTTATCCCCCCGCCCCTTTAGGCTTTTCTCCCTCTGATGCTTCCTCACCACTGCTTTTATGATACCAGTGTAGGGAACCGCAGCTTGATAGCTTGGATTTAGCACGTGTGAGTGTACAGGGCTTGAAGTGTAACAAGCATGAGCCCCCCAAGCATGTTGTGAATTGCACACACCTCCACTCCAACCCCACTGCTGCCTTTCTGGCCTCTTCCCTGCAGAAGCTCAAGAAAGAGAATTCAATGGAAGCAAAAGGGGGAAAAGAAAAAGTGTAGATCCTTGTTTGTGAGGTGGGTTTTTGTTTTTGTTTTTTTTTTAAATGATGGAAAGAATCGTACCAATTCCTTTGCCGACAGAAGATAATTAGCTGGAGACAGTGTGCTGCTGCCGCCTGCTACAGGCTATCTAATAAGCCAGCCCTAATGAGAACGTCAATATCTCTTCTAGATTGCAGCCCGGGGCCAAGTGTCTCCTCCATCTTTTGTGCTTGATCAGGGGAGAAAAATTAATAAATGGCAAAAACAAACTGGAAACATTTAGTCTGTTTTTGCCGAGAAGGCCGTGTGTTAAGTGGAGAAAATTATCCCGGACACATGGGCTGCAGCCTCAGCTGGTGTACATGCGGGGAGCTCTGGTCTATCTACCTAGTTATTTACATAGTCCTCATCACTGTGCTCTCGGAGCACCTCACAGCAGCCTTATCCCAGTTTCACAGCTGGGTAGCTGATACACAGGGCAGATTATATGACTTGCCCAAGGGGATGATAACATCTGACTCTTTTGTGTAGCGCTTTTCATCGGAAGGTCTCAAAGCGCTCCGCAAAGGAGGTCAGTGTTCCCATTTTACAGCTGGGGAAACTGAGGCACCGAACAGTGACATGACTTGCTCAAGGTCACCTAGCAGGTCAGTGGCACACCTGGAAATAGAACCTAGGTCTCTTGAGTCTCAGTCCAGTGCTCTAGCCTCTAGGATATACTGTCTCCTTAGTAATATACATCGTTACTATGCTGCCTTCTGGGGCAGTGTGGAAACAGGAAATCTATGGCTCAGCTGGGGATTCAATCAGGTCTCCATAATCCCAGTTCATGCCCTCTCCGCTGGACCATTCTTTCCACCCTAGTCATGGACTTTAGTGGAGCTAAACCAGTTGACACCAGCTGCTGATTTGGCCCACAGATGGCAATGAACTCCAGATCCTGGCGGCCTTTTGCTCACTTTCTTCACATGCCTCTCTGGAAAGGAGTGCAGCACAGCCTCGTTTGTGCCCACAGGTCTTGGAGATCCCTAAAATCTTGTGCCAAATGGGGCTTCACCCGGTTCAGTATGGGCGCCAGTCTGCCGCCTTCGAACAGACCAGGCGGTGGATTTCCACCTCTGTAATGCAGTAAACAGCCAGTGTAGCAGGTTGTATGCTGAGGCTCTACTGCAGAGAGGCACTTTAAGCACATGCTTAACTTTAAGCATGTGAATCATCCCAGTGCAGTTAGTGGGACCATTTACCTGTTTGAAGTGAAGTACTTACGGGCTTTGCCAGGCCTGAGTCTCTGCTGTTAGAACAGGAGAGGATCCCAGAGCAGGTGTATGCATGTCCATGCACATATGTGCGTGCACAAACACACACACACTACAGGCCTGGTGTGTATTCTGTACTGCAATGGCACTTCTGTTCAGAGGATATTTTGGTTAACTAGAATTTAGTTCAACAGTCAGACTGCGTATATCACAGCACCTGGCACAATACAGGGGTTCTCTGTGGAAATCATTTGGTCCCACATGGACTGGAAATTCCAGAACCTCTACACTGAGGCCATTGCTGGTGGGGTTTGAATTAACTAATGATCACTTGAGGCTGCGTCAGCCTGTGAGGTAACGATCGTATCTTTGGTGAAATAAATTCTGGGGTGAAAAATGCAGGAGCGTAAGAGCCCAGGCAATGATTATTAGCAAGTGAACAGGAAGGATGCCAGGCGAGGATTATTACACCAACATGTGTAATTAAATATTTCTTTTCTCCTAGTCCTCCTCCCCAAATCAATTCCACCCTGGAAGCATCTTTACAGCCCGGGGAAGGATCTTGTGCCACGAACCAGAATAATGTGTTATGCTAAAACTGAGTTTTGAGAGCATTTCTCCTTCCAATTCAGCCAGGTTACTGTGTTGCAAAGAGGAGTGGAGGTGCTGGGCAGCTGAGTCCTCCTCTTTGAGCCACTTGTGAGTGTGACCCGTGGGTGGGTGTTTTAAAGTTGCCAGTATTTCAGTAGCACTTCAGGCTGTATCTATTTTAGGAATTTCTATAGCAACCATTGCTCTGCTGTCTGGATATAGGCACTGGGAAAAGCGGAAATTAGGACTGGATTGCCGTGCCCACCTGGAATGGAATCTGGGTTCTCTGGTAGGAGATGAAACTGGATTCCTGTACCCTCCTGAAAAGGACTTTAGGATCCTGATTCTTAATTCCAGATGGTTCAGAAAGTCAGGGAGGTGCAAATGTTGCTTTAGGCCACCATTGTCTCCCTGAATTCTGAACTAGTTGGGATCCTACCAGTTCTCAGGCATAAATTAGAGAACCCAGTGGACTGTGCCTGTCATGTCAGATGAGGTCATGATCTTCCTTGAACAGGAAGTGTTTATTAAAGGAAACAACAAGGAAACAAACAGGCTTTCACATAACCCGAGTTCTAGCTTTGTCTCCCTTGTTTACCAGGGATCACTTGCTTTTTGAACTCTGTTTGACACAGAGAGGCATCTAGTGGCCTAACAATATAATAGCAACTAAACATATTGCAGTTCCAGCCTCTGAGAAGAATCAGTACAGCTAAGCCCCTTTGTCTCTCCCATGCTTGCTCCTGCAAGGGCGTGGCTATATCCATTAAGCCAGCTCTGTGCTAACTGGGGAATCCCCTACGTATGGGCCATAGCTGCATAAAAAGTCATAATCCGGGTCCTGGGTATGTCCTTGCTAATGCCTAACTCAGAACTACACTGACAACTCCGGAATCAGATACCACTTTTAAGCACCACCGTACCATGTCCCTTCTGCTGGGATCAGTGGCTCGACGATGTGACATGGTGAGGGCAATATGGGGCTAGTAAACTGAACCCAGAGAGATATGCCCTCTAAGTGATTGTTCCTCTGCTTAATCTGCAGATTTTTTTTTTTTTTTTGGAGGGAAGGGAGGGGTCAGTACTTCTCCATCATACCGCGAATGAAAGAGGGGTTAACGCGTAATGGCCATTAGAGAACTCTGCCAGCTGCTTTGTCTGTTACTCATTCAATAATTCCCTTAATGTTTTGTCCTAATGGAGCAAATAATGGTTATTATTTTATTTTATCAAGATCACCTACTGCATAAAAAAGGCGGCGAGGAGAAGAGCTGTTAGCTGGTTCCCATTTATTTATTTTTGCTCTTGGCATGCAAGATTTAAAGGAGCGGCACAGTCAGCAAAATTGAGCTCATCTCTCTCCAGCTTTATCTGTGGGTGGCAGCAGCAATAGCCCATTTGTCTGGCGTGTCTAGTTGGACTGTAAGCATTTTGGGGCAGGGGCTGGCTTGAAGGGCTTGTCTGTACAGGGAGATTTACTGGCAGAATTATATCGCTATGGTTATACCAATATAATTTATACTGGTAAAAATTGCCCCATCAGACAAGATTTCACTCGTGTGTGTGTGTGTGTGTGTGTGTGTGTGTGTGTGTGTGTGTGTGTGTGTGTGTGTGTGTGTGTGTGTGTGTGTGTGTGTGTGTACACACAATGCAGTGGGACCCTGATCTCAGTTGGCACCTCTAGGCTCTACTGTAATGTAAATAGCCATTCAGTCTTCTCTTGTCTTTTGTTAAGTCACATACTTAATTTCTGTAGGAGGCCCTAGAACAGTATCTAAAGATTAAGAGCGCTAGTGCTCAAACCAGACGGAAATGTAACTTGAAGAGCTCTGAGTGAGTTGGAAAGCTTCTCTCTTTCACTGACAGAAGTTGGTCCAATAAAAAATATTACCTCACCCACGTTGGCACTGGAAACGTTGTTGGTAGGAGTGTTTGCCTACAATAAATCTAATCTCTGCTTTCAAAGACTACATGGAAATAAACATATAAAGAAGATTTGTTTCTTTCACTTTCAGGTAACTGCTTCAAAGCTGGCTTGGCTTGGCCCTATTGTCCTGACTCAGCAAGACGTTTAAAGCCTGAGCTTAACTTTAAGCCTATGTTTTAGGTTCCCTTCAAGTCAATAGGACCGAAGCACATGCTTAAGTGTTTTGTTGAAGGAGGCTGGACTTCAGCACATGCTTAAAGTGAAGCTGAAGTGCTTTGCTGACTTTAGACCATCGTGTCTAACCAGCACCTATGGACTGCAATCTTATCTGTCCTGGACAGTGTTAAGATTGATTCATTGGCTGTGTGTTCCATGCCAGTTCTGTGGATTATAAATACAGGATTTTGCCCCCGGGCCGATGGCTGCATTCTATTCATCAGCATTGCATTTCCTTTTAAAAAACCAAAAGTGACTTAGTACTAAAATACATCAAGACGAGTTAAGGACTGTTTCAATTTTGGTTCTTTTTCAGTAACTTACTCCTGCATTTGAATGGAAGTTCCCCATGAGGTGAAGCTGGGCTCTCTGGGTTTGTGATTTACATACTACTTTCCGTGTTTGGATGATTGCAGGCTTTCCTGGCTAGTGCAGGATTGTGATATAGAGACTTTTCTTTTGCCAAGAATTCCTTCCATTTCAAACAAGTCCAAAGAACACCCCTCCACCCCCCACACAATTACGCTCCCATCTCAGAGGATAAATGGGATTAGATGTATTTATTCACATTTACAAAGCACCTACACAGCACTCTAGGTGTTGCATACAAAATGTAAGACCATTACATCTCTGTAGAGCCAAGGACCTCAAATGGATATTCCCATTATTTCCCACCACAAATCCCCCGCACAGATGGTTTTGTCTAAAAGATGTATTCTAGTTCACATGTGAATTAATTCACTGCAAGCCAGCACATTATATATAGTAGGTACGCACTAGCCTCACTGGACAGAAGGGGGAAAAAGAAGTGCAGAGAACTGAAGTGGCTTGCCCGAGGTCTGATAGTGAGTTAATGACAGAGCTGGGACCAGAACCCAGGAGTCCAGGCTTCAAGCTAACTGTTACCCCATTTTTTTTCACCTCACTCTAACAGGTGGGCCTTGTTTAGTTTAGCTAAGTCAAGGGAAAGAAATTCAAGGTCCATTCCACTGGGGCCTGGAGGGAAATCTTTAACCAGTCCCATTGACCTATCCCACAGAGAGGATAAGGGACCTACTACTACCAGTAGTTAAGGAAATTTCCCTTTAGCTCAAGCAGCAGGTTGTCTCACTGGGGTGGTGGGCAGCGTAATGAATTAATGTCTGAAAAGGATTATGATCTCGTGCAGTGAGCTGTCTCCCTTCAGCCCATCATCCCCTGTTTCCTACACTCACTCTTGCATTCTGTGTCTATGTCAGGCTGCCCCTGTGATTGACATGGGTCCAGTGCCTCTGTGCTGGAGCAGGTGCTCCCAGTTGAACCAGTTAAGAAGGTGGAACTGCCTCTGGGCTATAAAAGGATGACAGAGCTAGAAGGGGGAAGTGCAGGGTGAAGTTACAGGGACTGTCTCTTGCAGTGGTCCCTGAGGAAGGGAGCTGGAGCTAGGTAGGAAGTCCTAGCTGAAAGGTTTGTTTTTCCGGTGGGAGAAGACAAAGAAGGCAAGCCAAGCCCTGCATTGCCTTCAGCTGCCCAAGCAGTGGGAACGGTCAGCTCCTCTGGGAGGAGGGGGTGTGTCCAGCTTAAAGCTGGGTGGGAGATTTTTCTGTTTTGTGTGACTTAAGAAATCAGATGCCGAGAAGGGCTGTGAGCAGATGAGGGAGCCCATGTGGAGTTTGTTTAAGGAGCCCCGAAGAAGGGGGAAATAGAAGCTGCAGAGGCTCCCCTGGCCACGAGAGGGCGCTTGGGTAATGGCCACTGCCACAGTCACACTAGATTGTAAGCTCATCAGGGCAGGGTCTGTATTCTGGGGCACCCAAGTACCCTGTTCCTAGTAGTTCTGCGAACATAGGATGAGATTTTCTAAAGTGCTCAGTGTTGGCCTGACTCACTGTTGACTTCAGGGGAAGCAGAATGAGGCCAAGTCGCAGCCGTTCTGAAATCCCACCTGGAAAGCAGGATATAAGTACTAAATATTACCTAGTAGTTAGGGCAGGAGACCGGGTGTCTGGAGACTTGGGTTTTACCCTCTCTGCTATCGACTCATTGTGTGATCGTAGACAAGTTGCTGCACCTCTTCCCACAGCAGTTTCCCTGGCTCTCAGGCGGGTGTACCCATCTCTGTAAATGCCCTGAGAGCTCCAGATGAGCTGCACAGTAGAAGGACTGCATATAATTGCTACTTATTCAGGAGCTGTATCCCACATCACTGATTTCCTAATGGGGATCTGCCTTTTCTATCTTCTCCGTCAAACAGACTTGGTTGAAGGCGACAAAAATTAGAGCTGCTGCCATGATCGCATGCATAATTCAGACTGTTGCCTGCGCTAGGAACGGGGGGGGCTTACATGGAAGTAAAATACAGAGCCAGGTTTTGCCCTGGCCTAAGAAGGCAAAATGATCATTGAAGGTAACTGCCAGTGGATGTTGCTCTTGTTTATGCTCGGACTGATTTTGGCCCCTGTCCTAACTCCATTGAAGTCAATGGAGCGATGATCATTTATGTCATCTCAGGGACTGGCCTATGTTTTAAATGGGTACTGCCAGTGCTGGTAGGCTGCTTCCCCATCTGCTTTCCCCTCCCTTTGCAACGAGCTTGGAGATCTCAGGCTGAAGAGTGCTCGGTGCTCTTATTTTTAAGGAGGTGTGCCGAGGTAGCTGTGGAGCATGGCGTAGCAGGATTTCCCTGTGCTTGATTTCCCTGCAGCCTCGAGTAGGATGTGCAGCAGGGCAGCATCTGCAGTCCAGTGGGGCAGGGTCACAAGCCCAGTGCCCCATGTTCGTAGTCGGAGGGCTGCCTGCTGGGGAAGGAAGTTTGGCATTTTTATGGTGCCGTTGCCTTCCACTTGGAAGAGGTGACTGCTCCTGTCAACAGCAGGGCTCGTAAGAAAGAAAGGGCTCAGATTTCTTTATATCTGCCCTTTTACGTGTATCCGACCCCCAAACTGTAATGTCTGCTGTGGGGATGATGTTCAGCCAAGCTTGGAATGAGATTAGTGGGCTAGAGGTGAAAGCTGTCCAGTCCCCATTGCCGGCTCCCCCCTGGGCCATTCGTTCCCTGCCACGCTGGCTGTCCAGCTGGAACGGAAGCCGCTGATCTCCCCGTCAGGGTAGTTCTGCCTCCTGCCGTGTACCTGTGACCTGCTTCTGTTCCCTTCCCTAGGGAGGGATGATCGCCCTGCTGCTCTCCGTCCTGTGCCTGGTGATGATCCTCTACACCCGCCGGCGCTGGTGTAAGCGGCGGCGAGTGCCACAGCCCCAGAAGAGTGCCAGTGCCGAGGCAGCCAATGAAATCCATTACATCCCCTCAGTGCTGATTGGGGGCCACGGGCGGGAGAGCCTGCGCAACGCCCGCGTGCAAGGGCACAACTCCAGCGGTACCCTGAGCATCCGTGAGACCCCCATCCTGGATGGCTATGAGTATGACATCACCGACCTGCGGCACCACCTGCAGCGCGAGTGCATGAACGGCGGCGAGGACTTCGCCAGCCAGGTCACCAGGACTTTGGACTCGCTTCAGGGCTGCAATGAGAAGTCTGGCATGGATCTCACGCCAGGTTGGGGGGACGAATGATTAACACTCAATGTGCTTAGCTGCTTCCATTTGCAGGGGCTCAGCTGAGTCTTGTAACCGTGTCCTTTGCCTGTGTGAATTGCTGGCATGGGGCTACAGTTCATTTGGGGTTCCCTTTGCATGGGATAGTAGTGAGTGTGTACCCCTGGGTGTTCCCGTAGCCAGTGGGTGGGCTCTCCCCATGGTTTGGGGCCTCCAGGCCACCAGATCTAGCAGCGTGTCTTCCACTGCATGTGATGTGGCAGAGATAAGCGGTGATGTTGAAATGCAGAGCCCTGATTCCAGCACCGTGAGCATCTCTGCACCTCTGAAGAGTGGTTTCAGTGAGGGGTCAGACAGCAGGTGAAAAATGTGGGGGTGTTCTATCCCAGCTCTCACCCCAAGCTCGAGCCCCAGTCCCAAAACCACTGGGTTCACTTACAAAAATGATCAGCAGTGAGATAGTCAACACTGATGTTCACATTTCCATCAGTAGTCTTCAGCGTTAACGCCACATTGCTACAAATGGGGCTTCTCTTGGGTCACAATGCCTAGTGATAACATAGTTGTTCCCTGTTCAGGCTGCAAAGGGGCCCCCAGCTGTGTAGGTGGAACCTAAACTGCATCCCTGGAAAGTCTAAGGATCAGATTTCCAAAGCTGCCTAAGGCATTTGCCTGCCCAGTTTGTGCAGCAAAATCTCTTCTGCAGCTTTGGAAATCTCAGCCCAAGCCCTTAGCCTGATCAGAGAGAGGCCCAGTTAGGTCCCATCTACACTACAGCTTGTACAGTATTGTAACTGGGTCAGGGATGACCATAGTGTAAAGAGGGTCCCCTGACCCAGTTGTTGTTGTAGAGCAGATGGGCTTTGATGCCTGTCTATTGGCAGACTCGTCAAGAAGACACTGAATGAAATGGGGCTTCACCAACGTCCAGCCTAAGAGGTAGTTTTTTTTAATGGAGTGAGTTTTAATCCTTCTGCTTGTCATCCCTTGCTCTTCCCAAGTGATTCCCTTGCACCCTATTCCTCCAAGCTACAGGCCAGACAAGGAGTTTCTCCCTGCTTGTTGGATTTCACCATGGTAGCTATGCATTGGCAGGGCTGGTGGAGCTACAACAGGTGGGCCTGCTGCTGGTCCGAACGGAGAGGGCTCTCGAGAGACTGGCTTGAACCGATTTTGTCAGCCCCACACACATTTGGAGTTGAAGAAACCTCAGCTTCAGCCCCTGTTCCTGTAGGCACCTTGGTCAGTTTTGCTGGCTGGGCCGCCATCAAAGGTGTCTGTAGTGCTCTCGCCCAGATGCTGGGAAAGGACTTGGATCCTGAGAAATGAATTCTCTCTCTCTCTCTCTCCCTCCTTTTTTTTTGTCTTTTCTCTGAAAGTTTTTGCCTTAAATTCTTCCTGCTCAGGAAGCGACCATGCCAAGCTGTCTTTGATGAACAAGTACAAGGATAACATCATCGCTACCAGCCCTGTGGACTCCAACCACCAGCAGGCTACCCTGTTGTCTCACACCTCCAGTAGCCAGCGGAAACGGATCAACAACAAAGCACGAGGTATCCCATGACTCCCTGGGTTTGGGGGGAAGCAGTGGGAAGCATCTGAGGCTTTGTCTGCACTGAGGATTTTGCCTTCTCACCCTGTTCAGCGTGTGCAGGCAAAGCCCAGGTACCCCAGTTTCAGGTAGCAGTAGACTCTACCAGTGCAAATAGCAGCATTGTCCATCCACAGCAGGGGTCTGCAAAACAGGGCAGATCCCCAAGGCAGAGTTCATGATTTTCCTCCGTGGCGGAGAGGGAGCACTTTGTGTTCACTGTAGCAACACCCTCTGACCACTTCAGAGCCAGCCCTGGTGATAGTGGTGGGTCCTGAGGCTGGATCACCTTGGGCAGTTTTCTATTTCCTCTCCCGCCCCCTTGTCTATTTAGATTGTAAGCTCTTCCGGGCAAGGGGTGACTTCTAGTGTGCATTTGTTCAGCACCTAGCGCAACGAGAGCCTGATTTCAGGCACTACTGTAATACAAGTACTAATAATGATGAGGGACGGCAGGGATATGACAGGGGCAGAGGGACGAAGTGAAATTGTTGGAAGTGATTCTGTCATCTGTTAATTGTAGCTGGCTCAGCGTTTCTGAACCCCGAAGGGGATTCTGGGACCGAGGCTGACAACGACCCTCAGCTGACGTTTTACACTGACCCATCCCGGAGCAGGCGGCGCAGTAGAGGTAGGTGGGGCGGAAAACGGAGGTTGAGAATCAAAAGCAGGTGTTCCTGCAGGGGCTGGGGCAGGGTTGTCTCTAGAGTGTTTTCATATAGCAAGACTATATCCACTGCGAAGACAAGAAGAGATGGAGAGTTATGGTAAGTGCTCTGGGCCACACCCTGATCCTGTTGAAGTTGGTAGCAAAATTCTCTTTGATTTAATCGGGGCCAGGATGGGGCCGTCAGTTTGGTTCCAATAGCCCTGTGCTAAGAGTCTTACAGCTCTGTCTCTTTCCAAATATGAAAGCCAGGGTCGAAGGGGCATCCTCTCTGTGGGAGTGTCCGAGTTCTCTTTTGTCTCACTGTGCTTCCTCAAATGGCTGCGTGCTACAAAAGCACAACATTGCAGGTTTTACATAAACACTGTCTCTGGGCATGATTTTTCATTGAATTCTTGGTGTGACCCAGGTCAGAATTTAAAATCCAATTAGATCCGTAGAATCTGGAGGTGCTGATGTCTAATCCCTAACCAGTCAACTGGTTGCATGGAGCTGTTTGATACGATCTTTTCAACTGAGGATGAAATGCATTCAAATTTTGCTGCTGGCATCTCTCAGGATTTGTTGTATATTAATGAGTAACGGGCTTCAAAGGCTGGCCGGTTAGTCCCTGTGCCTTCCTCTTTGGTGTATTGCTGCTGTTATTTTAATAAAACACTCATGAGCAGGAAGGGGAAATCAGATGGAAAGACACTCTAAACTCACTGCACCTCACCAGCAATGGGCTGTATGAAAACATAGAGAAGGCAGCTGTGCCCGGCTTAGAAGAAGGAGGAGGAAAAGATTATAAAAACCAACCCTTCTGTAGCAAAGTAAAATGAGGCTGAACTGCTAACCAATAACTAGAGCCCTGTGGATCCACATCCATTGGAATAAACTTTTACCCAACCTGCAATCCGCCCTCCCTCTTTTAGATTTAACTGCATCTGCACATCCGCTGTTCTGGAAGCAGCAGCCCCCCATCAGCTGTTGAGCCCCAGCTAGCCCAAACAGATGATGAGCCCCATCCTCCCACCTAACAGCTGATCAGTTGTTCTGGATGCCTCCCTGGCTGGCAGCTGCTCCAGCCCTGCCCCAGAAGTCACAGAGGTCCCGACCTCTATGGCCATCCGATCTGCGAGCCACAAGAAATGGTCCATGGATATAAATATCTGCAGATTTGCAGGGTTCTACTGATAACATTGTCCCTGTACTATTTGTAACCGGGAAGTGGGCGGTTCCCCTCCCCCAGCCTGAGGGGAGGAGTCACTGAGCCTGGGATACAACTGATTACGGGGGACTACTAATGAAAAAAACCAGGAAGGGGTGTGGGGGTCACAGGTTTAAACGAAGGGAACTAGAAAGGGACACTGAGCAGAGAACCCCGGACAGCACCCACTGCCCCCGGAAGGTGTCAAGGGAGCCAGCAGACGCTGCCCAGAGGAACTCTGCCCAGATGCGTGAGTGCACAAGGGGAATGGAAGTAGGCACCACAGTCGCAGAGTACCCCCTCGCCAACCTCCTCTCCCTGGTCTTGTAGATAGCCATTTTGGCCAAGGCTAGGAGGAGGTTGATGAGGAGGTCCCGCGACTTTGTGTGGCCATGGATGGGGTGTGCGTAGATGAACAGGTGTGATAAGAAGTGCAACCAGAACCTCAGCAGGAGGTTCTGGAGGAGCCGGAAGAGGGACTGCACCTGGCACACTTGAGATAAACGTGTGCCAGGGTCTCCCTCACGCCACTCCTGTAGCAAGGAGCCTGAGCCTAAGGAAGGGTCGTGACGCCCCTACTGGACAGAACCAGGCCCTGCAGGCCAAGCCACCTGGAAGCAGAGGGGCAGAGCCAGGGCCAGGGAGGGGAGTATAAAAGGCAGGCTCAGCAGCTTAGTCGGGGGAAGGACGACATGTCTTCCCTGAGGCTGCAGTGTAGGCCTGACCCAGGCCCTGCGGCTCTTTGGAGCAACCAGCCCACCAACCAGAGCATCCAAAGCCTGCCCAGATTGCCAGGCCCGAGTGACTGGAGAGGGCTGCCGGGCCCGAGCCTGCTGGGTGGGAGAAACCCCCTGAGGCCGGCCCTGACCTGGAGGAGTTGCCCGACGTTGGGGATCCCCTGGATCTGTCTGATCCTGGTAGACCGGAGGAACCCCTGGGACCTGGAGGAGCTGCTCTCCGCGGACGACCCTGAGGAGTTTCCAGACCTGCCACTGGTCGACGGTGAGGGACACACAGGACACCCACTCGCTGTCTACCCCGGCGGGAGCCGATTGGATGTAGGTACCTGGGAATTGGGTGGGAGGAAGTAGCCCAGGGACAGTCGACCAGAGAATGGCTGAGTGTGTGGCCAGACCAGTCAGCGTGTTATGGCTGGAGCCCCACTGACCCAGTGGCAAAACACTTTGCCACTGATAGGGCCCTGGGCTGGACGCAGTGGAGTCGGGTGGGCCTGCGTCCCCCACACCCCCTTCCCTAACCACCCTGGGAGTGCTTGGTTCCTCTGTACTGCTGGCCAGAGGACCTCGAGCTTTCCCAGCCCCGCCTGACTGTAAGGCTGGGGCTATAGACCACTGTACCTGCCCCACCCACTTGAGGGCTGGGGGCTATTGATTGCCTTACTAGTTCTGCCTACCTGTAAGGCCGGGGGTGTTAGACTGTTTCACCTGCTCCGCCTGCTTGAGGGCCAGGGGCAGTTGGCTACTTCACCAGCCCTACCCGGCTTGAGGGCCGGGGGCTGTAGACTACTTTGATCGCCTTACCTAGTGGAAGGCTGGGGGCTACAGACTATGTTGCTTGCCCTGCCTGTGGGAAGGTTGGGCGCTATAGACTGCTTCGTCTGTCCTGCCTGCTTGAGGACTGGGGGCACCAGACTGTGTATCAGACCCGCCTGGCTTGAAGGCCGGGGTCTGTCAGCTGTGTACCTTGCCTGCCCGCTTGAGGGTCAAGGGCAACAGACTGCTTTCCAGCCACGCCCTGTTTGAGGGCCGGGGACTATAGACTGCGTGTGCTTGCCAGCCCCTCTTGAGAGCGGGGGGCTAAAGACTACTTTGCCTGCCCCGCCCTGCCTGAGGGCCAGGGGCAATAGACTCTGCGCCCGCCCCGCCTGTTGGAAGGCCGGGGGTCGTGGGCTCCGTACAAGCCCTGCCCTATGTGAGGACCAGGGAGCTACCGACTGCAAGGAAAGCCCGCCCCGCTTGGGGCCGGGGTTAAAAGACTCATAAGCCGAGAGCTTTTTTCCTTTAGATAAAGGCGCTGTGGCCTTCCTCGGAGCCTGGGCCCGAGGAAGGGTCGTGACGCCCCTGGCTGGACCGTGCCACCAGCCTACAGTCCCTAACTAAAAGGATGAACTAGTTTTCTCTTAGCGTCAGCTTCTCTCTTGAGAACAGTAGAACACACACACACACACACCCACCCACCCACCCACCACCACCACCTCCTCCTCCTCCTCCTCCTCCTCCGTCTCAGCAGTGATGCTCACAGCCTGGCCTATTTGTTTTTTCCTTGGGACACCTAAACTTTTAAAATGAGTGTTCAGTGTTCTGTTCTGTAGGATTGTACACTGAGCTCATCACAATCCAGTAGCGCATTAAACCACGTGACTAACATCTGTCATGTGTTGTTCTCTCATCCGCTCCCCAGTGGGAGAAGTGTGTGCAGTGGACTGTCTCTTGTATTAGTGAGGTTTTTCTGGTTTTGCTTTTGGGGGTTTTTATATGGGTTTCTCTGGGTGTATCTTCGAGAAGGCAGGTCGAAGACTTGGAGTGAAAGGTGGGGAAATTTGTGATGGTCCCTAGCTCCTGTGGTAGTTCATTCCACCATCTCATGCTGGCTCCCAGGAAAGTTCTGTCTGTTATACAGACATGCTTTGCCCTTCTTGCAGAGCGCTCCAGTGTGCCTGAGGAGCAAAATTGTTGACCATAATCTGCATCCATGAGCTTTAGACAATCATTTAACTGTCCTGTGTCCAGACCATGGAGTGCCTTGGACATAGGGACAGGGACCTTGAACTTGACTTGCTATGCTGTGGGAAACCAGCATAGTGTGCGGATGACAAGTTCGACATGCTCATGGTCGCTTGTGTGTCTGCAGCGATGTACTATGGTGTCTTTACTAGGTGGAGTTTTTTTGACATGCTGCAGGCGTCGTGCCCGGGCGCATCACACTGCTGTCGTCAAGCCAAGAGGTGATGAAGGCGTGAAGAGTGGAGAGAGGTCATTGTCTGCCAGGAGGGAACAGAGTCTCCCAGGCAACTGGAAATGGAGGAAGCATCATTTGTGGATGCTGCTGCGCGATCACTTGGCATTGGCAAGGAATCCAGGCACCCTCTCCAAGTCTACAGACCGAATTGACCGATTGTGGGCTGCGTACCTTGAACCAAAGGAGACTGCCCCATGGCTGTGAACTCTTCATAATGCTCTGCCCACCTGTGTCTTGCTTGAATTGATCTTTAGCTAGCTGTTGTTCACCTCTGAGCTGATCTCCTCCTGGCGCTGGGCCATATTGGTGGCAGTGCTGTTGTCGTGTGTGGCGAACGATAGGTAGAGCTGTGTGGCATCTGCGTAGTGCTGGCCCTTGTGTCCATGTCATCTGACCAGTTCGCCTGGTGGTTGCATGTAGCTGTTAAAAAGGCCCCAAGAGAGAACTGATCCTGGTGGAACTCCACAAGTGAGGGGAGTGGTGGTAGTGGGGGCATCTCAGAGTCTCTGGGCAGCTGGCTGAGGCAGGAGTAGGCGGGTGGAAACAGGCATGGCTAGAGCAGGAGCAAAGTGCTGCCTGGAGCTGAAGCAGGGACAGTCTGTTGAAACGACTACCCAGCCAGCTAGTGACATCAAGCAGACTGGAGAGATTGCTTCCCTTAGGTACCTGTATACCTGCCTTGGGGTCAGCTGGGTGGCTGTTTGCCTGTGGATTGACTGACCCTTGGTTGAATGGCATGAGGCATATCCCTGGGCTGCAAGTAGCTGCCTCTGGTGATCATCTCACTTTCTGGCTCTGGGGTGACTTCCCAGGTTTAAGCAGAGTCAGGCTGAGAAGTATCACAAGGAGCAGTTCCCCATCGCTACTTGCTGGGTGCATCTCTCCAGCACAGACCCAGACCGTCCTAGTGCATCGCTCTGGAACCCTGCCACCTTTCTCAGGCGGGACACCAGAATCTCACAGCCTGGATGTCAGAGAGGACCAGGAGCATGAGGATGGATGTCTGCTCTCTAGCCATTGACAGCATTAGATCGTCCATGAGTGCTGCTCAAGTGGCTTCAGTTCCATGTCCTGGCCTGAATCCAGATTGTGCTGGGTCAAAAAGACTAGCTTCAATTGGTTAGCTGGTAGTCGGCCTTCTGCAACCTTCCCTGTCCGCTTGCTCAGGAATGGGAGGTCTGAGGCTGGGCAGTAGTCGGCTGGGACTGAAGTATCCAGGGAAGTCAGGCTGTTCCATGTTTGAAGGAAGAAGGGAATTTCCTTCTCTGTGTGAGGCGTCGGCTGTTTCAGTCTGGGGTGGTGCCGGTCGTGCCTGACTCTTTCACGAGCCAGGAGGGGGATGGGTGGGAATTCACAAATTTTGGGTCAAGGCTCCATTAGGGTCTCCAGAACTTCCTGATGAAAGAATGTGCTGAAGTCTGGGGATGCAGCCGGGCTGTTGATTGATGGGTATTTTCTCCTGGTCTTCCTCTCGCTGAATAAACAGGCCAATATCTCTAGACTTCATTAATTGACTGATTTCTCTTTCCCCTTAGGAAGAGTTCTAGACTGAAACTTCCATAAGATACTTTGGTGATGGGCATACATAGCATTCTCTAGCAGTCAGAGTTGCCATACTCACCACCAGGTTGTAGCAATCTAAAGACTCAGCAGGTCAAATTCAGAGCAGGCATCATGGAAGCAGATCCCTTTGATAAGGGGCCCCATGCAGGCTGATTCATTCTTTCCCCTTTCTGAGACAGGTGAACTCAGCACCATACAAGTTTTCTCAGGGCATGAGTCCTTCAGATGCGATATTAAAAGCCCTGGATGTTAAAGATCCCATGGCGCTTATTCTTGGCGAACTGAATGCAAGAAAATTACCAGAAAGGGAAAAAAAACCCGAATACTCTATTTCTCTTCTTTTCATTGAATATGCAGCCATGTCTCTCTGACCTGCTGGAAAATGAAGGCTTTTACAATGGTCTTTTGAGTATTAAAACAAATTGATACACGCAGCAGTCTTGTGAAAGAACCTGAACTGTTATATGTGCAGTGAACTACAGACAATTGAGGGAGTGAAGAATGATCCTCCATAAAAACATAATGGGCCAAATTCTGCTCTCTCGCAGGTGTAAATCCAAAGTGGTGCCATTGAATGACCTCACTAGAGTTGCTCTGGATTGCCGATCTTGGGGCTGAGAGCAAAATTTGCTTTTCAGAAGAATTTGAGGGGAGGGCAAGGACTGATCTCCCAAAACATTCCCTCCCTTCACTATAGGGCAGTGTACAGGTTGTCCACCTTACTGCTGTGCCACCTCCCAGAAGTGGCTGCGTTTCAGGGATTAAATAATGGTATACGGTGTCATTCATGAAGTATGTTGGGGTGAGAGGCGTTATAAGGGCCTAAGGTGGAATTGTGTGGTGTGAATCCAAGCCAGCTGGTTCCTCTAGCAATATGGGTCCTGTGACCCTCAGCAAAATGGCATCTTTTGAGCAAAACGCACATGCACGAATGTGATGCAGCTCTGAAAGCTGTTAATCCTTAGGCTGTGAAAGCTTCAGGTTTGAGTGTGCTAGACTTCTTGCGGCCCAGAGTTGCCTCTTCCTCTGCCAGGGCATCGTACCAGCTGTCTGAGAGAGAGTAGATCAGAAGCTGCAGGGTTGCCTGACACTGAGGGGGTGGACAGAGGCTGATGCTCCAGAGTGTACGTTTGAGATAGGGACAGATCCACCAGCTTTCCAAGCCCAGAGTTAAACACTGCCATTGGTTACCCTTGGGAACTTGGGGCTGCAGAGTTGTGGGCTAATAACGAAGGACGTTGCTGCCTGTGAAAGCAGTTCCAGGGCACAGCCACTTTGATATAAGCAAAGCTGCCCCTCCTCCCTGCCCCATACACACACACACACATCCCTGGAACCACCCCAAACAAGACACAGACAAATCAGACTCCCTGGATTATGATGCCAGCTGGGTTGAGGCTGGCTGAGAGGTGCGGGTTTCCCTGGGAAGATGAACCTTTCAGGGTATCCTCTGTTTCACGGACGCCCCAAAGCTCTGTTTTATCAGGCGGAGGGTCTCCTGAGATTGTATTCTAGAGGCGGCAGCGCAAGGGGCTGCTGCTGCGGCTCTGATGTCCCCGCTGTTGGTCTCTTTGTTTACTGCCGTTTCAGTGGGCTCACCAAGAAGTCCCGTGAACAAGACCACGCTGACCCTGATCAGCGTCACCAGCTGCGTGATCAGCCTGGTGTGCTCGTCCCACATGAGCTGCCCACTCATCGTCAAGATCACCCTGCACGTCCCGGAGCACCTCATTGCCGACGGTGAGTTGCGCCCCCCGCCCCCTCCTTCGCCCACCCAGCTTCACCCTCTGATTCTCAGGTGGGGTGAGCCCGGCCAGAGGAAATGCCGATCCGGCTGGGTATGGAGCTGCCAAGCCCCACCCCCTGAGTCATGACAGGCGGATGGAGTGTCAGGACGGCGCCATGTGAGGGCTCACCATGAAACTGACAGCCAAGGAGTGCCTAGCCCGAAATCATGGGCTGCCTCAGGGGGCAGGGCAGGGCAGATCCAGAGGAGCCCCTCTTCTGGGACACTATCCCCAGAGCCCAGGACTGCATGTGTGGGGTAGGGTTATTCCAGTTATAATTGAAACTTGCCTGCGGGGTGCCTGGAACTGGCTTGGGGAGGGCTGGGTGGTTGAAACGGGTTAGGGGGCGCTCTGTGTCTCAGCCTTTCCTGCATGTCTTTCTCTTCAGGGAGCCGCTTTATCCTGCTGGAGGGCAGCCAGCTGGACGCCAGCGACTGGCTAAATCCCGCCCAGGTTGTCCTGTTTTCCCAACAGAACTCCAGCGGGCCCTGGGCATTGGACCTCTGCGCCCGACGGCTTCTCGACCCGTGCGAACATCAGTGTGATCCAGAAACTGGTAGGCAAGCTTGGTGGGGAGGATGGGGGTCACTTCTCTCTCCAGCAGCAAAGGTCTCTGCTCGCTGATCTCTCCAGGTTCAGGTGGGCCCTGTGGGTTTACCAGCCAGTCAGGAGATCAGCCACACAGTGGCAGACTCAGCCATTTCCAGGCTGGTGACTTGTAGCCTGTGAGATGAGCATCTTGTGCCAGCCAAGGGGCCATGAGCACAGCCACCCATGTATTTCGATTAGCCCCTTCTTTGTGTGGCTGACATTTCTGGCACAGGCCTGAAAACTTTGCTGGGTCTTGTTGACCCAGGTCAGAAAAGGGTTAGGTGATTTACATATTTAAATTAGTTCCCTGATTTTTCTCCTCCCTCCCCCCATCATTGATTATTTACTGCAAGGGATCCTTTCTTTCCATCTCCTTCCCCAAAGTGCTTGTGAAGGGGCACTGAGATTGAACAGGCCCAGGGGTAGCTGCAATCTGAGAAAAATCCATATATTTCCCAGATGAGTTTTCCATGCCACATGATGGCAGCTGTCTGGCTAACGCCCTGTGTGATGCTTTGAAACTCTGCTTGCTACTGTCTTGATGCCCTCCATGGAGAAATATGAGAACTGAAGCACTGATCAGGCAGGATGAGATAAGGATTGAATGGCAGCTGTAACTTAGGAGCTATAACTTGCCCTCGGTCCTCCGTTTCCTTACAACTATAGCTGTAATTCACCTATGCAGATGTCTCATCTCAGGCTGTGTGAAGGACATGGGGAAGTATTTGGGTATGGAAGGGATGGAAGTGCAACACAGCCACCTGCAAAAACCAGCATGCATCGTTTACTGTCAGCCAGGGGGCACAATGCCATTGCAGGGATACGGGGATACCCACCAAACGACCACCACTCAGGGGAACCCAGGGCATCTATGGTTGCCTGTACTGAGACACACCGTGTGCTTGGAGCAGCTGCCAAAGAGTATAATTGTAGAAACGTAAGGCTGAGAGGGACCTCAAGAGGTGACTTAGTCCAGTCCTGCCTGGCTGGACTAAGTCTATGGTCATGGGTAGAGAACAGAGTCACTGAGATGAGCCCTCAGGTCACAGACCGTTTAAACTGGATGCACAGGGAAGCGGAACGAGCAAGGCACTGGCACTAGTTATGTGTGAGCGACGGGTGCTTTGTCCCTTGCACCATTTATGGACCTGAGGTGGAGTTTTCTCCTCCAGTGGGCCGCTGCTCCGTGACTCAAATCTATGATCCAGCTGCGGTGCGGTGGTACCCGTTCCCCCTAACGCCTGCCAATGGCACCATGAGCTAATTGTGTGTGAAATGCCATGGGGAGAATAAAAATTGCGGTTGGGGATGTGACGGGAGTGGCTGGGAGATGAGGGGAAGCATTGAATCAACACAACTGCCTCTGCCAGCAGGGCTCCTGGGGGGCCACAGCCGCATGCAACACTGCTGCCTTCTGTCTCTGACAAATCCCGAGGAAGGGCAGTGACAGACACTCTGCCTGGCTTCCCCCAGGCTGAATCCATCTACCAGGCCTGAGGGCCTTGCTGCTGCAAGGGGTTATTCACACCTTGCCACTCTGGGGCTGGGGAACCTGGCCCAGTGAGGGAGCGGGGGTAACCAGAGGAGCTTAGCTTTTTTCAGGCAGGGTTTTTACAAGCACAGGGTATTGGCCTAACTCTGCTCCCATTGAAGGCAATGGGAGTTTTCCCATTGATAGGAGTTTTTGCGCTGGGGTGTGGCTTTTTCACACCTTTGAGTGCATAGCTATGTCACCCTCAGTTTTTAAATGTTGATCAGGCAGCAGGTGTGCCAATGGTTTTATTCTTGCCACTGGTTTTGGAAGAGTGCTCTCCCCATGTGCGGGACACAGTCATCCCACGTTCATTGCAGTGAATACATCAAGTCCCACCCACAGTCACGTTTTTCCTCCACATAATGAACATAGGCAAGTAGGAATCTGTTGTCATTACTGATCATCAACATCCAACACAGTCATTGTCCTTTTTTTTAAATCCTTTATCTTACTGCAAGGTGTGTTGCCACTAGTCTATTGGATGTCTGCCTATACAAAGCTAAGCTAACCTAGCTTTGCAGCTTCCAACATTGTCTCGGGGAAGCAGGCATCCCTTCTGTTCTTGCAATTGCCTCTGTTCTTTGCTGTTCCCTCTATTATTGCCTATTTGTCTCCTTTCCCTTTGTGCCTTGGCTGGGTTCATTCCCAAACATGCTTTTCTGCCTTAGTTTTCCCTGTTGGGTGTCCTCTGATTTCTTTTTCACGGGTTCCTTTCCTTATCAAATAGAAATGGAACAGAATTTTACAGCAGATAAGTGCCAAACTCAGATCTCAGTGTCTGTATGTGGGTGTAAATCTGGAATATCGCTACAGTCTCCAGCACAGTTGCTCCGGATTTATACTGGGGTAACTGAGTGATGTCGTTTTGGATCTGTAACGTGAGGTTATCTGCATCTCGTTGGTCACTGACCTAAATGTGTTGAGAAGTTTGTTATCATGGGCCAGGACAGTGTAAATTGATTTACGCTGATTTCAATGGCACTAAGCCCATTGGCACCCGCTGAATACTTTCCCCTCTGTTTCCTTCGTGTTCATTTTATGTATTTATAAGAGTGGAGTAGCATTGTTGTTATGCAAGTGAGAGGGCGTGCAGATGCAGATCCGATGCAGATCAACTGAGCTACCTCCCTGTATATGCTCCATCCGGCCACCCCTATTCCTTGAGTTCGATGTGGATACAGTTCTGCTGCAAGCTGCCAAACTGGTTCCCCTGCTGCCAGAAGCCTTCTATTCAGCCAGAGAACTGATGTGCAGTGCAGCCTTTGGTTCCCCACACTTTGACTCACTCCCAATCCAATAGAGCTTCATCCAGGGGGATTGGCAATGCACTCTCCATGCCTCAGCCTCTCTGGTCTGCTAACAAGGGGCCCCTTAAGCCAGCCGAACAGCGGCACGCTAGGAACTGGATTGTAACTGCCAGCTTGTTTCACGTAGGCAACTGAACAGCCATTGAATAGCATTGGCTTTTGGTGCCTGTTGACTAAGAGTGAGCTTGAATCCATGGTGCAGAGATGAAGGTCTCCGTTTTCCAGTATCCATCCTGCCACCTGCAGCATTTCTGTCCCATCAGCCACACTTCTCACAGCCTGATTATCTCCACATTCTGATTTCATTTTCCACATGAGCTGCTGCTGTTGGGAGTAGCTGTGGGCAGAATTCCCCTTCCTTCCTTCTAAGATGGTTTTGTCTTACGGTGGCGCTACAGGCCCCAACCCACATCAGGGCCCCATTGTGCCAGGTGCTGCACAAACCCATAGTGGGAGACAGTCCTAGCTCCAAAGAGCTTTCTGTCTAAGTAGAGCAGAGAAAAGAAGCATGATCTCCCCATTTTACAGTTCCAAGGTCACATGGAAAGTCTGTGGCAGAGCCAGTCTCCTGAGTTCCAGTGCAGTGCCCCAGCCACTTCCTCTCTGATACTGTAGGGCAAACTTAGCACTGCTGCCCAGCCAGCGCCGCACCAGTCAGGCGCACGGGGCTTAAATCAGTACAGAAGTTGGGTCAGTCTCTTCCCTCTGCTCCACGGGTCACTGTGTGCCGTCTGTGTCTCCTCCTGTCATAACCACTCACTCCCCTGCTGGGAGTCTGTGCTTGCTCCAGAATCAGCACACCATGTATTCACAGCCATCTGTCACAGCAGATGCAGCCCTGGCTTAGGGAGGCAGTAGCCCCCTTGGGGTCGGGGTCTTAAAAATGCAGGGGTCTTTCGTCTGTGTTTTAAAGGCATGTGGCCCTTTAAGAGCAGGAGGCTGCCCTAGTTGATGGACCGTATTCTGCCCTGCCCCTTGTGCAGTCTCTCATACCCTGGATATCGGTTAGCACAGAAGCTGGCTTTTTAAGAGCAGTGAGCTGCAGACCCATTGGGATAGAGTAGCCAGGCAGCATCTTTGCCTCAAACTCAGGGAAACCTTTTTTGGTGAGGCCTCTGCCATTCTGGGTTCTGTCATGTAAAGGGGATGAAATTCATGTATCCCCCTGCATGAAGCTCATCCACCCCTCAGAGCTTAAGTGGATGGCTGGTGCATAGATCTTTTGTCATTGTGTATGTTCCTTTCGGCACCTATCCGCAGAGAATAGGAGTCTTCTGTAGTTGCTAGCTGCAGGGTTTTTTTAGCACAAGCTCTAGCGGCTCATGCTTTAGCTCTGGAGGTTCAATCCCTAGTACAACCAAGATGGTGGGCATCACACTGGACTTCTGCAGGGGTGAATTTCATCCAGGAAGCAGAAGTGCTGAAATCCTGTGTGAGAGAGCCTCTTCTTATCGTGTTTCTGGTCTGATCAGAGGCCAGAAATACTGGAAAACTCATGAGCAAAAATGGAACTTCAAATTGTCTGCTCTTTTCTTTACCATGATACCAGTCAGCTGCTTCATTTTTATTTCAAATAAAAGCAAGGCCATTCAGCAGGGAACAAAATAGTAGCGTTAAAGTTGAGTGTTTAAATGTGTCCGAGTCAGAAAATTCAAATATTAATGGCTGTAACTTGGCTGCCTAAAGGTAGGCTCATTTATCCATACTGCGGCAACGACACTCAAATCCTCAGAAGCATTTAGGTGCCTAACACCCACTGATTTCACCTAAAGACCTTTAAAAATCTGGTCCCTAAATAGTAGTCTGTTTTTCAGAGATGCTGAGCAGCCACAGATCCCTATGGAAGCCAATAGTTGTTGCAGATGTTCAATGCTTTTCTAAGTCAACCTACTTATTTGGGTGTCTAAATACTGGTTCAGGTATCTAACTTTAGACACCTAAGTTTGAAAGTGTTGGTCAAATATTCCCACAGCTGCTGTAACATGGCCACATGGAAGATATCTTGTAAGGCATAAATGCACTAGCTTTAAACAGTAATCCAAACCACTGTGGTACGTTTGCAGTTGTAATTTGACCAAGATAACTGCTCTGGGAACATTAACTTTGGATTTTCCTGACGCTTGTGCTCTGAAATGCTCCATCTTGACATTGTTGCATTACCATTGTTTTCAGCACTGAGCTTATTACACATAATGATTTTTAGCATTTTCTTCTTTAAGACCCGGATCAAGCAAAGCGTTTAAACACGTCCTTAGCTTTCAGCACTTAAATATTCCCAGTGAAGCCCTTACAGTTAAGCATGTGTTTAAGAGCTGTGCTGGACTGGGACCTAAAGCACTTCATAAATATTAACTAACCAGGAGCTAGATTCTGCCTACTCTTACGTGGCTGTACTGTGCGGGGGAGGAAGGAGAGAGGGGAGGGTGTAGGAAGAAAGGAGCTTTGACCCCTTGCACAGCTCACGTTAGGGCCCGAATTATACTCCCTATTCTTAAGGAATGAAATGGCTGCTTCCTAATTCTGGCCTGGGGAATGCCCCAAAGGGGACATGGAGAGCAGGGAAGTGGGGGTATGGTGACCCCCGTCACTCACTATGCTCTGGACTCTACTGAGCGTTTGCTGTTTTTGTGTGACTGACAGCTCCTGGCCTTTGGACCAGGGCTCGGAGACTGCTGCTGACCGTTGTAGCAAGGTCTGGAGGTAGGAGAAGACAACGTTCCCTTCGAGTGATGGTCTCTATGTGGATTCCATCGATGGAATGCAGATGGAGACCACACATCTCGAAGAACTGTCTGTAACAGTAAATAACCTCCCCTTTTGGTGTGAGGGCTCCTCCCATCCTCTGCCGTGGCACCCCTTGTAGCTCTCAGGGAGGGACTGAGTTGATGCAGTGACAGTCTGTGCACTTCAGCCTCTGGCACCCGAGGTGGGATTTCCTGATGCAATAATCTTGCCTAATGTAAGCACCCCGGGAGCCCGTGGATCAGGATCAGGCCATTGGTCCATCTAGTCCAGTAGCCTGTCTCCAGCAGTGGCCCGTACAATTCATTCTCCCTATTTCACCTTCCTCCATTCTTAGGTGAGTGCCTTTGCTATGAGGGCTACATGAAGGACCCGGTGCACAAGCATCTCTGTATCAGGAACGAGTGGGGCACGAACCAGGGGTAAGTCTGAACACCACAAAGAGCAGGCCGTTCCCCTGACTTCCTGAACTTGCCCTGTTGTGACGACCCCACTGATGGGTCATCGGCAGGATTGACCCGCATGCCCCTGGATCTAAAAGCAAGAGTCTCTATGGCTTGAGCTAAAGGCTCAGGAGGGTTGGGGGCAGTAGTAGATCCATAAACTGCTTAATGGGATCTGGCCACTAGAGGCGGACAAAGAGACTTACTTGGTCAGCATGTTCCAGGGTCACTTCCTTTTGGTCCAGAATATTGGAAAGTGCATTTACAGTGTAATCCCCATGAAAAATAGGCAGGGTGGGCTTTATAAAGGACAAAACCTGCCAGACAAACATGGTGGGTATTTCTGAGAGAGTCACACAATTAGCGGACAGAGGGAACACAGCGGTCGTCATGTAGAATATCTGGAGTTCAGCAAAGCATTTGATACAGTGTCTGTCACGTGAAATCTTCCTGGAAGAATGAATGGAAATTGGCTTGGAGAAGAGTAATGTCCAGGACTGGGGGTGGTCTGCAGCAAGCCGAATCTGAGTTCTGCTTCAAAGGCCTTGGGGTTCTGGAATGCAACAGGGTAGAAATACTGCAATAGGGTAAATAAATAAATTTTAAAAAGAGAAATTTTTGTTTAATTAAATATGAAAATGACTAATCCAGTCTGTGCAGAACGCTTTCTGCTGTTCATTTTTAGTGTCTCATTCACTGGGCCAAATCCTTGGCGGGTGCCAACTTAGACCATCTGAAGATCTGTCCTGGTGTGTTCCATGCCACCCGTTATTTTTCAGTGTTCCACAGAGCTTTGTGCTGTGGACAGATAGCTGCCCTGTGGAAGTTGTCAGCTGGCTGGGGGACAGCTGGCAGCCAGGAAGATGTGGGAGGCAGTTTGGGATTGTGCGAGAAGTACACTAGATGGGTATTTTTGCAGAAATGATCGGCAGTGAGCAATACTGATGTTGAAATGATCATCGTTGGTTTCAGATCATACAGCCCATTCAGATTAGTAGAATTGGTCAACGCCTTTCTGTACCCCATTGTCCGTGGACCACTTTCTATTGCTCTACACATCGCTCACGTTGGGAATGTTACACCTGCAAACACAAGTGCTTGAAACATATTGTAGGTAACAAATGTTGAGATTCAGGACAATATTTCTGCGGCAACTGATTTCTGTGTCATATTCTCTGGCTGTGAAACTGTGGGACGTACAGACCCTTGCGAACCGTCATGGGAACCAAACAAACCTTAAAGAGAGGGAAAGGGGAACGGCACTGAGTCGGGGAGTGATGCCCACTGGCTTGTTGCTAGGCTGATTGTTCTGCTTTGACTTAATTAACATTTTCAGCTAACAGTAGTAATCCCCCCAAAATTTCGTCCACGGACAGCGGCGTACTTTATACTCAAGCCTTTTATCACCCTGCGAGTCAGGTTAGCAGTGCTGTGATCTTGCTAGTGAGCATGTGAACCGCTGCTCTCTACTAAATGGGATCAGAACAGTGCAGCTGGTGAAGTTCTGCGCTGCTAGTCTACAGCCAAACCCAGAGAGGTGCTGAGCACCCCCAGCTCCTGCCTTCAGGATTTGCTTTGTAGATTAATGAACAGCGGACAATTCTACCGGCGGCTCTAACGATTAACGTGTGCAACTTCATTGCCCTCTAGTGGACAGCTGCAGCCCAGGGAGAAGATAGCTTGGTCTGCTGACTGTGAGGATTCTCCTTTTAATTCAAGCGGCAGATCCCTGTGTTACTGGAGATTCGGCATTCTGTCCCTGCTGCCACAAAGTTCTAGGGAGACATGAGCAGCCCTGTGATATCCATGCAGTCCTATTTCTTAGAGTTGTGTGAGTAGTCCAAGGCGTTACTCAGGGAGGCAGCTCTCCAGCATCCCTCTTCGGTGCTGTGACTACAAGCCCATCCTCCCTTCTCTAGTTCAGCGCTCCGGAAGAGGGAATGAAAAGCACATTTCTCGTATTTGCAGATGATACGAAACCAAGAGGTGTTTTGAACACCAGGGAGAAGAGAGCACGAATGTAAAGGAACCTAGAGAGATTTAGAATCACGGATAAGAAATAACATAATGAGATGCAACCTGGGAAAATGCAAGCTAATGAATCTGAGGGACAATAACTGGCAGTGCAGAGCTGCACAGAGAAAGGAAAGTGGCAATGCTGAGAGCTAGGTAGGGCAAATTACCTGCACCACATTACTTCAGAGCTGGGAGAGCCCAATTTTCAGAGTTGCTGATGTGGGCATCTCATAGCAATGCTGGTGGCAGCTCCAGGCCTGTCCAGAGAGACAGCAGAATTTCCAGTGCTATGAGATGCCTGAGTGTGCTGAAAATGGGTTGAATTAGACACCTGATTACTATGTCATGGGGAAACGAATGAGACAGACACAGTTTGCTGTGATTCTTATACTTAGCAGCTAAATGGTGAGAGCATTTTGGTTTTCAGCCAAAAAAAAAAAATACAGGTTTTATGGAAAAGTCAAAATTTTCCAAACTTCATTTTCCTTTTTGTCTAAATGTTCAATGGAATGCTCCCCTTCCCTCTCCCATTTTGGGGCCTGATTGGGGAGGGGGGGAGTGGGGAGAGGGAATGTCCTTTGGATTCTAAGATCCGGATCCTCCTCTGGTGTGGAGCACTAACGTAGCTCCATCGAAGCCAAACAGCTGAAGCTCTGGCCCTGTATGTCTTGGTTCCTTTCCTTCTGTCAAAAAAAAAAGTGCTAGACTTTTTAAACAATATGCATTTAAATGGGCTAAATACAATTGTATACATCTGGCAATAAAGAATGTAGGCCATACTTACCAGGATAGGGGACTCCATCCTGGGAAGCAGTGACTCTGAAAACTTGTCATGGTGGATCATCAGCTGAATATGAGCTCCCAGTGCAAAGCTGTGGCCGAAAGGGCTAATGTGTTCCTTGGGGAACTCTTGGGGAACTCTAGGGGAACTCTTGGGGAACTCTAGGGGAATCTAGAGTAGAAGTAGAGACGTTATTTTACCTCTGGATTTGGCACTGGTGCAAACGCTGCTCGATCACTGTCCAGTTCTGGTATCTGCAATTCAAGAAGGACATTGATAAATTAAAGAGGGTTCAGAGAAAGGACTGACACGATCCAATGGCTGGAAGTTGAAGCTAGATAAATTCAGGCTGGAAATAAGATGTAAATTTTTAATGGTCAGAGTAATTAACCATTGGAACAACTTACCAAGGGTCATGGTGATTTCTCCATCATGGACAATTTTTAGATTGGATGTTTTCCTAAAAGATCTGCACTGGGAATTACTTTGGAGCAGTTCTCTGGCTTGTATTATGCAGGAGGTCATCTCAGATGATCAGTGGTCCCTTCTGGTCTTGGAATCTTTTCTCTTTAGTCACACTGTGTAAGGCCCACTGCAAAAATGTGTGATGTGTTGGAGGTCCTGCCATTGTGTTACTTTGTGGCCTTGTGGTGACAGGATTGAGCAAAGGGGAAAAGTGAAGAAATCTATCCTAAAGGAGTTTAGGTCGCTAGGCAGGTCCTAACTGGCTAAACGTACGTGTGTGCGTGCACATGCGTGCATCTGTCCGTCCGTCCATCCCGCCCCTTCCACTCCCTCAGGCAGTCAGCTGGGAGATGGATTCTCACTTAGAGGAGATGAATAGGGACTCCCAGCCCAGCACTGGTCCTGGTTAAGCCACTGACACCAGCACCTGCATCTCCCACTTCAGTTTCCCTACCAGCCGAATGAGAGAGGTCGCTGTGGGATCAGCATTCCCTCATCACCAGCAGGAGGAGCTCTTTGCCCTTTCCTCCTGCTTTACCAGAAAAGAAGGAGTTGCACTTGTCTTTACTGTGCCCCACTATTAGCCATCTGCTTCCCATGCGGTGGCCAAACTGGCTTTTTTTGTTTGCCCTGATGTCATGCAGCTATCTCCAAGGTCATGTCTGTTTACATCACCTTTCTGCCATTGCCACCTGTGAATCTCTCTCTCCCTTTGTCTGTCCCTCCTCCATACCTGCCCTATTCCTTTTTGACCTTAAAGGATTGTACTCTTGCATACATTTCCATATATTTGCATTAATCCAAGCACAAATATTCAGAAGCAGATGCCTTCCCATTTTAGAGCTACTGAAACGCCCCTGCGTAGGGAGATAATTGCATGGTTTTGTGTGGGCCCAAGAATGCTTGATAGATTCTGTATAGAGATTAAAAGCATCTGGGTCATATTTCTCATATTGTTCCTATCAATTGATTTTAAGACTAGGAGGACACATTAAGATCATCTAGTCTGACCCCCTTCATAACACGGGATCAGAAAATCTCAGCCAGTAATTCCTGAGTCAAGCCCATAGCTTCTGTTTGAGCTAGGGCATCTCTCTTAGATAGACCTCCAGACTTGACTTGGACTGTTCTCTTCCATGGTGACATGCCATAAGAAGATGACAGGAGAAGACTACTGGTTAATACTACCCAATTCATTAAGCCCCAAAACGTCAAAGCAGGGCAGTGCAGAAAGCCAAACCATTTGAAACAGATCTGTGTTGCTGGCCATAGGGCTTGTCTAGATTAGGGAAGTGTGTCACACTTTATATTATTAAGGTTTCATTTATAAGTAGTGTAGAAAGAGTTGCTAAAATGCGGCTGGAGATGGCTATGGAATCCAACAAGTCAATATGTTGTTTATAACCATGGCTTATAACCATTTTTAACACCTTCTTCTGCTGTGTTTATAATAATCTATAATCCATGCTGCTCATGTCAGTAACACCAGGAATCATTTATTAACCCTTCATTAAACCATTTATAAATTGGACCTTCGTAGAAAGGATGGCGGAAGTTAGTGCCGGTGTAGCTACATTAATATCATTATGTTAATGCAAGTTTCTAATGTAGACATTCTGCTCTAATACATCCCGTCTTCACCAGCATAGGGCGTGTAGATTGAGGTTTGCACTTTGGTAGCCATACTGATGCAAAAAATCCCAGGATAAGCATTGCATTAGAAGAAATGGTAAGGACTTCTGAGGATGGAACTTGGAAAGCCAAGAATCCCCCCACAACCCAAAAAAATCTGCATTCCCTTTTTTTTTTCCTGCAGAAGTGTGTGTGTTCTGACTTCAGGAAACCCCCTGAGAAATCCCATGCTCTCATAGCAAATGTCAGACTCAAACAGAGCCTTGATTAGAAACCTGGGAAGGGAGGATCAAAACAGAGAGAGAGAGAAATATCTGCTGGGAATGATGGTTCTTCAAGTAGTGTCCCTACGGGTGCTCCACTGTCGGTATGTCTGCGTCTCTGTGGTATTGATTGGAGCGCTTCGGTAGCAGTGTCTGTTGGGCCCGGACATGTGCTGACTCTCCTCATGCTGTGCCACAAGGCCAACCAGCACATCCAGGCTAACAGTTCCTTCTCAATAGCCTCTGGCTAGAGACCGAGCCTTAGCTATCCGTTCGTGGATTGTTAATTTGCTTACATTTGCTAATTTTTAGGTTCCTTTGAAGCCTCTTTTATTTCTTTTCCTCCTTCTAACTGTTTATTTGACTGTTGCCTTTAAAAAAAAAAAAGGGGGGGGGGGGAGGGGAAGGAAGAAAAGAAAGGACTTTTTGGTCAACTCCTGGTGGGGCAGACCCTGCCCCAGGACAATATGCCACATTCTCCGGGCTTTAGGAAGTGCCGCACTTGCAGCGAGACAATCCCGGTCACGGACAAGCACTCCCAGTACATCCGCTGTCTCAGCAAGGGCCACATCCAGCTGAAGTGTTCCCTCTGCCAGCAGATCCAGCCGAGATCCCGTAAGGACAGAGAGCTTCGCCAGAAAATCACCTTTATGGAGGCAGCTCTCTGACCTCAGCCCTCCGGTGGGCATGAGGCTTCCCCTCAGCCTTTGACTTTGAAGGAGAGTGGGTCAAAGAAACGGACTGGGAACTCCTCTCAGATCAAAAGAGAGCAGGAAGTCACATCAGTGAACCCAGGGATAGTTGAAAGCGATCACCCTTTCTCAGTATCCTTGTCACCTCTGACACCGAGACCACAATCTGGCACCCACGCCTCACAGCGATCGTCAGTATCTGATACCATTGATAGGCCCATGGGCCCTTTTGAGCATGGGCACAGAATCTTCAGTTCCGAGAGATGAGGGCAAACACCCTAAGAAGACGCTCCTGGTACACGATTTGCCATCAATACCGCCAGCGATAATAGCCTGCCTGGCACCAGAGAGACAGGTACAGACTAACTTTCCATCTCCCGTGGCAATGCCACCGGGACGCTCAGTGCTGGCGGAATTCCATCAGGCCGGTGACCTAGGCATGACGGAGGCACCTGACTTTCTGCCCCTCCGTACCAAGGTCACAGCACCGAGCCATAGCTGGGCATGGGATATATCCCCACAATCACGCCATGCCCCTCCACTGTCAAGTAAGGAGTCGAATAGTGAGCTAGAGGGGATTTCACAATACTCTTCCCAAGCTCCATATGGGACCCGCTATATCAACAGGGTCTGGGAATGTACCAGCAGATGGCACCACCAACATCTTGGTATGGCCACCCATGGACACCTCCACTAGGCCCTATGCCACCACAATGGCCATACTGGGACCCCTGGGCAGCACATTATCAGCCTGCCTCGTGAGCATCAAGCATTGCCCGACAACCTTCCGGGCACACTTCCATGGCCTCAGCACTGAGGGCTTCAGAGTCTCGAGAAACAGAAGAGAAAGCCGGGGATGTGGAGGAGGAGGTAACATCCAAAGCCATATCCTCCTCCTTCCCTGGATGAAATGGTCATGCCTTCACCGTCACCCGTGGCATATGACTTCTGCCTGTTTCAGGAGCTGGCGAAAAGGGTAGTGGCTATCCTCCACATACCACTGGAGGAGGTCAGAGACATGCATTATGAGCTCGACATTCTCCACTCTTCATCGTCCTCAAAAATTGCCTTCCCAGTCAATGAGGCCATCTCAGACCCAGCTAAAATAGTGTGTCAAATCCCAGCATCAGTAGCCACAACATGCAAGTAGGTGGACAAGAAATATTATGTCCTTGCAAAGGAGTCAGAGCTCCTTTTTCTCCCACCTGCCACCCAATTCCATTGTGGTGGAAACTGTCAACTCTTGTGGCCAACAACATTATTCCAGAGCAACGCCCTAAGACAGGGACTGGAAGCACCTCGATCTCTTTAGAAGGAAGGCATATTTCTTGGCCACCTTACAATTTCATATTGCCAATTACCAGATGATCATGGCAAAATATGACTATACGAATTACAACAAGTTACATGACTTTATTGATAAGCTGCCGGAGAGTTCTCGGGAGTCCTTTAAGTCCATCATCCAAGAGGGGCAACTGGTGGCAAAAACATCATTGTAGTCAGCCCTTGATGCCACCAACACAGCTGCCATGTCCATCTTCACAGCTGCGGTAATGACAGGCATCATGGCTCCACCTGTCGGGGTTCCCAAAGAAGGTGCAGGCCACAGTGGAGGACCTCCCCTTCGAGGGTGTGAAGCTCTTCGTTGAGAAGACTGATGCCTCTATCCACTCCTTGAAGGAATCCAGGGCCACCCTCAGGTCACTTGGAATCTATATACCTGGGCAAAAGAGAAGTTTTAGCCCCCAGTCCCAGCACAGGCCTTATTCGTCTCAATTCCCATCACAGTGCCACTATGAGCCCCAAAGGAAAAAGGGAAAATTCATGAAACATAAACCTCCTGGGTCTCAATCTTTGACCAAGCCCCATGGCCCTAAACACCACTTTGAAAGGCAGTTTGATGCACCGCAAGACCGTTGCCCCCTACTGTCCATGACCATGCACCCATTTGGCCACCCTTCGGCAGCATTCCGCAGTGCCTGGGAGCACATACCATCAGACAAAGGGGTCCTAGAAATCGTCCGATCCATATACTCCACCCACTTCACCTCCCTACTCCCTCCACATCACCATTCCCCGTCCCTCTTCAGGAACACTTCTCACGAGAGTTTACTACATCTGGAGGTAGGTAGACTCCTGCAATTAGGAGCTATTGAATCAGTACCTCAACATCTACGAGACAAGGGGTTCTACTCTCATTACTTCCTAATACCCAAAAGGAAGGGAGGTTGGAGAGCCATTCTGGATGTCCAGGCTCTTAATAAGTTTGTCAAGGCTCAGAAGTTCAAGAAGGTCACCTTATCAACGATCATTCCATCTTTGGAACAGGGAGAGTGGTTTTTGGCCCTTGATCTATAGGACGCCCACTTTCATATTTCCACACTACTGGCTCACAGATGATTTCCCAGATTCACTCTGGGACATGACCCTTACCAATACAGAGTCCTCCCCTTTGGACTTTCATTGGCCCCAAGAGTATTTTCCAAAGTTCTCTCAGTGGTAGCCGCCCATCCACGTTCACAAGGGATAATGATCTACCCTTATCTGGATGATTGTCTCCGCGGAGCCCAGTCATTCCAAGAGGCTCATTGAGCCACTGACACCACGATACACTTGTTCACAGAACTGGACCTCCAGATCAGTACCCAGAAGTCGACCCTCATGCCAGTGCAATGCCTGGAATTCATAGGGGCCGACATAGACACGCTACAAGCCAAAGCTTTCCTACTGCAAGACAGGTTCCTCTCCCTGGTCTCACTCAGAGACACAGCTCAATGCAGTCTTCAAATACCAGCCAGACTCTGCCTCCAACTCCTGGGACATATGGAGGCAAGCATGGCTGTGATACCCCATGCCAGGCTCCACGTGTGATGCCTCCAACTGTGGTTCAGTTCAGTTTAAAGACCGAACAGAGACAGTCTGGACAAACCTTTTGGCACTACCTACCAGGATCAAATACTCCCTGGACAGGTGGAAGAACCCAACCAGTGCATGCAAAGGGATCCCCTTCTTGCAGGCGTCACCGTTGTCGCTCCTTACCACTGATGCTTCACTCCGAGGCGGTGGCTCACATTTAAATGGCCTCACAAGGCAAGGCAAATGGTCACCTGCGGAGATATCCCTATACATCAATCTCCTCGAACTGAGAGTGGTCAGGAATGTCTGCACCCATTTCCTCCTGCTGATAGCAGGATCGCACACGAAGATCCTAACAGACAACATAGCCTGCATGTACGACATCATCTGCCAAGGAGGGGCCAGGTCACCCTCCCTACACACAGAAGCGATGCGACTATGGAACTAGTGCCTCTCTCACAACATAACCTTGTCCACAGCTTACCTCCTGGACACGCACAACTCGATAGTGGACAAGCTCCGTTGCCAATTCCCACATGACCAAGAGTGGGAGATGCACCCATCAGTACATCACGACATATTTACCTGGTCCACAGAACTTACCAGAACAAGAAGTGCCCACGAGGCTGCTGCAGGGCAGGGATGGGACAGCACTCTCTGGGTGAAGCTCTCCTCCTCCCTTGAGAAAAGCACCTTTTTTATGCCTTCCCTCCATTTCTTCTGCTGAAAATCCTGCTAAAGATAAAGAAGGACAGAACTCATGTAATCCTGACTGCTCCTGATTGACCAAGACAGACCGGGTACCCTTACCTGATGCAGTTCACAATGTGTCTGGCGATTTTCCTTCCGGCCACTCCGCACCTCCTCTCACAAAATAAAGGACGTACCCTACCTCCCAACTTGGGGATCCTCTGCCTCAAAGCAATGCTCCTGTGTAGTTCTAGCTCATGCTTTAAGGAAGTACAAGAGGATCTACTACACAGTAGAAAGTCCTACACACGATCCACTTACCTGCAGAAATGGTCCAGGTTTCAGATTTGGTGCATGTCCCAACAAATCTTTTCAGTGTCGGCAACTCTTCCACATATTCTGGAATGTGCCCTGACCCTAAAAAATTGGGGTTATCCCTAAGCTCTCTCAGGGTCCATCTATCAGCCATCACAACATTTCACCTGCCCATAGAGTGGTACTTGGTACTATCTCACCCAAACACTAAAAAGTTCCTTAAAGATATAATAAAACCTCTTCCTTCAACCTTGACTTCCTAACCCCTTACCTAAACCTGGTACTTAAAGGGCTGACCAGGCCCCAATTCGAACCTATGGTCAACTGTTCACTAACATATCTATTGATGAAAACGGCTTTTCTGATAACAGTTACTATGGCTAGAAGACTAGGGGAGATAGCAGCTCTGATGGCACATTTCCACCCCTACGCAGCGTTCTTCCCAGACAAGGTGACACTCAGGCCCCATCCAAAGTTCATCCCTAAGATAACCTCTTCCTTTCACATGAATCAGTCAATCCAGTCCTTCCAATCTTCTACTCCAAACCTCACCAAGACAATAGGGAGGCCGTACCACACACCTTAGATGTTAGGAGAGCCCTAGCATTCTGCCTTGATAGGACAAAAGCCTTTAGAAAGTCCCCAAGGCTGTTCCTTTCTATGGCTGCGAGATCTAACGGCTCAGCAATATCAGCCCAAAGACTCTAAATGGGTCTTGAATGGCATCAGACAGTGCTACCAAATTCATAATATGACCCCTCCAGACTCGATCTGTGTACACACTCCACAAGATCAATCTCCTCAGTTGTCGCCTTCTTTAAGGATGTCCCTATCTTAGAGATCTGCAGAGCAGCAACATGGGCATCAGTCCACACTTTGGCAGAGCACTGTGTGATCACTAGGAACTCTGCCTCTGATGCCATCTTCGGCTCCACAGTACTGTCATCTGTGACTGACCCGACTCTGAAGTCCCAGCCCTCCGGAAAGGGCACTGCTCAGGAGTCACTACCGTGGAGCACCCATAGGGACACTATTCGAAGAAGAAGAAGAAGTTACTGACCTTGTGCAGTAACGATGTTTCTTCGAGATGTGCGTCCCTATGGGTGCTCCACGACCTGCCCTTCTCCCCTATGCTTCAGAGTTCTTACTTCTCATTCTGCTGTAGAGAAGGAACTGAGGACAGTTAGTCCATACACGCTGGCTAGCCTCATGGCACAGCTTGAAGAGAGACAGTGCATGTGTGGGCTACCACAGTTTTCTGATCAGCAGTGCAGGGACACAGACACACCTACAGTGGAGCACCCATAGGGGGACACATCTCAAAGAAACATGGTTACTACACAAGGTGAGTAACTTCTTTGTGAAAGCGTCTACAGCGGGCAGAAGACTTGGAAACAGTTCGGTGCCAGGAATGTTTGCTGACACATACTGATTCCATAGGAGCCCCCCCTCTCTCTCTTCCTCCTCTGACTGTTCAGCTGGCTGCCCAGCCACTCTGACGCTTCTCTCCAGCTCGGCAGCCCCACATTGATCCCCTGGGGTCTCCCTGACCCTCTGGGTATCTTCTCTTTTCCGCCTCTCCCTCCACTTCCTCCCTCTTCCTGTTTGAAGCTCCCCCAATAGCAGACTCTCTTCATGTGAATTGCCACCTTTTGGGTTTTCCACTTTCATTCCTGTGGGAGCTCTTCCATCTCTCTTTTCTTGGTAGAGGATGGCTCTGTTTTTCCTCCTATCATTGGCTCTTTCCTTTTCCTTCCTCTGCCTAAGGGGCTGACTCTCTCCTTAGCACAACTTACACCTTTCTCCAACTAGGATCCCTCATGCCTTGAGGTCCCTTCCCCCCTCATTGAGGCTCCCCCCCATTTCTTGTTACTTCCCCTCCTTAGGGATCTCACTGGGATGTGGGGAGGGACCGGATGCTGCTAGTTATGGGGTTTCTCTTGTCAGCTCGGCCAGTCGGAGCCGGGTGCCGATGAGAGACACAGACTGGAGACAGCTGCTGGCTGCAGGGAAGCAAGCATCCTGGCTCCTTCTGTGATCAGAGACCCGAGGCTCAGGCTTTTTCCGCTCAGGGCTGGCAGCCTGGGCCAAGCTGCCTTGGCAGGCTGAAGGTTCTGAGGGGACACGGCAACTTTTACAGCCTCCCTGTAATGACAGACCTGGCTCAGCATCTCCTCTCTGCTCTCCAGCCACTGCTGGGGACTTCCTGCTTTGCGCTCCTGCCTGCCGGCGAGGAGATCTGATACCGTCCATTGCAGCCGTGACGTTGGTGATGCACAGACTGGGGAACCGGACTAGAGCTACCAAACGGATCCCAGGTGGGCCACCGAACAGCCATGTGATTCAGTGATTGGCAATGTAGCCATGACAAGATGTTCTGCCTGTTGTTACCAGCCGATAGGTCTCACCATACATTCGTCTCTTGGCTCAGTTCCTTCTCATTCCTTCTACTTATCCCCCTCCCCTTGGAGCCCTGAACATGTCACCTGGAATTTGTAGCTGCTCACAAAGCCTCTGGGTAGGAGCTGCCAGAGACGCTGCCTGTTCTGTTATCTGGGAGGCTCCCTAACCCTCCCCTCCTCCTGGGGATTGCGCTCTCCATGCTCAGACCTTGTCGTTGTTCCGCCCGCAAATGTGATTATCCTCCCATTAGTCATCCCCCTGTCGCTGTGCCTTGTCACGTGTCCCGGAGAGACTGTTACCTTCACATGCCCTCCTTCTGGAACGGTTTGGCTGGGATTTCCCTTCCCTCCTCCCCATCTCAGTCATGCTGCTTCTTTTTATTCTTGCAGAGATGCTGCTGGTGCTGAAGGGGTCAGTTGAATGGGCCCAGGCGAAAGGGTTCTGGAGCTCAGAGCTGGGCAGGAGTCCCAGAGGTCTCCTCAGAGAACCCAGTCAAATCTAGAACCAAGCGATTTGAATAGGATGGAGTCAGGACCGAAGCAAACCGGTTTGAATTAGGTTTGAAAGAGCAAAAGGCAAACAGAATTAGTTCAGGTAGGGTTGAGAAGGGCTGAATGTCACTGGTTCATTTTGGGTACGAAGAAGCTTGAATCTAACAGTCTCTGGCTGGGTTATAATTTTCCATTTCCAAAGTTTGGCTCTGTTCCCATCTTATTCGGCTCAAGTTATCTCTGTTTCCAGGTGCCTGATCCAGATCCTAGTGCCAGGTGCTCACGTGCGGATGAGACACCCCTTTATGTGAGAGGCCAGGGTTCTGTTTTGTGGTGTTCTCTGTTCCTCTGCCTCCCTGGGATGCCCTGAGGCTTCAGAGTGCTGCGTGGGGGTCAGGAAGGAGCTGGGATCTCCTCACGTCCCTCACCCTGCTGATATAGAAGATATTCCTTTTCCAAGAATTCCTGGGTCCCTTCCCTTCTCTGGAAATGTGAGCGGGACTATCAGTTCAGTAACGCTGCCCTCCACCCAGAACGATGAGATCCAAGTCTCTAGTCTGATAAGAAGTTTAGAAAACATGCCCTGTGAGGAAAAGTTAAAAGAATTGGGCATGTTTATGCTAGAGAAGAGATGGCTGAAGGGAGGCATGGTAAATCTTCAAATATGAAAAAGGTCGTTACAAAGACGACAGTGATCAGTTGTTCTCTGGACCCACCCAGGGTAGGAGAAGCAGTAATGAGAGCAAATTGCCCTTAGCTAAGTGTGTGCATGCAATACCCATAAACATTATAACTGGTCATAACATTTTGCCAGCTCTTTTTCTGAGGGCAGAAGTGAATTCCCAGGCTGACTTTGGGATCTCCTTTAATCAGTTCTGAATTTAACATCCACCATCATTTTAAGCATGGGACGGCTTAAAGAAGAGGGACTGATCACTTCTTTTCATGCTGTTATTAATTACTTGCATTCCAGTAGCCTTGTTGTTCTAGACCTGGTGCAGACACACAACGAGAGACCAAAATACAGTCCACTCTCCCATCTGCAGGGACGTTGCACCCAGCTGGTGGAAAGCTGGAGCGTTCTTACTGCAGAGCGGAGCACAAAGCTCAGGAACACGGGCGGCTGCAGGCTTGCAGGAGTTTCTTCTTGGCAGCTCTGCCGCAGACCCTCTTTAATAATTGCTTGTCCTAGAAGTGTAGCTGATGGTTTTTTAGGGGAGGGGTGGGTTTTTTCTGGTCAGGTAGCAAATCTTTGCTCTTCTTGTCTAATTACCCTGCCATAAGATTTTCCATGGAAGCCCCATCTTTGGCAGGATGCCCTCTTTAAAGTCATTAGTCTTCACAGTGGGAAGAGAAGATCATCAAAGACTTCATTTCCCAGCAACCCCTGCTGCGCCGTTAGGTGCCAGAGGATTGCAAAGAAAGCGTATTAAGTCTGCTGTTCTCTTCCCTGGCCCTGAGCAGAGATTCCTTTGAACTGGGGCCCAGGGACAGAGCTGCTGAAGCGATCTCCAAACTCTTCTCTGATTCTTTCATTTTAAAACCAATTTAACAATTAAGCTCAGTGCAGAGCAGTTGCAGGAGCACGGAGAAAGGAGTGTGGATAAACAGAGAGGCGGTGCTTAATGTGGAGAATAGAAAGGGATTCACTATAGACCCTCCAAAGGGGCAGCTTGTTCTTTGCTGGGTATGTGACCCTGGCTCAGATTGTGCTGAGATCGAGTAGGGCAAATGTGGCACATGGTCCTTGAGGTGTTCGTTCATCCTTCCGCTGTAGTTACCTGAGACGGCAGCTTCCCATCCAGTCACACCAAAGAGACAACCTTCATCCCCGACACACTGGTCAAAACTCTTGATCTCCAGTACTCCCAGACTCAGCGTGCGAGCCATTGAAAAACCCCTACGTTTTGATGGAAGGTATTCTCCATGTCAGTATGTCCGGTGACTTACATAGGAGGTGTAGGACTTAGCAAGATTCCGTAGCAGGTTGGTAAAAGTCCATTGCCATCCAACCTTCTTCTGCCACTCTGTCTAGCAACAGCAATTACAGATCGTATGATGGCTCCACTTACCGGAAGCAAAGAGAGAGTGTGAGTGTGTGTGTGTGTGTGTGTGTGTGTGTGTGTGTGTGTGTAAAAACACACATTTGCTCATTTTCTTTCTATTTTTCTTTTGCCTTCTGGCCTGGAAATAGGACAGCAGCTTTCATCCTCAACTCTCCTTCTGTCTTTTCGCTACCCTCTTCTTGCCTTACCAGCTTCTGTACATCAGAGGAAAGGAAAGATGAAGAAAGCTGGTAACAGGAGAATAAAAATATGGACGATGGGGGAAAAAGGAAGGAGAGGGTAGGTAAGAGAGCAAAAATCCACTGCTGCAGAGACCCAAAAGCCAGTTCAGAGCTCTGTGCTTGGACAGGAGAGAGTTCTATTGAGAGCCAGCAGGAAAATTTCATCCTCCCTACCAAACTTTTGTCTCCGAAGTATTGAGCTGAAATGTGCTCAGAATCACCCCCTGTCATCGGGGACCAAAAGGTGTTCCTGAGATTCAGCTCCATCTCCCTGTCTTCAGGCAGCATTACTCGTGTAACAAGTTCTTGGAGGCAAGGACTGGCTTTTTGTTCTGTATTTGAACGGCACCTATCACAGTGGTGTCTGTGACTGGGACTCCTTAGTGCCAATCGCAGTACATATAATCGGTAAGTCCTCCTCTCACAACTACATGTGACCATTTGGGGATGAATTTGCCTAGGGATGTTAACATGCCCCTGAAATCTCTCTGTAGGGACTCATTTTAGGGTCTTTCCATTTGTACAACTGCCTCCACTTTTCTTGGGCTCAATTGAACTCTGTTGTCACTGAATATCTGGCCTCCATCACTAATCTCATTCAGCCTGATCTTGCATTTGTTGCTTTTCAGGTTAAGACTCTTTTCTTTGATACTCTGCAGTAATACAGAAATCATTTTGCTGTTGATCACTTTCACCCCAAATCAGCAGATCATCAACAATTGCTTCCACTCCATGCAGTTCCTCACTGATCTGGGACTATGGTGTATTGATACATAGCTACCAAAAGGGATGTTCAAGATACAAAATTTTGAACTTTCTGTATTTAGTGGGGATTGCCAGATCCCTTATCTTGCACCTCCAAACTGAAAATACTCTTGCATTTTGAAGTCTGGATATGACCTCCTCAATTATTCCTATAGGGCAGTGCATGTGTATTCAAATATTTTGGATTTATATCTATGTCTAACTGGTTGGATTATTTGTATTGGGATGACCATAAGATTGACACAGTCAGTTGGTGTCGATATTCATGTCTAATTTTACCATCTAATAAAGTTCAGCGGCAATGGGATATTATGTGTAGTGTGCCTCTTTGGTGCCACACTGGGATCAGTGTGAGATGTTGTATACCCTTAATGCCGCCTGCTGTGTTTAACACCATTGAGTTCTTTTAAGGAATATCTTGTTCAGCAGCTACTATAAACTGTACAACCCATTTGATGATCTGCATTCGCACATTGTTCTTCAACCCAAACACCCATCAGACTTCCAGCATTTCGAACAGGTCTGTTTTCTGCTGTTTGTTTATCCTTGCAATCTGTCTTTGTCTCAATGTGCATTTTTAATTAGATGCATGTCGGTTCTTCCACTGCTTGTTAACACTTTCATTTGGGAAGCACAGTTTTTCATTAGTCCTGCTCCTTGCAAGTCAAATCATCTTCATGAAATAACTTTATTTGATTTAGTTCTCAGGTATACCACAAATAATTCTATCCCTAATTAGCCCATCTCTTGTTCATGTTCAGATTCACACATCTTCTTTTTAGTATGTAGGTCTGTAATATAACGGTCAACAGTATCACCTGACAGCTGGGTTTTGTACCTTTCACAAGTAACATTTGTGCATGGATCGAAGTAGGTTTGAAATACCTGAATGGGTTTTGGCTTGTCTGCATTTGGATAAATGTGTACCATCATGACTCTGCTAATGTCGATGCACTCCACCGGTGTCAGGTGAGTCTTCCATGCACGTAGCTTAATTTGGCAAATTATTCTGGTGTCTGGCAGGTGGAATCTCACATCCCTGTGTTATTCTGGTAATTTGTTAGTAAGTGGAGTAACCTATGGGTGGCATGGTTTGTCCCCAATGAATCAGCAAACCTCCTCACTATCCTTTGAGCACAGGGCTCCAGGAACACTTGCATTCTTGTGGGAGCCATGCCCGTCATTCCTCAACAGGAAGCATCTCATCCTTGAAGAATTCCAGCCTCCCCGCCCTAGTGATCCTATGCTCTGTTGGGAAGGGCCCCTCTGGCTTGTATCTTTGCTGCTGTGCTGTGGGCTAGCCCAGCCTCCCTCTGCAGATCTGCATGGACAGACTTCATTTATGGCAGCACGAGTGAGGGACTGGCTCAGCTGTTTGGTATTGGGAAGCAGTTAGCTATTGAAGCCGGTTCCTGTTTCTGTCCTGTCAGAATGTCCTGAGCTGCTTGAGTGTCACCTGCTGGGGGGAGAGGAGGAGGAGGCTCCCACTTCCTGGATTAAGGGTTTCCTATAGTGACATGGAGGGGGGCACAGGAGGGGGCATTGACTCAGGACAGACCTGAGCCTGGTGGTGATGGGAGGGCCAGGAAGTCACTGCTCTCACCTGAGATTGGAGAAAAGCCACAGGCCTCCCACATGCTCCCTCGCCTCTAGCTGACCACTCTCACTGGCTCCTGCCCCTTCTCTCCCCTGCCCTCCTGAGTGTCTGCAGCATTCCTAGGGCTCAGTTTCAGTGACTTCACTGGCATAACAAGATGTACATGAGCCCCTCCCTCCGCCCATCCCTTCCTCCTCCTTTTCCCTCTCTTCCTCCTTCATTTCTTCCTTCCACATCCTCTCCTCCCTCACTTCCTCCACTGTTCCAACACACACAACTTCCAAACAATGTGAAGCCCTGGCAGGATTGCAAATGACAGAAGGGCTGGGGATGCAGGCATCCAGATGAAATTACAAGGGCAGCACTTTCCCTGCTTAAATTCTTTTTTTTTTCTTCTTTTTTTGTAATCTGCCTCTTTCCACCCCCCTGCTGTGTGCCTCAGCTTTGCGAGATTGAAGGACAGCCAGATGAAAAGCTTCTCTGACTTTCAGATCTGCCGTGCACCAAACCTTCCAGCTGCCTCCTCCTCCTCTCCATTCCTTCCCCTCCCCCCCTCAGTTCTTCTTTCAGATTCATGGGCATCCCAGGAAGCAAGTGTCTGCATTAGCATTTTTAATAAAGAGCTGGCTGGGAAGGATAGCAGGGGGCTGGGAGTGAAAAAGAAATTAAGCAAAAAGCCAAGCCACAGATAGTAAAAGGTCAGCCCAAGTAGAAACCGTACAGGACAGGCAGAGATCTTAGAAGGAACACAAAAGCTGATTTAAGGAGCTCTGAGCACCAACAGAACAGCAGGCAGGTGGGAAATTGCTGGATCTGTTTAACTCAGTGACACTTGAAGCTGGTCTTCCAACTGGTTGCACATGTCGCCCTTTATCCTCTCTCTTCCTGGTACTAGTTAAGGTGCAGCCATTACTATCCAAATCATAGCACGCTGCGTTTCTGCCTGCCCACTGGCTCGGGCTGTGAGCTCTCAGCCAAAGAGAGGCCTTCCGCACTCTGGGGGGGTGGGTCCTTCTTACCTGTTTTTGGCCCAGGGCACAGCAGGCAGAGATTAAAGGTCCATTAACTTCGGCGGATGGTGGATCAGGCCCTCAGGGAGTCACTGGGGTTGCATTAAGATGAGTTTGAATTGGCTGGCTGAGAAAATGGATTGTCAATGTAGATTGTGAACTCCTTGAGGTCAGGTGGAAAGAGGGATTTGGGGCTGGGGTTTCTGCCATGGCGGCTCCTAGGTTGGGCTTTTCAATACACATGGTGCGGGCGACGGAGCCGGTGACTCCTTGGAACTCTTGCTGCACGGCACCTCCTCAACAGGTGGCTTTACCAGGCTCTGGAGTCCTGCGCTGCAAGTCTCCCTCTCCCCCCACAGTGATTGCAGGAAGCCAAATCTGACATCCCCATAACCACAGCGAAACGTTCTCACCGTTGCCCCATCACTGTCTCCTCCACGTGCTCCTCATTTCCCCTCAGCACTTCCCCCTCATCTCTCTGCCTTCCACTGTGTGGTGTGGGGAGATATTTTTTCTTGGTTTGGGTCTGGATTGGGGTTGGGGGGGTTGCTTTTACGTTTCACACCTAGCACAGGAAAAGACACCTTCCTTCCCTTGCCCCCTGAAGCACTGAGAAACCAGCTCAAAACGGCTGCTTTCGGCCTTCCTTCTCCGGGCTGACATGCTGACATTTTGAATCAAACGGAATTTTTTATTCCTCGAGACGTGTTTCGATTCGAAAGAGTCGGAAGTTTTAGTTTTGTGTAAAATTTGGAACCAGTGACGTTTAGGGACATGGGTTTTGAAATGGATTCAGGAAATTGAGATTCACGTCTTGTGGATAGGTGCTAATTGCCAGGTGTGCTTCCACCTTGGCAGGGGAATTTGTGCCAAAACCTCAAGGCAGCTTCTGATATGCGGGTTTGGGTAGGAGCCTGTTGCTGTGTGGGGCAGCCCCATCCCATGAGCAGGGAGGAAAAAAGGCACTGCTGTTTCTACTCCAGGCTAGGGAGCAGACCCCAAATCCTTCCTTCATTTGGGGGGCACAATGAGGGTGTTCTGTGGGTGAGTCTTAGAAGGTCCCTGTAAGGTGCCTTCTTTTTCGACCTGAGCAGTGATGGGGAGAGAGTTTGTACCTGGGCCACTCATTCTGCTTAACTTCAGATTGGAAAATGAAGAGGATGCAGGTGTGAACACAAAGACCATTCCGAGTTAGCTGACCTGGCTCTTTATTAAACCAGCTATTTGCAGAGCTTAACGCAGAGCTTATCCAGAGTTAATCCCAACTGCAAGCTAACATTCCTAGCCACTGGCAAATGGACTGGCTTCCTGGTACCTCCTCCATTCTCCAGAGCTTCCCCTCCTGGAAACCCCTGATCTTCCCTCTAGATTCTCTGCAGGTGTCTACAATAGACACTTTATCATTAGCATGCACACATTCCCCTTTCCATGCTGTAACCCCTTCAGCCTGTCCAGAAACTTGGGCTGGTAGGGGAGAGAAGACACCAGGAAGTAAAGAATGAAGGGCAAAGGTTACTAGAGATGAAGCCTGGTCCTTGGAACAATGGAGCATTGAGAAGGTGCATTAAGGTAGGACAGTAGGTTAGGGCACCAGGTATTGCTTATGTAAGGGGTCTAAACTTAGTGGGTCTTTTTGGTTGGCCATCTCTGGAGGAAACAGGACCTGAAACAGACATAGTCCTAGGGCCAGTGGAGAGAGGCCAACTCAGATCAGCCTGATTGACAAGGTGGGCAGGCCAATGAGGGAGCCAGGAGGGTGGGGGGGAGCGTGGCCCTCTGTGTGAGCTGGAGCTGCATGCCTGGGCAGAGCTGACCAGACCCAAGGAAAAAGGAGCCAGCGGCTGGAAGGCTGGAAGAGGAACACAGAAAGCTGGGCTGAGCTGACCCGACCCATGGCAGCAGAACCAGAGGGGCATCCCAGGGAGCCAAGCGCAGCTGCACTGAGCAGAGTGAAGCAGGAGCTGGGGGCTAGAGCCATCTGAAGCTGGGTGCGGTGAGCAGCTGGGGAGAACCAGGAGGACCTTGAGAGTGTGTGGCTACTGTCAGAGAAAGTGTCTGACTCTCTGCAGTGTAGCCAGGGCCTGGACAATGGACCTGCAATGTGTGACAGACTGTGAACCTTCCCTACACCCCGGAAACACTATTTGTGGTGCCCCCATGCCAGGGGACAGTGTTGGGTGTTTCTCTTTAACCTTTCTCCTCTTTTCTTATTTTTTATTTGATTTTTTGATTGTTGTTCGTTTAATAAATTGTATTGCTTTGCATTGTATGTAATGACCAGTGGGTCAGGGAAGTGCCCAGTGCAGAGTGGGGACACCCTAGCCCCTGCCCTAAGGGACCACAGCAAGATTGGGGGTTGAGCCCCAGGAATCCTGGGCCCAGATTTGTCAGAGTTACAGGGACCCCACCACACAGGAGAGTAGGAGGGGAGCCCTCAAGGTCAGGTGGGCCTTTGGGTAAAGGGAGTGGAAGCAGGGACTCAGATCCTTTTGCTAGCCAACTCTACCGGGGTAGTGTATAAACAAGGAAAGTTCCCCATAATAGCGGATCCATTCCGCCGCTTACACTTAGGGATGGAGACCAGGATTATTTTTGCAAGTGCAGTCAGTTTGGGGGGCTCACATCAAACCCTGATTTTGAGCCATTGTCTCTGTAACTCGGTGCGAGTAGTAGCCGAGACTGGATTAGCAGGGAGGGCTGAAGAGCAGAACGGAGGTGCATCGGCAGAGCTTTGAAGCAGGAGCTTGCCCAGTAGCTGGCATGCTTTGACTGGTTCATGGCAGCCCTGCTAGTCCCTTGCTTTCGAGTTCTCACCCGAATGCAGTGATTGAGAGCGAAAGCTGAGCTCTCTCATTTCGATCACAGTTAATCCAGTTTGATCAGACACTGAGCGGTTTCTGATCAGCCCTCCTTTCTTTTGTGGGCTCTAAAGACTGTGCAACCGAAATACTTGGCCAAGAGCAACAAAAACATAGCAGCGAGGCACCCGCGCTGATCATGAAAGGGGGGAAGAGAGAGCCGCAACAGGGAAGAGAAAGAGGGAACGAAACAAATCAGCGAAACAACGGGGGGGCAAAAGACAATGATTGAACAGGTGAGACGTGTGCAGAGAGATTAAGTCCTCTCCATTACTCATTTCTCAAGCAGAAAAAAAGTCCCAGCCAAGAAGAAGCCTTATTGAGCATAGGCCGCATAGTCCAGGCAGCGCTGAAGGGGATAGAGATGTAGCCCCAGGGGGCGGGCACTTTAGAACATGTGGGATGCCCCTCCAGCTGCTGCAAAGCATTGGCACCCGGGGGAGGCTTCTCTCTCCTTCTGAACCCCACCTACCACGACGCCCCATGTTCCAAATTCAGCGTTTTCCCCACAGCGCCTCCCAAGCCCGCTGCCTCTGCCAGGCCTACAGTGCCTCCCCTTCATGCTCTCCTGCCTCCAGCAGCAGCCGCCTTGGAGACGCGCGCTGCTCTGCAGGCTGGCCAGAGCAGGCGCTTGCTGAGCTGGACTCCTCCCCTTGGGACTCAAGAGCATCGTCCTGCATAACTCATCACTGCGGCATTAGGGACAAGTGCAGGGGCGGGGATGGCAACCCACATAACCCCCCCGATCCTGCCCCATTGAATCATCACAGTGATGCCCATGTGGGGTTCAGCTGTGCAGTGGCCTCTTCTGGGAGTAGCTGCGTTGATTTCAGCCGTGCTGGACACTGGCATGGCTGTGGATCTGGGCCCCGACTTGGCCCTGGCCTCATGCCCAGACCCTCCCTTGTATAAAATGTGATGTAAACATAATGCGGGTAGAATGGCACTTGGCAGCCCTCGCAGCCTGCGGGAGCATGGAGCTGATGGGAGTGTTGCCAAGTGAGACAGCAGGAGCTGCGTGGATGGCGAAGAGCAGTCAAGAGGAAGGATGGTTTGTTGATTAATGCATTCCCGGGGGTTGGCATTGTCAAAGGAGCCTAAGGGGGTTGTGATGCCCACGTCCCACTAAACTTCAGTGGGAGTTGAGCACTCGCTCCCTTAGGCTCCTTCGAAAAGCCCAGCCCATCTAGTTAAAGGTATTAACTGTGCTCGGGGGTGCTCAAAGTTTTATTTGCAGGATAGGCCCCGTCTTAATGGGAAGAGAGAGAGAGTCATTTGAATCTTGTCCCCCCTCCCTTCCAGTTACAGGTGTGGAGGTGCTTCTTCCACTCCCCTTTGCCATTGCACAGGATCGTGTTCTCCAGGATCCCTCTGGAAATGTCAGCAATTGCTTACTTGGAGAAGTAGCATCAGAAAAATATTTATTGGATCGATGCCAGCATCACATGAACAGCTGTGTTATTCAACCCTGGCTGGAAAATTCTGCACTGAGAGACCCAATGAGTCCTGTACCCCTTGCGTTGACCAGATTTAAGCTTGGGAGAATTCTATTTTTAAAAAAAAATAATTTTGATGGATAATATTGGTTTATTTTAAGGACTTTTTTTCAATTTTCATTTATTTTAAATTTTCCCAGTCACACAAAAGGTATGGGTTTTACACATTTTTCTTAGTGTATCAGTTTAAATTTTCTCAGTTGCTGGAGATTATAGGGAGTGTCAAACAATAGTTATATAATGAGAGAAGATGTTGGGATTCAAGAAGTTAAAGCTTTATGGCCATTAAAACACAAGCTGTCAGCATCGCATGTCAAAATATACAAAGTAAATATCCTCAGATCAAACAAGTTCTCAAGCAGCATTTTTCTTACTTTGCCTATCTGTAAATTTCAATTATTATCGATGGAGATTTTTTTTCTGTTGGTTTGTGAGTGAGCGTGTGGTGAAATAGATGTTTACCCACATTTACTGATAAAAATCTAAGACTTCCAATCTTCCCCATCATCAGGGCCCATTGACTGTGTAGCGTGGGGGAGTCTGCATTGCAGCTGCCCAGTCTAATGTTGGTCTGTAGCTAAACAGGAGTCCAGGCTACGAGGTTGTCGATCTGGCACCTTTCACCAGCACTAAATTCACTCAGGAAAAAGAAGACTCGCTTTTATAATAGTTTTCTTTTCCTGTGTCTGTACGGAACAATACCGTGCCCTCCTCTTTTGTTCGCCATCTGATGCACTCCTGAGAAAGAAGAATAAAGCCCATCTGCAGGAGTATTGAAAGGCTCATAGACTGCGGCATATTCAAGTGTCAATGAGACATGCAAGAATATACGCATTTAGTTCTAAAGCTTTGTGTTATTCAAGCCAATCCAATCTATGCGCTGAATGGTGTTATCCAGTTCTAACCGTCTTGAGAAAAATCATGTCCTGGTAGAAAAATTAGACAGAGACGTACAATCCTGCAATCAGAATTTTGTTGTTGTTGCTAAAATAACTTCAGATAAGAAATTAAGGTGCTCACGTAATAGAACTGTAATTACCTGCAAAGAAAATTATTAGGATTGTCTTCCTCAGAGCAACAATTTTGCACTATTTAGATTCTCCTGCCTTTATCACCCTGGACTGCATTCACGAAGGTGTCCATATCTCCAGCTCTGAGTTAATCTCTCTCAGACAGGTGGTGTTGGCAGCGGGTTGGGCCAATGTGGTATCTCTTCAAAGTCCATTGAAGTCAACTCCAGCTTCTTCTACCAGCATCCAAAAGGCAGATATACCGCCATGGAGAAATCTACCAACAGAAGGGGTCACTGCTATGCTGCTATTTCTCTTCAGTGCTGGCGAGACAAGTGTTCCAAAGACTGGGTTGTTCATGTAGGAAAGTGGAGAAGACAGGCAGGCATCCATGGAGCACGCTACAACAGGAGGAGACCGTGATTCCTCTGTTCAGGTTGGTGATCCTGGAAACCACCCACCTTCCAAGTGTTTCAGCAAGTCTGGGAGCATTGGGTTAGCCAGTGACTCCATCTTGTCCTTGGTACAGGAGGGGATCATTAGTGACATGTCACCACAGTGAGCATTTGACCATAAAGCCACAAACTTTACTCAACAATTGTCAGAGATTGAGCCCATCTTTCTGCAAAGGAAGGAATGATACTTGTGGCACATTTTTGACCAAGCCACTTTTAATATCCCAAGCGAGAGTTCTGTTCAGCTTGCATTTTCCTTCTTGGTGGTCTTCTTTTAGCTGCTTCTGCCAACCTAAATAAATCTGCTCCTTGTTTGTTTTGCTCTTAATCTGTGTGCTGCTATCATGTCCTCCCTTATTGTCATTTAGCCAAGCTACACCTGTCTAACTCTTTTTAAATCTTTCCCCCTAAATCAGTCCCTCCTGTCCCTTGTTATTTTTTCCTGCTGTTCGCTGAATTCCCTCCAACTTGTCAATATCTCTCTGCAAAGAAATGGATGCAGTATTCCAGGTGCAATCATTCCACAGCTGTAGACCATGAAGTCCCTTGATCCCTATGCCTCTGTCAACACAGACCACAATTGCATGGGGCTTTTTGTATTTTTGACCTGACGGTCTCTTTCCAACTGTGATGGATGGCGACGTATTTTAACTGGTGTTCTCCTTTGAACACGTATCACCATGGACCCTGCTGTGGGTGTGCATTCACCTTATGCATGGGAGACTGGATATGTGTGAATAGCACCGTCCATTGGTGTTCTGCTTGCACCCTTTGCTTCCATGCGAGGGCTGAATAGGGGAGCAGCAGATGGTGATGTACACGTCTGTTCAACAGTACGGACTTGCAGTGTTAGGCCCCATGTTGACATTTACACAGGTGCCAGACTTTGTTTCGGGCCCCTCCAACTCTGGCTCAGGTCAGTTTGTTCCCCAGCAAGACGATGAGTGGACAAGAAGGTTTCAGTACCATCATATTGACCTGTGTGGCATTCCTACCTGTCCTCTGGAACTCAATAGTGCAAATTGTCACAAGCAACATGACAGCCATGCATTGCATATGCAAACAAGAGGGCCCGGACTCCTTTTTCCTCTGCATGGAGCCCATCAAGCTCTGATACTATCAGACTGGGATAGCCTTCACAGGGAGCCAGAAACAGTATGGCAGATTTCCTGAGCAGACAGTTTGTGACCAACCTTGAATAGTCTTTGCACAGATCTGTCGTAAGACTGATATCCTGCCATTGTGGACCCCCCAATAGAATTGTTTGCCCCCAAGGACAGCACCAAATATAAGCACTTTTGCTTTGGGAGAGGACAGAGCCCAGGATTGTTACTGGATTCCTTCCTTCTACAGTGGAGCAGAGGTCTGCTGTATGCCTTTCTGTTGATTCCAGGGGTGATCTTCAAGATCTGGAGGGACAAGGTCACAGTCATTCTTGTTGCCTTGCTGAGGCAGTTCTGTGTGACAAACCTTTTACAGACGTCACTTAGTCTCCACTCTCACTCCCAGCCACCTCGATCTGATCTCGCAGCACCACAGCCAGATGCTCCTTCGAGACCAACACAGCTCTTGCCTGGTTCGGCACCAGGGATAGGAACTGCTTTCTACGAGTCCAGGAAATCCTGGACTATAGCAGGCAAGTATCTATCAGGAGGATGCATCCGTCTAAATGGAAGAAGTTCTTGATATGGGCCACCCAGCAGGGTCTGAACCTGCTTCAAGCCTTGATACTGAAGAGCCCAAACAACTTATTGCACTTTAAAACAGGTTGGCCTTCTGTTCAGCTCTGATACAATCCACTGAGCTGTCCAAAGCTGGGAGTTTTCAGCTTAGAAGAGAGACTATTAAGGGGGTCTGTAAAATCATGAATGGTGTGGAGAAGGTGAATAGGGGAGTGTTATTTACTTCTTCACACATAATACAAGAACCAGGGGGCACCTGATGAAATTAAGAGGCAGCAGGTTAAAAACAAATATAAGGAAGTACTTCTTCACACAAGGCACAGTCAACTTGTGAAACCTGTTGCCAGGAGATGTTGTGAAGGCCAAAACTATAACTGGGTTCAAAAAAGAACTAGATAAGTTCATGGAGGATAGGCCCAACAATGGCTATTAGCCAAGACGGTCAGGGACACAACCCCATGCTCTAAGTGTCCCTAAACTCCAACTTCCAGAAGCTGGGGTTGGACAACGGGCTGGATCACTCGATATTACCCTGTTCTGTTCATTCCCTCTGAAGCATCCAGCACTGGCCATGGGATGCTCTTATGAGCCGAGTACCCCCATCTGACAACTCCGTAAGAGCATGTCGGTGCCGTGACCTCGCCTCACGTTCATTCTTAAGGTAAATGCAGAATTTCATCTGAACCAATTGATAAGCCAGCCTGTCTTCTTCCTGAAACCACAGCTGGTGCTGGGAGAAAAGAAACTCTACACACTAGATGTGTCCAGGACTTTGCTTTATTATATTGACAGGACCCAACTATTGAAGCTATCCCCTGCTCTGTCTGCAGCTATAGCCAGGTATTCTAAAGATCAGGCCGTCTCTTCACAAAGGCTATTGAAACGGACAACGCGATGCAGCTCGTGTTACCAGCTTGGTGATGTAGCTTTACTGCCGAAAACCAGGTCTCACTCCACCATCTAGTATCATCTTTCTCTTGCTTCAGGAATGTGCTAAGATCAGAAATCTGGAGGTTGGCAACATGGAGTAACCTGCTCACTTTTGTCAAGCAGTGTGCTTAGGAGTTAGCAGCTGTGTCAGAGGCCAAGGTTGGAAGACCAGTACTCCCTGCATGGTTCAACTCACACAGCTGGTACTCCTTATTCCCCCCCATCCAGGAGGGAGGCTGCTCGCCAGTCGTCTGCTGTGGGATCCATAGTGACACGTAGAGGAAGGAGAAAGAACTTTTCCTTATCCTACAGTAACTGTGGTTCTTCAAGTTGCGTTGTCAGCGTAGCCTGCATCCCTGCTTTCCGAGTCCTCACCTCCCATGGGCTTCAAATTGCAAGGGTACTGAGGGGGGTCTGGGTCACTCTGCCTTTAATGCCTGTACATGAGAGCACAAGGAGACACGGGACGTATGCTAGTCAACTAAATCCAATTTCACATGCATGAGGTACATGCTCACTTATAAAGGAAACTTGGCTAGCTACAATGTCACAAAGGACCACACGTGCTGTGTGTCTGTAACCATTCTTTAATGAACAGTCTGATTTTCATGTTGTTTCTGTGGCTTATCCAGAGGTTGATAGACCCAGCGTTGGAATCCTGCGGCCAGCCCCAGCCCTGGCTTTCTTGTGTAGTTGCATAGACAGTGTTCACAGGAAGCATTCACTCCTCCAGCCTCCTTAAAAACAGATGAAATACAACTCCATTTTCCCGAAAGTTTTCATAGACCTCTGCAGCCTCTGGGAAAACAAGTTGTGCAGTGCTATTGGGGGACGTGGCTCAACTTCCACTGGGCAAGAGATTTAAACCAGCTTCCTCCATCACTTATGTGCTCTCTCTCCTCTTGGGGGGGTAACCAGGTGTTCCACAAGAGGAGACATTACGAGGTGAATATGATGATGTAAGTTTCTCCAGGAGTTAGCTACATGGTGCTAAAGCTTATGTATGTACTCGATAAGTTCAAGAATAAGAGGGCACCTAAGGTAATTAAACAAAGTCAGTGGGGTTCCAAGCAGGTGCTTGGGTTTGCCTGCTCAGCGCTACTTGCAAAATCAGAAGAACAGGATCAACATGTCAGTGCTGGGGTGGGATACAGCCAAAGGAAACCCAGAATCCTGCAGGACCTGGTGTTGCTAGGGTGACCAGATAGCAAGTGTGAAAAACTGAGACTGGGGGGTGGGATAGGTGCCTATTTAAGAAAAAGACCCAAATATCAGGACTCTCCCCATAAAATTGGGACATATGGTCACCCTGTGTGTTGCTGATGCAGTAGGTGGGACCGTCCCCTGAGTTTTGGTGCCCAACCAATACCCCAGGATGGTGGTAGGGGGCAGGGTGACAGAGGACAGGGAATCGAGAACTCTCCAGACCCCTTTTGGAAGTTGGAGTGTTTGCTGTAATGTCCTGGCCCAGCTCCAGTTCAGGTCATTGCCTCCTGCCTTGCCGAATTCCCCCTTCAGATTCAATTAACTAAGCAATTCTTCTCCACTTCCTGTCAGGGCTGGTGATGGGGGCCCCCTGTGAAGCTAAATCATCATATCTGCAGACTCACTGGGGGTAACTCATGCGAGTGTTACAGTCATTTAATCTCTAGAAATGGAAATAAATCACACTAAAGCCGAGGTTTTCAAACTGTGGCGCACGACCCGTAGGGAATGCGGAGGAACGTGCGGGCGGGAGGAGGCGCGAGTGGTGATGCCAGGCAGCTCGGGTGTCTGCCCTGGGCCCAGCAAGTCCAACGCCGGCCGTCTCCTGCCCTGAATTGTTGCCTAGTGTCGCTGTGCTCTGTTGAGCAGCAGCTCTAGCTATGACTGCATTCCATTGACCAGTTAAGCAATGCCAGCGCGCGTACAGAGTATAATTCTGGTCTTTCACCAGATTTATGCTGACGTATCTCCAGGGGAGTCACTCCCGATATTCGCGCATGGATGTGAGATCAGACCCAGGCCCTGAATCTGCAGAGCGCTCCGGTGTGTACGGCGCTGTACAAATGTGGTATGTTATATGAATTTCATTTTCTTTTCTCCTTCCAGGCCTTGGCCATACACAATATTCCAGCGTGGATTTGACTTGGTGCTGGGAGAGCAGCCTTCTGATAAGATCTTTAGGTAAGGTGTGGCTGCCCCGCCAGCCTCCCCAGTTACCTTAGCCCTCTGCTGCCAACCAAACAGCCCCTCCTCGTATCCCATAGGCACAAACAGAGCAATGGGCCTCAAATGTTTGTCAATAAATACACTCCCCAGTTGCCATGGATCATGGGACCTCTCTCGTGGGTGTCAAACAGAGGGATCTGATTGGCCAAGTCTGGATAGAGCATTGGGCCCGCGGTAACTGGACGGGTGGGTCTCCTTCAGGCACTTCATACAAACCCTACTGCAGTGGAAGAAGCGAGTCATTGCAGGGCTGTCTGCATGTATCTGCTGGCTGTGAAGGCAGCTGGGCTTTGATCTTGCGTGCATGTGCTTATGGGGGTGTGTGTACATGCACGAAACTGCACGGCTGCTCGTGTGCTGTTCCCTGTCCCCATTTGTGGTCCTTTCTATGCCCCCACAGTGCAGTCTCCTGCTTCCCCACTGTGTGGTTGGACCTGTGTTTTCTCCTGTCCTCACAATCTCCCACCGTCCCATTTTCCCCATTCTTGGCCTGCTTTCCCATTTCTGTCCACAGGTGGTGTGGTGTGGAGTTCTCAGTGGGAACACGCCATTTCCACTGTGAACGCAGGGCATTTCCCAGTTACATCTTACTAAGGGCCAGACCTAGTTACTTGGTTTAGCCTTTACTCAGGCCAAGCTCTGACAGAAGTTGAGCAGAGACTGACTAATACCTCAGGCCAAATGCTGAAGTCCTCACTGAGTGAGGACTGGGTGAAGACCCCAGGTTTTGTCCTAATAGAGACAAGGCCCCTAGGTTCTCCATGGCCTCAGGAAGGCCTCATATCTCTTCCCTGGCCACCTCTCCCTCTCCAACCCCTTCTGAGGCATTAATGGGGTAGTGTGTCAGTGAGTGTTTCCGGAGAGGGAAGACCGGAGTGGGGAAGAGGCAGAGAAGGCAGGGGAGTCTCGTTTCCTGTGGAGGATGAGATGGAAAGCCAAGGCTCTGAGCACTTGGAAGTGGCGACATTTCTGATGGCTGAGACTTAGGTTCCATATCCAACTCCGCCACGTAATCACTCTGTGATCTTGGGCAAATCACTTAATCGCAGTGGCCTCAGTTTCTGAGTTTGCAAGAAGGGAATAATAACACAGAGCTTTGGAAAGCACCTGGAATTAAAAAATACTATAGATGTGATGTGATTATTAATCCTCTCTTAATTGTCTGTATTTCTTCTTTCCCACTCCTCCTCTTTTCCCCCAGTCTTTCATGTACATCTCTTCAAAGGGGGGAGAGGTTTATAAATTCTGAGCTGGTACGTACTGATGAGCGCGTCTGAAGGCTGGCGAGCTTGGAGCAGCCAGAGCAGTGATGAAGCAAAGCAATTATGTCATGTGTGTGCGCTCCAGCAGAATCAGAGGTGCCAGAGACTGCTGGGACCTCATTAATTGAGTAGTTCGCTCCCCAAGGACCCTCCATGGTGCCTCTGAACTCCGTAAATATTCATCGATCTGGGGCGCATTGCTTTCAGCAGCTCCATGTGCTGTTGCATTCCTGACTTGCCACTGGGAGCAGGCGTTGAGTGCAGCGGTTTGTTTCCACCGTGAGAATGGGGAAGGCATGGAACAAACATGCAGCACAAATTCCTGCTTGCAGACCGTATGCCTCTGGTGCTGCGTCATCGGCTTCCCCCACCCCAAGTCACCCTTTATGTCGTAGGGGCTGGGACAGGGCTACAGAGTTCTCTGTGCTCTGCCAGTGCAAGCAAGCCACTGGCTTCTATTCTCGGTGGGTCCTCGCAACTTTCCTGCATTCTGATTACCGGGGCATGCCCTTTCGAATGTAAGCAAGCTAGGATGGCTCTGCCTCATAAGCTTCCACCAAATCCAGCGCATCAGTGCCCGCCCGGGGTTGAGTTAACAGCGCTCTGATTTTTCCACTTCCTTGTGAAGACACATTTCCGTCACCAAAGAGAAAAACCACCACAGTTGCCACTAACTCCACTGAACCACGTGCAGGCAATGTCTGGAGAGAGCCTGTGAGCTGTGGATCTAGGTGATCTAGCCAGGGCACGTTCAAGTCATGCTCGTGGGGTGCACCGCTCGGGCTTCACTTGTCCTGTGAGTGAGCAGAGGATGTCAGTCTCCAGGCCTGTGAATGCAGCATCCTTAACACCAGCAATAGGAGAACGAAAGAAAGTGAAAAGACTCTTTTCTCCATAGCGGCTGGATCTGTAACTATCTCAGTGGCGCCTGATGAGGGCCCATGGCTGGCTGGATAAATACATTAAGGATTGTGAGGTGCTTGGCTAATACAGGCGTGGAGGCCCTGGATAGATACCCAGAACTATCAGAGCACCCCAGAGCCTCCGTCCCTCCTTCCCACGTGCCGGCTCAGTAGCTGTCTGCTTCAGTTGCATAACGACCTGCTTATGGGTGCGGAGGGGCTCTTCGGGGAGACTTACCCGCTGTTCTCTTCCAGGGGATAGGGTAGGCAGGAGGCCTGTCTGCTTGCTGTGTCGGGCAGCAGTGGCACTTGCACCTGGCTTCCTATGTGTGCCCCTCCCCTTGTCCCCTCGGGCGGCTCATACTCAGGTGGGAACTGTTCTCCTTCCCCAGTGAATGTTTCTAACCCCTGTCTGGCAGGTTCACCTACACACTGGGGGAAGGGATGTGGCTGCCTCTGAGTAAGAGCTTTGTGATCCCGCCAGCTGAACTGGCCATCAACCCCTCAGCCAAGTGCAAAACGGACATGACGGTGATGGAGGATGCGGTGGAGGTCAGGTGTGTGCGTCTGTGGGGCGGTCGTAGCGGGTAGGCTGGAGGCCCGGGGGCCCCAGTGTTGGGGGAAGGGGATCACACCCACAAGGCAGGGTCTGAAGTTGGAGGAACCATAGAGATAACAACCAAAGCTTGACTATTGTTACAGTCCTTCAGTGCTGTGTCACCGGATGTTTTCCTGGTGGATGTTCATTCCCATGTAGATGGGAAATCAGGATATAGAGCAGTGGTCCCTAAACTTTTTACCCCACACCCCGCCCTTACTCCTGTCTATGCCTCCCCCTGAGCTGGGGCTGGGAGTAGGGCCACGGTCTGGGCCGGAGGCTGGGGCTGGGAGGCGGGTCCAGAGTGGAGCTGGGTGGCACTCCCTCCCTACCTCTCCTCCCCCCCCTCCCCCCCTGTGCCCCCCGAACGTTCCTCTGTGCAACCCTAGGGGACGTGTCCCACACGGGGCCACTGATATAGAATCTTAACCCAATGCCCAGTGAAGTAACACAAGAGTTTCTCTTCTGACCCCAGTGGGCTTTGGATGAAGCTCCCACTGTGTACACTGGGCAACCCTTCAGGTGCACGTTTCCTGGGCAGAGTTTAGTACATCATTCGCCATGTGTCCTTCTGCGTGCCTTGATTATTAATGATTATTAAGTCATTCAGAATGTACCTGTTGGTCTCACTAGTGTCGGCTCGTAGAACTAAAGCAGTTATTACCACTGTGTGCACAGCATGCACTCTCCATGTGCCAGTGGAGCGTGAGGAGTCCAACTGCCTGCTGTGTGTGTTTTGCACTTGTGATCCGAGCGGTTTTGTACAAAAATATGGCCACACAACTGTGTATCCCCGTAGGTGCTAATGCGTGTGATTGGATGTGAGAGTGTGTCTCATGGTGTCTGCACTCGCTAGCACTTTAGATTGAAATGGAGTTAAATCTATTTATGCTCTGGGACCTGAATTTCTTATTGTGTCCCTCCTCCTCTCCTGTTCTCCTTGCAGGGAAGAACTGATGACTTCGTCTTCCTTTGATAGCCTGGAGGTTCTACTAGACTCCTTTGGACCGGTTCGGGACTGCTCCAGGGACAACGGAGGCTGCAGCAAGAATTTCCGCTGCATTTCGGACCGCAAGTTGGACTCCTCTGGTTGTGTGGTGCGTCCATTCTGGGTGTCAGAGCCCAAAGCTTGTCTGGTCTCCTGTGTGTGATAGGAAACGTGTGGGAGAGCGGTTAAGAGCTTCCCATAATGCCTTGGGGGGGATCAAGCAAACACATCACTTAACAAGGTGCTGCTTTTCAGAAGGTACCGAAAAAGCAGGCAAAGAGGCTGCATTACAGCTTTACTGTAGCTCTCCAAACAGCATCTATCTTACTCCTCAGTAGCTTCTCCTGGCTTCTTCCCACCCACAGTTCTCCAGCCCAAGACAATGAGGCAGGCTCCAGGGGGAGTCCTGAGTCATGAGTTCTGCTAACACAGCCAAATGAGCTAGGATAAAAGTTACCTAGGGAGCAGCCAGCCCTCTCTAGCTGCAGATGTTCACGCCCCTTGTTCCTCTGGAAGCAGTAGGAGAGATGCTGGCTGGCACTGTTGTAACAACTGCTGTGTAGTCCCTTGCCAGGTATTGACATTTTGGCGAAGAGGCAGGATGCGCTTACAGCCTCAGTGCTGGTGACCAGCGTGGCGTAGCGGCTGTTCAGGAGAGAAGTGCACTTTGCCCTGGGAAGAAACCCAGTGAGGTCACCTAGCGGCCACGCAGGCAAAGGCCCCCCTCTACCCCACGTTCTGGGGAGCCACTCGGGGAGCTGTAGAGAGCTCCATGGCACTGAATTTTTGGTGTGAGCGGTAGTCATTTCTATGGGACAAGAGGTGCTTGTAACCGCTGGGCTTTCAGGATGTGCAGTGTGAAATGGGAACAGGCGTCTTCCTAGTATTGCACCAGCTTCAGAATGAGTTGGTTCAAAGCCGTAGTGAATTAAAGCCAGTAAAATTCTTCCCCCTCTAACCCACTTCGGTTGGGCTTTGCCAGCCAGCAAGGAGTCAAATCAATCAGGAGCATGCAGTCCCCCTGCCTGCTGGAGAGCACATCTGATGGAACAGCTGGGCAGCCAGAGAGCAGGGGGGATGGGTGAGGGGATGGATCCCCCGTTGTGCAATTTGCCTGTTTGCCATCATCCTGAACATCTGGGTTCGCACAGCAAGCGGTGGCTTCATAAAACCGCCTAAAGTGCCATCCTGTCCCAGTGCTCTAACTGGTGCAGGGGTTGGGGGGGTGTGGGGGTAGGAGGGAAGTCTAGCAAGCCTGCAGCATGCCATTTGTTTTGCAAATTGCTGAATTAGTGTCAGCCTGTTGTGTGATCTTCAATCAGGGTCATCGGAAGGGAAAACCATGCTGAAGTGGCCCACCTGCTGCGAGCTTATCCCCCCGGGCTGTTGTGCTGTGCCAGCAGACTCTCGGCGAGGGGGAGGGCAGCAAAATGGGGGAATGCTGATGGGGAGGTCTCTAGCACTTTGTTCTTTGTTTCGAGGGGCTTCCGCGCTCGGGGAGAACTTTCAAGTGTGCTCTCCGTCACTGCGAAGCCCTTTCTCCTTCTGTGAATTGCCTTAGCCCAAGAGCTATAGCACGCTGACTGTCCGTCCATCCATGGGATGAGTCGGCCCACAGTTCTAGTTGAGCCCCATATCCAGCTCATTTTGCGCATCTCTCACGTGATAGTCAGCACCCCTCGCCACTCCCTTCAAACTGCCATTCTTCCCCCACATGGAGCCGCTCTCCCTGTGTCCTGTCCTGCAGCATCCCCAGCACTGGGCTGCTACACAGCTTTGCCAATGCAGATCAGTCGTGCTGTTCTACTCCTGGGCTCCTCTGCGACTCCATCTATGCACCTTAGCCCTGAGCCCTGGCCCCTACTGCTCTTCCAGGCCTGGACTTATGTCTACGCCGCTCTGCCAGTGCAGCTCAGTCCTGACCTGCCGCGCCCTCCCCTCTGGTCCAGTCCGAATGTGCAGTCTAACTGAGTCTTGATGAAAATTGGCACCGTGCGAGGCACAGATGGGAGATGCAAATGGGTGTGTTATTGTAAGGTCAATGCTGCCTTCTTGAAATACAGCCAGTGGAGGTGAGAACATCTGGTATAGGTTTCAGATGCTATTTCCTCGCTATGTGCTAACAGCTAGGCGAAAGCTTGTTTTGGTCCCTGTATCCAGAACCTGGTCATTCTCTTATGCCAGTGCCCAGAGGGACTCAGCCCTACGAAGGATGGCACTGGCTGCTATGACCGCCACGTTGGCGTGGACTGTTCAGATGGGTTCAATGGCGGCTGCGAGCAGCTGTGTCTCCAGCAGATGGTGCCTCTGCCAGAAGATCCCTCTCTGTACAACATCCTCATGTTCTGCGGGTGAGTGACCCAGCCCATTCCACTTTCATCTAGGAGACAGTTGGGTCGGGGTTTGGGGGAACCTTACATGTTCATGGTAGCCCCCAAGACAGGAAAGAAACATACTGCATGGTGTCTTGAGCTGGTTCTAGAGAAAGCTGTGGGCACCTAGCATTTCTAGTGTTGCCCAGATGTTAGCGGGCGGGGTTCATATTTTACACAGACAGCTGCATGACACGTGGAAGAGGTCCCAGGTTATGGAGGCGCATCAAAGCGCTGGTTCCTCCTTCCCAGACAGGCATGTACGTTAGCGAGAGAACCTCCCTGCCAGCCCCCAGGACTCTGTGTATTCCTTCCTTCAGGAGGGCAGACAGGTGCGCGTTTATGAGCTTAACACCACCAGCTGTGAAATCAAAGCATTGTTTCCTCTGGGGATTTTCTGCACTGTAACCGCTTCATAAGCAAATTAAATGGAACGGCTCTGTGTTTGCCAGGGAGGCAGATCTGCCCAGAGACGGTGCTTGGGAGGTAATGGAGCACAGACTGAGTATTGGGAATAATTTCCTGACAGACTGCGCTATCGGGTCATAGAATAACCTGTCAAGGGAAACAGTGGAAGTGCTATCACCTGAGCCATTTAAAACTGGACTGAACAATCTTCCATTCGTGCCTTGAAGATGATAGGGTAACTGTCTGTACTGGGAGCCTTCCACGGCTAATGCTTATAACTCAATGGCTTGTATGCTACCCTGGGGCTGTTCCAGTTGGCCATAGAGAGGGGCATTTCTGTCTTTGCGTTGAGGTTCCTCCCTGCCTCCACCACTGGACATATTGGCTCAGTCGCCTGTTGTAATGGCTCGCTCTGGGTCTTCCCCCATGGCAGGTGCATTGAGGATTACAAACTCGGAGTGGACGCCCGGTCATGCCAGCTGATCTCAGAGTCCTGTCCAAAGGGAGGCAACTGCGGGGAGAGCCGGGAGCTGCCTGTGAATCAGACTCTGTTCGGGGAAATATTCTATGGGTACAACAACCACTCCAGGGAGGTGGCAGCTGGACAGGTGCTGAAAGGGACCTTCAGGTGAAGACCATGTTCCCTGTTTTCATCAGGCAGGCGCCACCACTGTGCTTGTCTGAAAACTCTTCACGCCCCTGGGAAGCCCTGGTCTGTAACACAGTCCCAGGTCCTGAGTCTCTTGTTTCCATAGAGGCCAGGGCTTTTCCAAGAGGGGTTGAGGAAATGGGGGATACATGCCCTTCAAAGTTGTTAACTTATGGGCTTCTGGGGTGGCTTTATGTTTTCTCTTTGCTGTTTACAGTTGCTGCTTTAAATGCAGCCTGGTCGGTGTGGTTGAAAGTCCATCCTATCTACGTTGAAGTGAGTCGTTGGTCACAGTCCAGTTCTTAATTGCCAGGGCGCCCAGATCCTCAGAGGTATTTAGGCACCTTGCACCTAATAACTTAGAGGATCTGTGCCCACCGTCACAAGCCCCTCAGCCGCTGATTTGCAGGAAGCTAGACTTTAAATAGACACAGGAGCGTGAGCAGTTTGTTAAGCCGAGGTGCATTGCCGCTGCCGTGTGTGGTGGGAAGGTTGATCCAGTGATCATGCAGCGTTGTGCTATTTCGCATAGCGGAGATGCCTTTAATACAGCAGACAAAGGTGTAACAAGAACCAGTGGCTGGGCCCTGAAGTTAGACAAATCCAGGGCAGATAAGGGGCATGTTTTTAACTACTGGAACAGATTGGAAGGTGGTGGACTGTCTGTCACTTCAGGTCTTTAATCAAAATTCAGTGTCTTTGTAAAAGAGATGCTTTCACTCTGCCAGAAGCTAGGGGTTTGATCCAGGGATCATTGACCTGCAGCCTGTGCTATGCGGGAGATCAGGCTAGATGAGCACAGAGGTCCCTCCTGGCCTTAAAACCTATGCCTGTATCATTTGTCCTCATTCTTCAGGGCTGCCAATCCAGCCTCTTTAATTACAGACACACACGCAAGCGTTAACTCTCTGGAATTTGCAGGCAGAACAACTTTGCCCGGGGCTTGGAGCAGCAGCTTCCAGATGGCCTGGTGGTGGCCACTGTCCCGCTGGAGAATCAGTGCCAGGAGCAGATCTCTGAGCCCACGCCCGACCCAGGCTTCCTGACTGGTGAGTGATTCCAGCCAGACTTTTGCCCTCTCCTCCCAGGCTCAACTTGTGGAAGAGCGTTTTTAGTGCCTGCAAAACGGCAGAGAGAGGGAACCTTTCACGGTCTGGCTTCAGCAGAGAAAAGCCTCCCTGGCCAATCAAAAATCAGATGAGGCCCAAGCCTGGGAGACCTCAGATGCCCTGGCTGCCCCACTCACCTGTGGGCATTCTTGACCTATGCCTTTTCCCTCCCCTGCCTTCTGGGGGATCACCAAATGGTCACTGGTTGACTAGCAGGACATCCCAGCCAACCAGCCGCCTGGCATGGCAGTATAGCTCCATGAATGCTAGAAGGCACTCGTTGTTAGCCATTGTTCGTATTGTAGGATCGCCTAGTAGCCCAGTCACAATCGGGGCCCTCGACAAATATGTTATGAGACAGTCGCTGCCCCAAAGAGCTTACAGTGTAAATAGACACTGGGGAAGCTACGGCACAAAGAGGTAAAGTGACTTTCCTCAGGTCACACTGGGTAGAACCAGGACTAGAACCGGGTCTTTTGAGTTCCAGCCTACTTGGTTCTTTCCGACCTGTGCATCCACCCAGTAATAAATGCAGGTCAAACACTTCCCTCATTTACACCTCTGCCTCCCCCCTGACCTCAAACTGCATTTCACTTTTCACCCCTGCTGCCGCCAAGGTAGTTACACAGGTGTAATTACGGCCACAACATTGCACAAGCCGCTTTGTAATTGGAATGTAGTTAACAGTTCTGTTGATGCGGCGCAAGCTGGAAAATAATCCCATTCATTCTCCCAGAGCTGAGCTGGCTCTTCTCAGCTGCCCATGGTAAAACGCAGTAAAATCTTATGTTTTTCACTGAAGTCAGCAGGTCCCAGCATTGCTTGGGATACACATGTGGGGGCAAAGGTGCTGAGTAAGAAGGGGCCAGTTTTGCATAACCACTTTTCAGAGGAGACCCCCCACATTCAAGTCATCAGTAACAGCAAGCACTGAAGTAAGAGGAATTTAAAGGCCCAAAAATGTCTCCTTTTCCCCAGCTCCGCTTATTATCACTTGGGAAATGCAGCTTTACTCTCCTTGCACAGTCCTGCTGGTTAGCGCCTTGGGAGAACCCTTGACATGGACTAGTTTGTTACTTGCTTTGCCTGTTCACCACCCTGTCGGTGCTATTGTCTCATCTTTCATGAGCATTAAATGGAGCAAGGTTGCTAAACAAAGTGGGTGGGTAGGACACAGTGTGTCCTTTTTGTGTAGCATAATGCATTGACTGGTCCATCTGTCATCTGCTCAGCCGGCAGACGCTTTCTCGGTTCTGACCCACAGCACTGCCTGCTGTTCCGGAGCTGAACTGCACACACGGTCCTGCTATACCGCCTGGATCTTATCCAGAAACACCCTTTGTTTTTCCAGTTCTGGGCTCCCTACACAGCTCTGCTGCCTCACTTCAGTTCTGACCTTCCATACCCCACGTTAGCCCAGTTTGTGCTGTCCGATGAGTTGACCCTGCTAGTTATGCCGTGCTGTCATGTGTCTTTAATATATTTATTTGATTGGATGCAAACATCCATTAGGTACTAGCCGCAGGCCCGCCAAATGTATCACCATCAGCAGCACCTCACATCCAGATGTAATTGGGTGTTTGTTTCCCATCACCCCTGCCCCTGGTAATTAGCTCTTCTCTGTTTTTGGATGGTGCCCACACTCTGCAGGAAAATGCCTGAGTCCCATCAGGAGCATTCCTGGGCATTTGGAAGGATCTGGTAGCTTGAAATCCAGAGTTATGAATCTCACTTTAACTCTGGGAGGCAAGAGCTGTGGCTGGAGTTTCCCAGGGTGCCTCAGGAAGTTAGCTGCCTCATTTGAATAAGATTTGGGTGCCTACGTTTCCTTTGAAAAGCCCAGCCCAGACACAGATTGGAAAGAGCCAGTTGGATCATTTGGAAGGCAGTGCTTCTTTTAACTTGGTCGACCAAAGGTGAGAAAGGGGTGAGAGTAGATTCGAAGGCTGTGTTCGTGTTTCCACATTTGTTTCCTGGTGCCTGTTAAACGAGACCATTCAGCTGGCGGCAGGAATGGAATTGCTTCATTGGCTGGTGAGCATTCCCTGCTGCGACTAGAATAGAGCACAGTTTATGATTCGAAAATGGAGTCTCTTCACTGTAACGAAGAGTGTGAATCCCAGCAGCTGAGGCTGTACTTGGCAGAGCTGGAGATCTTCACAATTAAAACAAAGTTCCTTCTTGGTCCTCTCAGACAACCTGCTCACCCTGCACAGCTACCATAAGCAGCCCTTACTGGAGCATGTGCCTACCTACAGATGTTACTGTTGGTCCTAACGTTCTCCAGCTCCTTTTTTTCCTTTTAAGGCCAGCCACGGTAGTTGACTCTGTTGCCCCCCAGGAAATAATCATTGTTATGGCATAAATGGCCCATTCTTCCTTAACACCCGTGATCCTGTTATCCCCTGCTGTCTCCGCCCGGGGCCCTGATCATCCCACCGTCCCTTGCCTGTGCTCCAGGTTGAAATGATTTTCACAGCTGCTGCCCAGTTCACAGCACTGGAGATTTTGAAACTCAGCCCGGCATTTTAACTTGTTGAAACCTCTGCCTGAGTTTTGCCGTAGCCAGTCAAGACAAGAGTTAAAAAGCTCTGCTGGTTTCGCTTTCCTGTATTTTATAGCTTGCCATCTCAGTTGAGGAGTTAATACATAATTAACTGGACATTTTATAAACTCACCCCTCACATAAAGGGTTGCCATGTGCTTTCTCTGCCCACTACGCATCTCTTTGGGTGGATACGATTCAGGGGCTAATGTAGAGGAGAGACAGGTGGCTAATGTCCTAGGTGGTGTTTATCCTCTGTGTGGAGAAATTGCAGAGATGTGAGGCTTCATTTTCAGAGGTGCTGAGCATCCCCAACATCATTGCCTTCCCTAGGAGCTTCAGCACCTCTGCAAATCAAGAGCAGGCTTCACTGTGCTCCCAGTCAGTGCCTCACACCTCTTTTCCCTCACACCTGGGCCTGGCTGGACTAAGGGGTTCCACTGGCTTTCTTATCATCCGTGTCCATTCCTCCTGGCATGGAACGCGGCTGTGACCACGCCGCCAGAGGGATTAAAGGCAGCGCACACGAGCTTGCTGTGTTCAGAGGATGGCTCATTAAAAAATCTAATTAGTGGAGTAATGAAGATGCTGGGGCATGCCTCTTGGACTGGCCTTCCAGAAAAAACCCGCAAAAGGCCTTGTTATCATCGGAAGCAGAGCCCAAAGTGGCGTGAGGAAACAAACCCAAACAAATTCCTTTAAAGTTGTATTTTTAATTGCTGGAAAGTCACTGACCCTCAAACCATCTTTTAGCGTAATTAGACTCTTTCCCCGCCCAGTTATTTCCTCCGGTTCAGCCCGGCTCATTCTCTCACCCAAGGAGAGATTTAATTGGGCAGCTTGTTGAACAGAACTGCTGATCAATGCGCCCCATTACTGCGGCACTGTTCCTTTACAGCAGATCAGGCAATGGACGCTAGATGCTACCTAGGGCATTCGCTGAGAGCAGGGCTTGTGAAGCCCATTGAGTGAGTAGCACCTCAGAGGAAATGCTGATCATGATAATGACTTACAGTTACGAATCTTATGGGTGACTAGCACACAGGGAGGGTGTCTTATGGTTAAGATGTGGACTTGGGAGATCTAGATTCAGTTCCTGATGCTATCACTTAATTCAGTCTCTCCCTCAACTCCCACATCTGTAAAATAGAGATGGTAATCCTTTCCTTGTGAGCCCTTCAGGGCAGGGAATGCCTCTTATGACACATTTACATAGCACCTAAGTCAAGGAGGCTCTGTTCTGAGTTGGGGTCTCTAGGTCCTACTCTAATATAAATAATAAACAGCTATCTTTCATCTAGAAGGATTCCAAACCACTTTTCAAATTCTGGGCTCTGAACTCCCAGCTGCTGCCTTGCTTGTTATGCCATGCAAGAAAAATTAGAGATCGTTAGCCCGTATGAAAGCCTTCGGCAGAAAACCCACCCTGTTCCTTTGCTACAGCCAACTAAGAGGTCTGTACTGGAGGCTGAGACCGTGGCACATGTTCAATTGCTGGGACATGACAGCATCTAGGAGCTTTCAAAGAGCAGGTGTTGATCAGAGTACAGGGATGTGAGCTGCTCCGTTTTAAAATGCAAGAGACCGTAACGACAGCTGTACTGCATCAGACCTGGGATCCGTTCAGTCCAGTATCCTGCCTCTGACAGCAGCTAGCACTAGATGCTTCTGAGGAAGGTGCAATAAGCCTGATGGCATACAATTATGGAATAACCTGCTCATAAGGGAAATTTATTCCTAGCCCCTTTCAGGCGCGGCTTGTGCTAAGGGAAGCAGTGTAGCCTAGAGGATAAAGCAGTGGATTGGGACTCAGATGACCCGGGTTCTATTCCTGGCTCTTCTATTCTGCTTCTGCCTTGTGGGTGGCCTTAGGCAAGTCCCGTCCCCTCCCTGTAACTCAGCTTCCCCGCCTGTAAAATGGGGATAATCATACAGCCTCTGTTTGGAAAGCACTTTGAGATCTGCTAGATGAAAACCAGGGATTAGGATTACTAATGTAAATGTGAGGGTTTAAGGGCTGGGGTTTTCGGAAGGCCTCCGCATGGCTCTAGCTCTGTTTGTGTTGATGGCAGTGGTAAAAGCGGCACTAACTGTAGCGAAAGCGGCATTAGGCCCAGGCTGAGCTCTGCTGGAAATTCTAGCCTCACTCCCTACGATGCAGCGTCCCCGTTTCCCACCTGTGTGCACCGGGGCTGGTCTCACACATCATCCGTGAGCCCCTGCCCCTGTGGGGCAGGCTGCCCATTGGGCAGCTAGCAGCTCACTGCTCTCTAGCGCTGAGGGGTTTGTGTCCTGTCTCCCTCAGGGATGGTGAATTTCAGCGAGGTGTCAGGATACCCGTTGCTGCAGCACTGGAAGGTGCGTTCCATCATGTACCATGTCCGGCTCAGCCAGCTGGCTATCTCCCAGGGTAAGTGCCGCAGGGCTGCAGGCTTGGGGGGAGAGGGCAGAGGTAGAATAGCTTTCCTATTATTTGGGGTGAGTGAGGGTTTGATCCTACTCTCCTTAAAAACCAAAGGCTGGATTGTCACGCCCATTCCTCAGCCATGCAGGGCTGTAAGAGGGAATAAGGCCCTATTGGGAGCGGGGTTTGGTGGGAGCTTGGATTCCCCCCTCACATTCGCTAGTGCTTTCTATTTCTGTGTCCGTTCTCTGCAGCGTTCAGCAACGCCCTCCACTCTCTGGATGGAGCCACCTCCCGAGGTGATTTCGTGGCCCTGCTGGACCAGTTTGGCAACCACTACATCCAAGAAGCAGTCTATGGCTTTGAGGAATCCTGCTCTATCTGGTATCCCAACAAGCAGGTCCAGCGTCAGCTCTGGCTGGAGTACGAAGACATAAGCAAAGGTAGGAATCCTAGTCAATGATCAAAAACACGCATGCATGCACCCCTCCAGAGGGCATATGGGCAGATCCCAGCGGTACAGTGTCGAGGTAGGAAAGCCCTTTTCCAGGCCAGGTGTGCCTGACTGCATCAAATGAGTGTGTTCCCACCATTATACCAGCTATTCTCTCTCTCCTCCCTAGACTCCTGCAGCCAGTCATGTGCTGGCTTTGTGATATGGACAAACTGCCCAGGCTAAGATGCCGACTCATTTTATTTGTTGTTTAGACCCTGACCCAGCACCCATTGAAGTCAGTGGAAAGACTCCCGCTGGCTTCAGTAGGGATTAAATCAGGTCATTGCAGATGATAAAAAGCCACATGCCTGGAGAAATGAAAGGCTAATGCATTCCTCCCACCAAGCCTTACTGCCGGATTCTACTCTTAGCTGCTATATCTTTGTCCTTCCCTTTTGAGTGTCTTCCGCATCTGCATTCTTCCATCTGGGTCTTGAGTCTGGAGTTGCTTCCTATCTAGTGTTTTTCTTCCCCCCAAACCTGCACTTTCTTTTACTTCTATACCCTGTTGAAAACTGGTCACTGTGTAGGAATTGAGGAACCTCAAGAGTCGAGACCATGGAGGGATGCATGTGAATTTGACCAGTTCTGCCTGGGTGAAGCTAGTCAGCTTGAGCAGCTTGATCTGGAGACAGAAGCTGGGTTACATTTTGCAAGGCAGGCACTCTCAACCTGTGAAATGAAATGTGAATCTGTGCAAACAGGAAATTCCAGGCACAAACCACAGCAGCGGAAAGAGAACGGCACGTGCCACTGTACTGCGTGTAAGTACAGGGTCTCTTTGCACATGTGTATACATGTCACTTTGGGGCAAGGTTTCCACAGGGCACGTAAGCACCCATCTGCCAGTGAAAGTCAGTGGGAGTTGGGCACCTAACTCCCACTTGTGCCTTTATAAATCCCCTTTAGGAGAGTCTGTTTTTCCTTTGCTGTCATTAACTGTGTCCCTCAGACATTCTGTTTCACACCGTGAACTGTGTAATAGTGTGGGAGCAAAACCAGCTGTGATACTGTGCAAGGCCCCCTTCCTCCCCCCCCCCCCCCCCCCGAGCTGTGGTAGCTTTATTCCAGTTCTGCATGGCCTTTGTTCTTAGCAGTCACTCTTTATACAATACTGATCACTTGACTCTATGGATCAAACCTTACTTTCCCCAAAATACGCCCATGCTGATGTTTTCTACTGATTGCTGTGGCTGCTGATTGTTAAGGTCAAAATGCGAGTGACTTTTTTGATTTGTCATGATGTTTTCAAAGGCACAGTAAGAAGAAATTTTGTCCCATTCAGATGAATGTTACAGCTTCTGGGAGTGCCATTTACAGCCAGCAGGAATCTGCCTGACCTGCACTGTAGAGAACAGCAGTGCACTTCCAAGAAGTGAATGAGATAATTTGATAGGTTGTTTCCATCTCTGAGTTTGGAAATTCAAACTCTTGGCACTAAAATAACTAATGGGACTTTCTCTGTCCTGCCAGGATGGAAACTTTGCTTCTGCACGTGGGTCTGATTTGGGAAATTCACCCTTCTCCGTCTCTGGATGGATCGCTTGGATTCATATGGCTATTGGAACAACAGGGGTTTCCCCAAAGCCACCATCTTTAGCATAAATCCACAGTAGTTGAATGGCAGGATCTCTCTGAGCACAGTGACTTTTCTTTTCTCCATTCCCACCCGTGGGGGGCCCCCCCCCCGGTCTGGGCCATTTCAGGTATCACACAGTGATGATCTCTTACTTTCTGCAGGTCTCATGGTTGCCTCCTTTCTTCCCCTACAGTATCTCCTTTCAGCTTCACTCCTGTTTCAGCACCTGCCACTTTCTCCTCTTGGCTTTAGTTGGTGAATGTCCAGAGCTGATATTGATTGGAAAATTGCAAGATACAAACCATTCTCTGTGGCTGTTGCTTTCCCCCTGTGCCTTCAAAGCTGCAATTCAAAGCTGTCCCACAATAGTCCATTTCCAGCACGATGGGGAAGCTAAAAAGCAGCCTTTCTCCTTTTGGTTTAACAGGCGTGTTTTCTTTGCAGGGGTTTCTGAGCGAGGTTAGCTCTGTCCTGTTTCTTGGCAAAATGTTTAAACAGTAAGTTCTATCGAACGTAAAAGCTAGAGACAAACTGACACATTAACTGAGGCACTGGTTCATCTCTCAACCCCTCTATAGTGATTGTCAATTGCTTCTGGGGTGAATGTGCACTCCAGACTAATGGAGTCCAAAGATTCTTCATCAGACTAAGCCCTCGGCCCCATGCCTTGATCAAACGCGGACTTTGAACAACTCAGTCCTTAGTGGCTCTTCCTACTTTGTCTTCCTTCTCTCCTGCTACTTCCTGCCCAGATCAGCAGCACCATAGAGCTTACCCATATGTGTCCAAGAGAGAAATTAAGCACATAATCCCTAGGGACGAATAACAGTAGTAACACGGTAGAATCTCAATTTCACGAACACCGATCCTACGAAGGACCGGTTACACAAACCATTTTTTCTTGGCATTGAAAAAACAAATCCCATAACAAAAGTGACATCGTTGAAGAACAGGTCTCTCTCTCTTCACTTTCGGATGCCTTCAGCGCATCGGAAGTTGCTTTGCAGTGTTGTGAAGAAAGTGATAGAGTGCATCATGCTGCAACTTCGTCGCTGGACCTGCTGTCATTTTTAGATGCTCAGTGTCATGATCTTCTCAATTCCCGGCAGTTTGTAAAATGGGGTTCTACTGTAACTAGAACCGTTTTCATATGATCCAGCTACAGTGAAAACAAAGCCCTCAGCAACGAACATCCTTCGCCTGAATGCTGTTGCCGATCTAAAGATGCCCTTAAGGCAAACCACTGTAAGTGGCTGTCCTATAGGAAGTTGTGCATCCTGATTTGTATGGCAGGCATGAGTCTATGCTAAACCTCATGGGCTAGTGTAAATGGGTGTGACCTCACTAACGTCGGTGGAGCTGTGCTGATTTACACCAGCGGAGGGTCTGATCCCCCTGATACCTCAACCTAAATGCCACTGGGACACTACAAGGTAGCCTCAACCCCGGCAGCTCACTATCACAACGCTGCAATGCCTCTTGCCGTGACGTCATCGCACAAAAGTTACGGCGGGCTCCTTCACCACCCCGCAGGCTGAAGCAGAAGGATATAGGGACATCTCATTCAATTCAAGATGGCGGGGGGAGAAGGATCAGTTTAATCCTCGTGTCTTGTAGGGACAAATTCTGGTCTCCGTTGATACCAGGGAGGTTACTCAGGATTCATGCTGGTGTGGCCCAGAGCACAGTTTGTCCTGCAGTGTCGCGTTCCAGGGAATGGTGATTGCCAGCTGGAGGCAGAGAAATGACACACAAAACCCTACCTTTTCATCTCCGAGAAAATGAATATTTTTCCCTTGCTGAGTGCTAAGTGCTTCCTGCGGAGTGGGCATTCCGGAAGCTCCATCTAAGTGACATCCAGGAGGTTTCCTTTTAAGTGGAAAGTATCTGTCAGCCTCTCTGTTCAAAGCAAACGACAATGAGACATGCTGGCAGATCAAAGTTTTCCCTGTCTCTTCTTTTCCTCCCCTTCTCTTTTTAAGGGAAACCAGGGCTGGAGGGACATGCCAACCAGATGGGATTCTTTCATCAGAAACACCTCCCACATCCTCCGCCAGTCAAATGGAAGAATAATCCAGGATCTAGTAAAGCAGAGAAAAGCCGTAGTGTCCATTTTCGAGAAAAAGGGGTGCTCAAGACCTACTCACCTATTACTTTTCTCCTCCATTAACCTCTTGTGTGTACCAAGCACTAGAGGGGGACAAAGACCCACGCTCTCCTAGTGCAGAACGTGCAGACTGCAAGTGCAAATGTTTGAACAATCACACAGCAGTCCCTGTTTCCTGTGTGCTGGGCGTGCAAGGACCAGGATTGCACCCGTTGCCTGTGCAGGGTGATGGGAGGTGGAAGAGGAGTCCTCACACCTTTCCCACAGAGCTAGACACAATTTGACTGTAAGGTTTTACGCTACTGCAGACTTACCCAACTCTGCCTTGGTTTCTGTCATTGCTTTTTATGTGCCGTGTGTGAGGGATTTGTAAATCACAGCCAGGGAAGGTTTTGCCCAGAGAATTCATTGCAAAGAACTGATCAGATCTGTGTATATGTGCAGTCCATTTGCAGCGACATTTTACGTCAGTGACTGCTAAATAGTCAGAGACCTGCCAGTATTCCTCGTGAGGCCTACTGCAAAATAGTTGCAACCTAGTCTGAAAATCATTCCAAAGATCAATAGGCCTGCAAGCCACCTGCTTCTATTACATATATGCGTTGGCAGAGAGAGAGAGAACATATTCCACATGCAGCAAAATATGCAACGGGGATTCTGTCCCAGCCCACCCAGAGATGGAGCATTCCCCTGGGTCATCTCATGCACCCTACCCTCCCCATTTGTATCGATCACCGGGCTTATGACAGCAAGTCGCTAATGGCATGAGATGCTCGTTTTGAAGTAGTTTGTGGGCCTTTCGAAACAATATTGAAACTTCCCCTGTGATAGCCAGAGGTCATGTTTTTTTAAACACTTAGGTTCATGCTATCCAAAGCATATGATCTCTTATGTTCTCTTGTTATCTTTTAATTGGTTTCTGTTCTAAATTTAATACCAGCTGTTCATGCCAGTGGCAGAAGCTGCTGCTGGAGCTGGGATGGTGCATGAAGTCAGAGCCTCACTTCTATTTCCTACCCACCCTCCTGGCTGCTTTCCTGACTAGCCGCTCCTGTGCCCCGGATCTCCCAATTGCTCCTCGTGTTGGTTGTTTTGGCTTGGGCTCGTTTTCCTGGATGCGTCAGGAGCAGAGAAACAAAGGTGCTAGGAAGAACCTTAGCGGTGCCATTAGGGCCAAGTTCCACCTAGGGATCGTTGAGCGGAAATGTGGTTTCCGGTGGAAAGCATTTCACCTCTGGGTCATCGGGGTTTGCGTGGGCCTTTGCTGCTGGGTGTGCCAGCTGGGAGATTGCACAAGGCAAGTGTGCAAAATGAAGACAGGCTGGAGAGGCCTCAGAGCTCCATGGGTCAGTGAAAGGAGAGTGCCCTTCATTATGTCCCACTTGTGCCAAAAAGCCCTAGCTCCTGTTACCAGTGGCCTGGCAGGGTTTCAGTGCTAAATTCACACACCGCCTCCAGGTGCAGGCAGAAGGCAGAAGCAGTTGTGTCATAACCCTCTCTTGTCCCCTGCAGCTCTGGGAGTTGCAAACCTGGCTTGTCTCTACCCTCGTTACATTGATGGTGCTGTTGACAGTTGTGTGTCTACAAAAAATCTGGATCCAGTCCCAGAACAAGCAGGTAGCTGGTCCCCAGCCAGCCCTTCTCACACACTCTCTCCCCCACTGCTAACAGAGATGAGAACATCCCGCAGGGGATATGTAGTTCCACCTCCCTTTGTATCTTGTTCTTGCTCTGCAGGTATAAGCCAGATGTGCTCTGCTGATTCTGAAGCGCACGGCTGTGAAACACACCACCAGAGTTTGTTTGGCTTTACAGGAAGCTGGGCACATCTGCTGTCTTTGCTGGGTGGAATCCAAAGAGGCTGGAGAGCCTTTCCTTCTCTCCTTCTTGTGTGTCGTCTCTCTTCTCTTTCTTTCCGACATCCACCTACCCACCCCCGTATATGTGTAGTCAGCCAGGAGAATGGGCTCAGCAGTGCCTGTGATTCCCAGAACTGCAGCCGCCTGCCCTTGCAGCTCTCTAGAGCATGCTCAATCAGCAATGCCCAGATCCGTTTGCACCTCCCTTCCAGCTCCAGCACAAAGGACAGGCAGATCTGAGGGAAAGCCCTGCAGACCAAGGTTTAATAGGCATCGTGGCCTGATCATCTCTTCAGATTCAGGCGCCCCGCCCAGTGAAGTCAGTCGGAGGTGAAGGAGGGCCTGATCCGGTGCCAGAGAACGTACATTAGTCCAGCACTTTCTTCCTGGCCGGGATGATGAGGAGAGTTGTTTGGTGTCTGGGCAACTCCTTGATGGAGCTCACACTCTTTTCAGTTCCTTGTTCGGACTCTTCCCCCCAACACACCTCTTTGTCTGAGCTTTGAGGGACGTTCATTATGTCTGCTCAGCATCTAATGTGGATCTGCTCCTTGGGCAGGATTTTCAGACAACTCGGCACCCAGCAGCTCTTATAGAGAACATGCACACTCCGATCAGTGGGAGCTGCTGGGTGCGGAGATCTTTTGACAATCTGGCTTCACATTTTCAGAGCGCAGCCGTGGCTAGAAAAGCTCTCTGCCTTTTTTTTTCTTTCTTTTTCCCAGTCAAGAAGTTTTGTTTGAAGATTCCCCCTGGTATATTGGGCTACTTCGCCCCATGCAGTGTTGTTCAATGGAAACTTTCCTGGAAAAGAAAGACCCTTTGCTTAATTCACCTGTTAGTAGAGATTGTCCAGCTTTGGAGGATGGGGAATGAGCCCATTGCCTCATATCAGCCTGCACCTCATCTCTGCTGTTTAATCCAGCATCTTTTGGAGGAACTATATGGCACATTTGGTGCAGGAGTTGTATTGATCTTAAATGGGTCTTTTAAATCACTGCTGTCAATATGCTATTCCCAGGCCTGGAACAATTCAGCATCACAGCACCATCTAGTGGTCTCCCTGCTGTAGGTTGGATTAGCTGTTGAATGTATTGCAACGCTGTAGGTATAGGCGTATCTGTTAATAACAAGCAATATGGGCCATGGAGACTATTCAGAGTATCTCAAGCTACATCGACCCCATAGGAACTTTGCAAAACACTGCTTTAAGAAACAGTTCTGCTTCCCTCACCAGAATGGACCGATATAAATCAAAGTGATGTCAGTCAGCAATTTTAATCATGATTTAAATCAACAAGCAGGAAACTTTGATTTAAATCAGCAATTTCAATCTTGTTTTGCATTTATACTTATTAGCTGGTAACCATTAAAACGTGTTTATTCATAATGAAATATAGCCTTTTCATTGGTACTACTCTTCGCTAACCAGGAGAATACAGTATATCTGTAAACATTTATTCATTCAGATTTTTGTTTTGTACATATTTTTTTAGGTTGGAAAATGGTGACTGATGCATCTTATATACTTGATTAATTTTTTACTTTATGTGTGTCAGGGTTCATTTGGCTGAAAGTTGGAAATCAATTAAAAATGTACAAAACAGCTTTTCAAATTTATTTGGTATTGGTTAAATAAATTTACCAATAAACCAATTTAAATTGGTTAAATTAATAGAAATTTATGGATAGGCAAAGTAAGAACTTACTAGAGTTTGATTTAAGGATATTTACTTCATATATTTTGACATTTGATGTTGACAGCTTGTGTTTTAACAGTTATAAAGCTTTAACTTTTTGAATCACAATGTCTGTCATTAAATAACTATTATTTAACCCCCCATATATTTCTGCAATTGTGAACATTTAAATTAATATAAATAGGAAAAAATGCTTAAAATTCATAATTTTGCACAATTGTGAAACTTGAAATAGATTAAAATATATGATCCTGAGGTCTTCACTCTAGAAGACAAAGGTATGAGATCCAGCGGCTGGAAGTTCAAGTTAGAAGAATTCATGCTGAAAATAAGGCGCTGGTTTCTAACAATGATGGTAATTAACCACTGGAACAGCTTACCAAAGGTTGCGGTAAATTTTTCCGTCACTGACAATTTTTCAGTCAAGATTGGATCTTTTTCCCCCCAAAACACATGCCCTGGTTCAAACATGAATTAATTCTGGGAAGTCTTATGGCCTGTGTTATCTAGTCTGACCTCCTGTATGACCACAGTGGTCCCTTCTGGTATCTTTAGCATGTATGAAACTAGGAATCCTGCCAAGTTGATTAATAATCATGCTTATGTGGTGCTTTCCACACCTAGATTTCAAAGTGCTTTACAAAGGTTGGTCAGCATCATCTTTCCTTTTTACAGATGGGGAAACTGAGGTACAGATAGGTTCATGCCAAAATTTTCAAAGGAGGGGCCTAATCCAAAGTCCTTTTTCTTCGCCGTCATTGGGCTTTGGATCAGGTCTTCCTCATTGTCTTACATAAAAGCCTAAATAAAGTAAAATGCAGGAGGTGGAGATTATGTGCAGTGCTGCCCTTTAGTGGATGGAATGAGAGCTGATGAAATGCTGGTTTTTAATTAATAATGACCCCACCCTCAGGAAAAAAAAAAAGTTTGAATGTTTTAAGTTGAAAAAAAATCTATTTTCTTCACTCTAGCTCTCACCCAGAAATGGCTAAAAGTATTTCCCTCAAACTTACCAAGAATTGCTCCTGGGCGGAGACCGAGTATGGCAAGTTTCTCCCCAAAAGAAGGATATTTAAGGACATTCTCGGGATGTGGAAGTCAGAATAAACCGTAACGCTCATGTACACTATGCCCCCCATCTGCAGGAGAACGTCTCCCTCCAGTGGATATGTCAGTCACTGCAGATGGAATTCAGTCCGCCTGCAGCTAGCCGGGGGACTCGGGCTGTATGTGTGAGCGGCGTGGAGAGCAGCTAGGGAAATGCATCCCCAGCTTGAGGCCAGGTTGTGGGGAAATGGGAGCACGGAGACATCTAGGTCACTTGCCAGTGACAGAGCCAGGAAAGGAACACAGAAGACCTGCTTCCTGGTGGCCTTGTCTAGTCACCAGTCACCATCTCCTCTCTCCTGACTTCAGAGTGAAGTGAAAGAGCCAAGTGTTGCCGAGGGAGGACAGGTGAGGGAGGGCGTTACTGCCTGTCCCACAGGTTGGCCTGATTCCCCCTCCCCTCTCTTTCTCTTCTGTCACAGGCAATTCCCCCTCAGACGAGTCCGAGGAGCGAGAGCGGGACCCCAAGGTTCTCACCTTCCCGGAGTACATTGCCAGCCTGTCTGAGTCGGGCACCAAGCGGGTGGCAGCCGGTGTCCGCATGGAGTGCCAGAGCAGAGGCCGCTGCCCCTCCTCCTGCCCACTTTGCCATGTGACTTCGAGCCTAGCCGTGCCGGCCGAGCCCATTCTGCTGGATGTCACCAAAGCAGCGCCCATCTATGAGCTGGTCACCAATAACCAGACACAGAGGGTGAGGAGCCACTTGCTGAGAGAGGGGGAGAGCGAGGAAACATGGCTGACACCAGCAAACCGAGGGGGGGGGCGGTTTAAAGGCTTCACAGAGCCCAGTCACCAAGCCCCAGGGAACAATTCCATGGCACTGGCACATGGGCGTCTCATCCTCCAACTGGGCCTTGGTAGCCCTAGCATTGTCTGAGTGTCAGCAGCCTCTGGGGTGGGACGGCCGACCTGAGGTTATTAACAGCGAATGGTAGGTCTGGGCGTCCAGGGGTGCGGCGCAGCCGGCTGTAGCACATGGCGAGCCATGAGGAAGGGACAGAGAGCTTTCCGGAGACCGGCATCTGCCTTGGTGGGGCTATGGGAGATCACCACACTGCTACCCTGCCTGCCAGCTCAGAGCGCCAGTCACCTTCCAGCGTGTGTGGGCATAAATGGATGCAGGCCTGGCTCAGCGATGGCCACTTGAAACCAGCTGCAGCTGGGTGAAAGGTTGAAGACCCCATGAAAGGCCCCCATCCGCTTTGACTTCTGTCTGGTTCCCCTTCTTGCCAAGGGATCTCTGAGCTCCCAGCCAGCTGGCAGTGTGTGCCAGGCTGCATGGGGAGTGGCACATACAGAAAGTTACAGGTTTTCGGATGCAAGCTCCACGGTGGGTGATTGGAGGGAGGGACGTTCCTGCTTGCCTGGCCCTAATCCTTCATCTCCTCCCTCTCAGCTGTTGCAGGAGGCCACCATGAGCACCTTGTGGTGCTCCGGGAGAGGGGATGTCATCGAAGACTGGTGCCGGTGCGACTCGAGTGCTTTTGGTGCTGACGGGCTCCCGACATGTGCACCCCTCCCACACCCGGTGTATGTCTCTCGTATGCTGAATTCACCCTCTCCTCAGCAGAAATTATTCCTCTTTAAAGGGACTTCGGTGTTTGTGGAAGGTGCCGGTGCCAGAGGCTGAGATCCAGCATGTGGCTGGAAGCTGGAAGGGCAGCAGCACGAGAGTCCCCCACTCCATCCCGTAGATGGTCTTGATCCTGAGTGACAACCTTTTGGCACAGGGTTGTGCACAGGAATTTAAATTTGACACCTTCTGGAGGGGCCCGTTCTGCGCCCCGTCCCGGCCCCAGCCGTAGCTCGCTCTCCCTCCCCCCTCCCGCCACCAGGACTGGAGGAGTTCTGTGCCCCTGATGATTACTGGAGGAGGCCGTGCCCCTGCTTGCCCGCCCTTGTGAATGCCCCTGTCTTGGCATGACGGGGGAGTTGAGTGTGGCACAGAGGTATCAGCAGCACTTGCTTGAAATGAGCTGCCTTCCCCATGCAGTGCTGGGCGATCTCACAAATCAGTGGACATCTGCACAAAGGCCAAGTTCTGCAGCTTTCCTCCATTAAAATAATGTAGAGCATTGGGCCCAGCTCTGGCCCATGCTGTGGCCCCTTTGCATCTCTCTGAAAGTGTTGAAGCGGCGCTCGGGGGGGACACACCCCAGTGTAGGTGCAGATTGGGGCAGGATGGGCTGGATGAGAAGGGGAAATGGTGGACTTGTGCTCTGTGCGCTGGCTATTCTGGGCTGCAGTTCGCCATGCAAGGCTGCCACTAGTCACCTTTGCCCCCTATCCCACCGATTTATGCCTTCAGAGCACTGCCTCCTGAGAGGCAAAAGACATAACCCGCCCCTTGATCTGTGGCTGCAGAAGACCGCCAGTAGCTCAGAGGGAACAATGGGTGGAGCCAGCCCCACATTGCAGAAGGGTGGGAGGAAAAGACGGGGGCTGTTAGGGGCGGGCAGGAGCAGCCTATTCAAAAGGCCTGACCCCCCTTCTCCTCCTTCCTCAGGCTGCGGCTGTCCACGGTGCACGAGCCCAGCAGCACCTTGGTGGTGTTGGAATGGGAGCACTCGGAGCCACCTATTGGAGTGCAGATCGTCGATTACCTCATCCGTCAGGAGAAGGTCACCGACAGGATGGATCATTCCAAAGTGGAGACCGGTGAGTGCAGGGATGGAGGGCGCTGCTCCTCTGGCAGCCAGCCCTGGGCTCTGCTCCTCTGGCAGCCAGCCCTGGGCTCTGCTCTAGCTCCTCCTTTGTTCAGGGCACTGTGTGGCGCCGGCAGCCGATATAGTTCGTTTCCGGCTGTGTGAGGAACGCCCTCTTCATAGCTCTGGGTTCTGCAGCATTGTCTTTTGGCAAAGGCGGAAATCAAGGGCCGAACGCTTTCAAGGGCAAGTGTGTGCTCCAGCCGCAAAACACCTAAACCGGGCTTTAACTTTAAATTCATCCTTAAGTACTTTGCTGCATTGGGATCAGAACGGCCTGTTTTCCCTTGCTTGCAGCATTCCAAAATCAGTCTCTGCTTGGTCTGAAAGTTCGCATGCTGCCAAAAAATATCCCTTTTCCCCCACTGTAGTATTGCTATTTCCCCTCCCCACTCGGCAACCTTAGGAACCTGGGCCCAGATCTTCTGAGGTATTTAGACACCTAACATTGAAATTCACAGGAGTTAGGCGCCTCAAAATTCCTCTGAGAATCTGGGCCGTTGGCATCTTTATAGGCTCCCCTTGGCATGTCAATGAGCCCAATTGGAATGGGCCGGAAAAAGGTTCAATTCTTCTTAGAGCGCCGGTCCCTATGTGTATGACACATGTGGGTGCCATGCACCCGAATCCGGGAATTCTAACAAGCACTGTCCGTGAGCCCGCACACATGCAGCAGTTAGCAGAAGAGGAAGTACAGGCCAACACCTCCCCGGTGCCGTCTTACCACCACATGGCCTGACTTGGAATCCTTGCACAGATTTCTCCATTTTCCTATCCTTAATAGTCTTTAAATAAATTTGTAAATAGTTTTCTAGTTTTTATATTAGTATAGTTAGTTAGCATAGGCTGTTCTGTCCCCAAATCGGGGACCCCCTGCCACAGTCTGGCCCTATGCTCAGATTCCTGGGGTTCAAGAACTGTCCCCTCCCCTCGTTTCTTCTCTGTGAGCAATGATCACTAGCGCTGTCTCTGTTGGGTGGGGGAGACGTGTACTGCTGCAAAGTGCAGCGTCTGTCGCTTGTTTCCGCCGCTTGTGCGCTTTGGTTAAGGAAATCCCTTATGGCCTCACTCTGATCTGGGCTAAGGCGACCCCCATACGTTGGCCCCATCAGATGAGCAGCACCCACCAAGTATGAGCTTAGTAGCAGGGCCTACAGCTGCTGAGCCCAAGGACTCTTCTTCCTGGGCTTCCCAGGAGAGTCCGGGTATTCTCGTGGCCGTAAGGACAGAGCCCCATCTGGATCTGCCCATAAAAGGAGGGAGTCCTGCCCAAGCTCATCCAGGCCGGGGGAATCTTTGCACATGAAGCCAATGGGTCCAGGACCACTAATACTCCCATTCTGGAGGGCACAGTGCATAAGATAAAAGGATCCATCCGGGATCTGATATCCAGATATCAGTTCCTCAGGAGCCACTGGCACATGACGCCATTGGGTCCCCCTCATCCAGTCAATCCCTCCTTTCAGCCTTATTGGGGCCCCGGCAAGCCACATAGAAGATGCCCCGAATCCATCCATAAGTCACACCACGCCTCTCCTACTTGGTGCCCACTGGCTCCATCAGAGGCCAACCCAAAGGGGCTGAATTTTTCTTCTCCCATCTGGCGCTCAACTCCCTGGTGGAACATGTGGCCACAGAGAGAGCTAGATTGCAGCTTCCCAAGACCACCCTAGCTGACAAGGGCTCAAAGAGGTCAGACCTTTGAGAAGAAAAGTGTTTTCTTTTCTGAACCTACAATTCCGTATTACTAACTGTTAGGCCTTGTTAATGAAATAGGACTATAACAGTTATTCCAGGCTGGCCAACATTAAGGACAAGCTTTCCCCTGACGACAAAGCCCTATTTCAGTCTTTCACAGAAGAGGGCAAGTTAGTGGCAAAGACTTCCCTTCAAGCTGTGGTGGATGCAGCAGACACTGCATCCAGAGGCTTGACCACTGGCATAATGATGAGGTACAAGTCTTGGCTTCACTCCTCGGGACTCCCCAGGAAGGTCCAGAACACCATACAGGACCTGACTTTCAATGGGCCGAATTCGTTCAACGACAAAACGGACGAGTCCCTACGCTCGTTGAAAGACTTGGTCGACTCTACTCTTCCTGGGAATTTACACCCCAGTCCAGAGGAGAAAACACCACAGGCAGGTGTGTAAGCGAAGGCCGTCCCCTCCACACATGTTCCACCACAGCATCCGGTTGAGCCCCTGCGTAACTGCCAGAAGATTGAGACCTCGACTTTCAGCCTCCTCTGCTACCACGATCTCTACCCATTCCCAGCCACTGCTAAGGGCTACTTTTGATGTCTCGGTCAAGATATGCTGTCTGCTATTGATACTAACCACTTCTATCCCCATTATCTTTGGGATGGCCTCTCACTTTTTGTTTGCAATTATCCAGCGAGGATACTCCAGGGAGTTTCTCTCCCTCCTTCTCTCCCTCCCCACAAACCTCCTTCCCAGTCCCCATTCAGGGCCCACTCTTTCAAGATGATTCTTCAACAGGAGGTGGACTCCATCCTTCTACTTGGGGCAATAGAGTGAGTGCCACCTCAGTATCAAGGGAGAGGGTTCTATTCCCCTTACTTCCTAGTCCTCAAAAAAGACGGCGGGTGGAGACCCATTCTGGACCTTCAACAACTGAACATCTTCATTCGAAAGTCAAAATTCAGGATGGATACATGAGCATCAATAAAAGAGGGGATGTGGTTCATGGCTTTCAAACTGAAGGAGCTGATTTCTATGTAGATATTCATCCGTCTCACAGAAAGTTCCTTTGCTTTCTAATGAGTCAGGAACATTTCCAGCTCAGAGGCCTTCCCTTTAGCAACAGCATGTAGAGTATTCATGAAGATCTTCTCTTTGGTGGCAGCCCAAATAAGACGTCAGAGTTTTACACAGTTTTCCTGTATCTTGACAATTGGCTTCTCTCTTCGAGTGATTGCTCATATGCATTCCAATGTAGGTGTGTGCACGCCCCGTGCACAGATTCCCGGAACTTTTTTCCCTAGCAAGCCCCGCATGGCCAGCTCAGGCACCCCCTGGAGTGCCGCGCTCATGTCGCGGTATAAAGGGCGCTGCTGGCTGCGCGGGTCCCCAGTTCCTTCTTTCCGCCTGTGACGGTTACTGGAACTATCGCCTCTTGCTGTGTGCAAGTAGCTCATTCCCTAGTTGTTTGACTGTTTTCAACATTTCTTGTTATAGTAGTAGTTATAGAGTTCGTTAGTTTGTAGTTGTAGTGACAAGTTAGAACCCCGGACGGGGTCCTCTTCTGCTGGGAGTCATGCCGGTGTCCACAGGCTTTAAGAACTGTGTCTTGTGTACTAAAGCCTTTCCTATTAGTGACCCGCATGACCGCTGTCTCCGGTGCCTTGGAGAAGAACACCGTCGAGACAAATGTAAGATTTGTAAGTCCTTTAAGCCTCGGACCCAGAAAGAACGAGACGCGAGGCTAAAGGCGATTCTAATGGAGTCGGCGCTCCATCCAGCTTCCGAGCCGTCCCGGTCTCCGTCGGCACCGAGTGTGTCGTCGGTGCGGAGCGCCCCCCCACCGGCACCGCTTTCGGCACCGCCGCGGGCCTCTAAAGTGGCCAAGAAGACGGCACGGCCTTCGGCCGCACCCAAGATCTCCCTCCGGCCCGCGCAGGGTGGAGGAAGTACGGAGACGCCCCAGCCAAGCGCCGTTGAGATTACTCCGGCACCGGGGTCTCCACGCGGGCTGCCTCCCCCGACTCCTGGTAGTGGGGGAGTGCACCTGCAAGGGCCGTCGACGCCGGAGGCGTTTACTGCGGCACGAGCCCTCATGGCCTTGCCCACGCCTCCGTCCCCCCCTCAGCCGAGGGACAAGGGACCCGCGTCTCGGGGCAAACCCGCGCTGGGTGGTCCCGGTGGTTGGAGACGCTCCCAATCTAAGTCTCCTGCCAGACGGTCACGGAGGGTGGAGAGCGTCGGCTCCCCTCCGAGCTCCGACTCTAGGTCGTCGAGCGACTCGGCACCGCGGCATCATGGGCGGTCCCGAGTCCGTCGCCGGAGCCGCAGATCCAGCTCCGATTCGAGCGGGGACTGGGATTCGGGCTCACGATCTACGGTGCGGAGCCCGTCCCGGCACCGATCGAGGTCACTGTCGGTCGTTTCGAGAGGCAGCGACTCACATCTGGCGGCACCGCCGATCCCGGCACCGACGCCTGCTTCGGCACTGTTGCCGGCTCCGGCACCGGTGCAACCGGCACCGATGATGGCACCGTTGCAACCGGCACCGATGATGGCACCGGCACCGACCTCGGGACGGCTGGACTCCCTTCAGCGTCACCATCGTTGGCACCGCTCTCGGTCTCGAGGGGGCAAGCGGCATCGCAAGTCCTCTCGCCGCAGGGGCAGGTTGGGTGCGTCGTCGTCGTCGTCCCCGTCCTCCTCTCATCGCTGGCACCGCAGACGTCGGCACCGGTCCACGTCGTCTTCATCGGACCGCTCCACGCGTCGGCGACATAAGCGACGCACGGGGGGCTCTGGTGACACTAGGGCGGTGCGGCTCCATCAGCCTTCCCTGCAGGCTGCGGGGTGGGCCCAGGGACCTTGGCAGTGGCCGTATTGGGGACCCTGGAATGCCTCTATGCCCCAGGGCTCGGTGTCACTGCACTCTGTGGTGGCCCCCCCAGTCCCCCCGGCCCCTAAGGTTCATGAGCAGGGTTCGGAGGACTCGGACCCTGGGGAGGGACCCTCTTCCGCACCCCTACCCTTCTCTTCCTCATCGTCACCGGATGAGGCAGCAGCAAGGGATCGTAAAGGGCCCCTGTTTGACTTCAGGGCCCACCAAGACCTCCTCAAGAGGGCTGCTGAGAACTTGGGCATGGAGTTTAAGCTCATGTCTGAGGAGGAGGACTCCCTCTTTGGGCCCTCGGGCTCTCTGGGACCCTCCCGGGCGACCTTGCCAGTGCATGACAATGTCATGAAGATAGCGAGGAAGCTGTGGCAGACCCCTTCCTCCCTGCCTTCCACCTCTAAGGGGGTGGAACGGAAATATTATGTCCCCAAGGAACCCTTTGAATTTCTGTACAGCCACCCTGCGCCCAGTTCTCTGGTGGTCGATGCGGCCAACCAGAGGGACCGTCAGGGGGGTCAGGGTAGCACCCCTAAGGACAAGGAGGGCCGTAAGCTGGACTTGTTCGGGAGGAAGATCTACTCTACTGCGGCGCTGCAGTTTAGAGTAGCGAACCACCAGGCCTTGTTTGGGAAGTATAATAAGAACCTGTGGGCCTCGATGCAGAGGTTTGCTTCCCAGCTGCCCCCTGACCAGGAGGCGGATTTTTCCACGGTTCTGCATGAAGGATCTGCGGTGGCTACCGCTGCGCTGCAGGCGGCTAGCGACGCGACTGACACAGCCAGTAGGGCAATGGCCTCGGCGGTGGTGATGCGCCGCTGCTCGTGGCTTCAAGCCTCTGGCCTCACTCAAGAGGTTCAGCAGGCTATCCAGGACTTGCCGTTTGATGGCCTGGGTCTGTTTTCGGAAAAGACAGACGACACGCTCCACGCTCTCAAGGATTCTCGGGCCACCCTGAAGTCTCTGGGGTTGTATACTCCTCAGGCCTCCAGGCAGCAGTCCAGACCGCAGGTCCAAGGGCAACCACCGCCCCCGCCCAAGCCGGCTCCTCGACCACCCCGCAGAGGAGGGGTCGTGAGCGCTACCGCGGTCCCAGCAGGGGAGGCCGCCAGGGGTCCTCTGCGAGGGGCCAGCATGGGCCTGCAAAAGGGGGTAATCAGGCTAATAAACGTTTTTGACCCAGAGCAGGAGGGTAGTACTCTTCCTTCTCTCTGGGATCCTGGTCGGCCGTTTGGGGACAGGCTTCGCCCTTTTCTTTCAGAATGGGAAGCCATCACTACGGACCGCTGGGTCCTGGAGGTGATTGCTAAAGGGTATGCCCTCCAGCTTACAACCTCCCCTCCCAACACCCCCCCAAGGCTGTCCCCCATTGGGGATCCGGCCTCGGTTCAGCTCCTGGTGCAGGAGATTGGGTCGCTCCTCACGTTGGGGGCAGTGGAGGAAGTCCCACTGGCCGAAGAGGGCAGGGGCTTTTATTCTAAGTATTTCTTAATCCCCAAGGCGAAGGGAGGCCTTAGGCCCATTCTGGACCTCCGTGGCCTAAATAGATATATTAGGCGAGTTAAGTTTCATATGGTCTCTCTCGCCACAATCATTCCGGTCCTTGACCCAGGGGATTGGTATGCCGCCCTGGACTTGAAGGATGCATACTTTCACATCTCGATATTACCGTCCCATAGGCGGTTTTTGAGGTTTGTGGTAGCGGGACACCATTATCAGTTTCGGTCCCTACCCTTTGGGCTCTCCTCAGCACCCAGGGTTTTTACTAAGTGCATGGCTGTGGTAGTAGCCCACCTGCGCCGTAAAGGTGTTCAAATCTTCCCTTACCTGGATGACTGGTTAATCAGGGGGAGGTCGAGTGCCCATGTGAGACATAGTCTGTTCCTCACACGCGACTTGTGTGCTAGACTGGGGCTGATTATCAATGAGCAAAAGTCCACACTCACTCCGGTTCAATGTATTGAGTTTATTGGAGCCAGGTTAGATGCAGTACAAGCCAGAGCCTTCCTGCCTCAAGCAAGATTTGAGGCGATGGCAGCCATAATATCGGATCTCCACTTGTCCCCCATGACGACAGCCAGGCACTGCCTGCAGCTGTTGGGACATATGGCGGCTTCTACATATGTAGTGAGACTGGCCCGATTGAGGCTTAGACCTCTCCAGGCGTGGTTGAATTCGGTGTATGTACCACACAGGCATTCTCTAACTAGAGTGGTCCTGGTTCCCCCACAGGTGCTGTCGTCCCTCGATTGGTGGAGGGACCCCAGGGAAGTGATGATGGGCGTCCCCTTCAGAGAGTTCACCCCATCTGTGACGCTCATCACAGACGCATCCGATCGGGGATGGGGAGCCCACATTTCTCACGATCAGGGCACCCAGGGGCTTTGGTCTCTGGAGGAGAGAGCTCTGCACATCAATGTGCGCGAGCTCAGAGCAGTCCGGTTGGCCTGCAGGGCCTTCCTCCCCTTCCTCAGGGGCAGAGTGGTCCCAAGTCCTTACGGACAATACGGCAGCCATGTTCTACATGAACAGGCAGGGGGGGGCACGCTCCTCGGCACTTTGCCAGGAAGCCATTCACCTCTGGAACTTCGCGGTGAGACACGGTTTTCATTTATCTGCCTCTCACCTCCCGGGGGTACGAAACAGCGAGGTGTACCGCCTCAGCAGAAGTTTTTCTCCCCACCACGAATGGTCCTTACACCAGGACATAGTGGCTTCCCTTTTCCAACGGTGGGGTTCTCCCCGTCTGGACCTGTTCGCTACAGCGGAGAACAGGAAATGCCCGAGGTTTTGCTCGCTCAGGGGTCGCGAGCCGGGCTCTCTGTCCGATGCCTTTTTGGTTCCCTGGACAGGGGAGTTAATGTATGCTTTTCCCCCTGTCCCGCTCCTGCCCCAAGTCCTCCTAAAAATCAAGAGGGACAGGGCGGACGTTATCCTGATTGCTCCAGCGTGGCCGAGGCAGCATTGGTACAGCATGCTGCTCGACCTCTCCATCACCGAACCGATTCCGCTACCCAGACGGTGCGACCTGATCTCCCAGGACCATGGGAGATTGTTGCACCCCGACCTGACCTCCCTCCACCTTACCGCCTGGAGACTTTGTGGCTGACGGAGGGAGAGAGAGCCTGTTCCATGCAGGTTCAACAGGTCCTCCTGGGCAGCAGGAAGCCGTCCACGCAAGTAACATACAAAGCTAAGTGGCGGAGGTTTTCGGGGTGGGCAGAAGCGAGAGGGTTACACCCTAGCATCTCCCCTATTCAGGCCATCCTGGAGTACTTACTGCAGCTTAAACTGCAGGGCCTGGCTTTGGCCTCCCTCAAGGTCCACCTGGCAGCCATCTCGGCCTTCCACCAACCCATGGAGGGCCGCTCCCTGTTTTCTCACCCTATGTCGGTGAGGTTCCTTAAGGGGGTGGAGAGGACTTTCCCTCAGGTGCGGGACCCGGTGCCACCCTGGGACCTCAACTTGGTCCTCAACGGGCTGATGGGTCACCCATTCGAGCCCTTGGCTACATGCTCCCTTCTACTCTTGTCATGGAAGGTGGCCTTCCTAGTGGCTATCACCTCGGCCAGAAGGGTCTCCGAACTGAGGGCGTTAACCTCGGAGCCCCCTACACGGTTTTTTATAAGGATAAGGTCCGGCTGAGGCCTCACCCGGCTTTTATGGCTAAGGTGGTGTCTCAGTTCCACTGTAACCAGGACATTTTCCTTCCTGTGTTCTTTCCCAAACCCCATGGGTCGGAGGAGGAAAGGAGGGGACATTCGCTGGACGTCAGGCGAGCCTTGGCCTTCTATCTCGAGAGGACCAAGCCTTTCCGGAAGTCGACACAGCTCTTCGTGGCTGTGGCGGATAGGATGAAGGGCTTGCCTGTCTCCACCCAGCGCATCTCCAAGTGGATTACTGCCTGCATTAAAGCATGCTATGAGCAGGCAGGAGTACCCCTCCCAGGGCCGGTGAGAGCACACTCCACTAGGGCCCAGGCCTCTTCTGCAGCCTTTCTAGAGAGGGTTCCCCTGCAGGACATCTGCAGGGCAGCGACCTGGTCGTCAGTCCATACGTTCACGTCGCATTACGCCATCGTGGAACAAGCAAGGGAAGACGCAGGGTTCGGCAGAGCCGTGCTGTCTAGAGCAGGTCACCGATAACTCCTACCCTCCTCCAAGGTACGGCTACGCAATCACCTACATTGGAATGCATATGAGCAATCACTCGAAGAGAGAAAACAAGGTTACTTACCAGTAACTGTTGTTCTTCGAGATGTGTTGCTCATATCCATTCCAAACCCACCCCCCGTCCCCGCTGTCGGAGTTGGCAGAAAGAAGGGACTGGGGACCCGCGCAGCCAGCAGCGCCCGTTATACCGCGACATGAGCGCGGCACTCCAGGGGGCACCTGAGCTGGCCATGCGGGGCTTGCTAGGGAAAAAAGTTCCAGGAATCTGTGCACGGGGCGCGCACACACCTACATTGGAATGGATATGAGCAACACATCTCGAAGAACAACAGTTACTGGTAAGTAACCTTGTTTTCTAGTAGATTGTTCCAGCCAAGAGGGCACATTGGCGACTTTATTCTGCTACATCTTCTAGCCCCACTGGGAGTCTGCCTGAACAAAGAAAAATGTATTTTAACACCTACACAGATGATCCATTTCACTGAAGCAACAGTGGACTCCACTGCAGCAAGAGCTTTCCTCCCTGTGGATGGATTTCAGCTACTGAATAATCGGATAGCACAGATTATTCGCAGCCCAAGGACTATGGTCAGGATGTGCCTTTCTTTTCTAGACCACGTAACCTCATGCACTTGTGTGACACTATCCGCCAGGCTTCATCTACTCTGCCTACAAGACTGGCTCCGGTCGGTCTATTCTCCAGACAAGGATCACATAAACACCAGGATGATCATTCGGACCAGGGTCATTGCCTCTCTTTACCCAGTGGTCGAACCTGGGTCAAGTGAAAGTGAGTGACCCTTTGTTACCTCTGCCCTCCAGTGCCACCATTGCAACAGACACATCCCTTAGAGTCAGGGTGCTCACCTGAACAACCATACCATACCTGCACCCACGGGAGGCCAGACCATATGTCAGTCTACTGGAATGGAGGGCAGTCCAAGTGACGTCGAACAACATCACCACAGTCTTTTACGTAATCAAACAGGGCTGAGCAAGATCTCTTCCCCTTTGCCTAGAAGCAATCAGGCTTAGGAACTCGTGCAGCAGAAACCGCATCATTATCCAACCATTATCGTTATCCATTATACCTCCCATGTGTTCAAAACTCTTCAGCAGACAACCTGAGCAGACACTTCTCTGGGGACCACCAGCTGGACATTATACAGCTCTGTCCTGAGTAAGATATTCACTCAATGGAGAACACCTCTATGTGATCTCTTTGTCTCCCAACAGAACAGGAAGCTGCCCTGGTACTACTCCAGAGGAGCTATGGCTCAGGGCTCCTACAGTGATGCTTTCCTGTTGTCATGGACAAGCAATCTCAGATATGCCTTCCCTCCTATTCCCTTGTTACCACAGGTCTTGAGGAAGATCCTTCAAGACAGGTCCAGAGTTATTCTCCTAGCACCCAATTGTCCCAGACAGATACCCAGAGTTCCTGAGGATGTCAATCCGTTCTCCTATCAGGATCCTCCCCTTTCCAGATCTCCTTACTCAGGGAAGGGGTAGAGTAAGACACCCCAATCCAGACCCACTCCACCACACGGCCTGGTGTTTGCGGGGGCATCAGAACTAGAACAATCTTGCGTGGCGTCCATCTAAGCTATTCTTATTCAAAGTAGGAAAGACTCAATTAGAAGCCACTACCTTACTACAGACAATTCTTTCCAGGTGTCTGGCTGGTGAGTCTTGCCCACATGCTATAGGTTTAGCTGATTGCCATATTTGGGGTCAGGAAGGGATTTCCCCCAGGGCAGATTGGCAGAGACCCTGGGGGGGGGGGGTTCGCCTTCCTCTGCAGCATGGGGCACTTGCTGGTGGATTCTCCGGTGGATTCTCTGTACCTGGAAGTCTTTAAACCATTATTTGAGGACTTCAATAACTCAGGCATAGATTAGGGGTCTATTACAGGAGTGGGTGGGTGAGGTTCTGTGGCCTGCGTTGTGCCGGAAGTCAGGCTGGATGATCATAATGGTCCCTTCTGATCTTAGAGTCTATGAGACACATTGTAAAGCAGGAGGATGAGTCCATTATTAGCCTCTCCTCATCTCCCTCTCCCATCTTCCCTGGCTTAGGTTCTGGGACATGGGATGGGAAGATAATTGCCTAAAATCTCCTTTTTTTTCCCCCCTCTTTCCCTAGAGACGGTGCTGAGTTTCGTGGATGACATCATCTCCGGAGCCAAATCCCCCTGCGCGATGCCAGCACAAGTACCCGACAAGCTATCCACCACCATCTCCTTGATCATTCGCTGCCTGGAGCCGGACACCACCTACACGTGAGTGACGCTACCTCTAATTGGCTGTGCCTGACCTTGTGAGTCACAGTGCCACTTCTGATTGGCTACTCCTAAGTTTTCACCTCATCTTTTGTGGGGGGAATGGAGAGCAGGAGTGTTCATTCTCTGCCCCTTACATGGCAAGCACCGTCCTGCTGGTCAGTGCTGGATGTGCTCCTGGAACTATGTACGAATATTAAATTATCATCACTGCCTTGCTGGCTGAGCTGGCGAAGGCTGTACACTCAGCTTTACAGTATTTCCCTGTCTGTGATGCAATAACTTTTCAATGCCGTGTTCAATCAAGTCCAGAAAATGTTCAAGACCTCAAGGGCCAGAATCCTATTGATTTTGGGGAAGATGGGAAAACCAAAATGGGGGGAAATGGAGGGAGCCCCTACCAGCTGATACAGCGGTTGTCTGAAGATCAAAGAACTGGTTGATGGCACCCCTTAATGCCTTCCAGCATAACAATAACAATATCCCATCCCATCTCATCTCTGCCTTGCCTCCTGCTAGAGTTTAACAGCCTCAATGATTTATCTCCCAGACAGAAAGAACAATGGTGGCACGAGGAGCATGGGAGGGCACGTAGGAGAAGACGGCACTTGGAACCCCTCACGGGGAAAAGAGGGCAGACAAAGCCCTTGGCATGCGCGGGACGGAGGAATGAGGGGAAATTGGGAAAAGAGCAGTTGGCATGGGCAGAGGAAGAATGGGAAACCCTGGTATGGGAGGAGGTAATGAGGGGCACACAGAGCGCATGGATGAAGGCATCCCTGAAATAGAGGTTGTGAGGGGCAAAGTGCCCTTAGTTGGTTTCTTATCCCTCAGGTGCATCAGTGGAGGGGAGAATCCAGGCACAGCAGTGCGTGGGTCTGTTATTTCCTAGGCTGTTCATTGCATATGTTGCTCCTGACAGGAATCTACTATGTGCACATGCGAGTGTGAGCTCTGGAGCCCCCCATCAGTCCGCTGTCCCTGTGCTGTGATAACATCTTCCCTCTCCCCCCTTCCCCAGGTTCACAATTTGGGGAGTGGATAACACAGGGAGACGCTCCAGGTCAAGTGATGTGACGGTCAAGACCCCCTGCCCGGTGGTAGATGATGTGAAGGCTCAAGGTAACAATGGGGGTGCTGGAGAGGGGTGTTGCTCTCCCCCAAGCAAAGCCCTGGTCTGACATGCTGGACCTCATTGTGCTGGGTTGTGGGGCAGGCGATGGAGCCTGATTAAACAGAACCCAGAATGGGAGCACTCCACTATTTTTTTTAGTGGGGCTAGTTGAAGAGATACGCCCAGGCCACACCTTAGCTGTGAACGGCCCTGAAGTTGGGTGGAATCCAGGCCCTGATCTAGACTGGTTGCTTATGGCATCTCTGTAACGGGCGCCCCTTAAACTCCAGAACTGAACACCCCCAAAACTGTGGTGGTGTTTGGATCTGGATCTAAGCATCTCATATCTAGGCTGTCCCTAGTTATCTGGTTGGTTCAGACTGTAAGATTCTTGGAGTCAGAACTTTAGCCCAGATCCTCGATGGGAGCTAGGCACCTAAACCTCTTCGGAGTCATCTCTGTCCATGCCTACCAAAACACTGATAAATCGTGATGAGACTGATGCTTCCTCTTGGGGCTCTGTGCATCTGCTCTCAAAGGTTATGGAGACTTGGGACACACGTGGTGGAATCACTGCCTGAGGTTCAAAGGCTATTTCTCTGCTGTCCTTACTGGGACAGAACCTTGTTAGAGACTGTGGAAATTAGGTCAATACATCTAGTTTGCGCAGGGGGAATTAATGTGTTTGTTTAAAAATAACATCTCATTCCGCTTGGATGGGAGGTGATTGGGAGCATTGTTCCGAGGGGGGGACAGGATGACTGGTGTCGGGGTGACAGCCCTACCGTGTGAATAAATCAGTTCAGATCCCACTCAGCAATAATCAAGGCATTCCCACACAATGGCTGTCAGTTAGGTGGCCTCTCTCATGAGAGGGATCTGAGCCTCGTTCCCATTAGTACAGTAATCATTTGCTGTGCCGATAGACAGCGTCTTTCATCTACGGTTCTCAGACTGCGGTATCTTGCCCCAAAACCCAGCACCAGAGCCAACAGTAATGGGAAGCCTTACTCACTAGAGAGGCCAGGGTGTGAATGGTTGCAGGAACTATGAATTCTATGATTCTAACTGTAGCTGGAGTCTATCCGGGTTAGGATTGAGGCTGGTGGAGGGGTGAGCAGGTGGAAACTTGCCTTGTCGTTGGTTGTTCAGGCTGATGGTGAAGGTCCCAAAGAGTTAGACACAATTATTTTTTTTTTACTAGCCATAGACATCATCATAATAAGAGAGAGCCCACGAGCTATGACAGGAATAGAAACCTTCCTACATCAGAGCATAAACCAGCCCCTGATTGATGGGGGTTAGGAGGAATCTTCAACTTAGTGCTGGTTGTTTCGTAATTGCCTGTTGCAGGGTTCCTTGCACTTTCCTCTAAAGCAGCTGGCATTGGCTGCTGTCAGAGACATGCTACTGAACTAGAGGGATCACAGGTCTGATCCAGTCTGGGAAATCTTATACGTTCCACTGACCCTACTTTAGCATATGACCTGGTGACACGGTATAAATTACAGGAGGATTACAGGTATAAATTACAGGAGGGAGGAAATCCTGGCCCAATGCAAGTAATTGCTCTGGATTGCAGTGGGTCCAGGATTTTGCGCAAGGGCTCTTTACTCAATATTGGACCTGGTTTGCTGTTACGTTTCCTTCCTCCCTGTTAAACGTGCCCTTTCTGTCATCCTGTCCAGAAATAGCAGACAAGATCTACAATCTCTTCAATGGCTACACCAGCGGCAAGGAGCAACAGACAGCCTACAACACCCTCCTGGACCTGGGCTCGCCCAGCCTGCACCGGGTCCTCTACCACTACAACCAGCACTACGAGAGCTTCGGGGAGTTCACCTGGCGGTGTGAGGATGAATTAGGACCCAGGTAAGCCAGATAGCCATGCTGACTAGTGTGGCAGCTCTGTCTGACCAACACACCCCTGATACTTCATTATCATTGGGAAGGTTAGATTTGGCAAATTGTGTTACTGTGGCCCCTATAGGCCCAAAATGAGATCTAGGGACTCATTGTGCTAGGCACTGTACAGACAGATGGGGAAGCCTGCAATCTTAACAGAAAAGGCAGAGACCTACCATGACTTACAGCCAAGCTGGGCATGGGAATTCCACCATCTTTCCCCATTCTGCCCCCAGATTTCTCTGCAGCTTGGCCAGAGCTGTTTTCACACAGTGCAGAAGCAGAGACAGTGGGAAGAAAGGGCAGCCAGGAGACCTGCTCCCCCCCTTGTATTGTGGCAACAGTTGCTGCCAGGGAAAAACTGAATGTTGTGACAAAAATAAATGCCGTGGCTTTCCAGCACTAGTTCCAGGCTAGTGGGGAATGAAATGTGCTTCAGCAAAAAAGCCCAAGTAGTGCATGCTATAACACAGAGTGGGATGGAAGGGGACAAAGAGGCAGTGATTTTCCTGAGGGAGGAATGGATTTTTTTCAGTTCATTGGCACTTCTGAAAAATCAAAGGAAAAAAGTTGGTATTGTGGTGAACTGAAAATGGAATTTTTCAGTGAATCAAAGTTAAAAAATAAATTTTTGACTCAAATGAAGTTTCAACTTTGAGCATTTTTAAAGGTTTTGTTTTAAAAACAGTTAAAGGGGACTTTGGTTCAAAATGGTCTTTTGTTCCTAAAATAAATCAATGTTTTGTTTCAAAACATTTCAACAACAAAAATTAGTTGTTTTTTTCTTACCCAAACCATTTGGCGAAATCAACACCAATTTGCAAAACATTTTGGGGCCATCGAATCTGCATTTTTCCCTGAGAAAAGGTGCAGAGTGAAAAATTTCAGCCAGGTCCAGTTGGGACATCTTCCACCTGGCTATTCTGCACATTGGAAATGAGCTCAAACGTGAAGTCATTTTAAATGTTGCACATACCTCATACATCCACACAAACAGCACCACACATACAACAGATAGTGCAAGCTAAGATCATCTTTCAGCTTTTCTCAGCTTGTTTGACTTGACTCCCTTGCCCTGGGACAAATCTAGCTCCAGTGTAATTCCACTGAAGGTGGAGGAGTTACATCCAGGAATGAATTTGGGCAAGCAGTTTCCTCCTATAGGTCCTGAAGGTCCATAGGTCCCGAAGGTCCATAGGTCCCGAACTCTGATTGCCTGAGTTAAAATCTGGATGAAGTCAAACATTCTTCTGCACCTTTGTACTGCTGTCTCGTTGCTGGCCTATCTCGATTCAAAAGCTCTCCCCCCTGAATCTCACCCCTCTTTCTGTTCCTGACAAGAGCAAGAGAGAGCTGTAGGTTCAGGCTGAAAAGCACTGTCAGAGCTATGGAGAAGAGGAAGAGTGGAAATGTGCACTTCCCCATACCTCATTAGCTCTAACCGTAGCCTCCCCCACCACTGACGAAGGCCAAGCTAAACATCTTCTTTCCATGAGCACCTGCGCTATGAAAGCAGCTAGCACGGGGGGAGCCTGGTAACCATATAGCTGGAGTGAATCTGTGTTGAAGTCAAGGGCCTTGCACTGCTGATCTGGCCCAAAGGAAGATTGTCACCATTGAGGATCAGACAATAGTTGGGGTTGGTCCAGCTTTGAGCAGGAGGTTGGATTAGATGACCTCCTGAGGTCCCTTCCAAACCTAATCTTCTGTGATGCTATGAATAGGTTTGAGTTACTGACCGCACTGCTCCTGTGCCCCAGGGAGCACTCGGATATGGGGTGGGGAGTGCAGGTGATATTTGCACTGCTACCCTTCCCAGGAAGGATGGCTTCAGGTGGGCCTAGGGCTTCATAGGATGTGTTTGTAGAGAATACAGAAACATAGGATGAGGTTGACTATTCCAGCCCACCCTTGCCAACTTGACCCTTGTTGGCGTGACCACCTGAGCTGGGAGAAGAAGGAAGATCAATATAAAATCCACGAGACGAGGGACTTTGCCAGGCCCCATAGAGTCGAATCCTTGAGAGTACTGAGTCCAGGAGATTACGTGGGGGTGAGTGATTCTCAGGAAAGGAGACAGGACAGGGATGTGCCAGAACCCTTTGAGAGCAGGACACTGGGGTCAGGGTGAATGCACGACTGTATTTGATGTTTCCACAGACTCTTAACCCTCTCCTAGCTACTCTGAATAATGGCTCTAAGTATTCACAGTGCATTCCCTGACTGCCCAGCCCGGCCCCCTTTCACTGGCTGGTGCACCCCACGTTGGAGGCATGTGCTTCTGTGAGGGCAGCTGATTGTTGGGAACTCGACTAAACCCAGAGAGGCGACCTCGTCACAGAGCCAATACCAGAACCGGCGCTGATTATCTGCCTCTTCGGCGTTCTCAGCAGCGGGGCAAAGACGGGAACTCCCCTGTTGCCCCTTGGGGTGGTCTGCTAGCTCATAGTGGAGGTAAACCAGCATGGTGTGGAGCAAAATATACAGGAGCATTTCAGTCGTCAGGGCTGGCAGGGGTCAGCACTGAATTCACCCACCCTTTTTGGTTTGAATTTCAAAGAGGTGAGGGGGAGGATGTGCACGTGCCATGAAATGACGCCATTTCTGATTAAGTGTTTGCAGCTCGTGCCAGGGGAAAGGAATGTCAAGGCAGCTGCAGAGGTTGCTGGTGATGACAAAGCTTGGAAGCCAGGCCTCTTATTGATCCTCTGCTAGGGTGAAGCACACTGGGTGGTGGTGACAGGACAGATCACTGGCAGATGACATGATTTAGCCACCAGAGTGTTGGTTTGGCTGCCCTCCGGCGCTCCTTGGGTGTCCTGGATCCAAACCCAGACCTCTGTGACTCCTGGGCGAGGTGTCAGGAGTTAGCACCTTCCATTGGGCAGTGGTGGCCCTGGGCATGCTCTTTCAGAATGTGCTTGTCAGTTCTTGGCCACATGGCTTGCAATGACGGAAAAGGCAGCAGTGTTGGTAAAGCAAGAGATGTGGGGCTAGAAAAGCGCTCATTCCCGCCCACCCCATGGAGGCACACAGAGTACAGTTAGCCAAACACCTGCTCTAGGGAAGAACCGGCACGCAGGGACAGTGGGTGTTAGGCCCTGATCCAGAGCCGGCTGAAGTTCATGGGCCTCTCTCCACTTCTGTGGGCTTTGGATCAGGCCATTAGTGACTAAAGGCTTCGTATTGTAGGGGGCTCAGCCTCCTGGGAAGTGTTGAGTTCCTGCAGCGCTGGCCAAGGGCTCGTTGCCTCCCAAGGGGCATCAACTTGCTAGTCCGGGCCTAAGGGGAGGGCATGTAGGGGACTGGTAACCAGCGAGGTAGCTGGCTTAAAATCAGCCCGTGTCAGTAGCAACCCTCTGAGGCCTGCGCGATGGCCAGTGAGGAGAGAGTAGTGGGAGGAGCGGCAGCCTAGGGGGCCAGCCTTTATTCCGCCTGCTCTCACGGCCAAGCCGGAGAGTAGTTGGCAGCTCCGGAATGGCTCCCAAAGCCCCCTGACACCTGGCCTCTCTGTGGCAAGTGGGAGATCCCGGTGCCACAGGGATTGCAGCTCCTCTTCTGGTCCCTCCCCAGCCTCCTGCGTAGGTTCTGACCACGTGTTTCCTCCTCCTCTGCTCTACACACACCCTAACCACAGCCCACAAAGCCGTCAGACTGCCTTGGCCTGGTGTTGGCCAAGATGGCTGCCCATCAGACCAGGAGCAGGATGCTCAATAAGGAGCTTTCCTCTGACTGTGGGGCCTGGCTATTTCATCTATCCAGGCCCAGTTTCTTTGGGTGGTGCCCCCACAGCTCCTTGGGCTCCTTCCCGACGCAATGGACACTGTCCTGTGTTTTCTGCTCAGTGTCCCCAGCCAGGGCACTCGCTCCAAACTTTGGATCTCCCTTCCCGGTTTATTGGGGGCTGTCCCACAGACTCCGTTCTTTCCTAGGATTTTTGTCCTATGTGGGTTAGGTCCACCCTGGGAGAATTCCAGCAGCTCTGCACTCAGCTCTCCGCAGTACAAAAGGCTGTTCAGGATGAGGGGGCTGAGACGGGGACTGAGGCACGTCAGCTGGACTGCAAGCCGCCTGCACTCCGGGGGGTGGGGGGGGGTGGGGACCCACTTCACTTTTCATCCTCAGCATTGACACTGGTCCTCGCACCCCCTTGGGTGGGAGACCTTGCTTTCATGGGGCATGGCGATTTAGGCTGACCAGGTGACTTCATCTGCCACAGGACTATTATTCTCTCTTTCTCCCGAGCCTTTTCGTGGTCTGTTTAAACCTTTCCTGCTTTTCTCTTTTTACACCCTCTCTCTGCTATTCCCACCATCTCTCCTTCCCCTGTCTTTCCTCTTGTCCCACCACCTCTCTGGCTTCTCCTATGCCCTGTCTGCAGGAAGGCCGGCCTCATTCTCTCCCAGCTGGTGGATCTCAGCGGCTGGTGTAGCAGCCTCCTTCAGGAGCCCAAGATCAGCCTCCAGCGCACCTCCCTCAGGTATCTTGCCTGCCGCTACAGTGAGATCAAGCCCTACGGACTCAACTGGTCAGAGCTGAGTCGGGACCTCAAGAAGACATGCGAAGAGCAAGCGCTGAGTGTCCTCTATAACGACTATGGAGACAAATACAATTGAGGGGTTGAGGAACCGCGCTCAGGCCCCTAAGAGGCAAGCGGAAGCAAAGAGTATTTGTGGGAATTTTATAAATGGATCTGCAGGAGATCAATCAACTCTTTAAAGACAAAACTTAAACCAGGGAGGGCAGCTGCTGCTCTTGGCAGGATTTACCCGGGATTAGACTCTTCTTCAACACAGCCAATAACCTTTCTAGTTGGAGGTCTCATGAGACTCAGTGTTTTGTGTTTTGCTCATTTTACCAGGAGGTTCCTTGGACTGTGTAGGTGAACTCATACTCCAGAATGAAAGATACACTTTTAAAGGGTCCAGCCATTTCTCTCAGTCCCCCCACCCCCAAATCCCCATGCAGGATGAGTCTCAGTTTCCGAAGAGAACAAATTCAGAATAAGAGAGGCCAGACAGGAGGACTCTCCTATGCGGAGATAATAACCCAGCTGCAAAATGAACATCAGGTCTGGAACAGCAGAAACAGGGCCTCAGCATCAGATTTAACTCTTTTCCCCACAAGGATCCAGGTCCGAGATTAGATTGAAATAAAAAAAATTGCTGCAGGGGTAAAGCACAAATTCCGGACTGCAATAGCAATAATCTTCAAACCATCACAGGGCAAGGAGGGCTTGCATGCCGCCCATCCCCTTCCTCCCCATCATTCCTTGCTTATTACACTGAGACCCTGATCTTGGCTCTGTGCTGGGATCCTGCAAAGTCCTTCCAGCTTGTAGTTGGCCCAAAATGGCCTGTCCCTCTATGGTCACTGCTGCTGCCCTGTTAACCTCAATGTACTTTTCACTGGACCAAATTTGTGGGAAGCAAGTCTCCCTTTTTTGGCACAGTAACAGCTGCTAAGCAATGCGGGGTTTGGGTAGAGCTCTAGCTAAAATGTACACGCTTCGGGAGCATTTACCAGCCAGCCCAACTTCCCTGGTACCAAGCTTCAAACCATGGCATAGCATCAGCTTCAAAGGTGGCACACAGCGTAATCAGTAGGGTTTGGGGAAGGGAGGGAAGAGGAACCCATGGGATTGTTCCCATTTTGCAGCAAGGTTGTCTCCTTATCTTAGGATCCCTCTCTACTCAGCAGAAAACGAACGCCACCTTCAGTGTGGAATGCATCCCTGGGGAAAGCCATGAACACACGCCTGGGAGCGGCTTAACAAACGCTTTGCTACCTGTGGAAGAGCTGTGCAGTCCAACCCTTGGGAGATCCCTTCTCCAAACCTGACCTGTGGCTTAGTCTTTCATGAAAAATGAAGCACCATTATCAAGGCCGGCATTTGAAAAGCAACTTTCAGTCGAACACCCAAAATGAATAAGAGCAATTCCCACCCCCTCCCTCAGGATAGGGCTTCTCTAACCCCCTTTGATTGTTCTTTCTGGCCACAGCTCACTACAGTGTTTGTTGAGGTAACTGCAACGTGAGCGGCTCGCCCCTGAGGGGCCTGACATGCGACTCGAGCTGTGTTTGTACAGCCCTTGCTGCACAAGAATTCATGCCATTGCAGCAAGGCTCTCCACCTCTACTTAGAGTCACAGCTTTGCTGTTTAAACTCCTGTTAGCACTGCACAACCTAGGTGGTTATGGGAGGCTGGGTTTAGTTCAATTCCGGTTCATTGGCAGAATGGATCTTTATTACCAGTGATGATAGGAGGGGGAGGAAGAGCTCTGCTTGACTCCCCACTCCCAGAGTGAGGCTACAGAGGAGGCAGGTAGAGAAAACATCTTTAATCTTGCCAGCTGACAACCTTTGATTTGAAACAACTGACAGACAAAACAGGGGGCCCCACGATGGAATGTTTATAGCAGCTTTCGAAGTAGAATCTCCTTTTAATATTTTGGTGCTGGCAGAAGCCATCTCAGCCTACACATTATGCTTTCCTGACAACCTTCTTTGCTCCCACTAAGTGCCAAGGACACACAGCTGTTTGTTTCGTATCTAGGTTGACATTAAATAGCTCTGGTCCACAGTCAACGGCGTTACCTAACAGTATTTGCATATCAGCAACCACCATGCCCTGAGAATTTGCACATTAGACATCGGTCAGCTCTCCTTGTGACCTTTTTCAGATTGGCAGATGCAAGATAAAGTCCCCCAGGTATGACAGAAGCATTCTAACCTATTGCCAGTTGTGTAGTCAAATCTGGCATCAGGATAGCTGACTTAGACTGGTGAGTCAATGAGAACAAACAGTACAGCTACAGCATTGAGCAAGTGTAACAACTGGGCAGTAAATGCCGCCAACACGTGTCTCCATGCACAAGAACGTCTGCTGTGTGCAACAAAGCAATGGAATCCATCTGGAGTCCACACAGCACTTTTCATTCTCTCCATCACAAAGGTCTTAGATCCTTGATGGCCTCTCAGCTGCCTCCAGCAGTAGCCACTCCTTGATGCTTTACAGGAAGTTAAATGCCTCCCACGATGCACTTGCCCAGCTACACAAAGCTGGGGAAACAGGAGAACGTTTTAGCAGCTCCAGGGTGGCTTACACCCTAGCCATGAAGGCTGATTTCTGTTACAAAGTTATCTCCACTTGCATAGTCTCAGCTGTTATTTAAAAAAAAAAAAAAAAAACCAACCTAAAATAACCCTGGCCCTGGTATCGTAATCCTGCTTAGTTATTTGTCTCCCTGACTCTCAGGGTCAGTGCAGGTATCTCAAGGCACTTTACAAAGCAATGATATGCTAGATGCCAGGAGTGCAGTAACCTTGAAGACAGATAGGGCACTCATTGGTACACTCAGCCATAATTCACACATAGCCCTGGATATTAAATCTGGGTTCCATGAGAAGGAATCTTGGCCAAGGCACCTTGGTTTATCCTCTTACTCTTTTTAGCAAATGCCAGGACAGTTTTGGATTTATAGGGGCAGCCCCTGTGGGCTGGGTGAAAGGGACTTTAGCTTGATGCCGTCTCTGAGGGACTCCTGAATATATCCTTCTTTGGCCCAGAAGCAAGTTTGTTGCTTACCAAACAATACCCCATATGTGGCATTTCTAGTAAATAGAGACTTTTCCTCCTTGTAGCAGACTGATCCCCCTTTTATCGCTTCCCAGGTGCAGCAGCATAGAAGGTATGAGACAGGCTTTGTCAGCCTCGATGGGGGGATTCTGCCAAGAATCCCAGGCATCTGTCAGACACCAGGCACGTGCATCTGCCTAGGTTACTGATTTGTCCCACCCAAGATTTATGACTGGGCTTCACAGCCATTTCCATATTGCTTCAGCTCTTGGCATCTCAAACTACTGGCAGCATAAGCTGATGACATCAGAGAGCCCGGCCAGGCAGCCCTGTCTTGCCAAGAACCCCCTGTCTTATCACAGAGATGGCAAAGACCTAATTGGTTATCCAGTCCAAACGCTAGCCAGTACAGGATTATCTCTAGTACTGGTGTCCACTCTCTGCTTTGTCCAGTTCACTTTTTCAAGGCCTAAGGAGCTGGGGTTTCTAGCAGACATCAATGCTTAGCCTCAGAGAGGAACGTTCGCGTCCAAGTGTCACATACCACACTGCAACACCACCTTCCGCCCAGCTTCCAGCGGTTGGGGACCTCATGAACAGTTGGTCCTGCTTTAGTTATTTGCATTGCAGGCGCACCACAGTGTTCTGCCCTAGGAACGTTTATTTGTAGTGCACTAGCCTCTGGATGCACCAACCGAGATGGGGGGCCTCCATTTTGCTGGCTTCTGAACACACACAAGGCAGGCGCTTACAATCTAAGGAGACGATGAGTGAAAGGGGAATTGACTTGCCTGCCCAATGTCACATAGTAGGACGGTAGCAGACCCACAGCTAGAACCCGGCTCTCCAGACTCCCAGTCAGGCCCTACTCGCTGCACTATGCCACCTACCTGCGGTGCTGGACAGAAGCGGGAGTTTCACTCCGGTACTATAATGATTTCACTAGCCACCATTGCCAGGCCTGGCCTTTCCAGATGGAGAGCAACAAGGGAGCCAACAGTGCCTCCTGCTGGTAAAGGATTTGGTGAGACGGCCTTGGATCCCAATGACAATTGCTGCTCTCCTAGAACCCTAGGATTAGACGGGCCCACAAGGGTCATCTAGTTTAACCCCCTGCCAGGATGCAGGATTTGTTATGTCTAAACCATCCAGGACAGGTGGCTATCCCAGCCTCCTCTTGGAAACCTCCAGTGAAGGAGCTGCCACGCCTCCCTAGAGTGTCTGTTCCAGTGTCCTGCTGTTCTTAGTTACAGTGAGGAATTGTTTCCTGAGATTTCCCGACCTCTTCCTGGCCTTACACTGATGAGAACACAAGCTGACGTGAGCAGCTGGCGGAGGACAGACTGCCATAGAAAGCCATCTTTTGAGGTTTTCTGTTCCCTTTATTCTCATGCTTCTGGGTTCCTTGCTGGGATCTTGACCCTACTTTATGGTTGCTAATCCTGAATTAACGCTTCAACAGATTCTTAAAGCCTTGGATCATTTAAAACGAGACCTGGTTGTGTATTAGTGTCCTGGCACCAAAACAAGAGGTTGCAATTGCGATTACACGTGACCTGCTCACGAATGCCAGGAGTCACCCATTGATTTCCATGGAGACCATTGGCTTCTGGGGCGTTTCTGTACACCAGCTGGAAGTCTGGCCCCAGATGTGCCAGGGTCCGGATTCACAAGAGTACTTAGGTGCTGTGCTTCCATTTAAATCAATGGGCATTTGGTGCCTAAATCCCTTTGTGAATCTGGTCCATAGTCACGTATAACATTTGCTTGTGGAGGAACATATTACTTCTAGCTGGGTTTTATCAACAGCTGTGGTAGGTGTGCGGAAAATGGCATGAACAAAGTATTAACCGTTAGAAAGCTGGCATTTTCCATCCTGCCGACCAAATGAATGCTTGAGGATGTTTTTGTATGATTGAGGCCACAATCTCCCCCTCCCATTTTTTTCCTCCTGAATTAATGGCAGAAGATCCACATGATATGAACCTCTGCATTAGTTTCTTGGCTGTAGCTGTACTGCTGTAATAGCATTAATACCTTTTACTTGTCGTGCAATTATTTAACATGAAGACGGTTTGGGCCTTTTTTTTTATTGACTACAATTCTTGTTCCTTGATGTTCTATTAGAATTCTGTAATGTTTTACTACTGTAGATTGAAAGTTGTGGGGGGGGGGGGGGGGGGGGGGGGGGGGGAAGCGGGAGACAAAGCAAAACCGTAAGGAATGACAGTATTATTTTAAAAGGTTTTAAAAAAATAATCATTGTAACACTGTAAAAATTCAGATGAAAATTTAACTGACTATTAAACAGAGCCGTTAGTAAGCTGTGGGTTTGACCGACTGGAATATTTGTTTATAGTTTTGAGCCCATTGATGTCACTTTTGGCATGAAATGAAGTGTTCAGACTAACTTCCTTGCCTTTGAACTCCATTCCCTCCTCACACAAGTTTGCCATGAGCCTGTCTGTTCACCAGATTAAGCACCTCCTTCACCAATCAATAAACAAAGCAAGACCAATAGCTCCCCTCTAGGCAAAGTCACTGCAGCACACACAGAGAGTTAGCTACCTATTTGCCCTGCAGTACTTGAATTATAGGTGAATACCTGGCACTGCCTGAAAAAGGAACAGTACAGGTGTGGGTAAGGAATTGGTTGCTAGTCTCTTGGCAGTTATACTGATCTACACTAGCCAACATCAGTGCCAATTTGCAGCAAATGTGGATTTGGCCCTGAGTGTGTGGTACAAGTCTGCAAATGTTTCCACAGGGTGTGTGATTTCCCATCCAGAAAAACAGTAAACTAGCAGTGGTGACTGTGTCAGGTTTATAACACTAAGGAAATGTATCCTATTTAGTACACATATGATGGAAAATCATTTAAATCCTTGCTTCACAGCCCATTTGATAGGTCTGTTTTGACTATCTTTATTGCAGCCTGGGTCTAGCTAGCCTCCTTGCATCACAGGGATGCGTCACACCCCAGAGGTCCCCTGCTTTTGACCAAGTGATCAAAAGCTTACTTCTGATCCAGCCTACCTTAAGGTCTGAAGTCAGTTTTCTTTCTCCTGAGGCATCCGACAGTGCTTATCCCCAATCAACAGTGCCAACCATTGGCTCCTACACTAGACCACAAGGGTGCTAGTCAGGTGGGCCAGGATCCAAAAAAGGGACTCAGGTCCTGGATGTTGAGCACTGCAATGTCTAACTTTGAGATGCCTGGAAAAATCACAGCCCAACACTATAATCCACAGAGCCTGAGTGAGGGGCCTAGTACCCTATAAAACAAATGGGGAGAGAGAGGGGCCTTAGATAGGTGCGATCCCAGCAGGCCAGGTGAGGAGCTGCCTACAGTAGCCAATGAGAGACACCCACAAGGGCGTGTGTCCTAAGCCCCCTCCCACTCCCCACGGAGTTTGGTGCCTAAGTCTGGGCTGCAGGGAGGCAGGTGCTGGTCTCTGCTAGCGAATGACATCCAGGAACCCATTGGCTGGGGTCTGGAGGTTTAGGCACCTACAGTTTCTTGCAAAAAGGAGTTAGGCACCTGTCCCCGTCCCGCAACAAGATGTGGCAGGAGTGGGAAGTGGTTGTTTTATAACTTGTAGCCCTGTGGTTATCCCTCCCACCTAGGATGTGGGAGACCTAGGTTCAAATCCTACCTGCCTACTGCCTCTTGAGGAGAAGAGAGACTCTTATTCAAATCCTGCTGTTCAGGAGAGGGCTAAGGATGCGGTGATGAAGGGATCCCTCAGTCTGTCCTGTTGAAGTTGTTCCTCTTTGGATAAATACTTAGAGTCTTCAGGTCAGGAGAAGATTTTGTAGCCAGGTGGTTGATGCACCCACTGGGGAGGTGGGAGATGCAGGGTCCACTCCTCCTGCTTTAATCATCCTTTCACTATGTAGGCGTAGAGGAACAGCATCACCAGGAGAGCCTGAGGGCGGCCCACAGTTGGGGGTGTAGGGTGCTCGCCTGTGAGGTGGGAGATGCCTCTCCATTGGGCAGAGGGGAGAATTGAACCAGCGGTGGCCATGTCTCTGCTGAGTGCTCTATAAGGGATGAGATGGGCAGCAGCAGTGCTGCTGCCACCCGCCATGTTTTGAATGAGTTCCCGTGCTGTAGGTGGTCTCTGAGCCCATCAACCGGACTGGGCCCCATACACCAGGTAGGCAGGCAGCCAATCTCCCGCCCGCAGGGGGAGTTGCTCTTGTGCGTGAAGGGGGGGGGGGGCCGGAGGGGAGGCAGGCGTCCGAATGGCTAGAAGGAGGCAGCAGCACGCAGAATCAGAGGCAAAAACATAGGTGCCAAGGGAATTTTTACTCCAAAAAACGTAGGCACCAAGTGAGTTTAGGCACCTACAGGCTCAGATGGGAGTGCTGGGGAACCCAGCAGAGCCTAAATCTGGGGTCTAGGCATCTAAGCACCCATTGACGGCAGTGCCTGCTGGATCATCCCCCAAGGATCTGTCCCTCCTTGCATCCAGCTGCTTGACTGCATTGAAATAAAATACCTTCCGTGCGCTCATTTTCCAGGGAAGCGATTACGATAGCTGGCACTAGGATGTTACGCAATCAGCCATGGGAGGAGATGGTCTGTGTGCTTGAAAGGGGAGGAGAGAAGTGACATGCAGCTGTCAGTGGGCCAGAGATTGCAAATGCACATGCGGCTCTGCTATGGGCCCCACTTGGAAAGGTTTGTGCACGGCTAGCCCATACCACTAGTTCTGGGTACTTTACAATCATGGACATGTAGGGTGCCAAGGGACCTCGAGAGGTTCTTTCAGCTATCCCCCACCACCACCTTACCTTGAAAAGAGCAAAAGCTTTTGGGGCATGTGATTAGAAAATAATGCACTATCACCCAAAGGATGAGTGAAGCCGACTCTACATGCTAAAAACAGCAGTGGAACTGGTAGGTTGGGTCTACCCTTTATATACAGAATTCCCTGCATCACAGGAGAGCATGTCTGCTAGCTACTGGACTCAGGGTTTTCTCAGCCAATCCTCCCCCGGCGCCCCAGCCAAGTTTGCATTGAACCTGCAATTCTTAGCCGATGGCGACAACTTCTTTAAGCCCTGCTCTACTCTACTCAACTGTTGCTGTCGTTCAGAAGCTGCCCCACGCTGACGGTTAAATGGGTGCAAGCAGGCCTGGTGAGGATGCGCCCTGCCGCCACAGGCAGCGTAGGGCGGCCAGATGAAAAATTTTTAAAAAATCGAATCACTGAAGTGGCTGTAAATTGACCCAACTTCAGTCATCTTAATTTTGTAGTGTGGACGTGTCCTAACAACTAGTCTCTAGTTACAAGGCACGCATGCTGTCACTAATTAGTAAGCAAGCTGCTAACCATGCATAGCCAGCTGTGGCGCACACGGCAAAGGGCAGCATATACATCCATCGCCGGTGCAGCGTAACTGAAAGGGCAGAATCAGCGCAGTGTGGAGTGCTAAGTGAGGTGGAGATGGCCTTGTTACTCTTTCAGTAGGGAACGGGCAGATTTCCTTCAAGGCCCCTCTGCAATGAGCTGAGTCAGCGCAGCTGTGACTATGCTCATTTGCCTCATCCAAAACCTGGGGGGGGGGGCCCACTGGGCTGCCTTTCGCTTATCACAGCCTCAGACACACCTAGCTTTGGGCGACACGTGCCCCACTGCAGTGATGTGAGTGCAGGGGTTGGTGTGACCATCTTGGGGAGCAGAGCTGTGGGCCGTGCCCTGTGTCAAGTGGGCATACAGCAGGGGAAATTATAGGGTAACTACACTGCCCCCACCACCAAGCCAGCCTGCCTTACACTACACAGCCTAGGGGCTGCCTGCAGCAAAGCATGTGACTAAAGCCCAGCAAATTAAGCATCCTCTGAAGGCCGCCCTATGCAGCATGCGCTGCACTGTTTTGCTAAAGTTGAGCGTGCACCGACCAGAAATCAGCCTCTGTGAAATTCAGCCGCTTGTCAGCCTTGTACACGCCTGGTGCAAGGGTCTGTTAGCCCCTGACCAAAAATTAGCAGGGCGCTCTTTGGGTAGCATCTCTTGAGGAACCAGGACCCTGAGACGGACAGCCGCCAGGGCCAGTGAGGAGAGGCCAATGCTTCAGGTCAGCCTGATTGACAGGGCAGGCTGACCAATGAGGGAGCCAGGAGGGCGAGGGTGTCCCATCCTCTGTGTGAGGTGAAGAGCTGCCTGGGCAGAGAGCGGCCCAGCTAAGGACACGGCCGCTGGCGGCTGGTGGCCAGAGCAGCTCAGGGAGCCGAGCCGAGCCGAGCAGCACCACAGCAGCAGAAGCAGAGCGGCCCAGGGAGCCGAGCTGAGCAGAGCCGCGCTGGCAGCTGGAGCCGGGTACAGTGCGTGAGCGGCTGGGCAGAGCCAGGGGGACCCTGGGCAGGGCCGGCCCAGGGAGACACCCCCAGCCTGGAGGCCTTTGGTGGGGGGAGTGTGACCCCACTCTGCAGCACAGCCAGGCCTGGGCAGGGGCCTGTGACATGTGAGACAGGCTGTGACCATCCTCGCACCCCAGACACGCTGGGTGGGGTCCCCGGGAGCAGCCATAGGTATTTTCCTTTAATTGCTTGTTGTTTAATGAACAGTGTCTGCTTTGCACTGTATGCAGCGATCAGTGGATCAGGGCCGCCTCCAGGGTGGAGCGAGTTCCTCCCTCCCCCCCCAGAGTGGGGACACCCTGGCCCCTGCCCTGAGTGACCACGACAAGGTTGGGGGAGGAGAGGGTCAAGCCTCCAGGGATCCTGGGCCCAGCCCTGTCAGGGTTACAGGGACCCAACCACACAGGAGTGTGGAAGGGGGCGGTCCTCGTGGTCAGGCAGCCATCTGGGTAAAGGCAGTGGGGGCGAGGACTCAGATCCTTTTGCTAACCAACTCCCAGGGGGCAGTGTATGGGCTAGGAAAGTCCCCCACCCTCACCCAAACCCCTTACACTGGTATAGCATGAATACTGACAGGCTTTTATCCAACTTCGGTGAGTGTCTAAATCACACACCATTAAACTGTGGTTTGGAAGCATTTATGCACGCCCGTTGTGTGTCTCTTGGAGCATGGCACCCTCTCACCTGCACACCTTTCTCATGCAGCCTGTGTGGTACAGCTGGCCCCTCTAGCATATTAGTGTTGACAGCGCTTTTAAAACCTAATTTCCTTTGTCCTAGCCTCCTGCTCAACTTTGTGCTACCCAGTGGCAGCATGTTTTAGTCATGCTGTGCTGCACCAAGGGCGGGGCGAAATTTTGAAAAGCCATTTTCATTAATTAGCACTTTGAAAACACTTCTGTCCATTGTGCAAACCCTTATTTTTGTTTTAATACCAGGCCTGAAGTTTGGTCTAAGGCCCAAATTCTAAAAGGTGTTTAGGCCCGTAACATCTCCCAGTGATTTCAGTGGAGCTAAGCATCTAAACCCCTTTGGCTCTGGGCCTAAGGTATTTGGCAAGGCTCCTGTAACTTTGTATCATTATGGTTTATTAAACAGGCCTGCAGGTTCACGCTGGCATGCACTGACCTTCCTACACCCATCACTGGTGTTTACAGCTTTGTTCCATTTGCTGAGCCCAATCTAATGATGCTGTAGCAGTAACTTTCACTGCTATCTCCTACAGAAAGAGTCCTACGTACCCCATCTTCATCAAACACGCAAATGCAAAACCCTTACGTGACCTCAGCAGTGTTAAGGCAAAATAGCATCACCTGTGCATTGAGTGCATGACAGTCAGATGTGCTCATCTGTTGATAGCATCGACATAGAACAATGTTCAGGTTTTGTGGTTACAGTGAGAGTTTAATGTAGCAGGGGTGGGGCATAGTACTTTTGGGTACCTGTTGGAGACAGAATAGAAAGCCTTTGAGGGCATTTTCAATCGAGCTGTAGGCAATATGAAAAGGAACACACACATCTTTCCCCTTAACTTCCCATTTTCCTGCTTTTAAGCTTTATGAATGGAAAGGGCTAAACATAGTTTTGGTTTTTGTATTGCAGTTGCGGCCAAAGGACAAGGTGTTGCACAAACATGCTATAAACCACAGGCCCTGCCCTACAGAGTTCCCAGCATAGGTTTGTTACAAGACTCAGATGGTTAACAAAAGCTATTCCTAATGCACTAAACATCCTGAGGGGTCTAATGTGTTCCTGGGAGGAATCCGTTTACTTCAGTATGTATACAGCAGGACAGCTCTCGCTTATGACTGCCTCAGTTTCCCCTCTTGGACTCTTCACTAACTCACAAAGACTTTCACATGTCCAATAGCAACACTCCTTGCTAGGGTCTGGTTTATTAACCTAACTTCCATAAGGCACAATTCCTGCCTGAGACTCTTCCATCAGCCAGGTTGCTGCTATGAATTTTTGCCCATTTTTTGAGTAGCTCTGTCAAAGCCACAAGGCCTTTTATTTTATTTTAATCATGATAAACACAAGTCAGCTGTTGATTTTTAATTTTGGTTACAGGACAAGATATGCTGCATGTCAAGCCAAAAGGGAAGCTTTTTTTTTTTTCCTGGCTGCTCTGTACTTCAGCGACACAAACATTAACTTGATCACACAATGTGAGTGGCTGGGGGGCATTTTAGACAAAGCTACACCACCAGCTGCACAGTTGTGTTTTCAGCTTTACTCTTAGTGCAAGTAACATGCTAAATTGACCAAAGGCTTGTGCCCATGTGCTCTGACGACCCAAGTCCTTTGCTCAACCACATTTTCAGACAGATCGCCTCAGTGAAGGGCCCAATGACTCCTTAGCCTCCCTGCCCTGGCTGCCAACAAAAGCTGTGGTTACACTAGGACTATTTTACTCAAATTTGCCACCAGCTGTTTAACCACAGCGATCAGGGACGCACTATAAGCTGGAGTGCCAGGGAAGACTAGGGTTTCAAAGATAACCTGCAATGCTTCTTGGAAATCATCATCCCACCTTTGTATGAGCAGCAATTATGTCTTTAAGTCCTCCTAATAACTTTAAGTGAACCAACTTTTCTCTTTTGCCTTTAGAGGACACTCTTTCAGTCTCCATAGTTTTTGAAATGTCCTGGCCTGGCAACTAGTGAGGGTACAAATCCCAGGCCTTGTGAATCAATGAGATGTGATCTGCCCCATCTCACTCACCCTCCCCCCCCCACCAAGAGCTGGGAAGCAGCGATGTAGCAGCTTTAATCAAGACAGTGTTAGAGCTGTCACCAAAACCATGTAGCAGCTTTATCCAGGACAGTGTGGCAGACTGGCAGTGTATATAAATAAAGAGGGTGAGATACAAAGACCAGGAGGGTGGGGTCCTGTTTGACATGCAGATAGCAGTGATGTCAGCAAGAGCTTAAATCACTTGACGCATTTTCTTCCATGAGGTGGAGGGAAGAGCCACTATTTTTAATTCTTAAAAATAAAAACCCTTAAAATGCAATTTCAGACAAAAATAGATCCAGCAGGAGTAGCTCCTAATAGACCATTAGTCTACTAAGCTGTAGAATTAAACAAATTAAAAAAATGCTTTGTTGCAGGTTACCCATTCTACACCATGTTGATTAACTCTGCCAATAACAAATTTACACAACATGGGTCTTAAAATGCTGTGGCTGCTGTCTTGTCCACACTAGTGCACTCATCATAGCTAGGATTGGTGCAGCTGAACTGGGGGTAGCCATGGTGGGGGATTTTAGGCAAAATTTGCCAATGTAAGAAAGGCCAAAGGGATCAGTTAGTCCTGGTTGTGACAGCATTTTTTTTGTAATGTATACCCCACTCTGCCAGCAGTTTTACTGAGGCCATCCAATCCATTTCGTCCATGCCAAAGACCAGCAGGACAGAGGTTTCCTGTTGCATTAGTAGCTGTGCAGTGGTATTTGCCACTTGTTTGCCAGCACTCTCAATCGGTTCCTAGACTCCCTGGTGTCAGAATGAAATACAATGAAGGGTAGACACTGCAGGCACAGATCAAGAATCCAGTTTATGTGAGTATCAAAGCCAAGACCATGATGAATGTATGACCATACTAAAGAGCCAACACCACCCCTTCACACATTACAAAGAATGGTCTCTAGGAACAGCCTACAAGAGAAGCAGCTAAACTAGATTTCTCTGCTCATCAGTGTGACCCTGTTATTAGACAAGGAGGTAACAGTGACACTTTTTTTCCCCAATCAAAGGAGAACCCTAGCTATAAAACCTGGGCCAGCTCCTCATATAGCTCCATTGACTCAGCAAGTGGTATATCAATACATAGCGGCTAAGGATCTTTCCCCATTAAGATAAGCAGCATTTTCAGAGCAGCAAAAAACCAGCAATTAGTTAACTAATAACGTGCATAGGGGGTAAATATGCATCTATGATTTAAATATGGATCATCACTAGAAAGACAGATAGTACTGATGATCTCCAGCACCACTTTCCTACAGCTAAGGAAAACCTCTGCTCTGAGGAACTGATAAAACGCAGTGAATTAAGTGCTACAAGATCTTTAAGGCTCAGCTGAGTTTGAGGGACAGTTCTGTGAACAGTATCCACTGCCTCTCAATAGTGCTAGTTAGTGGAAAAGAAGTTCAGGGCTAAATGAAAACATAAGATAGATGTTTTTAGCAGCCCACCCAAACTCACCTCTAAATTAGTGTCTCTGGGCCACTCTAATGTCCACATAAATTTGGTTCCCAGCACATTGGCCTTCGGATGCATTCTCTTCCAAGGATATAACAGATATAACAGCAACAATTGAAAACAGTCAGATCTCAAGATCGTGGTCTTTTCTCCCCACTCCATGAGAGATTATTCAAAAACACTCCTCGGATGGAGCAAGCTGAATGCTCACCTGGCTTGCTCCATTGAATGAACCTTATCACATCACACCTCCTTTTGGTAGGGATGGGTCTGCACCAAAATCCTGGCTCTGAAACCCTCCCCAGCCTGGTGCTTTGGATTGGGGCCATCTGTACCTTTTAGAAAGCTGATTCTGATTAATTCAATGGAACCTCTGATTGATCCTCCACTGTTACTGGGTTAAAGGGGAGAGAAGCAATTTATGTTAACAGTGCTTTTAAATAATAATTCTAATTAAGAAAAGAATCAGCGACACATGGAATCATTCAGGCTATATTGAGGCACATAACACTGTCTTTTCCGATTAAAGTGACCTGATCTCATACTCCTGATTTATACCAGTGTACTTGAAAGAAGAATCAGGCCCAGGATCTGTAAGGTGGATGATAATGCCCAAACCACTCACCCAAGGGTGGCCAGACAGGCGTTGCTGTAGATACTGACTTATAAGCAATGCTATGCCAGGGACAGACCCATAGCAACCAAGCACAGTGGTCTTCTGAGAAGTCCCTCTGGGTCCTTCTTTATAAATAGCCAAATTAAACCTTTTGAATCTGGGGAGCGGATTGAACCCTAGCTCTTGGTCCAGATTATGTGGCTTGAGTCCATCTCTGCTACAGGGCATAAGAAATTAAAACAACCACCAACATACACACCCCATAATCATGAACCTTTTCCCCACCTCGTAGCGTACACATAGGCATGTGTCCCCCAGCCGCATCAGGCATCCCTAGCTGGTAATGTTGAGTCTTTAGGTTACATGCAGTGAGGAAGAGGCGGAGGATGAGAAGATTATTTATTTTCATAGGTTTTTATAAAAAATAATCATCAAATACAAAAAAATAAAAATAGCAGCAGCCTCAGTTGTGAATGAAACCCTAAGGCAACAAAATGCTCAGTGTTGCTACAGAAGAATGAGATTCTTGTTACACAAAAGCTATTGATTCACGAGAAACAAACCCTCTATTGGCATTCCCATCTGATCTGTCTGCGACTGCTCAAACCCTGGCCCATAGCCTGGCATTCTGCACAGCTATCCCACCCCATGGTAGCCCTGGTGCCAGACTGTTCTTCTCTGTGCATAGTGTGCAACACGTTAGCATCTGCCCTGAGTATGCACGTGATAAACACCCCCATCAGCGATGGGACCCAGGGCTAGTCAATAAGGCAAAGCTTTTCAAACCCAAGAGCCTAAAATTCCACACCTACATTGGTGGCCTGGTTTTCAGAGGCACCTGCAGCTCCTATTGAAGTCAGGCTGGGAAGGGCAGAAGCAGATATTTGAAATTCTCCCATCTCCCCACTGAGTGTCACCCTTACGCCACATCCTGAGCCCAAGCCGCATTTCTGCTGTCCCCAGCCTGCACACAGGGCCACTCCAGCTGCCCTCAGAGCCTGTCGTTGGCTGTGTCTCTGCTTGGGCAGCGCTAGGTTCTGAGTGTTGCTTAGCAGCTTCAAACCTGGGGGACGTTACTGACCTCTGGTTAGTTCAGTGACCCACGGTTTCCCTCGCCTGGGAATCTCACCACATAGCCTGTCCCCAAGAGATTCCCAGCTCAAGCTGCAGAACAGAGGTTCTGGTAGGCATTCCTTTTTCTGGGTGTTCATCTGAACCTCTGATGCCCAAATTCATCCATCGCTACAGATTACTGCTGATTCAGAAAACAAAACACCAGGCTAACCTCCGTGCTGAGTGACACCTGGGCCAGCGCTACTGAAGCATACGGAATTGTGCCATGGTAATGGGCCCACAGCATTCTAGCTGCACTGGCCCTGCTTTGTTGGCATGCCACCACCCCAGCCGCAAGGATCTGAGCTTGGCTGCTGGTCTAAATGCAGTACTTCCTGATAGAAGTGGGGCCTGGCACACCACATGAATGTGCAGCTCGAACACTGAGGGAGCATTCAAGCAGCCTCATATTTGGTGCTCTGCCATCAAACCAGAAGGGTGCGGAATGTGTGTCCTGCACAATCTCGAAGCACTTGGGTTCTCATTTTGGGCCAGTCTCAGCTTTGGTGCAAGCTGTGGTCATGCCACGGACATCAGTGGAATGGTGCTCACTCACCCCAGGGCTGCAGTGGCCCCTTTCTTCCCTGGTGGTTTGTTTTGAAGAGGGGGCTGGACCTTGAGCAGTTGTCAAAGAGGAAGCTTCCTACCAGAGGATTCCCCACTTTACAGCCCCTTCCCCTCATTCTCAAGGCCTCAGACAGCTAGAGGGCTGGGGGATGGGGCCATCAGCCCAACTCCTTCCATATGTGGCTGTTGAGTTGGGCTGCTCAGAAAAAAAATTCTTTCCATGGAAAATTTCAACTTTCCACCAAAAATTCAACAACTGAAAATTGCTGGCCAAAACCCTGAAAAAATTTGATTCAGAAATACCACCAGGGTGCCTCATGGGAGTTATAGTTCAGATGCCTCACGCCCCCACACTCCTGTATGGGCTCAGCTCCTAATCTCCACAGCAGAGGATGTGAAGGAGATTCCCACACCTGAGCCATTCTTTTTATGTGACAAATCAGAAGGACTGGCCCAGATTGAGGTGTCAGTAGAGGTTTTGGAACAAATTAAACAGTAATAAGTCAGGAGGACCAGATGGCTTTCACCCAAGAATCCTGAAGAAACTCAAATATGAAATTATAAAACTACTAATACTGGTATGTAACTTATCGCTTAAATAAACTTCTACATCAGATGACTGGAGGATAATTAATGTGATGCCAATTTTTTAAAAGTCTCCAAAGGTGATCCTGGCAACTACAGGCTGGTAAGCCTAACTTCAGTAACAGGCAAATTGGATTGAAACTATAGTAAAGAACAGAATTATCAGACCCAGATGAACATAACTTTTTAGGGAAGAGTCAACATGTCTTTTGTAAAGGGAAATCATGCCTCATCAATCTATCAGAATTCGCTGAGGAGGGTCAACACACTTGTGGACAAGGGTGATCCAGTGGGTATAATGTACTTAGCCTTTCAGAAAGACTTTGAAAAGGTCCCTCACCAAAGGCTCTTAAGCAAAGTAAGCAGTCATGGGATAAGAGGGAAGGTCCTCTCCTGGATCAGTAACTGGTTAAAAGACAGGAAACAAAGGGTAGGAATAAATAGTCAGTTTTCAGAATGGAAAGAGGTAAACAGTGAGGTCCCTGAAGGATTTGTACTGGGACCAGTGTTGTTCAACATATTCATAAATGATCTGGAAAAAGGGGCAAACAGTGAGGTGGCAAAATTTGCAGACGATACAAAATTATTCAAGATAGTGAAGACCAAAGCAGACTGCAAAGAGTTATAAAAGTATCTCACGAAACCAGATCACTGGGAAACAAAATGGCAGACAAAATTCAATGTTGACCAATGCAAAGTAATGCATATTGGAAAACATACATACAAAATGATGGGAGTTAACATAGCTGTTACCACGCAAGAAAGAGATCTTGGAGTCAGTGTGGATAGTTCTCTGAAAAAACATCCACTCAATGTGCAGCGGCAGTCACAAAAGCTAACATAAAATGTTAGGAACCATTAGGAAAGGAACAGATAATAAAACAGAAAATTTCATAATGATGCTATATACATGCATGGTACACCCACACTTTGAATGATGTGCACAGTTCTGGTCGCTCCATCTCAAGAAAGATATATTAGAATTGGAAAAGGTACAGAGAAGGGCAACAAAAATGATTAGGGGAATGGAATAGCTTTCAGATGAGGTGAGATTGAAAAGATGGGACTTTTCAGCTTTGAAAAGAGATGACTAAGGAGGGATATGATAGAGGTCTATAAAATCATGAATGGTATGGGAAAATGAATAGAGAAGTGTTATTTACTCCTTCACATAACACAAGAACCAGTGGTAACCCAATGAAATTAATAGGCAGCACATTTAAAACAAGCAGAAGGAAATACTACCTCTCACAATGCACAGTCAACCTGTGGAATTCATTGCCAGGAAATGTAGTGGAGGTCAATGGGTTCAAAAAAGAACTAGATAAGTTCATTGAGGATAGGTCCACCAATGGCTATTAGTCAAGATGGTCAGGGATGCAACCCCATGCTCTGGGTGTCCTAAGCCTCTGACTGCCAGGAGCTGGGACTGGATAACATGGGATGGATCACTTGATAATTGGCCTGTTCTGTTTATTCCCTCTGAAGCACCTGGTATTGGTCACTGTCAGAAGACAGGATACTGGGCTAGATGGACCCAGTATTGGTCTGACCCAGTATGGCCGTTCTTATGTACTAAATTCCTTCTCCCATGATGGATTACAGTCTGCCATCTTGCTGAGCCACTGTCCTGAGTCCCTCACTGCAGTGCATCATGGGAGATGTAGTGCAGCTGGGGGTATGGCTATGGAAAAGAATGGGGGCATGAGGCACCATGACAGGATTTCCAAATTGGAATGTTTCAGATTTTGCTTGAAAACTGAAAATGTTTTGGTTTTCAGGTGTTTGGTCAAAATTTTCCTTCTGGTTTGTCAAAATCTCAATTTTTCATCAAAAAAGCAGTTTCCATAGAAAATTTTTGAGCAGCCCTACTGCTGAGTGAAATGATACACTGACTCACCCACCATCCATCCCCTGGATCTGAGCATGTATCTTGCCCCTCCCAGTTCAGGAAAGGGAGAAAGACCCAGACACATGGGACTTTATGCAGGGTCCCACACAAGGTGACCTTTTGATATGCCTGACAAACAGGCTGGCAAGAGCCAAGGTAACAGAAACTGCATGCTGGCCTTTGAAATTCCCTGGTCTCCCTACAGACACTCTGTCTCCAAGTGCGCCACAGCCAAAGGAACATTTCCACATTGAAATGGGCCTGCCACAAAGACTGGCTTCCCAGCTTGCTCCATTCCTACAGCCTGCCACCGTCAAAGGAAAAATTCTGGATGGATATTTTCTCAGCCCTAACCCAACATCAGGAAGGCCCTGAGAGAGTCACATTTTCTCTTTCTCTACTCCTCTTTTCCTATCTTTCTATATTCCCTTTCTCTCGTCCTCACAACCCCCCATTTCCAGGTTTCTTCAACTCCCTCTCTCCCTCTGTAAAGTGATTCGAAAAATCTGTTAGGAATTAAAAGGAGGCTCATCAAACCCCCAGATCAAAGCTCAAACACAGGGCAATTCACATCTTGATCCAAGTCCCAAGTCTGGCATCTGTCTCAAATGGGCTGACCCCAACCCATTTATATGAAATTCTGGGAAGTTTGGTTCTGGGTCCAAATGTTGTTATTTGGGCTCATGCTTGGTTCGAAACTCCTGTGAATTATTTCACTGGGGACCTACAAAAGGGAGAGGTCAGGGTAAGGGATCTCTTGATATTTTATGGTATAAACTAAGGGCAATGAGGACCAGAAAAATGAACTCCAGGAGTAAAAAAAGGGAAAAGACTCAAAACTTCTCCTTGGAAGTGGTTTAAGCTAATGCAGCACCTCCCAAGTGTCCTCTGAGACGCTGCCAATACCATGTTTGGATATGGAGCTCCCATGACCAGAAAGGGGGTTTTAAAGAGGATGGACCTTATCTTTTTAAATCTCAGACCACTGGATGGGATGTTCTTGACTATCAGGCTCTCACACCTTTCTTTCCAACCTGGGTCACCGGCAGCTGAGAGGGAAAGAGACAGAGTATGAACAAACCAGCAACTAAGACAATAACACAGTGTGAGATGGCTCATTTGAGAGTATTCTAGACCAATGGCCCATGCTAGAGTATTCCAGAGTAACGAGCCACACTAGAAAATTCCAAAGCAACGTCATAGTCAAGTATTTTCAAGTGATAGCAGTACATATAGTAACGCTATAGTAAGCTATAGTTTGGTGGAACTATTCAAGAGTACTGTCATTTTTTTTGAAGTCCTAGGGCCAAATTCTGAAAGAAGCTGAGCACCTGCAAATCCCATTGAAGTTGCTGGGATTTGTAGAAACTCAGTACTTTTCAGGATTTGCCTCTAATTTTGGGTTACTGGCAAGGCATCTCCTATTAGAATTAAAGACCCTGCTTGGTGTGTCTCTGTTTCCCTCTCGCTCCCAGCAAATTATGGGAAGTTTACTTCTTTTCCAACCTCCAACCACTTTTTCCAATAGTTTGTACTTCAAAGCAGCACGTGTCTGACAAAGGGTATTCTTTCTCAGCTTAATAAACAGCAAAAAAATATAATATATATATTTATACATATATTTTTATATATAGAGAGAGAATTATGTTTAAATATTTGCAAGAGATCACAACTACCTCAACCTTGCTAAAAGAAGCTTCTATAGTAGAGGAAGTGAATAGTGAGGAAAGTCAGAGCAAAGACGGACACTGGTAGGTGGTAAACCACTGGTACAGTAATATAAAGCGTCCATGGTACCTTCTCATCTCTTGGTTCTGGGGCCTGATCCTGAAGCCAATGGAAAGACTCATCCTTGCTGAGTTCACTGGGCTTTGGATCAGGCCCTGGATCTTGATTTTGGTTCTGAAAGGGGGTGATAAAAGGGTAGCGGGTGTAACGACGTGTTGAGCATATTTATCTTCCCACTCTCACTCCACCATCTCCTCACGTGTTTCCCGCTCTCTCCTCCTCATTCACAGCCCTCCTTTCCTATGATGCTTCAAAACATTGGGTGCCTGGGCCCCATTTCATGCAGCGATCGTCCTTATTTTGATTTTGACCCCTTCCCATCTCCTCCTCTTTCCCCTCCCAGCCGTCTCTCACTCTCCCAGCGGCCCCCCGGTTGTTTCCTGTTATTCCTCTGGTGCTCGCCTCGCCGACATTACTGATTCTCTTCGGCCGCTGGGTCCCGGCAGGTGCACTCATCTTGGTCACAGTCAGCAGCAAACGGGATCACCTGAGGGGATGGAAAGAAGCAAATGAGTTAGCAGAATCCCCCACTGGAAAGGGGATGTGAAACAGTCACTATCCAGGGGGTGGAATACAAGGACCAATGGCTTTTTAATTGCTTGGAGTAACTCTGTCCTCTCAGAAGGAAGGACTCTCTCACTACCAGGGAGAAGATATTGTGGTGAGCAGAGGTCCAGCTGGGAGTACAGTCTCACACCCAGGGCTCTCCCCATAGTCAATTGGAGTCTTTTCATGAGTCAGTGGGAGTTGGATCAGAGATGGAGTTAGGCAGGACTGGTCACCCAAATAGCCAGTATAGGAGCCAGCCAAGATGTCTGGTTCTTCTCATGTATTACAGTAGCACCCAAATGGCCCAGTCAGGTTTGGGGCCACATTATCCTGGATGCAGACCTGTCCCACAGTGGTTGAATGGTGGAGGGTGGGGAGAAGTAGAGGTACTTCTCCAAGCTCCAGCCACAAAATAAGCTCCTACCTTCTGAAAGGCCACTCTCAATACACAGTGCATAAGTTCACGACAGCGCCTGACATCTGAGTTAACAACCCTAGAGTTGAATGGGGCAGTTCACCCCCGCCTCAGTGCTATTGTTTCAAGCTGTGTACAAACTCAGGCAGATATCGCTTCCCTGGTTTGTTCTTCCTTCATGTTTTCAAGGTACATTTTGCAACCACAGCAGCTATAGACTAGTTTTTAAAATGAAAGCTGAGATGCTGTAGAACACAGAGGCAGATTGGGAGAGGTGCTGGTTAGAACAGTTAAAAATGGTATTTTCTACACACAAAAAAAAAGTTTTTGAAAATTTAATGGTCTTTTTCAAATTGTGTGTGGAATTTTCTGAGTTTTTGACAAAAACTGAACATTGGAGAGAACTAATTAAAAAAGAAAGAAAAGAGAATTTTCAGCCAAAACAAAAGGTTTCCAAGAAAAAAAATGTGTGGGGTGGTATGTGTGGGGGTGAGGGTGGGGGAGTTAGATCCAGACTGTATTTGCACTTAGGGGTCTCTGACCTGACCTGCACCCCTGCTCTAATAGCATTGAATCCTCCAGCTCTGCCAATGCCCCTCTGTCCTGATCTGCAGCACCCCCTGCTCTTCCAGTCCTTGACCTCACCCGACCACATAAGCTTGTTTTGCCATGTGGCTTAACTGCTAGCAGCAAGATGGTGGTTTGCGGTTGGGTCTTTCCTGAGCTGGGCCATGGTAACGCCGTAGCAGAGAGTACCACAGGCAAGGGAGTTCACAGATAAGGGTCTTGGAATGTCTTCTCCTTTCTGGAGATCTTCATACAAGCCAAACTCGGAGCCGGGAATTCTTTGTTCTTTAGAGACATGTTGGGTTCTTTCAGGCTGATCTGATGACAGGTCTGCGCAAGTTGTTTTGTATTTGAACCTAATATTCTCCTCTCCTACATTTCTGATCATGTAAACAAAGCAATTGAATGGGATTTTGTGCTCATCTGAGATGGAACAAGACATTCTTCTCAGTGGTTTGACTTCGCTGCTTTTTGGAATGGTCACAATAGAGCTAGGTCATTGTTAGTCCCCCTGTCCTCCACCACACACCCCCTCTCCATCCCTGAGATGCCAATATTATTAGGGTAGAGTTTCACTCAGCTCTATCTTTACAATGTATCACCCCAATTCTGTAAGATCGCCAAGTGAAACTAGGTGCCCGGCTCCGGTTATTTTAGTGCAACACCCATTTCCTTTCATCTAGCTTACACATTCACAGTTGCTTTTCACTTTTTTATAAATGATGAACAGAAAAATGATTCAAGATCCACAATAAAGGAAAGAAGAAAAGAACCAGACCCACACATTTTTGGAATGAGAAAGTATCTGTGCCCTAAGGTTTGTTTTTCTCTTGGATGGCTTTTAGAAGGAAAGGTTGTGAAACCTGGGTGTGATGGCAGGGATAGTAAAGAAGGGAGCTACGGATGGGAGAAAAAGAGGGGCCAGCTCGGTTCACAAACCAAAAGAGGCTTCTGCTAAACTACCCACAGGCACAACTTTTTAAGGTGTAATACAAAGGCCAAGTCCAGCAGGAGTTTTGAGAGAAAGAATGAAAGAAGACACTGAGTAGGATGACAATCACTGCATCACTGAGATGCTGAATCATGCAACACTGTAATTTTTTAATCATCACTGGGTAACACCAAATCTTACAAATGCTGTCTTCGGAAAAGAGTCCCATGGAGGTGTGTGGGAGCTGGATTGAGCATTTAATCCCATTGGCCCTGACCCCAAACCTATTTAGGTAAACTATTGACCCCAGTAAGCTTTGGATCAAACCCCTTGAGGTACGCTTTCCACTTGCACAGTTATCAATCTGCAGGCTCAGTTCCAAGATGCAGTGAAGCCTGTAAGCCTGGGCTGCCTTAAGCTCTTATTCAGAACTTGTTCCCCTCTGCCTCCTGTGGGACACTCACTTACCTTCCTGGAGGACAGTGTGGAGGAGCAACAGTCACCCCCATCGTATTGGCAATACGCCCGGTTATTGATGGTGTCACACCAGCCATCGGCTTGGAAAGGCTAGGAAGAGAAATGAATAATTGCTTAGTGGAGATTGGCTAGGATGCTTCATGAATGGAAAACGCCTCTCAAGACCAAGGACCCCGGGTCTTCAACAAAGCCCTCATGCATCATCATCACTGTATGGGGTCCAACCTGCCACACTTCCCCACAGCTTTGACACTCACACTGCTTTTTAGGGACAGTTTATCTACTGTCCAGCATGGGCTCAGTTCTGAAGGGGATGTGGGCCATAACTTGAGGAGCAATTCTGTATAGCCATGAAAAGTGAGGGACGCATGTTTCAGACAAAGAATCTATGTCATCTACAACTAGATCCAGCACAAACCAAACACCTTGAAATTCAGAGCAGTTCAAATCCAGATTGGAGCTTCACAGCCAACTCTAGCTCTATAATGGGTCAGACCAAGGCCTCAGAATCAAATGCCACTGAACACTGGGTGAGTTCAGGACCAGCTCGGAGCTACGTGGGCCTGCTCTTCCACTGTGTTACTCCAGTTTGATGTGACCCCACTGAAGTCAAGGTCACAGTGTGATCAGTGCCCTAGACTGATTGCCTAATGGACTGAGCCCAAAACCTCAATCTGCAGCCCTCCCCAGCCCAGACTTTTCGAAATCTTGGCTCCACATCTGAACTTCGTGGCTTAGGCTGTATGGCTAAGTGTGTGAGAGGCTGTGTAATTTTTGCCTTTGGATCATGTGGTCAGAGCCCAGTATAGAACGTGGTTAATCTGCCTGAGACTAAGAAAAAGGGCAGGCAAACCCAGCCAAGCTGCCATAGCGCAGATCCCAGGTGTCTGTAGGAGCACTGGGTCGAGTCACACAGCAGAGACCCATAAGATATTCTTTTCCAAAGTGCAGGATGCTCCCACCTGTGTGCCAACTGACTGCATTGCATAGAGACAGATGAAAAACAAGGTAGTAACCACTATATAACAGCGGATTCAACATAAGCATCTGCTTAAGAAGCTGTATCTGCAAATTCACGCAAACAGATTCAACCGTCTGCTCAATACATTGCATACATCACATGTACGAACCACTGAAGTTAGTTAAAATGTTCATTGATGCTTATAGTCTTCATGGAAGAGAGCCGGAAAAAAAAATAACAGAAAAGAAACTAGTAAACAAGACAATGTATCTGCACAACGTTTCACATATGTACCTGTATTTAAAATTTCAAAATCAGAGCTGCCTGCAAAAGCCAGTCAAAATAAAGGGGGGGGGGATTTCTATTGCAAAAGGAGAGTAAGGTCATCTCTTGGTAAAACAAGATAAAAGTGGTACACAGAAACCTGCTTGAGCGCAACACTGGAATCTTAGCAACAGTGCTGTTTTGCTGACATCTTGTCCAAAATTAAAGCTTGGCACAAGAAAGATTCGCCATACTACAGTTATCCAGGACAACAGATTAAGATTCCCTAAAGAACTATTATTCACATTTATTTTCAGGAGCGCATAATACTCAAGGAAAAACTCTTCTACATTGAGAAATCAGCAGCGGATGTACCATTTTCCAGGCTGGATACTGAATTTTTCCAGACTGGGTAAGTAGGTGTTCAGCAAATGTACCCCAAATGGTACTGTGCCCCCATCTGTTTAAACCAGAACAGCCCAAAATGCTGAGGGGACTGCCAAAATGGATCACAACATAGTGTGAAGCCATACATTGATTTGTGTCTTTTTCTACAAATAGCACAGCATGTGGTCAAGAGAATGTGCTTCCAAAATGTAAATGTCCTTCAATTAGCAGGGCAGGCGGGAAAGCCAATCTGCATTTACATATGCTTTTGTTCTTTTGAATTTGATGTCAGATGTAAGCAGCTAAGAAGACAGTCCAGCGTTGCATACATGCTGCTGTTGTCACAGAAGCTCCCTTTCTTCGAGGAAAGATTGCTGCTAGGGTTTGGTGGCCTGTGACAAGGGTGAATTTTCTCCTATATAGATAGTGGATGGATTTCTTCACGCCCTATACCAGACTTAAAGCCTCCTTCTCTATTTGCGCATAGTTAGGTTCTGCCACTGAGGGCTCTTGAAGCAAATGCTGTGGATCTCTCACTGCCATCTGGCATTCTGTGCAATATAACTGGCCCAATTTCACAAGAGGAGGTATGTGCTAACTTGATAAACAAGGATGGGTTAAAGTGTGTACACACACTGTCTGATGGGACCAATTGTTAGGCTTCCAGGAAAGCTTTTTGACATTCACGTGATCAAACCGTCTTTTGACCAGTCTGCCATAAACAATTCAGTGGATGCAATACAGTTGCTAGGTTTGGTACAAATTGGCTGTAGTAGTTGATAAATCTCAGAAATGATCTAAGATGCGACACATCCTTTGGCAGTGAAGCTTCCAGGACTGCTTTAATCTTCTCCTGAGATTTATGTAGGCCCTGGGCATCAATAAGGTGCCCACAATATGCCATTGAGTCCTTGAAAAATTCACATTTTGTGCAATTAGCTCATAACCCATATTCTTCTAGACATTTTAATACCCCTTTCAGGATTTCCAAATGTTCATCATCTCTTCCACTGGTCACAGTAACGTCATCCAAACAACACTGTGTTCTCAGGATACCTTGCAAAACTTGGTCCACAGCCCGTTGTCATATAGCAGGAGCAGAAGCAATACTAAACACTAGCCAGTTGTACTGGTACAGAACCTTTTGTGTGTTGATTGAGAGGTATGCCTGAGACTCTTCCTCAACTTCCATCTGTAGATAGGCCTGTGACAAATCAATTTTGCTGAATCATCATCCCCCTGCCAGTGTAGCAAAAATATCTTGAACTCAAGGCTGTGGGTCTTTTTCAACTTTCAGTACACCCCCTTCCTGCACCACATTTTTTTACAATTGAAACAACAGGAGTCCCCCACTCGCTCCAGGCCACTTTTGAAAGTGCGCCCTCTCTTTCATAGAATCATAGAATATTAGAGTTGGAAGGGACCTCAGGAGGTCATCTAGTCCAACCCCCTGCTCAAAGCAGGACTAACCACAGCTATATCATCCCAGCCAGGGCTTTGTCAAGCCTCAGCTTAAAAACCTCTAAGGATGGAGATTCCACCACCTCCCTAGGTAACCTATTCCAGTGCTTCACCACCCTCCTAGTAAAAAACTTTTTCCTAATGTCCAACCTAGATCTCCCGCCCTGCAACTTGAGACCGTTGCTCCTTGTTCTGTCATCTGCCACCACCGAGAACAGCCTAGCCCCATCCTCCCTGGAACCCCCTTTCAGGTAGTTAAAGGCCGCTATCAAATCCCCCCTCACTCTTCTCTTTTGCAGACTAAACAAGCCCAGTTCCTTCAGCCTCTCCTCATAAGTCCTGTGCTCCAGCCCCCTAATCATTTTTGTTGCCCTCCGCTGGACTCTCTCCAACTTGTCCACATCCTTTTTGTAGTGGGGGGCCCAAAACTGGACACAATACTCTAAATGCGGCCTCACCAACGCCGAATAGAGGGGAATAATCACTTCCCGCGTCCTGCTGGCAATGCCCCTCCTAATGCAGCCCAATATGCCATTAGCCTTCTTGACAACCAGGGCACACTGCTGACTCATATCCAGCTTTTTATCCACCGTTACCCCCAGGTCCCTTTCTGCAGAACTGCTGTCTAGCTTGTCGGTCCCCAGTCTGTAGCTGTGCATGGGATTCTTCCTTCCTAAGTGGAGGACTCTGCACTTGTCCTTGTTGAACCTCATTAGATTTCTTTTGGCCCAATACTCCAGTTTGTTTAGGTCCCTCTGTATCCTATCCCTACCTTCCAGGGTATCTACCACTCCCCCCAGCTTAGTGTCGTCCGCAAACTTGCTGAGGGTGCAATCTACCCCATCTTCCAGATCATTAATGAAGATGTTGAACAAAACTGGTCCCAGGACTGACCCCTGGGGCACTCCGCTTGTGACCGGCTGCCAGCTAGACATGGAGCCATTGATCACTACTCGTTGAGCCCTATGCTCTAGCCAGTTCTCTATCCATTTTATAGTCCATTCATCCAACCCATACTTCTTCAACTTGCTGATAAGAATACTGTGAGAGACAGTATCAAAAGCTTTGCTAAAGTCAAGGTATATCACGTCCACCGCCTTCCCTACATCCACAGAGCCAGTCACCTCATCATAGAAAGCAATCAGGTTGGTCAGGCATGACTTTCCCTTGGTGAATCCGTGTTGACTGTTCCTGATCACCTTCCTATCTTCCAAGTGCCTTAAAATGGATTCCTTAAGGACCTGCTCCATGATTTTTCCAGGGATTGAGGTGAGGCTGACCGGTCTGTAGTTCCCTGGATCCTCTTTCCTCCCTTTTTTGAAGATGGGCACTATATTTGCTTTTTTCCAGTCGTCAGGGACCTCCCCCTGTTGCCACGAGCTTTCAAAGATAATAGCCAATGGCTCTGAAATCACCTCAGCCAACTCCCTCAGCACCCTCGGGTGCATTGCATCCGGCCCCATGGACTTGTGAATGTCCAATCCTTCTAAATAGTCTTGAACCCGTTCCTTCAGCACTGCGGGATGTTCGCCTCCTTCCCATTCTGTGCCACCCAGTACGGCAGTCTGGGAGCTGATCTTGTCTGTGAAGACAGAGGCAAAAAAGGCATTGAGTACCTCAGCTTTCTCCACATCCTCCGTCACTAGGTCGCCTCCCTCATTCTCTAAGGGGCCCACACTTTCCCGAACCTTCCTCTTGTTGGCCACATGCCTGTAGAAACCCTTCTTGTTCCCCTTCACTTCCCTTGCTAGCTGCAACTCCAATTGCGCTTTGGCCTTCCTGATTTCATTCCTGCACGTTTGAGCAGTGTTTATGTACTCCTCCCTAGTCATCTGACCAAGCTTCCACTTCTTGTAAGCTTCTTTTTTGCGTTTAAGTTCGCCAAGGACATCTTTGTTAAGCCAAGCTGGACGCCTACCATATTTGCTATTCTTTCTGCACATCGGGATGGTTTGCTCTTGTGCCCTCAATAAGGTCTCTTTAAAATACAGCCAGCTCTCTTGGGTTCCTTTCCCCCTCATATTAGCCTCCCAAGGAATCCTGCCCATCAGTTCCCTGAGGGAGTCAAAGTCCGCTTTTCTGAAGTCCATGGTCCGTATCCTGCTGTTCTCCTTTCTTCCTTTTGTCAGGATCCTGAACTCGACCATCTCATGGTCACTGCTGCCTAGGTTGCCACCCACTTCTACTTCCCCTACCAAATCTTCCCTGTTTGTGAGCAGCAGATCAAGAGAAGCTCGGCCCCTAGTTGGTTGCTCCAGCACTTGCACCAGGAAATTGTCAGCGACACTCTCCAAAAACTTCCTGGATTGTTTGTGCTCTGCTGTATTGCTCTTCCAGCAGATGTCAGGGTGATTGAAGTCTCCCATGAGAATCAGGTCCTGTGAACTGGAAACTTTCCCTAGTTGAGTAAAGAAAGCCTCATCTACCTCATCCTCCTGGTCTGGTGGTCTGTAACAGATACCCACCATGACATCACGCTTATTGTTCTTGCTTCTAAGCTTAACCCAGAGACTCTCAACTGGCTTATCTCCAGTTTCATACTGGAGCTCAGAGCAGTCATAGTGCTCTCTTACATATAGTGCAACTCCTCCCCCCTTTCGCCCCTGCCTTTCCTTCCTGAACAGAGTATACCCATCCATGACAGCGCTCCAATTGTGAGAGTTATTCCACCAAGTCTCAGTTATTCCAATCATGTCGTAGTTTCTTGACTGTGCCAGGACTTCCAGTTCTTCCTGCTTGTTTCCCTGGCTTCTTGCATTTGTGTACAGGCACTTGAGATAAGTAGCCGACTGGCCTACTTTCACAGTATGAATCGGGAGGCCTCCCCTGCTGCACCCTCCTCCTTCTGCTTCCTTGTGGTGTCCCTCTTCCCCACGTACCTTCGGGCTTAGGTCTCCGTCCCCCGTCGAAACTAGTTTAAAGCCCTCCTCACTAGGTTAGCCAGCCTGTCTGCGAGGATACTCTTCCCTGTCTTCGTTAGATGAATCCCGTCTCTTCCTAGTAATCCTTCTTCCTGGAACAGCATTCCATGATCGAAGAATCCAAAGCCCTCTCTTCGACACCACCTGCGTAACCACGCATTTACTTCCGCAATGCGACGGTCCCTACCTGGGCCTTTTCCCTGAACAGGGAGGATGGATGAGAACACCACTTGCGCTTCAAACTCCTTTATCTCTTTTCCCAGAGCCACACAGTCCGCAGTGATCCGCTCAAGATCATTCTTGGCAGTGTCATTGGTGCCCACGTGCAGAAGCAGGAAGGGGTAGCGGTCTGAGGACTTGATAAGTTTTGGCAGTCTCTCCGTCACATCCGTAATCCTAGCTCCAGGCAAGCAGCACACTTCTCTAGTTTCCCGGTCCGGACGGCAGATGGATGACTCCGTCCCTCTTAGGAGGGAGTCCCCGACCACCATCACCCTTCTCTTCCTCTTCGGAATGGTGGTCGTGGAACCCCCATCCCTAGAAGAATGCATCCCTTGCCTTCTGATCAAACGGGTCTCCTTCTGATCCATTCCCTCCGAAGGGTCCTCCAAATCATTCTCCGCTGTAGTACTTGTGCAGAGAGGATGAAAACGATTCCTTACTTCTATCTGCATGGTGGGCACATGGGTTCTCTTTCTTCGGGAGGTCACATGCTGCCAATTTTCTTCCCCATTCTTCAGTTTCGCCTGCCCGGCCTTTTCTGAATCTTCCTTACACTCTGCCTGTGCCTGATGGACAAAGACATTGTGTTCTGTAATGCAACGCAGGGTTGATATTTGGGTCTCTAGTCCTTTAACCTTCTCTTCCAATAAGGAAACCAGCCTGCACTTAGTACAGATGAAGTCATCTCTGTCCTGTGGGAGGAAGACAAACATAGCACATCCAGACGTTCCAATTCAGCGTCTACCTTTGAGCAGATACTGTAAGAGACAGCTTGAGCTTTGTGAAATTTGGGCTGTGCCTTCTCATCTAGGATGATTTCAGCCTTCATGTGTTTTAGAGTTCCTATGGCCTCCTTGAATACTCCCAAAGCAGACTTAGAATCCCTTCCAGCTGTTGTTCGATTGTTTTATTGAAGTCTGCTGAAAGTGACTGCAGCACCTTTATAGATATCCAACCCAGAAGAACCTTATGTAACCATTCACAGCTCTACAGGGCTTGTTCTTCTTTCTCAATAGAAGTCTAATAAACACTGCTTCTTGTTATACTCCACACTCACTTGCATCGCTCCAATTTGCATTATTTTTTCTTCCATATAAGTTTTTAGTAACATTGGTGTTTCCCTCAGTTTGGTGTTTTTAAAGGTTTTCTCCTATTCTGAACGTGAGATAACAGACACTGCAGAGCCTGTGTTTAATTTCCTTTTAAGCATTTTTCCCTGCCACCTGAGGTGTCAACCAGATTGTCTGACTTTCTACTGGGCATTTAAAGGTAAAATTTTCCTCAGTTAAGAGCCTCTTCTGTATGCTTTCATTAAGCCATCCACACCCAAATCTGTTGCTTAGGGCCTCGTTAAGCCTATCCTTAACAGCACAGTGTTCTGATGATCTTTTTAATGCTGCTGCAGAGAGGAAATAGATTCATCTTCAAGCTGATTCTGTTTATGAAACCTGAACCTTTCTGCTATAATCAGTGGCTTGGGTGACAAGTGCTCTTGAACAATCTGCGCTCTCTCTTTAAAGGTTTTGCTGGCTGGCTTCTCCGGTGCATAAGACTGCTTACTGAACTATGTGTTTTTCCTCCCATTGCACTCAGTAATGTTGCTATGTGTTTTTCTGGGGGAATCTCATTTACTTCAAAATACTGCTCCAGCCTCTCTCTCTCTATCTATGGGCCAGTCCTTCATGGCATTGTCAAAGGCCTCCATTTTTCCGATATAGCTTGACATGTCACCTCACTGCTGTTAGTTTCGTTGTTCAGAGTATTACTAATTGTAGCAAACTCCTCTTCCCCACCGGGACTGCAAGTCATGTCACAGATTGTTTTGCTATTCTGATGCATAGAAAATCCTTGAAATCCTCATCGCCAGTTGTTGTGTATTGCGGACATGGCATGAATCCCTGATTATAAACACAGATACCTGCAGACAGTTGGAGCCATGAGGGCAACTGACTCTGTATTGCATAGAGACAGATGAAAAACATAGTAACCACTATATAACAGTGGATTCAACATAAGCAACTGCGTAAGAAACTACGCCTGCAAATTCACATAAATAGACTCAACACTCTGCCCAATGCATTCAAATACATCACAATAACCATCCACTGCAGCTGGGCAAAACAGTAACAGCCCGTGTTGCCATCCGTGGGCCTCCATCTGCCTACTTTTGTCCTCACGACTTGATAGGAACAGAACCTAAGAAATGGGCCTGGGACGGAGTGTGCTCCCCACATGGGCCTTGAGAGAGCTGAATTAGGCCAGATGCGCCCAATCAACTGATTAAACTGCAAATGGGGGAGATTTAGGATGTGACAAGGGTGCTAATTAGAAGGAACACACCTGTGAGGGAACAGGTGGGGCTTCTATAAAGCCAGGTGGCTGGCAGCAGTGGGAGGCTGCAGGGAGGAAGCCTGCAGTCTCTGAAGTCAGGGAGAAGGAATGGGAGGGGACACCCTGAGAAGTGCTTATCTAGTAGATCTAAGAGAGAGGGGTCTGACTAGGAAGGCTGGAGAATGAGAAGCTTGCAGAAGCACGGTAGGAAGTAGCTAGGGGTGAGAACAGTCAGGTTGGTGTAGCCACAGACGGCCCTGGACTGGAACCCAGAACAGAGGTGCGTCTGGGTTCCCCTACCAGCCCCTACAGAACGGTGTTGTTATGGCAGTGAATGGGAAGACAGCCTGAGTCACTGCAGGAGTGACACAGTCAGGGCAGCGGGCATGGGGACTGCCTGACACTGCTTGAGTTGAGAGACTCCCCCCAGCAGGGGAAAACACAGCGTGACCTGGCCAGAGGGCCAAGTCACGAAGCAGCTGTACTGCGACTCCGTTAGCGGGAGGGGAACTGCACTGAACTGAACGGAACTAATCTCCAGAAGGAGGCGCCACCCAGGGGTGAATACAGTGGTGACGGCCCAAAACAAACCAGGTGTAATTTTCCCACGAAAGGGAGGATGAAGTGAGAGCTAGGACAGGTGGGAAATCAATGAATCATTGGCACCTACAGTACCTGACCAAGCACAGGGACCTGGCAGACAAACACATTGTATGAGCCAGCCTCTGCCTAAAGAGCTTACACTCAACATATACCAGCTAGGTACAAGGTGGGAGAAAGGAAGCATCATGTTCCAGAGGAGGAAACTGAGGCACAGAGAAGTGAAGTGACTGGCCCAAGGTCACACAGTGTCCATGGCAGAGCCAGGACCCGAGCCCAAGTCCCGGTCTGGCACCTTAACAAGCTCTATACTGCCTCGTTACATATCTGCCTGAGGGAGGTAGCCTTGCACAGGCGTGGTCAAAGGCCTCAGACTGGTATAACCCTGTATCCCAACCGCCTGATTACATTTGCCCCTCCTCTCACCCCCTGACCTATAGCATGGGATCCAAGAACAATAAGAGCAGCAACTTACATTTATCTAGTACCTTGCATTCCAGGAGGCAAAGCAATTTACCAAGTTTTCATACTATACATACACAGAGACCACCTTACCCCCCACTGAAGTGCAGACACCTCTGTGTTAGAAGGCAAAAGCTGTTTAATAATACTTAGCCCTTATATTGTGCTTCACAGCCATCCATTAATCCCCCCAATTCCCAGATAGGGAAACTGAGGAAGAGACATTGGGTGACTTGCTCAAGGCCACGCAACTGGTCATTGTCAGAGTCAATATAGGCAGTCAGGGTTCCTGACTCTCAGTCAGTCCCGTGCTCAGGGCATTAGGATCCATTGCCTGGGTTTAACGGTAATGCTACGCAACAGTTTAAGGCAGGAAACGAAGGACATTATATCCAGCCAAGGGAACAGCCAGTCAGACTGTAATGACCCAAACGAGTATGAGCAAGACAGCAGGGTTAATATTCCTATCCTTGTGAGAAGTGCCAAGGGATCTTAACTGACTGAACAGTGAAGACGTCAGGCCTCTGTCCCGTTTGAGGAATGACACCATGTGCATTAGCACCATGCTCAGGCCCTGACTCAGAATGAAGAGTGCCATCTACTGCATCACCCTTGTGCAGCACACAAGGAGGGGGCGATGTGGTGTCTGAATTGTTTTGCAAGATTCCATGCTGTCGATTTTCCTTCAGCTCTGCTCCATATGTCATGAGTCACTGGGAAAACAAAAATCTATTTCGTATTTAGTTTCCATATAATTATTGCAAAGAATTGCTTGTCCCAGAGGCATAGGTCTGAAATGATTTCCAGATCATTGCTTGTGTCAAGTGTCTAGGGATGGAGAGGGAAGGAGCAGAAGAGGGGAGATTTTTGCTTTCACTGTATACCTACTAGAACTAATTGCTCCTCCCCTCAAATAGCCACAAAAGTCCCCACCCTAAACAAATACAGGCTCCTATGGCAACATCTGTTGGGGAAACTTTGACAGCTAATGCTCAAAATTACATTGGAAATACATACAAGAGGAAAATAAAAAATGACTGACTGAACTGTGGGCTTGAAAGAGCAAGAAGCACAGTGTCTCAGTGAGAGAAAGGTGTAAAGCTCTGATCGATCCATTCTGTCCACGTCTTCTTAATAAACCGCACGACTTTGGTCTTTTGCATGAGATGCACAATCATGGTTCTCATGCCAACCTGTGTTCGTTAAGGACTCCACAGGGCTTTTTGCAAGAGCAGAGGTGCTAACCTTAGGGATCTAGACCAAATTTCAGATCAACCTGTTATATCCTTCCTACTTCCAATTGTAATTTAACTGGAGAGGTTGGGCCATGTGCTTAGCTGGTGCAACCTGGATTAGCACTGTTGACTTCAACAGAGCTATGCTGATGTACACCAGCTGAGCATCCAACACTCTATTCTTTGTCACATCCCATCCTAAAATGTTGGCTAGCATTGCTGTCTGCTACCCCACAGCTGCTGTCTTCCACCTGAGAGATCTTTATAGCCACTGAACACCACATCTTGTAAGACGTGTATAGCCTTCAGTGCACATCAGGTCACAGGTGGTCAGGATGCAGTGTAATGTGTCTTCTATCCATCTATGGTACTCATATGGCCCCCTTCACCTGGTATCTGAGCACCTCACAATCTTTAATGCACTTACTCTCACAACACCTCTGTGAGGCAGGACAGTGCTATTATCCCCATTGTACAGATAGGGGAACTGAGGCACAGAGAGACTAAGGGATTTATCCAAGGTCACAAAGGAAGTCTGTGGCACAGCAAGGAATCAAACTGAGGTCTCCCAAGTCCCAGGCTAGTGTCTTAATTACCGACAATCTTTCCTACTTTGGGTCCTGATGCGGCATAATGAGGCGACTTTGCAATGTTACAATAACAAAATGCAAAAATTGCATTGCAACACCAAGGAGCAACCACAGGGTTACTTTGCCCTACACAACAGATACAAATACGTGCCTGTCTTGATAGATGAGATAGGGATGGTCGTTTTATTACCACACAGACCTGAAGCAAATCAAGACAATCAGCCAAAGCCAGACCTAGGGTAAGTCGGTGCGACTCTTGTTAACTTTTATATGGAGATAAATTGAAGCTGGTTGTTTTTGCTTCTAAAGAGACTGCATCTGGTTTCAATCTTCATAAACAGTACTGTTTAGATCCACAATGCATCAGCTCCTATACCTACCAGTTACGATAGCAGGCCTCATTTTCCACTCAGTCACACCTGTGCAAAGCAAGTGCAAAACCTCCTTGGCACTGGTATAAATAGTTGTGCAAGGTAGTGGAGAATCAGGCCCCCACTATAGATATGTGAAGATAAAAGGTTCTAGTACAATTTCCCTTCTGGCGCAGTGCTGTAACTATGTGAGAGACAGACACACACAGCCTACTTTTGACTTTAATTTAGGATTCATGGGAAGCAAATAGAAAGTTTTATAAAGGAAGGTTTATGTATATCACCTATTAATAGAAACATTTCATGACATTTTAAAAAAAATCAGTGCAAACAGCTTGTTTGGATTTACGCAAAGGAAGAAGAGATGGATACCCAAATACAACACCCGTGGGCTAGTGCATGTGAACTAGGGAAAATGACTAGATGGGTTTCGCTGTCCAGAGCGAGAGATGTTCAAAAAAAGAAACTACACAGATAGGGACAATGAATTAAGTATTTCCTCTGGCTACACTGGCCGTGTGAAGCTTAAGCTGGGTAGGTGACTGCTTTGCTTTGGCAGAGCAAAGCAAATCAGCTGGGCTGTTTCAGTAAATCTCAGCCCTCCTTTGTCTACCTTGTCTGTTTAGACTGTATGTTCTTTGGGGCAGGGTCTGTCTCTCACTGTGTTTGTATGGCGCCTAGCACAACAGGGCCCTGATCTTACTCAGGACCACTAGCTGCTATTGTAATAAATAATTATGATAATAAATAAAATGTCTGAATATGTAAATAGCCTTAATAACAACAACAGAATAGGGAAGAGTTAAAAATACTATTTAAAAATAATCAGGTAAAGAAGGAAATCAGGAAAGGGTTGTTACAAATCTCATGCTGTGTCCCACCCCGCTCCTTCTGTGTTTGCACACTGTCTGTTTAGACCATAAACTCTACTGAGCAGGGGCACTTCAGAGGGTTCCGTTGTGCAGTTTCACCCTATGCCAAGAGATGCCATGTAGGGAACAATGTCTTGTGCAATACACAGTTTCCACTATTCCTGCAGATTCCTGAGATCCATTGCAGAACTTATTGGCTGTGAGTTGGCTCCCTTCCTAAGAGAACAGAGCCTGCTATACTCTTTGGAGACGTGTAAACTGCATGCTCATCCTGGGTCCAATCTATTTCCCACTGAAATCGATGGGGGTCTTTCCACCAACATCAGTGGCAGTTGGATCAGGATCCAGATAATTCCTACAGGACCTTCTAATGGGCTGAGTTACTATGTAAAAACATGAGAAAGTGACACACTCAGGAGTAACAGAGAAGATAAACAAGACAGATGAATAAACAGGATGTAGTCCAGGAATGCACTTGCATATGAAAAATAAATTATGAATATCATAAATATCAGTGTCTTTGGAGCTGTGCCATGGACACGTCAATGAAAATGATTTCTTAAGAATGTAGGATCTGCCATGGCAGAACAGATCAGTAGCCCATCTAGTTCCAGTATCTAGCCTCTGGCAGTGGCATATACCAGATGCTTCAGGAGAAGGTAATAAAAAGAAGTACATAGTGCACCTGGCCAGTTATGTCATACTACCACAGCAGGAGGGGTGAATTCCTTCCTAACCCCAGCTGCCGATTCACTTCTACACTCTTGAATGGGGACTGAAAGTGTCTGTGAATATCCTATCTTAGAAAATTGGGTAAAAATGGCAAGGAGGGTCAAATTTTCTAAGGTCCCTTAATGCAGCCTCCGTGTTGGCAGGAGACTGTATGTTCTTGCACACACATTCTTTAACACTTCTATTCTGTGCCTTTGGTTTTGCACATGCAAAACCTTGGACATGCCTGTGCAAATCATTTGCCCATGCAAATTGGATAGTTAGGCAACAGAGCTAGTGATTATTGAGTATCTTAGTCCTTATCCACTGTACATGCCAAACCAATATCAGAGACAGATTATGAGGCTCTAAAGGACAGAGAAATATATTACAAGGATGGAGAAAAAAATCAACAGTCCATGAGCCACATTTCAGTGTTGAAGATGACAACTGTTACTATGAAGAGCCAGAGAGAAAGCAGAGCTAGCATGCTGTTACAATCACACTCTATCACTGGTGCTCTTTCTACTGATCTTCTAATACCACTTCCTCACTCATTACCGCCCTTGGTACATTCCCTGTTCCACGGCCACCCCTGGGGCACCAGAGCTGGTAGACTGCATTAGATGAGCTGAAGAGGGAACAATGCAGAATGGTCTCTGGAGCTGTAGCAAGGATATTTGTCAGGGAGGAGTGGTAACAAGGAGGAAAGAACTGTGAATAAGGCTCACGTCTGGGAGTCCTAATGTGTGTCTGACAGAGACTTCCTGCAGACCTTCAATTCACCTCTCTGAGCCATAGTTTGTGCACTATTAACAGCTATCTTCCAGGCCCATCACTATTGGTAAAGTGCTTTGAGATCTTCAGGTGGAAGGCGGTAAATACGGACAAAGGATTGTCACTGCTTTAAATCCTTGGCAGGTGGTCATGCCAATACTGTAGCTGTGGCTGCACATCATCATGGAGATTTGTGCCTCAAGTGGAAACAAAGGGACAAATAAGCCAGCGCCACTGAGTTCAGAAAACTCCCCTTGATATTCACATTCTAGATAAAACAACTCAAACAAGCTCTGACCCCCTCTGCAACATACCCTTCCTCCCCCCTACCTTTTTCTGCCTCAAGCTTCATGTTACATCCAACAACTGCAAACATACATGGGCCCAAAATGGCAGCAGGGTAGACTAAAGGACTTGAGCCCAGGTACTTACAACTGCCAGAGTGGAGATACTAGACTTAGACTGACCAGATACCCATGTCTGTTTGGCAGGAGGGATCCCACGTCAGGCCCGTGATCACAAAGCACACAAGGTTAGAGAGTCACGTGAGCCTCCCTATGACCCCACTAAAGTTTGTGACCACAGGGCTTCCAGTGAGCAGTTGGTTATGGGCCTGCACTGCAGGAGCAAGTGAATCAAAGGATTTAAGGACACTCGCCACAAGCACCCTCTGGCTCTAGGTGATGCATCAGGAGGTGAATCTCAGGGTCTTGCCACATCAGGACATGAATCCAAGGGAATTGTCACCTAAGGCTTATGCAGCTACCATCTGCTTTGCACTATGGGCCGGTCCTGGAGGAGGGGCAATGGAATGAAGGATGCACATGCTGGAGGGGATTCTGTCAATGTCAATAACAGCCCCACTGTTCCCCTTTCTCTCTCCTAGCCCCCTACACTGCACGTCTCCCTTCCTGCCCTACACTGTCTAGCGAAGATGTTCAGAAATGCCCAATTATTCTGGCTGCCTCTGTTCCGGGGCCCAGACAGACACAAAAAGGAGCCCATTCTCAGAAAGCACTGAGCCCCCTTCCCCAAGGACCCTCAGGCTGGGGTCCTGGAAGTGAAGGGCCTCCAAATCACTAGTCCAGTCTGAGAATCTTGGCCTCTTCTCAGCACACGGGAGGGCAGCAGTAAAGCACGAGCCAGTTGTGGTAATGCTACACCGCGGCGTCCTCACCACGCGTGTGCTGCACGCACATACACAAGCTGGCAAGGCAGCAAGCCCAGCATTTCTTGGCTCCTCCCGCCTGCCCATGGAAGCTGGCTCGGAATGCAGACTGTGGGAGGAAACATCAAAGTTCGTTGTTTGGATTAAATATTTTTCTTGGCCATCCCTCTGTTGCTGAGTGTCGTTTTTTTATTATTATTTCTCTCCCTCCTGCCCCCCCTCCCTCCTGAGGCAGTCAGGCATGCAGAGAGGAAATCGGCTCCGAGATATATAGTGAGGGCCCAGAAGGTAACGGTGCTGGACGCTGGCCAAAGCCCCTGGGCACATCTCTCCATCCAGCCCAGGGAGGCCCCAATGACCCTGAGACGCTCTTAGGACCCTGCAATTGCTACTCGATGGATTTGTGAACCCACTGCAATGCTAGGCTGAATACAGGGAGTGAGCAAGCTTCAGGCAAATGGACACATCAGACCAAAGACCTGAGCATGGTGGGTGCACAATGGGAACGGAGCTCTTTTGAGCTCACTTGTCCCTAAGTGTCCACATGCCTCCTTGCACCATTTGTATGTCTTCCAGCTCCAGCCTCCCAATCCACTTCTGTCCACCAAACAGATCCATGATGACAGCTCTCTTTGGCTCATTTTGTGAGTCAGATGCCTGGGGGGGATGAAGGAGGCTTGCATGGAGACCCAGGGAGCTGCACTTGCCTCTCAGATTTGGATAGGGCATGGCACCTGCGCCAGCACTCCTGTGGTTCTGCACTGTTGTGTGGACCACCACTACAAGTCCAACCCAAAGCACGCTGACCTCAACGGGCTTTGGATGAGGACCTATGGATATCAACAGTCTGAGCAATAGTATCACAGGACCTTCCCAACTCTCATCTTAACTACTGCAGGCAAACCAGGTTGGCGAGCACTCCTTGGGATAAGGGCCACCGCGTTTGCGCCAAAAGGGGGCTTCAGTCCAGAAAACTTTTCATTAAATTTTTTTTTTTAAAAGGAGTTTCCTTTAAAACCAAACCAAAGGAAACTCTGAAACCCCACATCTCAAACTCATTTTGTCTGAGAAGGGGTGCACACGATTCTCATCTCTATGGGCCAGATCCTGAAGTTACTACTCAGTCACTCGGGGTATGTCTACACTGCACAATAAGCCCAGACTCTGACTCAGGTTTGAGCTAAAGCTCCCCTTCTGGCCACACACAAACCATTCTGATCCAGGTCAGCAAGCACTCAGGACTCAGTCCTAGAATCCTGGTAGGAGGGCGGCTCAGAGTCCAGGTTCGGCTGTGAATTGGGTCCAAACCCCTGTCATTTTACAGTGTGGATGCAAGTCAAGCTGGCAGAGCCGAGTCAGACGGTCTGCACAGTGCAATATGGATGTGTTAACATGGCTGTGGGACCTGGGTCCAGCAATGGTAAACCCAGATGTACAACACAGTGTTGATTCTCAAGCCCAGACATGGAAACACAGAGTCCACAAGCTCGGGTCTCACAGACCTGGGCTTAGCTTGTTGTGTAGACACCCCCTCGGAGGGAAGCCTGTGGCCCTAGACAAATTACTCCAGGACTTGACTCTTGCACCAATGCAGTAGTGATGGGTCCCAGCTGCAAACATCTGGATTCTGATCTGAAGTTGACCTTGGCCAGAATCTGGCGTTTGGACCCGGATTTGGCTCAGATGTGCCTTCACTGCAAAGATCAGTATAATTTCATATGCGGGCTACTGAATTGGGATGTATTTTTGGAATGTCCCAGTAGATTTGCAGATATCATCCCTGAAGCTCCCCTCTGCCTTGCTCCTCTGAAGTGCTGTGACCTGGCAGTGGAGAACTCTCAGGGACAGAATGCTGGCTCTGCCAGGACACGCGGCGTGTCAAGAGCAGAATGGAAGGGAGCGCAAAGGTGCTCCAGGATGCTGGCGAGGTTGTGCTGTGGCAATTCAATAGGGCACACAGCCTTGAGATGGAAGGCAGCTTGTTCCCCTGCACATCTCATTGGCACGGCAGCACCCGCCAATCTCAATGCCTTAGTTATGAAAAACTGTCCAGGACTTAAAAATACAACCAAATCCAAACAGATTTGGTAGACAGTGGTTCTGCTGAGTGCCAGTGCAAGAGGCATCAATTTACAGTAAGGGTCAATGGTTCCAACATTGGCTAGGGTGAGGGGAATACCGAAGAACCATCACGATTTCTTACACGAATTGGTGCAGTGTGCAGATGGAAGGGCAAACCTGGGGCCCCATCCTGAATTTCTGGTGCTCCTGCTCTTCCTGGGAGCTTTGGGCTGAAGACTACGCAGGATATGGCCTCTGCTTGGTTTGTTTCTTAGAATGACAGAGCTGGAGTCTGTAGTTAAACACAGTCTGATGATGGGTCCATCCTTCATGGTGTTCACAGGAACTTCTGTGTCTATGGGTGAGTACGTGGTTTGTTTGGGGTCGACCCAGGGTGTGCTTTCCTGGCCTAGTCCGGGGTTTGTAGTGAACCCTCTCCATCTTCCCCAGATCAGCCCCAGTGTGAACAAGAAGAGATGAAACCAGAACTGGCAAGAGAAACTTAACAAGAAGATGCCACGCACGGCCCAGCTAGCTCTCTTAGCAGCAGCCTCTGCTCTCAAAGGCAAGTCCCTAGTGCCTGCTGCTCGTGTGTTGGTACCGCATGTGTAAGGAAACACCAGGGCTTTGTACTCTCGCAGCACCAGCCTGAAATGCTGCCCTCAGCAGCCTGCTTCTTGCCAGGGGTTGGATCTCCTGCCAAGCCATTCCCGCTAAGTATGTTACAGGATAGAACGGGTTATGCAAAACAAGCCCTAAAAACCACCAGGGCCTCCTGACCCACTTGTATCTGGTTTCTGCCAAGTTCTCGTACAGATCTTAAACAGAAAAAAAAAAAAAAACCCCAGCAATGTACAAGGCTGGAGGAACTGAAGATATTCGTGTTGGAATAGTGGTTGGCAGGAGCTGAGGGGGGGTTAGTTATTATCAGAAGTCTCACTGATTTTATTTCAGCTGAGTGTTTTATATGTCCATCCACTCTCCATCTATTTGTCACTTGTTAGATGAGAGACAGTGATCAGCCAATCGAAAGAGAGAGCGAATAGGCAAACAGGAGACAGAGGGAAGGTGACATGCTGAGGAAAAGTGGCTTATACAGGGTACGACAGGTAGCCAGTGATGTTGAGATCTGAGGATCCTGAGTGCTGGTGCAGAAAGCTCACAGTGCTGATTATCTGAAGGAAGTCATACAATACACTCAGTAGTCGCTGGTGGGGGGAGACTAGCAGGAAAAAGAACAGGAAGGGAGTCAGCTACCTTAATACTGTATTCCTGGCTCTGCCTCCAGCCTGTTGTATGAGTTAGGGCAAGTCATTTTACCTTCTTGTCTCTCAATTTCCCTATATGCAAAGTCCCCTTGTTTTTGGGCAACCAGAGAAAGGTCAATAGGAATGTCTGATTTACCTTTTTTCCACACTATCATGTCCCCCCTAAGTAAACAGTTCCCTCTTGCCAGCAGGCATTTTAGCCGTGTCCCTGGACTGGAGTCAGGAGAGCTGAGTCTATTCCCTGCTCTGCCTCTGACCTACCGTGTGACCGTGGGCAAGTCCCTTCACTTCACTTTCCCTTTCTGTCCTTCGTCTGTCTGAGCTATGTAGGGCCCAGTTGTGGGTTTGGCACAAGCACAGAGTATGGGACAGTTACACTGCGCCAGATGTGAAGTAACCAGCTGCTTCCTGGATTTTCCCTCCTGCTCCAGTATGTCCACAAGGGCCCGGCACACCTGCACTGCCTGGCACAATGAGGGGTCAAACGAGGGGATAGCTGGTGCAATGGGGTGCCTTCCCCTCCTTCTTCCCCTGCAAGAATGAGTCAGGCTGCAATCCAGCCCTTAGACTATCAGCAGCAGTAAAGTTTTCCAGGAGCAATTTTCCAAATAGGAAATGAGGGCCATTAGACCCCAGTCACTGGCAGGTTTAACCCTCACAGCTCCTTCTTATGGCAGGTAGATAGGTATCACTGAGCCCATTTTACACAGTCAGGCCTGCACTTTCTAAAGTGGCCAGCGACTTGGGGTGCCTCCATTTCTAGGTGCCCAACTTGCCATGTTTGGGGCTGGCTCTCTGAGCACCCCACCTCCATTTGAAGTCAATGGGTGCTGTGGGCATTCAGGAGCCAAACCCTGGCCACTTCCAGTTTCCAGGAAAAATCTGAACCCTCCCTGACTCTCCTAAACCCCAGCCAAATAGGATTCAAAACAAGAGGATGGGGTTTTTCTTCCAGGAGTTCTTGACAAAAGAGCAAGCGAGGAGTTGTTTGAGCACAGCAGGGGGAGGGAATGCACTCTTGTGCCAGAAAGAACGCATCATCCTGAGTCCGGAATGATAGGGTCCAGCCAGAGATGTGCCTGTACAAACGGCAACCTGCCCCCCTAGGTTTATTCTCTCTCTCTTTGCAAGATAAAAGATGAATTTTCTAGCAGCCAGTGCTACCAACTCAGAAGCCAGGCTGCATGGTCTCTGCATCTTACAGCAGCACCAGGGAAGGGGAGCTTGTAGCTGGGACCACTGGTGATTTTATTGCTGCCACATGTGACAGAACAGAACCCAGCTTGTCAAACTGTAGCTGTTTCAATCAGCAGTGATTTGAAGAAAAGGCACAAGGCGCGGACCACCTCTAACTCCTGTTGACAACACTGGGAGTTGTGGGAACCCATCCTCTTGCACAATTGAGCCCCTGCCATAATTACACAGTTGTATGCAGTGTAGTTGTAGCCATGATGATCCCCGATTAGAGAGAGAGGGTGGGAAGGTAATATCTTTTATTGGACCAACTTCTGTTGGTGAGAGACAAGATTTTGAGCCACGTCTTTCCCAAACCTGAAGAAGAGCTCTGTGAGGCTCAAAAGCTTGTCTCTCTCACCAACAGAAGTTGGTCCAATAAAAGATATCACCTCACCCACCTTATCGCTCTAATATTTACACAGTGACATTTCTGACTAGAATAAATATTATGGACTTTAATACTTACTTTCAGTGGAGAATCTGCCCCCAGCTTCTTCAACCCTGTGCTTGGGGTTTGCACCAGTCTCTGTCACCTATATCTGAGATGCACCAGGTACAGGAAACCTTCAGATTTGTCTGTAACACTCTCCCTCTCACTGCACACACTCAGCCATCAACACTCAACTAGGAGACAAGACTAAATGCAATTCATGCCATTGGCCCACATTTCTGGCCAAGTGGTTCTGTATCTGTTTAAGTGTTTGACAATCAGGATAGCCTTGGGAGAGGTGCATTTGATTCTGGGGAGGGTCCCATGAAACAGCCATCACATAGTCTTGCTCTCACCTACTCAGGTAGAACACAAGCAATAAAATTCAGTATGCTCAGTGCCACATTTTCAAAGTTAAGCAGAAAGATATGGGGATAGAACAAGTGGGTTTGGGGAGCCATCACCACTCAACTTTGCAGATGGAGAGGTTAGAGACAAGAAGGTGAATTTGTAGACAGCAAGATGTGGCTTTTTGAACACTGGCCATGAGGAGTTTCCAGGTAGCTGAAGACTGCCCTCTTTGAAGAAGTGGGCCTAAGTGCTCCTCGCTGACCTTCACCAACCACAATGAGCTAAGGTTACTTTTCATATTTGGGGTAGGGAACAGGCTTCCCTTAATCTCCAGAAGCTCTGCAAGCTCCATCAGGTCAAACTCTGTTAAAGAAGATGACATAAATCCCTCTTCCTGTTCTGATGTGGTTGATCTTTTCCATGTTATAAAATGAGAGCCGCTCAAAGCAGCAAGTACTTGGGTCTGGGATGGAGCTGAAGAAGGCCAGGTTGATTAGAATGCTCACTATCCAGAAGAGTTGTTTTGGTACACGGCAGCAAGAACTTGTGCTGCAGACAATCTGCCTGAGGTCAAGTTTTATGCCAGTGGCATTGTAATTGCCTGCGCTCACACTTCACCCGATATCATACCTCTGGCTACAGCTGGAAGGAGACTGTCAGATGCGGATGCCAACATGCTAAGCCCACATCTGAAACCAGACAGACAGGAACTGAAGACTCAAGGGGCAACTGAAGCTGTCTCATCGCCACCCCTCTACATGACCTTCTCCAAAAAGAGAGGGGCAGATATGGGTGATGCTGTTTCATGAGACAAGTTTCCTTGAGTAGGGGGACTCAATACTCATCTTTTCTAGATATGCCCCAAGTCAACCAATACTTAAGCACAAACTTAACTTCAATCCCATGAGACACTCATGCTTAAGTACTTTCCCTGATGTAGCCTGTAATGTCTTTGGGGCAGAGACCGTCTCTTACTCTGTGTATGTGCAGCACCTAGCACAGTAGGGCCCTGATCTCATACTCTTACATAATATGATATTATTACAGTCATATGTTGTAATAAGGGTATGTGTAAACTGTTTATAAAGGGTTAATAAAGGATTAATATATGCCATAAATATTCTACAGCTATGGGTACACTGTGCTTTAGAGCTGGTTCTAAGCAAGTCAGTAGAAGACATTATAGATTATTATAAGCAACCAATTGACCTGATAGACCAGAGAACAACCTGCAACAAGTAACCATTTACTTAAACATCCATCAATCATTTATTAACTCTCTATAGCTTATATATAAATATACCCTTAATATAAACCCAAACACCACCACCTATGGCTGTCTAAGAGCGGCTAGACTCCTCCCCATCTGTAGGAGGCATTGGAAATCCTCACCAGTCTGAGCTAATGATAGGCTCAGAACTTTCATGCTGGTCTGCGCCAGCTGTGCAAGTCCATTATGCGGCGACACTCTCACCAAGCAAAACAAAGCACACGGTGGCAGCCAACTCAGCCTCAAAGCAACCAATTTTGGGGGCAGGAGAATTTGCCTCTGTAAGAGAGTCAAGACACGTTAAAATTCACCACGTTGCTCTCTGCTCTGCACAGTCCCACTGCATGCCATGGAAGAGGAAGCGTGATTTCGTTGTCACCGTCGCAGCACAAGAACGCATGAACTCTGTGCTACAGTGGCTCGGACTTGGCACAAAAAACTGCCTCAGGGGCTCCCCCCCCCCCCCCCCAAGATGCTGCAAGAAGCCAGTGCTTCACCAGTTACTGTGCAGTGAGCAGGAGTCACGAGCTGGCCACCTAAGGCCTGGGTCTGGAGTATGTATAAAACAAGCAGGAGAGAGAGATGGGAGAGAGGATGAAAGCAGGGCCAGGATTAGAGAGAGAGAATTTGTGGAATGTAGCCCCAGATGGACTGAATTAGGGACTGAAATATTGCTAGTATCTACTACTAACCTCAGAGAAATTACACTCACGTGTGTGTACATGCATAGATACATATCACTCATTCACGCACACACAATGCGGCTGTTAATTGCACAAACACTCCATTCCCCATCCCTCCAAACTCCTCCTCCCCCCTCCCCCAAACCTTCAGTGCCCCTTTGCCAGTATCTGTTGCAGATTTCTGGAAGCAAAGTCCTGGTTTCAGAGATGGATCAATAGCTTCATCTCAACAGCTGACTTAAAATATGGGCTAAAGGTGACACCACGTCTCACTATGCCATGTTATGAAGGGTGGTGATCGTATGACCCTTCAGTTAGTCATCACAGGCCATCACCTGGCATGAGAACGGCTTTCAGAACAGAGCTGCGGGATGGGGAAGGGCATGGAGTGTTAAGGAGTCCCCAAGACGCAGCATCCAAGACTTGGGGAATCCAAGGGTAGAGACTTAAAGCTGTTACAAGAACAAGTCAAATAAAGAATGTCCAATTTCCTCCTTTTCCTAGAAAGAGCACAGCAAGAGGTGTCGGCTGAAATGCAACAACGCGGAGCTCCTGTTGGCCATCCGCACAGAGGGAGTGAGTCATCACATGCCCGAACAGATTTGACTACAGAACTGCCTTTGTTAAGTGCTAATTTACAATCAGGAATTGCTACACTGGGTCAGACCAAGGGCCCATCAAATCTGCAATCCTGTCTCCAAGAGTGGCCTGAACCAGATGATTCAAAGTGAGGTGCAAAATCCTCCTGAATCAACCCATCGGGCCATCCGATGTCATACAAGAGAAGTGTCTTCATGGCTCCAGCTGGTGATAATTTGTTTCAGAGAAGCTTGAGGATCAATAGTCCTTATCACTGTACCCCAGCTAGCACTGAACTGCAGATTTGGGGCCAGATCCAGACCTCAGTTATACGGGTGCAATTTAGAGTAACTCCATTTTCTCCAAAGGAATCAGTCTGTGTTTGTACTGGTGTGATTCAGATCCAAATCTGACCCTCTCTTATTATTATTCTATAAGTATAGTGCTTTCTTTGAGATTATTTTCCTCAATAATATCCTGCAGCAGTGAATTCTAAAGGCTGTGGGTTTTTTTTGTTTTTTTTTAATTTCTTCAGTTACTGTAGGATTGCCTGAGAGTATGTCTGCACTGCAATTGGAGGTATGGCTGCGGCCCGTGGAGGCACTCCCACGCTACCTTTAATCTAGCTAGCGCAGCTAAAAATAGCAATGAAGATGCAGTGCCATGGACACTGGTGCAGGATAGGAATGCAAATATGTATCTAGGGTTCTCGGTGGCCTTGTACAACCCGTGCCACCATGTCTTCACAGTTATTTTTTTAGCCATGGCAGCTAGATTAAAGCTAGCGGGGCTATGCCTACACATGCTGCAACCACTCCTCCAAGTGCAATGTGGACATGCCCTGAAATGGTGAGCATCCCCTCATTCTTGTGTTACGGGAGGGGGTGAACAGGAGCACCCAGTTGGTTTTCACCATATCAGGTAGGGATGAGGTGAAGAACACTTTGTGAATGAAAAGCTCCCCAATAAAGTTATTAATGATGAGCCCCTGACTCCAGTTATCAATAAAACATTCCAAACATCTGCTTTGAGAATTGCCTGTAACATGATGCCAATTCTTGTCCTGGTTACAGTCTGTGTCATGAGTATCGGAAGTGGATGTCCCCTTCAATTATGATAAGGAGCTAAATTCTGCCCTTAGATCCATGCACACAACTTCCAGTGTCTTCAGCAGAAGTTATGTGGAGGTATCTGCAGGCAGAATCTACCCAACATTACTCAGAGTTGATCTCTGCTCTCCATTGCAAGGGTGACTCCCATGGATTTCATCAGAAGTTGCAACCATATAACCGAGAACAGAATTTGGACCTTCACATTCACACAGTGCTTTATAGTTTCAAAGCACTTTACAAACCTTGATTCATTATCCCTACACACACCATGTTGGTTGGGGGGAATTATTACCCACATTTTACAAATGGGCTCACTGAGTCAGAGTAATGGTAAATTAGTTGCTCACAGCCACACCATGAGTCAATGGCAGACCCAGGACAGGAATTGTGGAATTCCTGCCTCCCAATCTTACATATGACCTTCTAGAACACAACATCAGATTATCAGAACAATTGGTTCATTATTAGTAATTCCACAGATGCTAGGGGGACCCAGGGAAAACACATAATAGCCAGCCATTGCATCTACAGAATATTGCATTGAGGACCATCAACAAAGCTCATCATTCTCTATGGCGCTGCACAGGAGAATCATTAGGTATTTCAGTTGTCATCTGCATTCTTCTTAGGACCGTGTTGGTAACTGGGTTGATATCTTGGCACCACTGTGAAGCCATCTGCTGATGGCCTGCCCATCTGTCATGTTGTTCTTAGTTCTCAAGCACCTACCCCTTGCTGTCTGCAGGCAACGGTGAAGTGGAGACAGGTGCCGCAAGGGAAAGGAATGCAAGCTGTAGATGGGTTCTCAAGCCCAAAACAGTGTACTCATGTCAAGTATTGGTCGTTCAAAACAGGCGTTCAATTTGTTTTTGCAAACCACCCCACCCCTGCTACATGGAACCAAGACATGTTTGCTTCACTGCGTTGGCTGGATTGGGCGGTGTTTTGAGTGCCACATGGGGCGATATCTCGTGGTGAATAGCAGTGAGATGGGCAGCAAAACAGTTGCCTAAAGCACTCCCACGGTGCAGTGTGAATAAGAGCCAGAGAGGTAGTGACAGAAAGTGAGAAGTAGGCATGCATGGCAGGGGAGATGTGAATCAGTAACCAACCTGGGCCACACCCTGACTGCTGGGGGGGCTGCCTGGATAGAAATGCCCATCCTGGGCTACTCCCTTCACTTGGTGTGGAGCTGAGCCTTAGCCAGCAAAGAGGGTAACGTGATGGCCTAGGAAACACTGCCACAACGCGCCCAAATGCCTCATCCAGTGGCTTCTTTCTGCAGCTCTGGGCTTTCCAATCTCTCTTCCCAATCACACTGTCCTCTGGGTGTTTATCTGCCTGGCATCCCCTGTGCACCCCTGCCTTCCCCCTCATTGCCATCTATTTTTCTACTGATGGCACAGGATGAGCTATTTGTGGGCCTATGAAATGCAGAGCTCACTCCACACTAAATTGTACTCCCGATGAGCGCTTGGAATGCTCTCTATCCCTCTCTCGCTCTTTGCAGGACGTCCCCATCTGTGGATGGAATTTGGCAAGAGACAGAGAGAGTGTCAGATGGACAGCCAGATTAATGGATGGAGAAGGAAGGAGGGGAGAGACGGGACAGTCGGACTGCTCCAGCGCCAGACACATGATGGAGACAAGGTAAATTATTCCAATGTCATCACGAAGTGACTTGATATTTCCAGCTGGAGGCTTGGAAGCTAGAGCTCCCTAAAATTATTCCGTCTGGAGCTGGGACAGCGTGGAGCCTGCCCTCGGCCAGCACTCCTACACCCCACCCAATAGTGACTCCTGTTTGAAGAAACTGCAACAGGAGTCAGCAGGAGTTCTTGCACAGCCAGCAATTCCATCGCTATCAGAGGCACTGGGGTGGTTAGATGTTCTCTTATATCCAATGCTCTGCTGGCAGAGGCTGGGATTGCAGTAGCTTGTAGCTGCCCCACAGTCAGTGCTCCTGCACCACTCCTGACGGCTCTTGCTCAAAACAAACGACTCTGAGGTGAGATGCAGAGCTAATGATCTAAAACTTGCTAAACTCTGACTTTGGCTGGCAGGTGCCAAGCCGGGCCGGCATGAAACTACCCTTTTTGTTATGGTCTCAGCTATCTGGGTGAAGCGATTACCTCTTACATACCGTGTAAAAGCAGCTACCTTTTAGGAAGCTCAAAAGAGGGCAGGGAGAAAGGTTGGAGGAGTCCCTCAGTCCCCTCTAACCACCACAGAAAGGACCAGTGTTTGCCTGTATCTCAAACTTGGGTTCAGAGGAATGCCCAGCTCTATCTGAACAGCTTTAGAGGACTCTCAGATCCTAGAGGCCAGCAGGAACCAATATGGACATCTAGTCTGAACTCCTGCACAATGCCAGCCAGAGAACCTCCCCCGCTGATTACTACTTCAAGCCCAACAGCTCTCAGCGACAGGATATGTGTTAGAAAGACACTAGCTCGTGATTTAAAGCCTTCCGTTGATGGAGGATCCACCAGGCTCCAATGGTTATTCACCTTGGCTCTTAAACCGCTGCCTTAGCACACAACATACTTCTACTGTACTTGAAGCCTGTTAAATACACTGGTGCTCTCTGACTGTCCCACTGGGGATGGCAATTGCTGCTGCTCTACAGTGCCCCCTGTTGGACTGTCTGACCACAGTAAAACTTACAGCAGAATTTTGCCTTTAGGGGATGCCTGTCACGCTTCCCCTGCAGAACTAACAACTCGTAGGAACATAGGCACTGCCTGGCTGGATCACACCTGATGTCCATCTCTCCGAGTATCTCCTCTCTGACAGCAGCCCATACCAGATGTTTCAAAGGAAGGTGCAACAAACCCGCATCCTGACCTCTACTAGTCAGAGATCGTCTTAAGCCCCGATGTATGAGGCTCAATGGCTCTTCCATACCATTTTTATCATCTTTAGTTATGACAACTCTGGACAGTCTTGATATCTGTATAATTACCCAATTCTTATTTGACACTTACAGTTAAGGTTAAGATTCTGTCATGGGCATTTCAGGTTGCAGGCAATAAACAAAAATTCACGGAAGCCCGCAGCCTGCCCGACTTTTACTAAAAATGCCTTGGGGGGAGGAGGGAGGGACAAACAGATCTGCCAGGGCTCGCAGCTGGTCCAGCCCTGCTGCTGCTCCTGTGGCAGGGGCTGACCCAACCCCAGCCACTGCTCCAGCAGGCCAGGGGCCCTGCTTCAGCTGGCCCCGGCGCTGACCCCTGATCAGCAGTCCGGGGTCCCAGGCTGGCTGCCTGTCAGCTGTTCAGTGGCCTTGGGGCTGGCCAGTCGCTGCTCTAGCCCTGCCCCAGAAGAAGTCACAGAAGTCCTGGAAAGTCACAAAATCCGTGACCTTCTGACAGACTGATATCCTTATTTATAGTGCTTCACTGGGCTCAGCTGGAGGAATCACTCCCTTTAACTTAAAGCCCTGATTGTGTAATGTGCCAACTTATCCAGGGAAGAGAGCAGAGCTATGCGAGCTGTTCTCACACAGCCCTGCCACAGGCCTTCTTCCTGACCTGGAAGGGGACGAAGGTATTTTACAAGCATTCAGGCCTTTACTTCACTGCTGAAACTGCCATCAACAGGAACTAGTTAGGGGCTCCCAGGAAGATGGGATGAAACCAGCGAACTCATTCCACACAGACCACCAAACAGCCATGAGATGGTAACGACATCCACTTACTAATAACCGGGGCTGGCCATGGAGGATGACCTAGCAGTGACAGTCCCTGTATTTTAAAGTTTCTCCTCAAAACTCACCTGTCGTAATAAAGGCAGTAAATGGAGACACTATATTCAATCAGGAGACGCACACGGAGCACCATACAACATGACAAAACGATATAAAGTTGCTCCCAAACCCAAGCTGCCTCCAATGAGACAACCTGTCTCGCGCTCACAGGTCTATGTCATTCTCGACTCGTGATTGATTGAGCCATTCAGCCCCTTCTCTGTGGAACTTGCCATTCACAGATGTTCGAGACACAGATACTCTCTCATTCTTTACCTCTGAGCTCATCACTCGCTTGTTTCACCATTTGCATTAGCTTTGCACTGTAGCCTGTACAATTAAATTCCTGCCCAGCTTGTCTTATGGATACAGGAGATAAAAGACCGCATAAAAGAACTGACAGGAGCCTTCTCCCAGAACCTGAACTTCCAAGAAGTTTGAATAAATTCATCCCTACACCCTCAAGCTGTGAGGACGTTCCAGTCTCCCTTCCAACTCTGTGGTGTGTGTCCCAGCTCTAACTATTTTTCATTTCACACTTCTTGTTGCTTGTCTGGGTCCATAGTGCCAGAAATCACACAAGGAAGCCTGTGTTCACCAGATTTCAAGACCAAACTTTCGACCTCCCGTCATCCAGAGAGTTGCAATCACTCAGGCTGGGCACTTATTCAAACCTTTTGGGCTTCGCCTACCAGGGCAAATGTCCTAGTAGGAGAAGGTGTTTTGAAAATTCAGACTTGTCATTGCCACTTTACCAAACTGGTGCATAGGCTTTTCCTTTGCTTATGAAGAACACTCACCCTGGCATCTTTGCTAAGACAGAAAACCCTGCCGTGGACCATCTGAACCCTTACCAAGGCTAACTAGCCCCACCCTCATGATGGACTGAACTCCAGTCTGAAACTCCAGCCCAAAGTGCTGTTCATGCAAGGGGGCTTACCTCACATGACTGGATGCAGTGAATGACAGCTGGGTCTGGATGCCATTGCAACCTGCCAGTGCATACGATGTTCTATGGAGAAAAAGGAAGAAGGAGAAAACAGCTGTAAGGTGAGTCAGGAACTGGGCAAAGGTGCTCTAGGGGCCTGTCAGAATTATTATACCACCCCTCTCTCTGCATCGCCAGCAGGCTGGTCAGGTTCTGCCATCTGCCAAGAATTCTCCTCTGTCCCCACCCATCAGAGCCTGTGTCACAGCCAAACTCCATCCAGCTGAGAAGGTATGGATGGGGCACTTCTTTCCAAGCCTATGGAAGCACTCGTGCTGACGGGTGTGAAGAGAGCAGGCACTTATACTCGGCCTCTTTGAACCTTGTGACATAAATGATTAAGGAATACAAAGGAATTAAACTCTCCAGAGTGACAGAGAAGTGGTGGAGTCAAGGGATGTGGCGGCTCAATGTGCTGGCTTGTCACACTCAGGTCTGCTCCTCGAGAGGAACAGCCTAGAGACGCGGGATTCCTTCCATCACCAAGGAGTCTTGGGATGCTCGGCTGGTTCACCAGTTAGATGTTTAATCTGCCCCCCCCCCCCAATAGTTTTTCTTAGTCTCTCACTCATTGCCTGACTTTTTTCTGACTGTGCTCCCCCCTCTTCTCCCCCCCACCAAACTCCAGCCTTTTCAGTCACCAGGGCAGAGTCCATCTCTAGGTCATCACATCCCACTCACGGCCTCCGAATTCCTGAATGGAGGCAGTATTACCACCCCCATAGGCCAGATCAGGATATTAGGGCGGAGGGATGGAGTGACTTGCCCAAGGGACGACACGAGTCAGTGGCAGAGTCAGAACTGGAACTTGACCCTAGTGATTTCACCTGTCTAGCTCTAAGCCCCAACCCCACCCTTTCCTTCTCTGCTGGAATGGCAGCTCTGGCTGTGGAGGTGCCTGACCAATAGCCAACACCATGGAGAAAAGCATGCTTGGAGAGAAGAAAGAAATGCTTATTTATCAGCAGGGAGGGAGGAGGAAGCAGAGGCTACGGGAGGGAATAAAACAATATGTTCCAGTGACAGGTCCTGGCAAAGGGAATGACATTTTCTTAAAATAACGCCTTCCCCCCCCCCCGCATTCTCGAGAGGCGATGGTGCTGGCGGAAGGAAAGCCAAAAGCCAGCATCCCACAGAGCCTTCAAACCCGAGGCCTCCTTCCAAGAGCCAGCTAACGATCCCACATGCCACAGGCCTCCCCCAGCCCCCGACTGGGCCTTTCCCAGGCTGGTGATTTGCAGCGAGTCTGATTCAAACTGACGCACGGTAGTATCCACAGGCATGAAGTTCTGGTAACCCTGGGCCTCCGATGGGCTCCCAGGAGGGAAGGAAGGCGGTTGGATGAGAACACTGGCTCCTAATAATATTATTTGCTTCTATTCCACCCCCTCCAAGGCATTTCATTTTTATTTTAAGAAATATTACCCCTGGCGGAGCTGCTTCTGCATGTTAGGCTCAAATACTTCAGATTATTTCTGCTGGAAAGCGAATAAGGAGAGGGAAGGAGAGAGACTCCATGTTTCACTGCCATGAGGCATTGGAAACAGTCTGCAATGGGTTCCCGAAGCAGGCGTTGTCAATAGGTGAGAGCGCCCTGAGACTCCTGGCTGAAGTTTAGTCTGAGCTGCTAGTGAGTCTGCAGGGCCAGATCGGTGTGGCTGCAGCTCCTATATCTACCCTGTTTAGTGCATTTGCTAATGACAGTGCCCCACGGGGGGAGACTTTCCAAATGCACCTAAGGGATTTAGAAGCACAAGTCCTATTGAAAAATCAGTGGGATTCATGATCCTAAATCTTCTCCTGGCTTTCTGCAGCACCTTCCATTCCCCGAGAGCCCAAAGCAGTCGATGGACACTTTCTCGTCTATGTGTATTTGTACTGCATATTCTATTACACACAAAAACCGTTAAAAGAACATTATTAAAATCACAAACTCAAGCACTCACAAGTTAGGAAATGACAGAATGAGGGTTGTCTATGCAATCCTGATTTGGACCCCTCCTGCATATGCTGTATGACAAACTCTTTGATTCCATGCTCATGTACCATTTTTTCCAAGGCACCCCCGCCTCACTCAGTGCACAGGATGGACAGCATGCACTGAATGAACAGCTAGCCAATATTTTATTTTCTCCTGGTACAAAGGGTGGCCCCAGGCCGTATTTACTCCTGATTCAAGGGCTGCTCTGAAGACAGAATTATTCATTTCCTCAAGGGCTTTTCTCCTGGAGCTCATCACTATAGCTCAAATGCAGAGGTCTTGGTGGTGGATCTAAAGGCTCCTGCTGATGACCCATGTGGTGTCAATGTGATTCCCCTTGATGGAATTTCTGGCTTTCCAGTTTGCACATCAGGAGATACTGGGATGAGGTACCAAGGGGAAGAGAGATACCAGACTGATAGCAGTAGTAGGTTATTGTCCTCTTTGTGAACCAGCCACTAGAGGGACACACTTTGGCCACGGTTTTCACAGCTATTTGCTGACAGCAGGGGAATGCTGAGGCTCTGGGCTCTTGGGTTCTACTCCAGGTTCTAGAGGGGAGTGTGCTCTAGTGGCCCTGTTCCCCTCAAGCCTGACCTATTCTGTCATTGTACCCTCCAGCCTGTCCCTGTACCCATCCTGTCTCTCCTCCTCCTCCACCCCACCCCACCAACTCTTCATCCCATTTCCAGTCTCCTTGTCAAGCCAGTGCTAGTCTCCCCCTCCAGGCTCCCCATCTGAGTCCCCGTCTTCCCGCCTGGGCTGTCTGCACAACCAATCCCAGTCTCCTCCCATGACAATTCTCCAGCTCCTCATCCGATCTCACTCTTACCTTGCACCCCCTCTGTCTCACACTCCCACACTCCCGTGTCCCCGTTCCAGTTCCCCTCCCATGTTCCTTATTCCAATCTGTTCCTTCCACCACACCACTCCTTCCTCACACCCTGTCCAGCTCTTGTCTTCCCCTTGCATTTCAGTCAGGAGGTACCTCCTCCTCCTCCAGGCTGCCTGGGTGCCAGGCAGAGAGTCATTGAGAGCATAGGAGAAACAAGCTCTCTGGTCTCAGTTCGGATGCCTGGCCCCACTCTAGATAGAAGCAACAGGGAGCAGCAATTGCAGGAAAAATCCCTGCCTCCCTGGGCTGAAACGTGGTCAGCACAGACAGAATCTTTGGAGTATTTAGCTGCCAAAGTGTAACAAGTTTCCACAGAGCAAGGACAAACGGAGCCTTTTCAAGGGCTTATAAGTGGGACAAATTGGGTGGATTTCCACACAGATGGCACAAGGCGCATCGGTGACACAAAGGCCACGCCCTGCCCAACGTCAAGCATCTGCCCCACAGCGTGGGAGTGAGAGAGTGCCTCAAGGAAATAGACGTAAGAGGTTTTTTTTAAATGGGCAAAACAATGTATTTCCCCCCCTAATCTTGTTCTCGGAAATAGCTGAGCCATTTGTGCTCAAACTTTCCAAAACCATTGGCCTAAGGCAGACACCCAAGCGTGGGAAAATTTCACCCTGAATGATTAAAGGTTGGCAAAGGTATTAACAACTGAAAAGAGGGTTTTATAATGGGAAGTGTTGGGGGGAGTTAACTACAGACAGCACTCCCAGCCCTGCCTATGGTACACTACAGCTGTTCCGCAACAGGTGGCCAAGAGGAAGCACCTAGCTCCATATGCTGGCATGTAAATAGGTGGCTTGATTGTCAGAGGTGCTGAGGCCCCGACAGCTCCCAGGGAAGGGCAGGGTTGGCCTGCAGAAGCACAGGGCCTTTAAATCCCCAGTGCTGCGGTCACGTCCGATTGTCTGGATGTTTTAAGGTGGAACTCCCTTCCCTCTGCTCTGTAGGCAGAGCTGGCTCGCGGCTGGTAGCGGGAGAGGCTCCTCCAACTTGCTCGCAGTTCTCTGAATGAAGTCTGGGGTGTCTCCAGAGAGCCTAATACATCTATGTCTCTCCCAGGCTTCCTCTCCTCCCCAATCTCTCTCTTCCTTCTTCCCCAGGCCTGCCACTCTGTACTCTAACGCCACAGGAGGTGGGGGCTGGGAGGAACGGTGTTGCCACTCTGTAATTAACCTAAGCCTCACCTTGGCCCCCCAGAATGTGTTCCAGGAGCCAGCTACAATGGAATCAGAATGATCCCTTCCCATCTCAGGAGCCATTCGGCCTCAGTGTATCTTAATCAGCGACACACTCCCTGCCCCCTTTACCTGGACTCTGGTAGGTTCCAAACGGTGGTCCATAATGTCAGCAGTAACGTTTTCAGGCAGCATTACTGGGTCACTGGGGGGGATTATGCAGGAAGGGATGCACACTGCTCCTGGTGTAGAAGAGACACAGGATTGGAGACTCATCAGTGGGTCATAGCTGCACTCTCTATAGCGCTTTCTTTGGTAACAAGGGACCTATGCTCTAGGGGGAAACGGGGTTACACCAGTGTTAAGCCCTACAGTGTGATTGAGGCAGACCCAAGAGAGATCTTCTATTTTCCAGTTCTGGAGATTGGGCTAGAATTCCCTTCCAAAATTCTAAGCAATCAAGGGAGAATTTTGGTCTTCACACAGCTAATTCTCATGCTGCCCACCCCAGAAGTGAACTGAAAAAACAGAAAAAAACAAAGTCCAATGCTATGCAGAAGGAAGCATCTAGGAAAGCCATGAAGCGACTCTTGTGCACTGATGATGACTCTGTATTGTCCTGCAAACTCAGCTGGCAGGACATGGGACAAACCCATGAAAACACGACTATCTAGCAATGATCTTACAGTGATTCTGCCACTGTTTTTCAACAAGCCAAATCATGATCCTAATGCTGTTAGAGGCAAAATTCCCATTGACTTTAGTGGAACTGGGATTTGGCCCTAAGGGAATACAATCTATTGGTTATGCAACTGACTATATAACCTGTAACATTTTGACTTTCTGAAAAACATCCCCACACATCAGATCCTGCAGTGCAGATCTTTGCTTGAAAATTCTGGAACTAGAGATCTGTCCACAGCTTATGTCTTCCAGCCTCCTGGGAACTGCAGAAAGGACAACCAAGTACAGAACAGCACAGCGTTCTCCACAATTAACGGGGTATTTAATCAGGATCTCAGGATGGCATGCAAGTGGGCCATAACTACTGACTTACTGTTAGAGACCTGCACAGATACAAAATTTGGATCCGCATCCATCCACAATCTGCAAACATGGTCCACAGACATCCATATCCACAGATATAAAGCAGATACCCGCAGATTTGCAGGGCTCTAGATATAAAATTTGGATCCATATGCATCTGTGACCTGCAAACATGGTCCACAGATATAAAGCAGATATCTGCAAATTTGCAGGGCTCTACTTATGGTCCTACATCAGTACAATAAGGCCTGGCTCCTAAAAGGTAAAGGCTAAAAGATTAATAATCTTGCAGCTAAAAGGTTAATTAGAATGGAAAAAAAAACAAACACCCCAATCTCAGCCTAATATAAAAAACTAGTATGAAGATCGCTACATAGGTAAAAAAGGTACAGATACAAGATGAACGATCCTTTGAAGGCACTGAACTGTACATGGGACAATCCCATAGGGATCTTTACTGTGATGCTTGGGGGTTAAGGAAGCAGCTTTCATTGCCGTATGAATGTTGAGACAAATGTCCACTTCATGATGCCACAGCTGGGTAATGCATGTCTTGATCTCCCGCACTGATAGCCACAGTTCGCTCTTATGTATACAGTTCGGGGGTGGGGGGCATTCCAAACCAGTGAAGCTTTGAGATGGCTCAGCTTGTCTGGTCTATGTGTTGTTTCTGAAGGCTGGAGTGGGTATTTGTTTTTTGTTTTTGTTTTTTTTTTGGGGGGAGAGGGGGAGTGAGGATATTAGCGTTATTTAGTTTGTTTTGCTGTGATTGCTTTGGTTCTCCTCTGTGCAGTTATTACATCAACTAACAACTATTATGATGATGACAATACAGGACCCAGGTGAGATCAGGGCCCCATAGTACTGAGCTTTGTATAAACACCTAGTAAGAGACCAGCCTTATGCTGGAGAGCTTACAATCGAAATAGACGAGACCAGTCAGTTGGGAGGAGAAACTGAGGCACAGAGAGGTGCAGTCATTTGTACATGGTCACACAACCTGTCTGTGGCAGAGGTGGGACTAGAACCCAGATATTCTGAGCATCAGTCCAACGTGTCCTCCACTAGACAGAGCTGCCTCTCTAACATGTTTTAATACATTCAGGCAATCTCTCGGCGTGTTTGGACTGTCCGGGCTAGAGCCACAGACTTCGGCTCAGTTCTGCAAGGCTCTACATTTAGGCCCCTCCACCTGGCGGAATCTCCAGCCCCGAGTCAGGAGCTCAGTCTCCCTATTGCAATGCACGGGGCGAGTTTAGCACCTAAGACGGGGTCCTCAAAAGCCAAGCTGAGCAGGAAGCCACTGAAGATAGCCAGTTGGAGGAGGTAAGGAGGGGCATGTGGCCTAAGACCTGCTGTTCAGAGGGAGTTAGGAGATCACCTCTCGACTGGAGGCAGGCACCTATCTCCACTTGGGATTCAGTTAGGCCCCTTGGCCAGGTCAGTCCAGTCTTGCAAAACACAATGGAAGTGGCAGCTGCCGTACACTCCATAGCGGTGGTTCCCAACAGGCTCTCTGCTGCTGCACACCTCAAGCTCCAGCGACCTCTTCTGCCCAGCGCTGCAGCAGCTGCAGAAGGGAAGCAGGGGGGCAGAAGGGCCAACCCATTGTTCACACAGGAGGGGAGGAGGGAAGAGAGGGAGACTGAACTCTGATTGGTTACTCCGCCCCTGTGGGAGGTGCAGCAGTGAGGCAGACGGCCAATCACAAAGTGGCTCCCACCCCCTCTGTTCTCATATGTACTTTTTCAAAACAATTCCGCAGCACACCTGTTTGGGCCTGAAGGCACAGCAGTGCGCCGTGGCATAGCGGTGGGGAAATGTTGCTCTATGGCCCAGTGATTAGAGCACTCACCCAGGCTGTGGGAGAGCTGGGGTCAAATCCCCCACCACTGCTGGATTTGGGGCTGGGACTTGAAGCCAGGTCTGCACCGCCCAGGGGAGTTCCCAGACCACTAGGCTACAGCGTGGTCCTCTCTCTCTTTCCTGTGGAAACTGTTCCACTTTGTAGGAAATACTTTCAGCAGTCATCAGGTCAGAGAGAGCGAGACTGACTCGACAGCCCAGCAATTCGGGCACTCACCTGAGAGAGCCAGGTTCCAATGACTACTGAAAATACTCCATGCAAAGTGGAACAGCTTCAACCGACAAGACCCACCCCAGAGAACCCTATATCCCAGTGGTTTGGGCACTCACCTGGGAGGTTCATGTCCGTGATCTGAATCCAGCAGACTGAGGATTAGAATGAGGGCTGTAAGGTAAAGAGGGGACACAACTGCCACCATTGGGGGTTTTTTTGGGGTGGGGATTGAGCCGGCAGGTATGCTGAGAGGCTGCCTGTGAGCACACCAACAGGACTGGCCTCCCAGGTGAAATGGAGGGGAGATGTCTGCTTTGAGGATCCCCCTGAGGTTGAGGTGCCCAGCAGCTCAGTGACATCATGATGTAAGGGACTGTGAGCACGCCTGCTGGCAGACACGTAGGCACCGAGGGGACCTCCTCGCTGGAAACTTAGGTGCCGCCTAGGAACTTCAGGAGCCTACAAGGTTAGTTGACAACTGAGTAGGGTCTTTGAGGAGGAGCCTAAAGTGGCAATTCTTTTGTAGATCTAGTCCTTAATCTTTTTATTTCTTAAAATTAATAAAGAATTTAAAAAAAAAATCAAATTAGAGCTGAGCAAAATGTGCATAATGGACCCTGCAACCATGGGGAAATAGATGAGTTTCATCACAAGCCCCAAACTCATACCAGGCTGGTCAGAAGTTTTGCTAAACTTAAAAGGCCTTTTTCACAAGCCTGGGACCAGTTTTGCTCAATCCTGGGTGATTTACAGTTTTTCACTTGAAAACTATGTGAGTTTTGCTTTAACACTCAATTTAGACATGAAGCCAAGTGAAATGTAGCAGCTATGATTGAGTGTTGCTTTAAAGCGGGAGGGATATGAACCCAAGTGGAGTGAGACCAAAGAAACAGTTTGCCTGGACCCATGCAATGCAAAAATGCCCAGTTTCACGTGGCTGTAACTCAGATCTTCACTCTAGGAATTACCACCGTCACCACCACAGCCACCTACAGTAAAAACAACTGCAAAGGGTGGAAGAAGACTGAAAACAGCTGCGTTGTGCCTCGCTGACCTATTCCTTCTCGAGAAACTACAGATCCCTACTACTAAACCAGCATTAGCATTAAAGCTCTATTGATAACATGGCCAGATGTTATGTACATCCATAAAGCTCCCAACTGGCTTTATGTGCAGACAGAAGACTAAATAGAAAATGGAACTTTGTCATAAATTTAAATTTAAATATTACTGGTGTAACAAAAGAGTCAATGTGACCTAGACCCTGCTGACTCAACACACAGCCTGTTCCAAGAGAAGGGGGTTTGGATCAGAAATCAACATCCTTTTTTGCCCTTACCAATGCCATAACCCTGTTCACACTTGTACTCCACTAAATTCAGCTCTGGGGGAGGTGGACAATTGCCTTGCAAGTTCTCACACAATTTAAACTCCTCTGTCCATAAGCCTTCTTTAGTGCAAAGAATCGGAACCTAGAATATCAAAGAGAGAGGAATCCACATTACCACACAGTACAGCCAGTGCAAAAGGTTCCACAATGGGTTTTGCCACAAGCAATGTCTCTATTCCCCTTGCCCATGGCCATACTTGAAAGTAAAACCTACCTCGCACTGGAGCCCATTTAAATCATGTTATCCTTCCCCCCCTGCTTACATCAATTTCAGAAAATGAAGTTTAGGATGACCCTTCTCCCACTGACATCAAAGGCAACATTCCCCATGGACTGTAGTGAGAGCAGGATGCAGCCTTTTATAAATTATGGTGAAATGGGAAATCCAATCTATGGTGACCCATACTTAATGTTTATTAAGCGATCTGTTCCACTCTGCAATTGAGCTCGTCAGAGGAAATTCACCACGTGTATTTTGAAGAGACAGTTGCAATAGTCCCTATGCAAATTGCCCCAGCAGCAGCTGCTAAGTGAGAAGTCCTTCTCCCTGAGCAAGCCCCTGGCCAGAGACTATGGGCAGCTATGTCACAAATCAGTCACCGTTTTGCTAAGTTCTGCTAAAACATTAGCAAATGCTCCCAGAGCATGCTTCAAAGGGACTTTTCAGGGCTTGTAACCTTTTCATTTAAAGGTTATTAACCTTTCATTTAAAAGGCAAAGAGAACTGTTGAAAGCACAAATTATTTTCTTACATAAATATTACACAAGCGCGTGACTGTCACGGGGCGGGCTGGCCCTCTTGAGAGAGTGAGCTTAGCTCCACTTGTGACCAGTTAGCTGCCTCCCAGATGATGGGTTTGATTTCTTTTATTGGGCCTCACAGTAACTCAGCCAGAGGTCTTGGGCCTCTTGCAGGAGTGGGTGGGTGAGATTCTGTGTCCTGTGATGTCAGCCTGGAGGATCATGACAGTCCCTTTGAGTCTTAAAGTCTATGAGAGCCCATGAAAACTGTTGCATCACAAAGGCACTGCCAACATACTGAGATTTTCTTCAGCGGGACAGGAGAGAAAAGATCCAGGTGCTTACAGACTAAGCGCAAAACCCAAATATACCAAAACAAAACACAGGACATAACACAGAATCTGCAGAGCTGCTGCCAATGTTACACTTGCATCCTGCTGTCACAAAGCTGGCTGGCACTCCAAGGGGAGCAGGCCTTAGCCCCCACCTGAGCCTAGTCATCTCCCAGGGACAGCTTTGAGGCCAGGGATCAGGTGATAGCCTGCAGGTCACCTGGCCCACAGATGAAAGGACAGCAAGCAGCTAAATACTTCTACTTCTTCATGAACATTTGAGTCAGTAAGTTTTCACTTGCAAGAACATTGCAAATACCAGCGCAAATAAACATGTATGGGGCTCTGAGATGGAAATGCACTCACACCCATTCTGAAAGGCTCTCCGTTAGCTGTGTGTCAGATACAACAAACAATTCTGAATGTCAACAGACAATATCGGTTCCTCTTGTTTATTGAGGGCCTGTCTACATGGCGAGTTAGCACGTGGCAAGCCAGAATACGGATCTACAGCACACCAGCTTGCCACACACTAACTCGCCGTGTGGACCCTGAAAAGGTTCCATAATGTGCTCTGAAATATAGACTAGCCCAAATGCTTAGTCATCCAAGTAAGGGACAGAATAATACAGTGTTTGTTAGGGACATTCAGTCATTAGGCACCAATAACAACTAGGAAATGCTCAATGACCAGCGTGCATATAAATATAGGGAAAAAATTCTTTGCAAAACTATTTGTTGAAGCATTGCAAATAATGAACTAACTTTAAATAAATTAGGACAGCTTTGCAGATATTTAGTGAACAGAAGAGAGGCCTAAAATTTGTTTGTAAAATACCTGTTGAGTTGAAGTTGAGCTTGTTGAATTATTTTATACAGAATAACTCAAGAAGCTTGCAGGTCTTGTTGTCTAGGGCCGGGTAATGCATGGGGCTCTGTTTGGAATGGAATAGTTTGGAAGAACAAAATTAGGACACAAACTTGTGTCCCAATCTCCTACACCAAGAGCCAAGCTGCCCCATTTTAGTGTTCTTAACCCAGTCAGCCCGCATGGTTTGTGTACGCATGCCCACAACACTTCCATAAAATACAGCAACGTAGCAAGGAGAAGACTGAGGTTTGGATCCTATAGCTCTTGTGCTAAACAGCTGGATAAGTCATGAAATATTGCTCACCTTCAGCTTTGCTATAGCGTTGTCTTGGTTCATGTCCCCCTTTTACCGAAGATGGATTTGATGTTGGCCAAGATGGGTCACTAGCAGAGCATTGTGGGAGATGCACAGCTGTAGCAGAGCACGGAAATCCAAAGCCCTTAAGCATGTGCTTAAAGTTAAGCACATGCTTAAATTCCATTCACGCTTCAGTGCTTTGCTCAATCAGGACCTGTTTCAGGTTCTCCTTTACTTTGGCCCCAATCACGCACTAAGCACACGTGCTTAACTTTAACACACATGAGTTGCACATGGCTAAGTGTTCACAATACTGAGGGCCTACTTTCTACTGACCTGACAGAGAGAGAAAGATTCCTCCATCCACCTGCAAGACTCCCGTGCAAACTTCTCTGGCGGGCTCCCTAGGAAATCCCACCCTAGATGCTGATTGCACCAAGTATACCACGAATTTGTAGTTCAGCAAATAAAGTCAGAACAACTGCATGGAATATCCTTTGCAACTCATCTAATTAGCCAGTCACACTGCTTTCAGGCCAGGCCATAGCCATACCCAAACAAGGTTGCCAGGGTGTCCTCTAGCTGGCTTGTTGTGCTCTTGCATTTCCCCTTAAAGACGTTATTCTTACCCTTTTGCTCTGTGGGTTGCAGCTGAGTACACACTGGGTGTCCAGCTCGAAGCCACTGGTGCAGTTGTACATCCCCTCGAAGACAGGAGGGGGTGGCTCACACAGCACTGGAACACAGCTGCCTTCCTCCCACATTCCGCTTTCAAGACAGTGGATCTTCAATAACTTCCTGGGAAACACATGCACAAGACAGTTACTGTACCGCACACCTGAAGGGCAGCCCCAGAGGAGCAAGTGCTCACATACGAAAGGGTGTGCTGTTAACTCTGCGGCTTTTCCCCTTGACTAAAGGAAGTTCAGATTAAAATCCTGACTGGGAACTGTGTTCACACCCACACTGTCTACTGATAAAGTGCAGTGGGGGCCAGGGGAAGTGGAAGGAAGGGTAATAAAGAAGAGAGCGACAATACCCCATGCAAGGAAATTTGGATGGATGTTTGGCAGCTTTTTTATTAGGACTGCAAATAATCATTAATACTGAACAACACACAGCTCTGCACATACAGCACCGTTCGTCTGAGCTTAGAATCAGAGAAGTGACATTAAGGCCTCTATTCTGGAGAGCCCTTAAACTTATGCTTGCCCCAGGGGTTTAAGCACGTGCTGAAAGTTAAGCACATGCTTACGTCATTTGCTGAAATCAGGATTTGACTCATTTAGGCCCCACTTCAGCAACACACTTAAGCACATGCTTAAATCCATCCCTATTCAGCAGAACACTCCACTTTCCGCAGGTGCTGAATTCTCATTGATTTCAGCATGATTTCAATGTTTTGCTGAATCAGGGCCTTAATTATCCAGCCCTTTCCCTATGCAGCACTGTTTCCTACAGCATATTCCCTAGTGCTTTGCCCAGAACAGGTTTAAATGTCTACAGTAGTGGTGCTTCCTTCACTTAAATTGGGAGATTATGCCAGTCTAACAGATCACACCATCAGGAAGCTTTTCCTTTCTTAGTTGAAAGTTGCCATTCCTCAATTTCACCCGCCCCTCCCCCTTTGCTATTCTCCCTTGTGCCACCCTAAACAATTCTTCTCCCTCCATGTTGTTCAAGCCCTTCTGATATGTGCACTCAGTCTTGGTGCCTTATCCCTTAGCCAAGTGATACATACTTAGATCATTCAAATGTACCTCATCAGTAAATCCCTCTGGCCCCTTCATCATTTTTGTGGCTCTTCTCTGTACTCGATCCAATTTGTCAATATCTTTCTGGTATAGGAATTGCCATACCAGAACAGACCAATATCATCTTGTATTGCTAAAACAATATAACATTTAAATCCTTGCAAAAAATAATGAAAAAGAAAAATGTACAGAACAACAGTCCATTTACTCAAGTATCCCATTGCTGGCAATCATCTACATACCACACATTTCACAGGAAGGCATAAAAAACCCACTCTGCACTTGGACAACTGAGCAGTACTCCTATCATGGGGGAGAAATGTCTCTGTAACCCCAGCCACTGGGGAGCTTTGCCCTAGCTATACTAATTTCAGACAGGACCCTAATTAAATCCAATGTTTAATTATTCTTGCCTGACCCTGCTCTGGAATCTTTTGACCACTTGTAAGTTTCCCAGATCTTTTACTAGTCATACGTCTTTATTATTGAACTTTTCTACAAGTTTAATGATGGTTTTCATTGTCCAGGACCAATCCCTCACTTTTTCTTTCTCCACTCCTCACCTCCAGCAGGCACAGTCCTAGGCAGCAACTGCTAAAAGTTTCTAGGACACAATAGGCAGCCAGCCAGCCCATTTTAATTTCCAAAGGTCAACCCTTGGCCACCTGCGTGTGTGATTATAGGATCTGAAAAGCAGGGGAGCCACTGTGCTCTCACTGCAGAAATAGGGACAGGAGACAAAAGCACCTTACAATCCAGCTCAAATAAGGGGCAACGCATAACTGCTTTCCAGCCATTGCAGTGCAAGGACTGACTGTGCCACTGAGGCCTTATCTACACTAGGAAGTTTTCCTGGCAAAAGTCCTGCCACTGACATAGCTATTTCAGCAGGGTGCATTCCTATTTGGCTACCCTCGCCAGCGCAGTGTGACCAAATGGCATCAGGTTGCACTGGAAAAAGGCAATGGGAGGTTTTGTATTGGCAAAAGAGGAAGAGGAGAGTCAGTTTGGTCCATTCTGCATGCCTCATGTATAATGCTTCTTGTGACGTGATCTTTCAGCTACAATTTAATCTGTTTAGTTTTTACTATAGCGTTTCAGCAGGCAGCAGTGTCTCACGAGGGAGCTAATATGGATTGTAGTATAAATAAACCTTATGAGATAAGGCTATTATTATTTCAGAGACACTGTGAGGGTGAGCATTTTAAACAAATCCATTATTGGAACTGAAAAAATTCACAAATGTCTCTCTATGATTTATGCAGTGCTGATTTAGCCGTGTCTGTCCCAAGATATTAGAGAGACAAGGTGGGGGAGGTGATATCTTTTATTGGACCAACTTCTGTAGCTGAGAAAGGCAAGCGTTCGAGCTTACACAGAGCTCTTCTGTTTCCCCCCGCACGCCTGTCCAAACCCACCTTGTCTCTCCACGATTTATGCAATTTTGTTTCCTTTTTGCATTTCACTCAGTTTGACAGTCATAGATTCAGTTTCTACTCCCTTGCACTTTCAGTACTCTCATTTGTGTTTCTGTAGGGCCTAGAGGCATCCACCGGAGAAGAGGGTTCTAACGTGCTAGGCACAGTACAAACAGATAGTCAGAGAGCTCCTGCACTAGAGAGCTCGCAATCTCAACAGACAAGCCAAAGGGTGGGAGGGGAAACAGGCCCCAAGAGGTGAAGTGAATTGCATGAAGTCAGTAGCAGACTGGGAATTCACCAACTCATCCACTACTACAATGCAAATATCTGAGCTTCAAAGAATGCAGGGAAATACTTCTATCAGAGGTAGTCCTGAATCAACAGTATGGTTCTGAAACCACACAAACTAATGGGAGATCTGGAGCTGAACTTTTGTGGCTTGAGTCCATCACTAGATTAATTTTTTGTTTCAAGCTATTTCCACTGAAATTGCATTTGTTACCTTTCGAAGGCGAGCTTATTAACATTAGCTTCTGCTGGAATTGCTTTGATTCTCTGCTTGCACTAAGCCTAAATCTTGGTTATTAATTACCTGGCAACATCCTTTAAAACTTCAGGACTATAAGACTGCAAAAGCAAGATGCTAAAAGGAAGGTGAAAATCTGTGTTTGGGGGTTCATCTAGCGCAGGAACATTTGCCCCAGTGTAGCTACATCATGGTAGTTGCACATAGAGCCTGGTGCGAATTAGCCTGGCAATCTACTGAGGTACATCACAGCAGTACAAACCCCCTCTTACACAGGTGCACCCTGTAGGGGCTGATTTTTGAGAGCCCAGAATCCAGTAACATGCTTAAACCACTGCCTGCAGCTGGAATACCAATTGTTATGCTTACTGCTGAAAGCAGCTAAAAGGAGGCCTTCCTGAAACCTTAGCACAACTAACAGACCAGGAGGGGAGGGGGAAGCAAGTGACCACAAGGAGTAAACATGACCTTCTGCCCTCCTCACTTGAGTTGTTTTTCTGAAGCATGCGGTTTTGCAAGATGGAAAGTCTGGCAATAGTTAACTACTGCTATACAGCTGGTTAAATGATGGAAAATTCCCAGCTTGACAGGCTGGAAATCTCCCCGCTTAAAACAAAAACTGCCAAGCAGTTTTTGTTTTATGAACAAGCTAATTTGTAATACTAACAAATTGGGTATAAAAAGGGGAAGAAATCTGAACCCGATGGACACTTGAACACTTGGACAATTGAACATCTCTCAAGTTCACCTGCTGACAAAACGCTGGCCACTGGGAATTCTAGTTATCCACTCAAGACCTTTTCAAGACCCTGAGTAAATAAGAATCTGGAGTGCTCTACTAACCTGCTGCGGATGTGTGTAAATGCTGGAATAAAGAAGCAGCTTTGCGTGAAAGCACTTTCATTTGCCTGCTTTCATCACCTATCTCAGAGGTCGACAACCTTTGAGAAATGGCATGCCAAGTCTTCCCCCTGCCCCTCTCCCACGTGCTGTGGTCCCAGCACTCTGGCCAGGAGCCGCTCCCAGCTCCAAGCAGAACCACGTGATGGGCATTACCCCCTCTCGGCCCTGCCCCTTCCCCCGCCCCTCTCCCACATGACCTGGCCCAAGCAGTGCTGCTCCCCCCTCCTGCACCCGCCCCTCCCCCCACGTGACGTGGACCCAGTGCCACGATGCGTGCCACTCAAAATCATCTCATGTGCCACATTTGGCATGTGTGCCATAGGTTGCTGATCCCTGACCTATCTGTTGGCCGGACAGCAGTGTCCCCATTGATTTATTTCTTGCCACAACCTTGCAAAGAGTAAAGTTATCAAGAGCTTTGGGATCAGCAAAACCTCATGTGACACACCACACCTGCACTGGGAGCCTACACTGGTGTTACTATACTAATATAGCTGAACTGATGCATGAAAACAACAACAAAAAACAAACAAAAAACCCCAGTATAAAGTGGGCCTCAATCATTCAGTAACGCCCTTGAAAAAAGAAGCATCCCTTTCGGCTTAGACAGCCACCTGCATGCATTCCCCAAACAGTCACCTAGGAGTAACCGATCCAGCCACTGCATGTCACTGTTGCTCTTCAAAAATACATCCAAGGGCTTTGCTGCAGAAACAGGGTAACTCTGTAAGAAGAGCGCCTGAGGGCTTGTCTACACGGTGAGTTTCTGCTCAGCAGCTCAAGGTGCGAATCTGCAGTGCTCCAGCTTGCTGCACAATAACTCGCCATGTAGACAAGCCCTTAGTATCAAAAGGGCTGGGAGCCTGCAACATCGCTAAGAAATGTGTGATTTGCACAGGTGCCCTGTGTAGTAAGCGAGCTCCTTAGCCTTCACTTATCTTCTCGGTTTGATGTGGTGCTGGAATAAACACATCGGGGCCTACGGCTGCCTGCCAGCCTGTCCAAGCCGCACGGGAAAAATCATGCTTTGTCAGAAGTAGCCATGGGAAGGAATGGAGTGTGTTGTAAACACTGCAGCTTTCTCCTTGATGGATTTGAACTACATCTGCCCTGGCTTACTAAAGCAGGGGCTTATCACGGAGCATGCTGACTTTCTTCATGAGCAGTGGAATATTCCAGGGATACAAAAGAGTTTGGCACAAGAGGCTCTCTCACCAACTCCTCCCCCTCCAGCCCCACCACACACGCTGTACGATGGGAAAAAAGGCACATCCTACAAATACTAATCAATAACTCACATCTTCGGGTGCCCACCCAAATTTCCCATTTCAGGCTACTTCCAAATAGGATTGTCCTTACCTGACCCTGAGGTAGAAGGTGGCAGCTACGCTGCGGACACTGCAATGCTAAGCAGCCCATTTACAGAGAGGTGCTGGGAGGGAGGGGCAGAGGGAAAGCCTTTTAAAACCTGCAGCCCTAAACTTCGCTGCGCCATACAAATACCTTGACTCCTTTTGATCTTGGAGAGCGACATTTACTTAGGATTAGCAGAGGAGCCAGGAGCCCAAGGAAAATAAAATTAAAAAATCAAGTGTTTCAAGCAGATGTTTAATGGGCAGAAGGTGACAGCCGCAGGGAGGACTTAGGAGGCCTGCAGGAGCTGCGTTTGATGTGCAGGCATGAATGTTGGTCTCTAAAGCTCCACGAACCATGCAGCAGGGAGCTTGGCTAGCACCCAAATGCGCATTAGAGTGGCCAGGACTTGGAGCAGAGGATCCACTGCATGGATGCCAAGAGGGACTGCAATAAATCAGCCTAAGGCTCACATTATCTGCCAATGGCAGGAGATTCAAGGATTCCAAGTTGAAAAGGGGGGGGGGGGTGTTGTTTATTGGTAAATTAAAAGACAGAAGAGCTGGGTCACTAGATTTCTGCCTCTCTCCCTTCCGTCATGTAATGGTCGAAGGACAAAAAACCAACAACCCAGCCCCACACTAATGGGGTGTAAATCTTTATCGGTGCTCTTAGAGATGTAAATACATGGGAGTCCCTTTGTCAACCTATGTTTTCTTTCCCCTGCTTCATGGCAGCACATTTGTATTTTATCTGGGATGATAAATCTATGGCTTAAAGAGCTAAAGCCCATGCCCATACCCAACTAATGTAAGATGGCCCTGTGCCCTGGTGCACTCAGACGGCTCCTGGACTACTCTGTCTTCATTTGCCCACTGTGGCCTTTCTGAAGTGCTTCCAGCCCTATCCTGCTCACTCTTTCCATTTCATTTTCCCCGCATCCACCTTTCTTCCCCTTTCATGGTCTACTTCAGTCTCCTGTAGTATTTGGACAACACAAAGAGCTGGAGGGATCAGATGTCCCCATGAAGGGGTGCAGTTCATTACAGGCTGGATTTCCTGGGCAGTCTGGGCTGTGTTGAATTTAGTCAAGGGGTGAGATGCAAATCATTCTTTGGCTGGTGCTGGGTGGCTCTGGCCTCAAATGCTCTCCCACCCATCTGCTGCTCAGCTGTTCCAGCATCTTATATCTACTATACCGGAGAGTGAGGTGATGGTTTCAGGGTCAACTCCTGCAGTGGAAGGAAGCAACAGAGACTGGAGACGGGCTAGGGCTGAAAGGAATGTAGGCTGAGGCTGTGAAAGGCACCTAGAGCATTTGGAAGTCCGATTTCCATTAGTTTTATTCCCCTAGGCAGCTTTGAAAATCCCACCCCTAGTGAATATACCTTCCTTCATGCTGTCCTTGAAACCAGACAGTGGAACAAATTCCTATGCAGCAGAGGAAACAATCATCTCAGAAATCACACAGGATTTTGCCCCTTCCACTCCAAAAAATGCAGGCCATCTCCCCTGGAACTACAGGGAAACCCCCACAGCTGGCAACAACGGTAGGCCTCTTATCTTCTCTGTTGACCCAATCGCTGGGGGCAACATCGTACACTTACCCATGACAACAAAGGCAAGACATGACACTGGTAGCTATGGCTGGTGCAGGAGGGGGCCGTCCGCCACCTAAGCGAGACAGACTGATGTGAGCATATAGCCCTAGTGTGCCGGGCTCTGCACTCACTGCCCATTCTCCTCCAGGTTGTTTACTCTAATTTACAAAGTCCCAAATGCTACAGGGCTCAGTTAGCTGAGAATCCACCGTTCCACTCTGCCTGTCATGGCGGCTGTTGAGATGGGCTGGGACGCCACTGCTGGGCCCCGGGATAAAGTTCTCCAGGCACAGGGTGAATCCAGCAGAGGCTTCTTGCCCGTGGATCTGATAGTCTCTGAGCCTGGAGGGTTTCCCAGCCCCATGGCAGGCTTTGGCAGCGAGGAGGAGGCTTCCCGTAGCCATTGGCCAGCAGTAATAGTGGTGCCTCGGGAAGCGTGTGTTCATTTAGGAATCATCCTGTCCTCCTCCAAGCAGCGAGGGCCTTCGGGGGCTCATGTGTAAGTAATGCCATCATTGAGGCGAGCTGGCTGGCCCAAAGAAACCATTTTCAAGGGTGACCCAACCAGATTATGAGCCTTTCCAAGTGGAGCTCATCCAGATGAGATACAATGAGACCCATCTCCCCATCCAACCATCACAATTTCAAGAGATATTACCCCCCTCCCGCACCAAGCCCAGGCCCCTCTGGCCATCAGTCTTCAATTCAGTGCTCTCCAAGGAGTCCCTTCCCCCACCCCAAAAAAAGGCCTTCTCCACATGAAGGCCATTTCCTACAAATTTCCCCACTGTTGCTAACAGTGGTATGGCTAAACCAGTGGTTCCTAACATGTGGCCAGGGACCAAAAATGGCCCGCAGGGGCTTTCAAAGGGGCCCATGGCTCCACTCTCTCTGGCTGCAGAAGGGAGCACAGCAAAGTGCTCTGCCTAGCTGGGGTCCCTGCTGAAGCCAGAGGGCGGGGAGCATGGATCTCCCATCCCCCTAACTGCAGAAGGGAGCCACTGCCTAGGGACCAAGGTGGAGTGCCCGAGCTACAGGCCACGTGCTGTTTCCCTGCTGCAGCCAGGGAGACGGGAGATCACCAAGGAGGCAGTCTCCTCAGTGACTACTTCCGTGCAGCTGCAGTGGGGGGGGGAACAGGGCTGGCAGCTGGAGGTGTGTCTATGCGAGAGCTCCCCAGCTCATCAGTTGCACCTGTGTTGCCGACAGTGAGACATCTTTAGCTTTCCCGAGTTGCAGGCAAAGCTAAAGATGCTTCTAACTTTCCCCCTCAAAATCCTCAGTCACACCATTCCAGGGTCCCTTGAAATCAAATGGTAGCAATCATTGCATAGACCTTTAATTATACAGCTAAAATCACATAAGGGATTCTTTGTCAATAAAGATCTCTAAGGGGCTTCTATCCCCTGGGAGCAACTCTTGAATAACCTTTTCTATTAGACAAAGACTTACCTTACACATCCCACCCCTCCACCAAGGAAATGAGAAATGTCCTTAAATTAAGGTCATTGGATCTCTCAGATCTTCCTTATTAGAGCAGAAACCAGCAAAAAAGTTAGGAAATTCAGAATAAGCATTGACACCCCAACCTAGATCCCCCATGCGCTGCAGGTAGCAATCCAATCATTATGACCTAATTACATTTCACCTCTATGTAATCAGCCATAGCGGTGTTCATTAGGGAATTAGAGGGCATCTACTCAGGAGATTAGGAGGAAGAATTTGTGTACATATTTAAAAACAAATTTTTGTGTAATTGCATTCCCAGTGGTAAAAATCAATTAAAACCAAACAAAGTGGAGGGAATTCCAGCCCAGCTGGAATGCCAGCCACAGAGTGTTCAATCGAAGGGAATGACAAAGCAGTGACATTCAGGTGAATGGGGCTGGGGGAGAGGCAGCATCCGCACATACAGACAGTAATGTGCAAGCTGGACATAGACAGCCTTATTTTCCTCAAACAACGTAGGTTGGAGAGTCTGACATGAGCACTAGGGGCCTTGCACCAGTTTTGGAAGGACTGGGGGGAAAGGAGAGGAAAATACAAGATGGCCTTGTGGTAAAGCGACTGGACTGGGACAGAGTAGATCTGAGATCACTTCCTAGCTCTGCCACAGACTCCCTCTGTGACCTTGCCTAAGTCATTTCAGGCCAGATTTTTAAAGGTATTTAGGCACCTAAAGAGGCAGATAGGTGCCTGGAAGATTTTCAAAAGTGCCTAGGCACCAAAATGCCTTTAAAAACTTAGTGCTTCCTCTCTCCACCTGACTTTCCCACAGGCAAAAGGAGGGTAATGATGGTTCCTTCCTCCATCTTAAGTCTACTGGCATGATCCCCTCTTTGGGGTAGGGGCCATTTCTTAATAGGTGTCCATACAGTGCCTAGCACCACAGGGACTCTCATCCTCACTGCGGTCTTAGGTGTTACTGTCATAGTCATAATCCGTTTAACTAGCAGGGCGAAAAATGGATTAGAAAGTATTTAACAAAAGCATCGCTGCAGAAATACACCACCTAAAGTGCATCTATTTGCACAAGCTGAACTGTTGAGGGAAGGTGGGTTCTTAAGTCACCTTAAGAGCATTTTACCCCAAGTCCTCCAGGGAGTAGGAGGTGGAGCTGCAGGGCAGTATGCTCTGCCCGTCTCTGGTGGGATTGGGGGATACAACTCCGGATAGTTTATAAGTGTGATTAGCTAATCAATAAACTGTTAAGTAAAAATGTGTAAAGCAAGATTTAAAAATATGCCCGCAGTTACTCATCCAGGAAAGATTCCCACTTGGCTCACCTGGCTTTGGATCAGGCCCTCACTGTATTTGTTAACACAAATGTTAATAAGGGACCATCTTTCTCTTCTGGGTTTGTACAGCGCCTAGCACAGTGAGGTCCCGGGCCAGGACTTGGGCTTCTACAGCAATGCAAATAAGTACTCATAATATAACCCTGAAATTCACTCTGATTTACGCCATTTTCTTTGCTGAAAAAGTCTTGATTTACAACGTTGTCTTAACCCTATGTGCATATCAACTGGTCTATGCAGCGTTGTGTAATGACTGTCCCATCTGGCTTCTCACATTCCCAGGAACCCTCACAGCACTTGACAAAGATGTGTGCAGTAATCACTTTGTCCATTACAGGGGAGGGGAAGCTGTGACAACGATTGCGCAGCAGGCTGCAGCACTATACCACAGCTAAGGAGAGCCAGGAAAGAAGGAAGCTGCGTCCAATTCAAACTGAAAGGGGGAGATTAAATAATCAGAAGGTAATTAACTGATCTAGAATTGGGCCGAGACCCTGCGGAGTACACAAACACTGGCTTGGAATCTCTAATGCCCAGAACCGGCTGGGCCTCAGTTGGTCTCACCTAAAAAGACACTGTGGCACCCTATAGCACCACGGGAGGGTATTGGCTTAGTACAGATATCAGTGCCCCTGTCTCACCAGCACCTTCTCCAGCAGCAGAGAATGCCTTTTTGAACTGAAATGTAATTACCTGATTGAAATTTTGCCAGGACACGAAGGTTAACATCTCCATCCACACAGAAAATCACCACAAGTTCTTTCATGATCACAAAGAGTCAAGACCTAGGTTTTATCACTCATTTCAAAGACAGCAGCTCCAGCAGCATAGTGTACTAGCTAATTAATGGTTAAAGCCCTTATTCTGCAACACTCACACCAGTGTTTAACTTTAAGCAAGTGAATAGCCCAACTGAAGTTACTGAGACAATTCGCATACTTATAGTTGAGCACATGACTAAGAGAAAAGTGAGACGAGCACCCTCTGTGGAATCACCCGTAGCACTTCTTGGAGAACTTTGGTTTTTCTTTGAGGTCTCTTGTGTGAGTATAGGGCCAATACAACCCTGCTTGGGCTGTAAGACTGGATGGTATGACTGCCATTAATGTGCGCACGCAAGGACACTGGAGATTTACACCTTGTTCCCATCAGTTTACCAACAAACAGGTAAACTTAATTTCTTATGCAGTGATGTATGTGTGAACACTAGAAAAAGGTGGTGAATTGTGCACACAGAGGCAACCAAGTCAGACATTTGTGAAGCCAGTGTGCAAATATCTCTCTGCCCTCAGTGACTCTACTATGATAAGCAGCAGAAGAGATGAAGGACACAGAGAGGATTAAAGGAGCATGGGAAAAGTTGCTGACACAGAAGAGATTCAGACTTACTTTCTGGGTTTGCTCTCCATGCTTTCTGCCACGTGGTATCCAGGTTTACATTTATAGCGGCAGACAGAACCCACATCATGGTTCCCTTGCAGGCAACGAGGGACCAGCAACTTGGCGTTGGCGATCACGTGGGGTGCATCACATTCCAGCTTGCAGTACGCTTCAGGGAGTGACCATAGCCCGTCCTCAAGGCAGGTCAGCCATTGACTCATTCCTGACTCCATGAGAGAGAAGCGGAGCATTCTCAGAATACAGGAGAATTCTATCAGGACTACCTGAAGTGGACACAACCCTAGGGGCAGGGAAACCAGCAAGATCTGCTCTTATACAGTATGATGCCACTGCCAATGACATAAATGGAAATAAACTCATTAACTTCACCAGACACTAGATCAGGACCTTACTGAAACTGACATATTTGAGCACAGTGGGAAGTCACAACTCCTAGGGGAGGAGAGAAATCTCTCTGAAAAGGAATTTGAACGCTCTTCAAATTTCTTCACATCGCTCCTTAAAACCCTTCTCTGCCGTGATGCCTGTGGAAAACTCAACGATAGCTAGATGGCTGGTTTATCACACCAGTTGCAATCATCTTTGTTTCCTCATGCTTTCCCGTCTGTTTGTTGTATTCACCTGTTGAACCTTTTCTTAAATGGGCAGCTCTTTAGGATGGGGCCATCATTTTGTTACAGTGCCTACTGCAATGGGGCCATGATCCCTAACTGGGGCCCCGAAATGCTATGCAACCAATACATAATAATAAACATTATGAAGAAGAAAAAAGAAGAAAGAAGAAATGCTACAGTTCTCCTTAGGGGCTCTGTCAGTGTTTGACTATCACAGCAATGGGTACCTCAGAAACTTCTAAGATAAACAGATAGGAACAGTCAGAAAAGTGATGGGAGATATAGCACCGTCTAACACCACATTTCTACACCCTCCTATCTGGTTTCTGTGCCGACCAAAACAGAGGCCACCCAGCACAGAGAAGTGAGCAGAAGTCTGTTCTGCCTGGCATGGCATTCCCACAACTGTTTGCTCAGCGTCCATGCTGTGCTGGCGGCCCCTCCAGTGTGTGCTGGTGTTCCCAGAGGACCTGGGTTCCAAGGAGCTCGTCATAAGGTTTCTCCTTAATCTGGATCTCCTGCATGGTAGGGCCCAGGACTGATACCACACAGATCATATAATCTATTATTAGAATTTATCATCATCAATCAAATGCCCACCAGGATGCAAGGCGCTTCCGTGAGAACATGAAGCTGGTACAGCTCTGTCCCAACAGCTTCCAATCTAAGGGCTTGCTCCAGTGCTTAGTGAAGTTGACGGGATCCTCTGATTTTATCCACTAGACTTAACAGACTTAGCTTAACATACACAGGCATTTCATCCTAGGAAATTCAACCCTGCCCTCAGCTGAGCAGCCCCACAGAAGGCAAAAGTATTGTGTAGGTCAAAATTTGGCCCGTTGACTACAAGCATTCGCACACGCTGTACTGATCAGTTCATGCTGGGATCTGCAGGCGTGCTCACCATCAGGAAAATCAGATTAATTTATAGTGGTTTGTTCCTTCAATAAAAAGATGAACAATTTTCCTATATTTCAGCTATAAAAGTCTCAGTAAATAGGGCACCCATTAAAATGATTTATTGTAGGTGATGCTAGAGTGAATAAAAGCTTGTGGAAACTCAGACAAAGCCCCGGCACTTGGAACTGTCAGGACAATTACCCCCAAATCCCACCCATCCCTGTCCTATAGAGACAGTAATAGTAGCTCTTTTTTCTTAACTTGGTTTAAAACCACAGATTAGGGATTGATGGAGGTGGTGGGCAGGAAGCAACGTACGGAGTCATAATGCCATATACTCCTGGGGACTGGGCTCCCGTAGTGGCCTCTCTGGCTACAGAAGGCCATGTCTTCCAGGAGTCCAGTGCCACATATGTGCACATGCCCATCAGCCATTGTGCCATTCTTTGATTTCCCCATCTGCAGTCCTGTCCGACTGTCCCCAGCAGAGCCCTTGTCCGATCCCGATTTGACCAGCTGAACTTCTGCTCCATACCCACCTCCCTAGATCTATGTAAAAGGAGCTAACAGATCCTGCAGGAACTGCACAAGCAAAAGGGAAGGGGGCATTCCCAGGGCTGGAGGTGGCAATCAGGAATTGGCCAGAGGGGTTGCCATGAGTATTGGGAGGGAGGGGGACAGAAGAAGCACATCATCCCAGGAGGCCTCATAATACCTAAAGCCTGCTTGGCTGGCACAGTTAGAACAACACTGGTAGGGACAAAGAAGCAACGCTCAACTCTGAATGAGACAAGGATGGATGCATGCGGCATCACGAGGGCGGTTCCACCCCTCAGCAGACAATCCCATACCTTGAAGTTTAGCTGGCTTGATGCAGGCGAAAGAGCAGCGCTCTAGGAACGTGGTTCCCATGGGGCAGGAGAACTCAGCGTAATACACAAGTGATTGGTCAGGAACGCCGCAGTCCACGGGGTTGCAGGTCACAGATCTGTCCCACCATCCAGCGTTGCATGTCACCGGAAACTCTTTCTAAGAAGAAAACATAGCCGCTTCTTATTTTTATGAATGAGTTGTAGGCTAAAGATAGGTCTACATGGCACCAACCTTATGAAGACATGTAGCGTACATACACTGCATCCTCTCCCAGCACAGCTATAAAGAACAGTGTAGACAGTGAATCATAGCTTAGGCGAGTAAACAGAAGCCTGGACCTTATGGGTATGTACCCTACACAGCTCTACGCACCCGCGTACACTCCTATTTTTAGCAGTCTAGTGTCCCTCTGCCTCCCAGTTGCTGAAACCTTGCCCTGCTGCAGGGAAAGATTCCAGCAGCTCGCCAGAGCTGGAGCCTTTCCCATCTGCCTCCTACCTACTACAGCCTTTCGCTGATGTGTGTAGCTACACACTGCAGCATGGATGCAGCTCGCTTTTCGTGTAGCTACTCATACAGTGCCGCCACTGCTGTGCAGTGTAGATGTAGCCTAAAAGTTACCGCAGTGGCAAAAAGGCTGGCCTGGGTTGCAAAGAACAGTAGTGTTGTTGCCTTCCTCCCTCCCCTGGGAACCCAGGCTCAAACCATCCCTTGTCGTACACAAGACATGTGCCATCGTTGCCATCACTGGAGCACAACGCATGTGTGGCCCCACACTGCACAGTGGTGCCTTTGCGGTATTGTACGGGCCGTCCACATTAGAGATGTTTGCCATCAGTTAGTGACGGGGCTGACTCCACCAAATACATGGTTAGCACATGGCTCCTAAGCAAGGCTATAGTATGTTAGGAAGTGTGGCTTTGTCTTTTCGACACTGCAAAACTGAGCCTTATTTTAACCATATCAGAGGACAGCCGTATTGGAACTGGGTCCCCCAAGCTTATTTTTTTATTGTGTATAGGCTCACAGACCCCTGAGGATAACCAGATTAATAAACATAGTTAAGAAATCCCCTTTACATAACAGAAGAATCATCTGAGACTCTGGTTACGACCAGTCAATCACGTGAGAGTCCTGATCATGATCAGGTTCAAAATGTGGTATATCCATGTTCTGCGTGCAAGTCAGCCATGTTACAACCTGGCTGCAAACTCACTGAATATCTGCAGAACAAAGCGGCCCTTACGTATATAGCCCAGTTCAGAGGCATGGTTAAATTGTGGCTCAGTATGTCCACAATGCAAGATGGAGTCACTTTTTAAACACTGTTGTTTCTATAGTGTAAATAGACACTATGTCAAAGGGCATCTGAAAATGCACTGCACCAATGTAAAACCACCTATAATCCTTTGCCCCTTGCACCAGCAAGTGGGAAGAGGCTGGATGGGATAGCTGCTTGGATTTTCCCGGAATGCACTGAGATAAATACAGTTGCGTGGCATGGTGTGTACAGGCCAACACGGGTTACCCTCTAAAAATGTGTGGATGTAGTGAGCTGCGTTAGCAATAACCATAACCCTGGCAACATGAAGTACCATTTTTTCTGCAGTGTAGACAAGGCTTACGTGGAACAATATAAGGCAGTGACACTTGTCTGCCCAGCTGCACGGGAAATCACAACAGAAGCATTCACAAAGTGTCACCATCCCACCAAAGGCTCACACAATAATGGAGACCCCACGGCTACCCCTGACCTCTTGTGAGTTAGAAATCAGTTCTAGTGCCACTGCAAACCTTGGTACGGCCACCTGTAACATCCCATCTACTGTGTCACAGCCTCAAGTCCAACTCTGCCCATATACTTCTTATCTGACTGCCAAAGGTTGAGAACTCCCACCAGGCAGATTTATGTTGTGTGGTTTCATTTCAGAGGCAAAAAGAACATTTCCCCTGAGAACGGTGCAGTGTGTGTTACGGGACCCGCCGTCCGATCCCATCTGCCGTGGCCCACACAGGGATTAGCTGGAAGGCCGTATGATTTACAGCATTTTTGGAGAGAAGGGGGCCAAGCAACCCATCTAGCCTCATCCATCTGCCTGATTAATCTTCGCACTCTAATAGGTCTCTCTTCTCAGTGCCTATCTAACCACTACTAAGTGCCCTTGGGAAACACATTCACAGTTGTAGTGCCCCTTCCAGACATGAACTGCTTTCAGCCACAGGAAAAAGTCCCCTGAACTCTCCTTATACCCCCATCTATTTTCACCTCACTTCATTCTGTGCTCTCTTGTCTAGCACTGGAGAGACAAGCCAGCCTGACAGATGCCCGTCCAGCAGTCCGTATTTATGTGTACACCAAATAAAGTATGGACTGTGCCCAGTGCCCTACCAAAGGGACACTACCTGGACCTGCAAGGATCACTTCTAGGGCAACTCAATATCCAGGACCTTCAGTCCTTGGTCTCCCAGCTAACAAGGGGGCCAGCAATAGTGGGGGCTTGTGACACAGACCTTTGCCTGCGAGGAACTAGGCCAAACTCAATTTACATAGACTTGTGAGACATTGATGTGGACTGTACTAGAACCAGTGACCTACAGAGGAAGAAAGGCTCCATATCCTATTACCTAGCTCCTCATCCATGTACCTTCAAATGCATCCCTCTTAACCTACTTTTTTCTGCTCCATACACGTGCCATTACCTTAGCCTTTAGCAGTGACAATGCTCTGGAGACGCCTGTCATTCTAGCCACTCCCTCCGGAACTGTAATGGGATCATTTAATCTGTTCCTATGGTACTCACCCAGAGTACTCTCCAGCCCTTCGCTCAGAGCCACAGCCGTCACTTCTGCTTGTTGTTAATTTCCTTCCCTGATAATATGCTTGTCTCACAGATTACATTTGCAAATACAGTATGTGGCAACTTAATTCATTCCTCTGGACTGGCCCTCTGAGGTACACAGAGCAGCATGTTGCTATCCAAGGGGTTGGCTGCATGCTGGGCAAGCAGGAGGGAGTGGCCTAGGACAGTCCCACAAGTGGCTGGGATAAATTCAGAAGTGAGCTGAGGCATGGGTAAGAGGGAGTACAGCCGGGTTGAATTCATCCCTGATGTACTTCCACTGACTTGAATGGAGTTCCATCAGAGAGGACCTTGAGAATGAGGACTTGTCTACATGGGGACATCCAGGAAAAATAATATGAATTAAGTAAAGGTGTGAATGTGAAGTGGATTAGTTAAACCTCACTAAATCCCTGTGTGCACACTGTTAATCAGAATTAAAGTGACTTTAATTGGGTTTAATTTACTTTGAAGAAACTTAAACTAAAGTGAACTGAGGCCACTTTAAATCTGAATGAGGGTGTTCACACAGGGATTTAATGTGGTTGAACTAATCCCCTTCAAATTCACATCTTCACTTAATTTGAATTCACTTTCCTACATGTCCCTGTGCAGGCAAGCCCTAAGAGAGAGCATGGAGGTGTCACTTGCTGGATAACAGGACTGCTGGAAGGAAAGCAGCTAAGAAGGAAGGCAGAGGAAGGTATACATTCAAGTAGCTCCCCTCAACCACTCCTTTTAATGTACACCTTTGTGTATTCTTTTCCAGCCCCTCCTTGTGCAAATGACACCAATTTTGAAACACTTCCACGCAGACAGACTCCCTCATGCCCACGTGCTCATGTCTGATTTGCTCATTGTAATGAAGCGGGGAATTTTCTTGATCTTTTATAGGGGTAGTATGTGTGCCTCAGTTTCCCCTATGTGCTGCATGTTTAGCCAGGAGGGTGGGGAAAGGGTGTTTGCTCTTTGCAGAGACACAGAGTTCCAGCAGTAACTACTGCCTAGCTGCCTGGGCCCATGCCCAGAAGCCAATGACCCAGACATCTGGTTGTCTAGCAACTAATGACTGTGGACTGCCAGCTTCCCCCATCTCCCTCGGGAGGAAGCCATCCAGTTTGGACAAGTTGGAGAATAAAGAGCTAAGGTGGTCGGTCAGGTGATGCTGTCTGATCAGGAAGAGGAACAAAGGCCTGAGTAGGAGCAGATTGAGTTAGTGAAGTGCAGGCTGCTGGAAGCAGGGACACTAAGGGACCGGGGGGCTGAGAGAGAGAGCCCTGAGCTCTGGACAGGCTCAGACGGACTTGGCTGTAGCTTCCCGCTTTCTATGCTAACTCAGGGACTTCCTCGGATGGGTTCCAGACATCTAACAAACCCTTCTGTTTTACAACGCCATGTGAGAGACTCAACAGGTCGGGGGTGCACTGCTTCCTTCTCTGGGTGTGCAAACCTCCCCACCAGAGGTCCAGTTTGAGTGGACATACTGAGGGAGCTCATGGCAAGAGACATGCTGAGAGCTCAGAGCTGCGGTCCCAGGAAGTGGTGGAGTAAGGGGTTTAACCCCAAGAGTGTAACCTCATGGAGGGCTAACACGCTGAAGGGGGTTCCTCCCAGGAACCATACAGAGCTGAGAGAGCACTGGTCTGTGAAACAGTGACACTCGTCACCTCTGAACATGACCTTCTCTTCACGAGCATGGCTGTGTTCCTTTACCTGTTAGTGGGACTGGGGAATGGGAGCTTCCTTTGGCTACTGCAGTGGCATGTGCTGGCTAGAGAACAGACATGCCCCAGTGGAATGTGTGCTCAGTGCTAGATTGGTGGAGGCTGCTGTGATGTAGCTGTTAGAGATACAGGTGGCCAACCCCAGTGAAATACTGGAGTTGTGTTGTACCTGGTCATACTGAGCCAGTCAACACGGGCAGAAGGAAGAAGATGGCCCAAGGGTTAGGGTGCTAGGTAGATGGCCCAGGGGTTAGTCAGGGCCTCAAGGGACCAGCATTCAAATCCCTCCTTTGCTATAGACTCTTTATTGGGCCTTGGTCAAAATACTTAGGGGATGTCTACACTAAAATGCTACCGCAGCACAGCTGCTCTTAAGCAAAGTAACCGGTCATGGGATAAGAGGGGAAGGTCCTCTCCTGAGTCAGTAACTGGTTAAAAGAGAGGAAACAAAGGGTAGGAATAAATGGTCAGTTTTCAGAAAGGAGAGAGGTAATAGTGGTGGTCCCCCAGGGGTCTGCACTGGGACCAGTGTTGTTCAACATGTTCATAAATGATCTGGAAAAAGGGGTAAATAGTGAGGTGGCAAAATCTGCATATGATACAAATCTACTCAAGATAGTGAAGGTCAAAGCAGACTGTGAAGAGTTACAAAGGGATTTCACAAAACTGGGTGACTGGGCAACAAAACGGCAAATGAAATTCAATGCTGATAAATGCAATGTAATGCACATTGGAAAATATAATCTCAACTATACATGTAAAATGATTGGGTCTAAATTAACTGTCACCACTCAAGAAAGAGATCTTGGAGTTACTGTGGATAGTTTTCTGAAAACATCCACTCATTGTGTAGCGGCAGCCAAGAGAACTACCAGAATGTTAGGAATCATTAGGAAAGTGATAGATAATAAGACAAAAAATATCATACTGCCTCTTTATAAATCCATGGTACACCCACAACTTGAATACTGTGTGCAGATCTAGTCGCCCCATCTCAAAAAAGATATATTAGAATTGGAAAAGGTACAGAAAAGGGCAACTAAAATGATTAGGGTTATGGAAAAGCTTCCATATGAGGAGAGATTAATAAGACAGAGACTTTTCAGATTGGAAAAGAGACGACTAAGGGGGGATATGATCGAGGTCTATAAAATCATGACTGGTATGGAGAAAGTAAATAAGGAAGTGTTATTTACTCTTTCTCATAAGACAAGAACTAGGGGTCACCAAATGAAATTAATAGGTAGCAGGTTTAAAACAAACAAATGGAAGTATTTCTTCACACAATGCACAGTCAATCTGTGGAACTCCTTGCCAAAGGATATTGTGAAGGCCAAGACTATAACGGGACTCAAAAAAGAACGAGATAAGTTCATGGAGGATAGGTCCATCAATGGCTATTAGCAGGATAGGCAGGGATTGCTGTTTGCCAGTGGCTGGAAATGGCCGATGGGATGGATCACTTGATGATTCCCTCTTCTGTTCATTCCCTCTGAAGCACCTGGCATTGGTCACTGTCAGAAGACAGGATACTGGGTTCGATGGACCATTGGTCTGACCCAGTATGGCCGTTCATATGTAGCCCTTTGATGTAGACACTACCTACTCCGATAGGAGGGATTCTCCCATCAGCGTAGGTCTGTGGTTCTCAACCCGTGGGCTGCTTGCAGCCCAATCAGTACACAGCTGAGGCCCATGTGACGTCCTCAGGGCCCTGCAGGTAGCGTATATATTGTGTGGATGCGGCCCACATAACACACAGAAAGCTGAACATGCAGCCCACAATGGTAATTAGGTTGAGAACCACTGGTGTAGGTAATCCACCTCCCCAAGAAGCAGTAGCTAGTGCTGCCTACACAAGGACTTAGGTTGGTTTAACTACGCCACAGAGGAGTAAGGAGTTTTCAAAGCCCTGACCAATGTAATGAAACCAAACTAATTTTCTAATGTAGACCAGGCATTAGTCTCTCTAGCCCTCTGTAAAATGGAGATAACCGCACTCCCACATCTCCTGGGTATGCTGTGTGGCTAAATAGATGAAAGATTGTCAGGAGCTCAGATACTATAGTAATGGGGGGCATATAAGTGCCACAGATAGGAAAGGGGATCCTAAGGAAATACTGAAGCTGTGAGATGAAAACCTCGAAGCCTTGAAACATTATTCATTGCATTACTCCAGTGCTACTGCTCCTGTTCGCCTGAAGTCAAAGAGTAGGGCTTCCGGCTGGGCTATCTCAGCCCAGTTCCACTGAATGGAGCTATAGCAGCCTAACACTTTGGCGATACAGGCCCCCAAGTTCTAGCAGCTCCTGGGATTACCCACAAGAGAGCTGCAGTGTGGACACAAGGGGAAGGAGTTGGACTGAGGAGGCTGCCGAGAGGAGGAGGAGGAGGAGGAGGAAATTTAAAACAGCCCTCCTTCCCCCACAAGACACATGCACCCATTAATCAGCTCTCCAAGGGTGGCAGAACTTGCAGGAGGACAGGCAGCCTACAGGGGGAGCAGCAGAGTTATGATGGCTGCTCTCTTCCCTTCTGACTCGCCTCTGCCCCACAGCCACAAAAATGCCGGGGGAGTGCTGGGGTGGGGGGGAAGTATTTCGGAGACACCTCTCTTCTTCATCCCACAAGAAATCAAATCGAGGGGTGATCCTGGGGATTTTTAGGATCCGCCTCATGACAGATGTGGCCCCCCATTGAATGTATTCCTGTATTTAGAATTCAGAGAAGGGGTTCCCAGGGAAACTATTCCCCCCACCGCCCCAGGAGTATCTTCACAAGGGCAGCTCCCAGCCTGGGGGATAGTTCTTCACTTCACAATAGTATCTTTCAGCTCCGCTTGGCCGGCAGCCCCTGCACCGAACAGGCCCCAGACACCCAGGGCAATATTTGGCCCGGGTCAGGACCGAGGTGGATTAGCAGAGCTGTGAGGTGCCCAGGCCTGGAACCACAGGGCTGCCACAGATCAGGACTGAAGTGCACTGGTATTGCTGAGGGTGGTGGTCCTGTAAATATGGATGGGTAAAATATAGCAGGGGGTACTGTGGGGCAGGACTGAGGGGCACCAGCACAGGTGGGTTCAAGCCTGTCTTAGCTAGCAGTCACTCAGGTAGGTTTCCTTGTTATTTCCACCTAAACTCGCTACCAACTCACCTGCCTAGGGCTCAGACCCTTCCCGCTGCTGGAGTGGAGGACAAATCCCTTCTCACAGGTGATGGCGCACTTCATGTGTCCTGGGCCACCGGATGTGCAGTTCACCATGGCATGGTCAAGCAACAAGGGCATACAACTGCCTTGCTCCCCGCAGTCCCGGCGGGTGCAGCTGTCGGGGAGACAAAGGTGGGAGAAGAGAATCAAAAAGCAGCTCGCCTTGTTCGGGAGGATTCCCAGTGCTTCTGCAGGGGGAGGAGCTCCTCCCTTGCGGCATCACACGGGAATTCCTCGTGCAACAGCACCCCACCCGGGACTGGCCAGCACCCCGCTCAGGACAGGTGTCGCAGGTGACATCCAGCACTCCCATGTTCAGCCCAGGATGGGTCAGTGCAGACAACACTGCAGTTGGATTTTCGGTTCTCTTGCATTGGCAGGCTGCAAAGCTCAGCTCGTCCTACACGGTTGCCTTTGATTCCCTAAGAAAAACGCTGCATGGCAGATGGTTAACACAGGGAGTTTCCCTGCAGTCTAGTCCTGTCTATTAATTAATCTGCAGAAGTGGCAGAACCAGTGGAAAGATCGAGTGAGGGGGCTCCAACAACCCCCTATCCAACAGCTTCCTATCTAGGCATGCACTTGCAAAGATTTGCTCTGGGGACAGGGGAAGTGTTCTTCTGCCCAAGGGTTTCTGTATCCCAGCATATTCCCCCTGTCCCCTCCCCCCCGCTGGCTCTGCCTCGGTTTAGTCCCCACCTGCTCCCAGTACACAAACACACAAACTTCCACACACTAGTAAAGGCCCCAGTCCTACGCTTGGGCAAAAGGCAGTGTTGTCTAGTGGACAGAGCAGTAAACTGACAGCCAGGGAACCTACGCTCTCAGTTTTGGCATGTACATGCCACTGCAGTGTGAATAATAACAGGCAGACCCTTGCAAAGCTAGGGATCAGCGTTTTAGTTAACGAGACTCTGCGTAGGCACCAGGGTCTGTCCACGTGACTCCAATCACAGGATCAGGGCCCAAGCAGGCATGTTTTCCAAAACCACAGTTCCATGACATTATGGAGCTGTACAAACACATAAGAGTCTAGCAAGATCAGGCTTTGAGTGCAAAAGGTAAAAATGGCAAAAAAAAACCTACATCCTCAGCTGTTGGCAATCAGTGAAGCGCCACTGACTTCAGTGCTGAATTTATGCCAGTTGAGGGTTTGGACCATTTTCCCCCCTTAAGCTCTTCATTAGAAACAACAACTAAGGGCACATCCTGAGAGGCGCTGAGCGCCCTAAACTTCCATGGGCCCTGCAGGTGCTCAGCTTCTCACAGGATCCAGGCATCAAATGATGTTGTTCTGGGATCTACTCCGCACATCCTTAATTGGGCCTTGCCCCAGAAGATGGGAGCCCCCTGGGAACTCTAAGTCACTAAAAGCTGTGACAGTTGAGTGGAGAAATACAAACCAGGGGCCTAGAGGGGACCTTACGGATTTCAAGGAGCCTGTTCAAAAGAATCACAACAGAACCCATAAGTGGAGCAGTGAGCTGCTCCATGGCACGCAGCCCCCACAAGGTATTTCCCTGGAGCTTTTGGGTTTCCTCAAATGCTGATGCTTCTCACCTTTAAATGCAAGCCTGCACGCTCCAAGCCACGTGTTAATGGTCAGCTCACGGCTGCCCTCCAAGCTTTGGTTCCCAGAAGTGAGATGGAAATGGGGGCCAGGGGCTAGGTTACCAGGCATCCAAGGAAATCCCAAGGGGAATCGCTGACCATTTAGCTACACAAGTTAAAACAGCACAGTATTCATCCGAACTCACAGTCTCCTCCCCCAAAAACCTGTCTCACACATACTCTCACCCCTATCTCTGAGCGACACAGCACTCATCCGCATTCACCCACAGTCTCATCCGCTGGCAGCCACACCCAGTCACTGTCACGCCCATGCTCTCTCACACCTACCTGTATCGTGGGAGGATGGTTTGAGTTTTGCATACACTTTGGCTACAGCTACATTGACAGTGGCAAAGTCGCTGCCATCAGATTGATTTCTCTGGATCGACTGAGCGGTCAGTGAAGACCTGCTCAGTCGATCCAGAAATTGAGGTACTAAGACCACCTTCACAAGTGGCATAGTGCTGCGTCGATGGGCGCAATGCAGTGAAGACGGCACGCAGAAGAGAAGTAGAGACGTCGACAGGAGTTACACAATTTTTTTGCGTAGCTTGCATAACTCCCGTCGACTGCCGCTGAATCTCAGAGGTAAGTATAGACAGGGTCTTTGACAACTCTTGATTAGCTTGTCGTGCTACTAAAGGCTTGTGAATTGAATAAAAGCATCCCATCACATTCAGACACACAAACAGATAGGGGTCTCTCAAGTCCCATGACCCCTGGACAAGCCTTCCTCCCCTAGAGTCACTTGTATGGGGGCACACACCCAACAAAAACACTCCACTCACACAGACCTGCACATACCAATACCTACGTATCCAGCTCTGGCAAAAGCTGCGGCAGCAAAGCCCTCAGGCATAGGGTTTGCATACAGGGCACGTAGGCACCGAGGCGAAACACATCATGGATTGAACACTGTGTGAAAGCTCAGGCCAGGTCTACATTTACAACACAGGTCGACTTAGCTCCGGTGCTTAGGGGTCCTCGGCTCTGAGTGCCATAGCTATGCCAACCTATCCTCTAGTGTAGACACAGCTAGGTTGATGGAAGAACGCTTCGGTCATCATGTGGGGAGGCGGTGTTCCTACGGTGACAGGAAAACCCCTTCTGTAGCTGTAATCTGTGTCTACACTACAGGTTTAGAGCAGCATAGCTCTATGCCACTACAGCCCCTGTAGCGTAGACAGGGCCTCAGAAACTCCCACTCATTCCTCTCAGCCTGTCGTTTCCCCTCTAGGTCCTCTCCTGTCCTTTTTCACTGCCCACAGAGCCACCTCTGCTGTGATTCAGTGCCGCTGACCGGAAATTGCCACGTGGCAGCATTAAAAACGGGAACGTGCTAAAAACTGAATATGGCGTAACTGTGGGTCAAGGATTTGGGCTTCACCTACCCTCCACAGGAGGTGCCCTTTCTACCCTTTAGCACCACCATGCATGCAGTGAGGAATTTAGTTTGCTTATTATAGTAAACAGCCCATAGGAGGAAGGATGGCTTTGTGATTAAGGTGCTGGCCTAGTGCTCAGGGTTCAACTCCTGGCTCTGTTGACTCCCTGTGTGTTCTCTGGCAAGTTGTGTTCTCTCTGTCTCTTAACCTGTCCTCCAGCCATCCTGTCCTGTCTATTTTGATTCTAAGCTCTTCAGGGCAGGGACCCTCTCTCACCGTGCGTCTGTATAGCACCTACCACTATGGGGCCCTGATCTCTCAGCTCAAGGTGCTACTGTACCACAAACAAAAATAATCACACCACACGTCATACAAAAGATACTCAAAGTTATCAGGGAGAGAGAGTGGGGCAGCTTCCAAAGTATGATTTGCCATTCACACTGTCCCCCATTTCCAGGAAACAACAACAAAAAGAACTGCCCTCCCTGGCACCTCTCCTCTAGGGATCTCAAGGCACTGCATAAACATTAATTAAGGCTCTCTACCTCCCTGTCATGTAGGTAAGGACCGGAGAGGGCTCGCTTCTCCCACCAAGGAAACGCAGCCACCACTTGGATAAAACACCCCTACTCCGTCACCAATCACAGCAACACTGCACAGCAATTGAGTAAATGAAGGGGAACGCTAGATCCATTTAAAATTGCAGAGGGAAATGAAATATGCGGAATATGACTACCTGGGATGGAATTTGGCCAAGACACTGGGGCTCCGATTCTGACAAAAAAGTGCCACGGGATATTTAGTGATATTCGGTTTTCTGGGTCCCCCAAAAGGAAGTACCTCCAGGAGGCATGGCACCCCTGAAAGCCACTCAGAGGAAAGAGCACTATTGAATCAGCCACACCGCTTTCTGCAACAGTTGGGGTTCCTCACCCCAAACATCTCCCATCCAAATCCCAAGTCGGCCCAAGCCAGCTCAATTTGTGAGAGCTCCCAGGCTGCTAGCACCAGGTGGTACGGCTGCAGGCACCAAATATGTGGAAGGAACCCGCTCAGACACCACAGACAAATACTCATTGAGCAAAGTCACCAAAAAATGCTGCGGATATAAGCGCAGAATGAACAGAGCTCATTGTCAACTCCAGCCAAGTCCTGTTAGCCAAAGTTGCCATGGAAACCCAAGTGGAACAGCCCATTCAGGGTTGGGGGCAGATGAAGGAGGGGAAAATGGCCAGGGAAAGGACCACAAACAACCAAAAAAAGAGGCTGTTTTTCCTGCACAGACCTGTTTATGAAGTGAGAAATGGTTTCAGGGCAGCTGCTACAAATTCTTTCACTAGCTTATATTTCCATTTGCTTCCTTTTTAAAGAATTTGTTTTATGAGCACAGCGCTTGTCAGGTCATTAGCTTCCGAGTGCATCTGGTACCAATTGTAAATCTCCCTCTCCTCTCTCTCCATAAGATTGAACCGCTCCATAACTGTGCCCCTATCACCAAAGCACACACCCCTTCCCCAGCCCTGTCTTTACCTCCCACTGGATCATCTGAGCTCTTATTCAGTGTAACCAAAGTAACATTCTCGGGTGTAACATCCTTGGAGGGGGAAGAGAGGGGAGGATCTCTTTTCTCTCAGGACATTTTCTTGTCTCCAGTCTCACACTAACAAGGGAAACGACAAGAGAATCTGGCTATTTTCTGCAAACCACCATAAGGAAGTCAGTCTTATTATTATTGCTTATATGCACTGGTGTAGCACCTAGGGGCCCTATTCCAGGACCAGAACCCCACTGTGCTAGGTGCTGTAAAAACAGAACAAAAAAGCATTCCCTGCCCCGAGACGCTTACAATCACTAGGAGTTTGTCCTGTTTTTACTTCTCTAGCACCAGAGGTGTGTGTGGCACTTTATAAGCCATGCCACAAAGATGTTACAAGCTACCATAGTACGGCAGGTAAAGACAGAGCTAGAGGAGGAAAATTGGGGTGACAAAACTAGGAAGCCTGCAGTATTGACTTATGTGCCACAGCACCATGAAGTCTCCATTGCTATGTCAGCAAATTGCATGCCATGTTGTGATGCAACTTTGTAAGCTCATGAGCCAGTGACGCAGTGTCAGCATGCTGGGTTGCAACGATGCTGCAAAGATGTTTGGAGACCGTTTACTATGCTGCATGCCAGTTCTGACACAGAACAGCCCTTGTCAGTACTGGGGACGGGGGGGACAAGCCTACGCTGTGCAATCCGAACTATGCCAGCAACAACAGTGCTTCAAAATGGCTGGCATAAACCCCAAAGAGAAGTCACATCAAGGGAGGGGAAGTGGCCTGGCTGCCTCCCAAATGGTTTCACAGAGTTTCCTTGTCCACAGATTTTCTTTTCATGAGTGTCAATAATACAAAGAACAACAATATCACGTTCTGTGGCAGCACTTCGCAGCCACAGTCATGGACAAGGACCCCGTCATGCAAACACACCACAAAAAGATGATCTACATGTTACAAGCTGCTTAGGGGCTAGACTGTATACCATGCCATGGCTTGGCATGATTCTCAGGAACAAGTCGCTGTCCGTAATGGCCATGGAATCTATATTGCCCTAGCAGTAACTGTGCGGGGACATGCTGTAGATAGCACAGCTCTCACCTTGGTGTGCAGTAGATCTTTCTTTCTCTTGTTGATTATAACAGATGGGTACAGGTTATCCTGCCAGCTCATTCTTGCAGTCCCATGACATTTAGACATTTTGGATTAGGGTTGTGCAAGAAAATCAAGCAGCCAATATTATTTTTTCCCTCCATGCAGCATCTCAAAAAATACCAGTGTTTGTATCCCAGCCTCTTTTGCAGCCCAAACAGATGATCCGTTGTGACATTTTGGCAAAATGGCCATTTTTGCAAACAGCCATGTGATGCTTTGAAAGGTCCCCTGGGTCTTGAGACCAAAACTCATCAACGAAATAACATTTCAAATCTGGAAATTTCTGAAACTGCTCAAAGATGGCTCCAATGGCTGCGAAACAGTGCAGGTTTTTCAGGAAATTGGACCAATTTTGCAAACAAAGCAAAATATTAAAACCTCACATTTCTGAAAACTTGACCGTTTTGTTTTATTGTGGATGTTTTATAGGGCCCAGAAAACACTGGTGGGCTTAACCAAACTAAACAGAACCTTCAAAGGCACTGTAAATCATCCATAAGTCTGCTGTAAACTCTGCCCAGGCTGCAGTCTCATAGACTGCTATCAAAACAGCCTTTAAAATTAAGTTGCAATTTTAACAATTGAAAAGTATTATTAGAAGTGATTTCTACACTGCTGTGAATGTACAGTGGGATGGACAATAGAAGCTCAAGGCTACTGAAGTCAAAGTGAGCCTTGGCACTCACTTCAGTGGCCTTTGGTTTAGGACCATGCTGTCCAATCAAATAACAGACGCGTATCCCCAAAGCAATCCGGCAACAACAGAGAGATGGATAAATGAGGAGAGGTGATTGTGTGTGAGAAGTTTCTTTTGCCTTCAGTGCAGTTCCTATCAGAGATCTCTATGGTCTGTTGGGGAAGGAAAAGAATTTTCCTCTGGGATCTCATGCTTCTAAAGCAGTGGAGGATGTTTCTGCCCATGACGGAGCATGACACAACATGGTGTGGTGGTTGGGAGAGGTCTTCTCTGATGTTCTCTTTTCCCCCAAACCAAAGCAGCTTCTGTGAGGAAGGTGCTTCTTCCTGTTACTTTAATACAATTTCAGTCTCTGTCCCACATATTTGGGTTTGTACAGGGAGAGTTGAGCAGGAAGCTTTTTTGTGTCTTCTTTTCTAATTATAGTACTTTCCTCCTCATCTTCTATCAGGGACTCTCAATGCACCTCACAGACAATAACTAATTAAGTTTCAACGTCCCTGTGAGGCAGGTAAGTGTCATTATCCCTAATAACCGGATAGAGGAATATGGCAGTGAGAAGTGATGTGACTTGCCAAACATCTCAGCAGGGCTGTGGGGGAGCCAGAGACAGAACCCAGGAATCCCGACTCCATCAGTCCCCAGATCTCAACACTACACATCGCTCCCTCCAGCACTTTTTGTTGCTTGCTGCACCAGAGCAGGACTGGTGGGAATGGATTCCTGATTCCCTCTTCGACAAACACAGCAAGTCTGTCACTTATGAGGCACACACAAATGGGCTGTGTATACATGGAGCCTCTCCCTGCCAGACGCTATAGTTGAGATTCATCGGCCAAAACCCTGAGAGACTGGGGTTTACATGACAGCTTGCTGGCGAGACTCAACCTGGATAGTGTTAGAATAGTGCTTGTAGGTTTTAGGGAGCGACAGGAAGAACTGGCAGATTGGAGGGCCTGATGGATTCTCAGCTGTTTCTGAATGGCTAACGAGCAGCATCAGCCAACACCACACATTCGCTACTTGCACTTGGCTAGAAGGTTATGACCTTTTTTCTTTACAGATGTGAACCTCACTAGAGTTATCCATGCCTTTGTCACTACGAGGTTATCCACCCCATTAATAACACACGGTCATACTAAGCAACACATAAACACCTATAGTCTTCAAACCAAGATACAAATGACAAAAATGTCTATAAATGGAGTTTATGTGAGTCACAACTAAAGCTGTATAAATAACGATTGTTCAGTTAGCTACTAACTAAAATAATTTTTTTTTTAAATTGTTTCTGTTGGAAATTAAATTTTTTGAAATTTTTGACTGATCGAAAAGAGGATAAAAAGTTTGTTTTGGGTGAAACCAAATGTTTCATTTTGTTTCTGACTGTTTTTTAAAGATGGCTGACATTTTTAAAAAATAAAACATCCACACATACAAGCCTCCAAGAGCAACGTTAATCTCTCTTTACATGACACAGTCCACCAAGTTGTGATCCCTCCGTACAGACATGCACGACCAACTAGCAATGGTTCCACCCAGCACCCATTTCAAGTGGCCACAGGAACCTTATGCAGTTTATTCTCTTTCCAAGTGCCACACCCAGAAATCCAGTACTGATTCATCTCATGTCCCAGGAGCTCCCTGACAGGGAATTCTCTAATTGCATTCAAGGCGTCTGCACCCAGACTCCCCCACCCAAACGCACACCCTGCTAGAACAATAGAGATTCCCTCTGGAGTCTAGCACTACACTTTTAACTTGGACTCATGTCACTTCATATGTGCATGCACATATACACACTTGGTCACCCTGGAATGAAGCGGGCCTGTCTTGTCTTATTATTTGAGCTAGTGTCTCCTTTTTCACACACCAAATCCCTAGTACTATTCTAGCACTGACCAATCATGCGGCATCTCATTCCCTCACACTGACGTTCCTCATCAAAAAGGTGAGTTGCCATCAGCTCTGACATACTTTTTAACTTTCCTTCTTTCTTTTATATTTATAAGGTACCTTTCACCAACACATATATGCACTAAATGGGTAGGGAATGGTATCTATCATAGAAGCCACAAGACCTTGGAGGAAAACTATCCCACTGTTGGTTTACACATCAGCTCAGGCCCACTGCTGTAAGCAACATTAGGAGCCCTAGTGTAGAGGTCGTTCCAGCCACTGACCTGGTTTCCAGCACCTTGTTAATTAGCCTCGTTCCCAGCAGGGTTAGATGATGCTGTGCTGGAAACCGCAGACAGTTGATGGGCCAGTTTTACTCTGATTCCTACCAGTGAATCAATGTTAGTGACTTCTCTCATGTAGATGGGGCCTATGTGACAATCACAAAGAAGGCTGGAGCCAGACCATTTTGCCTACCTCTTCAACTCCGGGCAGGGAATACAACATCCTTGAATGTACGGCTGGGAATTGGGTGTAACACCCCTTCCCCTTTTAAAATGGCTTTCTGGAAGAAACGCTTTGGTCAAACACAAGTTATTGGGCTCAATACAGGAATAACTGGATGAAATTCTGTGGCTTGTGCTGCACAGGAGATCAGACTAGATGATCTAATGGTCCCTTCCGGCCTTCAAATCTATGAATCTAAGAGTATGAAAAAAAGCAGAGAGGTTTTCATCCCAAGGTCTTTTCCGTGCAATTATTTACTCTGAGTTATGAAAATGTGCTTTCATTATAGATTATCAACTGACTGGAATGGAGAGAGATGACTCAAGCATTCTGAATAGCTAATGTACAAGGCATTAAGCTCTAGAAATGGCCTACATCTAGCAAGAGAAATGGCATTACCTGCAAAAAAATCCACCCACACCTATGTTTGTCTGCATTGTCATATTATGGCCCTGGCACTGAGCATTCTGGGGCTGGATGAACACCGGAACAAATTACCCTACCAAGTGACCTACCTTGGTCACTGATGCCCAAGAAATGCCGTGTGTGTCAATCACCACAGCCTGGAAGGAGGCAAAGCTGGAGTCTATCCATGTTGAGTTCAAAATCCAACCCTACAAACTATGATTATCAAGATCTCAATCTCTCTCCGAGAAAAGGGGTGGCTCTTCCAGGTGTGGTTAAAGGCACATGGCTGTGGCAGCATGGAGGAAGCTTGCCATGATGTAGCCCAGAAAGTATGTGATAAACAGGGGGTGCTCCATCTCACACCTTTCACCAGTGCTAAATTAGTCTGGAACAAATGTTTTTCAAGCAAACTATTGTAGTTCTTTTTATTCCATTCGCGTCCCCTCCCTCTAACACTCCCCTTGTTCTACCCCATCTCCTATTCTCTCCTTCCTTCTTTTGTTTACTTCCTGTCTTTCTCCTTTTCTTCCCCACTTCCCTCCCTGACCCCATATTGCCCTAGCCCTACCATTATCACCTCCACCAACAGCCTGGCTCTGGGCAGGTCCAGTTCTCATTTTGAGGTTCACCCCCTCACTAGGGTATAGCCCAGCTTTGGAGGGGCCTGGGAGTTAATTACAAACATCGTAGGCCTGACGCACAATATACAAATCATTCCTGGATTAAAGTAAGATACTTGGGCACGAAAGCGAAGGGAATAGCTTAGGGAACTGCAATTCCTCCCTTGCTGGATGAGAAAAGGCAAAAATTAAATACTCCCAAAAAGCCCAAACCTGATTTCTCTTTAATACTTTAAAACTTTTTTTTTTGGGTGGGGGGGAGGGGGGGATAAGAATACAATGCAGACTGGATTTTGATAGCGCCAAGGCAGTTCCCAGCACAAGCAAACGTAAACTCAAGCAGGCTAAAAATAAAATGCAGTTAAAAAAGTAAATAAATAAAATCTGCTCCCCTGACTTGATGTACGTACAGTCCATACCAAAGAAAACAGGAGGGAATGTGGCTCAGTGTTCACATGCAAAGGGAAAGGCTGGATGGAGAGCAAAAACAATTATCTGGAAGGGGCTGAAGTACCAGGGAGAGGCACGGCTTCAGATACTTTGGGTGCAATGACGGTATGTCTACACTGCACTGGAAGCGAGCCACCCAGCCCAGGTAGGCAAACTCACGTTCATGGGGCACAAGATCGCACGCTAAAAATAGCACTTTGGGCATGGCAGCTCAGGCCCGCAAGCCCACCCAACCCCCTCGCTCTTTTCAGCACGCTAGCTTGAACCTGCTAGCGCGAGTCTGTCCACATAGGCTCGCACCCTGCTGCAGTGTAGACACGCCCTGTGTCGGGGGTCACAGCTGATCCACTGAAGTCAATGGAAAGACTCCCACTGACTTCAGCGCACTTTGGCTCATGCCCTACCGAGGCACATGTGGAGGTCATTCCTTCCTTACTCCTGGGGACTTTCCATGACTATACGAGGGCCTGACCCCATGTGGGCGTTGGGGAGAACCTCAGGAGCTTTCTCTCTCAGCACTGGCACAGGGAACAAGTGCAAACGTCTGCTCCTGGAGCACCAGGTAAGGAGGGCAGCCAACGTGCTGCCATCCACTCAGCACCCCACAAAGGTGCTGATCCCCCGACCCAGCACGGTGTTACAGGGCACTGGGGGGGTGGAGGGTGCCATCTTTTGGATGAGACAACACCCAAAGGCCTGGCAGCTTGTGACCATGAAGGGTCCCAAGGCAGTTTCTGTACTTCCTGCCCCCTTGCCTCTAAAATTCCTCCTGCAGTTTCACCAGGTGAGACTAATCATTTCCCTCTTTGAAACAACTATGCCTTGCCCCAGAGATGGCTGCATTTCATTTGCAGAGTGTGTGATCTCTTTATTAAACGTACAGGCTGGAAAGCACTTTGGGATCTTTCAGGATAAAAGATGCTAAAGAAATACAAGGACATTATTTTTATTATATGGGCAATGAACGATTCTAGACTAAAGCTAGAAAACGTCTTTTTCCTAGTCTCCTTTGTTACTTTTTGGGGGTTATTTTTAATAAGAGGCAAACATACACATGCATGCATAGTCAATTCAGTTCTTCACTAGAGATGAAATAAATTTAAAAAATGAAATACAGGGAAAAAATTAGCCAGACACATCCAGAGCTGATAAAGAGGCTCTGTTATTGTTACTATGGCTTTTGCAGACTGGAAATCAGGGGGAGCTGGGATTTATGGGTCCTCTGCTTCCCGACAGGGTCCCATTGTCTGCAAGATGGAGATGATACTAATACGTTGCACTTTTGAGGCCCATGTCATTCAAGCTACTCAAAGCACATATGGGACTCTTAAGAAGACCCCTGGCTGACAGGTAAGTGCTGTTACACTGGGTTTATAGATTGTCACAATGAGGCAAAGAGAAGCAAATGCCCTAAGGTTGGATGCCTCGTTTATTGGATGCCCAAATTTATGCACAAAGGGCAAGATTCCAAGTGCTCTGTGCTCCCACTTGGGGCCAGGGTTTGAAAAGAGCTCGGCTCCCATTCAAACACCTGAACAAAGGCCCCAAGTTTTCCCCAAGTGCCAAGCACTCAGCATGTCCCAATTTTCAACCAACCCTGGCACCCCCCCCCCCGATACGCTCATCTGAATATCTGCTCTTGGGGGCCCAAGTGCCGGAGGGGCTGAGCGCTCTTCCCTTTGTGTGAGGTTAACTGAGGCTGCAGGCACTCATCTCTGCAAATCAGCCCTGGAGTGACTTGCCTTGCGAGGGTCACACGAGGGTCAGCGGCAGAACTGGGGCTAGATTCTGGCTCCTGGTGCCACGCCTAGCCACTAAAGAGCAATGCCTCCGAACGTGGGTGCAGGAAGAGCCCCCTTGCTCTGGAGAAAAGGGAAGAGCGGCAGCACTAGCTGGAGCGGCAGCTCTGACGGAAGGTGGTATCAGCACCAAGATAAACTAAGCAAAAGCAAAGCAGCTTGGCCAGCACCACAGTCCACATGATGTCTGATGAAAGAAGGTTTAAAGACCTATGTGGGCTCCTGCCTCCCCGCCCAGCAGGACAAACCCAGCACACTGATGAGAAGAGGAGACTGGCACCGCTTCCAGAACTATCAGGGGGCATCTCTTCCGCCACAAAGTTATCCCACCTCCTAGAGCTCAGCAAAAAACCTGAGGAGGGGTAGAGATGGATCATCCCTTTTATCCATGCAAACCTGCCCCTTTCCCCACAAACTCTTGCCTCCAGATCCCTGTCTCCATGCCCCAAGAATTCAGCACGATGACCAGGGGTGTGACTCCGTTCTATACCAAACTGCCTCTCTCCCCCGAAACCAGCAAAAGACTTATCTACCCAGTGCCCAGCACCCTACTACCTGAGTGCCTGACTGGAGATGACTCCTTCACCCCCATAAAAATGTCCCGCCTTCAAAAGGAGTATGCCTAGCGGCCGTTCGCACCATGATTCCCAATTGCTGCTGGCAAGCATATTGCTACCACTGGCAGATGATGTGTCTGTGCAGCTCAGCACCTCGCTGGTTACATGGATTCCACTTGACATGACGCCTGAGGCTTACGGAGCTTCTGCTGTGGATTCAAGCCAACCCCCCGCGACTCCAGTGGGTGTAGGGCTGATCTTCATGTGCATCAACTCACGAAATTCACAACTTGCGCTAGTCCACTGACTGCAGCAGAGCTACGCTGGAGAAGAATCAGGTCCCAGGATTTCCAAAAGGCTACGATATTCATTCGTATGTGTGAAATCCACACTTTAAAATCCGCTTACATATGGCATGAAGGCTATGTGATATGTCTCTGCATGTTCAGGTCAGTCCTTAAAAGGACACCATTCTTTAAAAATGATACTTTTGTCTGAAATGTATCACTGTTGTTACAAATAACCTCTCCCTAGACTCTAGGGCCTAGAGAGAGAGTAGCGGTGGAGGGGAAAATATATCATTCCCTTACTTTCAGTTTGTTTTCTTTGTGTATTTGGCAGCTTTTGTGTATGGCCAAGTCCACTGTTCCTTCAGTATCAGTCAGTTTCACATCTTGTTTGGGTGGGGCTTTCACACAGCAACAGGAGAAAGAAATATATATTTTAAGGCTGGGAAAATGTGATTGTAAATCCACATCAACTGGCAGGGGCTGAAGGGGAAGTGTGGCACCTGTAACTACTCCCAAAGGGAGACTGACTCGATTTCAGATGGATGGTGCCCCTTCAATGAGGGCCTGAGACAAATGCTTGCACATTTATTCACTAAGAAAGCCATGATTTCTGTTGCTGTGTAAATCACATGCGCCCTGAAACTCTGCTTGTGCATTCCACAACTCGGTGCAACTCAGTTACATCACACTCACTCACTCCATTATTTCATGCAGTGCCATTAAAAAATAAAACTTCTAACAGAAACAGTTAGTATTAGAGATAAGCATGGACAAAATCCTTTGATCCAAATCCAGAATTCCCAGTTGGACACTATCTGCATAATTGCTTGAATGAAACCCCAGGATCTGGACACGTCTAAACTTTGGAAAAATTGGGATCCAGATCCAGAGCCAAACTTTGCATCATCATCATCAATCATCTGCTATCATCATTATTATTCCTTTAGAACAAACCTTATCACCTTTCTTTAATTCCTTCTCAGTTCTGTGTCTTTGGCTCTGGATGTGCTTTCTGCATTATTTATTTATTCGTTCAATCTTGGATGTCAGTTCTTCCCGCTTTTCCTTTGCAGAGTGATTTATCTGGAACAGGCTGCCCTATTCTGCAAATATTGCTCCTCAGTTGCATACTTTACTAAGACATTTGGAGGCCTTTGAGCACTGGACAGCGATAAATTAAAGTGTGTTGTTATTATTATTATTACTACTGAAGAAGCAACATGAGACTTGGTAAATGAGCAGCCTGTGAGAGCCGGGGTGGGAGTTCCGTGCAGAGGTATTTGAGGAATCTAGCATGGCACCCAAATCCAAACAGGAAGAGAGGAGATTCCCCTCCCCAGTGGAGGTGTTTGGAACAGGGCCGGGACATCCGGTGGTAAAGTGGAAGGAAAACAAAACACAAATGGAAAGGCAGGCGTCTGTCAAGCTCCCGCCAATGGTCTGTTTTATGGAGAATCGCTCTCCTCGTGTTTCTCTCTCTCTCGGTTTAACGAGAGAGTGGCGGGTGCCAAAGCTGACTTGGAAAGTTTCAGCTCTACCTCCCAAGGGACGCTGTTAACCAGAGTGTTGTCTTTAACACCAGGATGTCCAGGGCTCGATCTTGTAAGGTGCTGAGTGCTCGGAGCCCATTCCAGTGAAGACTTAAGCCTGTGTATCGCTCTAAGCATATCAGAGCTTTTGAAGTCAACAGGATTGCTCATGTGCTAAAAGCTCAGTATATGGTTAAGTGCATGGCTGGATCAAGGCCTGACAAAGGCAGGGCTCTTGTAGAACAAATAGTATGTGATTGTGTAATTAAAAACTTTTATCACAACACTACGCAGTAAGGGGCTGAATCAGGGCTGCTTAGGGAACCTTAATATTAGCATTGCTTCACCACGGAGTGCTTGACTTTGCGATCTGAATGACATTCTTTTAACACTGAGTTTCTGTCTCTCTCGCTCTAGCGCGTGCGCACACACACACTCCCCCCCCAAACTGAACTCTTTTTCCCAGAATCAGATGGTGAATCGAATCTTGATGCCATTTTGTCTGAGTGGAAGGCTGAACCACTTGAGCCAACAGGGTGATGGGATGTGTGCACATGCATGCACAGAGTGACATGAGCCCGCACTAAAAGTGGAATGCTAGACTCCAGAGAGAATCCCTATTGTTCTACGCAGGGGGCAGTCTGGATGCAGGAACTGCTGTGATTTCCAGCTGATGTCCACAGCCAATCTTTGTTGCAACAGAACCAGAAATTAAAAATGGGAAAGAGTGATCAACCCAAGATTATTCCCTCCAGGTTTATTCCTTACACTCTGTATCCACACTTGGAGTTGGAGGTATAAATCCCAACTCAGGGAAACACACCTGCTCTAGTTCTCATCAAGCTAGCGTGCTAAAAATAGAACACAGCCGTGGTGCCGTGAGCAGCAGCAGGACTAGCCGCCCCATCCGAGAGGCCTGGCATGCACTTGGGGTGGCTCATCCTTCACTCCCCTCGTGCCACCGAGACTATTTTCTATTTTGGTGCACTAAAAATCAGAGCCAAGCAGGTGTGGCTTCTGGAGCTGGAATTCACACCTCCAGCTCCAAGTCTAGTTGTTCTGACAGTGTTTGCCCAATGGCGAGAAGGTAACAGCGCTAGTTGAGTCAAAGGATGTCTCCCTCTGGTTGAGCCCTTCAGAGCTGTGCTCTTAGCTGGACATCAGCTTCTGCAGGAATGACAGACCTCCAAGCCACTCTTGGGCTGGCCTCTCCAGCAGAGCAATGGCCCTAGCCTAGCAGCAACATGGAATGTGGTACCTGTGTCTCTGGAGGCCACGTTCCTCATGGTCTGGGAGGCAGGTGTTTGGTGTGGGAGAGCTGAGGCGGGAAGAAGTCCGCAAGGCCACGGCTGACACACCCACTAATGGGGAGGAGAAATTAAGCAGCACCGAGGCGATCCGGTGGAAAAGGAAATCCTGGCCGTGGGTCACGTTGATGACCAATGGGTTCCGCTGACATGACAGCTCATGCATCCCTAACAAGAAAGAGAGGCCATTAGACCAGCTCAGGTATTGTTTAGTTCACCCTGGGTTATTCCACAGCTCAGATGCAACTGCTGTGGTCTGCCTTTTCTACGGGATTCCTCCACAGGAGTAACGCCACGAGAAAGGCAGACAGGACAAGCCCCAGGCAAAGGAAAACCCTTCTGCTTCAGGCTAACTAGAAACTAGGGTAGGGTCAAGAAAGCAGGAGAGGGAGAGCCAATGCGGAGAAAAATGGGACACAGAGGATCCAAGTAAAGATTCAAGTAAAGCTTATGCCCGCAGAAAGTTTTAGACTTTAAGGTGTTACAGGACTCTCCTTGTTTTTTCAAGTAAAGAGAGGGTACCACAGCCTAAACCAGCTCCTTCCTCCTGGTCTGCCATGTCTCCACCAATAAGAGTGGTCAGGAGGAGCTCAAGTAGGGCACTACCAGAGCGGTGCTGAGAGCCCCAGGTTCCCACTGAACTCAGGGTGAGCAAAGGAGGCCATAACAATTGGGCTTGATTGTTAGGAGCTCTCTGACACAGCCCTGCCTTATTTACTCAGGAGCCTCCTCAGACCTGCTAGTCTCCTTAAGCCCTGCAACAGAAAACCCAGGGCAAAGCAGAGAGGGGCTCAGGGGCTGAGGGAGTGGAAAAGCCGAAAGGGGAATGCTCGTCATCCTGCCCAGCCTCCCTTCAGCTCTGAGTGCACTCACCCAGCGAGTGGTTGTGCCTCCTTTCATCCCCCAGCTGGACGGTCACAGTTGGCTTGCGCTGGTCTCCTGGGATGACGCCATCAGATGCCAGGAAAATAAAGACTGAGGTAGCCAGTCCGGGTCTGTCGAAGCATACCTGGGCAAGAGGGGACAACACCACAGGGGCCATTAGGGCAGAGGATTGCGGCAAAGCACACACCACTACAGGGCTGATGGCTTTGCATTTTAGAAGCAATGCTATCGATCAGACAAATAAACCAATGAGACAGAGAGCTGGATAGACAACAGAGAGAGGTGGCAGAGCCAGGAACAGAACGCAAGTCCCCAGGGGCCTGGTCCAATGCCCTGCCCAACTGAACACTGCCTCCCAGAGCCTGCAGCTCCTCTGCAGACCCCACCCACAGAAGAGGGGTAACTGGTGGAGCCCTATAGCTGCAGTTCCACTAGCCCTATTCTCCTCCAGCCTAGCTTGGTTTCACTCCACCACTCAAAGAGATTTTTGGTGGCAAACAGAGCCAGCCCACCGTGCGGGCTGTTCAAACCCTGCCTCTGCCCCCCCCGGGTGTGTCATGGGGAGGCCCCTCCATGCCTGCAGACGGCTGAAGTGTATGAAGCATTGCCACATAATGAGGAATAGCCCAAGAGCCTCCCTCAGAGCTCAACACAATGATCAAAGAGTGAAGCAAATATTTCAGCCTTGCAGCCATTCCCTGGGGCCCATCAAGAGCTTGCATCAGTTTTGAGCAAAGCAATGCAGATGAAATATCTTTTTGTATCTTCTTCACCCCAAATTCCCACTCAACCATCACTGAGTAACATTTCCCTCCCATTATTATTTCACCATTGTTGCATTGCCACCTCCTGTCTGGGATCGGAAGCCCTGAGAAACCCTGAAGGCTAATCTCGTCAGCATCAGCACCTTACCAAAAATTACACAAAGACATCCCTGCACTCTGGAGAATTCCAATTCTGCACATCCAAGAGGCTTGCATGGTTTGGATAAGGCACCTCAATGTCAAATGCTCATTGCAACCTAACTTGTGAGAGCCAGATGCTCAGCTGAATGGTGAAAACTCAGCTGAAGACAAAACCAGTTCTTATACAGACTGCACCAGTTTGGGAGAAGCTCCTTATTCCATCCCTCCCCACTGCTTTCCCATGCAGGGACTTGGCAAAATCTGCCTCTGAGTTAGGACTGCAGAGTCTGATTTATCTCACTAAATATTCTCTGTTTGTGCTTCCTTTTTCTTATTACATATTTAGCTGTTGTTGGCGATAGCTTCATTTTTTCTTTTGTTTAATTTCCTGCTTGTTACATTCTGACGTGATTCCAAAACTTTCCTCAATCTGATGCGTAGGAAATAGAGAACAAAGCACTGCCACTGGAAAGTGCTCCTCCATAAATCAGAATAACGCATATCTGCAAATATACCAGCTATGTTGAGGTGCACTATGGGAGGCTAGTTATATTGCACAGACATTTGCATTCGATGGCCACACCCACTTAAGACTGTGCCTTCATGTAGGGACCAGTGATTTCTTTGCTCTTTAGCGCCACCTGTTGAAAATGTTTCAGTACGGACAGCTGGAATCATGTGCCTAATGAATCATGTGACTGCTATTTTAAAGCATGTGACACAGTGCATTAAAAAGAGTTCTGTAAGTGAGCTGTGTACGCACATGTTACTGAGATGTGTGTGTAAACAGCTCTATTTGTAGGGGATGGTGTTTTTTCATGTGTGTGTGAGAAAAAGAATCCTCCTTCCCTGCCCAATCTGTTAGCAATCAGGCAAACGCTATAAAAGAGAAAGAAAAGGGCATATTTATTACTAGTCCATAATCATTTTATGGGCGGAAAATAATAGCACGCCTAAAATGAGCGTGCGGAGCCAGTAATGAAAGTCTTTCATATAAACATCCATGAAGGAATGGAGCTGAGCACAAGTTCCAATGAACTGGAACACGAGTTAACCCTGGTGAGAAATGGAAAGCGAGCCTCCATCAAGGCAGCAAAAGAGGGCGCTTTCTCTTTCTTCTGAGCAAAGGAAAAAATGGTGGGAGGGGGCCTTTGCCCTGGCATAAGCACATCAGGAAACCCAAAGGGAGGGTCCTAGAGATACAGACAGGAGAGAACTAAGATTATATAGGTAGAGTTCTCTGTAGAGGCAGAGGACGTAGAGATACAGGGTGGTAGGGACAGAAAGGTTATAACACTGTTTATTGACCAATGATTAATGACGCATTAAGTCTTCTGAGTGCCTTAACAAAAGGTAATTATAGACAATGTAGGATTTAACAGGGCAACATGTCCCAAATAAACTGTACAGAAAGAGCAAAGACAAATAACCTTCCAATAATAGAAGGCAGCAGCCACATAAAATTAAACTGTGGTTACAATCAGAGAATCAACACTGTATGAAATGCATCTTCCTAATGGATGCATCAGCTCCCCTTGTCTCTTCTGCTCATGTCGTCCTTAGGCAACTACAACCAAGGTTTAACGCTCACTGCTGGAGTTGGGGCCAATGCAGCCGTGGGATTGGTCTGTCTCAGCAGCATCATCAGCTCTTCCCAATGCAAACTCTCTAGACATGGTGACAGAGCCAAAAGACCCCATCTTAACTGTCAGATCCCAGGCCATGAGGCTGGCCGCTGGGGAAAAAATCCATCTTTTGACATGCAAACTATGCATATTTCATCTGGAATTATTCTGAGAGTATGCATATGGAGCTGTCATGAGCCTGACTTTCGGGGAATAGACAGCACTCAGCACCAACCAAGGATCACTCAGTATCTCATGGGATCAGGCCATGTGTCATTATGGAGTCACTTTTCTGACTTAGTTCCAGAGGGGTAGCCATGTTAGTCTGTATACAGCAAAAATAACAAGAGACCTGTAAGCACCTTAAAGACTAACAAATTTCTGCGGGCATAAGCTTTCGTGAGCTGGAAGTGGATTGCAGCCCATGAAAGCTTATGCCCGCAGAAATTTGTTAGTCTTTAAGGTGCTACAAGACTCTCGTTATTTTTTCTGACTTAGTTGCTCTTTAGAAGGGAAGAGACAGGTCTAATTCACTATGTGATTGCTACATTAAAAATCTTTGCCCTAAAGGACACATCACAGATAAACACTGATGTGTAGAGAAGGGAGGTCATTTTCAGCGTGTCTCGGATGCCAGGTCAGAAAAGCTCTGACTCCCATCCTCTCTCAAATGTCTGTGGGTACGGTGAGGAATTCCAGGCCAGCCATCTCACCCTTCCACAGGAAACCAGCCCTAGGACATTTAAGTCTTTGGGGCCACATTGCACCTTGTGCAGCCAGTGCAATGTTAGTGAAAACTGAGCTAAATCACAATGGCAGCAGTTTGCACCCACTCCGCATTGAAGTAAGGGCGATGGTGAAGGAGCCTTTGAAGACTAACAGAAAAATCTCAAATAATTCCTCTTAGTACCTGCCTATTGCAATTTTCCATATTGTCACCCTGCCCTGGATATGCCACTGCAATTAGCAGGCAATGGGGAGAATGGCTTTTTCATCTACAGAACACTGTTGCAGACTTCTCGCTCAGACACAGCTCTCGCCACAGTGATCCATGCTCTGGCAACCTCCAGGATGGATTGCTGCCACCAGCTTATATACTAATGGGTATGAAACGAGTGATACATATACCAGTCATTCATTGGCTTTCGGTTGCTATGACTCATCTGTAGAATGCCTGGGTGTAGCCAATGGGGAAGAGAGGAAAGCGTTGGCCTTTATCCCTGAAAGTGTGGGTTAAGGACAGGAAATCCCTCCCACACTCCTATAAAGTATCCTCCCTATTAAGCCCAGGTGCCCACACCACTTACTTTGAGCCAAACTCTCTCATCATCCAAGGGCGTTTTCTCCCCATCTGTGACCTCAGCATTGTCGTGATTGGTGGAGCAGGGGAACCACGCAGTGAGGGAATGATACTCCAGCATATCTTGAAGATGGGAACTGCACACCTGGAAAGGAAAGATTTTAAACCCAAGCAGAAGAGTTGGGCATGGAGAAAAAGAGAAGGGAGGGAGAGAGAGAACTATCAGCCACCTACATGCCTGCCAGGAAAGAGTTGCCACAGTGTTAACGAGAGCAGAAGGGAAGAGGTGACTGAAGTTGTCTGCTTGAATAAAGAATATTTGAGGGTACCTGTGGAGTTGAGGGAAAGGCTATGGGCTAGATTAATGTAAAACAGCCTAAATCCATTGATTTCAGCACATGGACCCCAATTTACACCAGCTGAGATTCGGGGCTCAATGGTCTAAAAGAAACAACTTTCCAAATAATTAATATACAGGGCTAGATCCTCAACTGACGTTAATCAGCATAGTCCACAGACCGACCCTGATTTATACCAGCTGAGAACCTGGCCCTTGAAATCTTGATTCCTCTGGAGTAAGGGGCATTGGGTCTCAAAATTGTCCACTGTACCAGGACTGGCCAGAGAAGTGTGTGCACAAGTGGCTACAAGTTTGGACTTTTCGCCACACTCCCGGCTCCCCTTTCTTAGCCTCTTAGTAAGAAATACTAATACGATTTTATGAAGTTATCTCAATTCCTTATTGAGATCATGACCATTCTTATTGCACCGAGAAGGTACAAAACACTGTACAGACAGATATAATATATATAATACCTGGCTCTTAAACAGCATTTTTCACCAGTTGATCACAAAGTGCTTTACATAGGCAGTCAGTGTCATTAATTTGCTGGGACTAGAACCTAAGTCTCCAGAGTCCCCAACCAGTGCTCCATCCACTGGGCCGCACTGCCTCACTCAAGAGCAATGTCATATGCAGTGAGGGACCATGCCCCACAGAGCTGACTTCATAAACTATGATAACACATTATGTAGGATGATGGACCATAGAACCATAAGAGCTTCCAGGCCACATCAGGTCCATCTGGTCCAGCATCCTGTCTCAGACAAAGACCAGCACCAAACACTCCAGAGGAAGATGTGAAGCTCCTGTAGTGTAATGAGACGTATGCAAGAACATGCCTATGGGAGAAGCTTCTTCCAGACAATTCAGCCCTGATCCAAGCCCATTGAAGTCAACGGGAAGAGGCCCACAAACGTCAAGGGGCTTTGGTTCAGACACTAAGTGGTGGGCATGCGTCCTAAAGCATGAGGGTTTATATCCTTTCACATCCTGATTCTGTAAGCATTGAGGCCTGTGCTAATTTTTACAACTTCAATGGGACAACTCCTGGGCTTAACGTCATGCATGTACTGAAGTGCTTTGCTGGATCAGGGCCATAGTTTCTTATCCTATCTGGTGTAACAGTGACATGCTTCCTAGTCATAGAAGGGTGATACACCCCCTACACAGAGAGCCAGTCCAAAGCCTACACCCACCCCAAATAGGGATGAAGTTAGAAGTGCATAATCCTTTTCGACTTTGTCCTTTGTAAAGCTCCTGGCCTCAATACAAGCTTGTGGCAGTGAACGCCAAGGGTTAACAGTGCGGGGGTTTGTTAAACAGCTTTTCCTTTGATGCAGTGTTGTCTTCTGGGGGGAGTCCATGCAGCATGATGGAAAGCGAAGCTTAGCCCATGTCATAGCAATGGCAGGATTGTGGTCTGGATTTTCTTTTCCAGTTTATATGGCTGACTTTAAGCTGCCTGATACATGAGAGCTGCTTTGCTGAGGGGACTGAGTCTCATAGGCCTTTCGAAACTCCTCAGGGAGGGACAGGAAGATCAAGGGCACTGTGGAGATCACATCAGGTTTGGGACTCCCCTGGTACAAGGAAATGCCTAACCTCACCTTCACAACAGGTTCTCCGGTCACCGTGGAAACGGGACACAACTTCTTGTCTTGGTGGGATGTGTAGGCCTGTGCTGCCCATTGATCCATGTACCCTTTGGGAGTGTAGAGGCCACAGTCCAGGACGCTGCTTCTCTTCTCGAAGGGCTCACACACTCCATCTCCCTCATGGACATAACACAGGCTTGGCTCTCCTGCAGAGAGGCCAAAGACTAGAAGTTTAGGAATCAGATTCATCCCACTGTCTGCTTCTGCTGGGGGCAGATCCCTGAAGAGGGTCCTGGGCAGGCAGGACAACCCATTGCAGGGATGTTACAATGGGAGAGAAAACTGACCCCTCCACTTGCACTGGTGGAGAGGGGCACGGGTGGTCATTGCGGCCCAAAAAGTGGGTGGCGCTGTCCAAGCATGGGGGTGTGGCCAAGGAGAGAAGGAATGTGCTGACTCAGCACGTTCATTTAGCTTCTGGACTGGACTCAACTCACTGGAAGCATCCGGGCTTGCTGATTTATGGGTTCCGTGCCACAGTGACAGGCGTGGCTCCAAGGATTGCCCACAGGCTTCCCTACAAGCATAGACCAATAACCAATGTTCTGCAGCAGTCACCCAAATTACGACACTCTCACGGCCATGCCGCTACAGGGTCCGGCCAGAATACCGTAGATTTTGTTTCTGGTACGGAGGGGTTGGTCGTCCTGGACTCACCAACACAGTTGAAGCCTTTTTCCCTTTTACACGTCCTAGAACAGCCATCTCCATCTAACAGGTCTCCATCATCACACTCTTCTTCCAGGCTCCTAAGAGACCGACAGCAATAATGTTAGTTCCCTCTTGACTAGACGCCCTTCAAGCTTTTCATCTCCATAAGGATACAGACCCCATGTTTAAGTTCAATCCTTGAGTCAAATTTCACTGGAGGGATCATGGGATGACAGCTACATTGAGGGAGAGAAGAGTCTGGACTCTTGTCAGGTGAGGAAGGGGTTGGAAAACCCAGAATGGGAGAGGAGGGGTCCCACACCACCATCATCTTCCCTTGGGGACTCAGGGCAGGTGCAAGTGCAGCTACCAAGCCTGTGTCAGAGGAGAAACGCCAGGGATCAGTGATGCTAGAAGTGAAGAATGGCCAGTTTCTCCACTGAGAGTTGGACAAGGTGAGGTGAGTAAGGGACAGGCATGAGCTTAGTGAGTGAGGGGAAAACACAACAGCCATGTGCTACATTTCATGAGAAAACCACAAGCAATTTTCATGAGCAGCATCCATCGCTGTTTTGCAAAAAGCTGGATTGATGGCAAAAATAGGGAAAATTCCACACCCAGGTGAATTCAGGTTTAATCCCATGTTCGTGCGCGCACAAACACACACAAACTTTACACTCAAAACTTTGTACACTCATGCACCTTTGTTCACACACATTCTCCCTACACACAGATGCACAATATGAAAATCAACCTTGTCTCTCTCCTCTCTTGACTGTGACTCACTGTTATTTCACACGATAGTTTAAAATTGTTTATAAAAGAAGACTTCCTAAACTGTGTTCCTATCCATCCTTTAGATCAGTCATGTTAAAAGCATGTCACAAATCTCCGCTGCTTTCTTCCCATTTATGCTGCGTGTTCAGTTTTTTCAACTTCACTCAGCTTGGACAGTGGAACTAAAGTGGTCAGTCACTCACTCGGGGCTAGATCCTTTACTAGAATAAATCAGCAATGAAATCAATGGAGCGATGCTGAATTACACCAAGTAAGGATCTGGCCCAGTTTCTAGTCAGTTTCCTCTGTTGGGTTTCATGCATTTAGCACAGTCATTTGGCATTGGGTTTCTCAACTGCAAAGGGAGGCTAACAATTTACAAAGCTGTTTTCACTGGAAAACGATCAGGTTGATGTCAGAAAAATTCAAACTAGAAGCACGACTTAAATTTTTGCTGGTGAGGATAGCTAACCATTAGACCAGCTTACTAGAAGATGTTGTATGTTTCCTATCATTTGGGGTCTTTAAATCAGGATGGGATGGGATGTCATTCTAAAAGATATGCTCCACCTGAACCACAAGTTACTGGGCACAACGCAGAAACATTTGGTAAAGTTCTTTGGCCCATGCTGTGCAGGAGGCCAGACTAGATGACCAAAATGCTCCGTTTTGGATTTAAGAATCTATGAAACTTTGTCATTAGAGACAGGCCAGAACCAAAGCACTGGACCAAGCACCCACTGTCCTTGGGAAAGTTCAGATCAGAATCCAGATCCAAATTTTGCACCTCGCCAGGTCCATCTCTACCTTTGAAGAAACATTAAATTGTGCAAAACACTGTGGGCCTGATAATCCATTCTTTTGTGATGGTTTGGCAGGACTGATGGGGGTGGAGTTAGGCTTGCATAAATCTAGTGTCCTGGAGGGACGGATCGTGCCTTTTGTTTACCTTGGGATCTAATCTACTAGACCAAACTGTTTTAAAAACATCTCCCAAACATGCGTAGAATTCAATACTTACACGGTCACTATTCCATCTCCACAATAGGGAGCACCATGGGTATGGATCAAAGGCGGGGAGGCTTCTCCCACGGCTGTCCCAGCCACGGCCTGCACCTGGTACCGGTACAACTGGCCTGGTATGACTTCCCTGCAGAAACACAGAGGAATGAAACAAATTGCAAGAGAGAACAAATACAGTGTGAGAAACATATGCCTACGTGTGACCATTTGCAGTGGATTCATTAGAGGGAATAGGGATGGTTAGAGGTTATAAAAAGCACGTGTGGTACCAGGCAGAATGGAAAGGTAAGAGATGATGTCCTACTAGATAGGAAGTGTTGTAATAATTGGGCTGACAAATTTACCCTAATTATCAGCTAAAATGTAAAGAGCCTATCAAAGTTAATAAAATAATAAAATAACTTATAACAAATGTTAATAAAAATAGGTCAAGTTGCTTTCAGTAGTGAATGTGGTAAACAGATGCAAAAGAACCAGACAGAGAGACTGAATTAGTCCAAATAAAAAAAGGCCATAATGATATAATTCAAGGACCATGTTGAAATCATGCTTGGTAAAGACAGAAAATGTGGAACTGGAAAGTAATGAACCGAGAGAGGTGTGTCAGATATTAGGCCTAATTGCGAACAAAACAATGGGGAGATGGGCTATTCCACCCTCCATCCCCTTTGTGGGTCCTGAAAGAAAGGGAATTTGGGGGAAGAAAACTGAAAAAACAGACAGACTACTAAAGCAAGGTTCAGAGCCATAGCTGCCACCCCCACTATTTCCTGGAATCCTAGGCCTTTTGTCATCCTAAACCCGAGAGATGTTTTGACCAGACCAGGCCAGAGAGAGGGCTCCAGATAACATCACCGGCTCTACTAGTTCCAGCTGAATCCCAAACACCATCTGGGATGCAACAGGATCGGACTTTACCAGCAGCAACAACAGCAGCTCCAGCCCATTTCAACTAACTGCTTCTCTTTTTGCCCCCAAGGGCAGTGATAACCATCTTTGAGAGCAACTAAGAGACTGTCCAACAAGGGAGTTTTTCTTTACAAAAACTCTCTCCAGCAAAGAAGTCCACAGATTGACTGTGCTTTGTATGAAGAAGTACTTCCTTATGTTTATTTTGAACCTACTGCCTGTTAATTTCATCTGGTGACCTCTGGTTCTTGAGTTATTTGAAGGGGTAAATAACACTTCCCTATTCACTTTCTCCAGATCATTCACGATTTTATAGACTGCTATCATATCCCCCTTAGTCTCTTTTCCAAGCTGAACAGTCCCAGTCTTTTTAATCTCTCCTCATATGGAAGCTGTTCCGTCCCACCAAAAATTCTTGTTGCCCTTGTCTGTACTTTTTCCAGTTTTTATATATCTTTTTTGAGATGGGGCCACCAGAACTGCAAACAGTACTCAAGGAGTGGACGTACCATGGATTTCTATAGTGGCTTTATAACATTTTCTGTCTTATTATCTACCCCTTTCCTAATGACTCCTAACATTTTGTTAGCTTTTTTTAGAGAACTATCTACAATGACTCCAAGATCTCTTTCTTGAGTGGTAGCAGCTAAGTTAGAACCTATCATTTTGTATGTATAGTTGGGATAATGTTTTCTAGTGTGCATTACTTTGCATTTATCAACACTGAATTTTATCTGCCATTTTCTTGCCTAGTCACCCAGTTTTGTGAGATCCCTTTGTAACTCTTTGCAGTCAGTATTGGATTTTACTATCTTGAGTAATTTTGTATCATCTCCAAATTTTGCCACTTCATGTTTTACCCCTTTTTCCAGATCATTTATGAATATGTTGAACAGCACTGCTCCCAATATAGATCCCTGGAGGACACCACTATAGCTCCCTGGAGGACACCACTATTTACCTCTCTCCATTGTGAAAATTGACCATTTGGTTCCTCCTATTTGCTTCTTGTCTTTTAACCAGTTACTGCTGATCTATGAGATGACCTTCCCTCTTATCCCATGACTATCTACTTTGTTTAAGAACCTTTGGTGAGGGACCTTGTCAGAGGTTTTCTGAAAGTTCAAGTATACTGTATCCACTGGATCACCCTTGTCCATGTTTGTTGATGCCCTCAAAGAATTTTAATAGATCGGTGAGGCATTATTTCCCTCTACAAAAGCTGTGTTGACTCTTCTCCAACATATGTTCCTCTGTGTCTGATAATTCTGTTCTTCACTATAGTTTGAACTACTTTGCCTGCAACTGATGCTAGGCTAACTGACTTGGAATTGCCAGGATTGTCCCTGGAGCCTTTTTTAAAAATTGGTGTTACATTAGCTATCTTCCAGTCATCTGGTACAGAAGCTGATATAAGTGATACATTACATACCACAGTTAATAGTTCTGCAATTTCATATTTGAGTTCCTTCAGAACTGTTGGGTGAATACCATCTGATCCTGGTGAGTTATTACTGTTTAAATGATTAATTTGTTCCAAAACCTCCTCTATTGACACCTCAATTTGGGACAGTTCCTCACACCTAAAAAGAATGGCTCAGGTGTAAAAATCTCCCTCACATCCTCTGCAATGAAGACTGATGCAAAGAATTTATTTAGCTTCTCCACAATGGCCTTGTCTTCCTTGAGTGCTCCTTTAGCACCTTGATTGTCTAATGGCCCCACTGATGGTTTGGCAAGCTTCCTGTTTCTGATGTATTTTAAAAAAAGAATCGCTGGGATGAATTCAGGGCTGGACGCATACTAGGGTCAGCCTGTTTGGGCAACATCAGGGTGAGACTTGTGGGCTTCTGGCAGGCTGTTCGGGTCACAGCTCTGGACCGAAGCTGCACAGCTTCAATATGGCCAGGATTACCCAGAAGATGGTGACCAAACCCCTTACTAGCCTGGGTGACCCCAAAACATCACACTTAGTATTGTAACCCATGCCTGTTTGGTGTGGCGCTCCATCCCCTCTAGTGGCAGCTAGAGATTGCTGAGTTTGCTATAGCCTTGGCTAAGAGACATGTATCTTTTAGCTCATGCATGAAGCTCCAGAGGTCACTAGTTTGATCCCGGCCGCTAACAACCGGGGTCTGTCGGCGTTACGGTATCATTGCTTTAATGTTAAAAAATAACGTTTATAAACACCTTTAACTCTTTTAGCTCTTAAAATGAATGCAACAGAAGCCAGAGGTGCAGTCTTGAGCTCATCCACTTCCCCCTCTGAGCTGGGGATGAAGAACAGAACTTGGCGCGTCTCCCCCACCGAGGAGCACATGGCCTTGGGAGATGGTTTAAGGTGGGATTTTCAGCAGTGCTCATCATCAGTTTCTCTCTGCTCTCCTGCCTCCTCCCCCCCCGAGCTCAGATTCTACATTGCCTTGAGCAGAGGCTATAGAAAGAGGCTCTGTGGCAGGTAATTAAAGGAGAACTAGAACAGCAACCCCCCACCCCCGGCCTTTGGTGGACCGATCTTGCTACTCACGTGTCAGTGAACTTTCGGTGCATCTGCAACCCCTTTATGGGGGAGCCGCTAGCAAACGGGGGGTCCCGGAGGATCCTGTACCGCACAGGCTTGCAGCTGGAGCAGAGGGGGCTCTGGGGCATGGAGGTTAAGAGAGCCGCATCTATCTCCATCCGCTCATCAAAGGTATAGACCTTTACCCCAGACACCTTCCTGTTGATGTTGAGCCTAATGGTGAGGGGGGCGTCGCAGAAAGTGTCCAGAGGGCCCAGGTGGATGGACTCCCCATGCTCCGTCAGGATTTCAATGTCAGACAGGGCCTTGGGTGAGTCTGTGGAGAGGTAGGTGGTCCATAACATGAGAGACTCCGGATATACGGGATGCAGGAAATGCAGCTCCAGGATACAACCATGCGGCTGGGGGCAAGGGACAGTCATGTTCATGTGGTACAGGTGGAGCTCTGGGCTCCATGCCTGCAGGCTTGGCTCACAGGGCTGATCCACATCCGGAGGGCCTAGACAAGGGGAAAATATGGATCTTTATAAGGCACACGGCAGATCATTTCGGTGGCAAACAGAGATATGATCGTCTGTGCATATGGGCACACACTTAGAGGTGAACACACGTACCATGTTTGCACATACATATAAACATAGATACATACGCACTTGTGCATACAATGCCAGCATAGACACACATGTGATCTTTGCAATGACTCAGACACAAACACATATTATATACACTGGTGTACTCACAGAAACACCTGCACAGGGACACACAAGAGGTTTGTCAAAACCACAGATATACCTGCACACACACACACACGCACGCACACAAAGACAACACTCACAAACATATGCCCATTTACCTGTCCAGGTTGCCCTGAGACATGTTGACCCAAGCACATACATCAGGCACACACAGAGACGTAAGGACACATCTATGTGAACTAATGGGAAGAACGAAACACGGACACATCTCCAGACCTCTCCCTCACACACACACCCACTCATACCTGGACACACAGACACACTGAGATGCACATGCAAGCACACAGAGGTGGGCTGCAACAATCAGGGTTCTGTGGCTGGTCTCAATGCCACTCGCTGTTCTCACTATACACCTGGGATGGAGAGAAAAGCATCATTGGTTCATGGCTGGCTCCGATTGCCCTGCAATAGTTCCAGGGTGCATTCTGACCATCCCTCCCATTTTTAGCTGACTGAGGAGAAGTTAAGGAAACTCCTTTTCATGTCGATCCCAAGTCAGGGCTCGCGGCTGTCAGGTGAGTGCGTTCAAGTGAGTATGTGAAAGAGTGCGGCACAAAGGGAACTCGATGCTTTCCTACAGAGGCAGCTGGAGGTTTTTCTGTCGTGGGGGAATCCTCGGTGGGGTACCATGTTAGGGGCATTCTGGAGCGGGCCAAGTGTAGGAGAGGGCATAGCCAGAGCACGCTGTATGCTGGTGATCCCGAGACAGCAGGGTGTAAATCCACTTCATCAGGGGCCCACCTCAGCTCAGGATCAGACAGGCCTGAGAGATTCTTTTGCCTCCACCCCATCAGCTACATCAAAGCTTGCTCAGGATCGAGCCCCATGCAATCAGCAAGAGAAACACACATAGATGTACTCGGAGCCATTGAAAGAAAAGCTGAGTGTAACAACCGCTTCCAAGCTCCTGGACTCTGTTGAAAATGCCCCAGTTTTCCCCAAAGCCATAAACATTTGTCACATTTAGAGCCAATGCAAGGCCTGGACTCATGTGTCTTTGTCCTCATGAAATCCCTAAGGTTGTGCAAAAGTGCACCCAAGCTGATGTGCTGGTGAAAACGGCACACTAGCATGAAGAAAGGTTTAGTGCCTGCTAAGAGACAAACCCGATTCTGATCAGTGAGGGCCGAAACAGCCTTCTGACATTGTGGGAAACGGAAAATGCTGAGGGGATGGCCCCAAACTTGGGGCTGTTCAATCAGCTTGACACAAACCTCTTTTTAACCCCTCCTTTTATCACTCTCTCTGATTGCGAGAGATGTTTCCCCCCCACTTCGATCTCAAGGTGACATTTCCCGTGACACCATGAAACCCCTCTTTCCAACTGCGAGGGGCTCGTGCATATCAGTATGATCCATGTTGAAACTTATCTGGAAGGCAAGGCCTGGGGCGAGATAACCTGCCCTAGGATGCTTTTGAACTGACTGGCCTGGCTCATAAACACTTGAAACTGAATCCACCTATTAGTTCATCCCATCCAGCCCGTTGCTGGGGACTGTTCCCTGAACTGTGTTCTCCAAAGCTATGCCTGGAATGAAAAGATCCAAGAAATGAGATTCTCACCAACCCCCCAAGCAGAGCATGCCATTCTCTAGGGCTGGATCAAAGCCCATGGAAGTCAATGAGAAGGCTCCTATTGGCTTTGGATCAGACCCTAAGAGTTGGGTGCACCGTACACTGGCTTTTACTTTGGTGAAATCAGTCCATCTGAATAGTTTCCCAAGTGTCTCTTTTCTCTCTCCAGCACCCTCCTGGGAAGCTGTTAATAACATCAACAAGCTCCCTGCACCCCAACATAACTGGTAACTCCAAGACACACCCTGGGAGGCTGAGCTTTCCCTTATGCAATCTTCTCCAAAGAGGATTTTTATTTTGCATATTTGAATTTAGATTAGATTTAGATATTTTAAAAGGAAAATTGGGTCTCAGATGATCTCATCTCCACGAAGGGGTCGGGGGGAGCGGGAGTGTCAGTCACCATGAGTGAGAGAGGACAAGGCACTTTACCTACTGCCTCCTCAGGGGTCCAGTAGCCAGAGGAGTCGCAGACCCGAGGGGAAGAAGCCTGGTATACATATTGGCTGAAAGTACCATCTTCAGCGCAGTCTCTGCAGAGGGTGCTGGGGTCCCTGCAGAACAGAGAGAGAGAATGAGAAAGATTCTTCCCCTGATTTATGGTCAGACTTGGTTTCTCCCCAGTCAGTCTTGATCTCTGCATGACATGGAAAGCCTGAATGAGCCAGGGCTTGCTTGTTCTCACAGCCAACTCTGGCGGGGCTGGGGAGGGAAGGGTGACCTGCTGGTTAAGATGCCGCTCTGGCGATCTGGGTTGGATCCCCTATTCTTCTACAGATTCCCTGTGGGATTTTGGACAGGTTAGTAAATGCTCCGTGCCTCAGTTTCCCATCTCTAAAATGGGGAGAATAGCACTTCCTGTGTCTCCCTTGACTATTCAGGCTGCAAGCTGTGTGGGCCAGGGAGTGTCTCATTCTGTGTGTACGTGCAGAGCCTGGCACAGTGAAGCCCTGCACTCAACTTTGGCCTCTAGGTGCTACCATAATGCAAAGACGAGATAATGTTAAATTAAAGTGGCAGCCTCAAGGTAACAAGGGACCAGGGGGTATTTCCTGCTCTAAAGAGAATGTCAAAATGCTCCCTTCAGTTAGCCCTGAATGGTCCTGCTATGTTTTTCCAACTCTCCCCTCCATTCCTTCTCAGGCTATTCTTTTAGTGATGCAAGCCCATTTGATTGTTCAGACACCTGTCTGTGCCCTCGCTAGGTGACATATCCTTGTTCCAATGTCATTCTGGAGCCAGGAATAGCACTCCATATGCACCATTTGGTGCAGCTAGAGAGCAATTATTCTGTAATTAGCCGGGATGTCCTCAGACATTGATTTTCTTGGAATTAAAAGGCATTTGAAAGGACAGATTTGTAAAACACTTTCAGGGGGATGTGAGACGTCACTCACCTTTGAAAAGGGCTTTGAGTTGGTAGTTGTTAGATAAGTGCAAAGTATTATACTTATTCTATTACAAGCAGCTTATGGGCACATGTGCTTTGCACAGCCATTGTAAATATCACAGCTTTCACAGGCCACTAAGCTTTGTAAGGCTCCAAATGAAGAAAATATTTCTGCATTTGCTTAAGTCCATCCCCGTTCACCTAAACAATGAAACGTGCTTAATTTTAAGGATGTGCCGAAGTCCCATTAAAGTTAATGGGACCTAAAAGACATATGCCTAAAGATAAATGTATGCTTACGTGCTTGATTGAAAATGAATGGACTGCTGAATCAGGGCCTTAGCAAGCAACAGTGTCAAGTCTATACAAACATTTACCAGAGCATTAATAAAGAAATGGACAGATTACATACAGTCCTCTCCAAAGCCCAGTGAAGTCACAGGGAGTAATAAATAATAATAATATTATCTAGCTCTTATGATGCGTTTCATCAATAGGTCTTGGAGCTCTTTACACAGGACATAAATATTACCCCCATTTTACAGCTAGGAAAACTCAGGCACAGAGAGGGGAAGTGACTTGACCAGCAGGCCAATGGCAGAGCCAGGAATAGATGGCAGGTCTCCAGAGTCCCAGTCTCGTTCTCTATCCATTGCATCACACCAGCTTTTCATTGACTTCATGATTAGGACCATGGTCCATTATGTGCTGTGTAAACAGATGTTTAAAAATATATGTGACAGAAATTCTACGCCAAAGCAATAACACGTGGCACACCTCGAGTGCTTTCCATCTCAGGATTTCAAAGGATTTCTACATCAAACATTCATTAATGTGGACAATATTTGCAAACTGGGGTGCCTGATGGTAGGCACCTAAATCCATAGTTAGGCACTCAAATAAAAGTGGCCTGACTTTCAGAAGGACGAGCTCCCACAATTGCCAGTGAATGGCAGCTGTGGCTGGTCAGCACCCCTGAAAGTCAGGCTCATTTTAGTGAGGGCCTCACTTAAGATACTGACATCTGAAAATATCACTGACATGCCCAAAGTCACAAAGCTAAGATCCAAACCCAGATCTTCTGGCTTCCAGTCCTGTGTGTTAACCACAAGACCAGATTTCCTCCTCATAAATCACTCGTTTACCCAGTAAGTGCTAACGAAAGCTCATTCTTCATTTAGTAATTGTGCTCTCAGGTTCCATTTGGCCTTGTCTCCTGATGGCACAAAACCCTTTGGCCTCCTCCCTTAGCCCCCCAACAGTGGAATGCTTTTTGGAGGACCCTTGCTTAACACGCCGGCACACACTGCCATTCGAGTAGTACATGTGTGCCCCTACATGCTATCCTGGTGGACATGACTGGGGTTGCTTCGTTCCTAAAAGGCAGCTGCACAAATAGCTGCGTGCGCCGCACCTACTCAAACACAAAAAAACCTGGCATGGCTTGCCACTTGGCAAAGAACTTGAGGGTTTTGCCAACTCATCTTCATCACCTTCACGAACTTCTGAAATTCCCTGGTTCAGTGCCAAATGACTTTTCCTAGGGAGCCATGTGCAAATAAATAGCGACAGGCACTTCCCCGTGGAAGCAAGTACATGCGGTTGTTTAGGGATCCAGTTACAGGCTGAGGTCAGGGGTAGGACTACAAAATTGGTCCCCAGCTGAACTGATCTAGAAGCAAGAGGCCATCAAACACGCTGGCAGTTTTAGTTTACACTGGCTTTCTGGCATGTTCAGCAGAGCATCATGTCCGGGACTATCTAAGTGACGTTGCCTCTTACCTTTCATAGAGAACGCCGCTGATAGGAGGCAGCCAGTGGATGGTGAGGGAGTCTTGGCTCTGCCCAATGACAATTGGGGGCATGGCGATCGGAGTGGGCCTTCTGCTCTGGCTCCATCGCTGGTACACCAGATCCAAATAGCAATGCATTCGAGCCACTTGGTTTGGGGTAAAACTGTCCGTGCAGTCATCGTCTGAGAGAGAAAGAAGATGAGGTAGTGTGGAATGGAAGAGAGAAGGGATGGAGGGGACTTGTTGGTGACACGTTTTGAGATTCACATGTGAAAGGCATTATATAAGTGGTTACCATTATTAGCAGTATTCATTACTAAGTACAGTCCTGTTTTAAGGCTCTCCTGGAGGACCAGACAAGAAACATGCCCTAGGTGAGAGAAAATCCCTATGGCTTGTCCAACATGACTCCTCATGTTATTTCTCCAGTCTGCCACAAGATGGCACTATTTCAGCAGCGGTTTGTTTCACTGACCAGACCTCTGGATTGTTTTCATGGGACCTTTCAATGACTAATCACCTTGTTAAGCCACAGCTGTGGAGGTGTGGGGGTGTGATGGAGGGGAGGGCTCAGAACGCATTGCAAGGTTGGCTTTTTAAGAAATTAACAAATGGATGAAAATCAGTTGCTCTCATCAGACTTTGTTAAGTCTAGAAAGGGCATCGCTGTTTGTGATGCCACGCAGCTGCCAGGAGGAGGCAGACCAATCATTTCCATCTGCTCAATTGCTCTCCTCCAACAAACGCACAGAAGGAGCACACAGAGCCAGAACCAAAACTAATGGCACGGCTTCCATGGAGCTATGCCAATTTACATCAGCTAAGCTTCCAGCCCATAGCATGTGCCCATAGCACATCATCCGATGTACAATCCTGCATCCAACAGCTGCCACAACCTGATGCTATAGGAAAGGTGAGGAATCCCATAAGCCAACCAGCCCACTGTGCAATGACATGGACGGCGTGTGGGAAGAGTACTCCTTCCTGAGCCCAGCAGGTGACCATCTTATACCTTGGAGCATGAGATTTGATTCATCTGAGCTTAGTGCATGCATAACGGCATGTGTTATAATCAACCATAATATTTGCCAGCCAAGTGTCACGAATAACTCGTCATGCATCAAAGCTGCTGCTCTGTCTAAAGCACCTCTGCCTCAGAGTTTCGCCATACACAAGGGACAAATCTGGAAGTCAGTTGGAATTTGGAGGAGTCGGACTGAGTGAAGTCTTTAGGATCTGGCCCATTTCATTTACTGTCAGAAGAACAAATGTTGGTTATATGGACATATGGCACCTTTCAAACCAGTGGTATCACAAAACACTTGAACAGTGTAATGAATTATTTCATATCAGTATGCAGTGACGGTGCAGGCTAAAGTACCAGGCCGTATGGGCTCAGCCATTACCTTTGCATAGTCTTGGACTTAGGACACTGGTTTTCTTCGGAGAGGGAATGTTGACCCAAATGCTGACACATTCCATTGATTCTGCCCCAAAAGTGCCAGAGGGTTTTTACTGGGCCAGACCCCCAGCTGATGTAAACTATCAGAGTTCCAGTGACGTCAAAGGTCTTGTGCTGATTCACAGCCACCGGGGATCTAGCCCTTTATTATCATTTGAATTACAGCTGAAGCTAGAGGACACAGCCGAGATCAAGGCCCCACTGCAGTAGGTGCTGTACAGACACATAATGAGACAGTCCCTCCTTTGGAGAGTTTACAATTGAAACAGACACGGGGTGGGAGAAAGGAAGCATTACTACCCTCTGTATCCATTTGTCTGGCCACCATGCAACGAGAGAGAGCCCCTCTAACCAAGCAGCCCACCATCCAGCTTCAGAGAGAAAGGAGGGGCGTTGATGGACTAAGTCACCAGTACTCGGACGCTCACTGCTCCTAGACTAGTGTGTGTCATTGTATCCATGGAGTAGCAATGGCAATGTTCTCAGCTGAGTCCAGGGACCTGAATCTCATCTCACCTGCACCAGTTTCACATCACTGATGCAGTGGAGTGCATCTGACAGGCACTGGTGTGAGAGGAGAACTGACCTGGTGCATTCACAGAGGGAAGCCTGATTCTCAGAAGTGCCGAGCACCCACAATTCTCATGGAAGTCCATGATTGTTGTCGGTGTGCTGCACATTTGGAAATCAGGCCACAGATGATTTAAAATTAGGCATCCAAACCCATAGTAGGTACTTAAATAAGACATTTATTTAGGTGCTTAAATATGGATTTAAATGCCTGACCTTAGGCACTGAAATTCCCACATGTTGGTCTCAGTACTTTTTTGGTCATCCAGAGAAAGTCAAGCAAGAAGAGAGAAAAATCACTGATGCCAAGAACAAAGAGGTGAGCAGAATATTGACTACATACTAAGGGCCAGATCCTTGGCTGGTATAAAGTGGAACAGCTCCAGGGCTTATTCTATGCCAGTTGAGATTTTAGGTGGGCTTGGGTACCCAAATTCCAGAAAGGAAGGAAATATCCAGGGAGTGAAGAAACAGACTGAGGGGAATGAAATACAAGCTGAATTTCTAGCAGAAATAATCCCCATTCCCTTCCATTACCTGTGTAGCTCATGTAGTTGTTGAATGGTGTTCTGGAGAAGTGGGTGTGGCCACAGGAGTCATTGGTAGGGTCTGGATCTCGGCAGAGTTTACTTTTGAGGGTAGGTGCTGTGTCGGCACAGAGGTCTCCAGTCTCCATGGAAGGTGCAGTCTCTCTGCAGGGATCATCACAAGATTCCCTTTCACTCACACCCTTAAAGACATGGTAGAGTCCCAGAATATGTCCTACTTCATGGATCATGGTGTTGGTATGGCCAGGCATGCCATAATAGGCTGGATTGAGGACCACGCCACCTGGAATTGCAAGTACATTCAGTGTCATTAAGAAAGAGACGTGGGGAAGCAACTACCTCCAATCTCTAATGGTTGAGTCCAGCTAATACTCATTTCTCAGTTTGCTGAGTGATCACAAACCAGGTGTTCGATGCAAGACTGACTTTTGTGAAGTCAGAAGGCACTCAGTGCTTTGCAGGAGTTGATCAGCACCTCACTGGGTCAGGTCCTTTGATATTCCACACCTGCGTCGTCAGATCATTTCAGCTTTAGTGTCTATTCTGAGATAAAATTCTAGTTTACAGCCTTATGTATCCTCTAAATGTATTTCTGACCTGGTGCACTCAACTGACATGCAATGCTCATGCCATGAGAGTCTTGACTTCTCCCCGGACACTAAGGGCTACATTCAAAGCCAGGTGCAGATCCAAAGAAGATAGTGGAGAGGGGCCTACTTACACCAGGATTGAATCTGACCCTGAATACATTGGGATTTTCAAGCAGATGAGCCCCAATGACATCCTATGGGATCTGTGCTCCTAACTCTCTGGCATGCTTTTGAAGTCCAGCCCTTTTTGTTCGATGGAGTTTTAGCGCTGGTAAAAGTGGCTAGACTGATACACTGGAGCCTGTTGGTCATAACACAAGCTTCCCTGGTTTTCCTCACCAACAGGCCCCACAGAGATGGTGAGAGGGTAGGTTATCTCCACACCCAGGTGATCCCTGGTCTTTCTGCTGAGACTGCCAACAAAGTTGGAAATTAGATGGGGACCTGGGGGGCAGTACAGACACCTGTTGATTAAATGCAGAACTGAGACCCACCAACTCGCTCCTCATCGCTTCCTGAGCCCACAGTGGGGACACCCAAGTCACTAACTGAGATGAATGGGTCCAGAGTCAAGCCTACTAAGCCATTCCCCACTTTGAAGAATGTGTTTTCTTCTTTCTTAAAAATGCTATGTGGGTTGATGCTTACACAAATCACGGGGCTAACAGCACTGATCTGTCTGCCTGCGTCGTGCTTGGCTCTGAACATGAGTGTTCCCCCGGCACTGTCCCAACACACAGCAACCTTTACCCACTGCGCCCTCTCTCTTCTTACAGGCCTGTCTGAGCGTCTGTCCATACTGAGGTCACGGGGGGTGATTGCAGCACGCGTAGATAGACCACAGACAGCTTTACTCAAGCTAGCTTGGGTATCAAAAGCTGAGAAGCCGTGGTAGCACGACCATCGGCCCCAGGACCACTGGGCAATTATTCACGTGGGTAGCCCACGCTCCACCCCATGGCTGCAGTGCAGACATACGCCAGGACAAGTTTGATCTTCATGCTCGATGGATCAATTGGCTACTCCACTGAACAACCTCATGGTGTCGCAACGCTGGTGTGTGAGCTGCGGTACCAGGGTTGCTAGCGTTTGCCTCAAGCCTGGGAAGTAGAGGCATTCCTTCTGAGGCAGGGCTTGATTCTGATTTCAGTGTCACTGGATTTACACCCAGGAGACTCTGACTATTTCAGTGGAGCTGTGCCAGATGTCTACTAGGGTGTGACTGGAATCAGATACACAGGGCTAAATTCTGCCTTATTTACACCCTAAACAATCCTTGGAGTCATAGCTTTTAAATCTAGAATGGACCACCAGATGATCTAGTCTGACCTCCTGTATCTCACAGGCCACCAACACCACCCAGCCGCTCCCATACCAAGCCCAGCAACTGGAATCACACCAAAGTAGTACAGCCCTCAGAAGACCCCAGGCAAATCACAGGAGGGACTGAGGAGCACAAATTCCCTTCCAACAGCAGGGAACTGACAGAGATATCCCCAAATGACACTCCTGATCCCAACAGGGTTGCGAGAGGCTGGGTTAGCAAGGGCAGGATTTGGTGTAGAGGGCCGGAATTTGCTCTCTGTGACACCAGCCAGAATCCAGAATGACCCCACTGGGGTGGCTCTAAATTGACACAAGTGCTATAGAGAGCAGGTTGCAGACCCACGAGGGAATTCATAAAATAATAATAATCAACAACAAAACGACAGCACCCATGTAGCTCTTTACACATTCAGATATGGCACTGTTCTGTAGCTTCAACGCTGCTGTCGGTTGTTTTTCCTGCTCTTCCCCCAAGGTATCCACTGGCGTGTAAACTACACGTCTTGCGTGCCAGCAACCAGATTCACAGTTACTCCACAGCTCCTTTGTGTTGGTGCAAAGGGGCCACAAAGTAACTACATGGGCCTGGGTGAATGTTCCCAAAGCAGAAAACACCCCCTCACATCCCACCGCCTCTGCACGCCTCCTCCCCTGCCAGAGCCATGCCGGGGGGGGGGAGGGGCGGCAAGGGGGTGGGCACGATGCACTTCTTGTGGGCTCTGCAGGTAGCTAATAAAAGTGAGCTAGAGAGAGACAGCGACTGAGATTTGAGGGTTCTCTCTCTGTGCCCACCTGCATCCATCATGTTCTTTGCACTACTGGTAATAACAGGATGTCACTGAAAGCAGAGACTCCCTGCTACATACACCTTAGCAATGCCTAGCTGCCACAAGCCCCCTAAACACGGAGGGTACGTCTCTCCTGCAATCACAGGGAGCGACTGGAGCTCCAGCTGACATACCTGAGCCAGCTTTAACCCAGATAGCTGGGGTCTCGAGGCAGTGAAGCTGTGGCTCTGCACATTAGCACAGGCTGTACAAACCCGCCTGAAAACGTAGGGAATTACTCCCCGGGAAGCCTGCGCTGCCAGGACCCAAAGCTAGCTTGTGTATACCTACTTGGACCACACTCACCCCCCAGGACTACGGCAAAGACATACCTTAAGACAGCTGGTTTGCAAGTCAGAGCAGCCCTCAGGGCTGCCTTAACCAGTGTCAGGGGCCACAACCGCCTCCAGCTGTTTCACAGTTGAGGGGCACGGCCCTCGGTGCTCAATGGCTGCGCTGGGCTCTGCACTGACCCAGGGATGAATCGGGGGCCCAGTTTGGTGCAAGTTACGTTGTTTGACCCCTTCCTCCCATTTTCTGAACAAACTGCATCCGACATGCAGCTCACACCACTCTGCATGTCCCAGAGGTGTCCCCGGACGCTGCACCCCAAGGCTGAATTTGGCCCAAAGAAGAGACCTTCTTTCACATGCCAGGGGCAGGTAAGAGAGGGAGGTTGGTCAATGGAGACACCAACAAACCAATGCAAAGCATCTTCGCGTTTCAATCCAAACAAAATGCAAGAGAAACAAGCCTCCAGCCAGCCAAACCCAAGTCTGAGTGAGGCATGAGATTCCCTGCCCAAGAGCTGGACGGGCAGAAAGAAAGCAATGCTCAGAAAGAAATGAATGGGATGAGAAAACCCTGCACTGATCCCGCGGAGCTGACCTCAAGGAATGGGAAACCGATCCATTCGGGTCTGAATGCGCAGGGCACCAGAGGCCCTGAAATTTAATATCCCCCTCTTTGAGCTGCTGAAATTTGAAACCTTTCCACCGGAGAGGAATAAAGAATTGTTCTAATAAGGAGAGAGAGTTGCTGCAGAGCATTGGCCAAGACCCTATACCTGATCTCCCCACCACCGCCCAAAGGAAAGCCAGTTTTCATTAAAACTGCCATTGGTGTCTCCTGCTTCTCCCATCCCTCCCCTCCGTCTTATGCAGTCCTGTGGCACCGATTTCACTGGGCTTTAAATGAAATTCTCACCTCAGGCCTACAGGCTGGAGGTGCCGAGCGAATGCGCTCACAAGAGCCCTTGACATCAGCTGAGCGAGCTGACCCTGATCTCCCAAAGGCTTGTGACTTCACATGGTCCCAGCAAGCCAGAGACCTCACATAGAAGCCTAAAAAGATAGAGGTGCTGAGTCACGGATGTCCCGGAGGCCTGTGCCTTGACGTAAGCCTAGGAGACTAGACGGGATGAGCCAGTGACATCCCAGAGGCCTGTGCTTTCATGTCAGGCTAGCAAGCTAGAGGTGCTGTTCCCATGCTTTCCCTGAGGCCTGTGCCTTGACATAAGCCCAGCAAGCTAGAGATGGGGAACCAGAGACCTCCCACACTCCTGGACCGCACAATTACCCCAGCAAGCTGAAGAAGCCGAGCCAGCGACCTCATGGCAGCCTGGCCTGGGAGACCAGACCTGCAAGCTAGGGGTGCTGAGACAATCAACTTGCTCAGGTCTGAGCCTGGAGCTCTCTCAGCAAGCTAGATGGGTCCAGTCAATAACGGTAACAAAGGCTTTTGCATCGACATAATCCCTGGATGGACGAGTGATCTCCCAAAGGTCCTGTGCCCTGATATCAGACCAGCCAGTTACAAGGGCTGAGCCCGGAAGCTAACCGAGGCCTGTCTACTTGGGAGGCCCCTTTCTTCTACAGAAAGATCTGTCCTCCCTGAGTCCACCTCGCTCTCCAGGGGACAGAGAGGAAGAGGAGAGCCCCCCCCAGCTCTCCCTCAGCGTGAGGGAGAAAGAGAGGTTGGCCCCAGCCTCTCCCGGCCAGAATCGCGGAGAAACAAAACGGCACTGTCTTTGGGAGGGGCCGTAAAGAACAATCTCCACTGCCTGGAGACTGCAGAGGGGATTTCAGAGAAGAGTGTAACCCATCGAGTCGGGGCTTGCCACACATGCACACCCTGATTCCTGGGGAAAAGCACAAGGGGATCTCACCCCCCCACACACACACATTGCTGCCAGCATTCAAGGACTCCACTATTACGTAGCGCCCGACAGTTCGCACTTCCAGCAGCACAGTGCCTCCAACCACAGGCTGGGGCTTTGTGGCAGTACTGACTCAAAAGGGAAGACAGACCTGAATCACCAACACCCCTTTCGCAGCACCTGGGCTTCCCTCAGTGGCCTCCAGCCCAAGGACCATCTCCTGCTTCTCACCCTGGTCAGGGACAGATACTGTAGAGCTCTGGTTCCCAACCGCCATTGGTCTGTAAGCCGCACGATGGTCAAAGAAAGTCAAGCTGCTGCCTACCCAGTGAACAGTGCAAAGGACCATTGGACTGGGGTGCTGAGACGCATTTTGTGGGGCACATATCCAAAGAGTGGGAGAGCGGTTTGTGGGGGACGCTGAGCCAGGGATGCTAGAGTAGGGGCTGGAGATACCAAGGGAGGGTGGTAGAGCTGGGGTCAGGGGCTGGACTGGGGATGCTGTGGGAGGGTGGTACAGCTGGGCTGGGGGATGGGCTGGTGGGGTGGGGTCTGGGAGCGCCAGATGAGGGTGGTACAGCTGGGCTGAGGGTTGGGCTGGGGGCCAGGCAGTGCAAGGAGGACAAGGGCTGATGAGGCATCTCCTGGCCCTCTCCTTGTGCCCACTCCCTGCACAGGGTACAGCTCCCAGGCAGGAGCACAGCTGGCTCCACTGTACCTTGAGGTGCTACCCCCTGGGTCCTGGAGCTGAGCGCTCTGCATCTGGAGAGGAGGGGCTGCTCTCAGACTGGGTGGGGGTGAGAGAGGCCAGAGCAGAGACCCAGACAGCACCTACAGATGCAGCAGGAGGAGGGAGAGAGACAGCTGCTCCTTTGCTCTCCTTGGGACTTACAGACCCTGGGACTTTACTATTCTCAGCCAGCGCAAGGTCACCCATGTAATGCTCCCTCCTCGCCGTGTGCTGCTTTGGAGACAGGTGTCAAGGCTCCAGAACGGATCATAAGGCACTAATGTGCTCACGAAGGAAACTTTTCCAAACCCTAAGGAGTTACTGGCTGGCTTCCAGCCTGAGGCAGGAAGGCAGGGAAATGTGGAGAGCCTTACTAGCCACAGAGATGTCTGACCCTCTCTAGAATCATTCTGTGCTGAGTTCTTGGCCTCTACAGCTTGCGGCTGTGAGTTCCAATGGTTAATTATGCAAATATAAGAAGTACGTGTTTTCATTAGTTTGAATTTGGTTGCCTTCTGGATGGATTTCAGGTTGAAAGGATCTAACACTAACTTGAGAGAAAAAAAAAAAAAAAAAAAAGAAGAAATCACAGGGATGTTGTGATTATCCTAAAACCGGGATTATTTTAAACCCAGGAAATTCAGAGTTAAGTTTAAATTTATAGAAACATGTTAAGCTAAGAAATGTACCATTAAGGAACTTAAACCAGCTTACTCTGCCCTGTAGGGATGTCATGGACTCAAAGGAGGTAACTGGAGGTTCTTCAAGATGTGTGGTCCGTACTGTATTCTGCTGTCGGTTACGCACGTGCGCCATGTGCCCAGAGTCGGAGAACTTTTAAAGCAGTGTCTGTTGGTCTGTGCTTGAGCTCTGGCTTGCCTCGTGCTTCTGACCTCTTCAGATCCTTCTCCACTGTGAATCAGAAAGATCGGAAGCAGAAGTGAAGGAAGGCAGGTAATGGAATACAGATGGGGACCATACTTCTTGAAGAACCTCCAGTTACAGGTAAGTAATCTCCTCCCCTTCTTTGAGTGCCAGTCCCTATTGTATTCCAGTGTGGGTGGCTGACAAGCAGTACCTAAGTAAGAGGAGGGTGCGAGGGTGAGGACCATAGGGTTGAACAGAGATCCACCGGCCCAAAGGAGTCCTCAGCTACTGAGTCCTGCATCAGGGCATAATGTTTTGAACACGTGTGGATGGAACTCCACATGGCTGCTTGACAGATGTCTAGGAGGGGTGCATCCTGAAAGGACAACACGGTTGTTGCTTGTGCTCATACCCCTATAGGGGAAAGTAGGTTCGAGAGCTCATAACAGAGTAGAATGCAGCTGGGTACCATTTTAGAAATTCTTGGGTGGAGACGGCGTGCCCACTGACTCTCTCTGCTATCGCAATAAACTGTCTCAGGGACGTCCTGACTGTCTTGTCTCTGCAGGTAAAAGGCCAACGTAGACTCCACTCCCTCAAGGCACATTCTTCTATGTTCTTCTGCAGATGTGTACAGTCCCAGGAAGAATACAGGTAATGAAACGGATTGATTAAAGTGAAATTCAGAAACTGCTGTAGGGATAAATGTGGGATGTAAGTGTAAGGAAACTTTATCTTTATGGAACACAGTGAATGGAGGGCATACCACCCTTGCTCCGAGTTCATCGACCCTTCTAGCTGAAGTTATAGTTACAAGGAAAGTGACCTGCATGGAGAGAAGGGACATGGAGCAAGTAGCTAAAGGCTTAAAGGGGAGCCTTGTTAGTGCTGAGAGAACAAGATTTGGGTCCGTTGGGGTGTGATCTTTCGAGGAGTTGGGGAGGTTCTTATGAGGACTTTCCAGAATTGGTTGGTTAGAGGGTGTGTGAAAATGGAGTCACACTCAGGAAGAGGATGGAATGCGGTGATCACCACTAGGTGGACTTGCAGGTAGCTGAGGGAGAGACCCAATGTCTTTAAAGATAGGATTGTCAGATGAGGGCAATGTCCACAGCTTCTCACACAATGCCTCTTAGCTGGGTCCAAGTGGAGAAGTGTTTCCATTTAGCTAGGTAACATTTTCTAGTGGAGTCCTCCCAGCTTACCCCTTTTCCAGAATATTAGTAAATATACGAAACATCACCAGAACTTTTGGCAATACCCATACCATCAGTCTGCCCCGTTAAAATGTGACCATTTATCCCTACTCTGTTCTCCTATCTCTTAACCAGCTTCTGATCCATGACAATACTTTGTCTCTCATTTCATGTTTACTTAGTTTCTTTAATAGCCTCGTGTGAGGGACTGTGACCCAGATTCTCAAGGTATTTAGGTGCCTAACTCCCATTAAAGGTGCCTAATGCCCATTGCTTTTGAGGAGCTGGACCTTTGTCAAAGGCTTTGTTTTTAAAAGTCCAAATGAACTACCTGCTTGTTCCCAGGCCTCTGCTGGAACTGAGACAGATACGTATGCTACAATGTATGAATGCAAAGCTGTTACCCTCTCTCGCAAACGCAGCACACAGAAAAGGAGAAACGGTCTTGAATCAAAGCCTTCAACCTATACCTGAGTTTTAGCAAAGTTCAGATGCAGATTCAAACTTCACAGCTCTGGCTCTAATGCCAGGCTAACCCCCACTCTACCCCACGCCAGGAACTTTAGTTGAAGATCTTGACTCGAACATTGCAGCTGGTGCCCAGCTCTGCTTAAGATTTCAGGCTGGACGAACCCAGAGGTAAAATCAAGACTACCCTGCCACCTTCCCACACATCTCTTAGTGAACAAAGCAACAGAGATGTGCACTGGGAAGGAGCTGGGAAAGGCCTGGGATGAAGGGAGGGGGATAGGGGACACACATGGATAGTCAGAGGGTGTTGAAGACAAGGAGCATGACTGAGGAGCTGGTTGTAGGAAGATTAGTGACAGTCACAAATGGCTGAGCCTTGAAAATGATTTTTGGAAGCTGACAGAATGGATTTCACAGAGATTTGCCTTCCTCAACAGGCGACTGGAGCACTTTGCAGCTGAAAACCAGCACCAAAATCCCCTGCACTTGGTGCATTCAGCACATTGAGGAAAGGAAACTGGTAAAAATAACTTTCAAACAGAGCTCTGATGGCCGTGTAAAACTTTAAAGTTTGAACATCCCACACTATAAAAGCAGAAGGTCAAGGTCTGGTGTGCAGGTGCCGGGAGCAATTACTTCCAGTTACTTAAGTGTTGCTCAGTAAGATGTTTTGACTGCACAGTGTAAAGGGCTCTGCCAGCAATGTCTGAGAGTGGAAAAAGGGAGGGGAGGTAGGAAAAAGAGAGGGAAATAGAAAAAAAAAAAAAAAAAAAAAAAAAGACATACATAAGAGCAGGAAGCATGAACCACATGTAAGTACCTTTGGAGGAGCACCTCCTGCTAACCCCTCTGTATTGGGGCTGACTTTAAGGGCCTTTTCCCAAGCTGACTCAAGTCCGTGGGAATCTTTCCATGGACTTCACTGGGTGTTGGATCAGGCTCTAAAAAAAGTGACTAGACCTGACATTTGTACTGACTGTTATCTGCAGAAGCCGTCGGCGCTAACACCTGCTGCTGATGGCCTGCTCTGGAACCATTCAAATCTCTACTTTAGTTCTTTTGCAATTAAAAAAATGAAGCCTGCAAATTCTACAAACAGCTAATCTTTGCAACCCAGCGTTGCTATTACTGCAGCCCCTGCTGCCCCTCTGTGTGCGCTGCCCCAGTGGGTGAGTTCTGTCTTGCTGTAGGACTAGACAGAAACCATGCTGGGGTGGAGGAGAGAACAGGCACACACACACATCCCGGAAACTGCACAGCCCATGCAGGGCAGCCCTACCGACCTCCCCATGCTGGCCGGAATTGTAGCCCTTCTGCTCACAGAAAGAGAAAAAGGAATTTTTCTGCACCTCTCTGCAAAGCTTCTCATTGGGCTCACAGTAATAAGTTTGGACGGATCCATATTTTATACTAAGCCCATCACTTACCTTCTTACTCTCAAGCTCCCTGGAACATCCGCACCGCCTCTTTTGGTACGGCCAGTCAGCGACCTTCACCCAGGCCTGACGCCCTCATTAAGAATCCCTTGCCTCTTTCCAGATGAACCCCCAATCACTGCTCCCCTGCAGAGGAGCATCTGTCCAAAGGAAGTGAGCTTCCCAAGATCCATCCCCACCCCAAGGGGCTGGCTGTCTCAAGTATAGCAGCCCCCCGGCTGGGAAGAACACAGGACTTCTAGCTCCTACGCATAGGCCTCTGCTGTATACTCTGAAGGGCTCAGGGGGGATCCAGAGCCTGCTCAAGTCAATCGGAGTCGTGCCCTTGACATCAGTGGGCTTTGGATCAAACCCCTGGCCCCACTTGCCTTCTGGTGCCCTTTGAGGGCAGCAGCAGGCAGCTGCCCCTGTGAACCAGCCACAGAGGGAGACGCTGACACATGGGAGTCATGTGGGGGGACTGGCTTACCTAGGTGGCTGAGGGCCTCTTTATCCCATGGCCAGGTGGCGGCACCGGCCAGCTCCTCCCGCACCGAGCTGGCGAAGTAGACGTTGAGGAAGTGTGTGCTATTCAGTTGCAGCGCCTCCTTCAGCTCCTTCACACTCATGTACGCCCTGCAGGGACAGGGAACGGGAAACAGTCAGCAAATATCTCAATGCAGCAGGAAGGAGTAGGATTGTACCAGACCGGTGTAGGACAGACAGAGCCCTGGGAACAACCAGAGCAGAAGCAGACCTGGAGGATCCATCCTGTGAGTCCCAGTGCCTTCTAGGAAAGTCTGCGAAGGCGTGGCCAGTTTTAGGGAGACGTCCAACCAGATGGCTAATTCTCTGTCTTAATGCTGAGCTGTATCACAGTAGTGAAGACGCAATTAAACAAATATAAATAATTCTCACACATTATACTCACTTCCTACTAAGACTGAATTCTGCTCTTACAGAAGGTACCTGTCCTGGGGAAGCAGGAATCTGGGGGATGTCCAAGGAAGAGTGAAAAGGGGGAAGGAGAGAAAAATGAGGACAGGAGAGAGGAAAAGGGAGGAGAGATGAATAGGTGACTCCAGGGGAGAGAGGAAAGGAAGAGACTACCCCCACTGGGGGGGAGGGAGAGAAGGGGACTTGCTCTAGGAAAGAGAGAAGGGGGAACTCAAGGGAGAGAAAGGGAGTTAGACAGAAGGGAGAAAGTATTAAAGCTCTCACTGCTCCTGCATGCATGAGCCCTCTTAGCCACTGCAATATTGTATAGCTAGACCCCACAGATAATAGGGACACCATTTCTGTGTCCACCCAAAGCGTACAGGGTCTTAGCCACAATCCACTGCAGTCAGTGGAAAGACTCTCATTCACTACAAAGGTCTTTGGATCAAGCCCTGAGGGACCTGGAGCAACAGATTCCTGGGGGAAAACACACCATCACGGGAACGTATCGTTTTAAAGAATAAAGATACGGCACAACGCTGATAAATCATTAATGGTGAAAAAGGCCTCATTTATCACATGCTATCATGATCTTTCCGAAGCAACTGGCAGCTTGTAAGTTACATGGTAGGGAAGATATTGTGAGGGGAATGCAACCACTTCTCCATACTGGGGATTAGATACCAGTGGGGCTTTTTTTCCCCAGGACCATTCATGCAGGCAAACAAAAAATGTAACTGTACTTTATTTACCAGCTTTCAAGAAGCTGTATCCTATATTGCATTGCAGCATTCAGTGATGGCAGAGGGACCAAAAAACTAAGCACGGGCCAGGGTGAAAAGATATTTTCCTCTCTCATATCTGAAATGGGAAGAAGAATCAATAAGACTGTAAGCCAGTTGCACCATCCAGCTGCGGCGTCGCGACCCTTCCTTGGACCCAGGCTCCGAGGAAGGCCACAGCGTCTCCCTTTAGGGGGATTAAGCAGTGCCTGTTCGCAAGTCTTTAGCCCTGGCCACCAGCGGGGCGGGCTGACAAGCAGTCTGGTGCCCCTGGCCCTCAGGCAGGCAGGGGCAGGTAAGCAGTTTGCAGTCCCTGGCTCACAAGCTGGGCAGGGCTGGTTGGGTAGTCAGCAGCCCCCGGTCTTCCCACAGGGAAGACGGGGCCAGTAGAGCTCGGAATTCTTTGTCTCCCAAACGCAGAGGGTAGCACTCCCTCTCGGGGTCATTAGAGAAGGGGGGAGGGGAATGCAGGCCCACCTGTCTCCACTGTGTCCCAGCCCAGGGCCCTAACAGTGGCAAAGCCGTTTGCCACAGAATCAGCAGGGCTCCAGCCGCAACACGCTGATGGGGTTTAGCCCCTGACTCAGCCACTGGCTAGCCGGCTGTCCCTGTGCCACTTCCTCCCTCCAGGCCCCAGGTACCTATATGCCTCAGTTTCCCTCTGGATCACTGGGGTACACTGCGAGTGGCAGGCCCACAAGTCCCTCCCCGTCGACCAGCGGCAGGTCCGGGAACTCCTCTGCATCATCAGCGGAGGGCAGCTCCTCCAGGTCCCAGGGGTTCCTCTGGTCCACAGGGTTCCCTCAGTTCCTCCAGGTCACGGCTCGCCTCACGGGGTATTTCCCACCCACGAGTCTCGGGTGGTTCATCCCAGCTACCAGGGCCTGGTCCAATCACTAGGGCCCGGCAATCCAGGCAGGTTTTGGAGGCTCCGCTTGGTAGGGCAGTTGCTCCAAACAGCTGCTCGGTCGGGGTCAGGCCTATAGCAGTTCCAAGGGGGAGAACTGAGTGGAGGCCTGGGGGACTTCCCAGATGGATCAGTTGATCAGATCCTCCAGGGGGAACTTCGGGAGCATATGCTTCAGCGTCCGATTAAATCGCTCCACTAACCCATCGGTCTGGGGGTGATATATCAAGGTCCGGAGCTTCCGGTACCCGAGAATGTTGCATACCTCCCGAAACAGTCGGGCGGTAAAATTAGTCCCCTGGTCCATCAGGAGCTCCCGCGGTAGTCCCACCCTCACAAACACCTTGACCAAATCCTCCAGCCACCGTCCAGGCGGTAGCATTCTTTAGAGGAATGGCCTCTGGGAAGCGGGTGGTGTAGTCCATCAGGACCAGGAGGTACCGGTATCCTGCCACGCTCCGTTCCAGGGGCCCAACCAGGTCTATAGCCACCCGTTCGAATGGTGTCCCAATCAGGGGGAGAGGCACGAGGGGGGCCCGCAGAACTCCTGTTGGGGCCGCAAGCTGGCATTCTGGGCAGGAGGCACAGTAGTCCCGGACCTTCCGGTGCACACCAGGCCAATAAAAACGGGTTAGTATCCAGGCTAGGGTCTTATTGAGACTCAGGTGGCCTGCGGCCAGGATGTCGTGAGCCAGTCGCATCATGACCTTCCGTGGGTCCACAGCACTATGAACTGGGCACAGGAGGTCTGAGTCTGGGCATCCCGCTCCAAGCGATAGAGCTGGTCTTGTCGTAATTCAAATTGTGGCCACTGGGCCACCCGTGGGGATCGGTCACCACCCAGTCTATGGCGGCCAGTTGATTGTAGGTACGGCTGAGGGTGGGGTCTTCCTGCTGGTTGCGGCAAAAGTCAGCTCCTGGTTCTCTCAAGTGGGGTGGATCCCTTCACGCCGGAGGGGGCTCTCCTTCCTGGGTCGCCGTCTCTCGGGTCGGTTCCGCGGCGGGATCCATCTGTTCGTCTCCAGGGGGCAACTCCTGGGGGGTCTGGTACTTCCGCCTCCGGAGGCCCCTCATCGGGCGTCTTAGCTGCCTGCCTGTTGGAGGACCCCTGTGAAGCCTGGCCAGTTCCAACCTAGGATCACGGGGTACGGGAGGCGAGGTGCCAGCCCTACTGGTAGCACCCGGGTGGCTTGTCCGATGGTCCAGGGGATCGACAGGGTGGGATAAAATTTCAGATCCCCATGGATGCAATGGAGGCTGAACTGTCTGAGGACCTGCCTGTCCTCAGGGACCAGCCCCTGCAGAATGAGGGTCTGGCCACATCCGGAATCTACCAGGGCCTCCAAATGCCGTCCAACTATGCTGACTGTGATCATCGCTTTGGAGGCTCCGGCGGGACCAGATAGTCCATACAGGCTGGTGTGTCACGGTCCCCCCAGGGCTCGTCTGCCCAGGTGCGGGCACCGTGGGCATGGCGGGCCTCTCTGCCACCAAAAAAAGTCCTCCATTAGGCATACCACTCCAGCCAGGGTGATGGGGTAATGCCTCATTACCCAGGTCCTCCCTTAGGCAGGCAGGATGCATAAAAACTGTTCCAGCATGACTTGCTCTGCCACCACAGGTGTGGCATGCTCCTCTGGCTGGAGCCAGTGCCAGCCGGCGTCCCGAAGCTCTTGGGCCACAGCCCGAGGACGGGTCCCAGGGGGATATGTTTTCTCCCGGAACCAGCGCCGGAATGCTTCAGGGTTTATATCCAGGGCATCCAGTATTGTGGCCTTCATGGTCTGGTAGTCCTGTGCTTCATCATTGGCCAGGGTCTGGTAGGCCACCTGGGGAGCCCCCGTCAGATATGGGGCCAAGAGGACGGCCCATTGGTCCGGGGCCCAACCCATGGTGGTAGCCACACACTCAAATGTTGTCAGGAACGCCTCCGGATCATCATCAGGCCCCAACTTTGTGAGGCGTAGCTGTGGCCAGGCCGCCAGCAGTGGCCGGCCCTGGAGTTCCTCCGGGCCCGCTAGTCTAGATAGCAGGGCACCCAGCTGCTGAACATACTGTCTTTGCAGTTCCTGCTGCTGGGCCCCCAGGTCCCAGATTAATTGCTATTGCTGGGTGCCCAATGTCTGTAGCAACTGTTGCTGCTGCTGCAGCTGGGCCACTTGCTGCTGATGGTGGTCAGCCCACCATTTCATAAATTTATCCAAGTCCATCGTTGGACCAGTCACAGGCGTCCGAACTCCAATGGATCGTCAGCGCAGGCAGTCTCCCTTTCGTTAGGGGGCGGCTGCCTGCATTCTCCACCACATGTAACCTGGTGGCACTGTCTGGCCAGGGTGTTGTGACCCTTCTTCAGGCCCAGGCTCCGAGGAAGGACACAGCGTCTCCCCTTAAGAGGAATAAGCAGTGCCCGTTCACAAGTCTTTAGCCCCGGCCCCCAGCGGTCAAGGCAGCCCTCAGGCAGGGCAGGGCAGGTAAGCAGTCTATAGCCCCTGGCCTGCAAGCTGGGCAGGGCTGGATGGGTCTGTAAAATAGTCTATAGCGGGGCCTGTAAAATAGTCTGGGGCCCCTGGCCTTGCAGGCAGGCGGGGCCAGTAGAGCTCGGGATCCTCTGTCTCCCAAACGCAGAGGGTAGCACTCCCTCCCGGGATCATTAGGGAAGTAGAGAGGGGGACGCAGGCCCACCTGTCTCCACTGCATCCCAGCCCAGGGCCCTAGCAGTGGCAAAGCCGTTTGCCACGGAATCGGCAGGGCTCCAGCCGCAACATGCTGATGGGGTTTAGCCTCTGACTCAGCCGTCAGCTAGCCGGCTGTCCCTGTGCCACTTCCTCCCCCCAGACCCTGGGTACCTGCAGGCCTCAGTTTCCCTCCAGGTTGCTGGGGTACACTGAGAGCAGCAGGCCCACCAGTCCTTCCCCGTCAACCAGCAGCAGGTCCAGGAACTCCTCTGCGTCGTCAGCGGAGGGCAGCTCCTCCAGGTCCCAAGGGTTCCTCCGGTCCACAGGGTTCCCTCAGCTCCCGGGGTCCCCTGGTGTCAGGCAGCTCCTCCAGGTCAGGGCCAGCCTCAGGGGGTATTTCCCACCCAGGAGTCTCGGGTGGTTCATCCCAGCTACCAGGGCCCAGTGGCTCGGTCCAATCACCAGGGCCTGGCAATCCAGGCAGGTTTTGAAGGCTCCGCTCAGTGGGGCAGTTGCTCCAAACAGCTGCTCAGTCAGGGTCAGGCCTAGGCCACAGCCTCTAGGAAGACAGGTCTGTCTCTGGCAGCAGCTTCCTCCCTACTGAGCTCCTATTTACAACCTAGGGAGGTTGGCGGGCGCCAGCCCGCCCACCGTTCAAGGCCCCTCCCCCAGCTTAAGGGGAGGAGCCACTGGACCTAGGAGGTAACTAATTCCGGGGGACAACAAATGCAAAAACAGGAAAGGGAGTGAGGGTCAAAGGTATAAAAGAAGGGAACCGGAAGGGGACACCGAGCAGAGAACCCCGGACAGCGCCCACCGCTCCTGGAAGGTATCCATGGAGCCGGCGGACGCCGCCCAGGAGAACTCTGCCCGGAGACGTGAACGGAGAAGGGAACGGAAATAGGCCCCACAGTCGCAGGGCGCCTCCCCCGCCAACCTCCCCTCCCTGGTATTGTAGATGGTAACTTTGGCCAGGGCCAGGAGGAGGTTGACGAGGAGGTCCCGCGACTTCGTGGGGCCACGGACGGGGTGTGCATAGATAAACAAGTGTGGGGAAAAGTGCAGCCAGAACCTCAGCAGGAGGATCTGGAGGAGCCGGAAGAGGGGCTGCAGCCTGGCGCACTTGAGCTGCTAGGCCGGCCTTTTATACTTCCCCTTCCTGCCCTGGCTCTGCCCCTCTGTTGCCGGGCAGTTTGGCCTGTAGGGCCCTGTTCTGCCCAGCAGGGGCATCGTGACCCTTCCTCGGGCCCAGGCTCTGAGGAAGGCCACAGCACCTTTCTACACAGACCAAAAGACGTGCAAATATGCTGCTTGGGATGCCAGGAGCTCCAGCAAAGCTCACGCACCCACAGGGCATGATGGAGCGAGAGAGAGGCGGCTTGTTGCTAGCAGAATAGGCTTCTTGCTAGCAGGAGCAGAGAGGGATCAGAAGAGAGAAACAAGGTCCCAGATTCACAAGGCACAATAAAACCAAAGAAGACATTTTGAATTGGATTCTGAAATGGCCATAATTTTCCAAAACAACCAGCAATATCAGGCACCTCCATTTTTGGGTGCCTGAACTGAGACACCTTCGAGGTGCCTGGTTTTCAGAAAGCGCTGAGCATATTTCCCCTGAGAATCAAGTCTCAGGTGCCCCAAAACCAGAGCGCCACCCTCAAATCACTAGTCGCTTGGGAAATGCTGGCTGGAGCCAGTGGTGGTGCTTGAGGGTGGGAATGAGAGGACACCATTTCTTACCAAGTTCCCCCGAGCTCCCATCACAATAAGCATTCCCAGAGAATGTCTCCCTTGCCCCGGAAGTCACAGACAGCAGGCCTTCTCCACCCCACTGCAGCAAAGTTAGGACAATTCGACCCCTTGGCGGTGCCTCACCAGACCGTCCCCATTCCATGCGATGCTGACACCGTCTCTTCCACCCCACCAGAGCAGGAGCAATCATAGAGCTTAAGGCAGGAAGGAACCCCCAGATCATCCAATCTGACCTCCTATGTAACGCAGCCATCAACAGCACCCAGCACCCTCACACTAAACCCAACCACACCAATCAGACCAAGTATTAAAATGCTCAGGAGACTACACTATTATGTGCCACAGACAGAGAACAGAAGGGACCAAGATGCACCAACACCTGAGGCCCTGCAATGTCAGAGGATTGATACAGTGAGATGTACCCAGATGCTCCTGACAAATGACCCGTACCCCAGGCTCCAGAGGAAGCTGAAACCCTCCCAAGATCATTGCCAATCTGGCCTGGGGGAAAATCCCTTCCTGGCCCCACATACGGGGTTTAGTTAAACCCTGAGCATGTGAGCAAGAACCAGCCAGCCAAGCTCCTGACAGACAGAGAGAGTGCTCGCTGCTACCTCAAAGCACTGGCAGACCCTGTCCAGCATCTCATCTCTAGTGCCTCTAGTTCCTGATGCTTCAGAGGAAAGAGACAAAAACAAACCCTCCCACCAAAAAACACAAAGAATACATTAAGGGAAACAATCCTTTCCTGGCCCCATAAATAAACCTGGAAGACATTTCTGTGGCATGACTCAGAAGGAACAGAAGCAAAAACTTAACAGGAATGGAGGAGGAGAAAAGCTCCCTCATGCACACAGGCTGCTCGGGGGAAACGGGCTTTAAAAATAACATTGCTTCTTGACCTGTGATATCTTGGAAAAACAGCCCCAAGCCCTCCCGAGCTATGCAGATTCCAGGGGCTGATGTCAGCTGCGTTCAGAGGGATATTCCTGACGCCTCTCTTCTGGAGGCAAGATGTTTTTCTGGCCGTCGCCTGCTGTTCCCCAGACACAAGCAACATTTTTTTCTACCCTTAATTGTAAGTAACCCTAATTTCCTCCCTCAAGAGACTTGTGCAGTTCAGGGGTGTGTTGAGGGGGGTGGCGATTCTAACATAGCGATGGGTTAGAGAGAGAGGAACAGTCACTGATTTGTCCCACCGCGGGAGGGTAAGCACAGAGATCCTCCCGCCAATCTCCCCAAAGACACAAGAGAGACCAAAACAACTCCGGAATGGACAACTCTCTGATTTCCCTCAATCCCCCAATGAGCATGCAACTGGCGTCTCCGCCGGTCATTGGCTTAGCTGCCAATGTTATGCTATCCCTCTTCCTCGGCAGCTCCGTTATTTTCTCAGCCTCCCCCCACTCTGCCCCCACAAACTGGGTAAGCTGCAACCCTCCCCTCCTCCCCAAATAACCTCCCACCTCCTCCAAATGGGAGGATTCCAATTTGGACAACATGCATGGCCGGCAGCGTGGTGTGAGCAGACATCCAGGCACATGGAGTACGGAACAATGAGGAACAAAGCAAAGGCTGAAGGAGAAAAGGAAGTCATCAGGTTTTCCAAATGGACCAAAACAAGTGTTTCTTCATTCAAACCTACAGGCTACTGGAGAGCAGTAGCTGAGCTCTCCCCTGGGTTATCCCAGTGCCACCCTGCTGAAATCAACTGCGGTTGCCCTGGTAGAACTCAGAGGAGAATGTAGCCGTGGATGAGTCAGCAGGGTTAGAGAACCTACAGGACTGCAGTGGCATTGCAAAGGAAATGTTCTCCCACACTGCAGGTGCACGTCTCCTCATGCTGGTCCCTGCAGGGGTAGAGACACCACTCTCACTGTGCTGTGCCATGCATGCAGGTGCAATGCTCTTATCGTCTGCAGGGGTGGAAAGTCACTCTGCTTGCTCCATGCCATGCACTGGGGTGTTTGCCTCTCCGAGGGAGTGCACATCACAGCCTGGAGGGACAGGGCTGCTGCTGCTTTCATCAGCTTAGGCTTCTCCATTTCTGAAAGCAAGGGAAGGAGCGCTGTTTGTGTCACACCGGGAGGAGGGAAGGGGTGTAGCGCTGTACTGGTCTGTGCAGGTTCTACCAGCTGGAGGGTGCATCTGTGATGCAGGCCCTTGTCTGGGAGGGAGGAGGGAATAGGTAGGTTTAACTGATAACCATATGACAGGAAAATTCAGGACCCTGTTGATGTGTGGGCACAAAACAGCCTATTAGCAAGAGGCAACCGGTGGCACTTTGGACAGAGCCTGAGGCCAGCACGTATCCTGGGCCATAACACAAATCACGCTGAATTCTCTGGGTATTGCTAAGGATGCAGTGTGTAACTCCACAAAAATTCCACTGCAGTTCAGAAATAGGAGCCCCTTCCCTGGGGACAGGCCAGTGGGGATGTGGGGCCGGGGCTGGAAGCAAGATCTCCAAGTACCCTCCACGGACTGCTGGGAAATACTTGACAGCCAGCCAGTTCCAAGCTAAGTGCCCAGGCCGCTGAAGTCATCGGAGATGCTGGCGGTCCTTTTATGTCCCTCCCCACATTTTCACTCTGCAGGGAAAGTCCTCTCTCCCGCCCCTGCCCACGGGGGAGGCTCTCCATTCCCCAAACCCCTGCTGATGAAAGTGGTGGCTCCAGGAAGGGCTTGCCAGCAGCTGGCACTGGATGGCCAGGGGCACTCATGATTTAGGCAGGCGCAGGCGTTTTGACAGTGCATTCGCCGTAAGCCAAGGGAAATCGTGGCCGACAGCAGCCTGGTCTCTACGACACAGCGTCCAAAGGTGTAAGAGCACTGCAGTTCACATGGTGTGTAAGGTGTTCCTGCATGGCGCTGGGCCCTGATACGAGGCTGCCACCCATCCTTATCCTGCCGGTCATCTCACACAGCAGAGCATTCCGGAGATCCCTTGGTCACCAGGCGGGAGCAGCCAGAGGCACTGCAGTGTTGTGACTAAGGTGGGTTTGTATAGCTGAGGTTCTCCTTTGCTGGTCCAGGCGGGTCTCACATCCAACTCGGCTTGAAGCCTCCAAAAGAACAGCTCTGTCTCCAGAGCAGTGCTGGTCAACGTGCCACCCATGTATGGATGCGCTCATGGCAAGAGCACAACACCGTCACGCGCACAGCACTGCCGCTGAGCTGGGGAGAGTCAGGTCACATGGGGAGGATGAAGCATGCCTGAGAGGATCAGGGAAGCTTGAATGACAGTCAGGATCTAGAGAAGCACAAAGTTCCTGAACCAATGTCCATTGCCATCCATTGGAGCTGCCCACGCACTGGCTTTGGAGTAGGGCCCAACAGCTTACATGTTGGGGGGGGGGGGTGTGCGCACCCGGGATAAGAGCATGACACGCCCACGTGGACCTGGGCACACACCTCTCTCGGGAACACGCACTGCCAGCTGATGGATGGCCTAGAAAGCCACCGCCGCTGCCAGTGCGGAGTCAAAGATGTGATTTAATAGTCTAGAAGAGCTGTGGGAAGGCCTATGATTGGGGGGCACAACGGAGATGCACTGCAGCTCTGTGCGGGCTCCCCACAGCATGGGTAATTCCTGTGTATGTGAATGAGGGTTATTTGTACCTGGGGGAGGGATATCTGGCTTCTGAACTAGAACAGCCAGTGGGCACAGCAAGTCAGGGCTGAGATGCGCAGGGAAGTTGTTCATGGGAGCCATGACCACAAGAGCAAGGAGCGCTGAGAGTCAAGACAGAGGTGCACAGGGGAGCTGTGTGGCTATGCAGCACTGGAACGGCAGTGGGGATGCAGCTCAGGTGCACAGGCAGTGCGTGGGAGCCAGGATGGGAACAGTAGGTGAGCTGTGGGCGTGGATTGAGGCCTGGAAATCAGGACTGAGATGCACTGTGAGAGCAGCCTGTGTTGAGTTTGCAGAGCACCTGCCTGTTCTGTCCCCGCCTCTAGCAAGTGCTACCCATCTATCATTTTCACAAGTGCCAAGTTCCACCAGTTCCAACAAAGAGAAAAGAACCTCGACTTATTTCCCTTCGAAAAGGCAGAGCGATTTACCTTCACCATCAACTAGACTGAGCCACTGCCCTGAGCAGCACGGGTGGTTGAGTGGCTATCGGCAAGAAGGAGGTGCTGGCAGGACATTCTAACTGAAGGTGCCATGGTTTCAGAAATCTTTCCCCACTGCTGCTGGCCCCCAGATTCTTGTGGGACATGCTGAAAAAGCCCCGAATGGCTGGAGCGGATTGGTATAGCAAGAGAGGAACTGCCAGAATGGGTCAGAGCAGGGGCATACCTCATCCTACGTCCTGTCTCTGACTGTGCAAAGCACCAGCTGCTCTAAAGGAAGAGGCTATGGGATGATCTGCCCTCAGGGAAGGTTCCCTCCTGATCCCAATAGTTAGTGGATGGATTATGCCCAGAAGCAGCAGGGTTTGGATGTGACTGGATATTCTTATAACTATAAAGATACCTTGTAGGTTTACACATGGGTATTCACCTGATTCAGCTAGACGAGCAGATCATTAGGTGATATTGCTCTGGGCACAGGATGGGAGCCTGACAATGTGCTTTTAGGAAATGGAAATATAAGCAAGTGCAGTTGAAGCATTTCTATTTGCTGCGGGCCAGGGAGTTCAGCTATGGGGAAAGTAAGAGCTAAAAATCCAGATGCACCATTCGCACTGGGAGTGTCCAAGAGTGCATACAGCTGTCTGAGGGAGGAAGAGAACCAGCCGGCTGGATCTGATTATCATCATGCCTCTAGGGTAGTTTGCTCCAAACTGCACCCTTGTACCATGATAAGCAACCCTGTGTGTACACACATACCCACACAAACCACAGACAGATGCTCGGCTTGGAAGTCCCTCGCTGGCAACAAACTCATGTCATCTTCAAATAAAATCTTTGTTTTGCTTTCCACATTATATTTTCAGGCTTTGATGCTTCTCTCACATGATGCCAAACTGTCCGCATCCATCAGTTGCCGGCCCCCAAGTTTCTGGCTGTTACAGCAGGAGGGCGAATTCCCTCCACCCCTCTATGGAAAAGACAGGATGGTTTGCAAATCATATCTCAGGGTAGTCTAATCAGACTGGATGCTCTGCTAACCACCTTCCTTTGCCTCATTTTCCTCTTTCACCTGCCAGTGCTTTGAGCCTGCCGCTTAGCTTGCTGGCTTTGAATCTCACATGGATCAGATGTGGATCGGCTGTTTGGATCACTGAATAACACTGTTTTTATTATGTTTGCATCCGTTTCCACACTTCTCCATGCCCTCCAATAAACCCAAAGCTGGACAAGCTTCCAAGCAGTCTCCCCTCCTCACTTTTCTAGGCTCCTGAGTCACTGGACTGAATCTGGCTTGGGTCATTAAGTGACCAAACATTGTCATTTCCTGATGGCTGCTGGGTGACCTGGGGTTTCGGCACAGTTCCCAGCAGAGAGGGATCTAAACCATAGAAACCCCCCGCCCACCTAAATTCATTTGCAAAAGAGAAAACAAATTCCCCATGTTGTCCCATCGATTCCCAGCCCAAATATTGTGTGGCGTCACCGTATCACAGGGGGTGGGCATTGGGGCAGCTTTCTCCGATGGCCTCCCCTGGGACAGGGGAGCTGGCCGAGGAATGAGACATCACCCGGAACTCCAGACTCACATTTCCTAGAAAGCAAAGCTGAGAGATGGGACTTTGGGGCTAAGAGGGCAGTGATGGGAAAGAAAGCAGGTCAAGCACTCAGGCATAGCATGGAAAGCAGAGGCTGTCAACAAGGAACGAAAGGCTGCAGTGAGGCTGATTAAAGGAGGCATGCAAGGAGACAGACAAGTGAGATCAAGCCTCTGGCTCAATAGGATCACCCGACCTCTCCTCAGATGGGGCACAGCAGATGGTGGCTGACGCCGGCCGCCAGCCTGCATGTTGCAAGTTATTTCTCTTTGGCGGAGAGGGTGAGCTGCAGAGGCCTAATGAGAAGGGACAGCTGGATCGCAGAGCCCTCTTGCTGTCTGCCGGCTCCTCTGCGGAGACCGTGCATTGGGTGCAAATCATCTCTCCTGCTCTGCTATCTCCCCATTCCCAGTACCTCTCCTGTGTGCAATCCACAGGGCTGCCATGTCCTCTCTCTCTCCAACTGCATAGTTACATGCCCTCCCTTGTCCCATACCCACAAATCGCTTTCCGTGGGGGATTCGGGGCAACCCTAGTCCTTTCCCCATCACCAGCACAGCTTTGGTACCACGAGGCAATCCACAGTACTGCAGTATGCATATCCGATCCTCCCACCCCCGTCGGCAGGCATGCTCCTGTAGTGTATCACCATACCCCGTGGCGATTCACGAGCCACAGTGCAGTCTGCATTGCTTCCAGAGCCCCACACTCCAGTTACCAATTCATGGACTGTCCAGACTTGCATTAACAATGAAACCCCCTGAGGCAACACCAAGGCCGTAGCATCTCTGCTCTGTTTTTATTACCAATGCAACCCTTCCATACTCTGTGGCACTCCCAGCTTCTTTCACTGCTAATGCAACTGTTCTATCCTGAATCAATTGGCAGAGCTCTGGGTGCCCAGTGCAAACAGATTGCCACAGTGCAATCTGCAGGCCCCATTTCCACTGCTTTTCCTTTCCCCTGAAGCAATCCTCAGGGCTGTGCCACACCTGCCCTCTCCCTATTACCAATCACTATTCTTTGTAACACAGCCGCAGCCCCATTGTACTAAGCCTTGCACGAACACAGACAGTCCCTGCCCCAAAGAGCTTACAATGGAAGTAGACAAGAGAATCAAAGGAAGAACTAATACTCCTATTTTACAGATGGAAAACTGAGGCACAGAGCGATTAAGTGATTTTTTCAAGGTCATGCATGGCATCTGTGGCAGATCTGGGAATTGAACCCAGGTCTTCTGAGTCTCTTCCAGTGCTTCAATCACAAGATCCATCCATCAGCTACCAATGCATCATCCGTACTATATGCAGATTCACTTACTCTCCACCATTACCAGTTACCCCCCTTACTGCTACAATTTGTGCACATACTTGAGCGTTAACAATAATAAGAAAAAGAACAAGCAGTTATCCAAACACTTCCAAACATGCAAAAGAATTTCTGTTTGGGGTTTGGTTTCAGTTTGTGTTAGCTCTTAAACTGATTTACTCTAGAAACCTTCATTTTTACTCCCTGGGAGACCCTCTCCACTCCTCTGAGCCCTATAACATTCCTGGCTCATGCTGACTTGAGTGACAATTCTCACTTTGCTTAACCATAATGGGCCAACTACATTGCCCAGGGATGAATTTGACCAGGGAATCAGTGGTTTATTGCCCTAGGTCTTCTGGGATTATGCTGTTTGAGTCTTTGGTAGCCATGATCAATTGCAGAATCTCTAATTTCACGTAAATGGTATTTAATAGATTTAGGAAAACACAGCTTATTGACACAAAAGGATCTTTATGCGTCACCTGAGTCTTAATCGCCTGAGTCTAGCATCAAAATTTTTCAATGCCTCCTGGAACGAGTAGTAAAAATCCTGTTAAATGCAAGCCACATGGACAATAGAGAGTTTCCAACATTATGTATTTGGGCTTTATGTTATAACTTCACATGTCTGTGGATGGTATTGTAGCAGCACCAATGACCAAGTCTGGGTTTGGGCTAACAGCTGCCTCAGTTTCTCTTCACTCAGGTTGGCTCTCCTGATCTTCCAGCCTGGTTGGTGGCTGCGGTGATGTGATCCTCTGACTAAGTCATAAGAGGAAAGAGTCTGTTCCTTCCAGCGTATCAAAGTCCAAAATACACACCAGAGAGTCTTCAGTCCCAAACTCAAGCTGGGTCAACCCCTCCTTCCTGAGAATCTGCCTTCTCTCCTCTGCATCTTCCACCATTCTCGGTGTGAGCTTGCTGGAAGCTGAGCTCTGGAAAATGTGGCTCAAGTTGTGATTCTGAGCCCTTCTGATAATTCTGGTCCTAGTGGATTTAAACTCCTTTTACAGACTGCCAATCAACACCCTTGCACGGCAATACACCAACAGAAATCTTTATGAAGCTAGAGTGAAGCCTGCAACATGTATCGAAAATGTAAAGATGAAGGAACTATGAAGGACCATTGTAGTTTCTAAACAATAAACCCCACAGAGGTGAAAGCCTGGAAAGTCCATGTTAACCTTCCCTCCCAGAATGCCCTCCTAGCCCAACAAAGCCAACCTTGTGAAGTATAGCAGTGCAACCTTAACTCTCCTCTCAGATCCCCTCCATGGCAGAGAAATATGCTAGGTATCCTGCTACAACCTCAGCAACTGGGTCCCTAAATAACAACCCTAAACTGGCCTGCCACAGTTGGAGTTTGTTTGCCTTCAAAGCTGGTGACAAGGCTCATCTTTGCTTTGCCTGAGGGAAGGATGCGATGGAGCGTCTATGGTGGTCTCATTAACAGAGCTTTGTGCCTTTGTGTTCTGCTCCAGTTGTGCTGGGCCAGTGCTGTCTCTGAGTAACGACCACCGTCTCCTGATGATGCCTTGTCTTTGTAAGGGTTTGTGAAGGGCACCTAGCGAGTGGGACAGGTGCTGTGCCGTGGGGCTCCTAGAACTCTAAGGGTGTGTCTGCACTTCACTTAGACACCTGTGGCTGGCCCATGCCAGCTGACTCAGGTTCACAGGGCGCGGGCTAAGGGGCTGCTTTATTGCAGTGTATATGGTCAGGCTTGGGTTGGACCCTGGGCCCTACGAGGTGGGAGGGGCCCAGAGCTCAGGTTGCAGCCTGAGCCCGACCGTCTACTCTGCAATTTAGCTCAACTCCCGCGAGCCTGAGTCATCTGGCACGGGACAACCCGGGTGTCTTGCTGCAGTATAGACAGACCCTAAATAATAAATACACTTGGAGAGATTAGCCCAGAACCTTGGCCAGTGGAGGCACATAACACCTTGTAAACTTTGACCTGTGGACAACCCGTACAAAGTTTGCCGTGGTTTATGCAGATGATACGACTATAAGGTCCTTAGGGCAGGGAGCTTTTCAGGCACTTGCAGGAATCCTAGCCCTTGTGCATATGAACAACTCTGAGATCTGCCACCGTACAAATGGGGTTTGTGGGAACAAATTCTAGCACTTGTATGTACACTGGGGATAGAACTTGAAGGGTGGGTTTTTCCAAAGCTCTCAATGTTGGCCCAACTCTGTTTCCATTGAAATCAATGGGAAAGCTCCTGTGGGGGCAGTGTTACGCTACCAAAGGGTCTGATTATGCTGCAGCTAGAGGCGTAGCTGCCCAAGTACTTACCTAGGGTCTCGGACAGGATTGTGTACAGGTGACTAGCCCATGCCACATCGCTGGTTTTAGCACACAAGCTCACTCAAAGCCAGCGCGGGTGTGTCTACCCAAGTTGGAAATTATACTTTTCAGCTACAGTGCAGATGTCATCACTGAGTTCTTTTGCAAATTCCACTGTCTGAAGTGCATACACGTGTGTCTGCAGCTCCAAAACGCACACCAATGCGTCTAGCGATTCATCTAGCAAGCGAAGCATTCACACTGCGTTTGTGATGACAGTATGAGGCCTGACTAAACATTTGGCCTTTACAGAGAGGAGAGGGAAAATAAATGCCTTAATAAGAGGGAAAACTGACAATGGAAAAGATTGAGGGAAAAGAGCTGGGTGCAGATATGGAAAGAAATAAAGGAAATGGAAGAAAGAAACAGCAAGATCAGATGTTCAACTACTTTACAGAAGGCTGGTTGCTGAAATCTTAGAAACACACATTTGATCTAGTATATATCAGGAACTACCAGAGGATGTGAGACCATCAAAAAGGTGTAGTTTAGAAATCATGGGAGGGAAGGATAGGAACACTGACTCCTCTCTATGGCTCTGACCCAAAGCCCACTGGAGTCAATGGAAAAATTACCACCGACTCCTCCGGCCTTTGGATCAGGCCCTATATGGGAGGGGATAATACGCCTTGGTTCTTTTTATAATGCTGATGCTGACTTTTTGAATGTTTGACTTATACAGAACATGTCTAGGGAGGGAGACGGACAGGGGAATCACACAAGGCCGTTTGTAGCTGGGCGTTTTCTGCATGCAGTGTTTGACAGGGCCGAGTCATTCTAGTCCAGACTCCAAAATAGAGAAGACCAGTCAGGTTTCACTTTTCAGATTCATTGTACTGTTTCCAAATGGTTTAAAATGAAAGAACTTGAAAATGGGGCTCTTCTGAAGCCAAAGTGAAAGATGCCCCCGATTCCCATTTTAGGGCCAGACTCTCATCCGGTGAAAATCAGCCTTGCTCTATTGAAGTCGATTCAATTATGTTGATTTACGCCAGCTGAGGATCTGGCCCTTCCCTTTGTTCAGCTGGCCCAGTGAGAAGGCGACACAGCCAAGTTTGCCTGCTGCTGCGGGGTGGGGAGAGCTCTGGCCATCAGACCCCTGCTGGCAAGTTTCTGCATCCCAACATCCTGAAGTTCACAGCCCACTTTTAAAGTATAATTCTCAGCCTGAAAAAAAACAGGCTGGGACAAAGTCCTGGTCTCAGATTCCCCACCTCTCCACTGCACGCACTACATTAGACCTTGCATGCCACGGCCGCTATGGCTAGCAGTATAACAGTGCTCAGAGAGCAAGCTACACAGTAGAGATCAGCAGTGTGGAGCACAGCCAGACAGCACAGATCAAAGAGCAGAATTTTGCCCTGAGTGCAAAAAGCACCAAAGTCTGATATAAGCATCGTCTTTTATTCAGGAAACACAAGGTCCAGGGACAGGGCTGGGAAGCAGGGATTCTTGAGCTCTAATCCCAAGGCTAGCACTGATTCACTGTGTGACCTTTGGGCAAGTTATTTATCCTCCCTCTGCCTCAGCTTCCCATCTGTATAGTACGGATAACCCTTGCCTACCTCACAGGCATGCTGTGAGGTCCAATTGGGTAGAATCATAAAAGATAAGGGATGGAAGGGACTTCAGAAGGTCATCTAGTCCCACCCCCTGCTCAAAGCAGGACCAACACCAACTAAATCATCCCAGCCAGGACTTTGTCAAGCTGCACCTTAGAAACCTCTAAAGATGGAGATACCACCACCTCCCCAGGTAGCCCATTCCAGTGCTTCACCACCCTCCTAGTGAAAAACTTTTTCCTAATGTCCAACCTAGACCTCCCCCACTGCAACTTGAGACCATTGCTCTTTGTTCTGTCATCTGCCACCACTGAGAACAGCCTAGCTCCATCCTCCCTGGAACCCCCTTTCAGGTAGTTAAAGGCTGCTATCAAATCCCCCCCTCATTCTTCTCTTTTGCAGACTAAACAAGCCTAGTTCCCTCAGCCTCTCCTCGTAAGTCTTGTGCTCTAGCCCCCTAATCATTATTGTTGCCCTCCACTGGACTCTCTTCAACTTGTCCACATCCTTTTTGTAGTGGGGGGCCCAAAACTGGACAAAATACCCCAAATGTGGCCTCACCAATGCTGAATAGAGGGGAATAATCACTTCCCGCGATCTGCTGGCAATGCTCCTACTAATGCAGCCCAATATGCTATTAGCCTTCGTGGCAACCAGTGCACACTGCTGACTCGTATCCAGCTCCTTATCCACTGTAAACCCCAGGTCCTTTTCTGCAGAACTGCTGCCTAGCCCTTCAGTCCCCAGTCTGTAGCAGTGCATGGGATTCTTCCATCCAAAGTGCAGGACTCTGCACTTGTCCTTGTTGAACCTCATCAGATTTCTTTTGGCCCAATTCTCCAATTTGTCTGGGTCACTCTGTATTCTATCTACCACTCCCCCTAGCTTAGTGTCATCTGCAAACTTGCTGAGGGTGCAATCAACCCCATCCTCCAGATCATTAATGAAGAGGTTGAACAAAACCGATCCCAGGACCGACCCCTGGGGCACTCCGCTTGTTACCACCTACATGCTTTGAAGACACATAGCACTATAGCTTGGATTCTTCAAAGGAACCTATCAAAGTTAGGTGCCCAAATCCATTGAAATTCAATAGGAGATGAACACTTAATTCTCTTAGGCACCATATTGCACCCCAAGGGGCCCATCGTAACTCCTGACTGAATGGAAAGTGCTTCAGCTACTTCTACAGCAACATCCTCCTGTGGTGAGCTGTCTTAGGATCTGTGCACAGGCGGTGGTGGAAGAGGGAGCACCGGGAAAGAGCTAGTGGGATGAATGACCTATACCTATCGCCCCCCCTTTCCTCGCTCCCCCCAGCAACCACTGGGGAGGCTGTATTACGCTGTGTCTGATATACCCCCACTCGGTACCAGGGAGGCCATGACCTGAGACCACCCCAGAGAGCTTGCGCTGCTCTGGTTCCCTCCTGTAGATTTTCCTCCTGGATGGGCTCAGCATTGCCTGATGACACCATTAGTCCTATTCTCTGAACAGCACCGCAGGCAGGCCAGCCACTGAACAGACAAGGAGAACAGAAATAGTGACTCTGTCCACGTGGCTTAAAATCTCAGGCCCTGATCCACAACCCACTGAAGTCACTGGGATTCTCTCCATGGGCATCACTGGACCATCAACCCACTGCCTCCCTCCCTCAGGATCCCAGGTCACCCTATTAAGGGACAGCATGGAACTTGCTCTGGGGACGGGGCTAGGAATACAATGCATGTCTGATTTCACAACCACTTCACACCTTTTCCAGCTCCCTTCCACTGACCCAGTGGGTATTCCCTCGACCTTTACAGCATGAGAGTCCTGTCCAGTGAAACCTTCCTGCAGACTGCAGCGGTTCTAATCAAAGCCCTGTGCCCCGCTATTGACAAAACCGACCCAATTCTCCAGAGAAGCGACGCACACTGCGTCCTGCGGGTACACATGTTCCTCTCCCCTTTCCTCATGCACGAGAGGGTGGAAAACATACATCTGCTTATATCACAGTCTCAGCTCCGTCACACCCCTCCGAGTAATGCACAGATCTTGCCAAAAACCCTTCTACCTAGCAGAGCTCACTATTGCCTCTACTGTTCAGCACAGTTACACCGGGGACAGACCACACTTGCTGTCCCTGGCATACATGCAGATAACAAATTCATAGGCGGCCCTCATAATCCAGCTGGCTACTGACAATACCCTTTCTGATAAAATCCCTGTGCCCTGCTAATTATACAACACACACAATTCTACACTGAAATGATGTATAGTAGATCCATGCTGCTTTTCCCTTTGCTCAAATTCAGAGGTGCAGCACATAACCACAGCTCTGCCACACTCCTCAAAGTAATTGACGCACATCCTCATACCAGAAATACACCTTTACCGAGCAGGGTCAGCTACTGCCTCCACCGCTTCCTGTAGGTACACCTAACAAACTGACTTTGCCTGGAGTGTATCCAAATAATTACCATTGGCTATTGCCACCTCCAGGAGAACAGAGGGAAGGTGACACGACCAACCCTTATTATCCCTTTAATTGTGTTAGTTGGAATCTTGCAGGTGAGAGTGGATTGCAAAAGGTGGTGAACTATAGGGTCTGCAGAGTAAAGGTATGTGTGTTAAGAGGGCATAATGGGGCATTGGTGAACAAGGGCAGAGTTAAGGGTACATGAACAACATTAACGCTGCATTCCCTGGTTTTCAGAAGTCTGAGTTCAGCTCAACGTTCTACAAGGGTTAATGCACCACCAAGCAAACTTAACTCCATTAATGGAGATTTTTTGTCATTGAATAATAATAAAGATGCAACCTGGAGCTAAGGGGCCTTCCCCTGAAAGAAGCTGAGCATCTCCAGCTTCCATCCTCTTCAGTAGGCTCTGCAGGATGTTTGGCCAGGCTGGAGATGAAACCTAAAATGCAATAATACCTAGCTCTACTGTACACTTTTCATCAGGAGATCTCAAAGCACATTACAAAGGAGGCCAGTATCATAATCCCCATCTTAGAGATAGGGAAACTGAGGCACAGAGAGGGGAAGTACTATGCCCAAAGTCACCCAGCAGGCCAATGGTAGAGCGGGGAATAGAACCTAGGACTCCTGAATCACAGTCCAGTGCTCTGTTCACACTGCCTCCCATTTAGATGCATTTACTCCTAAATTTCTTTCTTTCAAGGACAATTTTTGCAGCCTCGATATGTGTTAGGGAAAGAAGGGGTGTGGGGGAAGATTCCTTTCTTCCCAATCTCAAAAAAAAAAAAAAAAAAATCTCAGATTTATTTTTAAATCCGAGAGATTGGGTGTTCCAGCTGGGAGAAGGGCGCACGCAAGCCAGCATTCTAAAAATGCCTCATTCTTGGATATAAAAAGGACACAAGATAATTTATTGGGGAAGTTTTGTAGTGCAATGATCGGACTTTAACCACAGACAAAAAAATCCAAGGCCATCTATCATCCCCAGTGTTGCCCTTGGCAGGCGATAATTGCTAGCTTTTGGAATTCTCTCTCCCGAGTCTTCAATCAGCTTTGTTTGCATTGCACCGTTCTGGATGGCTTCGGCTCAGCGGCCCTCAGTCCCGCTCTCCCCATGCAAAATGGACAATCCTATTTCCTAAATAATGGGGTTCGCTGAGCCAAAGAAAACTAAAAACAATACATTCATTTAACAATTCGAATGGCTTCAATGGAGCTTGCCAACCCAAACGCTGGATAAATCATTCCAGAGGGACCTTCTACTGGGAGCCGAAGGAATCCCACCAACTCTCTGCCAGTCTCCTTGCTGCCACTCATTTTTGTTTTGGGGGCCTCTCTAGCCGACAGGATGAGAGATTGGCTCTAAGCTCTCACCCTGGACTTTAACCTCCACGAGGCTGGGAGGAAAGCAGAGGCTGTGCCCCCAAAGTTGCTCAGCAGCATCAATGGGATGCATTACCCAGCTGTTTGCAGCCAGGACGACGGTCACCATAATGCAGAGCCTTATGCGAGAATTAAAGCAAGGGCAAAATTGGATCTCATGCAACTTCCTGAACGGCTCAAACACATATTGCTCTTTCACAACTGTTATCCCAATCATATCACCCCTCTTTCTTATGTTTTTTCCATTACAAACATATTTGCTAAAACATTTTGATAACTCTTCTCCTCCCGTAGGAGCTCAGATATTCTACATGCTGTAAACAGGGATCATTCATTATCTTGCACCACAATGCAGCCACCTCTGAGGTGGGACACGGCATCTATGTGATAACACACAGCAACACTGCCCAATAGCTTGGAACTTATGAAAAAGTCCTAGGGAATTTCATAGGCATAAAACCAGAAGAGTTTTAAATAAATTGTCTCCCAAACTTGCTATCAAATTCTTAAATTATCCTATACAATTGAATAGTGGATTATATTCTAGCAGTAGAATTCTAAAGCCTGGTTTAAAGCTTCTGCAGAAAGGTGGCCATGCTCTGTTAAATTCAATAGGAGCTGCCCATACAGTTTTAAGGCCTGAATTCAGCAGTGCTTAAATGTTTGCTGAATTGGGGACTGAAAATGAATACTGGGTTTGCTTCCCCCTTGCGCTCCGCCAGTCTAATTCCATTGACAGTCATGGAGTTAGACTGGCCTGAACCTTGAGTAACACAGTGGTATATTAGACCCACCACATCTGAACAAAACTCTGCAGGGTATTTGAGGAAGGCACAACCTTATTACCCCCAGTGGAATTAGACCAGCACATGAGGCTAACACCCCTATCCTTACAAAATGTACCGAAGGATCTTGATTGGTCTGTGCATCAATTTCCTCTTCCATTTACAAGAGGAACCCAGCAGCACAGACTTTCCTAACACCAGGCTGGAGGGACTGGTTCACTGATGACATCACTCCTGACCCTACAGTGCTTACACGTGAATACATTAACAACATGAGCTGTCCCACTGAATTCACTGGGACTGCTCACATGGTAAATTGAATTTAAAAGTGTTTACAAAATCAGGGTCTTGGAGAGCACAGTGTTGCTTCCTGAATCACTGCCATATCCTGCCTTGCCCTTCCACTGAATGATCCCACACATAAAACCCAAATGGGCCTGACCATGCATAGCACGTGCACTCTAACAAGATCACATCCCAAGGCAGTGTAGCTTTATAATCTCCCTCTTTCACACCCTCCTTAGGGATTCCTGTAAACCTGGGCAGAGCAAAAGCTACAAAGTTCCATTGGAAACATCAATCACACAACCTTATTCATCATATAAGGAAGTTATCACCTAATGAAAAATATAAACCATGTGATATTCCTCTCGATATTCCCCCAGCACAAGAAGAGTTGCAAGGGAAAAGGAAATGGATGTCACATCCAGTACGTTGGTGCGATGGATAAACGGCATTTGCTTTTCAACAGAAAGGAAAAGATAAATAAACCTGCCCAAGAAACTCAGGATAAACTGCCATAAAAACACAAGGAATCATGAAAAATAGCGGTAAAAATTAGAAAATCTAAGTAAACCGAAAGTGTAATTACAGGAAAAATAAAGGCAATAACAAACCATTAGAAACGGCTGCTGGTCTACACAATTCCCCTCAACTACCCAAAGGTGGCATACGTGTAAAAACAAGAATACAGTTCCTTCCTAGGGCCTTGTCTACACTAGCCAGTTTACAGCGGCACAGGTGTACTGATGCAGCTGCGCCACTGTAATATTGCTCATGTAGCCCGCTCTACGCTGACAGGAAAGAGCACTCCCATTGACATAATAAAAGGACCTCAACAAGTGACTGTAGCTATGTCAATGGGAGAAGCTCTCTCGCCAATATGGCGCTGTGCACACTACCACTTATGCTCGCAAAATGTATGTCACTTTTTTTCACATCCGTGAGCAACATAAGTTTTCCCGGCATAAGTGGTAGTGCAGACATACCCTTAATTCTCTTTGGATAATGATTGAGAAATGTATCTCCTCTGTCTCTCTATATAGGTTTTTATTATTGGGGGATGAGAACACCCAGAAAATTGTTCCACCAGTCAGAATTAGAAGAGCCTGTATCACTGAATGGTTGAAACGTGTGTGAGATCACTGGAGCATAGAAATATTTGGGAAGAAGCTCACTGGAAGTTCAGAATGGGAAAATGGTCACTTTTGAAAATAAAAAAGGGACTCCCTCCCATCTAGTGATAGTTCAGAATAAGGAAAATGTGGATGTATATGTGTGTGAAATGTATACATCACAAAAGCGCATGTGAACGGGAAGGGGTATACAGTCTGTGCAGGTAGAGATAATTGAATGGGAAACAAGGGATGTGAGATCAGTACTGCGTTTTTAGATTCAGGGGTTTTGTTCTCATTTTCACTAAGGCACATTTACATCACTCTAGAAGAGTAAAGGGGGCTCAGAGCAAACGAGAATAAGGCCCTCTGACTTTGTCTTCAAAGGGCCACAGAATGAAATTCACCGGTTTTGGTTACACAGAGGGTGCAGTGCAGAACCTGTACCTTTAAAAAAAAAAACAAACAAAAAAAAACTTTTCTTTTGTAATGTTTTACAGATTTTGGCTCTGATCTACCACAGTACTTTAGCACATGTTTAAACACAAGTAGCCCCACTGATTTCAAGTAGTCCCACTGAAAGTTAAGCATGGACTTAAGTGTTTTGCCAAACAGGGGCTTTTGAGCAGATACAAGGAAAAATCATTGTTACATTTCAAATTATATAAAAAAAAATGCTGGAATGTAAGAGGTGATCATGTACTGGCCATCCTTTCTATTAAATCTATCCATTTCTAGTACGGAGGCTAAACAGTGTAAATGCTTCAAAGTGAAACAAAACCTCTGTACTTCTACAGTCTTTCTGTTTCTTTTATCTTATGTTTTTTCTACTCTTGAAATGGGATCTAGATCTGTAAATCTAGTCTCAAAATCATTCATGAACTAGTCCATTCTGAGAATATTCATAATCCAAGAACCAAAAGCTGTTATCAGGGGATTCTCTCCTCTTCCCAAATTCTGCCAGGGCCGCTGTCAGAAGGGGTCAGAGCAAGTTAGTATTATCGAATGGATGGGTCTTTTTATCTGGGAGTTCTGAAAGAATGACCAATGGATCTTTTGATGATTCCATAGCACGTTCCGTAACAAGAGGCTCTGAGGGGATCCATGGTCATCATTAAAACATCACCTACATAAAACACTACTTGGTGCTCCAAGCCTCCTCTATTTATTGACAAGATAATGTCATTTGTCCTGATTTTTTGTGGTATAAAAGGTTCCATACCATTGCAATCACAGAGGGCACCCCTAGTAGGTGACTCTCTGCAGCTCAATAGGTTCAGAGTGACTACTATTAACTCTGACTCTGGCTAAATGGATTTTATAAAGAGATTCCATCTATCCACATATTCCTCTTAAATAATTCCATTCGACCCAGTCAAAGGCTTTCTCTGCAATATACCAGGCATGTACTTTGACTGGGCCAAATGGATCACTTACACTCTTTCTTTCATACACTGTCTGGTCTCAATCATGCTGCAGTGAGTCTAGCTTATTAGCAAGCATCTTGGCAAATATCCTGGCATCACTGGTTAATAGGCAAATATATCTGTAAGAGGAACAATCAATTTTATCTTTGTTGTGTATCAGTCAACAAGGTATAGGCTAGAATTCATGCGGATTCTAGGAAACTATTAAACTACGTGACAACTTCTCTGTTGAAGCTTTATATAATCCACTTGGGAATCCATCAGGCAACTGGCAACTTGCCCTCAGACATCTGTTTAATTACACTATGAATCTTCTTGGCATCAATAGGTCCATCAATAGCTTTCATTTTAGTCCATAAAGAGAGAAGGTAAATCAGCATTTGCAATACCTTGTCTTTGCATTGCTGGCTTTCACTTGCATATCTGAGGTATTAAAATTACAGTAGGTTAAAATTTTTCAAATTATGACAAAATTTTGAAATTCAAGGGGGGGGAAGTCAAGAAAAGTTTCAACACATTTTTATCAACTTTCCCCCCATTTTTCATCCCCCTACACAGTGCTGAACATTTCAAATTTTAAAAAGAGAAAAATTTTTAGTTTAAAGAATAATTTTCCTTCTTTTCCCTATCCAGCTCTAACCAACCCCCCCAGGCATTTCACATATTCCTTTTCCGTAGTCACTAGGGCCTGTTTAGATTGACGTAAGTTGCCTTGCATTGAGCTAGCTGTGGAAGTGTCTTCACTTCAATTTTGCTCCCGCCAGCTAAGTGCCTCTCTACACTAGGGTGACCAGATGTCCTGATTTTTAGAGGGGCAGTCCTGACATTCGGGGCTTTGTCTTATATAGGCACCTATTACTCCCTGCCCCCACCCCAATTTTTCACACTTACTATCTGGTCACCGTACTCTACACCAATTTAGTAACACCACCTCCTTGAGCTGCGTAGAATGACGGTCAATGTAATTAGGCTGACGCAGCGTCATTGTAGACACTGTATTGCTTATATGGAGTATTACTGGTGCAACATGGAACCACGCACAGGCGTCAGCAGCAGGGATCAAACCTGGGATCTCTGGAGCTTAATGCATGAGCTTCTACTGCATGAGCGAAAAGACACATCTCTGTTAGTTAAGGCTGTAGCAGGCTAATCATTTTCTATGGGCCTAGCCACCACTAGAGGGGACAGAGCATGGCTCCAAACAAGCAAGGAGTTACACTGGCTTTCAGGAGCTGTCCCACAATTCCCCACACTGACAATACAATCGATACAAGTGCACCTGGTGAGGACACGCACCGCCGACACAAGGAGCCAAGTGTGCGCACACACCAGCGATTTAATAACTGTGGTGGCTGTCCATTGATGTAAGTTAGGTTGACATAATTTTGTAGTGTAAATGTGTCCTAAATCTGCCTTTCCCATGCCTTACTGAGTGTGCGCGTCTCTCTTATCCTTTACCTCTGTTTATAAGTTAATGTTCTGTGATCTTTATTTTCCCTTTAGTGCTAACAGTGCGTCAGCTGGCAGAGAGCTCTGAGCCTGACATTGTTCCCTGAGTGTAGCTGAATTTGGGAGCCTGAGCGAAGGGAAATATGGTGGTGATGTTACGAGGGATGGAGAAAGCAGAGGGGATTAAGAAGAAGCAACAGGGAGCTCATTTCCAGCCAAACTTAGGTTCCATTGTGGCTGTGCCATAAGCAAATGACAATGGGTTGCTAGGATGACCCAGAAGGAAAGAAATTGTGACTCAGTTATAATCTATCACTGGTTCTGTCCTTCTTTCAGGAGGAAATAACCTCTGTAAGCCAAGTTCGTGGTGCAGACTACATCCCTTACCCTCACAAAGGCAGTGCATTGCAGCCCGAGAACTCTGCCCACTCCCAGCCCACCTGCAGGGAAAGCAGCAGTCCCGTGAAGCCCGCTGTCCCCACCATGCTGCTACTTGTGATGGGGTAGTGGATCACAGGGCACCTCCCGCAGCAAGGGTCACAATCTGGCTCTTCCTTTCCTGCATGAACAGTCATGTGCCAGTTTAAATATCCGCTCACTCAAATTTAAAATGCGCTGTCTGCAAATGCTGGTTCCACAGCAACTCTCTCCCTTTAACATCTGCAGAGAAGGAGCCCAAATGAGCCTCAAGCACTGCAGCACCAAAGCAAATCCATGGAAACATTCAAATGGATATTCAGGGGGCAGAATTTTCAGTCTCCACCTACCCCTGCACAGCTGCCTGGTAACAGAATCTGGGGTAAGTGTTTCTGGTCAGCTCTTTTCCCTCAGTGAACTTCCTGCTGATGAAGAGTGTTAAATCACCAGCCTAGGAACTGGTCTACATGAGGACTGGTCTACACAAGCAGAATTGCCTGTTGTTGACAAGACTCAACAACAGGTTCAGCTGCACACCAAGATCGGGAGAGTTGTACATGGCACCAGGAAACCATAGTTAAGATGTGCTAGAAGCAGGCATTGTCTTGAGCCAGATTTCCTGACCCCCGTTTGCCTTGGTCTATATTTGCAGTTCAACCATGTGTGGCTGAAAACACTACTGACCGTGGGTTTTCTAGTGTAGACCAGGCCTGAGAGGCTCATTCATGGCCCAGCTATACCTTTGGCCTCTCTGCTTAGGCTGCCAGGTATGGGGATTGTTTAGGAGATACGGACATTTGTCCTCTAGGAACTCGAATGAGACGCACCAAGTCATCTCACGTCAGATCACAACTTTTGGTCTCTTCTAGCTTGCCTGGATTCTAGCTGGCCATCCAAAGGTGAAAAGCTCTTTAGCCCCATACTTATCCTCTAGCCATCCAGATACCAGTGGCTTTCTGTGTCATGTAAATTGTCACACACCAGGATCTGACTGACTCACTGCTGGAAAGCAATGTTTGCTGAGTGTTAACTGCTGCTAATGAGCTCTTGTTGCTTTTTTTTTCCAAGGGATCAATTAGAACAGCACACAAACACATCATGTTTGCAGCAAATCAAAGCAAGTTTACTGATGACTCTGGCACTGCACTGTAATAACTCTTTAAAAAAGCTTTTAATCAGGATAAGAAAGGAAAAGGCAGAGAGCGAACAGCTTTCCTGGCAGTGTTTGTGTTTCGGTTACTAACCACTACAAGGAACAGACAAGCAACACGCCCTTAAAGGCCTTCTAAACCCGTGCTAGGCAGATGGCTGGCTGGCTTGCTTGGAGAGCTGCTGGACCAGCTGAAAAACGTCTAGACGAAATAACTCCAAATAGCATCGCTTTTAGAGGTTTTTATTGGTTGCAACTTTCAATTATTAAAAAGATGTTGCTGACTTTCAATGACTTTTCAGACTGTTCTAAATCTGGTGTTGGTAATGTGGAAAGGTGCTGAACGAATACCCCTGGAGAATAAGTCTTCTTTTCACCCAGGGTGAAATTCACCTCTTTGCAGAAGGTCTGACAAAAGCCATTTGTAGCACTTGAGACCAACTGGCCCTGTGCACAGGGACCAATCTCCCCATCCCCCCAGAACAGGGACAGCATGGGGAATCACCGTACAAAGCTCCTTCCACACTGCTCTGCCAATGTCCTCAGTCTCATGATGAGTCGCTAGCATTTACCAGAAGCATCTGCTGGATTCCGCTAACCAAGGATCCGTAAGCAGAACTTCGGTGTGCAGGTAAAAATAGGAACTACCTGACCAGATCAGGCCTATGCTCCATCTAACTCCATCTCCTCCCTCCGACCAGATGCTTCAGAGGAAGGTGCAAACAACCCTGCCAGTGGCATACCAAGAAGGAAGGTGGAGAGGGGGGCAGGCCACCAGGTGCCAGCCTGGGAGTGTTGCCAGGCCAGCCCTTCACAACACACAGGGGGGCACAGGAGGCTCCGACGGGCGGATGGACGGATTCGGGGGGGTGGAGGAGGAATGTGGCTGACCAGGAGGAGCTACCCCCGCTACCTCCTGGCTGGAGGGGGGGGGGGTGAGGCCACCCACCCGAGCTGGCACTGGGCTGTGGTGCTGGAATGGGAGAGGCGGGTGCCGCGAGGCAGGTAAGTGTGGGAGGTAGCAGGGGTGGTTGCCACTGCAATGAGCACCAGAAAGTCCCCCACGCAGGAGGAGGTAAACGGCGTGTCCTCCCCCACAGGTACAGACTCCTCCCCCTCGCCAGGGAAGCTGGCGGGCAGTGCCATCTGATGGGAGCCAAGAACCCCTCCTACCCTGTGCAGGGGGGTATGTGAGCTCTGCAGGGGATGCAAATGCCGGCTTGGCCCCCGGACGCTGGAGACCCACAGTATGCCATTGAACCCTGCAGTGGATAATTATGGTATAACCTCCCCATAGGGAAAGCCTCTCTTAGATCCCATCAGTTAGTGGCTGGTTTGTGCCATGCTGCAACTTTGCATGCTTTCATTACTTCTATAAACACCCAATGTTTTTTTGTACTCTGCTAAGCTCTTGGCCTCAAGGACATCTTGAGTCAGGGAGTTCCAGGGACTAAACATGCATTGGGTAAAAAAGGGCATATTTCGTTTTATCAGCTTTACAGAGGCTTCAATTTGTGAGGCCAAAAAGAGCCATAACAAACACAGTCTGGCCTCCTACATAACATCCGTGCAACAAACCCTGTTGCCAACTCTGCCCACATATCTACTCAAGTGACACCATTGTAGGTCCTAACCACATCAGCCACACCATCAGGAGCTCGTTCACCTGCACATCTACTAATGTGATATACGCCATCATGTGCCAGCAATGCCCCTCTACCATGTACATTGGCCAAACCGGACTGTCTCTATGCAAAAGAATAAATGGACACAAATTAGACATCAAGAATGGTAATATCCAAAAACCAGTAGGAGAGCACTTCAATCTCCATGGACACTCAGTAACAGACTTGAAAGTTGCCATACTTCAACCAAAAAACTTCAAAAACAAACTTCAGCGCGAAACTGCAAAGCTGGAACTCATATGCAAACTCAACACTATCAGACTAGGTCTGAATAGAGACTGGGAATGGCTAGCCCACTACAAAAAATTACGTTCCCTCTTTTGGCATTCACACCTCCTCATCAACTGTTGTGAATGGGACTCATCCACCCTGATTGAATTAACCTCGTTAATACTCACCCTCCTCACTGTGATGTAACTCACCTATCCTTGCATGTGTATATCTACCTACCAAACTGAAGTTTCCACTTCATGTCCCTGATGAAGTGGGTTTCTGTCAATGAAAGCTTATGCCCAAATATATGTGTTAATCTTTAAGGTGCCACAGGACTCTTGTTGTTTTGCTGAAAACAGACAAACACAGCTACCCCTCTAGAACTTCACCCTGTCATTCCTGCATTGAGCATGACAGTTCACAGCTGAGCCAGGAGCTGTCGTTTCAGAAGATAATCTGTTGCCTTTCAATTTCATTGGATGTCCCCTTGTTCTTGTATTATAGACAGGGGGTAAAAGAGGAGCATCTCACTCACTCACCTCCTCTGTAAATATTCATTGTTTTGCATAGCTCTATCATGTCCCCTCTGAGGGTGTGTCCATATTCCACAGTTAACCCAGACCCTTATCTGGGTTTCAGCCTTAATCCCCTCACCACACCATCCCCTCCACACACCAAAACCCACCAAGCCAGGTTTGGAGGTTCTTGAAACCCAGGGTAATATACCCAGAAGGGAGGTGTGGATTAGAGCCCAAGATCCTCTAACTCAGGATGGCGCCTGACCACTTTGCAGTGAGTGCTGATAGTCCTCCGATGCCCTCCCCACAATTCTCCATAGAGGGCAGACAAATCCCTCCCACAAGTGACAACCACACAGGAAAGAATCCTAGAGCATCCCAGCACAAAGAACCCCCCAACACACGAGTACAGAAGCAATGAGCACACAGTCACATGGGTAGGGTTTGCAATGTGGCTGCTCACACCCAGACTAGGCTCAGACCCGGGCACCAATCCCCCGGGTTAACTGTGCCATGCAGACACAGCCTTATTTGTCTCCTCTTTAAATAGAGCCATTCCAACCTTCTGAAGCTCTTCTCCTAAGGAATCATTCCAAGTTTCTGATCATTCTTGCTGCCTATCGCTCAACCCCCTCTATTTCTGCTCAATCTTTTCCAGATAGGGTGACGAAAATGAAGCACAGTATTCCAGGTAAAAGCATATCATTGATTTATACAGTGACAGTACAGTGCTTTCAGTATTATTTTCTACCCTAAAATCTATCCATCCTAACATATTGCTTTTTCAACCATTACTGCACATTGAACAGAGGTTTTAATTGAGCTGTCCACCCTGACAAATGTCTTCTTCTTGAGAGATTTGCACATACTGCTTCAAACTGGATTCTCCAGGGACCAACAGACAAAGAAAGGGCTTTTGGAAAAACCATCTGAGTTTAAACTGACCCAGGGCCTTCATTCTGACCCAGCAAACAGACAGGACCTTCTGTCCAAGGGGGGCGCCGATGCTCAGGAAAGCATTGGCAGGACTTTGGTCCCTGGAGGCCCCATATGACTGAGGGGCTTGTTTGGAGCAGGAGTGCTGATGAACTTGTGACCCCAGGACACAGTGGGGTTGGAAGGACTAACTGCCAGCCAGAACCCTTGCAGAAACTGGGGCGAGGGGTGAGCTCTGGCACGAGTGTAGGTCCTTTCCTCATTTTAAATCCATTTTCTCTGGGGTGCTTTTACCTTAAGAATCAAAGAACTTGCTTGGACAGAGCTGTGTGGTCACTTAACGGTAGCAGTCGCACTGTGTACCATCTCAGAGGACAGAAGGGAAGCAGACCTGCCTTGCTAGATGGCTTTTGCGGGATATCAGGGGACTGAACAGTCTGGAAACACCCCGGCTAGGAGGGAAAGAGCTACGTGTCGCCACCCAAAAGAAGTGACAGCTGAGAAGCCTGGAGCTAGAGCAGGTGCCCTTGATGGACCACAAAAGGAGAATGCAGAAGCAGTTGCCCTGAACTGTGACACCATGGCCCTGCCTCTGCCTACCTCCCTTTCTGTCTGTACTCCCCAGGGCAGAGATCAAGCAGTGCCTGTGCTGCCCAGACCACAGTAACGCAGATCGAGGGTAAGGCTTCTTGTGTGCCCCTTCCCCTATGCACAGGCTGCTCCCAGTGTGCCACAGCAGAGGAGAGGAAGGGCATGTGGCTGATGCATTAGTCCCTCTGCCAAATGGCAGCAGCTTGTATGAATCACAAGGCTGGCATCTTGACCCCAAGGGTGCAGAGAGCCCTACGAGGCACTGTAGAAGATCCCCTGTAGGGAGTGGTGCTGGTGGCTCTCCCTTGGTGTCAATGTCCGAGGGAGGCCACACCTCCCAGAGCCTACGCCCTTCGGAGAGTCCAAGTTAGAGGGGCTGCCTCCGGCCCTTAGTAGGGTGAGCCTTGGGTTTGGGTCGATCCTTAGGGTTAATAGTCTCTAGCCCTTCAAAAGGGTGAGCAAATAATCTATTGCCCAGCCCCCAGCAAGGCGGGCAGGCAGCAGGGAACAGTCTCCAGCCCTTGGCAGGGTGAGTAAATGGTCTATGGCCTAGCCCTCTGGCAGGGCAGGCAGACCATGGGGAGGGGAAGCAGTCTCTAGCCCCAGAGGGGCGAGGAAATGGTCCAAGGCCCTGGCTCTTAGGCAGGGCAGGGCAGGGCAGGTAGAAGGGAAGCAGTCTATAGCCCTTCGCAGGGCGAGTAGCTAGCCCACACCCAACCCTTCGGCAGGGCATGGCAGGCAGCAAGGGACAGGCTCTGGCATTCACCACTAGATTGGGGTAGGAAGAGGGGAGAGGAACACAGGCCCACCCGTCTCCACTGTGTCCCAGCCCAGCGCCCTGTCAGTGACCGGGGGGGGGGCAGGTCTCGTCACTGGGTCAGCGGGGCTTCGGCCAAAACAGATTGACCCAGAGCAAGCGCAAGCTCAGCTGGACTGTAGTCGGCTTCCCTGGGCTACTTCCTCTATCCTCTCCCTAGAGTACCTGGTCTCCTGAGCCATACTCCGGTTCCTCATCACTTGACAGCAGGTCTGGGAACTCTTCGGGGTTGTCTGTGGAGGGCAGCTCCTCTAGGTCCCAGGGTCTGTGTGTCCCTTCTGGCTCACCTGAGGTTGGCAGCTCAGGCAGTTCCTCCAGGTCCTCAGGGCCCCAGGAAGTAGGCAGCTCTGGCAACCTCTCCTCTGGGCCATAGGATCCGGGGGTCTCCTCCGGCTCAGGCAGCTCCTCCAGATCCTCAGGGCCCCATGCCGTGGATAGCTCTGGCAGTCTCTCCTCCAGGTAGTGGTCGGGTGTGGCTGGAGGTTCGGGCACGAAGGGAGATGCATCCTTCTCCCTCAGCCGCTGGGCTCTAACTGAGCGGGCAGGCCTGGCTTTTATAGGCCTAGCCCCGCCTATCTGCTTCTGGTCAGGTGCTGTACTCCCGGGTTTCGCTCTCCCTCGGTGTCAATCTCCGAGGGAGGCCACACCTCCCGGCTACAGGCACGCACAGCGGCCTACAGTTGTTAACATCCAGGAGGGAGCTTTTCCCATCGCAACTGCAGGTTCTCTTGGCTTTTTATGAGGTCTTTTTATTTACACACAGCTGTGCTGGTGAACAGAGTGCACAAAGCTGGTCTCCAGAAAGGGCCCCAGGCCCTGGCGAGCAATGCATCCATCAGTGTGCGTGTACACACTCCAACCGCTCACTGCATGCCCACCTCCAGATTAGAGCCGGCTGAAAACGTTCCAACAAAACTGTTCTCCCTCAGGAAACGCTGATTGGATTAAATCAAAGCGTTTCCCAGGACAGTCCCAATGTTGTCAATATTTTCAAAGGGAAATGTGCAAAACATCGCATTTCGATCTTCTCATTTAAACTTTTATATTATATTTTATATTATATTACAATACAAAAGTCAAAATGTTTCGACTTGTATAGCATAATAATTTAGATGATAAGGTTGAAGCAAAACATTCCCAAATATTTCATTTCACTAAAAATTCCGAAGTTTCAACTTTTCATCCTGGTTTGGGACAAAATGAAATGCTGAAGTCTCTGAATTTCCCACAGGATGGAAATTCTGGGGTTTGGGGTTTTTTTGCCAGCTCTACTAGAGATTCCGATACCTCTGAAATTAATACTGAACTCTTTTGGCCAAGAGATCCTCAGACAGTGTAAATCAGCTGCAAGGGTTTACACCAGGATCTAGCCCTTCGTCTCTTGCAATCATGGGACAAAAGACTCTGTCCAGATCTAAGCACAAGTTTCCCATTTTGTGGCATTCTCTTGGTTGTTCATTTCATTTTTAGTCCAGTTCTCCCCTCACCTATCCCCCCCATTAGGCAACCCCCCCCCTAAACTTTCACTTAATTACAGTATTTTAGGGCCAAAATCCTGAGTAGGAGTTTTGCCTGAGCTAAATTCCTAAGGCTAAATTCTCTGCTCAGGTACATTAAGAACATAAGAATGGCCATAGAGGGCCAGACCAATGGTTCATCTAGCCCAATAACCTGTCTTCCAACAGTGGTTCAGAAGGAATGAAGATAACAGGGCAATTATCAAGTGATCCATCCCCTCTTGTCCAGTGCCAGATTCTGGCAATTGGAGGTTTAGGGACACCCAGAGCTTGGGATTGCGTTCCTGACCATCTTGCCTCATAGCCACTTATGGACCTATCCTCCAGGAACTTATTTCATTCTTTTTTAAATCCAATTATACTTTTGGCCTTCACAACATCCCTTGGCAACAAGCTCTATAGGTTGACTGTGCGTTGTGTGAAGTAGTACTTCCTTATGTTTGTTGTAAACTTGTGGCTTATTTATTTCATTGGAGACCACTGGTTCTTGCGTTATGTCAAGGGTAAATAACACTTCCCTGTTCACTTTCTCCATACCACTCACTATTTTATACACCTCTTATCATATCCCTCGAGTCGTATGTTATCTAAGCTGAACAGTTCCAGACTTTTTAATCTCTGCTCCATATGGAAGCTGTTCCATATCGCTAATCATTTTTGTTACCCTTTGGGACTCCTGCCTAGTGGTTAGCACCTACAGTGGCAGTCACCCCAATGAGTATGGGTCTGCGGGGCAGCAAACCCGCCTAGTTCATATCATGCAGGGAGGGGAACCCAGGCCTTCCCACTCCGCTGGGTTCCAACCCAGGGCACTGGGAGGTTGGTTCAGCTGCTCACCCATCTTCGTCTGGTGTCAGCCTCAAATCAGCTTCCCTGGATCACTTCCTACCTCAGTCTGCACCCCATCCAGCCACTGCCTGTCCCTGGGGAACTTCGCCTTCTAGGCTTCCAGCCCCAGTCTCAGTCGCTGGGTGCTGTCACTCCACTGCTCCCCAGCTCAGTGTGGATTCAGCTCCAGTCCTTCCCTGGAGCTCCCAAGGCATGTCCTCTCCCTGGCTTGCCAGCCCCCGACTGAGCTGCCAGGCTGGCTTTTAAACCCTGACTCCAACACAGGCATGCTTGGTAAGGGCAGAGAGACAGAGCCTCCTGAGCCCAGAGCCGCTCCTTAGCCCCCTCCTATCCAGCGAGGGGTTTGTCCACCCCATCACATCCTTCTCTGTACTTTTCCAATTCTAATCTATCTTTCATGCAATGGAGCAACCAGAACTGCATACAGTATTCAAGGGTTTGGGCGTACCATGGATTGATATAGTGGCATTATGATATCTTCTGTCGCAGCGGTTCTCAACCTTTTTTTCCCCGAGTACCACTCGGGTCAGGTAAAGTCAGGTCAAGTACCACTGTACCTGACCCGAGTACCACTCGGGAAAAAAGGGGGGGGAGGGGGGACTTTCAGCGGCGGCGGGGTTGCATGGGGGAACAATGCCCTCCGCCGAAACCCTGCCGCCGTTTGCCCCTTTTCAGCGGCAGGGTTTCGCGGGGGTGGGTGGGACTTTCGGCGGCGGTGGGGTTTCGCGGCGGCGGCGGGGGGGACTTTTGGCGGCGGCAGGGTTTCGCGGCCGCGGCGGCGGGGGGACTTTCAGCGGCAGATTCGGCGGAGCGGTACGGCTCGCATACTACCCAGCCTTCTTCCAAGTACCATCGGTGGTACGCGTACCACTGGTTGAGAACCACTGTTCTGTCGTATTATCTATTCTTTTCCTAATGGTTCCTAACATCCTGTTAGCTTTCTTGACTGCAGCTGCACATTGAGTGGGTGTTTTCAGAGAACTATCCACAATGACCCAGGATCTGTTTCTTTAGTGGTAACACCTAATTTAGACCCCAGCCTTTTGTATGTATCGTTGGGATTATTTTTTCTAATATGCATTACTTTGTCCTTATCAACAGCCATTTTGTTGCCCATATTGAAGTCAACAGACAAGCACCAATTGAATGACACCGATTTATACCAGCAAAAAAACGAGGCCTCTTTTATTTAAGGTAGACCCTTTCTCCTCAAAGAATCAAAGCACTTCATTAACTATACATAAATAACAAGAATCAATTCCCTGCACACACACTAAAATGCAGATGCCTCTGGGCATAGAACGCTGTTGGACAGGTGCAATGAGGATTAATGGGTTAAATGCTTGGAAAGCACTTTGAAAATGTAAAGACCTAGAGATGCGGCACAATGAATATTATTGTCACCTGGATGATTGCAGTGGCAGGAGGAACTTCTCATGACAGGGAGCTCTAATTCCAGCTCTATTACTCAGACAGTAGCTGGGATGGGAGAATGGCCATTTGATGGACAGCTCTTCCATTTGCCCTTAAAATTTCCTCAGCCTATCCAAATAAGTGCAAGAAACACCCAAGGAGCCTAGGAAGGAAAACCAAAGGCCAGCAGTGTCTGCTCTCTCTTCCCCTCACTTGTCTCACACCCATCAGCCCGTTGCTGCTTGTCATCCCCCATTTCCACTTCCCTCTGCCTTCCTGTTTGGCTCAGCAGGGCCCTTTAAAACTCATGAGAGTTCCAGTCACCTTCCCAGTCTTCTTTCTTTACTCCTTCTCTAGTGGGTGTCAGCACATAGCTCATCAAACGCCAAACGTCAGCAATTCCAAACAGAAACAAAGACTTGTATCGATCCTGACGCTGGACAGTTTTCAGTTTCCTTGGCTTCCCTAGGCTTCCTGCCCCTCTGAGAATGCCCCCGCTTTATCTTCAGTTAGCCCCAGACTCTCCTGCCCAGGGGCAAGCCATCCTGTTACACTTCCCTCCTGGGGAGGTGAGTCACGTGTCCCTAGAAGTCCATGTTGCACCTTTTCCTACCAGGTCCTGCTACTTCACCTGCTTGCCATGGACACTAATGACTTCCATCGCTGTATTCCACCCACTCAGACAGATTCCTCCCTCCTGAGCCATGGAGACCTGCCTACATCCCTCCTCTGGAAGCTTCTCAATGAGCGCCCGATGCAGCGGGAAGTCTCCACACACACGCAGCCAGGCTGCCACAGAGAGAAAGGAGGAGATTCACTCAGACATGAAGAAAGCACTGAAGAAAATATTACGTGTTCTCCCAATTGCAACTCGAAAGGCACCTTTGGCAGAGCTCCGACAGCTGCAGAGAAATCATGCCTCCCATGTCTCTTCTGGGCTATGAGACTCCCTGGGCCCAGCTCCCAGCTGACTGAGAGAGCCTGGGGAGGACAGGCTGCTTTTGTTGCGTTTTTGCCTGTTGACTCAGGGAGATCTGTGTGAGTGCCTGTCTCCTCCCTTCACTCACCCAGCCTGGGGAGACATTTCCAGCAGCAAAGACTGTCTGAGTTCCAGACGTCACATCTATCTCCATCAACAGCAGCATCTTCCTGTCTCCTGGGAGGCACTGGGTTGAGCCCCTCCTCTCCCAGGGAATCCAGTGCTCTCTGTGCAAAGGCGTTAACCTGGAACAAGCAGGCTGGTCTCCTACCCCCGTGATCCCACTTAAAATCATAGAAGATGAGAGTTGGAAGGGACCTCAGGAGGTCATCTAGTCCAACCCCCACTCATAGCAGGACTAACCTCAGCTAAATCATCCCAGCCAGAGCTTTGTCAAGTCACAGCTTAAAAACCTCTAAAGATGGAGATTCCACCCCCTTCCTAGGTAACCCATTCCAATGCTTCCCCACCCTCCTAGTGAAAAACTTTTTCCTAATGTCCAACCTAGACCTCCCCCACTGCAACTTGAGACCATTGCTCCTTGTTCTTGTCTACTACCACAGAGAACAGACTAGCTCCATCCTCCCTGGAACCCCCTTTCAGGTAGTTAAAGGCTGATATCAAATCCCCCCTCATTCTTCTCTTCTGCAGACGAAACAAGCCTCGTTCCCTCAGCCTCTCCTCATAAGTCTTGTGCTCTAGCCCCCTCATCATTTTTGTTGCCCACCGCTGAACTCTCTTCAACTTGTCCACATCCTTTTCATAGTGGGGGGCCCAAAACTGGACAAAATACTCCAAATGCAGCCTCACCCATGCCGAATAGAGGGGAATAATCACTTCCCTCAATCTGCTGACAATGCTCCTACTAATGCAGCCCAATATGCTATTAGCCTTCTTGGCAACCAGGGCACTCTGCTGACTCATATCCAGCTTCTTGTCCACTGTAACCCCCAGGTCCTTTTCTGCAGAACTGCTGCCTAGCCCTTCAGTCCCCAGTCTGTAGCTGTGCATGGGATTCTTCTCTCCTAAGCGGATTTGTGTATTTGTGCCAGTGTCAGCACAGATACAGCTAAGGGATTCAAAAGTGATGTGGTAAGTTGGAACAAAGACACTTTCAAGGGCCCTGGATTTGCAGAGGGCAGATGCTCAGCACTTCCTGAAAAAAAAAATCACATCCTCTTTAAGGTGTCTCCGCTCAGGCCTCAAGAAGCCGTAAGCCCCCAAACCCATTGGGCACTTTTGCAAACGTTGGCCGCAGCGATGTATGGATGCAGGTTCTCCACTGTCTCACCTCAGGTGAAGTCAGTCACCCCTGTGCAAAGGCAGCCTGCTGCGGGGGCAATGGTGGCATTTGACACCCACAACAGCAGGGGCAGGGCAGTCAGAGCCAGGCCCACAACAGACCTGAACCGGGCAGGGTCTCTCTCTCTCTCTCCCTCCCACTCTCCTGGAGCGGATGTTGCATCATGGGTCCCAATCCATGCCCGTTTGAAGATGCGACTGACTCTCCACAAGCTTCCCTGTTCAGGCTGCGATCTGCCACAGGCCCACGGATGAGGTTCAAGTTTCAGCAAACCCTCTCAGTTCTGCGTAACACGGCGGAGCTCTGCTGTTTTTTCTTTTAACACTTTTTACACCTACCCTGATTGGGAGCTGAACCTCAGGCAAAACCACGCCTTCGAGAACTCTGCCTGCGTCAGCCTCTAATCTGACCCATTAGCTCTCTTGCCCCAGACACTGCCCATGGAGATCTTCACAGGGGGATGGATTCTGACACTCACTCACGCTGGGGAGTGCCTCACTATGGGAACAGTCCCCATAGAAGTGAACAGTCGCTACCGACCATTGGATAGAACTACTCCGCATGGGTCCAGCGATCAGCCCCACCCCCCACGTTTCCAACAGCAGAATAGGGTTTGCTCCCTCTTGACGGTCTTGGATTTAACAACCAGGCTCCCAGGAAGAGGTGGGGAGGGATTGCCATGAGCACAGAACTGCAGTGGGGTCAGGAGGCCTCTGCATGGACCACCCTGGCCTCGCCTGGGTATCCACATAGGCAGAGCTTGATGGGTTAATTTGGGGAGGCAGGTGCCTCCCACCCGGTCCCTGCTCCCAGCTGGTCCCGGCACAAAGCAGCCCCCTCCCGCCTGGTCTCGGCGTACAGCTGGGAGGCAGGCAGCTCCCGGCCAGTCCCCACTTCCAGCCAGGACCCTGGCAGCAGCGGCCCACCTCTGGCCTGGTCCACTCTCTCGGCTGGTCCCGGCACAAAGTTTGTGGGGGGAGGCAATGCCCCCTATGTCCCCTCCAAACTCCGCCCATGGGTACCCAGGATCTGTGCAGATCCCCGGGGACATGTAGGACTTGAGGGTGGGTCCCAGAGACTTTTCCAAAAGGGGGAGCAAACCCAATTCTGTTGATGAAAACATGGGGAATGAGTCTCTGTGGTGCCTTCCGGAGGCAAGGCGGGTGTGACGCTGGCAAACCACATACCAGCTCATCTCAAAGCCTGCATGTCTCCATCAAACACCAACAAATGCACAGCTGGGATCAGTCTGGCTCACCTCTGTGTTGGTGGCGTTAAAATGGGCATTAGAATGCTAAGAACATGTTTAATGTTTAGACTTGATTGAATGCTGGTGAGTTGCTACCTGCATTAAACTCCCTCATTACCTCTCTGTCCCATAACTGTAGGGTAATATTTGGATTGTGTGCCCTGTGTAAATCGCCAGGCAGAACTGAAACATTAAGTAGCGTGAAGTGCTGATTTCCAACAGAAGGTGTTACATCCTGCCCAACGGGAAAGGTTCATCGACACCAGATGGACTGCTGTGGAAGGTTAAAGAGGACAAAAGACATTGGTTGTTCCCCTTCCCCCTATGAAGACAAGTCATCATGTAAGTGGATTCCCCCCTTCAGCTGAATTTGCAGCTCGGAGCACATGACAGGAGGGGGATAAAAACGCCAACAGAAGAAACTGAGGATCTCTATGCTGCTTGGACTCTGGGGGGCAAGGTTTACTAGGCATAAGCAAGAGATCCCCAGTGCTTAGCCCAGTTAGCCTAACAGTCATACAGAGCTTGCTTATTGTAGAAGCTCCTATTATTTTTTGAAATTTAAGACTAACTCATTTGTGTATGTATATTTACCTACTTTAATCCAGTAAATAACTTTTGCTTCCTTTTCCTAGTTAATAAATCTGTACATAGTTTACTATAGGATTGGCTACAAATGTTCTCTTCGGTGTAAGATCTAAGGTGCAAGCGACCTAGGGTAAGTGACTGGTCATTTGGGATTGACAGCAACCTGAATATTGCTGTGATTCTTGGTGTCAGGGCCCATCTATGACAAAGGTAAGCTTACCTCAGTGGCAGGACAGATGGGCGTACCTGTGTCACAGTGCATGAGGGGTTTATATTTGATGATTGGTTGGTGAACTAAGTATAGAACTCAGAGCCATGTGCCCTGCTTCCTAACAGTTTGTCCTGAGGTTGATACCCACGCTCTTGAGTCACTCCAGGCAGCTTTACAGTGGTGCTGGGTGCACAGGGTTGAGCCAAGAGGTCTGGCACCTTGTCTGTTGTATAGGTGGGAACTCTGCCCTGATCTGCTGTAGAGGCCCCCTGAGGTTCACAGGAGATGGACTCTCTCTTCCCTACAGCATGGGACAGGGCATTCCAGGGGTGTGTCGCCAGCTGTTTCCAGATTATGGAATCCATTCATGCGATTCCCATCTTATTTGCAGAGTTCTGAAATCCTGAAGAGTTGCAGCTCCTTCTTTTTACGCACCCTCCCCCCCATCTTTTATTTTTGTTTTTTAAAAACTAAGGATATTCCTCCCCCAACACTTACACTGGCAGAGCTCAGCTTATTGAAAGTGAGGGGTTTGTTTTTTTTTTAACAACATCGAAAGGGTATCGATGGAGATGTGCTTGCAGCATCCACCCCAGCTCTCTGTACCACCCCAGTTGCTCACACAGACAGAAACGGACAGATTCACTGGTATACTCTGGCTTCTTTGTGCCACACTGACGTGGCAAAGCAGCCGGGAACTTGACTTAACTGCTGCAATGCCAACTAGCTGGAGGGCACCGCTGAATCTGGCTCCAAGATGTTCAAACCAGGTGAGGTCTATACCCCTGATGCTAAATTCATTTCATCGCTGGTCGCCAGGTCTCAGATCCTAGTTCTGTAAAAAGTGAAATGAATTTCCTAGTCCCTAGTGGATGTTTGTCCACTTGCCACCGATAAAACACCACTGTGAATTTTGCTAATGGCAGACACTAATTTTGCTAATGGCAGGACCAGAACAGAAGGGATACTACAGATGAGGGCTTAAGGTGTGCTGAGAGAGAGGTGTGTGGAAGAAGCGGGGGTGTCATGTCAGCACTGCAACGGTGGAGTGACGGGACAGGACTCGGGTGTGCCAGAAGACATGGAAGTGAGACTGGAATAGCAGGGGGTACTAGTACTAGGTGCACTGGCAGAGCCGTCTGTATGGGAAGCCTAGAACTGGACAAGCAGGGGGATTGCTGGACTGCACACAGGGGCACTGGCAGAGCTGTGTGGGAGCTGCCCCAGCCATGGGCCCCCCCTACGCCCATCCCCTTGCCTACCGTTGGGGTGAGTCTGGGTCGAAGCAGGTCTTCCTGATGTCAGCCACCTCGGGGTCGCAGCAGTCTCCGTCATCGAAGTCATCCAGCATGTTGTTGCACTCCATGTGGCAGATGCCATCCCGTCTCTTCCAGGAGTAGCAGCGGCCCTGCCGACGGCAGTCACCCCCATCGTAGCCGGTCAGTGGGTGCTCGCACTCAGGATCACAGTGGTCATTGCCGATCTTGCTGGGCTCGCAGTTGACCAGGACGGTACGGTGGCGCAGGGAGGAGTTGTGCACCTCGTGCAGGCCCAGCTGCCAGGTGATGTTGTAGCGGCTGAAGGCCTCACTCAGAGCCTGGTGCTGGCGTGCCACCTGCTCCCGGCTGACGGTGGGGTGAAGTCCCTGGTCATCAAGGATGTTGACCACCCGATACCGCACCACCTTCTCGCTGCGCAGCGGCCAGTGCCCATTGTAGTGGGAGATCAGCTCCACATTGTCACAGGCCATTTGCCCACAGGCAGGGGGTGCCAGCGGAGACAGGAGCTCAGGCTCCGGTGCATGGAGGGACTCAAGCAGCGGGTAACCCCCATCTTTGAACGCCACCCATTGCTCCTCCAGGCGGGCAAAGTTGGCACTGAGCACCACGGCAGCCTCCCCGCCCTCGCTCTTCTGTAAGAAGCCGCGCTGCAGCCTGTCCTGGGGCAGAGCTGTACTCCAGAGTGCCAGCAACACCAGGTGCCCGCGGAAATTGTGCCCATCCTCTGAACTGTCCCCTCCCAGAATCAAGCTGCGGCAGGAGGCCATGAAGGGACTGTGGAGGGCACCGGCCTGCCAGTCGCTGTTGCCCACCCGCACCCCGTCCAGGTAGAGCGTCATCCATTGCCCGTCGTAAGTGGCGGCCAAGTGAGTCCAGGTGTTGAGCTGATAGCGGCGGTAGCCAGAAACCACAGTGGCTCTCTTCATCTGGTCTGTCCTGAGCGAGAAGAAGAAGCGGGCATCCTTCTTGCCTTGGCGCTGCAGCAAGCGGATGCCCAGCGCCCAGCCCTTGTCACTGGCCACATGGGAGCAGTTGTCAAACACACCTGCAGGGGACAGAAGGACAAAGCAGAAAAGGTACTCGTCAAACGTAACACCTGGAAAGTGAGGGCCATGGGAGTTTGCGGAGGGAGAGCCACCCGGGGAAGAGACAGGAGTGCTGGAACTGCTGCTGCTTTGCCCCACGGCTTTGGAGACACAGGGAGGAGGAGCTTGTGGAAGTTAGCACCCTGGAGAGCACCTGTGGAGGAGAGGCCATGTGGGTTAGAGAGATAGCACTGCCCCCGCCGTGAGCCATGCTCCCCACTGCTTGCAGAGGCTGCTGGGAAGAGAGTGGGCTATGTGGGTAGAATCTACTCTTAAACCCTCATTCCACTGCTGGATGCTCTGGTGCCCTGTCCTGAGGCGTCAGACATTCCACAGCATCCCCTTGGGTCCCCTTGCCATTCCTGCCCAGCTGCGAGGTACAGCCCACGTCTTGGCACGGGTGGGTGCGCTCATGGCTACCGCAGGTCTTTGCTCCAGGCCTATGTTTGCTCTCCCCACCCTGCCCAGCCACCCGTACACAGTCCAGGCCCTCGGAGAGCACTTCCATGGGCCGCGCGCTACACTTCCTCAACCCAAGGCCCTGGATGAGTCCCGACAGGGCAACAGCCCACATCTGGAGCCACCTCTGGTGATGTCACAGAGCTGCTGCCGGGCATCTCACACCACCAGGGTCACCCCTCTTGCTGGTGGAGCGCTGTGGGTTGGAATCTCACACTGCTTGCACCGCTGGGCCTGGTGGGTACTTCCCTGAAGACACTGCCTAGCTGGCACAGTAAAGCACTGGCCTAAGGAAACATCACATTTCCCTGAAATTCATAGCTGCCACTGGCGAGATATGCTCCAGGAAGCCGTGCTAGAGGGTGGGTGTGAGAACCCGCCAGGTGTGGAACCCTCTGGCACTCACCAGGCTCATGCAGCAGACAGCACTGGTGCCTCGCCAGGGGCGGAGGAGGTATTCAACCAGTGGCACAGTCATGAGACCAGCACGAGAAGCAGTAACTCGAAACACTTCATCTGTTTTTCTGTTGGGGAACGGGGCAGGGGGAGCCTTGGCCAGGTTGAAAACACAAGTGTAAATTAACCTGATCTGAGTCAAGAGAACAGGCCTCTGGGTGCTCTGCCTGGGCCACTGTTATCTCCAGAGGCAACTGGCAGGTGCAGGGACAGCGAGGGGGAGAGGAGAGACCTGTGGGAGAGCAGGACGGCAAGTGAGAGAAGGGAAAAAGGGAATGGACGGGTGGGAAGAGAGGGAAGGAGAAAGTGTGAGAGGAGAGAGAGCGAGTCTGAAGCGATGAGGTGTTTTTGAACTGCTCTCTGTAGAGTGCTCCCCTGAGACGGGATTAGATGCTAAGCTTTTTTCTACAGGCCAAAGCTTTTAAGAATTAAAATACGGCAACCCAAAGCAAAACAGACTCCTCCAGAAATTGTTTTCCTAACAGCTTCCAGGCAGCTTTACAGCTTTCCTTTATGTTCTAGTTTTCTTTTCACTCATGTGCTCAGCACGAACGGGTAAGGGTCGGAGAGGGAGAGGGAAATGGAGGACTTGTTCTCCCTCCACGGACCTGATGCAGCACAGACAGGTGTGATGCAACCTACCTGTGTGCCACAGCAATGCAATTCGGCCTAGCTAGAGGATAGCTGGCTGGGCAAGGCACATGAATCTCTAAGTCTCCCACATTTTTCCCAGGTATAATTCAATTTCAGTGGCAGTGAGTTGGGCCTCTTTGCACCTGCCCTTACATGGATTTAGGAGAAAATTTTCAAAAGTGCCTAAGTGACTGGGGAGCCTAAATCCTATTGGCTGTCACTGAGAATTAGGCTCCTAAGTATGTATGTCGCTTCTAGAAATGGGACTTGGGCTCCTAAGTCACTCAAGCCCAGGTCTTTAGAGGTATGAAGTCACTTAGTGGAATTTTCAAAAGCTTCTAGGCTTCTAACACCCACTGAAAGCAATAGATTAGATACTTGTGAAAATCCAGTTAGGAGCCTAAATATCTGCCCTTAGACACTTTGAAAATGTTACCCTTTGTCTTTCAGACCCAGCTTCAGTTAAACTGGTGCAACTTTCTCCTACAGACAGTCCCTTCAATCAGTGTTTCAAGAGATTTAGCTAAAGCGGTGCCAAGCCCTGTGTGGACACGTTCAGTTCAGCATAAAGCAGGCTAATGTCAGTTTGGCTTAATCTGATTCCTCGTCTGTCAAATTTAGGGTTTTATGCCATCACTGGAGTTTGAGAGCATTACTTGACTTCAGCTAAACTGGAATTAGCCTGGTTTACATTGAACACTTCTGCACCACTTTAATTAAATCGATTTAAAAAAATCACACCTTAAAATTAAGCCAGTGCTACATGCTCATGTAGACAAGTTTGGCCTAGATTTTCCAAAGAGGCTAGTGCCTCAAAGGGCATCAGCATTTGGATGGCCAGCTTGAGACACCTTTGAAGAGGGCAGATGCTCAGCGCCCAGGCCCCTTTTCAAGTGTCTCTAATTGGGCACATGAAATTGGATGAACCCAGAATCAGGACTCCCTTTTTAAAATCTTGGCCCTAACCAAAGCCCTACAACTCATAGCAGCCCAATGGAATTCCTACTGTCTTGAAAATCCAGCAAACGGGACAGCAACTGAGTCCTCCGACTCCTGTCTGGGTATCCTGCCTTGAAGTGAGACCCCAAGATAAATTATTCAATAACACTACCTCCCCCCTGCCTCTCAGAGCCCTTTCCCCTCCCAGACACATCATTTCCAGATGTTATGGTTCCCCAAGCGGAGAGCGCCAGACACTGCTCGGTGTAACTGCAGTACATTATATACATGCCTCTCACATGTGCATCCCTTGCTCTTGCTTAGAAATCCAAAGATGTCCTATGCTCAAATACTACTCCTGAGGTTGCCCTCTTACCACCCCTCAGGCACTTTCACAGCCTCTTCTTCTCATTCTCCTGCCTCAACGTGCCTTCTTCTGTTCCTGTACTAAAGAGTGGCTCCCTGTTTGCTAAAGTCTTGTCTACACACAGACGTTGCCCTGGATTAACTGAAATCAGTTTAGGAACAGATCAAGACCTGTTCTACACTAGGTCAGTATAACTAACCTGAGCAACACAGTTAAACCGACCTAACCCCCGGTATAGACAGTGCTAGGTTGACAGCTTCTCCTGTCAACCTAGCTATGGCCTCTCAGGGAAATGGATTGCCTACACCAACGGGAGATAGCATCTTCACTGAAGTGTTACAGCGGTGCCACCATAGTGGTTTATGTGTAAACAAGCCCTTAGTTAAACTGGTGTAAGCCTCTGTGTTGGCATGCTCATATTGCCTTAAATCTGGCTTATATCAGCTTCTGTTTCACCTGTAATTTACATTTAATTACCTGTAATTTACAGCTGCAGGCCAAATCAATAGAATCCAGATTTAAACTGAGGGTCCACATGCTAGGGTGCATTGGCTCAACTAAATTGGTTCGTAGACCCGGCCTGAGACTTACAACCAAAATTGGACAAGCTTCTCTACACACAGACCAATACGTTTCAATTGCTTTCTCTGCCATTCCAGCCCTGTCTTTCTGCCTATTGCATATACGATCTGACCATCACCCTGGTCCCTAGGCATTGTGTACACAAAGGAAGGAGCAACAGTCATTTGGAAAGTTCAGACTTTCTATCCCTCCACTGCCATCACTGGTTTCCTCTTGCTTATTTGTTCCTGGGGGAAGTTGTAGCTGGGCACTCCATGGTCTTCACTATTTCAGGGATGCCTGTGCAAAGAGATGTGGAGGAGAAGGAGTAGCCACTCATCCTGACCCTTTGAAATATGTCCAGGGACAACAAGCAGAACCAGGTTAACATGATTCCACTCATTCCTGCCAGATCTCATAAACAAGCCAGCCTTGTGGTCAGCTATGCCAAAGGCTTCTAATGCATCTCATCTATGATATCAGCACGGCTGTTTCTTGCGTGTACAGGTCATTCGCTGCTACGCTAAGAACAGGCACGACGCCATTGCACTTCAAACCTGACCTATAATACCCCTTGATAATCCAGTCCAGCCGCTCTGCCCTTCAACCTGACCTTCCAGGATTTCAGCAAAGGCCAGGCCAAGTTAAAGAGGAATTCTGACCCAAGTTTTGGAGGCGATGTCATGGAGAGTTACAGCAAAGAAAGCAATCCACAGCATGAGCATGTTGTGATGTTTTCAAGAACTGATACAATAAGAGAGGGGAGAGAAGGGGAAGAGAGAACAGAAGCTGTTATCCACATAACTGATGACCAAGGCAAATGCTAGACACGTGCCCCAGAGGAGACCGGAACTAGGAAAAGGTGAGTGTATTGGGCCATCCCACAATGGAAGGAACAAGGTGAACTGGTAATGCCCCGGGCTATGAAAATAGAGTCCATGGAGAAGTAAGAGTCTAGCCAAGAGGGCAGAGTGCTGGGAACTCTGCAAAAGAGGGAGAGACTAATCGATCTCAGGAGCAGCAAGGGGAAGAAAGTGGGATCCATGCTCCGATATGAGGAACAGGGTATCTTCAACTGCCTAGAGAAAGGTATTCTCGGTAGGAGGAAAGCCTGAATGCCAGACACAGTGAGGCAAGGCAGCAGTGATGGGTAGAGAGGAGCACCGGCTAATGAAAAGATGGCTGTAGATGGGTTGTAGTTAGGGAGCCAAGAGGACTGGGTAAAGCAGGAGAAGCTGGCAGAGGTGCTGGGTTTCAGGAGGATCAGGGAAGGATGAGGCACCAGAACTCAGATGCAATGGTGGAATCTTTTCTAGCTGCAAAAGTTAGAATGTAGCAAACATATGAGCCGAAGGAGGGAGGTGGGGAAAAGTGTTTGTGGAGAAGGTGAAGAGTCAATAGGCAGGCACCAGCATCCTGAGTGACACCTGGTGAAAGAAACCAAATCAGAACAGCAAGAGAGAGAGAGGGCTGGCCCTTCCACACATCTTTGCTGGCAGCGAGCACTGATTTGGGCCATACCCTCTCAGGGGTCCAGCAGGTGCTCTCCCTCCCAGCCACGAGCAGGGGGTGTCAACATGGAACAACAATGTAGGGGAACAGGGTAGCTTTAGCAGGGAGCACAAAGGTGGAAAGGAGTGGGCAGAGGAGGGATTAGAAGATGAAAAGAGGTAGAGGAGAAGTTTGAATTGGGGCCACAGAAGGGGCTTGAATTGTGTCATGAAAGCAGAATGAGGGGAAGGGAAGGTGTGAAGGAGAACGTGGATAGAAGCCAAAGAAATGGAGAGCCTGAGTGAGAGAGAGAGAAAGAAAGAAAGGGAAAATCAAGTAATAATACAAATAATAATCATTTCATCCTTGGATCTCAGCATGCTTTACAAGGGGGCTGGGCCTTATTATCCCTGTTCTACAGATGGGGAAATTGAGGCATGGAAAGGGTAAATGACTTTCCTTAAGCCACAAAGTGGTGCCCTATCCCCTTCACCATGACGCCTCCTTCAGGAAAAGGGGAGGAGTTGACAAAATGCAGAGGTCAAGGGAAACCAATCCCCTGGGACAGAGAAGGCCATGAAGGGGCACAGGCTGCTACTCCCTAACACAGACTGCTGGCAATGAAGCAATAAGACAGCTCCGGTGGGCCACGCTTGTGCGATGCCTGCGAGAATCACAGGGAAGCCAAAGCCCATGAGTCACTGACAAAGGAATAATCCCTGGTGCAACTGAGCCAGCTGGAGATGCCAGCAGGACGGAGCTACAGGGAAAGGCCATCCAGGCCCCAGATGACTAAACCCAGGTGTGACCTGTCCATGCCCACAGCAGCCACCTGAAAATGCCAAGGTCAGGGCAGGCTGTAAAAGGAGAGCAGATTCTCCCAGCACTAGTGGGTGGCACTGAAGCCAGACTTCCCAATCAGCCACAAACTGCACTTCTGAATCCCCACAGAAGCCAGTAAAGCCAGTACACAAATGCACACAGCCCCCTTTACTGCATTTCAGCTCCAGGCTCCCAAATCAAATATGTCCCTAAACTTCCACTACACACATAACACATTCATATAAACGTCAGCATCTTACTTAACACCTTATAACCATTCTAACAGCACCTGACATGGCATACCTCCCATGAATTATTATGATTTTGACATATTGATGTTAATCAATATGACAAATGCTCCCCCCACCCCCCCATCTCCCCAGCATGACACCAGGTGACCTCGGTTAGCAGGTAACAGAGACAATTGGACGTATTCTGTCCTCTGACCTTCATCCACTACCCCAGTGCCACTTGTAACATCTTTAGGTAGGGAAAACCCCTGACAACACCGGAGACACCCCAGGATCCTATGACAGTTCCTTCCTCGGCCTCCTGCACTGATGCGGGTGGGGAAGAAACACTGCAGAGACCAAGAACTGGTGTAAGCTCAACAGGCACTAAACCACTTGCAGCTGGCAGTGCCACTTGTGCCCTGGAAATTGCTCCTCCCCCCCACTTAGCCAGGGATCCCAGCTGTGAATAAAGGGAGCCAGTCAGACACAGAGTCCGGGTGGAAAGGGAGAGTAGCATTTGGCTGGCTCAAGCACTGGAACCCTGGAGCTAATTACTAAAGCGGGGGGGGGGGCAGTGATCATGGACAGCTCACTCCTCTCTGTGTAACAACAGGCCTAGCCCATTGAAAATCTGGCAGCCCAAACCCCGCACCGGCCAGCCACATAGCCGGTTCCACGCAGCTGCCCCGCTGATGTATCTGCAACCGCTGGCTTCAATGCGCACAGATCCACACAGCCTGGGGAAAGCATGGAGCCCCTTAGAGGGGCAGCATAATTAACCCCAAGGTTCTGTTTCCTTTTGCAATGCTTTTCTCTTTTCTCCCCACAGAGCCTGAGGCTGCTACCACAGCAAAGCTGCAGCCATCACTTCAAAGACACAAGGAGCTCCTGCTACTATGGCAAGCACTTGCCAAACTAGTGGGGAAAAAAAGACATGCCAGCTGAGGTGACGTGGAGCTTGCGTTGGTGGAGGGTATCCTCTGCAGCAAAGGTTCGGCTAAGGAAGAGAGCTAGGGCAGAAGAGGGAGACAACCTATAAACATGCACAGTAGGTTGCAGGGAGTGGATGAATGCTAGCAATATCGAACAGGAAGAGAAGAAGCAAAAAAGTCTTCTACACACCCATAAATGAATCTCCTCAACTGTAAACACTTTCAAGGCAGTTCCCGCCTTTGGTGCATACCACACCAGAGACCAGTCCTGGCTGGCTTATACAGGCTATGCCAGACATAAATCTTGACCGGCCTATCTCATACCACACCCAACCGACAGCCCCACCCTGGCCTGGGACACGCAGGTCTGTAAGCCTCTTCTCACCACCCTGCCAAGCAGAGCCAGCTCTCACGTTTTCATTCCAAGCTCTGATCTCCTAAGTCGCATCAGCTTTGGGCTCTGGCCAAGCCCATCAGCATCTCATAGCTGTTTCGTGGCCTATAAGAAAGGATTTGCTGGCCTAGTTCTCACTGGACAAGTGTCTGTATTATATGCTATCAACACATCCAATGCCTTGTTGGCAGCCTTATCAGAGAGGCTCAGAATACACTAGGCCATGGCAACTGAATTCCCCTAACTTGCTAGAAGGATTCTCTCCAGAGGAGGATAGAGGCAGGATGCAGGGGCAACATGAAGGAAACTTGCCTAGTGGCTGTTGTTTGTGCTGTATCTGCTCTGTTGAAAAATAGAGGCCTTCACATCTCCAGGGCAGCTGGGCCGGCACATTTCACCAGCACTAAATTCACTAATCTTAATGGCCGGTGGAAAAAGGACTCCTTAAAAGTTTATCAGAAATGCTCCCAGTGCTGCAAAGTCCTTCTCCTTTCCTTCCTCCCTCCCTCTGCCCCCAAACACTTCTCTCTAGCCAACCAGCAAGGCAAGGCCCCAAGGGAAGGTACAGCCCTACACAGGTGCCCCTGGGAAGCTCACACTGTCCTTAGGATTTCCCTGCTGTCACAGACAGACTGTCTGGCTACCTCTGTCTGCAGCAATAGTGCCACCCTGTGGCCAGCAGGCATGTATTCCCTGCAGCCAGATCTCCCATGGGGTTCACTGGACAAATACCAGGAGGAACTTTGCTGTTATGTTCTGTTGAAGGGAACTAAAGCTGGCCAAAAGAGGCTAGGAATGTGGGAAGGGCAGAAGTGGCTAACTCAAGTGGGAGGAATGGGGAAATCCCGCCCCCAGCCTGCAGAACAGCAGAGGGATGCAGTGAGAGTTTTAAAGAAGCCCTCTGAGTGCAAGATATGCCCCCAAAGAAGCCTTTCGGTTGTCCTTGTTTTGCTTAGCCCAGAACCAGCTGATGAAAGGAAACATATAAACTAGATAGTTTGGATCAGGGCCAGATTTCAGTCTGGACTTCCCCAAAGCTGAGTGGTGTTCGGGGCTATGGGGAGTTGTTTCAGACACATCTCTAACGAAAGCCTACGGTATTTCACTCAGGGGATCTCTTAGTGAAGGCACAATGACTGGGTTAGATTACTCCACAGTGTCACAGTCAAGCTATCACCTGCCACAGCTCAGACAAAACACAGCAGCATAAAGAGATGGAAATTAGGTGAGGTTCATTTCCTGCCTATACAAATTATTCTTCAGAGGTTCCTAAATGGCAGTGATTTTTCAATAATGATGATAGTTATAAGATCAGATGAGTATGTGAGAGAGCTCAGCTTGGTTGGAACTTAATAGGGACGAGTGGACCAGTTTGGATACAACAGGAATTGATCCCAACCTTCGCACAAAACTGCCGAGAATTTCAAAACACAAAAAGTTTGATTAACTTTCCCAACCCCTGTCCCTCCTCTTCTGAGCCCCCATCCAAATCTAGAATTTCCAAAACACCAGGAGGAAGGAAGGAAGAAGTCACCAAGTATCCAGGGAGACCTTGAAATTTCTCAACCAGAGCTGCAGAACCATGAGGTTTGCACAGTTCCTGCAAGGTTTAGAGATGCATCCAAACTTTTCAACACTTATCGGAACTGAATCTGAACTCCAAAGCTTTGGGGGTTGACCTATCATTTAAGATTAGGGACGGACCTCACATACCTGAGGGGCATGTCAGGTCCACATGTTCCCGATGACTTCTTGATGGGAAAGATGAATAACCTTGTTTCCTGTTTCAAGGTAGTGCAGCATCCAGCTAGTATCTGCCAGGTGTTTATCTCATAAGGACATACCTCCACTGATCAGTCCCAGATGCTGTTTTCTATTCAGTGCTGATGCCAGCGGCAAGTTAAGCAATTCTCAGATATGTATTTCCCCGAGGGTCTCCAACAGGAAAGCTCCCAGACCACACAGAGTTACCTTCTGGAGCTAAATCTCTGAGCCTGACAAAGCCTGGGCCCCATCCCCACCCTCTCTAGTCATTTACACCAGTGCAAAATGGGCATAAAGTGCTACCCAACCAGAATAATCTAGATGATCTAGACCCGCTTTGCACAAGTGGCAGGGCAGTGGGATGCCAATCTGAACCAAGTCTAAACTCTGCACCTTTAGTATCAGGCGATATGAGCTTTCAGGGGGCAGCAGGAAAGTCTGGTATGGATTGTATTTTATTACCAGCATGGCTTGGCTCGCACATGTGGATGCCTCTTCACCTGCTACATCTTAAACTGCCCAGCACCTGACTATGGCTGGAGAATGAAAGGTTCCCCAGGGGCAGCCCCGTGATGCCTAGTTTGAAGAGATGGATTCATTAACCATTCTACTCTCTACCCAACCCTACACCTGGCCCTAAACTGAGTCTCATCATCCTTCTCCCTAAGACGCTGGGGTTGCAGATCCTACGGAGCCTGGTTCTAACCCATCCTGGCATTACACATCTCCGCCCTGACCTGGCGCTACGCCTCCCAGGCAGCACCCCGGCCGGAAAAAATCTCTCCCCTGTGAACCGGCACCCATTTGTGTACGGGAGCTTGGGCTGAGAAGGCAGCTCTGCCCCGTGGGCTCTGCCGGGTTTGACCCCCATTGGCCACACGCTGGCACACCCCCGCCGCTGGGCGGCCTGCTCTACACCCCCGCACGGCGTTAGTTACCTGCTACGATGGCCGGGTTGCTTTGTCCGCCTTCGGGCTTCACCCAGACCTCGATGGTGAACTGGCCTCTGGGGATCTCGGGCAAGACCTCAGGACGCACCAGCAGCTGCTCCCGGCTGCCGGAGAAGTAGAGGGCGGAGAGCCCCCCGGGAGGGGGGGAGCTCGGCCCTCCCCAGCCCGAGCCGCTGCGCTTCCGAGGCAGCTGGCGGGGCCTGGCCCTGGGGCTTGCGCGCTGGTGCGAGGCGTCCGGCTCCTCCCGTTCCCACGTGTTCTCCATGCTGCTGAGCTCTGCGCTCCGGGCGTGGCGGTAGCGAAGCTGCTCCTGCGCCTGGCCTTCCTCTGGGCGCTGCGCGGCAGCAGCTTTGCCCTTGGCCCCGACGCCGTTGGGAGCCTCCAGGGCGTCTGCGCTGCGCTCCCCCTCTCCTCGGGGCTGTGCGCCCAGGCTTGGCGCGCCTCTGCCCGGATAGAGCGCGAGTGGGGAGTGCGAAGGGATGGCCCGGGCCGTACGGAGCTTGGTTCCTAGCCAGCATCGTTCCCCCTCCAGCGAGCCCTGGTCCCGCCTCAGTGCCAAGGCCCGGGGGTGCCCCCAGGATAGGTCAGAGTCATCAGCAGTGCTGAGCACCCAGCTGGCGAGCAGCACGGGGGTGGCCAGCAGCACCGTTAGGCACAGCATGCTCCTTCGCACCCTGGCCCTTGTACCAACTGGGGAGGGGGCCTCTGCAGGGAGAGACAGGCGAGAGCTTTTGAACCAGTGCAGCCCGCTTCAGCCAGCAGGGTCAGGGAATCGCCTTTCCCGCTGGAATCCCAGCGAAAAGTCTCTGCCTTGCCCACTGATCTCCGGGATTCCCTGCGGTGTGCGCGAGCTTTCTGGCTTTCTCTAGCTCTCGCCTTTTCTCTGGCTCCCTTGCATTGCCTGCTCAGCTCACCCCGAGCTCAGATATGGTTTGTTCGACAGCTGCCGCTAGCAAACGAGCGCGTGGTCATGTTCCCGCGTGGCTCTCTGGTGTGCGCATCTCTTCTCAGGCGAGCCAGGGTCCGTTCACAAACTTTCCTTCAGCATTTTTCGGGGCAGAGCCTGCCTCTTTTCATTTCGCTTGGCCAAGCGCTAGTCCGGCTGCCTTGCTGCTCCCCTGGGGCTTTTGTTTTAGAATCACCCTCAGGATGACTGAGATGCGCACACAAACAAAATCTCCAAAAACCGCACCGAGGAGTTGGAGCACGCAGGGCAAGCTAGTACTTAACTTCCACCATCGGGGCTTGTCCTCTATTTGCAGCTTATTGGGTTGTTTTTGTGAGAGGGCGGCTTGGTTGGGCTCTGCTCCGTTCCTCAGCTGTCTGTCTTGTAGATGCCTCAAACTCCTTTCAGATGATGTCCAGTCACTTTGCGGCTCTGAGATCCCTGTGAGATCTTCGCCCTTCTTGGAGTCTTGTAGATTCCTAGAAGGAAAAGAGAGGAGGATAGTGCATGTGATGCACTTATCTAGAAAGCCTGGCTCTCTTTCCCCTCCCTGTGTGTTTGCTTTATTTTAAAATGATGATGATGAGGAGGAGGAGGAGGATGTCCGATCTAATAAATTCTGCGCATCACTCCACCTCCTCCTTCTGGAAACCATCACCTCCTCACGTGGGCACTGGGAGATGCTGCACCTCTTGGTTTCACTCTTTTTTCAGCAGACCCAGCCGAGACAATCAATAACAATCCATCAGTAATCTCTCCTCTCAATCCTGCCCGCCCCCAGTCTAGAGTCAGCTGGCCAAGCTCTTGCTAAGCGACAGTAAATTAACTCGAGCTTTGTTTGGACACACTTGCAGCACATTCAGACCATCTTGCATGTCAGTTCCATTTAAGCAAGGCATTTTTGCTACTGGTTTTCTTTCAGGCTTGCTCTTGAGAACCAAAGTGGTTTGTATTCTGCCGGGGCTGGGCACAGGAGCCGTTTATAATGGGTAATGGGGGAGAGGGAAATAATCATAATTATTAATTATGATGAATAATATATCCCTAAGAGCTCAGCCCGCCTCGTTATTCTGTGGGAAGCGTCGTTCCGAGGTTGCATGAATCTCTCTCTTACTGGAAGTTCCCTGAGAAGCTGCTAAGGCGTCAGTTACAGATTGCAGGGGACAGCAAATGAAATGAACAAGGCTCAGACCACGAACAAGAGAAGGAGGTCTCGCCCAGGACAGAGGGAACCAGGTACAGAGTATTTATCCCCGTCTTGCTATGTTGCTATACCAGACCTCGGCGATTTCTCACTCTCTATCCCGGCTTTGGCTACAGGTCGCAAACCTACATCACTTCACTTTGCTGGGCAATGTAAACCTCCTGGAAACGAGCCCTCCCGCCCACAGTCGGCCCACCCCGAAATAAAACACCTTGCTCCATTGAATGGGTGTCTCCAGAAGAGGCTTAAAATGTGCTTCCCAGAGCTCAGGAGACACCCTTCTGCCCTCCGCAGGCGAGCTGTGCTGAGGATAGTCTTCTGGGTCCTCTTGCCTGTTGGTCTTCGATTGCTCACATCTCTTGTTCCACTGCCTGTGCTCTCTGGTCCCTCTGGACTGCACACTCTCCCCCTCCCCCCTCCCCTTTTACTGACACTTAGGGGTGGAAACTGCCGCTGTTGGGAAAGGGAGCACGGTGAGAAGAGGAAGTGGTATATACAACACACGAGAACGGGGCTCTGGAGAAAGCGGATGGGTGGGAGAAGGGTAGAGACAACAAGCAAGAGCACCAGGTGCAAGGAAGAATAAACGGCTCCACCTCCTTCCCAGAAGGAAGGTTTCATTGCACGCGAAAGAATAACAGTCCGACTCGCCCCCTACCCGCGTTTGAAACTGGAAGTGAGCTTGCTTCACCTACACTGTCCTTGCCTTTTATTAGTGACCACAGTCTGGATTATTACAGCCAGTCATCCATTCACACGGTTTCAAGCAGCTGCACAGATTTCCAGCCTCTCTTGGTGTGTGTGTCTCTCTCTCATTCCTTAGCTCACCACTCTCCCGGTTTTGGCAGTCCAACGTTTGGGTTTTTTTTGTTTGTTTGTTTGTTTTGTTTTTAAAGTTGAATCGTATCGGTGTTTTCCTCCTGTTGTAACTTTGCTGTGACCTCATCTGCCTGCCCACCTCTCTTTCCCTCTGCTCCTCCTTTCCACCCCACCCCTCACCTCGGGGAAGGGGAGGAAGAGGGAAGAGAAAATCCCTCATCAAGGAAAGAGTGCTCTTGCAGTTCCCATGTGTGAAATTCACAAAGCCGAGAGAGCAGGGTGTCCCATCTGCTCTAGTTCCCTCTCCCCCGAACCAGCACCAGGCATCTCCCGAGGCTTTAAAAAAAAAAAAAAAAAAAAACCACCACTGATCCTCACTGTTTGACATGTGCGGAAAAGTGGGCTGGATTCGAGTCATGGGGGAAGGGGGAGGACTGGGACGCCAGCGCCACAGCAAAATAAATCCATACTAATCAATTATTTAATCCCACAGCACGCCATTCCCACGTAGGGGGAAAAATCGCATCCAAAGAGAGAGAGACGAGCGAGAAGCGCATGGAACCCACCCGCAGTGCCCGAGGAAAAGACACGGAAAGTGCCAAAGGAAACGCATTTAAAGTTTATAAAATAAATAAATAAAATAAAACACCAAACATCAGGAGTCGCTTGTTTATGAAAAGCAAGTGCGCGATTCTCAAGGTTGGTACGAGCTGTTTTGAAATCTCAACGAGAAGGGATCCCCTCACCCCCTTCACTCCAAAGTACTATCTGCGGAGATCAGACTTTTGCTGGGTTGCCAACGAAAGCTGGGAGGCCCCTTCCAGGGTACCGGCCATCAAACCAGCAAAGTTGGAGGGAACGGATTTAAGGACATACAGCAGGAGCTGGCTGCATTTTTTTAAAAAGGTAGGAGAGGGTGAAGCGGGGGGAAGGAATATCACGGTCGAGGGATGAAAGCAGAACGGCAGCACGTCTTCTCTGAAGTGTCTCCTCCTGCAGGTAAAGGTGTAGGGGGGAGAATTAGACCTTACAGATAAACAGGAGCAAGGGAGGGCACACACAGGCAGAGGGCAAACAAGGACAGCGGAATATTGAGACAGAAAATTAAGAGGCCAGATCAAAATCTGGGAACAGAGAAAGAAATGAAGAAGTCAGAGAATAAAAGAAAGAAAGAAAAAGAAAAATAGAACAGGATCTGGGCACCAACAAACTAAGATTAGATGAGAGAGGGAGACACTTCCAGTCATCAGGCAAATACAAAATATTACAAATCTACTTCTGAAAGCTTTCTGCTAGGGCAAGATATATAATGTTACCTGTTGGCTTCTGCTTTAGTGTTCTATACTTTGTGCCTGCCAAATGGTCTGTCTACAGTATGCACGGGGTAATTGCCAGCAGTTATTGTCTAAAGGGTGTACCAGTTTGTACCAGTGTGAACTTAGTTCAGTCCTAGGTGTAATGTAGCTCCAGGAATGAAAGCCCACTGGGTTGTTTAGTTTAGTTTGGTGGTGATGATATTATTATTATTATTAATATTAATCATCATCATGCCATAGAAAACTCTAAACTAGCTAGATTACCACTCAATGTGGAGTTCAGAGTCCATAAAAGCAATCGCTGAGTGACCCTTAAAATGGTGGTTTCTGATCTCAGGTTCTGATTCAAAACTGAGCTCCTTGGGGACAGCTTGTCTGGGACTGATCAAGCGATTGTAGCAATAAAAGTCTCCAAAATATGCAGCAAAGTGAAGGATCTATATATAGGACCTGGAGCTTTCTTAGCTGTTTGCTTGATAAAATGACACCTGGAAACAAATACTTCTGCGGTGCCTTTTACTGGAATCTTATTCAGCAAGAGTTGGATTGGAAGACGAGAAATCCTGTGAAGGGTCTCCTTGCAAGAGGGAAGGCTGATTTATTGTTCCCACTTCTTGCCACGGTCATCAATACTGAACAGATTGATTTCACCGTATACTTCTCATGTGCCTTAGTATAAAATTGCTTGCACATGTAGTGGGGATGCCAGAATACGGCACAGTTAATGCAACTGTAGGATAATAAAAGAGCGTTTGGTTTTACAGACATTTACATGATCATTTCAAGATATCGTAAAGTGCCTTAGAAAGCAGTGAGGTAGATAGCAAGGTCCAAATCCAATCCTAGTGTAAACCGGCACCACACCAACTGACTTCAGTAAGGGTGGCTTTGTAGGCCAAAACAACAAGAGTCCTGTAGCACTTTAAAGCACTTTTATCCAAGGGTCACCCCCTATATATACCCCCTATCTGATTTCTATTCCTTACATCTGACAAAGTGGGTTACAGCCCACGAAAGCTTATGCCTGCAGAAATTAAATTTGTTAGTCTTTAAAGTGCTACAGGACTCTCGTTGTTTTTGCTGTATACAGACTAACACGGCTACCCCTCTGGAACTTTGTAGGCCAAGTTGCTGCCATCCTATGTTCAGCTCACATTCAGCTCCGGACCTACCATTGTTGCAGAGCAGGATATCACACAGCCGTCAATATTACCCTCCGCAGATTGCAGAAGGGACCGTGGAGATTTTAACTTTCAACTCTGTGGCCTCCAGAGGTGGGCAGAAGGGATTGTGGCTTGATGTCTCAACCAAATGAGGTTCTCCCCCACCCAACTGTCCAGCACCCCTAATAATACCTGCAATGCACAGCATCAGGTCTAAGGCTGAGTCCAAGCTCTGGGTGAGTCTTGAACCCACAGCCTGGAACTGGAATGTAGAAATAAAGAAGCAACCTCAGATAACAACAATAGACATTGAATATTAACTTGTGCTAGCTCTATAGCATTCTCCACGCACAAAGGGTAAAAATTCATGCCAGAGCCACTGCCCCCACCACTGTGCAGGTAAGATAGAGAAAACAATGCATAAGAGAGGATGCATTCTCTACTGTGGTTAGACCTGATCCCAAACAATCACCCCCCATCCCATTATCTGGAACTAAGGCAGTGGGGATGGTAGGAGTCAGAATCCATATTGAGGTCAAAATTTTGCAGTTCAAGCTTCCCTGTAGTAGGGAATTGAGATTCCTGAGTTTTCTTCCTGGCTTTGCGCCGACTGACTGTGTAGCCTTGAATGATTCAAGTAACTTTTTTGTGTCTCAGGTCCCTAAACTGGGTGTAATAATATTGACCCAGGACCCTGGGCCCTATTCTCCAAATGCAGGGTATGAGTAACTCTCATAAATGTCAGCAGAACAGATGATATTGCGAGTGCTACAATCTACAGACGTGCTTTGGGATCCTTAGGTGAAAGATGCTATGAACATGAAGTGTAAAGTATAGTGAAAACATATGTAAAAAAATAAATTCATAAAAGACAAGTGTGGCCAGTTTTCATGGCTGCACTGACATTTCAATCATTTGAAAATACATGGAATTAAGCTGCATATTTCAAATGAAATTAACAATTACTGAGGTGCCTTTACACGTGACGAATGGATAAGAAAGTGGACCCCTATGAAGTCTAGCAAACATATCAGTGCTAGTAATATGGCAGAGAGCTCTTGGGCCTGATTCTCCATCATCCTGCTTCTCTGCAGTCATTTATGCCAGTGCAAAGTAGGTGAAAAAGGCTAGCAAAAGCAGAATGGGAGCATCTTGCACAACTGCACAAGGTTCAGGGTAACAGAGAATTAGGTCCTTTTTTTCCTTATTGGCAGTGTCTCTTAATATCACTGATGTTGCTGCTTCTTCCACTGCAGAAGCAGCAGCAGCACAAGAATCCTGGCAGGGGGCACTGGCAAAACAGTACCTTACATTACACCACATTCTCAGCAGTGCAATAGGCCTGTTTCTTAACAGGTTGCTGGATGACAAAGAATAGATGTTTGCAGGAGATTCCACAAACACCAGCAGAGTCTGTTTTGCTTTCCCATTGTCCTATACCTGTATACCCAACAATCAGCTGTGGTGCAAGGCACCATAACACTGATTCACATAACACTGTATGCCAGATGTCACTGGTAGGTGCCAATCCACTGCTCCTTGTGCCCTTCTGGGTCTGTCCACCCAGATTCTGTTATAGTCCCTAGCTACAGGGCCTGACTCCTTAGCCAGGGGAATGTAACAGACTAGCATCCTCTATGCATCACCACCAGGGGTTACATACATCATCTAGACAGGAAAGCTCATTGTGAGCTTTTAAGGCCCCACCATTCAAATAACAGACAATCCAACACTTTCATGATAGTCCCTATCTCTGCAGACCCCAGAAATTGAACTGGGGACCTCCAGGGTTCAGAACAAGCATCTTTACAACTTGAGCTAAATGGCTAACCTCACCAGCTCAGGCTAGGAGAGACTCACATTCTCTGGCCCCTGGGCACAGCACATAACACATGCTGACAGATGGGCTACATGGCCATCTAACAGCTTATATACCTTCCTCCAGCCAGAGAGAGACACACACAATGCATCCCTACTGAAATGCAGCTACTTCTGGGGCTTCACACAGACAGGCAACAGATGCAGAGCATACTGTCCAAAAGTAGGAGGGAGAATTTTTGGAACAGCAATTGTAAGACAGGGAAAGAGAGGGGAGTGAAGCAAAGAAATTAAGGTGCAGAGGTGATGGTGCAGGAGAGGATGGGGTGCCTAGTTCACTCTCCTGCTGCACTGGGGGCATCTGAGTGTCGGGGTATTCACTGCCAGGGAGGGCAACTTTAAGGGATGACTGGGGGCTCAAGAGAGCCAGAATGGAATAAAGTGAATAGATGCAGCCCTGACCATCCTGACAGTGCTCTTCCATGAGTGGCATCACAAGCTTTCGGGGCTTTCCTGGAGGGCTGTAGGCTGCGCTGTAGAGTGGGTACCTTGCTTAGCCACATCCCTCCTCTAGATGGACTTCCTGACACCTGGTGCCATGGCCCCCAGTCAAATCAAGCCCCAAAGCTGCAGGAAGAGAGAAAGCAAGAGACTGTGAAGGGAGGGAGAGTGATTGGGGGAGTGGGAAGGAGAAAGAACTCCAGGGGAAGGAGAAGGGAGAATTATGAATAAGGGAAGCTGAAGCTGAGCTACTGACAGACTATGAAGGAGTTGGGTTAAAGGGTGAGAGGCAGAGACCACAGGGAGAGATCAGGAGAGATGGGATGAGGGGCTGGCCTAGAGATAATTCACTGCAAGGGCTGTAGGTTCTTGGGTGGAAGCAAAAGGGAGTCAAGCCAGGGGGACCTGGGCTCCAATTACAACCCCACAGCACCCCACGAGCTCCTCCACCCTTCATACTTTTGCCACATGTCCGATGGTCACCATGTGTTGCTATGAATTACCCCAAACTGGCTTGTTTTCATCTCCACGTGTTCAGCCATAAGGATTTAGAGGATCGTTTGGGGCCTTATTTTGGAGCAGGACAGGCGTAGTTGCCTCTCGATGTCATGAGAAAAGTCTTCGAGCTGCTCAGCCAATAGTCAGATTGTGAAATCATTAATCTGTTGAATAATAATATCTAATAATGTCAAAGCACCTGACAGGAGATAGACACCTGATTTAAATGGCTAAAAATTAATGTGAGAAGCAAGACGATGCCACACTTGTCCCACCCCGATAACCCCAGTAAAAGGAGCAAGAGCAGAAGATCTGAACTCCCTGGAGAGTACTGCTTGTGCTGTAGGAGCAGCGAAGAAATCTGGATAGGAGGACAGATCTCCCGATTTGGACTGAAGGATACAGGGGCGGGGAGTTGTCTTAAGGAAACACATCCTGGGGAATTACCACCCTAGCTCCGTAATTTGCAAGGTCCCCTGCTGTCACCACACAACCAAACAAGCCTTCCTGCCTTCCCTCTGGACTTCTGTGATCTCACTGCCCTGTAGCCTGTCCCTGTCCCTGTCTGGAGATCCCACCAGCTTTTTAGGTCAGGTAGCTGGATATGTTCTGATTTTTGCACAAGTGAAGAGGGTTGTCAGAACCCAGCTGTTGGGGTGCAGGGGTGGTAGGCAAGCAGGAAGCAGCAAGGAGAGGCGTGCCATGCGAGGGCGAGCTGGAGGGAACCCTCATTATTCCCATTAGGCCTGTGGAAGGGGTGGGCAATGATGGGATGCAACGTAGCTACATGAGGAGGAGCAGAAGCTTTCCACTCAGTCTGTTACTTCTCCGGAAACCAGCAGAGGCCTCAGTGCAGAAATAAGGGGGCTGGGAGTTGTGAGTTGTCTGTGGCCAGGCAGCTGAATCCAGCCAGACTGAGAAAGTGGCAGGAGAAGCATGACAAAGAAGAAAGCTTTCACAATCAAAGCAAAGCGTGACTGCGATGGATGACCTGCGAAGGGTCTCAGGTCCAGCCCACCACCCCGACATTCAGTTCTTGTCCCAAGCGGATTAGAAGCCTGCTCAAATGAGCAGGACCCCTTGAAGTCAGCTCTGCTGGCCTAGCAAGAAGAAGCTTTATCAGGAGTTTGCTGGGGCTTCCTCATTCCAGTTGGCCTGTGGATACCGCCATAAGGGCAGCTGCTCATGCCATACATCAGCATTCCCCATGCTGGCCCCAGCATGAATCCACAGTTGCAGCATAAAATAATAATGGAACTGAAATAATAGTGAATAATAATGAACTAAAACAAGATCCTCCGCTGTGTAATTCAGCATAACCCCACCGATTTCAACAAATATGCCTTTAACATGTGCTGTTTCCACCACCATTCCTGTCAAAAAACCCATTTGCTAGAATAATCACAGGAAATAACGCAGTCAGAGTGAATTTCTTTTGGACCTGGCATGAATATTTGCAGGATTTTGTAAACAATAGTTACCCCATCTCTGGTGATTAAAGACGGGTTTCTTAAAAGCAAGATGCTTTTGAAAATCCTTAGATGCTTTTGAAAATCCCACTTTGCTATCTTATCTCTCCAGCCAAAATCATAGGATCACAGAACAGCTGCTATGGTGATGAGTGCAGTAGAAATCCAGGCAGGTATATTGCCCATGGATGATGTTAAAGATTTATGCTGGTTAGCTTTGTTCCCATTGTTTTCAAGATGAAGTAGTATTTTACACTGGCTGGCCTTGTGAATTAGAGATGAATCCACCACATTGCTCCAATTCCAAATACGTACGTGTAGCCATGATGTCTTGTGCCCTGCTAGTCTGCCAATTGTGTAACACCTGTTTATAGTTTGGCACTGAGCAGCAAAAAAGAAATGTGAAAGGTTCAGGTTCCGGTCGTATTTAATCCGAACCAGCTCACTTATCTCTATGAAAGCCCACAAAATAGATTTACTGTCACAAAACATCTTACCTTACCAACAACCCACAAATGTGCATCTAACCCTCCTTGAACAATAACTGACTTCTCTCTCTCTCTCTCTCTCTCTCTCTCTCTCAGCTTAGAAAAGTGGAGATCAAGATAAACAACTGATGACCCAAACTCAGGTACTGCTCTGTTGTCTCAGGAAGTTCAGCAACTGTACAGAACAGATCCAAGGAACCAATTCGAACCTGGTATAAGCAAATACAGTTCTGCTAACTTCCAGCTCTGACTTTTCATGCAGTTACTCTGTTCGGCTAAACTGGGTCTCATCTCCAGAGCAGATCTGCCCTGTGTAAATGACTCAATCAAACATTGGAAATAACGATGATGGAGGTTGCATCTCAAGAGGGGGCAACATAATATCATCCAAACAGCATATCATATGGAGGAAAAAAATTGCAACTGACTAATCAGAAGGTAGGAGCAGGGTCATCCGCATGCACAATGCAGAGTATCTGACCAAGGAGCCTGAGTGGCACCACCTATTATTGGTCAGTGTGTCTGACCAAGAGGTTGGAAGTGCTGCCTATTACTGAGGTTGTCTGAGACTTCCCAGTCTAAGGCCTTTTTTTTTTCCTTATAACTTTTTTGCTTATAACTTTACCACACTTTAATGGTTTGGGTGGAAATTTTCCAGGCTGGGTGTTGAATATTTTTGGGAAATTCCAGCCAAAACAGTTCAGTCCCTTCAAAGAATGAGGTTAGGGAAGAATACATTGTTTTGCCCATGTTGAAAAAATTCCAGCAACTTTTTCTTTGGAAAGTTCTAGCATCCCCATGCTTTGGAGTAGGGATTTTAAATTTAGCAAGGGTTGGCCTTAGCATAAAGGATGTGCCTTTTGCAGTCCCCATGATCCCCTTCCCCCATTGCAAGTTGTTAATGTGTGTATTTAGCATCAAAATATCAAGGGGAATACGGCAGACAGGTTCTTGGAGAGGGTTGAAGGTATGTTACACAGATGACGAAGGGGTGCAGAGGAGTTTCTCTAGGAGGCTGGCTGACTAAGTGCATGCTGGGATTTTAGTGGGTTATTGATTGTGTGTTTGGGGGCCTGGAGCCTTGGCTAAGTGTTTTGTTATTATTATTTAAATCTAAATAAATAAATATTAGTATAATATTATATATATATATATATATATATAAAATATTATATATAAAATAATAAATAAATATTAGTATCATATTATATATATATATAATATTATATATAATATAATAAGGGAAAGTATATTTTAGGAATAGGCTGGAACCTGTTGCTCAGCAGGAGGAAAAATCCTTGACCCAAACAACCCTGAATACTCCATGTCTGGCCCCTATGCCTACAGTGGTTAGAACCAAAAGCAAGGAGCTGAGCACCCCTAAACTTTTGGGAAGTTAGTTATCTAGATCCAAACACAGCGCCCAGGGCTGTCTCCAATCCTCTTGCTGCGGAATCATCAACACCTGTTCATTTCTTTGGATGACAGGAAATGAAATTCAGTTTTGGTTTTATTGCTTTGTTCCCCCCTCTCTTCCCCCCCCCCCCCCCCCCCCCCCCCCCCCCCACACACACACTTTGTTCTAATCCATAACACTGAATTTTGAGGCCTTATCTCGTTTCCTTGGCTTTCCATGGAAAAAAAGTTTCCAGAGCATGTATGAAGTAATGTTGGTCGGTTCTGTAGCCAGTTGCTTATTAGTGCATCAAGTGCTTGGAGCTACTCCAGCATTGCTGGTAATATTTCTCCTGGCGTTAGAAAAGGGATTAGAAGAGAAGAGCTCTGAAGAAATATGGCACAGCTGGCAAAAAAAAAATTGGCCTAAGGAGAAAGGATGAAGCAGTTTTGCATCATAGTTACTATACGGGTTGTATGGAATGTGACCACTGTGCCTGGTGTTATGAAATCTTCTAGTGATGGATTAACATCCAACTTGATTTCACTCCACACTGAAAACAGACCTTTCCCATTTGGACCTTGCCTTGACCACACAGTTAACTCCATTCTTAATTCCAATTTTGTATCTTGATTAAATATAAGGTTGTGGTTCACTGTTTTTACACCCTGATAGATCTCTCACTGTAAAATCCTAGTGGAGACAAAGCAAGGGAAGTTTTTAATTTGATGTAGCGAGTCGAGATCAACCTTACACCCACTCATCTGGGGTTGATCTTGACTAGCTACACTGATGTGAAAATCACAGTGCCTTGGTGTCAACGGGGAGACCAGTTCTCCAGTTAGCTATCTTGATGCAAAACCAGAATTTATTTTGTGGGAAGACAAAGCCTAACGTGAGAGATTGTGTCTACATTCTGTCCAGGTTGACACCACTTTAGCTATTCTACATGCAGCAAAGTCTCTTTTCACCAACGGTCACTTTCTCAGTTGAAGCTTGTCATCTCAAGCTAGAACTTGAGTTTTGCTTCCAACCCCACACCCATCCACACACAGAAATCACCAGCTTGAGATAAAAGTGAGCTAGCTGGCCCATCAGGGTGGGAGATGGTAAGGGGAAGGGTTTAGAGCCCCAGCGCTGCTAACCTAGAGCTAGTAAAGTAGTGGGGATGCAGCAACTCAAGTTACGACTCATCAACTTCTAATGTAATCCCTCTGAGTAGCTTGAGTATAGTTTCACAGTGTGGTCACTCAAACTAGCTCAAGTGCAGCAACATCTCAAATTAGTATACTCAACAGTTGCACTAAAAAAAAGTGTCTCCTCTTCATATAAAAATAATTATATTAAAAGACTGTTGAGGTTGCAAAGTGCAGCTGTTGTTATAGTCTAGAAATTCTGACGTTAAAGGTACATGTGCAACCTTAGCTCTGCTCCTTGTGGCCATACAATGCATTCCTGAACTCCATGATCTGTGTGACTGTCCCTCATACAGGGTGCAGGCTGGACAGTGTTCTGTGAAAGTGGGGCAGCTCTTTTACATGTACTATTCCTATTTATTGGTTGCTGTGTGGTGTACTGCAGGAGTCCTACAGACCCCATCCCGTCTGCTACATAACCCTGCTTTGTTTGGCATCTCCACAAGTGCACACTGAATGGGGCATCAGTGATGGGGCAGAGGGAATGTGATCATGTCATTAAGAGAGTATTGTAATTAAAGTGATCAGATAGATAGTGTGAAAAATTGGGATGGGGGTGAGGGTTTATAGATGTCTATATAAGAAAAAGCCCCGAATATCGGGACTGTCCCTATAAAATCGGGACATCTGGTCACCCTAATTGTAATGGACACATACAAAGGGGCAGAGATAAGGTTATGCATGCAATCTTCACTTTGGCTTTTCCCAGACTTCTTAGAGCTTCACTTTGCAACCTTAGTGTTCTCTTTATGTCTTTTCTGTGTGAAGTTTCTTAGATTTCTTCCCTCTCCCCCCCGATAAAAATTCAGTAATAGAATGCTCTGTTCTGCACCAAACCTGAACACAATGAGTTAAAAGCTCCTGTGGAAAAAGTCAAGGCTCCTTCAGAACTGAGCATATATATGGAAGAGGATGAGGCAGAGTTCCCACCTTCATGCATTGTGTGGAAAGAGGCAGGCCCCCTCAGACTCTACTCTGCACCATCACAGACCATTTTCCACAAGCTCTTGCACACTAACTAAAACCCTTTTGATTTCCTGCAACATGCATGGGCCCTCTCCCAAGTAAATGGGTCTCAGGCCGAGATCCTCAAAAGGTATTCAACACACATTGTACTTACATTGTTGTTCCTGTAATTTATCCCACATACTGCCTTGTCATTAATTAACAATGTAAAGGTTCTGAGATATAGTTCCTAACAAAGATACCTTCCCTAGTTGTTGTCTGATATCTTTCTATACCCTTTGCACCAAAGACAATAGCTGCACATTCATGTCCAATCTGAATTCTTGCGCTGTCCCAAAGTGAATCTCTCAAAGCAGAGATACTTTTGGCCATCATGCCATGGGAAGCATGTATAAATGATAGATGGAGCCAAACCAGACTCTCCCAGCTACATGCCGCCGAACTTTGAGGGCAGAGAGTTTGAATCAAACTAGTTGCTGATGTGAATTATGCAGCTGGTCTCCATTGCTGCAATGGGCCAACCAAAACCCCCATATGCAAACCACCTCAAACTTCAGAGGGTTCAAAATCCAGAAGCAAATTCTGTAGCGCAGGCCCCGCTCAAAAGTAAACCAATCTCTCAGAGTCTGTCACACTAGCAGTGGGAATGAGGGAGATGGTGGAACCTAGGAATTATTTTGTACTGCATGCCTCTGCAATGGCTCTGATTGGCAAGGTGGGGTGCAACTGTACTATTGCTAGGGAAGATGAGGAAAGTCTGTAGCTTCAAAGGAAAAGTGGACAGCAAGGAGGGTTCTCAGATGAGGAAGCAACCCAAGTACGGAGAAAAAAGAGGAGGTCAACTACACAAAACCCGTATGGCCAGATCAAGCTCAGAAACAACCTGTTTGCAATATCTTGAATGTCTTGCAGTGTGAGAAGTTGATATAAGCAAAGTGATAATTGAGTTGAATGGGGCAGGGGAGGGGTTGGTCATATCATCAGGATTTGGTGTAGAACTTTGACCACTGAGATTAGAAAGTATTAGAAGACCTGAGACCGGCGTAGAACAAAGACACTACATCAGCATTGCTCAAGGCTATGAAACCGTACCTGACATTCTGACGCAAACCAGCCTATGCTTGACTTTTCACATAGTTCCCACAGCACAGCAGCAGCTTTATGGTCAAATTTGTAATCTAGGTCCCATTATAAACAGAATGGTGGGATGTGAAAGGCAATGGTGTTGATCCAGTAGTTCCATTCAAGTAAGCAGTGCCCATGTCAGTGAGACCAAAATTAGCAGATCTAACAATCAGCTCTGGTTTCCACCCAGCTCTTCTTCAGTCATGCAGCGAAATGGGTACCAAAGGGCAGTCTATGCTCAGCTCCTTCTCTGACCTTGGGCATGCTATTTTAATTGCTTTGGGCTTCAGTTTCCCCATCTAATACAGGGAAAACAATGTCTTCTTTACAGGGATGCTCTCAGTGGTCAGTTAATATTGGTGCAGAATTTTAAGCTGCCTGGGAGAGTTGAGCTTTAGACCTGTAAAGTATGAGCTCAGTAACCAAGTTAGCTATGTGTCCCTGACAACTATTTGTTATAGACACTTAGTCTTTTATTCTATTCAGGCTCTTCTTACACTGCTCTCTGAACCAGTATCTGAACATCTTCCACATTAAAGCATTAAGCAAGGTGACGAATGCCTGTCACATGTGATTGGTCTCTTTCTCATCCTCCCTCCTGGGGAGAATTGCATGTACAGTGGAGGGCTTTGTATTGAGGGATTTTTTAAAAGTACATGTAGGAACAAAAGTATTTGGCATGTTACTTTGCTCCTAGCACAAAAAGTAGATTCACCAGTGTGTTCTTGCTGCTTTGTGCTGCTCTGGCAGTGCAAAGCAGCACCCAAATCATTTTCAGGTGAAACCCTGTTGAGGGCTGCTTTGCTTTGCATTGCAGGAGTGGTGCAGAGCAACAAGAGTGGATGGCTGTGCCTAGCTCCAAAGCTGTTTGTCCTTCTAGTCAGTACAGCTCCCTGCCACTGATGGATTGCTCCCTTTCTTCTCTGTACTGCAGTCGAGCCCAGAGGCCCCAAACCGGATCAGGCCCCATTTTGCGAGGCATTGTACACAGACATAACAAGAGACAGTCCCTATCCCAGGCAGCGTACAGTCTAAACAGACAAAGGATGAGAAGAAAAGGATATTATCCCCATTTTACAGATGAGGAACAGAGATCCAGACAGCCCAACTGACTTGCCCAAGGTCACACAGAGAGTCTGCAGCAAAGCCAGAAACTGCACCCAGACCTCTTGAGTCCCAGTCCAGCGCCTGACCCACAAGCCCTTCTTCTTGTACACTGCTGTGTATTTGAGTGTTGTGTTTAGTCTAGCATTCAATAAGCCAAGTGACTGGGGTTTCCTCCACTTCTCTTGAGAGTCAGCTTCACAGGCTAATAGATCTCACTGCCAGGATTCAGCTGCAATCTTCCCATGCCTAGCAGCATCCTATTGCCCCCAGCTATGGCCTTTGTACCACCCCACTGAGCTCAGTTCCTTCTTTGGAATTTGCACCCTTCAAATATTTGTAGATTGTTATCATGTCCCTCGTCTTTGCCAAGCGAGACATATTTAGTCCTTTTAATCTTTGTTCCTAAGTCGGTTTCTCCAGCCATCTTGTCATTTTGGTTGCTGCTCTCTGAATTCTAATTTCTCAGTGACAATAATCATACGCTGTAGTTATACAGAGAGATCTATGTGTTTGATGACTGGCTCTTTACACAGGGCTGGTCATGCTGTTCAATGTTCAATGCCCGGAAGCCATAACTGCTTGCCTTTAAATGTGTCCCCCTCCCCTCAAAATAAAGGCTTACTGCATTGCTTCCCTCAGAAAGCTCCTGCAATGCATGTCACTGCTACAGTTACCAGGCAAACTACACCGCCGACCCCTTCTGCTCCCGTCAAACGCACCGGTTCTCAGGCCTTGGGCTGGTAGCCATCACTTGGCTCAGGGAGAATTCACACAACTCTCCCATTCTCAGTCCCTGGTACTACCCACAATTGCCTCCACTAGTCTGATTTAGAACATAAAAGCTGCCAAACCGGGTCAGACCAATGGTCCACCTAGTGCAGCATCCTGTCTCCTACAGTGGCCTGTACCAGAGCTTCAGAGGAAATGTACAGAAGAGGGCAATTTTGGAGAGTTCAACCTCTGTTTTCCACTCCTGGCTCCTGGCAGTCAGAGGTTTAGACTTGCCCCAAAAATGGGGTTGCGTCCCTGACCATCTTGGCTAATAGTCACTGATAGACCTGCCCTCCATGCACTTATCTAGTTCTTTTTTGAACCCAGTTATACCTTTGGCCGTCACAATATTCCACAGCAACAAGTTCCACAGGTTGACTCTGCCATGTGTGAAGAAGGACTTCCTTGTGTTTGTTTTAAACCTGCTGCCTCTTCATTTCATTGGGTGACCCCTGGTTTTTGCACTTTGTGAAGAGGCAAATAACACTTCCTTATTCACTTTCTCCACACCAGTCACGATTTTGTGGACCTCTATCACGTGCCCCCTTCCATCATCTCTATTCTAAGCTGAATAGCTCTAACCTTTGCAGTGCTCTCGTACAGCAGCCTTTCCATACCCTTGATCATCTTTGTTTCCCTAGTCTGAATCTTTTTGAGTTTCACTGCAGCCCCTGCTCCCTCTGGAGCAATGACATTGCTAATTGGTGATCAAACAGTCACCTCAAAGCAAAGGATCATTTATGTAGAATAGAAACATTTCAGAGACAACATATTCTACAACTAAAAAACCAGCCTTCTACGTATATCTGTCTGTCTTGCCAGGTGGGTCACCATCTTCCACATGGGGACTCTTAGAGAAATAAGGCCAGATCCTCAAAGGTATGTAGGCTCCTGAAATCAATGGAAGTTAGGAGTCTCAGTACCTGAGGATCTGGGTCTAATTCCCATAGACTCTTCCGCAGAGGCCCTCTCCGTGTCAGCTTGTCTCCCTGTCACTGACAACACCCTGGACAACCCCTGGCAACTCAACCCCACCTTTGCAGGAATTAAGTCACTTTTAAACCGTTTATAGCCCTTTTAATCTCTAGCCTCCCAGGCTGGCCAAACAGCTCTGTCACCTCAGCCTGGAGCCCTGAAGGAAGCCAGTCTTATAACCACCTTGGATGTTTGTGAGGAGGTTGTGATCTGGGACCAGCATGTTACCTTCTTGTTTATTCTTCCTACAGCCCCTAATTAGTTAAATCAATGTATTCCTACGGGAATGTCTTATAACCCTAGTATACCATCACATCCCCTCTTTGACTGATCACATACAGCATTCATAACATTAGATATGTTAGCACATAGACTCTTAGCACATGTTAGAGTCTGCACTACTTTGGCTGTGCTAGGCCTGTAGGACATGCGAGCTAAAATCTAACATCACACCTTGGTGGATAAGGCCTTAAGGTACATCTTCGCTTGGGTGAAGAGGTATTTAAACGTGTTAGCTAAACATGCTTATTTTAACATGTGTCAGCTGAAAGAGGTTGGCCTAGTGGGGAGTCGGAGGTTGAACTTTACCAGCTGGCCTCTCTTGCCTGTCTACACTAGGGTTTTAACAAACGCGTTAAAAAAACACCGTGTATCCTAGTGAAGGCAAACCCTCAGCTTCAGATCTGAAGAAGAGCTGGGCACCTGCACCTCCCACTGAAATCAATAGAAGTTGTGGGTGCTCAGCCCCTGATAGGATTAGGCCTCCAGAAAAGGGCAAGGGGGCGGGAGAAGAGAGCAGAAAACCAGAGGAGAGGGAAACCTCCCGGCATTTCTAAATCTGTAATGGAAAGCCAGGCCGGAAGGGACTAGGGAAGATTTTAATGAAACGGGCAGAAGAAACAGGGAGTAGCTTTAGGTGCAACGCTGTTTTCTTTATTCTAGTAGATCTCCTTGTTCAGTGTTAAAAGAAAGTGATTCTCTCTGTGAAACTGTGTCCCTGACACAAGACACAGGGAGATGAGGGAACAGTCGGGCAGTCTCTGGCAGCAAAGATGATGCAGGTTCCCCCTCTCTGCCCGCAGGCATCCTGGGGCCGGGTGTGGAAAGCTGCTGCTGAGAAGGGTACTTTCTCAGGGCCAGATTTTCAGAAGAGCTCAGCCACAGTAATTCCCATTGCTCTCAGTGTGGAAGGCGGGTCGGATTCTGTCGTCAATGGGTGCTGAGCACGTCTAAAACTCAGACCCCCGTGAGGCTGCTGAGCTCTGCTGAAAGTTCTTGCCACAGTGATTACACAGTGCTCTGCGAGGCATCGCACTGCCCCAGAACTGCCCTTGCTTGGCAATAGCACAAACAAGCAGAGGCTGAGGTGCAAGTCAGCCCAATCACAAATCATTCATTGATCCAGACGATCTTTCGCATCAGTGCCCAGGCAGCCCAGGGAATATCCAGGACGTTGCCAGGAAAGGCTTAGACCTCAGCTCTCCCTGCTCAGCTATTAGCATGGTTTTAAACAACCCACTGAGGGCTACTGTGGAAAGAGGCTAGAAAGCATTTTGTATTAGCTCATTGACTTCACAAGTAACCACAGTTTGTGAAGACTGATTGCGCTCCCTGGCTTGCCAGACACTACTGCAGCCGAGGAGATAGAGCTCCTTTGACATCTGCTAGGGCGAGGCGGTGAGTCACAGAGCCACCAGGGAGATGCATCTGTTCCCCTCCTCAGCTGCTGCTGTCCTGGATGCTGCATCCCGCTGAGCTAGTGGGAGCTAGCAGACTTTTGCTGCACCCCGGTGTAACGTAGTTTGGCTGGGTGGCTTGGGGGGAGAGCATATGGGGGGTGAGGGTAGTGTGGTTTATAACATCATCCCCTGGAGCCCAGCCACGTTAGGCCAGATCCGTTGCTTGTGTAAAGTGTCATAGCTCAATGACACTGCACTGCGTTACAGCAGCTCAGGATCTGGTCCCCAGTTTCCGTATATGTTTAGATTCTGTGGAGGGATGGCCCAACACTATCCTGACCCTGCTCTTTTGGGTGAAAGTGCAGAACACTGCCAAGTCGCTGGTCTGCATTTCAAGTCCTGAGATCTACACACAGCTCTGCCTGTGCACCTCAGTCCTCACTTGCCCTGAGTCCTGGTATGCCAGTCCTGAGCCTCTGTGACTCAAGTTGGATTTGAAATGATGCACTGAATGCAAAGACATTTGCATTCCATTACCACTACCCTGGGCACGCCAGTCACCTGTCATGCTCTCCTCATGGAACAGCAATGATTAAAAGCAAGCACCCAGACAAACTCGCCTCGTGTTTATCCTACTAACCCCATTGCTCAGAGTGCTTGTGGGGGAAATGGCTTGAATCTTGAGGGAAACAAGGTTCATTGCATTCCTACTCTCCCTCCAAAAAAGGTGGCAAGGTGTCTTTATTTCTTCCAAACAGTGAAAAGGGATCAAATATACCAGAGCAATCCAGATTTCAGGGCTCAGGAGAGATCCTTGATTCTCAGCTCTGCCTTTCAGGAACCTTGCAAGAGTCTACTCATCTTCTATCTAGCCTCTAAGATCTACCAAGGCAGCAGCTGACAAGGGAACTCAGATAGCTTGGGTGAGTTGTTCTCACACCCCATGATGGGGTCATCTAACCCCCAAGCCCTTAATGGTGCATACACAAACTAAGGAGGAAGAAATAACTCCCCGCCCAGAGAGTTTTTCTGAAGAGCCCGATGGCCAATATGATCTTATGGTCAGTAACACACCAGTGATATCCATGTTTCTTCCCCAGGAGGGATATTACCATTAAAAAGTCTATCACTTGTAAGGAGAGAGCAGCAGTGGTGCTTGTTCCTGTTGTATTGGCCACATGAATTCAATGGTCACCCGATGGTTGAGGAAGGGCTATTTCCATACTGGACCCAGTGGGAATAAAAGGATTGGTTAGCCGCATTCATTCCTCATGGAAAAACAGGCAAGTCAACAAGAGGCTGGCAACCAAGTTCACTTACTCTGCATTTATATTAATGTATTTCCAGTGACTCTGAGCAGGATCTAGAAAAAGAAGGATGATCTAGTCGTTGAGGCAGTGGTCTGGGGTTTAGAAGGCCTGGATCAATTCCTTTGTAACCTGGAGAAGATTTTTAAAATCCTATCCCCACATCTCTCTCTCTCTGCCTCAATCACCCCTATGAAAAATGGGGAAAATAATCCTTCCTCTTTCCCGCCCAGTGTCTGCCTGGTCTCTTCAGAATGTAAATTCCTGGGGGGCCGGGATTCTCTCTCACTCTGTGTCTGTAGCGCCTGGCACATTGCGGCCCTGATCTCAATTAGGGCCTGTAGGTGCTACAGCAAAACACATCATAAATTAAAATAGTAATAAATACTGGATGTATCCCAGCGTAAGATAAGATTCAGGATGGATAGCTTTAGTGTCACTGCTCTAGAAGGAGACTTTAATATGTATGCTCTTCAGGACAGGGATTTTAGTCTGTCTCTGGGATGTTTAAGTGATTAGGAAGCATTATACATACCTAACAGTGCTTCTCTTTTGTATTTTTTTTAAAAAGGAGATTAATAAAATAGATAAAATAAATAGATTGCGTTTAACTAGAAGAAGGTTGGGGGGTGACTTGATCACAGTCTCTAAGTATATACAAGGGGAACAAATCTTTAGCAGAGAAAGATGTAACACAAGCCAATGGCTGGTTGAAGCTAGACAACTTCAGACTGGAAACAAGGCGGAAATGTTTTAACAGTGACTGTAATTAATCATTGGAATAATTTATTGAGTGTCCTGGTGGATTCACCATCACTGGTGATTTTTAAATCAAGATGGGATTTTTTTTTTCTAAAAGATCTGATCTAGGAATTACTCTGGGGCAGCTCTCTGACCTGTGTTGTATAGGAGGGCAGACTAGCTGATCACAGTGGTCCCTTTTGGCCTTGGAATCTATGAAAATTGTAACCCAAACTCACAATGTGGCTGTCTGGCCCCCCCTAGTGGCTAAACCAGCTTTGAAGTTTCTTTGGTCTGCTGCTACATACAAGCAGGTAGGCCCCCTCATGTAATTCAACATTTGTGCCTCATGCTTTTAGATTTAGTGGTCTCTGGTTCAGTCCCCCCAAGGAAAGGATGTCATCACAAAATAATTGTCTCCCTAAATGCGCCCAGCAGGAGACGTGTTCTCACTGATGGGACTGATTTCTTTTTAATTGGAAAACAGGAATGTATTCCCCCCCCCCCCCCCACTTGAAATGTATATACATGCACAGACAAAGCTGAGAGGATGACCTTTCGAAAGATTAGCAGCAAGAAGTCAGTCACTGCCCACAAGCCTGCGCTTTTAATGTAATTCAAGTCCTCTATTTGGAATTCTTTGCTAATTAATATTCATGTTCGGCTCCCCCATCTGCCATTCCCGCATTGCTGTATCTTTATGAGATTGATCATAGGGTAATTAAGCCAAGAGCCAGACAAAAGAAAGGGGGGAGATGACTGAGGGAAAACAACTATATCAGCTTTTGATATCAGAGTGAAATTTCATGCAAAATCCAGATCAGTATGCGGGCAGGGGGAGCTGAGTAATGGATGTTTTTATTTTATTGCTAAGTGAAATTAACGGGCTGGTGGTGGCTATAGACAGAGCTGGGAATGCCTCAGAGGCAGACTTTTCCCATCAATTCCAGTAATCTTTCAGAGCTTTCTTTAGCTCTTAGAGAAAGAGGGGAAGTACTAGAGTCTGTGAAACCAGACTGAAAAGGATGAACCAGAAGTTGGTGAGAATGAAGCCAGGAAATTTTGCCAATTGTTTGGTTTCCCTGCCTGCCTTCTAAATCCTTGCAACATTTAACTAGAAATGTAATTAACTAAATGAAGTCTGTTACAGAACACAAAGACGTGCTCACCTGGGGTGTAATTGGGGGAAGATACCCCAAAATTCAGAGCCATGCTTACATAGTAGGTCATCAGGGCAGTGAAGGCTGTCATTATGCATAGAGTGAATAGAAAAGCTAGCTAGAGAACCATAGGGCTTATTCAAAACCTGCTGGAGTCTTTCCATGGAGTTCAGTGGGTATTGAATCAAGCCCCACCTTTCAGGAAAGCATCATGACTGACACAAGTTCTGCTGCTGGAAGATGCCCATTTTCTAGGAGCCCATACCTAAAGCCTAAAGCATGGGCTACAGAAGGAAGCAGGCTGCCTGACAGACAAGCTGACCACTCTCTCCAGGGGGAAGGAGCACAAGATGTGGAGCGTGCAGGGAAAGAGAGGTGAGTGGTGACCTTGGGAAGGGAAAGAGACCAGGGGGGCTCTCGGGAAGAACAGAGATGAGATACCCACTTCTTTCACTTGTGTGCTGGGAGGCCATCAGAGATATTCCTCATCTAGCTTGCCAACAGACCCTAAGGCTTGCTATGAGGACAAGGTGCCCTGAAATTCAAAGGCCCACATTCCTTGTGAGCCTTCCGGATAAGACACCAGGGTCCCACTTCGAAAAAGCACTAAAGCATGAGCTGAAGTTCCATTGATTTAAATGGGATTTAGCAAAGTGATTGACTTTAAACTCATTATTAGGCACTTCACTAAGCTGGGGGTCCAGGAAACTCAAAGTCACACTGAACTGTTGCATTATCAAGATACACCAAAATTCAACGCCACACTTAACTAGTTCATCTTCAGGAGAGAACACCTGATCCACAGAACTCTGGTGTGCCATACAGAGGAGACAACGTGCCTTAGCTCCAAATTATCCTTTCCTGAGGTATTAGTGGGATACATGCAAAAGTAAAGGACCAACCACCTGGTTTTTCATAAATATGAGGCCCTTTGAATCACGAGACCAGATCAACAGAGTTGGCCAATCACCTCTGTGTGCACAGCAGGCTGACTACACGACTTGCAGCAAATAGAGACTAGGTTCTGTAGCAAGATGGGAGCAGCCATTATGATGCTGTCCCAGTGTTAACTGTAAGTAACCTGCTTGGTCCTAGTTTCCATGCTTAGCTGTGATCAGTAGAGGCAGAGTGAGTGTCGAGGCCCCTGGAATTCACTTCCCCCTTGGGCTGCCTATGCCCAGTTCCATTCACTTTCCAGGCATTCTGCAGGGCTCATCTTTTCTCTGGGCCATTCAAGGAGGGAGCAAGCTGAAGGCTGGACAGAGACCTGCTGTGATGAGGAGGAGGACGGTGGTTACTTCGCTTTGGCAGTGCCATTCATCAACCTAAAAGTTTAGATCTTGGATAATGTCAGTTGCCAAGGTGCCCCAAACACAGCATATACACTTCTGGGCTTTTATCTATCGTAATTAATGGTAGGCATTTAAAATACCAGTTTTAGGTGCCTAGGTACCATTGTAGGTGCTTAAACTTGGACTTAGGTGCCCAGGTTTAAAAACTGTGTTGTGTCTGCATCTCCCATTAATATATTAACAAACAAAATGACCTATTCATCTGTCTACAATGTACTTACTCTGTGACCGTCCATCCATCATTCTTATCTAGCTGTCCTATTTATGAGCCTAGCAATCCATCTCACCAAAACTAATGCAGTCCAAATGACTGCATGATACATTGTTTTACTTTAGAGCTCTGCTGTAGTAGACTACATGGGCCCAGTTTTCAGCACTACTGAAAAATTGTCTTGAAGTGGATTGGAGCTGCTAGTTGGATATCTGAATATGAGGCCTTATGGACCTGGTCAGGATCAGGTTCTCAAAGGATCAGCATCCATCATGGGGCCCAGATTTCCAAGAGAGCCCAGCTCCCAGTATGATGAGCCCTTTTGAAAATCTGGCCATATGTCTTTTTCCTCAGAAGAGAGAGACTTTGCAGTTGCCATTTTGATGTCTGCAAGAATGAAATAGAGTGTGTGTGTCTGGCTATGCATAAAAACACGCATGCCATTTAACCTGAGGTTCTCGTTTCTTCTAATTAAATTGCAAAAGAGAATGAACATTTCAGTCCTACAGCAGTATGTTCTCATTTATTATTGAAAGAACACGCTGCTCTCACATCACATCCCCCACCCCACCCCCACACACACACACAAGGTAGAGGCAGACTGCAGGAAACAGTCAGTAGCACTTGTTTACCCTTAATGTGCTAAACCGGGGACACTCAACTGGCTAGCAGCTACCAAAAGCTGCTGGAAGCAGAATGGTGCCAGCCCGGCTCGCAATATGGGTGGATAGAGCTAGCAGCAGGATGTGCCATATGGCTTGGCATCTGCTGAACAGCAAAGTTCTCTGCAATTCCTGAAGCTGGATTGCTGGAGTAATGATACTTTGAGCCTGGACAGCGCCTTCCAGCCCAGAATCTCAAAGGACTTCACATGACTGAATTAAGCCAACGAAGCTTGTAAGTAGTAGCATCCCAGTTTCGGAGATGCAAAATGCATAGCATATAAAAGGAAATCGGTGGCAAACCAGCACTCCAGACCCCTTCTGAGCACTAGCTCATCTTTCCTCTCATCAGAGTTAAGGGAAAAAGTTCAAGGCCTGATCACTGCTCTGTTATAGGGAGTGGCCAAGAAGCCAGGATTGGTCCCCAAGCTGGTGCTAAGAATGGAGGCACACAAGCTGGTGGTACCAGCTGAGGGAATGATTCCAGCTCTTCAGAATGCTCCAGGTTGCTTTGGAGCCATTATAAGCGATCATGTGTATTTCAGTAGCACCTAGACTGGTGCCAGGCACTGTATACAGCACACAGCGTGAGACACAATCAGCGCTGGAGAGCTAACAGTCTAAATAGACAAGGTGTGAGAGCTAGCAGTACTGACGTGACTTGCCCTGAGTCAGGTAACTCCAGATCAGATGAGTAGCGTCAGGCAAGCAAAGAGAGGTGTTAAGTGCTGTGGTTAGGGGACTCTGAACCCAGCAGGTAATGCAGAGAATGGATTTTTGTTGCAGCCATGTCTGACTCCAATGTTTGCTGAGTAAATAATTGCAGATGACGCTCTTGGTCCTGGGGAAAGAGCCGATCCACTGCCAAACACAAGCCTGGGACAGAACAGCAAATATTTAAAGATGGGGTGAACCAGCCCAGTAACAATCAGAACCAGCCAAGGTCTCATTATAGAATGAGAGCTAGGGCATTGCTGCCAGTCAGAACCATTGTGTGGACTTTTCTCCCTCAGTATTGTTCTTTTTCACTGGACTGTTGGGGGTTTAGGCAACATAGAAATGCTGAAATGCTACCGGAAAAAAGCTAGTCTTGAGGCATCTGTGCAGTCTCGTACACCTGTGCAAAGTGGATGTGAAATGTGATCCAATTAGGTACTGTCTCAACAACTCAGCACCCACATTGGCAGTGTGGAAGTTTCCTAGGCACCCAAGTTTCTGCCTTTAAGCACATGCACCGCTGCCTCAGATAAGCACCTAGATGCCTCATTCACACCTAAACCCCAGCATGATCCTCAGACAAGGTTAAAAGAGGTGAAGCAACATCTATCTCAACCGCAGGCCCAATTCAGTAGATGTGCTCAGAACTTCAGCCAAGGAGGCAGTAGCTGTTATTATAACCTTTAGCCCATTGGTTAGTGACTTCACCCACAGCATGGGAGACCCAGGTTCAATTCCCTTTTTCTCTGCCAGCAGAAGGATTTGAGCAGGAGTCGCCCACCGCTCATCTGGGTGCCCTGGGATATTTTGATGTGTTGCTCTTTCTAGTGCTACTGTTGAAGCTGGGCCACTTTGGACTAATAATTATTAATTGGGCCAGAGAAGTGAGAATCGTTTTGTAGTCCTGTGGTTAGGGCGCTCACCTGAGCAGTTGGAAACCCCTGTCCTAAGCCTTCTCCTCGTCAGGCGGATGGGAGCACTGAAACAGGGTCTCTCGCATCCCATGTGAAAGCTCCACCCACTGGGCTAAGAATTAAAAGGGAGTCTTCTGCCTTTTCTTCCCACCAGCCATTTTGGCACCTAAGCCGTTCTTGCAAGAACGGCTTAGGCGCCTGACTCCAGGAGGGGGGTTCCCAGCTGTGGATTGCAAGCAGAGATAAGTGCCTCCCTGTGTCCTGGCCTTAGGTGCCTAACTTTGTGCAAGGAGCAAGGCTTATGGTATTCCCCTCTTGTCTGTATCTTCTATTAGCTAATTTAGGCAGCTGCCCCTCTAGTGTGTTGGCTTTTGTGGATTGCATTTTCCGGCCCCTATCTCTCCCCCTGCATTGTATAGGGGCTAGGCACCTAACCCAGGATTTGCAGATTCCAGATATTGCAAGGCCTAACACTTAAGTCCCTTAGGGTACAGCTGCCCTGCAAAAAACAAACCAAAATCAAAACCCTCCTGCAGCAGCAAGTCTCAAAGCCCAGGTCCACAGACTCAGGCTCATGCTATGGCACTCAAAATAGCAGTGTATACATTCCCACTCAGGCTCTGAAACTCGGCTGAGATCCGGAGCTCCAGCCCAAGCAGGAAAGTCTACACTGCTTTTTTAGCACTGTAGCACAAATCCCTTGAGCCCAAGACTGTAGACCTGGACTCTGAGACTCGCTGCTGCTTGGGTTTTCTTGCAATGTAGATGAACCCTTAGTGAATCTGGGTACAGTTGCTTACTCTAGTGGTAGGATTTTCACCCCCCATTTTGCACCAATGTGAGTGAGTCCACAAAGGTGCAAGACATGGGAGAATAAGGCCCATGGTATTTTCATCCAGGAAGCCAGAAGTAAAGGAAGTCTTGTGAAAGAGCCCATTCTTGGGAGATTTCCAGTCTGACTTTGCAGATTCAAGAGCTTTGGATAGTAGAGGAGCTATAGTTAAGCATCCAAAGCTTTGAGAATTGAGTGAGAGCATGGCCTACCAGTCAGGTCATAAGAATGGGTATCAGGATGGTCACTGAACTGCTAGATGGTCTCTGTCCATCAGTGACTTAATCTGTAATTCAGGGGTAATGCCGATTACCTACTTCACAGAGGCATTGTGAAGCCTACTTCATTAATAGCTTGAAAGCACATGAGATGCTAGGAGGAATAAAGCCCTCAGCCTCCTATCACTTGGATGATCACTTACCAGCAGTTACCCAAAACGTATCAGGCTGGGGCCCACTCTTTGTTCTGTGAAGTTTACAGTCACTGAAGAGCAACATACTAAAAACTGCTCTGGAAGCAGGGCAGGAAATCTTGTCACTAGCCCTGAGGACCATCCCAGAATGGCTTGAGCGTACAAACCTCTCATTTGCACTGAAATCCCATGTTAATGGCAGCCAGCTGAGATGAGGCTAATCTAGTCAAGAAAACAGTCTGACAGAAACAACTCAGCACTAACAACCAAAGAAACTAGCCCTATAGAAACCTCCCCGAGTCCCTGACGGCCCCCTTAGACTTAAACACCGCAAGCCCCAGTTCAACCCTTTGGGACTTAGTCTCTACGCACTAACACTGGTGCAAAGCAGGAGTGACTCCAGCATACACAAGTGGAGAATCAGCTCCCTGACATCTAAAAATCCCATGGAAACCAGCCCCCTTGAGATACTGTTATAGCCACCCTCTCGGTTTTCCTGACTCTGAAGCAGAGAGAGAAGCCAATGTGAAGCAAGCAGCTTAGGAAGCCACCCTGAGCTCATGGCACTGACATTCGCAGCTCGCAAGCAGTCTTCTTCAGCCAGCCACTAATGCATTTTGTAGCCCAACCAGTTATCTCCTGGAAATTCCTGCTTTGTTTCGGCCAGGAAGATTGCCCTGGTTAGACATATTTAGATCGCTAAGTGTCAGATGGCTCTGACTGCCAGTCCCAGTGACATCATAGCTGATGCGAGACATGTGGGTAGCGAGCATTTGACTGGAATGAGATCTGTATGCCAAGAAGGTGCTTTGTGTGGTCAAATTATTTTCACAGTGCTTAAATCAAGCAATGAAATATTCATAGGGCACTAAGGCAGCAGGCTCGCTGACTGCTTTCTTATGGGAATATCAATACTGCTGGAGACAGCCTTAATTCAATATTCAAAAAGCCTCTCTCTCTCCTGTCGCTTCAGGTTCAGAGTTCTTTTCGGAAACCTTGCTTGTGTGTTCCTGCTCCATTAGCAGTGGAGAGAACGGATGACAGAGCAGAGGAGTGGTGCGGGGAAGGAAGACAAAAGCTAGGCTAGGGTCTACTTTTTGTGCCCTGGAGAGATCAGAGACATGAAGGCCACTGGTAAAGTTTGGCTAGCTGGTCAGAAGCAATCATGCCTAAGTCACTGAAAAAAATCCACAAGCAATGTCAGATTTGAAGGCCAGATTCTCTGCCAGAGTAAGCAGGTGCAGCTGCTTTCTGTCAATGCAGTAATGCTGATTCACATCAGTTGAGGGTCTGGCCCTTGGTCTGTCATATGGCTGCAAGGTAGCTAGATTTCCATTTAGGGACAAGATGCCAAGGATGCAGAAGGAGAAGGCTTTAGCAGATAAGCAAAGGGGATCAGTTTGATCCTATGGTCTCTCTAGATTTCTTTTTTAAAATGGATTATTTTATTTCTGGTGAAAGATGCCAGATTAATAGCCCTGGAAATGGAACCCTCTGTTTATCAATGATCTAGGGACAGTGAGCTCCCTCCATGCTATCCTTCCAATGTGCCTCACCCTTAATCCAGAGGGACGGCAGGGCAGCTCAGTATACCCAGGTATCCAAAGCCCATTTCAGTCAATGGAAAGACTCCCTCAAACCTTGGCCTTTCTGCTGAGACTCAACAGTAGGGCCAGTGCCAATTGGGGTGACATTTTTTAGGCCATGGACTCCTGTCCACTAGTCCACAGACTGACCACTCTTCTTGTTTCACACAGAATAACCTCCTGGTCTCAGTCCCTAATCATCAGGCTGTGTTTTAGCTCTAGGCCAGATCCATCCCTGATGGAACACCACTGAAGGCAGTGGAGCAATACATTTGACCTACTCCTTTGACAACTGCTCTCTTTAAATGTAAAAGTACCAAGGTCAAAGCCTTTGACCACAGTGTCAGATCATCCCCCTCCTAGTCATTCAGACATTTGGTCTGTGGATCACAGCGTCCTCTCATCTTATTTCAGAGCATGCGTGGTGACCCCTATTGGGCAGACAGCTCAGGCTCCTTTGTGCTAGGTGATGTACAAAGATACAGAAGAAATTCATTAAAAAGCAAGTGGGAAATTTTTAACAAGTCTTGGCGTGCTTAGAAAAAAAGCACACATTTTTAAAATTGGGATAAGTGACCTTAAAATTATAGATTCTTAAAAGGAGAAACACTGTTGTAAGAAATGTCTAAAGTTGTATATATACACATTCCAAGGAGACCATGGACAGCTTTAGATGTTTTGCCCTCAGTCAACAGTAATACCTCGACTATGCTTATTTGCAGCATTTTGTGCCTAGAGCATGTGGGGTGACAGGGTCTCTTATTTATTGTTTGTATTACAGTAGGGACTAGAGGCTTCAGCCAAGACGAGGTCTCCATTGTGGTAAAGATAGTCTCCACCAGTGATGGACTATACTCCTATATTCACCCCTTTCACACTATTGTAATAATCTTTGTACAACATATGCCTTGTAAGTGAAATCTCAAAATTTCCTGGTCGTTATTGTCCTGGTAAAATATGTGTGGCAACAATGTATGTAAAGTTATAAGATTCCACTGTACAGTGTTACTAAAACATGTTCCAAGTTTAGGAGGTGGCCAAACCAGTTCCTCAGAGACAAAGGGCAAGCTGACGCCTCAGCCAGGTGTGAACATGGTTAACGGGCCATTACCTGCTAAGTGGCTATTTGTGGGCGATAAATCTATATCTTAGCAAAGAAAGTGCATGGAGTTCCCTTCCACCAACAGGCTGCCTGTCACCAAGCTTCCAGATAGAAATGCTTCTCCAACGGGGAGGACTATAAAGAGAACAGGCAGACACCCCAAGGAACCTGTCCTTTCTCTCTCTCTCTGTCCATCGATACACTGCATGAGAGGGAAAAAAGGAGGCAGTCATTACACAGAAGGGGTCCTGGCCTAAGGAGTTTGGCCACTAAGACTGCTAAGAACAAGTGGTGAGAAAAACTTTGCTTTGAATTTAATGTAGTTTGTTGAGTTTGGCCCTAGTTGCATTTTATCTTTATTTTTCTTGTAGCCATTTCTGATTTTTATGCCTCATTACTTGTCTTCATTTAAAATCTCTCTTTGTCGTTAATAAACTTGTTTTATTGTTTTGAATTTAAGTGTTTGGAAAGCTCCACAGGATCTATGTGCATCATTTCTACTAATGAAATGACAGACTTTACATAGGCTTGTATTATGCAGGAGAGGGCTGGGCAGTACAAGATGTACATTTATTTGGGGAAAATCTGGAACCGGGAGTGTGTTGGGGTCACCCTGCAGTATAATGCAGGCTGGTAAGAGTCTAGGTGTGACTGGCTGGCTACAAATGCACATGGACATAGCTGGGAGTGATTTACACGCTGGAGGCTGTTTGTGAGCAGTCCAGACTAGAGGCGACAATAGCAAAGCATTATAAAGGGCACCCCAGATAAGAGGTGACATAGCTACTCACTAGTCTGTATTGTACCTTGGGTAGGTCATACTGTACCCAAAGAGTTGTCAGTCTAAATAGACAGGCCAGACAGAATGAGAGAATGCAATGCAGCACAGAGATATGAAGTGACTTGTCCAAGCAGTCTGTGGCAGAGCCAGGAATTGAACTAGGCTCTCCTGAATCCTTGTATCCTGACAGAACCACCAGACAAACTTTCAGTGGTGCCGTTCAGGCTCTGGTAATTAGGGCGACAGCTTTCTGCTCAGGTTTCACATGGGTGCACAGGGCAGAGTATGAAGAAGAGCTGGGTTTGCTAATGAGCCTCCTTCTGTAGCCGTCCGGACCCCAAATTCACAAGGTGGACTTTTTGTGCTCAAGTGACTCAATTTTTCAGACACCTGGACCGTGGAAAGAGCTTTGCACAACAATTTGTTGAAAAACAGCAAAATTGCCCCAGCTCAATAAATCCCAAACCAGGCAAACGTTATTTCAGTGAAGTGCCGGCTGCAGTTACTCTGCCTGGCTCTACTAATATTATTTACTATCGACATTACGGTACCAACCAGGAACCCCCACTACAGATCAGAGCCCCACTGTACTATGCTGAGATTGGACATATCACGATGGAGACAGTCCCTGTCCTAGAGCACTCCCGATCTACATGTCAGGTACGAGGACCACAAAAAAAAACAAAAACAAAAACAAAAAAAAAACCCTATAAGGATGGGAGGATGGGGTAACAAAGCAAGCAGAAAAGCAGGAGACAGCTTATCATTTGTTTTACCAATGCTGTGGTGATTTGTAGTCATCATGGCAAAGAGAAGTTTTAAGGAGGGATTTTAAGGAGGGATTCAGAAAAGCAGCAGCTTTACAAATGCTGAGTGGGAGTTTTTCCCAGGATGATATCACCTTTGATTATTAAAAATTCAAGGATTAAAAAGACAGTGCAGTGCAGTCTTTGCCACTGTTGATATTTCTTTACTGTGCATTTCAATGCCATGGACAAGCAAAGCCGATCAATTGCACCTTCTGAAAATGACTCTTTGCATTCAATTTTGCAACCTCTTTTTATAGCCAAATCAGAATGCCGCTTGCCCAAAGTCTCCCATGCTGGGCCTGTGCCATGCCAGTGTCACAAATGATGTGCCTTATCAGGAGCATCGGAGGGGGCCACCACCAGCAGGTTTAGAAATGCCAGCCTTGATCACAAGCTTTAACTTCAAATACAAGCAACTGTGTATTGAGGGTGAGCAGCGCCTCCTGTGTGGGTTGCCCTGGTGAAGCAAGTGTGTGTCTTTTCCCAGCAAGAAAGAAATCAGCCAGTTGAGGGCCAGAGCCTGAGTGGCAAGAGCAAAACACACTTTCTGGATTACTAATGCCAAGTGGCTTGTGGTGTGGGGCCTGTCAACAAACACAGGAGAAACATCCCCAGGGTAGCAGCAAGACAAACCTACCAGCAACGCTGCCTGCAAGCATACCTCTGACTGGGATCTGGTCACATCCTCCAAGCGAAGCAGCAGCTTTGGAGAGCGATGCTGGTGATTTAGTAGGTGGCACTCCTCCCTCTGAAGTAAGGCTGGACAAATGCCCGGGATGGTTCAGGGGTGCTCTGCTGCTGTCTGGTGGAGGACAAGTGAAACAGAGGGCCTGATTAATTGCAGTCATTAAAAAGTCTTTTCACATTTTATACTGGAGTCTGGATGTAAGTCTGGGCCTTGGTCAAATTCCAATTTGGATAATGACATGTGGTCTTCCTAGAATTCCTTCGGCAATTGCAACTGGAAATGCTGGCCTTCTCTGCCTATTTTAAACTTCTGTGTGCTATTAAACAGCCTCCTTCTTCCACTCCTAGCAGGGGCGTGCACAGGAATTTAACTTTGACCTTTTTGTGCCTCCCCTGCACACCCCAATCCCAGGAGGAGCTTGCTCTCTCCCTCCCCTGCCCCATGGACCTGGGGCTGAAGGAGTTCTGTGCCTGATAGTTATTGGGGCAAGGGCCGTGCCCCTGCTTCCCCACCCTCCCCCCTGTGTGCATGTCCCTGACCCCAGGGGTAGTTGCTTTTCATTAGTGGATGAACTGGCTCCTGTACATGCAAGACCTTGGGCACTGTCTAAACAAGCATAGTCCCAGGTGCATATGCAGGAGTCACTTCATCCACTCCCAGGATGGAGCTAACCCTTGGACCCTTTGGGGTGGGAATGTAGGTGACATTATCCAACCAATGCAGGTTAAACAGCTAGATTTCTCCGGACGTAATACACAGAGTTTTCATATTTTTACCTTCAAGTGTCCATGGTCCCTGTCCTGCAAACCCTGCAGCGGGGATTTTCAGAGTCCTAAGTGAGTTAAGCACTCGACTCCCGTAGTTGCCCTATGGGAGTTGCACGTAGAGCTGGTTGGAAAATCTCACACATGCCTGGAAATTTCGGGGGTTTGGACCAGAAGATTTTTAGACTATATATGTTGTGTTTTGGCCAAAAAACTAAAGCTTTGATTCTCAGGTTTTGGTTTGTTGATGCAAAGTTGAAGTTTTTGGGTGGAAAACTGACACTTCTTGGTGAAAAAAAAGTTCGACACAAACCCAGTTTTCCATCAAAAGCAACATTTAGGGGAAAATGTGGCCAGCCCTAATTGGGCACCTAACTCCTTTAGACTCCTCTGTGAAATCTCAGTCTTAAGCATCTGCAGAGCACTCCTCACATGAGTAAAGTGACTTCACTGTGGTTACAGGATTGAGAACTTCATGATATTTCCAGTCGTCATTTCACTGCTTTCCACAGAATCCACCAAAAAGCAAAAAGAAAGGGAAGTCTCTGCTGCTAACCGTTCTCTAAGGGAGTAACCCTACTGCAGTCAGCAAGGTGCCAGATGTAGGAGAGAGCAGAAGCCCGCTGTCTAAGAGCGAACATGTGCATTGCAACCCTTTCAGATGCACAGATGCTGGCTGGAGCTATTAGCCTCTCTCCACTGTTGCTATCAAGTAAGGAAAGCCTAACAAACATATTGGATTCAATCTGTCACAGTAATGACCGAATTGCCAGGCCATTGGATTGGGTGGGACTCAGGACACCAAACTTCTCTTCCTGGCTCAGCCACTGGGTAACCTTGGAGACCTGACCTCGCTGTGCTGGTTTCCCCTCCCCTGCTTTTCTCTCATCCATTTAGACTGTAATACAAAAAGTAACTTAGCCCTTTCCTTCTGCAAAGTGCCTTACAGGCACTGGCCCAGCCTCTCTGGCAGTGCCAAGGGAGAGGAAAGCTGCCACATCTTCCCTCCGGGGCAGCTCCTGAGAGTAAGGAATCCCCAGTGGCCATAGAAGTGGCAGAGCCAGCTCCTACGCCACAGCCCCCATCCTAGAGGCATGTCAGGGGTCATGCGCGCTGGCTGCCCTTTGCTAGCGGGAGGTCTCTCGCGAGGCTATCACAATCTAGCACGGTTTACAGGAGCGTCCAGGTCATTCTGAGCTGTCCCCAGGCTCAGGGATCCGCACCCCACTCCCTTTGGCCTACGAATGCTCAGTGGTCACAGGCCTGTCTGTACAGGGTGGCCGCACGCCTTCCCTGTGCATCTCCTCACGACAGCACAGCAGCAGCAGCTCCACACACACCCCCCCCCCCCCCCCCCCGTTTCCCTCCTGGGTTCCAGCTGCTCCACCCAGCTTCCAGCACCTTCCGGCAAGCTCCCAGGACACTTCTGCCCCCTCCAGGGCACCCAAAGTCCAAAATAAACACACTCGGGACTTCCTTCAGGGCAGCACTGATGAGCAGCCATCTTCCCTGGTTCCCAGCCCCACTTCTCCTACAGGGAGAGCTCCAACCCGGCAGCAGCTGAGCTGGGCCCTCTCTTTTTAGCTTCTCCCTTGGAGCCCGAGGTGAGCTCCTCCGCTTGCTTCCAGCATCATGGGCAGGAGGAGGGAGCTGACTGGGCCCCCAGCAGCCCATTTACCCTTTCCTAACTCTGAGGGGCTTTGTACACCTCATCACACAATGCATGTATATTGGGCCGTTCGCCATAGTGCCTAGGCACCGAACACAAGAATGATACACTTCAGTGTCACCTTGTATTTGTTATCCCACCCTCAGCGGAGTTCACGCTCACAGGTGGCATATTGGGCTGCATTAGGAGGGGCAATGCCAGCAGGTCGCGGGAAGTGATTATTCCCCTCTATTCGGCATTGGTGAGGCCGCATTTAGAATATTGTGTCCAGTTTTGGGCCCCCCACTACAAAAAGGATGTGGACAAGTTGGAGAGAGTGCAGCGGAGGGCAACAAAACTGATTAGGGGGCTGGAGCACAGGACTTATGAGGAGAGGCTGAGGGAACTGGGCTTATTTAGTCTGCAAAAGAGAAGAGTGAGGGGGGATTTGATAGCGGCCTTTAACTACCTGAAAGGGGGTTCCAGGGAGGATGGGGCTAGGCTGTTCTCGGCAGATGACAGAACAAGGAGCAACGGTCTCAAGTTGCAGGGCGGGAGGTCTAGGTTGGACATTAGGAAAAAGTTTTTTACTAGGAGGGTGGTGAAGCACTGGAATAGGTTACCTAGGGAGGTGGTGGAATCTCCATCCTTAGAGGTTTTTAAGCTGAGGCTTGACAAAGCCCTGGTTGGGATGATATAGCTGAGGTTAGTCCTGCTTTGAGCAGGAGGTTGGACTAGATGACCTCCTGAGGTCCCTTCCAACTCTAATATTCTATGATTCTATGATTCTATGGTCCTTTAGCCCTACGGAAACGCACCCCACCTGAGTCCTTAAGCAGTGGCTCCCTTCTGCAGCCAGCAGGAGGGGAGCCGCAGGCCACTTTGAAAGTCTCCGTGGGTCACTTTTGGCCCCTGGGCCACAGGCTGGGAATCACTGCTGTAAACTGTGATGCTGGGGGTCGCCGGAGTCCAGAAACAGATTTCCCACAGTGCGTTCGTGTGTACCGGGGCGCCCCGGAAGTGCCTGTGGCCATTTGTTTCGGACAATATTCATTTGTCATGGTTGGCAGGGATCTCCAGAGGAACTGGGCATGTCACATGGGCTGCCTGCCAGGAAGAGGAACACGTTTTGCTCTGGGAAAAGAAGCAGGGGGATTGTTTTGGAAGAGTGCCAGAGCCCTCGGAGTCAGGCACTGCCCTGCTTTCAACACTGGCTGCTGAACCGGTTATTATCAAGAGGCTTGGTTCACAGAAACCAAAACAATGGCAGGGCAGAGACTGCTCTAGCCACCTGCAGCATCCCACAAACCCTAACCCAGGGGCTCCCCAATGCTTGCAGAGCACGGCCTGCAGCTTCATGAGGAGGGGAAAGGGCAGGGCAGAGCTAGTGGCTCGGGAATGGGACCAGGAACCAGGAGAGCTGGATTCTATTTCCAACTCTGCAACTCACCTGCTCTGTGACTGTGGATGAGTCTCTGTTTCCCCTCCAATCCTTTATCCATCAAGTTGCAAGGCCTTTGGAATGTTAACTCTCTATAAAGGACATCTGATCTCGGTGGGGCCTCAGCAGCTTCTGGACTAGAAATAATAACCAAATGGCCTGGTTGTGGCTGGGAAAAGAAGGAATCAAATGTGACCTCCGGTTTTTGCACTTTTCCCTCCAAACCATTTCAGGTTCAGCACCCATGCACCCAACCTTACACAGCCCATTGTACTTTTGGAGCATTGATCTCTCAGCGAAGATCCTTGATAATATTTTACCTTCCATTCAAGGATCTCAAGAAGCTTTATGAGGGATGGCTCCAGAAGTTTGGATAAGTGTCCGAAAGCTCTAGTGTGATTTGTGAAAGTTCATCCAAGCTTTACTTTGGGCTGGAACCCACCCAGGAAAAGTCCATAGAAATCATAGAAATTCAGGGCTGGAAGGGATCTTGAAAAGTCCTCTTCATGCTGAGGCAGGATTAAATATATCTAGACCATCCCTGATAGGTCACGGTATTTAATTCATGGCATAATTTTTCTGGCCCATCAGAAATAAGCTAGAGCTGAACCTTGAGCCACACTCCCCAGATCTGAGCATCCTGAACTTTGGAGCAGTTTGGATTTTGAACCCAGATCTGAATTCTGCAGCTGGCCTCTATTTCTACAAAGGGCCAAATCAAACCCTCTGAGCTAGAGCATCCTGATCAAAACCTGCATGGAGCCAAAGCTGAGAGGCAGCATCAGGGTGGGGGGGTAAAGCATGAAGCTAGTTAGACAGCAGTCCGCGATGTTGCTTATAGGTGGCACTATACACACATCTTGAGAATATGATGCCTTTTTTTTCTGTGTAATTTCTCTTTCCATTTCTAAGAGCTCTGCCCGTCTACAGAGACAGCAGCCATTTTGTCCTCAGAGTTACTGCAGCCTGTTACAGACAAGACACATACACTGTGCTCTCTCATGGGGACCTTACATTAGTTCTTTCTTGTTGTTTTACTTAATCTAAAATTAAGGCCCGCTCACTCTACGTATACTTTGCGCTTTGTCTATGGGAGCATGATAGAGGATGCTGATGGACAGGCACAAGTGCCCTGTGCTGTGAACATCCCACAGACCCATTCAGTTCTTGATTGAAATCAAGGGATCACATAAGCACTCTCTCACTGCCCTCCTGGCCCTTCTCTGGTGCAGATTCAGCATTGTGCTAGTGACCTTTGTGCCATTCAGGCAGCTGCCAATGACACATAGGGCACATCTAAGCACCATCAAGGAGGTCTTAATAGCAGGACCAGAGCCAGCACCACCACCTGAAGAGCCACCAGTGCAAGAGGTGTTCTAGGAAGGGGATGGAGAAGGAGCAGGCTAGAGGGAGGAGGGGATGGATTGGAGGTCCCAGGAGACATGGCTGAGGCAGTCTTGGTGCCACAGCACTATTCTCGGCCCTGCAAGCTGCTCTCACTTGAATAGAGTACAAACTGGCTCTTACAGGATCCCTGGGGCAAGGATGAGAGAGAGAACAAGCCACAAGTGACAGATGTTAGTCTCATCCCTTAATGCACATCTGGAAGATGCCCAATTACTATGAAGATGAGATAAGAACCTAGAGACTAGAACAGCTGCCACCTCTCACTCCCAGTGCTGGCCCTAAAGCTGACCTAGGGATGAATTTGCCCCAAGTCTCTCTCTCTCTCCTTTAGCACAGCAGGGCAACTTTCTGAACTGTCGTGCCATGATTAGTACTGTGCTACACATCATTTTGAGGATCTTTCGGGAGATCCCCCTGAATATAAAAAGCCAGGGAATCCATAAAGTACTAGCAGGGCTCTTGAGAGAGCCTTTCACTCGCTGCTAAAGCATCAGGTGAAAAGCTGGTGTATCCCACCCGCTGAACATCCAGTGCCTGCCAGGAGGCGTGGGCACGGGAGATTCCTGGGCTCTGCTTTTACTTGTGAAATTCAGATCCATCTCGCACGCATTGTTTAAAAAAAAAAAAAAATCTCCTTTTGTCACCAGTAGCCCTAAGACCTTTGCAAGTCTGACCATCCTCGGCCACCTCAAGCCAACAGAGATGAAACAGAATACTATGGTTGGAGTACGACATTAGCAATACCTACCTCCCACCGCTCCCCGATCCATCCTCACTGCCTCACACACTTGGCTCAGGAGTGCAGCCTGCCAGTGGCTGTTACTAATCAAGGAAAAATGAGACAATTTGTAACCATTCACAAGACAAGGGGAGTTGAGCCCTTAGTGGGAACTCAGCCACAGCACTAGGAATATGGCAGGGGAGCTATTTCCCCATTCTCAGGCTGAGAGTGAAAAACAAGATGGCAGCCTGGTCGTCCATTTTTCTGCCATCTACGCTAGTACGGAGCAGAATGAATAACGAATAATAATGAATGATTTTTTGGTTTTGTGGCACTTCTGAATTATTTATTATTTTTCATTTGGGGGAAGGGTCAAACCAACTCTGAAATTTCTGAGGGCTTTCAGTGAATTTAAAAGGGTGGTGTGCATCTATTCTAGAGCCGGGATTTGAACCTGGTTTTCCCACATCCCAAGTGAGGGGCCTAACCCTTGAGGTAAAGATTATGGGGGGGGAACAAAAGCACCACCCCCACCTTCCACTCCTCCTCTGTGCCTTTTGCGAATGGCCCAAACTATCTGCGTCAAATTTGCAGATATCGTCAAGTCAACGGAAATCACATTTTTCATCAAATGAACTATTCAGCAGAAAGCGGCCCCCAGCTGCAAAACAGAGTGGGTATAAAAACAGGGCCTTTCCCATTCCATGCTCACTTTGCGTTGGTGTCAGCGTCCACCTGAGGGGCAGCACAACAGGACATCAGTCCCATTGTCTCCAAGAAGGTGATGGTTCCACTCACCCAAGCCAAGCGGAAGGAGCAAATTGAGTTGAGCTGTACACAGCAAATTAAGCGTACACAGCATCAGCTTCACCGATTGTTGATTAAACTCCTAAAGGCCTGTCCTGGCAGCTGCTGGGCTCACAATACATAACCAAGGGTTTGTTGAGGGCCAGCTCTGCTCTGGTTGTTCCTAAAGTCCCTGCTAGGAATAGCCAGGGAAGATCCCCAGGACCTTAAACCCCACTCCACAGTTCTTGTTGAGGAAAGGAAATGGGCAGTCATTGGATCTCAGCAAAAAGGATGGATTTTGGCCTTAGCATTTGACTCTCACATTGTAAATATGACTTTAATAAGTGCAGAAATCACCTTGTAACAGGATATTTCCTGGGGATGGATTAATCTGCTGGGAGGGTTTCAGGAAATGGCCCCGTGCCCAGCTCTATGGTATATGGGACCTTTTTAAAAATAAATAAATAAATAAATAAATAAAGAGGCAGCTCAGTTTCATCTGCGCAGGACGCACAGAAAATGCCAGAAGGGATGGAACCACACGCTACATGTACATCTATACTACAGATTGTATATGTGTCATGCACAGGCTTGTGACAGAACCCCCCTGTTGACCAGATTAAACTCCAGAAGCATGTATTTGAGGGTGAGCAGAGGGGAAGTAAACCAGCACATCTAAGAGAGGTGGGTAAGTACCTGTCTGAGGCTCTAACAAAACACCATACTCATGCCAGTTTGCAGTGTGAACGGCGGTAAGGGGTGTGCAGCAGCTCAAGTCTCTTTCCTCCTCCATCCCCATTCCCACAATGCACTGAACCCTTTTATTCCTGACCCTTCCCCAATCTAGGGTCCTGTGAACTGGGAGTAGGCTGCTGCACTGACTGACTACTGCAGAACAGCTTTCTGCTGCACTCTTTACAGGTGCAGATGGATCCAGCACCGAGAGCAGCTGCCCGGCTTGCCGAGCGTACCCAGCTGACGATCAACGTGCAGGTGGAGCACATTGTCTTCCACCAATTTGGCTGGAGTAGCAGGAACGTTCTCCTGTATCAGGAAGTTTCACAGAGGCTGGAGCAGGCGGGCTTTGAGCAGCCTCTGGCCCAGTGCCGGGAACACATCAAGCCCTGGCAGCTCCTGTACAGGACAGCTGAAGACTAACAATCGCTCTGGGAGTGCTGGTCCAAGGTGGCCCCTTCTATGAGCAGCTTGACCAGGTGCTGCCAAGGATCTCCAGTACTGACCCTGAAGTGGCTCTTGATCTCCTTCTCAACCCCACGGGCCTCATTGTCTGAGCAGAAACAGATGAGGGCCAAGGCGGGGAGACAGCAGGGACCCTGGGGTTTGCTCCAGAAGAGCCAGAGCTCAGGGAACACGTGGTTCTGCACCTGTGCCCTGAGCCCTCAGCTGCATCAGGGACCAGAACCCGAGGCTGTAATCCCCCCACCAATACTCTCTCTTGCTCTGGTGCTAGACTCCTGATTTTAAGATGAAGGCAGCTGAAGTCCTGTGTGCTGACTTCTCCTCTCTGGATAACATGCGCATCACTCAGTGCTGAAACCAAAGCACTATTGTGTCCCATCCCCTTATCAAAAACTCCAACCTTCCTAGGGAAGCTGTGGTATCTCCACCATTGGAGCTGTTTAAGAACAGATTAGACAGACTCCTATCAGGGATGGTCTAGTTTAGTGGTTCTCAAGCAGGGGTACGCAGAGGTCTTCCAGGGGGGTACATCAACTCCTCTATTTGCCTACTTTTACAGCAGGCTACATAAAAAGCACTAGCAAAGTCAGTACAAACTAAAATTTCTTAGACAATGACTGGTGTATGCTGTTCTATGTACTATACACTGAAATGTAAGTACAATATTTATATTCCAATCGATTTATTTTATAACTACATGGTAAAAATGAGAAAGTTAGCAATTTTTCAATGATAGTGTACTGTGACTCTTTTGTATTTTTGTGTGTTTTGTAAGCAAGTAGTTTTTAAGTGAGGTGAAATTTGGGGTACGCAAGACAAATCAGATTCCTGAAAGGGCTACAGTAGTCTGGAAAGGCTGAGAGCCCCTGGTCTAGTTATTATGTAGTCCTGCCTTGAGTGCAACAGGCTGGATTAGAGGACCTCTCCAGGTCCCTTCCAATCCTACACTTCTAAGATTTCCCCCCCACACACACAGTCTATCCAAACCCACTGTGCTGCACCTTGAAAATGGTCCTCAAATGAGGCAGAGTTCCCAATCAACCCATTTATCGATTTCTGATGAATCACAATTAGCTTTCAAACCCAAATGATTATTTTTCTAAGCACCTTGTAAAGGAAAAAGTCATCTTGCCCCTGATTCCATACATTGCTCAGCCAGCAGTCAGGCAGCGATGGGCCTGGAGCAGACTGAAGGAAGGGTCTCCGTTGGGGAAGGGAACAGGACATGGATGCAGAAAACTTGTTTGTCTAAGGAAAAGTTAGAGACAGGAGTCAGTTTTCTGACTGAAATGTCTTTACAGACTCTGTCCCCAGTGCCTGTCCCATCCCCATGCATGTGGCACAAGCCACAGGGAGTGGTGCTGGGAGAAGGAGCAGATCTGGTGCTTGAAGAAAGACAGTGCAGCATCCCTTTCCAGTTGTGTGAGGCGAGGGGTAGTGGTGCTGAGCTGAAACTTCAGGAAACCTAAGCAAGTTGTGGTGTGTCTTTCTTTCCCTGTCCATGTCACCATCGTTAGCATAATATTTTCACATAGAAGAAAGGGTGGGAGGCAGCTCAGATCTCCTTTTGCATGCAATTTTCCCTAGGCTAGCTGAGAATAGACACAGCAACATAGAGGGGTGACCATGAGCAGAAACTTCTCTCTGGCATAGATTGCTGGATCACCTCCCCAGGTCCGGAAAGACACTTCTCTTTTCCATTCCGGCACTTTGAAAACTGCCGTGTTCTCTGTTGGCCAGCCTTCAGGGAAGAAGTTGTAAATTGGTACCATAGGCTCTGGAGGGAACTAATACCACATCCTCTAGCTCCTGTTGAAACCATATGAACATTTACATCACTAAAAACATTAATACAGGGGTTTTTATTAATTTCTTTAAAACCATTTTAGCCTCTTCTCCTTCTTTATGGGCTGCAAAAGCTGTCTGAGAAGCCAGGCTAGTGCGAGAGCTACATTCCTGCAATATTGAAAAGTATCAAAAGGGTGGCCTTTTACAGCAGAGTTGTGTTGTGTACGTGTGTGGCAGGGGGTGGATTCCTCAGCTTGTTCCAAAAGTCAAAAATAAATCAGACCTTCGACTCTTGAGAGTTAATGCTACCCAGCGGACAGGAGCAGCACTCCCCGAGGTAGACAGAGAAGGACCCTAGAGTAGCTGCTCATGGGGATGGATAAGAGCAACCAGGAGCAATTTGAACTTTTTGGGGCCTTGGAGAACTGGTCTCTTCTGTAGGAGAACACACTTATGAACCAGTTTACAGACAGAGAAATGCCATAGGGAACAGGAGCATTCCCTAATAGAGAGGCTCATCGAACTGATGTCAGCCTGCTGCCACGACCCCAGAGCCAGCCCAGCACCTCCTTCTCTTCCACCTGCCACCCAGCGTGCTGCTGAGCCACAGGCAGCCTAATGGTTAGAGCAGGAGTCACAAGCCAGGAACCAGAGTCAAGCGTCAGAGCCGCAGTGAGGAACCAGAAGTCAAGCCGGGGGTCACAGCCAGAGTGAGGGGCAAGCAGGGCTGGAGCAGGACAGGACAGAAGTGAGCACAGCAGAGACATTGATGTCAGAGTACGGAGTCATGAGTTAAGGCAGGAGTGGGTATGCGGGATCCTCTCAAATAACAGCTGGTATAGACATGCCATACAGATCCACATCATTTCTGGGAAACAAAGTCCCTTCTTTCCCCTGCAAGTACAATCCTGATCTCCTCAGCACCTTGGCATCAGGAACCTTTCCAGAATTTGCCACATGTGTGTTCAGGGATCTGCCTCTGTTATGCACCAAGCCTTGCAGAATGACCAAAGAGTAACTTTTTTGGGTCACATACTCACTTGACCCTTACAGTCAGCAAAGTATTTGGATGGGGGGCCATTGATGGCACCTGCAGTTTGAAAACCCCCATCCCCTACAATCCAGCTCTTATTTTTAGAACTTTTCTTATGGCAACCACTCGTGGGTAAACCAGAGCATTAAATGCCTCACAAACCTGCACACCATTGCCCTGACAGTAGACTTTTCAACCCCACAGTGGGTTGCAATGGACCTATAGCTGTTGGTGCTGCCAGCTTCTATAGGGCAATAGCAACCTGCTAGTGAGGCAAAGTTAGCTTCTGTGACTCAAGTGTTCTGGTGCAAACTCCTCACAACTCCAGGAAGGTCTGATTCTTCAAGCGGAAATTCTGAAGCCACTGCTAGTCATCCCAGGTTTCCAAAACTATGTGACCTCATCACGTTGTATTGTTCTCCTGCACCAGAATCAACCGCCAACAAAATGGCACGTGGTGACAATATCGCCTTACACCATATCTGTACGCAGGGAGCTGAATGAATTGTCACAGTCACTCAAAAATCAGCCCTCTTCACTATGGCAGCAAATGCCGCCCAAATTCCATCCAGCATCTCGCAGATGCACCCACCCTACTGCATAACCATCTGTTCTGCAGTAAGGAACAGGAGCAGAACCAGCTCAGCTGCCAGTTGTTCCATGTCCTCCACCCAGTTTTGCAGCAAATAATGGTGAGAAGCAATGATCAGCAAACGTGTAGAGGTGAGGGACAATACCAACACCCCACAGCAAAATGGTTCAGGCACTGTGCCCATGTAATGCACAACCCTGAGAAGCTGCCCAAGAGGGTGGCACTACCATCACAAAGCAGCAGCAGTGTGGACAAAGGTATATACATGGATGCAGTGTCATACCCATGTCCAACACAGCATAGGGGGAATCTCAGTCAGAGGTATGGGAAGCATGCAGGAGCACTGCACAATCCACGATTTGGTTCTGCAAACAAGTGTAGCTAGAGTCTGTATCCTAACTGTGCTCATCATACAGCCTCTTCATTCTGGTGTAGATAAATTACATACACTGTCAATTGATCGGTTGTTCAAGGGAGGGTCTTTCAGATGAAACCTCAAAAGCTGAGATCCTCTCTACCCTGTGCGGGCATTGAAAGTTCCATGGCACTTTTTGTAGCAAACAGAGGGGGTGCTCCTCTGCCAGTATTCTTCCTTCTCCTGACACTCTTGTGCTGTGTGCTTTGTTCCAGCTGGTTATGGCTAGGGGCATGTAGTGAAGTGGTGTGACCTCTCTCCAAGGTCAACACCGAGGGGCCGACGCACGCCACATGGTGAGCGGGCACGGGTACCACACCACTTCCAAACCGGCAGTACAGGAGGTATAAAAGCCAGGCCCTGTTGCTCAGTTCAGGGAAGCTGCTGAAGGAGAAGGTGGTCTCTCCTCCAGGGCTGGTACCTGAACCCAACCTTGACTCTGTAAAAGGGCCACCCGAGCTACCCACTGGCTGGGGCTTAGAAGACCTGCCAGGGCTACCAGGCCCCTGGGCCTGGGAAGAGCTGCCTGCAGCCAGGGACTGGGAAGAGCAGCTGGCTGCCAGTGATCTGCTGGAGCAGCCTGCCCAGAACAATTTGGAGGAGCTGCCCGACACTAGTGACCCCGAGGGCCTGCCCCTCACAATCTACCCCGAGGGGCTGGACTACGCCATGGGCTACAGGCACCTGGGTACAGGGGTGGAGGAAGTGGCCTAGGGATAGCTGGCCTCAGTCCAGCTCTGCCCACACTGGGCCATCACTCAGTGTGTTTCGGCAGGAGCCCCGCTGACCCAGTGGCGGGACACCCTATCATTGTTGGGGCCCTGGGCTGGGACGCAGTGTAGTTGGATGGGCCTTTGTCCCCCTCCCTCCTGGCCATGCCAACCCTGGGGTGACAGCCCCTCAGCCTGCTAAGCCTCAATAGGTGCTGTACTGCATTTATAACACTTTTAGCCCATTAGGATGCAAGCCACTGTATGACTACCCAGCATACTGGCTGGGCCCTCTATGTGTGGTAACATATCAGATGTAGTTTACACAGTAGAGTGTGCAAGCTGGACGGTTAAGGAGGCCAAGGTTGGGAGGATCCCAGTCTCATTCACTGCAGAGACTGGACCGTGTGAACTCTTTGGGCTTATTTGCGAAGTTAAAGTGCTATGTTTATATTAGTATAATTGCTGGTATGGACACACTTATTCCAGTAGAAAAGGAGCCTTTCTGCAGTTTAGCTTATATCACAGTGGGAGCATGTAGCCGGGAGGGGTGGTCCCCCTCTGAGGAGGACCCAGAGAGGGAGCCAGACCCACCCTGGCTAACAGAGGCCTGCCCCAGGGATAGCCCTGACCGGAAGCAAGGGGGCGGGTCTAGGCCTTTAAAGGCCCCAGTGGCCCCACCTGACCGGAAGCAGGGGGTGGAGCTAGGCCTTTAAGAGCCAGGCGGGTGAGCTCATTTGGAGGAAGGTGGCTGAAAGGGAAGGATGTATCTCCTCTAGAGCGCCTAGCCAAGGCTGGGCTGGGCTGGGCCGGGCCGGGCTGAGAGGGAGTGGCCAGCCTTAAACCCAGCCTGGGGATCGACCGAGGCCTCCCCCAGGTACACTATGGCCTGGGAGTTGGAGGGACCACCAGAGACCCCCACGGCCTGGGAGCTGGAAGAAGGCCCGTCAGGGCTCCCTGAGGACTACAAGCCTGAGGAGAACCCCCCGGAAACACCCGGGGCCTGGGAGCCGGAGGCGGATCTGCCAGAGCAGTGCCGAGCCTAGGACCCCGAGGACCTACTGACCCTGCCCGAGGCCTGGGGACCACAGGACCTGGAGGAGCTACCCTTTGAGGATGAGCCCATGGAGCTCCCTGAGCTGCCGCCCGTGGATGATGAGGGCCTAGCAGGTCTACCGAACCTCAGCGACCCAGAGGAGGCAGGTACCGGGGGTTTCGGGGAGGAAGAAGCCCAGGGATCGCCACATGTTAGTGGCTGAGTCAGGGGCAACCTGGGCGGCGTGTTGCGGCCAGAGCCCCGCCGACCCAGTGGCAAACGCTGTTGCCACTGCCAGGACCCTGGGCTGGGACGCAGTGGAGACGGGTGGGCCTGCGTCCCCCTCCCCCCTTCCCTATCCTCTGTGAGGAAGCCTTCCCTGCCGTGCCGTTCCAAAGAGCGGCTTGCTCACCTGCTAGCCCTGCCTGAGGGCCTGGCTATAGACTGCTTGCCTCGCTAGCCCTGCCTGAGGGCCTGGCTATAGACTCCTTCCTTTGCCCGCCTGGTCTAGGAGCCCGGTGCTAGGCTGATTGCCCTGCGAAAGGCACAAGACTGCTCCCGGTGAGAGGTAGCCGGGAGGGGTGGTCCCCCTCTGAGGAGGACCCAGAGAGGGAGCCTGACCCGGATGCTGCTCCCCGATTCCAGGGACACGTCCACAGAGCAGTTTAAACTCAGCTGAAAAAAGTACTTCTTATTCCAGAAAATAGCCTCCACATCGGCAATTAAACTGCTATGGCTATTCTGGTCTAACTGTACACTAAAGTTATACTGGTATAACTGGAAAAATAAAATAAGGTTCACCATTGCCTAACCTGATCAGTGTACAAGTGTTTGGAAGAACATTCCCTAATCAGGAGGAATGACCGATTTCCCCAACAGGCTATGGTTTTATTTTAAACTTGGTTGGGGGAAGCTGCTCAGAGGTTTGAAATGTTTGAAGGATCACAGGGCAAATAATTTTAAGAGATAATGTAACGGATGAATTTTGCCTCTTGTTCTGGGTGTGACTGATCTGTGCAGAGATCACGATTTACTCAAATTAGTCATACAAAATTATTCATGGAGTAAATCTATAGATTATGCCTTAGCTATTGTAGATTCAGATTTTCAGTACTCCAGCTATTTTGAGTAGCTGCACGGATCAGTGGGTCCTAATCAGTAAAGCATCCCTATCAAAGACAATGCTTAAACACATGCCTAAAGTTAAGCACATATGACTGTGATTGGACTTCAGCACATGCTTAGCTTGCAGCATCTGTGCAAGTATTTTCCAATATCAGGGCCTTACTATGTTTCTCTTCTCTGATTGTGGAAAGATTTCATTGCGTTCAGGTCACCAGATTTGAGGGGGGTTTGGATTAGATGCTAGATAAGCACAACTCTTGGAATCGGTTTTCCCAATCCAGGTACAGTACTCACGCTTATGACTCCATCATTCGCTGTCTGACTATTCTGTGATACTCCCTTAAAATTCCATGTGTTGCTCAACGTCCCTGCCAGTAGATGAATTCCTTTTGTTAGGGCTGTGCTCAAGGCTTTTGCCTTCCCAGGAGTAGCTTAGCAAACTTATTTACAAATTGGAATGAATCTTTGTGGGATGATCTTTTGCAGCAAACAGCCCAGCCCAGCTCTGCTGCGAACAGTCACAAAGATGGATTGGTAGGCAGAGTGCAGGTGAAGAGAGGATGCTGGAGAGATACATTAGTCACATGGACATTGCCACCGTTTATGTAGTCCAGTGGAGATTATCAAAAGTGAATTGGTGTCTAATTCCCTTTGCTAGTCAATGGCTGGTAGGTGTTGAATTGCCATTTGTGACTTCATAAATCTCCCCCTCTGAACAGACTGATTCCCCATGTGCCCCTTCCCCACTTATCCTACAAATTCTCAGTATAAGACACAGGCAAAACACTGTACATTGAATGATATGTAGAGTATGTATGAAGTCATGGTCCACTGAGCAAACATCCCTTACTATTGCCCTGCAATTGCTGTTGTGGCTGTCATCTTACCACTATTGTTGCATTGTGCATGTCAGAGGCTAAAAACCTTTTTTAGTTGGTTCAGAGATGTTACAAGTAAGGGGAGCAATGGCTGAAGGTAAGAAAGGGCAGGGGGAAGTAGCTCCCTCGACAGGAAAGGAAAATGGGAGAGGGGGGAAGAGAAAAGGAATAGAGGACATGAAGTTAAAGAAATAAAGAAAGAGATGGCAATGTACAGTTGCAAACCTGCACAGAAACTCTGAACAATGTTTACCTGATACAAACACATTACAGCATTACCAGATGTATATGTAACCCATGCCCACTCAATGTGGTTCTGTCCCCCTCTACTGGTGGCTGAGACATGTAACCAATGAGCATGCAACAGTGGTGGCTAATAGAAGTGGGTCTTTCAAATCCAAAGGTCCTCCTGGATTCAATCCCTCCTGCTAATGGCGCACCCCGTAGTGTGGTGTGACAGCATGTCTAGATGGCAAAAGGCAAGATTGATGGACTAGAAAGGGTGCCTTGCTGTGATGGTACCTGGGGTTGTGTAGCACCTCACCACCACCTACCCTCATTGTGAGGCACCCTAGCCTGTGGCTGCTGTGTAGTTCAGCTCCCTGAATCTACTAGCCTCTTGCAATACAAGCACCATCTTACAGGCCTTGCTCTGTCTGTACAGGTAACCACAGGCGCACACAGCAACCCCTGCATCCTTGGAGCTTTCCCTCCAGCATCCAGCCACTAACACTCAGAATTACCAGGCCTGCTGCTCCCAAAGGGCCCGAATCTTGCAAGCTGGTGCGTTCTTTTCAGGACCACAACCTTGCTTAACACCACAGCTCTTAGCTACAGGTATGGTGAGAACAAGTACAAGTTTATAGTCATCAATTCAAGACAATGCATAAGAATGCTGGAAACAAAGGGTTATATATATCAAACAAAATCATAACCTGCTGTCTAGAGACCAAACTTAACAGGTTAACCTCCTGTCTGAAGAAGTCCTCTCACCCCAAATTCTCCAATGTTTTCAACAAAGCCAGGCTCAAGCACTATTTTCCATGAAGGAAAACACCACTGTCCTATTACTTCTGGGTGTCTTCTCTACCCCCCCCCCCCCCAATACAGACAAGCAAGCCTCTGAGGTGCACTCACCTTCTTGCACCTGCTTTTCCTCTTTCAGAGAGACCCCGCCCCCCGAAATGCTCAATCCTTCATTTGCATTCAGTTCAGACTGATGATCCACTGTAAACGAGACAATTCTTAATATACACATGGTAACAAAGATGAATAGACATCTCCTGTCTGGCAGAAAACCTGTTTTTCACCCTGGTTCATGAATAATATTTTAATGCAGAATTTAGGACCATGCTCTCAGTATACCAACAGCTCCTTACATCAGATCTGTAGAAACATTTCAGTGATATTAATAGCCAGTGTGACTGCAGCTTTTGTTAGAGACTTCACATGACATTCTTTGGTGAACTCAAATGTACACACCAGAATCAGGAGTTTCCTGTAACCCCTTTGCTGGCTGGCATTAATGCATTCTCAGGTCACACTTACCAAGCAACAGAAACTGAAAACACCTAGGGTAGGATTTGCAAAAGTGCTCAGCCTAACTCTGCTCCCATTGCAGTCACTGGGCCTTTTACCAAATTTCAGTGGGAGCAGGGTTAAGCCAGCGTTTTGACTCCTTGCCTCCAGATCTTCAATTCACTGGCATTTGTTGAGTCTGTTACAAGCAGTATTCTCCAGGCTTCCAGTTTGTTCAGCTCATGACACCCTTCTATCCATTGAGGCAAATGTGGAACCATATGTTGCTGTGGTATCAGCTGTTTTGCTATTAGATTTGGAGAAACATGTTTGTACCTTTGCATGGTTTCCTTTTTGTTCTAGGCACGGTCTCTCCACTGTTTGTGGAAGGCATTGGCACAAATAATGGGAAGTGAATTGCCATTGTGTGAGCTGTCTTACTTGGGAGCTTTTTCAAACAGTACCTATGGCAGCTGTCTCACCCAGTCCTTAAATGAGGGACCCAGCATTTGATCTGAAGCAACAGAAACTGGGATAAAAAACATCTTACCTCTAAAAGGTCAACATACTATTTTCTTTAGCACCTCAACCAAGCTCAGGGCCCTATTGTGCTAGGCACTGTATATAAACATAGTAAGATATTGCTGCCACCCCCCCCCGGTAAATTGGAGACAAAGAGTTAATATGCCTATTTTACAGAGGGGAAACTGAGGCACGGAAAGATGAAGTGACTTTCCTGTTTGAACTTTGGGTTTTATTCTGGGGGGGGGGGGGGGAGGGGGAAGTTCTCTGGGCTGTGTTATTCAGGAGGGCAGATCAGAGGAGCACAGTGGTGCCTTCGGGCCTTGGACTCTACAAAGAAGGTCCATTCAGGGAGCGTAGAAGAGGCATAGTTGCCACCTGAGCACTCTCTTGGGGTGAAGAGTGGCTCTGCTGTGGCCTGTGTCGTGGGGTAAACCCACCCCATCCCCCTCCAGTGGGGAGGTTTGAGGGGCAAGAAGGTAGTGGGGTGTCCCTGTAGGCACAATCTACCAGACTGAGTTACATGACCAGGAGGTCGGGAACAAAGTGTGAGTCAAGGTGGCCACCCCTAGGGCCAGGGTCTACGCAGACTAGCACCCAGAAGTCAATGTATAGCCCCAGACCCTCAGGTAGGTCGGGGCACCAAATGGGCTATAGCTCTGGCCCTCGGGCAGGGCTACAAGCAGTCTGTAGCTAGGGCAAGGATTCACACACCTCTGAAGTCAGAAGCTCAGGTAGGGGGTTGCTGTCAACCCAAGGGGTGTGGCAGGGGCAGGGTACATAGAAGGGCTTATCTCCTCCGCATCCCAATCCAGGGCCCTCTCCATGATGGGGGTGGTCATTGGCCAGCAGGGATCCCACTGCAGCTCACTGGCCTACCACAGACGGGAGACACCCCACACTCCATCTGCCTCAGCTATTTCCTGCCATGCCTCCTGACACTATCATCTGGGTCTCGTCGGGGCCTTTGGGTTCCCTGGTGCTGGTAGCTCCCTGGACATCTGACTCTAGGCAGTCAGCCAAGGGCAGCACATCTCTGTTCAGGCCTCTGGTTCCCACAGCTGAGGGCTGAAGCAGCTTCTTGCTCACAGCCTCTACCAAGAGTCACTCCCTCCTCAGTGCTCAGCCTAGAATGAGCTGGGCTGCTCTCTTTTATACTGGGGCAGCAGTTAGATCAGGCCCAGCACAGACTGGGGCAGGACTTCTAGCACCTCTATCACGGGTTTAACACTTTCCTGCTCAGTGCAGGGCAAGCCCACCCCATCACAGCCTGTCTTGGTTTTCCCCCTCATAATGAGGCCACTTAGCAGTCCACAAGAAGCCAACCACTCTACTTCACAGCAGTATATAAGCCTTCTGAAAGAAGCATTCGTACAAGAGTTTAAAAGGCCAGAGCCAAAATAAAACATACAAGTCCCATAACAAAAGTCTCTAGGTTCCAGAGGCAGCTCCTTCTTCTGTAAAGCATCAGGCATTGCCACGGCCTGGAGAGCTCTATAGTCTTCCCCCGGCCTCACCAGTGTCTCTCCTAGGAAAGATTTTGCCTAGTTTGGGTCCCTCAGGAGCATCCCTTCCTAAGAGCATCCTTTCTCCTCAGGAGCATTTTTTTTTGAGGGAGTGCCCCTAAGTCTTTTATTAGGCACAGGTACTCCTTGATTAATTAACTGATCTCTAGCTGTTTAGGCTGTTAACCAACCCCAGGTGGAGTTGGGTTGGCTCATTCCCTTCAGTGGATCCTGTCACATGTTGGCTGGGCAGCTGACTCCCATAAAGGGCCAATCCCATGACAGGAAGTCTGTGTCAGAGCCAAGACTTGAACTCAACTGTTTTGAGTCCTAACCCCATTCCTCTGAGCTATATCCATGCATTGTATATGTACATGTGAAAGAGAGAGGCTACAGACATACAATGTTCAAAACCAATGAAGATGTATTGACCTGGAATAATCTTCTCCCAAGGAAAGCTATGGGAGCCCAATTGCTTCAGGGTATTTAAGACTTGATTGCACAAACCCTCAGTGAATATTGTTTAGTATTGATTTTATAGCTCCTAAAATTGTGCTAGGTGCTTCATAGCACACACATATATAATCAGGAAAGATCCCGCACAGAGAGCAACACAGCCAGTATTTTCCATGTCTATATTCCATGATTCTGAGATAAAGTTCTGAATTTCATTTTCCCCCATTTATTCTGCGGCATCGGATGTTATTGCCAATCTCTCTGTGCATCTTGAAACAGATTTTCTCCAGCTCCATAACTCTGTGGCCAACATTTCAAGTAGAGGAGTCACGCTCCTAAATCCATATTTAAGCAACCAGAAAGTCACAGCCTGCTTCTCAGAAGTGCTGAATACCCACAAATCCCAGAAAATTCAATAAGAGCTGTGGGTTCTCAGCTGCTATGAAAGTTAGGTCACTTAACTTAGGAGCCTGATCTTAGGAACATGTGCTTGAAAAGGTGTGTGTTTGTGCATGTGTGTGAAATATCATGTGTATGTAAAGCAGAGCTGAGTGAATCATTACTTTTGGTGAATATTGCCTCTTTGTCTTTGTAAATTGTCCGTGACTGGCTTACAATTTTATCCACTGTATATGTTATTCCAAATTATTCATTGAATCCTTTCTATTAATAGTTTTTGGTCTGTAGATTGAGCATAAACAATTATTTGCTATCTGAAACTCCAAACTTGAGCTGTGTTGGTTAGCTTTGATTGGACACAAATTACCTGGAATGTTTGTTTGCTAATTGCATGGGAGTAACTCATGGAATCAAGTTTCTGGTGTAAATACTCATGTTTCCAAATGGAAAATTCACAAACTATTGGCTGTTTCCATTAACATTCTTGCCTGTGAATGTATTTGCTAGAATGTTTGTGGAAAGTATGTAAAGGAGCGAACTCCACAGAGGTAAATTTTATTTTAAAATGTGAAAAATTTATTTTTAAAAATTTTTTTGCAGTTAATATTTATTTTGTCAGGCTTCATCCAGCTTTGTTTTGCAGGTATCCATATGATGGATGAAGCCTGAAAAAATAAATATTCACCGCAATAAATGAATGAATAAATATATAACTTTTTCTTCATCAAATCCCCAAGGAAACATGCTACTTATGACAGATGAGTGGTTGCAAGACTATAGTGAAAGACGCAGTCGAGGTTTCACTTTTAACAGGGGATAAAAGTGTGAATATCTTTGTTTTTTAAACATATAACATTTTGGGAAAAACTTATGTTCCACTAACATCCCTCCTGTATACAGACTAACACGGCTACCCCTCTGGAACTCTTCTACATGGAAGGCACTGAATTTAGCTGTTTGAAATGGAAATCTACCAACTCCATGAAAAAACTTGCACACATACAGATCTGACGAAGTGAGCTAAGCGTCACGAAAGCTTATGCCCGCTAAAATTAAATTTTTAGTCTCTAAAGTGCCACAGAACTCTCGTTGTTTTTGCTGTATACAGACTAACACGGCTACCCCTCTGTAACATCCCTCCGTCCACCAAAGCCAGAGGCTGATATTACAACTTAAGAATTAATTACAAGCAAAATTGGTACACAACAAATGGATTGACTTCCAGTGGGTAGCATTTGTTTCTTAGGGTTTTTTTAAGTTCACTCAAAATGCACTGTTCATTCAATTATTTGCCATTTGGAGAATAAAATGTGGCTTTATTCCACGCTCAAAATAGACTGGAGAAAAGATGTAGCCAGGTACCCTTTGAATGTATAATGCATATGCAGGAAAATGGCAATTAATACCCATGTGCATCATCCATCCCTGAAAAAACTAAAGTTACCAACTCATAGTTCCTAAGTGCAGATAGTTTGTCACTCAGCCAATAGCCTAGTGCACTAGTTACGTTCAGTAGGGCGATTTAAGAGTAGGTGCAAAATCAAATTAGTTTAATGCAGTACCTACTTGGTGGTTGTCCTTCCCTCTTGTGCGGTGGCACACATGGCCATCTCTGCTTAGTAGAGACTAAGGGTTAATCCCTTTTTCAGTGATCACCACTGTAAAACACTAATCTTTTTTTTAGATAAGGTGCACCAGTAAACTGTGGGAGGACCAGGATGAGAATAGCAGCAGGTGCAACACGTCAGGACTGGTGGCTGAGCTTAGGGTTGGAATAGCAGGGGGAAGCTCAAATTTTCATCCATTCCACAAGGTGAAGTTGAAAGGTATCTGAGGTTAAAAGATTACATGTTTTTCTATTTCCTTTTTTGTCCACTGTTGTACTTTCTAGCTTTGATCAAAAGAACCGGCATGGCCTGAAAAAGATTGGTCCTGTGCAGCAGAAGCAGGAAGTACCAGGAATCCTGCAAAATCTCTCTCTTATCAGGTTTCCAGGCCAAATTTGCAAATTCAAGGTCAGATTCTCAGCTGGTGAAAATCAGCACAGCTTCACTGATGTACACCCGCTGAGGATCTGGCCTTCAAAGCAGTTTGGATAAGGTTTGTGTGGCTGTAGGATTTTAAGAGCTTTTCTCAAATGAGCTTCTGAACTTTCTGATGTTTCACCCATCACCAGTAAGAAGGAGGTGAAGAAAGCCAATTCTCCTCCCTCCCAGTTTACAGGAGTTGATATTCCAGCCTTCATGAATCACTAACTTTACCTGTGTTTTAAGCCCTTTGCCTTCCTGCTCTTCCCCCAGTGCTTTACACTTCAAAGGGAGGGACATCATCAAGTTACCAGAGCACAGCACTCCTGGGTGGAATTTCCTATCTCTGCTACTGCCTTGCAGTCATGGAACCTCTCTGTGCCTCAGTTTCTCTATGTATAAAATAGGGATAACACCTATCTCATGGATGTTGTGAAGCAAAATGTATTTGTTTTTTAAATAACTTCAGAGTCCTCCGATGACAAATATTAATAACTTTAGCTTCACAACATGTGTTATTAAAAATATAAAATCCTATAATGAGGAGATGTGTGAGACAGGGGACTGTACTTTTAAAAGGAGGTCCTGAAAGGGAAAAGCATAAGAAACTTTGATTTAGGAGGCTAGGATCTTTCGTGTTGCATTGTTGAACTGGTCTGACCTAGGTACAGTCTGAATTAAGTAATCTGGAGAGGAGGAGCGAGTCTAGGAATATCCTTGTTGGAAAATCCTTGCTGTTTGTGATGGTCTGTTGCATTCCAAAGGCAAAATATTTGTTCTTCAGGAATATCAGGATAAAAGTCAGCCCTGGCAGTGCTGGTTTTGCAGCATCCAGAGATGGGATGCTGCACTTCGCCAGAGGCCAGGGAATCCCAATCGCATTTCTTTGTGAAGTTCTCTTGGGCCCTCTGTTTGAGATGGAGGTTGAGGGGCAATCTATCCATCACTGTTATCAGAATGTATCCAAGCAGTCAAATTAAAGTCAAGTTAGAGATTTCAGCCTCTATCATAAGATCTGAGAAGCTACAGGTTAGCAGAACTCCTGCTCCATGTGTGAGGTATTGTCTTGTTTTCTCTTGGGCTAAGTTTGCCCTCTGGTGGTTAAAGCTGGCACTGAGACTCAGTAGTCCTCTCCAAAACCAGTTCTCTTCATTGCTCTACTGTGGCATTGCCCAGATTTTTCCACTGGAGTGCCCTGTTGCTAGTACAGCTGTTTTATAAGGTGCCTGCAGACACATACGCAATCAGAGCCTTCTCAGACTATTGTCACTCAGCAGTGGCAAGTCTTAAGAACACTTCTTTGTATTGTGCAGAGGGACAAGAAGCAATGACTCTGCTCTAATGAGTGCTAGGCATGGCTCAGCCTCCCTAGCTGAGTAAGGAGCAGTTCTGGATGAGTTCCAGTGGAAGTCCAGTCCAGCGACAGAAGCTGTACTACAGGGCTTTGTAGAAGGAACGATGGGAAACAGTGGTTGTAGGGAAGGATCCTTTAACTTTAACAGGGAAAAAGAGGGGCATCCAATGGGGAAAACATTCATCAAAACAAATGCCTGTTTTGCCTGCAGCCTGACAAGGTGCCCAAATCCCAGATGTATACAGAACACTTCCAACAGCAGACCCTATTTGGTATGCTGAGAGAGGTAGCATGTAGGGTTGGTTTACATGGTGTGTATCCTTCCATTGTCTCAGTGAAGCAAAAGAAAAAATAACAACCTTTAATAACAGAAAGATTAAGTAATAGTAAAAATAACTTGGTGAAACATGCATGCTTGTGCAGTAGTATAAAGGTTTATAGCCTTCTGTAGGCTGCAACCACTAGAGGGTGTTATGGTCTCCCTCTCGGATGCTAATTCAGAGATGTCAGATCAGTATCTTGTGCAGATGCCTTGTGCCAATGTACTTCAGCAAGGCTGACAGTCCATCCAGTAGAGGGAGGTGGTGATTGGACACCTTGTGAAAGAACAGGCAGAAAGATGGGCAAACATGTAAAGAATATACACACAACTGACATTGTAAAATGGAGCACCTTTCATCTACAGATCCCAAAGTGCTCTGCAAACTCCACCAACTAGATAAACCACAGAGAAATAATTTCACCAATCACTTAACTGGAGACATCTCAGCAGGATGCAGCAGTGATTTAAAAGTGCCACAAATCACAACTGAGTAGAGCTGGTTGGGACTATTTAAACTAAACTTCTTTTCTCAGCACATGATGATTCATTAAAACTGAAACTTATTGCAGAAAAAGGTCAGGGTTTTGGGGTTTTTTACTCAAACACTTTTTTTGAAAAATGTTTCAAAATGGTCAAAATGTCAAGTTTTGACATTTTTTACAAGAAAAGGTCTGGTTTTCTTGTTCAAAATGACTTTTTGTTTCAAAATTTTAAGCAATTTGGTAATATATAAATAAATTAAATTAAATAAAAACCAAAAAACCCAAACCTTAAAATGGTCAAAATGGAATCTTTTGAAATGATCAAATGAAAATGTTTCAGCTGACCTGAGCTGAAATTTTTTCTTTATTTTTGACTATCCCCATTTTGGAGGGGAAATTTCTATTTGAAATCTTGAAAATTTTAATGGGACCAAAAAAAACTGTTTCCCCACCAACCTCTAATTACTATGCTGTTTAAGTCAGAAGCAAAAAGTACTGGAGCAGATTCTAGTACTAGTTAACCCAGAGTGAATCTGGAGTCAGCTGTTGATTTTGGTGGTCCAACTTCTGTTGATATAAGAGACAAGCTTTCGAGTTACACAGAACCTGAGGAACAGCTCTGTGTAACTCTAAAGCTTGTCTCTTTCACCAACAGAAGTTGGTCCAGTAAAAAATATTACCTCACCCATCTTGTCTCTCTAATATCCTGGGACCAACACAGTTACAGCAACACTGCAAATGATTTTGGTGAAGTAATTCTGCATTTACATCAGTATAACTAAGATCAGGATCTTGCTGCATCCGGCTAAAATACTGGATTTTAGGTAAACACAACCTAATTACCAAAGCTGGAGTTTGGCCATGGTGAGGGGAATGAAGGGAAAGGGAGAGAATTAGAGAAATCAACTGACCCAACGGGAGCTCCACATTCCCTCATGGCTCCAAGGCGGGCAGGATTCGCTGCCTGACACCACTTCCTCCTATGAATAAATTCTTGCTGGGAGGGCCCAATTGTGTGAGGTGCTGAACACCTCCTGGCACTGGGAGCTCGTAGTAGCTCATGCAATCAAGCCCTACACAGTGATCAGCTATTTCTAGTGTGTGTTTGTGTGTGGAGTGGGGTGGTGTTATGGGGCTCAGTGGCAATACTACTAGTGCTGAAGGGTTGTATAATATGTTGGGATTTCGAGTTGTATAGTTTAGGGCAACTGTACCTGTATCTACTTTCCACAGTTCACCAAGGCACCCACTTTGGGTCCCCAACTCCACAGCCGTCACTTCTCTTGAGCAGACACGTTTCTCCCCCTCCCAAGTGAGGTGTTTCCAGGTTGCATGGTTCCCTGTCTACGCTATGTTATTTCTAGACTGCCTAGTGCTTTGCTCTCTCCTCAGAGGCTACAAAAAGTGTAATTGCCTATAATTACACACCCCCCCCCCCCCCCGGTTATAAATTACCACACTTCTTTCTCAGCAAGCACATCCTTTCTTAAGGTGAAAGCATTACAGAGAAAACATAAAAAGAACCCAATAAGAGTTCCTACATCTCATGCTGAAAGTTTATCAGAAGTCACCCATCAGTCTTATGGGACCTCCGGAGGCTGCAGTCCTTCTAACCCTTGGGACAGAAGGTCCTGTCCATTTGCTGGATCAGAATGAAGGCCCCGAGCCAGTTTATACTCAGGCTATTTATTCAAAAGTCCTTTCTTTGTGTTGGTCTCTGGAGAATCCAGTTTGAACCAGTATATGTGAGCCTCTCCAGGTGGTGGTAACTCTCCAGAGGTGTTACAACCTGATTGAATTTCTTAATTCTCTGCTTTCTTAATTCCTGAAGGGCAGTGGTCACCTTCCTCCATGGAATTACATACGATCCCTGTCCCACAATAATACATAATTGTGCGATTGTAGCGTTTGAGGCATCTAGTAAAATGTTCTTAAGTAATTCCCAATTATCATGCTAATTTTTCTGTTAAATTCTTTCTCCCAGGTTATTTGTGTCCTAATTGTTTTCAGCGTTGTGAAACTAGTCCTTTTAAAGCACCAAGTAAATACATAACTAGTTTGGACTTTATTCTGTTTGCACATCTTAAATATGATCAAGCCATAATCACTTGTACCTAAGCTATCATTAATTTCTAGTTCTGTGAGCAGTTCCTTTTTATCTGTCAAAGCAAAGTCTACTATAGAATTCCTCCATGTTTGATGCAACACTTTTTGAGTTAGGAAATTGTCACCTATAATATTTAGAAATTTCAAGGATATATTAGTACTGGCAGTATGAAACCTCCAGTATATGTCACCCAAATTGAAGTTCCCCATGATAACGCAACTTTTTTCCTTACATATTATAGTTAAGGAGCTGGTCACTAGGTTCCCTAGTGTGATTTGATAGTCTGTAGTAGACGCCAACTAATACCCCATCTTGTACTTTATCTATTAAAACACTGAGCCATAAACATTCAAGATCATTTTCTTCCTAGCTGTCACTGGCTCAGGAACAGATGTCATTTTTTACATAGACTGCCACCCTACCCTCTCTTTTTGCCCAATCAGTCCTTCCTAAATAGGTTATAACCATTGATTTTAACATTCCAGTCATGTGAGTCACCCCAACAGATTTCTGGAATACCAAATAGACTGCATTTATGCTAATAAATGAGTAACTCCAATTCCTCATATGTTACCCAGGATCCTAGCATTGGTGTAGAGGCAATTAAATAATTTTTTCTCTTCGGGTCCTTTGGTTCCTTGTGTGATGCTGTCTGGATTAGGGGTGACCATTTATAACATTGATATCAATATGGCAAAATTACAATAATTCATATGAGATATGCCATGTCAGGAACCATTGGTAAGGTTATGATTCGCTAAGATTGATAAGCACATGTATATGTATGTCTTTTTTATTATAAGTTCTAAATATGTATGGCATATTCGTATTTCAGCTTGTGCTGTGTTTCTGGGTGGCACCCCAGAGAGGATGGCAGCAGCACTAAGTCTGCTTAATGGCCTACCCAGGGAACTCACAGGTACAATGAATCCAGTGAAAGAATCCAGGGGCTACACCTTATGAGTCACCAGGGCATGTAAGAACATGCCCATGGACAGGGGACTCTGAGGCTTTGCCATGCCATGTGCTGTGTGGCTGGGACATGACAAAGGAACATAAAAGGCAGCTGCACCATCCCCATCCTGTCTTCAGTCCTGCTTCTTACCTCTAGATCAACTCATCAGCACCTGAAGTTGTGAAACAAAGGACTGAGAGTCATCCAGGTAGTGGATGTACGCCAGAGGGACTGTACAAGCCTGAAAACGCCACAGTTCTGCTGAGAATCTAATACATCCAAATGACTGTAAAGACCATATATATCTGATTGCTTTGACCATTTAATATTCGGTTGGCTGGGATTTTCCAGCCTTAGCCCTGCTCGCTGAGTTGCTGGGCAGAGTTTAATCCTTGGCACACTGCCAACATTGGCCTGCTTCAATATGGAGTCCGACACAATTTAATATGGAGTCTAAAACCATACATTACAACAGCATATAAACCAACTACAGAGAAAAGGATCTGTTTACAACCTAAATCTCTCCCAACAACGTGGTATTTTGGTAAAGGGAATTTTGGTTTTAAATAACTTTTCTCTTTACTGGACCTAGTTGCTAAGTGGGAGCCAGAGACTGAAATGCAGTAAAGGAGGCTGTATACTTTGTTTGTTTTAGCTTCTTGATAACCAGTGTGGGCAATCAGAAGCACTGTTTGTAACTGGTTGGGGAATCTAACTGCAGTGTTAGCCACCAGTTTGGGAGAATCTGCTCTCCTTTTTGCAGCCTGCCCTGACTTTGGCATTTTTAGGTGGCTACCCTAGGCATGGACATGTCACACCTTGATTAATTTGTTCTCAACATTTCAATTATATGCTAAATGAGTGCTCATGTCTTCTCTTTTTTTACCCTCTCTTTTTGTTATTAGTTTAACACCTTCCCAACTACTCCCACCATCCTGTCCTCAAGGAGATTAGTGCCCCATCTACCAGGTAGAGGTCATCCAAATTAGATAGCACCCTCTCCACATAGGAGATGGACCAATATTCCACAAAACCAAAACTTTCCACACCCCACCACTTACCTTACCAGCGGTTCACTTCTGCCTTCTGTCTTTCTTCAGTTACAGGACAGAAAGGATTTCAAAGATCACTTGGACATTCTAATTCTTCAGCACACTTCTGAGGTGCTTCAAGACATCTATTATCTGTGAGATAACCCATGATGCAGTGTCATTAGTGCTGATATGATTATCAGCTGATTATCACTAGATCCATGCCCATCAGCTTCAGAACCCTATCCAATCTTTGAGTGCCATCTCATATCTTGGCTTCAGCAAAACAGTACACTGTCCTGTTCTCTGGCTGTGTCTTGCAGAACTGAATGGGGAGGAGCTATAGTGGGGAGCAAACAAATCCATCAGTCACCATGATATTCTTATTCGAAATTCCCTTCCATGGAAGGTCAAAATTTTCAAGTGTCAGTGTCCTTAAGAGAACTGGGAAGGGAGGGTGTTTACCTTCTGGTTTTTGAGCTGTTAGAGGTCACATTTTCAAACTTTTCTCCACAATCATAAAGGCTTCAAAACTTACTAGTTTTAAAATCAGAAAGCTGAGTTTCTTGTGTAGTTACTTGACTCTAGGAGCTGGCACTTTAAGAAAAACACCAAATATTGCAAGACATATGATGAAATCACAAGAGTTGGCAACACTTTACCACTGTGTGACAGAGAAGGGAGTCCCCAACAGAATTCAGTTAGCAGCACATATAAGCTTCTAAACATAATGGTGATACATTAAATAGATCTGCTCCATGCAAAAAGGATAAAAAAACCTCCATCAATACTGTGATGCTGGCAGGCCAGATGTCAGCTCTTGCCTAGGCTGCAGGCATTAGCTAAGAACTGACAAACTCATAGCTGGAAGCCAGACCAGTTCACCCAGATGTTAGTTTTGCTCAAAATAGGTATTAGTTTTATAAGAATGTATTTAGAATTTAGTTAATCTCACTTGTAATGTCAATATTCCAGACTATAAGGAAATATGTAAGTTTTGCTTTCAAACTTTGAAAATGTTTGCTCTGAACTTGTGAACCCAGGCATGGGAATCGTCTCCTCCCCTCCAACCATCCAGAAGGGTTATGAAAATCAGATGGGCCATCAAGGAACATCGCAATTCAAAGGACTGGTTAATAGCCCTATCACATCTTGGAAATGCTATGTGCAAAGAAGCTTCTCCTTTGGACTTGGAAACTCAATGAAGGAAATAAAACAACATCACAGGAAAATTTTCCATTTCATCACTGTTTCAACTCTCACAGGGTCAGAGCCACCAAACTGAAGCCAGAGATCCCCAGGGGCTGCCTCCTGGGTTCAGTCTGAAAGACACTTTGAATTGACAGATCGCTGCAACTCTGTCACTCTTAGGGTTTAGATGGTAACTCATTTGTGTGTATATGTTTGCTTGCTTTAACCTGTAAATAATTCTAATTTTATTCCCAGTTAGTAAACCTTTAGATAATTTTTTACAGGATTCACTACAGTAGGGTGACCAGATGTCCTGATACTATTAGGACCATCCCGAGATTAGGAGCTTTGTCTTATACATGCACCTATACCCCTCCCCTGAAAAAAAAAAGTGTCCCAGTTTTTCACACTTGCTCTCCAGTCAACCCAGGCTAAAAGCATTGCCTTTGGTGGGGTACTGATTGATCTGGGGTGAGTGATTGGTCTCTTGGGACTGGAAGCAACCTGTATATGGTGTGATTTTTGGTGTACACAACCATCCATCACTAAGTCCAGCCTGCCTGGGTGGCAAGATAGAGAGAGTCTAAGGAGACTCTGTGACTCCATGGTAAAACTGTTATAGTAATCCAGGAGTTCACATTTGCCACTGGCATGGTAAAAATCTAATTACGGAACACACCACCAGTTTGAGGTGTCTGCCCTGTTTTTGACAGTCTGCCCTCAGGCAGGCATTCACAGCCGTGAGCCTCTCCAGAAAGCGTGACAAATACCAATTATATCTCGTGGGTGACTCAGCCTGGATAGACACCAAATTCTTTTTCATTAACATGTTTCTAGTGGAGTTACATGAAGGATGAATTTGCCATGACTGTGCTCAGGAGAGGTATATTGGCAGAGAATTAGGCCTCAGGGATGCAATAGTAGGGGCTAGACAGGTCAGAAATGAGGTGCATTGGTAGAGCTATGTGAGGCACCAAGACTGGAATAGCAAGATACAAACTCTTGCGAATTTATCAAAGTAAAATTAAGCCTCATTAAATGATTTCATGATCTCACAATAGAATTCTCAAATGTCAGGATTTTTTTTCAGTTGCAGGGCTCTGGCTGTTAGTGCCAGGTGCAGCAGCCCCAAGTGCAGAGGGTCTCCTGCTATAAGCCCCAGGCAGCTGCTCCCCTGCCAGCCTGGGAAGTGTACCCCACTACAGCCTCTATGCCTGGGGTGGGTGAAGAACCCTAAGAGGAGCAGAAGTGAGGCTGGGAGGGCTGAACCATGGCTTGGGGCCTGCAGGGGGGGCTGTATTGGTGGGTTCTGAGCAGATGGGGTGAGTGCTGGGATAGTGAACTGAGGGTGGTGGGGGTCAATAGAGTACAGGGGCTGAACAGATGGGGTGGTGATGATGGGGGCTGAACTGAGGAGGGGTTGGAGGGGGAAAGAACTGATGGGGAACTAGGGGACAGGATTAATTGCTGGGTAGGAGACAGGCAGATGTGGAGGTGAGAGCTCCTTCAGCAGGGGCCAAAATCACCTTATCCAGTACATGTGGGAGAATGGGCAACACTTGTCACATGCACACACCCTGGGGATGGGCAGGGGGAATTAAAAAATCAAGAGACTGACCTAAAAAACAATGAGTTCTAGAAGGGTAGCCGTATTAGTCTGTTTTTAGCAAAACAACGGGAGTCCTGTGGCATCTTAAAGATTAACAAATTTATTTGGGCATAAGCTTTCGTGGGTAGAAACCCGCTTCGTCAGATGCAATATAATCTTTTTTTAAAATGTCATGATTTTGGGGGCCAATCTCATGATTTTTGATCTCTTGAAGGTAGCAATACCCGTAACAGACATCATCTTCCTATCCACCTGCAAACAAATGGACATCATACCTAATGGACTGAAAGTGAAAAATCCCTTATAATCGACATATTATACAGACTATAGTGGCAAATTGTGTCACACACTCTCTAAGAAACTAAGGAACCACCTGATCAGCATCCTGTACAGCAAACAGGAAAAGATCAAGAAAGAACTCTCAATGCTGAAAAGTCAAACTTCCACAGAAATTTCCACATGGTTGACCTTTACCAAAACAAGATGGTCCATTTACAACACACACTTTGCTCCTCTACAGAGGAAAAAGGACTCTAAACTATCGAAATTCCTACATACCACAAGATACCACAACTCTGCTCTGCTACTAACAATATTGTAAATCTGTATAGTTATACACTCAACCCACCAGAAGAATCTGTCTTTTCTCAGGGACTATCTTTCTGCCCCACCAACCCCACACACGTGATACAATTATGTGGTGACCTGGAATCCTACTTTTGCTGTCTCCGACTCAAGGAATATTTCCACCAAACCAATGAACAACACACTAACCCACAGATCCCTACCTACCAACGCTACAAGAAAAAGAATTCTGCATGGACTCCTCCTGATGGCCGAAACAACAGACTAGACTTTTACATAGATTGTTTCTGCCGACATGCACAAGCTGAGATTGTCAACAAACAACACCGCTTATCCCATAACCTCAGCCTTGCTGAATGCAATGCCATCCACAGCCTCAATAACAACTCTGACATCATAATCAAAGAGGCAGACAAAGGAGGCGCCATTGTCATCATGAATAGATTGGATTATGAACAGAAGGCTGCCAAACAACTCTCAAACACCACATTCTACAAGTCACTACTGTCCGATCCCACTGAAGAATACCAAAAGAAACTAAAACATCTACTTAATAAACTCCCTAAAGAAACACAGGAACAAATCTACACAGACACACCCCCCTGAGCCCCAACCAGGGTTATTCTATCTACTACCCAAGAGCCACAAACCTGGAAATCCTGGATGCCCTATCATCTCAGGCATTGGCACTCTCACTGCAGGACTGTCAGGCTATATGGACTCTCTCCTCAGGCCCTATGCCACCATCACTCCTAGCTATCTTTGTGATACCACTGACTTCCTGAGAAAACTACAACCCATCAGTGATCTCCCAGAAAACACCATTCTAGCCACTATGGATGTAGAAGCTCTCTACACCAACATTCCACATACAGATGGACTTCAAGCCATCAAAAACACTTTCCCCGATGATCATATGTCACACCTCACAGCTGAATTTTGTGACTTTGTCCTGACCCACAACTACTTCAGATTTGGAGCCAATCTATACCTCCAAGTCAGTGGTACAGCTATGGGCACCCGCATGGCCCCACAGTATGCCAACTTTTTTATGGCTGACCTTGAACAACGCTTCCTCAAAACTCGTCCCCTAACACCTCTTCTTTACCTACGCTACATTGATAACATTTTCATCATCTGGACCCACGGGAAAGAGTCCCTCAAAGAATTCCACCGGGATTTCAATAATTTCCATCCCAATACCAACCTCAGCCTGGACCAGTCTAAACAAGAAATCCACTTCCTGGACACTACAATAAAAATAAAGGATGGGCACATTAATACCACCCTATACCGAAAACCAACTGACCGCAATACGTATCTTCATGCTTCCAGCTTTCACCCTGGACACATTACACGATCCATTGTCTACAGCCAAGCCTTAAGATACAACTGGATTTGCTCCGATCCCTCAGACAGAGACAAACACCTACAGGATCTCTATGAAACATTCCTAAAAACTACAATACCCACCTGGAGAAGTGAAGAAATAAATTGACAGAGCCAGACAGGTACCCAGAAGTCACCTACTACAGGACAGACCCAACAAAGAAAACAACAGAACACTACTGGCCATCACCTACAGCCCCCAACTAAAATCTCTCCAGCACATCATTAAGGATCTACAACCTATCCTAGCAGATGATCCCTCACTTGCTCAAGCTGTGGGAGGCAGATCTATCCTTGCTTACAGATAGCCCCCCAACCTGAAGCAAATATTCACCAGCATACACCATACAAGAACACTAACAACCCAGGAACATACCCCTGCAACAAATCCCATTGCCAGCTCTGCCCACACATCGATTCTAGTGACACCATCACAGGTCCTAACCACATCAGCCACACTATAAGGAGCTCATTCACCTGCACATCTACTAATGTAATATATGCCATCATGTGCCAGCAATGCCATTCTGCCATGTATATTGGCCAAACTGGACTATCACTACACAAAAGGATAAATGGACACAAATCAGACATAAAAAATAATAACATCCATAAACCAGTGGGAGAACACTTTAATCTCCCAGGGCACACTGTCACTGTCCTGAAAGTTGCTGTACTTCTTCAAAAAAAACTCCAAAAACAGACTTCAAAGAGAAACTGCTGAGTTAGAAATGATCTGCAAACTTGACACATTCAAACTGGGTTTAAACAGAGATTTGGAATGGCTCTCTCATTACAAGAGGTAAATTGCTTTGCTCACCCATTCTCACCTCCTACTCAATGACTGTCATTAGACCTCAAGTACCCGGCTTTCATCCACCTCCCCCATTGTTCTCTATGCACTTGAATATGTATATGATGATCCTGTGTTTTTCATTTCTACCTCTGCATCTGACAAAGTGAGCTGAGCCTCACGAAAGCTTATGCCTGCTAAAATTAAATTTGTTAGTCTTTAAAGTGCCACAGAACTCTCGTTGTTTTTGCTGTATACAGACTAACACGGTTACCCCTCTGGAACTCTTATACCCAGCCCTGATTCTTTTGCTACTTAAAGGGAGCTCTTCCTCTATCCCAGTCTGCTCTACCCAAAGCAGCTAGTTGTAGTTGGAGCCCTCTTCTCTTGTAAGCCATACTCTGCAGCGTCCTGCTCCTTTTTATAGGGAATCCCTTGATTTAATCCAGGTGTGCCTTTTTAGTAACCAGGGTTGGCTAGCCTCATCCCTCCAACCCTTAAGGGGTGAATCACCTTATTACACTTCCGAAAGGATGTTAAGGGTGTAAAGTGAAGCATCCAAAAGTAAAGAAATACCAAAGATAAGGTTGCTCGTGCAAACTTAACTCTTCTTCTTGTGCATATTCATTATGATGTGGTCTTTAATTACATGCTTTTCACATATATTTTTCCCTGCAAACAGGGATTCACAGTATTGGGCACCAATTGAGAATTCATACAGTAATAGATCATAAATGAGACAGGGCTCCTTTGAGGTACTGCTTCAGTCCACACATATCCATACATTACAATTCAACTTCCACTCATCTTTCTTTCACGCACATAAACACAGACCTTTTCTGGTCCTCTGATATAGGCTCACATCTGCAGTGCCAGTGGAACATTGTGAGATCATTAGTAAAAACAAAGCCACTGTAATCCCACATCAAAATCAGTGAATATGCATGAAGTACTATTTAAAAAAATCTCATAACTTGGTCAAATCAAAACAAAGTTTCACCAGATTACTGAAAGGCCTATTTGTGACCAAGGGACTATATCTCACCCACATGTCAACTCTCTACCACCTACCATTGAGGAACTAGAGCTATTCAAACTCTATCTATCTATATTTGCCATTTTATATAAAATGGCAAAATTATTTCCCCCACTCTTGTAATTCTTGAAAATGATTGAACCATTTTTGCTCAGACTTTCCAAAATTTCTTCCCCAAAGATAAAAGTTGGGCATAGTTATAAAGAACTGAAAAAGACCCTTTAAATGGAAACCCTTGTACAATCTTAACCGTAATAAATATCACTCTACACCCTGCATTTGAAGCCTCGCTTGCACCCATGTTAAAATCCACCAAACTGAAAGAAAAACAAATAGAAGTTCCCAGAACTTCTGCTGTATTTCTCTTTCTCTTTCACTTATGCTTTGACTCCTTTTCTTCTATCTGGAGCAACCTATGTGGTAAATGACTAAACACTCTTTCAGCATAAAGTTCTAGATCTCAGAACCCTGGATCTTTGAGTCTTATTTCTTGTAGAATTTAAAGCTCAGAAAGACTCAGCCAAGTTTCTCCCAATTCCTCTTTGTAGATTCAGGAAGAGGCATATTTAGTGGTTTGAACATAAACCCAAGAGCCAAGAATCCTGGCTGGCTTTGCCTCTGATTTTCTTAGTGACTTGGGGAAATCACTTGTGGCCTGATTTTCAGAGACTCTGAGCACCTGCTGACTTTAAAATCAGGCTGTTAATCTATCTATGTCTCGGTTTCCCAATCTGTAACATATCATCTCTAATATCATCTGGTTAATTGAGAGTCCTAATGAAGTATTATTTATAAAGTTCTCTTAGATGCTCTGATGGAAGGTGTTGTATGTTTGTAATACAAATAAATAATACTGCTTTGCACTTCTATAGCACTTTTCATGCAAAGATATCCAAGAACTTTCCTAATGTTCATTTGTTAAGCCTCACAACACTCTGAATAGGTGTTATTATAGCTCTTGTTAGATACTATTATACCCACTGCTATTACAGTACCTATTATTTTACAGGTAGGGAACTTGAGGAAAAATGAAGGTAAGTGCCTTGTTCAAGTTTACAGAGTGAGTCAGCAGCAGTCAAGAACAGAGCCTAAGACAGTTGCCTGCTAGTCCTCAGTCTCAAACAACTAGCTGACACATCCTTTTATTTAGAAAAAGTGCCAGTCTTCCTTATGGTGAAGGACTGATGAGGCACATTGTCCCCAGTTATTTCTATGGTTGAGCTAGCAGTGATAATCAGAGTGTAGGACAGTAAATGGAGACAGTGCCATAAACGTCACAAACTCACAATTTACAGTAAGGAGGACTGATGTGTGCAAAATTACAGAAACATATATTTCTATTAAGGCTCATTCAGCTGCAAGCACACTCTCACTATTACTTCCTTCTAATGTTAAGATGCCCCAGTAATATTTGATTATGACTGAAAGTCTCTCTTTTTGGTTTGGAATGTATTCTTAGTACATCACCTTCTGAATAGGATAATAACTACACAACTAACCTTGACACTGTGATATTGTGGAGCCTGGAATATGAAATATTGTGAGTGTGGCAGAGAGAAGACTCCAAATTTTCAAGAGGTAGAAATCCATGTACCGGTGCCTGCAAAGGTGCACCTTCAATTGTGTGTGCATATATTGCAGTTGCATATGCAGTGCAAATGATTACATGTGCCAATGTGGAGTTAGGTGTGTAATTTGCCTAATTTGTGTATGCAATCACAATAAATGCATGTGCAGTACACTGGCCTAATGAGTTTGATCAGAGCTCCCTCTAGAGGCTGGTCCCAGCGACCATACAGCCTATTACTAGCTCACAGGTAGAGAAGATGCACGGTGGATGAAGTAATGTCTTTTATTGGACTAACTTTTGTTGGTGAGAGAGACAAACTTTCAAGCTGCACTGAGCTCTTCTTCAGGTCTGGGGAAAGGTGCGACTTGAAAGCTTATCTCTCTCACCAACAGATGTTGGTCCAATAAAAGTTATTACCTCATCCATCTTGTCTCTCTCATATCCTGGGATGGACACGGCTACAAGTACACTGCATAGGTAGAGAAAATATTAAACTCAAGTGGCAGAGACTTGCTTTTTTGATGCTGATGGTGCGGAGTTCAATTCTTATTCACAACCATGGTGTTTATACGCGTATGCTGCGAAGGCTAGTCATCCATGTATAGTAATGGGTGGACTTCCGCACATGCATTGGCTTGGATTGGTTTATTTTACTGCAATAACATTCTTAAAAGATACTATTTTATTTTTAATCTCTGCAATTTTTTTGGATAGATGCAAATATCTAAAAGTTATTCATAGGAACTTTGGGAGCAAAGTAGGTTACAGACATTTCACTAGTTGCTCTCAGCCTGTAAATTTTGGTTCTGTGTCTCAATCTTCAGTTTTGCAGGAGCAGGAGTTGATGTGGAAAGTAAATGGTACTGTTAAGAGTCTATCTTTCTTTTTTTCTCTCTCCCCCTTCACATAAAAAACCCTTTTTACTGTGGCTGTGTTGTCTTCTGAATTTCTTTCCTTATTTGCTCTTCTTTTGCTTTTATTTTGCGCTTTCCCTACTTCACTCTCATCAGGTGCTTTTTCCCTTTTTTGTCAGGTTCCCAATGTACAGATCTTGCAGAAGGAATATAGGATTATTTCTAAAGTATCAATGTATTTTCACATGGAGATGGTTGCAAAAGGCAATTAAGTGAAACAGAATTCTAGTCACTTTCTCTTTCCAGCTGGCTCCATATATACAGAGTAGCTGAAGAACCCTGCTCAGTTTCTCTTCACAAGCTAGAATGCCACCCAGTTCACATTTTCTCTAATTTGGTGTGCTTCAGTTTTGAGTGTCCAATCTGAGACACTTTCTTGTGTTAGATTTCCACAGGTGTTGATTAAGCAGAACAAGATCTGGATGGTGCTAGTGATGGGAGGGTAAACATGACAATATGGGAGAGGGGCAGGAGGAAGACTGAGGGAAGCTACACGGGAACATAGGGTGCAGGAAAGAGAATGATGGCAATTAATGGGATTGTAGAATGCAAGAAGAAGACTAAAAGGGACTGGGAATAAGGGGACCGAGATAGAGAAGGGGAGGAGCATGTTGGGGCAAAAAACTATGCGAGTGCATAGCGGTAGAGAGACCTGGATGGACATTGCAGCAGAGGAGAAAGGGAACAGCTGGTAGGAGGGAGAGGGAGGCAGTTCAGTGGTAAAGGAGGAGGAAAAGGTTACAGAAAACAGTTACCATTGCAGAGCTTTAAGAAAGGATGAGTGGACTCCCCATTCAAACAGCCAGGATGGGAGGATCCCTTTTTTGTGTGCATTTAATGGTGAATTTTGAACCTAAATAAACACACCTATGTTAGGGATTTGCAGTTTCTCTCTAATGGCTCAAAAATCCCAAGAAAGGTCACAAACAAAGTATTTAAAAAAAACCTCAGGACTTTAAACCAATTGTATGCTTTTTTTGGGTGGGTAGGGGTCAGACTCATGATTTTTGAATGCTTGGGGGTTAGTACTGCATTTTGATAAACCTAAATATTGGAGGTTGAACATTTTGGTAATGTGCCTTTACACTAATTAAAGTGCATTGGACTAGGCAGAAATTTAATAGATTTCAGGGATGAGTATAAAAACAGAAGCTCTTTCTTCTATAGTTACAGTAAGTAAAATAGTGCTTTCTCTTTCCATAGTGCCTTTCACTGGTAAATTGCAAAGTGCTTTACAAATGTTAACTGGTGAGTCCTCCTAGCACCCCTGCGAGGCAGTGAGTGGGTAGCACCCATTTTACAGATGGGGCAGCTGAGGCACAGGGAGGTTAATGGCCAGATTTGAGCACCCATTGCTCCCTCTGAAATCCATCAGTGCTCAGCATCTCTGAAAGTCAGGCTGTAAGTGATCTGTTCAAGGTCACACAGCAAGGTGGATAGAGCTGGGGACAGACCCCAGAAGCGACCACTTGTCCCATCATAGCACGGATGAGGCTGTAAGAAAAGGGGCCCATGACTGTTGAGGAAACCGGGTTAACGCCCCCAGCAGCTTTCCATAGCTGCCACAGATCTGAAGGGTGTGTGACCCCACGGGCCAGGCTGCAATGCCCCTCACTTGCCTTTGGCCCAGCCGCCCTCCCTCACGATGGGCGGCTGGGCCAAATCGACGCCAGTGGCCTTGCACCCCGATGCCCAGGCTCAGTCACGTCCCTCACTCCCCGTGAGCCCTGCTGCCCCTCCATCCCCTGACGGGCCAGAACTGGACAAGGCCGGAGTTGGGGAGCTGCGTGGGCCAGAGCCCCCCTAGTGCTGGCCTTGCTACACGGGGCGGCGCCTCCTCTGCCGTGGAGCGCAGCGAAGGCTGGCCTGGGGCTGGGAGTCAGGCAGGGGGAGGCCCCAACGCGGTGCCTATAGCGGGAGGCGGGGAGACTGGGAGAGGCAGACTCCGCCCCCTAGCCTGTCTGAGCTGGGGCGGAGCCAGCTCCAGCTAGAGGGTAAAAGGTCCGTCCGCCTCAGCGAGCCGCGCATGCGCTTTCGTTCTCTGCCGCCGCCGCCAGAGTCCCCTCCTCGCCATCGCCAACCGGGCGCAAGCGCGGAGTGATCCCTCCCTCCCTCCCGATCCGCTGCTGCTACTGTCTCCCCCAGCGGGCCTGTCAATAAAGATTCAACAAGGCCGGCTTCGGCCCGCGCGGACTCGCTCGGAGTCCTGTTGGGCAGCGGTGGGGGCTGGGTCGCCGCAGCAGGTCCGCGTTGGCGCTGCCGGTGGGGGCCGATAAAGTTGCAGGCGCCACCGGCCGGCTCGTGCAAGCGGCCTCCCTTAGCCCGTCGTTCGCTGGTGTGCGTGCTTGCTTTGAACAAACTTTATTGTTCCCAGTGGCGGCGACGGCGCGTAGGATGCGCTGAGGCTCTCCCCCGCCCCGCCACCCTGGGCCCGGCTTCGGCCTCGGCATGTCAGGTAGCCGGCAGCAGCAGCAGCACCCCCCGGCCGGGCAAGGCGCCGCGGCCTCAGCGGCCGCCGCCAGCGCCGCGGTCACTGCGGCTTCCTCATCGTCGTCGGTGGCGCCGGGCTCCTGCTCTTCGTCCGCGGGGCTGGGGGGTCCCGCGCGGCCTGTGCTGGTGGCGGCCGCCGTCTCGGGCTCCGGGGCTCCGGCCTCTGGGCTTTCCCGGCTGGCGGGGGTGGCTAGGCCCGGCGGCAGCGGCGGCGGCTCCTCGTCGGGCGGCGGCAGCAGGAAGAGGCCGCTGCTGACCCCGCTCTGCAACGGGCTCCTCAACTCGTACGAGGACAAGAGCAACGACTTCGTCTGGTGAGTGTGGCTGGGCCCGGGCGAGGGGCGGAAAAACACCCCTCGAGTCCCCATTGCCAGCGAGGCTCTCCCGGGGGAGGGGCTGGGATTGGGACTGGTGGTGGGAGGTGTTGGTGGGTGGTCTGGGTAGGTGAGGGTTGGTGGTGGGGTGCTGGAGTGGGGGTGGGACTGTTCCTACATGTTGCTTACACTTTGTAGGCCTAACAAGGGACTGTCTATCCGCACCCCGCTATGGAAGCTCTCTCCTCTTCCTCAAGTGCCATCTCTGCAGGTTTCAGTGTGATCCCAAATTCATACATCCGGACTGATAACATCAAGGTGTTTTCACCTGATGCACAGTACGCTGGGGCCCAGGTATGTTGTGGCCAGGTGCAGGTTTCAGAGATAGACTTCCCATTGGGCATACTCCTAGTCCTCAAGAGCTCAGTCTTGGGAGGCTGCCAGTAAGAGTGAACCAGCTGATCATAGTTCTTATAGGGCACCAGGGGAGAACTTGTCTACTGTGCAAAATGCAGTTTGTGTCAGTTATGCCTACAATGAATGTTTTATATAAGGGTAGTTGTGTTTTAAATTAGTTAACTGGCTGTTCTTAACCTTAAATTCACTTTAAATGTGGTTATCCTCATCTGTGCTAGTGTTGTACCTTGTGTGAGTTAATGTTTTCTAATATAATGCCATTTTACAGTAGAGAAAAGCTCTACAATAATGGGTCTTTTAGATTGTTCACCAGAAAACTGGACTACACCTGTAAGCAAACAGGTAACTGGTATAGAACACAGAGAACTGGTGAGACAAGTGTTCTGCCTAGATGAAGTTTCAAGGTGCCCAAGTACAGCAAGTTGCCATAGCTAACTGTGAAGTTATAATGGCAGGGGTCACTGTGGTGAGATCTGCATCTGGAAAGAATAGTTTCTGTAGATGGAAAAAATAAATGACATGGCTTCTACCTGCTACCTAAGCATCCAGAAAGAGTAATAGAGTCCTTATCACTACAAAGTGTAAAACATAGTGGCAATGGTCAATCATATACCTCCAACAGAGAGTGAGCTCACAGCTCTTGTTCAGTGCCTAAATTCTTTTCCTTACATATTTGGCATTACTTTCTTCTTACCTGTGTTGAGCCATTTCTAACTAGTTAACTACCTCTGTGTATTGAGAGCTCCGAAACTGCAGTATCCGCATGTAACCAAAAGGCAATGCATACCTGAGCAACTTCCTCATGTTGATGTTGCCAACAAAAATGATAGTCTTCCTAAGTATGCATAAACAGTGAATGGGAATAGTGAAAAGATGGAACTGCAAGTATAAGATAGCCTTTAGGAGAAAGAGTAAGCACTCTTTGTCAGCCTTTAGCACCTCGGACAGGAAGGAACCCGCTGAAGGACTTTCCTGTCTACTCCTAAGAGATTCTGAAGGTGAGTCAACAATCTTTTGGTCATTGGTGTGGAAGGCTGCTGATAGAACTAACAGAATCAGCACGGATTTGTCTGTTTTCTGGAAAGGTCAATAACAAATAGCATGTGTGTCAGACCAACACCTAAAATCAGACCAGTAGGGAATGTGAACTGTGATGATAAAGATGTACTACTTATTCTCCAAAAATGGTAGGTTAAAATAGACTAGGTCTTAACCATGAGATGGCTTCTTAAGGAAGCTCCTTGCTGTCACTGGTGGCAATCTGCCTTTAAAAAAGAAAGCCTTAACAATTCCTATCCTTAGAGACCAGCTGGGAGGTTTGGGTCCCATGTCACCTACAAGAGGCAAAGGTTTAACTAACAGGTGGTTGAATGCAATGAAGTATAATCAGACCATGTGGGTGAGTGGCAGTGCACCATTTTTAGAGTGATACTGGTGATGGTGGTATGGTGGTGGTGTATGCTGAAGATTTAGACTCTTCAGTGAAGTCAGACTGGTGGAATATTAATGGCTTTTGTGGGGGGTGGCTGCTTACAAGACTGCTCTGAATGGCTTTTGGTATTTGGGTTTAGGATTTGGTGGAAGTTCTCTATTGCTATTTGTGCTTTGGTAGCATACAAAGGCTCCAATCAGGCTTGGGGGCCCCATTGTGATGGATGATGTAGCTACACATTGAAACCTTCTCTCAACAGGGATTGTCTTGCTAGCCAAATAGATGAGACGGGCAAAGGGTCGTAGAAAGGAAGTATTATCCCTGTTGCACAGATAGAAAACTGAAGCTATTGAGTGGGGTATTTATAATTTGAGAGGAGTGGCCACAGAAGTTGAGTGGCTTGCTCGGTGTCACAGTGTGTTAGTGGCAGAACTGGGGACAGAATAGAATCCATGTCTGTTAACTCCCAGTCCCCTCCAAATACTTGAGAACACTACCAAGATTAAGGAGATATGATTGGATTTTGGTTTTTGATTGGAAACGGTGGGTGCAGGTGGAGTGTTGACAACTTTTTGTGAGATGAGGGATGGTTTAGTTGGAAGATAGTGCTGTTGGCGTGGATGTTAGTGAGGGGGAGTTGGTTGGGAGATGTCCCAGTTGAGGAATTGATGGTTGGGGGACATGATCCCCTATCTAGAATACTTATGATCAATTTAAGCATAGCATAGCTTTAAACAGACCGAGCGGGAAGGGAAGAAGGTTAAAGGGAAGAGAGGTCAAAGCATGCAACAATAAGAACATGTGGCTCATTGACTTGATCAAAACAATTGATGGCTTAGCAATTATTCTTGATCTTTTCAAAAGATTCATAACTAATCTTACTTTAAAACTTCTTCAGTTGAGTCCAATCCACATTTTGAAGAGAGCATATACACAATTAGCCACATTCTGTCTCTAGAGTGCAGTTGGCTGAGCAGAGGAAGAACTTAACAAAGTAACAATCAGGGAAAAACTTTTATTTTGCTGTTCAGTGGCATTTATAGGGAAACTATATATGATTCACATTTAATTTGTCTGGATTTTCAGTTGGTATGGTCTTTTGTGGGCAAAAGGTATTTCCCTAACCATTTTAACACTTATGAAATAATGTTATCCTCAAAACATAGTTTCCCTATCAATTGGTTACAATAACATTAGGGTAATGCTATATCTGTGTGGCCCAGAGGTAAAAATCTAAACTGGGCGACTCTTTGGAGTTGTGTACAAGGTATGAAAAGTCAAATGTGTGTGATTTCAGAGCCCTGGACTTTATATAAATAAGCTTTGAGAGAGGCCAATCTGAGAAGGAAAAATTTCCCATAAAGACACAACTCAGTAAATGAGATGCTTTTCAGAACACAGTATGCTACAGGGAACAATTGATGATCTGTCTGCATGTGGACCATGACTTATAACTAGAGGTACACCTGTAAGATCTGTGGTGGCTTTTGTCTATATTTCAACTTCAGTCTGGTATCGACATGTTTGAGTGAGTGGGATTTGCAAAGGTGCATGCAGAAATTGTGCTTAGTATTAGTGGTGTTTATAACCTCTGCGCATTACTTTGAAAATGCTTACTCAGCAGTGCAATAGCTAAGCTGCAATGTGAATTTTGGCCTGCGTTGCTGGTTTGGATTGTGAAATGTTTAGCAAACAATACACTGTTGAAGTGTCTCCAGTGTACAATTTTGCAGTACATTTCAGCCACTATATGGAGATACAAAGTGGAGAAACCTGTGCTCAGGATATGAGTTTATTTGTGTTGGTGAATACTTTTTTCTAGTGTAGTAGCATTAGGAGTTTCTGTCCTCTGTGTTAATATTGGATGTAGTGTTTAAATACAGGATTAAAGTTCTATCAGGCTTTTTTCTCCAGTTGTCTTTGTGGAAGTTGATGAGAGAAGGAAGCCTCTGATCATGGAGGATTTTCTCCCCTGACCTTGCGACATACTTCACTCTTTAGTACTCTTTTCTCAGTCCCACGTTAACCCTGAAGAACAGAACTCTTTTCAGAATGGTGCCACTACTGCAGCTGCTTGAGAGCAGAGTATGTTGCCTCTTCAGTGACTAGTGTTTTATAGCAGTACTTATTTCTGAGCTCTTAGAACAAACAGCAAGACTTGGACATTGCTTGTGCACTGAGTTTTGTTTGCAGATTTGAAGTTTGGAAGCTCATTACTCTGCTTATAGTCCTTTCATTTGAAAAGTCAAGAGGATGATAAATCTCTTTAATGAGAAGAAAATATAAGCTCTATTTACAGGAGTGTTCAGAAACCTGTTTATCCTAATGGCAGACATAGACCTGTCCACAGTAATTCATGAATTTGTGACCTCCAGGCTCAATTTGTAATATGCTGTATTTGGGGAAGGCATCCACAAATGCTAAAACTACAGCTGGTGTAAAAACACAGCAGCCCATCTGCTGACTCATACAGATTGCCAGAACCACATCATCTATTACTGCACTATCTACCCATCAAAGACTGGATCAAATTCAAAGGCCTAATCTTGATCATTGCCTGGCACCAGTTCATCAGAGACCTTCATCTAAAACACCATCTTCTTCTGCAAATATGACTTCCAGAGTTTGCTGCGATCCTCTTGGGGGACAAACTCTCAACAGCTGGGGTAAGACTAGTATACGTAGGAGACAAGAGCCTGTTCAGAAGCGGCACAGTTCAGTCTGTGGAACTTCCTGCCACAATAGCTGAGGATAACAACATAACCACATTCTGGACAAAATGCAAGACTCATCTCTTTGACATAGTTGCCCCATAAAGAAACAGTCACTATAATATGCTGTGCTATTAGAATGAGAGAGAAGAATAGAAGGACGAGAGAGAAACTACAGTGGATTCTACCTGTTGCTATAAAGGAAGAGCTACAGAACAACTGTGTGTGTGTGTGTGTGTGTGTGTGTGTGTGTGTGCGCGCCACTTGTATAGAACACTTAAGATTTATAAGGTGTTTGGATATCATTGTGATGGGTACAATAGAACAGTCTGGGACAGTGATCTTCACTATTTTTCAAACGGGAGCAAAAATCCTTCAATGTGAGAGTTGGTGACTCCTGCCTTTGGGGAGGCTGGGCTGGGCCCCTTCTCTGAGGCCCCGCCCATGCCCTTCCCCCCATTCCCTTCCCATTGTCTGCTTTCCTCACTTGAGCCAAACCACATTACCTCCTTGTCTCAGCTGAGTCAGGATGATCCCTGCCCAGCTCGGCTCAGCAGCCCAGCCCCAGGATGTGTTTTTTCCACTGGGCCAAGCGATCAGCCTGGTGCTTCAGTCCATCCCCCAGCCCAGGTCTGATCCCTCCCTAGCAGCAGCCAGGGGCTCACCTGAACTTAGTCCCCAGGCTGTTGGGGGGGGTCCCAGGAAACTTCCCCCTCACACCTGGAAGGAAAGTCAGGGTGGGGGTGGTGGAGCTGTGAGGCGAGGACAGGCTCTCCACATTGGCGGCGCAACCACCCTGCAGGGGAGAGGAGGAAGAGCCGCCCTCTCTGCGCTCCCGGGACCCTGCGAGGCAGTGAGTGAGTTGCTCACTGGCAGGTCAGCACCGCATGGGGCGGGGGAGCTGAGGCCAGCAGCTGAGTTAGTGCTGGGAGCAGCGGCCACAGGAGCAGCAGGGATGCTGATGGAAGTACTCACCTCTGCTTCCAGGTGACTCACACCTCCCTCCCGCAGCAGTGTTGCCTCCTGGTGGTTTTGCTCCCTCTTCTGAGATCCACCCCCCATTAAGAGGTGTGAGCAGCAGGCAGGGGGAGCCGCCTGGGGAGGTGGCGACACTACTAAAAGGCAACGCCACTAACCGGGAAGGGGAGCGGCTGCAGCCCTGCTGCTCCTCCATGTCACCAGGAAGCAAAGAGTTTCGCTCAGTGCCTCTCCCACTCCTGTGGGAGTGCTGCTCCCAGCAGTAACTCAGCTGCTGGCCTTGGCTTCCCCCCGCCCCAGACGGTGCTGACCTGTCCGGTGTCACTGCCTCACAGGGCCTGGCTGGGAGCATGGAGAGTGGAGGGGGTGGCTCTTCCCCTTCTCCCTGGATTGGTGGGCTGCGCTGCCCGTGTGGAGAGCCCCTTCTTGCCCCGCACAGCTCCGTCCCCTCTCGCTCCAACTTTCCAGGTGTGTGGGGGGCGGAGTTAGTCAATTAGTCAGGGAGCTGCACTTAGGGTCGATATGAGCCGCCACTGGCACGCAGGCCTTTCAATGAAGAACACTGTTCTAGAAGAAATTTTCCAAGCAGTATAGGGATTTAGGGACATGTTCCATTAAAATTAATGGAAGATATGTCTAAGTCTGCTAGGCCACTCTGAAAATCTCAATCATAAGAGCGGCCATACTGGCTTAGACCAATGGTCCATCTGGGTCCATCTAGCCCAGTATCCTGTCTTCTGACAGTGGCCAATGCCAAGTGCTTCAGAGGGGATGAATAGAACAGGTTTTAATCATCAAGTGATCCATCTCATTGGCCATTCTCAGCCTCTGGTAAACAGCAATCCCTGCCTATCCTGGCTAATAGCCATTGATGGACCTATCCTCCATGAATTTATCTACTTCTTTTTTGAACCTCATTTGAAGGAGTTCCACAGGTTGACTACGTAATGTGAAGAAATACTTCCTTTTGTTTGTTTTAAACCTGGTACCTATTAATTTTATTTGGTGATCCCTAGTTCTTGTGCTGAGAAGGAGTAAATGACACTTCCTTATTTACATTCTCCACACCATTCATGATTTTATAGACTCCATCAAAGAGAAATAAGATGTTTGGGGCCTTCTAAATATCTAAAGACTTTCATGTCAGATCACTATATGTAGTACTAAAACTGCAGCTACTGATGGAGAGTGGGTTTTTCTACTTACAAAAGTGGATTTGACTTGCTGATGCAATTTGTATCCCTTTCACCTGAGATTGCCATTTAAGGAAATGGATCAGGAATAAGGATTTGTCTACATGGGGAAATTGACCAGAGTAATTATTCTGCTACAGCTATGTGGGGTCATTTTCTCTGAGTAGAGAAGCCCGAAGACTTTTCAGCTACTTTCTTCCTTCCCTTCTTTACCCCTCATGTGGTTAATTACAATTTTTTGGTAAGTTTGTTTTCATACATTGGCTACTTTGGAATTCCTATAGGCTTTCTTTTACTGTCCTGCAGGAAATCTGCCTCTTTTTGGGTGATCATTCTCCTCCTCATCCCCCATGCTTCCACTGGGGCAGGATGAACACTTCCCCTCCCCGCCCCATTCTTTACCAAGCTTGTGCCATAGTGTTAGTATTTTAATGAGAGTACCGCCAATCAACCTCAGTTTAGATTTATTTTGACTGTTCACTCACCTCCCTGTTCATTTTTTGCCTTACTTTTTTGTTGTTGGACTGTGTGTATGTTAGAGTACATTTTGTAATCTGTGCACTAGCTGAAAGTGGAGATGTATTTTTTGTGGTATGAACCTTCCAGTTTTGAAGCACATGATACCAGATTTCAGTAAATACTATGACAAATTAAAACCTTCATTTCTCATACACTTGAAACCTGCTCCCAACATTGAGTTGTCTGGAACTTCAAAGCATGGCTTTTCATGATTCTATATGGTCTTAGTCAGTGAATCATTTTATACTACATCCATGTGGTTTCCTGAGGCTTTTGGTTTCTTGCCTTTGTAATGCTGTTGGTCCCCTTGAAGTCAGTGAATTAGGAAGCTTCAGTCTGTATTTGTAATGTCAGTTAGGTGAACAGATACTATTTAGGACTTTGCTGTTAGGTTTTTAAGGCATTTTTTAAGTTTAAGGTTTTTAAGTTTGACATATTTTTGTATAGCCACTTACATTTCAGGCAGCCAGTGGTGACTGACAACTATTAGAAGGCACTAATCTAGCTTCTGCTTAGAAAACATCAAGCACTGCTGGGAAGCAATATTTTAATAATGGAAATATCAGGCTTCATTAAGAATGATCTGGGACTTCGTATGTGTGTGTTGCAAGATCTGAGCGCTCTCTTCTTCAGCTGTTTTGGCTCTGCCACTTATCCATTCAGGTTGATTTGAAGAAGATTCATTTGGAGAACAACATAGTCTTGGATTGCTATCAGGTAAAGATAAACTCTGAGTTAGCTCAACTCTGTCATGTTACAGACCAAAAAGCATCGTCGCCTTGCTGTCTCACTGCAGTTTCCAAACTCAGCACATCAGAGGCATGCTGGAAGTGACCTTATTGGTCTCATGGGAGAAATGGTTTTATAAATGCATGTGTTTAGAACATCTTATTTGGACATTACATTCCATGGACACACTGTCCACTTCATGTGAATGAACATGGTATCAAGAAGAAAGAGATTTGAGTGAAGTTTTTTTTAAATAAACATGGGGAGCAACCAATCTGGTATCCTCAAATCCATGCAAAACCTTGATAATTCTTAATGATTCTTTTAGTCTTTAAAGATCTCTCCCTCTCCTACAATTAATATATTCTTGTTTGCTAATCTTATTCTTATAGTAATTCTTCTAATTTGAATAGTGCCTTGACATTAAATGATTATTAGCGGGGAGACATTGGTTTCAACTCTGAAGTTGGATGCTAATCAAAATGGACAGAAAAATTACGTGACCCAAAATGAACCTGCTACTTCAGATTAAGGCTATTCCATGCTACTTTCTCATTTCTTTTTTAGTTCTCATGCTGACGAAGGGCCTAAATGTTCTGTAGTTTTGGTGCAAGCTATTTTTTAAGTGTAGTTTGTTGGACCTCAAACTAAATAGTATTAAATGCATGATTCAGCTGCAGAATACCTACAACTAGTAAAGTCTACATACTTAGGTTCCATCTATTTTTCAGGGCAATGCTTGTCCAATCTGGATCATTGTGGGGAGGATAAGTGAGCTGGAAGAAGCTGTGTTGCTTCCACGTCTATTTTCAGTGGGTTTAGGAAATTTGAGACTGTACTGGGGGGTACTGTCCTGCTTCAGGATGGATGAGATAAGGCTGGGAGAAGCTCCCACTTCTCTTCTTGAGTGGATGGTGGAAAGGGGGATCAACTTGTGGGAAACGATCATTCACTTTCACCATGCTGAAATGGAGAAAGTGGGTGAAGAAAGACAAGTAACATTCTGGTTCCTTTTCTGTATGTAGTTTGTTCTATTAAATCCTACTTGGTTTTACCCTTCTTAGAACCTTACTGGTTGGAGATTAGCATATTTTGCATCCTATCAAGAGTGATACTTATTTGTAAAGGTTCGTTAAAAAGTATATTCATTTGACCGTTAACCTTGAAATTAACATTAGTTGACAGCATGCATTAGGTACAGAATGGTTATAGTCTTGCTACATGCTGCACCTCACTAGACAACTATTCGGTCTTGAAATGTGTGTATACTATTGCTTATCTTTTCTGTTGGATGATAATCAAAGATGGGGATTACTTTTTTCTTAATCTCACTCTCATCTGGCCCCTTTCACACTGCCTTTGAGTATGCCACTGCCTCTTATTCTAGAAGCCCAAGACCTTCCTAACCCCCACTTGTCTCCCCAACTACTGCTCCAACTTCCTCTTTCGCTTCATGCTCATGCTCCTGGTGCATGTGATTGATTCACATAATCTTCACTTTCTCACCAACTTTTTGCTTAATCCTTTATAGTCTGTTTTAACACCTTCTGCTCTGCTGAGACTGCACTTACTAAAGTCACTAATGACTGCTTTCAGGGTAAATCTAAAACTCTTTATCCCCCATTCTCTTCGACCTGCTCACTGCTTTTAACACACTAAACTATTCTATCTTCCTTAATTTTTTTTTCTTCTTGGGCTTTTGCAATTCCATGCTTGACTGGTGGTTTTCTTACCTCTTAAACTGCTCCTTCATGGTCTTCAATGGTTATTTCATCTCTTCATGCTTTCTGCTAATGTGATACAAGGTTCTATCAGCGCCGCGACTCCTCTTTCTGCTTTTATATATTTATCACTATCTCATGACTGCATTCCCATCTCTGTGCTGATGATTCCAAAGTTTAATACATCTTTCTTTGTCAATATCACATCCACAGTTCTTTTTGACATCTCTTTAGATGTCCTGCTATCATTTTAGAGTCTTGTCAAAACTAGAGCTTCATCCTCTCCTTTTGTCATCCCTGTTCTCCTGTCCCACAATCTTGGACTCATTCTCACACACAAACTTGTTCAGTAACTGAGCAAAGAAGCAGTTTTTTTACTCTGAAACTATTATTTGAGACTTAGCATTGCTTGCTTGGAGGTTCTTTTCTCTTTTAAAATTGCTTGTAATAAAGATTCCGTAGCTTTGTGTTTGAGTTTGTTTGCAACTGTTGGAAGATCTGTGAGAAGACATTGTCCTAGTTTCTAATTGTAGTAAATCAGAGAGATTTCACAGAATCTTTCAGTGTTCACAGAATAACTGTTGAATGTCCATTTGATCTTTAAATTGCTGAGGTGCTATTATCTTTTTTTTTTAATCCTTTTTTTTACAAACAGAAAATATTCCCTCTTAGTGATATGATGGCTGCACTGAACTTTTTTTACTATAATTGTTTTTTCTTGTTCGCTTTTCTTACACTTAAAAAGGCACCATTTTATTTTTATTTTTTTTTTACTTGTAGCCCCATCTGTTTTGATATGATTGAAGAAGCATACATGACGAAATGTGGACACAGTTTCTGGTAAGATTTTATGTTAAGCAAAATGTCCATCAAGCATTCTGTAAATACATTCATTATGGTGTGGTTAGAGATTGATTTGCATTGATACTTGAAACTTTGTTTCTTCATTATTTTGTTTTCCTACCCAACCCATGTTAATTGTAACTGAATTAAGGGGCGAAAACAGGACTTAAAAATGTGATACCTATCAGTCAGAGGGCTAAGCCTACTATTAGCCAGAGTGAAAAATACTTGTGCTACTACATCACTTGTAACTTAAAGCACTTGTATGTTGTTTATAGTATACTGTACTTGCAGGTAAAATACTGTCAGTCAACTTCCTATTTAGTAAAGTTTTAAAAACTGTAGAGGATATGATTCTGTTAATGAACTCCTTTTTGAGGGAAGAATTCCCTTCAAGCCCTGGCACCTTCCCCCCATATCCAATTATCTGGGTTTTTTTGCAAAGTTTTACTAGGAATTGCCATGTTGGATCAGATCCAAGGTCCATCTACTGCAGTATCCTGTCTCTTGTAGTGGCTAGTGCTAGATGCTTCAGAGGAGTGTATAAGAACACTGAAGAAGGCAGCTGCGGGATAATTTGTCCCCTGCCCCACATTAGTTCTTCTAACTCAGGGGTGGCCAAACCATGGCTTGTGAGCCACATGTGGCTCTTTTATTGTTAGTGTGGCTTGCAGAGCCCCCTACACTCCCCATTCTCCACCTACCAGATTGGGAGGGGCAGGAGCTTGTGGCTTCTGCCCTGCAGCGGGATGGTGGGGCTAGAGGCTTCTGCCCTGTGGTGGGATGATGGGGCTCGGGACATCAGCCCCGAGGAAGGCGCAGATGGCTCCTCTCCTGGGGCTGAAGCCCCAAGCCCTGGCAGGTGCGCCTCGCTCTTGAATATCTGAAGATATATGGCTCAAGTTTGGCCACCCCTGTTTTAATCTCTCATAGTTAAGATCAGTGTAAACCTTGAAGCATAAGGCTTAATATCTCAGGTGCATTTACTGTGCATTTTGCGTATAGTTTGAATAGAAAGAAATCTTGAGTTTTCTCATTCTTTGAGTATATTAACTGATCTTCTAGTAACACTTAACACTAGACTCATCCTGCAGATTGTTAGTTATTTTAGTGTGGAATATACCCCCCCGTCCCCGCAGTATTATGTTTCTAGGAGAAGTAGCTGCTGACTTCTGCAACTATGTGCCATATGCAGCATCTTCTCACCCCTTATGGCAAGTCCTTTGAAGCATCCATGATACAGCACCATCCAATAATATCAGTCCATTGTTCCAGTCACTAGTCTATGGAGTGAGATACTACAATAGTAGTGTTACAGAGATGGATGATTGTCCTTGACAGCAAAGTGCAGTGTATGATTAGTTTGTCCCTGGGATTCCTAGTGGTGAAGCAGAAAGTCCCTTACGGCATGAAATATATTAATCCACTCTGCTGGGAAGACGTGGGAAAAACTGAGACCAAAGATGCTTTTCAGTTAAAGTTATTTTGGATGCCAGATAATGCTGTATACTAAATATTTGACAATTCTGGCAAAGTTACTTTATACAGAGTCCAGATACTGCTATCATATACCCTGGCTTACAAAAGCAGTAAAAGCTGCCAGTCTATGCTATATAGTGCATTTACTGACTTCAGATGTAAGATATGGGTCTCCTGGTTGGCACAGACACTTAGTGTATTTCATATTGTTCTTCTCTATGTGTATGCTGAGTGACTCTTCCTTAATCTGAGACAGAAACATGTTTGAGGCCTATGCAAGTTGTGGACATGAAGCTTTAAATTGCCCTTTTGCTTTAGGACATCACTTGTTAATATTGGAGCATCCTGGTATCACTCCCTTCTAGATCCATCCTTGTGATTCACTTATAGCTGTTATGAAGCACCTCATCAAGTGCTGATGATAGCAGAAAAATAATATATCTGTACAGCACTTTATTGTGCCTTTTTTCCTCATGGCCTCTAACTTGTTTTATTTCTTTCTTTCCTTGAACAGCTATAAATGTATTCATCAGAGCCTGGAGGATAACAACAGATGCCCCAAATGTAACTATGTTGTTGATAACATAGACCATCTTTATCCCAACTTTTTAGGTGAGTCTTAGGCTTATTTATTTGCACTAGAAACACCTTCTCAGAGTAAGAATTTAGCAGTAGTAAAGACAGCCTTGCAAAATTGTCCTGTTATGCTTGTGATTATTTCTGATGGGGAGGGGGCAGGCAGTGTAAATTGGCATAGCTCATTGACGTCAGTGGAGCTATTCCAATTTATAGTAGATAGTCCATTATTGTTGAAGCAAAATGAAGACTATTCATTAAATCTTTATGAACTGATTTTACTCTATTTCTTTCTTTATAGCCAAAAATATGGTATGTTCACAAGGTGCAGCCATCAAAGAGACTAGACTATATATGATACAATTTTTACCTGGAGTTTAGACTTGGATTGCATGTGTCATAAAGCACCATGTGGCATCTCTATCTTAATTTTCTCATGTATTGCTATCCTAATGAATAAGAGTTTAAAGATTGGGGCAAGGGGAGGAAAGAAGATTAAAGGGAGAGAAGAAAGTTGGACTATAAAATACTCAAGCATTTGAGAAACATGTAAATTGTAATAGTTTTATGTGTTGAGCTGCTATTTAAATTTGAAGTTAAAATAAATAAATAGAACAAAAGAAGGGTCACAGTAACCAGAGAACATTCCAAAAGCAAATCCAAAATGTATCAAGTACGGTTCCTTACATGGCTCAGTAAGGGAAGTGGATTAAGTTAAACTGGCAGAGGGCTCTATTAGTGCACAGTAAAAATGTCCACATGGGGAGTTAGTACAGGGTAGCTAGTGCAATTTAAATTCACACCCAAGCTTCCTATACACTAATTTCCCCATATAGAAAAGGCCCTTATCCTGCAGGTTATACTTAGAGGGTGAACCCTATGCCCACACAGAATTCTACTGAATCCTTGGCAAAAAACATACAATTGAAAGCGAGGGTTTAAAAATTTATTTAAAATCTTCTGTTCTGTTTTTTCATGCTTTGATGTTTCATTCAGACATTATCTTCCTGATTCACATTGACTCTCCAAAACTTACTCAGCTGTGTGCGTGTATAAATGACATTTCTGAGGTTCTCCCCAACTCAAGAATGTGGTGTGAGGCATTCCTATTAGAGTGCTGCTGTGCATGCACGAACTTCCCTCGTTACAATTCTAGACTGAAATGTGGATATGTATTTTTAGCTGTTAAAATGAGAAAGTGAACTAATCTCGTATATAATCTTTTCTTTAATATAGCTTTTTGAAGTTGTTTAAAGGAACTCAAAAGAAACGGGGTGTTGGGCATATAGGGACGGGAGTTGTGAGTAGGAGAAGACTAAATCAATATGTGAAATAAAATTTTATTGAAAAAAATGTTTAAAGAATATGTTGCTTGAAATCAATTGTTGCTGTTTTTTTTTTTTTTAATTTCTTTGGCCTGGTTGATGCCAATTGCTAATCAACCTGCAGTGAATCAGTTACCACTTCATCTTTCACTCTTTCCTGATATACTTTTAACCTGAGAGCTGAAATAGTTTGTCTAATTAAATGATCATGTAATTTAGAAAAATGAGCTAAAGCAGTTTTGGGAACTACACCTGCCCCTCAGTCCTGGTCTTGCTGATTTGCTGACTTAAAAAAAAATTGGTAACTTTGGGGCATTTTTCTTTAAAAAACAAAATGAAACTTCTCTCCCATGGTGCTAGAGGAAAGACACACAGAGAAAAGAGGGGAAAATGACTAGGTAGGGGAAATCAATAAAATTGTTTGTAGATAATTGTCATGCTCCCAGTAACCTGGAAAAATATTTTTCTCTAATCTTTCAGTTACGTTAATCTTGTTACAGTTACTACTTAGTTAGTAAAACAATCTTCAGACAGAATTTTGGTTTTTTTAATGTTCATTAAGTCACCCACCCATCTCTTGCCTTAAAATGGTATTTTCTTTCTGATTTTTAGTGAATGAGCTCATCCTCAAACAGAAGCAAAGATTTGAGGAAAAGCGATTCAAACTGGACCCTTCAGTGAGTAGCACCGTATGTTCCAATTCTTTTTACTCTGTTTTTATTAACGGTCATGGAGGGGAATTGTTCCATAATGTAGATTCATTCAGGACAAATCTTACTCTTGATGTGAAGAAAACTGTTTACTTTGGGGAGGGAATAAGCCTAGATCAGTAGCTTGGGATCACTGCAGCCATGTTCATTCTGGCTGTCCCTTCCTTCTCTGCCTTCCATCATGAATGTAGAAGCAAACAGTTGTTTTACTTTAGATGTCCTCAGACATACTTAATAGAGACTGGGAAGTTACCCGAAAAAAAGTACTTGTCTAAAGGTAATAATGAGGCATTCCTTGTTGGAAATTGTTGCTATGGTGAGACTGATACTTGATTGTTGCCACAGACTTGCTTATGCATATGAGGGAAACTAGGCACAATAGATAAATTGGAATCTGGATCATGCCAGCTATAACAGGGTATGGATGTCTTTTGGAGCATTGAAATCATGGCTGTGATCCCAGGTGTAATGATCTGGTTCCATTCTAGATTTTGTTTGTCACAAAATGAGAATGCAGTTTAGCATAATTAATAGTTTCTGCTGATTAGAGCCCCTGGACTGGAATAGCATAGAGGACATTGTGTTTTAGAATCAGAATGCATACACAGAGCTGTTGGACAGGAAACTTGAACATCAGCCTGCACTATGCCTGGCTTCATTCAGTTCTTATCATTCCCTCACTTTTATATTTTTATAAATCAATTTAGAAAGCAGTATTAAAAGGCATGAAGCCCATGTTTTTCAGTCAGTCAGTGAAGGCGAAGAATTTGCCTTTCACTGAAGTAGCGTGAGCTTTGGGACTGTTGTACAAATGGCTGCTTTTAGTACTTGGGTGGTAAGAAAATTATAACTAAGGCTAATGGATTTTCTCACAACCAGCTTTTCATCATGGAACTCCCCATTTAATAGGTTTCAAAACCTGCAGGTGAGTAACCCAATCTCCATGATGCTTCTGCATATCTGTATGTGTTTCAGGGTGCAGTCCAGACTGTTGTGTCACTACTTGCCCTGCAGCCTTGGGTGCCTCATGGTGCCTTGCTGCTGTAGCTCCCAACCTGGATTGCTTGCAAACAGCCAGACAGCACGCAGGTCACAAACACTCCAGTCACACTCTGGATTCCACCAGCCCTTGCGTGTGTGTGTGTGTCAGTATCCTGCTACTTTAGCTGGAGTTACCCAAATAGTTGATTACACACACTAGTGGATTACTTTTGATTTTTTTTTTTTTTTTAAAGTTTAACTACAAAGAGATATTAAGTGAGTATAAGTATAAGGTATTAATGTGAGAAATGGTTACAAGAGAAATAAAGCTAAAACTTAAGAAACTAGATTTGGTTCAAGGTAAAATCCTTACCACATGTTCCCAGCAACACTGCTGACCAAATTTTCAGGTCAGGATGGCTTCCCCTAACCCTTCCTCCCCCCCAAAAAGTCAAAGGGCTTGTTCTTTTGTTGCCTTAGGTGAAAGAGAGAGGGAGAGATTCCTGGGGTGTCTTGCTCCTCACTTTTATGATGCAGTTACCTTTGTAGTGGATTCCTCTGAGGATTACCCCATTATGCTAAATTTATTCAAACTGTAAAGAAGGTGATGTGGAGTCTGGGGGTTGAAGGTGGCCCCATGTTCGCTTTTCACCCCTGTGTGTGCTGAAATGCAGACTTGCATTGTCTCCTTGCTGTCTTGAGGACCCTGTTTACTGCTTATATGTAAATTGAGATAAACACACATTCCTTTGTTTAGGACAGACCTGTTTAACCAGTACTGCCTACTTGTGGCTGCCTGTGTTTGAACATATGCTACCAGCACCATTGAGGAGGAATTCATATCTTTACATATAATGTTGCTACATATATTTCACAATGATACTGACCAGTGAGTTACTTGTCAAATGATACCTCACAAGGCATATTTTGTATAAAGATTATTACACTAACGTTATGGTGTGAACTGGGGTACCTTCAGTCAGAATCTTTCTCCTTATTTTCCCTTGGGAATTTGTCCTGCTTCCTATTGATAGCTCACTTATGAGAAATATGCCACTAGGTGCTTCTATGTTACAGATAACTATCATGGAAACTTACTGTCATGAGTATATTCCAAAAATACTCACGTTTACATTTTGGCAGCAAATAAAAATACTTATTAGACACTTGTATACAAACAAACTTTATGTATGTTTGCTCTTTGTTCTAAGATGGCATTTTCAATGTTGAGAAGAAATTCAAGTCATATTAAAAAAAATAGTGAAACCTGCATTAAGAGCCATCTCTTCTAGGGGGTTCTTGCTTAATTAAAAGACCATGTTGAAGTATCCCCAAGTCTTCCTGTACAGCTGAATTTGACCTTCAGCTAAAAACACTTGTACTAGCTAACAGATTTTGCTCACTTTAGTAATTGTTTATGGCAAGTTTCAGTGTATACAATAAACAAATAGGGCATTTTTATCCATACTACATACACTACATGTGAATCATGCAGTTCAAGAAGTTGACTGTATTTCTTTAAAAATTTGTGTTCTCATTTTATTGGAATGTTTTTCCTAAACTTACTTATTCAGCCTGATGTACCAGTTTATCAATGTTTAGATTATTTTTCATTTCTGCAGAATTCCTTTAAGACTAGCCCTTATTATAATTATACCTTTTTTATTAAGGTCTTCTCGATAAAAATTCTTGGATCTTCAAAAAAATCACTATTTTAAATTCAGAAGTATTCTGTAACCCTTTTTGTCCAAGATAAGCTTTGTGTGGGCAATCTCAAATCAAATGAGAGAATTTTTTTCCGTAACACTAACATTTATTCTGTTCCTGTTTTTTCCATTCTTACTGGAATCAGTACATAATAAAAGCTATTTCAGGTTGTCTTAATTTGTTTCAAATCAAATGTTGACTTGTTTTAATATTATGTAACTTTTTCCAGTAGCTTAGTTTCAGATTAAAATTGAGATCTTTGTATTTGATTTCCTTAAACTATCTGTGGAGCATCTTGTAAAAGGAAATACTATTGTGTGTGGATGATGCTCATTTAATTTTCTCATGGCTAAAATACTTGGCTTGTGTAGATTATTTTACAACATATCTAATTTAAATATAGTTTATTCTTTGACTTGAGTTGTAAGTGTTGTCAAGTCATTTTATTTCTGAACCAAAGATTTTTGGTTGTTAAAGCACTAAAAAAAAATTTATTTCTGACATTAGTTAATTTCACTCTGAGATCACTTTTTTTTATTTGAAAACGGGATCATCCCATATGGAAATAGTTGTTGTATGTAGAAATGGATTAACTGCAGTGTAAAGAAAAGTGTTGCTGCTGTCCAAATAACCCTAAATATTAAAATATGGACGACTTAAGTGCTGAAATAGGATCATGATTATCTCTCACATACCCACTCCTAACCCTCCTAAGCCACCTATTAGGAGTTATTTCAACTTTTTCCATTATATATTTAAAATCTAATGTGTTTGTGTGACAGAATTGTGAAGGACAAATGGAACCTACCACTTTAGAAATTAACTTATTGAAATGAAAATCTATTTTTCTCTTGATAAATTTACTATATCTTTTTAAGTTACTCATACTTAGTGGTGTAACAAAAATATGCCATAGCAAAACAGTACCTTTTTATTGTGTGGGAGGCATTGGGTTGTTGACAGCTCGTATCTCCAGTCCAGCAAACACACATGCTTAACTGTAAATGCATGCGTAGTCAATAATTGAAGGTTGGAGAACCTGCACTAATCTCTTAGATCCTGCAGCGTAACAAAACATCTTGAATTATAGCATCAGATAGAATTTTAGGACCATCTAGATCTGTTTTCATCTGGCTTTGTTTCTTAGGGAGATCTAAAGATATTTCTCTCCCTGTTTTGCAAATTCATGAAGTTTTTAATTGCATCAGACTTGTGGTAAAAACACACGAATCTACCCTGCAGCTGTACCCTAGCATAGGGCAGTTCCTCAAAATACTTCCTCAACAAGATAAATTGTTACCGGGGTGTGATACAGCAGAGGATAAATAACTATTTCTTTTACTTAGTTTTTTGGGAATTTGGGATTTTTCTTTCTGAAAACAACTTTATAAAGCATGAAATACAACAATACTAGTTTAAATTTATGTCAAACAACTCTGATATTTACCTTCTCTTCCTCTGCTCCATTGTCCTCTTTTTAGAATGGACACAGGTGGCAGATATTTCAAGATTTATTGGGAACTGATCAAGATAACCTTGACTTGGCCAATGTTAATTTGATGTTGGAGCTGCTGGTGCAAAAGAAGAAGCAGTTGGAAGCGGTAAGAAGATTTTTCTTGTCTTATTTCATTTAGTAATAAATTAATTGTGATTAATCACAGGGGTCTTCCTTCCAAAAATATTTCCTTGTTTCTGCAGTGGCATCATAATGCAGAATTAACCTTGAGGTTTTCTATAGAATCCCATTGCTTTACTATTGATCTCACTGACTTTCACGGCAGCAAACTATGTCCAATTTTGGAGAATGGTACAATGAATGCATATTTATGATATCACTTGAGGCAGGATCATGCTGAAGGGAAAGCGGAGGAAAATATCAGTGGGAAAGGAAATACAGAAAGTCACCTGCGAAGCAAGTGGCAGTTAGGGTACAATTTCTTTCTTTGGTGTAATTAGATGTTTGCTAAGTGAACATTTGCCTTCAAGATACGTAAAATTTGAGGACCTCACTAAACAATAATTCCTTAAGGGGAGCTCCACTATGTTTACTAATTTATTTGCAGCTTGAAGGAATTACTGTGAAACATGAGATTTTAGCTCTTACAGCTCCCAATGTGAAGTCAAGAGAATTTGTGAGTAATCAGCATCTCTGAAAATCAGGCCCTTTCCCTTTTTATACTTAAAGGAAAACTGCAGTTGTCTTGCATATTATAGCAGTATGAAAGTTCATAAGGTAAGAAGCAACCTGTCACCATGAATAAACTGAAGTATATTTGTTTTTGTTTAACTTTGTTGTAACTGGTATTTGAGTATAGTGCTGGAACTGGCTGTCTTGCTGGAAAATGATCAGTTGACCCCAACATTGGGTTACATTAGACCTGTCTCCTGTCACAATCTATGAAGAAGTGTCAATGTGCTTGCGTTGGAGGTGGAGTTAGATGGCAGTTTATATATGGGTGGGCAGACTTTGTGCTGGTGGTATTATGTACAATAGAACAATAATTTTTTACTAAGAACTCTTGGAGGGTGTCAAGATTAATTAAGTCATGATCTTTTTGCTTGGCTTTGGGTTCCTGTGGGGAAATGAAATACACTAAAATGAAATCTTTTACATTTCTGGTAATAGAAGCATCATCTATGAATAGTAATGCTTCACTTACATTTTTGAAGGTGAACATTCAGATTTAAAAACAAATGTCACTTTGTAAATTTTACCTATCTCCTTTTCTGGTTACTGTCATGGAAACATATTAAAAAAGCAAAAGAACCATTCCAGAAAAGTAGCTTATTCCATCCTTATCAGCTGTTCCCTCCTCTCTCTCTCTCTCCCCCCTCCCCCCAATGGACCCCTGAAGATTTGAGCTCATACTCAGTCCTCCAGTAAGTGAGTTTTTCTAAAGTCTCTGCAAATTACTCTTCCATATGCCAGTCTAGTATTAGTGCTGCACTGATGTTAGGAATGTAGATTCTTTCTCTACTCCTGTTTCTTTCTTGCCCCCTCAAGTTTTGGGTCATTTTGCAAAAGGAAAATTTAAAGAATAAATTAATTTAGGAAGTTTAAACACCTCTTTCCAAAATAGCTAATCTTCACCAGCAAATTTATTTTCTGCTACAGAAGCTTTTTTTATGCTTCTGTGGAATGTTCACTTGGGGAGAGAGTTGTCATTTTTCTAAAACCAAATTATTCCAGTTGAGCATGTTGAGTAGAGGTGAAAGCTCAAGATTTGCCAACAGTAGAAGATGAGCCTGTGAGCAACCTTTGTACCAAAAGGGTCTGAAATCACTGCAGTCAGGGTTAGAAGGAAAATTTGCTTTGCATGTTAACCAACTGTAATACACTAAGGGAGAGTTCTTGAGAATATTGGTGTCCTAATGTAAAAATTTGCCATGTGCCAACCAAAACTTTAAAATCTATGAAGCAAAGCAAAAACCATCTTTCTTGTGATTTGGATTTAATGTGCTACTCCTTTCCCCTGCTTCCAAATTAAAGTGATTGTTTCCATGCCTACTCTGAATTGCTGTTTGATCTATTTTTGTTTTTCTTTACGTTTTAATTTTCTGTTACAGGAGTCCCATGCTGCTCAACTACAGATCCTTATGGAATTCCTCAAGGTTGCCAGGAGAAATAAAAGAGAGGTAGCTGATTTTGTTTTTGTTTTGCTACTGGGTGAGATTGTTCCCTTAATTCCTGGCTGACCTGTCACTTTTAAAAAAATCTCCTCACTGAGGAGAAAATTCTCAGGCACAGAAGGATATTTGAAATACTTGGATTTCAAAGAGACTAGATCAGTTTAAAAATGACAGCTTCAATTTTTAACTTACATTGCCTTTTTGTTTCATATTGTTAGTTGCAAACATGTAGAGAAGGGAAATTGTCAAGGAAAGAGTCCATGCTGGTTGCTTATAGCAAATTCTTGTAACAAGATGCAAGTGTGAGAGGAAACAGAGGGAGGGAAGGCCAGTAGGCATCTTCTAAAATTGTTTCCAAATGGTTTTTTTTTTTTTTTTTTTTTTTTTAAATGGGGAAGAAAAAAAAGAAAAAAAAAAGTCAGCTTTTTCATGGTCTGGAAGAATGTTAATTCCACTCAGTCACGGTCACGATGCCAAATTGCAAAGATCAGTAAGAACAAAGAAATAATGTAAAGGCACTCAAGTTTTTTTTTTTTTTTTTTTTAAAGAACGGGCAGGAAATAACAATGAGATTAAAATAAGAAAAATAAAGGGAAGGTAATACAGCAGGGAAGAAAATCCGTAATGCGGAGAATCAAAAGTGGGGAAACAGGGACTTGGAAAGTAATAATGCCAAAAAAGAACAAGACATGCAGGTGATGGTGGACAGAAAATTGGCTCTTTTGCCAACATATCACATTACATACTCATTTCATGTGGGCTTTTTCCCTTTTTAAGAGTTGATGGATAGGTATCATGTCCCAGTCTATGGAAGTGATGATTCCATTTGCTATATCAGCAATGAAACTGCATGTGGAGTATTATATAATGCTGCAAATCTTTGTGTCAGAAATATACCAAAAACCTATTACAGTTGCATAGTTAAAATAACAACGTTAAACGATAAGGTTTCACAACAGCGTCATTAACTCAGCCACATTGCACAGATAAAATTAAACCAGACCAAAAAAATGGTATTTTAGATATTAAAAAAAAAAAAAAAAATCGCATCTCATGGTGTGTTTGCTTACATTAATTTAAAAACACTTCTAAATTTAGGTGACCAGTGTCATTTACAACGAAGGAAAAAACCTCTCAACCCTACACTTAGCTATAAAGGAAGACCTTACCAGTTGCTCCTTAGGTGGACTTCTGTGCTTTTCAGTGTATGAAGGCTGCCAAACTTGGGAATGACTATATCCCAAGTCTTGTCATCTGCAGAAAATGTTCTCACTCCATATGTCCAAATGTTGGATCTATGGCTATGAGTGCATTCACTTATCTCAAGTGTTCATATTTATGCATGGGGAAACATGGGTTTGCTAATATCAGTGTCATAAAACATAGCTTGTGCAGCTCAGTGACATATATTGCTTTTACATCTTGATTAGAATTTGTGAATTTTTTCCTAATAGCATACTCTTGATGCTGTATTAAGTCTCTTGCATTTAATTAATGAAGCCTCTTCTTCCATGTGTCTGCTGATCTGACAAGCATTATTTTCAGCAGGTGAGTATCCCAGAGGAGCAGAGTAATGTTGAAGTGTTGCACTGATTTGCTTTGCTAAAACTGTACCGGTTCAGCGTTTCAGAATAGTCATCTTCCTTTCTGCCTCATCAACATATATCTCCAATTTTTTGTTCCTTCCATATAATGAAGATGTGAAATAGTAGAAATAAGGACAGTTATTAGTTATTGTGGGATAATTGCAGGGAATTAGAAACATGAATTCTCTAGGGTTGTGATTAGCTCTTCCTAATCACTTTACCTGTCAAACCTTACTGCTTTGTATCTACACAAATGGACAGGTTAATGGGTAGGCAAGGAGAGATGACAAAGCTAGAAATCAATCATTCTCCCATGATGTCACATTCTTGATTTACGTTTCAAGACTCCTCAGGTAGATTTATAGCTGTAGTAGGTCTGTCTTAGCCTCTGTTCTGAAATAACTGAGTTTTTAAACTCATTTACATGTAAATGTTTTTAAAAAGCGATGTTGAAACTGAATTAGATGACAGTAAGTCAAGAAAATAGTTAGTATATAGGGGACAAAATAAGAGACTTTAATTTATTATGCATTGATTTATACATGTGTCTGACTCACTTGTTTTGGTAGGGTTTTTTGGCCCAAATGAAAAATTGGTGATGCTGTCTCATGCTAAAAGGGACATTCTTAGGCCCATATACTTTGATATATTAAGTGCTTGGAGTTCAATACCTTGGCAATATAATAATAAAATATTTTATAATAGTAATGACTAAATTCTCATAGTAACTGTTTCTACTATGGTTTTTTCTGTGCTGCATTGATTTGGAGGCAGAGCCAGACTGGGATTGGCTCCAGCCATTTCAGGACATAATGGTCCATCTAGCCCAGTATCCTGTCTTCTGACAGTGGCCAATGTCAGGTGCTTCAGAGGGAATGAACAGAACAGGCAATCATCAAGTGATCCATCCCCTGTTGTCCACACCCAGCTTCTGGTGAACAGAGGCTAGGGACACTCAGAGCCCGGTGTTTCATCCCTGTCCCTCCTGGCTAATAGCCATCGATGGACCTATCCTCCATGAACTGACCTAGTTCTTTTCTGGACCCTTTTATGGTTTTGACCTTCACAACATCTCTTGGCAAGGAGTTCCATAGATTGACTGTGTTGTGTGAAGAAGTACTTCCTTTTGTTTGTTTTAAACCTGCTTCCTATTAATTTCTTGGGGTGATCCATAGTTCTTATGTTACGTGAAGGAGTAAATAACATTTCCTTATTCACCTTCTCCACACCACTCATGATTTTATAGAGCATGGTCATATCCCCCTTAGTCATCTCTCTTCCAAGCTGAAAAGTCCCAGTCTTTTTAATCTCTCCTCATATGGAAGCTCTAATCACTTTAGTTGCTGTTCTCTGTACCTCTTCCAATTCTAGTGCATCTCTTTTTGAGATGGGGCAACCAGATCTGCACACAGTATGTTTTTTAATTTGGGGTGTACATTTAATTTAAGCCTCAATTATTGTTTCCATGCAGCTTGCAGGCATTTCACTTTTGGGACTGTACCTTTTAATTTCTGTTAACTAACTTCCTCATTTTTGTGTAGTTCCCCTTTCTGAAATTAGATGCTACTATGTTTGCTTCTTTGGAGTTATCCTGTCCCAAAGGGATGTTAAATTTATTTATATTCTGGTCACTATTACCAAGCAGTTTGGCTATATTCACCTCTTGGACCAGTTCCTATGCTCCTCTTAGGACTAAATCAAGAATTGCCTCTCCTCTTGTGGGTTCCAGGTCTAGTGCTCCAAGAAAGTAATTTATAGTGTCAAAATTTTTTCTCTCTGCATCCCATCTGGAGGTGACATGTACTCAATCAACATGTGGATAGTTGAAATCCCCTATTATTGATTTAAAATTTTTTTTAAAAAATTTTTATAGGCTCTCTAATCTCCTTGAGTATTTCACAGTCACTATCCTGGTCAGGTGGTTGGTAGTATATCCCTACTGCTATATTCTTATTATTCAAGCATGGAATTTCTATCCATAGAGATTCGATGGTACAGTTTGGTTCACTTAGGATTTTTATTACATTTGACTCTTTGCTTTTTCACATATAGTATCCACTCCCCCACCTGCATGACTTATTCTATCGTTCCTATATATCTTGTATCACCTGTGTCCCATTAATCATCATCTTTCCACCAAGGTTCTGTGATGCCTATTAGGACCCAGCCACTTCTGTTCCCGCAGACTTGTGGGCAGTCCCTGTTTTTTCTGCAGAGCGTAGAGTTTTTCTCTTACACAGCCAGCAGCAATTTCTCCCCTCAGGGAGACCACAAAATAAAAGAGAGCCTGTGATGAAGATATGATGGAGAGGAAGTGCCAATGTGTTCACACGGGCAGTGTGTGTGTGGGGAGGGAACAAATATTTTTCTTATCATAACGGAGAGCTTTCCCCCTGTGTTGTCCAGCTCCTCTTCATCTCCAGCCACTTTAGTTTCTACTGGTACAATCACAACATCACGTCTTACCAGGGTACCTTCTGCTATCTTTCCCTGAGCAGGAAAAGCTATAGGGGCTTCACTGTCTTTGGGACAGCTGTACTACTCTTTTCCCCAGCCCATGCCTCAGCTGCTGTTACTGCTAACTGTCCAGCCTCATTCTGTGGTGCCTAGCAACCTTTCTCTCCTGAACTACTACAGTATTTTTGGAGCAGTCAATGGTGTTACTTTCATACCGTCTCCCATTCTGCCTCTTTCTCGCTAAGCAAAGGCAATAGTTGAATTTATTCATTGTAGGCCATCTTCCCCTGCCATTTTTCCTAGCTGAGCTTGAAGGAGCATTACTACTACTACTTCTCCACCTACCTCTGTCCAAGAACCTTCAAAGCCATTTTTCCTGACCAAAGCTCGACAAGATTTTTCAAGAGTTCTGCTTTCTGGCTAAAAGATCATTAATTCACCGCTCCACAGATCAATAAAGAGGAAAAGTTCCTCCCTTTTGGGGGACTCCAACCAACATGGGAGGGAGAAACCACTCCTCTGCAGAAAAAGGTGAATTGTCCTGAATGGGTGCCCCGGATTTATCAACTATTTGCACATCTCCCTGGAAACTCCAGAGTCCAAACTTCACGAGTAAAGATAAACAGTAGGACCACTTTGATGTACTACCTGTCTTCTTCCAAAAAGCTCTGAATTCCTTTTTACTTGTTGTTCAAAGGCTTCATAACATGCCATGATAAGAGGTGGTGACATCAAACACTTCATGGGGTTTCCCAGTAAATGTAAGCCTCAATTTTTTTTGACAAACTAAGCTCTTCTGCAATGGATGTGGCAAAAGGTTCTACATCAGAACATTCAAGACATCAACAGTCTGTCTGTCTTGCTCAGGTTGTTCTGACCAATGATCTCCATGGACCCATCCCAACCAGACAAAAGATCTGAAATCTGTGCTTCATAATTTCAATAGCAAGATCATTGGTTTCAGGCTGTTTGCAGGAATCTTAGTTTTGCCTTGGAGCTATGGTTTATATTGTAGTATGTATGTGATGCCTTTGTATGAGATACTGGAAAGTGCATGTTCAGACAAAAATGTCTCCAGATAGATAAGCATAAAAGTTTTACTTCACCTTTCCCTGAACTGAGATTTTGTTTATAGTTTAAAGTATTGTCTGGTAGTATGCTTTTTTCTCTCCTTGTTTGTCTGGATTCTGGAGGAAAACAGTCAGCATACAGGCCATCTTGCTCTAGCAAAACGTTGCTCTTTATCAGTTGTTTGGTGCTGAGTGGCTCTTTTGGGTTTAAGCCTAGCCAATAATGTTTTTGCATTCATCAGGAGAGAGAGTGGTCTTTGAATGTCTTGCATGTGAGTAGAACAGCCACCTCTTCAAAGGATATGTCTGCACTGCAAAGAAAAACTTGCAGTGCTGAGTCTCAGAACCTGGGTCAGTTGACTCAGACTGTGGGGCTAAAAATAGCATGACAGACATTTGGCTTTGAAACCTGGAGACAGAAGGAGGGTCTTGGAGCCCAGGTTCCAGCCTGAGCATCTACACTACTGTTTTTAGCCCTGCAGCCCAAGCCCTTTGGTCCCAAGTCAATTGATCCAGGCTCTGAGACTCAGGTGCAACAGGTGTTTCTTTCCAGTGTAGACATACCTGAAGAGTTTGAAGAACTCCTTGAATGATTTTGGTTTTGCAGATGCTTTTTATTTTAATTATTTAACATTAGCCCTAGGAGGCCCCAATAAGGATCAGAGCCACTTTGTGCTGTGCACATCATGAACACTAAGGACACAATTACTACACTATATGGCTTAAATCTAAGAACAGCAGAAGCATGAGGATGAACATACATCCAGTAATAGGGTTTGGTCCTCTAAATCTAGTAAGGATGGTTAAAATTGCTTCTGATGATGTGCTGGAGTATGTGGCCACCCCGGATCCTGTGGGTTCAAAGGTAATGAGACCTCCTTTGAGGTATCCTAAGAGTCTAAGGATAATGGCATCTCCTTAGACTAAGATACTCAGATCCTTTGTGTAGAAGGGGTTGTGGAACTGTTTCCCCCCAGATAGGCTATATAGATAGCTGTCTTGAGGGTTCTTTGGAGTAGTCTGGATACCCATCCACACTCATGTCCAATGGCTCTTTTGAGGAACCTGCTTTTCCTGCAGATGCCTTTGTTTCATATTCACTTCTCTTCTCATATCCAGCAAGAATTGGATATTCCCTTACATTTACAAAGGGAGAGGCCTGAATGCCAGAAGGCATCCTTTGGGGGTCTCATTTTCCACTGTGACTACCCAACATACAGTTCTATCTGTCCAGGATTATCTTCCACACTGGGATGTTGCTTTCCCTTGCTGTTTTGACCTACTGCTATCCAGTTTCTCTTCCCTGGAAGATCAAGAAGGTTCTCTCTTCTTAACAGATATGATCCCACCCTCCTTCTTTGTTTATTTCAGCAGCCTCTGAAAGGATCAATTTGGGAGGAAGGCCATTATCTTGCAACCCTTATGTAAGACCTTGAGATTGTTGGGAAAGCTCAAGAAGTTGCAAGATATTTCTTGATCTCGTATGTCTGAGTCAGTGGCTGACTGTCGTCTTCAGGCACTGTTGGTCATGGAATTTTGCAGCCATATTAAATCTTAAATCAATGAGATTAATATTTTTGTAAATTGAAGCAGCAGCCCTTTAGCTGGTATCAGAGGGGCAAATCTTTGCACTTATCTTCAAGGGATTTAATTCAGTACAGTTCTTGACTTGATCATTCTGGATTCTTTCTTTCCTAGAGGTGCTAGAAATGTGGGCTACCTTAGGTCCACTAAACTGAAAATTCAGTTTTGCCAGAGGACCTAGAACCAATTTTAATTTCAGCTCTTGTTAGCTGATCATGACTTTTATCAGAAAGATATGCCCTTTAGTTTGAGTGCATGGGGAAGATTCAGGGCATGGAGCAGGGCTAATCACCTGGCATTTTCCTTAGTCTGAAAGTGAACTTGCTGCAGAAATATACACTTTTTTTTCCTGTTTCTGCAACGGGAGAGGATGGATGAACAAAAGTGAATTGATCATCTACTAAGGAAATGATTTGTGAGGGTGGCATCTTTATTAACCGTCATGAGTTTCTCAGTGGCCCCCTGAAAACTCAACTTTGGATGTTGTTATACAACTTCCATTTGAAACACTTCAGTCTGTTGCTATATTCTCTCTTTAAGGTGACTTTCCTAATCATGGTGACTTGAGCTCTGTCTGTGGCATCTCATTAGTGCACCTTTTACACAAATTAGGCACTTGCTTTAAGGATAAAGTTGTCTTCCATTCTCTTACCCTTACCCTGTTCACTGAAAGGAAAAGTTACGGTACACTGTGGAGATGTAAAGAACTCAACTTCAGAAGGACAAAAGGGTTTAGGAAATCACATGTCTTTCATACTCTATTATCCTATAATAGAAGGACGCCAAGGTATCCAAGTTCTCTGTTGCCTGGTGGCTGAAATTCTGTATCGAGACTCATAAAAACCATATCCTTTCCAAACAAAATAGTACAACAGATCATCAGACTTCGTGGTCTGAAAACTTTTGTGTGTCTTACCGATATACAAGACAGCTACTTGGTATTAAATTCATGCATTCATCAGATATTATAAATTGGATGTAGAGACTTCTGTAGGCACAGCTTTAAGCAGGTGGACACTACCCCTAGTAATGGTCCCTCAAGTTATATTATCTTTGTTTTCTGCCTTAGGGTTTCTCTGCTAATTAGTTCCAGACTAAGAGGAATGGACCTGGTTACAGGTAGCTTGTGTAGCTAGGTTAAGTGTTTTTCTAAAAAAAAAAAAAAAAAAAAAAGGGGGGTGGGGGGATATGGCTTTTTGAAAATTTTCCCTCTAATTAGCCCTGATCACGTTGGCCCTTTTTAGCTCTGTAGAAGATTTTTCTAGTGGGGTATAGGATTATTAGGATGTACGTGCATTTTAACAGAAATTTAGTATAGTACAGCTCTGGAACTACTTTTTACTGGCTCTGTTCCAAGGTGGGCGGAGCCAAATCCTGTCCCAATGATTGACAAGGCTGGCTGACTTTAAGTCTGCCCAACGAAGGGGAAGGGGAAATACTACGAATAGAGAGGCTAGCTATACAGAGAAAATAAATGATCAGATAAGAACTACCTTCCCTTAAAACATCCCACAGTGGATGAAAAACATAATTCAATTAGCCATTGAAGAGTGTAATCAAAATGAAAACACAAACTGATTTAATGGTTTTTGTTAGACTAAATCTAAATCACACCATTTTCATGGTGAAAACAGTCCTTTAGACCAGTGGTTCTCAACCGGGGGTATATGTATCCCTGAGGGTATACAGTGGTCTTCTAAGGGGTACATCAACTCATCTAGATACGTTAGTTTTACACCAGGCCACATAAAAAGCACTTGCAAAGTCAGTACAAACAAAAATTTCATACAGACAATGACTTGTTTATACTGCTCTATATACTATGTACTGAAATGTAAGTACAATATTTCTATTCCAATTGATTTATTTTATAATTATATGGTAAAAATGAGAAGGTAACCAATTTTTCAGTAATATGGTGCTGTAACACTTGTATTTCTATGTCTGAGTTTGTAAGCAAGTAGTTTTTAAGTGAGGTGAAATTTGGTGGTACGCAAGACAAAAATCAGACTCCTGAAAGGGGTATAGTAATCTGGAAAGGTTGAGAACCACTGCTTTAGACATCTCATGGCACAAGGTGACATCTACATTGATCTGTTTGAATGTTCAGCTACTTAGCTCGCTCAGTTGGTTGAATGTTAGTTTGCTGTAGACTTGTTTCTTTTAAAATGTTTGTGCATTGACTTAGTACTCAAAAAAGTGATACTGTTGTCTATAGCGTAAACATATTATAGCAGCACCACCTGACTGTATACACATCAATCCTGACTCACCACACCCCTACTTTTACAGTCTCTGGGCCATTACACAGGTCTCCCAACATACCTCAGTCCTCACCTGAAACACCCACTGCTATTCCAGAGACTCCCTGTGTTAAATAGTATGGTTGGTTTGTTAGCAATATAAACTCTCCAGGGAGTAGGATGAGACCACAGCAATCCTCACTTAGTAGTGAATGTAAATGTAACTGTCTGTCTGATAAGACTATGCTTAATTTAAAAGATGTCTCCTTGTGCAGATAGAGATAAATGTTTGAAACGGCAAAGAAAGTCCCAGATTTCCCATTTTTCGGTTTATGCAACAGTTAATAAAAGTTGGAAACTAACAAGTCTGTGTTCTTGGGTACATATAAAAGAGCCCCCATTTTTCCCAGATGACTGCAACACCTGCTGTTTGCCGTTTTCTAATCTCTGGCTGCAAGCTAATATGTTGTAGAATAATCTAAGAACATATTTCCTTGTATTTATCTCCATGCTATATTTTTGAAACTTTTTTAATGTGATTTTTTTTTAATGGACTTAATGAAAGTGAGGGATTAATGATGATGTTGGCAGCTAGAGCTGAGAATAACTAGGATGTATGCTGTGTAAGCTTCCCCCACTGACCGCTTTGCTAATACTACCTCTAACCAGACTAACAGAAACCCGTTGCTATTTTAGTTGTGGATTTCTCAAGATGCTGCTGCCACTTGTACAGTGCTGCATCTAGTGGTTTTGTAAATCATTTGCTGTGGTCAGTTCAGTGGTTTTAAAACTAAACTGCATTTGTGACCAAAATAAATGAGCCCAGAACTTTAGAGGGACAAGATCAGTGCATTAATACAGTGTCACCTAGCTCCGGAGAAGGAGAAATCATCTAAAAATCAATACTTGCTTTCCTTTTCCTTTTCGTTTTCGAGGAGAAAAGCATTTTTAATGTTAAATTGTTCATTCTTAATGTGATTGTGCTGGTGAATTACCTATTGCAGAGCCTATATATTGGACTTTGTGTCCAGTGGTAAGTACTTTAGAGAGAGGTCTGTTGTTTGTTTTCTGCAAAGCATTTTATTGATTTAAGGACCAAACTCAAGTACTCAAGCTGCTGTGTTTCTGGGAGCAGTTTGCTGATCAGCAGTGGAGTTTTTTATGAACCATACAGATGCCTTTGAGATGGGCGAATTGAGAGGCTTCTGCATATCTGTTTAAAAAGATGCAATGTAGTTCATTTCCAGAAATCTTGGCATTATTTGGTGGAAACTGCCCACTTAGGAACAATTTTTAAAACACAGCCCCAAAGCTGGTCATTAGTGGTATTTAACACCGCGAATTAAGCTGACACTGAAATACTGCTGAGTCAGCCAAGCTGCCTGCTGTAGGATCCTCTACTAGTCCCATGTGTCTTGGTGAACCAGATCTAGAGGAAAGCTTTTCTTTTGTCTGTTAGCAATATATAGTTATGGCAGAGCCTATTAGCGAAGTCCCAATTTACAGACACATCCCACCTTCTGCTGTGGTTGAATTGAATTTCTCAAACTACTTAATCACAGGCTGTGTGTGTATTTGGATGGGAGATATCTAAAGTATACGTAGGAGCTGTGTGAAGTTGTGTTAGTGATTCAGTAGATGGTGCTCTTTCCTCTGAGTAGCTAATGAACACGTGTCTGAGGGGTTTTAGGGGTCACTACATTATTAAGTTGCTATCTTTCAATGTGATGTATGTCCAAAGCCATGCCTTTGAAAGTGTCATAAAGTCTTAACATAGGTGCCATGGACAGATTCCTGCTCTAGCAGTTTAATAGCAAACTTTTCAGATAGGCAGAATGTAATTTGAACTGGAAACTGTTAACTTTGATATGATTTTATGAAACGTAAGGAATAATTGTTCTTTTCGTAAAGGGCTTTGAAGAGTTGCCTTTGTGTTAGAGGTGGCAGCATTTTATTGAAGGATAATGTGATCCCTGTGGCTCTCAGGAGGTTTCAGGCCACAATTATTTGTAAAGAATTATTAGATCCTTGGAAGGAAGGTGTTCAGAGAAGTAGAAAATACTACATTTTAATAATCTGGAGCCTTTCGTGACTATTTTTGAAGAATAATCTTCTTGTTTGTACTCTTTTTCTTTCACAACCATGAGTTTCATTTAATGTAGTTTGTTTGCGCGTCTAGATAATGTGTGCGCAGTTTTGTGCATAGTGACTCTTGGAAATGTTTGCTAATTCAGTTAAGGTTTCATAAATTAAGTCCTTTACTTGTCTGTGGTGTTGCCAGTACAAATTGGCTTAGATTTCCTTTATCCTTTCATCCACAGCAACTGGAGCAGATCCAAAAAGAGCTAAGTGTTCTGGAAGAGGACATTAAAAGAGTAGAGGTAAGGAGCCCAGACATTTGTTGCAACTCTGGCAGTGGTTGATTTCCATTAAAACTGTTTGCTTCTCTGTATGATGCTGTGTGAAATTTATGGCTATTGCTTTAATAATGGAAAAACGAACAGATGATGCTCTTTAATTTGTTCAGTTACTGAATGCATACAGGCTGCAGCTTCATGAAGGGGATCCATTCAAACCTACTACTCAGATTATTTTTTCAAATTTCTTAATTTTAGTTTTTACAACTTCAGCATAATAACTTGGCATTAGAAGTCATTGTATTGATGATCAAAATACTAGATTGTCAGTGTGGTGTTTAATTATAGCAAACTGAGTCATCTAAGAGCCTTGTAACATCCCAAGTTGTGTGTGCTTCAGTGGGTTGCACTGAGAGAAGCAGAAGTAGAAAATGCTGCTATATAGAAGTGGAACCATAATACATCTTCAATCTCTGAACAGCTCCCTGGACTTTTTCTGCTCCGTCCTGTCCAACGTTCAACTCTGGGGGTGGAGAATTGGTGCTTTTTAAGAGACTGTGGAACTGATTCTGCAGTTTCATGAAGTGGTGCTGCCCAAGAGCAGTGCAGGCACCAGCTGTGCTCCTGCACCAGCCATCTAACCAGTACTCTCAAGCCCCAGCATCTATATTTCTTTATTTACTTTCACTCTACACATGCTCTTTTACAGAGCAACTATTTGCTTTAGGCTCTTTGACCTATTATAAAAATACAAATAAAACAAACAATTACAGAACTTTCCTTTACCCAATAACTAACTCAAATCATAACCCAGCAGATAAAAACCTATTTCAGTTTTTATGATGATTTAAAAAAAAAAAAAAAAAAAGTCAAGTCCAATCCCAGAGTCCACTCAATTTCCCTCAGTTGAGGGAAAACAAATGCGCATTGCAGTGTGTCCCTGAGGCTGATAAATTAGGTCTATTTCAGATGGAGGGGAGAGCATGTTCCAAAGTAGAGAGATGCTTTTGGAGAACATCTTGCCACTTACCTCTATGTTATGAGTGGGATTTCCACTCATTACAGCTGTGGCTGTACAACATGGGGAGAGAAAAGACCTTTCAGATAAGGGGATCTCAAGCCATTAGGGCTTTATCTGTCAAGACAAACTGTTTACATTCTACCCAATAAAGAGACAGATCCAGAAGCATTGATTATGTGCTCTGAGATCACGTACACTATAACTAATGAGCTGCAGCATTCTGCACCAGCTTCAGTTTCTAGACCGATTTAAGATGTAGCCCTTTGTGTAGAGTACATCACAGTGGTCTGATCTGGAGGTGACATCATGCATGATAGTTGCAAGGTCTGTCCATCTTTGAAAGAAACAGGTGCAACTTCCTGGCTGTATGTAGATTGAAAAAGGTGGGGCCGCAGGAGAGGGGAAGGTGACCAAGCCACTGCTTCTACCTGATCTTTTAATAGCAACTGTGAGTCTAACCAGACTTCTAGATTGTGCATCTACCCCATAAGTGGCAGGGGATGCCGCTGAACTGTAGGGGGTAACCTAATAATTTCTGGTTCTGTTAAGTCCCCCATGTATTCTTGCCTTTGATCCAAATTCCACATTCCTGTGCAGCTGTAAAAGCTGTTTTAGGAATAAATTTGCATCTGTCTTAGTAACGTGATGGCAGAGCAAGTTAGCTATCATGTAATATGCATTTTGCGGGGAAATGGTCAGATTCCTGCTTCTGAGCTGGTGGTGGTAGGATGTCTCTCAGAACTATTGATCTCTAATATATAAGATGCATGCCATCCTGATCCTTGAAGAAGATGCATTGGCAGTTGACCTTGAGAAGACCAACTGGAATGGCAGTGGGAAATAGGAATCAGAGTTACTGTGGGAAGAGGAAAGATCCCTTTAGTATGAGTTAAGCAAAATTAGATGCCTATGATTACCGACTACAAAAATTAATGTATACACCAAAACTATGTATTTGAAAGGTGTCCATTGTATGTGTGCCTTTTGTTGTAACTTGGCTCTCTGTTTCAGGAAATGAGTGGCTTGTATTCCCCGGTCAGCGAGGATAGTACAGTGCCTCAGTTCGAAGCTCCCTCACCTTCAAACAGGTATGAAGCTCACAGCTGCTCAAAATTTGTGCTGCAGATCCTTCATATGGCTCTAGTCCTCAACCCTCTCCATGCCATGTACAGAACTCCAGTAGAATTACTTTTATTTGATCCAAAAACTAACATTCACATGGCCCATTTGTTTTCTCAGTGGCATTTATTTTCATGCCAGTAAGTTAGTGAAGAGTAAGTGAAGCTGTGTTGTGAATCCATAGCTGGATTAAAGATCTGAAACTTTCAGCTTTTCAGTACTGTATAAGTAAGTCTGCAAAGGCAGACAAGCAGAGTTGCTAGGTATAAAATGTTAGCATTAAATGGGCACCTGTGCTTTTAACATCATGTATTTAATTTGTATTGTTTTGGCACATACAATGTCTAAAACAGTTTCACATTAAATAAATGACTGACCTTTGACTTTCCATTCAATATGAAAGGTTACATTTGCATGTTTCCATGGTAGATTTTTAAATATAACATTCATTGGTTCTACCCACCTGCCTGCTGTCTTTATTAGGTTCAAATGCCATTTCCCCAGTGTATGTTGACCGGATTTTTCAGTCTGGGATATTATGTACCCTGAATTACAGTTAAAATTGTAAATAATCTTGTGTGTCCAAGTCCAGTGATTCAGTTTAAAGTGCATTTAAGTGTGCATACATTCCTATATTCATTCAACTGGAATAAGCTATAATGCCCTCAAGCTCACATCTTGGGTATTGAATAAATAATCCCCCCCGCCCCCGCCCCCCCCCCCCCCCCCAGCACTTGTCTTAGTAGTTTTTGAAAGTAGGGGTTTACCAGCACAGGTATTGATTGGTACTGGTACTTTACTAGATGTCTGCTATCTAGACAACTAAATCTAATAGCCCAAAGGCATATGTGAAAGATGTTGGGAGGTACTCCACTGGAGAGTTTGAGACAATGGATTGGTGAGGAGTCCTGCCAATAGTTGCTGGTATTCATACCAGGATGTTACCCCTGGATACTGTTTGGGGCAATAAACGTTCATAATCATGTAATAAATGTCTTAAAGTTTGGAGGAGAACAGGAAAAAAGAGGTGTCAGATACTGTATCCCTCTCCCAGTTCTCATCTTCTGGGATTTTTTAACCAGTGAGTAACTCTGGTGTCTTTCTTCTCTACTGCTTCTCATTGCTTCTACAAGCAATAGCTACATGAAATTGCCATGATTCTTGGTAGTTTGCTGCTGCTCACAGGATTCTGAATATCAGCCATGAAACTGATCAGTCTCTGTTAATTTCATGCTCCTGATGCTTGGAAAAGCTGGGAGCAGATTCAGGCACAGTAAGTTGATGTTACATCACTTCACACTTCTCACATTTGGAACATTATCTTATTAAACGTAAGGACTAGAAACTGTTCCTTAACATGGAAGCTTTTCTTCTGCAGAAGTGGATATAGTTCCGTCACAGGAGGCAAATTAACAAGTGACTTCTTTCCCCCTCCCCCAAGCACTGTTTTATACCATTGAGAGCCTGGGATAGAACTTTTCTAGCCCAAGAAGATGTTGAAAGGAGTTTTAAAATCTGTCTGGCCTACACTGGTTTCAATGTAGCAAGGCTTTTCTGGCATTTGTTTTAGGTCTGTGTAGACTTCCTGTGCGTGCACCATTATAGATCTTGGCCCTAACACTACTCAAATTAGAACTATGTTGATAAAACTGCTTTATTTTAGTCTTTGATATAGCAGAATATGTATTTTGTATGCCCATTGGGTTTCTTGGTTTTAGAAATGTGATCGTTACACTGCTGTGACCCAGCATTCCTGTTGTAACAAGAGCCACTTACTGCTGCTCTGTTCTGCAGTACCTGTGGCCTGAATGAAGCGCTATTTAGTTTGGCATCAACTGAACCTGGTAGAAGAAATTAGTGGGGACTTTTCCAGGTTGCACATAGGGGCAGTCTTTCTCAGCTTTTGAGAGAGGTCCCCTTCTGTGCTCAGTGACACTGCCAAAATCAGGGCTTGTTCTGTAGTTTCTCTGCTAAAATGAGATGTGGCATGTGAAGTTTCTTAAGAGACTTTGCTTGCCTGGATGACTTATGGAGCCGGTATCTATTGACACACAGTGGTTGTGTCAGGTTTCATATGACCAAAGACTTGAATACTTCGGGTTTATATTCCAGAAACCTTCTACTTTCTGAAATTACTTTGGCTTTTAGCACTCAACATATGTTCTGGTGAACAGCTCAAAAATTGTAACCTAGATCTTTCCTTGGAAAGAGTACTACAGAATAATTGATGGGAGTTTTAAAATTTGCTGAGCCCTCCAGTTCTGTGTTAACTGAAATACTTCATCTTAAAAACATACTTTTTTAGAGATGCAGTGAACCAGTAAGAGTGAAATGTATTTATATTTTCACATTATAGTTATAAGTTTTCATGTTCAAATGCTTTATTAAATTTATGGATATTTTCAACTTTCCTGTTAATTAAAGTAGTGTGTTTTAAACCAGTACATATCTTGTTATAACTTATCTGGTGAGCTTTCAATATTAATGCATTTTATAAAACAGCATAAGTAGAGCCCTGCAAATCCACAGATACCTGCTTTATATACGTGGACCATTTTTTGCAGCTCACAAATTGGATGTGGATCTCAAAGGCGGGGAAGCTGTCTACAGCTCATAGCCTTTGAGGCTGCTTCCCCACCTTCAAGATTCCAGGGTGGGGCTGGCCGCCCATCAGTTGTTCAGCTGGTGCTGGGGGCCGTTCAGCAGGGGCCCCAGGGCATCTACCTAGCTAGCAACTTTGGGGGAAGACAGCCCCTAGAGTAGACCTCCTCGCTACAGACCTGTGGGCAGGGCATGACTTCACAGTGGGGGAACGGGAAGTGAGTGCTGGGTCCCAGGGCCAGCTCCCTTATAGTGGGGGGAGAGGGGGAACAGCAAGCAAGCAAGAGGCTGGCCCCAGGACCACAGGAAGCTGGGAAGAGGGCCCCCCTTAACCCAGCTTCAGAGGTCCCCTAGTAGAGAGCCTGCCTCCCACTCTCTTCATCCCACTTCTTCAGTTTTCTCCTCAACCCCTGGCAGCCTGGACCCCTTTCTCCTCTGCTCCCGCCCAGGCAGCCTGATTAGCTGTTCCGTGGTGCCCTTGGTTGGGAGGCCGCCAATCAGGTGTTGGGTAGGGGCCCCTGGGCTGATTGGTGATGGTGGTGGGGATGTTGCTAAATAGCTGATTGGCAGCCTGGAACTGTGGGTGCTGATAGATGTAAAGCAGGGGGTGCGGTATTGTGGGTCGGAGAGATGTTGATGCTCATGGATGTGGAGCCGCATTTTTGTATCCACACAGAGCTCTAAGTATAAGGTTATCTTAAATATGTGCTGATAGAAAACAGACTTTTTCTTTTGTCTGTCATACTTTTTTAATATATATTCAGTAGTCCACCCCACCAATGCTCTAGTTTTTCATTTTTTTTTTCTGCTTGAATGTCTCCAGACCCTGTTTGAAGACCAGTTCAACTTTTTTTTTCCATTTTGCACATTTGCCTCCTAGTCCTCATACGCAACTATCACTTTTTTGGTTATGCGCATTCTATTTCAATATCATATACACCCATGCTTGCTAATTTTAAAATAACCCTATATTTTTTGTAGGTGAACACTGTTGGAGGAAACATCACTGTTGTAACTTTGCTGAATTTGTATTCAGCATGTGTAACTAACGCTATTTAAAAGAAATCAAATCTTTTTTCTTGCACTTCTGCAAGATGTGATGAAACATTACATGAGGTAACAGTACAGTACTTTTTTTGAACAGGATTAAGGATTTCTAGTGTTTGTGTATTAGGGGAACACAACCAGTTATGAGAATTAAGGAGTAGCACTTCTCAAAAAGCTCTTCCAACAAACAAACAAAAATACCCTAGCCCACCCTATGTATCTGTTGGGTAGTGAGTGGCATAGGGGAGGAATAAGTAAACAAACTTTCTTTTACAGCTCCAGTTTCTGAGGTAGTAATAGAAAATGTAACCATTCTATCATGAGTTCCTGAGAGAGCGACCCAATAAAAACTAATTACATGATAGCAAAGGTTCACTTCGTTCAAGCAGTGTTTTTTCCCATTGACTCCAGTTTTGTCTCATAATTTGCTCCTTTTTGCTCCAGTTGCTACCCACAGGCTATCTGTTCCTTTTTTTGTTCCCAGATTTTATAATGTGCTTTATAATTTATTAATGAACACAGCTGAATTTCTTAATCACAAAAATATTAAGAAGCCTATGTAAACAGGACCTTAAATTTAAGTTTCTTGTGATCTTTCTTTTTCCAGTTACTCAAGTATCTGCAAGTCAGCTTCATCTATGGGTATTACACAAAACAGGCTTAGACTTTATTTGTGGGTAGCAGAATTGTGCTTACACTTCTGGAACCCAGATTATATTGCATTACAAGCAGACCTGTAGCAAAATGAGACTAGACACTTTAAGTCTGCCGTGCTGCTGTTAATTGCATTGGTACCTGCCTCTAGTAACGGCTTATTTTTCATTGTTTTTGGGCTGTGCATCTCATTCCTGCTGTCACTGGCAGGAACGGTTGTATGCATTTTGTTTCTTTGTCTGGTCCCTTCATGATTAAAGTTTGTTCCTGAGTGTGCTTGAAGCAGCATATTACTTTTTTTCCTCTACAAAGATCTAGTAGAAAATTATTCTTTTCCTAGAAGGTGTTTTTTTTTTTTTTTTTTTGCTTGTAGCTTTTCTATGTTGACTGTATATATAACTTAAGATGTCAGCAGTTGGGGTTCACTTAAAAGTTAACTACAAATGTGTTAAAATAGTTTTAGCTCTCTCTCTCTCCAACTCCGATTTTGCCTCCAGTAGATTTTTAAAATTAATGTTGGAGTGAAGAACTAAAGCCCAATTAACAAGTATTTTGGCTTTCTAGATTTATAGCTGGTTGAAATGCTCTTAATGCTACATTGGTAGTCTCATCCTCCACTGGAACGTCAGTGTTGCTGATCAGCACTGGCAACATAACCGAAACATAAATCTGTGTAAAACCATATTTTTTTACAAAACCATGAACCAATAAAAATATTTCCAATAACCTTATAAAAACAATCCTCTCCTCCAACCTTCCCCCTTAAAATACAACCTTCAGTAGGAACAATATTTCAATCTAATATACATTGTGAGGTAATGAAAGTGAAACTGAGGGCAGGTCTACATTGCCAGCAACATTTGGCGGCAGTCAGTGGGAGTTACGCAAGCTGCACAGAGTAGCTTGCGTAACTCCTGTCGACTTCATTACTTCCCTTTAGCGCGCCGTCTCCACTGCACCAATGGGAAATGCGTTCCCATCAACGCAGTGCTACGCTTTTTTTTTTTTTTTTTTGGAGGTGGTTTTAATAGTGACTTACGGATCAATTGTGCGTGTCTTCACTGCCGCTCAGTCGATCCAGAAAAATTGATCTGATGGCGGTGAATTTCCTGCTTTCAGTGTATACATAACCTGAGTAGTCTGTTTCAAGCCAAGTGAAATAAAGTAAACAAGCCAAGAATAGTGGTAAAAGCAAGGCTTTTGAAATAAATTTTTGCAGTAGATATTTGTAATATAGTTTGAATAAATCATTTTAACCTGTTGTTGTTCTTGTGTGGTAGTTGAAAGGTACTTTGGGGGCAAATAAAGGCTGATGATTTAAGAGGTAGAGAGGAAAGGATTTGTGTAAGATTTTCAAGCATAAGTGTCTAAAGTTAGGGTTCTAAATACTTTAGTTCTGTAAATAATGGGCCTGATTTGCAAAAGTGATGAGCCCCCTTTAGCTCCTGCTCTAGTCAGTGGGAGCTGGTGGGTGCTCAGGCCAGGTAACTGTAGCTCTCAAACTTGTCTATAGGTGCCTCACTCTATGCACACCATTTTGCAAACTTTGGCTTAAGTCAATGCATGTGGATGGTCAGCATGATAGGTGCTAACTATAAATAACTATTGTTCTAGAGAAATGGCTAGTCATTTCCTAGCCTCTGGGGGAAAAAAGATCAATTCCGTGTCTTGTCTGAAAATTAAATGTATGCAAAACTGGAAAATAGTATGCAGCAGAAATGTGCCTGTCTGAACATCTTTGAAGTTAGAAATCTGTACTTCACAACTCAAGTACCAGAGTGTGTGGTTTTGGGGGTTTTTTTGGGCAGGTCAGACACTTCCACAGAGAAATCTCTATAATGTTAAGGTGACTGGGACAGTAGTATTTTTTTACAACCTAGCTTTTTGACTGTTCCCTTCACATCACTATCTTGGATCACCTGAAATACCAGTAACTCACTTTAGGAAGGAATACCTACACAATTATTTTGTAGTAGTAGTGTGTAGAAGGTATGCTTTACATTGCATGCCTTGTATACAGGACATCTTTCCTCAAAATTTTGTTTGTAACATTATCACACTTGGCTATGTTCTGATAGAAGTATGTTTAACAGTAATCTAGAATTTCTTGTAGACATAAGACTTATCCCCATTCTTCTCTAAGCAGATCTCTCATTCTGTATTTTAAAAAGGTTTGTTTCATGCCTACAAAATGAGTGTCAGATATAAACTTGCTGCTAGATGTAATAGGGAAAAGTAAGCAGGTTGAAAATGATAAAGAATGAGCGCATAGTGATTGATTTAAGCAGACTCTGTTTCTCTTGCTTTTACAGTAATATTATCGATTCCACGGAGTACAGCCAGCCTCCAGGGTTCAGTGGCAGTTCTCAGGTAAGATAATACATGTCTGTGGAGAGAGGGACAAAGACCAGAAGTAGTAATTTCAATCTCCAGAACGTTGGTCAAACTGGCGCTTATAAATCTGAATCCCTAAATAGTCACCCAGTTATCTTTGGCAGAGACTAAGGTTTAGGAATGATTACATATGCTCATGAATCAGGTTTGTATTCAGGCACATGCTTCCTGCAGAGAGAAATGGTACCATAAATTTAGGTACCTGACTTTATTTCCCAAGTTGATTTTCCTAGGATCTGTATTAGATGGTTAATCAGTTTGAAGCCTTGTTCCTCCTTGCTGGCAACAGTACGCTATGTCAGAGTTCTCTGTGTAACTTTTAGTGCTCAGGAGCAGGTGCCACCTGGCAATGTAATATACAGGTAAAAATGCTTTTGAAGTGTAAGTTTTAGAGCTAGCTGTCTTTTAGCAAAAATAGAGACAAAAATTAGTGTCAGTAATACATTGTAATAAAAATCCTGAGTTGGCATTTCTGTAGAAACAACGAGAGTCCTGTCCTGTTTTTGCTGTATACAGACTAACATGGCTACCCCTCTGGAACATTTCTGTAGAGGTCTTTTTATGGTAAAATTAGTTGGCTGTTAATAAATGGATAGAGGAGGTTCTCTTTTTCCGAGACCTGTCATTGGTCGCTAGATACTGTGGTGATTTGGCTCTATAAATACCTTTTGATCTATCTGGTTTTAGAGGGAGTATAAAATATGGATGGAGAGTAATGTTGAAAACTCTAATCTAGCATGGTCTTTGTTGCTGTCTATGAACACTACTTGTTTTAATACTTTTAATTTTACCTTTGAAATAGAAATGAACTGTATAATTCTACCACCCCCCTCGCATCACACCCAATCTTGAACTAGGTTTTCCAGTCACTCTGAGTAACAGCCTATTAGCATGAAAATAATTTTTGTGTGCTCAAATGTACTGAAGTCTGCTCTTGCTAGGACAGATTGCTAATACAGAGAAATACAGGCTTTCAGCCTTGGCCCCAAAACACATGGCTCAGAAAAATCTTATGCATAGCTCCTGTGCAGCACAGCTCCTCTTAGCAGCAGAGGGATGAGTTGAGCATTTCTGCCTCGCTTTGTTTGTACCTTGACTTTCAGAGCATTTCTCCCTAAACCTTGTTTTCTTCCTTCTTAGGAAGGAGCAAGATTTTGCTTTTTTCCTCTTGGGCCAGCCACTTGCTTGTCTTCCCTCCCCCCTCCCCCTTCCAGTATTGCTTAGCAACAGATCTGGTAGCCAAGGAGCAGACTTTCTTACCTAGAAGCTTGGTAAGTGCTAAGTCAGAGTAGGTACAGTTGAGAGCATTTAGCTGCTCAATCTCTGAACAAGACAGGTTAATGCAGACTGATGCGCAGCACAACTCAGTTGCTGTGTGCTAGTCTGACTTATCAGGTTAACTCCTTAGCGTATGATTGATTTTTCATCTCAGTACAGACTGGAACCACCTAGAAGATCCAGGTTTTGATTATATCACTTATCCTATTCCAGTCAGTCCCTGTCAAGTTGAAACTGAAGTGATTGTTCATTACTGTTAGTCAGCTTGAATCTGATTCACTTGTAATGCGGTGGGCATAATTTGCTGAGGCTAAAGCATTTGCCGCTTCGTTCATATAATTGACATAAAGATGGTATTAGCATGTCCCATTCAATATTTGTAAACCTGCCATGTGTAGATCATTGTTGTCAAAACTACAGTGAAGTAGAGATGCTTAAAATGTCAGATGCATTTGGCATAAAGCTAAATTGCTGTCAATGTAAAATGAGTACATACAACATATGTGCAATCAGCATGAAGTGCAAGTCCTGAACTTATGGTTCATCCAGTCAATATACAGTCAAGAGTCTTACATGATAGGTAATTCTTGAAGTTTTCATTGCTTTAGTTTATTCTAGGTTACTTGTTCATATAGTGTACTATTCATGGGGTGTATTCTTTTAATTTCAATTTAATTCCCTCCTTGTTAGCTTCTTGCTGGTCATAATGTGCGGGTGATTTATTGGTTTTTCTGAACAGAGTAAATTGCTAATTAAGCAAGCAAGGAGCATGTGGCATGTGTTAACTTACTAGGCTGAAATCCTGGCACCTTTGAAGTTAGTGGCAGTGCTCCCATTGACTTCATTGGAGCCATGATTTCATCCTTGCTTTGTACATTACCATGTGATTGGACCTTTTTGTGCATCTCCAGTGCTTCTGCTAATGACTAATGTTGTATTAGTTGTTGTTATTAGTGCCTAGGAGTCCTACTCATGGACCTGGACCCGATTGTTCTAGGCACTGTACAAACACAGAACAAAAAGATAATCCTTGCTCTTTTATGAGGTTTTTTATGTTTTTTTTGTGTCCAGAGATAATGGGGTGAGTTTTTTATATGTAAGCTTTACTTGATCTTCTATAACTCATACAGAACAATTTCCTTTTTTTTTTTTTCCCTTGGCAGTAATACAAGGAGAAAAAGCTATTCTTTATTTTCTGCGGGTAGTTAAAAATACACATTTTGTTTATAAAGTTTGTCCTCCCTCCCCCTTAATTTTTTTTATTGGTGGTGGGGTGTGGGAGGTACCTTTATGAAGTTCTCCAGACTTCGTATGCAATATTCTAAGCTTCAGATAAATTTGGATCTTTGTTTATGGTAGCCACTACTTGAACTTGGTTGTTCTGTAGTAGACCCACTCTATCTACTTGTCCTTTTAGATAAAATAGAATTACTTGTTAGATAATTCTTGTTTTCTGAAGATGGTTAAAACTTTTGCCCAGCCATCTCTTCTGATCATCTGAGTGTGATTCTTCGTATTTTCTTTTGTTTGCAAAGAAGCTAATAGTTGGGAGAAGTTGCTATTGTGTTCTCGATACCATGAGTAGCATGATCTGTGGCCTCCCTTCCCGGCAAGGATTTTGTTGTTTGCTAGTTGGCTTCTGACTCTCATGCCTGAGGCTGAAGCCTATGAGTTATCAATCTTTTATAATTACTACTTTCAGAAAATAGGAATTACAGGTATATGACTGACTTTCTTGTCGGTAAAATAACCAAATGTGACATGAGACCCACAAGATGCAGATACATGTAGAAACAAGGCCTTTTGTCTTTTTCCAGATCCATAGCCTCTTAAAATAAAAGGTATGTCGATATGCTGGTTGTACTTTGGTAAAATCTACCAAAATAGGTAAAGCCAGGCCTGGACCTTGTTTCTGAATAAGTATTTTTTGTTCTCCACTCAGACTAAAAAACAGCCCTGGTATAACAGCACGTTGGCATCAAGGCGGAAGAGGCTCACAGCTCATTTTGAGGACCTGGAGCAGTGCTATTTTTCCACCAGGATGACTCGTGTGTCAGGTATGTTTCTTTTGCATTAATGAATGTGGCGCTCTGCTTCTGAAGGGCTTCCAGTTGCCTGTCTTAAGTACTTGGATCACAAAAATGGACTTGTTTTGGACAGAGCACATCTTTCTTCTCCCCTTCAAGTTCTGTGTGCACGTACACCTGAGCTGACTGGAAGAAGCTCATCTCTTGTCCAGTCTTGGGTTGGCTGTTTAAATGAAGGAAATATGATCTTGGCATTTTAGAAGAGGCACAAGGGAGAATATTGACAAAGGCAGTGCATGGAAGACATGTACAGCAATATTTCTAATGAACATTAAGACTTTTGTCTATACCTAGTACATCCTTTTAAAAATGTATTGAGACATAAAAAAGTTTTGAGATACAATTGCAAATAGTCTTTTCACTCAAACTGTCATGTGTTGATTACAACTCAAAGGCTGTTGATGGGGATAGGAAGATGACTTGGCATCTTCTCCTGTATTTAAAATACAACTGGCATTAGATTTGACCTTTAAAGAATGTTTCAACACAGTGTTCCTTGAGTATATTACCTGGATTTAACACTTTTTGAATGGAAAGAGGCCTTGGATTTTACTCTCCATAAAAAGTTTGTGATTTGTTACTTAAGGTTCCTTGTGAGTAACAGTGGCGTATGGCGGGTTCAGTGCCCCTGGGTGCTTGGGGGTCACTAGCTGGGCCCTTGGTGGAGGAGCCACCCTCATTGACGTCCCCGGCGGCCGTATCGATCCCAGCTCAGGCCTGCCAGTGGCCGAGGGCTTCCGCTGCAGGGGGAGCAAGCATCCGCCCGGACCCTCCGCCCCCATGCTGGGCGCAAGGAGGGAGTTGCAGGGACCCCAGCCATGCAGAGACAGGCAGCTGCCCTGCCCCCCTCTGCTGCTGGGCAGCCCAGAGGCATCTGCCCCTGTCACTCCTGCTCCGACAGTGGGGATGGAGAGAGTGAGAGAGAGTGGGAAACAGACCTGCAGAAATCCCCCACACCCACAGGGCGCTGCTGCTGCCGCCGAAGGGGGCGGCAGCGGCAAATACAAGTATTTAGTCCCTGGGCGCTGGAGACCCAAGGTATGCCACTGGACAAAAGGTCATGAAGGCTTAATGCTTAAATTATTTGCAAGAAACCCTTCTATTCACATTTGCTTGGGCAGCCTCTCCTGTCATTCATAATTGTATAACATCTTTCTGGCAACAAGAGTAGTTGCTTCCATAGAAAAATAATTATTGCCTAAGTCTCTAGAGCATTGAAATTACAATTTAGCAGCTAGAAAAAGAGGAGGAGCTTGTAGCCTGTGAGCAGCCATCTTTCCATACCTGTGTTCTTCTTCAGGCTATAATAGTCCACAGATACTGTAAGAAACTCTGGTATATAGATCCTTCCCAGAGATGATGCATAAAATATATAATAAAATACAATATTTCCTTACCTGTTGTGCAATGAAAATAGCACCGTCAGTCCTCCCATGAAAAATCTCTTCAGAAATTGAAACTACAAATGATTTAACTGATTAACAGAACAGCTACAGGTATTCTAAATATAACATTAGTCATGCTTTGTGTGGAGGATTGCAAGATAAAAGGGGTACAGTTTCCCCAAATAGAGAAAAACCTGTCGTGTTTGTTTAGCCTTCCGCCCTCTTTTAGAGTTCACTCATGCGCGTCAGTGCATTTTGAGTACAAGAACTGTGTGTATCATGGTTTGATTTTGTTTTTGGAAGTGGGCTCTTTGAATATATGGAATCTTTTAGATGTATTTGGGGAAAAACATCTCCCTACAATTTTCATAGCAGGAGATCACAAAATAAGCTTGCCTTTATGTATTTGGGGTACATTTAAATTATTCCCTGCTTCAGTAGAAGGTTAATTGTGCTAGCTTCTGTTGTTGCTCCAGTTTAAGAAAAAACAGAGCTAGTGCCCTGCAGGAGTGTGCATGGGAATTTCAGTTATCTGATCAGTCTGATGTAACTTCTGGCTGATGACAATGGGATGTGTGAGGTGCATGACTCCCTACAAAAATTAAAGCAGTTGGCGGTATGCAGTGCATGGGTCAGAGCTGTGACTGGTATCTGAGCCAGCTGTCAAATTGGCATGAGGTATTAATGTTCTTTGTGGGAACACCTGGGGTAGCAGAAGTGTGTACACTACAGTGCTTTTTCCCATATGTCAAGGAATAGCACAGTAAGATAATTTGCTTGCTTTCTGATCCAAGCATTCCTTTAAAAAAAATATACACAGCTTAAATTCTACTGCTGATTATTTAAACAGCTCTTACGCCACCTCTTTATACTAAAGATATAATTTAAAATTAATATAGAAGCCGTGTGCAAGAGCTTTGACTGTACTATAATCAGGGACGGGGAAGAAAAGTAACTTTAATTATGAATGCCTTTCACTTTGACGGGGAAACATCTTGAAAAGTAGCATCCCAATTTGCAGGCATGGGTATAGACTACATTAGAGAAGGAGAATGTACTTGATCTCTAGAATAGAGGGAAATGCAAGAGTAGCTATCTTCTTCGCTTTCTCCATTGACTGACACTTGCATCAAGTCATCTTTTGAAGACGACCTACTGGTGTTCACCTGGTTTCTCTTTTTCCTCCCCTTCCCCCCGCCCTGTGCACCCTCCTCCCTAAAAAAGTCTGGTGCTGGCCTTTTCTTTTATTCGAAGTAGGCGTTTAATCAGAGTGAAAAGAGCAACTGTGAAGTACACAGGAGATGCATAGCCAATCCTGACAAACATCTGATTACCTGTTGCCTTCTCCCCCTTTTTAGTATAGACATTAAAATGTCACTCTTCTCATCTGCTGACTATTTTAAAATGCGGCTGGTATGTAGATTTGTGATTGATAGTCTTTCTTGATATCTGAGGGACAGGAATTTGGGAGGGTGCAGAAAGTGTTTTTTTTCCTTCCAGTACTTTCCATGGGGAATCAGTATTATGCTCTCCTTGCTTTCTTCACCACCCAAAAACATTCAGAAAGTTCTGCTAGGGTGAGCAACCCTTTCTCTTAACACCACTGATCTAACTTTGTAATGGTTCATGAAGTTCTTATTCTCAACTCTGTAAGTGTGGTGTTTGTATGTACTACTAATTGCTGCAGTCCACCCCAAAGGCTACTATAGTTGAGTGGTGGGTGAAGTATACTGTATGTACCAGCATATTGGATTGTTTGTAAACCACTTTGAGCTGAAAGATGCTATAGGTATAAGGGTGGTGATGATTGTTAGACTCAATAGATGAAATTGTTGGTACATCACTTTTTGATGCACAATACAAAAGTGAGCTTCCCCCTGCTTGGGCCAGTTTGAGAAGGCAAAGTAGAATTCTTACCAATTCAGGTGAGTATCACAAACCTGAAGGCTATAATCTCAGCCTGTTAGTGTCTGGTGTTTGATCATTTTATGAAGGCTAGCTCATGTGGGGTACTGCAATAAAAGTGCTTGCTTCTATGGGAAATCTTAAAAACAAAATGATTAATCATCTCTATTCATAGTGATTAAAGCTGTGACTCAGGAGGAATTTGGATGTCTTTTTTTTTTTATTGCTTACTATATTTTATTAATTTCTATAGTTGCCACTTTCAATTTTCCACCAGATTTTTCTGTCATTGTATTTCAAGTTGATTTAATTTTCCCTTGCCTACAAAAGGCATTTTGCATTGAATTTATAAGGCAAACATATTTGTTTTGTGGGGTTTTTCCCCCACTCTATTAGCTTTGTTGCTTTTGGAGTGATAGGGAACATTTTCTCTAATCACTTCTTTGGTGTAATAGACTGTCCCTTTAGAGCATATTGCATTAGAGAAAGGAGGAAGATGAGTACACATGTACCTCCATAGCGTATTGTAACTGTACATATTCTTAATGGTGTATAGGTTTTCTTACAGTTGCATAAATCTTTTTTTTTAAATAATGCTGATTTTCCTGGCCCAGGACCTCTGCCTTTACATAAAATTGTTCTTCCACACAAGGGAGGGCGTGTTCATGGATTGCACAGAGGAGAAGTATAATAGAGGAAAAAGTATAATCGCGTCTCCCAACATGGTATTACAGAGACTTAATTTCCACTAGATTGAATTGGATTCAGAGGCAGACACTGAAGTGGAAAGTTAGCTATTACGTTTGTGACAAGGATTCATCCCCAGATGCCTTTCTTAGGAAATGTCATGTGTCTATTTAGGCCTCAGGTTTCTTGTTTGCTGTTAAACTTTATTTACTTCCCTCTCATTCTTTCTTTTCCATCCTCAATAATTCTGTTACCTCTGTCTAGATGACAGCAGAACCACAAGCCAGCTGGATGAATTTCAGGAGTGCCTGTCCAAGTTTACTCGCTACAATTCCGTCCGACCTTTGGCAACACTGTCTTATGCTAGTGATCTCTATAATGGCTCCAGCATAGTATCCAGGTAAGAAACATGGTGCAGGTGAAATACATGATGCAATGAGGCGATTGCCAGTTAAGACTGAGAGCACTGATCTTTTTTTTTCAGTTGCAGTGTCATGCATTTGGTAAGAAGTGGCTGCAGAATCTTGTACTTGTGTCCCCACTCCCCAAAATGTGTTGTAAACTCATTGGTTGTCATTGACCTGAACCTTGGACTGCTGCCTTTGTGAATTTTACTCTAACTGGCATCTGTCAAGACGCTGGATTCAAAACCTTCACATTAATGCATTTGAATAAAACTTTAAACAGCTGTTTCTAAAGCGACTGTTAATGTTTTTGGTATATTGAAGCCACTATGTAGTCATTGTTAGCAATTCTGCCAAAGAATCTGAGTGTTGCTGTTGTGTTAACGGGCACCGGTGGGTTTAATGATGATAGTTTATAAACGGTTAAAGTGTCACTAAGCCTGAACTTTACCAAGTGTGGGGGAGGTTCTGGTTAAAATCTTCAAAATGATACAGTACTACTGAAGGAGATGATTAAATTTCTAACTATCCTCTGCTCACAGCAGGGTAATCAACTGTTGAAAAGTTAATTGGGAAATCTATCTATCCTCATACTTATACGGGTCCCTTTGCCGTAGTGTCTGAGTGCCTCACAGTCTTTAGTGTATTTATACTTACAGCACCTTTGTGAGGCAGGGAAGTGCTAATATTTCCATTTTATAGACTGAGAACTGAGTAACAGAGGTTTACTTGGCTTACCCGACATCACACAGGAAATCTATAGTATTACAGTTGAATGGATCTCCTAATTCCCAAACTAGTGCCCTAACTAGTGGACCATGCAGAGATAATCATGGAAATGTAGGGCTGGAAAGGACTTGTAGAGGTCACCTAGTCCAGCCCTCTGCACCAAGGGAACACCAAGTATACTTAGACCATCCCTGACCACAGTGTATATCTAACTTTTACTTAAAAACCTGCAATGGTTGGAATTCCAGAGCCTATCTTGGTAACCTGTTCCAGGGCTCAGATATCCTTTATAGTTAGAAGTTTTTTTTCAAAGCCAACCTAAATCTCTCTTAGTGCAGATTAAACCCATTACTATTTGTCCTACCTTCAGTGGAAATGGAGAACAATTGATCAAAATCATGCAGGATGCCACTAAGTATATCCTCCCAGTTTGATAGTGAACAGTGGATTACTACACCACAAATCTCTGACTACATTAGATCATCCTGAATATTTGTTGAAAGCCCCAGGAAACTTTAGAATTTGTGCAAATAAATCATGGTGCATTTTTACTATAAAGCATTTGAAAAAACCCATGGATCCATTCACTATGTATATATATATAATTAAACTGTATAATGGCTAAATTAGTCATAGAGATCAAAATACAATAATCACTGTGACATATGTTTAACCTGTGCTGATTGAGTTCATGCTGGTTGTAGTTAAATGCAGATGGTAATCATTCTGCAGTATAGACAGGCTTCTTTAACCACTGAGTTAGCTTGGATTGGATATTGCTTTTTTGCCTTTCCTCCTGGACATATTGCAAGAATGGTATTTTTGTGGTATTTGGTTAAAAAGTAATTGAATGGCAATAAATCTCACTATTTTCTTTGAAGGAATTGGTGAAATTCATGGTACAGTGATGATGCATTCCACATTATTAAAACTAAGATTTCTTGGGTCCCCCTTCTTCCTATTTCAGACTAGTGTTTAACTATTGCTGTTAGATCTCAATGGTTTTATCCAAGAAAATAATTCAATCTGACAATTGCATATTTTTCTACTTAGTCCCTCTGATTTAGCAAAGCATGTCAAACTTTGTTAATTTTAAGTACGTGAGTAGTCCCTTCAAAGCGGAGTTGGGCTATCAATGTGCTTAACTTTTATCATGTACTTCAATGATTTGCTGACCTAGATCCTATATTCGAGTAAATATGACCATACTGACAAAGTATGTTGCCCCATTGAAGCCCTGTTGGCTTCCAACTACCCAAGTTGTTCCTTTTTAAAATTGAAGCTGCAACCAAGAACAATATATAGCTCTTTAAAAGCCCTCGTCAGTCACCCCTACTTTCTGCCTTTTACCATCCATCTCCCTGTTCCCAGTGGATTGAATCTCTGCAATTTTGGACAAAGTCTCTCCAAAGTGGTGTATGGGCCGCATGTCTGAGAGGTGACAACTCAAGATAGTAGAAAGTGACAAGTCAGCAATGACTGAATAGGTGGGTGAAAGTAACTGATTGCCAGGGGTCTTTTTCTTAAAAAAAACAAAAAAAAACAAAACAAAAAAAAAAACCTCTCAATGATAAAGATGATGTAGGAGGGGTTGGGGAGATGTGTAGTTGAATAAGTATATCCTAATCATCTTCTCAATGCATGCTGCAAAAAGCAAATCTTGTCAATTTTTTGCAAATACTTACTATCAAGATATTTGTTTTAGGAATACAAGTCTTAAAGCAAGCAAGAATCAAGTAATTTTAATTTTTAAAAGTAAATGTTAGTCTCACTCTGGTAAATAAGATATTGATACAAAATAGGCTGTTACAAGTTGGGGGAAAAACGTTTTTGCAATGCCCTTAAAACTTTCTTTGAAATAAGCCCGTTGGCCTTAGAAAACTGCCCTCTGTGGAACTTTCTGCTTCTTTTTAAAAAGAAGGTTCTTTAAGAGCTATTAGTTTTTTGTTTCCAAAGGAGAGGACTTCCAAATAGTGTCTCCAATACTTCCAAGAATGGCAGTACATTTAAAAGTGCATAAAATTTTATTTTGTAGTGGGACAGGTAGTTATGGAGCTGGCAGTGAAGGAAAGAAAAGAGCACAGAGCACATAGCTGAAAAAATGAAATAAATAATGAACCCAGAGCAATAAAAACTTCTGATTCAGAACAAAATATCACAATAAACGATTAACAAACTATTAACAATTAACAATAGTTAGTAAACTATTAACAAAATACAAAACCAATTATAAATACGCCATGTAAATCTTTTATAAGTACATAGTTAACACAACAAAAGTTGTAGTGTAATTATTCAGGAGTAATGTAAAAATTTTAAATGTTTTTTCCATCAAAATAAATCATGAGGTGAGTCTTGGATGTATCATTGCCCATTTTGTAATAAGCGTGGAAAGTGATTGATTGAACCCAAAAGGCAAACTTCTTAAACGGCTACCTCTTTTTTGTACTTGCTCTCCCACTCCATCCCAATACCCTGTTTTGAGGTTTTACCCTCTGCACTGCGTAAGTACAGTATTCTCGTTGCGCCAGTCCTGAAGTCATCAATCCACAAGGTGGCAGTCTTTATTTACTTTGCAAGCAGTGCTGCACCAGTGTTAACCACTTGCACAAGCCTGTATCCCTACATTCCTTGATGGACATTTTTTTCTGATGGCCATGTGGTCTTTGTTAAATCACTAGTAGGATGAGAGAGGGAATTAGGTTATTTTTCTCTGAAGCAGTGAGTCCCCCACAAGTGAGAAATGTAATCCCCCTTTATTGTTTCAAAGAAATACAATTAATAGAGAGACGTGTACAATAGAAACTTGTTCAGGGCTTTACAGGGCTGGTCATCCAGTGTTGAATTTGAGAGATTTTCAACAGGAGTGTACATGTGCGCATACTGCTGTATTTATTAACCAATTTTTATGGTGGGGGGTGTGGGGGAGAGGGGGAGCTGTGATCAGGCAGTCCTGCCTTATCCTTTAGTACACATGCATCTGTAGTCTTCCCAAATATAATAAAAAGCTCTTCAAAATTTGTCTGAGCTGTAAATTTGTAATGTATTATGCCATCCACCTATGGCAGGTCAGTCACTGGGGTTTAACTTTTCTCTTCACCTACCATGGAAGTAAATAGTAGAAAGCTTTCTTTTAAAGGAGAGAATATAAACTGTTGTGTTAGCATTACTATGATTTATGTAGAAAATTGCTTCAGCATTGTCAAGCAGAGCTCTTGAAAAAATAATATGGCAGAGCCTTTTATAATTTAAAAAGACTGTGCACAGAAAAATCCAAAAAGTGAACTACAGTCCAGACCTCAGTTACCTGAAACACGATTAGCTAAAGGCTAGGTATGATCCTCATGGTTGACTAGCACTTGGATCTGATGGTGATGTTGGTCCTGCAGAGCTGCAAGCCTTTGGGGAATGCGTCAGGAGCTCCTCACAGACTTCAGTCTGCTGGGCTGGCTTCCTGATTGTCTGAAAAGTTTTGGGTAGCCTTTTGAGACCAATGGGTAATCAAGGCTGTAATTCACAATGTGTGTGGTTAGTTAATAAGTTGTAAAAGATTCCTAATAAGTTGTCCCTGGCCCCTGAAACCTAATTTGTCTGGTACAATAAGTCTTGAGAAAGGGTTTTTTTAAAAGCCTTTTGGATCTTGCTTTTTGCCACAATAACAGCACTGAAGTTAGCTCTGTTTTTTTTTTTTTATTATGTCAAAATAGTGGAGGGATTTGAGATACGTTAGCATTCAAATACAATTATTCTACTATTTCATGATCATATTTCTGGCCTTGTAAAATCTGGCCCAGTTTTGAACTCTTGAGTATAATGTATTGAAACCCTCTTAAAGTAGACTAAAAGAACAAATCTGTTAAGAGTAATGTTTCCTTCTATTCACTGAATCATTTCCATTCCCCATCTTTTTTTATTCTGGGCTAAACTTGTTTTTCCATGTAAATTCTGGGTACCTTAGAGCCACCTCAGTAAGGCACTCTGCAGTATTGTGTGTCCTGCCCAGTAAGTCTGGTTAGTCTAGTGGTCCCCAAACTTTTCACACTGCATACACCTACCCTCTTACTTCTGTCTGTGCCCCCAACTGGGGCTGGGAGTGGGGCCGCAGTCAGGGCCAGGGGCTGTGGCATGGTGGTGGGGGCTTCCCCGCTGGGAGTCCCCCACAATGTTCCTCCATGTCCCCCAAAGAGGTGTGCCTCACACTTTGAAGATCTCTGTGTTAGTCTCTGCTGAACTGATGTACCAAAGACTTGAGACCTAGCAACACTTCTACCTCTGGTATGGTTAAAATAAATGAAAGAAAACCCTTCACAGGATTGAAGTATCTGATATTTCTTTCTGGGAACATGAGAAATGAGTGGTGTGATCTTTTCTTTCTATTGTATGTTAAAGCAATAACTTTTTTAAATGCATTTTTATTAAAGTAGCAGTTTTACAGTTTAGATCAGTTTCTTCTGCTTGTGAGGGTCATTCACACAGCAAGAGGAAAAGAAACACTTAAAATAGGTAAAGGTGACTGAAACTGCAAAAATTGTGAGGAGATTTGGTGACTTACTTTACGTTTAGTGTTCCTTTTATAATACCTTATTTCTCATGAGGCTAATTTGCTGATGCCTATATACCAGATTGGTTATCTAAGATAGAAATGGGTTTTCATTTAATCAAAATGGACTATATTTACTGAGCTTTTGTTTTCTTCTTTTATTCCATCATGAGTGGAGAGTTGATAAGTCCCTTAAAATATTGTGGGCTGGATCCTGGTGGGCAGAGGTTAAGGATGGTGAGTACTCAGGAAAGAACTGTATGTTTGTCATTCTAGAGCGCTGAATTGAGGGCAGTCTCATAGTTTATATACACTGAAGTACCAGGATTGGTTCTGCAGCACAGCACCAATAAACAATTGAGACCTACAAAGAACATTTTGGCTGGTATCTCAAATCTTGATTGGAAAAAACAATCTTATAATGATTTTGTTGACACTGCATATGAGGTACCACGATGAGTCAGAAAATTGTCCTTGCACTTTGAGAGAGCTTTAATTTTTAGGAACAAAATTTCAGTTATATGAAATTGGGAAGTTAATAAATGAAAGCTACAGAACCACCACTGGGACCTTATTTCCTAGTAATTCTAGAATATCTGGTAATTCTCAGATCCATTTCCTATTAAGCTCTTAATACTTCAAAACTGTCTATTTGCAGATAATTAGATGTTTTCTAATTTAAGTTTAATTTGTAGATTTAAATCAGGATATTAAGGAAGTTGGTGGGCTCTTGACATTGGGAGAGGCCCAATGGTGTGTACGGAGCAGTTTCTCTCAAGTTGTGAGGTAGGAAATCCGGGAGAAGGTTTGAGCTGATCATAATATTATTTTATTGTTTTCTGTATTAATAACGCCAAACCCCAGGATGGGTCCAGTTTGGAGTTTGTGTAGAGCAAGTTGGGGAAAGCCACATATTCACACTTCCTAACCCAGGGAGAAACCATTAAAATTCATTCAAGAAACGGCAAAGTTGGGTCAATCTGTTTATCTGAAATTGATGGGTGATGCAAAGGGTATGAGGTAATGGCTTGATCATTTTTCTAAAACACCTTGAGATGTGTGTAGCATGTAAAATGCTGTGTCAAAAACATTCGGAATAAATACTGTCAAAATAAAATAATCTCAGATAGCAATCAGACTGAAGATGGAATTTTAACGTCATTCAGTCAGTGCTAACTAGCATGACCAGAAGCAGTAACTATTTCCAGTTGAATCTCCTGGCTTTTCTAGACTGCACAGCTGTAGTGTATGGCTTCTCTGAATTCTGATACTTATGAAAGTTAGATTGATAGTACTAGTTACAACTCTGGCATTGTAGAGGCTTCCCCCACAGAGCTCATTTAATGTACCTCAGTCCTGTGCTCCCTTTGTTAATTCTAATCCTAGGTTTCTTCTGAGCAGAGCCTTCCAGCTGTGATGAATACCTTCTTGGCACAACAAAAAATGTGGTAGTTTATCAAGCTTGGTATTAAACTTTCAGATTTAAATTTATAATTTTTAATCTGGCATCTGTTATCACAATAGTTCTGTGATCCTCAGTCTCTGCTAGGCTTCTGGAACCCCTTTTTTCTTGGGGGGGGGGAGCACTCCATCCCCTCAAACTGTCTCCCCAGAACCTGTTCACTTTGAGTTGTGGGGGATGGGACTGTGGTACTCCCAGTCCCTGAACGTATTTCCCAAACTTGACTTAAAAGGAAAAATTAATCACTGTTGGCAATTGAATTTCCACCTGCATACAATGCTACTTTCAGGCAAAATCTGTAAAGTGTCTCCATAGCTGCTGGCAACCCTGTTTTCTCCTGAAGAGATGTTGTTGAGAGAAATGAAAGGGACTCTTTTTTTTTTAAAAATGTGGGTAGGGTATCCAAAATATTACAGCAGACCAGATTGTTTGGCATTAACTTCAAACTACATTTAACCATTTACTTTACTTTTTTAGTTAAATTTTCTCTTACCTTTCTTAAGGGGGGGGAAAATAAATCCTGAAGAAAAATCTTATTAACTTGCATAATAGTCCTTTTCAGTGACTTTGGATCAGTTTACTTCTATATATCTGCCATACAAACCTGGGATTGTTGTCATCTGATCTTCAGCATGCAAAACAGCATCTTCTAGTAGTAAACTGGCTTTTTATCAATACGTTCTGTGTTCAGTTGCTTGCAAAATTCATTAGTTTCCCTAAGGTTTTCTCATCATTAGTGCTAATTAAGCAAGGTTCTATGGAATGCATATATAAATAAAACTAATTAAATAAACCAGAGTTTCTCAAATCATAGTCTAGAGACACCCTTCCGTCCCCCCCCCCCCCCCCCCAAAAAAAAAAAAAAAAAATCAAGATCTCCATTGTCTAGATTTTTCTAGAGTGGGTTGTCCATTTTGTGGAGGTTAGGTCCAGTTTTTCCCCTTCAAACTAGAGAAGTAGTCCTGCTTCAGAAAACTTAACTACTGCAGCAGTCATAGCTAGTTAGAAAATGAGTTGTGCTGTACTAAGTTACAAAGGAATAATTTCCTTTTATTCTGGTGATAACATAAACCCACAAAAGTATAACTTTTGGCTTTGGCCTCCAGAACTCTGAGATGGAACTAAACCCATGAAATACACTGAATCCATTTGAAGATGTTTTTAAAAGACTGTACATTGTGGATTGGAAGCATTGCTAGAGCAACCTTTATTAGAAATGATGGTATTGCATTGTGCATGAAATTAAAATAATTTTTTTATACAAGCAGGATTAGAATTAGGTCAGATCACACTGGATTGACAACCTGGTACTTTTTTTTAAGTTGTCGTATTCCTCTCCTAAACTGGAGAAAAATAGGTCTGTTGCTATTATGGTTGTGAAGATATTGTTGAAAATGTCATCAGAGCGTACCAGTGCAATGATGTCTGCTGAGTTGGCAGAGAGCCTGAAACAATAGCTTTGAGTTATGAATTGCCTCTTATCTCCACGGAGTGTTCTCTTAAATGGCTAGTGGTGATAGGTATGAAAATAATGTTGACTATTTCATAGCTGATCACAGCAAGTAAGAAAGGAGAGGCATAATCGTAATATGAAGATCTAAGCAGGCTAGAGAATATATGGGGATTTTTGAGGGGGAGAGGGTTTCCCCTCCAATCTGATGTGTGGAGCCAAAAAGTCAGATGAAGAGTGGAGTTGGGAGAATGGGGATAGTAGCATCTGAGCCTCACTGAAACAGGAGCCAATTCTGCAAAATCTAGTGCGGCATCCAAACTCAATTAACCCAGCAGTGCCCATGGCCAGTTTAAGGGGCACCTTCACATGAAGATATCCCATGGCCTATTGACTAGAAATTTATTTGTGTGATTAGTGCTTTTCTCAATGTTGAATCTTTGAACTCTTCTCCTGGAATTGTGGTGCAATTCATCCTGTTATGCATGGGAAAATGTGTCCAGAGTTTTCTAGCAGAACTGTCTCCATGAGATTCATTGCATATATCTTAATCAGTAGTAATCGCCACTTTGGGGACCAAAGGCTTCCATGATTATGAGAAGATAGTTTTGTTCTTGCCTATAAATATATTTTAATTACTTAGTCTTGAATAATTGTTTTAATGAGTCTTTTGAAATATATTTACCAGAATGCTTATGAAACTGAGATTTTGGAATAAACTTTAAACGAATGTAATACAGCCTCTCTTTCCAAATTGGGGTCTTACGTCTTAGAGAGTGATGAGTTATAGCCTATGTTTCAAGAAGTGTGGTTTACTATGTAATTGGCATAGTCATATGTTATACTTCCCTAACTATTAGCTAAGTGATTACTTACGCCAGAGCTACAAGTGAGCAGCAGACTCTGAATTGTAGTCTGTTTTTACTAACACCTCTTAAGTTTGAGCTAAAGTTTAATTTTGCATGTCTTATGGGTATCATCCTAACAGTTAAAAGTTGAGTAGTGGTTTCTACAAAAAAAAAAAAAAAAAAAAAGACCCCTTGTTTTCTGCCAGTCATAATTTTAGCAAAAACAATGGTTTCAGAATGAAATTTTATGTGCCTTGTCTCAGTAAGTTTTATTTTTTGTTTGACAAATGTAGATAGATTTTTGAATCAATGAAATGCAAAATATGATCCTCTTAATTGTGGCTTTGAATGCATGAATATGACTGTTTTTAAAACCTGTAACTCTGAATGCCAGTATACACTTTGAGTCATCATTACTTGACCTTAGAATTAAAAATCTGTTTAAAAATGAGCCTGTGCTGTTGATTTCCTTACTGTGACTAGTATCTGTTACTAATGTCAGTCCCAGATGTTGAACAGTTCATTGTGGTGGTCATTTTGGGTTGTAACTCTGGTTGTTCTTGTTCATTGTGAAAACACTTTTATGCACTCTTCATGTTTATATTGTTCAAATTCACATAATGCATACTGCCAAATCATCTGAGGCACTAATTTGCAAGAGCAGATGAGGCCATATGGCAGAATTGTGGAGTGGATCTTAGTGTGCTCTATATAGTGGGTGGTAGTTTAAATGGTGGTTGTGGATGCTACTTCATTTGAGTTCATTTGGGACCTGATCTGCATTCCTTGAACACTTGAACTGAGTTCAGAGGGAACACTTTGTGTTTTCCAGAAGTAAACAGCTGTCATTTTCTATATATTTGTACAGCACCTAGCACAACAGGGGGGCTGACTGGTTGGCCTGTAGGCACTACTGCAATATAAATGTTAAGTAACATTAACATAATAGAGTTGAGAATTGCCTATATTTACTGAGTGAATTTGTCCTGTGGTGCAGAGAGCCTGTATTACACTCCCACAGTACTTTAGGTCCTGCATATGGGTTGCCAAAGGGTAAAGTGCACAGAACAGCAGTGTATCTTACATGCACTACCGAAGACGCACCTTTTCCCTGCAATATTGTAGACTCTTACTTTTCATGAGGAAGGAAGGTTCTCTCTTCGAGTGATTGCTCATATCCATTCCAATGTAGGTGAGCGTGCACCCCATGCACTGGTTCCCGGAACGTTGTTGCCCTTAGCAAGCCCCATAGGGTCGGCTCAGGTGCCCCCTGGAGTACCACGCTCATGCTGCGGTACATAGGGTGCCGCCGACCCTGTGGGTCCTCAGTTCCTTCTTGTCGCCCGTTGACGGTAGCTGCAACGTCTGCCCCTTGCTTTCCAAGCAAGCAGCAATCCCTGTAGTTATTCTAGTGTTAGTTGTTAGAGTTTGTTTGGTTAAGTACAGTATTTAGTGCATAGTTAGCGATAGAATCTTGCCCTTCGGGGCTTTACGTTGAGCCATGCCCGTCTCGACCGGTTTTAAGGCCTGTGCAGCCTGCAGCAAGGCTTTTCCTATCAGCGACCCCCATGACCGCTGCCTTCATTGCCTTGGGGAGCAGCATCGGAGGGATAAGTGTCGTATCTGCAAGGCTTTCAAGCCTCGCACCCAGAAGGAGCGGGACACACGCCTGAAAGCAGCTCTCATGGAGTCCGAGCTCTGTCCAGACTCGGAACTGTCTCACTCCCCCACGGCACCGAGCGTATCGTTAGTGTGCAGCACACCGCTGGCATCGGGACAGTCGATACAGCAGCCGGTGGTGCCGAAGAAGAAGCAGCAGCAAGGTGCCACACACATGAACTCCCCCGTGCCACTGGTACCGCCCGGGGTAACACAGGAGATGCCCCAGCCACGTGCCGTTGAGTGCTCCGGCACCAGCATCTCCCCGCAGGGAGCCCTCCCCCAACTCCTGAGGGTGGGGGAGTGCCCCTGCAAGGGCCGTCGATGCCCGAGGCATTCGCTGCGGCACGAGCCGTCATGGGCATGCCCATGCCTCCGTCCCTCCCTCGGCCGAGGGCTCGGGGACCGTCGTCTAGGGGCAAACCCACGCTGGGTGGCCCTCATGGGTGGCGGAGACAGGAGTCGAGGTCTCCCCCCAGACGATCGAGTAGGGTCGAGAGTTTGGGCTCCCCTCCGAGCTCGGACACTGCGTCATTGAGCCCCGCGGCACCGAGGGCGGTCTCGAGGTTCTACAGCGGGACAACGTCGTCCAAGCCCCACCTTGCCCAGAGCTCGATCTTTGGGATCCTGGCACCGTTCCCGTTCCTGAGAGAGCACCCCGGCATGGATCCTGGCGGCCGAGAAACGAGACACCCGGCGCCGGTCCCAATCCCCAGGGTATAGTCTGGCACCAACTGCTCGTCGCGCCTGGCACCACTCCCGCTCCTTAGAGGCTGACAGAGGAGCACGGCACCGCTCCCGATCCTCAACCTTAAGCCCGGTGCCGGGCCTGGCACTGAAGGAGCCCCCGGCACCGAAGGAGCCCTCGACACCGCTCCCACTCCGCAGAGTCCAGGAGGGGGCGCACTCCAGAGGGTTGGCACCGCTCTCGGTCCCCAAGGAAGCACCAGTACAAGACCTCGGCGCCCAGGCCCCGGTCCAGTTCCTCCAGCCACTCGCCTCACCACTGGCACTGCTGGCACCGCTGAGACCACTCATCCTCGTCCTGGAGTGGGTCATCGGGGAGGGCCAGCAGAGACCACAAGTCCCGACGGCACCGGTCCCGTAGCTCGGGGTGTTGGGTGCACAGGGTTCCTCCCTATATGGCACCCGGACCGGTCCCAGCTTGGGCCCAAGGTCCCTGGGAATGGCCTTACTGGGGGCCCTGGGGTTCTCAAACGGCCCACGGTACGGTGTCAGTCCCTTCTTTGCCAGTCATACCGCCGCGCCCCCCCCCCAGGCCGGCCGGACAAGGGCCTTTCCTCTGAGGAGGAATCCGACCCTCAGGAGGGTCCCTCTACAGGGCCCCTCCCGCAGTCATCGTCCTCTTCCCCGGACGATGCAGCCGCCAGGGATAGGAGAGTTCCGCTCCCTGATTTTAAAGCTCATCAGGAGCTTCTTAAGAGGGTGGCGGACAATTGAAACCTGGAGCTAAAAGAGCTCTCCAAAGAGGAGGACCCCCTCTTCAGGGTCTCAGGATCAGCGGGACTGTCCAGGGTCTCCCTCCCGGTCCACGAGCAGGTTCTAAAGCGAGTTAAGGCCCTATGGCAAACCCCTGCCTCGGTGGCCCCCACCTCCAAGGGCACTGAGCGTAAATACTATGTCCCTGCAGAGGAGTTTGAATACCTGTATAACCATCCTGCCCCGGGGTCACTGGTTGTGGAGGCTGCCAACCAGTGTGATAGACAGGGCACCCAAGCTAATACCCCCAAGAACAAGGACAACAAAAAGCTTGACTTGTTCGGCAGGAAGGTTTACTCCACAGGGGCATTGCAACTCAGGATAGCCAACCACCAGGCTTTCCTTGGACGATACAACTTGAATCTCTGGTCCTCCCTCCAAAGATTCTTGCAGGGGTGGTCTCAGGACCAGGCAGAGGATTTTGCCACCCTTATCCAGGAGGGCTCGACAGTGGCAACAGCAGCCCTCCAGTCCGCCAGCGATGCTGCAGATGCCGCTGGTAGAGCTATGGCATCTGGCATTATGAGACGCTGCTCCTGGCTCCAGTCCCCATGGTTGTCACAGGAGGTCCAGCAGGTAATCCAGGAGCTGCCTTTTGACTGTGCTTTCCTCTTCTCAGATCGCACAGACGAAAAACTACACGCCCTGAAGGACTCCAGGGCCGCCCTGAAGTCACTGGGGTTGTATACGCCGCAACCCTCAAGACGCCAGGTGCGCCCATGTCCCCAGCATCCGCCCCAACAGGCACAGAGACCGCCTTCCTAACCCCCTCAACGCAGGAGGGGTTGGGATAGGTATAGGGCTCCCAACCGCTGGGACCGCCAAGGCCCTTGGGGGGGGGGGAGGTCCACAGCAAGGGCCCTCTAAGGGCAACAATAAAAAACAATTTTGATGGGACGCTCGAGGGTGGCACCTCCCCCATCCCCCTGGATCAAAACCTTCCTTTCCTGAACAGACTGAGACCATACCTTGCCGAGTGGCGGAGCATTACCTCAGACCGCTGGGTCCTGAGCGTAGTGCGCAGAGGTTTATGCCCTGCAACTCTCCCCCTTCCCCGTCCCTCTTCAAGGACCCCTCTCACGAGCATCTCCTCATCCAGGAGGTGAATTCTCTTCTCCTACTCGGAGCGGTGGAAGAGGTTCCTCTTCAGGAAAGGGGTTCTACTCCCATTATTTCCTCATCCCCAAGGCAAAGGGTGGGCCTGAGGCCCATTTTGGACCTCCGACGTCTGAAGAGGTTCATCAGGCGTCTCAGATGCCGTGTGGTCTCTCTAGTCTCTATCATTCCTGCTCTCGATCCAGGGGACTGGTATGCTGCCCTCGACCTAAAGGACGTGTATTTCCACATTACTATCCTCCCCGGTCACAGAAGGTTCCTCCGGTTTGTGGTAGCTGGCTGCCACTACCAGTTTTCGGCCCTGCTGTTTGGCCTTTCGTCTGCCCCAGGGTCTTTACAAAATGTATAGCAGTGGTAGTGGCCCACCTGCGCCACAGAGGGGTTCAAATTTTCCCCTACCTGGACGACTGGCTGATCCGGGGCAAGTCCAGGGCCTGTGTGAGGAGCAGCCTGGCACTCACCTGTGCCACATGCACCAGACTAGGGCTGCTCATCAACGAGCAGAAGTCCATCCTCACCCCAGTGCAGCACATAGACTTCATTGTGGGCCACTCAAGTTCTGTCCTCCCTGGATTGGTGGAGGGACCCAGGGGAGGTATTGAGGGGTGTTCCCTTCAGAGAACTGACGCCCTCGATAACTCTGATCATGAACGCCTCGGATGTGGGTTGGGGGGCCCACATCAGCAGCGACCTCAGAACCCAGGGGCTTTGGTCGGCGCAGGAGCAGGGTCTCCACATCAACATTCGGGAGCTCAGGGAAGTCCGTCTGGCCTGCAAAGTCCCCCTCAGATTCCTGAGGGGCAGGATGGTACAAGTCCTGACAGACAACATGGCGGCCATGTTTTATATCAACAAGTGGGGGGGGCGCTCCTCGGACCTTTGCCAGGAGGCTATTCAAATTTGGGACTTTGCGGTGAGGCACGACTTCCACTTACCTGCCTCTCACCTCCTGGGGTCAGGAATGACGAGGCGGACTGCCTCAGCAGGTCGTTTCTACCTCGCCACGACTGGTCTGTGCACCCGGAGGTGGTGACTTCCATTTTCCGCAGGTAGGGTGTTCCCCAGCTGGACTTGTTCGCGTCATCCTGGAACAAGAAGTGCCCAAGGTTCTGCTCGCTCCGGGGCTGCGAGCAGGGCTCCATTTCTGACGTGTTCCTTATAGACTGAACGGGGACCCTGATGTACACGTTTCCCCCCATTCTGCTGCTGCCCAAGGCCCTCTTGAAGATCAAGTGGGACAAAGCGGACATCATTCTGGTCGCCCCAGCATGGCCGAGACAGCATTGGTTCAGCATCATGCTGGACATGTCCATCACCATGCCGATCCCGCTCCCGAGGCGCTACAATCTGCTCTCACAGGACCAGGGTCGCCTGTTGCACCCGGACCTGGACTTCCTCCACCTGACAGCATGGAGACTCTGTGGCTGACGGAGGGAGAGAGAGCCGGCTTGGTGCAGGTCCAACAGGTTCTGCTGGGTAGCAGAAAACCTTCCACTCAGGTGGTGTACCGAGCCAAGTGGAAGCGCTTTACCTGTTGGGTGGAGTCCCGGGGTATCCCACTGTGCCGTTCGCCCATACAGGCGATATTGGAGTACCTGCTCCACCTGAAGCGGCAAGGCTTGGCCCTGGCCTCCCTGAAGATGCACCTGGCGGCCATCTCGGCCTTCCACCAGCCGTTGGAGGGGAGGTTGCTGTTCTCGCACCCGATGTGTCTCAGGTTCCTCAAAGGGTTGGAGAGGCTGTATCCGTAGGTCCGTGACCCGATGCCTCCCTGGGATTTGAACCTGGTCCTCTCCACACTGACGGGACCCCTCCTTTGAGCCTATGGCTACATGCCCACTGCTTGTCCTCTCGTGGAAGGTAGCCTTCCTGGTGACCATTACATCGGCTAGGAGGGTCTCTGAGATTAGGGCCTTGACCTCGGAACCCCCCATACTGTCTTCTACAAAGACAAGGTGCGACTGAGACCCCACCTGGCCTTCCTGCCTAAGGTGGTGTCTCAGTTTCACTATAAGCAGGATATCTTTCTCCCCGTGTTCTTTCCTAAACCGCACGGTTCGGAGGAGGAGCAGAGATGGCACTCGCTGGACGTCAGACGAGCCCTGGCCTACTACACTGAGCAGACCAGGCCATTCCGGAAGTCAACGCAGCTGTTTGTGGCAGTGGCGGACCGGATGAAGGATTCACCTGTCTCCACCCAGCGCATCTCCACCTGGATCACTGCCTGCATTAGGATCTGCTACAAGCAGGCGAAGGTGCCGCTTCCGGGCACTGTGACGGCGCACTCAACTAGAGCCCAGGCCTCATCTGCGGCGTTCCTGGAAGGAGTGTCCCTGCAGGACATCTGCAGAGCAGCGACCTGGTCGTCAGTCCACACCTTCACGTCCCACTACGCCATCGTGCAGCAGGCGAGAGAGGACGCAGGATTCGGCAGAGCAGTACTGGTGATAGCAGCTCAACGCTGACTCCTACCTACCTCCAAGGTATGGCTATTTAATCACCTATAATGGAATGGATATGAGCAATCATTCGAAGAGAGAAAACAGGGTTACTTACCAGTAACTGTTGTTCTTCAAGATGTGTTGCTCATATCCATTCCACACCCACCCTCCGTCCCCCCTGTTGGAGTTGGCAGAAAGAAGGGACTGAGGGCCCGCAGGGTCGGCGGCGCCCTATGTACCATGGCATGAGCATGGTACTCCAGGGGGCGCCTGAGCCGACCCTACGGCGCTTGTTAAGGGCAAAAAAGTTCCAGGAACCAGCGCACGGGACGCGCACTCACCTATATTGGAATGGATATGAGCAAAAACATCTTGAAGAACAACAGTTACTGGTAAGTAACCCTGTTTTGTTTTATGTGGGATTTGATTTTATTTTTTTCTGCCGTTGTAACCTTTTGGCTTTTATGTTGCTGGGGGGTTCCGAGCATTCCATCTCTAGGATAACTTCTGTTTGTAATTCATAAACTAGCTTTCCTTGGTTTATGGGAACACAAGACTCCATCCCATATTTTTCGCATATTTGTGTTTTTTATTAATGTATTTATAATGCTAACAAGTGTAGAAAAATAATTTATTTTTCCTTAGAAAAACATAATACTTGTATGAAAAGTTCCAGAGGGGTAGCCATGTTAGTCTGTACATACCAAAAACGAGAGTCCTGTAGCACTTTAAAGACTAACAAATTTAATTTTTGCAGGCATAAGCTTTCATGGGCTGTAACCCACTTCGTCAGATGTAAGGAATAGAAATCAGAGAGGGGGCGGGGGGTGTCTCTCTCTCTCTCTCTCTCTCTCTCTCTCTCTCTCTCTCTCTCTCTCTCTCTCTCTCAGGGTAAGGAACAACAATAGGGAAGTTTAGGTATGAGCAAAGTCCATTCAGTTAGAGTAGTTGAGGCTTATTCACAACCATTGATTAGGAGGTGAGAATGTGTGAACAGTGACAATTACTTCTTGTAATGAGGGAACCATTCCAAGTCTCTATTAAGACCAGTTTAATTGTCGGGTTTGCATATGAGTTCCAGTTCTGCAGTTTCTCTTTGAAGTCTGTTTTTGAAGTTTTTTTGTAGAAGTGTAGCAACTTTCAAGTCAGCTACAGAGTGTCCTGGGAGATTGAAGTGCTCTCCGACTGGTTTATGGATGTTGCCATTTTTTACGTCTGAATTGTGTCCATTTATTCTTTTGAGTAGTGACAGTCCAGTTTGGCCAATGTACATGGCAGAATGGCATTGCTGGCACATGATGGCATATATTACATTAGTAGATGTGCAGGTGAATGAGCTCCTTATAGTGTGGCTGATGTGGTTAGGACCTGTGATGGTGTCACTAGAGTCGATGTGTGGGCAGAGCTGGCAATGAGATTTGTTGCAGGGGTATGTTCCTGGGTTGTTAGTGTTCTTGTATGCTGGTGAATATTTGCTTCAGGTTGGGGGGCTATCTGTAAGCAAGGATAGATCTGCCTCCCACAGCTTGAGCAAGTGAGGGATCATCTGCTAGGATAGGTTGTAGATCCTTAATGATGTGCTGGAGAGATTTTAGCTGGGGGCTATAGGTGATGGCCAGTAGTGTTCTGTTGTTTTCTTTGTTGGGTCTGTCCTGTAGTAGGTGACTTCTGGGTACCCGTCTGGCTCTGTCAATTTATTTCTTCACTTCTCCAGGTGGGTATTGTAGTTTTAGGAATGTTTTATGGAGGTCCTGTAGGTGTTTGTCTCCGTCTAAGGGATCAGAGCAAATCCGGTTGTATCTTAAGGCTTGGCTGTAGACAATGGATCTTGTAATGTGTCCAGGGTGAATGCTGGAGGCATGAAGATAGGTATTGCGGTCAGTTGGTTTTCGGTATAGGGTGGTATTAATGTGACCATTCTTTATTTGTATTGTTGTGTCCAGGAAGTGGATTTCTTGTGTGGACTGGTTCATGCTGAGATTGATGGTGGGGTGGAAATTGGTGGAATTCTTTGAGGGACTCTTTCCTGTGGGTCCAGATGATGAAAATGTCATCAATGTAGCGTAGGTAAAGGAGAGGTACTTGGGGACAAGTGTTGAGGAAGCGTTCTAGGTCAGCCATAAAAAAATTGGCATACTGTGGGGCCATGCGGGGGTGCCCATAGCTGTGCCACTGACTTGGAGGTATAGATTGGCTCCAAATCTGAAGTAGTTGTGGGTCAGGACAAAGTCACAAAGTTCAGCTGTGAGGTGTGACATATGATCATCGGGGAAAGTGTTTTTGATGGCTTGAAGTCCATCTGTATGTGGAATGTTGGTGTAGAGAGCTTCTACATCCATAGTGGCTAAGGTGGTGTTTTCTGGGAGATCACTGATGGATTGTAGTTTTCTCAGGAAGTCAGTGGTATCACGAAGATAGCGAGGAGTGCTGGTGGCATAGGGCCTGAAGAGAGAATCCATATAGCCTGACGGCACTCTCACAACAGGATTAATACTTGTATGGTACCACAAGGGCCTAGCTGAAGGAGATGCTCCCTTGCACTTGATTCTCCATAATGTTTTCCCTTAGCTTCTAGCTTTGTAATTGCTATCAACTTTGCGGGTTAAGTCAGTTACTTAGGAAGCAGTTAAAACTCTGATGCAGATCTTCAGTCACTTCTCTATATTACCAATACTTTTGAAGGCACATTTGATTCTTTTGATGTTAAATTCAAATTTTAACTAATAATTTCCCAGATTGAAATTTAGCTGGAAACAATAAAGAAACTTCTGTATAAAGGGAATGTATTGATTTAAGAATGGGAGAATAGTATTAGGTTGCTAACCAATGTTGTAATTAAAGATAATCCCGTTACACTGGAAAATAAGGAATCAAGAAAACTTCAGAAAGCATCTAATATCCACATACTGAGTCTGCCATTGACATGTAGGAGGAGAGCCAACTAATTTTTTTTTATTGCAGTCATTATATTATTTGTTAGACTTCAATCCTTTCCTCCGGACATCAAAAATCCTCAGAATACCCCAAAGAGGTTCTGTATTTAAATCGTCATACAAATCTTTGTTGGCCAAGATTTTTTTTTAAAAAGGCTTAAAGTTAGGCTCCTGGCTCCTTAATTAACAATTTTTAACAGTCTTGGGTGTGGTGTTTATATCTGTGATGGGGAGCAAGTGTTGCAGCTAGTCTGAAAAAATAATGAAAACTTTAGGTATAATAGAGCTACCCATACTGCTACCGCACTTCATTTCTCTGCTCCTGTTCTCTTCCCTGCCAGTCTTGGACTGATTCATTTAAAAGCATTCTGGGTTTTTTTTACTTGAGGGCGGTGGGAGTGGAGGTTGGTTTTCCACATTAAGAATAGGGAAAGTAGCAGAATAAGAGTTCTGATGTCACTGCAACATATTCTTCTCTCTTCTGCCCTCTCTCGTGCCACCTAGACACTGGGCTTTGCTGGTGCTTTCTGTGGCTATAGTTGCTCATAAATGAGCTTCATTTCCTTTTCTGCATCTGAGCTAGCAACAGTGCATAAGTTTCACTCTCCTTTTGTCCAAAGTGGAAAGTACCTATCTTGTCTGTTCAGTGGGTTGTGAGAAATGAGTTTGATCTGTCCAGTTCCCAAGTGAACAGATGTTTCAACTGACATCACTTCAACAATTTGCACTAATTGGCAGTTCCAGTAGAGAGGCTAATGAGTGGGTATGGAGCCCAAAACGACCTGCTCATCTCTAGAGGTGGTCCTTTCAAGCTAGTGTTGAAGTGCGTTAGTGGGTTGTGTGGAAAAAGACTGCATCTTTCTGTTTCTGGTCTGGTGATATATAGAGGATTTCAATCTCCAGGGCTGTCAGTCTAGCACCTTGCACCAGCATTAATGTCACTTAAAATAGTCATTTACCAAAGCCAAATTTTTCTATCGTTATAATAAGACACAACAGGCTGTAGGGCAGTGTTGATTGATGAACTTATGGCTCACAGTGCACCTGAGGTAATCATTAATCAGCTGTATCGTATGGTCTGTTGTCTTACTGCTTAATCACTGGACTGGCCTTTTTGACATAGTACAGTTTGTTTCCGACTGCTTGATTACACCTATCCATTGTTCAAATAGATTTATTTCATCTGTAGAAATACATTTTATATGTGCAACCGAAACATGTCACCCCCCCCGCCTCCTCCAAAGGTTAATCCAATGGTGGTTTAAAAACAGTATGTAGAACTGTTATAGCTCCTAGGATTTTTTTTTCCTGTAGCTAAACTATGCACAAGTGAGAATTTATATTAAAACAGAACATACTACAAATAACTGAAAGGTATACTCTCAAACTAGTTAGATACACATGGGCCTTGCCTGGACTAGCTACGTTTTAGAAGATCTTACTTTTTGCTTGGGCTCTGTGGTGTAACACACGCTTTTTTAAAGCCACAAATTAAACTTCCCTAAATGCATACCGGTGACTATGCTATTGACTGTTCCATGCTTTTTGCTCAGAAATAATTGTCACTGTGCCAGTGGGCTGTCTGTCATAGTCAGGATTGGTGGGGGAAGTAGAGCTTTGCAATTGCTCTTGGAGGATATTTTGCTTGATGGTAAATAATCAATTTGATTAGAATGCCTAGCTTGTACTTCATTTTATTTTTCTTTGTGCCATCTGTTTTTTGCAATAGGACTGTAATAGGTAAATAGCTACTGATGTTTATACTGTGGATAGAGAATCAAGCCAAGATGCAGCTATATGCTTTAATTAAAGGGGGAGAGGTATAAGCTTTCCCCCTCCCCTCCTTCCTAGCAGATGAATATCTGTATGCATGGTATTTCATTTCTGCGTTTGTTTTTTTCCCTGCAATGTCTTTGAAGGTCACAGGTCTGAGAATCAGTTTTATTGGTTGGTTCTCATGCTCTATATTTAAAAAAAAAAAAAAAAAAGTTTTTAATGGTACGTTAATTTGTAGACATTGAACTACTGATTTTATTGGCCAAGGTATGCTTTTAAGAAGGAAAAAAGGTGTAGCATGGGAGTAATGCTAGTCAGTTTGTACAGCTAACAGTAGCAAAACCTCCTCAGGTAAGAGAGGATTTTCAGTTTTAATAACCTGGCCCTTTACCAGACATAGTAATATTTCTTCTTCAGCAGCAGAAGGCTGGAGGTATAAATTGAATCCAAGTAGATGAATAGCTGCCGTCAGTTTAGTTATGCTGTACTAGAATCCACAGGGCAGCAAACAGTAGCTGAGACAGCAGTTCAATTAAGATTGTGGTACAAATAAATCCATTGCAATGTTATATAGGCTTCTGATAGTAAACCTCTTTCTTGGAGCAAAGAGAGTTGACATGTCAGTACAATGCTGAACTGCTCTGACATAGCGCTCTGCAAAAAGCAAGTTGGCAAGGATGCTTCTACAAATACAACCAGTCTTGAGAAATCATCTTGCCCTGTCACGTTTTTATCTAAACAATGTCAGACCATATTCACTAATTTTACTTATCGACCATTAATCTGTCTCTGGAAGAGTTGCTGTGCTTTTCCAGCCCACATGGCTGGAGGGAGAGGAGGAAGGTTAATCTGGGGTCTGGTGCCCCCGAGGAGGTCCACCGTGGTGGAATGCCTTCATTGGCCATACCTCTCCTTTTTGCTTCTTCCAGCTGTGGCCAGGCTGTTCCCTGAGAGTTCTCTTCCCATCCTCCCAGCTCATGTGGCTCAGGGAGGGTGTTCTGTTGGGTTCTGGGGCACCCAAGGCTGGAGGTTCCCTCTGAAGGCTGGGGGAGGGACCCTGGCTTGGTCTTGCCATCCTGTCCTGACATCTATGGATCAGGCTCTGTTTTTCATGGAGCTGTTATGAGGTTTTTCAGTAGCAACGGGAAGGAAAAACACTTTTAAAAAGTAGGAAATTATCAGTTTTTATGGATTTACACTAAAGTCGGGAGCAAGTGTAAACCTGAAACTACACCTGACTAGTTGTAAAATTTGATAATGTGTTTCCTTTTAAGTTTCTGGCTTTATGATTTCAAAGATTGAGTGTAACTGGTGCACTGGTGTCATCCTGAATCTGCATGCAAAGTGCTCTTTTAGGGCCTCTGCTGCTGCTTATGGTACTGCCAAGTAGCAGTGGTTTAAAGCAAGGCTAGTCAGATTCACCTGTGGGCAGCAAGAAACTATAAAGGATTTTCCATTCCCTGCCACTGATTGGGAGATTTAGGTGCATAATTTTAGACAGCCAAGTTAGAAAATGTTCCATGATTTGTATAGGCAAGTCACATCCGTGGACAATTCTGTTTTTAGTTCTAAAAAACCCAGTATCTTAAATATTCTCACTATTGGCATGAAGGAAACTTTCCTTGCTGAATGGCTGCAATTCCATCAACTTTTGCAGTATCTAAGCTTTCATTGCTGGGGAGGAAGAGAATCTGATCATTAGTCACTAAGAGAATCTTCTAAACATGAAAAGAATATAAAAGGATGCGGTGCGGTCTAAGTACATGGAAAGATGGCTTCAGTGCCTCTGGTTGCTCAGAGCGTTTTCCCAACCTTATTACAGCGAAAACTGACTAATATGTTGTCAGTTTTCTTTGCTACCATTCAGAACCTGGAGTGTAGTATGAAACTGACAGTGACAACAGCATCCCTTGCTGTTGCTTGAAAAGTGTAGGAGCAACAGCATAGTTGGGCACTGAATTTTGTTCACTGGGGAAGAGGGCCCAAAATGAAGCAGCTGAGGTAATAGCGGAAAAATACTCTGACATCAGCCAGCCTGTGGGGAGTGATATCACTGTCAGTCATAGCAGCAAGGAGGTCTGCATGGGAGGAACAGAGTGAGTGTTTCCTTCTTTCAGACAAGGGTAGGAGTTCCACAGTTCCATCTTATCTGTCTGTAAGAGACAGAACCCTGGTAGGAATCCCTGCCTCTCCTCCTCTGCTCCCTCAGTAGTTTGGAGAGGGGGATGCTCAGCTTTTCACTGGGGAGTTGCCTCTGGATAGTAGCTGTAGATTGTCTGGCTGGTAGGTGTCTGGTACATTTTTTTTTTAAGGCCTCTCAGTATAGTCCCTTGATAATGATGCTTACTGTTCACAACCCACTCTCCCTTTCTTCCCTTCAAATGTCTTTTATGTTTGACCAGAAAGCTTTCTGGTTTAAGGGTTAACCTCATTATAAAGTGACTGCTTTTATTTCCAACTCCACTGACATCTGTTACAAACATGCCTTGCATTTCAAGACAGAAAATGCCTTGGTTCCCAAGAACAGCCCTAGGTAGAAGGCATATTGTGTATGACTGTTATAGTTTTGATAATATACATTTCATTCTCCTGTTGCTCAGGGAGTTTGGAGAGCTTTACCACGAGTACTAATTTGCTTTGCATTAACCCTGGGAAATCCAAACTGCCATGCTAAAGGGGGCAAGGGCCGGAACAGAATCAAACTGTAAAAGAAATCAATCAGCAATCATCCTGTGGCATATTATTCATACACCATGTGTCAAATCTTTTGCACTACCATCCCAGTGTGAGCTGTCAGCTTTGTCATTTGGGTACATTTTAATGTAGACAGTAGGGTTGAACTGAAAAACATTTCAAATGTCTGAACAAAGGTACCATCTGCAGGAGGGATATTGTGCAGCCACAAAAGTCCATTTTCCATAAATCAGTTGGGTGAGTGGGGGGCTTGCATATTATGATCTCTTGATGCATCTGTGCCTAGGAATAGGGACTCCATGCTGTTGGAGTCCATTTGATGCAACTAACTTATGCTGGCACAGGTAGAACGTTAAGTATTTTCTAACTGCACACTTTAGGAGAATTATAATAGGTAAGTACCAAACCCTGATACAATTCAGGCAGTAAAATGTCCTGTTCATAAGTGCATGTGTTTTATTGATTTCTGCTTTTGCTCCTCAGTATCGAATTCGACCGGGACTGTGACTATTTTGCTATTGCCGGGGTGACGAAGAAGATTAAAGTCTACGAGTATGGCACAGTCATTCAGGACGCCGTGGACATTCATTACCCTGAAAATGAAATGACTTGTAATTCCAAAATCAGGTATGCATTGCCTTTGCTTTGAGTCCTAGCATGCTATGTATTAATTTGTGTCCTTCCACATAGTAAATAGAGCTTGTTTTCTTTATCCTTTGGATTGTGCTGGTGAAGGGGAGATGGAAAAGTTATATTAGAGCTTTATTTGTATTCAAGGTGGCGGTGGATAGTTTGGGCACAGTCCACATAAAATTACATGGATGGTAATGTCAGATCCTCAATCTCAGACACTGGATTTAAAAGTACCCAAAGACTTATTGCTAGAGCTATTGGAGAAGGGGCATGTGGTGCAATTCAATTATTAGCTGTTTCTTGAGAGAGTTGTACTCAGCAAAAGCCACTCTGTAAACAGAGTTTATAGACAGCATGGTCAAGATTCCAGATGAAGTAACTGATCAGGGCTGGGGATATATACTAAAAAGGAGAGGAGAGGCAGTATGGATTAGGGAAGAGGCCTCATAATAAAGATTTTGCACAGTGGCATCAGCGTGGTTCTGGGGGTAAGTAAGGGTGGGAGTATAATTAAATTGCATTGTATTTGTTCTAGTGTCTGTAACCATTGTTTGTTCAGATCCCATTTCATTTGAGGAAGTAGGTTGTCAGAGGCTGTTTGGCTCTTCAGGTTCTCTGCGAAAAGAGGCTTAGTGAAGATTATTTTTGCACCAATATCTCTTCATAATGGCAGAAATACTATGCAGATTACTCAGATGCTGTGACCTGCTCCTTCTACAGGGGCTGAAACCATTGTTACTGCAGCAGCTCATTATGGGTGTTGTGAATGATGATCTCACCAGCTAGCCTAGCCATTGCAAGATTCCTTCTCATTTGAAAAAGAGAACTCCCCCTCTATCAGTATGGAGCGGCAGTGGCCATTCTAGGGAATGTTAGTGGAAGAACTGCGCTGATATATAATGAATTTGTCACGGGGTGTTTATCTCATACTAAGAGTTTCAATGACGGAACTAACAAAAGGGTTCATTAGAGAGAGAGATGGAAACAGTAGAGGAGTGAGGAGGGGCTCTGAGATGAAGAGGATGCTTGTGTTCTCTCTTCCAAACTCAACTTATTCCAGAGAGGAAGTGCCTGGACCTAGACCAGAAAGAAAGGAGGGACTGGGAAACTGTCCTGCTTATATAGAAATCTGCTTACAGGGGACTTACTTAACTAGGTACTCTTTCTTTTTTCATCTCGACTTAAGCAGCACATGCTTTATCATTCTGCTTTTTCTTTTTCAGCAGATTGAGCAAAACACTGATTCTTTATTATATTAATATTTGTAGTGTGAAAGTGCCTGTAGATTCCAAATGAGATGGGCACCCTTTTGTGTTGGGCACTGTACAAACACATAGTAAGGCATAGTAGTAGCTCTGAAGATCTTAGTCTAAAGAGGCAAGACACTTGAAGGGTGGGAGAAAGGAACTTTGCGACAGATGAGCAACTGAGACAGTGATTTATCCATGGTCCTTAAGGAGTCTGAGACAAATCCTAAATCTCCCGAATCCAGTCCAATGCCGAACCATCCATCCATCCATCCTCTCCTGGCCCCTTGTATAAGGAGATCCTTTTATCTGAAAATGGCAGGATGCAATATTTTTTATTGTCCTTTCTCTTCTCCTCCCTTCCTGTGACACCTGCTACCACTTGAGGTCCCACCTGTTCAAAGCTGTTGTCACTTCTATATAGAGAAGTAATGAACATTATCTTCAAACATTCAGTATTATTAAAATGACCAGGTGAGCCATGGGTGGGGAGGAGTGTTGTGGATGTCAATACAGTGGAAGGGACATAGATTTAAAGAACTTTAAAGTGCTTAAAATATTCCCTGTCTCCTCCCCCCATGGCCAGGAGCCTTTCTCACTCCATTCCCCTCCATTGTCCCTTATGCCCATATCCCACTGAGAGATACCTAGTCCTTAGTGTGATATGCCCCCTATACACAAACTTTGTATGAACTTGTTAACATCTACATGATGGAGGTCCCATTTTGGTGGTGGTCAAAGATCTGCCAGAGCAGGATTTCCTTCCTGGTCTCCTGATATACCAACTCACATACACCAACTCAATTTCAACTTCCGTGCTTGCTTAAGAACACAAACAAAAAACCCCAGGGAAATTCCTAAACAAGCTGTTGGAATTTTGGCTGAAAGTATGTTTCAGTAGAATCCAGCTAACACCTTAAAAAAATTATACTTCAACACAAAAATTCTGCACTTTTCACAAACCTACATTAATGTCTAGAAAAAACAGTGGTAGATCAAACCAACTCATCACTGCAGTGTAAATCTTCATCTATCACTATCGCCTTTCTGAACTTATTCTGACCATCTAGCCTATATTTTACCATCTAAAATTAGCAAAAACACATACAAAACTAAAAATAACAAATTAAATTATAAAATCCCATTTCTTATTCATGGGAACAGTTTCCAATAGAACACTAACCTTTACCGCAATGTTACAATAAGAAGCTGTGGATGTTACACAAAATACAAATTTAGGGCTACAACATCACACTATATAATCAGTATACTTTACAACACCAAACAGATCAGTCAGTCCAGTCCTATTCAGACAGATGATAGAGCAATGTGCTGCAGAAGACTGAGACAACATACAGAGTTTAATGTACACTGGGACTATATTCCTTTCATAATCAGTATTTGTTAGACACTGTACAAATGTAAAAGGAGGTGCTCTCCTTGATCCAAAGAACTTGCAATATAAAAAAAGACAAAGGGTAGGGCGAAGCGGAAGAACATACTGGTTGTTCAAGAGGTGGAATTTGGGCCTATCGTGGTTATGAATTTTCCATCTTTAACTACTGTGATATTATTTACAGAGATCAACAAAACCAGTCTTTTGAGAGAAATCATCATTGATTGGTCTAGAACTCTAGCACTGAGGTTTATATTTTAATTCACCTGTTTTAAATGTTCATTGACTTGCCATTTTCTCCCCATAGCAAAATCAATTCTTTCCACCTTCCTGAGTGGGCAGTGTAACTCTGTGGGTGAATAAAGAATTCTACAGCTATGGGGAACTGACCGGATCAATAATCTGTTTCTTCCCAGACTTTAAAACATTGATTTTTCTAAAGGTCTGGAATTTTCATAAGGACAATAACTTTTTTTGGTGGGAATGTTAGCGTAATGCTGCTGAAACACCATTTCAACAGGGTTTTTTTGTTTTTGTTTGGGAGTCTAGCAGTGGATTAGGTCCTCTTATAGCACGCCGAGTAGAGAGAGAGCTTTAAAGTGTATTTGATGTTTCTCTGTTCCTCTGAGACTGCTTCCAAACTGAACTTGCTGCTTCTAAATTTGATAAAAATCTAACCCTGACAATTTTCTCAGTAGAAGGAAATTGTTTGCTCTTGCTTCTCCTCCAGCCTTCAGTGAGGAGAGAACCGCATTAACACATTTAGAGATGTGTACCATGTCAATTTGGGTATGAGATGAGATACTTTTCACAGCTTCAAGATTTCTCCCTTTCCCTTATATGCTATATTTATATTTGTGCATGTACACCCAGAGATGTGACCAAATTAAAATGTAAAAAAAATAGCTGTTGTTACGGTTGTGACTCTGCTTTCTGAACAGCAGCTCTGACAGGCATTTATGGAAGCAGACGTGTGACTGCATTTGTGAGGACTCGTGTCTGGCCAAGAGCAAATCTGGTGTCCTAGAGCAGCTGTGAAAATGAAAACCCTTGCCCAGTATCAGGCTGGCACCATCCCAGACCTACTCTGCTGAGTGCCAGCTGGGTGCTTGTTGAAAGATTCTGCTTCACCAGGAGTAATTCACTGTAAGCCTTTTTGGAGCGGGGCCCTTATACCAGCTGTATCTATCTCTCTCTCACCCCTTTCTCCCACCTGCTTCCTAAATGCATTCTGCCTATTTGGGCTTTCTAATATCTCTTTGTTAAGAGTAGGGAAGAAATAAGCATGTGCATTTTTGGTAAATTTGCACATCCATATTCCCTTTTCCCCCCCCACCTCCCCAAGATGACAGTCCTAAAAGCTTCCAGAAAAAACAGAAGATGACGCACAAATTCTCATAAAAATCCCATTTACAGTTTCATAGCATCAGTACAAGGAACAAATTCTGGCGTTGTGTAAGAAACTATAAACAGCACCCTATGATATAATTGTGATTTGCTGTGTCCCCTAGCTATGACAGGCGATAATCTCTACCTCTTCTTGGTGCAGAGGCAGAGAAAGGGATGAACTGGTATTAGCTAATGCCAGCGCTGCTTTTGTGATTTATTCAGGCAGCAGAATTGTTGCTTTGCCATAGGTTGAGAGAAATGTGAAGATCTAATGTTCAACAAAAAGAGAAATTAGTCTCACGGCAGTCTGATCTACAGTAGGCAGCATACCAAATGTGAATAGGAAAACACTTATGAAATACATCTTTAATATTCTGCATGTTCACCGCAGTGTGTGTTTTGCAGCAGCTGTACTGTGTGATAGATGGTACCACATAACTCCAAAATCAGCTGCATCTGTTTAGTCAACTGCAGTAAAAGCAAAATACTTCAAGAACGGGATTTATTTTTCATTGTCCATGAACCACGTGTATGGTTGTTCCATCCTAATCACAGTTGGTGTGTTCAGTACTGTCAGGTTCTGAAAGGACAATAGATTTTCACTATTTCTAAGCACCAAAATAAAGTGAAGCTAAAATTCTCAAGATTCCCCCCCCCCTCACTAGGTTGCATGGACTCTCTGCATTGCTAGTGGAGCCCTTTAGAAAACAGTCACCATTGGAACCACACACTCCCATGAGACACAATGTTTAGACCAAATGGGATGTAAGGATTTATAGCTTTGAGTACCCCTTGCTTTCAGTTCCTGAAGTAATCACCTCAGAGCTGTCCACCCTTTTGTTTTGTCATATTGTTTGCTGAGTTTTTCTCCAAAACCATTTGTCTCCTATCTTAGCTAGGGTTTTGTCTTGTTAAATTGCTGATATATTTAAAAAACATATTGTTTTAATAGTAATTTAGTTCCTTGCCACTGCCATGTTTGGTCTTGCTGTCTTTCGCATTGTCTTTCAGAAGCCAGTCTTACAGCTGAAATGTTTGAGCATGTAAGGCTTGCTACCTGGAACTCAATTCATGTACTTACCACACAGAACTGCTCTCTTTCACTTTATGCACGGTGTGAGTAGTCCCGCTTTAGATAAATGAGGCTACTGTGTATAAAGTGAAACATATGAATAAGTCTCTCTTTAGGATTGGAATCTCAGGCTATGTCTACATGACTCTCGGTTTGGACTACGGGGGTGTGAATTACAGGGTGAGATAGTGTGCTGTGCTGTAACCCTCCCATGACTAGGGCATGTTTACACTACAAAATTAAGCTGATTTAATTTTAAGTCGACATTCAGCCGCTGAAGTAATTGAGTCAGTTGGATGTATCCACGTCATGCTTATTGTGTCAGAGTGCGTCCTCACTAGTAGCGCCTGTATCGATGCAGAGAACAGTGTCCCGTGGGTAGCTATCCCACCGTGGAACTCGACGCAGTGGGTCTTGGGAAGAGCTTGCAATGCCTCAGGGGACCAAAAGATTGCCAGGGGGAATGGGAATATGGCTTTGACCTCCCATGACGCAGTTTCCTTCCCCTCGCTGCCTCCCTATCCTGGTTTCAACGGCAAAAAACCCATACTTTCTCATGCCTTTTTTCAAAAGGCTGGCTTAGGCACGCATATGCCATAGTCTGAGAAGCGTGGAGCTCCTCAGCTGTGCATTCTTGTTGTGAGCATTACAAACACCTCGCGCTTTATCCTGCCGCATCCTCAGAGCCGAGCTAGGCGCCACCATGCATGTCCTTCAAGCAACCCTGCTGCAAGCCATAGACTGAAACAATTCCTGGTTGCTGCTGGTAGTTGTGCAGCAGCTGAACACTGTAGAGTGCTGTTTCTGGTCCCAAGAAACCAGCACTGACTGACTGGTGGGATCATCTCGTTATGTGGTTCTAGGATGATGATGAGCAATGGCAGCAGAATTTCTGAATGCGGAAGGCTACTTTCCAGGAACTGTGCGCAAAGCTTTCCCAAGCCCTGAACCATAGCAACACTACAATGAGACCTGCTCTGACAATGGAGAAGTGAGTGGTGATTGCTGTGTGGAAGCTTTCGGCGCCAGACTGCTAACAGTCAGTGGGGAATCAATTTAGAGTTGGTAATCCATCATGGGAGCTGATGTGGTCCAAGTGCAATGTGCAGGACATCGTGGATGGTGTGGCCATGATGATGTTCCCTAACTGCGGTGGGGCAATAGATGGCATGCATATCCCTATCTTGGCACCAGATCACCTTGCCAAATAGTATGTAAACAGAAAAGGGTACTTTTCAATGGTGTTGCAAGCACTGGTGTTTCACCAAGGGGCATTTCACCGAAATCAGTGTGGGATGGTCAGTAAAGATGCATGACACATCTATCTTTAAGAACACAAGTCTGTTCAGAAAACTGCAAGCAGGGACTTCCTTTCAAGATCGCAAAATAACCATTAATGACGTTGAAATGCCATTAGTGATCCTGGGAGACCCAGCCTACCCCTTGCTCCCATGGCTCGTGAAGCCGTACACCAGACACATGGACAGCAGTAAGGCACAGTTCAATAGGCTGAGCAAGTGCAGAATGGTGGTGGAATGTGCCTTTGGACGTTTAAAGAGTTGCTGGCGCAGTTTGCTTACTAGGTTAGACCTCAGTGAAAGCAATATCCCCATTGTTACCGCTGCTTGCTGAATGCTCCATAATATCTGTGGGGCAAAGAGAGAGAAGTTTCTGCAGGGGTGGGGTGTGGAGGCAGATAGGCTGCCAGCTAATTTTTAGCACCCAGATACCAGGGCAATAAGAAGAACCCAACGGGGAGCACTGCGTCTCTGGTAGGCCTTGAAAACACCTTGGGGAGGGGGAATACGGTGATTGTTTGCAATCCATTGTGCAGGGGCTGCAGAGGGAGTCTAGCCTCAAGCTGTTGCTCTTGAAGCTCAACCAGATGCCTTAATATGTTTGTTTGTTCCTTCATAATCTGCAGCATCTCATCCTGTGCGCCACGCTCACACTCCTGAGCTGCTCTCCATGTCCAAAGTTTGAGTGAAATCCTCCAAGTTCTTTGCTCCTTGTCCCAGAGGTATACATTATCTCTCTGAACATGTCGTCATGGATTCTCTTTTTCAGTCTTCTAATCTGGGAAAGCCTCTCCACCAGTGTGGAGGATGAGCTGAAGGCCACGCTTTCCACTGTAAAGCACAAGGCAGCCATTGTCATTGCATACCCTGGGTCTGTTACACAGTTAATTAAAAATCATTCCTCTTATTCGACTGAAGTAAAAGCCAGAACATAATCAGTATCCCTAGGTATTCAGTGAACCAGTTTGCTGTTCCAGCCATGGTGAGGATGGCCCAGGGGCATGGGTGACCCCCGGGCCTTTTGCTGCAGCTTGCGGGAATCCATGTCAGGTGGACAATGCCCCCTCCCCATAGCGACATGGATGGTGCACGGAGACCAGCATTGAGCGTCCCAAAGTCTGGTCTTTGTCAGAGGAGGTGATTTGTGGCTGCGGGAGAACAAAAGAATCCCCCACCTTCCTTTAACACTGCTGGTGGCAGTTGTACTGGGCTTGCAGATTCTTAGGCCATTTCTGATCCCGGCCACCCAAATCACTGGCACGTTAGGTTCAGTGACCTGGAACTCACCATGGGTAGGGGATCATGTGCTCTATTGTTTGCGGTACGAGCACTTGTAATAAAAATTACCACCGTCTTCCCTATGTGATATCAGTCTCCTGAGGGTAATAGAGGCAGCAGGGGAGCAGATTCTGCAAGCTTCTCGGTACAGACCTGATCCTTATGCTGCTATGCCGTGTATTGCAGTGATGCCAGCAGAATTAATACCGGAGTGGTGTGGGGAAAGTGTCCTGCCATGATGGAAGAAATAAGGCAGCCCTTCCCGGAAACCTTCTGCAATGGATTGTACAGTACCTTCATGGAAGATTTCCGGGCCATCCTTGTGCACATAGTCTTTTCTGGGGGGCAGCCTCTGCATAGCTGGAGTGGCCACTGGGAATCAGACACTGACTGCACCTTGATTTTTCTTCGTATTAAAAATAAAATATAACAGCATGTAACCCCTACAGTTTGACTGGAATTGGATACTCCTCAGAGGTGCCTTCCCTGTCATTAGTCAGCCACAATGCTATCCTGTGACTGGGTGGACTGCTGTGGGGTTAAAAATATCTCGTGGCTCTTGAGAAGAATGGATCCCCTGCTCACCTGTCTTGCATTATTCTCCTCTTCCTTGTTTAAAACCTCCTCTTCATTGTTGTCTCAGGTGGCCCAGGACTCGGACTCCTGGAAGGTATCCACGCTGCGTTTGGGGGTAGTGGTGGGGTCACTGCTGAGAATTGCATGCATCTAACTGTAGAAGTGGCATATCTGCGGTACAGAACCAGAATGACTATTCGTCTCCCTTGTCTTCTGGTATGCCTGCCAAAATTCTTTGATTTTCATGCAGCACTGCTGTGTGTCCCGAGTATAGCCTTGTCCCCCATGTCCCATGTGATCTTCTTGTAGAAGTTTACATTTCTCTGACTAGTTTGGAGCTGTGCCTGCACAGGTCTTCTTCCTACAGACCAACAAGATCCATCATCTCCTGTGTACTCCAGCCTTTGGGGCATTGAGTCTCCACGATCATCTGGGCAGGCAAGCTCTCCATGCTGATCAAACAGGAAATGGGAATTCAAAAGTTCTTTGTTCAGTGCTTGCTCCATGTCCATTCTATGTCAGCTGTATGTGCTCCACATGCACTGGTGTCAGATTTTTCCCTCAGTGGTATCCATAGGGCCAGATCTAATGCCCTCTGCAGTGGTGTGCATATGCGCTGGTATAATGGGCTCTGCTGGCCCATCCCCTACCCATGCTCAATTCCTTCTCTCTGGTCATGATGGTGCTGGAAAGTCCTTGCCTCAGCACGCATTCTACCAGTGGTTTCATGTGTAGAGATAGTGTACATAATTTGTTAGATACATTTTTATTAGTTAGTTAGATATAGTTGTAGTTATTCCCGTGGGGACATAGCCCCAGCGATGGGGCATTTCCTGGCCTTCAAACCATGTGTTTCATGTAAGAAGCCTATGCCGTAAACTATCCTCACCAGAACTGTTTAAAGTGTCTGGGTGAGACCCACATCTGTGGTAAGTGCAGGATCTGCAGAAACTTCAGATCCTGCACTAAAAAAGACCAAGATACCAGGTTAAGAGCGTTCCTGATGGAGTCTCTCTTAGACCGGACACCAAGGTGGGCTGCTCGGACTCCATGTCAGGCACTTCAGTGTCAACTCGAAGTGCCCTGTTGGCACAGAGTACATCCTGTCACCAGTCACCGTCCCCAGTGCTGAAGAAACATAAGTTGCATGCCAGAAGAGAGCACTCCCCAGTCCTTAAAAAGGCCAAAAAGAGAGCGGGGGGATGAGCCAAGACTTGTACTGAGCCATTAGTCTTCTCCGGAACTCAGGTCTGCTACGGTCTCACCCATCAGAGCTCCCAGTTCTCCCCAAGACCCGCCTCTGACTCCTGGCCAACAGTAAGGGTATACAGCCCTAATAAAGAGGCAAAGAAGTTTGACCTCTTTGGCAGACTTATTTCACTGCTAGCCTCCAGCTCTGCTTATTGAACCAGCAAGCCTTGCTGCGGAGATAAGACTATAATATATGGCGTTCCCTGACCAAATTTGCGTACTCTGTGCCCAAAAGTCCAGGCAGAAATTTGTGGTTGTATTGGAGGAGGTTGAGACAGTGGCCCGAGCTTCTCTATGAGCAACCTCTGACACTGCCAACTTGGTGGCCTGACCGATGGCATCAGTCGTCTCAATGAGAAGGGTCTTGTGGCAGCAATTATCTGACCTGTCTGTGGAAATCCAACAGTCCAGCCAGGACCTCCCTTTGATGGTGCAGCGCTGTTTTCTGACCAAATGGATGCCAGGCTGCATGGATTAAAAGATTCCAGGGCCACGCTCTGCTGATCAAACAGGAAATGGGAATTCAAAAGCTCTTATTTGAGTGCTTGCTCCATGTCCATTCCATGTCAGGTGTATGGGCGCCACATGCACTGATGCCAAAGATTGTACACGCCATCTATTGTACGCTTCAGGCCCCAGCAACCACAGCAGTTTGTGGGCCAGGCCAGGAGCGAGCCCTACAGGAAAAAAGAGGCTATAAGCGCCATCAACCCCCTGCCAGCACTTCCCACTTGGGATCAAGTGCTACCCACCCGGAGGCAGGCAGGCTGGCCGTCCTTTTGAGGGTGTGCCTGGTAGTGGCCTAACAGAATTAACTCAGGATCAAAACCTCCCCTTCTTTTCAAACCACCTTTTACCTTATCTCCCTGCTTGCACGGCTATGATGTCAGACCAGTGGATGCTAAGCACCATTGCAGTGGAGTACACCCTTCAGTTTGTTTTAATCCCTCCTTCCCACCCCCCCCATTCTTGTCCCTCTTCAGGGACCCTTCTCACGAACAACTTCTTGTCCAGGAGGTGCAAGCTCCTCTACAGGTAGGGGATGTAGAGGAAGCTCTACTGGGAGAGGAAAGGGTTCTTATCATATTACTTTCTAATTCCAAAGGCCAAAGGAAGCCTTCGGCCCATATTGGACTTATGTCACTTAAACAAGTATCTCAAAAAGCTGAGGTTCTGTATGGTGTCCCTGGCCTCTAGCATCCCCTCCCTGGATCCAAGAGACTGGTATGCCATCCTCGACCTAAAGGACAGGTACTTCCATTTTCCATGACCACAGATGGTTCTTATGGTTCGTGGTGGGAGACAACCACTATCAATTCATGGCCCTTCCATTTGGCCTATCAACAGTGCCAAGAGTTTTCACAAAAAGGCTGTGACTACCTCCATACATTAAAATTAAATTAAAATACAAATTTACTCATACTGGGGCTCATCAAGGGTTGCTCAAAAGCTCAGGCCCATCACAGTATTGTGGTATACAGGCACCTGCCAAGAGCAAGGCCTGTTAATAAACTAACAGAAATCAACATTAGTACTGGTGCAGAAGATAGAGTTAATTGGGGCAGTCCTTGACTCTATCCAGGCCAGAGCATTTCTATCACAAGCCATATCAGAGCTGATCGCCCAAGTCACAGCTCACCTGCTTACCACGAGAGTTTCCCTCAGACTTGTTGGGCACATGGCAGCATGTACCTATATGGTACAATATGCACGACTGAGCCTAAGACCACTCCAAATGTGGCTACCGTCTGTTTATTCCCCGGCAAGACATAACCTGGATGTAATCCTTATGATATCACCTCAAATACTTACCTCATTGGTATGGTTGACAAACCTTGCCCAGGTAGCAAGAGGGATCCCCTTTTGGGCCTCCCACCCAATGCCGTCCTTGGTGTTGGATGCTTCAGACTTAGGGTGGGGAGTCCACCTCAGCCCCCTAGGATCTAAGGCTTCTGGTCTGCAGAGGATTTGACATTGCCCTGAGCTCTCTGATGTTTATATGCAATTTGATTAGCCTGTGAAGTGTTCCTTCTCCTGATGTTGGGGAAGGTAGTAAAGGTGTTGACAGATATCATGGCATCAATGTAGTGCGTTAGCAAGCAAGGGGAAGCAAAATCCTCTGCCAAGAGGCACGCTGTCTGTGGGACTTTTGCATGGGACGTGATCCACCTAGAAGCCTTACACCTCCCGGGGATCAGGAATATATTCGCAGATCACCTCAGTAGGTCCTTCTCTTCTCGCCACGAGTGGTCCCCACACCCAGAGGCAGTCGAGCTCATCTTCCAGAGGTGGGAAACATCCCAGGTGGACCTTTTTGTGACCAAGCAGAATAGGAAACATCAGTTTGTTCCCTGCAGGGGCTTGACAGGCTTGTTTCCCAACACATTCCTCCTGCAGTGGTTGGAAGGCCTGGTGTACGCCTTTCCAACCCTCTCATCCACAAAATCCTCATAAAAATCAAGAGGGACAAAGCGCCGGTCAGGATGATCACACCGGCATGGCCTCGTCAATCCTGGTTCGGCATGGTGCTGTGGACCTAGTGTTGCCAACTCGTTGAACACTCATGGACCATCTAGACTTGTTTTTGGAGGACCACAGCTGACTACTGCATTTCAACCTCGCCTCCTTACAACTGTCGGTGTGGATGCTGCATAGTTAAGCCTCAAGGAGCACCAGAGTGGTCATAGCAGAGCATTGTGGGACACCTTCTGGAGGCCAGTTCAGTCGACTTAAACACCACTGCATCTACATTGCCTCTCCATTGACCTATCAACATCAAATTAAGTGCTATGCTGTTCACAGAGGTAGAATACTTGTCAGCTTAACAGTTACATTGATGGAAGGGACCTGGTAGTGTGGATGCCTTACGTTAACCTAAGTGTGTAGTGTAGACGAGGCCTAAGTAGTCCAAACTGCAGTCCTTGTAGACAAGCCCTAGAGTGCGGCTCTGATGCCCAATTCAGGAGAGCAGGCGAGCAGTTAGAGTTCTCCTCTGATGCACTTCCTGGGAGGTTGTTTCTGCCAGTTAATCTCCCAAGAATGGAGATCTGTGCTGACAGTACTCACGGAAGAGAGGCTATCCTTAACTACAGCAACACAAATAGCAAGGGCATATGAACATGAGTGTGACTGTTTCCAGATAAGTATTCTTTAAGAATGAAAAGAGTTCTCAACATACCTGAAGGAAAAGCTGTTCTCTCAGTCCGATATATCCCTTGAACATGCTGTTTCATAAAAGTTACTCTAATGATAAGCTATACAAAATCTCATGCATTGTACTAATTTTAATAAAACATCCTAGGTTGTTTAAGATCTTCTAAAGGAAGCTTGGTGATAGTGAGGGGAGAATTAAGTCAGGAAGATGAAGAAAATATTTGTTTTTGTCTAATTATGACCCTTTAACTTTTTTTAATGGTTTATGTTTAAATATTTGACATGAGACTTAAAAAGGTGTTAGTTGAACCACTTAGTCACTGCAGATCCTGAAGCACTTTTCACCTGCAGTTTCTCTTTGTCAGCTTCTCCCTTTATCTACAAATGCTTTCCATATTAACATTTTACCCCTTGTTCATCCTGTCAGTCTTAGTTGATAAGTGTGTATAAATTCCCAGTCCTCTTTTATTTTTCTGTCTAATGGGTGATTCCTCTCATATTTTGCTGCCTTTGAATTTTTTGGGCAAAAAGTGGGAAAACTAAGCGTGGCAAAGAGAATTTATCCTTTTTCAGTTTGATTCCAAATCCTTACCTGTAGTTTAGGTATCATATAACAAGTGTTCTGTTACTGCACCTTAGCAATGTATGGTATCAATGAGTTTGAACAGTTGATTATGTGGTTTAATATCAAATGTTTGACTGTCTTGCTGTGATAACTGAAGCCCACCAGGTGACAAAATAATACTTTATCATATAAACCCCCTAACTTTCCACTTATAAGAATTTCAAGAATCATTCTGATCAAATTCAGGTTGTATATAAGATTGCTTTAAAAGATTGTTAAATAATATATTTAGACTACTTCAGACTTTAGGCAAAAATCTTCTTGCCCTGGATAAGTGGAAGTTTTTTACTAGCAAGTTCAATCAACTAAGCTTTTATTTAAAAATAAACCAAAGATCCAGCCCTTGTGCTTGCAAAGATCTTTCTAACAGAGGATAGACTAATACAGTGCTGTTTGCAGCCTGTTCCAGTGCTGTTGCTGTTCAGAGTTTAAACTAAGCTGCAGTAAAATGAAGCCGACCAACTTCTAGTCCTCTTTCATAGCTACTAAAAGCAATGTTTGGGCAGGAGTGAAACTGACAAGAATCAAGTCAGTCTCACTCTGCAACTAGGCTGGAGGAAAGCAGATTTTTCTTCTCCTTTCTTGCATGATTTGATCAGCAGTGAAATATTTAGTGCTGACATTTTAAATTGTCATGCTTCAGGGCACAAGCCCCTCTGATCTATTAGAGTTTAGGAAGAAATTTTCCCTGTGGGTAGATTATTCCATGAATCCCTACTATAGTGTTTCTTGAATGCTTTTTCTGAAGCAGCTGGTACTTACCACTGTCAGAAACAGGATATTGGACAACATAGATTCCTAAGTTGTTCGAGTATGGCAATTTCTTTGTTTATATTTTATCCTTAGGCTTCAGAGTTAACCATTGTTTTAAAAGAATCAGGACAATTCTCTTCGCTAGCGTTTCAGACTGTTTGCTGATTCAGGCAGATGCCACTGCATCATTCACATTTTGAAGGTCCTTTGCAGCTATAAGGGCTTGAGGCATAAAAGTTTCCTAACTGAAAGCTTACTGTTTGTTACTCTGAAGATACAATTCAGCCTCATTCTTTCTTAGCAGCTGGTGTTGAGGGATGGCTTGACTTCTTGCCTGGGCATTGCCTCTAACACTAGGGCTCCATGTCTTAGTTCAGTTTTCTGGCTTCTAAGGCTTGAAAAATCAATCCTCTGTGTATGAAGGGGGTGGCACAAATGAGTGAATAGGTGGAGGTGAGGGTGTGAATAGGGATGCAGATATGGGTGGGTAGAAGGAGTGAGTTTGATGGATAGTTTAGAAATGAGGTCTTCTCAGTGGTGAAGTGGAAGAGAAAATACAAACATTGAGGTATGATGAGAAAGAGATGGACACTGAGAACAATGCAACAAATGTAACATATATTGCAGGTTAGCGAACTCATGTTTAAAGGGTGTTAAACCCTGTGTATATAAGGTGATAAAAGAGCATTTAAAAAACATGTTAATTAAATATGGTAGCTGTCACACTTCAAAATATCACCTGTTTTCCGAAGGTAGACATGCCCTAACTGGGTTAGGGTGACTGTCTCTAAGGCCCTATCTGTGCTGTCAGTTTTAGAGAAATTTCCCTGCATTGCAATCATACCATTACAGCAACAATAGGAGTGCTAGTGAAGACTGACTGACTTAACAAGACTGTAATAATTTAAGCTAGTTACTCTCTCATAGCTATTTGGTGATCTATGTGAAATGTATCCGTGTCATTTCAGTTCCCGCTACATGCATCACAGCTGACAGCTGGCACTTTTTCACACCAGATGGGCCAAAAATTGGGTGAACATGTATTTTAAATTCTCTTACCCTTACTGAGATATTTTTGGGCACCAAGTTTGAAGCGCATTGCCAGATGGGTGTGAGGAAGTTGGCACTATTATTGCCCACATTGAATGTATTAAAATGTATTCTTCAGAGGCTGTATCCTTCAGGTCTGCTCAATTGAATGTAAAATACAAACACAACCTGTGTATTTTTTTCTGATTCCTGTTCAGAGATCTTCCCCAAACCTTCCTTTCTCAAATGTCAGTGGGGGGCACTCTTTAAACTAAGAATGCAGTTAATAGTCTGTTTATCTTTGTCAAAGAGGTCATAGTCTCCTTGCTGTTTTTATCCTTGGTACCAATGCGATTGTATATCTTAAGCTGTAGATTGCCTTAGTAGACTTCTGCTCCTGGTATCATGGTTAAAATTGTGGCTGTTAAGGAGCTAAAAGGTTAAAATGTTTTTCCTTTTTTAAAATTCTAGGTTTCTGTTCAAGTACAAACACACACATCATAGAAGCAGCAATGGACAGTATAAAGCATCCTATAAAAATTGCAAATAACATCTTGAGAAGGGAAACTGCATAACTTAAGACATTAAAACACTTCTAGAGTCCTGTAGCACTTTAAAGACTAACAAATTGTATTTCTTCAGAGACGTGTTAGTCTTTAAAGTGCTACAGGACTCTCATTGTTTTTGCTGTATACAGACTAACACGGCTACCCCTCTGGAACTAAAACACTTCTGTAGTTCATATGGTGAAATGTTTGCCAAGTTTATGATGATTTCTGTTTTTTTCTTGACCGAATATTTTAATAAAAGGCAACTGAACCAAGATTGTGTACTTTGGGACAGCCCCAAGCAAAGATTGTAATTGCTCTGAGCTATTGCAAAAGTGATTTTTATGGTGTATAAAGTATGATTGGGGTTTTTCTCTTTTTAAAGCTGTATCAGCTGGAGTAGCTACCACAAGAACCTGTTAGCCAGCAGTGACTATGAAGGCACCGTCATCCTGTGGGATGGTTTCACAGGACAGAGGTCAAAAGTCTACCAGGTAAAGTGCAGTCACCAAGCAATACCATTTTCCTCTTCACAAGAGCCATGGCTTCAGGTTTGTGTGCATATTATCGTTCTAATTAAGGTACTTCTAGTACTGCATTGTTGGCTGTTGGCTTGATGGCTCCGTGAGATGAAATGCCTTCATCTGCAGTAGGTAAATTGAATTTTACTTGTATTGGACAGGAGGGAGTTACTATGTTTTTTATTTTTATATAATTCCATTGAACAGTGCCTGCTTCATTTCCATCTCAGAAGTTTTGTTGCGGTATGTTCAATCATGATCATATTTGCAGAAGGCCTTAAAAATAGGAGAGTTGCGCGCACACACTGGCAAGAGAGAAGCAAAATGCCAAGTCACTTGGAAAGATTGAAGTAGTGGTGGAGATTTGATTTTAGTAAATATAAAATCCTGTATGTGGAACAGTAAACTAGTAGCAGAAACACAAAATGGGTGGATGTAATCAAGCACCTATGCCCTTTGCATTAGAATTTATTTTCATCTTCTCTCCTTAATCCTGTCCTAACGTTACTTTTCCATTTAGCCAATTGTAACGGGGGCCACTAGGAAGGTGTGTGATCAGAACTGGGAGGCTGGCAGAGGAGGTGGTGGAACACTTCTTAAAAGTGGTAGAACTGCTGTGGAGCATGCATTTCCTTAGAGTGCAAAATTGGTAATGGACATGAACAGCATCAACACATCTAGGAGTAACAGTTAGCCCCTCCTTTTGACAGTGAACTAGGAATGTAAGATTTTTCCTTAAGTTAAACAGTTGCACTCTTTTTATTAATATACATTAATCTGTATCATAAGATTGTCTGTTGTTAATTCCCTTCCATCATGCATACGCCAACTAAGAAAAGCTCTCACTGGACAAAATGAATCTTACAATGAATTAGAGAGGACAATTTATTTATATATTATAAACTTTCATTGTGAATGTGAATAGTTGGAGTTATATTGGAGTTATATTCCAACTGTTACTTATACGAAAAGAAACCAACTCCATTTCATTATTTAAGCTTCCTATCGGGTTCTTTTGTCTCTTCTTCCAGATTTTCATAAATTGAGGTATGTGCATAGCAATGTGGTGTAGATATTTGAAATGCTGTTTGGAACATTTTGCTGGATGTTCTTTTTCATGCCTTCTTCACTTCTCTTCTCAATCTTTGTGAAGGTTTGAAATGATCTGACTGAACTTCAGGTTTCATTTAACAGAATATTGTGGTGCTAGTGTATTAAACCTTCTTCATCTCTTACGAGGAAAGAGCACTCAGACTTGAAATAGCACGTGTATGTGCATGATAAACTAGAGTTCCTGTGACCACTTAAACTTTTAATACCTGAGTGAACAATGCTCTTTTTTGGACTTTTTAAACAAATTCAACGACCTCCTTGTTGAAAGATACATTTTAGCGGTATTTTAGAAAATTAATGCGTGTTTTGCTGAAAGAGTATGAAGGTCCACAAGGGAGCAGTAACAAACCAAAACTCAGTGTCATGAGAAGTGTCCTCTGAGATCAGCATCCTCTTTTAAGATAGAAATAATCAGTACTTTAAAAAAGTCCTGGATGTAACTGTCTAATGTTGCCGTCTCTTGGGGCTTCTCTTAAGCCACACAAGCATTAGTTTAAGTGGGAGAAAAAAATGCATGTAAGATCACTGCTATCCATAGTAAACCTCCATATCCAGAAATTCTATCTGAATTCATACCAAACTGCTTTACTACTTATTTTAGCGCTGAAAATTTTAAGGTACTATATTCCAATTTTTTTTCTCTTTCTTAAAACAGGAGCATGAGAAAAGATGCTGGAGTGTTGACTTTAACTTGATGGACCCTAAGCTACTAGCTTCAGGCTCTGATGATGCAAAAGGTATTTTGACGTCTAATTCTAGTGCCAAGGCTGAACTCGTGTATTCCCTGTGGTTGCCAACAGAGGACATCTCAAGTAACAGATTCCTTGGCTTACTTGGATAGTGAAACTGACATGTCGAGAGTATTACACAACCATTTAAGATCAGATATAAAGGGGGGAGAGAGAGAGTTTTGTCTAGAGCTGGCTGAAAAAAAGGAATCCCTTTCCTTGAAAAATGTTGTTTTTGAAAAAAACCTATTCCAGGAGAACAGAAATAGATTTTTTTTAAGCTTTCCTGCAGCCTGCACTTGTCAGTGTCACTTGTGAAATTGATGTGAGCCTTCCAACTTAATTGCCATAGTGGTAGAGAGCCTGGGCACTCAGCCTGAAGCTACTGGAACTGGAGAGGCAGAGTGCTCTGACTGTCAGCCCCTTGAGCTGGTGTGGGAATCAGTACCCTGGCAGTTTGCGTTGGCAGCCTTCTGAAAACTTTTGTCAGTTTCACTTGCCAAAGTGAAAGTAAGGAGCCTTCCAGGTGGGCAGCCAGGCAGCCGTCATTTTGATTTTTCCCAATAGAAAATCAAATCCTTTCAGCAAAATTGAAATATTCTCTTGGAGAAATCTTGATTTTTGTGAAGAGGGCAAATTTCATTTAGTCCAAAATTTTTCATCTGATTTTTCTATCTTTAGACTAGTTCAGGATTTAAGGGGAAGGTGGTAGATCATGTTAGCCAGTACATTCCAACTAACATCTTCTAAAACTTTAGTGTAAACAAGGCAAGTTTTACTTCAGCATGTGCTGGTAGAGTTGAAGACTTGAGGGTCTTTAGTAAAAACCATGTGTTCAAGAAAGGGAGTAGCTACAGATGAGAGGATGGAGACTGAAAATGTTCCCTGTTGCTTTTACCTAAGACTTTCTTAACGATTACGAGCAGCGAGAAACATCTTCTATAGGCCGTGTAGCATGTTTTTTGGGAAACTAACAGCAGTGTGAACAAAATTGGGTTGTGGGCGGGAAGGCACAAGAACATCAGGAGTAGATGTTGGGAATGAGCTGCTCCTTATCTTCCCTCCTCCCAAAGCTCCTCCTGGACCCTAATGACCCAGGATTTTGGAGCTCCCACCAAACACACCCTTGTGATTCGCTGGTTGAGAACTGCTCCTCTGTAGGCACTGCACATTAGAAGCAATACATTTTCTATAAAGGAGGGACTAGATAGAACTGAAATATATAATCTTTCTCCTTCCCTAAAGAACAGGACTTTATCTGCAGTCAGTTTACAATATCACATTAGAGTTATTAGGCAACCATTGCTTTTTAAGCCACTGGGCATCAACTCTCCCAAATGGGCAAACACGGCTTTGGACAGAGCTGTTCATGATTTACCTTAAAACGACAAATTAATTTTTCATAAAAATTAAACCTTGCAAGCCTGTGCCCCCTAAAATGCTTTTAAATTCTGTTTCAAAAGAAAGTCATATCAGTGTTCATTAAATGTATTTGACATTCTTGCGGTAATTGGTAATTTCACTTACAAAATGCAGCCTTTATGATGATTTCATATTAAGGAGATGTTTAAATGGCTTTTAATAGATTTTTTTTCTTCTTTTTGATGGAAGTAAAGATCGTTTCCTTTACAATTAAATGTAGTAAGAAAAAGTCCCTCCACATAAATGATCAACCTTTTCATCATTCTGCTCCCTATTCATGCTTTGCATTTTAAAAAGAGCTTATCTTCCAAATAGATATGCATTTATTAGCATGGTAAAGAGTTGTCCGCCTGAGCTGACTTTACGAAACATGGCCTCACATCAGAGCTTAACAATTCTCCTCTGCAGAAATGGTTTTTAAGAGTGCAGTGTTTACACACACAAATTATGTATTAATAAAGACCTGCAACTCTATGCACATACTGCATTTCAATTAAAAAAGTAGTTCTTTCTTTAAAGGTATATAGGTTTTTTATGATCAAGCCTGGATAGTGTTTCATCTTCCCGTGCAATTTTTTTACTTGGTACTAGTTACATATATAACAAAGACATCAGAGGTGAATGCCAGTATTGGAGGACCTATCTAAAAGTATTTAAAAAAGTATAGTTCTTTTAAATGCTATAGTGCAGGACTCAATTTACCAGAAATCTGTTATCCACATGTCAAAACCTGCTACCCAAAGGACACAGAGAAGATCTAGTCAGGGTTAACAACTGGTGGGAAATCCAGCACTGTTCCTTCTTCCTCAAACTCCCACTTATGCTTGAATGTATGGGCATTGAACTTTCTATCTCTAGTTGTTGTCCTTGTCTGAAACGATGGGAACTGTAACGCATTTTCCCTTTCTTGGCTTGGTGAGAGAGGCTGGAGGTAAGAACTTTTCCGCCCCAAACTCGTTTCCTGGATGCGGAGAGTGGCAGCTTTTTCTAAACCTTCTCCTTTCCACCCTCCTCCCCGCTGCAGGATGTTCCTGTCTGTCTCTCCCTTCCTCTTTCAAAATGGTGACAAGGTGTTGGATGCCTGAGTACTTGGTGCACTTCAACGCCCTTTGCTACATACACACACATTGAGTAGAGTAATCCTGTGATCACTGATCCTCACCCTTCTCTGCCAAAGACCAGACATAGCAAAGGGAGCACTGATCAAGGGAACCCCGCTGGCACAAAGATTGATTGATATAATTGCAGACAGCATGGCAGAGCTCTGGGTACCATTCCATCCTTTTCGTTTAATCAACCATGATCCAGAATGTGTTTTGTGGGAATTCTTTGTCTTCTATGGGAGAGAATTGGAGCATAAAATCACTCTCACGCCAATTGTCCATTGTATTTAAAAAAAAAAAAAAAAAATTTGTTTAGTTATCAGTGTTTGTAGATCTGTGTGCTGCTACAGAGGTAGCTGAGACTTATACATACAAATCCAAAGAATTATGGTGACTGTTAGAATGCTGGCCCATGTTACCAGAGCCCTAGGAAGCTGCTTAGCCTTATTCTGTTTTCTTGGGATATTAAATAGGCTGTAATTCTAATTTCACCAGAAAAAAACAGATTTTAATTAACTCTGGGCCTGGATTGTCTTAGGCAGTTGACCATGAAATTATAAATGAAAAAATGTAAAAATACCGGTTTATCTTTCTGAAAATTTTAGAAGGAGACTAAATGTGGGTGTCAGCCATACCATTGCCACATTGTGGGTGCTGAACCACAGTAACCATGGAGTTAGAGATCTCCCAAGGCTTGAAAGGACATCTTGAAGCTAGTTGTGACCCAGTCTGCTAGAAACCTCTTCAAAGAAAGGTCTCTTGACCAACCCCTGGTTCGCCTCCTCTAGTGGCCATATTTATAGTTGGCCTGTCTCTGAGAAGAGAACCACAAGTGGACCATCATGTTGTCTTTTTGTCTTGCAATCAGCTCTGTACCCTGCCTACTCTTTGGGTATTCTTGGTCATTTGCAAACATCTATTGCCATATTTCAGACTGGGAGAGATTCCAAAGGACTGGAAAAGGGCAACTAGAGTGCCAATTTATAAAAAGGGGAATAAGGACAACACAGGGAAGCGCACACCAATCGGCTTAACTTCAGTACCCGGAAAGATAATGGAGCAAAAATTTAAGCAATCAGTTTGCCTACAAGATAAGAAGGTGATAAGTAATGGTCAGCATGGATTTGTCAAGAACAAATTGTATCAAACCAACCTAATAGCTTTCTTTGACATGGTAACAAGCCTTGTGGATAGCGGGGAGGCGGTAGATCTGGTATATGTTGATTTTTGGTAAGGCTTTTGATCTGTCTGGCATGAGTGTCTCATAAACAAACTAGGGAAATACAACCTAGATGGAGTTACTATAAGGCATGTGCATAACTGCTTGGAAAACTGTTCCCAGAGAGTTCCCAGTCAGTGGTTCAGAGTCAAACTGAAAGGGCATGTTGAGTGGGGTCCCGCAGGAATCAGTTCTTGGTCTGGTTCTGTTCAATATCTTCCACAGTGATTTAGTTAATAGCTTACAGAATACACTTACAAAGTTTTGCAGATGATACCAAGGTGGGAGTGGTTGCAAGTGCTTTGGAGGATCGGATTAAAATTCAAAATGATCTGGACAAACTGGAGAAATGGTCTGAAGTAAATAGGATGAAATTCAATAAGGACAAAATGCAAGCTATTCCACTTGGGCAGGAACAATCAGTTGCGTATCAACATGGGGAATGCCTGCCTGGGAAGGAGTACTGCAGAAAGGGGGTCATAGTGGATCACAAGCTAAATATGAGTCAACAGTGTAACACTGTTGCAAACCTCATTCTGGGATGTATTAGCAGGGGTGTTGTAAGCAAGACAGGAGAAGTAGTTCTTCCGCTCTACTCTGTGCTGAATAGGCCTCAACTGAGTATTATGTCGAGTTCTGGGCACCACATTTCAGAAAAGATGTGGACAAATGGGAGAAAGTCCAGAGAAGAGCAACAAAATGATTAAAGGTCTAGAAAACATGACATATGAGGGAAGATTGAAAAAATTGGGTTTGTTTAGTCTGGAAAAGAAAAGACTAAGGTGGGGACATAACAGATTTTGAGTACATAAAAGGTTGTTACAAGGAGGAGGGAGGTAAATTGGTCTTGTTAACCTCTGAGGATAGGAAAAGAAGCAATGGCCTTAAATTGTAGCAAGAGAGGTTTAGGTTGGACATTAGGAAAAGCTTCCTAACTGTCAGGGAGTTAATTGCCTAGGGAGGTTGTGGAATCTCCATCCCTAGAGATTTTTAAGAGGAGGTTAGACAAACACCTGTCAGGGATGGTCTAGATAATACTTAATCCTGCCATGAGTGCAGGGGACTGGAATAGATGACCTTTTGAGGGCCCTTCCAGTTCTATGAGTCATTCCATAAGCATTATTTTAAACATTGATGGAATAAATAAGCGGCCATTTTGTTAAAGGAAACAGAAGTTTGGACAAAAAAAGATATCCCATGGTGACTGGTATGGACTCTAAATTTTTACTATTGTAAATACCTTTCTGCTGCACCATCTCAAACAGTTAATGGGAATTTAAACTCAGTTCATCAGAGCAGTTTTCTTCCTCAAATCAAAAAATTTTCAGCCGTAAGTCCCATTCCCTATTCTATATTTTTGACCCTTCTAACCAGTAATGTAACTTTCAGCCATTAAAATGGTCATTGATTGAAACTGCCTGTGACTGATGGCTAAACATGCCTTTAATAAAAATCATTCTCAGGGAAGGTTGGTAAACTAGTTATAGTCACAGAAACAGACTGGAGGAACCTGAAAGAAGCTGTTATACTCTTTCAGTACACAGCCTTTGAAATATACAAAAAATAGCAAAAATATTTGGATATAACTAAACTATATAATGCTAGCATACATACCTCTCAACTTTCAAACTTGCCAGCTTCTGACTGGCAGTCAAAATATGGTCAATGATCAAACTCTGGCTGTATTTTTGACATGTTGTGCCAAAACTGTTACCATTATAGTACTTTTTAGCTATAAAAATTATTCTAAGGATGTTTCCTCACTGTACAAATTGAATTAAATCAGTACTTTAAAAAGAAAATAGGGCAAAATAAATTTCATCATGTGCCATCATAAAGAAGCTTCCCCAGGGGTTATTTGCAGAGATTGAATCCTGGGCCTTGAAATCCCCAGTCAGACCTCTATCGCTTGAGCTCAGAGTCATTAGTGGACTATCTACCAGAGGGTTCTTGAGACCCACTTTACCAGTGGGTAACATAACTCTTTGCTGGAATGCTGTAGAATGCTGGGAATTATGAAGTTTTGGTTCTATTCTTGGCTTTGGGAGAGAATGCAGTCTGGTGGTTAGGATATGTTTACTAACCAGGTAGCTAAGTCCATATTTGTCCATTTTTCTGAGTGTCAGGCCTAGGGGGGGGACTTGGATCTGGGTGTTGGGTGGACTTGGACCCAGAGTCCTGGGTTCCATTCCCAGCTCTGCCTGAAGCAGTCTTGTGCAAATTCTCAGGTAACTTACTTGTAAAATGGAAGGATGATACTTGACTGCTGTCCTAGGGTAGGGCATGAGGCCTCATGAAGTATACAGAAATTAGGGGTCATGTACTCAAACAATTACTGCGTGGGAAGCTGGGATGTGAATATAGCTTGTGCTAGCTTGCTGTGATCTAACTGCTCATGTGCATCCTGCTGATGTGCATTAAATTTGTTAGAGCACTTTTTAAGTCAGAGCTCTAAGCAACTTAACACGTACCAGCAGGGTTCATGTGCACAGCTAGACTGTGGCAGGCTAGTCTGGAGTAGATTTACATCTCAGCTTGCCTCAGTCTAATTGTTCACATAGAGAAGCCCACAAACCGCATTCTCAGGTAAGAAGATCAAACTTGTCTCTAGTTTTTTGTTCTTCCACCCCTCCCCTCTGAACTATAGGTTATTTCTCTGGGGGGTGTGTGTGTGTGTGTGTGTGTGTGTGTGTGTGTGTGTGAGATATTTCTAGACTTGACAGTACAGAAGAACAGACTCCACAATGAAACTGAAATGCTGATTGCCCCACAAAATTCCAGTACGCTTTGAGAGCTCAGTGGGAGATGACTTTTCATTTTCATTGTCTCATGACTAAGGAGAAGAACTTAAGGCATCTATGTGGACTGGTGTCTCATAATACGAACTAGTGAAGGTAAAATATTCTGTCTGCCACCTAGATATAGAAATAACCAATAGGTGGCAGTCCTGCAAATACTTAAACATGTTGAGTAGTTGTAGTGAACTCAATGGGTTAGTTCAGGTTTGCAAAATTAGGTCCATGGAAGATCTTGTAGCTAGGGCATTGTCTTCTAAATCGGAAGGTCAGTGTTCTGTTCGCATCTGTGTCAAGGACATTGTGTTTGACCCTGAACAAATCACTTAAGGGTTAATTTAAAAAAAACCCTGAGTTTCTGCAGCTCCCATTGATTTTTAATTGAAACAGTTTTGTTTTTGAAAATCAGGTTAATCTCTCATGCCTCAGTTTCCCAGCCCATAAAAGGAGGAAAATTGCCTACTTCACAGGTGTTTAATGGCTATATTCATTATTTGTGTGATGCTCAGACACTCTAAAGAATGCCACAGAAAAGTAAATGAATGAAATAATAGTTTAGAGAGAGTGAGTACTATGTGAGAAGAGAACTCTTATCTCATAACTTAATACAGTCATCTGAAGCAATATCTGCATATGGGAAGCATGATTGTGTAGTGTAGACTGAATTTAGAAATTGATAGACAAACTGACTGATTTTATAGAATGGGCTCGGTGATACTATGTCTTACAGCAAACGTATTTCCCCAGTGTATTTTATATAGAAATAAAATGACTGTTAGATATTGTGAATGTTTTGTGAAGAACATTAGCTAATTGTTCATACTGTAGATGAATGTTCCTTTCAGCTACTGCAGTGAAAAGCTTCCTCTCTTATCGAGTGTTTGTCCAAAGCTGTGACTGAGTTGGGTTAATTTATAAACTAATGAGCATTTGAACCAAAGTGCCAATCAATTAAACAGAAACTTGATAAAATTAAATCAATTTAAACTGAGAGCTGCTTCGCAACCCTAATCTCATTTGTTTGGTGAGGTGTGGATTCTTAGCCACATGGAGAGATGCAGCTCTCAGCAGCAACACAATTAGGCAACGTGTTTTTAACAATTGATCTCATAGGGTAGTTTGCCTCATCAGCGCAATTCTAAGTGTTGTCAGGACATCTGTATGTCTTATAATTACCACCTCAGTCTCTGCAAAACTGCTAAAATTCACAGTAAGTTAAGCAAAATTCATACAACCAGAGTTTATGAATCTGTTGTGTACAAATTTATTTCCAGCTAAAATGTGGCTTATCATGTAGTTTATTTTTTAGAGGTTGGAGGGTGGAAGTCAACAAAAAGCTGAAAGCACTGACTAGGTTCTAATCAGAGCCCTGTATATTCCATAGCTATGTGGTCATGGAAGTTGCTGTGGACTCTAACCTTACCCACCAATTGTAACAAATTTCATGTTAGTTTTATGAACGCCAGTGTTGATTAAACAGCAGATCAGCTCTCCAAGCTCATTCTACTCTTCATGATCTGAAGATGGTTTGAATGAAATTGTGCAAAGGTGAAAGGCTAGCGTGCTGAAAACTGAGCCCCTGAGGTATTTGTTATAAAATTGAGACCAAATATCTGCTCATTTATATTGACATGGTGCCAAAAAAAGAATTGCTCATATTGAACAGTTTCTAACTTTTATAACTTAATTGGAAGGCTGTCTAATGAGAATTCAAAACAAGTGGCTGCATGGAACATAAATTTAGGAGAGGCACTGCTATGAGCTGTGGGCTTATTTGACTCTCAGATGTACCTATAGAGACTCTTTCAGTCTAAGGAGCATTGTCTGCGGGCATTGTTTTTTTTAACCACAGAAATTAGAACTATTTGCTTCCTGTGCCATCAGATCAATAATGCTAATGTCCTCTGCTGTCACTGTGACATAGACTGCACTTCTGTTGGCAGCCCTTCTTTAAAGTGAGAATCTAAAGCCTTTATTTGCTTGCAAAATTCTCTCCTATCCCCTGACTCCAGATGGGGCATTATATCATCTAGTTTCACTTGGAGCAATAGAAGGTACAAGCCCATCCTTGCAAAGCTGTTCATTATATTTAATGTAGCTGGTTGTTTATAATGTATACTAGGCTTTTGGTAAGTAAGAGAATGGATAATTAATGTCTGAAAACTGATAACTGCATGTAATTTATCTGTTTTTCATAATTCTTATATGCAAATGTAGTATATATATCAGCATCTGCATTTCATGGGTGTATGTGATGCTTTGTAATGGCTCCAGACATCTGTCAGATATTCTCTGTGCTGTTTTTAAAGAATGCATCAATATGCTCCAAGCATTGCTGTTTTTCTCACATTTTTGAAGCAGTCCTCCAAATATGACCAGAATTAGTGCAGTCCAGGAACAGCACTCACTCCCCCTCCTTTCTTTGTGTGCACTATTTAAAAAAAAAAAAAAAAAAAAAAGCGCAGAGACTCCACTACCCTCCATATGGATAAGCTGTCCCAAGATTTAGTGGTTCCATAGGTGTCTGCCTAGAGACCGTCTACCCTCCCACTCCTTAGGAGTGGGGTAATATGGGGAAAAGCTAATAGACTGGGGCTGTAACAATGTTTTTGTGTATCTTTCTTGGAGCCGAAGCAAAGTGGTTTGTGTTCCCTCCCACCTCCTGGTCAGCCCTCTCCTGCATCACCAGAAGTCCTCCCCTTCCTCTGCACAAAGAACCCTCCACAGGGGCACCAGAGTACCCCTTCTGCACAGAGGTGGGAGATCTGTGTATGGAGGACTTGTCACATGCAAATCAGTATCAGCCCTGTCTGTTTTCGTACACTGCATGGGGAAAACAGCCTCCACGTCTTCACTATTCAGTACTGAGTTGCGTTATCCCCACTAGAGCAAACAGGGAAATCAGGAGGTATATTCTGACTCTGGGACTCTGTCTTCTTCCTGGGCTGCTCCTGGGATAGTGCAATAACACACTACCCCTTCCTCTGGGCTCATGGCAAAGCCACGATTTAGCCCACAATTTGTAGGGTGTATAACCTTCCTTAAGGTTCACGGATGGCTGTGTGGATAATGATTTTAGTATACCTTACTTTTGTGGGTTTAAATATGATGTAACTTAAATGTGTACGTGAGGCTAATAAGGGAAAAAACTGAGGGGCTTCGAAGACACTTCGTACCTATGCAAGAGACCTGTCTAAGCAGGCTTAAAAGACGTAAATAGGTGTGTGGTGTTAGAGAGGGAACTATTTCCCCTTGTAGAGTAGTCTAGTACAGGTTATTCTTTCTGTATATTTACCTCTACTCAATAGTCATGCACATGGATTGAATTAAAATGTTAAACCACGGTGCTGCTTTTTTCTCCTGATGCAAATCTCCAAGGCTGGAAAACAAATTGTTCTTACTAGTTATGTTTTACGTATACATTTAAATGAAATGTGTGCAGAGAGGTTACAACTAAGAGCACTGAGCATGAATTCTTCAGAGCACAGCTGGATGGCAAAGAGTAGGCAGAATATCAGCCTTATTGCTCTTGGTTGTACAAATCTGCGGTCCGTAGCCTTGGGCATATTGAGATTACAGTATGCAGCTAGTCACCTGCTTAAGGTTCCAAACTCCATGGGAACATAGACTTCAATCATTGGATAGTTTTTTATATGTGGTCTTTAGAAGTAGCACACTACTGTTCGGCTTGAGAATGTGCTGAAAATTGATCAACAACTAAAAGCTGCCTTTTTGTACCCACTAATTTTGTTCACCATCTTAAAGATACTAATATTCATGAAAATCCCAACAGTCAAGTATTTGATAAGTTTCTGCAGGAACCTATTCGTGTACTGACCAAGTTTTTACATCTTTCAAAAAGCATTTTCAGCCTCAGTTACCCATTTCTCCCTCTTTTTTTGTTTTCTGTTTCTCCTCAGTGAAGCTGTGGTCTACCAACCTGGATAATTCAGTCGCGAGTATTGAGGCCAAGGCCAATGTGTGTTGTGTCAAATTCAGCCCCTCTTCAAGATATCACCTGGCTTTTGGCTGTGCAGGTAGGTAACAAGTGTGTTTTTGTTGAGGAGCGGAAGGGGCAGAATCCCTCATTTTTCTGACTACTCCTGTTTGCAACCAAACAAGATGTATCTGTGAGCCCAGATTCTTCAAAAGACCCTCTGAGCCACATTTTCAGTTGCTCTGCACCCACAAATGGGGTTGGATTTTTTTAACAAATACTCTGCACCAAGCAAGCTGCCATTGTGACACTGAAGTGGCAAGCTCTTTGACTCTGCTCAATAATTTTGATGCTAAAATGGAAGCTGAGATCTCTTGAAAAATATGACCTATAGTGCATTTATTAAGATCCTTAAAAAAAACTTAGGCCTTTGTCACAGGACCAGTGAGACCACGGCACTATGGGGGGTGAATCTGCCCTGCAGTAGCCTGCTGCCACCTAACTGTCTATGTGCACCCTGATGAAATGCATTAAGTTGATTAATGTGTTTTGAGCTAGACCCATTTCAGAGGACTGGACAGTTAGGTGGCAGCAGGCTAATGCGAGATAGTCACACCTCAGGTTGCTGTTATCTAATGGCTTGTTTATACAAACACTAAGCCACTATAAGAAACTAATATCCAGACATCTTAGAAATACTTCATTATGCTTAATTATTTTGCTGGACTTCCTTACTCAGTAAATAGTTACATGTATGTGTTGCTGCATATGAGGCTCTGTGAATAATATAGAACTAGAAGGGCTGTCGTGGTTGCACCTCAGGTGCCCTGTGCAGCACAGGATTAACGTATGCTTCCAACATCTGGAGTGTTATTTCATTCTTAGCCCTATCACTCTCCTGTTTCTGGTCCTCTGGGCCAGATGAGAGATCTTGGCTAACTCTGACTTTCTGGTGGCAGCACTTGGGGGTTGTGGGGAGGGAATTATATTGATTTAAAATAGTCTGTTGATGACCTCACTAGAATTCCAAAATGGATGTAGTTTTGAGGAGTGTGTAAACATAATTTATTGTTCATGGAAACTGCTGAAAACAGCATGTGGTGCCCACAACTGTTTCATTGGCATAAAAATAACTCTGCATTTCCTCCTCTTTGTCGCTTTTAATGTACTTGTAACAAGAATTTCTGATGGTTTTGTATGCTCTGAACTTTGAGATATTAAAATACCATGTTTTTGCCAATAGTTTGCCATCTTATTAAAATTCACAGTTCCAGGCAGACTTTGCTTAGATTGTGACTCTTAAGAAGAAGAAGAAAAATTGAATTTTGATACATTGTAAAAATGGACTGAAGTTGGAGTGTGTAAATATTGACTTGCTTGATAAAAGCATCCCCACAGTTTAGTAAACTATGTGCAAAAATAGAATTGAATTACAATACTCATCAGCAATATTAGAATGTAAAGGACTCTTCATGAAAGACTTTAGGGAAATGAGTGCAGGAATCACCTCTGACAAATGGTACAGCTGCGTAAAAGACATCAAGCATCAGAATTTTTTTCTGTTAAATCAGAACCATAATTGCTATTTATCTAAAAATGTATTGGGGGAGAAAGGCGTAAATTTATAAAGCCCAGATGAAAACTAGATCAGAATCTAGAAAAATGTTAAAACTGCAAGACATGACATTAAAGCAGTTCAAATGTTTCATAAACCATATTGGACTTTAATCCTATGAGCAAGATGGGATTAAGAGGCAGTAAAGTGTTGGAGTCATTTGGAGATTTTTAGGTACTGTGGCAAACAGCTGACTCCACCCTAGTGGGCCTCACGCGTCTGTTGCTTGTAGTGGGTCAGGGGGTCTCCAGTTACCCCATCTTCCCCGAGGAGGGGGTAGGGACCCGGGCCCACCCACTCCTCCAGGTCCCAGCCCAGGGGCCCTATGAGAAGCAGCTATGTGCTGCTGGCACCGTGTTCCCAACTGCAAATTCTCTTCCTCTGGGCTAATTTTCCCTCTCCTTCTGGCTTCTTGAGCCTGGTACCTTCCTCCAGTCCGCTCCTCCACAGAATCTCTGCACTCCGGTCCGCTCCTCCACACAATCTCTGCACTCCTATGATATGATATATGATATATGATATGATATGATATGATACAGCACTCCTACTCCTTTCAACTTGTGCACTGTCTGTTTGGGTCAGAGGGTTTTTATGGAGCACCTGGCTGGTCCCTAATTGGCCGTAGCTGCTCCTAATTGCCCCCTAACGACTCTCAGCTAAACTGCAGGGAACAGAGCCCAGAGCATTCTGAGGCTTACATATCTCCCTTCAATCACTTTTCTACTTCCTTCTGCCTTCGCAATATCGCAATACCTACTCTCAAAATGCACAGGTGAAAGGTTTTGCTAAAATGCTGTGGAGCAAAATTGCATTAATAATGGGGAGAAATAGCTGGAGAGGGGAAGTAATAAGTTGAGAACCACGTGTTTACATTATACTTGGTACTTTGGGGAAATTGAATCTATAAACCCAAGTTAAAATCGATATCTGGCTACTTAATGATTTGCTGAAAGAATCATGTGGAGGCACTGAAATGGTGGGAATGACTTGCCCATAAAGCACTTCTAATGGATCTTGCAATCACAAATCTGTATGAAAATAACATATGGAATAAATGACAGAATGGAAGAATTTAATAGGATCTGGAACCTGATTTTAAACTTTACAATGAAACAAATTTCTATGTTAAGTGTAAATGCAGTCTGTGCATTCAGTTTATTGTATTGTTGGGTAAGCAAAGGGATAGTTATTATATTTCTCATATTTCTCTTGCATATACCAATTTCAAATAATTTTATAATGCTCACAAATTTCATGTATTTTAGAGGGAAGGAAATATAAGTTATAAATTTAATAGTTTTAGAGTTGCTTTTAGGCTGTAAAACTAATAAGGGAATATAAAAAGTGCTTTCGAGAGCGCAGTATTGGAAATGAATCCCCCCCTTTGAAAGAAATGGCAGATCAGAAACATATAGTCCCATTTTACCATCACTGTCAGCACTCTGTGGGAACGAAGACATTCTGTAAAACAAACTCATTGACTGAGAACTAAAATAATGGTGGCTCATTACGTAAAATGTAGCATATCTTACACAGGGAGGGGTGGAAATGTTACACATTTTACGAGATTGAAATCCCATGAAACAACCAATTACCCAGATGTTAAGCGTGGAACACAATGTGCCTCCATATACAAACTTCATGAGCTTATATCATGAAATTAGAGCAGCAGTTCTCAAACTTCAAGAGTCAGCACCCCTTATCTAAAACTCTAGAGTACTTTGCAATGCCATCTTTATGATTTTTATCAGTTATGAAGGATGCTTCTATTGATATACTAATGGGTATTTTTACACACCTGTTATCAGTGATATGCATACTACAGTTTGAGAACAACTGAATCAGAACACTTTCAGGAGAAGAGCAAAAGTTAGTGTGGTGACAAAGTTTCATACTTAATACTGGAGACATAAATGGATGAACCAATTTAAAAAAACACCGTGGTGTGGAGTACATTTTTGATTCTCTTCTTTGTATGCTGAGTAGATAAACTCCATGTGGGGAAGTTAAGGTTTAGGTCCTTGTTTGAGAAGTACAGTCTTCACTACACTTCTTGGATTTTGTGTTTAGCATCTGTTTTTGAAAGCTAATATGCACCTCAATTGCTAGGTACCTGCAACCCAACTTATCCTTAATGAAGTCTCGTGAGATGTGCATAAAGGAAATTTGTACTCTTATGCTTTGTGTATATGCCACGGGTATCGATCAGTACGTTCCTTTTATTTAGTGAAGTACTGAGGTGATTGATTCTGACCAGGTGCCAGGCAGCAAACTTTTTGGCACAGTTACTGTGAATTAGGGCTCACATAAGGTCAGAAGGGACAATCATGATCATCTAGTCTGACCTGCACATTGCAGGCCCCAGAAGCTCACCCACCCATTCCTCTAATAGACCTTTAACCTCTGGTTGAGTTACTGAAGTCCTCAAATCATGGTTTAAAGACTTTAAGGTACAGAGAATCCACCATTTACACTTGTTTAAACCTGCAAGTGACCTGTGCCCCATGCTGCAGAGGAAGGCAAAAAAACCCCCCAGGGTCTCTGCCAATCTGACCCAGGGGAAAATTCCTTCCCATCGCCAAATATAGCTATCAGTTAGACCCTGAGCATGAAGACAAGACACACCAGGCAGGTCTCTGCTCTAATAGCTTTGGCTACTGTTTTCTTACTGATAAAACTTTGCTGACTCTGCTAATTTGCCCATTGTAGTTCATATCATACAATTCCTTTTGATGAAGAACAGTCCTTTATGTTGAGCTCCTCTCCTGGCTCGGCCCCTTAATTGGTGGCAAGAGGAAAAAGGAAGCAGATGACTTAATGGTGATTTCTAAAATGAGAATGTATGGTTTGGGAGGTAGACCTATGGACTAAGAGTCAGAACTTTTGGATTCTATTTGTCAGTAGGGCAGGAGACGCTTTGGGCAAGTCATGGGCACCCTCTGTGCCTCATTTCATCTAATGGAAATAGCCCCAGGAAAGGGGTGCTGAGACCTAGCAGGCTAAAGATTTTGAGATGCCTTTGCTGAAGGGTGTTATATAATTATACTCCATTAAAGGGCATTTAAAGAGGGAAAGATCCCAGCTCTCCAATTTTAATGAAATATTCTATTTGCATGCTTACTGAGTTGAAACATCTTGCTGTATAAATTGTAATCGCTGCTGAATACAAAGTGCAGGTAATTTTGTGATCTCTTCCTTTCTTTTAAACAAGATAGTGTTTTTTATTGTGAAATTAGTGATGTAAATCAAGACCAAAGTTATTGTTCTGCCCCAGCAGTAACACTCTGATGCTTACTGGAAAATAAATGGGCAGAAGCACACCTTAGAAAAACATGACTGAAAATGTATGCAGTTCGTAACTAGATTATTTTTCAGTCTGTTCAGTATCGAGGAGGCCAGAAACTTCAGCGAGCTAAATATAGCTGATAGCATGGTGAGAATAAAATAGTGCTGTAACACTGTTAACAGCTACCATTGACCCTTTATTTCCCATATGCTGTATAGAGATCAAGCCATCAAAATTCATGATTCCTAATTCTTGACATTAGAATGGCTTCCTGTTGGCATTATTATTTATTTGTATCAATGTTGTGCCTATGAGCCTTAGCCATGAATCAGAATCCAATTGTGCTGGGTGTTTTACAAACACAGAACAAAGATAGCTCTTTGGGGAATAGGCTTACAGTGTAAGATGAGGTAACAAATGGATGCAGGTGAATGAGAGTACAAGGAAACAATGCGACAGTTATTGATCAGCATGATCAGTAGTGATCTCAGCACACCAACAGCCTAGCTGTTGTCAAATTTTCTGTAAGCATCACGGACTGTAGACATCAGCAATAACAGGTCTCTCACCTTTTTGTCCTAACCATTTGTAGTTTCTTGCCCTTTCTCTCCTCCTCCTCCTCCACTCCATTCCTCTCACCCCCACAATGATACGGGACTTGAATGCTTCCCAGGAAAAACCTTTCATTTAAAAGGTCCCCTCTACCCTAGACCAACAGATGGGATTTTACACAACCAGTAGAAAATAGGTTTCTTATCAGTGAAGTCCAATGAGGGCTCCCATTCCTACAAAATCAATAAGCCATTCTGCATTTTCTCGGCCCCTTTGTCTCTCTGCACCCGCTCTCCCTTCTCACTTATTCTGAATGTACAGCAGGGCCTTTATAAAAAGCAAAAACAAAAAACACCCCTCCACTCTTGCATCTTAAACTGCTGCATTCTGCTCTTTCATTCAGATGTATAGTGAAAGGGCACAGGGGAAGAAACATCTGTATTTAATGGTAATGCCTCCAGTCAAAAATTTCCAAAGCAGCATTTTCAGTGGTTTTTTTTGCACTTGTTACCAGAGGTGAAGAATTGGTTTATGCTGTAGTTGTCCAAATGCAATGATACTAAAAGGTGAATTTTATTATCCTGTGTGTGTTTATCAAATGCCCATTTTTTCTCTCCTTTGCATCATGGAAAAAGACTCAACTTTCACAGAAAGCTATGTCCATAGTAGAGCTATTTAAATTCAGGGTTCTCTTAATGCAAGGTGCACAAATAACTCTTCAGAGTCCATGTGCAGGAGTAGATAGCGTACCAGCCCCTGCATGTTCACAGGGCTTTATGTGCACTTAAACCAAGAACCCCTTTTTTCTCCCATGCAAAGGCACTCCCTCCCTTTGTAGGTTTCCTAGGGAAGAGGACTGTCTGTTTACTGTCCCCTCTCTGCCTGTCTACTCTACGGTCACTATAATACCTGGGCACCTCAGAACAGAGTTCAGACTTGCAGCACCTCTGTGAGGTAGGAAAGTATTATCTCTTTTTAGATAAGGGCAACTGAGGCACAAAAAGATAAAAATGACTTTCCCTAGGTTGTAGAAGAGCCAAGATTTGAACCCAGATCTTTCACTTTGCCTTAACCACAAGATCATTATCTCCTTCTTTGGGCTTTCAAGGGGTGGTAGGTAGCCAATCCCCACTTTTAGGCACTTTAGAAGTCCCTATAATCCAGAGACCAATTTTCTACAGAACTGATAAGTACAAGAGATCAGATCACTGGGATTCCCTAGCAACTGCATACTAGAGATTATGACATCTGCCTCTCCATGCCTAAAGAGCAGCTTTTAAAATTGAGCTTTCCCAAATACAGTACAAGTGTGTAGTAAGCTGTGGTTACTCTGAAAACATACATACTTGAAATGCCTTCAGATCCCCTTGATTTTCTAAACTCAACCAAGTTTGCATTATCAGACTTTTTTTTTTATTTGCTTGTTCATGTTTAGTTTGTCATGTTGCTATTGTGCAGCACATAATAGATGACCTAGGACTAGAAGAGGATGTTAGTTATTAAGGTTCAAGATAGGAGGTCCTGTCACAATATGGAAGGTCTCTGCAGGGAACAGAACTCATTCAACAGTGTTCAGCATCACAGAAATTCATGATACTCAGGCTTTAAATAATATAGCCTTAAATTGTTAAATTAATAAATCAAACGAATGCTTATGCAGTGGTGTTGGCCTATAACTGATGGTGCAGGATGCCAAGCCAGTGATAATGGCTCATGATAGACCATACAAGACACATGTTGTTATATCAATAGCTTTATTTTCATTTATAAGTATTCTCCCATCTCTTCCTGAAGACCTCCTTCCTGTAAGCCAAAAGCCCCAATGCACTTCCAGTTCAGATCACCTCCGGCTGCTTCAGCAGCTTTGAATGAAGCTGATAATGCATTGGGTGTCCAGAAGACACCATTTCTTGGACCATCCATATCAATGGAATGTTGATTATCTACAATAGATGGAGCAGTAACTTTCTGCAAATGTCATGTTGTAAAAGCAGTCTTTCAGGCTGCTTCAGATTTGTGTGCTTCAGCTGCTTTGTCACTTCCAGCTATTAAATGGAGGAGCAATGTGACATTAAGGACCAAGAAGATAGATTGGGATTTTTGTAAAAGAATGTGAAGACTTTTCAGTTAAAACAAGTTCTTACTTTAATAGGCTCTCACTGGTAAGCACCTAGCTATATTGAAAACCTAAATTGATTCCCAAATCATCTATTGAGAGTGCACACATGATATTTGCCCTGGAACTAGATTGATACTTTGGAGATGAGATGCAAATTACCTTTTTCTGTGAATTTATGGGGAGACTCTCTTAAGGCACAAAGGACAGCTAAGCACTCAGCTCACATTTGTGTCTGAAAGTATCTCCCTCAGTGATCTTGAAAAGTCCCAGACAGGTAACACTGTAGACTGAAATCTTCATCTGCAGACTAGATATGGCATGGGGATGTACAGAGTTTCCCCATCACTGTATATCAGCCTTGACTTCGGGTTGCTCTTCTGGGGTGTTGAGTTTCTGCACCCAGTCCTTAGTCTCTGAGACTGCCAACAGGTGTGCCAGTTTTGATGACGTGGTACGAAAGTGGACTCTTGTTCTCTTGGAAGCAAACGACCTCAGCTGAATAAATTAAACAGCCAATAGATAAAACCCAAGTATCATATTTGTTCTTACCTTCACTGAAGAAATCCTCATTGTTTCCTAACCCATTCCTTGGAAGCTCCTGTGATTCCAGAGTCTGTTGGTTTGAGAGAAATCTATATTTCTACTTCGAGTGATTGCTCATATCCATTCCAATATAGGTGAGTGCACGCTACCGTGCACTGGTTCCCGGAACTTTTTCCCCTTAGCATACTCTGTAGGATTGGCTTAGGTGCCCCCTGGAGTATCACGCTCCTGCCACGGTATATGAGGCACTGCCGACCCTGTGGGCCCTCAGTTCCTTTTTTCTGCCCGTGACAGTTGCTGGAAGGTCTTGCCTCTTGCCCTTTAGCAAGTAGCAATCCCCTTACGAACTGTTATCGTTGTTAAAAAGTGAGTAGTTAGAGTTAAGTGTTTAAGTGTAGTTAGTTAGATTTAGAATAGAGGCACCCTTAAGGGCTTAGGGCCGGGCCATGTCCAGGTCTCCTGGTTTTAAATCCTGTGCCGCTTGCTGCAAACCTCTGTCTGTAAGCGACCCCCACAATCACTGCCTTAAATGCTTGGGGGAGCAGCATTGTCAGGACAAATGTAAAATCTGCAGAGCCTTCAAGCCGCAGACTCAAAAGGAGAGAGAGATCTGGATGAAGGCTATTTTGATGGAGGCGGTGCTCTGCCCAGACTCTGAACCGGCGCGTTCCCCCGAAGCACCAAGCGTCTCCTCGGTGCAGAGTGCTCCACCAAGTCCACCAAGCGAAGTCTCCCTCCAGATGGCCAGAGAGGATAGAGCGTGGCAGATCCCCTCATAGCTCCAACTACGAGTCGTCGAGCTCCTCCTCACCACGGCATCGAGAACGGTCCATGGCACTGGAAGCATCGTGTTCGAGGTGGCGTCGATCCAGGTCTGCTTTGTGCAGCTCCCGTACCCCGGCACTGAGCCCTTCACCTCCACGACACCGGTCCCGATCCCCGGCGCGGAGTCTGGCGCAGATCCTGGTGTCGAAGGACCCGGCACCGACAACACAGGCCACTTTGACACGTCGCTGTTCGCGATCCTCGGAGTCGGACTCGGCACTGAGGTGGCATGGGCGGCACCACTCCCGGTCCCCAAAGGGCAAGCGGCGCCAGAAGTCCATGGCACTGAAACGAAGGTAGTCTTCCTCCAGCTTCTTGAGCCGTGCATCTGCCCATCGGCCTCGTTCGCGACGGCACTGACACTCCTCAACCTCGTTGGGGTCATCGGCAGGTCCCTGGCAAAGACAAGCAGAAGCTGCAGACACCATTGGCACGGCTCCAGCGGCTCCGTGTCCCGCAAGGGCAAGTCCCGCCACGACGCCCCGCAGCCAGCACCGATGCCGGCACCAGGGTGGCCGCAAGGGCCCTGGCAATGGCCATACTGGAGCCCATGGGGGGCGCAGATGGGGCAAGGCACTATATCTGTCCCTTCTTCAGTGGCACAACCGGTGCCCCCCCAAACCTAGCCAACAGGCTAAGGGCCATTCCTCGGAGGAGGAATCGGACCGTGAGGAGGGACCATCTGTGGGGCCCCTTCCACAATCCTCTTCCTCTGATGAGGCGGCCGCCAGGGACCACAGGGCGCCTCTACCTGACTTCAGGGCCCACCAAGAGCTCCTTAAGAGGGTGGCCAATAACTTGAATATTTAGCTTGAGGAGCTCTCCGAGGAGGATGACCCCCTCTTGGGGTGGTTGGGTCAGCAGGACCATCGAGAGTGGCCCTCCTGGTACATGAGTCCTTAAATTGGCCAAGGCTCTCTGGCAAACCCTTGCCTCGATTGCCCCCACCTCCAAAGTCGCTGAGAAAAAGTATTATGTGCCAGCAGAGGCGTTTGATTTCTTGTACACCCATCCAGCCCCGGGAACCCTGATGGTTGATGTGGCCAACCAAAGAGATCGGCAAGATGGCTTGGGCACCATGCCTAAGAACAAGGATAATAAAAAACTTGACTTGTTTGGCCGCAAGGTCTATTCCACCGGGGCCCTTCAACTGAGAATAGCGAACCATCAGGTGCTCCTAGGTCGTTACAGCTTGAACCTATGGAACTCAAGGAGGAGTTTCGCAGAGGGGTTGCCCCAGGACCAGGTGGCAGACTTCGCCATGGTCCTGGAAGAGGGTGGCAGGGGCGGCGTCGCAAACCGCCAGTGATGCTGTGGACAATAGCCATGTGGTGGTGTTTGTGGCTGCAATCATCCGGGCTGTCCCAGGAAGTGCAGCAATCCATCCAGGACCTGCCCTTCGATGGGGCAGCCCTATTCTTGGACAGAACAGATGAGAAGCTGCACGCTCTAAAAGACTTGCGAGCTATGCTCCGGTCCTTGGGACTTTACACCCCCAGGCCTCGAGGCATCAGTCTCGGCCGCAGCCCCAATGCCAGGCCCAACCGCCCCTAGGCCATCCGCCCCCAGGGTCTTCACGAAGTGCATGGCGGTGGTGGCGGCCCACTTGCACCGCAGAGGGGTGCAGATCTTCCCCTACCTGGACAACATGTTCGGAACAGCCTATCCCTCACCTGCACGACATGCACCAGTCTGGGGCTGCTCATAAATGAGCAGAAGTCCATTCTCACCCCGGTGCAGCATATAGATTTCATTGGGGCCACCCTGGACGCTACCCAGGCCAGAGCCTTCCTCCCGCAGCCTCAGTTCGAGGCGATGGCCGTGATAATCGCCCAACTACATAGGTGTCCCACGACGACAGCCAGGCACTGCCTGCAGCTGTTGGGGCATATGGCGGCCTGCATGTATGTGGTGAGGCTGGCTCGCCTCAAACTCAGGCCTTTCCAGGCATGGTTAGCCTTGGTGCATGCACGAGCCAGGCACTCCTTGAACAGGGTGGTCATGGTTCCCCCACAGGTCCTGGCCTCCCTGAACTGGTGGAGGACTCCCGGGGAGGTGTTGAGAGGGGTTCCTTTCCGGGATCTAGCCCCATCAGTCACCCTAATTATGGACGCTTCAGCTGTGGGGTGGGGGGTACGGACCTGAGCACCCAGGGGCTCTGGTCGGTGGAGGAGACGAGGCTCCATATCAACGTCCGGGAACTCAGGGCGGTCCGGTTGGCCCGCAAGGTGCCCCTCAGATTCCTGAGGGGCAGGATGGTGCAGGTCCTCACAGACAACACAGCAGCCATGTTCTGTATGAACAGGCAGGGGGGAGCGCGCTCCTCGGCCCTTTGCCAGGAAGCCATTCAACTTTGGGACTTTGCGGTGAGGCACGACTTCCATATATCGGCCTCTCACCTCCCTGGGGTCAGGAACAATGAGGCGGACCACTTCAGCAGGTCGTTTCTACCCCACCACGACTGGTCACTACACCCGGAGGTGATAACCTTTATCTTCTGCAAGTGGGGTGTTCCCCAACTGGACCTGTTCGCGTTGTCCTGGAACAGGAAATGCCCGAGGTTCTGCTCACTCCGGGATCGTGAGCCGGGCTCCATCTCTGACGTGTTCCTCATACACTGGATGGGGACCCTCGTGTATGCGTTTTCCCCTCCCCATTCCGCTCCTGCCCAAGGTCCTCTTGAAAATCAAGAGGGACAAAGCGGATGTGATACTCATTGCCCCAGCCTGGCCGAGACAGCATTGGTTCAGCATGCTGCTGGACCTATCCATTGCCCTGCCTGTGGAGCTCCCGAGGCGTTACGACCTGCTCTCCCAGGACCAGGGTTGCCTGCTGCACCTGGACCTAGATTCCCTCCACCTGACGGCCTGGAGGCTCTGTGGCTGACGGAGGGGGAGAGAGCCTGCTTGGTGCAGGTCCAACAGATTCTGCTGGGCAGCAGAAAACCTTCCACTCAGGTCGTGTACCGGGCCAAGTGGAAACGATTTACCTGTTGGGCAGAGTCTCGGGACATCACACAGAGCTGCTTGCCTATACAGGCAATCCTATAGTATCTGCTCCACCTGAAGCTCCAGGGTTTAGTGCTGGGCTCCCTGAAAGTGCAACTGGCGGCCATCTCGGCCTTCCACCAGCCGCTGGAAGGGATATCCTTATTTTCCCACCCTATGTCAGTCAGGTTCCTCAAAGGGGTGGAGAGGCTGTACCTGCAGGTCCATGACCAGGTGCCTCCCTAGGATCTGAACCTGGTCTTCACCAGGGACCCCCCTTGGAGCCCATGGCTACATACCTGCTGCTCATCCTCTTTTGGAAGGCAGCCTTCCTGGTGGCCATTACGTCAGCTAGGATAAGAGCTTTAACCTCTGAGCCCCCCTACACCATCTTTTATAAAGACAAGGTGCGGTTGAGACCCCATCCAGCTTTCCTGCCTAAGGTTTTTTCCAAAACCTCATGGGTCGGAGGAGGAGTGGAGATGGCACTTGCTGGACATGAGACGAACCCTGGCCTACTACATCGAGAGGACATGGCCGTTCCGGAAGTCGACGCAGCTGTTCGTGGCAGTGGCGGACCGGATGAAGGGCTCACTTGTCTCCACCCCGTGCATCACCACCTGCATCAGGTGCTGCTACGAGCAGGCGAAGGTGCTGCTTCCAGGAACTGTTTCAGTGCACTCAACCAGAGCCCAGGCCTCGTCGGTGGCCTTCCTGGAACGAGTGCCCCTGCAGGACATCTGCAAAGCAGCTACCTGGTCGTTGGTGCACACCTTTACTTCCCACCACGCCATCGTGCAGCAGGCGAGAAAGGACGCAGGGTTCGGCAGGGCTGTGCTGATGAGAGCAACTCACCGATGACTCCTACCTACCGCCAAGGAATGGCTATTTAATCACCTATATTGGAATGGATACGAGCAATCATTCAAAGTAGAAAACAGGGTTACTTACCAGTAACTGTTCTTCAAGATGTGTTGCTCATATCCATTCCACACCCACCCTCCGTCCCCGCTGTCGGAGTCGGCGGAAAGAAGGGACTGAGGGCCCGCAGGGTTGGCGGTGCCTCATATACCACGGCATGTGCACGGTACTCCAGGGGGCGCCTAAGCCGACCCTATGGGGTATGCGAAGGGGGAAAAGGTTCTGGGAATCAGTGCACGGGATGCACACTCACCTATATTGGAATGGATATGAGTAACACATCTCAAAGAACAACGGTTACTGGTAAGTAACTCTGTTTTTCTGAAAGTGAGCATTGCTTCACTTTCATGTGCCATGAATATTTAAATCCATTACTTACTCTTAAAAGTAAACTGGATACATTTTTCTTAGCATAATGTTCTGAAAGTTTCAATTTTTAGTAGTCCCTTCCCTCCCCTCCCCTCCTCCATGCACCTTTTGCACCTACTACTGCCTTGACATGCATCAATAGTATCAAAATCCAGGGAGCTAGATTATAAACTGTTTCCATTGTAGTCTAATACAAGAGTTGCAGCCAATACTGTACCATCTTGTACTTATAGCAAAGCTAGTTTGTTTATTGTAGCCAGCACTTGAAATGAAGACCACCAAGGAGAGGCCCAAATGGTAGTATTTGCAGTGTTGTAGCCATGTTGGTCACAGTATATGAGACAAGGTAGGTGAGGTAATGCCTTTTATTGGACCAATTTTTGTTGGTGGAAATGGCAATCTTTGGAGCTTCACAGAGCTCTTCATCGGATTTGGAGAAGGTAACGAGATTATCCAAGCTAAAACACATGATGAGACAGATCCTTAAGCAGAAAAGTTTCACACACAACTATTGTGTAACAGTTTGGAGAAATGTTAAACAGTTGCCAGATTTCATCCCAGAGGTGGTTGCTCTTCAGGAGTGGGTGAAGTGATAAAATCAATTTGAAAAGCTTCATTTGACTCTCCAGAAAAGAGGATAAATGTCATTATCGGAAATGGATGTGTTAATTGTTTTGCTTAAATATTCTTTTTCTGAACATTTTCTTATAACTTAGTTGAAATCATTGCCACAAAATTTTTCAAATTAAGATTGAAATGAATCTTGTAAATCAAGAACAGAATAGGCAAGTCTAGATTAATCTTTTCCAGAAATGCCTAATTTCTGTCACTACCAGCTACCGCTGTATCCCTTAGAGAGAAAAATGCTTTCCCACTTTAGGCGTTCCCAAGGCAGCAGTGTACTCAAAGGAATTGCTTGATGGAATGGCACCTTCTATAATGCTTCAACACATCATGTATTTCATGTTCATAGTAATACTGTATAGGAGGCTGCTTGGACCAAGATTAACTCTTCCTGTTCCTTAATCAAGTGCTGTATCCATTTAGACCTTTTTAATGTGTATCATTTGCTGCATTTCAGTGAAGCTTAGCACACAGCTATAAAGCTTGTGGCCCCTGAGTGTGCAATATGCTGATATTAGATTTAGTGTATTGTAGAGTGTATCTATTTTAGAGAGATTTTTATGACATAGTATATGAGCACTTAAGCATAGTAAGAATTCTAAGGGAAGATGATTCTACTAGAATGCCACACTAAAAGCTGTGTTGAGAAGTTTACATGGTTTGGCAACCAAATATCAGGAAATATCAAAACTAAGGTTGCATGGGCAACTGTAATTCTGCCCCCCTCATATATGGTTTGATACAATCTAATTATATTGCAGACTGTCTTAACATTTTTCCTGACATAAATTAGGTGCATTATCTTGGTAACTTTTTTATTTTTATATGTACACTTGTACATCAGGACCATGCCTGCACAGTGGATGCCTTTGTGCCCAAGGATATAAAGAGCCGAGCAGGCCAAACCATCCCTCAGTTCCTTCTTACCATCTGTGGCTGCGAACTGGAGCACCTGCAGTGTCCTCTTTGTGTATTTTGCAGTTTTGATATGGTTGTGTATATAGTTAGAATAGCATTTGTAGTTTCTCCCCTCCCTTCCACCCCTCTCCCACACATACACCGGTTGGCTAGATATAAAAAACCTTGTATTTGCTAGTGACTTCCCTGATCCTGCGATTTAGCTGCTATCCCTGAAACAAGTCCTTGGGATTCAAAAGTTGGCCCTTCTATTACAAAGCTTAATGACGAGAACTCAAGGTGCCTCTTTTGCCTTTGAAAGAGGCATATCATTGATAGAGCAACAAACTGAGTATCTTTCTCCAAGAGGACACACATGGAGAGAGGCTCATCTTAAACTCTTTCTCCTGGAGAACTCAATGAGAGCCTCTTCAGAACTGGTGGAAAGGGCGCCTCAGGCCTGAATAGGCTTCCTCAGATAATGCTCCTGTGAGCGGCTGCTAACTCTTAAGTTTCTGAAACCTTCATCAACTGAGACCAACGGAGCAGCTAAGTTCTCTTCCACTCAGTCAGAGAGGGGTAGGAAAACATTATTCCCACAGTGAGTGCAGACCTAGGTCACACTCCTCAGGACCTAGTAAAATGAGGCACCCTTCCCCACCCTTCTTCAGGGACCCCATGAGCTACTGACAGGAGGCAGCTCATGTAAGATGACAAGGGATCTAAGAATTGTATTGCGATGACTGTCGCATTTTGAAAAAGATCACTGTTGCAAGTGAGCAATTCCATTCACCTGATCCTATGTCTTTTCACAGTGCTAGGTCTCAAGATCAGCAAAGAAAAATCATCACTTCACCCAAACAGAGAATAGAGTTCATAGGGGTGGTATTAGATTCCACGTCAGCCAGAGTGTATCTGCCACGGGAGAGATTCAAGACTCTGGTAGACCTGATCAATTAGCCACATATACTCTTAAAGATCTGTCTTGGACTCTTTGAATCATATGGCCTGTTGTAGTAACTGAACCTACAAATTTACTTTATTGTGAGCCTAATGTAAAAAGTATATAAAAGTTCATAAGCTATCACAATAACCTATAATAAATGTTGATGGGAAGTAGGGTAATCAGACAGCAAGGGTGAAAAATGGGGATGGGAGTTTGAGGTAATAGACATCTATATAAGACAAAACCTGGAATATTGGGACTATCCCTATAAAATCGGGACATCTGGTCACCTAATGGGAAGAGAGATGAAAACCAGAGACTAAATTAGCCCAAACAAAAAGGGGTGACTGATATTGTTCAAGGACGAAGTTGAAATCATGCTTGATAAAAACAGAAGATGTGGAACTGGAAATTAATTAACCAGAATTGGTGTGTCTGATATCAGGCCTAATTGATGGACCAGGTAGTGAGGGGATGGGCTACTCCAGCTATCATTTCTTTTTGGGTCCCTAAAGACTTTTTGAGTGAGAGAGGAGGAAGAGACAGAAGAACAGACTGAGGTTACTAGAACGAGCTTCACCTCATGGCTACTACCTCTACTATTTTCTGGGACCATAGGCCTTACTCAGCCTGATCCTGAGAGAAGTCCTGACCAGGCTGGAGAAGGGGGATCCAGATGACATCATCATTTCTATCAGCTCCAGCTGAATCCTAAACATCACCAAATGGGATTGGACTTCAACACCAACAGTAGTAGCAACAGCTCCATCCCATTACACCTAACTTCTTCTCTTTTCCCCCAGACGGCAGTTATTACTGTCTTTGATACCCTCTTGTTTAAGTCTCTTAGATTATATTTCCTTCTGAAATTATCTCCAGCTCAAGGAAAAGGAAACAAGAAATGTTATTAAAATGAAAGCCTAATGAAAGTCTTAATTTACCTTTCAGTGTCTTTAGCTCTTTTTCCTTCTTCTCTATATCGTCAATAAAAAGTTAAAGGGATTTTTTAACGGTGTGTTTGCCATGGTGCTAAGCAGGTTGAGGTCTCTGTATACCAAACCCCAGGTCTTTGTTTAACACTGTTTAAAGATGGGCAGTGACTGGGGTATGAGAACACCATTGGCCCATACATTCTATCTGAATTAAACAGGTCTCATGCACTTGTGACATGACATGCCAGACTTCACCTGTGCTTCATGCAAGGTTTATCTACCAAACAGGCATCATGTGGATGTGAGGGTTCGTATCCCCCAAGAAGTCCCCTCCTCATTAAGTTGGTGGTAGGACCCTCTCCAGCTATGTAAAGAAATACTCTCTAGTCCACCTCTGCCTTTGAAGAAGCTGGTGATAGATGCCCCCACACTTGGATTGGGAGCTCACCTAGATTAACCTCAGACCCAAAGTCTCTGGACTCCCAAAGAGATTTACCTCCACAAAAATGTTCTAGAACTCGGAGATATTCATTTAATATGCATGGTATTTCTTCCCATGCAATGTGAACTAAGTCTAGGTAATGATGGAGAACATGACAGCATTATTTTATGTCAACAAACAGACATGAGCACTATCATCCCTCCCCTATCCCTCCACCTTTGCTGAGAAGCTATTCTCTGTCATCACAAAATGACTGTGTATGTACCAGGCTTACTCACCAGGCAATTTGCAGATGTCTAGAACTCTGTCCTGCAGTGTATCTTCCATAGTTGGGATTTACCCAACAGTAAATTTGTTTGCATCAGGTCAGAACAAGAAATGTCAAACATTCTGTCTAGTAAACTGACCCATGAAATGAAATGGTAATGGTTCTCCAGGCTGCATGACACCAGACTCCTTAAGTCCAGAAGACCAGGAGTTAGGGTTCCTATCTGCTATCCATCAGCTCCCTAAGGGTACATTTAGCAGCAATATCAGCATTTCATCTTCCCGGTCAGGGTCACACCATATTTTCCAACCCTATGGTTGCTAGATTTCTCAAGGACCTTATGCATGTTTTTCTCATTCCAAGATCCTCCTCCTTTCTGGAACCTCAGTATGGTTTTAGCCAATTAACAAGACCTCCTTTTGAGCCTCTAGCAACTTTGTTCTGTACAACATCTTGTGATGCTGGGAGACCAGGTGTCAGCTCATGCTTAGGCCTAACTGAACACTGACAGATAGAAACCAGTCTGACTCACCTATGTGTTAGTATTTTTAAAATAGATATTAGAGTTATAAGAATGTTTAGTGTTTAGACTTTATGAAATCCTGTAGGATACCACATAAATAATCATACTTATAATATTTGTATCTCCCGTTATTAAGGTGGTAATTAAATGTTTGCTCTGTAACTATAAAAATGTTTGCCAAAACTGCCCACAATCAGAGAAGCATCACTAAGTGTGAAATACTAGTTTACTACTAGGGGTCATCTCCTGCCCAACAAAACAAGGCCCATAGATATCAGATGCATTGTGGAACAACAGTGGACAAAAGACTTTGTTGATTGCACCCCCTCTCTCTCACATCCATGAAATGGAGATGTGCACAAACCCTTGTCCCATCTGCGTCAGCTCTGGGGGAAAGAGAGAAAAATCATGTTGCTTAGAAGTCAGAGAGGGCAATATTTCTAAGCATAAACAAGCTGCTTAGTTTGGGCTAACTCTAAAGGACATATAGAGCATGCGTATATAGCAGCTACTATCACCTTTTGGAACATCAGACTGTAACTCATTTTTGTGTGTATGTTTACCTGCTTTAACCTTGTAATTAACTCTTTCATAGTTAATAAATCTTTATTACAGGATTTGCTACAAGCATTGTCTTTGGTAAGCTATCTAAAGCACAATGGACCTGGGTAAGTGACTGGGATTGGGAGTAACCTGAATATTACTGTGATTTTTGTGCAAGGGACTATCTGTCACAAAGACAGGCTTGCTTGGGTGGCAAAATAGACCAGGGTATCCAAGGGGACTTAAGGCTGTAATTGTGCTTGAAGAGTTGACACTTGGTGAAATCTAATTATAGAACATGCAGCCAGTTTGGGGTTTGTGCCCTGGTTTGTAACAGTCTGCCCTGAGGTTGGCACCCATGTTTGAGCGCCACTCCAGACAGCCTGCTGTCTATCTGACAAGAAACCAATCTTTGAATTGTAGGAATGAGGGAGAAGGGCCTTTTTATGTGAGAATCCTGTGCCGATCCAGCTCTTTACAGTCACAAAAGACACAGATGGACAAGTATTCCACCAAAAAAAAATACATTTCTTTCCCCTCCACATCTGAGCCCCTGCCCTAGATTAAGATTACTATCTCTAATGATGTATGTCTGTCTTTTCCCTCTTAACATGAGGCAAGTTAGTTAGTGGAGATTTTATAGGCTGTTATGTCAAAAGCTTTAGACAAGTCAATAAAAAATGTTCCCAATGTCTAAAGACCATTATCCATAGCCTGATGAATGTCATCTGTAACCTCAAGCCATAGGGAGTCTGTCGAATGCGAAGGTTAAAAACCAGGCTGGCAGTTCTCATCAATGCTGCTGTTCACTTCATGTACTCAACAGAGGCAGATACAGCTATATAATGAAATGCTAATGTTGAGCCATAGTTTAAAAATTGCAGTGTATTTGGTTCTAGTAAAAGAAGCTAAAACCACTGAGTGAAGCAAGGCATCTAGTGTAGGCACGTGCTATGCAGTTATCCCCACAGAGCTCTGTCAAAGAACAGAACTGCTAGCATGTAACACCCTATTGTCCTGGTTGTGAGCTTCTCAGGAACAGTGTGCCAGTTGTTAGCTTTCATGGCACTGCCAAGTATTCAGTTGAGGCTGCCAGACTGACTTAATGTAACTCAACCATATTGAAAACTCCAGCAATTCTATGCTTTCCTCAATTGTCACACTTCCAACCTTAGGTGACAAGGAAAATAAATCCAAAGAAACCTTGAGTTATGCAGGTGTTACATGGACTTTGGGCTGTCAAATATTGGCACAGTACCTGGGAGAGTGTCAGCCTGCAAGGAAAACTTGCATTGGATGCATTATCCTGCTTTAATGCCCCTGATTAGGTAACCATTGTTAAGCAGCTGGGGCACCTCTTTGAAACAATACTTAAGAGCTCACTGAACTATGGGTTTGATGTTTGTGAAACTGATCAAGATATAGACAAAAGGCATGATAAGAAACACACAGTGAGCCCAACATATCAAGTCATTTCAGGTGCACTCGTGAAATACAGAACAAGAACATTGTTCCAGTTCTCTGCTGTATCATGAGGGTTTCACGTCTAGAAAAGATTGCTAGTAGTCCATAGGGTGAAAGAAAATGATTATTCACAGGGAGACTGTCATCTTAATACAAAGTGAGGAAACTGTGTAAAAATAGAAGTGAAATACAGCAGCTAAATCAAACGTTTTCTGTTTTTATTTGCAGAAAATAAGTTCTTGTATTTGTGACAATTTCTGCAAGTACAGAAGGCAGCTTTGATATTAATGTGGTTTCATAAACGTTATGTGATGCATGTGATTGAGGTGGCTGTGCTGGAGTAGAATTTCTTGTAGTGTTGTTCTAAGGAGAAGGCAGGGATAGAAGAAATGCAAGGTGCACATCAGTGAGTTCTCCAGTGCCATTGGTGGCGCCCAGTAATTGTGTACATACAGGCAGATCGTGGTGTGATGTAGCTTTATCTCTTTTTCTCTCCCAATTATGTGACTGTTGTCGTGGTGCAAAGGGGAAAATAGGATGGTGTGTTTTTTGTATAAAAGTTGAATCTGTTCTTCCTCTTTAATATAATGTTTAATACTGTCACAGTTAGAAAGCCCTTTGCTCCCAACTACATTGAACCCAGCTTTATTTACTTTTGCCACAATGTCCAAAACACCTGGCTCTCAAGGAACGTGTTGGCATTAGTGATGGTAAATTGGTTTAACTAGCTCATCTTTCAGTGGGTTCTTGAATTCTTTTTTGCAGTCGTTCAGTCTCCTGAATTACAACCTCATGCCAATTCAGATTATCTCGTTAAAATGATAGGTATTTAGGTATGTACCCATGCTGTAGGTACCTGGAGTGCACCAGCAGGGTTCACACAGGGCAGTTAGAGCGCAGCTTGTGCTTTTGGGCAATAAATCCAGTGTCCCTGACAGTTGCTGCAGCTTGCCTCCTATCAGGCCCTCCCTGCACAGCCTGCAGGGGAGGGGAAACCAGAGGGGCAGGAGGTTGCAGTGGCAGAGGAAAGAGGGAATGGGACAGAATAGTGAGACGAGGAGGAGGATCATCCCGGGAAGGAGGTCTAGATCCTGGGACTCACCAAGTTAATTAAGGGTCCTACATGACCTAGGAGGATAGCTTTTCTAGGACCAGTCCTCCCCTTCTCTCTCTCTGGTGGGTGGGGTCAAGGTTCCGGTTTCTGCCAGGATGAGGAAGAAGAAATCCAAGCAACTTCCCTAAATTCCCTAATAAACATCCTTCAATGTCTGAGCAATGTTGGCATCTCTTCCTTTAAGGTTCTCTTCTAGTACTAATTGCCTTTGCTTGTCAGGTTTCTGAGATAGCAGCCCTTGCTTACGTGTCCACTATTTAGATTTCTATAAGGAAAAAGATGTCGGTTTTTGTTCTCAGAATCAGGAGTAGGCTCTTCTCTCTTTCTTCCTTTTTCTTGTCAGTAACATAAGGGAGGAAGCTTCAAAATAGCTGTTGGAGGGCCATGACATTGCATCCGCGCCTCATTTCTTTTGCCATTTTTATTCTAGCCACTGATGTTGCCTCCAAGCATGTACATTTCCCTTTTTATCAAGCAATACGGCATTCATGCTTGGCCTACCTGCTAACAGGAGCCTTTGACCAGCCTGTGTGGATGTTCAAATTCTGCTATTATCACTTTGTGTCTGTTCAACAAAAATCCATTAAATTTGACCAACCTTTCCTGGGGGAGAGGGGTGCCACCATTTTCTGCCTGGAGGCACCTGCAGCACAGTGTTTCGTCAGAACCTCAGCCTTCTCAATCCTTGAAGTTTGACGGGCATGACTCCGTACCCAGTTGTTTTAGCACCAAGGTTCAGGCCTGTAATGCTGCATCACTTCAAGGTTCTGTTTCTCAGCTGTGAGCGCTGGACACTCATGTCCAGATTTATCTGGAGGAGCAAAAAGGTAGCATTAATTACATAAGCTTCTGCGGATAAATGTCTAAAAATACTTAATTGACTGAATTTCAACACATACAGCCCATCTAGAACAGTATTTCCCTTGATACCTCTGAAATCAATACCTCTAAAAGAACAGAGTAAAAATGAAAGAAATGTTAACTCCCTCATCCTGATTACTGCACATCTGACATTTGTGACTTTATCAGTGGTTTCTCCCATGATAACATGACCAGAGGGGATCATAACTGACCAGGTCTGCCATGCCTCTGATTGAAATAATTTAAAACAGCCGACCCAACACCACAGACAAAAGGTCAAGCTTCCCCAGATATCTCTAGTGGTCACTACTTTCATACTATCTCACACTGGAATGAAACGAGACAACCAATGTTCAGATTTGAATTTCAGTGGAGGAGACATACACAAATAGACAGATATCAGACTGCATGGGTACAAAAAAAATAAATACATAAAAAATAAAGCTGAGTTTTAGTACCATAGAATACTCCTGGGTTAATATTTTCCAAGCAGTCCACACTACCTCCACCTCTAATCATGAGGAGAATTCCAGTGCAGAATGGCTACTTTTTTTTTTTTTTTTTTTTTTTTTTTTTTTTTTTGCACACCAGTTGTCATAAATAAAATGCCTTAACAGCTCCAATCACCTCTGAAGGGATTCTGAGCTGATGGGTTGCCATAACCACATTTTGGTCACTGTCCTCCAGTCCATACATTCTCATTACCTGGGCACAATAGATTGGGGTGGGAAAAGCATTCAGTATAAAAAGCCCCACTTAAGTATATTTTGTAAGGTACTCATTCAGAAAAGCAGAGAAATGCAAAATATTAATGTCTGCTAGGAAATGCATTGTGATGCTATATTGTTACAAATGAAATTCTTACACTGCGGGTTCTTGCCCACTTGGGGTAATTATCCAGGCCCTGAACTAATTATGACGCTAATCTTAAAGGGTGCTAACCTCTAGACCTAAATTTGACACTCTGATTATTTGGAATTATCTTTAGGTGCCCATTTGCTGCTATCTGTGTAAATTGGGTAATTGCATCTGCAGATGAGCAAATAAAGAGCAGATAGGTAGTTCTATCTTCGAGTGATTGCTCATATCCATTCCCATTTAGGTGTGTGCGTGCTCCGTGCACAGTTTCCCGGAACTTTTTGCCCTTAGCAGTCCTGGTAGGGTCAGCTCAGGCGCCCCCTGGAGTCCCGCGCCCATGTCGCGGTACATAGGGCACTGCCAACCCCACCGGCCCCCAGTTCCTTCTTTCCGCCCGTTGACGGTTGCTGGAACATTGCCTCTTGCTTGCAAGTCGCAAACCCTTAGCTACCTTTGCTCTTCAAATCGAGAACTGTTAGTAGATACTCAGAAAAGCCCTCAGGGGTTCTTTCTCTCCGCGTTGGGTCATGCCTGGCTCAACCGGATTCAAACCGTGCACTGAGTGTGCCAAGCCGGTCCCTGTGAGTGACCCTCACTCACGCTGCCTCCGATGCCTTGGGGAGCAGCACCGCAGGGACAAGTGTAAGATCTGTAAGGCCTTCAAGCCGCGGACCCAAAAGGAGAGAGAGGCGCGGCTGAAGGCAATTTTGATGGAGTCCTCTCTACGCCCGGACCCCGTACCAGCGCGGTCATCTGCGGCACCGAGCGTCTCCTTGGTGCAGAGCTCTCCGCCGGCACCGAAGCGCTGAAAGGAATCAGTGCACCGGGACACCTTCGCACCGCCGCCCTGGCACCGGGGGAGTCCGGAGATGCCCCAGCCACGTGCCGTTGAGAGTACTCCGGCACTGGCATCTCCGCGCAAGGAGCTCTCCCCGACTCCTCGGAGTGGGGCAGAACCCTTGCAAGGGCCGTCGACGCCGGAGGCGTTCTCCGCGGCACGCACCCTCATGGGCCTGCCCACGCCTCCGTCCCGGCCGAGGATGGGACCTGCGTCTCGGGGTAAACCCGCAATGGGTGGACCCGGTGAGTGGCGGAGACAGGAGTCGAAGTCTCCCCCCAGACGGCCAAGGAGGGTTGAGAGTGCGGGCTCCTCTCCCAGCTCCGGCACCGAGTTGAGCTCCTCGACGTCGCGGCACCGTGGGAGGTCGAGGAGCTCACGGGGGACAACGACTCCATCCTCCGTTGACAGCCCGGCTCGGCGCCGCAGCTTTTGGCACCGGTCTCGATCCCCGGCACCTAGTCCGGCGTGGATCCCGGTGTCTTCGGTGACACTGCCAACATCATCGGCACCCCCACCACCACCGCCGACTTCGGCCCTGCCAGCTGCTTCATCGCTGACCACGGCACCGGTGTCCTTGGCACCGGCGTCCTCGGCACAACTGCAGCCGGCACCGCTGTCTTCGGCACCGACGCGCAGCCCATCCCGTGCTCGGTCCCGTTCCTCGGGTTGGCACCGATCCCGGTCCCGATCCTCTCGCCGGCACCGATGGCATCGCTCCTGATCACCAAAAGGGGGCAAACGCCGTCGCAAGTCATCAAGAGGGAGGAGACGCTCGGGCTTGAGCAGCTCCTCTTCCCGCCGGCACCACTCACGATGGCACCGACACTCGTTGTCGAGTTCACGGAGCCGTTCCCCCAAGCCCAGGAGCAAATGCCGTTCCAGTGGGTCCGGCTTCAGATCGCGGTACCGGGCAACTCACTCGGCACCGATTCCGGCTCCGGCTTGGCCCCAGGGACCTTGGCAGTGGCCTTACTGGGGCCCCTGGGGTACACAGGTGGGACAGGCGATGGCTTCGCTCAAGTCATCGGCGTCGCCGCCACCACCTCCAGTGTCCCACGCGGGGAGGGATCATCCCTCGAATGAGGGATCCGATCCGGAGGAAGGCCCCTCCGCAGGGCCCCTTCCTCAGTCGTCATCCTCATCCCCTGATGATGTCAGCTTCCGGGGTTGTAAGGGCTCTTGGCCAGACTTTTGAGCTCACCAGGACATGCTTAAAAGAGTCGCTGGCAACCTGGAATTAGACCTGAAGGAGCTCTCTGAGGAGGAGGACCCCCTATTTGGAGCCTCAGGGATGGTAGGCCCATCTAGAGTAGCCCTCCCTATCCACGAGAGGGTGCTCAAGGTGGCCAAGTCCCTTTGGCAGACTCCAGCCTCGGTTCCTCCCACGGCCAAGGGAGCCGAAAAGAAGTACTCCGTCCCTATGGAGGGGGTGGAGTACTTGTACATTCACCCGGCACCGTGCTCTCTGGTTGTCGATGCAGTCAACCAGAGAGAGAGACAAGGGGGTCAGTCCAACACCCCAAAGAATAGAGACGCCAAGAAACTGGACCTCTTCGGCCGCAAGGCCTATACAACGGCGACTCTGCAGCTGAGGATCGCCAATCATCAGGCCCTCCTAGGGAGGTATAAGCTCAACCTATGGTCCTCGCTGCAGAGGCTCGCCGAGGTCCTGCCCCAGGACAAGACCGCAGATTTCATGGCGGTGATAGAAGAAGGGGTTGCAATGGTAAGAGCAGCCCTAAACTCTTCTAGTGACGCGGCGGACGCCGCTAGTCGGGCCATAGCATCGGCCATTACTATGAGGAGGGGCCTCGTGGCTCCAGTCTTCGGGTCTGTCCCAGGAAGCCCAGCGTACCATCCAGGATCTTCCCTTTGATGGAACCGGACTCTTCTCGGACAGAACTGACGACAAGCTGCACGCCCTCAAAGACTTGAGGGCCACGCTACACTCCCTGGGGATCTACACCCCTCAGGCTGCAAGGCGTTGATCTCGCCCTCAGGGCCAGCGGCAGCCTCAACTACCACTGAGGCAGCCCCCCAGACCTGCTCAACCCAGGAGGGGTCGGGAGGTTTAGAGGCCCTAACCGCCATAATCGTTCGGGGTCTTCGGCGGAGACCCGTGGCTCGAATAAGGGCCAGAATAATAAAAAGTCCTTTTGACGTTGCGCAAGGGGGTGGTATTCTTACTTACCCCCTACCTCTCGACCGACCCTTTGCCCACAGGTTGCGACCGTACTAGGGGACAAGGGTTTTACTCCCGGTACTTCTTGGTCCCCAAGGCCAAGGGGGGCCTGAGGCCCATTCTAGACCTCCGCTGTCTGAACAAGTTTATCAGACGCCTAAAGTTCCGGATGGTCTCCCTGGCCTCAATTATTCCTACCCTAGATCCAGGGGACTGGTATGCGGCCCTCAATCTCAAGGACGCATATTTCTACATTTCTTTCCTCCCAGGACACAGAAGGTTCCTAAGATTCATGGTAGCTGGTGTCCACTACCAATTTACAGCCCTGCCTTTTGGTCTTTCGTCTGCCCCCAGGGTTTTTACGAAATGTATGGCAGTGGTGGCAGCGCATCTGCGCCGCAAAGGAATCCAGATATTCCCATACCTGGACGATTGCCTAATTCGGGGCAGGTCCTGGGTCCATGTCAGGAACAGCCTGGAACTCACATGTGCAGCGTGCACCAACCTGGGTCTGCTCATCAACGAGCAGAAATCCATTCTCATCCCGGTGCAGCGCATAGAGTTCATTGGGGCCACGCTAGATGCCACCCAGGCCAGAGCCTTCCTCCCAAGACCCCGCTTCGAGGCAATGGCTGCCTTGATAGACGACCTTCACAGGTCTCCCACGACGACAGCTAGGTGATGCCTTCAGCTGTTGGGACACATGGCAGCCTGCACGTATGTGGTGCGGTTAGCTCGCCTCAGACTCAGGCCCCTTCAGAGGTGGCTAGCCTTTGTGTACACCCCAATCAGACATCTTCTCAACAGGATAGTCACTTTACCCCCACCAGTACTGACTTCCCTGCTTTGGTGGACAGATCCGAGGGAGGTGTTGAAGGGAGTTCCCTTCAGGGAGATGGTACCGTCGGTAACCTTGATCACCGACGCCTCCGATGTGGGGTGGGGAGCGCACATCACGGGCAACCTCAGTACCCAAGGGCGCTGGTCACCAACCGAGATCTCCCTGCACATCAATGTCAGGGAACTCAGGGCAGTCCGCCTTGCTTGCAAGGTCTTCCTCCGATTCCTCCGAGGCAGAGTGGTACAGGTCCTAACGGACAACACGGCAGCCATGTTCTACATGAACAGGCAAGGGGGAGCACACTCCTCGGCCCTATGCCAGGAAGCCACGTTGCTCTGGGAATTGGCGGTGAGGCACGACTTCCATATAGCTGCCTGTCACCTCCCGGGGGTCAGGAACGACGAGGCAGACCGCCTCAGCAGATCGTTCCTCCCCCGGCACGATTGGTCTTTACACCAGGAAGTGGTGGATTTTGTCTTCCACAGGTGGGGGGTTCCCCATCTGGACCTGTTCGCATCGGCCTGGAACAGGAAATGCCCGAGGTTCTGCTCACTCCGAGGGTGCGAACCGCGCTCTGTTTCCGATGCGTTCCTGATAGAATGGACGGGGGCCCTCATGTATGCATTTCCCCCCGTCCCCTTGCTATCCAGAGTCCTCTTGAAAATCAAGAGGGACAAGGCAGACATCATACTGATCGCCACAGCCTGGCCCACACAGCACTGGTTCAGCATGTTGCTGGACCTGTCCATAGCCACGCCCCTGCCACTCCCGAGGCGCCACGACCTGCTTTCCCAGGACCAGGGTCGCCTGCTCCACCCGGACCTGGACTCCCTCCACCTGACAGCGTGGAGACTCTGTGGCTAACAGAGGGAGAGAGGGCCTGCTCCATGTCAGTGCAGCAGGTCTTACTTAACAGCAGGAAACCTTCCACCCAGTTGGTATACAGGGCCAAGTGGAAGTGGTTTACATGTTGGGCTCAGTCCCGGGGCATTCTACCAAGCTCCTCGCCAATCCAGGCGATTTTGGAGTACCTCCTTCACCTGAAGTTGCAGGGTTTAGCCCTGGCCTCTCTCAGGGTACACCTGGCGGCCATCTCGGCCTTCCACCAGCCGATGGAGGGCAGATCCCTGTTCTCACACCCCATGTCATCTAGGTTCCTTAAAGGGGTGGAGAGGCTGTATCCCCAGGTCCGTGACCCGATGCCTCCCTGGGATTTGAACCTGGTCCTCGCCATGCTGACAGGACCCCCCTTCGAGCCCTTGGCAACATGCCCGTTGCTCGTACTCTCATGGAAGGTGTCCTTCCTAGTGGCCATTACATCGACCAGAAGGGTCTCTGAGATAAGGGCCTTAACCTCAGAGCCCCCCTATACGGTTTTTTACAAAGATAAGGTCCGACTGAGACCCCACCCGGCCTTCCTGCCAAAGGTGGTATCTCAGTTTCATTATAATCAGGATATTTTCCTCCCTGTGTTTTTTCCGAAACCACATGGTTCGGCGGAGGAACGGAGATGGCACTCTTTGGATGTCAGATGAGCCTTGGCCTTCTACCTAGAGAGGACCAAGCCTTTCCAGAAATCGATGCAGCTATTTGTGGCAGTGGCAGACCGGATGAAAGGCTCACCTGTCTCCACCCAGTGCATCTCCACCTGGATCACCACCTGCATCAAGACCTGCTATGAGCAGGCAAAAGTACCACTTCCAGGGGCTGTAACGGCGCACTCGACCAGGGCCCAGGCCTCATCGGCGGCCTTCCTGGGAAGGGTGCCCCTGCAGGACATCTGCAGAGCAGCGACCTGGTCGACGGTGCATACCTTTATGTCCCACTACGCCATTGTACAGCAGGCGAGGGAGGACGCGGGGTTTGGCAGAGCCGTCCTGGCAAGGGCAGCACAACGTTAACTCCTACCCACCTCCAGGTATGGCTATCTAGTCACCTAAATGGGAATGGATATGAGCAATCACTGAAAGATAGAAAACAGGGTTACTTACCAGTAACTTGTTCTTCGAGATGTGTTGCTCATATCCATTCCGCACCCACCCTCCGTCCCCATTGTTGGAGTCGGCAGAAAGAAGGGACTAGGGGCCGGTGGGGTCGGCAGTGCCCTATGTACCGCGACATGGGCGCGGGACTCCAGGGGGCGCCTGAGCCGACCCTACCGGGACTGCTAAGGGCAAAAAAGTTCCGGGAAACTGTGCACGGAGCGCGCACACACCTAAATGGGAATGGATATGAGCAACACATCTCGAAGAACAACAGTTACTGGTAAGTAACCCTGTTTTTTCTGTGCTCTGTCCCTGTCCAAACTTCAGTTGTTTCAGTGGGAGAAACTGCCGTGGATCCAGAGGTATGTGTGGGGCTATCTTTGTAGTTAAAAATGTAATTGGTTCTTGCATAGAATGAAATTGGCAACCATCACTGTCCAAAGAATTCTTTGAGAACAGAGAGGTGCTAACAGGCCAATTATTTAATGCTTCAAGCACAGTAATCTATTTGCTTAGAGCATGAACTAAAACACTATACTATAGACCCACCATTCATGAAAATTGCAGCTAACTTTGCTCCGCTCCAAACTTCTGCTTCTTGCCTACTAACTGATATCCTGTCGTACAACTCTTCCCTCAAACCTATGTTTTCTTGAATTTGATATTCACCTGTCTGACTACATGTATGCCAAGCAGCACATAACCTATGTTCCTAAGTGCGGTCTTAATGTATACCTAACCGTAAATAACTTTGAAAAACAATTTAAATAAGCCATTAGTTATTACTCCTTAAAATGGATTTATAATGTGCATAAAAATTTGAAAAGAATGTAATTTGAATTCTTCCAGTGTTTTCAGAAATGGTACACGGAGGAGAAAGGCTTGCAGTTTTCCAATGTTTAGTTAACACTATATTAGACATGCTAATGGTGGAAGTGATAAAATAGTTGATGTGGAAACTGAGCTTAGAGTTTCTGGATGGGTGGAGAGATCAATTGTTCTGGCCTTCAGTTTGTGTGCATCACTACTCCAGATCTTTCAGAATCCAGGGAAATGTACAAAACTGCTCATACATTACCCATTCTTCTCTGACCCATTTTACAAAAGAAACTGCTTCCAAGGTCACCATTGATTGGTAAATATGTGCTTTGTGGTGAGGGATGGGACTGGGGGGTCCATCTAGTCAGAACAGTTTAATTTGAAAATCTCTTGATTTGCATAAGAAAGGGTGCACTGTATTGGCTCTACTACGGTTTAAAAAAAAAAAAAAAAAAAAAACCAAAAAAAAAAACAAAAAAAAAACCCACACCAAAAACCAGTGGTCTGTTCATTAAATACAGAATAGCTCAATAAGATGCAACTGATCCCATCCATGAATCACTCAACTGTTTTGGATTTTTTTGGCTTTTTTACTTTTCTGTGATGCCCATCACTAGAATCAGTGTGGTTTTTGAGCTTAACTGTCATCAGAAGATGGCAGTGCAAAGGGAAAAATCAGCAGTGATGCTCTAAGCTATGTCCAGAGCCCTTAGACCTTGTTGCCATCTCTGCCATTTCTGTATGGGAACTTACACTTCAGTTCCATTTCTCATCGCCCCAACTCCATGACCATAGATCCCTATCCCCCAGTTCCTGTTCCTCTGTAGTAGAATTCCCCCCTCTCTTTGCAGGGAAGCAGCTGGGTCTGCGTGGTGGTAGCAGCAAGTTCTGCTGATAGTGATTAGTTCATCAGTAGTCACTGCTGTTTATAGTGCACAAAATGCTGCAGCTCTCTGAGAATGGGGTTTGTATGCCCCTAGCTCAGCCAGCTGCGTTTTGGAATTTGGTGGCAGTGGTGCCAACATCCTCCCAGGGAAAGGAGGCAGAAGGATGACAAATGCAGCTGCCAGCTTGGGAAGGTGACTGTATGCCATGTATCTTCTGTTTTGAGCCCTGATCTCCAACATCTTTGTGAAACAGAGAAGTGATATTAGCCGTATTTTACCATGGAGAACTGAGGAACAGAGAGATTGAGGCTTTGCCTATGTCAGAAAATTAGGAATTTATTTAGGAACCAGTGTAGTTAAAACAGTGCTGTCCCTATTGTGTGAACATTCTTTTGTTTTCAGAATGCTTTATATCGATTTTTTACCGACACAGGATAAATGGATAAACCTGTAAGCCGAAGTTGGTGAGAAATCAATGAGGCACTTTTAGGCAAAAGTAAGCATCCCCACGGGAAGATTTAATTGATTTAACTTAATCATTTTCTAAACCATTGTAGCATCATGAAGACAAAGCCTAAGTGACTTTCCCAAGATTACACAGGAAGACTATAGTAGAGCTAGGAATTAAACCCAAATATTCCGAGTTCAAGTTCTGAGCCTTAGTCACAAGACCTTCCTCTTCAACACTGCTCCTGACCATGCTAAAGAAGGCTATGTATGGCCTTGCTAATGCGTCAGCTGGTGGCGATGTGAGGGATGTTCTGAATGCTTGTGTTTGCTGACACTAAGATTGTATCTGTGGGGCACTCTGTGGGATGTTTCAAAAGTTTTGCAGTGGAATAAGAGACTTCTTGGTCAGATGTTGCTTAAATCTCAAAGCATAGTCGACTTAAAAGGGAGTGGGCTATCTTTTGAACACTTTAAAGACACATTTAATACAGTGGTCTGGATCTTCAATAACTGTACTTAATCTTGGCTGCTCCTTTTGCCTTTTGAGACAATTAAAGTAACACTCTTGTGTGTAGTGTGACCTGGCTCAAAAAACCTGAAGTATTTTTAGACATGAACAGCAGACAAGCTGCTTTCAGTAACATTCAAGTCAACAGGAATTACTACAGAGTCTTAAAATGATATGGTCAATACAGTAACCCAGAATAGGGCAAAGCATTTGTGTATATCTGACAAATCAGACTATAGAAGAAATAAGCAAGGTGGCAAGGAACTTGGCTTTTGAGTGGTTAAGCATAAGGCTTTTGACTGTAGAAAAGTGGACTCAAAGTTGAAATTGTTATAAGTAAAAGTGTCTGCTGGTCTGAGGCAAAACCTTTTTGTTTATACACACCACAATATCGTGACAAAATTCCACAGATTCTCTCTGTGTAATTCCAGTGTTTGTGGTTAGGGAAAAAAGTAGAGGCAGATAGTAGAAGGTGGTGTAGATCAGCATTGAAGTGTATTTTATAGATCTGTATGAAAAGCTGAGGTATTACAGGTGGGGTTTTAAGGAACTCAGGCAGAGCTTAAGGAGGGATGCGTGCATGGAGAGGGATCATTCAGTGTTTTTCTGTGCTATACTTAACTTTCCTGATTACTGAACTTTCCAGAGCACTTCTAATGTCTAACCCAAGATAGAGGGGAGTGCCAGAAATGTTGCCAGTTGTGGATAATCTCAGTTCATCATAGTTCACCGCAAGATGCTTCTGCTGGGATATCTAGAATTTTTATTTTTCTCAGTTAGCGTGGCTTTTAAGATTTCTGCTTCCTTAGCAGGTGGCATTTTTATCTTGTTTTGTGAAGGTCCATATGGCCTAAAAGAGAGTGTTTCTTTAATTGTAAAATGTGACCACCTGTGCTGATTTTAATGAATGCAATGAGCATTTGTCTTGATATATCTACTTCAAATAGCTATTTCAGTTTAATAAAAAACTGTCAGTTGAGCACAAACACCTTCACTGCTGAAATAAGCGATTAATTATTAAGTGGCTAATTTTAGAACCTGGTGGTCTTGCTGTTCCCTTGGTCTCACACTGATCAGAGCAGACAGTGATTGATTGTACTGCCAGCACAGATAGGCACATTGTGCTGGGGCCAGATGCCAGCAGACTTGGAGTTGTTTATTGCAAAGTTTAGAAGGTGAGTGTAACTTCATGTCTTATCTCTGCAAATGGACACAGCTTCCCATCTTCATTAATCCAGCTGCTTATTCCATTTCCCTCCCCACCCACCTACACCTCTCCCTGTCACCACCTGAAATATGAAATCTGGAGCATTCAGAAAATATCTTCTGTTTAGATAATGACAGTCCAGCTGGAGAGGAGGCTGTGATTCCAAATAAAAATAGCATTTAAATGGCTTATACAGTAACAAGTTCCTAACAGAAGACTTGTTGGACCCATCCAGCTTGTTCAAGTATCTGCAGCCAATTCACTGTTTCAGGTCTGCCAATTCACGCATGTTTGTCAGAGTACAAAACACAACATATTTAGGCTGGGATTTTTCAAAGGAGCCTAAGGAATTTAGGCACCTAAATCCCATTAATGGGACTTGAGCACTTAACTCCCCTGGGCACTTTGGAAAATCTCTCCCTTACTAAGTAAACCGGGTGCATCATTTTGTTCTGAAGCCAATTACAGTATTAAAAATGAAGAACTGACCTGGGAATTTTGCTGGATAGTTGGCTAATATTTGGTTGTAGTAAAACCAATAGTGCTTGAGAGAGAGAGCTGCCAAAGGCAGGCTTTCAAAATGCTTGAGTGCCAGTGGTGGTGGGTGCAACAGTTGAATTTCAGCACAGCAGGAATTATACTGGAATTTTGTCAAGCAGTTACATGGCGGAATTAACACAAAGTAACTTCTTTGAGCATTTGCGGTATAAATGGACGAGAAGACGTGGTTTGAAAAAGAGATGAGGAAACCTCTCCTTTTACCAGAAAGTCCTCCTCCTATACTGACATACAGAGAGAAAAGTAATTGCAAAGGATGTTGGATATAAAATGACACGTGAACCTGTTTCTCATTTTACTGAAGCTGTGCTTGCCAGAACCACCTCTCTAGTCCCAGACAAATGATTTATCTTCTTAGGTAGGTGAAAAGCTGCCTTTGCTTGTTCAATGGCAGTTTTTGTAACCAGAACCTGATATGTTTAAATCCAGTTCTCTCTCTAATCACTTGGGATTTCCAGACAAGCTGGGTGTCATTTTTAAGACTCTGAATATTGCCTTGAAATTCTAAGTGAGCACAAAACTTATTGAATGCCTATAGGTATTGGCATTAAAATCCATTTAAATTTACTCTTTATGATGAAACTCAGTTTTCGTTTATTTGTTTTGTTGGAAGGACAGTGGCGGCAGGGTCAACCCAAGTTTTCATTTGAGCTCTAGGTCTATCGTATCTAGGTGGGGGTGGGATTTTTTATTCAGTTTCAACCTACATAAAATCCCCTCTCTCCCTTTTGTTTTTAATAATACCAGTGGTTGGTTAAATAAAGCTTAGCATAAATGATTGAAAAATGGAAGAACGCAGTTGATTGATCTTGTTGGATTGAAGGGATTGTTTGGTGTGTGCTTGGATTTGGGTCTGTTGGATTTTTTCCTACTCTTTTCTGGGAATTGAGATTTAACTGTGCAGAAATTAAACTGCAATGCCACTTATGTAGTGATTCCTTTTGTGTGGATATGACAGTGGCAATACATCTGTGAAATAGTTCTTAAGGGGAGCTAAAATCTAGATTGCTTTCCCTCATTAGCCAAAATGCCAATTCTCTCTTGATTTGAAATGAAGTCGGAGAGAAGGTGGGAGAGAAAGGAAGCAAAAGTGTAATATGCTGAAGTCCATTTTCAATAAACATTAAAATCTTAGCCCGTATTCTCCATGTTCCAAATTCAGCGGCGGATGGAGTCTTCAGCCAGTTTAACTTCAATGCAGACTGTTAGCTAACAAGCTTCACCTAGGTCAGAGGCAGGGAAACCTTAGACTGGATTTCTGTGCTTTTTCCTCTACTTCAGGACCTGTTGGCATTGTCTCAAATTCCCTATTTTGAACTGATTAATTATTGATTAGACATCAGAGATTGATATCACATGTAGTGTCTTTATCTCCTAACAAGTTTTGCCTCTGTTCTCTCCACCCCCCCCCCCCCTTTGTCTCTAGATCACTGTGTTCACTATTATGATCTTCGCAACACTAAGCAGCCAATCATGGTGTTCAAAGGGCATCGCAAGGCAGTCTCCTATGCAAAGTTTGTGAGTGGGGAAGAAATTGTCTCTGCGTAAGTATTTCCTTTTATGTGGGCTAAAAGCATTACAATCATTGATTCCTAGCAGGTTTCTGAGCCTTTCTTCACTCTGTTGTACATACATGCCTGTGTGGGTGTGTGTGTATCACGTACGTGCAAATTGTCATTCTGCTAAATAGCAGATTGCTGTACTTTGTAGAACAAAAATAGAAAACAATTTCCGGTCTCTGCTGTCTCATGCAACAAGGAGTTTAAGAAAAATACCCATGCAACTAGAATATGGCTTATGATCACGATCCCCCATTGTGTAGTACAGCTGTTCTGGAAGGAGTAGCTGGGTGGCACAGTGTGGTAGTGTACTAGTCTCCTCCAAAGCCCTGAGTTCAAATTTAACATGGGTCAGAAATAAAGGTGAGGAGGGGTTAAGTTTAGTGGTCTAATGGACAATTGTCCATATTGGAAATCATACTGCAGTTCCACGCATCTTGATTAAACTGGCATTTTCTACCCAAGAGGCCAGAATAGAATGGGATGTTTTTAAGTCAGTACTGAGGTATATGTATACTGGTTCAGTACTATGGCATGGAGGATACTGCAGGTCAAAGCTGCTTATAGGCAGAGCTGTGTGATGGAAGGTTCCACAGTGCTTTCCAGTGCTGTCTGGTTTTAAACAGCTCCATTTTCATTAGCATTACAGCTCTTATAAAAGATGTACGTTTATTTTTAGACTTTAAAGCAAGTTCAGTTCAACAAAAGCATGGAATTAATGCTGTGTGGAAAGAAAGCATTTTGTAAAAGTGGAAGGCAGGAAATGTTGTAGATGCTTGATCAGATGGCATGTCACACATGGGACATATAAAGATGAAATGGCTCTGTCCTGCTTGAGAGCTGGCCATTTGAGAATGCTTATTCCACAACCCCGGGAGAGAGATTGATAGAGCTGTCAGTCTCCGATAAGGCAACAGCAGGATTGCAGGGATTGTGTGCGCAGAGCTGGGACATCTTTTTCCACTGCATGCTGAAATTAATGTATAAAAAGTAGATTGCTTTCATTTTCAGCTCTCCAAAATTTGGGAGAAGAGATGAAATGATAGTGAGGTTTCTGAGTACCAAAGATGAACTTCTTTAATCAAAAATATACAAATAAAATTATCTTTAGTACCAACCAAAGTTGTTTCATATATTGTATTGATTTTGTTCAGTCTTGTTAAGTTAGGCTTTGACTTCCGGCAGTGCTCACAACTGCCTGATGTTTAGCGGGGTCCATTGATCATGGTGCTGATTTACAGAGTCTGATTTGAAAAAGCAGCGTATTCAGGATAATATTTTGGCAAGGATGTGAAGGTGTGTGAGAGAGAGAGAGAGGATCAATGGTCTTTTCCTCTCCCTGTTGTGAAGTGGTAGGTTGATTGTTCTTGCAGTATAGTACTCTTATCTTGAGCAATGAAAACATGATTAGATGTTGATACGAATTTGTTAGCATTAAGTGCATTCCATCAGCAACAGATTAAGTATTTTTATTTTAATGAATAGGGATTTAGATTGTATGGCACTAACACACAGAGGTTAAGTGCCTATATATTAAGAACTTGCTGATGAGTTGGCAGATGGCACAAGTGAGCAGAAGCAGACATAGAACTCTGACATCTTAGAGACTAGGGAACGTTATGTTGGTGACTTTCATAGAGGTGGGGTTAGTTCTTTTATGACTCATAGCAGCCCCTAGAAGGTATAAGAACTTGTGTTTAAAATCAGTAATAGTAGCTGCCCTAACAGTACAAGGAGCCCCTATATCTCTGGGAGGTCAGACAAAATAAAACTGTAACCCCTCCCCATTTCTAGAAACTCACATTCGTACAGTGCTGGAGTAAAGCACAGCATGGGGAAAAGGAAATGTCTGACAAACTCTCTTGTCTATGGCTCATATGATCAAAGGCGAACACACCACCTTCCTTGAGTGATGGTCCTAATGTGTTTTCCACTGTGGAGAGTTGGAGAATTCTTGAAAGCCATATCTGTTCGTCCTCTCAGGCACCCTCATGTCTCCAACTGGAGAGAGAGAGGGCAGAGTAGACTGACCACCTCTCCAGTTCTTTCTTACCTCCACTGTGGCCTGGGTCAGGTCGTCCAATGCCCAGAGATTTGTCTTCCTTTATTCTTCAGTCCATAAATATATATATTTTGTAAATAGTTTAGAATTCTACTCTATAGTTTTAGTTAAGTTTCATAGTTAGATAGAATCCCTGTCCTGGGGAATTCTCCCCTTTGCTCCTCCATATTCCGTTGCAACTCCAGGCTTCAAAATACCCCCTTCCCCACACACATCTGCCTGACTCAGCAAGGAGCATACCTCCTGCCTGCCAAGAGGTCTGACTTAAGAGTGAGGGAATCTACTCCCACAGATCCCCCGTCGGGGGACTTCACAGTAAGGCAGGGAGTATTCTCATAACCATGAAAGCAAATTGTCCTCTAAGTGTACTCCAAAGAAGTCAGATACAACTCCTGCCTATGTTACGCAAGTCTTTCCGCTTAGCCCATGAGGACTTAGCATGTCCGAAGTCTCGGTCACAACAAGAAAACCCACAAGTCCAGGGCTCCATTAGTACCAGATCACGCTCCGGAGCAATGGTGTCTCCACTACAAACTAAACCTAAACACTGGGACCTGATGGCACAGGCAAAAGTCAGCCATCAGCAGCCTCAGCCACTGACTGTAACAGCTCTGCCTCGCCTGATGGTGGTAACTGCTTCGACTCAGTCGGTTCAGGCAGACATGACCCCTTCCATTCCAGAAAGCAAAAACTTACGCTCCACTTGATGACATTTTTTGCTCTCCTGGAGCAGTCTGTCTACCATTCAATCATGCAATCATGGTATTTGTCCAGCAGAACTGTCTGTACCACTGATGGATCCAGAATCGGCATTTTCTTCTTTGGGAGACTTGAACTGCGTAATGAACCAGTGTTGCCTCCTCTGAGGCATGTCTGTCAGACAAGGGACCCTGTCACAGGGTCTACTCACCATGAGCAGCACCTCCTGCTGGCCGTCCTGGGGATTGGTTCTTCCAGCTTGAGGTCTCCTCCCAGTGTTTTCTTCTCTCTTGTCTTGCACTACTGCCCCGCTCACTCTGGGTCAGCAGCTTCCTCTCTGTGGCTTGGCCCTCTGACCAGGCCACTAATGTTCTCCCCTTTTAGAGAATTCACAGTTTTTGCAGACCTGCTGTCTGGTTGGTGGCCTTGCCAAGCCCCAGTGGCTCGTAGGGAAGCCAAACCTGCCCTCTACACTGGGTTCCAACCCAGGGATCCTGTAATAAGCAATCCCAGTCCCTGTACAATTCTACCTCTTGCTCCTGGTTCCCTGGGCTGCTTCCCTCTCTGGGTTTGCCAGCCTCCAATTCTCTCCACTCATGGAGTGACTGCAGCCTACTTTCTTGCAGTCTTTCCCAGCAGCAGCGGCAGCCCCCTGTCTGCAGCCAGCTACCTGGCTTTATACAAGCCCCACCTGTTCCCAATCAGTGGTCTCCTCATAGCCTAAGGGTCCCCTGCTTGCAGCCTAATTAGCTGATTGGGGCCCACTTGGCCTAATTCACCACTTGCCGGGCTGGTGTGGAGAATCCACCCCATTATAGACCTGGACCAGTCTGGAACCAATCTTCACCTCAGTATCTGCTTGGAATGCCATGGGGACCTCCACAACCACCCTTTGACCTGTCTTACTGGCCATACTTGGGACCATGGCACCTGTACCATCCTGCAGAGTCGACACATTCCTCTAAAGTTTATCCACCCCTCCCCTCCAAGAGGACAGTCAGAGCTTCCTCCTGATCCCAAGGAAGAGGAAGATTATGAGCCAGATCCAGAGATTCCGATGGTAGCAACGAGATTGTCCTCATCTCCAGATGAAGCAGTTGCTCCAATGTCTCTATCCCCATCAACCATAAGCAACTCCAGGGACTGTTACATATTTGCAGAGGAGCTACAGATCTCTTTTGAGGAAACTCAGGATCCTCAACATAAACTCCTACGCATCCTCCAATCCTCCGGATCCAGCCAAATAGAGCTTCCTGTTAATGAAGACATTCTGGAAGCAGATAGAAAAAATCAACTCTTTTCGTTAAGACAGAATAACGTTTTGCTGCCCTTTAGAGGTATTGGCACAAGTCGCTGGGGAATGCCAGATTGTTCTTTCTCATCATACTCCTAACTTTTTGGTTGTCCAGGCTGCCATGGAGGGCAGAACACACAAATCTACTCTGGTTAATGGAGAGTAAATGACTCCAATTTATTGGGAAGAAAAGTCTTCACTTTTTCTAACCTCATTTCGGAATACCCAGTCACCAAGCATTGATGGCTAGTTATGATCACCTGAGCTATTCCTAATTCATGATATTCATTGGCAAGCTTCTGCAACAGGATAGAACTCAATTCAAGGCTCTCGTTGAGGAAGGCATGTTGGTTGTCAAACTGTTCTTCAATCGGCAGTGGATACAGCAGATACATCTTCAAGAGCAATGGCTGCTGCCTTTGTGATGCAACATGAATCATGGGTTCGTGCTTCAGGGTAGCACAGGAAGGTCCAAAATGCCATGGAGGACCTTCCCTTTGATGAAACTCACCTTTTTAACCAAAAGACAGATGAGTCCTTACACATTTTAAAGGACTCCAGAGCCACTTTTTGCTCTCTGGGAATATATACACCTGCCCTGAAGAGAGAAAATTTCACAGGAAGTCATGCAAACTTAGACAGATGGATCAATAATTTTACTTCTGGCAGCCTTATGTGCAGAGGCTTCATGGCAGACTGAGAAATGGGGATGTAGTGGAAGGATTTAAAGAGAACTGACATCTGATAAATAAGAGGTTAATTTTAGCTGCTGAGGTCTGGATTGATTAGAGGTGAGCACCATACTTTCAGGGCAGCTAGGGGAGGAGGTCACAATATGGCACATGGTAAGTGCATGGACAAGTATTTTCACTAACAGGGCAGAAAGGAAGGAACAGATTGTGGCTATATTGTAGAGGAAGAAACATCTGATAATGTCCTGGATGTGTAGGGATAAGGAGTCAAAAATGGCCCAGGGTTATGAGAATGAGTGAAGTGGAGGACAGTGGTATTGACAGCAGTACTGGAGAAAGGACTTACCTTGTTGAGATATTTTTTTGTGCATCCTAGTCACACATTTGACAAGCTTAAAGGTAATGTCATACTTTCACTAGTTCAGTTTGAGTAAGACATGATGAAATTGGGTAAAACCTCCTTGAGCTCATCAAGTCTGCTATATGAGAGTTGTAAGTTATCGCACTAAGGAATTACGATTCAAATTGGGATCTCCTGCTTTATGGTAGCATTCTGACTTTCCTGTACTGATGATCTCAGGTCAACAGACAGTCAGCTGAAGCTGTGGAATGTAGGGAAACCACACTGCCTGCGCTCCTTCAAGGGTCACATCAATGAGAAGAATTTTGTAGGCCTGGCATCCAATGGAGACTACATTGCCTGTGGTGAGTAGAGGAGCCATCCAAAGAAATGTTTGCATGGCTCCTCAGAGCTTGCACTGCTTCTAATGAAAAATACACATAGAAATGAACTCAGTATTTGAGACATCTCAGAAAATATAGGATTATTCTTAGCTGCTCCCTTCAGCCTTGGCCCTAGAGAATAGCATATAGAGTAGTCACGGTAGGGCAGTGTGCACGTATACAGTTCTTGCCTAAATTAAATGATTTGCTTTAACTACCAGATTTTCACTGAAAAGTCCACAGCTAACATAACTGCAATGAATGTGATATATGTCTTTTAAAGTAATAATTAAACTAAAAAAATCCCTCTGTCCTTTGAGAGAAGGTCAGGATTCTAAACCAGTTGAATGATCCCAGGTGTGGTAGTTTTGCATGTGTCATTTAGCACAGCGCTCTACATAGACAAACCAGTCCAGTTTCCTGCATTCATACAGCTTTTTAGGAGACTGAATAAATCTTTTTTTAAACTGCAACTAGCTTCCACTGAGGAGATGTCTCTCTTCAAACCTACGTAAGTCTGCATCTCCTGCAGCTGTGCACAGTGGTGAATTTGCCACTGTGGGACAATTAAACCAATTATTGCTGGATTAGGAATTGGAAACAATTCCAACACTGATGCAAAAATCACTTAAATGTTGCTGCCCTCTCCCATTTGAATTTCACTGACATCTATGCAATTTGCACATGGAACCTTTATGAAAAGGCATGAAACATAGTTAACTTTGGCAGAGCCTTGAAACAAGGTTAAAGTCCTATCTACACTACAGACCAGAATAGTGTTATAATCCTGTATTGATGCCTTTGTAATTCTAACATAGTGAGCCAAACTGACATGGACATCCACTCTGTAATGATCCTCTACTCTAGTTGCAGCAGCCATCAGTGATCGGATGTAAAGGGGGCAATTAAACTCTCAGGAACTAGGCTGAAATACTTCTCTACTCTCTCAGTAAAGGATCTAAGAAGCCATACTTATCAGGAGTCCATTTCTAGAACTTTTATTATATTGATTTGCTTGTATTTGTAGGAAGCGAAAATAACTCCCTCTACCTGTACTATAAGGGCCTTTCAAAGACGCTGCTGACTTTCAAATTTGACACTGTCAAAAGCGTCCTGGACAAGGACCGGAAGGAAGATGACACAAATGAGTTTGTCAGTGCTGTGTGCTGGAGGGCACTACCAGATGGGGTAAGCTTTCTGCTTATTTTTCTCAAGATTGCTGCTGGGTCAATGTTTTATGTTAATTTAAGATGGTGTCATTGAAGGTTTGGCTGCTCCGTTTTTCCCCCAGTTATATTCCAAGGGATTTTCTAGGTCAGCAGTAGAAAGTTCACATTTGTAGAGTAACTGAAATGATTATGTATATATTTTAAAGGTACTGCAGTATAATGGTTGCAAAAGTGGGGAAATTACCAAGGTTATGGTAATCTCATGTGCATTTAAAATCTCAATCATAGTGATGCATTAATGCAGGTTTTTGGCATTTAATTGTTTTTTTATATGAAGGGAATATTGATGACATTCAAGTAAATTCACCACGTGTACTTAAATGTTATCTGATCTATATGGGATTTCACACTTTAATACATGCATGATGTGTGGATAATTAAATGTGTGAGAAGCACAAGCTGCTTTATCTCCTTTACTATTTCAGTGAATTTTGTTCCAAATATAGAGTGCATGTTCCTCTTGTAGTTTACATATTGCACTTTCAGTGTGTTTCTCTCTCAAGCTTATGACTGTACTGGAAATATGCTGGTTTTGAGCTGGAGTGTTTAAACCGAGTTTTATAAATTTATGTATATAAAAAAAAATCACGTCTGTAAAGTTACTCATGTGCAGAAGTGTTTGCAAATGAGGTCCTTAATTGGTTGGGGGGGGGAAATATTTCTATTCATGCTTGGGAATTTCAAATAGTTAAATAGAATTTTACCTACCTTGTGAAGAGAGCCTTTGGACTGAGAACAAACTTGAAAAATTGCAGTCTGAAAGGTAATATTTTTGGCAAGTTAGCACCTGCTTATCTATGTTTACAGTATACTGGAAGTGTACTCACAACCATAAATAGCATGACATTATTTCAAATGAATTGCCCTGAATCAAACCCCCAAACCAAACCTTTTTAGTATTGGGATCATTTGGATTTGGAGCTAGATCTGAACTTTGCATCTCTTATTTTAAAGTAAAATGATAAAAATGGGGTGCTTTAATTTTAAAGATACCAACAGGACTAATATTTTTTTGGATCATAAGCTAGGTTTTGAGGTGACTTAGTTATGTAGATAAATGGATGCAAAGTTTCAAGTGGACAGTAGGGACTACACAACTTTCAACCCATATCGCCACTGATGAAAGCCATTACAGTAACCCACTGCATCCATAAGCTTCCCTTTCCCTTTCTTTTCTTCACTGTGATATTTCCAGCCAGCCTGTCCTCCTACTATAATGTAAACTTTTGCTCCAGACAATAGAGATGAATTGTGCCCCTTTGATTACCTCTTCTTACCTCTTTGTTTGATTTTCATCATTCTCAATCTCTCCCTCTCTCCTATCGTTCTTTTAGTCTGAGTGGTACTCTAATTTCAGCAGTTGAAAAGCTGTTGAACAATGTTCTAGAGAGCTACTAGAGTATTCAACACAACTAGAATGCAAAATTTTGTGTAACGTATAATAAAGTAACAAATCAACTCAATAAAGGGTGCACTCTCAGCAATTAATGCAATAGTTAGAACTCATTGAGCTCTCTGTCATTCAATCTGTCACCATTCTTGAGAAGCCTGACTTTGTCATTTGTTTCCACATTTCTCCCTGGGGTTTGTTTTAAATTACCATATTTTTACACCAGCGTGTACCACCTTCTACTTTGGAAAAAGAGCTATGAAAAGCTGCATGAGGCTAGATAGCTATAGGCTGAGTATTTCTGCATTTGACATTTTACCTCTGAATGTAGTACATCTCATGCTTCTCTAAATACTGCACTTGCACTGTTTCATGAGTCAGCCAGTAGTGTGATTTGCTTTTTGTCAGGAGGCCTTCACATACCTCTTTTTATAGCACATCCAGCCATCACATGCTTATTTTCAAACACAAGTCACTTGTCATGGTGCAGAGGATCTTGCTCAAACCTTGTTGAGACCTTACTAGCGCTGTTGGCATGTTGAATTATGGGACTGCAGAAATATATATTCAGAAAGCTCATCTACATCCGCGATGCCCCTTTCAAGAAGAATGTTCCCTTATTCTTCACTCCCTTACATTTTCTTGCTGTGTCGTGTTCTTTTCTGAGGAGGTTTCATACCTACCTGAATGCCCCTGGAAGATGGCATGTGTTCTAATGAATCATGGCAGTGGTATTGTGGCAGTCCCTCAGGCATGGATGACAAGAAATCTTGGTTCTGTTCCTGGCTTTTCCACAGGCTTTCTATGACCTTGAGGAAGTCACTTACTCTCTCTCCTTCCGTATCCCTGTCTATAAAATTTACTCTACCTACCTCACATGACTGTTCAGATTTAACTTACTTATATTTGTAAAATGCTCCCTCAAATGGAGGGCAGATAGAAATACAGTGTATTAGCTTTGCTTCTGGGAATCCCCAGAGTTGATTCAGTTTCCCTGTTGTGTTGCTGTGGGCTGTTCTCCAATTCATTAGTCTTAACTGAGAAGAGAGGAACAAGTTTAAGATCTGACACTTGCCTCAGAAAGTAGAAGTGCCTGTATCCCTCATGCACATCAAGTGCAAAATCTGAGCTCCAAGAAAAATGAAAACCTTTCAGATAGTTAAAAAGCCCAAGGAAGCTGCTACTGTTTCGCCTTGTCCTATTAGTCAGGGTTGGCAGCTCTTGTTCTACGTCTGCAGGTATTCCTTTCAAGTGTGTCTTCCAAGGTAACACCAACCTTCATGTCATTCTTCATCTCAAAGCACCTTTTTCTGGGTCTTTCTTGTGGTCTTTGTCCTGTAACTACTAAAACCTGTCACCTCTGGCCAAGCTATCCCACATCTCATTGAGATGGCTGGGTCATGTGAGACAATTGATACCCCCTCAGATTTTCTGTGATGGGAGCTACCTGCATCATGACTCATACCATTTCATAGTGTGCCTCTTGGTTCTTGTCTTACCCAGAATCTACCTGAGTGATCTCATTTCCGCAGTGTGAAGTTATTGGTCTCTCTTCCTCATTGGCCAACATTCCAACCCATACATCATGGTTGGCCTGATTGTGGTCTTAAACGTTTTGCCCATTAGTTTACTTGTCACATTCTTGTCACAGAGAATTCCATCAACTCTCTCCATTTCCACCAAGTGCCTTTCCTGTGATTTCTAACATCTACAACTGCTTTCCCATCTTTTATTTGTTTGTTCAGTGGGCATTTAACTAACACTTCCTTCAGACCCAAGGGATTTGGGGTGGGGGTGAGCATATGTGTAAGGAAGAAATCTTGCTATATCCTTGTTGGAGCCCTGAGCTTCTTTCTGTTCCCTCTTGAGATTCTCTGTCACAGCTATCATCTCTCCATATGAAGAGGGCTGGACACTGTTTCTTCTGCATCTGTCCATACCAATCCACAATTGGCCAGAGGGATCATGACCATTCTTCTCCCTAAAAACTGAGCGTAGTGCTCACTGCCAGAGCATTACCTCTAAGCCACCAGAGTGACCAGAAAATTGTACGTTTTGGATCAGGCTCATTTTTCTAAGTGGTACGTCAGTGAACTAATTCTCTGAGCACTTGTTTTGGTAAGTATACTCACTTTTTATAGAGCAATAAATTGAGGTGCAGAGATTCAAATATACACACTTTCTAAAGTGGCTTTTCAGTTGAAGTTGGTGGGAGCTGCTGATGCTCAGCAACTGTGAAAATGGGTAGACCACTTACAATTAGAAGCCACTCTTGAAAAGTTTTACCTCAAGTGAGTTGCATAGTGAGTTAATGGCAGTTTCAAGGATATGCTCCAGAACTACTAGACCCTGTCATCTTCCCTAAATACCCACCTCTAACTTCTAAGCCAAGATGTTTATAATGCACGTGTCTGGCCCTAAGAAGTCTCTCCTTAACAGAAGAAAAAATACTCCTTAACACATTGGCAAGACACATCCAGCTTGATATGAAACCTCAATTCTAATATTGGAGTTGTTAATAAATTCTGCTGTTCTATTAGAGTGTAAACATCATAAGAAAAGTAGTAGATACACACAGCTTTCTTGCAGGGGGAAAAGAAATGAAGTATTACTTCTAGAACAATAGTAGGCAAACAGAAATGTCTCCTCTGTCTTATTAAAATGCATGTAGGTGGGAGAGGTCAATATAAGGTGTTTTTCTGGGATAGACAATTTGAATGGTGGTAGTGCCCTGAGGAGAATCTCCTGTACATGGTTTCTCCTTTTTCTCCTGCATAATATTCCTACATCTCCTGAGAGGTAGATACCTTTCACTCTGACCTGACTTGTTATGTTCAGAGTTAAAGGTGCACCTCATACGTCTGCTGCTCCATTACCTCTTAAATAACCCTCCTCCCCTCCACTGCAGTTGGTGTTTCTCAGAAGGAAGCTATTGGGAGAGCAGGTTAGCATTGGCTGCTCCCTGGACAGCAGAAGAGGTATTATTGCTGAACACAGAAGCAATTTGATTATGTAGATTAAGCATGGCTTAATCTATCATAATCGCTGTAAAGAAGCCATTTAATTTTGTGCCTGTTTGCGCGAGTGTTCATTACTGCAGATAAGCAGGTTAGCTTGGGAAAGACTTTCCAGGTAGAAATAGAAGGACTTTGATAAACTGCAAGGAGATGCAGATAAAAGAAGAAAATGTTAAGTAAATTAACCTCAGCAAAGGTTTGTATCTTTTTACAAAAAAGAAAATATATTGACAATAGCATTGTGGATTTTTTTAAATTAGGTCTTCCAGTTCTCTTAACTGGAGCAGCACTGGGAATATATACTGTACTTTGTTCAAAGAACATCTGACATTTGCCTGGAATGCTTTTAATTGTGTATTCACTAGGTGGTAGAGAAGTGGTTTGCAGCTTTGTAGAAACATCTTGAAGAGCTGAGATGCAGTCTGGGAGAATAGAAAACTGGTCTGTGTGTTCCTGTTTGTTGCTCGCTCTTTAAATCACTGTTAGTTTAGCAGTCTGGGAAACTAACATCTGACCACCAATGAGACACACAGGAACTGACTTTTCAGCAGGTCTCAAGGCTCACTTAGATGCAGTTATGTGACAAAAGTGTCTCCATATCCATCTCCCTCCCTGCACCACTGCTTCAGTATTTCTCAGGACTTCTGGTAAGATTGTAGTTGTCCCCTGCAGAAGGTAAAATGGGTCACAAGTTTGTGTGCCAGGTCCTTTTACCCAAGTTGTTCCAGGCCATTTACCATGAAACCCTAGAGAAATGGCTTCCCATCAGCCATTCTGACTAAGATAGCAAACTCCCATAGGCTCTTTACTCTGAGTTTCAGGATAGCCTATTCTAGGTTTTATAAACAACCCTTCGGAAAGGATCATGTCTCACACACCTTCGTGGATTGCTACTTCAGGAAACAAGCTTTCCTTTCTTTACCCAAAATTAGGACAGTTGACAATCCTGTTACCATTGGCAATTATTTTATGTCTAGCTGACATCTCAGACTTTATTTCTTTAAATAAAAACATGCAATTATTCTTCAATAAACCATCATTTACAAGTTCCCTCATTCTGTTAAATTATGGAAAGCTGTTATCCATTTTGTTTGGCTCCCTCTTTACTCTTCTGGTTGAAATACATAATTAACAGTTTATCAAGGTTATGGCAATCTGAGAATTATTTCCCAGAAAAACTGGGTAGCTTTGAATGTGCACAGTGTTCCTCTGCCATTTCCTATAATATCTTCAAATGCTTTGCTCCTTCTTGTGGAATTTAGACATATTGAGAAGCTGATTTGCCAACATGAGGGCTCCCAGTTCTTCTCTGCTGCACACTCTTTTCTCTTCGGCCACACCGATACCTTTCTAATTGTTTTAAAATTTTTCGTCCTTTCACTCAAGCAGATTCCTTTACTAGTTGCTTAGCACCTTGCAGCAAGATATTGTCACTCCATTTTATTTATTTACATTCATTTTCCTCCTGCCTCTTAAAGGAGCTGTGCAAGTCTTGTCAATCTAATTTTCTCAAACAGGGAATGTTAATTCTTTATTTTTTAAATCTAACCCAGTGCATCATAGGATTCACTGGAGACCAGCTTGGCTTGTAAAGTTCTTAGATTAGAAATGTAATAGTATGTGTAACATTTCCACATGCATGTTGCTGAAAGGATATAATTTTTTGCATAAAGTAATTTCCATGATCTTGTCTTTAGGGAAACTCAGTGAAGTGTGTGTTTGTGTTCATTTGTATATAATGCAGGTTAAATTTGTACAGTGGAAATAGATGTTCATTCTTGGATTCTGCTTTTTACATAATGAGAGAATTAAGCAAAGAAAATTCCTAGCTGAATGTAGCAACACTTCACTCATCATTACTACCCCAGGAGTCCAACCATTGAGAGCTCCGTGAGAATATCATACTCTATTATTAGTGGTTCACTTGCTATCTTGAAATTTCAGTGTTTTGACACCTCAGTCCTTGTGCAAGACCCTCTAGGTAATGTGAGTAGGTAAATGACAATATTTAGCAGAAGTTTTATTTTTCATCTCTTTTATATAAAAAGAAAATTTGCCAGTATTTTTTCATTTATTCTCTCCCCAGGCCCAGGAACCTGTTGAGGTTTCTCCTGTAAAGGTGATACTTGCTGGCATGAATGAGTCTTGAAACTGTCACAGTTTCCCTTGCCACCACTATTCGATACTCACAGGGGTGGGTGGTGTGTCAGGAAACCATCCATTTCAGTCTTTCCTCTTCCTCAGGGGCTAACCATTTTACTAGTAAAATGGACATCTTTCCCATCTCCAGTGCAATTGGAGAAACTGTTGCAGCATTTGTTGCTGTTCCATGGCTCAGGTTGGTTTGAGGACCACTATTTGATGCAATAATGCCTCCTTTTAACCCTTATTTTCCTAGATTCAAATTAATTGTTCTTATACCCCTATGTCGACAGAGTGACCTCACTGATGCTTTTGTTCAGCACTAAAAGGTCTATTCTCCCCCAGCCCTCCACTGCATCACTCTTAGTCACTCAAGCTTGGATTTGAGAACAGCCTTATCAAGGGAATGGTTTCCAATTTTTCCTCCTGGGTTTCAGTCTGTGTTCGCACACTTAATCTAAAGTCTCTTTTTACTCAAAAAAGAAGGGAGCAGGGATATTTTTCAGCTTGATCTTTAAAAATTGCTGAGGGATCTTTGTGAGGTGAAAGGAGATATCAAAGTTGCAAGTTTTTCTTGAACTGAGGCAGCATGTATACCAGCAAACTACTTTAGCTGTAATTCACCACCAGTGCGTGTCCAGCAGTGCTAACAATTAGACAGGACAGAGACATTTTTATCGGTCATATGTTTTCTAACCATTTTCATTAATGGCATAGTGGTAGAAATCTGAGAACTATTGACGTTACCTTTTCAGCCATTGGTCCCACTGGCAGAGTTGTAATGATCATGGATTATATTTCATTACTAATGTAAACCAGGTCTGAGTGTTCCTATTATTTCCTACTCTTTAGACATGTGAATTTACACAGTAAGAATCTTATTGATATAGTATTCATTGTGAAGGGGGACACAAATAAATCCCTCTGCCCAGTTCATCTTAAATTTGTGAGCAGAAGAAACTTCTGCTGGATCTCTAGTATTTTAATAAGTAGCAATTAATTATTAAAAAATGTGGTTAAAGCACAGTCTCTTTTGTGGTTTAACTATTAGAAAATAACGGCAAGAATTAAACCATAAAAGTCAGGAAATTCAGAGATTAGACAAACTGTCCTTAACTCCCCGTTGTACCATAGTATTACAAAACATAATATACCACTTCAGTTTGTGTAGTCTTTCACATAAAATGTGTTCCTAACTATTTTTATTAACAAATTTTAGAGTTAACAAATTTTAGATTTAAAGACAGTTGTCAGTTCCACCGCCCTCCTAAGAGAATTTCCACGGGGCCCCTTGCTCCCAGACAGTTGATATACACCCTTGTAGATGTTAAATTATTTAATTACTACCTGAATTGTCATGGCATCATAAGGTTTGGGTTTCAGGTAAAAATTCAGAAGTTTGGATGCTTTTTGTGCGTTTGGAGGTTCTTTCCCCTGGATCCCCAGATTTCCCCCAACTGTTTGTTTACTGATTTGTTACCCTCTCCCCTAGCACCTTCAGGCAACATCCTCCTCTATTTTATATGAAATCAGCCCACAGGTTTCCCTCATGGAAATGGAAAATGGTTGTCTCTCTGTTCCTTATGTCACCTTTATCTGTAACATAGTCCCGCTTTCTGCATCACCATCTCTATTCCTCCCAGTCCTGAGATGGAGAGTCTGGGGTGGAAGGGAGAATTGCTGCCACCAAAACAGTGAATCACTGCAGGAGCCAGCCAGGGTCTGTGGGGGCACTCTGCCTACTCTCCCTGCACCTACTCTCATGCTTCAGCAAAGGGCAAACTTGTAGCTGAGTCAAGGTAAAGGCTGCGTGGACAGCCTCTAGCTTTCTGCCTGTTCCTTGTAGCACTCACATTTTATTTTTAAATATCTGAGCCCAGGGCTCTGATTGGTACTACATGATCCTTGGGTAAGACTTAAAAATTCTGGGCCGTCCTGGTCAATCTCTGGGACTTATAGTTATGCCATATTTTATTAAAGACAGACAAAGAAATTGTCATATACAAGGGAGAAAATGTCATCTCCCCGAGATTTGCAAAAAAAAGATGGAAAGTTAGATAAAAGGGGTGGTTCAAGATTATTGGTGCTGAAGAGGAAGAGATACTTGTCTCCACCCAAGTTTCCAAGGTTGGTACAGGAGGCTGATGTTAGATCAGCAACAGTGGGGTGAAATGACCAATTCCCTGAGACAGACTTAAAGAAGTCCAAGAAGGGCTTAAAAATTAGGTCTGTTTTGAACTGTGCTCTGAACTGACTGAGGAATGAATGCCCTGGAAGCGTAATGGCCTTAAAACCTTTGTTATTTGCAAGAATTTGAATTAGCCAGTAATGTGTGTGTGACCTTCAGGTACCAGGCGAACATTTTAGGAACTAATGAAATTTCTGGCAACCTCTAAAACCATTAGCAAGAAGTGAGTAGTTAATCCCACCTCTGATCTTACCTGGGACAGACCTTTTAATTTTGAGCTCCAGTTTTGATGCCAGTTAACTGGAACACTAGTTTCTTGCAGTCACATCTTAGATTCCATAAATCAACAGCACTTACCTTAACAATTAAACTCTCATTTAAAAATAAAATTTTTGGAATGAATTAGTCATTGCATACACCACATGTCTAATTTTTTACCTTGAAGTTTTATAAAGTTGCAGTAAGGTGTGTTTTGTTTTGTTTTTTTCTTTTCAAAAGCACTTGGTGTTGGTCTAACAGGAATGCTTAGAGTGTTTGTTATCCTTCAGGGATGGGCTTTTCAATGCATACCATGCTATTGCCTGGCTCTCCTTCTGTTAGTGCAAGACAGCTACTATTGTAAGCTTTGAAACAAAAAATCTTAGCACAGTTTACACCTAACTCCTGAAAAATTCTCACCAGATCATTTCCATGACAACCTTTTGGAATAAATGGAAATAGAGGAATATTCTTTGCAGAGGAACTGCTAGCAGTTTAATACAGTGGCTCTTTGAATTTGAGAGGTTTGGACACTGGAAATAGTTCTTGTAGAGCTGCATTGGTAGTCACAGTGCCTGATAAGGTGCCAGTTGAGGTCCACAAGATATATTTCACATGGCTCTACAGTTTTATTGCAAGAGTTTTGCCCCTATATATGCACGAGTATGCTTTAAATACAGACGTATGTATACGTATGTAAAATACATCTGTATAAATAGGAGGTGTTATAGAAGGCTCTTCTTAAGTGTTAGGTTGAGTGAGATTTTTCAAAAGCGTTCATTGAAATAATTCTGTTCCCATTCAAGTCAATAAGAAAGCTCCCATTGACTTCACTGGGAGCAGAATTAGGCCTCCGTTGAGGATTTTGAATACCCCACTCTCAGTACAATACAGCCTCTTATTTGACCACTATATTTTATGGACCTGTTTCCTTCCTTCTAATAGGTAATACTGCTAATGCTACAGCAACAGCAGCTGCATTATATGGAATTAACTTCTGCAGTTTTATAAAGCTGATGCTTGTTCAGATTGTATATATTTACCTGTCGCAAGTGACACAGAGACAGACATTTGACAGACAGAATTGTTCATGAATTACATCAGCTTTTGTCCTACTCCTAATTAAATCCTACCATTATAATTATTTAACATTTTAGTGTTCAAATGAGGTGGAAAAAATAAGACTAATTTTTCCTTCCAGTGTTCAGTTTTAAGATTTTGATCAGACAGTTTTACCGCTGAGTGAAATGGAAGCAGTAATGCAGAAGTAGTTATGTGTCTAGCTCTATAACAACAAAAGCTTCTTTATGTAGAATTCTATACTGTATCCATCACTTCAGTATCAGAGCCCCTATGCTATAGCATGGGTTTCATACCCTTTCTCCCACTATGGTATGGATCAAAATGGATTAGAACCCAATATCTTCAGGTCAGTCTAATGTCAATCAAGTTCCCCAGCCTTAAGTAATAAAATCTTGGTGGTAGGCTACATCTTAAGCAATGCACTCAGACAGATCTGATTAATAGTTCACTTTTCTGATTGAAGATTAGTCTTGTGTCTTTTATTTTACATCTTTGAAGAAGAGGACCTCATTCCCCGTTGGGGTTTACCTTGGCTTGCTGCTGATTGTTGTTTCTCCTGTCCTCACTATGCTAGGCTCTGTACCTACAAAGTAAAAGATGGACCCGGCCTTGGAGGGCACAGTGGCTCTTAATTTAAAGTACCTGTACAGAACAAGCAGTTCAGCCAAACAAGCTTCTGGAATTAGAACTATATCAATAGCTGTGGTGAGGAATGAGTTATAAACAAATATCCAGCAAAGCAGGTAGTCGTACTTTAAAATTAATAAATCTGAACCAAACCAAATTTTATTTCATAAAATAATGGTCCCCATTAAGCAAACGCACCTAAATGTTACCTGTAACATTGGGATTATTGCAGCTAAACAGGATTGTGCTGCTCTCTTTCAAGATGTTTTGATTATTTTTAAAAAATCCTCTTTAAAATTGTATAAAGCAAATAATGCTCAAGCTCCTTTAGTCTTTTGTATTTTATTGCATATCATAATCGCTTTATCCCAAACTCTTGTTCTGGATTGCCGAACATGGAATGAAGCGAATGATTTACTGCATTGTCAGGGGTTCAGCTTGTGCTGAGGTTTTTTTAAATTCACTTCAGTGTGTCTGAAGTGAATATTAAGTTAAAGCTACAAGTATAGTCGACAGTCTGGGGAGCTGGTAGAGGAGACAATGGCATTGTTTCCCACTTACTCATAATAATGAGACCTACTGGAAGGAAGATAAAAGAGAGATATTGGGAGGAAGGATTGGTTCAGATCCATAAAAATTCCTTTTGCCTGCAATCTGCAGAGAGCATGTAAATGAAATTCAAAGGAAGGAAGAAGTGATTGCATGCCTCTAGAATGTCACCATAGACAGAAGCTTTGCATTGTTCGCCAAACTGCTAAGAGTGACTCTGGCATAGATTTTTCACAGCTCCTGGGTTTGTAAGCTTGATTGTCTGTGGCCACGTTGCCTGTTGCTGCTGAAAAAGACTTGCTGTGAGCCAGTCTGCTCTGGCTGTATGTGTGATCTCATGTCCACTGAACAATGGAAATCAATACAGTTTATAAAGAGTATACTTGCGGAAAGTGTTACAACTCTTCAGAATAAAAAAGTCCTTGATTTAGAATTGGAAGTTTAGTGGTGCTTCCATTTCCATACAGTGTTTCAGCACTTGTATGTTGAGTTGAGCGTACCAAGAGACAGGACGATTTTCACAAGCAGTGGTAAAAACAAGGAAGAGATGAGCTGAAAGTTAAAGCAGCATATTTATATTAAAAGAAGGTGCTTAGATTCATTTTTCAGTATATTTATTGTCATTAGTGCAAAATTGTTTACTGTAGAGGAAATTATTGCCTCACATCTGAGTTTACATTGCAGAACAGGTATTCTAAATTCTATTTGAAGATCTGTGAAAACTTGATGGAGCCCACAGGTCAGCACTTACTAGCAACCTGTTACAAAACAAACACAGGTTTCACAAGCAACAATGCACATGATGAAGTGGATACTTTGTCTCTTAGACTTTTCCCTTATGCCTCTCCATTAATCCTAGCATGCAGTTAACTAATGTACAGCTGTCTCACGTTATGTTGGCTTCGTTGATGCTTGCTTACTTATAAGTGCTTGCAAAACTAAAATATGCCTGTAAATCTTTTTTATGAATTTACATTTTAGGGTGAGTGCACAATTATGTTTGGAGATGCATATTTCATTGGCAAGCACTGCAAAAGCTTCCTCTTGGATATTGTTGCAGCCATATACATCAGTGCTAAGCTGCATCATTTTTGCCATTCTATTCCTGCACCCAGAGCAGCTCAGTCTGACCGGCAGCAGGCTTTACTATTCCAGTAACAGGCCTCATCCAAGAGACAGTGTAGTTCAGTTTAATGAACGTCGGTCTGAGCGCCAGGAAAGTCTGATTTCTAATCTCACTTGTGCCACTGATTCCCTGAATGACCTTGGACAACTCACTTACCTTCATGCTTCAGTGGCCTCATTTGTAAACTGAGATTTATATTTACTTTCCTCAGATGGCTGCTGGAGGACTGATTTTTATACAGAGCTTTGAAATTACAAAGTGCCATAAATGATTGTGTTTTGGAGCAGACTGTGTCATGTTACGTGGTGGTTTTGTGATGTGGACAAGTGTACATTTAGCTAGGTTGAGACCATTAAATGAATTTCATGTAGTGAATTTAAATTTGAACCCAGATCTCCAAAGACAAAAGTTTGTGAAGTAATCTGACACACAGCATGCCATGTTTTCTCCCCCTTTACTCCTCCCCATTCAGAAAACCATGTGCCATATACCTTTTTTAAAGGCTGCTGCTCACAGTAATTTTAGTTCACCATTAGAAGTTATGAACTACAGTTGTAGATGACCATATCTAAGTATTACCATTAATTATCTTTTCTGTTACTGATAAAAACACACAACAGTTCACTATAAATTGAAATGAGTAGTGTTCAGTCCTGGTAAAAACAAATATTCCTTTCCTCATAAATCCATTGTGCTCTGTCCCATCCTTTCTTACTATCTGTTTTAATCTGTTTTGAAATGTTCTGAGGAATCAGCAGGCCAATAAGATGGCAATGGATAATTGCCATTCGCTCTGGCTTCAGTCACCATGGCTTCTATTGAGAAGTAAATCAACAACTGTGCAGGAGGAATATTTAAAGGGCACTAGTCCAGAGAGGATGCAATAGATTAGACAAGTAATCAAATATAGAAGAAATACTTCTTCCTTCACCCCTCCTATATTCAAGTTGGCTTTTCTAATATTTATACAGTTGAAGGATAACAAGGCAGAGATACTGTCTCTCAACAGAGTTTTGTTCGCTTGTATCATTGCAGCACAAACACTAGATTATTTTAATCCTTATTTGCTTGAATCCCTTCATACTTGCCTTTTGCTATTAGAAGCTTTGGTAGCTTAATGCATTTCTGTTGGTGGAATTTTCTCTCCTTTTTGATAATATATTATTGGTAATCTCTACAAGAATTCTAAATGGCATTGAGTGTTTAAAAAAAAACCCTGTCATTTCAGTTTTAGATAGTGGAAGATTTTTTTACAGCCACTGTGCAAAATTGACTCTAACTGTAGCAAAATTATTCATTATAAGGAGAAGTGATTTCACTTGTCCTATGAATTGGGCTTAAAAATAAAATCACCTCCCACTGTTGAGAACCTGATTTCCTATTCATTGCTCTGAATAGAGAGTAATCTGTGGCAAGACCTAATGCTCAACAAAAATGATTGAGTTGTCTTCAAATAGTGATGTTAAACTTTACCCCACAGCATCTCACCTTAGTGAAATGTTTATGGTCCTACAATGTGAAGAAATGATCAGTCTGTACAGCTTCCATGCACTCATTTCTCTGATGTGTGCCCTGCTAAGCAGCACCTTGGGCAGGCATAGTTTTCTTTTTTCTGCTTTGCTGTCTGTCTGTCTCTGAAAATGAGCATGCATTTGTTTGACAGACAAAAGTTACCATTGTAAGCTGTGGATTGCAACAGGTAATACAGTTAGTGCAGTATATTATTACTAGGCAGGCGGAAATTATTGGCATCCAATAAACAAGTATCTGTGAAGAACTCGGACATCTTAAGTCTATTGTTACCAGGTCACTGCTATTTTTGAGGTTTTGCTGGAATCGATTAATGCATTTGCTGTTCAACTTTTGGGACCTGGGTTCTAATCCTGGCTAAAAGATTAACAAGTGAGAATGAATGTAGTCTTCAGCTAATCCCCAGACCACCAAGCATTTTCATATAATAGGCACACTCTGCTCAGGAGAGCTCCAGGACTAGTATAGCAGAATGTGCTGCAGGACAGAATTGAGGAACAGAGTGGATGCCTATACCTTATTTGCTGTCATTATACCTGGCCTTAGCTAACATGATCTTTTCTTCAACTTCAAGTACAGTGAAGTTCACTTACAAAAAAATCTCTTTAAAAACACAACCCATTTATTTAAGCCCTTGTTCCTAAGTGAGGTTTCTGGAAATGCTCATGTAAAAGATATCTACGCTGCAATCAAAAATCTGTGGCTGGCGTGCATCAACTGACTCTAGCTTGGAGTGTGTGGCTGTAAAATTGCAGTGTAGATGTTTGAGTTTGGGCTGGAGCCTGGGCTCTGGGACCCTCCCCCTTCCAAGGTCCCTGTGTCTGAATGCCAGCCTGAGCACAAATGTCTATACTGCAATTTTATAGCCCCACATGCCAAGCCAGAGTCAGTTGACACAGGCCAACCATGGATGTTTGATTGCAGTGTAGACATACCCAGAGAGCCCAGGTAGCTCTGACTCACCAGTCAAAGCCTAGAGAAATCCAGATCCCTCCTGTTCCCTCTTCTACCATCCAGTGACAGATCATATAGTCTAACTTATTTCATATGCACATCCCTTGTTCAAAAGCAGCTTGATGCTTAACAGCATTATGGTAAGGACATCACCTTTTCAGTGCACCAAAAGCTTGCTGTTCCACTTGGTTTAGGAGCACAGTCAAAGCAGGAGATCTTTCTGCCTGATAAGAGCAGAGCCATTTCAGGACCCGATGTTAGGTTAGCAGAAGTAAACTTTTTAAAATTTCCAATGAACTTTTCCCCCAGGAGAATTGCGAAGGAGATTTGAGTGCCTCGTTTAATGCCATTATATATATGTGTGGTGTGCACATCTTTCCCTCTGTGTGTTCTTTGCAACCTTTCACACACTGGCTAATAACGGTTTTGACCTTCTGGGTTAAATTTGCCTACTTAATTATATTTTTCTGTAATCTGAAACCTCTTTTCTTTAGCTTATTTGCATGCATTAAAGTGTGTTTAATTTAGGATTTGAGGCAGTTGGGCCTGGGATTTAAAAAAAAAGACCACGTAAGGAAAGACCTTTTAATAATGAAATGCACTAGAACAGGAAGCTGCAGGAACTGACCCTGTGGACAAATGAAATGTCTTTTGTCTGCATTTGCAGTCTTCCTAGAGTAAAGTGGAGGTCTCTGTCTGGTTTAGGACAGCTAGCTAAACCTGATCGTTCCCCTCCATACACTGTTTCACCACTATCCAGACCTGCTCCCCACTCCTGCAGCTGTTTCTACACAGTATTAGAATGCAGCCGCAATGGATTGGGGGTGAGGAAGTGACACTGGGCAAGGTTCCTCTGTAATTTTCAGAGCTGAGTATAATTTCCTGTAGTTACCCAGCTCCTAATTTTTTAAATAAGGCTATAATCATTGCTGTTGGGCTTTGTGTGAAAATTTCTTTTTCCTTTTTAAAAAAGCTCATTAAGCTAAGCAAATTGGCCATAGCAGTCAGTAAATTTCTCTCAGGGAAGGGACCCTCTGGTGGAGTAGGCCCTGATATCCAGATATTCCTGCTCTAAATATTTTTGAAATATTGTCCTCAGTCAGGATTGGGGCCCCATGGTGCTAAGTGCTATGCAAACTCTATTAAAACTCAGTTCCTGTCCCAGAGAGCTTACAGTTTAAAAAGAAAGTGGATGTAAAAAAGTGGGTGGTGAGGAAGGATCCAATAAAATATACTATTGTTATATAAATTTTAATTTTTTAATGGTTATGAAGTGCCCAGATTGCCCTTTTGAGTCCTTATGAATTGGCCGATTTCTTATAGGCATAGCAGCAAGTGGGACTGGATAGATTTGGAGGAGAGGGCAATGGCCTAATGGATGAATCCAGGGAGGGCATTCCATGATTAATAATGCCAAGTGAATGAATGATCCATTTGCTGTTTTTAAAAAGGAAATACCTTTTATTGCACATGAAATTTCTGGCATTTACTTTGAATCATATGGACAAGGACCCACAGGTTTCCTTTGCAACTATGCTAATGCATCTGTGTTTTGGAGTTCTCTCTGACCTCTGGAAATGTTTAGGTTCATTGGGCCAGGCTTTACCAAGGCACTTGAGTCCTGACACCCTTACTGTTCTAGTCCTTATGCAGACAAATGATCCTGTTTTATTATCTGGTTTGATTTATTTTTAAATGATGGACAGTCAATGCCCAATAGCATAAATATAAACTCCAGGGAGCTTTGGGGCTGGGACTTCACTGCCCGTTATTTATTTATTTAATGGACATATAAAAATGCTCATGCATAAAAACGGTTGTACTGGTATTTTTACCATGCTATTATGGAGATGTCAACAGGACTTCATTGATAAGGTTTCGCTGAAATTTTTGCTTAAAATAGGACTCACAATTTTTGGTTGAGTTTAGTGTCCAGATCTGGTACAGTGACTCTTCAGAGAAAAACTGGATTTTTTGTGCCATTATTTTAGTGAAAAAATTGCCAACTTTTGCAAAGAAAAGATTTTGAAATGCTCCTGTTTTCCTCACTTTCTCTTGCATTCTTTGTTATACAACCGTAGTTCCCACAGGTGCCAATATTCTTTCACAGTCTGTCATACTCTTGGACACAAGCTACTCCTGGAATTTTAAAATGTAAAGATATACAGTTTTTTCCTTATTTGGGATAATCTGTTATATTAGATTCGCTGATGAAACTCTTCAGATCCATCAGCTATTTCAGTATTCCAGTGCTGCCAGATTGTCTCCCTGAATTGTGGTGGGCAGTTGACACAACAAAATGTGATTTGCTGCCCTCTCCATGTACTTCTGGTGATTAAGGATGCTGTATGTGTAGGAGGAAACACATTGTGAGTTTTGGGGGACATGGGGGCAAGTAGAGATGTAGTGTGGTAACTAGAGATGTTGGGGGCAGGCAGAGTAAATAGGGCTTGGGTGGGCATGAGGGGCTGAGCAGAACTTTGGGGAGTTGAGTGTTTAAGCAAGGATGTGGGAAAGGGTCTAAAGGGGAAGAAGCTTTGTCCATAAGCAGGCAGGGAGCTATGGTTGTGGGGAGAGCCCAAGGTGCCTGTGCAAAGACATTGGTGCTTGAAGAGTCCCCTCAGCACGACTGCCCCGAAACACTGAGGCAGTAACGCTATGCAAGAAGGAACGAACCACATGTTACACCTAGTAGTTATGTTACTTAATGTATGACTGGAATGCACTAACGCGGCACTGATGCGGCAGATGTAACAACCTCTATAACAGTGTTTCTCAATTTCATTCCCACCCCGGAACCTTTGCGCGCCCTTCCCATACCCAAGGAACCCTAGCGCCCCATGCCCGCTGCTGAAAAGTCAAGAAAATCTTGCTCTTTTCGGTGGTGCGGTGTAGCCTTCATTCGGCGGCACGGCCCCATCAGCTGTTCGGCGGCGCGGTTCCGCTTCTTCGCGGAACCCTTCAACTCGTTTATTCCGCGGAACACCATTTGAGGAACACTGCTCTATAAGATAAAATTGTGTAGCCTTCGATGTACCAATGCTCTGGCACAGACCTTTTGCCTGGTATGTGAGGGAGCTGAGGCAGAGCCCATAGAGAGCTACACAAAGCTACGTGCATTGTAATGTATGAAAGCCACACTAACTCTGCTAATCATCTGATCACATGGTCTTAAATCAATAAACACGGCCCGTGTTCGTGGAGATATCTGTCGGCTGTGGGTGGTAGAAAAGTAACAATTAGGGTTGAAAGGGGAGCATAGATGGCATATCGAATTATTTAAGGTTTGTTCCTTCCTTTTTTATGCTGTCTAGCAACCATAACTGAATCTAGCATATTTTAGGTGGGAATTTTATATAGGTTGGCACCATTACCTGATAGGATAAATGGTCCTGTCAACTTTTTGCAACTAACTCATGATTATTTGATGATAAAATTGCAGACAACTAATATAATCAGAGTCTTAGTTCAAGTTAGAATTGAGGGGTGAATGAAAGGAAATGATTTTTCAGGATCATGGGAATAGGGAATTCCCCTATAGTGTTGGGACTCATGCATCTCTGTCTCATCCTTTGCTATCACAATCAGTAAATCTATTGAAGAAAAATGAGGCAGAATGTAAAATACCTGCCTTTAAACTCAGTCGATGGTGGAATTTTTTAAAGTTCTCATTTTTGTATCTGTGAAACATTCTTCTGCAATGAGACTGAAAGGGATTTCTAGCTATTGAGCTATGTATGTAGTGTACGTTACTAACGTGAATTGCCCTTCTGCATGCAGGAAAGGTTTAGGTTCATTGGACCAGTCTAGCAGAGTAAGTTACGTAAAGCACTGGACTCTTTGTTCCCTTTGGCATTAATTCAGATGCAGGCAGTAGGCTCCATTTAAATCTTTCAGATCATGCAAAGGTAGGATTACCATCTTTAATAGTTCTGCAAGACAAACTGAAGGTGTCGTGCATAGCATGTGTATTGCACTGTGTCTTTTTCAGATATTTTAATGAAACTTTAAGAAACACAAGCCTGTATTGTGAGAGGATACTGTCAAACTTGGAAAAGATTGCAACCTTTAACAGTTCAGCTGACTTCTAATGTGATTAATGAGCAATTGATTTTGTTTGCCTTTGTGCAAAAGTGTGTGAAGTTTAATGTCTCCTTGTAGCTCTTAACACCCTAAGACCCCTTGGGGCTGTGACATGGTTATGTGGGAGTTGCAAGCTGTGAGCCCCGACCCTGGCCATGCGCTGGGCTGTGAGCCTCCCTGCTTCCTTCTGGTGGAAGAACATGGGGGAAAGGGGTGAGCAGTGATACACAGATACTGCTCCCGCCTCCCCCAAAGTTCCTCCACACCATCCTAGGGAGATTATGGGGGGAGGGAGAGAAGACCGAGAAGCAATGCCAGGGCTCTCTGCATCCAGGTCACTTTCCCCACCTGGGCAGTGCTATGAAGCGAGCATCAGGAATTACTGCTGTCTGCCCTTGCTTTATGCAGGCTAGGTGGGGAAAGTGGCCTGGATGCAGGGAGCCCTGATGTTGCTCCTCGCTCCCCACCCTCCCCCCCCAGTCCCATAGAGGTGCCTGGAGGAGCAGCTTTCGAGGTGGGAGCAAGCAGCAATACCAGCCGCTCTGTGCATGCAGGTCTGTTTCCCCAGGTGGGCGCAGGAGTGAGTTGCAGGGTTTAGCAGTGAAGAGGGCACAGTGCAGGGGTTAGGGGCGATGGGGAAGTGGAGAGCCCATGGAGGCCAGGGGCAGGCACCCACGGGGGCAAAGGGGTCGCACTCAGAGGCTTGCTTTGTGAATGGGGTCACCAATGCAAAAAGTTTGAGAACCTCTGCCCTAAGAGTAGTTGTCCTCCATTTTCTCTTCTTTCCCACCCCCAAATGGTGAAGGAAAGATCAATAGTGAAATGTTAAGAAGAAATGGAATATTTAATGCTTTACATTTTATGCACAGACAATCCTTCAGCCCCATCACAAATTAGCTCTAACTAAACTTCAGTTCATCCCCACTTTTCACAATACCCATGATATGTTTTTTTAATTGGGCCAGTTTCTATTGGTGTAGGAGAGGAGCTTTCAAGCTACAGAGAGTTCTTCAAACCTGAAGAGTTTTGTGTAGCTCAAAAGCTTCTCTTTCATGAACAGATGTTGGTACAATAAAAGATATTACCTCACCCGTCTTGTCTCTCTCTAATATCGTGGGACCAACACAGCTACAACAGTGCAAACATTTCTGATCGGGTGATTAGTGGTGATATTGAACAATGTGACTTTACTCTGAAGAGTGACTTTAAAAATGGCATCTTGGGATTCCATGTTTATCCTCTATTTTATGATTCCCAGATCAAACATCTTTGGTTTGCTTTTTTCTACCTGTCAACCTGAGTTCTGAGAGTCAAGGCGGGTGTTTCCTTGTTACACCTCTGCAGCCCCCTTCTCTTCTGTGGGTTTTCTCTGGTGTAACTAATGGGAATTTGGAAATAATTCTAATTCTGTTGATGTATAGGACAACCTCAGCTCACTCTCCTTGAGTCAGGTTGTCTCTGCAGGGCAAATAGCACTTGAAAGAAAATAAATAAACTTTGACTCTAAATATATGACTCTCAAATGTGCACAGGGTGCCGCTGATGGACCTATTAAGTAAAAATGTGCCATTTTTTAACTTTTCAGAATAAAACTGTATTTTAAGACTAGGACATTTTGAAAACACAAAAGATAATGTCAAAACTACTCTCTGTGCATGTGGGTTCTAACCATTTTCCAGTCAGTCTAAAATCTGTCGGCACATCCGCTTCTGCATAACTTACCTGCACACTAGAAAAAACACTGACTGGTCAGAATCTATAACTGCACACTGGCCCTACGGCACAAGAGCATTCTGCAGCAACAGTTGCAGAAAAGAGCTTCCTATCTCTGGAGACTAGTGGAGGCAGCATGACACTGTAAAGGTTGCAGTAGCTTAGAGGTTTTCACTCCTGTCGCACCGTTGTTAGAAATGTGTAGAACTGAATTTTGAAGGATGTCATATAATTATGGGTGTGAATTTTTTCAGGTTAACACACAGATTTTAAACTTTAGTGTAGATAAAATCAATCTTTAAAGCCCAGGAAGAGGCATTTATGGTGAACTGGTGTATGGCATATATACTGGTGTGTGGTTCAGTTAAACCAGTGTATTCACCTGGCTTGAGGGATTTGGGGCTTCCACCTCAGAATTACGGGTACCTTAAGAATGGAGGTTGTTTATAACTATGACCAAAATGTTGTGGTTGTTCTTTCAAAAAATTCCAACTGAACATTGACTTAGTAAAATTTCAAAGCTGTATTATGGAAAAGAAAAATACTGCTTTTAACCATCTTAATTCAGATGTAACACACACAGAAATAGTTTTCTTACCTTGTCAAATCTTTTTTAAACTTTTCCTTTATTTTTTTAGTAGTTTGTTTAACACAGCATTGTGCTGTACAGTATTTGGATTTTTTGTCTTTGCTGCCTGATTGCATACTTCCGGTTCCAAATGAGGCATATGGTTGACCAGTCAGTGGGGTTCTACTGTACATGCGAGTGCTGCCTGCACCCCATTCCACAGGCAGGTGCCCTGTTTGGCTTTGCCCATTCCTTCCTTACAACCCTAGAGAATCCATCACTGAGTCTTGCTGGGCTTATTTCTACATCATCTAAAAGTCCTCCCACATATCTTAAAACATTGTCTAGGTCTTGATCATCTTGTGCCTGGACTCTTGAATTCTCCTCCCCTCTGGCTTTCCTGGCACTTGCCTCATCTCTAATCTGTTCCCAAACTCTGTTATGAAAACATCTTAGGCCCACATTCAGCCCCATGCTGTAATTACAGTGTCGCTCCCCTTGTAGAAACGGCTCTATTTCCTGAATGCCTCTCCCACCACGCACTAGTGCCACTCATTGGTGCACAGTGGCATGAGATATCATCTTCCATGTCCACGTTTTAGAGCTGTGAGTATTATGCTCCTGTTATCATTAACAATATCTTTGCTGGCTAAGAGAGAAATGGAGGTTTTGATTTTTCATTGCTGCCAGGCATCTAGCCCTTCCAGAAGGATAATCAGAACACTTGTGGATGCAGTGAACCAGTCACGTTTCTTTTCCAGTGGGATGATATCCAAACACTAAGAATAGTTAGTGTGTGTACCTCATATACCTGAGCACTCTGTAATCCCCCTGGTACATTGATGCTGAGGCACATAATGAAATTGTGTAGGTCGATTTATAACAAACATGTGTCCAAAATTTTCAAAGTTGTGACTAGGGTCCCCATCAGCATCAGGGTCCCATTTTGCTGGGGGCTTTACAAACATATAGTGACAGCCTCTGCCCCAAATAGCTGACAGCCTAACCAAGTAAGATGAACAGGAACAAAAAGTATGACTTAGTTACTTCTTCTTTAAAATGATTGAGAGATGGGCAGAAAAAATTATTCCATGCGTCTCTGCCAAAGTACTCCACTATTGTTGACCCTATTTCTGTCTTGACTACCTTCAGAGGCAGATTCTATTTTCTTGTTAACCCATGCTACTATATCTGACTACCTCCATTTGGGCATTAGATTAAACATGGTCATGCTTCAACTTTTTCTTACTCTGAGGGTGGTTTTAATTCCCATTTAGAAGCCACTCCCTTCCATTTATGCTTTTCCTGTCCAAAGGAGTTCTGTACATTTTCTGGTTCTGATGATTTCACAGGGTTCTAAATGGTCCCAAATCTTTAAAGGTATACTCCTGCTACAGCTCTGGCAACTGTGCCTACAGCTGGAACCAGCGCCTTGTGGACCATTTCCAAGAGGAGGAAGGTGCTGCACCCTGCCCATATGAATTTAGACTCCTCAGTTCATACTTAGGTACTTGAAGAATAATGGCCTGATTATCAAAGATGCTGAGCACCTGAATGCCCATTGATTTCAGTGAGATTTGTGAATGCTCAGTACTACTTAAAATCAGGCAAGTCTTACTTCCTTTCCTAAATATGGATTTTAGGAATTTCAGGCATCTAGGTTTAAAAATTTTGAGCACATGATTTTATACACATGATAAGGAAAAATATCTCTATCAGCATGCGACAAGTTTGCCCCAGAAGAAAGCTCTGTGGCAGAGTGGGCTGTTTCTGCATCAAATTATGAAGTCTGTTTTGTGCCATATGTTGAGTCCAAAATTTGGATTTGCCCAAGGGCAAATTATTGTACTGCATTATAGGGAACTGCCCTGCCCAGGAAACTTCATTGAAGGACCATCACAGAGAGCAATGTGTGGCTATCAACTTGAATGAATCTTAACTACTAGGCTGCTCCCATAGAACAATGGCCTTTCTACACAGGTGCCTACGAAGGGGGTAGGGTGGGGTTCGGGGGGCAGCATGATTGATGGATCTGAAGCTTCTCAGTGATCTGGAGCACATAGCACAGAAGTGGAGGCCCTGCCCAAGAGTGGGGTTCTGTTCCGTGCAGGGGGCTGGCCATCATTACATGTAAGGAGGACTTACAGGAGAGTGCAAGCAGGATGGACTCTGTCCAGGCTAAAATGCTTAAGAAATCTCAGACCCACAGAAGGGAAGAAATCAGACATCATGGGTAGGATGTCTCAGCCCTCTAGTGCTTTTTAAGAGTAAAGTCAATGTGTTTAGAAATTCCTTTGCTAAGCCTGCATTCCTTGTTTTCCTGCCATGTTGTCTCTGACGGGACTACGCTAAAAGCCCAGAGTGCCCACAGCCTGGGTGGAACTCTGAGGTCATGTGTGTAAGTGACTGTGGCTCAGACACTGATGTCAGGATTTAGGGTGACTGGAGAGTGTGCTATCCCATGTCCCAAGAAAGTGCATTGGAGAAGAGGTCTGGGCCTGGGAGTGTCTCCTGGAGACCTAGAACTAGAAACAGTGACTAGACTCAACCCTCACCCTGCTGGCTTGGAAGCACAGTGGGACACAACCATAAAGTAGTGGAGTATTGGGCTAGTTTGTAACAGTCTTTATGGTAGTAATGGTGGGCTGTTAATCTTCTTAGGGAAGAGTAAACTTTGAAATGGGTTTTCCTTCAGTTTATAAGTCAATACTGTATTCTGGAAGCAGAATTTTATATAAGTGAAATTAATTCTTTATATTCATTCCTGCATATTTATTCACCTCCTCAGTGAAAACTCCCTGGGTTCTGTTGATATCTTTCTCAGATTTACTCTGCAGACTTGGCCAAGTCAGGATGCACTGCCTCAGTTTCTCCCATTACAAAATCAGTTTGATACTTAGCCACCTCATAGGGACTTTGTGAGGCTTAATTAATATTTTTAATATGTCTTTGGATCCTCTGATGAAATGTGCAATATAAATTTAAAGTAATATTTTTACTGATTGAATTGTTAATTAAATCTGCACATATAAGTAATTTATTGGCATTATAGAATTGAGCGTTAATAACTTAAAATATTAATGTCAAGGTTGTTAGGTCAGTTTTTCAACCTGTATCATTCACCTAATTAAAGGATGAAACTCAACATTGGCAGTAGGAGAAGTAGGAGATTAAGAAGCAAGCCTTTAACTGGTCAGTATCTGTTTGCAGGAGACTCTGCTATAATATTTGGACCAGCCTCTTGAGCCTTGTCCAAGGGAGCTCAAGCAGTGTCAAGACAATGAATTGGGCTCCACAAAGCAGGTGGGAAAGAGCTTTGTGTCATTCAAGGACAATCCCTACTAGATCAATTTAGAAATGATTTGTCACTTTTCTGTGGGAGCATGCTCCAGTCGTCTTCCGCCAGAGTTTTGTGGGTAATACATAATATCCATTTTTGTGTGGTCGAGAGACAACAGGAAAAAGAAGGAATATGTATCAGGTATTTCCTAGGTCTCACCTGTAATCTGGTGTAATCAGATGTAATCTGGCCAGTGATAGGCTGTCACCCCTATCCTGCAAATTTCGGTGTCTCTCAATGCATTGCTGCTGTAGTTCCCATCTGGGCTGTTCACAAACAGCCTTCCAGCATGCAGGTCACATCCTGAGTGTCTGTGTATAGCTGTAGCGTGCCAGCAACACACCAGTCACCCTCCGGCTTCCACCAGCCTTCGTTACCACTTGCAGGGTCACCCCAACTCACTCCCAGTCCAGGATTTCCCCAAAAAAACTTGTGTTCTGCTCTGTCCAGCCCTCTCCAGGACAGCCCAGATGTATTAGGTCTGTTGCCCTTCTAAGATAATCAATATACAACAGTTTGTTACCCTAAATGGAGTTACCCACACAGTTCACAACACTGGCTCAGGTTTGATTAAAGACTAAAACAAGTTTATTTAACTATAAGGAAATAGGTTTTAAGAGAGTACAAATACAAGGCATTAAAGTCAGAAATGGTTACAAGAGAAATAACAATATACTGCTTCCTAGTACTAAACTTAACAAACTAGACTTGGTTCAAGGTGACATCCCTTACTACATGTTCCCAGTAACATTGCTGACCAAATGGTCAGGCTAGGATCTGCTCCCAAAGCCTGTTTCTTTTGTCTTCCTAGGTGAAAGAGAGAGAACTTGGGATGTTTTTGCCCATCGCTTTTATAGCTCAGTCGTCCTTTGAAATGCATTTTCCAGAGGGTTGCCCCTAGATAAAGTTAATTCCTGCTGTGAGAATGGAGGCAAGGAGTCTGGTGATGAAAAAGCTCCCATGCTCTTTTATGCTAAAATGTAGATCGATCTGTTCCTGCTCCCCTTTCTTGCCAAAGAATGGCCACTGGACAGGTGATGGCTCATCAGCTTTGCTGACATCTGGAGGCATCATCTTGTCCTTTGTGTTCGAGAAACCGGTTTACCCTGACTTGTCTGGTAAACAAGTTTCAGACTGAATTTCAGCCTATGTTAATAACTTTACATATAATGTCACTACATGCATTTCACCATATTATTGACAAGCAAGTTTTGTTTTTAAATGATAACTCACATGGCATATTTTGTACAAAGATTATTCGAAAGGTATCTGGGATGTTAATATAGGAGTGCATTTGATCAAAGCATCATCTCCCAACTCGCTCCTTTCAACTTCCCTTTTGAGAACCACCAACACACCAAGCATTGTGTTTGTCCACACACACAAAACCCCAAACCTGTAGTTCATGTCTCTGACCAGTAGATTGTGGTGATTATGCTCTCACTGCAGTTTCCCCTCTCACTGCAGCATACAGCTGCTGCCTCCGTCTGTCCCACTCTTACCTCTTGCCTAGCCATGATCCCATGAGATGGGCAGGAGGATGAAGGGTTGGCTGAGAGCAGAGTGAGGGTAGGGACTGGGAGCAGAGCCATGGCACAGGAGTTGGGAGCTGTCATCTGGCAGCACTAAGGGGCATAGGGAGCCAACACCAGATAGAAAGTTAGGAACAGAATGCACTGCATAGGAACAGATGTGGTAGGGAAATGGCTGGGAGTATAAAGGGGTGGTGGGGCAGAAAAGGTGAGGGTCGCAAAGCTGAATGAGTGGGGCAGTGGTAGTCAAAATAGTAGGACGTGCTGGAGTCTCATAGGTTCTGTTAAAGTTAGGCCTCATAGGGCTGGTCTACACTAGAAAACTAGGTCAGTATAACTGTTGGTCAGGGATGTGAAAAATCCACACCCCTGAGCAGCTTAGTTATTGCCAGTCTAACTCCCCATGTAGATAGAAGAATTCTTCCATTGACCTAGCTAGCACCTCTTGGGGAGGAAGATTACCTACTCAGATACGACAATCCCTCCCGTCGCCATAGGTAGTATCTACATTGCATTGTTGCAGCAGCTACAACTGTGCTCCTGTAGCATTTTAAATGTAGATAAGCCCTTAGGCTATGTCTACACCTGGAGTTGGGGGTGTGATTCCCAGCTCTCACAGACCTACTCGTGCCAGTTCACATCAAGCTAGCGTGCTAAAAATAGTAGTGGAGCCGCAGTAGCCTGGGCAGCAGCAGCCTGCTTTAGCTGCATCAAGTACTTACCCACAGGGTCAAGGTGGGATTGTACTTGTCATGGCTAGCCACTGCCTATGCTACCGTGACTATACTACTATCTTTAGCTTGATGAGAGCTAGTACAAGTATGTCTGTGCAAGCTGGGAATCCCAGCCAAAGCTCCGAGTGTGGACTTAGCCTAAGTCTGTTGTGTGCTGTTATTTTTTAATAGAATTATTGACATTATGGTTCTAAACGTTAGTTTTTTCTGGACCTGCCAGCATCTTACATAGCAGTGCAATGTATGTATTTCACGTTTGTTTCTGATCTTTTAGTTTCTTCTAATGGAGTAAGCGTTTGAGGGAAGAGCACAGGGAATCAGAAGAACAGCAGCAGTAATGAGCAGTGGGCCGTTCTGCTGGGCCCTGCAGACATGCACATGACAGTTTGGCTTGTGCCCTGAAGAACTTACTCTAATTTAAGAGGTGATGTGACCAGTGAAAGTAACAAACAATAGGAATGGAGGAAGGGGGGAGAGGACAAATATAATAGTGATAATAGCCTGTTCTTCCTTGGCCTGTGCAGTCCTCAGACTGGCTGATGCATAACTTGGTTTAGAATCACCAATTAGGTGTTTGGGGCTTTCAAATGTAAGTAGACAGGCAAAGTCAATCCACAGTAGGCCTTTACCTTGTCATTTCTTGAGGTGTTGCTATATTGATGCTAACTCATTGCATATTTGTGTGTAGTGTTGCAGGCTTATTACATGCTGTATTTGTATAATGCTGACACTTAGTTCAGGGCCTCAAACCTATTCTTTATGGAGAGTGTCTGAAATGCAGGTCTGTCCCAGGAGATATGACTGTGTAGGAAGAGGGGGGCTCTTGAGACCTTGCTGTGGATAGGAGATGGGCAGTGAAGCTCAGCATTCCCTCATGGAGACTGGCAAATATTTTAATGCGACTGCTGACATAAATTAGTTTGAATGGCTCTGCCTGATTGTTGGGAACTGTGCACCAGTCATTAGGCCTCTGTAGTTTGTTTGCTTGTGGTGATTGTAGCATAATTTGTCACTGACTAATTATTCTATCCTGAATTTCAAGTAAATTCCAAGTAGGTGCTTATTTGTATACATTTTTCTGTCAGAATGACTGAAATTCAGGAAGAATTGCATCTGATTAAAAATTTCACAAGAGTATTCCCCAGATCCCACTCCCATTGTTTTTTGCAGCCCCTCCCCCACTTATTTGTGGGCCTGAGTTTCTGTGTAGGGTTCAGAGGACCTCACAAAATGGTATAAATCAATAGCCTGTGGACAGCTCCGTACATACATGCAGTCAGGGATGCTTTTTTGTTCCAGCCTGGTCCTGAATTGCCCTCTTGGTCTTGCTTTTCTGAAAAGCACATGCTGAAAGGAAAGGTCATGCTAAGAAAAAATGATTTCACACTTGGTTGGCAATTGGCTTTCTTCTTATGCAAGTGTCTCATTTTGGAGTAAGCGTTTGACTACTTTCCTCTGTGCACCCATATGCTGGGAGTGTAGGCATAGATTTGTGCGTGTATGTATGATAGTAAATGAGCTTCCAGTTATACGGTAAGCTATTGTGCTGAATTCAGCCTGAATAAAAGCAGAAAAATGCATTAACTGTGCACATGCAAAAATGAGAGGAACTAGTAAAGGATGCCTTCTATATAGAGGCTTTAATAAAGCAGGGATAGGAGTCGTTCCTTATGTCAAGGGAGCCACATGTGTCTCAGATGGAAAATAAAGGACAAGAAAATGCCAGAAAATATGTTTGATTTTGAGGGATTTATTTTATCTAAAGGAAAGTCTCCATAAGGGAGAGGCTAATAGGCTTGGTTTGCATTAAAATGGGGTGGAGGGATTTAACAGGTTGGGAAATGATAAATTTCTGCCTAGTACACATCTTGTATTTGGGGTCATCTCATCTTATATTGGAGCTGCAGGGCTGTGCTTGTGTTTAAGATAATGAAAGCGCTAATTAATTTGAAAGCTTTCTCATGTTGTAGGATGCTGTAAAGAGAGTCTGTGAACTCATATGTGACAAGAAAACACACAAACATGTTTGTACCAGACATGACACAAATGGGGCGATTCCCTCTCTCTATATATATAAAATAGACACAAGCAAAAAGATTGTCACTTGCTGTGTGAATAATTTCAGTATGTTATGAGATAGGTAGTGTTATCAGGTAGCACGTATAAACTCTTTAAAAAAACAAAACAAAATGTTTTTATATTTACAGTTTAAGATGGAAAGAGAGTTGAGTACATTCTTGCATTTGCTGGGCTGTTGCACATTCCTTTCCAAATAATCCTAATTTGTTCTTTCATTGTGTTAAAGAGATTAGATCTTCACATGTGAAAAGGAAAGAATTTGTAAGAACAATGTAGATAATTCATGTTTTCAGTGTTGTTGTAGAACTGTTGGTCCCAGGAATTTAGAGACAGCACGGGTGAGGCAATATCTTTTCTTCAAGTGTTTGCACATGTCCATTCAACTGTAGGCATGTATGTGCTCCATGCATGGTTGCTGGAAAATTTTTTCCCTCAAAGGTACCTATCGGGGTTGCCCGGGTGCCCTCTGCCATAACGTGAGGCAGCATGCAGGTATACAAGTGCAGTGCTGCCTCTGACCTCCCTCAATTCCTTCTGCTTATGAAGGTAGCACTTTGCCTTCTATCAGAGCTAGTGCATGTGAAGAGTGCTGCAGATACCTTGGCTTCAATACAGAGTGCCTTGCTGGAGATGTCTGAGGCTTCTTGATCCTTTCACCAGTGCTAAAGAAAAGGCACAGGCTCTCCTCAGTTCATCGGTACCAAAACCTGCTTGAGACAGGCTCTAGCAGACATTTGGAGGAGAAGCTCCCACTAGAGCACTCAGAGGCTAAGAAGAAGGGATACTTCCTCTAAAACCTGTGCCAGGTTTGTCAGAGCTGTCCCCTGAAAGATGATTGGATCCTGCTTGTCAGTCATTGCTGCTATCAAACATTCTGGAGGCATGCAGCCACAAGAGACCTACTTATCTCTTGGTGTTGGTATCCCTGATGTTACAGGAAAGCTTACAGGCAGCACCAATGCTTATGTCTCCTACCTCTCCATGTCAGGAACCTAAAGTACTGGTACCTCCCACACTTGCACAAAAGCAGTACCACCATCCCTAGGTTCTGGCTACCTACCTCTGGTGCCGCCCCTCCATTGTCCAAGGTCTCAGACTTTTCTTCAGACTCGGAGGTGCATTCTTTAGTGTCCGACCCAGGATGCAGTGCATACCCTCCTTTGGAGAGTTGGGACCATGGGTCATGCAGTAATCACAGCATTGGCATCCTCCTAAGGGGCAATGGCACAGTCAAGGATGGGACCTAGGCCCATATCAGCGGCCTTCCTGGACACCCATAGGGCGTCTCCTCCTCCTCCAGCTAAGACTTCCCCTCAGCCATCTCATTCAGTGTTCGCAAGAACACTCCAAGGGCATCAGAATCGTGGACATGGTTCTCCATTACTGTGATCAGTACTGAGCAGCCAGAAGGTACTTGGGCGGCTTCTCCACCTCAACCATCACCTCAGAATCCTGTTGTGTCCTCTTGTCACCAAACAAGACATTTGAGGTGGCAAGTGATTCACCATAGTTGGAGGACCACAAGAGCTCATCAAGATCTACTGGGAAGGGCAGCTTCTGTTTTGACATTCAGGGAGAGAAGGTGGCATGCAAGTTCTCACAAGTGGGTGGACATTTTCAGATTGGCAGCCCCTGCCAGAGTGGCTGTGCCAGTTAATGAAGCCATTATGGAGCCGGTTAAGGCACTTTGGCAGATACCTTCTTCCTTACCCCCATAACAAAATGAGCTGAGAGGAGGTACTGTATCCTCTCTATAGGTTACCAGCACTCATATTCTTCTGCTCCTCCAGTCTCTTTCGTAATGCCAGCTACTAACAAATGGGAGAGACAAGAACACCAAGCATCAAAACCTAAAGGCAAAGATTCAAAAAGCCTAAACTTGTTTGGTCGCAACTTTATCCTACAGGGAGTCTGCAATTCAGGAATCACTGTGACTTCACATTCTGAGAAAACATTATGAAATTTAGCAGTAGGTTACCAGAAGACTGTAGACAAGAGTTTTTTATAATGGTGGAAGAGGGTAAGCAGATCACCAGAGTTGCTCTCCGGCACAGTTTGGGTGGCACATACTCGGCTGCTTGAACCAGGGCATCAGCTGTTACTATGAGAAGATGTTCGTGATTGCAATCACATGAGCTCCCCCAACAGGTCCAGCAGCAGACCTTCCAGGATCTCCCACTCGAGGGGCCCTCTTTGTTTTCGGATAAGACAGACATTTGGCTCCATAGCCTAAAAGATTCCAGGGCGACATTAAGGTCACTTGAAATCTATACTCAGGCAGCAAAAAGGAAACAGTTTCATCCATATCAGTCTTAAATATCAAGGCTTTGCTCCCTGTTCTCAAGAACTGCAAAAGGTCAGAGACTATAGGAGACAGCCTTCACCATCCTCTTCTTGTGTGTCAATAGCCTCATCCCATCCAGCCACCTCATCCAAACAGGCATTTTGATGGATTGGTTGAGAGCTGTGTGCCAGTTGCCATACTTCCATCTGTTTCTCACCCTTTGGTTGCCAATCATTATCCCACTTCCTAAGTGCTTGGGCCCACATATCATCAGATCGGTGGGTCTAAGGCGTGGTGGAACTGGGGTGTGCCTTGTAATTCATTTCTGGCCCCCACTTTCCTATCCCTTTTCAAGGACCATACTCATAATATCATCCTTCAGTGGGAGGTCTAGTCTCTTCTTCAGGCAAGGGCCACAGAGGAAGTTCTGTTATGCCTCGGAGAAAAGCTTCTATTCCCACTACTTCCTTATTCCCAGAACAAAAGGAGGCCTCAAACCTATTTTAGAACTGAGAGTTGAACAATTCCTGAAGACAATAAAGTTCCTCATGGATACCCTACCTCCAGTTATTGCCTCCCTGGAACAGAGGGACTGGTATATTGCCCTCGACTTAAAGGATCCGTACTTCCTTGTTGCAATACACCATACCCATCGGAAGTTTTTCATATTTGTGGCGAGCGGGTTCCGTTACCAGTTCATAATGCTTCCATTTGGTCTCTCAGCTGCTCCTTGGGTATGCACAAAGTGCATGGCCGTGGTGGCAGCATGTCTACGAAGACTAGGAGTCCAAGTGTTCCCATGCATGGATGACTAGTCAGTCCACAGCTCAGGTGTTATCCATGTATCACGCTGTTATCCATCACCACGCTGTCCACATTTGACACCCTGGGAATCCTAGCAAACTGGGACAAATCAATCCTAAAACCAGTACAGAGAATAGAGTTTATTGGAGAAGTCTTATACTCCACAAAGGCCCAAGCCTTTCTACCATGGTCCAGGTTTGAAACACTATGGGGTTTCATTCAGCAGCTGAAAGCATATCCTTGCCATGACACAACTGTTTCAGTCACCTGGGTCACATGGTTCAGCACAACAGGCTGCATCTCGGACAGTTGCAAGGATGGCTAGCTTCAGTGTATGCCCTGAGTTGTCGTCATTTGAACAAGGTGGTCCAAGTGTTAGTGTTAATTTTATCATCTCTGGATTGGTGGGAGGATGCTCTGAAAGTTTGCTTGGCAGTCCCCTTTATTCCCCTGCTACCAATCCTCATTCTAGTTTGACTCCTAATAGAATATTAGGGTTGGAAGAGACCTCAGGAGGTCATCTAGTCCGACCTCCTGCTCAAAGCAGGACCTCCGCCAACTAAATCATCCCAGCCAAGGTTTTGTCAAGTTAGGCCTTAAAAACCTCTAATGATAGCGATTCCACTGCCTCCCTAGGTAATGCATTCCAGTACTTCACCACCCTTCTAGTGAAAAAGTTTTTCCTAATATCCAACCTAGACCTCCGTCACTGCAACTTGAGATCATTGCTCCTTGCTCTGTCATCTGCCACCACAGAGAAGAGCCTAGCTCCATCCCCCCCACTTCAGGTAGTTGAAGGCTGCTATCAAATCCCTCTCACTCTTCTCTACTGCATACTAAACAAGCCCAGTTCACTCAGCCTCTCCTTATAAGTCATGTGCCCCAGCCCCTAATGATTTTTGTTGCCCTCCGCTGGACTCCCTCCAATTTGTCCACACCCTTCCTGTAGTGGGGGCCCAAAACTGGACACACTACTCCAAATGCAGCCTCACCAGTGCTGAATAGAGGGGAATTATCACTTCCCTCCATCTGCTGGCAATGCTTCTGCTACATGGGCAGGGTGCAGCACCTTCCTCCTCTTGGGAATGGTCCACAAGGCACTGACTCCAGCTGTAGGCACAGCTGCCAGAGCTGTAGCAGGAGTATACCTTTAGAGATTTGGGACCATTTAGAACTCTGTGAAATCATCAGAACCAGAAAATGTACGGAACTCCTTTGGACAGTAAAAGCATAAATGAAAGGGAGTGAAACTGGAAGTAAACAATCAGGCAGCAGTGGGGGGAGAGAAAGCAAATACTGTGCTTCTATGGCAAAGTCAGCATGCAAAGCAGAAGCAGTTTGGGGTCTGTGTTGTTCCTGTAAGCCAAGGGCACTGTTTCACCCACTCCCATGCCATACTACTGGGAGGGGAAGGCTGTTTTCACCGCCACCACCAGTTCAGGTATGATGTTGGTTTTGGATGGGTGATTCTGCAATCATTGTTCAGGTAGACACCGATCCCACCTTCATGTTAATCTGCTTGTGAGTCACTTAAGCTGGAATGGACGTGCAAGCACTCAAAGAAAAAGAAATGGTTGCCTACCTTTCTGTAACTGATCTTTCAGATGTGTTCCATGTCCATTCCACATCTCACTCTCCTTCCTCTCGCTGTCGGTCTAGCTGCTGAGGGAGGTTGTTGGTGGCACCATGCTCTTATACCTGCCTGCTTCACTGTATGATGACAGGGCACTCAGGCCGCCCTGACGAGAACTGCTGTGGTAAAAAGTTCTCTGACAACTCTGCACGGGGTGTGGACATACCCACAGCCTACGGGACATGTGCAGCATATCTGACAGAATAACAGTTATGGAAAAACAGGTAATCACTTCTTATTGGACCAAGAAACAAGCTTTTGAGCTACTCACAGCTTTTTTTCAGGAGACTTTATAATATGCATAGAGAATATATTTTTAAGGATTACAAAATGTGATTTAGGCATGTTTTTTTCTAGGTTTAAAGCCTAAGGAGCTCAAGTCTATAATTGCTCCTTCTGAAATGTTTTATTATGAAACTCTTTGTGGGTAAAACCTATTGCTTTGACAAGAACTATTGAAATTAGAGCAGTGATTAATTTTCACTTTTTGCTGTCATCTATAAACAAAAACTTGGCTTAAAAGGATTATGGGTAACTGGGATGCCATCCAATGCAAACCCTAGAAAGCAAGGGAATACCAAGTTCTGGGACACACAACTGTTTCCTAAAACCCCACACAGCATGTTTCCATTGACAGCTACAGACTCTGCATCATCACAAAGAAATTCTGCCTCCAAAAGATAAACAAAAGCACTACACACAATACATTAATCTCCCTCCCATAGGCAAGAACACTTATGTCTGTAGTTCACATGGCAGCAGTCTGGGTAGGGATCTGATCTGATCTGAAGGTCTATGGTTCAAACCCTGCTGATGACCCATATTGGAGCTTCATATAGTTTCATGTGACAGAATTCCTATTTTCCAGGTTCCTTTTTTTAAAATCTGGTTTGTTCATGCAATGAGAAAATATTCTTTGAAACCATCGTAGTCTGTTAATTATGGCATGATGTGCAGCAGAGCATAGGTGTTCCATCATTTGACCATTTTTCACACATTTTGATGGCTTGAGTCACACATTGGAAAGATTAAAGGTTGAGAGTTATGACAGCAGATTGCAAAGGCTTTAGTGAAATGAGGGTAAATTTTCCTGAAAGCTGCCTGTGTCTTCAATCTCATTGGGGGGTGGGGGGACAATGGGAGATGGCAGCCATCTTTACGAGGGACATGAATAGTTCTGTAGTGGGCTTTCTCTACTAACGGCATGAGTAGCTTCAATCCCATTGTGTAATTTCAGTCTCATTGCAAACTTTGTAAAACAGTGGCCACTTTGAGTGAGGGGGAATCCCACTCCCTCCATCATCTTTCCTATTGTATTCACAACCATTAGTAACTTTGCTTAATTATAACCCATTTTCTTTAAATATACATTCCAAAGTATCTGGCAATGAGTGTTAACTATTGGGAAAGTGTGATTGATAATAAACGAGTCCTTTCTTAGCAAAACAGGTCTGGGAGGGGGGAAAAGGTCAGGCTCCGGAGAGTATTTTCATAAAGATCGCATTTTAAATTAATCTAAATAACAAGTTTAGTTGAAAATTCCCAAAATATTCAGACTTTACCCACAGCTTGTGCTGTAAATTTGTGGAAGATATGTTGTTATAATAATACAAAACAGAGGCTGAATCTTAAGTATAAAAAATAACTGGATCTAACATTTGCGTGCACACACAATGAAAAGATGGTCCCTGCTCCAAGTTGCTTACAATCTAATACATTTCTTCAGTAAACTATCTTCAGCACATCAAACTCTTATTACCTTTCATTGCAACAGGTAGCACCATAACAATTGGTAGCACTAAGGGCATGATCAAGATGAAAATGAAATGTCTTGATGTTGTTTCCTTAGCCAAACTTTCCTTTCTTGTTTCCACAATCAGGGCTATAAGTGTAACACAATGTAGTAATTTTACCTTCGATGGAAAATGTAGCTAGATCAGCTTCCAGTCTTAGGCCATGTCTGCACTAGCATTTATGTTGGCAAAACTTTTGTTGCTCAGGGGTATGAAAAAAACACACCCGAGTGACAAGTTTTGCTGGCATAAATGCTCCTGTTCACAGCGCTGTAAGGGCGGGAGGTCCTCTCCTGCCAACATATCTGCTGTCATTAGGTCAACAGGAGAGCTGTCTCCCGTTTGCATAACATGGCTACATGAGCGCTCTTACAGCAGCACCTCTTCAAGCTTGTAAGTGTAGACATGGAATTAGTCTGACAAAACCAAACTTTAAAAGGTTAACTGCCCTTACAAAATGCCCCTCCCATTAATTATGAATTTTCTCTTAGTCTTGCTAGTTTATATGGCTAAAGAGCTTTGTTTGTTTAGACACCCAGTAGAGTTTCTTTCCATTCAAGTATTACTTTTGTTCTCAATAAGACTAGGTTTCATGTGACTTTTTTTAGCTGCCACAGTCATAGATAATGTGTGTAATTGGTACATGAAAAATGCCCTAATTTGGTATCATTTAAAACAGAGTAATTGAGAATGTGCTTAGAAATTAGCATCCTGGCTTTCCTATTCCTCAGACAACTTGCAACTATTCAGGCATATTTACACTAGGCTGTGACAGAGATAGGAAGAGATGTCCTGACAGACAGACTTATATCAAGAAAAAGAAAAGATCTGCATGTGTTAATCCTTCCTATTTTGAGCCTCTTCAGGATAGGGTCACTCTTTTTATACCTAGGAGAAAGCATGTAAAGCGCACGTGCATAGTCCCAGGAGAACACCTTTGCCAGGGTGAATATTAATGTTCTGGGGCATTTAAGATAGCTGCAGTTTGAATTTTTTTACTGATTTCTAATGGCAAAAGAAAAAGTAAATTGCAGAGCTTTCCATTTCCAAGCCTGACATACAGGGTTTGGTGTCCCCAACTCCTCCTAGGAAGATTAAATATTTCTCAAAAGGAAATATGGCAGGAAGGGTGCTTTGGTGCATTGGCTTAGGTCTTAATCTACAGGCTCTTGAAATCTTGGTTTGGGGGACAAAACAAATGGAAAAATAGGTAAGGGGTGGCCTTTCCTCTCCCTTTTTGCTTTCTCCCAGCATTTTATGCCTTTGGATCCAGCCTGTAGGGTTGAGATTCCTGTCTCTGCAACTCCGATACTGCTGACCAGCATTTGGCAGAGCGGTGTTGGGGAAGATTGAACAGCTGCTTTTAGCCATTTTTAGGAAGGCTACAATTCACCCGAAATGACTGAGGTGATGTGGTAGGAATGGGGGAGAAATTCAGGGTTTGATTCTCTCACAACTGTCTTTCATTAATGAAAAGGTTGGGCACAGGTGAGTGCTTTGGTTGTTGAGGGACTCATTTTATAGTAGTTTGAATGGCTGACTGGAGCTTTCAGTTGCTCTTATCCTACAGTAATTGGCTCTTTGAGATGTTGTTGCATTGTGGGTCCCTTGATCTGCCTTCCATCCCTGCTGTAAATCAGAGTCCACAGCTCAGAGTCCTGCTCTTGATTTCGAAGGGAACTCAGAGGGCATGTCACTGCCTCTGTGACCTTTATGTTCTTATGCAGGAGCTTGAGGTGGCCCAGGGCACCCGTGAGTCCTCAATTCTATTCAAAAGACTCTGGCATGTGTCAGATGCATGCATCTCTAGAGTGGGATCCAACCTCTCAAAGAATTACAGTTAAGTTAGGGTAAGCAACAGTTCTTTATACCATTCAGTCTGTCAGAGTGGAGGTTCCTGCCCTCATAATAAGTTGTTGTGCTGCCTTTTGATGGCATCTAAGATTTTACGCTGATAAAGGCCATGATACGTTCTGGGCATAAATCAAAGAATTTTAAAATCAAGAGTTTATGCTTCTGTTAAGCAATAAAATCAACCCTGGATGGCACAAACTGGGCAGCTTCTTTTAGGTATACACGGGTAAAAGGATTGATTTAACTCATGTACATCTGTCATCAATTGTAAATCTACAGACCACATGCAATGTGAATAATTTTTATTTCACAGCCTGCTTAGGTTTTTAATGCATTGAGCATAATGGCTGTTTTATAGGCAGTACAAAAGAGAAGAGAATTGTTCCTCCAGGGGATAAAAAAGTTACTTAGATTGTGCTTCTGTGGAAGCAAGCACAATGCTAGAGAGCTTTAACAAGCAGGTCATCAGTGACAGACTTGGTGCTAACTTTCCCTCTGTTTGTCTGTATATGCTGGAGATGAAAGCAACAGATCCGTGATCATCTCAGACCCAGAGAGAAGTTCTGCTGGAAAAACAGCAGGTTCCCAGGGAAGAGTGTATTACCCTCTGACATTTTGTTTTATTTAGCTGGTGAAGCAACCTGTTGAGCCAGAGCTTATTTACAGTGATGCCCTGACAGACTGCAGCAGCGATGCTGAATTGCCAGTTGTTCACAAAGCAAACGAGTCATTCAAAACCAACCACCTTGCACTTATCAGCTCCAGCCCTTTGTGCTAGACATTTGATACCTGTTCATGCTCCTTCCTTGTCTCAAAAAATTATTCCGATATCTCATAGTAATCTAGTAGTCAGGCATTTTAGTCCCAACATGATTTATGTATGTACATGTTTCTTAACAAAGATTTTCCTTAATGATATAAGTGTCCTTGTGCTTTGGCATCATATTCTGATGCTTTAAATTGAGAAGCTGTGGCATTCTCAGCCAGTGCCTCTCAGAAGACGGGCCTCTTATCCATCATAAGAATTGAAATGGGGATTTTCTGGCTCTTTTTAGGGCATATTTTCTATACAAATACTTTAGCTTAGAGGGTCACGTGAGAGATGCTATCAGGAGTTCTTGCTAATCCTGTAATGGATACTATCCAGGGGGGATCAAATCCATTTGTAAGGCAGTACAGTGGCTCACCAAAAGGCAGCTATGGTTAGGTAACTAGCTTTTCATGTTGAATAAGAATATACCAGTTTTTTCTCCCTTCATTTCAAAGCTAGTGGTCCTGCAGACTTCAAACTGCTTCATCGTGAGGCTCTCTAGCCTAATCTTGCTATGTGCTGAGTTAACCGTGTATTCACCTCTGATGCTACAAAGTGCCAGCATCTACCTTTTATAGTCAGCTGGTTTAGGGCTAGCTGTCGTCCTCCAACTCTCACACGGGATGCAAGTGTATATAACTGCTTCTTTGAAGTGGGGATATTTCGTTCACTGAGTTTATTAAAAATCCATGTGTGAAGTGATGGAATAATTAAGCCAAGTTCATCTTAGGATGGATAGCTTTTCTAAGATAGATCTTTGTTTATCTTGCTGCTTCTAATATCAGCAGCTTTTAGACAAAGCAGTTGGGCAGTAAACATTCCAATTGCTGGTATAGCATGGCTGGAAAAGAAGGGATGTGGGGAAACAATTTTGAGAAGCGTGATTCTACCTCTTGATTTCTTTTTCAGGGTTCTTCCTCTCCAAATCAGTTATTTCTTTTAACTTATTGATATCTCTCCTTCTTTTTTCTTTCTTTTTGCATTTTTTTCCTCTACCTTATTTCCCACCAAAGCATCTGAAATGGGTCATTTCAAGCACCTTGTGTGTGCGTGTGTGTGCGCGCGCGCACACACAACTGAGGTGTGCCTAGTTTGACTCTGTAAGTACCGAAGAGAGGTACCTACATGTCATCTATCTAACATCCTTCAGGCCTGAGCCAAAGTCCTCTGATTCTCTTCCTTTAGAACTAAGCAGCTGTTGTATTCTTATTTTATTTTCTATTTCAGATTTCTTGGCTGTTATAATTGAGTGTGTTGCCTTAGTTGGTGGGGTTTTGGGTCATGTTAATTATTCAGTTCAGTTTAGTTAAGGCATCAGAGATCTTTGTATACTAAGAGATGACCAAGAGATAAGTGATTATATAGCTTGTCATCTTCAGAGGCGTATTGTGAAGATTAATTCAAGATTGAAATTTACTTTCAAGATTTAAATGTCTATGCAAGCACTAAGGATTGCTGCTTCCTAATTCTACAAGATGATGTAATTTTTCAGAATAAGATCTTTGACCACAAAACCCTAACAGAATGGCAAGAGTTAAATTTCTTTGAAATCAGATATGTTTTTAATGTTTTAAAATAAAAGCCAGTCTCTTACTTCACACTCCCCTCAGAACTGCCATTGCAAACTCTGATAGCTCCTCTTCTTTTTCAGGAGTCCAATGTGCTCATCGCTGCTAACAGTCAGGGTACAATTAAGGTAAGTTATTTCTTGAGTCTCCATTTTAAATGCTTAAATCCGTTCTTAGCATGGAGCAAGGTCATAGAAACTGTATAGCCAGGAGAAACAGTTAGAAGAGGTCATCCCAACTGTGGGTGTTTTATAGCTTAAATGTTGTATTTGCCTTTGGCACAAGCTAGCAAGAAGGGAATAAAGCGAACTGAAGGCAGAGAAGACAAGTTAGGAGGCAGGTGTGGAGAAGCCGGTGGCAAGGGTCCAGCAGCCACTGTGCCAGTGCTCCAGACCTCTCTGCAGTATTAGAAAGAAACCAGCATGGAGTGGGAAAGCTTGAAACATTTTGCAATGTTACCCTTGAGATTAGCCATATAATACTGTTCTGTTTTTACATATGTCCTGTTTTCCTTTATTAAGAATAGGCTCCATGTTTCATTTGCCACAAAAGCCATTAAATCTTGTAATCAATCCAAAAGTGCCTAAGTGACGCTATTTCGAAGTGAGACTTTAATTTAATGCTGTGCCTCTCCCCCTCCCCCATGCGCACACGTGCACACCTGCATATGAATTCATGTTTGCACACTAATCTTTGTGGCAATGAGCCACAAATTGAGGAAGCTTTGTCTTAACATCTTGGCGTTAGCCAAATGCAATCCACTGCATCAGGGCACAGTAATGAATCAGGCTGCAATCCAAACTTTCAGCGATAAGAATTGATGTTCCAAATGAGTATATGCACCACTCGCCTTTTTTCATTCCTAGCACAGGAATCTGCTCCTGCAGACAACAGCTTGTAAAAATCGACTGGCTGCCTCTTGCACAAAGAGGCTAGTGTTCAACAATCCTTGAACTCATTCAGAGATCTCCTTCCCTTCCTTCCTTCCTCTCCCCCCCCTTCCCCCCCCCCGGACTGTGTGTGGCATGACTGCTAATTAGAACTGCGAACTTACCTTTTTAAACTTGAATTTAAAGTCAGACATCTTAAAATATCAAAATTTGAGCTCAGTTTCCAGATAGTTAGTTAGTAAAGAGGACTGCCCTTTAGGTTGGCAGCTGTGATTTGGTCTCCTGTCTTCAGGATCTCTCTCTCTCCCACGAGCACTCTGTAAATGAATCTATCCCTGGCACTTAATCACCAAGTGGTGCTTCTAGTACTCTTTGCTAGCTGACCTTGTTGGTCCATGAACCTCAGAGCTTGCATGCTTTCTGATTGCCAGAACCACACATCACAGGGAATACCACACAGACTGGCCCCAGTGTGTGATCAGCACCATTAGCCTCCACCGTGAAGTAATCCCCTCAGCCCTAAAGGCTTGATGCCTAAGTGGATTTGCAGTCAAGCTCTGGCCTTTTCCTGTTATAGTTGGTTAGTGTTTCACAATCCGTCTTCACGCTCACCTAGAGGCTTCCACCCCTCAAGAGACCTGGGTTTTTCCCCCTTTGTGACTGTGTCAGTGTGACCTTCAGCAACCACTCTAGTTCTCTGGCAAAACCTCACTGGACTTGATAGTCCTGATATTTCTGTGTTTAAAAAAAACAAAAAACCAGAATTGGAAAAATCTCACCCCTCCGGTATGTCTTATTCACCAGAAAGAAGCTCCATCCTCCCAAAAGATCCCAGCGAGATGTGTGTGGGGTTTTTCTTTGTAGGCCATTTTTAACTGTTAAAGTATTCTGCATTTGCTCCCTGGCAATCCCTGCTGCAGTAGTACGTAGCCCCTGCTGCCCTTTGCTCCTGGACAATTCATTTTGTATGGTTGCAATTTGTTGTTCGTTATTTCAGTCACTTCTCTGTGCGTGTCACCCATTTCACTAACAAGGGCTTGTGACACCCTTAAGTGAATCCAGCAGGAGGGGAAAACTGGTGATTACGGGGAGATTTTACTCATATGCCTAGCTTGAAGATGGGGAGGAAAATGTGTAAACAGTGACAGATCTTAGAATTCTGGATTTGCCTCTTTTAATTGGTGCTCAGTGGGATGGGACCTGGCTTAGGGAGGATTAATGCAAACTCAATTGGTTGCTCAGCAGAGGAGTACCCACACAGCTCTGTACAGTGTGCAAACTGTATCCTGCTGGGGGAAGCCCTGCCTTCCAGGACCACAGATTGTGGTGCTCTCTGAGCTTGAATGAATTAGTTAATGCATGTGTGAACAGAAGGATCTGCTGTCTTCATCAGACCAAGATGACGGCAGATTGGAAGTGCTTATTAGGAAAAAAGAGGCGATTGGACAGTCTTGCATTGTGTCATGATATATCACAACATAACTTATGCCATTTTAAAAAACTGAAAGGCATGGAAGGGCTTCAGAACCCATGTTGTTTGACAGGACCCAGGGCCCTTCAGTGACAATACTGTATGCTAGTGAACAGAGAATAAGGGAGGCAGAGAAAAGGTCAGCTATCTCCTAGTGATCTGTTGATGTAGGAGATAATGAACACAGAAATCCCTGTTTAAATTGCTTGTTCTCTCTCGTTTTTTAACCAGGTACTGGAGCTGGTATGAAGTGTTTTCTCTCAAGGCGTGAGGCACTTGGTCCTGCTGACATGCTACAATTTTCATCTGGAATCCTCAGTGGGGCAAGAAACTGAAATCACCTTGATATTCCTCTCCACAGCCATCATGTTTTGGGTTTTTTTCCATTTATGGACTCTCTAGGACCTTTTGAAACACTGGAAACACCAGTGAACTGTCTGCCATCAAAGTTAACTCCACGGACTTTGCTGCTGCTGGTGGTATGGTTGTCTAATTTTTATGATAGGGAAACAAATTCTTTTAAATAAAAACAAATAAAAAGGAATAATAAAGATTATTGAGCCACAAGGTGAAGCTGGAAGATTCTCTCGTTGCATATGGGAACAGATTTACCTGGGAAGGGAGCTAACAGGACTACAAAAGGGCTGTACTATGGAATCACACACTTCTGGGTTACCTTAACTGGGCTTTTCCTTCATCGCCACAGGGGGAAAACAATCTCTCTGAGCCTTACCTGGACATCGAAGCAGTTTGCTTTGAGAGCATATGATGTATGTGTTTAGTTGTGTTCTGGTTTTTTAGATGCATTCAGTGTTCATGAAAGTTGCCGGGTTGACAGTTCTAGAAACTGAAGTCCTCCGGATATCAACAGGCAAGTGGCAGCTTCCCCCTCCCCTTTCCAGTATGCCTCAACCCTCATCTGGAGGGACTGCTTCTAAGGATGGGGTAATTCTGTCTCCATGCCCACAAATCCTTGGTGCTTCTGCACCTGCCAACAAAACAAGGGTACCAACTGTGACGTGGACATCTGTTGACTGGGAACTGGACTGACACCACCAAAGTATTTTACATAGGCCACCAAACTGCTGTTAGATAACGACTTCCTGTCACTGCTGATCAGGACTGGATTTGAATCATTCAGCTGATGATGAAAGGCTCTAGATCCTATTACCAGAGTCCTGCTGTGCCATCCAGTGTGTCATGTGGCCTGTTGTTTGTGCCCAGTGGATATTCTGTGTGGAAGCCAAGCGTTTTGAATGTTGTAATGAGGGGGGAATTTCATTGATTGATTGTAATGTGTTTCAAAGCCGTGATACAGGAGCTTTATTTTTAATAACCAGGCATACACTTAATTGTACATATGGAGAGAGGGAATAAACCATGATGCTGAGTGTTAAGTTGTTACTTTGCAAGGGTTCAAGAAGATAGATCACATCTTCAGGCATGACAATAATAGAGAGCTGCCAGTATGAGTACCACAACGTAAGTTTATAGTTGAATTAGAAGGTACGTCATTTTATCTATTTCCACTCACGTCCGCCTGAAGGCTTGCTCTTTGCACAGTAACACCAGATTAAATGTTTTATTTACAAACATTGAGTTTGAATTCACTTGGTTCCTATATTCATCTTCTCCCTTTTGCTTTTCAGTTTGGGAGTACCACATAGGCATTGGACTTTACTTGCTAGAAGGGAGAGTCTTGCGTTCCCTCACATCCCATTTTGGAATCGGTGTTACCTAGCTGTGAAAGGCATCCCAGCTCATCCAGAGATTAATGACTGGGACAGAGCTTCCTGGCAGGATGAGGTGTGTGACCCCTTTCTAGGGACAAAAAAAGAAGAGTAAAATGGGCTTGCGGTTAAAGCAGAGGACTTGGGGTCGAGCATTCTGGAGTCTAATGCTGACTGCCGTAGATGTCCTGAGTGACAATTGGTGAGTCACTTCACTTCTCTGTGTGCCATTATTACCCATTGGTGAGCGTGAGATGTGCTAGCCGTAACTGACAGGAATCGTGAGGCTTTCTGGTGTTAATTTGCTTATAAAGCACTTTGAACCTCCCAATTGGGAAGATGCTGTAGATGAACAAAATTATTATCGTTGTCTTTAGGATTGCATCTGGTGAGGAGGAGATGAGGGTCCTCAATTCCAAATACAATTTGGATGTGGTTTCTCTAGTGCTTTGTTTTCTTCCCTGGCTTCAGCTATAAGTGTGTGTGTGAGGGCGAACATGGAGGGAATGGGAACGGGGAAGGACCAATCGAAAGCAGTTAGAGCAAGGCAGCAACTGCCCCACTTTAACGTGCCGTGTTGAGGTCTCAGCCATGGGAATCAGCCTGGCAGAAGGAAGTTCACACGGCACCCTGGCTGCGCGGAGCTTCCTCTGCTGCAGGGTTGGTGTGCGTGAAATGCCCAGCAAAGCAGCAGCTCTTGATTTTCATTTTGCTGCTTTTTAAAAAATATGATTTTGCAGACGAGTGATTGATTGTTTCCAGATGTTTGTCCCAGACTCAGTTCTGCCAGGGACTTGTTTTTCATTGATTTCCCCAATTCCATATCTGACCCTAGGTGGCTTTGCATAATTGTCAGCTCTCAGGCCTTATGTTCACCAAGAGGATTTCCTTGACGTTTGGTATGGTGTTTGGTGTGGCAGTCTTTGCTCTTATGGGTTTCCTAGTTTTTGGACCTATCATTTTGCAAGTGGATCTTCCCCAGTCTCCATTTTGGAGGTTATTTTTACAAAATAGCTTTTTGGAGCCTGCTGGTTTTTCTTTTTTAAGAGGTTGCCATCAGGAGTGTGTAACAATCTGTTCCTTTGAAGAAACAAAACCCTTCCCCTGGATTTGGATGGCCCGGGACATAGGATCAGCATAGACCAAAACTTGGTTGTACCTCACCCAGCTCTGTGCCCAAACAGCCATTCTTGATAGGCACCATTACACTTCCTGTCCCCCTCCCAAACACAAGCTGAAAATGTTTTTAAGTTGAGAATTGGTCTGCCAAGGCTGGGATCTTAAAACAAGAAAGTGAAATACATGCCATGTATGCTCTGAGTTTACACTGCAAATTAAATGGAAAACAGTTTAAGTTCCTTGTTTTTAAGTTTCCATTTTATTTCAATCAACATCAATGCAAATTCAGTGTCTGGCTCTAATTCGAAGCACAGCAGCTCACAAATGGAGTGATGCTGCTGCTTGTGGAAGATACTCTCTGCTTTAATCCCCTTAACTTTCTTTCCTCCAGGTAACCCTGCTATGTATATATGTCATATAATTATTTACCATAAGCTGTGTTAGCAACAGTTGGCTAATGTTCTTTTGTATCTGTGGTATTGCAGTCTGTTTCTAAAGACCCTTCCTGCTCCCGGGTCTGTAGCCTCGCTTGATGTTATGAGACCATGTAGTAGAGGTAAATGTTTTATATTAAGGTAATACCCAATGTCCCAGTTGGGACACTGGTGCGTGGCACTGTACATATACAGAAAAGAGAGGATCCCTGTCAGGGTTAAATCTGTAAATGTCTAACCAAACCTACACAGCATGCCTTTTAGCCACAGTTTACCCATTACTGTACCTGCACTAGAGAACTGTGTCTAGCAGTGTGCAACTGCTAGTATGGATTGGGCTCAGGCATATTACCAGCATGTCATGCAATCCTGTTAGGAAGCTACGGCATGGAGGCAGAAATACCTGAAGGCTGTCTCTTCTAGCACTTGTGTATCTTGCTAATGAACAAATGTGCTCTGTGTGTATCACTAGCACACACAAAGGACATACTCTGGGTGTGTATGCACACACCCATATCTTCCAGCATGTGGACAACAGTAGGGTGGGTATGCATTCCCCACACACGTTCCAAACTAGGCTGTGGACTTACCCCATCATAAAAGATTAAAAGTCTGAATGCCAAAGGCTAGCAAACTCCCAATGAAATGCTGTGAATGCAACCTGGAGAGCCATTGTTACACCTGCACATGTATTTACTTTTTCAAAAAATGGGACTACGACGTTATCGTTTGAGCAGCCCTCTGAACATGCATCCCTGTAGGAGGTGTGTCATTGGTAAGAGTCTCTCTCATAGCAAGCAACAACTTCAAAATCCTGCTCAGCAAGCCTGTCTCTTCTCTGAAATATTTGAACATTAGTTTAATAGTCAAAAGAAGGATGCTTCTGTGCTGAAAGAAGTTCATTGCTAGAGGGAATGTGAAGTGACAGTCAAGGGAAAATTTCAATTAGTGACACGATATGTCAAGGCTCTTGGAAAGTGAGCGTTAATGCTGGTGTTTTGCCCAGAGTGCAAGATCCGTGTTTGTTTAGAATGATTTTATTTAACTATGGAAGGTCCATAAAGATTGCAGCAAATTATTGGCAAGGAAATCCTCTCTCACTCTCCCATCGCATTTCTGTGCATACAGGCACTCTTCCTCCTCCCCTTCAGCCTCATCTCCTTTCATAGCACTAGCAAAAGGCCACCAGGACCTCCAATGGCCAGAGGGTAAGGTATTAAATGAGCTCTAATGTGTGGCTTGAGAAATCATTTTGTCGATTTTGACAACTTCTGCTGAGCACTGTGAATACCTCCACATGGTACCACCAGGGTGGTATTAACCCTGGTATCCTGGCTGATTGCCAAATTGGGTAATTGCATTCTGCCTACCTAAACTCACACTGCAATTTCAAGTGAATAACTTTTTGTTTAAATGCTTGTTTGGTGTTTCTAGAACGGAGTGGCAGGTGTGTTCCACTCTGACACTGACTATGTTTCAGTGGGGAGCAAATGTTTCCTATAATAGTGTGTCTAGAAAGTACTTTGTTGTCCTTCAGGATGGAATGTTGTTACAGAAATGTGAGGCATGACTATTTGTGTGTGTCTGCGTCTTCTATACAGTATGTGGAATCCTTTATTTCCTTTATTTTTACATTTTTATTTTTCCAGTTTGCTTTTACCTTAAATCTACCAGGAATATGATCTTCTCTTCCTTGGCTTTGCTGAAGAATTGCTGGGAGGTATAAAAGGGACTTATCATGAATCCTTTTAACACCTTACTTGAAAGGATGAAAGTGTTGAATCTTTAACAAAGGCTTTGTCTGTTTAAAATGTTAATTAAGCTTTGGAGTGAAATAGACGTTGCCAAAAACAAGAGTTTTAAACAGACTAAACATCCCTTCCCCTCTTTATAGCTCAGCTTTCACTTGTTTAGCCCTTATGATGTTGCTGTATCTCTAGTTCACCACAGTCATTCTCCCAGCCTCGCCATGGCATGAATTTCCAATGTAACAGTTGTTCTGGGGAAGTACCTGGGGAATTGGGGGGACCTTGAGGCCTTTTCTTGTGTATCATGAAAAAGGCAGAAGCCCAATTACTTTACCCTTGCTGGTCACCGGTAAAAGGTGTTGAGAGAAGGGGTGTAGGCTGAAGACAAGTTCTATTCAAGCTTTTCCAAAATCATTCTAGACATGGAATATTTTATTTCATGAATTCCACTGTAGTCCATCAAACCATTGCCACCCATGTAGCTTCTGATGTACAAGTGCACACTCTGCATAGTAACTAATTTGCTTTACCCAGCAGCCCTTCCTCCTGCATGTAGTTCGTTCTAACACCCTCTATTGGTGAAGAACTATTTGAGTAGCCAGTTGTTTAAAAACTCAATCTGCGGTGCCAGTGGCACCCCGCATCTTCTCTCCTCCCATAGCCTGATCAGAGGAGATATGGGGGGAAATAATTTATCGTGATCATGGAAAAACAGTTTCCTCTATGGAGCACTGAGAGGCACAAGGGTCAGTCCCTGAGGTTGTGCTTATCTTCTGGTAACCACACTCCCAGAGTCTTCTGATCACTGTTATGACAATTTTTTGTGACGAGCAGAATGTCGAAGGGGTTTTCTTCCCAGGCTTGTGAGGACGGGGAATTTAGAAGCTCGTCTTCAAACCATAGATTCAGCTGAGAATGTTTTTTTTTAATCCCCTTTTTAAGAGGCTCACTGCCCTACAGTCTCTTTTAGGGAGGAGTTTAACAATTTGTGGTGCTCGGGTAATTTGACTTCAAAGTCACGCTTGAGTTTGATTCCAGCACATAAATCCTGGGTCGTGCTGTGAGTGCCGTTAACCCACTGCTCTTTTTGGGATCCTCTTTGGGATACTTCATGTTCTTCTGCACCCTCCAACCTCACATTTCAACTTTAAAGAGAGCCAGGAAAAGGACTGGGGAGCCAGCAGTCGCATCAGTTCTATCTTCGAGTGATTGCTCATATGCATTCCAATGTAGGTGTGTGCGCGCCCAGTGCACAGATTCCCGGAACTTTTTTCCCTAGCAAGCCCCGCATGGCCAGCTCAGGCGCCCCCTAGAGTGCCGCGCTCATATCGTGGTATAAAGGGCGCTGCTGGCTCCGCGGGTCCCCAGTTCCTTCTTTCCGTCTGTGACGGTTGCTGGAACTATCGCCTCTTGCTGCGTGCAAGTAGCTCATTCCCTAGTTTTTCATTACTGTTTCAAAGTTGTTGTTCATTAGTTGTTATAGTGTTAGATAAGTTAGAATTAGTTATAGTGATAAGTTTAGAACCCCGGACGGGGTTCCTTCTACAGAGGGAGTCATGCCGGGTTCCACAGGCTTTAAGAACTGTGACTTGTGCGCTAAAGCCTTTCCAATCAGTGACCCGCATGACCGCTGTCTCCGGTGCCTTGGCGAAGAACACCGTCGAGACAAATGTAGAATTTGCAAGTCCTTTAAGCCTCGGACTCAAAAAGAACGGGACGCAAGGCTAAAGGCAATTCTAATGGAGTCGGCGCTCCGTCCAGCTTCTGAGCCGTCCCGGTCTCCGTCGGCACCGAGTGTGTCGTCGGTGCGGAGCGCCCCCCCACCGGCACCGCTTTCGGCACCGCAGTGGGCCTCGAAGGGGCCGAAGAAGTCGGCACGGCCCCTGGCCGCACCCAAGGACTCCCCCCGGCCCTTGCAGGGCGGAGGGAGTACGAAGACGCCCCAGCCAAGGGCCGTAGAGTCTACTCCGGCACCGGGGTCTCCGCGCGGGTTGCCTCCCCCGACTCCTGGGGGTGGGGGAGCGCACCCGCAAGGGCCGTCGACGCCGGAGGCGTTTATTGTGGCACGAGCCCTCATGGCCTTGCCTACGCCTCCGTCCCCCCCGCGGCCGCGGGATAAGGGACCTGCGTCGCGAGGCCAACCCCCGCGGGGTGGTCGCGGGGGTTGGAGACGTTCCCAATCCAAGTCTCCTTCCAGACGGTCACGGAGGGTGGAGAGCGTCAGCTCCCCTCCGAGCTCCGACTCTAGGTCGTCAAGCGACTCGGCACCACGGCACCGTGGGCGGTCCCGAGTCCATCGCCGGAGCCGCAGGTCCAGCTCTGACCTGAGTGGGGACCGGAATTCGGGCTCGCGATCTTCGGTGCGGAGCCCGTCCCAGCACCGATCCAGGTCTCTGTCCGCCATCTCGAGAGGCAGCGGCTCGCATCCGGTGGCACCGATGGGCCCGGCACCGATGGGCCCGGCACCGATGGCTGGGCGACCGGAGTCCCCTCAGCGTCGCTATCGTCGGCACCGCTCTCGGTCCCGGGGGGGCAAGCGGCATCGCAAGTCCTCTCGCCGCAGGGGCAGGTCCGCTACATCGTCGTCCTCCCCGACCTCCTCGTATCGCCGGCACCGCAGACGTCGGCACCGGTCCACGTCGTTCTCGTCGGACCGATCCATGCGTCGGCGAAATAAGCGACATACAGGAGGCTCCGGCGACGAGGTCCGTGAGACTACAACAGCCTTCCCTGCAAGTCCCCGGGTGGACCCAGGCGCCTTGGCAGTGGCCGTATTGGGGACCCTGGAATGCCCCTATGCCCCAGGGCTCCGTGTCCGTTCAATCTGTGGCGGCCCCCCCACTACCCCCTCCCCCTAAGGCTCAGGAGCAGGGCTCGGAGGATTCGGACCCAGGGGAGGGACCCTCCACTGGGCCCTTACCCCTATCTTCCTCCTCGTCACCAGATGAGGCAGCAGCCAGGGATCGCAGGGGCCCCCTGTTTGATTTCCGGGCCCACCAGGACATTTTAAAGAGGGCTGCTGAGAACTTAGGCATGGAGTTTAGACTCATGTCTGAGGAGGAGGACCCCCTCTTCGGTCCCTCCACTTCTGTGGGGCCATCATGGGCTACCTTGCCGGTGCATGACAATGTCATGAAGATCGTGAGGAAGCTCTGGCAGACCCCTTCCTCTCTGCCCTCTACATCCAAGGGGGTGGAGAGGAAGTATTACGTCCCCAAGGAGCCTTTTGAGTTCCTTTATAACCACCCCGCGCCAAGCTCCCTGGTGGTCGATGCGGCCAACCAGAGGGACCGTCAGGGGAACCAGGGTAACACTCCCAAAGATGAGGGCCGTAAGCTGGACTTATTTGGGAGGAAGGTCTACTCTACTGCGGCGCTGCAGTTTAGAGTAGCTAACCACCAGGCCCTCTTTGGGAAATATAATAAAAATCTGTGGGCCTCAATGCAGAGGTTCGCCTCCCAGCTACCCCCCGACCAGGAGGCGGACTTCTCCACGATACTCCAGGAGGGGTCCGCGGTGGCTACCGCTGCGCTGCAGTCAGCTAGCGATGCGGCGGACACCGCCAGTAGAGCTATGGCCTCGGCGGTCGTGATGCGCCGCTGCTCGTGGCTTCAGGCCTCGAACCTCCTGGGTGAGGCCAAACAGGCCATACAGGACTTGCCCTTTGATGGTCTGGGGCTGTTTTCAGAGAAGACAGATGACAAGCTGCATGCACTCAAGGACTCTCGGGCCACCCTGAAGTCCCTCGGCTTGTATACCCCCCAAGCCTCCAGACAGCAGTCCAGACCACAGGCTCAAAGGCAACCTCCGCCTCCGCCCAGACCGGCTCCTCGACCCACCCAGCAGAGGAGAGGTCGTGAGCGCTACCGCGGTCCCAGCAGAGGAGGCCGTCAAGGGTCCTCTGCGGGGGGCCAGCAGGGGTCAGCAAAAGGGGGTAATACTAATAAACGGTTTTGACCCAGAGCAGGAGGGTAGTACTCTTCCTTCTATCTGGGATCTTGACCGGCCGTTTGCGGATAGGCTTTGCCCTTTCCTTACAGAGTGGGAAGCCATTACTACGGACCAGTGGGTCCTGGAGGTGATTGCCAAGGGGTACACCCTCCAACTCACAGCCTCCCCTCCCAACACCCCTCCTGGGCTGTCCCCGACGGGGGATCCGGCCATAGTTCAACTCCTGGTCCAGGAGATTGAGTCCCTCCTCTTGCTGGGGGCGGTGGAGGAAGTCCCGCTGGCCGAAGTGGATCGGGGATTTTACTCCAGATATTTCCTAATCCCCAAGGCGAAGGGAGGCCTTAGACCCATTCTGGACCTACGTCGCCTAAATAAGTATATTAGGCGTATTAAGTTTCGTATGGTCTCCCTCGCCACAATCATTCCGGTCCTTGACCCAGGGGATTGGTATGCCGCCCTTGATTTAAAGGATGCTTACTTTCATATCTTGATATTGCCTGCCCATAGGCGGTTTTTGAGGTTTGTGGTAGCGGGACGCCATTATCAATTTCGGTCCCTATCCTTTGGGCTCTCCTCAGCACCCAGGGTTTTTACTAAATGTATGGCCGTGGTGGTAGCCCACCTGCGCCGTAGCGGCGTTCAAATCTTCCCTTACTTGGATGATTGGTTGATCAGGGGGAAGTCAAGTTCTCATGTGAGACATAGTCTGCTCCTCACACGCGAGTTGTGCACTAGACTGGGGTTGCTTATTAATGAGCAAAAGTCCACACTCACTCCGGTGCAATGTATAGAGTTTATTGGAGCCAAGTTGGATGCGGTACAAGCCAGAGCCTTCCTCCCTCAAACGAGATTTGAGGCAATGGCAGCCATCATATCTAATCTCCACCTGTCCCCCATGACGACAGCCAGGCATTGCTTGCAGCTGTTGGGACATATGGCAGCTTCTACATACGTAGTAAGACTGGCACGATTGAGGCTTAGACCTCTCCAGAGGTGGTTGGCTTCGGTGTACGTACCGCACAGGCATTCTCTAACTAGAATGGTCCTGGTTCCCCCACAGGTGCTGTCGTCCCTCGATTGGTGGAGGGACCCGAGGGAAGTGATGACGGGCGTTCCCTTCAGAGAGTTTATCCCATCTGTGACGCTCGTCACAGACGCATCCGATCGGGGATGGGGAGCCCAGATTTCTCACAACTAGGGCACCCAAGGGCTTTGGTCACCAGAGGAGAGAGCTCTGCACATCAACGTACGTGAGCTCAGAGCGGTCCGGTTGGCCTGCAAGGCCTTCCTTCAATTCCTGAAGGGCAGGGTAGTCCAAGTCCTCACAGACAATATGGCAGCCATGTTCTATGTGAACAGGGGGGGGGGGGGGGGCACGCTCCTCGGCACTCTGCCAGGAAGCTATTCGCCTATGGGACTTTGCGGTGAGGCACGGGTTTCATTTATCTGCCTCTCACCTCCTGGGGGTACGAAACAGCGAGGCGGACCGCCTCAGCAGATCCTTTTCTCCCCGCCACAAATGGTCCTTACACCAGGACATAGTGGCTTTCATCTTCCAACGGTGGGGTACTCCCCGTCTAGACCTGTTTGCTACAGCCGGGAACAGGAAATGCCCGAGGTTTTGCTCGCTCAGGGGTCGCGAGCCGGGCTCTCTGTCCGACGCCTTCTTAGTACCCTGGACAGGGGACTTGATGTATGCATTCCCCCCTGTCCCGCTCCTGCCCCAAGTCCTCCTCAAAATCAAGAGGGACAGGGCGAACATCATCCTGATCGCCCCAGCGTGGCCGAGACAGCACTGGTACAGCATGCTGCTCGACCTCTCCATCACCGAACCGATTCCGCTACCCAGACGATGCGACCTGATCTCCCAGGACCATGGGAGATTGTTGCACCCCGACCTGGATTCCCTCCACTTCACCGCCTGGAGACTCTGTGGCTGACGGAGGGAGAGAGAGCCTGTTCCATACAGGTTCAACAGGTCCTCCTGGGCAGCAGGAAGCCGTCCACGCAAGTAACATATAAAGCTAAGTGGCGGAGGTTTTCGGGGTGGGCAGAAGCGAGAGGGTTACACCCAAGCCTCTCACCTATACAGGCTATCTTGGAGTACTTACTGCAGCTTAAACTGCAGGGCCTGGCTTTGGCCTCCCTCAAGGTACACCTAGCGGCCATTTCGGCCTTTCACCAACCCATGGAGGACCGCTCCCTATTCTCTCACCCCATGTCGGTGAGGTTCCTTAAAGGGGTGGAGAGGATTTTCCCTCAGGTGCGGGACCCGGTGCCACCCTGGGACCTTAACTTGGTCCTCAACGGACTAATGGGTCACCCCTTTGAGCCCCTAGCCACATGCTCCCTTCTCCTTTTATCGTGGAAGGTAGCCTTCCTGGTGGCTATCACCTCGGCCAGAAGGGTCTCCGAACTGAGGGCATTAACCTCGGAGCCCCCTACACGGTTTTTTATAAGGATAAGGTCCAGCTGAGACCTCACCCGGCTTTTATGCCTAAGGTGGTGTCTCAGTTCCACTGTAACCAGGACATTTTCCTTCCTGTGTTCTTTCCAAACCCCACGAGTCGGAGGAGGAAAGGAGAGGACATTCGCTGGACGTCAGGCGAGCCCTGGCCTTCTATATCGAGCGGACCAAGCCTTTCCGGAAGTCGACACAGCTCTTCATAGCTGTGGCGGATAGGATGAAGGGCTCGCTTGTCTCCACCCAGCGAATCTCCAACTGGATTACTGCCTGCATTAGAGCATGCTATGAGCAGGCAGGGGTACCCCTCCCAGGTGCGGTAAGAGCACACTCCACTAGGGCCCAGGCCTCTTCCGCAGCCTTTCTGGAGCGGGTTCCCCTGCAGGACATCTGCAGAGCAGCGACCTGGTCGTCAGTCCATACGTTCACGTCACACTACGCCATCGTGGAACAGGCGAGGGAAGATGCAGGGTTCGGCAGAGCCGTGCTGTCAAGAGCAGGTCACCAATAACTCCTACCCTCCTCCAAGGTATGGCTACTCAATCACGTACATTGGAATGCATATGAGCAATCACTCGAAGATAGAAAACAAGGTTACTTACCAGTAACTGTTGTTCTTCGAGATGTGTTGCTCATATCCATTCCAAACCCACCCCCCGTCCCCACTATCGGAGTTGGCAGAAAGAAGGGACTGGGGACCCGCGGAGCCAGCAGCGCCCTTTATACCGCGATATGAGCGCGGCACTCCAGGGGGCGCCTGAGCTGGCCATGCGGGGCTTGCTAGGGAAAAAAGTTCCGAGAATCTGTGCACTGGGCGCGCACACACCTACATTGGAATGGACATGAGCAACACATCTCGAAGAACAACAGTTACTGGTAAGTAACCTTGTTTTCCCAAAAAGAAAATAATTTAGAGGCTTTATAAAAATGTGAAGGCCATCCTTAGAATGCATAAATAACAGCATGTGACAGCTAATATTAACCCAACCGTGTGAGTGCAATGCGATGCCTGTACAAACCTCCACTCCATCACATCTCCACATCCTGCTTGTCTTCTTCATTGCTCTCCATCTTAGCCTGTGGAAAGGCTTGGGTGTTGGGAGGAAAGCAATCTAGGCATTGATAGAGACAGAATGAAGGTGGTTTTGTGCAGATGTTAAGGGTTCCCACTTTGCCGTTGGGACTCTTGCCTACAGTCCCAAGAGATCCTTTCCTGTATGAATGATCTAATGGTCCATGTCCCCTCTGAGGGATGCTTTAAAATAATTAGTCTATTCCATGGTAATGCTGGATTGAGAAATTACATTGAACCACATTTGCTGTTGCTGGCTTAGGAGGTGCACATTATGCTTCCCCTGTCAGTCTGCTCCCTGGAGAAGATTCAGTCTGAAGACCACCTGCCCACCAGTTAATTCAGAACCAGTTAGTTCGGTTCCCGCTGGCCCTGAGCATTGGATTGTACTTGTAGTAAACAGCATGACCTGGACCCTGTCTAACACTGCATTTTACCATGTATGAGTAACATGCTTTAAACATGGTAGTTCCCTGCCTGTGTAATAACAGTTTTAGTCTTCCCCACGTGGGTGGGAGCAAATCACAGTATGACGGTGACAGTGAAACCTGCTGCAGCCCACAAAAGAGACAGGTAGATGGGGCCTAGTCATCTGGTAACTTGTAGAATTGCCAGAGATGTCCCAGAACAAATAGCTCCTGCTTTTCCCCTTCACTGCTCTTTTGGCAACAAGTCTGCCTGTCCCACCACCACTGAATTAGCACTCCTGGGTTGCCTCTGGCCATAGCGCACTTACTCAATAGCTCAGCATAAATGAGACTGATCCATTCCAAAAAAATGTGAGGGAGAAGGCTGTGACCCTAGCATGTGGTGGGTGCAGTAAAGGATCAACTGTTGGATGCGTCTTTCCTTCACGCATGTTTCACTTCTCTAATATAGTTCCCAGTGCCCCTCCCTAAGTCCTTGTTCATGCTGGAAGTAGAGCCATGCAAGTAACAACTGCATAGAATCGTGGTTATTGCCCCTGCAGCTCTAGCCCAGCGTAGGAACGACTAAGACACTGCGAGATGGGGTTGGGAAGCATAATTGAATCCAACTATGGTGAAAGGTCCACCAGATCTCCCTACACTAACACTTTAATGGATTGAGGCTGGGGGAAGTATGATGTCTGTCGGCCACTGTCCAACCTCCTTTGCTGTTCCAGTAGCTGTGTGTATATAGCTGGCGTGCATAGCCAAGAGTAAGGGGTCTACATTAGTCTCTTCCATCCCTTCTCCCAAAATAATATTGGATCCTGATTGCACCATCCCTTGAGTTTGAGCAAAATGGGATTTGTATAGAGGTGGAGTAGCCTAAGTTGAGAGGGTTATGGAAATCTGGATGTGCTTAAATGCCATAAAGAAATCAATACCTCCTAAGGACTGTGGGCTGAAAAGCAGCAGTGTTGCAAAAGTCAATAAGCTGTGAAACAGCAGCCCTGCACTGTTCCTCCGATTAGCAAAACAAACTTGGTGAGGACAAGTTACTCCTGAGGGCCATCCCTATATGGCAGCATGGTGATCAACAGAAGGCCAGCTCCCCTTACCAACCAGCACCACTGCAAATAACCCACGTCTGGCCTGTGCCCGCTGACTTGGTCTTGTGGGGCTTGGGCTGGAGGGCTGTGTCACTGCAGTGTAGACTCTGGGGTCCTCCTATTTTGTAGATCATAGAGCCTGGGCTGCAGCCTGAGCCTGGAAGTCTGCGCTGCAATGAAATTTCACCATCCAGCCCGAGCCCCATGAGATCAAGTCAGCAGGCACAGGCCAGCCGTGGCTTCTATTTGCAGGGGAGACGTGCCCTGAGTGACTTCTTAGCATGGTGAGATTTCAAATCCATGCAATTCAGCCATGGGATTCCAAACTCTGGGCATGGCATTGCACTGCTGTGACTGCCTATGTATCTGACACTGAGCTTTTTGGACCCCTTGCTATACACTGTGCTCTTAGAGCTGCCACACCCAGATCTGAGGGATTTCATAGAAAAGACGGAAGGGATAAACTGATGCAATCATATGCTATACTCAGAGTGCCAAGTGATTTTTTTCCCCCTTTATAATCTATTTCTAGTTCTCTCTCAAGCTTTCTCAGACATCATGGCTGTCACCACTTCTCTGTGGAGGACTCTTCTACAACCTAACTGAGGTCCTTGTCCACAGGAGGAGCTGGATACCCTAGCAGACTGTTGTCGGCCACGAAACCAGCCTTTCTGATTTCAAACAAGGAATTTATCCTCCAAACAAGGTAAAAAAGGTAAGAACAAAGGTGATTTCTCCTCTGAGAAAGTGAGCACCTAGCACAAAGTGAAGAAGGAAGAGAATTTTCCCACAATGGACTGCAACAGTCATCATAGGACCTACCTGTTGGATAAATAAGAGATTAAGGTGAGTATAAGCAGGTGTTAATCAGCATAACAAGCAGTCAGGGTGAGCAAGATAATTGGGTTTCAAGCAGGGGAGAGCGGCTTAACCAACGAGCAGGCAGTGGTCTTCGCCTGTGAAAAAGTTACTTTTTTTTTTAAACAATGTTTTAGAAATGTTCTGTGAAACTTCCCCCCTTTTTCCATTGTGCCACTGCAAAATGGAAAAATGGGGGAAAGAAAATGGAAGGGGTAAAAGAGCCGGGAAGAGGATGAAAAGGTTTTGGGTCTTGAAAATGGAACCAATTTGACAAATGAAAATACTCCCTAGAAATCTTCCCTTTAGCGAAACAGCTGCTTCTGCGGGTTAAAAATTGTCTGCCCACATGTCCGAGGGGTGCTAGACAGTAAGACGCAGGACTAAGCTCACTTTAGCAGTCCCCCGGGGACACATTGGTGTTGTCCCGATGGTGTGGTCCACAGGCTGCTCAAAGAACACCAGTTGCTTTGGAGCCCTTGCATCAGCTGCACGCAGGGTAGGCTGAACACCACTGCTCCCACATGAGTACTGCAGCACGAAAGGCTGTTCTGCTAAATGAACAGCTGCAGATGACTAGGGAATTGAGGTGCAGCTACATACATTTTATTCTGCTTTTTTCTCATTGTTCTACCTGAGCCAGAGCTCCAGGTGTCCCAGCCAAAGAGCCACCAATCCTCATGGGGGGCTGTTCCAAGATTAGTGGCAATATGCCCAAAGTGTCCGGCTGTAAGTGTTAGAAGGAGATGGGCCGAAGAGGGTGTGTATGTGAAGAGCTGTGCTACTAACCCACACCACTTTCCCTGGGAGTTCGGTTGCTGTGATGCATTTGTCCATTGTGCTCCCTTCTTCCCCCCCGGCTCCTCTGACTGTAGTAACCCCTCCAGCATCCTGAATCTGGGCTTTTCTGCCTTGAAGGGTCAGTGTTCTCAGTGTGTTCAGACCTCTGGATCGGACAGCCCCACTGTGACCTGCTGTCCCATTCTGTCCACCACCCAGCTGTGCCGCCACCACCTCTGCTGTGACTGCAAGATACGTAGTCCTCTCCGAAGGCCTTGGCAGATGGGCGGGTCTGGAAATTCGTGGACTAGGAGCCATCTCTGCTTGTCCAGAGGACACGCTGTAAGCTGATTTTTAGTTGCTTGACTATAGTTACTCCATTTTTGCAGCTTCTTTGTTTATAAGGCAAGGCCGTTCCACTCTGTGCACAGATCATGGAAAGTTCTTAGGAATGCAGAAGGAGATAAGCCACGGCTGAATTCAGCAAGCTATGCAACCTTGATAGATGATTTGTAGTTAGCTGCAAAACATCTATAAAAGTATTTTATAAATAATGTATGCCAAATAATATAGACCAATAGTTATAGAGAAAATAGGTTTGTGCCCTTGTAAGGGGGATATGTATAGTTTTGTCATGAATGTTTAAGTAGCAATAAGGTATAAAACTGTCTGTAATCCTTTGTTCGGGGTCTTTTTCCACTGTCTACTTGTGGGCTTGGGAATTGACCTTCTGCAGAATAAACTCTTTTGGAGACTGTCCAGCCTGAAATCCTGTGTGGGTCTCTTATCGGTGCAGGGTAACGAACCACACTTGGAATCTTTTTCCAACAACGCACATCCCCCTCACCTCTCCTGAATGGGAAACGGTAATGAGTCTGCAGTTTGGGCCAGCTTTCTAGTGCTCTAACTGGACAAAGCAGTGCCATGCCAGGATAGCACCTATGCCTGGGCCCTGTTCAGCCTGGAAATTCCCCAGTCTCATCTGCTTCTCCAGCTGGAAAAAGTTCAAAGTCATGTGTCTTCATCTGCCTGTCTCCCCTCCCCTCTCCCACCAACCTGGAGAACTCTCATGATCTTTAAAAGGTTCCCACTTCTGCTTTCCTGCAAAGCTGAGCCCAGAGCTCTACTTCTTTAAGACCTCTGGTTCCTGCTGGGCCTGGGCCTACAGGACCTTTTGGTAACATCCTGGGGAAGCCCCTTTTCTTTGCTGGTGCCAATGTTGCAGGGGCATCCCCTGGTGGTACAAAAAGACCAGTGTAAACATTCCCTTAGTGACCTGGAGGAGAGATGCTCCATTCCAAAGTGCTTTGAATAGGAAAAGTGCCAAGGATCATGATTGTCCCATTCCCTTGAGTCATTCAGCGCCATGGTGTGTTTTAAGGCTGGAGCACCATGCTGGAATTCTTCCAGACAGCATCACCAATCAAACCTTTCCTCCCCCCACTGGCCCTTGGGCAGCTGGGTTTGGTTTGGAGAGGAGAGCTGGTCTTGTGAATAACCTCCTGCCCTGAGTGGGTTAATAAGTGGTATATGCTCCCACAATCCCCATCTGGGAAATGTTTGTCCTCTACAGTTGTGCCTGCTTTGCAGGGCAGCATCTTCACTGCAGGAGAGAGCCTTGCCAGTTAACTCCTCCTGGCTATCTGCCACTGCAAAAGCTGTGGCCGTAACCCCATTCTGGAAAGCGTGGGATTCCCATTTTGGCTGTGTTGTCTCAGCAGAGCTGTGCTCCAGTGGCTTCCCATTATCCAAGTGTCAATAATATCCCCCCCCCTCCCTCCCAGTAACAGGGCCAGAGCATGTGCGCTAATGAGTCTGACTGAAACCTGATTTCTTCTGGCTCTTCTAATTCTCTCCAGCCCTTAAACAGGCTCAGCAGGGCTGAGAAGGGGCCTAGCTGCCCAGCAGTGTATTAACTCTTCAACCTGGGAGGCTGGGATTCCCCACGCTGAACGTGCTGCAGGTGAATCTGTTAGCAGATCCTTAGGCTGCTCCTGCTTTCTGCCCCTCAACAGAGGAGCTGTTTTTCTTGCACCTGCTCTAACCTTCCCCTCTAATCTACCCCTCGTCCCATGGAACAGCATTCCAGCATGTCTATGCTGTTTCCAAGCCCATGCTTGAGCATTCACACTGCATTGTAAACCTGGGCTTACAATCGCTGCAATCAGGTCTCCGCCATGCTAATACATCAGTATTGCTCTGCGCAGACCACCTGCTTCGAGTCTGCAGCTCTAGCTGTGTCCAGGCTGCAAAATGCCTTCAGTGGGATTGGGGCTTTGAGCCCCACTCCCCCATCAAGGTCCTGAATGGTTGCTAACCCAAGTCAGATTGATTTGTGTGTGGACAGAAGAGGGCCTTGTGCTCAAACCTAACGCAGCCTGGGTGAAACTTGCCGTGTAGACCTGCCCCTAGTGTCTCACCCCAAGCTTAGGTAGTTCTCTGTGTGTGTATTAAAGAAAGTAGCGCATCCCTCAGGTTCTTTCACTGGTTGCCCTTTCTCTGCTCTCTTGCAGGCAGATATTCTGATTACGTGTGGGGTGAAAGTAACTAATTCCGGTGAGCTGGCAAGTCTGAGCCCTGCTGTGACCACAGCAAGGCATAGGTGAGACAGCCCCGTGCAAGCCACCTCCTGCCAGTGCTGTCAATGAGTCTTAATTGTGTCCTGCCAAATCTCTGCCAGTTCCTGGCACTGGACTCCCACCACACACATCCCCCATCTTCTGATGCACTACTGCACCTTGGCAGTGCTAGCCAGGCTCAGACACGCTGCTTCAACTGCACCTCAGTATGAACCCAGAGCCCCCTGGCTTATTCCCGTCCTGGGCCTCGGCTCCACGCTACTCCTGCCCTGCGACTCCTGATGTTCCTGTGTGGGCTTCTCCTGAACCACGTGTGCCATGATCCAACCACAGAGATCAGGTACAGCCTACCAGCCTCCCTCCATTTGTGACCTTAGACATGATTCTGGGACGTGCCGGTATTGGATTAGACCCCTGAGCCATAGCTTCTGATTTCTTCACCCTGTGGCTTTCTGCTCCCCCTGTGCCCTGTGGCACTAAGCTATGGGGTGCCCTGGAAAGCCACCAAAAAGAAGAGGCAGCTTCTGAAGAAGGGAATAAGTGTGGTGTGTACAGAGAGGCCCACAGAGACTGCAGCACTGGGAAACAATGTATTAAAAATGGATGAGCCAGGCAGTGCGGCTGACAAGCTGGAGGGAAGGTGTGTATTAAAAAACAGAAACAAAATGACAGCTCCTAGAAAGCCCCAGCTGAAGAGAGAATGCCAGTGAGCACAGGTGTGAGCCTGCATTTGCCCGCAGGGGCCTTATTTAAATAACTGGTTTATCTTGATTATAGCATCGAAATTGACATGTCAAAATCCCCCTCAAACAATGTAGGTGTTTAAGGAGGAAATCAATAACCTTGCAGCAGGTGGCTGTAGGCGTGCTCGCGAGGAAGCTGCAGTCGATTGGGCTCTTGTGCTCTGGCTGCAAGCACAGCAAATGCCGCACAAAAGCAGTGTTAAGGATGTGACTCCGGCCTGCCGAAGCGGGGAAGTTGCCAATTTGCAACACCTGTGCTCTGTCCTTAACTTGCTTGCCTGTGAACGGCATCAGAGCTCTAGAGGCAGGGAGGAGGGACTTCTTCGCTAATCACAGACTAGTGGACCTGGGACTCAGGATGCCACTGATTTGCTGGGTGATCTTGGGCAAGTCGCTTCCCCTCCCTGTGCTTCAGTTTCCCCACCTGTAAAATGGGGATAAAGACACTGACCTTTTGCAAAGTGCTTTGAGATCTGCTGAGGAAAGGTACCACATAAGAGATGGTTATTTATTTATTACAATGATCATTATTATAGGAACAAGCCCAGAAATCACCACCACCCTCCCCACCAACACAGGTCAGGTTATTTTCAGAATGGCTACGAGGCTGAGTGCAGGGGAGAGAGTGATTAGGTAACACAGTAGTGGCAAGAACCATGAGATCTGGACCCCATTATGCTGGGTGCTGCACATAAAGTGAGAGCTGGTCCCTGCACCCAAAGAACTTACAATATACATAGGCTAGGCAGAAAGACAGTGGGGAAAGGAAGTATTTTAACCCCCAATGGACAGGTGGGGAACTGAGACCCTGAGGGATAAAGGGACCCATACCAGGGTGGTATGGGAATTGATCCCTGCTCTCTACTGGTCCAGCCCAATACTTTCGTCAGAAGGGCCATCGTTTTTTCCTAGGGGTAAGCTGGAGCTGGACCAAAATAAAAACCCATCTGAACCCTTTCAGATTCCTGGAACAGAGAGGAGTGGGGTCAGTGCAACTTGGTTGTGAATTCCTAGGTCTAAACCAACCGCTGTGGTTTGGTTCCAGGTTAGATCCCAAGCTAGAAAGCTCCTGTTTTCCTGGTTTGGATACTGCTGATATCTCCCATGAAGAGCCGTTCTTACCATATTTTAGCCCAAGAGACTGAAATTTCTCAAGAACAGCTGTTTTCACAAGTTTTTAAGAACATAAAAATGGCCACACTGGACCATTGATCCATCTAGCCCACTATCCTGACTTTTACAGTGGCCAGAACCAGATGCTTCAAGAGGAATGAACAGAATAGGGCAATTATCGAATAATCCATCTGTTGTTGTCCAGTCCCAGCTTCTGGCAGTCAGAGGTTTAGGGACACCCAGAGCATGGGGTTGTGTCCCTGACCATCTTGGCTAATAGCCATTGATGGACCTATCCTCCAGAAATTGCTCTAATTCTCTTTTTGAACCCAGTTATACTTTTGGCCTTCAAAATATCCTCTGGCAAGGAGTTCCACAGGTTGACTATGAGCTGTGTGAAGAAATACTTCCTTCAGTTTGTTTTAAAACCTACTGCCTGTACATTTCATTGGGTGATGCCTGGTTCTTGCGTTATGTGAAGGGTAAATAACAGTTCTACTTCGAGTGATTGCTCATAACCATTCCAATATAGGTGTGTGCATGCCCCATGTACTGGTTCCCAGAACTTTTTTCCCCTTAGCAAGCCCAGTAGGGCTGGCTCAGGCGCCCCCTGGAGTGCCATGCTCATGCAGTGGTATATGAGGCGCTGCCGGCTCTGCGGGCCCTCAGTTCCTTCTTTCCGTCTGTGACGGTTGCTGGAACGTCTGCCTCTTGCTTTAGCAAGTAGCTTCCCCGTTGCTCTATACCGTTGTTTGTTAGACATAAGTACTGTTAAGTATAGTTGTTAGTTGTTAGTGTTAGTGTTAAGTGTTTAGTTAGACTAGACAGACAGCCCTCAGGGGCTTAAGGTTGGGCCATGCCTGGCTCAACCGGCTTCAAATCCTGTGCCACTTGCGGCAAGGCATTCCCTGTGAGTGACCCTCACGACCACTGCCTTGGAGAGCAGCACAGAAAGGACAGATGTAAAATCTGCAAGGCCTTCAAGCCGCGTACGCAGAAGGAGAGAGACGCGCGCTTGAAGGCCATCCTGACGGACATACTCGGCACCAGTCCAGATCCCCAGCACGCAGCCCGGCGCGGATCCCGGCGCCAGAGGGGAGAAGCAAAGCATGGCACCGGTCCAGGTCCCCGGTGAGGATCCCGGTACCGGAGGAGACGGCACAGCGGCACCGGTTCCGATCCCCAGACCATGGTCACGGTAATTGGAGTTGGAACCGGCACCGAGGCGACACAGCCGGCACCGCTCCCAGTCCCCAAGACCTCAGCGCCGAGGCGGAGGTTGTTTTCCAGCTCCTCCCGCCCTTCCGCCCCCCCCCCCCATCCCCCCCCCGGCACTGCAGGCATCAGCTCCGGCAATCCTCCTCCTCCTCGTCAACATCTTCTCAGGGCAGATCATCAACGAGGGCAGGCAGGAGCCATAAACATCGCCGGCACCGCTCCAGCAGCTCAGGGTTCTGTGCCCATCGCCAAGAAGCATCACAGTCGGCACCAGCGTGGCCACAGGGGCCGTGGCAGTGGCCCAACTGGGGGTCATAGGGGGGCACAAATGGGACAGGGCACGGTCTCGGTACACTCTTCAGTGGCCCAACCGGCATCCCCCACTCCAAGCCAACCAGACAAGGGCCATTCCTCGGAGGGCCCTTCCATGGGGCCCCTCCCGCAATCCTTCTCCTCTTCCCCTGATGATGCGGCTGCCAGGGATCATAGGGCACCCCTGCCAGACTTTAAGGCCCACCAGGAACTCCTCAAGAGGGTGACCAGTAATCTTAATTTAGAGCTCAAAGAACTCTGAGGAGAAGGACCCCCTCTTTGGTGTAGCTGGGTCAGCAGGGCCGTCCAGAGTTGCCCTGTCTGTCGATGAGAGGGTCTTGAAGCTGGCCAAGGCTCTCTGGCAAACCCCTTTCTCGGTTGCCCCCACATCCAAGGGCGCTGAGAGAAAATACTATGTTCCTTCGGAGGGGTTTGAATTCCTCTACACCCACCCTGCTCCTGGGACCCTCGTGGTTGATGCGGCCAACCAACGCCAGTCCCAGCTGGCCCCTAGGCCGCCGCCCAGGCCCGCTCAATCTAGGAGGGGCCAAGATAGATACAGGGCATCTAACCGCCGCGACCGATCGGAGTAATCTGGACCTTGTTGGGGGCCCACTGCTAAAGGGCCAAACAATAGGAGACAATTTTGATGATGCGCCGGAGGGTGGCACCTTTGCTGTTCCCCTGGATCCGATCCTACCATTTTTCCACAGACTCAGGCCTTACTACACCAAGTGGTGAAAGATCACTTCAGACCGTTGGGTCCTCAGTGTAGTCCTCAAGGGCTACGCCCTTTAGCTCATGGCCTTCCCCCCCCGTATTCTCCCCCCACCCCGTCCCTCTTCAGGGACCCCTCTCATGAGCAACTCTTGCTACAGGAGGTGAATTCCCTCCTCTTCCTTGGGGCTGTGGAAACAGCCCCTCCACAAGAAAGGGGGAAGGGGTTCTACTTGAGGTATTTCCTTATCCCCAAGGCAAAGGGGGGCCTGAGGCCCATACTAGATCTCCACCGTCTGAACAAATTCATCAGACGCCTCAGGTTCCATATGGTTTCCCTAGCTTCCATCATTCCCGCTCTGGATCCAGGGGACTGGTACGCTGCCCTTGACTTAAAGGATGCGTACTTCCACATTTCAATCCTTCCCGGGCACAGACATTTCCTCGGGTTTGTTGTAGCTGGCTGCCACTACCAGTTCCTGACCCTACCCTTTGGCCTTTCGTCTGCCCCCAGGGTTTTCACGAAGTGTATGGCAGTGGTGCCGGCCCACCTGTGCCCCAGAGGGGTTCAGATCTTCCCCTACCTGGACGACTGGCTGACCCGGGGCAGGTTCAGGGCCCACATGAGGAACAGCCTGGAACTCACCTGTGCTACATGCACCAGACTGGGGCTGCTCGTCAACGAGCAGAAGTCCACGCTCACCCTGGTGCAATGCATAGATTTTATTGGGGCCACCCTGGATGCCACCCAGGCCAGAGCCTTCCTCCCACGGCCTCGATTCGAGACCATGGCCGCCATAATCAACAGTCTCCACAGGTCACCCACGATGACAGCCAGGCACTGCCTGCAGCTGTTGGGACACATGGCGGCCTGTATGTATGTGGTGAGGCTGGCTCGCCTCAAGCTCAGACTGCTCCAGGCGTGGTTAGCCTCTGTATACGCACCAGCCAGACACTCCTTGAGCAGGATGGTCACGGTTCCTGTACAGGTCCTGGCCTCCCTGAACTGGTGGAGGACCCCCGGGGAGGTACTGAGGGGAGTCCCCTTCAGAGACTTGGCCCCATGGGTCACCCTCATCACAGACGCCTCGGATGGGGGGCCCACATCAGCAGCGACCTGAGCACCCAGGGGTTCTGGTCAGCAGATGAGAGATGTCTTCACATCAACGTCCGGGAGCTCAGGGCAGTCTGCCTGGCCTGCAAGCTGTTCCTCAGATTTTTGAGGGGCAGGATGTTCAGGTTCTCACGGACAACACAGCGGCCATGTTTTATATCAACAGGCAGGGGGGAGTGCGCTCCTCAGCCCTTTGCCAGGAGGCCATTCAACTTTGCAACTTTGCGGTGAGGCACAACTTCCACATATCTGCTTCTCACCTCCCTGGGGTCAGGAACAACGAGGCAGACCACCTCAGCAGGTCGTTTCTACCCCGATGTGACTGGCCACTGCACCCGGAGGTGGTGACTTTTATTTTCCACAAGTGGGGTGTTCCCCAACTGGACTTGTTCGCGTCGTCCTGGAACAGGAAGTGCCCGAGGTTCTGCTTGCTCCGGGGTCGCGAGCCGGTCTCCATCTCCGACGCGTTCCTCATACACTGGACAGGGACCCTGATGTATGCGTTTCCCCACATCCCACTGCTGCCCAAGGTCCTCTTGAAGATCAAGAGGGACAAAGTGGACGTCATATTGATCGCCCCAGCCTGGCCAAGACAGCACTGGTTCAGCATGCTGCTGGACCTGTTCATCGCCCTGCCACTCCCGAGGCATTACGACCTGCTCTCCCAGGACCAGGGTCGCCTGCTGTACCCAGACCTGGACTCCCTCCACCTGACGGCATGGAGACTCTGTGGCTGATGGAGGGAGAAGAGCCTGCTCGATGCAGGTCCAACAGGTTCTGCAGGGCAGCAGAAAACTTTCCACTCAGGTGGTCTACCGGGCCATGTGGAAGTGTTTTACCTATTGGGCGGAGTCCCGGGGTATCCCACCGAGCTGTTTGCCCATACAGGCGATTTTGGAGTACCTGCTCCATCTGAAGCTCCAGGGTCTAGCACTGGCCTCCCTGAAGGTGCATCTGGCGGCCATCTCGGCCTTCCACCAGCTGATGGAAGGGAGGTAGTTATTCTCCCACCCTATGTCAGTCAGGTTCCTTAGAGGGGTGGAGAGGCTATACCCACAGGTCCGTGACCCAGTGCCTCCCTGGGACTTGGACCTGGTCCTCGCCACTCTGACGGGACCCCCCTTTAAGCCCATGGCTACATGCCCGCTGCTCGTCCTCTCTTGGAAGGTAGCCTTCCTGGTGGCCATTACATGGGCTAGGAGGGTCTCCGAGATAATGGCTTTGACCTCGGAGCCCCCTTACACTGTCTTTTATAAAGACAAGGTGCGAGTGAGACCCCACCCGGCCTTCCTGCCTAAGGTGGTGTCCCAGTTTCATTATAACCAGGATATCTTCCTCCCCGTGTTCTTTCCAAAACCTCATGGTTTGGAGGAGGAACGGAGATGGCACTCGCTGGACGTGAGACGAGCCCTGGCCTACTACATCGAGTGGACGCGCCCATTCCGGAAGTCGATGTAGCTGTTCGTGTCAGCGGCAGACCGGATGAAGGGCTCACCCGTCTCCACCCAACGCATCTCCGCCTGGATCACCACCTGCATCAGAACCTGCTACGAGCAGGCGAAGGTGCTGCTTCCAGGAGCTGTTTCAGCATACTCAACCAGAGCCCAGGCCTCGTCGGCAGCCTTCCTGGAAAGAGGCCCCTGCAGGACATCTGCAAGGCAGCGACCTGGTCGTCGGTCTACACCTTCATATCCCACTACGCCATCGTGCAGCAGGTGAGAGAGGGCGCAGGCTTCGGCAGGGCCGTGCTAATGAGAGTAGCTCGATGATGACTCCTACCCACCTCCGAGGTATGGCTATTTAATCACCTATGTTGGAATGGATATGAGCAATCACTCGAAGTAGAAAACAGGGTTACTTACCAGTAACTGTTCTTCGAGATGTGTTGCTTATATCCATTCCACACCCATCCTCCGTCCCCGCTGTTGGAGTTGGCAGAAAGAAGTGACTGAGGGCCCACAGGGCTGGTGGCGCCTCATATACCGTGGCATGAGTGTGGCACTCCAGGGGGCGCCTGAGCCGGCCCTATGGGGCTTGCTAAAGGGAAAAAAGTTCTGGGAACCAGTGCACAGGACGTGTGCACACACCTATATTGGAATGGATATGAGCAACACATCTCGAGAACAACAGTTACTGGTAAGTAACCGTCTTTTCCCTGGTTACTTTCTCCACACCAGTCATGATTTTATAGACCTCTGTTATATCCCCAGTATCGGGTTTACAATGGCACTGTCACAGTGGGTCGGGGCCCATTATGGTTGCCAGGCAGGAGCGCCGGAAGCTTCCTAGAAGTGGGGGGGCCATTGGCACCTGGACCTTGGCCCTCCCCTCACTCCACCCCTCTCCACATGACCCCACCTGCGCTCCATCCTGAGACTCTGCCTCTTCCCCCTGGGCCCTGCTCGCTCCTCTCTGCCCCCTCCACTGTCACTTATCCTTAAGGCAGGAAAAGAGTGGGATGGCATAACTCCCGCTTTTCGCAGTGATGGAGCCATAGCTCCCTACCGCTCCTCCCCTCCCTTCTGGTGCCCCTGTTGCCAGGTGTCTGGTTTTTGAAAGTCCGGTTGAAAAGCAGACCTGGTGGTGCACGGTCGTCGGAGTAACCGCAATCAGCCTCCCTGCTCAGCAGGCAGGAAGAGCAGCTGCTGCTGCCTGGAGGAGCTACAGCTCAGCTGGAGAGAGAGACAACTGGCTCCCAAGGGCCAGCTCCGTCAGAGAGAGGTAGGAATTGGCTCCGCACCATCCTGGGGGGGATCCTGTCTGCCCTCACCCCCATGCTTGACTCTGTAGTGCTAAGAAAATTAATGTTTTAAAGTGTAGATGTTTGTAGGAGTCAACAAAGCTAGTACTGAGTTGATGATACACCCTCCCCCTCTGTGCCTCATTGCCCCTGTCTTGCCCCTCGCTCTGGGGACCAGACCCTCATACCCCATTGCCCTCGGATGGCCTCTCCCTCCAGGGACCAACCCCCCCGCACCAGGCCCCATTGTCCCCATGGGGGCCCACAAAAGGTTAATCCAGCCCCGCCTATTCCCCATTAGTCATCTTTTCGAAACTGAACAGTCCATCTTTTTAATCTCTCCTCTCAGGGAAGCTGCTCTCCTCCCCTAATCACTTTAGTTGCCCTTCTCTGTACATTTTCCATTCCTAATATATCTTTTTTGAGATGGGTCGACCAGAGTTGCAGCAGTACTCAAGGCGTGGGCGTACCATGGATTTATAAAGAGGCATTATGATATTTTCTGTCATGTTATCTATCCCTTTCCTAATGGTTCCTAACAGTCTCTTAGCTTTTTTTTTTTTTTTTTTTTTGCCTGTGACTGCACATTGGGCTGTTTTCAGGGAACAATCCAGACGATTCCAAGATCTTTCCTGACTGGGAACAGCTAATTTGGGCGCTATTTGTGTGTACCGTTGGGATTTTGTTTTCCAATGTGCATTACTTTGTATTGGTCAATATTGAATTTCAGTGGCCATTTTGTTGCCCAGTCAGTATTTCTTTGCAGTCAGCTTTGGACTTAATTATCTAGATGTAAGGGGACTATTAGTCCCTCAGTGAAACTTAGAGTGGGTCTTTTTGTTTGGCGTCTCTCAATACAAAAGGGCCAAGGGAAGGGTCGAGGAATAATGAAGAACCTGAGACGGACAGCCCCAGGGCCAATGAGGAGAGGCCAATGCTCCAGGTCAGCCTGATTGACAGGGCGGGCTGACCAATGAGGGAGCCAGGAGGGCGAGGGGGGTCCCGTCTTCCGTGTGAGGTGAAGAGCTGCCTGGGCAGAGAGCAGGGCTGAGCTAAGGACATGGTGGCTGGTGGCCAGAGAAGCTCAGGGAGCCGAGCCGAGCAGGGCCACAGCAGCAGAAGCAGAGCGGCCCAGGGAGCCAAGTTGAGCTGAGCAGAGCTGCTGGAGCCATCCGGAGCTGGGGGTGGTGGTGAGTGAGCGGCTGGGCAGATCCAGGGGGACCCTGGGCAGGGCCCAGCGCAGGGAGATGCCCCCAGCCCAGAGGCCTCGCAGGTCGGACTGGGTGTGGGGTCGTGACCCCGACGGGGGTGACACTGGGGGCACATGGCCAGCACCGGAGCAAGTGCTTGACCTGCGGCCTCTCTGCAACGCAGCCAGGCCTGGCACGTGTGAGAAACAGGCTGTGAACGTCCCTCGCACCCCAGAGACGCTGTGTGGGGCGCCCCCATGCCAGGGAGAGGGGCGGGCAGTGTTCGGTGTTTCCTTTCACCTTTTCCATTTTTCTTTTTTCTCTCTTTTTTTTTTTAATGGATTACTGTTCAATAAATTGTGTTGCTTGGAACTATATGCATCGGTCACACCCTAGCCCAGTGATAGGCAACCTAGGCTAGTGAGTGGGCCGCATGAGTGGCCCTCCTTTATCTCAGTGGGCTGCAAGATTGAAATCGGCAAGATTGAAATCGGGCAAGTGCATGAACCATGACCCCCCAGATAAGCTTAAATACATTGAATACAGGCCGAATATTTCATAACGAGTTACAGAAAATGCTTCTTCATTCATGTATTAATAGAATGGTCATCAACTTCAAATAGTAAAGACAAAAGAAATATTTATTTGCGCTTTCCTTACAATACATCATACTCAATACCACATCTGGTTGGATCTGCCCTCCACAAGCTTTCTCAAATTAGGAGTCGGGGATCCATGATAAAATTAAGGGCAGATTACTGGCAAAAGTAATATAGGTAAGCACGACCACCAGCAGGACACTGCTGTACTTAGATTGAAGCTTGAAGCGTGACTCATGAAGCTTGAAGCGTGACTCATGCAGTGTTGCCATATTACAAAATACATACTGTATGTGTGAATGTAATTAAATTAAGGAATTTAGTTAAATTAATCAAAAGTATCAGTAGATTATGTAATTAATATTAATTACAAAATTACTTAATATTACAATAATATAAAAATTACAAAAATACTTAATTGCCAAAACGTAGACAGATTGTCAAATTGGCGTGCTTGCATGAGTTTTTTCATTGCATGTGAGGAACTTTTAATAAAATGTCTCAAGGGCCGCACTCAGAAGCCTGATGGTCCGCAGGTTGACCACCACTGCCCTAGCTCCTCTCCTGAGTGACCACGACAAGGTTGGGGGTCGAGCCCCAAGGGATCCTGGGCTCAGCCTTGTTGGGGTCACAGAGACCCCACCACACAGGAGTGTGGAAGGGGGGTCCTCGCAGTCAGCCATCTGGGTAAAGGTAGTGGGAGCGAGGACTCAGATCTTTTTGCTAGTCAATTCCACCGGGGTAGTGTATGAGCCAGAAAAGTTCACCACAGTAGAGGGACCATTTCCCTACTTACATAGTCCTTGAATATTGTTTGCAAACTTTGTCACCTCACAGTTTTTACCCCTTTTTCAGATTATTTATGAATATATCAGTTCCTTGGGGGACCTTAGTATTTACCTCTCTCCATTGTGAAAACTGACTATTTATTCCTACCTTTTGTTTCCTGTCTTTTTACCAGTTACTGATCCATGAGAGGACCTTCCCTCTTATCCCATGACTGCTTAGTTTGCTTAAGAACCTTTGATGTAGGTTCTTGCCCAAGGCTTTTTGAAGATCCAAGTACACTATATCCTCTGGATCACCCTTGTCCTCATGCTTGTTGGCCCCCCTGAAATAATTTTAATAGATTGGTGAGGCATGATTTCCCTTCACAAAAGCCATGTTGACTCTGTCCCAACATATTGTGTTCATCTATGCGTCTGATGGTTCTGTTCTTTCTATGCTTTCAACCAATTTGCCCACTGCCAAAGTTAGGCTGACTGGTCTGTAATTGTCGGGATCGCCTCTGCAGCCTTTTATAAGAATCTGTGTTACAATAACTACCCTCCAGTCATCTGGTACAGAGGCTGATTTAAGTGATAGGTTACATGTCACAGTAAGTAGTTCTGCAATTTCATATCTGAGTTCCTTCAAAACTCTTGGACGAATACCATCTTGTCTTGGTGAGTTATGTTTCATTTCTCAATTTGTTCCAAAACTTCCTCTATTGATGCCTCAATCTGGGACAGTTCCTCATATTTGTCACCTAAAAAGAATGGCTAAGGTGTGGGAATCTCCCTCATGTTCTCTACAGTGATGAGCTAAGTAAAAGATAATTTAGTTTCTGTGCTACAGCCTGGTCTTCCTTGAGTGCTGCTTTAACACCCCACTGTCATTTGGGGCTGATACCTTGTGAGAACAGTGTGTGAAATAATGGCATGGTTGTATATGACAACCTGGACAGATTAGACCCTGAGCTCACGCATTTTATCCAGTTTCCATAGCTTTTATTCAGAATTAAATGTATTAATTAAATTAAATTTATTCAGAATTACTCAGCTTTTATTCAGAATTAAAAATGGTCTCACCCTTATGCTTGCACACAGAGGCTTGAAATATTTAACCTTTAGTGGCTCAAAAACCAGAGAGCAAAAAAAAAAAAAAGAGAGAAGCCCAACATTTAATGGTGGTTAATATCGCATGATTTTTAAGCTGATCTCAGGATTTTATTGTTTTGGCAGAGGGAGGAAGCATGGTTCATGCTTTGTGTGAACGATAGTACACTTTCTTTCACTGTCTGTCTGTCCTTAGATGTCCTCTGTATGTCATCTTCAATTCCTTTCCTGTAGTAGGCCTGTGGAGATGATCCCTTTTCAGCCCAGGGAGGTGGACTTAGCAGAGAAAGCTCAAAGAATATTAGTCAGACTGGCAGCATGAACCAATGGCTCTTTCACCTGCTGCCCAGTCTGTTGCTACGTGTGAGACGCAGGTGGAGTCATTTCAGATAGATGCGGGCAGGTGATAGGGTGAATTCAATGAGCATTGAGAGGTCATGAGATGAAGAGAGTGAATTCTGGGTAGCATCACGCAGGCTCCCCCGTGCAGCTCTGCCAAAGACCCTCCATTTTGTCCTGCAACACCTCTTGTCTGTCCCAATTTTGAGCTTCCCACAGGATTTAGCAAAAGCTGGAATTTTTAGTGCCCTAGCACAAAAGTGTGTCCCAATCTTTTTCCTGGCTTCAGTAGTCCGATCTCCTCACTTTTCATTGGGGGTTGAGGCTGGAGGGAGCTTGGGGTGAGGTTGGTAGGTGAAGGAGACTTAATAGGGGCTTGGAGCTTTGACGGGATACAGCTGTGGAACGCAGTGGGCATGTCTGAGAGTAACACCACCCCAGACAGACCTAGACCTCAGGGGCTAACCCCCATGTGCTCCAGCCACTAGAGGGGAACGAAGACCCTTCACCAGTGTGTGGTGCTAGTTTTTCTAGGGCTCCCAGAATACAACCTCTGCTCTTACAAGCATGGGCCTCCACCAGCCTCTTCCAGCACACTTCAGGCTTTTTCTAGAGCACCCTGCTTTTGTTGGCTCAGGGCTTTGGCCAGTGCCTCTCAGTCCCGCTCCGCAGCCCCCGACTTCCTCAGCCCATCTCCCTCTTCCAAACGCTTTCACTGTATGTCCATATCTCTAGAATGCCCTGCCCTTCCTGTCCCAGCGTCCTCCAAATACCGAGGCTGCTGAATTCTGTTGCATGGTGGTTGTTGGCTTGTCTCCACTGCGTGATGGGTTATATGAATCCTGCACTGGGAAGCCTGGGGTTAACGGGCTATTGTGAGCTCCAGTGGCCCCACCTGTGAGATGCCACACCTGGAATGGGGAGCTTAGCAAGGGAAAACCCAGCACCACTGCAGCTTGCCAACAGACCTCCAGCCCTCAACTCCTGGAGAGAGCTGCAGGCAGGTGCTGCTCAGACAGCTGCTGCCTGACCGCTCCTCCCAATAAGACAGGAGGGCCCTATGGTGACTCACTGTTGATGGGGCTATTTCTCCACATTGGCTTGTGAACCACACTGGGACCACAGCTCAACAGAAGGCCTTGTCCCAGCTGTGGGACAATCCCTTTGCCCTGGGTTTGTTGACAACCCTGAAGGAAGAGGCAGTCTGGCTGGCGTGCTGAGCCTCTTGCAATGGGACTGGCTTGGTGGAGCACCTATGTGTGGCAGAATAGAGGTCCAGTGAGAGCAAGGGCCTGGCCCAGGGGGAGCCATGGGGAAGGAAGCCAATAACAGCGCGTTCCTGCACAGCAAGCCTGGGACAGGAGTGGGGGGAATCTGCAGCACGCTGTAAGCACTGCAGTGCGACTTAGCATATGGACGTGGAAGTGTAGCAATCCATGCCACGCTCCAGGATTTCACTGCGCTGTTGCATTAGTGCATGGCCATCTGGTGTTCTTGAGGTTCACTCCCTGGCTGTCATACAGTAACTCACTGTGCAGACAAAGCCTTAAGATGTATTAAGCTAATGCACACGCAGGAACTGTTAGCACGCAGAGTGTTCACATGGGGAGGTAGTACAGCATTGCTAGTGTCCCCTAGATTCATACCCTAGCCTGCTGCACACTAACTGCCCTATGTAGGCATGCCCTTATGCTGCAGACAGCTATCGCTTAGCAGCTACACAGGGTCCAACTCCCTCAAGGATTTTGTCATTAACTGGGAGAGATTGAAATTCAGATCCTTGTGAAATCACATTCCAATTTCCTGTCTCCCTAGAAGTCTGGCTGCTAGCGTGCAAGATTGCCAGTGCCAGGCTCCTGCTCTGTGCTAGTCCTCCCAGTGAGTTACCTCGCAGAGAAAGCAGAAGGAAAGTGTGGGGGAGAGAGAGGTCTGTAGAGGGGAGAAGGCCCATGCCAGTCTGGAGAAAATGGGCCAGCACGTTAGCCATGTGTTTGCAGAATCCTGATGTGACTGACTATTCCAAGGGAAGCAGTGTGACAAAGGTGCTTCTGCCCATCGTGCCTTCTGAGCTTTTCCAGGCAACAGCTGCACGTTCACAAATATTTTATTTTAAACATGCTCCCTGCCATCCCCATTCTCACACCCCCAGTCATTGCAAAACCTGCTACTGTAGGAGTTTGCACCTTGGCAGCACAGAGCTGCCTGCTTTGAACTTGGCTATGCACAGGGTACTAGGTGTTTTCCTCCTTCTCTTTTCATTGTAGAGGCAGAAGTGTGTGCATCAGCAGAGTTGCAGGTACAGCTTTCAGCTGGGATAGCACTGGGGGAGAGCAGTGCAAGACAGGGTTAAGGTGCAGCAGCAGAGCTGTATGGAGAAACCCATGGAGGACCTACTTCCATTTTGCCTCTTGTCTTTTATTTTTTTATTTTTTTTTGAGTCCCCAAAGCGGTCACACCCCCCATCTCAGACACAAAGGCTACAGTCAGCCCTGGATGACTTGGTTCCAACTCCTAGGCCAGACAGTGGGGAGTGGGGCTGCCTGCTTGCCCCACACTGGTCCCCCAATGCGCAAAAAGAGAAAAGACAGTTGCTTAAACCTTCCCTTTTAAAAACAGTTCTACACTCCCACCTATACCCATCAATCTAGCACTGGCAGCGAGAATCCCCAGTTCCTGCCTTTCAGCATTCATGTCCAAAGATCCGTATGGGTACAATAAAAATATAGCCGGGGCCTTCCCCTGTGAAGCTCCCAAGGACTCTGGAGGCATCTGGACACTGCAGTTCTCCTAGGAAAACTGCCCGGCCCAGGGCTGCGCGGAGACTCGGTCATGAGGAGCATGAGATTGGTAGAAGCATGGATGGGGGAGATGCTTTCTAGGTAAGGAAAGCAAGCCACGCCTGAGTGCTGTAGTGAAACTAGCAGCACTGTGTCCCTCTGCAGAGGTCTCTGCAGTAGAGAGAAAAGCATCTTTCTTAGGTAGGGAATGTGGTGGGTAGTCATTCTGCAGCATTATACATTCACAGGCCAGCTGGCGCATTGGGACCCAGGAAATCACTCCTTTAGGACACCGTCGTAACTGTGGCCACATGTTCTGCGTGAGTCAGGGAGAGTGGTTTCCTTGCAACATCTGAACTAGAAGAACTAACCAGAGCTATGGCCACGCTACAGAGTTTACAGATGAACTGCTGTAGCGCTGCTAGTGCAGACGCTCTAAGCTTTCCCATTGACTTAATTCTTCCAACCCCCATGAGCGAGAGGCTCTCCCACCGACATAGCACTATCTGCACCGGTGTTTAGTTCGGTGTAACTTATGTTGCTCAGGGAGGTGGCTAACTTACACTGACGTAAGCTGTAGAGCCTACGTGCATTGGTTCGCCCAGGTATTTCATCCTTGCCTCTGAGACCAACCTGCTGAGCAAAACTCCCAGGTTCCTAACGGGCTGTTCCTTCAACTGACTTTGTGCTCCAACCTCTACAAGAAGGAACTGAGCTGTTCCCAGTTTCACCGTGGACCCCTTTGCGCTGCCCGTGGTGGTGCTCTGATGGGAGGAGCTGTGGCAGGTGGAACAAAGGATGCTGGGAAGCATGCAACTGGCCCCAAAGTGTGCACAGCTGCGCAGCCACAGGGAGACTTGGCCCCCTCAGTTCTTAGCCTCACTGCTGTGACTACGACCAGGCAGTGCCGCCGGCAGCAGCAATTTTGATGCTGCAGATGTTGTGGTTCTGACAGGAATGGAGCTGACTGCGCTGCTTTCCTCCTGTCACACCACTAACTGCCATTAAGTAGCCTGGTAACGTTGGGCCTTGCTGAGTTTGCATTGGCTGGAATGGTGCACCCAATTGCCAGTGCAGAGTTGTCCCCCACTGTATGCGTGTGCCGCAGCTTCGTTCAGCCCACTTTACATTTCTCAAACAAGGCTTCCACCAGCTCACTTGGGCAACTACCTCAAAGTCAGACAGCTCTTTGCTGGGAAAGGAGACCTGACTTTCTGCCTACATGCAGATGACACTAAGCTAGGGGGAGTGGTAGATACCCTGGAAGGTAGGGATAGGATACAGAAGGACCTAAACAAACTGGAGGATTGGGCCAAAAGAAATCTGATGAAGTTCAAGTGCAGAGTCCTGCACTTTGGATGGAAGAATCCCATACACAGCTACAGACTGGGGACCGATGAGCTAAGCAGCAGTTCTGCAGAAAAGAACCTGGGAGTTACAGTGGATAAGAAGCTGGATATGAGTCAGCAGTGTGCCATGGTTGCCAAGAAGGCTAATAGCATATTGGGCTGCATTAATAGGAGCATTGCCAGCAGATGGAGGGAAGTGATTATTCCCCTCTGTTCAGCATTGGTGAGGCCGCATTTGGAGTATTGTGTCCAGTTTTGGGCCCCCCACTACAAAAAGGATGTGGACAAGTTGGAGAGAGTCCAGCGGACAGCAACGAAAATGATTAAGGGGCTGGAGCACAGGACTTACAAGGAGAAGCTGAGGGAACTAGGCTTGTTTAGTCTGCAGAAGAAAGAATGAAGGGAGATTTGATAGCAGCCTTTAACTACCTGTAAGGGGGTTCCAGGGAGGATGGAGCTAGGCTGTTCTCAGTGGTGGTAGATGACAGAACAAGGAGCAACAGTCTCAAATTGCAGTGGGGGAGATCTACGTTGGACATTAGGAAAAAGTTTTTCACTAGGAGTGTGGTGAAGCACTGGAATGGGTTACCTAGAGAGGTGGTGGAATCTCCATCTTTAGAGGTTTTTAAGCTGCGGCTTGACAAAACCCTCACTGGGATTATTTAGCTGAGGTTAGTCCTGCTTTTAGCAGGGGGTTGGACTAGATGACCTCCTGAGGTCCCTTTCAACTCTACGATTTTCTTTTGCCTAATTTCATCCTATTTCTTCTAGTTATGCCAGCTGGGCTCTCCCTTAATTCCTCTCCACCCTGGATGTTTAACCCCTTCAGCCCCTGTTCCCAGTGACCCTATTCCTCCCCATCGGTCACCCTTTATTCCCTTGCTCTTTCCAGCCGTTGGGAAATCCGGCTCCCAGGCACAGAGTGCTGTGACATCCTAATGTAGCACATGGCTGGGAAGAGCCTAGCCACAGTACATGTTCAACCACAAGTATGTGCCCTAATGCAATCAGGGAATGTAAATACAATGAGGAGAAAACCAGATGGAAGAGCCAGAGGGCCAGACCTTCAGCTGATCCCTACTACAGTTGCCAGTTCTAATCCAGCACAGGTTAGCAGTGGGCAAAGGCTGTCACCATCTGATGGCTGCTTGAGGGTTTGTGATAGTCAGATGATCCGTTCTGCTGCAGGACAGATGTTTGCAATACCAAAATAGAGCTTTTCAATGGAGCTAGGCGGATTTACCCAGCTGAGTAGCTGACCTTAAGATAGTACTGTTTGTTCACTTTTTGCATTTATTTCTCTTATTCTTGTAGCTGACTGGATTAAAATTTGCTTTTGTGGAGAATATGGGGCATCCTAAGGCTTTTCGTGACCATTTTTTCAGGGATCTGTTTCTGCCCTCAGATATAAATTGATGTAAATAGGAGTTAGTCATTCATCTAAGAGGAAAAGCGAGATCCATGGTTATACAAAGGTGGGCAACCAGATGTAGAGGAGGTATGTGTCCAAGAAAGCAGGATGGAGATCCGAGTTCAAATCCAAGACCTAATTAGGTATAAAAAGAAAACGCCCTCCCCAGTGCTGACACAAGTCTGGCAACTTATCTTAGTCTAGTTTCTAGGAGGCGTTAGCCTGACTGTTCAGACATTCAAAAGTCCCACCATGATTTAGACAATTACTTAGTAATTGACAGAGTCATTCTGTGTGCAGCCAATTCAGGGAGTTTGAATTGAACAACCAGCCCCTAGCAGGTGCATGGAATCCTTGAGGTGGGGAAAAAAAGGTGTCCTCCCTCCAGTCCACTGCAAGGCGACTGGGTTGTGTTTGGTAGTTGCAGCGAAGTGTGGCCCAAGCAGGTACCTAGGTAGCATGGTATTGATGCCCAGGGGGTTTAGGAATTGTAGCACATGCCCTGTTACCGCATACTAACGAAGGCTGTTCGTGTGCAGGGGGAGCAGGAGAACTGACTTCTCTTCCTGGTTCTGCCCTTCTCTTTGCATGGCCACAAGTAGGTGGTTCACCCTCTTTGGACCTTGGTTGCCCCCTCTGTAGTCTGACGTCACTAGCGTTTCTGCCCATTGATGCGAGTTGAGGATCTGCCCCCCCACCACTACCCCCAGTGTATTTTTGCTTTGTACATTAACAAGTTAGAGGCTGGCAATGCAGAGAAGACTGCAGTGGCTATTCTGGTCTTAAACTGCCTCACGCACCCTCTGCCATTAGAAATTGTTCTGAGGCAAGGGCGAAATGTTTATGCGGACAAGAGTTATTCCCTGTCTGTCTGGAAAAGGGCAGTGGGAGGCCCTTGCTTTATATACTTCATTTCCTGTGACAGGCAAGCACCTGCATTATGAAAGTCAATATATTTTACACATCACTGGTTTAGTTCCCCCTTGGGACATGCCATCCTGTGTCTATGTGCATTGTGCAGGGAACCCACCTCTCAACATCATAGCCTTTTATCTTGAGAGAAGAGCAGCTAGCCCCATGTTTAACTAGAGCTGGCACTGACTCAATCAATGCGGTAGATGTTATAGATTCACCACCAGCTCTCCCTTTTTCTATGATGGCAAAATCAAAGCCGCCCCTTGGAATGAGAAGCCACTGGGTTCTGCCCTCACTCCCCAGGCTTTGAGGCTAGGGAGTTGTGCCTCTGCAGTGTCCCCTGCTGACCAGTGCAGGAGCAGCCGTGGCTGTCCCTACATCCTGTTTTCCCTAATCTAGGGCCTGGAGGGAAATAAGTGGGCTCTGGAAGGACAGGCTGATGAGCAGAGGTACTGTACTTGTGGAAATGAAGAGTACGTGTCTGTGGCCAGATCCGAGCAGGGCTATATGTGTAGAGAGAACTCTACCCCACCAGGGGAAGTGCAGGCTGGAACTGTCTACTCTGAACCTGGCTCTCCCCAAAACATAGGGCTACTCAGGGTTACTGAGCCAGGAGCTGCAAAGGGGCAGTGAGGGGCACAACAAGAGTGCTCTGTATCAGTGTGTGTGTGTGTGTGTGTGTGTGTGTGTAAATAGCTAACTGAAGTGTACACACCCTCAACAACATGTGGGACCACATCCAGCATTGATGTCTGTGGGTGCATTGCCTGTTAAATTCGGTGGAAGTTGTCTGCTGCCATAAAGCCTGGACTTATCACATTGACCAAGGCTGATTACTTGGATTGTAAACTCTTGGGGGCAGGCTCTGTCTTTGATGTGTGTGTGTGTACAGTGCCTAGCACAGATTCCCGACTTGGCCCTCAACTCCTGGGGTGCAAGTGTCCACCCCTTCTATGGATATGCCTTATATAGGCATACACGAGTGGAATACACACACATACACAGCTGTGTGTATGCATTTATATATCCATGCTACAGACAAATACCCTTATTTTCAATATGTTCACATGCTCCTAGTCCCACGTCTGCTATTGATGTCCCCCTCCTGACTGGGAGATAGGGAGGAGACTTTTCAGTGCTGTTATGATGACTGGGGAACGTCCAGCATCTGCTATTGATATGTAAGAATTAAACAACCTATAACTAGCAGGCTCAAAGCCCTCGGGAAGAAAGAAGAAACAAAATTATCTAAACTCAATGTCAAAAGACCACCAGTGGCAATCTGCTGTAGGGTATGGGATAAGGATGAGCCTGGGATGTGGCTAGTTCATAACTCAACAGGGGACAAATAGTGGGGGTGGGTGGTGGGGGCTGCCTCTAGCTATGGGTCACACTCCAGCATCAGTGCATTCAGCATGGTGAATTTCATGCCTGAGACAGCTCCTCTATTATAGCTATAGCACTGCCTGCACAGAACATGAACTGTGGTGTGTGAAGCTGTGAGACTAAATATCCCCATGTATACAGAAAGTAGACCTAGTTAGGGGCTAGTGTTAGTTGCTTAGTTATTAGCTGTTTCGCCCTTTTTATAACCCAAATGTTTTTCTTGGCTAGTTGAACCTTCTCCAGTCCCGGGTTCCAACCCTTCTGGCTGACCTGAACTCTTCTGGTTATAAGAAATGCCCTTCTTTTGACGCTGCTTAATGAGGAGCATACGTGGTGCCTCAGGCAGGGCACATTCCCAATACGTGTCATTTGCAGGCAGTTCTCTAATGGAATGCAAAAGGCATGAGAGGCAGGCTTGCCTTGAAGCCTTTTTTGTTGAGAAGTTTCTGCAACCCTCTCCACGTTCAGGCATATCAAGACGGACGGACCAGAGCAAACTTCTGGAGAGCTAGGTTTCAGCCTGTTGCTCTAGGATTTATTCCTTGAAGACAATATCCTCCAGACTGGTAAAACTACAGTGATTAGAGGGAGACAGGAGCACTGTTCTGCTAAGGAGCATAAGACTCAGTCACCCTCTCTGGGTCTTATTAGGAAAAGGCAAATTACCTCATTTGGTCTCCTTAAAGGGTGGTTCAAGGCCCAAAATGGGTCCCACTGACATCCTCACAGGTCCTGGTATCACCTCAGTCTGAGCTCCATGCCTCATCTAGTACCAGTCTCTCAGAACCCACATTGTCAGTACCCACCACATCTCTGTCTGTCTTCTCTCAGTGCTGTCACTCCTGGTATCAGCAGCTTTGCATTCTCAATTGAGCCCACATCACCCCTGCTCCCCTGTGTGGTGAAATTACCCTACGTGGTACTGACTACTAGGGCTGTTGAGGTACCGCCTGCTTCATCAGTTCTGGTCAGGGCAGACACAGAAGCTGTTCCTCCAGCCCTGGGTAAGGAGTAATATTTCTCCTCTTCTTCAGCCTCTGAGCACAGTGGGGAAGCGTCACCTTGACACTTCAAGAGTCCCTATGGCTCTGATAGGGAATCTACAACCCCTTAGATCTATGGATTCTAGAGGCAAGCATTGCCCATGGTTCCCAATTGAGTGGCCCACTGCCTCTTACCCTTAGCAGCAGTATTGGACCTACTGGGCCTCTGGGGCATACAGCCAACCAGGAACCAGCTGCTTCTGCCCTTCTCAGGTCAAATCTCCCTCTCCTATTAGACACTGTAGAGTGCTGTCAGGTAGAGTGCTGTAGAGTGCTGTCTACATGTTAAAGAATCCCTCTGGTTGGGGGCCCAAGGATACTTAGCACCCAGGCATGGACCCAATGGACACTGCTGGCCAAAGAATCCAAATTTGAGCATGTGGGTGGCTTGCACGCCAGAAGAAGCATATGTATGGTCAACATCTTGAAGAGCCACTATTACTCTAGGGCAGGGGTGGGGAACCTTTTTTCTGTCAAGGGCCTGATGGTGGCCCTGGCGGCAAGGAGGAATTCGGCGGCGGCGCGGTTTCACGGTGGTGGCGGGGTTCTGTGGGGGGCAGTGCCCACCGCCGAAGTCCCCCCGCCGCCGAAAAGGGGCAAACGGCGGCAGGGTTTTGGCGGCGGGCACTGCCCCCCCGCACGGAACCCCGCCGCTGCCGCCATGAAACCGCGCTGCCACCGAATTCCCCGCCGCCACCAGGGCCAGACCAAATGATTTTGCGGGCCGGACCAAATGATTTCGCGGGCTGTATACATTCCCCACCCCTGCTCTAGGGTAAGTAACCATTTTATCTTCAGGCACCTCCAGTAGCTTTAAATTCTGGGCTCAGGAGATAGGAACAGCCAATTTTAATTCCATTAAAATACAATACAAATAATTATCTCATTGTTTAATGGTGGTGAACTCTGACCGCAAGCACTATCCCGAGAAGCTCACAACACAACTTTATTTTATATAAACATCCTTTGTACAAACTGCCCACCAGAATGTTCGTCTGACCCAGTAAGTAACCTTTCAGGCTTGTTAGGAATGCTCTGAGGAAGGATGGCCCAGTGGCTAGGGTTGTAACCTGAGACCCAGGAGAGCCAGGTCTCTATTCCTGTGTGACCTTGGATGAATCACTTTATCTCAGTTCCCCACCCAAACAATGGTGATAATAGCAGCACTCGATCTCACAGGAGTGTTGGGAGGATAAAGACATCCATGATTGTGAGGTGCTCAGATGCTACGCGGATGGGGGTCATGGATAAAGGTGATCCTAGGAGGAGGAGCTCGGCGTGCAGATGGGATGCACAGTATGTTGTGAATGGAATACCAAGTAGCCACATTTGTAGTCCATATAGGGTGTGACTCTGCTCCCAATAACGTCAAGGGGGGGATGGGCTGCTTGTATACCCACTTTACCACCAGATATTAGTTAGTTGTTGAATGCCATTTGCCTGCTCAGTGTTGTGTAGTAGGTAGAGAAGACACAATTCCTGACAGTCTAGTGAGGACACATGGCACAGTTCAGATGCATATTACACCCAGGGTGAAATCCTGGCCCCACTGAAGTCAGTGATAAAATTCCAAATGATGCCAACAGGTTCAGGCTGCCACTCCCAAAGATCAGTGTCCAATTTCATTGCAATGCTGGGCTCTTTCTCCTTCTGTCTCAGACCTGCCAGCTCCCCCTTGGGCCTTCCCTTGATGCTCCACCTTCCCCCAGCAGCATGAAACAAAAACCTGGACCTCCGAGAGTGTGTTTCATGTCCCTATCGTTTGTAAGCCAAATTTTTCCCTTTGTTTTGCTGGTTACTTAGTGCAGCCAGCCTCAGTCTGTGTGTGTTAATGAAGTTGATCTGCATTATTTATCTCTGTGAAAAGGGCCATCAAGGATGTTTTGCTATTGATGTCAATCCGCTGTGCTGTAGGTGTTCTCAGACTCCTAGGGTTCCATAGAAAGCATGAGGTACAGAAAAGTGTACATCAACTGCCCACGGTTAAGCCCACAGGGCGCACCATTACTTAACAGTAACAATTGCTAACATTTCATTCTGCCTTCATCTGTTGCCATCCTCCACCCTGACACGCTCCCGTACTTGCTAAATAAATGCACAGATCATTTCTGATTTGGGGGGCCAACCCGATTGGATTCTGCATTGTCATGTCATGGCCTTGGGTGACTCACTGGTCTGCACAATTTGCTGGAGTGATTTCCCCCTGGTTCAATGCTTTCATTTCGTAGTATGGATGTGGCCACCAAATAGGAGTGGTGCTATATTGTGATGTCCCCTTCCCCACATGGTGTTGCCTGCCTGTATCTACTCAACATTGAGGGAAGGAAGGGGATGGAAAGCATCTTCCAGAAGAAACCAATCCAGAATGTAGTGCTGGAACATAAGAACGGCCATACTGGGTCAGACCAATGGTCCATCTAGCCCAGTATCCTGTCTTCTGACACTGGCCAATGCCAGGTACTTCTGAGGGAATGAAGAGAACAGGAAATCATCAAGAGATCCATCCTGTCGGTCATTCCCAGTGCCTGCCAAACAGCAATCCCTGTCCATCTGGCTAATAGCCATCGATGGACCTATCCTCCATGAACTTATCTAGTTATTTTTTCATCCCCATTATAGTCTTGGCCTTCACAACATCCTTTGGCAAGGAGTTCCACAGGTTGATTGTGCATTGTGTGAAGAAATACTTCCTTTTGTTTGTTTAAACCTGCTGTCTATGAATTTCATTTGGTGACCCCTAGTTTTTGTGTTTTATGAGAAGTAAATAACACTACCTTATTTACTTTCTCCACACCAGTCATGATTTTATAGATCTCTGTCATGTTCTCCTTTAGTCGTCTCTTTTCCAAGCTCAGAAGTCTGTCTTTTTAATCTGTCCTCATATAGAAGCTTTTCCATACCCCTAATCATTTTAGTTGCCCTTTTCTGTACCTTTTCCAATTCCAATATTTTTTTTTTGAGATGGAGCGACCAGATCTGCATGCAGTACTCAAGATGTGGCATACCATGGATTTATAAAGAGGCAATATGATATTTTCTGTCTTAGCAGGATGTGCTGGAGGGGGAAGAACAACAGAGAAACAGCTGGAGAAGAACACAAAAGACCGAAGAAAGGAGTAAGAAGGTGAGCACTAAATCCATCTCCCTGTTTTGAGATTGGCAACAGGAGGCAGTGGGGATCATGAAAAGAAAGGGAAAGGTTGTTGACTCAGAAGTTAGAAATGGAAAGGATTCATAGCAGGGTTGTTTAGTCCACGCATACCTCACCCCAGTGGCCTGTGAATGAATGATATTTTATGGAAGGTTCTCCTGTCCATGGCTGATTAAAGGAATCAACTATTGAAGTTTCCATCTCTTCTTTTCCATAGTCAAAGAGATAGGGCCTTTATCTTGCTGTCCCATGTTGGTGAGAGAGCTGGAGAGAAGGGGCAGAATCAAGCTCCTTGGCAATCCAAAGCAAAGGCCACTTGGTATAAGAAATAATGTGATGCAGGTGCTGAAAGAAGCTAGCAAAGATGCAGAGAGAGAGCCAGAGACAGCGAGACAGCTTTACCAAAGTGACATCAAGGCTTGGAAATTATTCAGGAATAACAAATATGCAGAGATCATTTGCATAAACAAGTAGTGAGAACAATGCATGTTATTTACACAACTGCTTGCTGCCAAGATGAGCAAACTGCAGCTGAGATACATCTGCAATGCAAATCAGGCTTATTTGGAGCAAGTGTGGTTTGTTTATGAGCTTGCCCAGCGAGACCAGGGGAACATCTATTTCGTTCCTCTTTTTTTCCCCTTCCTCTCTCCTTTAGTGTTTTCCTTAAGAGATTAATGGTAACATTTTGTCTTCTAAAGTGACTGTATCTTATGAATTTTCTGTCTCACCCTCATCCTTTAAATTATCCATATAATAAAATATGTAGTCAGTGATTTCAGGTCATAATTTGATCTGTTCAGGAAAGAAAGAGTGATGGAGGAGAGCTGCCAGCACACTTTACTCGTCTCTATTTGTCTCCATCATCTTTTCCTAATAATCTGCATACATGGAGCAATGGAATTTGCGAGTAGCTGGCTGATGTTTGTGTATGGAAAAACAGAACACCATGGAAGCGCTCCTGATTCATTTCATTTCAGACTGAAGGGGTGATGTCACAGAATTTTGGATCAAACCAGAAGGACTCCTAGGACATAAGTACTATCTCACTCTCCCCGCTTTGCCACACTAAAAAGGCCAGACTACCCTAAGAGATCTCATCAGGATAATGCATTAATAGCCATATGTTCTTACTAAGCATCATTGAGGGATTTTAAACCTTTGCTTAATTGATCCATGTGTTAGTTGTTAATAGGGATATGAATACCATATAGATGAAAGAGAATTAGAGGGTGAGCAAACACCCCTGCCTGGCATAAAACCCTTCTTTGGGACATCATTCAGGATGCCCAAGCCAGTGAGCATTGCTCTCATGAAGTCATGTTTCTACCTTGCAGTTCAATGGTTGGGCTCTGGGCAATGGTGGGGGAGGAATTCTTTGGTTTGCTTTTAGCTTTCTCCCATGCTGCTCAGGCCAGCTCTTCTTAAATGTAGTAGCTGCCTTTCTCCCAGGGCTCCAGGCATTGCTTCAGACATAAGATTGGTATTCAAACTTCTGCTCGCAAGCCACAGCCCTTCGCCTAGTGATGTGGAGGAATGCCCCGCCTATGTAGGCTGCTAGAGAGAATTGGTATGAGTAAGCAAGTAGAAATTGCTATATTAGAACAGATTCCAAACTAATAGCATGTTTCCATCGCTGACCAATGATAGTTCCTCCAAAGGAATGCCTTAATGCTCTACATCTAATGGTGTAATACTATCCGAGGGGGAGAAGCTTCTTCCTGACCCCCACTACTGATCAGTTTCTGCCCTGGAGCATGTGGATGGATCGTCCTTGTAGTATTTATCCATCACAGGCCAGTAGAAGGCTATGGTTGGTTCTCTGCACATACACACTGCATCCAAGCAATAGCACTACCGTGTGTGGTGCTAACAGCAGGGAATTTTGCCTGTCTGCAAATAAACTTTTTCCTTCAGAATTAAAGAAACAAAGCCATTTTCTACAGTTAGTTCAGCCCCTTCCCCCTTGTTTTTTCCCTTCTGCTCAAATAATTGACACTAGTGTTTGCATGCAGCATTTCATTGCCCTAGAAGAGATTGTGACGTCATCGCACATGTTGGAATGGGAGATGACTGAGGTGACTCAGAGAGAAGTCTGGGCCTCTCCATACACTCAGCCTCATATCCTTGAAGTCACCCTCCCTTCTCCCCACATGCCTGCCCTCTCACATGTAGAAGGGCCCTGCTGCAAGAGAGCTCTGTGTCAATGGCAGTAATGAGTTAATACTGGAGGTACCAGCAGATGACACTTGAGGGTTGAGCACATTTCCTGGGTTTTGTAGGAACACCATCCCTTGTCTGTGCACTGGCAATGGCTTCCTCTGGCAGCTCTTTCCATGGAGCCTTGACAGGCTCCATCCACAGTGAAAACAGGCTGGGAAACTTTTAAAATATAAGATTGCAAGCAGTTTGCTTGGTCAGCATGGGCCAAGGGCCCTTTTCCAGCTCCCAGCCCTCTGTCCTTGTGGGATACGAGCCATGCCTCTTGAAGGCTGTTTGCTATCTGCAGCAGTAGCAGAACTGGAGCCCAGATCCATGCATCATCCAGCATGCTCTTTGGGTGTTTCCAGTGCTCACTGAGCTGTGTTAACAACCAATCCCTTTTAACTTCTACCACCCCAAATCCACAGTGTTGATGATAACAAAAACAATTGAGTGGACTGTTACCGCATGCATGCATTTCAAGCTATAATTCACCCTGCCCAAAGGTCTTTGGATGGCTTCATCAAACGTTAATCAAAACCAGGATTTATCAAAAACGGGGCAAAACACTCCCCTAGACCTGAGCTCGGAGGCTAAACCACCCTTAGCACCACCCAGCCAGTGTCCTAGAGACACTGCCCTCACACATGCCACTGATTCACCACCACCACCAACAGAGCAAAGAAAGCTTGGTCTGTGACCAGAAGAGGGGTGGTTAATTATTTTGACAGGAGTAGCTAGAGACCGTATGGCGTCAGGTGCTGTACAGACGCGGTATAGCCCATGCCCTAAAGGGTTCATAATTTAAACAGACGACAGGTCAATGGTGAGAGGGGCAAGAGAGGCACATAGACTCTGTCTTGCAGTTACACCCCCTCGGTTGGCCTGTGCCAGCTGAGTTGGCCTGGTGGGCTCAGGCTAAGGGGCTGTTTCACTGCGGTGTAGATCAATGGTTCTCAAACTTTTTAAATGGAGCCCCCCCATGGACTTTTGTCTAACAATCGCACCCACCTTTCCCCCTTCTGAAGGGGGGGCGGGGCTTCTTGTGCTGTAGGCCCTGTTTTTTTCCCTGAAAGGGGGGATTTGGGGGAAGGGAGAGCACGATTGTTAGGGGGCGTTTCCTGTGCTGTAGGCCCTAACAATTGTGCCCTCCTTCACACGAACCCCCCCTTTCAGAAAACAACAGGGTCTACAGCGCAGCAAGCAGGGAGCAGTGGCAGGCTGCTGCAGCAGGAGGTGGGCGGTGGTGGCAACTGCTTCTGTCTCTGGGGAGCATGGAGCTGGACGGATTCTGTCCCCTGTTCCTCTCCCCACCCCATGATCCATGTTGTGCCCCCAAACCCTCCACTTTGAGAACCACTGGTGTAGATGTTCTGACTCAGGCTGGAGCCTGAGCTCTGGGACCCTCCCACCAACCAGGGTCCTAGAGCCAGGACCCCCACATGGTGGGTGGGGGGAAAGGGTACGCTTTAGCGGGGCCCAGAGGCCCTGGGCGGCCCTGCCCAGGCTGCAACCCTCCTTACCCCTAATATGGGAGCGGGCCTGTGTTAAGAGTTTGTACTGGGCCCGAAAAAATTATGCTTGGGCCCTGCTTAGAGACCAGGCTTCAGCCAGAGTCTGAACATCTACACTGCAATTAAATGCCCCATGAGCCTGATTCAGCTGGCACGGGCCAGCAGCTGTTTTTTAAAGTTGCCAAACTCAGAGAAGGGAAGGGACTAGCCTAAGATCCCACAGCAGGCCAGTGACAGCTGTGAAGGGGACTTACTTCTCCTGAGCCCCACTCCAGTATCATAGTCACTAGATTGTGCTGCCTATAAGAGCGAGATGTGCTCTAATGCCGATGAAGGGAAGCGAGTGCTCCAAAGTTCCTCTGCCAAGGAGGCATAGCGAACAGCTCCAGCCCCAACAAATCTGCATGGCTGTGATGTAAGACTGGGCAGCAGATGACGTGTGTGGATGACACCTTAAGAAAACCGCAGGTTGGCAAGATATCAGTTAGCTCAGGTAAATCAGCATGATGGCCTCTTGCCTGAACTGGGGAGACAAGGTGAAACAGGCCCATCTTACAATTGGCAGGCTGAGTGGGACTTTTCCAAACAAGAATTGCTAGCCTGGTCCCATATCCTGTCTCGGCCAGTGGCCAGCTCTAGATGCTTCAGAGGTAGAACCATGCAGCAGCAGGGATAAGCTGCCTCATGGGAAAGTTCCCTTCTGACCCCCATCAGTTAAAACCTGAAGCAGGAGGGTTTTCTACCCATTCCAAAGCTCTTGGTTACATTGGGTTCATCCTTATAATTATTGTCCCGCTCCTGACAGCAGTGTGTCTCCTTTGCTGAGCAGCAGAGGTCAGGGACTTATAGGTCAGCTTCCCAGAAGAGGAGGGATCAATGACATGGCATTCTACATGTGATTCACTTTTATTTACACACATACCAGTCCTGGAATAGAGTTGCAGGTAACCCCTTCTCCCTAGAATCTCAGCCCAGCTCCGAGGCCTGCTTCTCGGGAGCAACTCTGTCCCAAGAGTTAACTCTAATCAGAGCCCAGCCAACTCTCCTGGTGCTGATATTGCTCCTTCTCCCCAGCACTGTGCATAATCAACACTATAATGACACAAGCATTTCTTCCATGCCTAAAATCTTGCTTGCATGCTCAGAAAAAGAACTTGGAAAATTATGTGTAACAGCACCATCTGATGACACCATGCTACTGATACAGCTCTGGGTATTCATGTCATCAATATAAACATTCAATATTTTAGCAGGATTTTAAAAAAGATTAACTTCAATGGTATCATGTAGCAATGAGTTTCTCAGGCTAATTGTCTGCTGTGCAAAAAGTGTTCCTTCTATTTGCTGAAAATGGCTAAAATATCCCCATCTGGGTGTCTAAATGAGTAGTCTGATTTTTCACAGGTAATGAGTCTGGATTTGCATGCCTAACTTTAGGCTCCTTCTTTTAAAAGTGTGGACTGTATTATTTTAATTGTCTATAATCCTTTGAAAAATGAAATATTTTCTCCTGAACACTTTTAGATCTGTTGCATGTGCACACGCAGGCTTCTTATTGTAGGGCTGGCCCTGCGATGTTCTCCTATTGTAGAGTTGTACATGAGCCCAGTACTGTCCATGTTATAATTTGTGTTACGGTAGTCTCTAAGATGACCCAACAGAGATCAGGGCCCCCATTGTGCTAGGCTGTCGGCATACATGTAGTAAGAGACAGCTCCAGCTCCAAAGACCTTACAGGCTACATAGACAAAAGGTGGGAGGGGAATCATAGGCAGCAAGTGACTTGACTGAGATTACATAGAGTTTAGTAGTTGAGTTAGAAGTAGAATCCGTGTCCCCTGGCTCCCAATCCAGTACCTTATACACTAGACTGTACTGCCTATGCTAGGCAGCTCAGGATTACATGGGTGCTAGTTTAAAAGGAAAAGGCATGGAATAACTTGTTTCCAGGCGGAAAGCCAGTAGAAACAAATGAACACAGACTCTACAAAGAGACACAGGAAAAAACCAGGGCAAATTTTGGGCTCTCTGACTGTCGCAGTATCCCTTTAAGGCTATTTATAAGTGTTGAACAGTAGAAATATATCCATCTCCCTGCCTGCTTGTCTAGCTAGATCTCTGTATTTTTTTCTTTCCATATTGTGATCAACCAGCAGTGCTGTTTAGGCAATGCAGCCAGCTCTTCATCCACGAGCCATGCGTCATGAAAGCAGCAGCACCAACGGCATCAGGAGGAAAAAAGATTTTCTATATGCAGTAGACACCTGTGACAAAACGTCAACAGAAGGGTGAGATAAGGGTTAACAAGAGGATGAAATGCAGTAAGTACACAGGTCCCTACTTTATTCACTGCTGAAAGCTGGTGTTAAGGCAGAGATAAGGCTGACTTGCAGTGTCTTGTATTTTCAGAACATCACATACATTCTATACGTTAACACCTGAAAACCAGAAATAAAGAGTTAAAGTAAACTGGATTAAGGGGCTTGGGAGTTAGGATTCCTATGGCGTTTTCCCCAGCAGATCTGCTAGTGGCTTCCTCTGTGACCCTGGGCATTTTAGTGGCCCTGTCCTGACTTCAGTTTGCCAACCTGTAAAATGAGGATCATAGTCCTTAAAAACAAGCATAAACAATAGGTGCTTTGAGATCTTCTTGTGAGAAGTATATTTCATTATAATCATAGTACACTGAAAACATGCTTCAGTTAATGTGATACAGTTGTGCTGTAGGTGAAGGCATATCAGACTGTCTGTAAAAGAATAGATGTAAATTTAGTAGATGGCAAAGAGGAAGGATGGATCTTGTAATGAAAGTTCTGGACTGGGAATCAGGAGACCTGGGTTTAATTCCTGGTTCTGCCACAAAGTCCTCGTGAGACCATGGGTAAGGCACTAGATCACTCTAGCTCAGTTTCATAGTCATACAATGGAGATAATAATTAGAGCTGCGTGGGAATCAGTTTTCCTAACCTGCAAAAATTTTCAAAACATCAAAATAAAAAAAAATAAAAAAATTTCATACCAACTGGGACAAAAAGTCAATTAAAAAAAAAAAAAATAGTTTGCCAACAGAAAAATAAAAATCAGTTCTGGTCAGTCAAAACATTCTGTTTTAATTTTGGCTATTTTTTTTTTTTTATAATTAGCTTAAATTTCTACATTTTTGAACAAAAAAACTGGATTTTTTCATTTAGAAAATGTTGAAACAGAATGTTTGAACAATTTCAAAGCTTTCTTTAGTCAAACAATTAATCGAAACTGACCCTTTTTCCCATGAAAAGTTTTGGGTTTTATAAATCGGCATTTTCCAGTGAAAAAAACATTTTGCTGGGAAAAAAATCCTAACCTGCTCTTCACATAGCTCTTCCTTTCTCTGTCTTGTCTATTCAGCTCGTAAGCTGTTTAAAATAAGTCCCATTCATACAGTGCTATGAGGCCCCAATCCCAATGGATCCATTAAACATTACTATAATAACACTGATTTTACAAAACCTCCCACCCATCCCCTCCTAAATGCCTTTGTGTCCTCCTGCCCCAGCGGAGCACTCATCACTGAAAGACCAAGGGCTGTCATATTTTAATACTGGCTTTTAGACTTGAACATAGGTTTTAATTGCTTTAATATACACTTTAATGTGCTGTAACATTTGAATGGATTGCACTTGATAATAACAGCAATAAAGGGTGTTTTGCATTTAAAAAAAATGAATTTATTATACCCTGATGAATATTGATGTCTCTCCAGGATATTTCCTGTCTCTCCTGAATTTAGAAGCTGTTTTTCCCTCCAACAATTTTAAAGGTTATGAAAGGTCCCCAAAACTTTTGTAAATCAGGGTTCTTTCATCAGGGATCTTGTGTTCTTATCTAGGTGTAGATGCCATAACAGCAAGGATGCTACACAATTGTTCTTGTCACATGCTTAGGGTGTCTGCATTACTGAGGCATGATCAATTCATAGAATTATAGATTAGGATTGGTAGGGACCTCAAGAGGTCATCTAGTGCAATCTCCTGCTCAAAACAGGACCAACACCAACTAAATCATCCCAATTTAATACCATCTTCCCAAATGAGTGGCGAGTAAACCTCAAAGTGGCATCTTGGGTCCATCCTGTTATTTCTTTATGCATATTCTTTTATTTGGGTTTTTTCTTTTTTCAAATCGTTGCTTACATTATTTTTGCCTTTGAAGTCTGTTAGTTACTATGGAAACAATGATGTCATTTATACTGATGGAGTTTGGTGAGAGCCAAAGGTGCAGACTCAAGTCACTCGAAATAATTGCCTGAACTTTATTCTATGGACTGGGAAATGAGCATGTTGAGCAGATGGTTTTTGTGACTGCAGAAGGGTCATGAGGAGAGGGGGGTGGGTTTGGGGGTTTAAAGGGTGTTGGTTTAAGGGCATGGAAGAGTTTGAGGACACACAGTCGTACAGGGAGCTGGCATGAAGAGCGGCAGGATTGAGGGCCATGCACCATTCGTTCTGTGGACTCCATTCCTTTCCTCAACTCCTTCCAGGACATGTGTCCATCAGTGCTTCCTGAGACTAATGCATGAGTGGTAACACCACCAAACCCAGTGCTTTGTGAAGACCCACCTACAGCTATGGATTACATGATGCAACAGTATGTTTTTCCTTAAGGCCTACATATAACGTAAAAAAAAAAATTTACATTTTATAGAGGCTGACGTTACTGAAACCAAAGAACAGGAGACACGAGAGAAGACAATGCTGGTGTGTGTGTGAGTGTGTGTGTGTGTGTGAGTGAGTGAGTGAGAGAGAGAGAAGATTCACAGGAGTGAAAGATGGCAAAAACCTACTAGGCATACAGTCGATCTCTTTGCTAGTGAAGGATTGTTTTTGGCCAGTTTGGTGTTTATAAGACCCAACTGCTAGGGTTCTCCTCACAGATTATCCCCAGCCTAACAGTCACCGTTAGGAAGTTCTTCCCGGCAATATTGATCAAACGCAGCTGTACATCGGGTCTGAATTGAGCTTCAAGGCCTAAATCCATAGCTGATGGCTGACCTCATGGTGCTGGTTCCTCCTCCTCTATTTCCAGCTGGTAAATCCCATAAACAGAGGATAAATATACACTCAATACCGTCCTAATGGTATTTTCTGCATGCAAGGTGTGGCTGTGAATTTCGCAGGGTTGGTTTATGATGGCAAGTGTGTGTGGGAAAGGTGACCACACTCTGAAAGAGGTGGAGAAGCTCTGGCCCAACTGCTCCTTTTCTTAACTTCACCCACTTATCCCCAGTTTTAACCCCCCTGTCCTTGCCCCTCCTGGGTGTTTACACTCTTTGGAATATTTCCAGGCTGTTGTCATGTGGTTGTCCCCCCTGCTCCCCCCCCCCCCAACTTGAATCAACTCTGAGACAAGCTTTGGCTCATTGGCTTCAATGAGTGACCTGCTTGAAGCTAGTCACATTCTTAAGAACATGGCTGAACTGGAGCCTTCATCTTTTGTCAGGAATCAATCTCAAATCACTTTGATCTGAACCTCCTCCAAAATGCCTGCATCTAATGCCTCTCAACAGCATCCTTTTAATTGGCCACGTCATGATTCAGTCCCTGTCCATCCCCTCTCTCAGTTATCCACTCCCTCCCAGTGCTGTGTGACCTTCATAAAGTTCAATTGATCCCCTGGTGATCATTGTGAGGGCTCTTCCTCTGACCCACTTTCAGCCAGTCAAACTCTGGCTTATTGACAGGACCGAGGCAGCCCCTGGGCTTTTCCAGCAAGCTGACCACCGCATGCGGTGAAATAATTAGTTGCTGAGGTGTCAGGAGCAGATGTTGAGCTGACATCTCCCATTTGCGGGTGTCAGCTTCAGCCAGTCTCTGCCTCCTGCTTAATTATCAGCTGCTTGCTTGATGCTATGATTTTATGCCATGAAACCTGGAGTTTCTGCCATGGAGGAATAGCAAAAAGCATCTTGTTGCCCTTTGCCTTCTCAGAATCTTTTTTTCCTTCCCTTCTTTATCAGTAGAATAGGGGTGGGGGTGGGGGGTTTAAGTTGGAAATCCCAAGCACTGGAAGGAAAACTCCTTCCATTTTCCTCAAGCCTGGACCCAGGTAACTAGCTTCAGCAATGGGGAATTAACTGTTTGGTGACGGATAGCCCCAGCACACTCCATCAGGCGCCCAGCTGTGTTTGAGGAGGAATAGTCAGTTCTGAGGCAATGCTGGTGAGCAGGGAATGGAGGGTCTATTTTCCTCTTGCAGTGGTTTTATTACCAGGCAGCTTTGTTTCTTAAAGACCTCATGAAAATCACTGACACATGCTCCGATTAGAAGCCATTGAAGCCATTGTGCAATGGCTGAGGGTTTCAAAGCCACTGAAGGGATTTAGACATACATCTGCGTATCGAAATCTCCAAGACTGCTTGGGGAATCTCAGCTTGTCTGTTTAGTGAGGCAGGATTTCCCCCCTCTCCTATGAAGCATGGCATTGCTGGAGTTGGGTCTAAGCTTTAGGTTTGAAATGCCTTGGAACACCCAGTTCAGAACCCAGCAGTGTCAGCTCAGCCGGTCACACCCTTTGATACAGAGGGAGGGATTCTGCCCCCTGCTGTGCTAGGGAAGAGGAGCTGTAAATGGGTGGAGGGGTTCCTGGTGCAGACACAGCACAGGGGGCAGGGCTGGCCCATAGCACATGGAGCACTCCATGTCTATTAGACCAGGCCCCAGGCTGTTTGTACCTCTGGGGCAGCCCAAAGGTGGCTTAAAGCACAACATAGAGGCTCAGCCAGAGTATTTTTTTTCAAACTGATCCCTTTAAAAACCAAGATTCTGTGTTAACATTCAGCATCCCATAGTGCTCTCCTATAGAGATTTGTCTTTTTGGCCTTGGCCAAAACTTCCCCTCTAAACCCCAGAGGTGGCTGCATTTTAGCAGTGCTGTGTGTGGTTTATAGAGTTGCAAAGTGCACTATGATCTTTTTGGTTTGATGGGCATTACCATCAGATAGAAACAGGACTCTGCTCCTCTGTTTTCACTCCTCACCATTATTTGCTGCAGAGATCGTTATGAAGTTACAAGGGGATGTCACACCACGAGAGTGCTGACTTCAGAAGGGGAAGTAAGCAACAGGAGAGGAATTGTCTCTGCAGCGAAGATCCTATGTTCATGCAGCCACTGCTACTAATTTAAACAGAGCAAAGCAAAGGAAATCTGTCTCTAAGCAGAATGCTTTCCAGTTTTATTCCATGAGGTATCCAGCAGCTTTGTTAGATTTTTATCCACCCCTGCTGGTTATTGCCCCATCTGAAGTCATATCCTCTGGTTGTGACATCACAGGTGGTTGCCATGGAAGTGATTATGATGGCATGATACCAGAATTATCTGACATCAGGAGGGGGACTTAGCTGCAGAGCCAGTGGATTCTTTATAAAGACAAAGGTCTTGTTTTCATGCAAATGTCTCTAATAATAGCTACAAGAAAAATGCCCAGGGGAAGAGAGACAGAGACTCTGCATAGGAGAGAAGCCGAATGGTCTCTAAAGAGAATACGTTCTAAGTTTTCGTTGGGCTTGTAACAGCTGTTCTAACTGTGCTGCAATGGAGCGACAGCACTACAATCATGCCATCTGCCAGTGTGACTTGCAAGGGCACAAAATGTATAGCTAGAGGTAGGAATTTGGTTCCCCAGAGGCAGTGTGCTCCAGGGGCCAAGAAGTCAGGAGATGTTATGATTATTAATGATTTACTATTGCTATTGCAGTAGAATTGTGGGGCTAGAAGAGGGGAGGATTGGCAGTTGGGTCGGGAGGGCCTCTTATTTAGGGAGATGCAGGAGGCTATTGATATCTATGCATATGAGAGACCGGGTGTTTGTCTCTTCTTAGATTGTGAGCACTGAGGGCAGTGCCTTCTTTTACATCTGTTCAGCACCCAGCACATTCTCCATGCTACTGCAATCAAATATGGGATGGGTTTTCTCAGCCAGTGTGCGCTGTGGAGAGGTGATCCCCAGCTGGGAGGACAGTTTTCGCTTGCAGTTCACTTCCCAAGGCTGGAGCAAAGTTTGTGCTGACCAAACCAGCACAGGAGGTGGTTGATGCTAAGCGGCAATGCTGATAAAGCAGGAGCACCCAAGTGCACAGTTGCATTATAAATGCATGCTTAAGCTGAGCCCTGTTTCCTAATGGTCTTCAAGATCTTTCCTGTCCCTTGGATTAGTTGCTTGCTCTACAGATTGACTTTACTTTAGTGCAGAGCACTAGAGGTGGTTCTTACCCCATTCTTCATAGGGGGAGTAATATCTGAGATTTAAACTCCACCAAGCAAAATTGGGATGGGGTATTCTCCCCTCTTCCATGGTGCACTGTGTCACTACGGTGGAAATGTCTCTGGGTACAATGTGCTCTAGAAGGCCTCAGGGCGCCAGGGACCACTAACCAACTAAGCAAAGCTGGGATGATGCGGCGAGCGGCTCTGTGCTGTGACTAATTCTTTACTGGCAACTAGGGGACGTTGCCTGGATGTGCTTATCTCTCAGAGGATCTTGGTGTGAGCTTTGCCTGCGTCAAGCACAAGACCAGATCCTCAGTCCAGCCCACATGAGCCCAAGAGTCCAGTTCAGGTTCATTGCTCCTCAGTTACTGCGCCCCTTTTGTGAGTTTCTCTGTCTGTTGCATCTCCAGTCCAGTGTCCTTACCCGCAGCAAATCTCCTGGATTTGCTGAGCGGCAGGTGCCATAGTGGCCCCAGAAGCAGTGCTGTGAATGTTATCCCCCCAACTCCTCCTCACCGAACTGCCCAACTGGCTGAGTCAACGTTTGGAGGGTCAGGGTGCAGTTCCACTCTCACTGAGCAGCAATATTCAACATATCGAAGCCCCAAACCTGACCAAGGAGGTGGATTCCTCCAAGTCGCAGCAGGCTGGGCCGGGCTGGTTTGGGTGAAGCCTGTCTGGCACTACACTGTGGGCTAGATTGCGAGCTGCCCGCACAGGATAGGTGAGCGCACAAGAAATACGTTGCCAGTTCCTGAGTTCTGAGGAGCACCGGGACTGTTTCTTCCTGCTCCATGCTGAATAGGGGGTGGAGGACAGGCGAGGCTATGGCCCCACCACTCCTCGCCACCAAAGCTGCCAAAGAGGGTCAGCGTGCTGGGGAGCAATCCACTTTCATCCCTAGCACTCCTCCATAGGCACAAAGAGGAACCCTAGGAAGACTGTCTGCTTGAGGTGCTCTCTTAGTGTTGGGCCGTGGCACACCACTCCCTACACAGGGCTGCGATTTGCAAACTACAATCTAGCCCTGTGTGGACAGAAAACACTGTCCCATCAGATGGCTCTTCTCAGCCTGTCTTCTGATTGCTACCTGCGCACATGTGCTGAGTGCTGAACAGGAGAAACTGGACAAATTCCCCCTGCCAGAGACAGGTGAACATTCCATCCGTCTTCCTGTCCCTGAGATTGTGCTGCCAGGGGCTGGGGGAGAGTATATATTTTTCTGCTACAGCATTTCCCGCTTCAGGTGGTGGAGGGGGGGATAAGGAAATGCCACAGCAGCCAGAAAGCAAACCTCTGTATGCTCAGCCATCAGGCTGCGAAACTACCACGATTTCGTTGATTGGAATCCGACACATGTTCCCTGTCTCCGCTCCTAGACAACATTTCAGGAGCGCGAGGAGAATTTTAAGAGCTCCAGCATGGGGCAGTGCTGGCATCAGTGTCTGTGAATGAAGATCTGTATTCCTGGAGCCAGCAGATGGCTCTAAGGATGTCGATTTTCTGGAGACGTCAATGAAAGCATTTGCTACCTAGGAGAGAGAAGGTTTATTAGGATTATTTACATTTACAGTTTGATTTCCAGACCACAAGAGACAGCTGACTCATCAGATGGGATAACAGCCACAGTGCTGGAATCAGTGGGACCAAATCCTGGACCCAGCACAAAGCCTGAGTCAATGGGATTTGCACTGGGCTTCTTAGTTACAGTCAAGATGGGAATGGAGTTCCCCAACTCCAGGCCGTATCACACCTCAGTGCTGCCTTCCAGCCCCCTTGCACAGCAAGTTTGGCCATTGGACCTGCACAGTTGTGTGTCTACTGGCTATGTCACCCCCGGACTCTTGCACTTGGCTCTCCAAGTCTAGGCACCTGTCTTCACTCAGCATAACTGCAGCAGTTTAATTGGCTTTGGGGGTCTGTCCCTGGCCACAGAATCCAACCACCTTTCCTTGTATACTGACATCTCTTTGGTTAAAGAGCCTTATTTCACATGGCATCAGGATGCCTTCGAAAGCTGACAAAAACCCATTGTATACTTTTAAACCTGTAGGGTTAAACTATGCAAAAAACCTCCATATCAGATGGACGGTGATTGGCTGATAACTGTAACAGTGAACAGAATGGTCATGAAAAGGTTTGATCTCCAAACCCCCTTCGCCCCACTCCAACACACTTCCTGCAAAGTGTGCCAGATAAGATTTCTCTAAGCATGCACCCAAGGAAAATAGGCTCAGTGTGGTGGTGGCTGCTAGGGACTCTACTGTGTGTTGTCATTTTTCACAGACTTGTTTAATGCCCCAGGGATCCATTTATGGGTTTGAAGCTCTTCTTGCATATCACTGCCAGCATTGTAGAAATACCACAAAGAATCCACATCAACCCTGGCTCCTTGAACATTCAAGCACTTAGGAAAACAAACACAAATTACCAGTGTCATCTGCCTCACAAGTGCCCCTTGTGGTCAGGCATGGCTCTGCAGGGCACTCCATCCATCTCCTTTTTTCAGGGCCCCTTAAGAACTCCACACAATCTTTCTCATGGCTAACACCACCCCTCCTTGGTTTAATAACAGAAACCGCTCAAAACTATCCTCAAGGTCCCCAGAAAACATCCAGTGCTACCACACTGAGTTCTAGTATCTTCCACACTGCCCAGGGCTTGTCTTCTGTCCCAATCTGCTCTTCACAAAGCTGCCGCTCCCAGACCTTCCTAGCTGGAGCACACACCCCAACCCTTCTCCCAGTCAGGGTCTCCTGCAAGAACCTCCTACTCTCTGGAGCTCCTGTCTGCCAACACTTCCTCTCCCTTTCCCTATAAGGAGTCAGAGGGGAACAGGAAACAGCTGTCAGGTCCCATCAAGGCTGCTAATGAAGCTCAAGTGGTCTGGAGCAGTTCCCTCTTCAAGGGCTCAGTCCTCCCTGTGACAACCTGCTCTTTGGCTTTACACTAGTTTATTTCCAAACTGCTTTGATTTGGGTTCCTGTGGCCAGGGCAACACCCCTAAGGATAAGGACAGCAAGAAGCTGGACCTATTCGGCCACAAAATGTACTCTACTGCAGCCCTGCAGCTGAGGGTCGCAAACCATCAGGCCCTCCTAGGGAAATACAATTTGAACCTGTGGTCCTCACTGCAGAGGTTCTGCTCCGGGTTGCCCCCGGACCAGGCCGCAGACTTCACCACTGTGTCACAGGAAGGTGTGGCGGTAGCTAAGGCGGCACTTCAATCGGCCAGTCACGCAGCGGATACTGCCAGCAGGGTGATCGCTTCGGCCATCGTCACGCGCCACTGCTCCTGGCTCCAAGCTTCAGGCTTGTCCCAGGAGGTCCAACAGACAATTCAGGACCTCCCTTTTGATTACACCGGCCTCTTCTCCGAGAGGACGGATGAGAAACTCCACGCCCTAAAGGACTCACAAGCCACCCTGAGATCCCTAGGGCTATACACCCCACAGGCCTCAAGGTGCCAGGCCTGCCCTCAGGCCCAGAGGCAACCACAGCCTCCACCTAGGCTGCCCCTCAGACCCACTCAACCCAGGAGGGGTCAGGATCGGTACCGGGTGCCCAGCCGCCGCGACTGACAAGGGTCCTCTGCGGGTTCCCAGCAAGGCCCAAACAAGGGCAATGCGGCCAATAAAAGATTTTGACGGGGTGCACAAGGGTGGCACTCCTCCTTTCCCACTGGATCTCTCCAAGTTATTTACCCACGGGCTTCGGCCGTACCACACCGAATGGGAAGCCATTACCACGGACCAATGGGTCCTTGGCATAGTCCTCAAGGGCTATGCCTTACAACTTACGGCCTTCCCCCCCAACTCTCCCCCTACCCAGTCCCTCTTCAGGGACCCCTCTCACGACCAGCTCCTCATACAGGAAATCAACTCCCTCCTCACGCTCGGTGCGGTGGAGGAGGTTCCTCCACAGGAACGGGGAAGGGGATTCTACTCATGGTACTTCCTAATCCCCAAGGCCAAGGGGGGCCTGAGGCTAATTCTGGACCTCCGCCGTCTGAACAAGTTTTGTCAGGCGCACCAGGTTTCATATGGTTTCCCTAGCCTCCATCATTCCTGCCTTAGATCTAGGGGACTGGCATGCCACCCTCGACCTGAAGGATGCGTATTTTCATATCACTATCCTTCCAGGTCACAGAAAGTTCTTAAGGTTTATGGTAGCTGGATGCCACTACCAGTTTTCAGCCCTACCTTTTGGCCTTTCGTCTGCGCCAAGGGTGTTTATAAAATGTATGGCAGTGGTAGCGGCCCACCTGCGCCGCAGAGGGGTTCAGATATTCTCATACCTGGACAACTGGCTGATCCGGGGCAAGTCCAGGGCCCATGTGAGGAACAGCCTGGCTCTTACCTGCACCACATGCACCAGACTGGGGCTGCTCATCAACGAGCAGAAGTCTACTCTCACCCCGGTGCAGCGCATAGAGTCCATAGGGGCCACCTTGGATGCCCAGGCCAGAGCCTTCCTCCCTCAGACTCGTTCAAGATCATGACCGCCATAATCAACGATCTGCACAGGTCCCCCACGATGACAGCCAAGCGCTGCCTTCAGCTGTTGGGACACATGGCGGCATGTACTTATGTGGTGAGGCTGGCTCGCCTCAAGCTCAGGCCTCTCCAAGGGTGGCTAGCCTCAGTCTATGTACCGGCCAGACATCGGCTGAACAAAGTGGTCACGGTTCCCACCCAGGTACTGTCCTCCCTGGACTGATGGAGGGACCCCGGGGAGGTTCTGAGAGGTGTTCCCTTCAGAGACTTGGCTCCCTCAGTGACTCTGATTACGGACGCCTCAGACGGGGGTTGAGGGGCCCACATCAGAAGGACCTGAGCACCCAGGGACTATGGTCACCAGACGAGAGGGCTCTCCATATAAATGTCAGAGAGCTCAGGGCAGTCCGATTGGCCTGCAAGGTCTTCCTCAAATTCCTGAGGGGCAGGATGGTTCAGGTCCTTTCAGACAACACGGCGGCCATGTTTTATATAAACAGGCAAGGGGGAGCTCGCTCCTCGGCTCTTTGCCAGGAGGCTACTCATCTTTGGGATTTTGCTGTGAGGCACAATTTTCACATATCTGCCTCTCACCTCCCGGGGGTCAGGAACAACGAGGCGGACCACCTCAGCAGGTCGTTTTTACCCCACCACGACTGGTCACTGCACCTGGAGGTGGTGACTTCAATCTTCCGGAAGTGGGGGGTTCCCCAACTGGACCTGTTTGCGTAGTCCTGGAACAGGAAGTGCCCGAGTTTCTGCTCGCTCCGAGGTCGCGAGCCGGGCTCCCTTTCCTACGCGTTCCTTCTAGACTGGATGGGGACCCTCCTGTATGCATTTCCCCCCATTCTGCTCCTGCCCAAGGTCCTCTTGAAAATAAAGAGGGACAGAGCGGACATGATACTGATTGCGCCAGCTTGGCCACGGCAGCACTGGTACAGCATGCTGCTCGACCTGTCTATCGACACGCCGATTCCGCTCCTGAGGTGCTACGACCTGCTCTCACAGGACCAGGGTCACCTGCTGCACCTGGGCCTGGACCTGAGCAACACATCTCGAAGAACAACAGTTACTGGTAATAGTTCCAGAGGGGTAGCCATGTTTGTGTATACAGCAAAAACAATGAGAGTTCTGTGGCACTTTAAAGACTAACAAATTTAATATTTGCAGACATAAGCTTTCGAGAGACTTCAGCTCTCTTCTTCAGATGCAGTAATACAGAAAATAGGTAACACAGAGGCATCTTATAGATATCCTGGTGCATTGAGAACAATGGGGGAGGTGGAGTACGGTACTTAAGACCTAATGACGACCATTGAGTAGGAGGTGAGAATGGGTGAGCAAAGTAATTTACCTTCGGTAGTGAGATAGCCACTCCAAGTCTCTGTTTAAACCCAGTTTGAATGTGTCAAGTTTGCAGATCATTTCTAACTCAGCAGTTTCTCTTTGAAGTCTGTTTTTGGAGTTTTTTTGAAGAAGTACAACAACTTTCAGGTCAGAGACAGAATGCCCTGAGGAATTAAAGTGTTCTCCCACAGGTTTATGGATGTTGTTATTTTCTATGTCTGATTTGTGTCCATTTATCCTTGTGTGTAGTGATAGTCCGATTTGGCCAATGTACATGGCAGAGGGGCATTGCTGGCACATGAAGGCATATATAACATTAGTGGATATGCAGGTGAATGAGCCCCTTATGGTGTGATTGATGTGGTTAGGACCAGTGATGATGTCATTAGAGACGATGTGTGTGCAGAGCTGACAACGGGGTTTGTTGCAGGGATAGGTTCCTGGGTAGGATTTTTTGTAGGGTGTATGGTTGCTGGTGAGTATTTGCTTCAGGTTGGGAGGCTGTCTGTAAGCCAGGATGGGTTTGCCGCCCACTGCCTGAGCGAGAGATGGATCATCTGCTAGGATAGGTTGTAGATCTTTAATGATGTGCTGGAGAGATTTTAGCTGGGGACTGTAGGTGGTGACCAGTGGGGTTCTGTTGTTTTCTTTGTTGGGTCTGTCCTGTAGTAGGTGACTTCTGGGTATCCGTCTGGCTTTGTCAATTTTGTTTCTTTACTTCTCCAGGTGGGTATTGTAGTTTTAGGAATGTTTCATAGAGATCTCTGTCTAAGGGATCAGAGCAAATCTGGTTGTATCTTAAGGCTTGACTGTAGACAATGGATCATGTAATGTGTCCAGGGTGGAAGCTGGAGGCATGAAGATATGTATTGTGGTCAGTTGGTTTTCGGTATAGGGTGGTATTAATGTGCCCATCCTTTATTTTTATTGTAGTGTCCAGGAAGTGGATTTCTTGTGTGGATTGGTCCAGGCTGAGGTTGATTGTGGGATGGAAATTATTAAAATCCCGGTGGAAATCTTCAAGGGACTCTTTCCCGTGGGTCCAGATGATGAAAATGTCATCAATGTAGCGTAGGTAAAGAAGAGGTGTTAGGGGACGAGTTTTGAGGAAGCGTTGTTCAAGGTCAGCCATAAAAATGTTGGCATACTGTGGGGCCATGCGGGGGTGCCCATAGCTGTGCCACTGACTTGGAGGTATAGATTGGCTCCAAATCTGAAGTAGTTGTGGGTCAGGACAAAGTCACAAAGTTCAGCTGTGAGGTGTGACATATGATCATCGGGGAAAGTGTTTTTGATGGCTTGAAGTCCATCTGTATGTGGAATGTTGGTGTAGAGAGCTTCTACATCCATAGTGGCTAGAATGGTGTTTTCTGGGAGATCACTAATGGGTTGTAGTTTTCTCAGGAAGTCAGTGGTATCACAAAGATAGCTAGGAGTGCTGGTGGCATAGGGCCTGAGGAGAGAGTCCATATAGCCTGATAGACCTGTAGTGAGAGTGCCAATGCCTGAGATGATAGGGCGTCTAGGATTTCCAGGTTTGTGGCTCTTGGGTAGTAGATAGAATAACCCTGGTTGGGGCTCAGGGGGGTGTGTCTGTGTAGATTTGTTCCTGTGTTTCCTTAGGGAGTTTATTAAGTAGATGTTTTAGTTTCTTTTGGTATTCTTCAGTGGGATCGGACAGTAGTGGCTTGTAGAATGTGGTGTTTGAGAGTTGTTTGGCAGCCTCCTGTTCATAATCCAATCTATTCAGGATGGCAACGGCACCTCCTTTGTCTGCCTCTTTGATTACGATGTCAGAGTTGTTTTTGAGGCTGTGGATAGCGTTGCATTCAGTTATGGGCACCCGCATGGCCCCACAGTACGCCAACATTTTTATGGCTGACCTCGAACAACGTTCTCTCTGCAAGTGCCATTCTCCTTCTTTGGTCTCTTTGTTAGTCAAAGTACCCTAGTTAGTTTTAAGTAGTTGTTAAGTACTGTAGTTTAGTAAGAAGTCCCTGACGGACTTAAGGTCCCGGGCTATGTCCCGGCCGCCTGGTCTTAAACCCCCCTCTCCCCTCCCTGCTCGGTACCTTAAGTGCCTGGGGGGAGAGTAAACAGGAAAGACAAGAGTAGGATATGCAAAGCGTTTAAACAGTGAGCCCAGAGGGACAGAGAGATCAGGTTTAAAGCCTTGCTCTTAACGCAGCGCTCTGCTCTGTGTCCGGGCTGTCCTGCTCCTCGGCACCATCGGCACCAGATTTGACTCGGCACAGAACAGCATCCCAGGTGCCGACAACGAGGAGAGTGCATGGAGCGCGGACACTACCCTACGCCGTGGGTATGGGCAGGGTCGAGTACAGAGATGCACCGGCCACGGCCAATCGAGTTCTCTCTGGGTCTGCATCTCTGAGCAGGGAGCCACCCCCGACTCCTGGAAGTGGGAGAGTGCCCCTGCCAATGCGGAGGTTTCTGGTGGCAAGAGCCTTGTTGGCCTGCCTATGCCACCTCCACGCCACCCCTCCCCCCCCCCCCCGCTGAGGGAGAAGGGGCCGGGCTCCTGGGACCGTTGGCACCGGATTCGACTCGGCACGGAGCAGCATCCCCACTGCCAATGACAAGCAGTGCGCGTGGAGCGCGGACACTCCCCTGCACAATGATACGGGCAGGGTCGAGTACAGAGATGCACCGGCCACATGGTGCCGGAGCTCCACGTGGTGCCGGAACTCCCGGCAGTAGCGAGGTTCCACACAGTACCAAGACTCCTGGTGGTAGCGAGGCTCTCGCGGCGCCGCAGCTCCAGGCGGTGCCGGAGCTCACAGCAGCGCTGCACCTCCACGTGGTGCCGAGGCTCCCAGCAGTAGCGGGACTCTCCTGGCCCCACAGCTCCAGGAGGCGCCACAGCTCCACGCAGTACCGAGGCTCCCGGCGGCGCCGGGGCTCTCCGCAGTGCTGTGGGTTCTTCGGAGCTGCCCCTCGGTGGTCCTCCTCCTCCCCTGTGCTGACACAGGCAATTCTCATCATCCTCCATGGTGGAGGCAGCGAAAACATGGTCCCTGGCGCGGGCACAGCACCCAGGACCAAGGACGGCTGCCTGTGTAGCTGCTTGGGTCCCACGGAGGGGACAGTCGTCAGGACAGCCGACATCCCCACAAGGTGTCGAAGCAGGTGGCACAGTCATCCCCAGTTGGGCCCTGGGGTCAAGGGCCTTATTGGGCCCCATGGGACACCCAGATGGGACCAGGGCCCCAATCCTCTCTGCTAGCAGGGGTACAGTCCATGCCCTGGCACAGTCTAAGGCCCATAAACACCGCTCCTCGGCTGAGGAGTCGGACCCCGTGGAGGGACCCTCTACGGGTGCATCCCTTCAGCAAGGGGAGCACCCAAAAGACTTGCCTCGGCAGTCCTCTTCCTCCTCCCTTGACGAGGCAGTCTCCGGGGATCACATGGCATCACTGGAAGATTTTAGGGCGCACCAGGAGCTGCTCAAGAGGGGAGTCCCTACCTTGAGGTTGGATTCTGCCATCCTGCATAGAGGAATCATGGTGGCTAGGGCAGCACTCCAAATGTCCAATGATGCTGCTGCTGCAGCGGGTAGGGCCATAGCCCCGGCCAGTTCCATGAGGAAGTACTCAGGGCTGCTACCCTCAGGCCTGTCCAGGAGGTGCAGCAATCAATCTAGAACCTTCCCTTTCATGGGTCAGCCCTCTTCTCCAATCGGACCGATGCGAAGCTGCACGGCCCGAAGGACTCCAGGGCAACGCTTCACTCCCTGGGCCTGTACACGCCCCAGGCTTCCAGGCGGCAGTCGCGGCCCAGGCGCAGCAGCGACCAAGACCTCCGCATAGGCCCTTTCCAACCCTACAGAAATAGGGACAGAAATAGGGGGTTTAAAAGATGGACTCAGCCCCCCCCCAGCTCGTCCTCAGCCTCAGCAGGGGCCCCCAGCGGGTCGGGCAATCATAGGAGACAGTTCGATGGTGCACCCGAGGGTGGCGCCCCTACTGCTCTCCTGCCCCGCCCCGCCCTGTCCTGAACAGATTAAGGCCCTTCTATCCTGAAGGAGCACCCCCAAGGGTCTGAGACCCGTACTAGACCTGCGTTGTCTGAACAAATATATTGAAGACTCAGGTTTCACATGGTCTCACTAGTCTCCATAATCCCTGCCTGGATCCAGGAGACTAGTATGGTGCCCTCGTCCTACACGGACGCATACTTTCGTGGGTCCATCCTCCGGAGCCACAGGTGCTTCCTCTGCTTCACAGTGGCTGGCTCTCACTACCAATTTACAGCCTACCCTTTGGCCTATCTTCGGCTCCAAGGGTGTTCACCAAATGCGTGGTGGTAATGGCGGGCCGCCTGAGGCGAAAAGGTGTGCAAATCTTCCCTTACCTGGACGATCAGCTGATATGGGGTAGGTCCAGGTTCCAAGTGCAGGAGAGCGTGACTCTCACTTGCTCCACATGCAGCAGGCTGGGACTGCTCATAAACGAGCAGGAGTCCACACTAACCCCAGTGCAACACATATAATTCATTGGGGCCACCCTGGACGCTTCCCAGGCCAGAGCCTTCCTGCCTCAGCCACGTTTTAAGGCAATGGTTTCTATCATCTCCCAGCTGCACCGATGCCCCATGACAACAGCCAGGCACTGCCTACTGCTGTTAGGCCACATGGCGGCCTGCACATACATAGTGAGACTAGCTCGCCTGAGGTACAGGCCACTTCAGGCGTGGTTGGCCTCGGTATATGTGCCGAGCAGACACCCATTGAATTGTGTGGTCCAGTACCCCACCCGCCCTAGCCTCCCTAAACTGGTGGAGATTCCCCAGGGCAGTAGGGAAGGGCGTTCCGTTCATGGAACTGGTCCTGTCGGTCACCTTAATCTCCTATGGCTCGTATGTGGGATGGGAGCCCACATCGGTGCCAACCTGAGCACTCGGGGGCTCTGGTCGGGGGAGGAAAGGTGCTTGCAGGTCACCATGGAGGAGCTGAGAGCCATTCGCCTAGCATGCAGGTTGTTCCTCCGATTCCTGACAGGCAGAGTGGTGCAGGCGCTGCCGGACAACACCACACCCATTTTTACATAAAGGGGCAGGGAGGGGCATGCTCCTCCGCTCTCTGCGAGGAAGCTACCCGTCCGTGGAGCTTTGCCGTGAGGCACAACTCCGCTGGACTGCCTCTCACCTCATGAGGATGAAGAGCGACGAGGCGGATCACCTTAACAGGTTGTTTCTACCCCGCCACGACTGGTCACTGCACCCAGAGGTAGTGACTGTGATCCTCCAAAAGTGGGGTGTCCCCCAACTGGATCTATTTGCGTCGGTCTGAAATGCGCTGTGCTAAGGCTCGGCTTGCGCCGGGGTCATGAGACTGGGTCAGTTTCAGATACATTCCTCAGTAATGGGACAGGGACCCTCAGGTACGCGTTCCCGCCCATTCCACTCCTGCCCAAGGTCCTACTGAACATAAACAGAGACAGGGCGGATGTCATATTCACTACTCAGGCCTGACTAAGCCAGCGCTGGCTCAGCATGCTGCTGGACCTTTCGTTCGCTCCGCCCGTGGGGCTCCCAAGGCGGCACAACCCTCTCTCCCAGGACCATGGTTGCTGCACCCGGATCTGGACTCCCTGCAGCTCACGGCCTGGAGGCTCTGAGGCTGACAGAGGTAGAGGGAGCCTGCTCGGTGCAGGTCCAACAAGTCCTGCTGGGCAGCAGGGACCCTTCTACACAGGTCGTGTATCAGGCTAAGTGGACATGGTTTACCTCTTGGGCGGAGTTCTGGGGCATTCCGCCAGCCTTTTGCCTCCGCAGGCGACCCTGGAGTACTCCGGGGTCTGGTGCTGGCCTAGTTGACAGTCCACTTGGCAGCTATTTTGGCCTTCCATCACCCGCTAGCGGGGAGATCCCCGTTCTCCCATCCCATGTTGGTCAGGGTGCTCAAGGGGGTGGAGAGGTGGTATCCCCAGGTCCGCAACCCGGTCTGTCCCTGGGTTATCAGCCTGGTCCTCTCGAGACTCATAGGGCCCTCCCCTTGGAACCCATGGCTTCATGTCCTCTGCCACACTTCGTGGAGGGTAGCCTTCTGGGAGGCCATTACCTCAGATTGGGGGATCTTCAAAATTAGGTCATTGACCTCGGAGCCCCCTTATACACTATTCTATACGGATAAGGTGCAGTTGAGGCCGCGCCCAACCTCCCAGCCTGGGATGGTTTCCCAATTTCGTTGTAACCACAATAAATCTCTCCCTGTGTTTTTCCCAAACCGCATGGTTTGGAGGAGGAGCGGAGATGGCATTCGCTAGACACGAGATGAGCCCTGGCCTGCTACGTCGAAGACACGGCCGTTCTGGAAATCGGCACAGCTCCTTGCCACGGGGGGGACAGGATGAACGGATCACTGGTCTCCACTCAGCACATCTCCATGTGGATCACATCCTGCATCAAGTGCTTCTATGAGCAGGCGAATGTGCCGCTCCCGGGTATCATCACAGCGCATTCAACCAGAGCTAAGGCCTCATCTGCGGCTTTTCTGGAGAGAGTGCTCCTGCAGGACATCTGCAAAGCCGCCACCTGGTCATTGGTGTACACCTTCACGTCCCACTACGCCATCGTTCAACAGGCGAGAGAGGACGTAGGATTCGGCAGAGCCATGCTGAGGGCAACTCACCGGTAACTCCTACCCACCTCCAGGGTATGGCTATTTAATCACATATATTGGAATGGATATGAGCAATCACTCGAAGTATAAAACAGGGTTACTTACCAGTAACTGTTGTTCTTTGAGATGTGTTGCTCATATCCATTCCACACCCTCTCCCCGTCCCCGCTGTCGGAGTTGGCAGAAAGAAGAGACTGAGGGGGCATGGGGGCAGCAGTGCCTCATGTGCTGTGGCATGCGCAGGGCTCTCCAGGGGGCACCAGAGCCGGCCCTATGGGGTCTGTTAAGGGGAAAAAAGTTCCAGGAACCGTGCACTGTGGCGTGCACACACCTATATTGGAATGGACATGAGCAACACATCTCGAAGAACAACAGTTACTGGTAAGTAACCTTGTTTTCTAGGCTGTCACATATAGGGAATACGAGGGTTTCTGACTTCAGAATTATTGGCACATCTGCTTTGTCTATTGACAGCAGTATGTCTTCCTTTTGTACAGTGGCTGCAGGAATGGGCCCTGGGTTCTGTACACATAAGACACTGAGGGGGGAAAACGCCCACTGAAGTCAGGGGAAAGACTCCCACTGACTTCATTGGGTTTTGGATCAAGCCCAAACACCAGCACAGAGAGAGCCTGAGCTCATGTGAGCAAGATTTGAAAGCTCAGTAATTGATGAGACAGTTATTAAAACAGCTCTCCTCTCCTAAGCTCTGTCAGGCATCATTCAACTTTGGCGTAAAGCACAGCTCTCTGTACCGTCGCCGTGCAGATCCCAGGAGCCGCATGCTTCTTACCTCAGCTTTTAAGGGCTATTTCTTTTGAAGATGAAGATGCTATCTTTGGGGCCGCTGTCTGTACTGGAGGAGAAGTGCAAGACCCATCTCAGTGCTGGTGCTTTGGTGATGATACAATGTTAATATCAGCATTGCTTCTCATGGATATCATGTGAACAGGAGGGTGGGGAAAAGAGAGAGCCCAACTGGTGAACAGCAGCACTGCACTCTGAGAATGGAGGAGGGGAAAAAAAGAGGATCTGCACTACTTAGGCATGCTAAGTCCATACATACCTGACCTCAGAGGGCCACAGCCTGTGAGGCCGAAGGGAGCATGATTCAGGATCAGAGGAAGTGAAGTGAATTGCAAGGGAAGTGGCTATTTGGCAGGCTGACTTGCCCTCGGCAAAGGACTGGATATGCAATCTCCGTGCCCACTCAGCACCAACCTCGATGTGCCGCCTCCTTGTGCAATTGTCCAAGGGTCCCTCCCTGTCTCACACACACAACTGACTGCCCCAATTCTGACATTTCCTCACAGCTAACCTGGCCTGTTCAAGCATCTATAGCACCTTCAGTTGTGGCTTCATTAGCTCTTCCAGGCTGAGAAGATAGAACCTACTTAGTATTTGGCCTCTTTCTTTCTGAATGATCCAATGTGAATGGAAGATAGTATCCTTGTTGGTCATCCAAGGATCTTCGAATGCTTGCTCATATTCATTCCCAATTAGGTGTGCGTGCACCACATGCACTGGTGCCGGAATTTTTTCCACTAGTGGTGCCCGTAGGGCCGGCTCTGATGCCTTTTGCAGCGGCATGCATATGCACCCACATATAGGCGCTGCTGGGCCCCCCCAGTTCCTTTTTACCACCAGTGAGAGTGCTGAAATGCCTCTTGCTCTCACAAGTCTTATCAACCCTAGTATTTTTTCTTTGTTTACGTGTACATAGTTGATTGTTCCCATTAGTTGCAGAGTTAACGTAGTTAGTGTCCCAGGGCCCCAGGGTGTGCCCTGTTCCCCAGGGTTTAAACCCCGTGCTTCGTGTAATAAGCCTATGGCAAAGAGCGACCCACATCAGAGCTGCCTGAAGTACCTTGGGGAAACTCATGTTCATGAGAGGTGTAAAATTTGCAAAAGCTTTCACCCACAGGCTAAAGAGGACTGTGGCATTTGGCTCAAGGCCATTCTAATAGAGTTGGCACTCAGGCTGTTGTTGGAGCCTGGCAGATCATACTTGGTGCCAAGCACCGCAGTCTCGGCATGCAGTGCTCCTTTGGCACCTTCTCTTTCCCAGCACCGATCGCCATCCCCGGTACCAAAGAAGAGACTGAAAAAGATGCACGCAAGTGAAGGAGCTCACCAGCTAATAGGAAGAAGAAAAGTATGGGTGACCAGAAAAGACCCTTGTCGGGCTGCCAATCCCCCCAACCCCCAAAGGGTCCCTCGCTATTGTGAGCTTTGAAACCTGTACCGGGCCCACCACTGACTCCAGGTAGTGGTAAAGGGCCTCACCACCTGGTAGTGCTGTCAACTCCAGAGGCCTTTCAGACAATGACACTGAGGGAGGGCAGACTGCCATACTGTGACTCAGCGTCAATGCCAGCGGGCAGTCTATTGAAGGACAAATCAGCACTGAGACCTGCACAGCAGTCCCCGTCTCCTAGGCACCGCTCGCCAGTGTATAGATAGTGCCCTAACACAAGATCCCACTCTTCAGAGCAGAGCAGTAAAAGATCGGGTTCCCGCCGTCGGTCCCTGGATGCCCAGCACTGGTCAGCAGAGCAACAGCACTGGACCTTGGAACATCAGAGGTCACTGGACTCCTGGCGTGGGTCCCCAGAACCTCAGCCCCATCCTCCTAATCATTATAGAAAGCCTAAAGACAAGAGCTGATCCTGAGACGCCTGATGGTCAGACTTCCCACTCTGATCCACGGTGCCAGAATGCTGCCACGCTCCATACAGTGCTGAAAGATATTCGGAGTTGGCACTGCCCTGGTCCTCAGACAGTAGCTCCTTAACCTCTGAGGGTGAGGATGTGGTTCGACAGTCAAGACTGGCTTCAGTCCTGACACCCGGCTTCTTTACAATGTCACCGATGGGGGGTATGGCCTCAAGGACAGTGGCCTGGACTGTGGCAATATTAGAACCCCTGGGGGTTCCCCCCGGAGTCCCACAGGCCTATTAGGTGGCAGGGACCTCGGTACCAAGATCTTCCCCCAGAGCACGGCACCGCATTTGGATGCGAAGTCGGACCAAGAGAGGTCACCAACCCCAAGCCTGGGAGGCACTACCCTGGCCAGGGAAGAGGATCCTATTCTGCCGGTTACCAGTCTCTTCCTTATCGTCACCAGACAAGGCAGTAGTGGGACCCTCCTCAGTGACTCCATTAGATGATTTCAGATCCCATCAAGATCTGTTAAAAAGAGTAGCATCCAATCTGGGCCTCAATATAGACGAGTTGAATGTGCCTGCGGATGAGCTCTTTGGAATCCTGGCATCAGTGGCCCACTCCAGAGTGCTCCTTCCCGTTCATGAAGGGGTGGTAAAACTTGCCAAGGTGCCATGGCAAACCCTGGCCTCCTTGCCCCCCATGTCAAAAAGGGTGGAAAGGAAGTATAACATACCAGCAACAGGGTTTGAATACCTGTACACCCACCCCTCCCCGGGATTGTTGGTAGTCACAGCTGCCAACGAAAGGGACACACAGGGCCAAGTGAGCTCCACACTGAAAATTAAAGAGGCAAAAAGGTTGGACTTGTTTGAGCGCAAAATGTATTCTACTGCGAGCCTACAGCTGCGTGTATCTAACCAACAAGCACTGTTGGGTAGATTGGCAAGTCACTAGAGAAATTCGTAGACTCCCTGATGCAGGCCTCTAGGCAGGAGTTCAAGGCCATCCTGGAAGAGGGGAGGACAGTAGCCTGGGCATCCCTACAAGCAGGCTCTGATGCAGCAGACTCTGCAGCCAGGACCATGGTGTTTGCGGTATCGATGAGAAGGCCTTCATGGTTGCAATCGTCGGGCCTTCCGTCAGAGATCCAGCAATCGATCCAGGACCTTCCCTTTGGCCCTCTTTGTCAAACAGATAGACTTTAGGCTGCATAGCATGAAGAATTCGAGGGTGACCTTGTGGTCCCTTGGCCTGTACAACCTGTCATCAATCAGAAGAGATGTCAGGCCTCAGCAGCCGCAGGGGTTTGGAGGTCAAACCCGTAATGAGTCCTACAGAAGAAAGAATAGGGGTTATAAGAGGCACCAGGGCCACTCATCATTCCCAGTTGGGCTCCAGCTGCCACAATCAAGGTGGAAAACAGACCTTTTGAAGGTGCATCCGAGGGTTACCTACTAGTTTTAACCCTTGATCCAGCCTCCCTGTTGTTTTCTTCTTGCTTAGTTCCTTTCCTCCCAGCTTGGGCTACCATAACATCAGACTGCTGGGTAGTCAGCACAGTAGCTGCAGGATACACCCTCCAGTTCTCCTTCCCCATCCCTCTTCAGGGACCCCGCTCACAAGCAACTTTTCATCCAGGAGGTGCAAGCACTCTTACAAGTGGGTATGGTGGAAGAGGCCTTCCAACATCTAAGGGGAAGAGGATTTTACACCCGTTACTTTCTAATTCCAAAAGCAAAGGGAGGGCCAAGGCCTATCCTAGACTTAAGAGGCCTCAACAAGTACCTCAAGAGATGGTCTCCTTAGCTATTATTATTCCTTCGCTGGATACAGGCAACTGGTACACTGCTCTCGACTTACAGGTTGCCTATTTTCACATCTTGATCTTCCCAGGACACAAGAGGTTCCTATGGTTTGTGGTAGTAGCTCACTCCTATCAGTTCACAGTGCTTCCCTTTGTCCTTTCAATTGCATCATGAGTTTTTACCAAGTGCTTGGTGGTAGTTGTGGCCCACCTCCAACGCAGAGGGGTGCAGATTTTTCCTTACCTGGACGATTGGCTCATCAAGGGTAAGTCAAGATCTCAAGTTAAGGGCAGCATCGCAACCATCCAAACCACTTGCCAAGCACTAGGCCTGCTAATAAATGAGCAGAAATCAACGCTCAACTTGGTCCAAAAGATAGTTTATTGGGGGTGATTCTGGTTTCTACCAAGGTCAGGGAACTCCTACCAGCGGGAAGGTTCCTGGCAATGTCAGAAATTATAGCCCACATTTCAGCCTACCCTCTCAACATGGCGAGGGTATGTCTCAGCCTGCTGGGCCACATGGCAGCCTGCACTTACGTGGTGCAACATGCCAGACTACACCTCAGGCCCCTCGAAATGTGGCTGGCATTGATATGTTCCCTGGCCAGGCATCATCTGAACAGAGTACTCTCAGTCTCTCCACGGATACTTACCTCCCTAGCATGGTGGACAAGACCATATCAAGTGCTCTCAGGAATACCCTTCGAGGTCTCTCAACTGTTATCGCTGGTCTCAGATGCCTCAGACCTAGGATGGGAAGCTCACCTGGGCCCCCTCAAAACTCAGTCCATCTGGACGGCAAAAGAACTGACATTGCACATCAACGTCAGGGAACTCAGGGTGATTCATCTGGCCTGCATAGTGGTCCTGCCACAACTCTCAAACAAGGTAGTGCGGGTACTCACAGACAATATGGCCTCAGTGTACTATATCAACAGACAGGGCAGGGTCCGGTCCTCAGCTCTGTGTCAAGAGGCCATACGGGGACTTTTGTGTGAGCCACAACATTCACTTAGAGGTGGTGCATCTCCTGGGGATCAGCAACACTTTAGTGGACCACCTCAGCAGATCCTTTTTCTCTCACCAGGAGTGGTCCCTACACCCGGAGGTGGCCGATCACATCTTCCAGAGGTGGGGCAATTGCCAAGTGGATCTCTTTGCCACCAGAGAAACCAGGAAATCCAGTCAGTTTTGCTCTCAGCAAGGGCTCAGTGACAGCTCACTAACCTATGTCTTTCTCCTTTCCTTTTCAGGGAGTCTCATGTATGCGTTCCCACCAATACCAATGATCCACAAAGTCTTCATAAAGGTGAAAAGGGACCAAGCACGGGTCATCCTGGTGGCCTCAGCAACATTGGTTCAGAATGCTGCTCGAGCTACCGGTGTACCACCTGTGGATGCATCCCATCTCTTGTCCCAGAATCAGGGTTGCCTGCTCCACGCAGACCTGACCTTCCTGAATCTGATGGCATAGATGCTCCATGGCTGAACCAGAAGGAGCGAGCCTGTTCAGCCCAGGTCCAGTGGATTCTACTAAAGAGTAGAAAGCCATCCACCAGAACCTCTTACCAGGCCAGATGGAGACCCTTTACCTTCTAGGTGGCTGAACAGGGTGCTTCTCCAATGGAGACCCCAGTCCCAGTGATCTTGACTACCTGCTTCACTTGAAGCAGGAAGGATTGGCCTTCTCATTCATTAAGGTCCACTTAGTGGCCACATCAATATTTCACCCTACCGTTAATGGTAAAACAATCTTCTCATATGAGATGATGGCCATATTCCCCAAGAGCCTGGAAAGGCTCTTCCCACCAATGTGGGACCCAACTTCCCAATGGGATCTGAATCTGGTCCCACCTTTGGTAAAAAGGCCGGATGCGAGCGCAGTTGAACCTTGTCCTTATAAAGATAGTATAAGGAGGTTCTGAGGTCAATGCCCCGATCTCTGAGACTTGCCTTCCTCATGTCCATTTCACACCCACTCTCCTTCCCCTCAGTTGGAGTTCTGGCAAGAAGGAACTGAGAGGGAGGAGGGCCAGCAGTACCTATATGCAGGCACATATGCGTGCTGCTGCAGGGGGTGCTAGAGATGGCCCTACGAGTACCAGTAGGGGAAAAATTTCCGGCAATGGTGTATGTGATGCACACACACCTAATTGGGAATGGACATGAGCAACACATCTCGAAGAACAATGGTTAAGAGGTAAGTAGCCGTTCTTTCCCAGAGGAAACTGTCTGTCCCTTCTCTGGGAACTCAACCATCCCATCTTTGACTCCTCTCCTGAGAGAGCACAACATAGTCCACCCAACCCTCCCTTGGCCACATAGTAGGGTAGGAGATATAGCCAGTTGCATTGTCTTTTGCTCTAACTACCTTACAATAATATCTGCCATGTCCCTGAGTGACTAAATACTTAGCAGATATTTTTAAGATAAATGTTTTTATTAAAATAATGGAAAATTGGCAGTGATGGCTAATGCACTGTTTCTCCATCAGTGGCTCATGACCCCTTGGGCTATCATGAAAGGCAATCAAAGGGGGTTGCAAGGCGCTGAAAATTGTATTAGAGTTCTAAAGCAGTGAAAATAAAATTTCTAGCCTAGTTTTGGGGCAGCCAAAGCTTTGATGCTGTGGGGTTGTGAAAATGTTTGGCTTTGAATATGGGGTCAACAACTTGAAAGGACTGAGAGCCATTGGTCTAGTGGCTGGGGTATTAGACAGGGTGTCAGGGGACTTGGGTTCTAGTCCTGGCTCTGCCACTGACCTACTGAGTGGCCTTGGCAAGTCACTTCCACTCTCTGCCTGTTTCCCTTCCCTTCCAACTCCTCCTAATGCTCATCTTTGTGCACGGCTCCCGTAGGAGACCAGATCCCCAGCTGATGTAAACTGATGTAGCTCGGTTATAAACCATAGTCTAATTAATGAGTTAGATAAGAGGGTGAGATGACCATTTCCCCCCTTCACATGGAGATCTTCACGGTCAGCATGGCATTATTTCAATCCAGGGAGAGCAAGATCCCTTATGCCATGGAGCTTTCACAGCAGAACAGCTGATCGTTTGTCACCTATGGAGACAGCCTTGTTGCTGCTGCTGCTGTTGATTTCATGGATCCAGGGAAAAAAACTTCAAGGCAAAAACCACCAAATGTTATGTTCTATTTGCGAAAACGTGATGCTCCATCCTTCCCCCCCGCCCCTATTTTTTTTTATACTGCTATACTGCAATTGTGATGTAAGGGCAGTTTAAACATCACACCCTCCAAGGGGAAGGGAAATAAAAGGAGGTTGAAAAGGGAAGGGGTACCCAGGTTGTGGGAGACCTCACTACCCCCTGCCTTTAGCATGAGGAAGCCTTGTCCATGCCTGCCAGACAATGTAGTCACCCTCCTCTCACCCTGGGTGGGCTCCAGTGTCCCTGATGCAGGTGAGCAGTAGACACAGTCCAACCCCTGAGTCCTCCAAGCATCCACCTATGGTGTCTAGCCCATTCCCTTGGACACTCACAGCATTACCCGACCTGCTGTTCCCAAAGGAACAGAATACCACAAGCTCCTCGTTACACCTTACAGCCCAGTTCTGCTTAGCATGCAGCATTTAGATGTGCTTATAGAGAAAGCGAGTCAATGTTTAGTGAGCAAAGAACAGAGATTCCACTGACTGCAAACAGGAATATTGGAAACAAAGCAGTACATAGAAAGTAAAATCAGCCCAGGTGTTCTAGAGCCTAAATGTAACTGATGAGCTGTCCTCATGTCTATGGAGGTCCTGCTTCCCCTAAAGCCCTTCTTACAGGGTTTTTCCACCAGAATGGCTGAGACTCTCTGTTCCGAGCCCATTGGCAGGTTATCTCCCCGCATGCAGGATGCCAGGTCCTCTGTCTGCACCCCTAGTTATGTTAGGCCAGCCCTTTGTTTTCCACCAGTAAAATAGGGTGCCCCTTGCTGAAGTCCCCACAATCATTAACATTTGACCCAGTATGCAAACAGACTTCCCTTGTAAGATACATAATGGTCAGCCAGGGAGAAAAGTGCCCCCCACTTCCTGTCTGGTGGAACCTGTCTTAAGGCAGCTTACCTCTGGGTGACCTACCTTTTCAACTGAAAGGCTTTAAGAACATAATTTCTAATATAGAGAAATTATATATAAAATCTCATTACATATTATCTACACATACATTTTGTAAAAATTATGATGACCAGTGTGACACAGACTTTCAACAGAGACCTTCCATGACACTTTTTGGTAAACCAGTATATAAAAACCAGATCCTGTAACTCTTATGCAGCGTGTGCCCTTTGCCACTTGGCATCAAGAGGTTCTTGGGTCACAAACACACAGTTCCCAGCCTTATTTTTACTGACTTGCAGTAAATTTTGCTTATTAATAGCATTGTCAATACACAGCAAGGTAGTTAAGCACATGCCTGAGCTTAAGCACGTGAGTAACAGACCACTTGTTCTTAAAGAGACAGTTGCATAAGTACATTGCTGAATCAGGGCCTCAATAAAGCTGACTTCCCCAAAATGTGATTGTAGATAATTTACTAGGGCTCTGCATGTGCCCTAGCTATGCAACTCCTGTGCACATAGTAAAGACCAGTGGTTCTCAACCAGGGGTATGGGTATCCCTGGGGGTATGCAAAGGTTTTCCAGGGGATACATTAATTTATTTAGATATTTGCCTAGTTTTACAACAGCCTACATAAAAAGCACTAGCGAAGTCCGTACAAACTAAAATTACACACAGACTTGTTTATACTGCTCTATATACAATGCACTGAAATTAGAAGTACAATATATTTCAACTGATTTATTCTTCTTTGAGTGATTGCTCGTGTCCATTCCACTATAGGTGTGTTCATGCCTCCTTGCACCGCTACCAGAACATTTTTCCCCTTAGCGGATCCCATAGGGCCAGCTCTGGTGCTCCCTGGAGTCCCGCGTGCATGCCGTGGTATATGAGGCATTGCCGGCTCTACGCCCCCTCAGTTCCTTCTTTCCGCCCATGGCAGTTACTGGAACTGCCTGCGCTTCCATTGCAAGCGCTTTATTCCCCATGTTTAAACTTTTAAACTAGGTTTTTTGGTGTTAATTAGTTAGATTCGTAACTGCTGTAGTGCTAGTTAGACACTTGAAGATAGTCTAGCTTAGCTTTTTACTGGGTGCGGGTATGCTCCGGTGTCATGGCTTCAAGCCGTGCGCTCCAGTGGGAAGGCTTTCCCGCTAACTGACCCCACTGCCTAAAGTGTGAGAGGGAAGCTCTTCGTAAGTAAGAGAATGGATCGTAAGGCTTTCAGACCTCTGGAAAATCCACATGAAAGCCCGGCTCATGGAGCCCTGAGCCGGCTCTGAGCCACCCACTTTGATGTGGTGGTATCCAGCACGCCGCCGGTACAGAGAGCACCGTCGGCACCGACCCGACTCGGCACCACAGAGCCACGGAGGTCGGATCACGGAGACCTGCTGCCGGAGCCACCATCTCCAGCCAGGGAGCCTCCTCTGACTAGAGGAGTGGGGGAGCCCCTTGGCACTTACCGGCTTTGGTGGCCAAAGGGTGGCAAGATCCTTGTTGGCCTTGCATACGCCATCGCCACCCATACCTCCATGACAGAGAAGGGGCTGGCATTAAGGGGAAGCCCGCATTGAGACCCCTGAATGGCTCAGGAGATCCCTGGTACGGGGAGGAAGATCTCCTGCAGACCGGTTTCCTAGGGTAGAGCAGGATCGCTCCCCTAGAAGTCATCCCAGATCATGGTTGCTGGACTGACCTGCACCGAGGCGGTGAGCAGAGTCGCCTACCTGGCACTGGTCTCGACACCCCTGGCACCGTTGGTCCCCTGTCCGACTCGACTCCGCGGAGGCGGACCTTCCCGCACCGTCGGAGCAGGCAGGGTGGAACACCTACTGGCACCGTCGACTTCGGTGGCCAAAGGGTGGCAAGAACCTTGTTGGCCTTGCATATGCCACCGCTGCCCATGCCTCAATGAGGGAGAAAGGGCTGGTGTTAAGGGGAAGCCTGTGTTGGGACCCCCCTGAATGACTCAGGAGATCCCCGGTATGGGGAGGAAGATCTCCTGCAGAGCGGTTTCCTAGGGTAGAGCAGGAATGCTCCCCTAGAAGTCATCCCAGGTCGCGATCGCTGGACCGACCGGCATAGAGGCGGAGACCAAAGTCGCCCCCCCTGACACTGGGCGAGGTCCATCCCACAACCCCAGCATTGCAGAGTTCGCCCGCAAAGATACGGAGCTGATCCCAGTCACCGCAGGCAGCCTCGGTACCAAGGACTTTGCCAGACGGTGCAGAATCTGGATGCTGGAGATGGACTCAGCACCGAGGAGTTTGCTGGGCGGTACAGAACCCCGTAGCACAGACAGGCTCGGCACTAAGGAGTTCCCCCCACACCGAGGCACCACTGAATCCTGGATGCCAGAGATGGACTCGGCACCGAGGAGTTTGCCGGGAGGTGTAGAACCCGGCATCCTGAGACAGTCTTGGTACCGAGGGGTTTGCCCCCTGTACCGAGGCTGCGCCAAACTTGGTGCTGAGACAGGCTCGGCACCGAGGAGTTCGCCCAGCACTGAGGCTGGGCATAGATGGTTGCTGGAGCTTGACTCGGCAACCAGCCACATGTAAAGCACAAAGTCCTCGATGCAGGGATGATGCTCAGGTCAGCCCAGCCCACTGGAGCGTTGTCCGTATGCCTGCACCAGCCGCGGTACTCACGACGAACCTGGTAGTCAAGGTCGTCGTCAACAAGGGGTCACTCTCTGGAGCGACAGTAGCGCACAGTAAGAGGCTTTTGGGAGCCCCAGCAGTGGTCTGTCAACGATGCCAAAGTATCTCTTCGGGGATGCAGTACCTAGGGGAGCAACCATCAGCGGAAGGTGCCAGAGCCCTAGGTGGATGGCCTGAGTGGCAATGGTCACTCCAATGGCTGTATGACCTTGAGGTTTCCTGGGGGGGATGGGACCATGGTCCATCAACTCCTCAGGGATGCAGTCAGTGCCTCGAGTACAAGAAAAGGCCACCATGTGCCCTCGGATGACGGCTTGGCCCCACGGGCAGAGGCTCCTGGGGGGACTGCCTGTCAGCAGTAGAGTGCTGCGTCTTGCAGAGCCCCACCTTTTTCTCTCCTCCCCACCAAATGAAGCATGCACCCGAGCCCTGGTTGATTCTAGGGCATAATGGGAACTGCTCAAGAGGTGGCCTCCTCCTTGGGGCTGGAGGCCAAGGAGAAAAAAGGGGCATTGGACAACTTTTAATGTGATACCGATGGACTCCGCAGGGTGGTAGTGCTCCTGATCTATAGAGGGGTACCAGGCATAGAGTAGGTCTCGTGGCAACTTGCTCCTCCATATCCCAATGCCTAGAGGGAAGAGTATTACACCCACCCAAGGGGCTTGAATACCGTTCACCACCGCGCCCCAAGTCCCTGGTGGTGGTGGCCGCTGATCACAGGGACAGGCAGGGCGGACGGGCTCTACTCCAGAGAACAAGGGCGACTGCAAGCCAAACTTGTTGGAGAAAATTTTATTCAATAGTGCTACCAGCAGATGGAATTGAGCCCTTGGGGGACTCGGTGAGCCCCTTTGCTGAGGTTCTGCCCAGCAGCAGGCACAGAACCTGTATGCCATTGCAAAAGAGGATACCACAGGAGCTAGAGCAGCGCTCCAGGCACCCTCAGTTGCTGCTGATTCAGTGGGCTGAGCCAATGCCCCCCGCCACCAGCATGCCCAGAGGTTAGTGGCTGCAATCCTGGACTATCCCAAAAGGTCCAGCAGCTTATCTGGGGCCCATCCTTGGACAAGTCAACCTTCTCCTTGGCTCGGATAGAGGCGAAGCTGCATGGTCTCAGGGCCTCCTATACTACGCTTTGTTCCCTGGGCTGCTACGAGCCACAGACCTCCAGGTGTCAGGCAGGTCTCCAGGGACAGCAGCAGCAGGAGTGCCAGCCACGGCTGTCTCCCGACCTACAGAGACAGAGTCGGGGTCTGGGAGACACCATCTGCCCTGACTGGCTCCTTAGGCCCTCAGTAGGGGCCCTTTTGGCAATAAGGTGATTGGAAAAGGCCCTTCTTCTAGTGAATGCAACGGCGGTGCCCAGCCTATACCCTCCTGCAGGCTTGGGTGAGCCAGAAGGCCTTTGGACCACTGATTCCTTCAGATAGTTCAGTGAGCTAGAGGCCCCGATCGTCTCCTCCCCCTGGGCCCTTGAAGCCACCCCCTTCCTCCCTCTCAGTGGCATTTCCACATCCAAGAGGTTGAGGACGCCTCAGCCAAGAGCAGTGGGAGAGATCCCGCAGATGATGGCGGAAGAGGCCCTACTCGAGGTACTCCCTCATTCCCTCCCAAAAAAGGAGAATTTAAGGATGGTGGCAAACCTATGTCATCCCACAAATACCAAACAAGGGGATCAACTCTCTCATGGTCCCCCCAGCTCCAGTAGTGGAAGCATGCCGACCTGGATATCAGGGACACACATCCTCAAAGGTTCCCTCACTTCGTAGGAGTTGACTCCCCCTAATGCTTTACGGCTTGCCCCGCAGTCTGTTACTTGGCCAGCGGTGTCTACTGAAGGCTTGGCAGTGGTAGCCGCGCGTTGACAGTGCATGATCTGCCCATGCAGGCCCAGGAGCCAAGCCCAGAGCAGTGCGAGCCGGTCAGGCGTCTCTTGTGGCCGGCAGGTCCTGCTGGTAAACACACAAGTTCACGTTAATGCTGGTGCAGCCTACGGAATGCATCGGTATAACCAGTTGCTTCCTGAACCAGACCTTCTTGCCCCAGCCATGCTGCGGGACAGAGTCCCTCACGGGAGTCCACTTGTCAGCCTTATAAAGGGAACCTATCGGTCCTAGGACCTGGCGGTGATCACGTCCCGGGAGTTAGGAATGGCAAGGCGGACCACGTCAAGGGGTCGCTCTTCCTCACCATGAGGGGTTGTTGCACCAACTAAGGGCGTTTACGACCATCTGGAGGGGGTTTCCCCCCAAAGGGAATCCGTTGGTATCGGACTGCAGCACGAGGTGTCCGCAGTACTGCCCTCTCCCTGGTCAAGGGACAGGGGCGCTAGCCAATGCCATTCGTCTGCAGCTGTCAGAGGCCCTCATACTCACTTTCCTGCCTTCCCCCTCCTGTATGCAGCCCTGCTGGAAGTGAGGAAGTGCTAAACAGATGCCATCTTGATTGCTCCGGCCTGACCACGCCAGCACGGGCTCAGCATGCTGCTGGTTTTCTCAATCGCTGCCTCAGGAGCCTCCGAGCCAGCGCGATCCCAGCTCCAAGGATCACGGTCACCTGTGGTGCCCAGACCTGGACCCTAGGCACCTCAAGGATTCATAGATCAGTGGCTGAGAGGCGATGAGCAAACCGCTCATACCGAGCCCAGCAAGTACCAATGGGTAGCAGGAAGTCCTCCACGCAGGTCGTGTACCGGGATAAGTGGAAGTGGCTGTGGCCTGCTGGGAGCAGTCCCGAGACACTTTACCCAGCCTTTTGCCAGTATAGGTGATGCAGGAAATGCTTGCCGTAGCTAGGAGCCATATCGGCCTTTCATCAGCCACTGTAAGGGGGATTGCGGTCCTCCTGTCAGATGGTGGTTTGATCCCAGAAGGGGGTGGAAGGCTATATCCATAGGCCCGTGACCCAGTGCCTCCCTGGGATCTCGACCTGGTCCTCCTCGGCCCATGGGCCCCCCCCCCCCCCCCAAAACCCACGGAGTCATGCCCTCTACTCTGGCCTTCCAGGAAGGTGGTCTTCCTGGGGGTATATTACCTCGGCAAGGAAGGTCTCCAGGATCAGTGCTCCGACCTCAAAGCTCCTCCCTCATACTTTAGTGTATAAGATAAGGTTCAGATGGGACCACACTGGGCCTTCCGGCCCAAAGTAGTTGCCCAGTTCATTGGACCAATCATATACTCTCCCCAGGTTTCCCCAAACCACACGGCTCAGAGGAGAGGGAAAGGCAGCACTCGCTAAAACACGAATGGGGCCCTGGCTTTTACACCAGATGTACGAGGCCATTCTGGAGAGCGATGAAGCTCTTCCTCACAGCCTCCAACCAGATGAAAGGTTCACCGGTCACCGAATGGCGCAGTTTCCTTGTGAATAATTTCCTGCATCGCGTTCAGCCACGAGCAGGTGAAAGTGCCTCTTCTGGATGCCACAGCTCTCCCAACAGAGCTCAAGCTCCATCTACAGCCTTCCTTGCAGAAGTGCTAGGACATGGCATCTGCAAAGCAGCTGCCAGGCTGGCGGTACATACCTTCACGTCCCACCACGTCTCTGTCAAGGGCGTGGGAAGGAGTGGGCTTCAGCAAAGCTGGGCTGTAGGCAGCTCACCGCTAACTCCGGCCCACCTCCAAGGTACCGCTTGTTAATCACCTATAGTGGAATGGACATGAGCAATCACTCGAAGAAGAAAACAAGGTTACTTACCAGTAACTGATGTTCTTCGAGATGTGTTGCTCATGTCCATTCCACAACCCACCCTTCGTCCCTGCTGCCGGAGTTGGCGGAAAGAAGGGACTGAGGGGGCGTAGGGCTGGCAGTACCTCATATACCGCGGCATGCGCGTGGGACTCCAGGGGGCACCAGAGCTGGCCCTACGGGATCTGCTAAGGGGAAAAAAGTTCCAGTAGCCATGTATGGAGGCGTGCACACACCTATAGTGGAATGGACATGAGCAAGACATCTCGAAGAACATCAGTTACTGGTAAGTAACCTTGTTTTTTATAATTATATGGTAAAAATGAGAGAGTAAGCAGTTGTTCAATAATAGTGTGTTGTGACACTTCTGTATTTTTGTCTGATTTTGTAAATTTTTAAGTGAGGTGAAACTTGGGGATATGCAAGACAAATCAGACTTCTGAAAGGGTTGCAGTAGTCTGGAAAGGTTGAGAGCCACTGTCATGGACCACAGAAGATGCCTTTGCCCAGAGTATGGGGCGAGGATGCCTGTGGACCTATATCTAGAAAAAGGGGCCTACCCATTTTTTCGTAAGGAAGCCCTAGGTGTCTCCAGTATTTCAGCCTAGACAAGTTGACGTGATGAATAGAGAGATACTCTCACACACAGAGGCAGATGCCTTTTCAAGTCTGTGTTGTGTCTATAGCCTGCAGCCACACTCTGCTCCTAACTGAGAACACATTAGTGGTTTGCATTCCAAATCTGATTGTCTGAGACAGACTGGAGTCCTCGGAGGATGGTAAAAACAAAAACAACAAAGAGAGATTTCAGGAGATTAGATGCAGAGCCCTTGTGGCAACATTTTCTTGCAGCCCCACAGAACAACAATCTATTTAAGGGGTTTGTGCCATGTATACAGATAACATCCCAAAGGGAACCTTACAAGAACAGTATTAAGGTTGCAAAGGCAAGCAATCCATGGTTAGGAAAAACCCAAATTAATGGTGTCAGTATGACCTTAAGTCTGCCCTCATATGCGTATGCAGCATGATGCAGTCTTTAATTATGTGATCGTAATCTTCCAAGTTATCCATGCCTCATCCAGTGCACAGGATGGACAGTGCTCAATGGATGAGCAGCCAACCGATATTTTGTTTTCTCCTCATTTTTCAATGGGGCCTTATTTACTGCCCACTATTCAAAGACTGCTCTGGTGAAAGAATGATTAATTTCCTCATGGGTTTTTCTCTGGTGCTCATCACTACAGTATCTGCATGCTTCACAGACATGAATGAATTTATCTTCACGCCATCCCTGTCAGATGGGGGGTGGTGGTGGTGGTAGTATTATCCCCATTTTACAGATGGGGAACTGAGATATAGGGAAATTCAGGTCAAAGGTGTCCACTGATTTGGGGTGCCCAATCTAAGATGCTAGGCCCCAATTTTTCAGAGTACTCAGCATTATAGATAGTACTTTATATACTCAAGCCCAGATCCCCCTGACTTTGGGGGCAGCTGTGCGTGCTCAGCACTTCTGCAGATCACTCTCCAGGGTCTCAAGTTGGGCACACAGATAATGAGGATAGTTGGGTTTAAGTGGCTTGACCCACATTACACAAGAACTCTGTGGCAGGAGCAACAGAATCCAGTTCTGCAAGGCAGCATTCAACAGGCTTAACCATGAGGCTATCCCTTCTCTTGTTGCAATTCCCCTACCTACTTCACTACACACCTTCCAACTTCTGCAACAAATGAGGTAGTGTCCTACGGACAACAGACTCCTACACTACACACCCCTGATCCATCTCCAGAGAAGATCCACCCTGTTTCATTAGCAAGGAGTGAAGCTGAATGCAAGTGAAGTTGAACAAGCGGAGCTGTATTAAATCCTGTGCACTGCGTTGTCCACATGGCTGAGCAGCTGAACCCCCCTGTTGGCTGTTTCCCCTACTGTCCCATCAGTAACCATCTCCCCAGTGAACATGGGTCCTCCGACTCCATTTCCACTGGTCATGATATGCATCCTGGGCAATGATCTCCTCTGGTTCCTTGTCTGATCTTAATCCCCCTGCTCACCACCCTCTGGCTCCCAGTCCCAGGCTCCTTGCCCAGACAGTCCCACTCTCCCACCTCTGTTGGAGGCTTAGTATAATTTGAGTTGATTGACTACTGTTTTACAGGTTTAGCACAGCTTTAGTTGTTTGCTTGGCTATTTTAATTTTTGTAGCATAACATCTTCCAGTTGGCAAAAATAAATAAAAACTACTAAGTAACCTTGCAAATATCTCAGTTTCTGCATACCACAGCACATAACAAAACAAAATCACAACATACTTGCTTGCAGCTGCACATAAATAACAGTAATAAAACAACAAATTATCCTTAAACATCTGAAAATACACTTTTTCATTGCCAAGGGGCATATTTTTACACCACCCCTCCTATCACCAAATATTGTTTTAACAACCCCAATTATCATAATAAAAATAAAATATAATAAAAAATAAAAACCCAATATAAATAATTAACATAATAAATAAAACAAATTAAATAAAAACTATTTATAAAAAATAAATCACAACTTAAACAAAAAAACGCACTTCATCAACACCTAACTCCACAAAAAATGCTTCCAATCAACCAAAAAATCCACTAACTCCCTGGCGGGGCCCCTAAAAAAAGAAAAAACATTCCTGTATACAACCTTCTAAATAACTACTTAGCTCTCCAAACTTAATAAATATAATATAATTAATTTTAAACTTTATATTCAACTACTATATCTATAAAAAACCTTGCACATTAAATCTTATTAATCTGCAAATCAAGCATACCATATCTCACTAATATTCACACTAATCACTGAATATCTAATATCAACACCTCCATCTCCCAATCTTCCTTCCTGGTTTTTTGCCCCAATCTACTCCCTCTGTTCCTGCCCTCCTCCCCGCACCTCAAACTCCTGCTCCAGTGCCCAGCCCAGTGTCCCTTGGTTGCCAGTAGGAGCAACTGCAGGAAAAGGTCTGCTTAGCCCCTTCAACCTGGGATTGGTGCATGCTCAGTTGCTCTGTGTGAATGGTGCATGCTCAGTGGAGTCAGCACATAGGAGCCACAAGGGACTGGAGCATGCTCAGTGCAGGCAGAATCTTCAGAGAATTTAGTTGCCAGATGCTAACAAGTCTCTACTGAGCATGTGCAAACTGAGACTTTTTTCAGAGGCTCATAATTTGGCCACATTTGGGGTGTGTTTTCAGTTGCACCCAACTGACATCACCTGCTGTTCTTACAGCTGGAGCCTTCTCCATCGGTCTGTGCTCTGCACCTGCCCTGATGCTACTAACCAACCAGCTGCTGCCCTCTTTGCCAGTTGCTCCCCAGTTCTCTGGAGCACACAGGTCTGGCTCCTCTTGCTGGACTGTAAGTAGAGATTGACCCGAGCTGCAAAATTTATATCTGGATCCGAATTTACCAAAACTGGGAGTGCAAAGCCCAGAGTTTTGGTTCTGTCTCTTGTGGATATAGTCAGTGGCAGCTGGTGCTCAGAATAAGTGGTGGGGGCTGCAGGTAGCAAACTGCATGGACTCCTAGGTCTGGATGCTGCAGGAGACACATGCAGACAAACCCATGCTGCACTTCGGTAGGGCAGATCTGAGCTCCACTAAAGCATGTTTTCTATATTCTGCTTCTGCTGTCTGCAGTTGATACGCTCCAGTGCCATGTGAATCCCCCAAGGGCAGCAGGTGATACTGCACGCTTCAGTTCCTCAGTCACACTATCATTGTTGGAAGCTCCTTCAGACCAGCCATCCTCTGGATACAAGGGACGAAGCCCAGAATTTGCGTGGCACTTGGCCACAGGAAGAGAAGCAGCTAATGGGAAATGAAGAGGAGAAAAGGAACAACAGGAAGAAATCAAAGAGAGGACGACACAATAGGTTCAAAGGTCATCAAGAAAGTGCTTCATTAAAAGATAAGATGTGTGAGCACAGCAGCAATGCAGTAAAAAGAAATGGGAGATTTGGATCTTTCTTAAAATATGGCAGTCTTTAGAGCTGGGATACTGGTTTGACGCATGTGGAGCCATCTGTTGTAGTTTGGATCCAGTGCCAAACCTGTCCGAAGTTTGAGGTTGTGTGAGGACAGTGTGGTGTTTTGGAACCGTCACCAGTTGTGGGTTTCTCCAAGCACAAGACGATTGTGCTGCAGATTTATAGCCCAACATGCTTCCCTCATTGGGGTACCTCATGTGTCTGGTGAGCCCCTGCTACTAACAGAGTGCTGGGGAAAGTCTCCTTCCTGCTGTGGCTGTTAGATTTTGCTTTCCCTCTCACCCCTGCCATACCACAAGCTGCCAAGTCCCCTGTCTGCAGATAAACACTCCTGTGGCTCTTTATTTTCCGCTGCATCAAACGCCCTCAATTTTAGGATAAGACGTAAAACCACAGTTCTGCATCCTCATGCATATTTTGCAAGAGCAAAAGGTGTTAGAGACAGTCCCATGGAGGAATTCTAGCTGGGTATTTGCATCGCCTGCCTAAATCAACCCCAGTCACGTCAGTTGAATTCTTCACTTCCCCTTCTAAGCTGCTGTATAGTATTGCTGTGTGCTGCTAAACAGCTGCTATATTCCATCTCAGAAGTGGTAGTATTCCAGTGGTGGGTGAAGTGATCCTTTGTCTTTGCACATTGGTTTGTAAAGTGCTTTGGGACTATGGGGGGAAGTGCCAGTATAAAAGTCACTTTCTTATCAGGTAAGTCATTATAATCCTCCATTACACTGTCAGCCAAACTTATCCCCCTGCTCTTCATTTCAGCTTTTAATTATGTATCAGGCTGATGAGGCTGAGCTTGGTCAGTCAACATGGAGATGAATCCCGGCATTAACTTCACTGCTAAGGCTAAACGTGCCCCTGCTTCACTATTACCAAAGGTTCTCCTTCTCAGACTAATGGCAGAAAACCTTCCCTTGGTAGGAAACAAGTTCCAGAGCAACTAGAACTTGGGTCATTATTCTGGTGGCGTTTGGAGCTAAGAATTCCCTCCAGGTTCTGATAGCTTTCTCTAATCCCTAGGGTGGCAGATCACTGTTAATGAGGCTGGCAAAGGGCTTTCTCAAAGGTGTCAGCATGTAGTGCCAGATTATGCTAGCTACTGAAATAAGAGAAACTGGCAAGTTCTTCCCCTTCTAGTGATTCATATCTATCTAGTCACTAATGTCCACCATCACCATCATATTTGAGCACTTCACAATCATTCATGTGGTTATCTTCAACACCCCTGTGATGCAGGGAAGTCCTATTATCAGAGGCCAATGATTTCAGCCAGCACAGGAGGAGAGCCAGGTGAAGTGGTTATATGTAGTGGCTTTAATACTGGTGAAGGGTGCTGGATTTGAAGCGCTGGAGACTGAACTCTTCTATTTATCCCCGGAACAGGTACACAGCAATACCCGCTTCTGTTTCTCCACAGCAGCAGCAGTGCCTGCTTCTCCCTCCCTGTGCCCTGCGTCCCAGTCAAGTGCCTAAAGCCTGACCCTGAGTGCAGCGTCTCTAAGCCAGCCATTTCAAGTAAGGGGGACTCAGCCCACAGAGAGAACCTTGTACCTCAAAATAGCTGTTGCTTCTCCACTCTGTACTTCACCCTGCTGGCCTCTCAGTGGTGGCTGCCTCACCCTCTAATACCAACTGATGGGGCCGTACAGCAGCCCATGAGCCTGCACTGAATAATAGCCGCAGATGCCCAGAGGCAAGTACCACCTCTCTCTCCACTAGGAGCAGAAGCAACATGAGATCCTGGCTGAGAGGGACAAAGCCTTGAACACCCTGTGCCTGTAGCACCAAAAGTATGACCTCAGCTGATCGGCACTTGGAAGGGAGGGTGTGGGGATGTGCCCTTTGCAGTGATAAAATTCTGTGAAAGGCAGGGGGGAGATCTGTGCCCTACTTGCCCAGGAATGCCCTGGCCGTTGCGTATACTTAGACTGTGAGCTCTTTGCAGCAGGGACTGTCTTTTAGTCAGGTGTTTGTACCCCACCTAGCACAACGAGGATCCTTGGAGGAGTCTCGAGTGGCTATCTATAACATCGCACCCAGCTTGGGAAACCCAGGCATCTGTTCTCTTCACTTCCGTGTGTATAAATTCCATTGCCTAATTAAGAAATAAGCCGTCTCTCCAGCTGTGTATTTCAGGACACAAAACTCCCCCAGCCCCTGGCCTGTGCCTAAGGCCATTTCACAAGACTGAGTCAGCAATGCCAAGAAGAGAGATGGGACGTGGCCCAAGGGAATATGCCAAGGAGAGGCAGAATGTAATTGAACAATGGGAAACTTAGGCTCAGTAGAAGGAACTATTTCCTAACAGTCCAATGTTAGGCACAGTCTGTGGACTTATCTCCCTGGGGAAGTGGGGGACACCCCATTGCTTGAGACATTGAAAACTGAAGTGGGCAAAGCGCTGGAACTAGACTGGGGGGATAATCCTGTGTTGGCCACAGGCAGGGGGTGGACCTGGCAGGCTAAGGATTCCTAGGACACTAGAACTGCCCAGAACTGCTAAGGTGCATTAGACAATGGTCTCATCCTGTGAAGGTGCCAGGAATATCATGGGAGCGTAGGCAGGGCCCTCTCTATGGGGCAGGAGCAGACCATTAGCTTTCGGTGTAGGGGGTATCTGTATTGCACGCTCTGGGTGATGCTACAGTAACTTCCCCTGCCCCTTCTTGATCCAGACTTCTGCTGCTCCCTGCTCTGCCTCTCTGTGGACCAGCTCTGCCCTTCTGCTCCATTCTGTCTCACTCTCCTGGATACATTTGTGCTGAGGCAGCTGATTACACATGCATCCGCTGCAGAGGATCAGCCGCTGGGAAGATAAAAGTACGAGCTGGGACAGCCTGCGTTTTGCTCAGTGAGATCACTCCCTCCTCTGTGCAGCTTCCACAGAGAGATCAAGCCACTCGCCAGCCCTGTCTAGAATGATATGGGACCACAGGAGTGGACCCAGCAAAACAATGCAGCTCTCCTTCCTTCCCATCTCTTCAGCTCCCAGGGATGGGGCCTCCCAGTCTTGTCTCTCCTCAGAGGGACTCCAGTTTTCCTGAGATATTCAGCCCATCCTGGCAGGCCGTGGGCTGGCATTCAACTTACCACCATGTTGCTTCCCTTTGACTCTGCCCTTACTCTGGGGCCCTGATACCAGATCTTCTGCCTTGATCCAGACTTGGGGATCTAGGTATGCCCAACCTGACACTGTCTAATGAACGTGGGTGTCAGGGTGCCCTTGCACACCTTCGGAGCCATTCAGTAGCCTCAGCTGTCATTCCTACCCAAAGCAGCAGCCTCCCATGCTAGCCGCCTGTGACTTCACCTCAGTCCCTGATAGTTTCTCTGGGCAGGAATAAGGTCTGTGTCATTGCTGCTGTAAAGGGCAAGGACTCCCTGGGGAATATGTTCTATTCCAACTGCTAAATTTAGCTTCCTTTTTAAAGTAAAACCAAACAAAATGCATACCCAAATCTCTGCTCAAATGCCATTACATCCAGCACTTACAGTCTCCTGCATAACTGAATGGGGAGCAAGGAGTGAGGAGAGTTCTTCTTCACCCATCTACTGCTGTCTTCATGTTTCCACTGGCAGTTGCTTGATATGGACTTGTCAAGTGCCACGCCTTCACTGGGTTTACCAAGGTTTACGTGATCCTGCCTGAGTGCCGGGGTTGGACTTGATGACTTCTCAAGGTCCCTTGCAGCCTTACATTTCTCTGATTCTAAGCTACAGATTTTGCAGAGCATATTGTGCCAAGCAATTGCCTGCCTGGATGAGGATGGTCTTGTGAGATGGGCGCTAGACTGGGACTTCAGAGACCTGAATTCAGTTCCTGTCTCTACCACAGGCTCCCTGGGCAAGTCATGTAGGGCTAGGTTCACAAAGAAACTTCCCCAGGCCTAACTTTTAGGCACCTAGAAGTTCACCAGGATTCCTGAGGCCTGAGTACAGCACCTGAGCTCCCTGTACAATGCATGGGGAGAGATAGGCACTGCCGAATGGGATTTCTAAAAGCCAGCATGCTGGGCAGATCCTCGCCTAAGGCAGCGAGTGGGAGGTGGCAAGCCAAGGGTTGTGTACTATGCCTCACCCATCTCAAAGATATGTGCCTAGGTCTCAGCTGCAGGGAGGTGTCTCCCTCTGCCTTGCATTCTCGGCTGCAAACCTCTCTTGGTGTTAGGCGCCCGCATGGGTTTAGTAAAAAGCTGTGGGGGGGCGGGGGTGGAGGGAATGGACCACTTCCCTTATACTCTGTACTTCCACAGAAGAGCCTAAAGGAGCCCTACATCTCACCGCGAGGGATCCGCTTTCATTGGCGAGATCTGCGCATACTTGCCGAATTGGGCTCCGTGGGTGAGTTAGGCAGCGAAGCACTGCTCTTCCCCCACTTTGTGCAGACTTGGGGCCTTAGTCATCCAAACGCCTAGCATGGGGCTGCAGTCTGTGCTCAGAAGCAGAGGCATAGGTGGCTAGGGGACTTTGTGAAAATTAAAGGCACTGAGTGATTTTTAGGCACCTACAAGACTTGGGGGCAGCTGAGCAGGGTTTTGTGAATCCCAGTGGGACCTGAATCTGGGATTTTGGTGCCTAAAGTGGTAGTTAGGCACCTAAATCCTTCTGTAAATCTAGCCCATAGTCGCTCTGTGCCTCTATTTCCTATTTATAAAATGAGGACAATGATGCTTCTTCTCTCATCTATTTGTATTGTAAGGTCTTCAGGGCACGGGCTACCTCTTACTATGAGTGTGTGCAGCACCCAGTATAATGGGGCTCCAGTCTCGGTTGGAGCCTCTGGGTGTGACTATAATATAAATAATGGTAACTTACATGTGGCGAGCACCACCTCCCGAAGTGTTTTACTGACTATCCACAATGTATTCAGGAATCACTCCATGCACATCCCAGCTCCACTGAAAGGTGGCTATCTCTGGGGTAGAGTGCAACAGCTGTCTAACAGCACACAGCAATAGTATAATATTTTGGACAGGCAGTGAATAGCCAGTTGACTATGCAGTGAGAATGTTAGGGAGGCAAAATATAATGTGATGGGGTGTATAAACCCTGCACTGGCTAACCAGGGGTTAACAGGAGTCTGAGCACAATTAGGCCAGTAGGTGGCACCTGGAGAGGTATTAGGCATAATTAGTGATCAAACCCAGCTGGGGAGAAGCTGAGTTTTCACAAAGGAAGAAGCACAGGACAGTGGGCAACAGCCAGGGAGGAGACCTAGGTGAGAGGTGGCTAGGAGTTTCTTTCCTGGGGCCAAAGGCTGAGGTTTGGAGCCAGAAGCCGAGGGTCCTGAGCCAGGAGGAAGCCTGGGCCAGACAAGGGGTATTTGGCCTGGAGTTTGGGGAGCTGTACAGAGAGAGGAGTACATGGTCCCTGGTAGCAGGGAGTGAAAAACATATAAGGAACAGGAGAGCTTTAGCAGGCTGAGGAGACTGCCCAGGGGAAGGTTTGGTAGGAAGAAGTCAACGGAGGTGGCAGCAAGGAGTGTGGTGAAGTGAACCTTGAGTGCCTGTCCTAAGGTCCCTGGCCTGGAATCCAGTAGGGATGGGCCTGGGTTCACCTACCAGCCACTAGTAAGGTGGCATGGAGCCCCTGGGAAGGGATGTGGATTACTGGAAGTCATGAGGAAAGGGTACATGGGCCCCTCAGGCCAGAGTCAAGGGCAGCAGACCAGATAGAGTGATTGGCTATTGGTTTTTATTGGACCGTCTGTTACTCTGGAAGGGGTGGGACTAAATGTGATGTGGCCAGAGGACTGAGTCGCAGGGACCAGAGTGGCTGTTGGGAGGAGATGCTAGAGGAGGAGAGCTGGCTATGTCCTTCCCTGGACGTGAAGGGGTGTGACAGTGGTGTGTCCCAACTAGGGTTAGGCCAGGCCACTGAGATTAACAACACTGCTATGGCAAGGAAGGGTTGCAGTGAAATGACAAGGCAATAGTATGGCTTCCTGTTGTGGACTGAGACCTTTGGCACATGGCTCTGTTGCAGAAACATGCAAAGAAAGCGATGGCAGCATCCACACAGGTGTGTAAACTACATGGAGAACGACTGGTGTAGTCAGCAGCACTATCAGGGCATAGGAAACGGGCCAAGGAAGATGCTGTCTGTGTGGAGAAGAACCCAGCACACTTGTAAGTACAAAACTGTAACAATATCCTAAACACTTAAGGTGGATGTTTTCAAAGCTGCCTAGGGGGTTCCCTTTACAATTAATGGCAACTGGGCATCTAGCTCTTTAGGTAGTTTTAAAAAAACTCAGAATCTGTAGTGACTATATTTACTGGTATATGTTACAGACCACGCTAGATGCACACAGCTGGTGTTCCTTTGATATCAATGGCGCTACAGTGATTCACATGTTCTGTCGTTCTGGCTCCATGTCTTTAGAGGGCTCTGTTTTGTGGACAACATTGTTACTTGCAATTATATTGGAAAGTGTACTGCTCTCATCACTAAAGTTAAGTATCCCTGATTTCTAATGTATATAGATCAGGAAGTAGGTCTAGTGCTCAGAGCAGGAGCCTAGGGGTTATGGCTTTTTCTCCTAATTCTGATAATGATTAGCTTCATGGATGTAGGCAGACTATTTGAGCCCTTTGCCTCAGTTCACCATGTGCATATGGGTATAACAGCCCCAACCTCTCACTGATCCAGTGGTGAAAGTTTCCAAAGTGCTTTGAGAATCTCGCTGCCCTCTCCTTTGCAAGTTCTGTTTACCTCCTGCAGGTAACTGAGACTGAAAACTTTTGCAGCCAGTGCAAATATTAATAATTAGATGCCTATCTACCTGACTATGCTATTTACTGATGGGCTGTCATGCTAGACAAGAAGCAATGAGCCTCTGTGAATAATGAGCCTCTGTGAATAAGGTCTAGAGATGATCAAAGCCAGAGAGGGAGATAGTAGAGAGGAGTCTGAGATCCAAACTGTCCCAAGTTTGAGAGTCTTCAAAGTCAACAGTGTTAGCAATTTTTCTGCTGATCTCTGTAGCAGAAGCTGCCTGCTAACATGCTTATTCCTAGTAGCTGGATCCAGTGGTAGATAATGGAGGGGGTGTAGGGAGGGGGATGCTGCATGTTATGGCTTGCTGAGAGAACAAGGAGTCCAAACCCCAACTAAAAGTACCTCAAGTCACTGCCTACAATGGGGAGGGAAAGAGGAGATGTATCTATTCCCCAATACCAAGAGCCTTATTGATGTAAATGGAGTGGTGATAGCCTGGACTGTCTGAAGTTCTGTCCCATGTGTCCAAACCACCATCCACTTTCCCGGACCTTCCCAGAATGCCCTATGCACCAGTCATCAGCTGTCAAACCTCCAGCTTACCCTCCTAACGACCTCTTTCTGTGTCATCAATATTAAAATCCTGCAGTACTCTGAAAATTGGGGTTTAATGTAATATGAAAATAAATAGCACAAAGGAGGCCATGCATATCTTCATTTCCTGGTTGTATTGGATAGAAACTGCAGAGTATGGATTTGCTTGAGACTGCCATGCAAATTCCAGTTTGTTCTAGGAATGAGAGTTCTTTGCAACAGGATTTTGGATCAGTTTGCTTCAGAGTACACTGGGCATTATCACTGGCAATTCTGCAAAGCTTCTTCAGCCTTGTGAAAAGCTCTGTAATAATAATGTAGTGTTTTATCCTAATAATTCTCGCACTGTCCCATTGCTCTAGGGTGTGCGTGGCTTTCAGCCTGAATCGAGACTTTAAATCTGCCTTGTTTGTTTTGTAGTATTAATGACTAGTAATGAATCGTGCCTTTAGATAAATGGTACAATGAGCTCTTGGGACTTGTATACAGCTGACTCTAGGGCAGCCAAGGGAAGTCTCTTCCAGACAAGGGACTTTCATGAGGATTCAGGAGATCTTGGTTTGACTCAAATATGAGTAGATCTATGGCCTGTGCCATGTGGCGGGTCAGACTAGATAAGACTTGGTCTATGAATCTACAAACTAACGCAGGGTTGGAAGAGAATGATCCCTTAACTTAAAGATTCTCGTGTGGTGTTAGTCATCCCCAAGAATCAGTTACCCAGATAAGTAACCGCTTTTTTTTGGGCTAGTTTAATGGAGACCAGGAAAAATATAAACAAAGCTAGAGTGGGAGCAAAACTAAGCATTTTGGGGTAGCTCTTATTTCAGCACGAAGACAGCTTGTGTGCTGAGATCACCACCTACCCTGCTGATCAATCTGGTCTCCTTGTTTCCGTGTGCTTTTTCCATCTGTCTGCATCCACTTATTGTCTCCTGACTCTTGGACTGTAAAATAGTTCCTGTCTGAAAGGTCTTTTTGTTCTGTGTCTTACAGTGCCTAGCACAATGGGGTCCTGGTCCATGACTGGCGCACCTAGTCTTTATTGCAATGTAATCATACAAGACCGACATGTTTTAGCAGGTTTGCAGTAGGGGGCAGGGGAGGAGAGCTTTGTTTGCTCGCTACAGCACTTCATTGAAGCCAATGCAAGTCCTGCACTGCCCAGCCTGAGAGTAGAATTCAATGGTGTGGATTGTGGAACATGTCTTGAATCTCTGCAAGCTTGAAACATATTTGTAAATAAATGCAAGCAAAAAAGCTACCCTCCACCTGCAATGGATGTGTTTTCAAGCAGCAATGCCTTTTAATGACTTATAATGCAACAGATGAAAATTCTATGCATATTATCACATGCTTCCTTGAGAGCAGAAACTCTCTCATGTTGGATATTGTGGAGATGTAACCTCCTGGAATAGTATGCAATATACACATTTGGTACCTCCACATCTTATACCTATCCAATGCAACTCCACCCCCCAGCTATTTGGCCTGTAAGATAATGCCATACAACAATATTAATACTTGTATTATATATTTCACGTGAAAAATTCATGTTGTTGAAAATAACTTTCCCTGGATTTTTCAATAGGGTCTCTACAGGCACATCACGCTGTCCAGTATAATGGGGAGTGGATGATAACTAACAACCCTGCATCCAGACAATGCAGTCATAGCCTACAAGTGAGAGTGATCATTGTTAGTACTCAATTCACTGCATTAGATTACATGTCTATTCTGACTGGGCCTCAACATTGTGTAAAACTTGGCTCCCTAGGCAGACCCCTTGTGCATCCATACAGAGTAAGGACTCCCAGGTACTTCAGCTGTTCCCATCCCTAGCTGTAGCACTACTAAAAGCTGCATAGCACACGGGAGCGAATCGGTCTTGCAGCTGAGTTAAAACCTGTGTCAGTCTGAGGTCTTTAGGTCAATGATTAAAACATGGATTGGTCCCACTGGAATTACATTAACCCACTTTGTAACCATTCTTGCTCTATTTCTGGGCTGTCTTGCATCATATGGGATGTGGCAAAGTTATTTTGATCTTTTACTAATTACCCCAACCCCTGCTATTGTCTCAGCTTCTGGCATCTTATGGAGAAATTATGAAAACTCTACTTATTGCAAAAGCCTTTTAAGAAATTATTCCCACTCATTTAGAATTTCCTGCTCTAATAACTTCTATTTTAGTCCTTCACTTTGGGTCTCTGGTCCATATGTTTTTTTTTTTTTGGTCCCCTCCCATCCAAGAACAGCTTGCCAAGTCTGGCCACTGATAGTCTCAAGTTCAGCCACTTAGACATCAGAGAGGGAGAGAGGAAGGCTGCTTTTCTATGGATAAAAGGGTGGTGTACTGAGCTCAGTTAGGAGCTGGTGGTGACCTTCACTTCAGAGGATGCCCTAACTCTGACTTGTGCTCCCAGAAGTCACTGAGCTGGGGGGGAGGGCTTGTCTCTGTTCAGCTATCTCCTTTTGTATAGAATGGTTGGTATATAATGATGTTACTTTCTTGGATCACTAACTTGGGACCTCCCCAGGCCTGTACATCAGCTTTTTGTCTCATGGACCATTCCCACCAGATCTAATTCTCCAGATGCTGTATGCAGGTGTCATTGAACCCTTTGAGTTCTCCTTTGAGTGCTTGCTCATGTCCATTCCAATGTAGGTGAGTGCACGCCACCGTGAATGGATTCCCGGAACATTTTTCCCCTCAACAGACCACGTAGGGTCATCTCTGGTGCCCCCTGGAGTGCCGTGCACATGCCGTGGTATATGAGGCACTGCTGACCCTATGGCCCCTCAGTTCCTTCTTTCCGCCCGTGATGGTTGCTGGAACGTCTCTTGCTTCTCGCAAGTACCATTCCCCTTGTTGAACTTTGTTGTTGTTATATAGTTAGTTAGGTGTTAAGAACTGTTAAGTAGAATAGTTTAGTGATAGAATAGAAACCCTCAAGGGCTTAGGGGGGCCGGGCCATGCCCAGGTCACCTGGCTGTAAGCCTTGCGCTTCTTGCGGCAAGGCTTTTCCACATAGTGACCCTCAAGATTGCTGCCTGAAGGGCCTGGGAGAGCAGCACTGGAGGGAGAAGTGCAAGATTTGTAAGGCTTTCAAGCCTAGGACTCAGAAAGAGTGGGTGTTGGCGGGCCGCCCAAGTCGGCCCTGTCGCTGCGGCCCTTCCTCGGGTCCTGTCTCTGGAGGAGGCCACAGTGCCGTAAAACAAAGAGGAATAGTTCACTCTCAAGCAGTCTCTCGCCCCGGCCCCAGCAGGGCGGGCGAGTGAGCAGTCTATTCCTCCGGCCCTTAGGCTGGGCGAGCGAGTAAACAGTCTATCGCCTGGCCCTCAGCAGGGCAGGCGAGCAGTGGTTCTGCTCTTGGGAGTGGTGTGCAGGGTGAGGCTTTCCCAGGGGCTAGGGAAGGGGGGAGGGGGACGCAGGCCCACCCGTCTCCACTGCGTCCCAGCCAGGGCCCTAGTAGTGGCAAAGGCATTTGCCACTGGGTCAGCGGGGCTCCTGCCGCAACACACTGACAGGGTTGCCCCCAGACGCAGCCACTGCCTATGGCTGTCCCTGGGCTACTTTCTCCCCGTACCCCAGGTACTTGAGTCTCCATGGTCGCCGGGGTACTTCGTCCAGGTAAGGCCCGCCAGTCCCTCCTCGTCCACAGGCGGTAAGGCGGGTAGCTCCTCGGCGAGGGGCAGCTCCTCCAAGTCATAGGGTTCCGGAAAGCGTGCAGCCTCCGGCAGCTCATCCAGGTCTGGTCCTGACTCGGGGGCTCGGCGGCCGGCAGTTCCTCCAGATCCTGTCCGGCCTCAAGGGGCGTTACCCACCCAGGTTGTGTCGGGGCCTCGGTCTGGTTCAAGGGTGCTGGTCCAGTCCCCTGGTTCAGGTCCCAGGGTCCAGTCCCTCTGGCCGGGTTATATGGTCCAGCTACAGGATGGCCCTACCCAGTCTCTAGGGCCGGCTTGGCCCAGTGTTGGCTGGAGTCTCAGCTCCGGCCTAGTCCTCTGCCAGAGGGGCAGCATATCTGCCTCCGGCGGCTGTCTACCCCAGACTGAGCTCCTGGGCCTGTCTCTTATACTGTGGGCTGCTTGGGAGGCTCCGCCCCACCTTGGCTGATTGGGCAGCTCCGGTAACCCTATTGCGGCCCGGCTCCTGGGTTGCCGGGTAGATTGGCCTTCTGGGGGGTCCTCTCTTGTCCAACCCTGTCACTGCGGCCCTTCCTTGGGTCCTGTCTCCGGAGGAGGCCACAGCGCCTTCCTACAGTGGGACATTAGGCTGAAATCCATTTTGATGGAAGCAGTGCTCCGGCTGGCCTCCGAGCTGCCTCATTCCACCTCGGCACTGAGCATCTCATCAGTGCAGAGCGCACCACCGGCTCTGGAGTCAACTCGGCACAGGGAGGCATCTCTGATGCCGAAGAAAAATAGGCAGCAGCGCACGGGAGTGCACACACTCCCCTGCACCACCGGTACGGGCAGGGTCGAGTGTGGAGGTGCATCAGCCACGGCCCGTAGAGCTTGCTCCGGTGCCTGCATCTCCGGGCAGGGAGCCCCCTCCAACTCCTGGGGGTGGGGGAGTGCCCCTGCAGGTGCTGTTGATGCCGGAGGCTTGTCAGGCGGCAAGAGCCCTGATGGCCTTGCCCACGCCTCTGCCCTCCCCTCCGCTGAGGGAGAGAGAGCCGGTGTCCTGGGGCAAACCCACGCTGGGTGTTCGTCGTCGTCGTCCCCCCCCCCGTCCCCTGTCCCCGCCCGAAGGCTGGTTGAGACCCCTGCAGGGGTAGAAAAGTCTCCCACCGGATGGTCACAGAGGGTAGAGAGTGGAAGCTCCCCTCTCAGCTCTGAGTCCCGCTCGTCGAGCAGATCCTCCCCGCGGTACCTAGGTTGGCCCCAGATGCCGGAGGCAACGTGGACAAGGCAGTGCCACTCAAGTGCCACCTTGCGGCACAGGGACCGTTCATGCTCCCAGCCCCTGGAACCAAGCCGTTCACCCAGGCAGCACCGGACCCGGTCACCGGTGGGGAGTCTGGCACCGAAGGGCTCGCCCACCCCAGCATGTTGCAGATCCCAGTCTTCGGAGTCGGGTTCGGCACCACGAGGCTCCCGATGGCACCGCTCCCGGTCGCCTAGGGGCAAGCGGTACCGGAAATTGTTGGTGCCAAGATGGGCTTCGTCCTCGAGCTCCTCGGAGCACACCTCCTCACATCTGCACCGTTCGAGGAGACGGCGGCGATCCTCATCTGCCTCCTCGGAGTCATTGAGGGGTCGGTCCCTGGCACAGAGCGGCACCAAGGGCCGGAGACGAGCTCGACATCACCGCTCCAATGGCTGCGGGTCCCGGAAAGGCAAGGACGCTCAAGGGTCCAGCTGACATCACCAGGAGGCTCATCAGCCGATGACAGCCCTGGGTTGGCCCCAGGGTCCCAGGCAATGGCCCTAGTGGGGCCCATGGGGGTTTCATATGGGGCAGGGGACAGTTTCCGTCCCATCCTCAGGGGTGCAGTCGGTGCCCCACGCACCAGACAAAGAACATAAGGGCCGTTCCTCGGACAAAGAATTGGACCAAGGGGAGGGACCCTCCACGGGGGCACCCCATCTCCAAGGGGACGAGCGATTGCAGTCATCATCCTCTTCCCCAGATGAAGCAGCCTCCAGGGACCATAGGGCGCTGCTGAGAGACTTCAGGGCACACCAGGAGCTTCTTAAAAGGGTGGCCTCTAATTTGAACCAGGAGATCAAGGAACTAGCAGAGGAAGAGGATACCCTCTTTGGTGTTCTGGGGGCAGAGGGCCCATCAAGGGTTGCCCTGCCAGTTCATGACAGGGTCCTTAAGCTTGCTAAGGCCCTGTGGCAATTGTCAGCCTTGGTCGCTCCTACATCCAAGGGGACCAAAAAGAAATATTATGTCCCTGCTGAGGGGTTTGAGTTCCTCTTTACACACCTGGCCCTGGGAACCCTGGTGGTTGATGCGGCCAATCAGCGGGACAGACGGGGGTATCAAGGTTCCACTCCCAAGAACAAGGACAACAAAAAACTGGACTTATTTGGGAGAAAAGTTTATTCAACTGTGGCATTACAGTTCAGAATTTCGAACCACCAGGCCCTACTGGGCAGGTATAACTTTAACCTCTGGGACTCCCTCAGGCGGTTTGCTGAGGCATTGCCCCAGGAGCAGGCGGTGGACTTTGCCACGGTCCTCAATGAGGGGATCACGATGGCTGGTGTGGCACACCAAACCGCCAGTGACATTGCAGACACAGCAAGCAGGGCTATGGCCTCTGCCATCACCATGAGGTGATATTCATGGCTGCAGTCCTCGGGGCTTTCCCAGGAAGTGCAGCAGTCGATTCAGGACCTCCCCTTTGATGGGTCGGGCCTGTTCTCGGACAAAACTGATGAGAAGCTGCATGGCCTTAAGGATTCACGGGCCACGATTCATTCCTTGGTCCTCTATACACCCCAAGCTTTGAGGTGACAATCGCGGCCACAGGCACAGCAACAACCTAGGCCAGCGCCTAGGCCCTTTCAGGCCAATGGGGCAGATACAGAAATAGGGGGTTCGGACACCGTAACCGGCCTCTTAGCTCGTCCCCAGCCTCCCAGCAAGGGCCCCCCAAATTCGGGCAATAGGAAGGGGCAATTTTGATGGTGTGCCCGAGGGTGGCACCCCTACCATCTCCCTGGATCCGCCCCGTCTTTTCTTGGACAGACTAAAGCCCTTTTACAGGGAATGGGAAAACATTACGTCAGACTGTTGGGTCCTCGAATAGTTATCCAAGGATACGCCCTACAGTTCACATCCCACCCCCAAGCAACCCCCGTCCCTTTTCAGGGACCCCTCTCACGAGCAACTTCTCTTACAGGAGGTAATCACCCCCTTTGACCTGGAGGCGCTGGAAACGGTTCCCCAGAATGAAATAGGGAGATGATTCTATTCCAGATACTTCCTTATCCCCAAGGCAAAGAGGGGGCTGCGGCCCATACTAGACCTGCGCCGCTTAAACAAATTCATCAAGCGACTCAGGTTCCACATGGTCTCCTTAGCTTACATTATCCCTGCTTTGGATCCAGGAGATTGGTATGCCACCCTCAACCCAAAGGATGCATACTTCCATGTATCTATCCTTCCCAGCCACAGGCGCTTCCTTCGATTTATGGTGGCTGGTTCCCATTATCAATTTGTGGCCCTGCCCTTTGGCCTCTTGTCTGTCCCCCAGGATATTCACCAAGTGCATGGCGGTAGTGGCTTCCCCCTGAGGTGCAGGGGGGTGCAGATTTTCCCTTACCTGGACAACTGGTTAATCCAAGGCAGGTCCAGGTCCCACGTCCAGGACAGTGTCCCCCTCACCTGCACCACATGCAGCAGGTTGGGTCTGCTCATAAATGAGCAGAAATTGACTCTACCCCCGGTGCAGCACATAGAGTTCATTGGGGCCACTCTGGATGCTTCCCAGGCCCGAGCCTTCCTCCCGCAACCTCGGTTCGAGGCTATGGCTGCTATTATCGCCCAACTGCACTGGTGCCCCACGACGACAGCCAGGCATTGCCTACAGCTGTTAGGGCACATGGCAGCCTGCACATACCTGGTACGGCTGGCTCACCTCAAACTCTGGCCGCTCCTGGCATGGTTGGCCTCGGTGTATGTGCCGAGCAGACGCCCCTTGAACAACATGGTCACGGTCCCCCCATCAGTCCTAGTCTCCCTGAACTGGTGGAGAACCCCCGGGGCAGTGTTAAGGGGCATCTGCTTCAGGGATCTGGCCCAGTCAGTCACCCTGATCTCCGATACCTCGGATGTGGGGTGGGGAGCCCACATCAGTGCCGACCTGGGCACTCAGGGGCTCTGGACAGAGGAGGAGAGGCACCTCCACATCAATGTAAAAGAACTCAGGGCAGTCAGACTGGCATGCAAAGTGTTCCTCAGGTTCCTGACGGGGAGGATGGTGCAGGTGCTGATGGGCAATACCGCAGCCACGTTTTATATCAACAGGCAAGGAGGGCGTGCTCCTCGGCCCTCTGTCAGGAGGCCATTTGCCTGAGGAACTTTGCAGTGAGGCACGACTTTCACTTGTCTGCCTCTCACCTCCCGGGGGTGAGGAACGACAAGGCGGATCGCCTCAGCAGGTTGTTTCTACCCTGCTGTGACTGGTCGTTGCACCTGGAGGTAGTGACTTCCATCTTCCGCAAGTGGGGTGTTCCCCAATTGGACCTGTTCACGTCATCCTGGAACAAGAAGTGCCCGAGGTTTTGCTCGCTCCGGGGTCACAAGCTGGGCTCTATATCCAACGTGTTCCTCATTGAGTGGAAAGGGGCTCTCATGTATGCGTTTTCCCCCCCCCCCACCACCCATTTCCGCTCCTGCCCAAGGCCCTCTTGAAAATAAAGCGGGACAGAGCGGACATGATACTCATTGCCCTGGCCTGGCCGAGACAACATTGGTTCAGTATGCTGCTGGACCTGTCAATCGCCCCGCCAGTGGAGCTCCCGAGACGGCACAGCCTGCTTTCCCATCTGAACCTGGACTCCCTGCACCTCATGGCCTGGAGGCTCTGTGGCTGACGGAGGGGGAGAGAGCCTGCTCGGTGCGGGTCCAACAAGTTCTTCTGGGCAGCAGAAAATCTTCAACACAGGTCGTGTATCGGGCTAAGTGGAAGCAGTTTACCTGTTGGGTGGAGTCCCGGGGCCTTCCGCCAAGCCTCTCTCCTATCCAGGCGATCCTGGAGTACCTGCTCCAACTAAAACTCCAGGGTCTGGCGCTGGCCTCCCTGAAGGTTCACCTGGTGGCCATCTCAGCTTTCCATCAGCCGCTAGAGGGGAGATCCCTGTTCTCCCACCCCATGTCGGTCAGGTTCCTTAAGGAGGTGGAGAGGCTTTATCCACAGGTCCATTACCTGGTGCCTCCCTGGGATCTCAATCTGGTCCTCTCCAGACTTATGGGGCCCCCCTTTTGAGCCCATGGCTTCATGCCGTATGCTTGTCCTCTCTTGGAAGGTAGCCTTCCTGGTGGCCATTACCTTGACTAGGAGGGTTTCCGAGATTAGAGTTTTGACCTCGGAGCCCCCCTACACCGTATTCTATCAGGATAAGGTGCAGTTGAGACCTCACCCAGCCTTCCTGCCCAAGGTGGTCTCCCAGTTTCTTTGTAACCAAGATATTTTCCTTCTGGTGTTTTTTCCCAAACCACATGGTTCGTAGGAGGAGTGGAGATGGCACTCACTGGATTTGAGAAGCGCCCTGGACTCCTACATCGACAGGACAAAGCCCTTCCAGAAAATGACGCAGCTCTTTGTCGCAGTGGCAGATCGGATGAAAGGCTCACCTGTCTCCTCCCAGCACATCTCTGTGTGGATCACCTCCTGCATCAAGTGCTGCTATGAGCAGGCAAAGGTGCCGCTTCCCAGTGTCATCACAGTGCACTCAACCAGAGCTCAGGCCTTGTCTGCGGCCTTCCTGGAGCGAGTGCCCCTGCAGGACATCTGCAAAGCTGCCACCTGGTCGTCGGTGCACACCTTCACGTCCCACTACGCCATCGTTAAGCAGGCGAGAGAGGACGCGGGTTTCGGCAGAGCCGTGCTGAGGACAGCTCACCGGTAACTCTTACCCACCTCCAAAGTATTGCTTTTTAATCACCTATATTGGAATGGACATGAGCAAGCACTCAAAGGAGAAAACAAGGTTACTTGTTGTTCTTCGAGATGTGTTGTTCATGTCCATTCCACACCCACCCTCCATCCCCACTGTTGGAGTTGGCAGAAAGAAGGGAGTGAGGGGCTGTAGGGTGGCCAGTGCCTCATATACCACAGCATGTGCACGGCACCAGAGCCGTCGTGTGAGGGGAAAAAAGTTCCAGGAACCCGTGCACGGGGGCGTGCACTCACCTATATTGGAATGGACATGAGCAACATATCTCTAAGAGCAATAGTTACTAGTAAGTAACCTTATTTTTCAACTGTCTCTGGTTATGAGGCAATGACGCTTAGTCAGCAGTACCATCTAGCATGGCAGAGATCATGGCCTTGTACTGCTATCCTAAAGGAGGACTTTACTCTGGGACCCTATCCCTGGAGAACAAGAGGAGCAGTTGAGATTTGCTTTCATCTAATGTGGCTAAAACTAGAGAGAGATCCTAACCAGAACCCCACATCCCTTCTGTGTCCCCAAGTTTTGGGAGGCACCAGACAGGGACTCAAACAGCACTGTCGAGGCCTGTCTCTCTAGGATGAATTTAAATCAAAATACCTGATCTGAGCCCCTTTGTGGGGTGGAATAGTCTGCATGTGGTTCCAGACATCATGGCTCAGATTTCTCTTCCTATGGAACCTGAGCATCTCCAGGCCTTTTCCACCCTGCCTCTGAAAGTGGAGAATGCAGTGAGACAGGAGCGTGTAAGCTGTTTGTGGAGAGAATCAATTATGGCTTCTCCTTCACTGTGGGGGATTGAAATCGCTGGGTTAGGTTCTGTTTGACTCTCTCCTTTGTTCTCTGCGCACTTGCCATAAAGCCAGCATTTATTTCCCCGTTCCATTGGCTGACTTCCACGTGTTGCCTAATCCGTGATTCTCCCTCACTCCTCTCCCCTCTCGGCACACCTGTCACTGCTGTCATATGATAGCAGATAATTTGGTGGTTGATTGTGGGGTATTAGATGGATTTGAGTTTATTGCTTTCACGATTATAGTCAAACCTTCTTAATATCACTCCTGGTTTATAACACGCTCCCTCTTATTATCCACAAATCTCCAACCCCCTGAGCACGTACAATTCCATAGGAGCCAACTCTGGTGATTATCAACTCTTTCCTGCATGTGACACTGAAAGGGGCTGACAGCGTTCTGCCGATGTACTCTGCGGATTGTAATAAGCTCTGTCTTTCTTCTGTCTCCTGTTCATATATCAAACCTTTCTCAAATGAGTAAACCTTCATTGCTGTGTACCCTTTCCCTCTTCATCTCTCACCTGCTGGCTTTACTCTAGTCACAGACAGGGAGTGCATGGCTCAGGGGAGAGTTAAAGGGTTGAGTCAACCCTTTTTCACCTGGATGGCCTGAGAGAAATGAGTTCATGATCTCAGCCTGATTCCTAGGGAAAGGCTTCCCCATCGCAAAGCCACCATAACAGCCCCCAAGGGGTGACGGTGGGTGATCTGTCACAAGGTGAGTTGGGCTCAGCCTCACCTGCCTGGCTCCCAGGTTGTGGAACTGAGAAGCCAGAGAGCAGGTGACTGAGCATGTGAGCAAGAGCTAGGCCCCTCAAGACGGTTATAAGGGTCAGCCTGAGCTTGAATCAGCCAGGAGGGGCAGGAGCTCTGGAGAAAAGAAGCACGCAGCTGAGGAGTGGCCGTAAGTACAAGGCCAGAAGGGACACCTGGAGTTGGGGCTGCAGACAACCCTGGGTAGTTGGAGAAGGATCTGCAGGGAGTGGCCTTGCTGGTAGAGAGTCAGGGCAGCACTGAGTTTGAAGGTGGACAGCCCACAGGGCCAAGTACCATCACACTGGGACCCCCCACAGTGCCACCAGGAAAACTGGTGCAGATCACCTCTGTCCATGCCAAGTAAAATTATTATCTGGGGAGGGCTAAGAATGATTCCCACCCATGAGGGGGGCAGCCAAAGGACTGAGCCCTAGGGCTCAGTCGACGTAACCTGTTGGTAGAAGTGGTGTGCACATCCCTCCAACACAAGGAGACACCCAGGGAGGACAAAGAAGCTGCTTAGTTCAGGAAGGGCAGAAACTCCTTCCCAACCCTTGAGGAGCTGTGTTCCCTAACATAATGTCAAACATGTAGCTAGAGACTCTCTGTTGAGCAAACCCTGCTACAACCATGAGGCATTCCCATCTGAGCAAGCATGAGCTCTGTTGTTGGGGTGATGTAAGGGAAGTTTACATTCTTGCTGCCTGTTCTGACACTTACTAGAGGACTTACTATCAGAGCTGTTAGCTCATCACTAAACTAACTAGGGAAGGAAATGAAAAGCCCTCTGGAAGGAGGTGACTTACCTAATATGTCCTTTTTAATTGAATTCCCCCAGCCGCCTGTTCTTGCTGCCCTTAGTGCTTAGGGTAAAACACTTGAGCACAGAGTCTAGGCAAGTTGTCTTTCATGAAAAAGATAAAAGCAACCATCCACAGAGATCCTTTTTATTTCCTCCCCCCTCCCTGCCCTCCCCTTGCCCCCTGTTTTCCTTGCACATGTATGAAACTTCTGCTTTGCGCTGTCCCCCAGGCAAAGCTCTGAGGAGCCTGAAGGTGCTGCTCAGACCATTATGCTTCTTTCTCTGAGGATTTGACCATTTAGCCTCCCCATCCCCCAAGACAGTATCTCCACCCTGCTCCCTCAATGTTGGAGCTCTCTAAAATCCAAGACTTAGTGCCCCGCTCCCTCGCCAAAAGGGGATTCTTGTGCCAAGAAGCGTAAGGGCCATGTGACCCTAAGCGCTCATGTATTCACATCCTCTACACACTGTTGTAATGACCTTTGTACAAAATGTCTTGAGGTATCTTTGAATGAATAACTCACATCATGCAAGAATATTAATAATCAGTAAGTATGCAGAGTGTATTGAGTTATGGCTATATGCTGGAATTCTTTCTAAAGTATGCTTAAACCAGGCATATCAAGAGGAGTTGGTAAACAGGTCTGCCCTAGACAAAGGAACTTGTTTGCTTCTGTGACCACCCTTGTTATCAGGCAGAGACAATGAAAGTCCATTTTTGTTTACCTAATATACCAAAGCTGCTAACTGGGGGAGGAGACCGCATGGCTTCTGTGCCTCAGCTGGGGAGAGAAGCTTGGTTTGGCTTTTACTTTTTTAAAGAATACATTGCAAATGTTTACTGGCCAATAAAGATTGGGGAGAGGGGTGTGTTTTTGAGACTCTGAACCTCAAGTGATAAGCAACAATCAACTGACTTATAATGCAGTAATATTGTATACAAAGTGTATCAACTGAGGTCTCTTTCAAAAGCTTAATGACACATACATTTCACAATGATAATCATTATCAATATTAACGCTATAGGAGGAAATATGGATACTTAATGGTTTTATGCTTTAAAGTGTGTGGACAGGGAGAAAGAGGCGCCCCCTCCTCCCCCCCAGACAGGAGAAAAGGTGGTTATCGACCAGTCTCCTGTGTAAATTAAGTATAGTGGACTCAAAACAAGGGAAGCCCCAAGGCATGATGGCATCCTGCCTCTTGGAGCAGGGTCATTGAACTTTGGAAAATATAAACAAGGACAGGGAAGCCATCTTTGTTCCTTTGGGTCTGTCTAGTAACTGATGACAGAGCTCTTGCAAGCTGAGAAAGCTGGGCATTGACAGGCACCCAAGGTTGTTTTTACCACTTGTCCTGCCCCTCACTGGTTGGGATTGCACCCTGAATGCCACACAGCAGGCAAGCGTCCAACTCCCATAGACTGCTTAGAGCTGGGGTTGGCACTTCCTGCTGGAACAAATTTCTTGTAGTGTGCTTTTCTATAGCTTGGAAATGCAAAGGTGGTCATGCCAGTGTGACATTCTCCTAGTGCAATATGGACTGGTGAATTGCTGTCACCTCACTACCCCACTCCTGGAGCCAGTCTTGCTCTGCTCTGTGAACTCCCACTCCTGGGCTGTTCACGCACAGCCTCCAGCAAACAAGTTGCCCCCAACTAGGTGAGTGAGTGCTTCTAGCCAGCCATTCTTTGGAATATACAATAGAATGGCCCCAGCTATACCCTCAGTGCCAGATGCAACCCTAGGAACTTCCATCTCACAATGTTCAGTGCTGCCTACTGGACAATGGAAGCTCATAATAGTTCGTCAGTTTAACAGACATTGATATGCACCAGCCTTGTTACTCTCAGTGAAGTCTCCAACACACTTCAAATCAAATGCACTGCTTTAGGTAAAACAAACAAATGTATTAACTACCAAAGGTCTTTAAGTGATAAGTCAAAGGGTAACCAGTCAGATTTGGTCAGGATAAACAAAAGCAAAACATATTCTAAACTAAGCATAACACTTTCAGCAATCTTAGAAACTTAGGTGATTCTCACCACATGCTGGCTGGTTCCCTTCAGCTAGGCTTTCCCCTTTGGTCAGCACTTTAGTTGCTTTGTGGTGTTTGGAGATGGAAGAGAGAGAACATGGCAAATGTCTCCCCTTTTTAAAATGTTCCTTCTCCTGTCTGGGGCTTTGCCTCCCCCTTCAGGGTCAGGTGACAAACAATGTCCTTGTATGGCTTCATCCTTGTCTTGAGTCAGTGAACACTACCTTATCGTGATTTCTTTGTTGATGCCTAGGCCAGTCCTTTATTCCTGGAATACTGCCCTGGGTTTGTTCTATACATGCCTTGGTGAGGTGAAAACTGCCCCTCCTCTGTTCCTAGATCCAGGCAAAACTCTGTTTCAAGCCATGAGGACACATCTGTGGAAAAATGGAGCCTCATAATCATACACATGACATTATAACAGACATATTACTATAACAATAATATTCAGTACATCGTGAACATTCCGAAAACATCTTATGTGACATAATTTGCATTAAACAGTACACAATTATACTATAAGGGTGACTATGGGCATGCAGGCTAGCACAGTCATGTCCCACTAAGCCATTGCCAGGTACCCCCACTATTCCCCAGCTCAGACTACTATGTGGTGACACAATTGTAGAGATGTAGGGCTGGAAGGGACCTCAAGAGGTCATCTAGTTCAGCCCCTGTATGGAGGCTGGACCAAGTAAACCTAGACCATTCTTGATTAAATTTGTTGTTCTCCTCAGACTCTCTCCAATTTGTCCACATCTTTTCTTAAGTGTGGTGCCCAGAACTGGACACTATGCTCCAGCTAAGGCCTCACCAGAGCTGAGTGGAGTGGAACAACTACTTCCTATGTCTTACATTCGACAGTTGTGTTAATACATCCTGCAATTATACTAACCTTTTTTGCAATTGCATCACATGGCATTGAATCAGCCACCAGAACAATGGGCTTTGGGTATCCACCTACTTGCTTAATCAAATATGGATTGATGACATGGAGAAGGCTCAGTGTATAAGGTGGTGTGGAGCCAAACTCTTGATTTACCAAGAGATGCAGGAGCCCATCCAGTGATACCAATAATAATAATACCTAGCACTGCACAGGCAGGAACTAATTCTTCACAACACCTCAATGAAGGAAGTAATATTGCAATGGTGAAACTGTGGCATTGAAAGGTCGAAGGACCATGGTCAGCAATGATTCACTGTTTGGGCTGGGATTGCTACTTGGGAGGCTGGTTTCCAGCCCTGTGCTCAGACCCCAAAATCACACTGCTTCTCTAGCAGCACATGCTTCAAAGACAGACAAGGAAGTAACTTCCTGTACAGTTTTCAGGTATATTTGAAGACTTCCAGAGGAGTAGCCGTGTTAGTCTGTATACAGCAAAAACAACTAGAGGTATATTTGAAGTATCTCGATGTGTGAATCTTTCATGCCAGCAGAGGGAGCTGTTGTTACTGTATAATCATAAAGTGTAACAGACTACTGGGGCAGGGAATGCACCGCAGGCATGTAACTTGCATTGGCGATGCCTAGGTGCTGTTCAGGGCTAAGGTCACATTTTAAACTGATGGCCATTAAAAGCTGCTGTGCTAAGAAGACCATCTTCCTAATCCTAGTCCACGTAGGGCAGGCAATGCCATCCAGTCCAAGAGATGCACAGAGCTCAAGGGGGTCTGGATTTCTACAGCGGCCCAAGCATCTCTGGGATCTCAAGCTGCCAGAGCATGAATTGGCTGTTCCTCCAGCCCCGGTGCCAGCTGGGGGGGAGCAGACTGAGCTTCAGGCTAGCAGCACAGGGCAAGGCAGAGCTTCAAAGTGCAGAGGCCAAGAAGTTCTTGTTCTAAGATTAGCTCAGTCTGGAAGCCCCTGGGAGAAAAACCGTTACCGTATTATTTAACCCCCCAGATAGGCCTGTGGTTAGAAGCCAGGTAATGAGCAGAATCTGAACTAGATTTGTGCTTGTGCAGAATAGACTTGGTATGTCCTTGACTCTAATTGAAATAGATGGAATCTGAATGGATCCACATATAACTCTTTACCTTGGTGAATGGAGACATATGTTTAATTTTCTGTTAATTCAGTCTGGGAGCTCTGGCTCATTCTCTAGTGCGCAAATAATGATCACGCCTGGCAAGAGGCATCTCTGCTTGATATGCACTGGTTTGTACAGTAGCTCTCTGCTGGAGCTGCCATCTGTGACATTGCAATGGAAAAAACACTAGACCCTGGGTTAGAATTCCTCATGAACACAGGGGTCTGTGACTAACTGGCTTGTGTGCCTGTCCTGTGCACTGCATTGCTTACTCCTAAAATAAGACAGTTCTGCTCAAAAAGTTGTCTCTGCCAGCTGTGTGTGTGGATTTGGTCCTTTAATTCTCTAGTTGGGAGCCTCTATGTTAGGGACAAGAGGTGCCAAGTGTGTCTGTGTGTGTCTGGCCGCTGACCACAGTGCATGTATTTATGCAGCCACTGCTGCCTACAGACTGGCGCCCATCCATTGGATTGAATGCTTGTGAGCCTCAACTGTCTGGCTGGGAGCTTCAGAGCTTGCTGTCTCTATCTGGGGGGGGGGGGGGCAGAGCATGTGCTAAGCTGGCTTTATGTACTGTGCCTCTTACCACAGCCCTCTGTGCCCGAATGTAGCTAAGTGAGCTACTCTCTTTTTTTTAACCAATGGAGCTGCTCATTTCACTGGCTCAAGTTTAACCTCTTATTGTCTTGACCATGGGGCTGGAGGAACATGGGGTCCAGATCCCTATCTTCACAGATCTCTAGAGGCCTCTCTTACCCCCTCTCCCCCGTCAGCAGTGTTTCAGGATGCTACTTTGGGACACGGTTGTGACAAGGTAGCTGCCAACCAAGTGACTTTTCAGAGTAAGGAAGTACCTGCCAAAGCACTGTCAGATGTTGAGTTACAGGGTATTGGGAGCCTGTGATTAGTACACTAAGCCTCATGGCTGAGCTAAAGAATTAGCAGCTTTGTTCAATGCATCCAGCTCTGCTAGTGAGCTGTGCAAGGTGATTACAGTACATGTACACAATAAATGGGAGGGAGCTTCCTGGCATGGGCAGACAGCGTGCTAGCTGTGCTCAAGCTAGTGCATTAAAAATAGCAGCGTGGCCATGGTGGTATGGGCTAGCCACCCATGTACGAGTTCACCTGACCTTCCTGGGTATGTATATAGGTGGCTAGCCTGAGTCACCGCCTGTGCCTCAGTGGCCACACTGCTATTTTTAGCATGCTAGGTTGAGGAGAGCTAGTATGTCTGTCTACCAGTGCTGGGAAGCACCCTCCCACCGTGCTGTGGCTGTACCCTAAGGCTGTCCTGCCCCAGTATGCACTCAGTCCCATAGGGTGGATTATACAGGAGCTGTCTGTTTTGGATACTTCGAAGTCCTGGACTAGAAGAGGATAAATTTAAAATCTAACCAAGCTCTTTAAAAACAGCATTGTCAGTACTATTCTAGTAGCACCTAAGGTCCTAGCAGTGATCAAAGTCCCACTGTGCTAGACACAAGGTGTCCCTGCCCCAAAGATCTTACACTGGAAATATATGGGGGGGTTGGGAACTGTATAATCCCTATCTCTCAGATGAGGAGCCAAGATACTGATAAAGTTACTTAATCACTAGAATGCTGGTGTTTTTTGAGGCCCAAGGTTAATGCTTTCACCACAAAACCATCCTCCCTCTGTAACTAATCTCTTAGTCTGGTGAGTTTAGCAAGGTTAACCCCATTTTGCAGATCAGCTCATTGAGGCTAAGGGGTTTACTCAAGATTTCCAATGTCCTGATGACCAGTCCCTTGCTCTAACTGCCAGAGTGCACTCTGTCCAGGGCAGCTGGTGTTTTCTGGTGGTAAGTTGGTGTTTTCTGGGGTAGGGAGGGAAACCAGTTTCCACTAATTCTTCTCCCCTAGCTGGGAAGTTGTGGCGGCAATTGACTGGTGTGAATGGAAGCCTTCCAGCAACCTGAATGAGAAGTTATGATCACTGAGACTTTTTTGGTTGTGGGAGGGGGAGACTCACGCTCAGTTGCTGAAGTGCTTGTCTAGGGAGACCTGAACTACCTCATCCAGCTGATGATTCTGCCTTCAACATAATTTTCCTAATTGCCACAGCGACATGCTGCTGTTATGTTGCTGTTTGTTTACAGGAATGTGTTCATGAAACCTTCAGGGTTATGTACTTGGAGTGTTGCAGGAAATTTTCAGTTGCAAGAAGGTGTGAAGGTGCACAGCTTGCAGCTGGGCATTGCTGCCAAATGGCCTGCAGTAAAAGAACCTCCTTCAGACCAACCAAGATGCCTCAGTTGCTATTGGGCCAACCTTGCCTTTCCTCTGACAAACAGGATCATATTATTTGTGTTACAGCAGTACTAAGGGTCCTCAGCTGGGATCTGTGTCTGTACATACACATGGTAAGAGAGAGTCTAAGGCTAAGCTCTTCAGGGCAGGAACTAGACGAAACAAAGGGTGGGAGACAAAAGAGGTCGTGTCATGCCCCAGGTCACAGTGCTGCATGGGAAATAGTTTTTCCCATCCTGTGAAAATTTGAGACTTCAGAATGTCTTGGTTTTATCACAGTGGGAAAAATCTTCTGAAGTTTTTTCAAGAAAAAACATATTAACTCTAGACTGGTGGATGGAGCACTCACTTGGGATGGGGGAGATGCACAGTATGTCTGCACTGCATTTGAAGTGAGTCTCATGGCAATGAGTCTCTGAGCCCAGCTATACAGACTCAGGCTCATGCTACTGGGATAAAAACAGCAGTGTGGAAGCTGTGGCTCAGGCTCTGATGCCCATCCTGCTCCCTGGGCTTTGGAGCCCCTGCTCTGGATCAGGCAGGCTTGTACCTGGGTTTCCATATCTCAGGAGGGTGTCATAACCTCCAAGCCACTCAGGCATGGGGGGGGGGGGGGGGGGAAGGTGGTCAGAATCTCCATCCTGGGCTGTCAAAACAGCCCTCTCCCACTAAAAGCTTTGGATTAGACAAAACAGTTTTCCAACAGTCTTACCAAAAAAATTCCCAAGTGGCTCTATTACTTTCTTGCTTTGGTGCTGTCTGCTGGACACACTGCCTTCAAACTTCTCTATCAGGATGCTCCCCCTGCAACCATTAAACAAACCCTTCCCAATCTCAAAGCAGGCTTCTTCAGACTTCCTCACTGCTGTTCATGGAAAGGCCTGATCCAAAGCCCCCTGAAGTTAATAGAAACTTTACTTTCAATGGGCTTTGGATCAGGCCCCAAGCAACTCTAGTGCAGGGCTCCTTCTAATGACTTCTTGATATTAGGGAAGTGTCTGCTTTATATCTGCACTCTGTTGTAGGATCCCACAAATGATCTTTGACCTCTGGGTGTAGACCACTCTGGTATTTTTCTTCTTGGGAATCAGTTTTCCTTTTAAAATGCTTTCCCATTATAGGACCTGAAAATTACTGTAGTCTGTTTACAACAACCTAAAGCCACTCTTGATAGTACCAAAAATGGACTGCTAGACTGAGGGATCAGTGGGGGTTTAAAGTCCAAATTCTCATGACCCATTGAATCTAGACACATGCTTTATCTTGCTGAGAATTTCTGTTTTCCAGTGCTACAAGGCGTATGTGTTGGTTGTACAGTTCATGATTAGCCTAGAGAAGTGGGCCAGGGGTTGGGAGGGAAGAGCAGGATGGAAATCAGTATAATTTTAAATTGACTTAATTCTAGGGCTTGATCCACTGAAGTCAAATTGACAGCAGTGGGCTTTGGATTAGGCCCCATGTGAGCAATATACTGGGAATTTCTATATGTAAAGCTAATCATTTATACTATCTGAAGTCATAGAGTCTTCCAACTTTTCAAGGGCACAAATTGTGATTCAGCACCTATCTAAGTTAATGGTCTTTCCATTGGTTTCAGTGGGTGCTAGAGCAGGACGCGGTAGAACAACTAGGTGAATGATATTTTTTCAGTTCACTGGCAATTCTGATCATTTTATCTAAAATATATAGAGAGAGAGACCCAAAGCATTTTGTTTCGATTTCTGAGCATTGTCTAACTTCAGCACTTTTAAAAATTGAAGAAAACTTCAAACTGAAAAGGCATTTTAAATTGAAAAATCAAAACACTTAATTTTGAAAATGCCGAAATGGAACATTTCAACTCCTTGTCTTGGTTTAATTTTTTGGGGGGAGGGATTAAGGGCGGGAGGGGCAGGGAAATCAGCTCAAATTCACGTTTGTAGCTGAATCTGTGGGGCACTTTTTGTTGTCAAAAGCTTTGCATGAAAAATTTCACCTAGCGCTACTCCATACTGCTGAATATAAATGGAATTTGAAATGGAGAAAGGAAAGGTAAGATGTGAAATTTTTATCAGCTTGCTATCTTGCATCTTATTGGAGCTGTTTGGCAAACATCTTTTCTTGCTACAAAAAAAGTCTTGTTTTGCTGAAATTCTTCGGGGTTAAAAAAAAAATCAGCTTTCCTGTTAAATCCTCTCAACGATGTTGTCAGACACTTCCCATGGAAATTTCCATTTTGCCAAAAAAGCCACTTATCCTCGCATTTCAAATAAAAAGCTTGATCTGATCTACTAGGCATGCTTTGGCAATATCAGTGGTAATTCTTGGGGCCTGAGCTACCTTTTTCAAACACTGCTCATTAGTCAGTGATCAGAAAGGAGGAGGAAAAACAGCCTCTAGTGCAAGTCTCCCCAGCCAGGAGATTCTGCCAAACATGTCCTACCCATGATATGGTCCCCACCTGGTCCTTTCCCTATCTCTGGAGGTGTTTCTTTTAGAACCTTCCCGTTTGCTTCATAGCCAATGAATTTCTCATCCTCTTGACATTTCTTTCTCTAAAAAGAAAAAAGTATTTAGGGGGTAAATATTTTTTTCTTTTGCCTGCTGATTCTATGGAGGGTCTGCAGTGGCTGTAAAGCTTGATTGCCTCTCATTTTACTATACATACGAATGATACTAGAAATAAAAGCAGCACACTCTGGTGGCCTGAACAAAAATGCCCAAGAGTAACATGTCCTGGAGATGCAGGTAACATCGATTCACTCATGTCCTGGCTGTAAATTGCATGACAGAGTTGGATTGCAGGGGGAAGAGCGTGTAATACCCTGTAGCCCGCCCTGTGCTACTCTGCTGTATCCTTGGCCTTAAGGCTGGGATAGCACACTTGTAAGGTGTCCAAGTGCTGTAGTTAGTGATCAATTTTCATGCAGCTTAAGAACATGCCATGTGATGGTGACAAACATGGTGGTGCCATGATTTTTTGGGGTGGAAGTGTTAAGATGGGGGATCAGCTAATGGGAAGGGGTGGCGGCAGGTGTGGAGTGAAGCTGAGGTGAATTGACTATGGGAGGGGGAAGGAAGGATTGCAGCATACAGCCAATCAGCACAGGGCAGAGAAAATCCAGTCAAACCTACAGAAAGTTCTCCAAGAGCTAATGGTTCCAACTTTGGCTGCTTTTGTCCTTCCTGCCTGGAGCCTTGGGTTGACTCCTGTTTCCAGCTTGTTACCAAGCCCACATGACCTGGGTCCTAGTGCCTCCAGCGCATGTGTGCCTGTGTGTGGGGTGCGGCGGAATCTGTGTATCTTCCCTGCACAGTTCTGGGTCCAACAGTGTGTTGGGGAGAGGAGTAGCCCCAGCTGACACCTCCTCCCTCAGTGCAGCAGTCTGCTGGGACTGCTTCTGCCCTTACCAGCTGGACATTTCTTGCAAGGTTGTAGTTGTACCAGAAAGACTGTGGTGGAGGAGATGACAACTGCCCTCTTCCTTCTCTAATGGGCTATGGTGGCAGCAGTTCTGGCTATAGCAGAGAGGGCTTTTTGCCTAACTTAATGAAGATTTCACTGTGGGATCTCCAGTGGCATTGCGACAGAGACTCTCCCTTCTCCTGGAGAAAGTAAAGATGGATTAAGGCCACTTTATAATACAGGGCCTGCCTACAGTGCTTTGTCTTGCAGTCATCCTCCCAGGAATCCTGCCAGGGAGCTATATATTCTCCCCATTTTACAGAGCAGGAAGTTGATCTTTAGCAGTGGCAAGCAACTTGCCCAAGGGGTGTGTGCTAGGGCCTTCACATACCTTGGGTTCTTGAGGCTGCCACAACAATAGCCAACTTACCTATTAGCTTTGTACATCAATGTGGCACCCCTCCTGGCTGGCCCACACCTGTATCTAGCTGGCCCTCAGTAGCAGTCTCTGAGCATCTCTTACTGATGGATTCTATCCTTTCAACACACCTGGGATATAAGGTATTGGGATCCCATTTTACAGATGAGGGGAGCTGTAGGGCAGCTGGTACATTAAGTAGCTGACTCAAGGTCTTACAGGAAGTCTGGGGGAGAGCTAGGGCTTGAATCCAGGTCTCTGGCGTCCCAGGCTAGTGATTTAGCAGGAGGGGGGTCTAAGGGTTAATTGTAACCACGAGAGATTTTGTTCAGTTGAATCAGGAGAGGGCGTTTTGCAGCTGAAAGAGCAGGGTGCTCAGTGCCTGTGAGCTGTGCAGTAATGGTGACTGTCTGCAGGACCTAGGCTTGTTCCCTCAAACGGCTGTAGCAGGGAGTCCCGAGCTCGGCTCTTAACCAGGCGAGCCGAGGAGCGCCCTGGATTTAAAATACCCCTCAAGTCCGGGTGCTTATTCAGCTAGGGCCCTGGGAGCTGCCCCTCCGTTCCCCATCCCTTGGGCACACGCAGTCGCTTCTCTTCCCCTCCTCTCAGCTGGCGGGCCCTGCTTCTGACGCCCAGAGTGGGGTGCGCAGGACCCCCCCCTCCCAATGCCGGGAGGGGAAGTCCCGGCCTCCGCCCCCCAGGCCGAGGGTGGGCAGGCCAGGCGTGGTGCAGGCTCGCCCGTGCCCGCTAGGGGGCTGTGTGCCGGGCCAGGCCGGGGGAGGGGGAAAGCCATGCTGCTGAAATTTAAGCCAGAGCCAGCCACAGCCGAGCCATCGCGGGCGCCCTCAGCCGCAGCCTGCGCCGGGGCTCTGCGCTGCGCGCCGGGAGGCTGAGCCGGGGCGGCGGGCTGGAGGGGGCGTCGCCGAGTGCCCGGGACACCTGCCGCCGCTGGAGTGGGGCCACCCGATTCGCGTCCCTTGCTCGCCGGGCGGAGTGGGGAGCGGCACACGAGAGAGCCGGGATCACGGAGCAAGGGAGCCTGGCTGCGGCTGGTAAGTGCCGGGCACCTGTCCCTGGGCGTCCCCCACCCCCGTCAGGTTTCAGTACCATGGAGAGCGACTCAGGGAGCCGGCCTGGCTCCGGCGCCGAGCCCCGTGCGCGCAACCCCGGCCATGGCCAGGCAGCCCCGAGGGCGAGCCGGGGAGCTGCTCGCCGGGTGGCAGAGCGCCTGGGGGAAACTGGGAGCAAGCCCTCGACTCTCCCCTGGCGGATCAGCAACGCAGCCTGGCCGAAGGGGGATGCCACAAGTGGGGTGCCTCTGCCAGTGGCAGGGATGGTTCCTGCCTACCCTCACAGGAGTGGCTAGCTGAAGATCGGGCTCTCCATGGCTTAGGCGGGGAAGTGTCAGGGACGTGGCTAGCGAGGAGCCGTTTGGGGAGTTTCTGTGCCCTGGCTCTCGGCGCCTGCCACGGGAAACGTTCCCTCTGCCGGCTGAGGAGACAGGGCTGGGCCTTCCTTGGACACCGTCTGGGACAAGCCGGCTCCTCTTTACACTGTAGTTAAACATGGGTGTCCCCAGACACTGCAGCCCTAGTCCCCTCGCCTCCCTGCAAGCTCCTGCCTGATGGCATTCTTCCCTCCTCCCCTGCTGTCCCAACCCCGACACCCTGCCTGGGAAAGACCAACAGGAGGTGGGGTATTCACCTCTGAGGCAGTGTGATACTACCTTCCCCCCACCCCCCCAGCAGGGTGTTAAGGGGTGCTGGGCTCAGGGAGGTGCCCACAAGGTGGGATCATTAAAGATCCCATGGTGCTTCTTGCCAAGAGAGCTGGTAACCTCCTGAATTCCAACCTGGAGAGTTATATTTTGCCTCCTTAAATTCCCCTGCCTCAGTTCCTGCTGGGGGATGTGGTGTTCTTCGTTTCTTGTCCCAACTGTTGGGTAATGTTCCTTAAACAGCTGACACCTATCAGTGGCTGCATTTTAGTGGTTGGTAGTGATTTTTTGGGCATATTATTGGGCCAGATCCTCACTGGTGTCAATCAGCGGCATTCCAGCAGAAGTCAATGGAGCAAAAGTAATTCACATCAGCGGAGGATCTGGCCCAATATTTTGTAAAGCTCTTGGATCATGTAAGATCTCATTGATTTAGAGGGAAGCCAGAACCTGGGTGCAGAAAGTAGAATAAAAGGATGCAAGGAACAGGAGAGACATAGGAGAGAAATGGATGCAACCCACAAATCTGACAAGAAGCACTGAGCCACTTTGGTGAATTTGTGTCTTTTTCTTCCCATCTGAACTTTGGCCATTCCAGGGGACATTTGGCCAGTTTGATCACCCCTAGAACAGGTCCTGGAAGTGAGTCTGAAGTGCCCGAAATAAACTTCCTGAGTAGCTAGCTGCTTTGGTTTTCTTACTGTGTGTAACAGAGCTCTCATTTTTCAGGCTTCATGTAGGTTTCTCCTAGATGGGGAGGGTTGAGTGAAAGGGAGATTGGGCATTTCCAAGGCACAAATTAATTAAATGCACTCCATTAGCAGTTACTGATTACAGTTTCTAACAGGGAGTGGGGTATGTGTGGAAAGGTTGGGTCCAATGTAAGGTGCTTATTGGAGAGCTTGATCCCAAGTGCTAGCTATTGCAGAGAGCAGGGTTTCAATCTCATTTGTTTTTCTGTTCTCTCCTGTGAAAAGTACATCCCTGCTTAAAGATCTCACGTGAACAGCCTACAACAGAGCTGGGGGAGAATCCGGCCCAACGTGGTAGATGAGTAGGAAGGTGTATTTCTTTCTTTCCCTCTGGCAGCTGCACCTTCTCCTTGCACCCTTTAGATAGAAATCCCCTGTGTGTTTCATAGTTATCTGCCAATACTATTCAGGGAACATGCTCTGTTGGGAGATAATTAAGGCCATTTGTCTTCAGTTTCTACTGATTGATATTTTTAACTGAAAAGTCTCTGGATTTTACAAAAGCTATTTGGTTTTGACTGACTTCTTCTTTTTTTTTTTTTTTAATCCAAATTTTGGACCACTCAAGTTCATAAATATATTGACAATGTAATGCATTGGATTTTCTTAACATAAAGTAGATGTGTTTTTGTTAATGAGTTTGTGTAAATGCGAAGCTGTCAGTCAGGTAATGTAGTGGAAGATACAAATACACACGTGTGTAAGTGTACATACTGCTAACGTACAGCTCATTAAACAAACCACCACTTTTACTATACTTTTCCGTTTGCTGCTTTTTGTCCTTCTGTCCCCCAGTATTAACCCAATATTTCCCCAGAAAACAGTAAAATTGTTGTGTTTTGGGCACTGATTTCCACCCATTTTTAAAAACTCTTTTAAATTACTGACCAATTCCTGGGAAATATAAAACTATAAAATGAAAGGGCCTTAGTTATTCCCAACTTTGGAGCTTTTTCTGTTGTGGGCCCGTCTCCCATGCTGCTCTAGGCTGGACAGTGCCTTGCTCTCTCTGTTGGTTGGCTGGCTGGCTAGTTTGCCAGAGCCTGTATTATTAAAGGAATGTCTATTTTACCCTTGGATTTTTGCACACCTTTCTGATTGTTCTGTTCCCATGGCTTTTCCAGTACTGAATGGGTACATGTTTGAGTTATATCACTGGGCAGGGAAGCAGCAGTTTAATGAATGCATGTAAAGGCTGGGCAAGGACAAACAGACAGGGAAATATAAACTTTGGCGATGGATAGGCACTGCAGCTAGCTCCGCAGCCTTGGCAGAACGTGGCCTCCAGTCTGTTTGTTCATTAGGATGTGGGGGATTAAATACAAAGTTCTGTTGAAACAACATGTCAATTTACTGCAGATTGACAAGAGGCGGGAGATTCAGTATTCATACTCCTAAACTCGCCCTGTCTTTTGGCCTGGGACTCAGCACAGAATATGAGTTTCTGGAGCAGATGATCAGCAGCACTGGGACCTGATGGGAATTAAGTGACGGACAAAGTGACCTTCTGGCCTTTGTTTGTCCTGTCAATCTGTAAAGAGTTATTGGGGAAGATCTTCTGTCTGAAGTGCTTTAGGGCTGCTCCCTCTCACGCTGGAGAGCAGTATTTCCCATTGGCTTCTGTTGTCACGGAGTGGAGCTAGCTGGACCAAAAGAGGTGTATGGGTGGGGTGGGTGGGCTCCTGACTGTGGATGCCCTAGCTACAGTTGTAGGAAAGGCTGATATTGCTGCCTTGTCCAATCCTGCAGTGATCTCCTAGGCCAAGCCCATTTACTTGGCCTCTGTGGTCTTGGTTCCCTGCATAATCACTGGACAATAAGATTTAATCAAAGGCTGGAAACACAATGGTGTGAAGAGCTTTTGGATCCAGATCCCAGCCAGCAATGCATAACAGCTGCTTGGTGATCTGGGGACAATGAGTTTGGGCACCTCTGTGCCATTCCCAGTGAGTAGATCTCCAGATCACATAAACCATCCTTGCAGCAGGCATCCTACATAGCAATCTCACCCGGGAGGCCAAACACTGAGGGTTGAGCACCTAGATGCAGCCACTCCAGGGCAGAGTGGGAGCAGCTCTCCAGTGGCACCAGCACTGCTCTCAGGAGTGATGCCTGTTCGTCAGTGTAAAATTTGCTTTGAAAGAGAAGGATGGCCTGCTACTTAGTGGGCAGCGCCCTGTACTGGCATGTGGGAAAGTGAGGTCTGGTTGCTGATCCTGTTTCACACTGGCAGCACCTGGGTTTGCCCTATGGGCAGCACGTCTGCTCCTGAGCCAGAAAAGGCACTTCCTGGTGCAGCAACTCCTCCAGATACTTAAGCACTGCAGAGTTTGGCCTTTACTACTGAGGTCAGCAGGGCTGCTCGTGTGAGGGACATACTCGGGGTTGCTGAAACAGGCCTTGTGAGAGTGACTCTGTTCCACTCTTCCTCTGTGTTCGCTATCTCAGCAATGTAGTGATGGGTTCTGGGCACAAGCCTGCAGACAGAAGGGAGAAGGCATAGGTTAACAAGGGGCTGGCGAGTGGAAGGGAAATGGAATACTCTTCCTTGCTCTAGAGCTCTGAGGAAAACGCAATCCTCTCCTGACCCTGATAGCTACTGATGCTGTGGGCTCTTTGGAGCCCAGTGCAAATGAGGAGTATGGGCTAGTGGCGAAAGCACCGTGGGGGAAGAAGGACTCCTGTGCTCTGGCTCTGACTTCCTGTGTGACTTTGAGCTAGTCCTTGTAAAGACCCGATTCTGAATTCCAGGTGCTTTGACCCCCTTCCAGTGGAGTCCAGAACCTCTAAGAATGAGGCCCTTAATGTCTCTGTGCCCCTAATCTCCCCATCAACATGTAAAAAGGGGGCAATGATGCTGGTCTCCGTCTGCTTCACGGGTGTTCAGTAAAGCTTGTGGAGGGCTTGGAGGACCTTGGATGGAAGGTGCTGTAGAAGTGCAACCGTACCATCCTGGTGTTCGTCAGCTAGCAGCACGATGCTCCCTACCATTTGGGTGTGGTTGTGCCGATCGAGACTCCTATGAAAAGGCTCTACATTGAGTGGCCATGGGGTGTAAATATGCTACCACTAAAAATTGCATCTATGATCTACAGAGCTACACCAGCTGAAGCCCCTAGGCTAGGAATCTTTGCACCAGTACTGTTTATTTCATTGGGGAATTGGGATAAGCTCTACTAGCACTAGAACTCTTTTGCTGGTATAAGCCATGTCTCGTCTAGGAGGGTTTGCTGACAGAAAACCCTTTCAAATGTAGCTTAGGCTTGGATAGCTTAGGCTTGGTGCACTGAAATCTGAACTGCGGACTCCATGCTCAGATGCAACTCTTACCTTTTGAGAAAAGCTAAATTGTCCAATCCACTGTGTACATGGAGTGAACTGAATCGAGTATTCTTGGGGGATGACTTTAGATTTCTGTTCTTAAAAGAATAGGTTTTATAGTGAAAACAGACTTCCCTTTTTGAAGTCCAAACACTCCACCCTCAATCTGTAGCTGTGGCTAATCTGCTTGGGAATCTCCCGTTTTCTTGCTTTGGGTAGACCTGTCAGCTGTGCAACATTTAGTCCCAAAGTTTCACCCAAACCTGTTTTTCCTGAACCTTCTTCACATCAAAAATAACAGCACAGGAAGGGAAGGCTGTGGCAAGAGCTGCTTACAAGATAGGAAGGAATCCCACAGCTTTGTTTCCTGTAGGACTATTGATTGTTCCCCTCCCCCACATTCTGGGTCTTTGTCTTCCTGTGTCCAACGCTTAGGCCCACTGTAGGGCAATGGGATGTTTTTGGGTTATTGTTCAAAGTGAATTTAGGGGTGGTGATAGATACCACAGTGAGTCCTGCAGAACAAAGTCCATCTGAGACCTTGCCCGACCAAGTTGTACCACATCACTCGTATAATTAAAGCAGTGGATGCAGTTCTACAGGTCCAAATGTGCATATACTGGTATAATATTTCCCCTGTGGGAAGGGGAATAAGCAATATTGGTATAATATATTAGAAGAAGCGTGCAACGGTGCCCACTCTAGGACTTGTGCCAGTATAACCTGTATCAGTGAACTATCACATCCCTAAGCTGAATGGTAATGCCAGTACAAAATCTGTGTAGGTCAAGTCTCACTTCAGTCCCCAGGTCATCTACAGGGCAGGCAAGGGCAGTGCAAGGCTTCCCTCTACTACCTTGTGTCCATCCCCACTACCACAGAGGATGAAAAGGTGCTTGGTCTCCTTGTCCTGTCTGTTGGGAATGACCAATAAGGATGCAAATTAGAACCAACAGGGCTGCTGGCTGCTGGACTGGGGACCCCATCCCCAGGGGGCTCTAACTCTCTCACACAGGTCAGCATAGGGTAAGAACTTCACTCACTGTTCCTCTGGGTCGGGGGGCGGGGGAGACAGGTAAGCTAGAAGTGAAAGGGCTCTACAGCTGATTGCTAGTCCTCCCATTACATTGGTGTGTGAATCTTTCTTGAGTACATAGCAAAATACAATAAACACAGCTACAGAGGGATCATTAGCAGTGTAACTGTGTAGGGTACAAAGTAGGGGTTGAAGCATATTATATAAGCAAACATAAATTAGATGGTGGAAGAAGTCAATTAATTGATGAAACTGCCCAAGCAGAAGAGAGAAACCCGGCATGCAGGAGCTGAGGCACTGTGTGACGTGATACAGTATTCATTTGTAATCCTTTTTTTTCCCTTTAATTGTGTCCGTAATGAGAAATTAAATGTCAACTTCATTGGATTCTGCTTCCCCAAAGAGAACTCCTATGCCTGCCCACCATGGGCTTTTGTCCACAGGTGTAGTTGTGTCAGTAGAAACTCCTAGAGTGACCTGATTTACAGGGGTGTAGTGTGGCTTAGCCTGCTTGGAGACTGAACTCTTCTTGCTCCAATAGTGAAACTCCCCAGTATGACCTGCCCTTCACTGGCACAGTGTGACTGGCACCAGTGCAGATTACTTGGGGTGTGGTTTGCACTTCTGCAGTTATGCCAGTGTCTAAAGTCCCTGGGTAGACAAGGCCGGTAGATAAGACTGGTGGGACCAGCATGATTCTCCCAGATCACTGACTTCCCATATCCCAACACCTCCACAATGGCTTTAACTGGTCACTTGGGGCTATAGCACTGGCTAGAAGCAGTCACTAAGCTTGCTGGCTCTTGTGCACTTGAAAAGTGATGGGATGGTGATCAGCACTCCCCCAAGGGCATAGTAGAGAATCCACCCACTGGATGACTGTGTTGGTATCTCATCATCCCCAAACCACACAGCTCTAGCAGTTATGTTGTCTTCTCTCAGGCAGAATGCACTGTAAGCTTGATGTATTTTAAATGAATCAAGGAGGTAGATCATTTTTGTCTTTCCTCTAGTCCCTCAATTGGAAGGTGCCTGGACAGGATAAAAGAACAAAGGGAGACACGTTCTCTGACACACAATTCATTCATGTCTGATAGTTTCTCACAGAGACAAAAGCAACTCAGAGCCTCTTAGAGTAGCATGATTCTCACAGAATCTATCATTCTAGTTATACTTCATAACTTCCCTTTCTAATTATATCCTGCTGTATCAAGCAAGCCTGGATAGATGCCACGTGTATCTGTTGCTCTGTAACTATTTTCTTCTAATAATCTCTCTCATGACTTCCCTTTTACATAGGAATGCCTTAACTTAAAGCATTCAAAAGGTAGCCAATACAATTTAATTTGACCTCTCGTTAAAGACCATCTCTACCCGACCCCTAACTTTCGTTGGCCCCTAGGTGGTCATGTCAATCAGGTTTCATTGTAATTTAAGAATCCTTTGACTATCCCACTTGAGAGAGGGCCCTCTTTCTCCTTTCAAGACAAACTAAAGAGCCCAGGCTACAGGGTTGTCCCTATGAAGGTTGGAGTGAGTCACATGGACCCAGTGCAGACACAGCATCAAAACACATGCAAGAGTGGCCTGTGATATATAGGTACAGCTATATGAAAGGATTGGCTACAATCATAGAATCATAGAACTGGAAGGGACCTCAGGAGGTCATCTAGTCCAACCCCCTGCTCAAAGCAGGACCAACCCCAACTAAATCATCCCAGCCAGGGCTTTGTCAAGCCTCGGCTTAAAAACCTCTAAAGATGGAGATTCCACCACCTCTCTAGGTAACCCATTCCAGTGCTTCACCACCCTCCTAGTGAAAAACTTTTTCCTAATGTCCAACCTAGACCTCCCGCCCTGCAACTTGAGACCGTTGCTCCTTGTTCTGTCATCTGCCACCACCGAGAACAGCCTAGCCCCATCCTCCCTGGAACCCCCTTTCAGGTAGTTAAAGGCCGCTATCAAATCCCCCCTCATTCTTCTCTTTTGCAGACTAAACAAGCCCAGTTCCCTCAGCCTCTCCTCATAAGTCCTGTGCTCCAGCCCCCTAATCATTTTGGTTGCCCTCCGCTGGACTCTCTCCAACTTGTCCACATCCTTTTTGTAGTGGGGGGCCCAAAACTGGACACAATATTCTAAATGCGGCCTCACCAATGCCGAACAGAGGGGAATAATCACTTCCCGGCTCCTGCTGGCAATGCCCCTCCTAATGCAGCCCAATATGCTGTTAGCCTTCTTAACAACCAGGGCACACTGCTGACTCATATCCAGCTTTTTATCCACTGTTACTCCCAGGTCCTTTTCTGCAGAGCTGCTGCCTAGCTCGTCGGTCCCCAGTCTATAGCTGTGCATGGGATTCTTCCTTCCTAAGTGGAGGACTCTGCACTTTTCTTTGTTGAACCTCATTAGATTTCTTTTGGCCCAATCCTCCAGTTTGTTTAGGTCACTCTGTATCCTATTCCTACTTTCCAGGGTATTTACCACTCCCCACAGCTTAGTGTCATCTGCAAACTTGCTAAGGGTGCAATCTACCCCATCCTCCAGATCATTAATAAAGATGTTGAACAAAACCGGCCCCAGGACTGACCCCTGGGGAACTCCGCTTGTGACCGGTTGTCAGCTAGACATGGAGCCATTGATCACTACTCGTTGAGCCCTATGCTCTAGCCAGTTCTCTATCCATTTTATAGTCCATTCATCCAACCCATACTTCTTTAACTTGCCGATAAGAATACTGAGAGACGGTATCAAAAGCTTTGCTAAAGTCAAGGTATATCACATCCACCGCCTTCCCTACATCCACAGAGCCAGTCACCTCATCATAGAAAGCAGTCAGGTTGGTCAGGCATGACTTTCCCTTGGTGAATCCGTGTTGACTGTTCCTGATCACCTTCCTCTCTTCCAAGTGCCTTAAAATGGATTCCTTAAGGACCTGCTCCATGATTTTTCCAGGGATTGAAGTGAGGCTGACCGGTCTGTAGTTCCCTGGATCCTCTTTCCTCCCTTTTTGAAGATGGGCACTATATTTGCTTTTTTCCAGTCCTCAGGGACCTCCCCCTGTTGCCACGAGCTTTCAAAGATAATAGCCAATGGCTCTGAAATCACCTCAGCCAACTCCCTCAGCACCCTCGGGTGCATTGCATCCGGCCCCATGGACTTGTGTATGTCCAATCCTTCTAAATAGTCTTGGACCTGTTCCTTCAGCACTGCGGGATGTTCGCCTCCTTCCCATTCTGTGCCACCCAGTACAGTAGTCTGGGAACTGATCTTGTCTGTGAAGACAGAGGCAAAAAAGGCATTGAGTACCTCCGCTTTCTCCACATCCTCCATCACTAGGTCGCCTCCCTCATTCTCTAAGGGGCCCACACGTTCCCTAATCTTCCTCTTGTTGGCAACATGCCTGTAGAAACCCTTCTTGTTCCCCTTCACGTCCCTTGCTAACTGCAACTCCAATTGCGCTTTGGCCTTCCTGATTTCATTCCTGCATGTTCGAGCAGTGTTTTTATAATCCTCCCTAGTCCTCTGACCAAGCTTCCACTTCTTGTAAGCTTCTTTTTTGCGTTTAAGTTCGCCAAGGACATCTTTGTTAAGCCAAGCTGGACGCCTACCATATTTGCTTTTCTTTCTGCACATCGGGATGGTTTGCTCCTGTGCCCTCAATAAGGTCTCTTTAAAATACAGCCAGCTCTCTTGGGTTCCTTTCCCCCTCATATTAGCCTCCCAGGGAATCCTGCCCATCAGTTCCCTGAGGGAGTCAAAGTCCGCTTTTCTGAAGTCCATGGTCTGTATCCTGCTGTTCTCCTTTCTTCCTTTTGTCAGGATCCTGAACTCGACCATCTCATGGTCACTGCTGCCTAGGTTGCCACCCACTTCTACTTCCCCTACCAAATCTTCCCTGTTTGTGAGCAGCAGGTCAAGAGAACACGGCCCCTAGTTGGTTGCTCCAGCACTTGCACCAGGAAATTGTCTGCGACACCCTCCAAAAACTGATTGTTTGTGCTCTGCTGTATTGCTCTTCCAGCAGATGTCAGGGTGATTGAAGTATCCCATGAGAATCAGGCCCTGTGAACTGGAAACTTTCCCTAGTTGAGTAAAGAAAGCCTCCTCTACCTCATCCTCCTGGTCTGGTGGTCTGTAACAGACACCCACCACGACATCACGCTTATTGTTCTTGCTTCTAAGCTTAACCCAGAGACACTCAACTGACTTATCTCCAGTTTCATACTGGAGCTCAGAGCAGTCATAGTGCTCTCTTACATACAGTGCAACTCCTCCCCCTTTCACCCCTGCCTGTCCTTCCTGAACAGTTTATACCCATCCATGACAGTGCTCCAGTCGTGAGAGTTATTCCACCAAGTCTCAGTTATTCCAATCATGTCATAGTTTCTTGACTGTGCCAGGACTTCCAGTTCCTCCTGCTTGTTTCCCAGACTTCTTGCATTTGTGTACAGGCACTTGAGATAAGTAGCCGATTGGCCTACTTTCACAGTATGAATCGGGAGGCCTCCCCTGCTGCACCCTCCTCCTTCTGCTTCCTTGTGGTGTCCCTCTTCCCCACGTACCTTCGGGCTTAGGTCCCCGTCCCCCGTCGAAACTAGTTTAAAGCCCTCCTCACTAGGTTAGCCAGCCTGTCTGCGAAGATACTCTTCCCTGTCTTCGTTAGATGAATCCCGTCTCTTCCTAGTAATCCTTCCTGGAACAACATCCCATGATCGAAGAATCCAAAGCCCTCTCTTCGACACCACCTGCATAACCACGCATTTACTTCCACAATGCGACGGTCCCTACCTGGGCCTTTTCCCTGAACAGGGAGGATGGATGAGAACACCACTTTTGCGTCAAACTCCGTTATCTCTTTTCCCAGAGCCACATAGTCCGCAGTGATCCGCTCAAGATCATTCTTGGCAGTGTCATTGGTGCCCACGTGGAGAAGCAGGAAGGGGTAGCGGTCTGAGGACTTGATAAGTTTTGGCAGTCTCTCCGTCACATCCGTAATCCTAGCTCCAGGCAAGCAGCACACTTCTCTAGTTTCCCGGTCTGGACGGCAGATGGATGACTCCATCCCCCTTAGGAGGGAGTCCCCGACCACCATCACCCTTCTCTTCTTCTTGGGAATGGTGGTCGTGGAACCCCCGTCTCTAGGATAATGCATCTCTTGCCTTCTGATCAAACGGGTCTCCTTCTGATCCATTCCCTCTGAAGGGTCCTCCAAATCATTCTCCGCCGTAGTACTTGTGCAGAGAGGATGAAAATGATTCCTTACTTCTATCTGCATGGTGGGCACATGGGTTCTCTTTCTTCGGGAGGTCACATGCTGCCAATTTTCTTCCCCGTTCTTCAGATTCGCCTGCCCGGCCTTTTCTGAATCTTCCTTACACTCTGCCTGTGCCCAATGGAGAAAGACATTGTTTTCTGTAATGCACCGCAGAGTTGATATTTGGGTCTCTAGTCCTTTAATCTTCTCTTCCAGTAAGGAAACCAGCCTGCACTTGGTACCGATGAAGTCATCTCTATCCTGTGGGAGGAAGACAAACATAGCACATCCAGTGCAGGTGACAACAACAGATAGCTCCCTCTTCATATCTTTGCTCTGAGAGCCTCCTCAGATACTCTATTTCCTGCTCAGCAATGTCTGAAAGGCAAAAACCTGCAGTGGGCTCGCTCGCGCTCGCGCTCCCTCTCCCTCTCCCTCTCCCTCCCCTCCTGTTAGCCGCCCTTCTGTTCACCTCGCAGCTGGCTGCTTTTTATAAGGCTGGGGCAGTTGCCCCGCCCCTGCAATTACCCCTCAAAGCCCCACCCCCGCAATTAACCCCTCAAAGCCCACCTGGATCCAATCAATCAAACAGACAAACCCCCAACTGCCAAAATGGTCCCTGTAACCGCACCAGTCACAAGCACACACCCACAGTCAGCTGTAACTTGCACCAGTCACACACCTGGTCTCTCAGATACTCCCCCCTCTAGCACAGCACACACAACACAGCTCCCCTCACTTAGCACTTACCTGGTCCTAGTACTCCAAGCCTTTTCACTTGCAGTGTGGCTGTTCATCACGTGAGGACCTGTGTGAGATTAGCCACATCATCTCAAGGAGTGACCCAGATGTAGCAGGTTAGAGCTGTCCGTCATGGTACAGTTTATCAGTCCTTCATCACCATGGTACCTGAGTATAGGAAGGCGCTGTAGGCTTTTAGTTCAATGGAAGGGCACTTATGATATGTGAGAGTTATCTGCCGATGAGCAGTTGGTGGCAATCCCATTACCGTCTGTAGGTATAAGTAATCCATTCTGAATAGAATCTGAACTATTGTGTGTTAAGGTGCAGCAGACCTACTGTTGCCCAGTAGCGAGGTGGTGATATTTACAACTGCCCAGAAGATTGAGCTCCAGGACCTACCCCTGGAACATGGCTGACATGAGAAGAAGAGTGCTTGTTTATCCACAAAGCACCGGGAAAGAGAGAGGTCAGTTTCTTCGCCTGTCATCTCTGGAGATATGCCTGAGGTTTAGGTTCAGGCAGTTTACTGTACATTGACTTGAGTCCAAATCAGAACTCCGGCGTGTTGAGGCTCACCTTTCCCTACTTAGCTTGACATAACAAGGGGCAGATTAAGGCAGGATATGTGGGATCCGGGTCCTGTGATCAGAGGAGTCCTGGACAAAGCAGTGAATCTGAGGCAAAGTAGTAGGTGACACTGCAAGGCACAGCTGCTTGTGCTCAGCTGCTTGCCGGATGATGGTGCGGAAATTGACTCACTGGGCTGCCGCTTGGGAGAGGAAGATCCAGGACCATGCAATGGGAGGAAGATGGGAACTCATGTGGTGGGGTTGGGTTCAAGGAAGAGTTTGTCAAGGGGAGTTGTGTGTGGCTGGTATTCCAGGCACAGCATTGAGACCACATCCCTTTGTGAGCCCCAGGAGGAAGAGAGGCAATTTTCCAGGGGCTCACAGGCACCAAATTCTAAATACAAAAAGTTTCATTAGATGTTATGAGCAACCATTGATCCCCGGTGATGCGGGAGACAGTAAACTTTGGGGCTAAGGTGTTACAAACCTCAGTTATACCTTCCCATTGAAATTCCCAGTGCTCTTTCTACATCAGCTGTCTGAATCTGTGATGCTCCTTTCTGGGATCTAGGATATGTCGTGTGGCCATGTTACCACAAAATGCAAAAGGTAGTTGAGCAAAATGCCATCTTGTAACAGCATTTAACTTCTTGGAGCCAACCCAGTTGGGTACAGACCAAGTTTTAAGCAGCAGCAACAGCAGCACAAGACCCTGTACTCTGTTGCTGGAACTGCTGGCCGGAGATGTTTCCAAAGGTACTAGGAACAATGCCTATTCTACCCACCCATTGTTTTAAAGGCAGGCAGAAAGGCCCCTGAGTTCCATGCCATCGCTGGAATGGATGTCTCCCAGTGTCACTTGCCATGTCAGTGCTGGACAATGGGATGCTATGACATGTTTTTAAAATCCCTGAGGATAGCAATGGGCAACCCAGCTTCCCTCTACAGCTGCGTTCCTCAGGGCACAGTTCTGCCAGCTTTTAACCCCTGTGGAATTCTACCCTCCTCCACAGTTGCTTCCATTTAATGAAGGGGATCCTGCTGTTGGAATAAGCTGCTGCTTGGTATCCATAAGAATGGCAGAATCAGGCCCTTAGCCATGTTCCTGCTTCATTCCTGAGCAGTGTCACTCAGTGCATCTCTTTGTATTGGCTTTCCAGCAGCTTCTTCATACAGCCAGTGACTGTTTGTTTGTTCATGTGGCTTGGTTTAGTCCTCCATGGTGTCAGGGGCATGTGCAGAAATTTAACTTCTGACCCCTTTTGGAGGGGCATGTTCTGTGACCGCCCCAGTCCTGGCAGCAGCTCGTTCTTCCCTCCCACCGTGGTGCCGGGGCTGGAGGAGTTCTGTGCCCCTGATAATTATTGGGGGGGAGGGGCATGCACCCGCTTTTGCCCCTGGTGCGTGCCCCTACTTGGCGTTAATTCACAGCTGGTATTTTGTCTCACAGCATTAATGGTCTGGCTTGGCTGGCATTTTATATCTCCCTGGCATGAATAGTGTGGCTTGGCTGGTATTCTATATCCCTGGCACCCCTGGCCTGGCTGGCTGGCTGGCATTCTAGATCTCCTTGGCACTAACAGCCTGTGCTGGCTGATATTTCATATCTCTGGGGCTTTAATAAGCCTAAACTGGCTGGTTGCTTTTCCATATCTCCTTGGGCATGAATAGCTTGAGTGTGCTTGCCTGCTGCATTTCCTTTATGCTAGTAGCTTAGGCTGCCTTTGGATATTATTTGCCCCCAGCTAATCACCTGGAAGTGGTATTTTAATACAACTAATCAGTGCCTATGATGGTGCTAAGTTTAATGAGACTTGCCCCCACTGGGTCTGTACTGGCTGCTGCTCTCTAAACCTGGGGTCAAGCTGGTCTTTACACTTTCATTTGATCTTTCTCGCTTCCCCTTTCCTCTAACTCTGTTTCTGGGTTTTATTTTGAAACTGTCTTCCTTGCTTTATGATTATGTTTTCCATTGGAAGGATCTCTCACAGCAGCCTCCTGGTGGGGCCCAGGTAATTGTCTGAATTTTTTTGATGCTTTGTGATGCCAAAGCCTCGAGTTTATATAGATTACTGTGAATATATCTCCAGCAAATGCATCCAGAGAGGCTGGAGCCTGCCTTGTGAGGCATTGTAAATACTGCGGTGCAGGGAACAGCAGTACTTGTGTATTCTGTGTTCGCCTAAATGGATTTCAGTAAAACACACACTTTAATAAGTCGGTTTTGTCAGCCCTGCCTGTTTAAGTGGCGATGGAGATCTTCTTGCTAGCTTGTAAATATCAAGGTTAGCTTTGGCTGGCAAAGTAGCAAAGAAGTGTGGATATTAGGTTAGGTGATGTTGCAAGAGTCCTCTCCTTTCCCTACCCACACTGGGACTCAAAACTTGGAGGCAAGTGAGTCCTTGGAGTGAATGTCCATGAGAGAGAGAGCCACTGGGGACAGAGTTAGCTGACACCAGAGAGCTGGAAGCATGATTAAAGAGGTCTGGAAAACTTTAAGGGACAGCAGCACAAGTACTTTAAAGGTGCTGTCTTTTGCACAAAACAGTATCTCTAACCGAGATAGATGGCACTTGTAAACTCCACAATCAAACCTCCTGTTCAAAGCCATATATATTTATAGATGTAGAAATGAAGTTTAATGCAGCTGAAAGTTGCTGTAAAAAGCAAAAGACTTCATTTGTATCTATACATCAAGTGAAGAGCAATATACGTTCAGTGTGTGTCTGCATTTCCTGACCCCACTGTGTGGGTGTATCCTTTCTACATACAAAAGCTTACACAACAATTAAAGCAAACACAACTGGGAAGAGAGAAGTGGAGGGTCTCCATGGCATGGTAGGAAATGAAGGCGATGCTGAGAAATGCTCAGACTTCCCTAGAGACTTGCAAAAGGGGGGGGGGGGGAGGGAAGTCTTCTAAATTCTGATTTTATTCCCATCTAAAGTTTGTTTAAATTTGCCTGGTTGTTAGCAAGCCTCAGAGGTGGCCATCTCTATGTGGGCTAATACATGGCTGTGCTCTCCTTATACAAGGTTATGTATCGGATGAAGCATAAGGTGGGAGTTTGGGTTTGCTGGTAGCTCCTCAGAAGGAGGCTGTAGCATCTGGTACGATGAGGCCGCTGAGTGCATAGCGCTGGATGATGATTTGAGAACTCTGCGTGGGGGAGTGTGAAGAGGGTTATCTTAGTGCTATGGCCAAATTCAGACTTTATGGAAGGCTTATAAAAATCGTAAAATTTTTATTGTGCAAACCCATAAAAGGCAGCAGAAATGAAAGCCAGTGCACTTAAATATAGGGTTTACCGAAACTCTGGTCTCCACTGTACAATCAGCCCTGTCTTATTTATCCGTCTACTTCTACGGCCCTCGTCACCATAATATCTGAGCACCTGGCCAAGCCCAGAGAACTTCCCACTGGGAAGGAACCAGTGGCAGGAAGCGGTGGAAGCAAGAAGTGAGTGGTATAGGAGGAGCTGAACGTTGCAGAAAGTGAAGGGGGAATGGTTTGGTGGAGATGCTGAGAGGATGTAGTGGGGTTTCCAGCTCTCATGATTTGATCATGAGTTCTGCGATTTTGGTGCGTTTCTTAATGCCCCAGTGCCTGCAATCATGAGTTTGCATGAAAATTTCAGCTTTTATTTTTTTCTTTCTTGACTTTCTAACCCTCATGGTTGCAGAGAAAAGCTTGAAAGTGTGAAGCAAGTGCAGCCTAAAGACTCAGTAACCACAAGGCAAATGGAAAAGAACCTCTAATTGATTTAAAAGAAAAATCTCTGACTTAAAAATCATGACTCATGAGTCAGTTCTGACGTAGGGAGAGATGTGCAACGGATGGTGCTGACCTGTGTAGTGCAGCTAGGAGACTCCCAGAGGCAGGCTGGGAGTGGCAACAGGGAACTGAATGGCCTGGGGAGCACAGAGCAAGACTGAGGAGGAGCTGAGAGGCAGGCTGCTAGGGAGCAAAATAGGGGGCTGGGTGTTAGGTGGGCATGGCCTGGGGGAGACACTGAGGGTCCCAGAGAACATAGAGGGTGGAGATTGAGATAACAGAGGTCACAGACAGCCACAGGCAGAGACGCTGGGCCCTCAGGCTTGCCTACAATAGGCTAGCGCATGGGGAGAGGTGCACAGAGGGCCTGAGAGTCTCAGGTTCACAAAGGAAATGATGAGCACGGTGCTGAGAGCTAAGGGGCCAGGCCCCCAGCTGGGGTAGTCGGCACTGACCTAGAGGAGTTATGCTAGTTTGCGCCAGCTGGGAGTCCGGCCCACAGAGTGCATGAGTGGGGTGTTCAACAAGCCACCAGTCGTTGCTGGGAAAAGGCAGAGCGCTCCGTTCCGCTTCAGGTGTGCGGATGGGGAGGAAACATCCTCAGGCCTCTGTAATTGTTCTCCTGCGTGCTTGTAGTCTGTTAATGATGGAGCACAAGTTTTTCTGTGCACCGTCATCCGTGAGGACAGTGACATTTTCCAGGCCGTTGGCCTCTGTGAACGATTCCAATGTGATCTCCGTATGTGTAGACCCAGTCTGAGCCCTGCTGATGGGGATGTCCAGTTAGCCAACGTTAGTTATGTCCCCAGGCTTTCCTATGTTGTGCAGCAGCTTCAACCCTCTGCCAGTCCTGCAATGTAAGCTGGCTATATAAAGCTGGCCAGCCTTCTCCATCTGCCAGCCCTGGGGCACAGGTGCCTTTCTGTCAAACTATCTGACATAAGACTGCGAATTAGCCGTATCATGATACCGCAATGGGGCTCCAGATGCTAAGTGCTGCACAAACAAAGCAGAGTGTCCCTGACACAAAGAGCTCCTGCTCTAAACAGACAAGACAGAGGAAGGGACATGAGGGGAAACAGAGGCACTTGCCCAAGGTCACACAGCAGGTCATTGGCAGAGTTGGAACTAGAACCCAGATTACCTGAGTATCAGGACTTTAGCCATTGGACTGTGTCGCCTCTCATAAAGAAAGCTGTCCTGTACATCTTTGCTGCACTCTGGGTTCCCAAAGCCAGACTCTCCCCCTCATGAACAAGCTGACCAGCTGTCTTCATTTTATAATGGTAGGAATCAGTTCATAGGCTTAGAACTTGATTTCCCCCTGAGAAGATGCTGGGCACAAATCTCTGAACGGCCTGGTCTGGTTCCAGCCATACGTCAAAGGTTTGAGCAGCTGTCCAGGACCTACCCATACTTCAGACCTCCGGATATCTGTGATGGGAAGGGTGGGGCTGTGGTTAAGGCATGGGATGGGTGACTCTGGAGATCTAGATTCCGTTCTTGACTCTGTCACAGATTCCCTGTGTAACCTCAGCCAAGTCACTTCATTTCTGCATCTCAGCTCCCTGCCCATAAAATGGGGATAATTTTGTCTCCTTGTCTATTGAGACTGTATCACCTCTGCCCGAGGGTGCATTTCTCACTTTCTGACTATTCAGCACCTAGTACAGTAGAGGCCTTGATGCAGGGTCAGGCCTCTAAGAAATTATCTGTATTATGGCAGGTGCCTAAACAATCCACAACCTTCAAAGGGTTAACTGTGGGTGTGGGGGTGTGTGAGAGAACATATTCTGTATTCCTCAGCTGGTGACACTAGCTAGAGAAAAAGCAGGGAGTGGGGACTAAGCACAGGAATGTTTAGCAGAGGTGCAGCATTCCTCAGACCAAGCTTTGCCACCAAGACTCGGCCCAATTTCTGTAAGAGGGAATTCAGAATTTCAGTTTGTGGAGAGTTAGACTCATGGAGATGCAAGGAGCTACCGCCCTGGGCAGAGAGAGAGGGAGCTGAGTTCTCCTATCAAGGAGCTTTGCAATGCAGATCTAGATGTTGACATGCATTTTCTTTAAATGCATATCCGTTAATCTCATACTAAAATTGTCTGAGGCTGAGAAGCTGGAGTTAACATGCAAAATGGGAGCTGACCCTTGCTCCCTGCCTTTCTTTTTTGCCCCTCCCCTATTTGTATTTTGTCAGATTAATTTAGTGAGCCTGAGAGTGGAGGCTTTGCTTGCTGTCCCTTGGGAAAGCAGTCTCCTGCATTTGTCTGGAAGGCAGGTAACGCAAAGTTAGTTTCTTTAGTGTCACACTTTCTCTGCTGGGAAGTTGGAGTGGGCTAGCTGGTCAAGAAACCTAAGAGCCTTTCAGCTATTCTCCTTTATTAGATCCTTGGTACATGACGACTGATAATTAATCAAGCCAGTTCCCACTGACTTCACTTAGCTTTATAGGTACTCAGCACCTCTGACTTACAGTCTTCAAAGAGCTTCAAGCTGGACAATCAAAAAAATCAAGGCATCCAGAAGTGGCGGACATTTGAAAAAAATGTAATGCTAATTGGCTTTCCAAAGGTCACAGAGCATGTTATGTAGAGTCAGGAACGCAGTTCTGGAATCTCAACAGGAGCTATGCTAGCCTGTCATAACAAAACCCAAACTCATCTGGGTCTGGATTTGGTTACGGAGCACAAACTCCACCCGTGTCTCCTGATGGGTTCACTGAGGCTCATGGATGTGTTCTGAGAACCTTGGCTAAGTTTTCAATTCCTCAGGATCAGTTGATGCATCTTGAGTGCCTCATGATCTCCACCCAAGTTAATGAGACATTCTGCCATCCATCCCCAGACTATCACAAATGTGACACTCTGGCTGCAAGATCTAAGATTTTTTTTTTCTTTTTTGGTTTGTTTTTTTGTTAGGTCCTGTTCTCTTATCAAGATAACTTCTATTTACCTAGGCAGTTGTAGAGTAATTGCATTAGCTTCAATGGAATTATCCTAGGGAATAATGTGGCCCAATTCTGCGTCTCTGAACACAGTGTTGTTGGCTTGTAGGAGCCAGACAATTAATGCATTAACAAAGAGTAGACTTAAACTTGTTTGAATCCAATGCTCCTAGAAGATCTCACATTATCAAGGGCATCTGTTCCCAGATGCTGTCTGTCTGCAGCCTTGGGTTTCTTCTGGACACCTCAATGCTCTTGGATGCTCAAATAGCCATGGCTGCAAAAAGTGCCCACTTTCATTTGTGTCTGGAAAAAGACCACAGAACATTCTATCAGCGCACATGTGGCCATGGTGACCTACATGGTCATGACCTCTGGGTTTCATTGCTACAAAGAATGAAGGCCCCCTCCACCCCACCAAGCTCCAGCCAGTACAAAATACGGTAGCCCATTTGATTAGCGCCACAAGTCGGCCTGATCACATCACTCTGCTCTCTGAACTAGTTTCCCATGGAACACAAGCCCCAGTTCAGTGTCTGCACTGACGTTTAGAACTCTCCAAGGGACTGGACAACCTGGAGAGATCGGCTGGCTCCACTACCATGTCCTCCCCCCAGAACAACAAGGACACTGTTGACCAATAGGGGGAGGCTTGTGAGGTCAGCAGATGTTTATAAATAAAAATAAATTTGTATATAATATATAATTTTATAAATTAAAATACAAAAAATGCCAGCAAAGTAGCCTTGCATTCAGCAACTGAGCTGGTCCTTGGAACATCCCCCTGGGGATGTTATTGGTTGACGCACATGGAGAGAGAATGAGTAGGCTGCTTTCTCAAGGGAGATGGAAGGGCTGGATCCAGAGCCCATTAAAGTCAGTGGGTGTGAGGCCTTGAATTACTGTGTTTGGTACAAGATGTCTGAGATGGAGGGGGCTGTGGGCTTCCTCACCCATGCCAATGCCACGAAGGAGACCATAGCAGGCGTGATGAGAGCCAAATGACCTGAAAGGTACTGGGCATAGCAACAGCAAGTAAGCAAGGGGTAGGGTTGGGATGAGAGACGGGAGACTGTTAAACCCCCATTGCATCTGTAGAATCCTCATTGCTGGTCTCAGGTGTCTGCTACATAATAGGCAGGTTTACTAGTAATTTGTGCTTCCCCCAACCCCTCTTCAAAAGCTCAAATGCTGCAAAGTGGAGGAGAGCTAGTTAAAGAAGAAATTGTGTCTGTCTAGCACCAGGAGAGGGGAAAGAATACCTCTAAACACTCTAAACCATTCACAATAACCGTGGAGGCTGCTGTGGCTTTATTTAAGAAAATTGTTCTGTTCTGTTTTGTTCAACTCATTTTCATCTCGAAAGAATATGCAGCTTGGAAGCTGTCTCTAATGCGGGTGAGTCCGCTCTGCCAGAGCACGTTCCTATTGATTTGTGTGTCAGCAATTCAAATGGGGGTAGTTATACTGGAGCTGAGCACCTCATAAACATTTAAATTATTGTTAAAAAAACAAACGAGAGAAAGTGGTGGAGCAACAACAACAAAAGAAAGGTAAAATGCTAATGCCATAGTCAAGGAACAAAGAGGAGGAAGCTGGGTCTGTGTCTCATCTGAAACCTTTCCTGCAAATTCAAACTCCAGGGAAAAATTGTCCCTCCCTACTTATGTTGTTAGAATCCTAGGGCCATGTCTCTGGCTGGTGTAACTCAGCGTCACTCCACTGACTTCAGTTGACTTATACCAGCTGAGGATCTAGCCGGCTGAGCTCATTGCTAATTCTTCATTCCAGCATACGTTGGTATTAAGCTTCCTCTCTCCTCTTCATGGTAATTATCTTGGTTCTTGCAGGCAGACTTGGAGGTGATTTGGGTTTTACAGGAGTGTTTTGGCGTCTGCAGGTAGATGGGTGGTTCTGGCTACTGAGTCCTCTCTGGAGGAGTGGAGCAGTAGCAAGTTGCATTGGCAGAGCTCTGAGACCCAATATTGGGACAGCAGGGGCCCTGAAGGTCAGGACAAAGTTCCTTTAGCAAAGCTGTGTATAAAAAGTTTGGGCAATGGCTGCCTCTGGCTCATTCTCAAAGTTTCACTATGATCCCACTCAGTCCAAAAATCCACTGAGAGACAGTAAGTAATCCTGTGAATCATCAGCTGGAGCAAGCTTGGAAAAACTTCTCAGATGCGAGGTCTTGATTAGTGTGTTGGTGGGGAGGAGGGGAGTATGATCAAAGCATGAAAGCACATGAATTATTCAGGACACCAAAAGGTTGGGGGGGGATCCTGGGGCATGTCAAGGAAATGAAGATCCCTGCAGTGAATGAATGGAGGAAAGAGTGGCATGACAGAGAGACTGAAACCAGGGTGGAGAAACGAGAGCTTCCACATATCACATGGAAAAGTATTGGGAGAGCACCTTGTGTGAGCCCTGAGCAGCACTGCAATCACAGACAGATCAACCAATGCTGCGTCCACACATCGAAGATCACTTATGGCTATTGTAACAGTTGGGCAGCTCATGGCTGAGGTTAAATCCCAGGGAGTGGGCCGGCCAGCCAGCTCTCGAATTGCAAAAAGGGAGGAAACAAATCATAGATACAGGCAGCAGGGGATGGTCACGCGCCAGGGGCTTCCAGCAGTTCTGTATGAGTGGTCTAGTCCTCAAAGATGACGGGAGGTGAATCAAAGCATAGCTGATCAGCGGAATTGTGTAGCAAAGTTAAAGGGGGATGATGATTGCAGTAGCAGCTAAGATCAGGATTCCGTTGTGCCAGGCACTGCACAAACCCCTAGTGCAAGACAGTCCCAGCCCCCAAAAGTTTGCAATTATACACTGAGGGTCCCTAACATGGGAGTGGTAAGATGTCATGACAAGGAACATTTGCATGATTTTTAAAAGTTCAGGGGAAACGGAATAGGGGAAAGAGGGAGTGGGATATTTAACCAGGCTCCAGGATCACTGTTTATTTCAACACCCTGTGCACCTGTATTGTGTTAGTGTATGGGAACCAGGGAAGTGATACTGATTGGAATGGAGGTGTAAGACTGGCCAGACTCCCCTGCTCACTTTAGGATAGGAAGGATGACCCAGATCCACAAAGGTATTTAGTCACCTAATTTCCACTGAGATGAGTAGAAGATAGAAGCCTAAATACTTCTGGATGGGACAGATGTTTATGAAGGTAGCAGGCAGCTGTGGGAGTTGGGGAAATAGGGCTGTCCATAAATTACATAATGCATTAGAGGGTAGGTGGAGCCTTAATTTTGTGAGTTTGATTCAATGTGTTAAACTGTTGCAAGGACTAGGTGGGACTTGAAAACCGCCAAAAAGTACATTGCACAATTTACGGACAGCCCATCTACCCTAGCTTCCTTGGGTGAGCCATGGAAGTCCGTACTCTGCTTCCCCATGATTGCAAAAAGGGGGAAATATTCCTCCTGGAGGCACTGTGAGATGTAACTGGTGCATGTTTGGGAGGTGCTCAGATATTTCAGTGATGTGCGCCCAGACTTTGAAGGCAATGAGCTCGTTTCACTGTCAAGCTAGCAAGCATCAAAGGGTGATAGGTAAAATGAGTTTTACCTGTTCCATTCTGGTTTTAATCATTTAGGCGGCTGTTAGTAACAAAGGGAAGGGACTGTTTTGTACTGTGCAATTTTTATCTTGAGTGACCCTTTAATTTCAGAGCTGGTAGCTTGACATTCATGGCTACAGTGGGACATTGAAAATCCTGCTATGGTCCTCTTGGTTAGAGTTGGGTTTTCTGTCTCCCAACAGGAAGAAAATGCATCAAATAAATGTCTTTTCAATTAAGACCCTGCTTTCTATCCTATTTTGAGTGTTGCAGGGCTCTGAATCATTCTTAAGGCCTGATCCAAAGCCCATTGAAGCCACTGGAAAGTCTCCTGTTACCTGGACAAGACTCATGCCTCCATTCCTTCTCTATTCAGTTCAGTAGAGCTGTACAAAATGTTGTCAAACATGACTTTGAAACTTCATGCAGATTTTTGCAGAAAACTTGCTTCATTTTTAGTTCAAAATTTTCTGTATTTCAATTAAATAACATGAGAATTTTTGAAAAGTTCCGTGTTAGTCTGTATACAGCAAAAACAAGAGTCCTATAGCACCTTAAAGACTAACAAATTTCTGTGGGCATAAGCTGAAGATATCTGACAAAATGGGTTGCAGCCCACGAAAGCTTATGCCCGCAGAAATTTGTTAGTCTTTAAGGTGCTACAGGATTCTCATTGGTTTTTTAATGAGAATTTTTGTTTCCAGTTTAAAAATTGTATTTGTTCTTCAAAACCTGAAAGTATAGGTTTCTGGGTTGTGGGATTTTTTTGTTTTTGTTTTTTTGGGGTGGGGGTGACGGGTCCTCCACTTTTTCTCCTCTCTCTCACTGAAAGGGACAGAAGGAGAAGGGAACAAAAACACCAAAATGAAACATTACCATTTGAAACAAAAGGGAAATTTTCTTTGTTGAAAAAGTCCATGAAATTTTTGAACAAAATGCAATATTTTTTTGGTACATTTGGGACCTGCATGTTCCAAAGAGCACTCTGCAAGATTGGACTTACAAATAGAGGCCAGTTTGTGCATCTACATAAGTCCAGTAGCTACAGGGGGGTTGTCCCACTGCTGCACCAGGGTGCTGAGTAGATCAGAGGAGTGGATAGTTTTAATTTAACACTTGAAGGGGCATGTTAATCTCAAGTCTGGCTCTGTCTAGTGATCAATTGCAATACAAAACTAGTGCCTAGGATAGTCCAGCACTGGAATACCCATGGGTGCTTCCTGACAGATGGAGGTGCAGTGGGGGAACCAAGGCTGCTGCAGAGCTGGACCTCAGGTACGTTGGCAGAGCCAGTGGCTATGGGCTATCACAGCAAATGGTGCTGCAAATCCAGATCAAGGAGTATTACACGTTCCAAACACAGCTCTGTTATACCCTATTTTGATTGGCTCTAGCAACAGTCCTTGCTGTCATCACCCATTGATGTTCCGGTCTTCCAACCTTTGTAGAGGACCCTGACTATTTGTCCTTTGAATTTATTCCTTGGGGACTAGACTGAGCTCATCAAATTATCTGAATTTGTGGTTGTGGACAGGATTGGAAACAACCCTTGCAAAGTGGAAAGTCTGGAATAACAACCCACTGCCTCATCCAGAATTTAGTCAAGGTATTTTCATGAGAAGCCTCTGCTGGTATAGATGAGATAAACTCACTAGAAACCAAACAGCTTAAGTGCTGTCCTCTGCTATACACCAATATGCCAGCTACCAGTCTGCTCTATCCTTTTTCTACCTGTCACTCTTTATAGGCCATGAGCCAGTTTCTATGGCGAATGTATAAAGTTCACCTTTATTTTAGCTAAGCGAAGTAATATTGCACGTATTTCTCTATAAAAATTATAAAATTAGCTGGTTTGCATGAAGCTCAGAAGGTAAAGCCTGAACTGTGTAATAAATAATAAATCCCAGGAAAAAGACTCTCTGGAGTAAAGAACAGAGATAATTTATCCTTCACTTCAGCTAGCAAACACTTAAGAGAAACTGTATTCAACCCCCAAATATTACAAAGGCTGGAAATCCCAAATGGTGGTTCCAGTCAGCAACATGCAACTGCACAGTAAAGAGAACCAAAACAATCTTAACTTTGCCCTGTAGTGCCATCCTGAGAACAACCAAGGTTCTGTGACAACACTATTGATTCATCACTAAGTTTTGCCTCATCAGTGGTCACACAAACTGCAATATCTTCCTTCTCATCAGGCAACAGTTGTGCAAACTCTGTCTTTCTCTGTATAGCCATGGGAAGAGAATTACCTTGACAATTCCCGATGAGACACATAGCACACAGAGTTCATGTAAAAAGCATATGTGGAAGGGCATGATTGAACAGTCAATCTGTGCTTTCGTACTCCCATGAGAAGAACTTTAAATCTGTTATGATCTCCTACTGTTTTCAGCAGACCATTTATTAAAAAACTCTAAAGCACTTCTGCTCAAGAGACAAGCACTTTCTGACATTTGTAGGTACAGCTGTTTTGGAGATATGAAGAGACAAAGAACAGTAGGAAAATTGTTTGAAAGTGAACTAAAGGTATATTTTGTGAACTAGTCTGGGCAGAAACCCTCTGATTTACCTGAAGCTTTTTGTGGGAAAATCTTGGCAGGGAAGAGAAATGGTATTTGAAGTTTCAGATTAGTTGATTTGGGTAAGGGTCATGAGATTTGAAAACTGCTTTTAAAAAAACTTTTGATCTAAACAATGGAAGAGCATCTATTCATGCTTTGCAGGTACATAGTTATAGTGAGGAAGGGTGGTCCAGTAGTTGGTTAGGGAACTATCCTGGGACTTGGGAAGCTCATGTTTAAGTGCTTGCTCTGTCACACACTTTCTGTGTGACCTTGGGCAAGTCACTTAGGGCTAGACTTTCAAAGATATTGGTCTGCCTGTTGGTATCTAAATACCCCTGAAAATCTGGCTTCAGTTCCCTATCTGTACAATCAGAATAATAGCACGGCCCTGCCTCATAGGGTTGTTTGCAGGATAAATCCACTGGATTGGAGGTACTCAAACTTTAGAGTCTTGGAGGACATAGACAGATAGTGCCTTTCATCCAGGCTTGTCAAAATGCTTTACAAAGGGGGGGGGGGGAGGAGGAGTAATAGGGAGATTGAGACCCAAAGAGGCTACGTGATTTGTCACAGCGACTGCGTGGCAATGCCAGGAATAGACCCCCAAAGCCTTGACTCCCACGCCTTTGCTTTAACCACTTAACTCTGTGCCTTCCTCCATTGTTTTGCTGTCTCCTACCATGTGTTGTCTTAAATGATCCATGCAGCTTTGTCCCCTGATTTTCTCCTTAGAACTCTGTAACTAGAAACAAAAGGGCACAATAAGTAATGATATGAAGGTCAGGGTGCTGAGAGCCATTGAACCAAATTATAAGCCCTGTATATAATGGAAACCATTTCGAGCCAGGGGATGTGGCATCAACACCGGAGGTAATGTCTAAAGGGAAATTGGATCGTTTTGCATTAGTTGGGGCATGTGACTAGGTGACATAATTACTCTTCATTGGCTTGGCCGCCTGAAATTTGAAAATTGATTGCCAGGTCAATACCAATGCATTTGAACATGAAGGGCTGGCTGCCAGAAGCAAGGCGAGTGTTGTCTCCCTGGTTATGGGAGGCCTTGAATTAATACATTAAGATCCAATATTAAGGTAAAGAACTGGTAGCTTTCTTCAGAGCATCCAGCTGTTATGGAAGGCTACAAAGTGCAGTTCAAACACACTCACTCTGTCTAGGCTTGTCCAGGTCCCATCTAAAATCCAGGGAAGATTATTTAGAAGTCTCTCTTGGTTTTAAATGCCTGTTTGGGAATATGCAGGGGATCATTAGAAGGATCATCGTATCAACATCCATATTCCCATCTACCCTAGCAAGAGAGCTGCAGTGATACTCTTTCACTGTATTGTCATATACTATAATTTCTGGGGAAACAGGTAGTTTTGCTCTATGGCCTCAGATCACTCACCCTGTTTTTTCACATGTTGGAACTCATCCATCATGTGGGTTGTCTTTACCAAAAACTGCAGTAGGGCATTCGACTCCCTTTCTGTATAGTCAGGTGTTTGTATTTCATGTTAGAGTTGGGTAAGATCTGAAACTTCACAGGTTTGGTGTGTCTGGTATCTGAAGTAAGACCTAGATCCTGATTTTACAACTTGGGTCCATTTTCCTTGGGACCATCTCTGTTTAGCAGGGCAAAGCAACGTGTTAGGTACTGCATGTTTTGGTTAAAAATCTAAAACACTATGCACTCTTGTGTGGGTCTAGGCATGCAAGTGCATACACATTTCAAGAGCACCAAGCACTGTAGCATCTGAATACCAGATACAGTTCCTTGGGCCAGTTTTTCAAGTGCTCTGCACTCCACTGTGGGTGCTGAGCAATTTTCAGCACAGTTCAACTCAACTCAGTTTAAGCATCTAAACAAGGGCCAAGTTTTCCAAAGCGCCACAGCACTCAGACGCTCCTATTGTGAGGTTCATGGAGGGATTTTCAAAAGAGCACAAACCCAGCGGGCACCCATGTGCTGAGCTCATTTGAAAATCTGGCCCTTACTTATTTCATTGCCTGACCAGGAACTGAGCTCAGCTGAAAGTTTTGCCACTTTCTATGCAGAGGACCTCCTAGTGGGTTCTGTACTTGGCCCCTCCCGGGTTCTCGGCAGCTTTGCTTGCTGCTTGTGTTGTGAGTAGAGAACTCCTGGTGCTCGGTTACCATGGGAGGGTTTTGGCAAACAGGAAAGGTCTGTAACAGGCACTGAACCTGCAGTCGACTGGAGCAGAAGCTGCTGGCAGTGGTGCCGAAGGCTGCTCGGTCTGAAGTGCTGCAAGGAGGATAGCAACCGTTTTCTTTTGAGCACCTTAAGAGAGAGGAAATGAACCTCTAGAAATCAGGACATCTGGGCCATGCCCACCTGTAACCCTCATGTCTTGGCCTAGGCCTGTGTCTCTTGACCACACCACACAGTTTTTCTTCCTTTTCTGTAACTTGTAAATTATCCCTGGCTGCTGGGTTCCATGCCCACCTCAGAATTCACCATCTGTTATATCAAATCTTATTTAATGAACACTTCAAGCTGATCAAACATCAGAGTCAAAATACGGGTAAGTGTTCAATCGGATGCCCAGGCAGAATGGCCTAGACCATGGTTTTGCTACAAATCGAGGGCTTGGGCAGGGGTCCCAGCATGAGAGGTGGGCTCTAAACTGGCAGTTAGATTATTGTGAATGGAGCCAAGTCTATTTTATCTTCTCCTGAGGCTTCTCACCTCCCAAACTTCCAGTCCTGTGAGATCACAAATGTCATCTCCACCAAGCGATGTGCCACACTGAGTATGTTTGTTTCACTGGGAAGATGAGTCTAGCCAGTCTCTCTCCCTCCAATAGAAGGAGATATAAAGATGTTCTCCAACACTGGGCAGATGTGAATAAGTGTAACCAATCCCCTGCCATTGTAGGGGTCTTTGGCGTGGGTGCCCCTTGGTCCCTCCTGTTCTCTGCCTGTGATAATAGTTAATCTCCTGTGGGCTGTAATAATACTAAAGCCTAATTTCAGTTGTTGGGTTTCATGTGCGGGTGCTGGTGGCCTGTGACATACAGGAGGTCAGACTAGATTATCTGATCGTCCCTTCAACTCTGAATGTTCTAACCTAGCCTAACAACACCTCAGCCCGGTGGTAGGTATTGTTGAGGTTTCCAATTTCTGGATAGGGAATTCTGGTAGAGAGAGATGTAAGTGTTTTGCCCACGGTCATACTGGGAGTCAGAGGCAGGAGGGGATAGAACTCAAAGCGTTTAACTCTCAGGCTCAGCCCTTTAACCACCAGCCCATTTCTTTCCTCTTTCCCAGCTCTCAAATTGAAATAAACAGCCTGTTTACAGAGCATGCAAATGTCCCTGGTAAATAAACAAGGGAGGGGAGAGACAAGAAAATACACCATATAGAGTGGAGCCGAATTGCCTCTAAATGGCTTTGCATAGCTTTCCAGGTGCTGTCAGCTGATCTTTAATAACTCCAAATCCACAGCTATGCCTCATCTTTACATATGGCTCGGTTTGCTAGTGTGTTTACGATCTCTGTGCTCCTAGCATGTACAGAATAATTACAGCTGAGGCCCTGATGAATTTGGTGCCAGTAATTAAAGCTCTTATTGATTTTTTTCCCTACTTTGGAGTTCCCTGTAGCTAGAAACAATGAGGGGGCCGGGAAGGGATAAACAACCCCAGGAAGGTAATTTCTAAAGGGAGGCTTGTTTTGTTTGCATTAGCCAAGGCCTGCGACTTGGTGATACTGTCATTTTTCACAGGCCTGTTTGCCTGGAATTTGAAAATTGATCATCCAGTCAATATGGGTCTAGTTCAACATACCAGCTGGGAAGGACTAGGCAGGGTCACTTCACCAAGCCTGCTCAGCCAAATCAGCTGGGAATGTGTCTTTCTTTCCAGGGCCCAGTTGGTCAGTTTTTGCTTGAATGATGTATGTGTATGACTAGTTCCTTTTTATCATCTGTGCTCATCAATCAGCAATGGGGTTTTCACCAGCACCATTGCTGCAGTCAAAGCATGGGGTGGGTCTCCTCCTGGACAGCATGAGCCAAACATCTGAAAGTCAAGGAGGGGAGGGTCACAGAGGTGGGAGGGATGGTAAGAGAGGAGACTTGTAGAGATGTCAGGGGACACAGGGTGAGAATTAGAGTTGAGAGAAACAGAGACGGAGGTGATGCATCGAGAGAGACCAATGAAAGTTCATTTTAAACCCCTACTTAAAGATCCCTTAAGTCATTTGGGTGCATTTAAGTCTTAACTTCCTTTCAGTAAAGGATCTGCTAACTTACTTTCCAGGCTACCATCAAGGTCGGTTCCCACCAGGCCCCATCACTCCAGATTTTGTAATTTCCAGTCATTTATACTCTTCCATTTCCTGAACTCTGCCCATCTCGGTTACTTTCTTTCTCCTCATTTTCAGATATCAGCTGCTTTGTCGGTTTCGGGGGGGAGCTTGAATAGTCGGACTCGGAAATGTTACAGGTCGCTTTGTGCATCTCCTGACAGCACAGGATTGCCGTGCCTTGGATATAATACATTTTAAAACACATTAGGTTCCTTTTTTTCAATTGGAGGCAGCAGCAGCAGCAGAGGAGATGGGTGTTTGCACAAATTCTGTAAAAATCAGTGTCAAGCAGCAGTAATTTCTGGCTCTTACTCTGCTGCTTTGAGTTTGTTCTCCGGTTTTGCAAGTGGCATAGAAATGGTCATGCCAGATCAGGCAAGCTGGTCCAGCATCGTGGCACCAATATGGCATGCTTCAGAACAAGGCGCAAGAAACCAAGCCAAAAATCTGTGATTGAACCAGGGATGTTTAATTTTTCCATCTACCAAGCTACTGCAAATCCTGCAATGCTGGTTTGATCTGAGTTGGTTCTTCCCCAGGAAGAATCCTCTCTGCATTTGCTCTTTCCAGAAGTGATGCGGGGGGATCAGGCACATGTTTAGGTCAAGATGGTCACAAATGACTCCCGAGTTTGGGTGCCTCCATTTTTGGATGCCCGACTGGAGATGCTGTTGGCATGGTTTTCACTGGTGCTGAGCACTGACCAGCCCGATTGCAGTCAATGGGAACGGCAGGTGCTCAGGACATCGAAGATTAAGCCCAAAGTATTGCAAGTCGGGAGGGCCAAAAATAGAGGCATCCCAAATCAACAGCCACTGCTGGAAACATCTGCCTGGCCGCAGCTTGTTGGGTGTGCAGTAGTGGTAGCATGAGCTGGATTGAGCTGACGTTTGGGAGTACATCACACCCTCCCTTCTCTGGGCTCCCCTCCCATTTCTGAACAATTTATGCTTTCATTTTTATAACTGAGTTTCCTGCTTTTATGGTTGTGAATAAAACCTCCTGACTGTGACTCTGTGCCGTGCTGTCTACCTGAGTCTGCAGATGCAAGGGCTGCATTCAGACTTTGTGTCAGAGAGTGCAAGTTCCATGGATGTCTCCCAGCTAAACTGATTGCCTGGTGATGCAAGGGGGTATTCTCTGGGGGCCCACACCTCTGCTTTGTGGCATCTTCATGCTGGATTAGTTGGAACAAAAGAACCACAGGGCACCAGTGAATCACAGCTGGATATGTAAAATGAGTGTATTTTCCATAGTAAGGGGCAACATCAGAGGTAAAGCAGGAAAAGAATCTGCCCCAGAGAATCTGCTCCTCACAGTTACCTTTCTCGCAGTGAGTTATCGTGTTCCTGATGATACTTTGGTGCTGCAGCTGTCACTTGGAATCCAGGACATACGGGTGCCCTGGACATGGAAAAACAATGATGATGGGTGGGGCAAGAGGTATCCAAACTTGACTTAACATCCAGGGAGGTTTGGATTGGCATGTGTGGGGAAAATGTCAAAAAGTGTTTGTACAAAACTTCCAAATCCTTTTTATTCAACAAGGTTCATAAACTAACAAGTTCTTGTATAAAAATATGTTGAGAGAATTTGGATAAATAATGTTTGGTTTTTGAATTTTTTTGCTTTTAAAGAAAATTCTGTCCTCCCCACCTGCTTCTCCATTCTTTTCCAGTTTGCCACCAAAAAGGGGGCGGAAACAAAATAACTGGAAAAATATCAAGATTCATTTTTTACAGTTTTTTTTGTCAAAAAACAGCAGTTTTGAAATGAAACAAGAATTTAATTGGTGAAAATTTCCAGTTTCAAGAAAAGGCCAACTTTTTTCTTTGAAACGTTTTTCGATCTCCTCTAGTTTGGATTTGGGTTAGCTCTTATTGCAGCCAGATTGGTTCACTCTACCCCACATATGACATGTGTAAGTGACATGGGGATAGCAGGCCAAAGAGTCTTGTCCGTTCATTTTCCATCTCTGCCTATGAAGTGGGGCAGACATCCAAAGGGCATAGAGAAGAGGAAAAATCCTAGTACTGAATCCCAGAAAAAAAAGCCCTAGTACTGGAAGGTAGAAAGAAGAGCTCTTCCTTTGTCTCACAGGAGTCCAGATATCACCACTCCAAGTCTTAAACGATCATATAGTTTTTTTTTTTAATTGATTAACTTGGGGGCTCTTTATCAGCCTTTTAGCTTATGAATCATTAGGATGCATGAGTTGGCATGACTTGTCATAGTCCTATGACTGTCACAGGACTTTATCTGTTGCTTCCAGCATCCTCCTGCATTATCTGCACATAGTAGCCAAATTCAGTGGAGGAATTTTTCTCCACTGCAACAATAGGCACTACCCAGTGTCGTACTATGTATTGTAATTGTTTCTATAATTGCAATTGTTTTCTGTGCCCTTTTTTCCCCTGCAAAGTCTCCTCTGTCTCCGTCCGCTGCTGCAGGCTACTACTTTAGAACAAAAGCTGAACTGAGATTCAGAGAGTGAAAAAAGATATGTGCTATCACAGTGCTACGTGCTCACAAAGTTAATAGTCATAGCTAGTAATAGTCATAGTGCATCTGAGGTGCATAGCCCCTGTAACATTAATCCAAGGTCAGTCTGAATAGCATGGTGTTGGGGAAATCTCTGTTTACGGCTGCTGTGCTGAGTGCCACAAGAAAAACACTCCAGCAGATACAAAGTTCCCCTAGTGAAGAAGACCTCAAGATCTGGTGCCCAGAAGTGTCTATTAGTGATGGGGGTGCTCAATAGTGATGGGGGTGCTGCCATTTTATGCTGGCTTCATGAGAGAGGATCATCTTTGGGTTGAGGCAGTGGACTGGGTCCGAGGAGAACTCTGTTCAGTTCACTGGTCCTATCACAGATACTAGGTGTGACCTTGGGCAAGTGGCTTTGTGCCTCTGTGCCTCAATTTCCCCTCTGTACAGTGGGGAGAATAATCCTTCCTTTTTTGTCTTGTCTTGTCAGATTGTAAACTCTTCAGTGGCAGGGACTCTCTCTCTCAGGATGTGTACAGCCCCTTGCACCGTGGGGATCTGATTTTTGGCTGGGGCCTCTAATTTTTGTTCTAATATCAATAAGAGTGGGTGGTCTCTAGCTGCTACATTAATATAAATAATAGTGTGCATGCATGTGCGTGCATGTATACATGTGCACATGTTATTTGTGTAATTTAAATTATACATGTTTTTAAAAGCAGATTTTTACAAAAATCCATTTGTGAAGTACTAGCATTAAAGTGATCTAATTACTCAGTTAATTATGTAGCACTAGTAACAAAGTAAACCAGACAAATGACTCGACGTCTCAGGGAGAGCACTCAGAATTATTTAATTAATTTTAACTAAAGTAATTATTTACTGAAAGGAAGAATTTGCTGGCACGCCTCAAGGGACTCTTTACTCCTGACCACATAACAAACTCTGTAATTCCCGATTAATTACTTCACATGAGTGACACATTGTTTTCTTTGAATGGTAAAGGGAATTAAGAGAAAAAAGGTAGCACTTGAATTGTTCCTTTCCTTCCTGACCTTTCACTTATCACACAATCACACCTGCAGTACTGCTCCTGGGCAGTAGGGGGCGAGATTAGTGCAGTGCAGCCAATGGTCCAATCCGGCAATGTTCCGAGTGCCCCAATTTGCTCGTCAGTTCAATGGGAGCTCAGGGTCCTGTTAGGAGGCACTTGGTAGAAGAGTACTGCGCAAAGATGTTGGTAAGGTGCCAGTGGGTAGCATTCAAGAACCTGCAGCATTGTTCATAACTTTCATTGGCCCTACAAAGCTGAGTGGCTTTGCAAAATGTTCTTGCAGTTGCACCTGTGACTTGCACTGCCACTATGAGCATGCATAAAAACTGGGGGTCATGGTGCATGCACCATTAGTTGCATGACTAATCATTTCCATATGCAGTTGCCTGCTCCGTGCGTGTGCCAAGGCCCTGGTCCAGTGCTGGGATCCACATAGCTGGGTCCTTGTCCCTGTGTGACAGGCCACACAGGATGTCCTTGGATGTAGTTGCAGGGTCAGAGCTTAGGCATGTACATGTAGCTTTGTGGTTTGAAAAATTGCTCCCCTGCTCCAGACCTGCTGTTTTGCAGCTGGCCAGAAAAGCATCCCCATCCAGCAGGTCTCATTCCACACACTATCCCTTTTCAAATAAAAACGTTAGCATCTGAATTTTTGTTTTTGGTGAAGTTAAAGCAAGACCTTTTGTGCCCCCGCCCCCATGTACTTCTCATGAACGAGACAGAAAAGAAGGGAGCTGTTGATAAGTCTCAGTAGGCGCCTGAATAGGCAAGTCTCCGTCTGAGTGACAGGTTTGCATGTAAACAGCCGCGACTCATGAAAATAGTTTTTAATCTACTTGAAAGGCATGTTCACTGAAGGAAATAGAGTTCCCTCCAGGTGTGGGGGAGCGCTTTCAAAGAGCAGCTGCTGCAGCAATGCAAACTCTTATGGAGAGTCTCCTTTGATTATCTTAGATTCTCCTCCACCCACGTGCAAAGGAAACTGCTGTTGAGGTTAATTTGCTCCAATGGGGAGGAGAATCCAGAGGCAAACAGGGAGACGAGACAGACCCTCTTTTCCTATACCACAGTGCACAGGGGCTGATCTGAGATTGGAAACCTCAAGCAGGGGAGGGTTGTCTGGTGGTTAGAGGAGGAAACTGCAGTGAGGAGGGGCTGAGCGCTAGGGCTCACACTCTCAGAAATGGCTGTTGATTTGGGGTAACTCAGATTTGGGCACCCAGCTTGAGATGCCTCATAGAAGCCTGATTTTTCAGAGGGTAGGCTCTCTGCCCTCTCTGAAAATCAGGCCTCTCTCAGGTGCCTTCAATAGGGCACCCAGAAATGGAGACACTCAGAAGCATTAGTCACTTTTGGAAATCATGGCCCAGGGTCCTCCAGGAACATGAATAAAGCCAGCTAGCTCAAGCGTTGTTTGGGGGTGGGTTCCCACAGCCTTTTTGGTCTCCACTCAGATCACACCAGATCTACTCTGCACATGGTTCCCGGATGTCAGAAATGTCACCTAAGGCTAGATCGGGACGTTCTTTTGCTTCCCTGAGACATTTTTTAAAGGAAAGCTTTTGGGGAAAATATGAACACAAGGGGCCTGATTCTCCATAGCTCTTGTCACTTGTGCCAGTGCAAAGGGAATTTATAATGTATTGTTTGATGCTTGATTTGCAGTGATGTAGCTGATGATGCAGCTCGCTTCAGCAATGGATAGTTGGACTCAAGCACACTCTATGGTGAGACGTGTGGGATAAAACTTTAGATGGAGCTGATCCAATTGAATGTTTGCCCAGTGCTTGCAGTGTGTTAGATGCTAAGTTGTGTGCAGTGTATGAGTAATTAATTAATTGCCCTTAGGCTTTTAGCTGGAGAGTTGAAGGTTTTCAAATATCTTTTATCTCTGGCTCTTGCTCATTCCAGCCAGGGCTCTTTCCTTGATTAAATAAGTGAAGCTATCCTCTTCCTGAGTCCGGTGTGGCTGGGGCTAAGTACGAATGAAGAAGAAAGGAATGATAGTGAACCCAGGGCAAAAGAGCAGCCACCGTATCTACCACACTGTCCTCATAAAGCAGCTTTAGCTCACACATGGGGCAAAGGTTAAAGGTAACATGGGTGCCAGTGATATGAGAGCAGCGTTGCTGTGTGTGTCTGAGCCAGCGTGATTCTGTGCTGGAGTCAGGGCTGCGGGACGCCAGCAGAGCTGTTTGTGGAGCCCAGGATGGGATAGCAGCGGGCTGGCAGACCCTGGTCTGGGCATAAGGCATTCCATGCAGGCTCATGGACTGTAGCTGCCTCATTTGGTCAGGGATATTGGCTGCTCTCCTGCTACCTCCCTGACACATTTTCTTTTTATTTATATTTTATTAATATTCATAGTGCCAAAATCAGCCCCGGCAGAGTGGGAGTGGTGGGAGTTCTGCTTCTTGCTGCTATGCTATCCCTTCAGGAAAGAGATATCTGCTCTGGCTTCCGGGACAGATTCTTTTAACAATGAGTTGACTTGGCTTGAGGTGTGAAGTTGGAGCTCGTGAGAGTGAAGGGCTGAGGGCAGGGGTTAGACCCAAAGTCTTGTGCAAGTCTCAACCCTGGACACCTCAATCCTGACCTGCAGCACCCCTACAGCCCGGTCCTGAGTTCCCCACAGTCCTGACCTGCAGAATCTCCTGTTCTTCCAGCCCTGAGCTCCCACACACCTGAATGCTGAACTGTTCCCTGGCCTTCCAGTCATAGACCCCCCTCCACACACACACACCCCCAGCTGGGAGACTGCACCTCAGTCCTGGCCTGATATTTCAGTTTCAGAGCTCTGCCAGTGCACCTCACTACTGTCCTGAACACCCCAGGCTTTTCCAGCCCTGAGCTTCTGTGCAGTTCTGAGACAGGCCATGCTGACCTGAACCTTTTCCTGCCATTCCAGTCCTAAGCCCAATCAGAGCTCTAGCTAATGCACTTCATTCTGACCAACAGCATCCCATGCTACTCCAGTCTTGAAACTCTCCTGAACTGAGACTACCCATTATGCCAGTTTCTGCATTGACTTACTGCTGTGGGTCAGATAATCAGTGGACTAGCCTGAGTGAAGTAGAGCTGGGAGGTGTATAAATGGAAAATATGAACGCATCTGTGTCTTCGTGTTCTGATCGTGTCTGTGTATGAGGCTGTCTTCGGTGGGCAAAGGGGGGAATGTAATTCCTTCCCCCATATCTTCCTTCAAGGTTTCGAACTGGAAAGTCTTAACTTGAATGCTGCTTATTCTCCTCCATATCAGAAAATTCAGACCTATTGGTTTAATTCCTGCTAGCTCTTCCCAAACAAGAGACCCCATCAGCACTAAAAGTGCAGGATTCTGTTCTTTGCAACTCATGTTTCTGGCACCCATTAAAAAAAACCTGTCTCAAGCAAACAAAAGACTAGAGTGGACATTGGAAAGTTGGGAGATGCAGTGCAAAGAGCTCAAGGAGCACAGGATTTCTTATGTCCGATCAAACCATGGGTCCATTTAGTTTGGTACCCTGACTTTGACCCTGTTCAATATCAAAGAGGATAGTACGAAAAACAACCCCAGAATGTACACAGCCAGTTGTGCAACACTGTGTTTAGGGATGTGTGTATGTGTATATCTGTGATTGGAGCAAGGAAAACAAAACAAAAACCATACAGCTCACAACACCGTGTTTGGGACCAATACTGCACCATAGTCTGGAGCAGGGGTGTCAAACTCGACGATGGTGACGGGCCAAATTCACATAAACTCCAATTCGCTGGGGCCATGCAATGCCCGCCACCCGCTTCCCTCTTTTCGGCACCGGGATTTCGTGGTGGGCCCTGGCTGCGTTGCCGCTTTAAGGGATTTCTAGCAGCGATGCCCGCCACCGAAAGATTCAGGGCGTCTCACGCTTTTCGGCAGCAGGCTTCTGCGGAGGAAGATATTGCCGCTTTAAGAATCACTTCCATGTGTTTAGAAGAGCTTATGACAAAATTGCAATGGCAACATATGATGACTGATCCATTCTGTACAATCTACGTGGGGTCAATGCAGTAACTGGTGATGGGGAGCTACTTGGATAGCTCCATGCAAGAGGTGGGTTGGGGGATGCATGTTTCCCTCCAGTACCTCTCATGTAATTTACAGCTTGTGATGCAGCAGTAATTAGTCCATATTGTTTACGTTCCTTCTTTAACATTTTCCCCATGGTCTCCTGGTATTTGAATTGCTCATAAATTCATGCCTAGCTTTGTTCAATGACTTGAGGGGGGTGCACACACGTGTGGGTGTCTCCACAGATTCCAGAGCCTAGTCTGTGGCATACAATTCAGCATCTGTCTCTCAGCAGCAGCAATGTGACCCCTTTTGTGGATGACTGTAATTAATTCCACCCTGTCAATGGCTCTCCTAGAGATGAAGCAGCAAGTATCAGGGCTTTTGTGAACTAAAGGCAGTGATGACCCCTTCCTGCCTTTCCCTCAGAAGCTCTGGTGAGAGGGGTAATTAATTGCAGCCTTTCCGTGCTGTGTCTGATTCTCCTCTCTCAACATCCGACTCGTTGGATGCAAAGCAGACACCACTGCCTTCAGAGCACTTACTCCTGATTCACGCAGGGATTGGTCAGAGGAGGGCCACGTCACTTGTGTGATTTGGGCTTTTGGCTAGTTAGTTTGCTGTGTGGCTGGTGAGAGGTGCTGGCACTGACAGTCTGAGTTTGGTAGTCTGTGTCTCTACAGCACGGGAAGCAACTGGGAACCCTCCTTCCCCACTACAGCAAGTGAGTCTGCCATGCTTCTTGTTTACACCTGTATAAAATATCTCCTCTGATGCCAGAGGGCCCCATTCTCCACTTCTCTGTGTAACCCACTGTTCAGTCTGTCTCTCACACACACATCTGCTTGCTGCTGCTTCCAGCCCATAGACCTAGGTCTTGCCCATGTTTAGAAAATTGACACTGACCGCAAAGGGCCCTCTCGTTGTGAGGAGAGAGAAGGCAGTTGTCTTTGTGGCATATTCTCTCCTTCCCGTGTGTGTGCGCTCGTGTGTGCGAGATAAATCTACTGAGACCCTCCTACTCATTTCACCTAAGGCACAATCAGCATCTGTGAGGTGCTGAGCACCCTCAACTTCCACAGAAATCAGTGACAGTTGAGTATCCAGTATGTTGCAGGATCCAGCTCTTAAGACCTGAACTCTTCATGGCAGGTTGCCCTGAGGGGAGGGCTTGGGACTCAGGGGTATTCCCTCTCCTGCCATCCGCTGCAGAGCTTTATGGTACAACTTAGGAAATACCTTTGCAATCAGGCTTTTAAGTGATGCTAGGCTACTGTAGGAATGCGACGTGGCCTACTGGCTAAGACGCTGCACTGGGATACAGGAGGTTGAGCACTTCAGCATGTCATTCCTCCTCTCTGCACAGCTGTCGACAGGGTAGAATTGCTCCTCCTAGTTTTTAGGTGTCTTGTCTACTTAGACTGTAAACTTTTTGGGCAGGGGCTGTCAACAAATGAAGTAGTCCAGTGATAAAAGAAGCACAAATGTCACATGATAAGATAAGATTGGGATAAAGCATAAGAATACATAAGTGGATTTTGCCTTGTGTTTCGAGAGGATAAGGTTTAAAGTTGGCATTATAATAAAGTGGCTAGTGTGTGTGCACCACTGCCATCTACTGGACAGCATTGGAAGGGGTCAGTTCTATGTCATAGACTCTATACTGTTTATGGCTAAAAGTGTTTTTCTCATTTAGCGCAAGCCATGTGGGCCTTTTAGCGTAGAGTTCTAGGCCTGCTCACACCATGGAGTTCCAAGTAGCCATGGAGTGCCGCACAGTGACAGCCAGGAAGTTGCTAAGTGGTCTTGGATTTATTATTGCATTGCTATTTGCTTATTTATCTGCAGATCCGTTGCATTATTATTTCTGGCCCATTAGTGGCTAGGTCATGGTTCTGATTCCTGATCTGGGTCATGAATGAGTAGGAGACAAATCTGGTGAAAATCTGTCTTTCTCTCTAGCATGTCATTTCCTTTTGTTAGTTTTGCATAATGAAGACTAATCACAGGGGGACAAAGATTAACGTGTTGTGATTTCTGGCTGGATGAGTGGAGATGAGAAATGGCAGTCCATGACAGAGCTTTAGTCAGGTGAAATAAACAGTGTAGCAGCAACCAGCCCCAATGCTAACCACTGCAGTCAGAAGTTGCATTAGTACAGCTATGTTCCTGTGTGAGGAAGAAAGGAAAAATTATGGACCTGTGATAAAGGCACACAACTAGGAATCAGGAGATCTGGGGTCAGACCATCCTTTTGGGAGTAATGAAAAAAATGGGCAAGGGGAAATACTCATTTAATTACAAGGGGCATGTTACACTCTCTATGATTTATCCCATCTACCATCCACATCAGTCTGCAAAGTGAGCAGCCACTAGTAGATATGGGGAACATCCACCCTCGCTTAAATTGCAAGGAAAAGGCAATGTATACCCAGTGCTGCAAAAGTATCCTCATTTACAGCTCCCAGAGACCCAGCAGATTTGTCTGTAACCACAGCAACCAGTTAAAACATGAAGGCTGTCTATTGTGCATAGCATAGAGATAGGGGCAGCTGATAGTATCAGCAGAAGCAGGTAGACAGACAGTTAGAGCATGGAAGATTAACGGAAAATGGGAGAGCAGTCTCAGATCCCAGGAGAAATGAAAACTCATCACAGCTGAGGCAAACCCGAGGTATAGGGGGAGAAAAGCTCAGCTGACTTGGAGGTGAATGTACACATTCATCTCCCTGCCCTGTGCCTCAAAATGCTGCACAAGCAGTATTGGTCCTGCTGTACCAGGGCATGCATATTAGCTCGAGGGTGTTGCTCTTTCTTACTGATACAAATGTGGGGCAGAATGGCATAGAATCAAAAAGTTAACCATGAAGAGCAGTGAATAGGGATCTTATCTGTACTCGCTATCTAACCCAGCTGCAAGAGAGAAGTCTAGGGAAAGAGATGGGGGCATAAGTGGTTGGCACAAGCCCTTGCAAGAGGGAAAAATTGTGGGATGGGATGCTACTGTTCTGGAGCTCTCTGGTTTGTTATGCTTTCCCATACAGAAAGAGAAAACTTGTATGTTCAGTCAGAATGAACTTTATTTTGTGTTAACAAGGAGAGGGATGAAAGTAAACTCTCAGTGAAAGAGCATAGTGTGTGTGTGTCTTCTGACAGTCTGCACTGAACTGAAAACAAAATGGCTGCCTATCTCCTCCATCTAGAAATGCAGAGTAGCTGTACATGAAAATAAGAGTAAATCAGAACCGTTCCAGTGCATTGCACAGTCGCACACAGCAGTGGGCAACAGGTAGGAAGGAGGGGGAGACTGTAGGAGTGCATCTACCTTCTGTGACCATGCTAGGAGAGGAGTGAGATGGGAGCAGGGGGCCCCTCTACAGTGATCATGGGAGTGGGGAGAGAGATGGGGGGTCCTAAACCCAAGGGGCCAACTTCAAATCCCGTCACCGCCCCTTGTTTGTGACTTTATTGTGGTCCAGCCATCATCCTCCACCACTCCTTTCCTGTTGGGCTATGCGCACATTCTGGTTTTGGCTATGAAACAATTTCCTACACAGGCCGCCTGACGGGAGCACTGACTTCACTGTCAGTGCTGACAGGCTCAGGAGCCGGCAGCAGGGGTGCTATTTTCTTTCACTACATTAATTGCAGCTGGAAGCTGATCTCCTGAGGTCTCCTCACTCTCCAGAGAGAAGAGACATGGCAAGTCAGGATTGGTTGCCTGTTCAAGTATGGCTCAGTTCAATAGAGACTGATGTTCTGGCATGTGGGAGAGGACAATAAATTGGGCCCCATGTTCCTGTCTCCCACAGCGACCTCTGTGCCTTTTCCAGGGCTGTTCCTGACTCCCAGAGAGTCCTCCTGATTCTGAAAGCCATGCAGCCTTCCTCTTCTCCTTCACTGCCATCCTCCCAACACCCCTTCCCCTGCAACCCTTCCAGTAACAATCCTCAACTTCCCCTTTAAAAAATCTGCTACAAACCACACACCGTTAAACATACTGAGTGAGCACAGTGTGAACACCATGCCCCGTAGCGCCCCACGCTCTGATCCTGTGTATTCTGCCGCTTGCTTTCTGTCGCAACGTCCTCATCTTGAAATCAATGTGGGCTGTAAAATATTTGGACAGGGACTAGTCAAAACCTGTAAAGCCCCCTCTGCCATCGTGCTCACAGGAAATTGCTGTCCCAAATGGGTAGGCAGGTGGCAAGTGATCTCCGCTACTGAATGGCTAAGAACTGCGCACTCGCTAGTCTGCCACAACAGCATGTTTTTGTTACCGCCAGCCATCTTTCATGGCTTGTCTTTCAGAGTGTAAGCTCTTTGGAGCAGGGACTGTCACTTACTGAGTGTCTGTACAGTGCTTAGCACAAAGGGGCACCGACCTGGTCAACACCTCTATATAAATATTAAATAATAAAATATGGGGGCTCAATTCTGTTCTCACACACCAGTTTTACCCCACTGTAACTGCACTGACCTCAGTGCTCCTACTCATGGTTTACCAGGATGTAAGTGAGGGGCAGATCCGGCTAAATGTCTGTTTGCTCTGTAAAGTGCTAGGTGAACCTGTGGCACTCTGTACATGTATTCAATAAGGAGCTACTTCCCCCTGCTGAAATACAACCAGTACCTACCCCCACTCTGCCAGCACTGCTCTCCACTTTGTGATCCATGCTGTATCCAAGTGAAAGCACAGGGGGAATTTGGGTGAACACAATGCAATTACCTGAATTGCAGTTTGACCAGAGCCCTAAGGCGAAGGCTTCAAATGCTTTATGAAAAGTGCCATGTGATCTTTAATAACCATCCGCCATAAGGATCCGTTTTGTAGCACCTACCGCTGCCTAGTGTCCCATAGCAGCACACTGGCGTATTAGGTCTATACTGACTCCAGGGGGAAAAGGTTTCCTGCAGCAACCTGATCTTCCCTGGACTTTTCCTAGCTACGTATTGACAGGTCCTGCCCTGCTTAGTTTGTAATCCTTGTTCAAGATGGCAAGGCACCAGCCATACACCTCCTGCCGCTGCCTCCTCTTCCTCTTCTAGACTATAGCACGCTTTCCCCACAAGATGCTGGAAGACAAATGGTCTGCATGATACATCCTGAACCAAATAAAGGCCTCTCGCAGGTGAGGAAAGTAGGGCAGCTGCTGTGATAAAGCAGCTGCAGTGGGGAGATTATCCGGAGACTCGAGGGAACTTCTAGGAAGCTTGGGCTGTTTTTCTACAGGGGCTATACTATGGTGCCCTGGCTATGCTGCCATCACCCCGTAGCGTAGACATAGCCTACACCCAGCAGAAGGGGCTTGTCATTGTAGGAACAGCACCTTCCTGAGCAATGGTAGCTAGGGCAATGGAAGCAGTCTTCTGTTGACCTACTTGCGTCCACACCAGTATTGGGTCGGCAAAGCGGCAGTGCTGGGTTGTGGATTTTTAATTCGCTATATCAACTTAAAGTAATTGTCAACCAGGCCTTAGAGAGGATGCTGGGCCAGGTCCTCTGCTGGTGTCAATCAGCATAGCTGCGCTGCAATCAATGGACCTGCCTCGATGTACACCAGCTCAGGAGCTGACTGTCTGCTTTGGCAGACAGTTGTGAGGCCACTCTAAGAAGCAGACTGATGTAGAGCATCTCTTACCTCTGTCTCCTGCTCATATTGTTTATTTAGGGTGGAGGGTGGAAATGATTACAGCCTAGCTGGTGCAAACTGGTATAGCCCCATTGATTTTGATGCTGATTTTCACCAGCTGAGGCTCTGGCCTGTATTTTATAGCGTCCTCTCCCTCTCCCCTTCATGCTCTTGTTGTTTTGTATTTCTCGGTGCCACCTTATTATCTCCAGCAAACAGGCTCTTTCCCCTGCTCCTTCTGGAGTTTCTTGCACTGATGCTGGGATGTTTCCCTGCCAGCTTCTCTGCTCAGCCCTGCTGCTGCTCTTTATGATCTGAGGCCAGTTCTGTTCTATTCTGCCTCATCCCTCCAGAGCCTGCAGGCCTTGTGGAGTCAGTAGGCACCATTCTCCTTCCTCCCACATCTTCTCACATCATTATCCCACTTCAAGAGCTGCTTCTGCACTCTGCATCTCGGCTCTGCCTACTTCTCCCGTTCCTCTCTTCCTTTGCGCCTCTCATCTGCCTTTCTCTCGTTTCCTTATCTCCTCTCTTGTGTCCATCTCATCCTCACTTTCCTCTCTTACTGCTCTCTTCTCTTCTTTCCAGCCCTCCCTATTGCTCCCTCTCCTCTTTTTCATTCTGTATCCCAGTCTTCTCTCCCACATGCTTCCACATCTCCTGATTCTCTTCTCTCCTCGTCATCCATCTCCCCTCCTTTTCTGTGTGTATCTTCCTTCCTCTGAGCTGTGGACTCCTTTTTTCTTCTGCCTTTGTTAATTGCTCTTGTTTCCCCCTCAGTCTCTGCTTCCCGGCCCTGCTCACTTTCAGCCTGCCTCTCTCCCCTCTTTTGTTTTCCCCTCAGCTTCATTTAAAAGCTCTATTTATTACATTACACCCTAACATGAAGAGAGTCTCTCTCTCCACTGCAGATGGGATCCTTGTTCAATCCAAGTCCTGTTCTCTGCCAAAGAATAACAATGAACTCAGGCGCTGCAGAGAGACAGAGAAAGCACATCTCTGTGTTTCAAGAGACACCCCTGTCTCGGGGACTAAAATAACTTCACTTGTTTTATTTATAAACTCAGAGGGACCAGGAGTGACTGGTATACAGATGTTGCCGCAGCTGGGGCTGTTGACTGTGTCTGGGCTCCGAAGTGATTTTTGGGCCCATGGAGTGGTGGATTTTCCTCCCGTTGGGGAGTTTGAAGCCCAGATAGGTTTCCAGGGCAAAGGCTCAGGACTCTGAATTAGCTAGGAGGCAAACTCCAGTAAAGGGGAGGATTGACTGGCCTAACAGCTGTGACTGTGAAGAGTTATGGATGAGGGGGATGAGTTCATGATAAATAAGAACCAGTCCAAAACTTTTGGCAAAAAACATCTTGGGAGGGATCATGGTCATGGGATTAAGTTACAAGAATGGGAGGCAGGAGTCTATTCTTGGCCTCGCTTGGAGGCCGCTTGCCTCATCTGTGCCTCCATTTTCCCATCTGCAAGATGAGAAGGATAATGGAGGGCCCAAGGCCATGCTAATGCCTGTGAAGTACTTTGAGATCCTTGACTGGAGCATTCGATTAGAGATGCCAATTATCTATACTACAAATCCAAATCGGAACTTTCTTGAGGTCTTATAAAATTCCAATAAATTCTTTTTCCAGCCTAGTAATTTTCACTTTCCTACCCCTCTGCAGATGGTTTAGGCAGGCCTGGGAGCCTAAGGTCTAAATACTTGTTAGGTCCTTATCATTATCATCCATAGAGTGGTAGCCCTTGTTATTGCTGGTTGTTTCTATGACCGTCCAGGCCCAGTCAGGGATCCAGGCCTCACTGTGTCTATGCCAACACCTAGTGAGAGGCAGAGAGCTTACGGGGGGGAAAGTAATTATTTATTACCCCCATTTTACAGATGGGGAACTGAAGCCCAGAGACACTAGAGGCCAGGTTCTTCAAATGATCTCAGCTCCCATTTAGGCACCATGGACTAGATTTTCAAAGGTATTTAGGGAGCCAAAGCTGCAGCTAGGTGCCTAGTGGATTTACAAAAGGAGCAAGTCAGACTAGATGATCATGGTGGTCCCTTCTCCCCTCAAAGCCAATGAGTCTAGGCACCTAATGCTCAGTTAAATCAATGGGCAGTACAAGTTCCCATTGAAATCAATGGGAGTGAAGCACCTAGACTCGAAGGCCAGAAGGGACCATCATGATCATCTAGTCTCACCTCCTGCTTTTGTAAATCCATTATGCACCTAGCTGCATCTTTAGTTGCCTATATCTTTTTACAGATCTGACCCTAAACCAGGAGCCAGATTTTTCCCAAGTGTTCAATAGCGGTAGCTCCCAATGAGAGGAAAGTAGTTTGGGGTGGGGGTAGCAGTGGAAACCCACCCATTTCCCCCATTTTGAGAGCAACATACTGCTGTTCAAAAAAAATCCACTCCCTTCATTCAGGTGCTGAAGTAAGAGCTGGGGGTGGAGAAGTTCTCTGGGGGGGAAATGGTCATAACTGGCTTATGTCTAGAAAAGGAGTGGCAGAATTGGGAATTGAACCTGGATCTCCCAATTTCCCTGCTACTGCTATACCCAGTGAAATCAGTGGGAGGCACAAGTTCCCATTGATTTCAATTCTCTCCTTTCCTGATGTTTCTAGCCCCACCAGGAGCAAGAGTTTCCCGTTCAAATTCCCATGATCCAGCACTTGGCCAGCAAGTGCTATATTATAAAACCTGTGGTTTGCCTGGGGTTTTCCAGCAAAGCTATAAAGCCATGAGTGGTTTCTTCTTATCTCTAGAGTCCTGATGTAACAGCCCAGCCATAGAATTGTTACCCATTGGGTGTATTTTATTCTCTCTGGTAACTGAATCTGAACAAAAATCCACACAGATGCCTAATGTAAACTTCAGCTTTATTATTTGCAAACAGACATCCTTTCACATTTGATATTCTCTCTCTCTCTGCCTCTTTCAATGTCTCTCTCTCTCTCCTTGTCATCTTCCTAAGAAATGGGCAATCTGGGCATTTTTCAAGCCGTTTTGCTGTAGAAGTGGAATGGCAGAAATCTCTTCAAACACCCTCACAGTCGACATGTCACATCCCAGTCTCAAAGCAAACTGGAGCTGATGAGCTCTGGCATTCGCTCCCCTCAGCAGATGCCTGAGTGGCCAGCGCTGCTTCTGAAGTAAAACTGAACCTAAATAAATAAAAATAGCTACTTGAAGAAATTAGAGAAGAAGGGCATGGGAGGGGGAAGGAGAGAAAAGATGATATTATGGTTAAAGCATTTGACCAGTACTCAGAGGAGCGGTGTTAAATTTCCAGCTTTGCAATTGACTTCCTTTGTGAACTTGGGCAAGTCACTTATAATGATGTTTTGTACCTGACATCACCGTGTGGGCAATAAGATGTCACAGCCTATGACTGTCAATGATGTATCTGGAAAGGAACAGGCCCTTTACTCATATAGGCAGGCATCACTTCACCCACTGCTGAAATGCAGCCAGCTCTGGGGCGAGACACAGCAGCTGTTTTAAAGCGCCCAACAACACTGTATAAGAATTTAGTACAGGAAACTAAGATATAGTTTAACAAACTGCAAGCAAACTGCAAGTATGTGTGTAGAATGTAGGAACAAGCTCCATTCTATGGCTAACTATACAGCCTTACACAACTATAGATTGTCAGAGAGAGAGAGAGAGAGTGTGTGTGTGTGTGTGTGTGCGCGCGCGCACACATACACACAGAGAAAGACATGCACACAGCAATGTGTAAAACTAAACTAGATAAAACACTAGTAAAAGTGTAATAATAAACTCATGTATAATAATAAGCAAACCCTATTATGTGCCTGGTGTAACAGGGAATGAGAAATTAAATCTTATTGCAGACCCATAGCTAAAAATAATTAGTCTACAAGCATTGTTCAGTTTGATGGGCAATCAGGTATAGTTGAGATCTACCTCAAAATATGTTACTCTCTCCCCACCCTTTGTTTGCTTTTTATTTTTTTAGATTGTATGCTCTTTGGGAAAGATACTGCGTGTACATGTGCACGCACACTGCCATTTTATGTGCTACCAGAATTCTTCTACTAATGCTGCATTGGCAAAGAGAGGGATTAGATAGCTGAACTGGTCTTTTCCCTCTCTAATTTCTGTAAGAAGATACACCTACAGATGTGGAGCTATGAATGGATGTAGTCACAGATAGCACCCATGGTCTAGTGGTTTGGGGACCCGGATTCTGCTCCTAGTTTCAGCACTGACCTACTGGGCAAGTCTCTTGACTTCTTTGTTTCCCCTCCCACCCTTTGTTTTGTTTATTTAAATTGTAAGCTCTTGGGGAAGGGACTGTCCCTTACTGTGTGTCTGTGCAAGGCCGAGCATAGTGGGTCTCTGATCGTGGTGGGGGCCTGCAGCTGTGATTGGAATGTTAATAAGTATCCCAAGAATTAGCTGCCCGGCTGCTTCTCGGATGCAGTTCTGTGCAGTGCCACTCTCTATAAGGCACGTCCAGTAATGACGCTTGTAAAACTCAATCGTCCTCCTCATGAACAAGCTCTACAATGCTGCATATTGCTAACAAGCCAGCACAACTGGAGGCAGAGATTCAGATGTGATGGAGCCTTGTTTTGCTTCTACCCAGGGGCTCCTGGGCTGAGAAAGGGGAGGGGGAAGCCCTTTCTCATCATTTTATATGCTCTCAAACATGCACATGCAGAAAACCAAATTAACTTCACTAGCAATTTAGCAGATTCCTCCCCCCGCACCTGAGTACACCTCCCCCCCTCATACCCACTCTCTTCCCTTCTCTTCCAGAGTTCCCACTAGTGAATTGGATTAGTCACATTCTTAATTAACTGTGCAGTGTGAGCTCTATTAGGAATTAAATGTTTGTCACAATCCAATTAAAAAATCCATCTCAGCAGGGCAGGTTTTCCAGGCTGCAGCTCACAGGGCTGTGTTTACAGCTCTCTCAGCTGGCAATTGGCAACATGAGGCTGGTCCCACTGGGGAAGGAGCTGCAGGGTTGCAGTGACAGGTTTCATTTCCTCCCTGGGTGAGGGGAGAAAATGCTCTGCTTTTCTCCTTTACACCCTTCCAAGAGCTTGGCAGCCACGTAGACAGGTGGCTGCAGCCCCCATGACAGGAGAGTATGAAGATCCGGTAGTTGTCCTCAGTATCCCACAGATAAAAGGTAGCCTCTCTTCCCCAACCTGTGGAATTGTCCTGTGGGGCAGCCTCTCTCGGAATCTTTCCTTGGATTCCTGAGCTGGACACTGTCACAGCTGCAGTGTAACAGCAGGAGGGGATGTGTCAGGGCAGCTCTAGGGAGATTGACAGCTTTTGCCCCAGTCTAGCAGGTTCCTAATAACAAAGTGGCTTTAACCTTTGGAAGGACTTCTTCATGGTCATTTTAGTATTTACTCATATGCACACCAGGCTCGCTGATACATTAGAGCTGAGGACTTTTAGTAGAGCCAACTGGAGGGCAACAATTCCATTTCATGGTAACTTTGCCTTTTAACCTGTTACATGATTGTGCAAAAAAATGGAATTATGTCTAAATATCTGGGGAGGTTTCTACTATGGGAGTTGCATGGGTGTTTCACTTACCTGAGATGTAGAAAACCCAGGGTTAAGTCCCTTGGGTGCCCGGTCATGGCAGATACTTTGTTTGATGAATCAGGCAGAGCAGGGACATTATTCTGGGGAGGTTTCTACTATAGGAGAGTTGAATGTCCCTCTATAGCATGGGTGTTTATGCACTTACCTGAGATGTAGAAAACCCAGGGTTAAGTCCCTTGGGTGCCCGGTTGGCAGATACTTTGTTTGATGAATCAGGCAGAGCAGGGACATTATTTTGTTTTCATAATTGGAGTTTTCAGCAGGAAATTTCAAATTTTTGTTGACAAACTAAACACCCAAAAAACAACTTTTTTTGGCCAGACTTCCGGAAATGGACAGATTTCAGGTTGGTGGGTTTCAAAAGGAAAACAGACACACTTCATGAAGATTTTTGTTCGGTTTGTTTTCAACTCAATTTTCCGTCAGGGAAAAAAAGTTTTGACAAAAAATTTTCAACCGGCTCTAGTGCATTCATGAGTCTGTGAAGAAGAGGGTCTGCCTTTAAAACTTCCTGGGCTAGATACAATTGAACTGACCTTAGCTGGTGTAAACAGGCATAGCTCCATTTATGTCAATAGAGCTGTGCTGATTTACACTGAGAGAATCTTGGCTCTTGTTCCAAGAAAAGGCTACCAAGATTACTGTATATGTTCCTAATAACAAAGTGGCTTTAACCTTTGCTCTCCATCCTCTAGCTTCTTTTCTTCAAGTGCTGTGACCTGCATCACTCTGCACAAAAATGGCGGCTGAAGAGGTTGGTGGAGGGAGAAGGGCTGGCATGAATTAAGTTTGCTGTCCCAATTCTTTCTCCTTCCAATTCGCCCTGTTTGGGCAAGTCTCTTCTGTGCCTGCGCCCTGCTCTGTGATCAGCAGTAGTATGCCACTCAGTAGAGCTGTCCAACGTTTTTTTTTCCAGAAACAAAACCGCTTCCCAAAGGAAACTCTACTGATTCTGGAAAAATTTAATTTCCATCCAAATGTTCCAGGGTTTTGGGTTGTTTTGATGAAAAGTTAAAAAGCAAAAAGGTTTCCGTTTTTGGTAAAAATTCTCCATTTTCCAAAAACAAAAATTTTTCAGAGTCGATCAAAAACAAACATGCACACAAGAAATTTTCTAAAAATTTCCCATGGAAAAACAATTGGGAGTAAGAGGAGAATCAACCCATATAGTTTAGCTGTAGCTCAGATCACAAGTGAAATGAGTTTAGTAGCCACAGTATCCCATAGCTCCATAAAGATTTTCTCCTACCTCAGAAGCTCAAAGCACAATTCTGCCCTACTGAGTGTTTTCATTTTAAAAGAAGTCCAGAGACTAGTATAATTGCAGGTCAAAACTGAAGTGTTTTGTCAGAGCTGTGTATAGGCTTAATATATGATAGCAGGGGCCACTGGAGATCAGGACTGAAATGCATCAGCAGAGCTGTGCAGTCATCCGGCACTGGAGTGGCAGGAAGTGCTGTAGGTCCGGATTCAGGTACTTTGACAGAGCTGTATGGGGGAGGATTGTGCTGTCTGTTTTTCCCCAAGCAACTCCAACATCCCATGATCATTTTTTAAGGTTAATGCAGTCTGTGAAGTTTGATGGGGACATTCCAGGCATGCGCCGGTTGCCATGCACGCTCACTGTGTACGCTCCAGAAAGGCTCTTAAGGGGAAAGAGAAGCCAGTTAAGAGAGTCTGGGTGGAAGCGCTACTTTAGGTGGAAGCAAAGTCCCAGGCCCATCCAGTGAGTGAACTGAAAGTCTGGGAGCTTAACTTAATGTGTCAGTTGTCACTCCCTGAGAATGAAAGGCAGGTCAGGCTGTAGGTTTTGATATTGACACTCTATGGTAACCTTTCCAATACTCAAGGCAGAAGGTGGAGGCAAGAGAAACCTACTTCATTATTTTAGTTAGGAACAATGTTAGTTATCCAGTTTCATTTTAGCTTCCTTCTTTCAAGCTGGACTCAGCCGCCTTCTCTAAATTTTTGTATAGCCTATTCCTGGCGATAGACTCCATCCGTACAACTGCATCTTTTTAATCTGGTTTCCCCCACCCAGTGGAGATGGTTTTATTTAAAACATCAGCAATAATATACTAAATGGGGTCTGATACGACAGCCTCTGAAGCCTGCTACTTGCTACTAGAAGTGGAGATGACCCTAAGCTGTCAAAAATGTAAACACTTAAAATGAGGGTAATTTGGTGGTGGTGAAAATTTAATTTATTTTACCGTCTGTGGAAAAGATCTCCCCAACTGTATTGTGCAGTCAGGCAGCTGATGGGTTTACAGATTAGAGCTCTTCATCCCATGTTCCTTGCAAATTCTCAGAACTTGTAGAAGTGCCATGGTCTCTGTTAGGCATGAATTAACTGAACTAATTTCTTTAGCCTAATTTTGGAGGCACTCCTTTTTTTAAATGCATTCCTGGTCTTATCCACCATCCATTGAAATCAACAGGCTTTAGATCAGACCTACAGATTTTGAAGCTTGCGCTCTCCCTATCTGAGCTGTGCTTGGTTCAAGCTGATGAAATCGGTGCCTGCTGAGAGGCCTGGGGTCTGGACTCTTTGCCTCTTTTGGCTGTACAGTTATCAGATCTCTCGAACTAAACAGCAATTGCCATTCTGGGCCAGACCAATTGCCCATCTAGTCCAACATCCTTTCTCTGACAGGCACAAGTAACAGCTACTTCAGGGGAAAATGCAAAACCCTGAAATTTAAAGGAATTTGGTAATCGGCTTATGCCCTGAAGCATGATACTATGGTGATTAGTACTCTATAAATATCTAAGACAGACAGGCAGATAGATAAAATAAGGATTACTGTCCTTTATACATTTTATTATCCTAGCTAGTGCAACTGTGAATATTTTTCATATAAATATCTCATCCAGTTGTGCTATTGTCAAGTTCTTCTCCTCAGTAATATCAGTGTCAGTGAGTTCCACAGGTAAATTACATCATGTGTAAATGTTTTGTATTTTATGTGTTTCAGTTTCACAGGGTGTCTCCTTGCCTCTATATCACTCTTTATTGTAAATACTTCTGTCATGTTATACCGCCTATTCATTTTATCTCTAAGATGCTACTATTTTTGCACTCTCTTCATATGGGAATCTTTCTATGCCTCTAGTAAAATTGCTGTTCTCTGGAATTTTTCTATTTCTGTTCTGTTGTTTATGAGAAGAGATGAGCAAAATTGTGCACACTTCTCACATTGATGGTGTGCCATTGATTTATGGAATAACATTATAATATTTTTCACTACTATTCTTTTTTCTCTTAATGCAGCCAAACATCATGCTTGCTGCTGCACAGTTTTTTCCCCCCCTGAGTGGTTACAGTTAATTTAGAACCCATCAATGTGTATGAATAGTATAAATTGTTCCTTTCCTTGCACTTGTCAGCGTTGAATTCCATCTGCATCATGTCACCCAATTTTCTAGCTTTATTAAATCCCTCTGAAGCTCCTCACAATTCTCTCTAGACACAACTACTCTGAATAATGTTCTGGCCTACAGCAGATCATTGGGGCACCCCACTGTTAATTTACTTCCATGCTGAGATCTGATCATTAATCCTGTTCTCTGTCTTCTGTTTTATAGAGACAAGGCAGGTGAGGTAATGTCTTTTATCTTCTGTCTTATAGTCAGTTTCTGATCCAAAATAGAATTTTACCTCTCACCTTAGTTTTCTCAATAGCCCCTTGAGAGGGACTTTGTCAAAGCCTTTTGGACAGTTCAGATAAATGGTATCTACCCATTTTCCATTAGGCACTGTTTTGCTGACTCCCTCCCAGAACTCAAATAGTGACACAGTTTGCCTTTAGAGAAATTGGACTGGTTTGTCCCTATCATACTTATCTGGGTGTTTTTCTCAACTAATTGTAAAGCTCACGGGGCTGTAATTCCCAGGATTGTCCTTTTGTGCATTATTGAAGGCTACGTAAACCACCCACCAGATCCCTGGGCTAGTAGTTGATTTTAATGATAGGTTGCATATTGTTTTAGCAGCTTGGCTTCTTCATTCTTAATATCCTTCCGATCCTGGTGACTTATTGTTGGTACAACAAATGGTTTGTTTTAACACCTCCACCTCTGAAAGTAACCAGATGGGAAACCTCCAAAATGAATCCAGGGTGCTTCAGGAAGTGTGCCACTTCTCAACGGGCGGCACTCTTCCCTCTGAGCCAGTACTGTCCCCGCAATGTGCCTGCTTCATATTAGGCAACATAGTGATGCTAGAAGTTTCATATTCTTGTTAGGGCTTGGAGCTGAGCTGAGCTGAGCCCCTGACCACTTGTGGAAATGAACAATCAATAGTTCTTTGGTTTATTTCAAGAATTGGGATGTTAACTCTTTTGTCCTGGCTAAACTTAACTATACACTGCCTCTTTAAATTTCCACTGCTGTTGCAGTTGGAGATAGCAATCTTCTTCACCCCCTGCCCTGAGCCATTTGCATAGTGTAATGCTGCAGTGAGCTGTTAAACAGCTGATGTGTTGTAGTCCAGAATTGGCTGCATTTTGCTGAGGGCTGACATGATCCCTGCATGCAGTATTCTGCACTTAGAGAGATTTCGCGAGGTCTTTAGCTACCTATTAATATGATGATTTATTAATAGGGATGCTACAGGGCAGAAGACTCTGTCAGATCTGCAAAGAGCAAACTCTCAGCAGAGACAAGATGAGCAGTGCTCCTTCTGCCTTGGCCCAGTGCAGGCTCCCTGAGTCTGAGCTGGTAATGCAGACTTCCTGTGCCTCTCCTGGTGGAGCTGCTATCTGTAGATTACAAGGGTCCAGGGGTGTGTCAGCTGCAGTAATGTGCTGATGCATCCATGCTGGGAGATGAGAGCCTTCCTATAAGCTGATGTGTCTGCTGTGGTCTCCCACAATGAGGAGGTGCTTTGCTAATGGTTAAGGCTAACTCTCTGTGCTGTAGTACTGTGCAAACAGCATGTTATCTGCACTGCTGGGCTCAAATCTCCACTCTGTTGCACTGCGTGGAGGCAACTGTGTCTATAGGGAGTCTGCATTAAATCTCACCCTAGTGATCTGTGCCCACTGTACGCTGCAGAGGGGATTCTCGCCCTCACGCAAAGTGGGTGGAGTGGCAGGGACGCTGGCTGGTTCTGTGAGCCGAGGGGTTAACACCAAATGGGGTGTGGCTGAGAGCAAAAGGAGCGTGCTTAGCAAAAATCTGCACTGCACATATTCCCTGGGTAAAGTTGATGTAAGTGACTGGTGCAAAATAGAGTGACCACAAGGCTGCTCTAACCACAAACACAAAATTGTTGTGCATGGCTCCTATTCAGTAATCATATCGACCAGTGCCATGCTCCATGCCTGCCCCTCTGCTGGTGACACATCTCTCTCTTCATGCTCTCCTTTCTGTAGTGCCTTATTTTCTACACAATCATTCCCTGGTGTGTAGACCATGGAAACAACAATCTATTTGCCTTTGTGTAATCTAGAGAATTGCCCTCACAGAATGTCTACATGGGGACAGCATCTGAAAGCCACTGAAGACTTGTGAAGACTGGAGATATGGGAGGGAGGAACAAGGGACAAGACAGCTGAGTAGATCATTGGTTGGCAAGATGGATCCCTCATCATTCACCCAGTGACTGTCAGCAGAGATATGGGCTATTTTGCAGGCTGATGCCTGCATTGCACAAGGGCAGATTGAGGGGAAACTTTACAGCACTTGGGGAGTGAAGCTTTTCGAGGGAGGTAATTCCTATCTGCAGATGTATTTGATGTTTGCCTGGGCTCACACACAGGCAGTTTAGAGTCTTTTATCTTTCTGCTAACTTTCTACATTTCCTGAGCAGCAGTGATAGGATGAGCAGTTCAGGGGTGGCAGTCTTCCTGCCACAGGGGTAAAGAAATGAACAGGTGTGTGGTTATAAGGCTTCCACCCTTATCTCCTCCCATTATCCAAAGGCGCTCATGTCTGCGCTTGTGCATTTCTGGAGTGCAAACTACTGGAGAATCAGGCAGGGGTTATGGCTCAGTTGCACCAAGATTACCCAGGGAACTGCTGCTACAGCACTCACTTCACACATGTAACCTAGAATCAATCATCCTGGGTCTGTGCTTATTTCCATCCTGTTGGGATGACTTGTAACTAGGTTGTCTCATTGAAACTGCTGCCAAGTTGGGATGGTGAAGGTGAGTGTCTGACTCAGCAGATCGGTAATGGAATAGAGAGGCTATAAACTCTGGATTGCTGGGTGGAATCTAGCCCAGTAATCATGACTTAGGCAAGTGAATAGCCCTTGGAGAGCTATGAGTGAGATTGGGTCTCCACTAAGTCTGGTGTATTAGTGATGCTATCACAAAGCTTCTTCCTTAGTTGACTCTTGCTGGCAGTCAGAGCAGCGAGACTGAGGAATGAATGTGTATTCTGTCCTGTTGTACATGGTTTCTCCTAGTGCCCTTATCCTTGTAGTGTCTGAGCACCATCCAATCACGCATTAAGTGATGTGACTAACATATTTCACATGTGGTACTCTCTGTCATGCCCTCCTCAGGGGGAGAATTGTGTGTGTGGTGGAATGTGGTGTTTTGATAGGGCTTTACTGGGGTTTTGAAATGTACACTCTGCTTTGTGTTCAGACTGGAGAAGGCAGATCGAAGGAGAGTAACTGCCACTTGGAGCAGAAGGCGGTGAGATTGTCTGATGGACCTTAGTTCCTGGGAGAGTTCATTCCACAGTCTTGAGCCAGACCTAAGAAACTCCTCTCTCCTGCACAGATGAACATCACCGTTAGGGTAGAAAGTTTCTCTGTGCCAGAGGAGTGGAGTGGTGGACCATGATCTTCATCCTGGTGCTTCAGGCTCTTTTAAATACGCTGGGCCTAGGCCATGAGACCTTGAACTTGATGTGCTGTTCTCTAGGAAGCCAGTGTAGAGAGCAGAAGACTGATTTGTTGAGCTCTTGGTAGCTCGTGTTGCTGACGAGATGGGCTGCAGCAATTTGTAAGTGGAGTTTCCTACATGCTGAAGTCTTCATGCCCAGATGTATTGCGTTGTTGTAATCCAACTGAGAAGTGAAGAATGGTCTAGTTATTACATGGTCCTGCATTGAGTGCAGGGGACTGGACTAGATGATCTGTTGAGGTCCCTTCCAGTCCTACACTTGATTCTATGAAGGCATGAATAACAGAGACCAGGTCGTTGTCCTCCAAGATGGGACACAGTCTCCTAGCCAACCAGAAATGGTAGAATGTTACTCCATGGAGGCTGCTACACACGAGCTTAGCATCAGCAAACAATATAGGGGCATCCTGAGCTATAGACTGAATTGACCGATTACAGGCTGGTGCCTTCAACCAAAGGAGACTGCACCATGGTTCCAAACTCTTCAAAATTCTTCCCTCTGCCCACTAGCATTGCCTTGAGTTCAGCCTCAACCAGCTGTTCTTCACCCATGGGCTGATCTTATCCAAGCCTGGAGAGCAGACTCCACCCTCACTACGTCAAGAGGTCCGTTACACTTTGATTAGCGGCACATTAGCAGGGTGTGTCAAGCCAGCCCTGTTCACAAACCCAGGACTCGCCTCTTGGGTTGGCACCTTTCCCCAGTATGGAAGCTTGCCAGTATTCTTATAAAAACCTGATAAACCCAGCTGTCATGGAGGGGTTTGAGGGCCAGCAGCAGTGAAGGGGTCAATTATCTGCTGCAGAATGGGCTCTAGAAAAGAGCCCCCAGTGGGGAGTATCTCATTTGCAGCAAAGGCAGAAAAGCTTAATCCCTTTAAATTTCTCTTTATTGATTGCGGATTTACAGCTAAATCACTTGCTATAGAAATGCATGAGCTTCCTTATTCCAAGTGTATTAACTGACTGAGGGAGTCCCCTACCTGCCCGACGTTGGCACCAGCCTGGCTGACCGCATCAGGGAGTGCTTTGCACACAGCAATTGGCACCATCCAGAGGAAATTCCAGAACACATCATCAAACCCTGACAGGGCTTAAATTGGTCACAAAGAACAGCCAAGCCACTCATTGCCCAGCAATAGGATTCCATTCGTGTGCACCAAACATTAGAGGACTTGACATTGCTTCCTTTGCAGGGGAAAGAGGGTGTTTCTTTTTGAATGCAAGAGAGCAGAAGCAGACTGGATACTGAGGTGAAATGGGCTGAATCCCCGCCAGGGGACCATGCTTGCATATGTCAGCCCACTCTGGATATGTCTACACTGTAAGAAAAGACCCACAACAGTAAGACTCAGAGCCTGGGTCAGCTGAGTCGGGCTCTCGCTATGGGGCTCAAATAGCAGTGTAGATGTTCCCACTTGGGCTCTGAAACCCGGCGAGGGAGGGTGGTGCTGCCACAGGGTTTTTCTGTTTTCTGTCGCAGTGTAATCATAGTCCCAGAGGCCAGCTGGAGTTCCTAGGTCCCGGAGGCCAGGTGGGCTGGCGTGGCGCTGATCCCTGACTGGCAAAGGGCAGAGGTGCCAAACCCAAGAGATCAGTAGTTGGAAGAAAAAGCAAAATGGGCTCAGATAGCTTCTTGCCAGCTCAAAATGAATACAGACCGCATTCCCAGTGCACACTCCCCACATGGGCACCTCAGCACCATGGCTAGTAGCACCATGTCCTGACAATAACCAAGAGGGTGAGGGGGATTGGCTGATTGGTGCTGAACTCTAAGGGCCTGTAAACCTGCATACTTTGTGTGCTTTTAAGCCTTGCTCAGTCACCTGAGAATGGTCTCTGGTGATGAACCTGTGGCAGATGGAAATCCCAACAGCTGGTAGGCATGGATTCAAATACATGAATAAATGAGCAGATCATTGGCCAATGCATTTGAATCTTCAGCTGCAAACCTCCACATCCTATAGCTTTACCCCATTGTGTTCCTGACTCCATCGTGATTTAGGATCCCCAGTATCACCACCCTGTCCAGCAGGCAGTAAACCTCCTGCTGCTGGCTAGGATTCTCTAGGGCGGGAGTGACCTTTTAACGTTCATGACAGCGAGCTACTTCACTTAGCCCCATTAACAAAGGCCCTGATTCTCCATTGCCCCATCTCTTGTGCAGTCCCTTAGATCAGGGTGAAGTGGATTTAAAACCAGGCAATGAAGCCACTGGTAGGCCATGGGGACAAAATGAGCAGGAGACAGGATAGACTCAGGGCTGCAGTGTTTTACATTTGCTTTGCGCAGATGGAGAAGACAACACTGGGTGCAACGCAATGGGGAGTCAGCCCCAAAGCTCTGTCAGGTGTTCTGTGCTCCTCTGGGATGCGAGCTGCTGGCTGCCTGTGAGATTTTTATGATTGTATTATAGAATCTATCTGCTTCAAGCCAATCTGCAGCTCTTATGGCATCTGGCTGAGCTTGCGCATATTGTACCTATTGTGGCTTGTATTTTTCAGACCAAGGCATGCATTTCGCACTGGGTGGCTGAACTCCCTTCCCCTCCTATGCAGGCATTCCCTGATGCAAACATGCTACCGTTCTTCCTGTGCCTCTTTCACTGCACTGCCATCTTTGGGGTATTCTCAAAAGACCTGCTCCAATACACTCTTATATCCTCCAGACTGATCCACTGTGAACTGGGGATGAGGGGAAAAAGGGGTTTCCTACTTGTTATTGATCCTGAGAGCAGAGCATCTGCTACTTCTGAAGATTTGCTTTCAAGCAATCAATGAAATGTGTTTATCAGGAAAACATGTTTGAACTGGACAAGTGTTTTACCAATGTAAACAAACCAGGAGAGAGGGAGGAAGAGATAAGAAGGGGTGAGAGGAGAGAAAGATAGCAATACAAAGGCATGTTAGAGGAGAAGAGAGGGAGGAAATGACAGTGAGTGTTTATAAAGTGCTTTGAAAGTGTAAATCACTGTGGAAGTGCTAGGTATTGCCAGTGCAATTCAAGACAGAAGGAAAAGAATGGCGGGAAGGCAAGAGAGGAGAGAGAAGGTGAAAGGAAGAATATAAGGGAATGGGAAGGAGGAGGGAGAAGAGTTTAAAAGGGGAGATTTAGGCCTTGTCTCCACACACAAATTGTACTACTTTAACTATACTGGTAGTGTAGACACAATTATAGCATTTTAAAGGTGCCTTATTTCAGTATGGCTTATTCCTGTAGGGAAGGGAAATATGCTACTGGAATAAGGCATCTTTATACCAGTACAATTGCATTCACACTAGGGGTTGTACTGGTATAATTATAGCATTAAAAATCATACCTCTAACTGACATAGTGAAACTGATACAAAAACTGTGTAGACAAAGCCTTAGGCACCTACAGTGTTAATTTAAACTGGTTTAGTTAACCCAATGAAAACCCCTAGACAGCCTTTCTTAGGCCAGGTCTCCTCTACCAACTTCTGCCAGCACATCTGCCATATAGTGTACAGGATTGCCTACATCAGTAAAGCCCTCCTAGTGTAGATGTGATCTTATCTCTCTTTATTTAGTTCAAGTTGACTAGGAACAGGTTTAAGCTAAGCTGAAATAAGCTACTTTATACCAAACTCCTGTGTCCACACAGGATCTTGCACCAGTTTAACTAAACGAGCTCCAGTTTATGCTTTGAAAAGAGAAAAAGTGCAGGGGATGGAGGAAGGACTGGCTTTCCAAGGAAATGAGAGCTACAGGGAGAAGAGGAGAAAATGAAATGACAGAACAAAGGGAGGTGTAGTGGGAAGGAAGAAAGGAAAAAAGAGAGCAGTGTATTGATCAGGGCACATGTAGCTGGGATGCATTCTCTAGTGACTAGATGAGGGAGGCCTGGCTGCCAGCCATGTGCTTAGCTAACGGGGACATGAATTATGCCTCTGGCTATGCAACGGAAGCATTGTTAATCTCCTTCCACCCAACTTTTCTCTGACTGAGGACTAGGCAACCGGAGGTATCTAGGCCCAGAGACATTTGGGTGCCTAACCCCTATTCAAATCAATGGGAGTTAGGCACCTAAATAACCTTTGGTATCCTACTCCTCTGATCTGTCTCCTGTAACCTTTGATCCTGGTTTCTTTTGGTCACTCCCTTCCTCTGAAGGGATGACCATTGCTGGTTCTGTGAGACAGAATGAGCTGAACAGAGGAAGCCGTCTGCTGTGCACAACAGCTTCTGTCAGTCCTAGTTAACCTATGAATGATGCTGCAGAACGCTGCGTGCCGCCATCTGGTACACGAATTACTAACTATCCACATAGACACAGGCTGCTCTTCTTCAGAGCGCTTTCGTAACATGGGAGTTCCCCTCCATAAACTGGAGGTCAGATAGGCCAGCACCTTCCTCTGTGTGCTTCTCTATTCACTGCCCCAAGTGGCACGCTCCTGTTACACCTCTGACCCCAAATGGTCCCCTCTCTGTTTTCTTTCTTTTGTCTCCCCACTTGATCAGCCCTGATTTATTTTGGGTCCCTCCTTTCGTTTTCTCTCTCTCTCAAGCTCCTGTTCTCCCCACTGAGGGTTAAAGAGCTGAATGCTTTTTACAGTCTCTAGAGGTGTGTCTGAGGGTGAATGTAGAGTACCTGTGTGGAGATTGAAAATTGCAATGGGATCATCTTTGTGCTGGGGAATGCCACGTCTAAAGTTACTCCTTAAACAGACAGTATATTCTCCTTTCTATGCTGTGAGGCACAGTTTAGGGGAAGGAAGGAGTGTGCCCTGAGAGACAAATGCTGTGCCCAATTTATCCTGCTGAACTCAATGGCATTAACACCAGGCATCAGTTTCACCCACTGTGTTGTCAAATTGAAAGTCTTTTGCTCCCTCTGTAGAATTTTTCTCTAGTTAATTTCTCCAGTCTCTTCCTGCTCATGGCATGTCAAATTCTCAGCCGAGCAGAATAGGACATTGGCTTACTACATGGAAAAGGCCTTGATGAAAGTCTGTAACTGGTTCTCTGTTGCAAGATGCAATGACCTAATGACCACTTCAATGTTGTCATATTCCCTAAAGTTTGCCCCATGCATGTGGCACTCAAAGACTCATGCTCAAGTGCTCTGCTTCTTTTCTTTCTGTTAGCTCATTTTTAGGTTATTTCTTTGGGGGCAGGGGGAGGAGGAAATGCCCTGACCTTTTATGAGGTAGCTTTGTTTACAACAGGCATTTCAATGTTTATGCCAGGCATTTCATAATGGATCTTTTCTTTATAATATGTGTGCCTAGCATCATTTGTCCTAAGGGATCCCACAGAAACTTACAAATGAAACATACAGAAATTACCTTATCCAACACTGAAATACAGCCATCTCTACGATGACTTGGGACATCTGTTTAACAGCTCACAGCAACACCACACAGCAGTTTAAGAGAGAAGGCGAAGAAGCATACTCTCTCCATTTAAACTGCAAAGGGAGTTTAGCTAGGGAGAATGTAGGTACTCAAACTGGAATGCAGCCAGTTCAACATGCCTATCCTCTGCAAAATGTACCATAGGACCTTTAATGACTAGTCACCGATCAGGACTTTGGTCTTGCATGGTATCCAAAAGACTGAGGGTCAAATCCTGGCTCTGTTTAAGTCAGTTGGAGTTAACTAAAGTTAGGCACCAAAATCCAGATTTAGGCTCTTAATCAGAATAGTCCTGCTTTTCAGAGGTATTGTGTACACGTAATCCCACTGAGTTCTCTTTAGATCTCACTCGCACCAGTGACAATATGGAGTGACTCCACCAAAGTCAATCTTGTGAAACCGGTGTGTGCCCTGAATCAGGTCCATTATCTTTAGTAGCAGCTGTGGGTACTGAGCACATCTGAAAACCAGGCCTCTGATATCTAGGTACCAAAATATAGATTTAGGTCCCTAACTGTAGTCACCAACATTTGAAGACTTTGGCATAATTTTTTAGATTATTTGTAACAGTAGCAGGAGCAACATTTTCACTCAGGAAATGTGATTCTCAGATTGATGGGGTCCCTTTGATAGACTGTCAGTAGGCCTCATTTGCGGGGCATGATCCTAATAGAGCAGGGTTAAAACTTTCACTGCACATAATCATCATTGCATATGCATCCTACACAAGAGCATTCAAGTAGGTGCAACATGAGTGCTACAAGTGTGTGAGACCCAGATCAGGCAATTGCTCTCTCTGGTGGGCTGCAGAGACCTTCAGTGTCAGTGTTCCCACTGATTTTATATTGTCCCTTTGTCAGGGTTGATTGTGGGGAATGGTTGCACCAGATGAATATGTGGGTGATCACATGCACCATGCGCTCACCAAAAAAATAGGTCTTTGTACCAAGCCTCCAGGCCCAAACTGCTCAGCTAGTACAATGGCCAGGCAGGCATTCAGCTACGACAGCAACGAGCATGAAAGCCATTAAAAATAATTTCCAGACCTGGACGGTGCAGGGAGCTTCTAGCAGGATCTGGAGCTTGGTTGAAACCAGACCGGCTGGTTAGTTCCCTAAAGCTCTTCCCGTCTGGTGACTGTTTGGTGCCCCGTGTGAAATGAGAAGGTGTTCTCAGTCTAGTTCTGAATGGAAAGGGTCTGTATGTGATCCACATTTGGCCCCTGTGTTTGCAGTCCTAGAGCAGGTCAAGCATTTGAGTGGCCCACAGAGGGGGAGCTACTGGCGCCTCCATCAGAAGTAATTCCTCCAGGTCACTGTCGAGACACATCTGAGGGAGGCAGCTGACACCACACCAGCCTGTGCTCTACCTGCTCTGCAGATTGAAGACTTGGATCCAAGACTGCCTGCCACAAAGTTCCATTTTTCAAAGATATGCACACTTTACTTCCTGGAGATGAGACGAGTCGAGAGAAACAGCATCCTCACACTTTGATTTCCACAGCTATCTTCCACCTGAGCTCCCCCGTGCACTTCCATACATCTCTGTCCAATGTTAAATAACCATGGCAGTGTTTACTTTTGTACTAACCAGGAAACATACAGTGCTATCTGTCAGTTGGGGAAACGCACAGTGCTAATGCTGCCATGTATTGCTTCGCAAGGAGAGCCCTCTTAATGGCAGTACAAATAAGTCCCTTATATGCCAGGAAAACTACGGCACCTTCCATTATTATTAAAATCTGGATCCACCTCCTGTTTAATTACATTCCCCTGATGGACTTTTCTCAAGAGCTATGGAACTCAGTTGTATGGTGTCTATATGGGAAGAAATGCATTTTCTTGTACATTTTGTCCTGGACTTCACTGGGGTATATGTAAATCAGATGAGACATATAAGAAACTCACCTGATTTAATGCAGAAAAAAATAGGGCAGTATCCTAATTTTATTTTAAATATATAGGTAGGTGCCCGTACATACATAATTTTGCAAAATAGTTTTCATCTCGAAAGACACTGGGTGAAATCTGGCCAAGTCCCGGTCAGTTGTGATTCAAAGTTATCATCCTTTTGCCACCAAATAGTCTTCAATGTGAAATGAGTTGACAGTCTCCATCCAGTTCCTAATGGACAAGGAACTACAAAAAAAACCACTTTGACAATTGCAACTGGTTGGCAATCTCAGCAGATACACCAAGGATTTACTAGACCCTGGAGACTGAACTGCCTTAGAGGTGGATGCCATAGGTCAGAATTAAGGCACATTAATGGAGAAAAGTGGTGGGGGAAGCTTGCCCAACTGGGGAATCTAAATAGAGTAAATAAATAAGATTCTTCTTCAAGTGCTTACTCATGCCAATTCCAAGCGAGTGTGTGCGCGTCATGTGCACGATTGTCAGAAGGTTTTTCCCCCAGCAGTACCCATCGGGTTGGTGCATGCTCCCCCTGGAGTGGCACCTTCATGGAGCTATATATAGGGCTCTGCCTTCCCACCACCCCCTCAGTTCCTTCCTATCGCCAGTGACGGTTGTCGGAGCTTCCTCGCCTTGCGTTCGCAAGCATTCTTCTAGCATAGCAGTTCCTGTTAGTTTTAAAACAAGTTAAAATTAGTTATTATTAGAAAGTTGTAGTTTGTAATTAGTTGGGGGAGTTCCTCCTAGTTAGTGGTATTCCCCTTCCCAGGGCACCGGGGCATGCCAAGGGCCCAAGGCTTCAAGCCCTGCGGACCTTGCTATAAACCTATGCCCAAGGACGACTCACACGACTCTTGTTTGAGGTGCTCAGGGGAATCGCACCAAATCGACCGGTGCAAGACCTGTAAAGGGTTCCGCCCCAGGAGCAGAAAGGAAAGGAGTGCTAGGCTCAAGCAGATCCTGATGGAGGCAGCTCTCCAACCACAGGCCCCGGACCCAGCACCTAGTGCTTCGGTGCACAGTGCCCTGGCGTCGATTCGAGACTCGGTACCGAAAAAGAGCTTGGCCCTGAGGGGATCCCAGCACCGCTTGCCGGCACACAAAGCAGCGCAGCACCGATCTCATTCAGTGGTGCCGCGCAAAAAGCAAAGGACAGGTTGAAACCACTCTCCTACGGTGCCCAATGCAGGAAAGACACTTCTATACCATGCCCCCAGTTGCACCAGACCACGAGCTCCAACGGCACTCTATGCTGACCCTGCAGGAGCCCGCAAGTCTGGCATGCAAGGACTCTCCGGCGAGGGATAGCGAGTTGGAGGAGCTGGACCTCCCTTCCACGCTGGACACCTTTGAGGCGGCAAGGAACTTGATCGCCATGATGGCCCATCAGTCCTTGGCCTCAGCAAGAGCCAACCCAAGACCTCCAGCACTGCACATGGTGGTGCCATCTAGAGGCAAGCCGACAGTGATGCAGCACGATTCGCCTTCGCCACAGCACCAGCCCCTGACGCTTCAGGGCAGTCACCTTTGCCCCGGCACCAGTCGCCCGAACGGCACCAATTGTCTGAACCATGGTGCCAATCACCTTCGCTGAGACACTACTCGGCTTCGCCGCAGCACCAGCCGGCTTCATCGCGGCACCGTTCCCTGGCGAATCAGTGCCGTGTGTCACTGCCCTGGCACCAATTCCGAATATTGGCACTGTTCAGCGTCATCTCAGCACCGGTCTTCTGAGCACCGGCACCACTCCTCCACACACCATTCCCCAGTGCCTTGGCATGGCACTAAGCACCGCCATGGTTGCCAAAGGTGGGTTCATGGACCTCAGACTCAGGTGGGGGGTTGTATCCATCCAAGCACAGCAGACGCAGGTCGGGGAGGTGCCGCCTCACAGAGGACAAGGGGCAGGGCTGCCCATGGGGACATGGCTGGTTCAATGGAAAATGCCCCAGCAATGGCCCTTCTGGACCCCATGGACATACCATCAGGCCCAGGGGATGCAGTCAAGAGGCTCTTATTCAGTCATATCGGAGACCCAAACATCCCATGCCTCGGAACGCAGAGCCCCTCCCAGTACTGAGGTCCATGATTGCAGGGAGAAGGAGCCTGCGGTGACAGCCAGTGAAGGGCATGATGCCAGAGAAGGCGCCAGCACTGAGGAGCACCCTGAAGGGGATGTAGAGGAACCAGACAGGAAGGATCCGGATCAGGATATATTGGAGGCTGGCATCGGATCAAGAGCCTCTTCCTCCTCTTCCCCAGATGAAGCAGTGGTGGGCTCATCGGTCACCCCATCCCAATGGACAACAGAGGAGTTCTGAGATGGGTGGCTCAGAACTTGGGGTTGCAGGTGGAGGAGGTAAAAGAGTCAGTGGATCCAAAGGTGGATATCCTGATGCCAGAAGTGCCCTCAAGTGTAGTCTTGCCCCTCATTAAGACAATTCAGACCACAACAAAGACCTTGTGGCAGACTCCTGCTTCGACTCCCCCAGCTGCAAGGGGCATAGAAAGAAAGTACTTCGCGCCCTCCAAGGAATACAAATACTTGTTCACACACCCTCAGTCGGGCTCCCTGGTAGTTTCGGCGGCAAATGAGAAGGAAAGGCAATGACAACAGGGCCCAATGCCCAAGTCAAAGGAGCCCAAAAGACTGGATCTGTTTGGAAGAAAGGTCTACTCCACAGGTGGGCTCCAGCTGCGTATCATCAATCAGCAGGCAATCTTCAGCAGGTATAACTTCAACTCATGGGAGGCGATGTTGAAGTTTAAAGACCTTCTCCCACCTGACTCCAAGTCCAAGTATGGAGTCCTGTCCTTCTTCAGGGACCCCTCTCACAAGTAACTTCTCATGCAAGAAGCATGTCAACTGCTGCACGCTGGGGTAGTGGAGAAGGTCCCTCTGAACATGAAGGGAAAGGGATTTTACTCCAGATAGTTTCTGATCCCCCAGGCAAAAGGGGGACTCAGACCTATCCTATACCTGTGAAACTTCAACAAGTTCATAAAGACGCTGAAATTCCACATGGTTTCCCTTGCCTCTATCATTCCCTCCCTGGATCCAGGGGACTGGTATGCCGCCCTTGACCTAAAAGACGTCTACTTCCATATTTCAATGTTCCCCCCTCAAAGGAGATTCCGCAGATTCATAGTGGGACATGCACATTACCAGTTCACAGCCCTCCTGTTCAGCTTCTCCTCGGCTCTAAGGGTCTTCACCAAATGCATGGCCATCGTTGCAGCTTTCCTGAGAACCATGTTCAGGTGTACCCCTACCTACATGATTGGTTAGTCGGGGGGCGTTCCAGGGAGCAAGTGTGGGCCCATGTTGCATTGGGGAGATCAACCTTCACCAATTTAGGGCTCCAGCTGAACATGAGCAAGTCAACATTGGAGCCAGTACAGAGAGCCAGTACAATAGAGTTCATTGGAGCAATTCTGGACTCGGTCCAGGCCAGGGTGCTGCTCCCAGAGGCTCCTTTCCAGACCATCAGGGCATTGATAAGGGGCTTCAGGTGGTTTCCCACCACCACAGCTCAGAGTTGTCTCACCCTCCTAGGCCACATGGCCTCATGCACCTTCATGGTCAGATATGCTAGGCTAAGACTCAGACTGCTCCAGTTGTGGCTCATGTCAGTGTATTGTCCCCACAGGGACAAACTGGACAAGATGGTCTCCATTCCACATCAAGTGCCAGAATCCCTACGGTGGTGGCTAGACCCGCAACAGGTTTGAAGGGGAGTACCATTTGCTGCTCCATCGCCGTCAGTGGTGCTGGTCACAGATGCCTCAGCTCTGTTGCCTCATGCCCATGCCTCAGTTGGGGGGCACACCTCGGTTCACTCACAATGCAAAGTCTGTGGTCCGTGGAAGAGTTGTCACTCTATATAAATGTCCAGGAGCTTTGGGCAGTCTGGCTGGCATGCCAGGCTTTTCTGTCTCAACTTCAGGGGACAGTTGTGTCGGTGATGACAGACAACACCACAGCGATGTTCTATATAAACAGGCAGGGAGGAACACACTCCTCTCTCCTGTGCCAAGAAGCCATCAGCATGTGGGACTTCTGCATAGCCCACTGTATCCACCTGGAGGTGTCATACCTGCCTGGAGTTCAGAAGGAACTAGTGGATCATCTCAGCCACTCCTTCACCACTCACGAGTGGTCTCTCCACCTGAATATAGCAAGACACCTTTTCCGAAGTGGGGGTCTTCCCAAATGGACCGCTTTGCGACACATTCCAACAGGAAATGTCATAGATTCTGCTCTTGCCTGAACCACAGCCCAGGTTCTTTAGTGAACGCATTCCTTCTCCCGTGAGGCCAGTTCCTGTCATACACCTTCCCGCCGTTCCTTCTTATTCACAAGTCCTCCTGAAAGTCAGGAGAGACAGGGCCTCAGTCATCCTCATAGCCCCAGCTTGGCCCAGGCAGCACTGGTTCTATGTTGGTGCAGCTGTCCATAGACACCCTGATCACTATGCCTCTGGTCCCAGACCTCATCACTCAGAACCACAGTTGGCTCCGCCACCCCGACCTGAGCTCGTTCCACCTCACAGCATGGAGGCTGCATGGTTGAACTCTAGAGAGACCATGTGCTCATAGCAGGTGCAGGAGGTCCTCCTTGGCAGCCGGAAACCATTCACCAGGGCGGCATACTCGGCAAAATAGAAAAGATTCTCCATCTGGTCATCTCAAAAAGGTACTCTCCCCGACCAAGCTCCACTGCCCCTTATCCTGGACTATCTGCTGCACCTGAAACAGCTAGGGCTAGCTGCTTCATCGATTAAGGTGCACTTAGCTGCAATTTCTGCTTTCCACTCAGGAGGCAGATCGGTCTTTGCCAACCCCATAGTGTCACATTTTCTTAAAGGACTAGAAAGGCTTTACCCTACGGTTCATCACTCCATCCCGGCTTTGGATCTGAATTTGGTGCTTAATAAGCTCATGGGGGGCCCCCATTTGAGCCTTTGGCTACTTGCTCCCTTCTGTTTTTGTCCTGGAAGGTGACCTTCCTTGTGGCGATCACCTCAGCAAGGAGGGTGTCTGAACTTAAGGCATTGACCTCAGACCCACCATATACGGTGTTCCACAAGGACAAAGTGCAACTACGCCCTCACACAGCTTTCCTCCCCAAGATGGTTTCCCACTTCTATACAAGTCAGGAAATCTTTTCGCTGTTGTTCTGCCCCAAACTGCATGCTAGCAGCAGGATGCGTGCCCTCCATTCACTTGATGTTAGGCAGGCGTTAGCATTCTACTTGGAGCGTACCAAGTCATTTCGGAAGTCGAACCAGCTTTTCATAGTGGTGGCAGACAGGGTGAAGGGCAATCTTGTGTCATCCCAATGAATTTCGTCATGGAGCACTACTTATATTAGGACCTGCTATGACTTGGCTAAGGTTCTAGCCCTGCCCTTGACAGCACATTCTACCAGGGCACAGGTAACTTCAGCATCGTTCTTGGCATAAATCCCCACGCAGGAAATTTGTAGGGCTGCAACATGGTCCTCCATCCATACATTCACTTCACATTATGCCATTACCCAGCAGGATAGGGACAACGCAGGATTTGGCAGGGCTGTGCTGTAGTCAGCCACCTCGTGAGCTCCGACCCCTCCTCCTAGGGTCAGCTTGGAAGTCACCTGTTTGGAATCGACATGAGCAAACACTCGAAGAAGAAATGGCTACTCACCTTTTGTAACTGTTCTTCGAGATGGGTTGCTCATGTCCATTCCAAGACTCACACACCTACCCCTCTTGTCAGAGCTGAACGGCAAGAAGGATCTGAGGGGGCGGCAGGGCCCTATATATAGCCCCATGAGGGCGCCACTGGAGGGGGCACCTGCACCGATCCAAAGGGTACCGCTAGGGGAAAAACCTTCCGATGATCGTGCACACGGCCCACGCACACCTGCTTGAAATGGACATGAGCAACGCATCTCGAAGAACAACAGTTACGAAAGGTGAGTAATCGGTTCTACAAGTCTCCAAGCTGGGTCCTCTCACCAGCACTTTAAAAAAAATCATTCAGAAAGTTTCATCTCTTTTTCAGACATTTCTATCTATAGCTTTCCACCAGACATTTGAAATTGTCCCCCTCCCCCTTCTTGCTGGTCATATGTCTGAGTAAGATTCAGAGATGCAAAAGCCAGAAGGGATCACTTTGATCACTTAGCCTGACTTCCTGAATAACACAGGGCAAAGAGTTCTTTCCAATGGCACCTGCATCAGCCCAGTCACATGTGGTTGAACTGGCAGATATCTTAAAAGAAACGGCTAGAGTTGTGGGTCCAGGAATTTTTACAGGTACTTGGGGAAACTTTCCACTATTTCTTTGTCCTACCAACATTCCTAGATGTTCCTGGCTGCTTCTCTGAGGACAGTAATGTTTAGTTAAAGGATAGGTCCATGACCAAGAGGAATGTCATGGCAACCAGTGGTGTTTTGCAGGCATTTATTGTGAGTGGTCTGCTTTGCTGTCAGCCTTATTCCTATTACATTGCAAGAGAAGAGAGGAGTCCGCATACAGCAGATTTAAATGGGGAAAAGGGTGATTTTCTCACATTGCTAGGGTATGGAAGGTTTGTGCTGCTGCTGCCTCTTTGGACTTTCTAGCGATGTTCATAAAAGGTGAAACTTGCTCCTATGCAGAGAGCCAGCTCACAGCCTATGTACCACTTAACTCCCAGTTCAGCCCTCTTTTGAAGGATTAAGTGGTACGTAGGTCTTGTGCTGGCCTTATGCACAGCAGTGAGTTTCATCCCTAGAGGGTGTCCACTCAGAGCGGAACTGAAAGCAAAGAACTGTTGTGGGGTGGAGCACGCTATCGAGGAAATGGTCTGCAAGAAAAGAGAGATTTGCCTGACTGAAATTCTTCTCTTGTCATACAATTTAAACTTCCTGCACCCTGCTTATCCTTGTAGTCACAGCACTGTGCTGGGAATATGCTGCCACCCAAAGTCAGGTGTTGGGAAGATTCTATAGTTGTCTGCTTTCTCCCACCATGGAATGTTGCACGGTTTTACCATGGAAACTTTTTTGGTCACAATCATACTTTTATACATCTCAGGGACATTTTCCACCTTAGGATTTGCTGCATGGACCACCAGCTGTTTCAAGAGAAACTGATATATAACCAAAATCTGTTGAGAATTCTCCCTGTTGATATCTCCAGAGCTAATGCACTGTAGACAGCAGCTGTCAGACATCCAGTTAGTGTGCAAAGCAGGCAGTCAGCCAATATGCATTTGGAGATGGGTCTGGGATATCAACTTCAGGATCTGGATTCCAACCTTTCCAGAGCCAAGGGGGTTTGGATCCAGTTCAGACCCCACGTAAGAGAGAGGACTGTGATCCCCAATGCTTGGATCTCAATCCAGACTTTCCCAAAGCTTGAGCGAATTTGGACCAGAAATTAGGCACCTAAATACCTTTGTGGATCTGGGCCTTTGTATCTAGGTTTTTGGGTTAGTGCCTTCTCCTTGTGCAGTTAACCAGAGTAGCAAGATGTACAACATCATGAAGCCAGATCTTGGCCACATGAAACTTCTCCACATCGGATTTACTCCAGCTTCCATCGAAGGCAATGGAAAGCACCTACTGACGTCAGTGGAAGCTGGGTCAGGCCCACACAATAAACAGATTATGCAGTTAAGCAATAGGCATTTAAGCAGTGAGCACACTGGGGGCTATTGGCTTGAATGGAATCACACTGATTTACATTGGCTGAGGATCTGCATGTATGCCCAGTCGTGTTGGCCAAATGCATGGTTTCCTTGCCCATATGGGTAAGATATCTGATATGAAGCAGGGCTAACACAATTGGGCTGCAACAATCTCCTAACCAGAGGGGGCCCCACTTACTATCTACGCTATAGGAGCATTTAGCTCAAAAGTCTGCTGTAACTTACTGAATAATACCAGAGCTGCAGCATGGAGGTGCCAACTGCTGGCTTGCCTGCACAAGCCATGTCCAGCTGGAGCTCTTACACACCGCTGCCCTGTTTATCTCCGATCCTAGAATATGCTCTGTCTTCTCATGGCAGATGGCCTGCATCAACCCAGACTCGGGTGATGTGAAGTCAGGAATGGTAGAGATGAGTGGGTTAATAGTTGTGTCTTTTATTGCTGGACACCTGGTCTCAAGGGTGACTTGAGTTTTAGTTGACCTGAGCTTGGTGACTCGAATCTACTTATTTTGTGTGTTTGTACACATGACAAAACCACCAAGCAATCTGATTAGCTGAAAGTCTATTTAGGAGAGCCCCAGGACTGGAACAACAGGCAGTGCTACAGGTTAGCCTTGAGTGTCACGGGCACAACTGAGCATGGGCATGTGTGAAATTGCAGGGTTTGGTCAGGCTTCCGCCCAGCTCCCTGGTATTGTATCTCCTTCCTGATGTAGAAGGACCACATGTAGTGGTTCAGTTGTGTTTTAATCAAGATGTTCAAAAGCAACCAGTGACTTTTGGGTGCCTATCATGAGACACTTGAATGGGCCTGATGTTCAGAAACTGGTGACCTGAGACTTAAAACACCCAAAATCACTAGTTGCTTTGGGACACCTTGGTCTTCATACCCCTTCAATCCTAGTCCTCTTTGGTAATATACATGGGTCGCTACAACACGAGACAGATTTGATCCAGTGACCTAGAGTTACAATATTCCGTATCTCCCAGCTACTGTTAGTCTTGTGAGTTATCCAGTCTGTAGCTGTCATATTTGACCTGCTGGGGGTGGTCTGCCTCTCTTTGTTTTGTTTTTGATGTTTGTATGTGGCTACATAATCCATTCTCTATGTCTATCAAACAATACTAGATTTATTGGAAATGGTGAGTCATTGCAGCAAGAGATCTCTAGTGTCAATAAGAACTTGTTTTCGATGTTTTCTTCCCTGTGAAATAGAGGGTTTGTTATAGTAAGGGTCCATATGTCCAATGACTCACATCAACACAGATATATCTCTGAGTTATGGCTGAGTCTCAAGAGGGAAATAGATACCAGTAGTGTTGTTGGGAGAGACATGGTGGACTTCCTAATTCTCAGCCTGCCAAGGCCCAAAGGTGGGGCAGAGCTCCAAAACAAGGGGGACACTCACATCATTCATGCATGAAAATCACCATGCAGTGGGATTCCTTTTTTTAATGTAACTGACTCTTTGTGTAGTCCCAGCTTCATGATTTTTTGTTTCTGAAATAAATAATCCTCAACAATAAAAGTGAGAGGTGCTGGAGAGGGGCAAAAAGAGAGACGTCCCTTGAAATGAGAGATATGTGAAAGATGTGGCTTGACTGTATATTACAGAAATCCTCAATTCATTTCTAATCCAGGAGAAATTATGCCTCTGGCCATGGAAGAAAGATGTGTTTTATTTGCCTTTGTTAGCTGTTTCTTATTGCTTGCATATGCAAGTGTGGATGTATTGAGAGTGACTGTAGATCTGCATGAAGGAGGAGAGAAGAGGGCCTCAGATTAGTTGGCCCTTAATTCAGTCTGTGACCTTGGGCAAGTCACGTCTTTGCACACCAGTTTAGCCATCTATAAAATGAACATAATGCTCATAGGGATATTGTGAGACAAAATTCACTAATGTGTGTAAAGAGCTGTGAAGATGCATAAAGAAAGGCATAGAAAATAATACTGAAAATATCAGAATGTCATTCTATAAATCGAAAATATTTAGCAGAAATAGAGGGAGTCCAGAGACAGGTGATTAAATTATTTGAGCCATGGAGAGATTTCCATATGAGGAAAGATTGAAAAGTTCCAAAGTGTTTAATTTGGCAAGGAGATGAATAAGTACGGACACATTACGGGTATGCAAAATAATGAATGGTGCAGAGAAAGTGAATTAGGTGCCCCTGTTCATCCCATTTCATAATACAAGAACAAACAGATCCATGATGAAATTCAAAGGTAATACAGATAAAACTGATACAGGGAAACATTTATTTATTTATTTATTTATTTAATATTAACATTTCTTACATTCACAGTTACCTTGCAGAGAGCTCTACAGGTTATCTTTGAGGCCGAGAGAATTCTTCTTGAACCAAGAGTAGAATTCAAAAAAGGATTAGTAATTTCTATGATTAATGACACCATTCAGAGTTGTAGCCAACAGGAACAAAATAGTATTAGAAGAGGTATAAACCTTCATGCTTCAAGGCATAAATGAATCGCTAACTGCCTGTGGTTAGGCAGTAACTTCTGCTATGAGGCACCTTACTCCATAATTGTCCGTTGTGGGTTCCTGTCTCCTTCCTTTGAAACATTTGGTGATGCCGTAGTTGGAGATAAGATATCAGACTAATGGATCCTGGTCTTACATGGAATGACTGTTTCTATATGCAGACGTTTGTAAGACCTTCAGAGAACCAGGGCTATACTGAATTAATATATTTTTATCAAATGTATCACAAATATATATAATGTATCATCTGACTGCCAGTCCATAAATTCATCCATCTTGTGGCCACTTAAGGCATGTATTATAGTAAATGTTGCAAAGTAGTTTTTCAGAACTTGTTTTAAGTTGTGCATGACATCTTGGATTCAAATGTCCATGGGTTTCTGCCTGAAGCTGAGTATTTTTTTTATTTATTTTTTTTTAAACCCGAGCAAAATCTCTTCTTCTGTTTCTTAGTTCAGTGCGATTTATTTTAAAGGACATTTTTCCTGCTTAAAAAATTCTAACCCAGTCATTTTGAATGGGAATATGTAAAAAAAATTGCTGCTGTTAGAATGTGCAAATTTAGCATGGTAAATGTAACAAGGAATAGAATATCTTGCTAGGTTAAAAATAATGGTTTGGTTTTAGCAAAGTTAGGAGCATTTGAAAACTGTGTATAATTCATCTAGGTCCCAATTTAGCAAATTTTGAGTACATATGTAAATCCATTCCTATTCAGCACAACATTTAAGCATGGGTTTAAACAGAGATTTGGAATGGCTATCTCATTACAAGAAGTAAGTTGCTCTGATCACCCATTCTCACCTCCTACTCAATGGTTGTAATTAGGCCTCAAGTACCCGGCTTTCATCCACCTTAGCCCACTGTTGTCTATGCCTTTGAATATGTATATGTTGCCTACCATATATGTTGCCTGTATTTGCTATGTTATTTCTACCAACTGCATCTGAGGAAGTGGGGTGCAACCCACAAAAGCTTATGTCTACTGAAATTAAATTTGTTAGTCTTTAAAGTGCTACAGAACTCTCGTTGTTTTAGCTGTATACAGACTAATACGGCTACCCCTCTGGAACATTTAAGCATGTGTTTAACTTCAAGAACATGCTGAAGTAAATGTCTCACTGACTAGGGACAGACTGCTACCTCATCGCCTTTTCTAGGTAACTACATGGCGCTTATCACTGTAGTATTTGAGTGCCTCAAAATATTACTGGATTAGCATTCCTCAGAAGACCTCTGTGAGGCAGGAAAATATGATTTTACAGGTGGGGAATGGAGGCACTCAGGTCACCCCAGAATTCTGTGACAGAGCCAGTTGAATTCCAAGCTCCTGAATTCCAGTGCAGTGCCTTACCCACAAGAGGTTTTTACTGTCTGTTGGGGCAGGCTTAGGACATGAGCAAGCCCTTGCCATGTACATAGAAGAGAGATATATACAAATATAACAGAGGTGGATGGCCGGCCTCACACAGCGTCGGGTATCAATAGTGAGTGAGTGAATAGCTTAGGCAAGACAGTAACAAGAAAGCATGGATGGGGAGACAAGACAAAGGAACAGTACAAATGGATGGAGAAAGAAACATGTTAGAGAGATCAAAAGGGTGTCTGGATAACTAGGATGGAGGCTATAAAGAGGATAGATAGGTGGAGACTGATTCAGTGTTGTGTGGCACATGACAGGTGAAATTGACATATCTCGATCTCACAGAATTGAAGACAGACTTGATAATTCAGCAGGATTAAAAGCACCAAGCTCTTTGTATGGGTTCCTGATCCTTTTCTTTAAGGTCATTCTGCCCATCAGACAGCAAGGGAATCTTCCAATAAATTATTTTTGTGGTTAGTTTTGGCCTGCAGGGGAAGCACCTTGTGCTGCAGTCCTTTTAGCTCTTGTAAGCTAAATGGGCTATGGAGTTACTGGTGCGTGGGAGGGGGGGAGTCTGAGTGGCCAGAAGTGGTATCAACCTCCTGAAGGACCAACACATCTGTCACCAGGAGTAATTCCCCAGCCTGGTGCTAGGGGGCGCTGAGCTGCTGGCTGAGCCCTCATTCTGATAAGCAACACCAGAAAAGTCTTGACCATTTAAAGACCAGCCTGGCAGTGTTGCCAGCTTTCAGCTAGCCCCTGCCGGAGCCAGTCTTACATTGACACCAGAAGCTCCAGTTCTCTCTGTCCCTTAGGAGCTGGAGGAGTTTTTGGATGGGGAAGGGAAGAAAAAGCAGCTGATACCATTCTCATAAGAGGAGAATGGGGAAGAGGGAGCAGAAAGAGCCCAGCAGCTCAGGGCAGCTCTGATCCTTCTCCCCCCGCCCCCCATCCCCTCTTGTGAAAAATGGGTCCCATTCACTGCTCCTCCCCCCTCTGTTCTCCTGCTCTGTAATGCTGCAGAATGGGACCTGGAAGGCAGGAGAAGAGACTCTCATTGGAGCTGTCTCACCAGGCCTAGGATGGGGGTGGTGTGATGAACCACCACAGGGGATGTGGGGCAGGTGTGGAGCTGGAGGGCAAAGGCGGGGAGCAGGGTTGTTGTGTGACCAGGTGGGTGGAATTGAGGTGAGGACGGAGGACAAACCATGCCTGATTTGGGCCTGGGATGCAAAGCTAATGTGGGACTGCGGTACAAGATTAGTTGGCGTAGAAGTGCAGTGTCCAAAATAGTATTTCTCACTATAAACTGACAACAGCAAATGTGTGACACACATGGGAGGGAGCAGGGCTGGTTCAAAAATCAGGAGACCGCTCCAAAAACAGCCATTTTTTAACTTGTGTTTTGGGCCAATCTCATTATTTTGTGGGGGGGCAGGGCATGGTCTGCCTCATGGTTTTGGAACTCCTGGGCTTGGCAATACTTACCTTGGCTTCCCCCCTTCAATAAAGGATTATTAATTGTGGGGTCTTGGTGCATTTCTGGGTCCACTAATTACATTCTGCCTACTTAAAATGCTTCATGCAATTTCAGTTGGATATGCTATCCTTCACTTCCTGACCTAAACTGTTGTGATGTATTCCTAGTGTTTTAAAACAGATGACACATTTCAGTCCAGAGATGGATGTGTTTCCAAGTTGGGTGACGTGATCCCTCCATATCTCTTAAGTGAATCAGATGATGTTGAGCAACTTCATTAATTGATGTTTGTAAAGTGCTTTGAGACCCTCAAGCAAAGGTGCTGTAGAAGGGCAAACCGTTATTCTTATGTTCAGCTTTTTTCATCAGATGAAATCATCTGCCTCCGTTGATGTGGTGATGTCTGAAATGGAGTAGGCAAAAGAACCATGTCACAGTATATCCAGGGCCTTATTTTCAGCCATGGGGATATGTTGTATCTAAGGGTAATTTGACAGAGCAGAAGCGAGTAGATGCAAAACATACTTGGAGACGATAGGGAGCTCTTGAACAAAGAGTCGCAGGAATGTAGGAATTGCCATCCCAGATACTTCATCTACTCTAGTAATAGAGGAGTCAGAGAAAAGTGTAAACCCCTCATTGAGGGTAATTTATGCAATAAATAACCTTCCCCTAAAGGGAGTTTTTCTAACCAAGGGCAGTTAGTGCTTGACTCATTTCCTGACGCATGAGGGCTTTTGTTTTTTATGCATTTTTATCTTCCCTAATGTAACGGAGGATGTTCTTATCCATATCAATGGCTAATCCTTTCCAGGATCCCACTATGCTTCTGGCACAGATGTCAGATTCTCTGATATTTGTACACTGATAAGATTCATATTTGGGGTTGAGCTATTCAGAGCTGCTCACATTTTTCATGAGTATTCTATAGGTCAAATCAGAATGAAGATGGGCAGGAGCATCAGAATGGTAGCAATCTAGCTGTGAGTGGTGAACGGGAGCCATCCCTGTCCATTTCCCTTCTTCCCCATCCTATCCTATCCTCCCCAGACCTTTGACTGGACCCTTGTGTCCTGTGCTTATTGATGGATGCAGAGAGAAGGGTGAAATGTCATTTCCAAATAATAGTGCCCAGTGCGGAGGGTGGGATTGGCAATCCAGACCCATTGACTAAGCTGTGTCACTTCCCTGGAGCACTACTCTCTCCCCCACGGATAGTTCTTTGCATCTTAGTACATGAGGTGCGCATGCTTCAGCTGCTGGATGAGGTCAGCCGCAAGTCCTCTGTCTGTAAAACCTCAGGGCTGTAGCAGTGTAAGCTTCCTCCTCATGCTGCCCTGCCCTGGACCTTGAACTGGGCATGGAGGGACCATCTCTTGGAGTGAGAGATCCATCCTTAGCCTATTTGCTGAGCCTGTCAGCAAGGGAGCAGGTGTGACAGCATGTTTTTAAGGTGGACACTTGGAAACTGGCTTGAGACAACCAATCCTGTTCACACAGGCCAGCAAATAAGCTGTAGATGGCAACAGCGGTGGGCCACAACGTACTTGGGCTAGATTTTTCTCATTATTGTTTCCATTACACTGGTGTCTGGAGGCCCCAAGCAGGATCAGGGTCCTGTTCTTACACATAGTGAGAGAAATAGACAAGAGTGGGAGAAAAGGACTGTTATTGCCAGTTTACAGAGGAGGAACTGAAATGTGGAGAGATTAAGTGACTAGCCCAAAGTCAGATAGGGTGACTTTGGTAGAGCCAGGCACTGAGTCCAGATCTCCTGACGCTGAGCCCACCCTGCCTCTATCCTGGAATCTAGAAGTGAAAGACTCTATGTCCCCTTGCCAGTCCCTACAAGATAAAACCCCCTGCCAACCGCAGCACCGGCACTTTTTTCTAGCTGGTTCTTTTTGTTCAAGTGCTGCCCTTGTACCTAGGTCAGGTCATGTTAAATTTGTGAGTCGGGCTCAATTGACTCACAAATTGTCTCAGAGAGACCCGGCACCTCAACCCTGCTGAAAACAGCATTTACAAGCTGCCATTCCCCATCCTGATGCTTTACATCAACATGCTGGTAATTTACATGCTACAGTGCCACGGCTGACATTTTCATAGAGGCTTCACTGATTCCTTCCTCCTGCTCTCTTCTCGCATGAGCCGCCCGGCTTCATGTCAGTCGGGGCTGCAGCTGCTTTCCACCCCTCCCTGCTCATCAATCTTCATGCAAAACAGTTTATTTAAAACGTGCAAGGCGATAAGATCCCATTTGCAGCGTTTCCAATTTGTATAGCCTGCCTGATTAAATCAACTTAGCTACTGTGGGGAAGCCCTACTAATTAAATAATTTGGGCTACGGAATATTTAATGAATTGTAATTACCCAGGCCATCTAGCAGACCTCCCATTTAGCACCAGCTGGATCACTGCCCCATTGTATGTTTTTCTTCTCCTCTCTCTTCTCTCTGGTGTGCCTGTGCCAGAGGAGATGGAGAGGGGCTTGATGAAACCAGCAGCAGAGATGTGGGGCAGAGGAAACTGGAGCCTGATCCCTCCATAAGGAAACTGATTCCCAGTGCAGGGAAAGCCCATTTAACAGCAGCCTGACGTCAAAGGGAAGTTGCTGGATTGAGGTGGCAGGGGGTATCAGCAATCCATTTCAAACAGGACCTCATTGCAGAGAGACAGGTGGCCATTCGGGGCTTGTGTGAAACAAACTGGAGGGTGGTCTCACTCTGTTTTCCTGTGTCCTGGTGTCTGTCACAAAAAACAGGGTCATGACTGGCACTTATGGCCATGCAGTTCACCTTGGATTGTGCCGCCAGGCAAGCACGCAGCTAGGAGTTTCTCTTGGTGCCTTGCAGTGAACAGGTCTCTTTCTCCAGCACACACAATGGGAATGAGCCTGTAGAAGGGACCGCTGCTAATTATTGTTATGGTGGTGTCTAGAAGCACCGAAGGAGCTCAGGGCCCCCAGCGGTAGGTGCGGTACATACACACAGTGAGAGGCAGTCCCTGCCCCGAAGAGCTAACAGTCTAAGTGGACAAGAGATGAAGGAAGTGTTGTATCCTTCTGCTCCCCTTTATGCTGTATTTGTCCTGTGAGCATACAAAGGGTCAACTGAATCTGACTGCCGCTGTTCCACTCTGCAAGACCTTGCTCCAGCAGGAGGTGAACGCAGCTCACCCTGCCCATAGCCACGGGCCGCTGCTTAGAGCACGGCTCAGGGGAGCCGGCTGGCTTCCTATTCCAAGTGCTGCCTGCCTATCTTCAGACCAGAAGCCCCTCGCTCCCACAGAGCTGCAGAGCGTGAGCAAGACAAATGGCTCTGCAGCGTACCAATTAAAGTGAGTGCTTCCTAGGCCCCCCGCTGCCTAGTCTTTCTTCCCTCCCATTAAACGACCCAGGGTTAAACCTGTTGGAGGAACAAACCAGACTCAGGCTGAGGTTACGTGAGTCATCGTTGTTTACAGTTCCGTGCACTCTGCTGGGATATATAAAACCCTACTAAAAATGACCGTTTAATGGGCAGGAGAATACAGGCTGCTAGAAGGCACAAGCAGGCTGCGGCGGATTAGATAGGCTGGTGACACAGGGTTAGAGGGGCAATACACTCTTTGAAGCAGGAATCACACTGTCCTCTGTCAGCCCTGACCAGCCATACAGCAAATGCCGCAGGTGCAGTTCTCAGGCTATCTTCATGGTCTAGTGCCTAGGGCTAGGAGCCAGTAAGTCTGAGTTCCAGTCCCACCTTTTCTGCTGAGTTGCTGGGTGACCTGGGGCAAGACACTTAACCTCTTTGTCTCAGTTTCCCCATCTGTAAAATGCAGGCTTTTAACACCCACCCATCTCATAGAGGTCTTGGGAGAGGTGGCTAACGTTCGTAAAGCTCTTGGAAGAGAGAAGGCCAGATCCGTGTTTGCTGTAAAGCAGGGGTAAGCCCATTGACTTCAGTGGAGATCAGTAGAACTCCATTGGTTGAGATCCGATCCATACAGTGCTAAGCATTGAGAGGAGCACAGCAGCAGGCCAAGCGGTGCTGGCTGAGCCTGCCTTCGTGATCCGGAACACAGAGGAGAATCAGCCACCTCCCCATGGGTCCAGCCCCCAACCTGTGGGCTCAGCCAGACCTCCATGATGCCATAGCTACATCACGCTGTGATGCAAATGTGGACCAGCCACCTTTGTGTCAGCAATCTAACCACAGATCTCACTCAGCTAGCCCGTGAGCCTCTCACCCCTAGATGGGCTAGCAAAGGTCAGCGCAGGGAGGAGTTTTCTGATCATTGTCTGCGCTCTGGTGGAAATCTGCAAGCACCGTAGAACTCCAGCAGGCTGTGGCACAAAGGCCAGGCTCTTCTTGGAGGAGTGGGGGGAAGGGCGGTATTTGGGAAATGCTGGAGGTCCAGACCAAGGTGCGTTGCAAGGTGGGCTCATCGAGGTGGGGGTGCTTTGACAGAGCAGGGGGGAGCTCGGGATTGGGAGAGCTGGTGGATGACGGTTGAAGGTCAGAACGGCAGTGTTTTGGAAGAGCTGTGTGTGCCCATGACTAGAACCACAGCCTGCTGCTTGTAGGGTTTGCTGCAGGTCAGGTAAGAGGGGCACTGGCAGAGCTGGGGAGGGTGGGAGAGATGACTCAGTGCTGTTGTAGCAGGGGGTGCAGGTGCAGAGAGAGGGGCATTGGCAGAGCTGCAGGGGTCAATTCTGTGATAGCTGGGCATGCAGGTTAGGACAGCAGTGCTATAGTAGAGAAAATTTTCAGAGGGGTTGCTCACCATCATGTGGCTCTCTCTAGCCACAGGCCATTAGCCACTGACTTCCAAGAGCAACTATTTTCCTATCCCCTCCTGAACCCCCTCCAAGATCTTGAGAAGCTGACAGACATAGGGGCTGGTCGACTAAACAAGAGCCCCTTCTCCTGACAGCCTCCTCTCGGTCTCGGTACCAGGTCCTCTAGCAAACAAGCGCAGCAGCTAAGCTGGCTCTGCTTTGCCAGTGGAGTGCGGGTGCTGTTAGTGAGCCCAGCAGGGTATTCAGAGAGAGTTAGCATCACAGGTAAATTCAGTGTGAAATAGCCCTGACAGCTCTATGGGTCGTGTTTTATTTATTAAAAGAAGGGCTGACAGTGAAGATAAATGCAACAGTGGGAATGAGAGCCTGTAAGCCTCCAAGGAGGTGTGTGTGAAATGGAGCCCAGGTTTTTCCATGTTCACGAGGGGGGGGAGGGAGGGAGAAGCGGGGGGGAGAAGGGGGAGCTAAATACCCTTCCCATCCACACTACTCAGAGCGCTACTTCCAGGGGGAGAGGGGGCTGTAGCTCTCATTCAGATAAACTGGGAGCCTTCACCCTCCCCATCCCCACCAAACCAATCAGAGATGGGTGGAGCTTTTGTCCCCAAAGATGCATCAGTGCCCCCTATTCTGAGATGCTGAGTGGGGGCGTTTTTCCCCCAGACCCATTCATGTCCCCACATCCAAATTTGGAGTTGGGGCAGGGGCGGGAAGAGGACCCTCTTGTTCTAGACAAGTTCCTGCCCCTTTACTGCCAGCTTACTGGAGGGCAGGGGATGAATCAGTGACCCCCTGCAACCCCATTTGAATGTGCTGGAAGGCCCAGGATTCATCATGGTGCTTTGGGGAGCCTTCTCTCTCATGACATCTCATTGGCATCTCATTCAAAGCAGCAGTAGAGGAGCTTCATTCCCGTGAAGAATTAGTTCCTCTCACACATCCCCTCAGAAGGCCTCAGGCCACCCCAATACTGCCTTGCTGCCAGTGCCCTTGGAGGTGGGCAGCTCAGCGTAGAGTTCTCCACCTGCATTGTGTTTCAAGTGAATGCCGCCAGGCTAGCCCCCCATCTGCAGTAAGCAGGCATGGCTCCAGTGATTTGAGTGGAGCAATGCCAGTTTATGCTAGCTGAGGATGCTGACCCCCTTCTTTACTCTGAGTTTGGAGAGAACCCCAGAAGAGTGGGAGAGCAGACCGAGCACAAGAGTTTGGGAGTGAATGAAGTCTCCTGTTTTTGGCTCTGAATTTTCTGTGCCTCTTCCTAAGAATTGATCCTGCTGTGTAGTGTGGTTTTGCCTTTTCCTGGCAAATTCCACATTGGAATGACTCCCTCTCAGGGAAAATGGTAAAATGGCCCTTTGTGCCCGGGCGAAGAATGAAGCGAAACAAAGCCCCAGAACGTGACCCATTCCCTTCTTCCCTGTAAGCATGCTTTCCACACACGATGCTAACAGCCCCAGCACTCAGTGAATCCAGAAAACATGCAGCGGATCCTTTTCTCTGAACCAGCGAGGTGCCGACAGCATCACAGTTCTCTTAGCCCTGTATTCCAGCAAAGCACCGACAAGATGAGTCAGTCAAACCAGACAGAGAACACGTTATCAGAACAATCTCCCTCAGTGTCTGAGCCTCCCATCCTTTTGGCTAGAACTTAAGACTGGGATCATGTGGGGCAGGAAGCATTGCTATCGAAAATCCAATCTGATCCACTCAAACTGAGCTATTACACTCCAGATCCGATATCATCGCACTTTTTCAACAGGGAAAAATTAAATCCGAGAGAAAATGAGCTTGCTTTTGTTTCCTCTTGGGTCCTGCTGATACATGTTTGTGATGGCTTGACCTTGATAAAAGCAAATAAGATGGAATGCACAAATTAAATTAATTGGTTACTTTAGCTGTGTGCCTGTGCCTCGGTGCCTGCTGCGGTTGGGAGGTGGGGAGTTGGAAGAGTAGCCCATCACTCCTCTACAGCCAACATCTTTACAGGGCATCCTCAGGGAAGACTTTGCATTGGAAGTGGGTACAAGCTATCACCCAGCCAGCACTGCATCCAAAGCCATTCTCCACAGTGACTCCTGCTGGAAGAGGCTGGCGGGGAGGGGGGCTGCAGACAATGTGAGTCATCCCTGGCCAGCGCTCTTACACCAGTTCCTATAGTGCTTCCTGTAGTGGGGGAGAGGAGCAGATACCTTTGCCCCTCTGCATAACATAAGAACAGCTATACTAGGTCAGACCAGTGGTCCATCTAGCCCAGTATCTTGTCTTCCGACAGTGGACAGTGCCAGGTGCTTCACAGGGAAAGAATAGAAAAGAGCAATTAACGAGTGATCCATCCACTGTCATCCAATCCCAGCATCTGGCAGTCAGAGGCTTAGGGACACCCAGAGCATAGGGTTACATCTCTGACCATCTTGGCTAGTAGCCATTGATGGACCTATCTGCCATCAACTTATCTAGTTCTGTTTTGAACCCAGTTATACTTATGGCCTTCACAACATCCCCTGGCAGTGAGTTCCACAGGTTGACTGTGCATTGTGTTAAGAAGGTACTTTCTTTTGTTTGTTTTAAACCTGCTGCCTATTAATTTCATTGGGTGACCCTTGGTTCTTGTGTTATCTGAATGGGTAAATAACACTTCCTTATTCACTTTCTTCACACAGTTCATGATTTTATAGACCTCTATCGTGAACCCCCTTTAGACATCTCCTTTCCAAACTGAACAGTCCCAGTCTTTTTAATGTCTCCTCATATGGAAGCTGTTCCATCCTCCTGATCAGTTTTCTTGCCCTTCTCTGTACCATTTCCAATTCTAGTATATCTACTTTGAGATAGGGCGACCAGAGCTGCAGTAGTACTCAAGGTGTGAGCGTTCAATGGATTTATATAGTGGCATTATGATATTTTCGGTCTTATTCTCTATCCCTTTCCTAACAGTTCCTAATGTTCTGTTAGCTCTTTTGACTGTTTGCAGCTAGCGTTCCTCCACTGTGCACTATGGTGAGCTCCCCTAAAGCCTTCCCTACCACCCTTCCAGTAGTAACTAGAAGCTTCCCCTCCCCACTCTCATGTCTCCCACATTCCCTATTATGCCTCCTGCTGGGAAAGACTGGAACTGTGCATCAGAGAGCTTCCTCCCAGTCTGATAGCCTACAGCTCCCAGCAGCCCAGATAATTACGGTCGTTAGCATTCTGAGAAGCAAGGTGATGCCAATATTTTAACAAGATCAAGAACTCTGTCCTGCCTTCACCTGCTTTCCCTCCTGCACTAGGGGACCGTGCGCTGCAGGGGCAGAGACTTGTTTCTTTTCACCTTTAAACAAAAAAACGCTCTTCCTGAACTGGGAGGCGACAGGACACAGCAAATAAACTCTGATCAACTGCATTTCCCTGGAACTCTTCAAACATCATCCCTGGAAGTATATGTATCGCCCACACATATTGATAGTCTAGCGCTGAGTTCAGCCACTGAAAATTGAAATGGGAGGAGGGATGACTCTCTAGGGACGTTCATGGAGCTCATCCTCCAGGGAAGTTATTTGGAGAATGCCTGACACTTGGTGCATTCCACTTTGCTCTGCAGGGGGATTTCTAGGCGCCCCAGGGATAAAATGGGTTCAGGAGTACCCATTCCCATTCATTTGCTGGCAGTATTTGAAAAAGGGGAGCTGTGCACAGCCCCCTCCAGCACATGGCTGATGCCCTGGCTTGTGTTACCGAGGCAGGGATTTGTTATGTTCCAATGTCCCAGCCTCCCTGTACATCCCCTGGTGTTGGTGTTAACACGTTCCGCTTGGCAATCCCATTTCCAATCCTAGGCCCTAGGCTCAGACCCCTGCATCTGCTCCTGCTTTCATCTGTTGGCACTGGGAAACAACTCTTTCACTGTGAAGGGAGGAGAGGAGAGACACTGTTGTTTTGCACAGCCATAGGTTATTTAGCAAAAAAATTACTACGGGGATAGCGCCAAAGCCAAATCTCCAACTCTAGTCCATGGGTAGGGTCATTTGGGGGGGAGGGGTTGCAATTAGCAGTAAATAGATTCCTTCTCTTCAGCAGCTAGTTTTAACTTCTTGTTTCCCGTTGCTGAGTCGGGCTCCTCACAGCTGTTTGCTTTGTGATAATGCAGTGTTGGCTCTAAATATCCCTCCTTGTTTTCCTAAGTGTTAAGAGCCTGTGGAGGCAGATGTGCTTTGTGAATCACCAAACACAGCTGTGCATCATCGCTGGAGAAGAGACTGGGATCCAAGCATAGGAAGTCTTCCAAGCTCACCTTTATTTTCTATCCAGAGAGGGGAGCGGGCAGAGAGAGGGCATAGGAACAGAGATGAGTAAATGATTTGGGTAGTAAAACCACCTTCCCTAGGGCACTTGATACGCTCACTGGGAAGTTAAATTTGCACTGAACTGTGCCCTGAGGCTGTGGTGAGCTCTGGGATTCCTTCCCCAAAGGACCAGGGATGTGGCTATCAGTTTAAACTGACAGATATATTCATCAATGAACTGCCTCACCCCTAACGTCGCCATGCAAACCTGCTATCACGCTCGATCTCTTCACTCAGCGCAGGAGCAGTTAGGGAGCAAGCGAGCAGAATGCCAGTTAAAGACCTAACAGAAACTAAACAAAGGTATCCGTCACCACAAGAAGCGGGGTCCCCAGCAAACTATTTGTATGACAGTAGCACTCAGAAGCCCCAGCTGAGATCAGGGCTCCTGAGCGGTAGGCACCACACAGACAGTGAGGGAGATGCTCTAAATAGACAAGACAAAGGGTGGGAGAAAGAAAGGATCATCACCCCCATTTGACAGATGGGGGAATTGAGGCACAGAGAGTCGAAATGACCTCCTGAGGAGTCTGGGGCAGAGCCAGGAGTCCCATCCAGTGTCTTAAACATATGCCCAACCTTCCCTGTGCATTCAGACTTGCCCATCTTGACTTGCCTGGCGCACTGCCGCCTCCGCCCACAGTAGGAATCACTGAGGGCGTTGAACTTGGAGTTAGCTCCCCAAACCCTTGAATTTGGCCAACCATGTGTGCCAGGTGACCCCTGCTTTGAATTTCCCCAGCTCCCTTCTGATCCACCTTCCTTTCCTCAATACGCAGCTTCCCCGTATTCACCGCATCCAGCTTCTTTTTTCTCTGCCTCTTTCCACAGAAGAGAGGCACACATGGGCAGGGTTTATTTACCAGGCCTGATTTTCCCCTCTATGCAATTTATTAGTGATATGCAATTCATTATTGCATTCTATATGCAATTCATTAATGATCTGGAGGATGGAGTGTACTGCACCCTCAGCAAGTTTGCAGATGACACTAAGCTGTGGGGGTGGTAGATATGCTGGAGGGTAGGGATAGGATATAAAATGACCTAGACAAATTGGAGGATTGGGCCAAAAGAAATCTGATGAGATTCAACAAGGACAAGTGCAGAGTCCTGCACTTAGGACGGAAGAATCCCATGCACAGCTACAGACTGGGGACCAACTGGCTAGGCAACAGTTCTGCAGAAAAGGACCTGGGGGTTACAGTGGACAAGAAGCTGGATATGGTTCAGCCTTCTATCTTCGAGTGATTGCTCATGTCCATTCCAATATAGGTGTGTGCACGCCACAGTGCACGGTTCCCGGAACTTTTTTCCCCTTAGCAGACCCCGTAGGGCCGGCTCTGATGCCCCCTGGAGTGCCGCGCTCATGCCACAGCACATGAGGCACTGCCGGCCCTACGTCCCCTCAGTCTCTTCTTTCCGCCCCTGATGGTCGGATGGAACTAGCACTTGCTCTCTGCAAGTGCCATTCCCCTTCTTTGATCTCTTTGTTAATCAAATTACCTAGTTAGTTTAAGTAGTATGTTAAGTGCTGTAGTTTAGGAAGAAGTCCCCGATGGACTTAAGGTGGTCGGGCTATGTCCCGGCCGCCTGGGTTTAACCCTCCCCCTGTCCCCCCCACTCGATACCTTCAGTGCCTGGGGGGACAGCAGACGAGTAGGATATGCAAGGCTTTTAAACAGTGAGCCAGAGGCAGAGAGATCAGGTTTAAAGCTTTGCTCCTATCGCAGCGCTCCGCTCTGTGTCCGGGTCGTCCTGCTCCCCCTCGGTGCGGAGCGCATCGTCAGCACCGTCAGCACCGGATTCCACAGCACGGAGCAGCATCCCCAGTGCTGACGACAAGGAGAGCGCATGGAGCGCGGACACTCCCCTGTGCTGTGGGTACAGGCAGGGTTGAGGACAGAGATGCACCAGCCACGATCCGTCGAGTCCCCTCCCGATCTGAATCTCTGAGCAGGGGTCCACCCCCGACTCCTCGGAGTGGGAGAGTGCCCCTGCCAACACGGAGGTCTGGCGGCATGAGCTTTGTTGGCCAGCCTATGCCACCTCCGCCCCCCCTCCGCCAAGGGAGAAGGGGCTGGGATCCCGGGGCAAGCCCGCGTGAGTCCCCCCGAAGGATGGTGGAGATCCCCGGTACGGGGAGGACGATCTCCCGCCAGATGCCACCGGGGGTAGAGCGAGGACACTCCCCCAGCTGGTCGGCACCGCTGCAAACCTACCCCGGTACCGAGCCCCCCCGGGCAGTGATGGTTCCACCGGCGGTGGCAGGGCTCTCAGGCACCGCAGCCCCAGGCGGCAGCAGGGCTCCGGGCAGTAATGGGGCTTTCCCGGCTCCACACCCCCAACCGGGGCCAGAGCTCCCGCCAGCACCGGTGCTCCCGCCGGCTTTGCACCCTGAAGCGGGGCTGGAGCCCCCAGCGGCAGCAGGGCTCCCGGTGGCTCTGCATCCCCAAGCAGGGCCGGAGGTCCTGGTGGCAGCGGGCTCCTGCCGGCTCCGCACCAGAGCCCCCGGTGGCAGCAGGGCTCCCGCTGGCTCTGCACCTCAAGTGGGGCCAGTGCTCCTGGCAGCAGTGGGGCTCCCGCGGGCAGTGGGTCTCGTGCAGCACCGCAGCCCAAGGAAAAAAAAAAAGAAGCCAGGGTCGGAACAGACAACAACCCCACAAAGTGTCCAAGCAGGCGGCAAAAGTGCTAGTAGGGGTACAGTCTGTGCCCTGGCACAGTCTGAGGCCCATAAACACTGCTCCTCAGTTGAGGAGTCTCCCACAAGACTTGCCTCAGTAGTCCTATTACTCCTTCCCGGATGAGGCAGTCTCCGTGGACCACATGGCGCCACTGAAAGGTTTCAGGGCACACCAGGAGTTGCTCAAGAGCGGGTTCCCTACCTTGAGGTTGGCTTCCGCCATCCTGCATGGAGGAATCACGGTGGCTAAGGCAGCGCTCCAAACGTCAAATGATGCTGCTGCCGCGGAGGGTAGGGCCACAGCCCCTGCAAGTTCCATGAGGATGTGCTCATGGCTGCTACCCTCAGGCCTGTCCAGGAGGTGCAGCAATCTATCCAGAATGCCTGGATCCAGGAGACTAGTATGCTGCCCTCACCCTACAAGGACGCATGCTTTCATGGGTCCATCCTCCGGAGCCAACAGTGGCTGGCTCCTACTACCAATTTACAGCCTGTCCCTTGGCCTATCTTCGGCTTCAAGGGTGTTCACCACTTGCGTGGCGGTAGTGGCAGCCCACCTGAGGCGAAAGGGTGTGAAAATCTTTCCCTACCTGAATGATTGGTTGATAGGGGGTAGGCCCAGGTTCCCAGTGCAGGTCAGCGTGACTCACGCTGCTCCACGTGCAGGAGGCTGGGTCTGCTCATAAATGAACAGATGTCCACTGACCCCAGTGAAACGCATAGAGTTCCTTAGGGCCACCCTGGACGCTCCCAAGGCCAGAACCTTCCTGCCTCAGCCATGTTTTCAGGTGCTGGTCTCTATCATCTCCCAGCTGCATTGATACCCCACGACAACAGTCAGGCATTGCCTACTGCCGTTAGGCCACATGGCGGCCTGCACATACATAGTGAGGCTAGCTCGCCTGAGGCACAGGCCGCTTCAGGCATGGTTCACCTCGGTATATGTGTCGAGCAAACACCCACTGAACTGGGTGGTCCAGTTCCCCGCCCGTCCTAGCCTCCCTAGACTGGTGGAGATTCCCCAGGGCAGTAGGGAAGGGCGTTCTCTTCATGGAACTGATCCCGTCGGTCACCTTAAGCTCTGACGGCTCGTATGTGGGATGGGAGCCCACATGGGTGCCAACCTGAGCGCTCGGGGGCTCTAGTTGGTGGAGGAAAAGTGCTTGCAGGTCACCGTGGGGGAGATGAGAGCCATTCGCCTAGCATGCAGGCTGTTCCTCCGATCCCTGACAAGCAGAGTGGTGCAGGCACTGCCGGACAACACTGCAGCCATTTTACATGAAGGGGGGGGGGCGTCCTCCCTGCCTCTCTGCGAGGAAACTACCCGTCCATGGGGCTTTGCCATGAGGCACGACACTGCTGCACTGCCTTTCACCTCATGGGGGTGAAGAGCGACGAGGCGGATCGCCTCAACAGCTCATTTCTACCCCACCACGACTGGTCGTTGCACTCAAAGGTAGTGACTGCGATCCTCCAGAAGTGGGGTGTCCCCCATCTGGATCTGTTCATGTTGGTTTGGAATGCGTGGTGCCAACGCTCGGCTTGCACCAGGATCATGAGACTGGGTTGGTTTCAGATATGTTCCTCAGTAATGGGACGGGGACCCTCAGGTATGCGTTCCCGCCCACTCCACTCCTGCCAAAGGTCTTACTGAACATAAACAGGGACAGGGCGGATGTCACATTCACTGCTCAGGCCTGACCGAGCCAGCGCTGGCTCAGCATGCTGCTGGACCTTTCGTTCGCCCCGCCCATGGGGCTCCTGAGGCGGCATGACTGTCTCTCCCAGGACCACAGTCGTCTGTTGCGCCCGGTCCTGGATTCCCTGCAGCTCACGGCCTGGAGGCTCTGTGGCTGATGGAGGTAGAGGGAGCCTGCTCGGTGCAGGTCCCACAACTCCTGCTGGGCAGCAGGGACCCTTCTACACAGGTCGTGTATCAGGCTAAGTGGACATGGTTTACCTCTTGAGCGGAGTCCCGGGGCATTCCACCAGCCTCTTGCCTCCGCAGGTGACCCTGGAGTACTCCGGGGTCTGGTGCTGGCCTAGTTGACGGTCCACTTGGCAGCTATTTTGGCCTTCCATCACCCGCTAGCGGGGAGATCCCCGTTCTCCCATCCCACATTGGTCAGGGTGCTCAAGGGGGTGGAGAGGCGGTATCCCCAGGTCCATAACCCGGTGCCTCCCTGGGATATCAGCCTGGTCCTCTCGAGACTCATAGGGCGCTCCCCCTCAGAACCTATGGCTTCGTGCCCTCTGCCGCGCTTCATGGACGGTAGCCTTCCGGATGGCCATTACCTCAGCTTGAGGGGGTCTCCAAAATTAGGGCCTTGACCTCGGAGCCCCCTTATACACTATTCTATATGGATAAACTGCAGTGGAGACCACGCACGGCCTCCCAGCCTGAGTTGCTTTCCGAATCTCGTTGTAACCATGATTGATCTCTCCCTGTGTTTTCCCAAACCACGCGGTCTGGGTTTGGAGATGGCATTCGCTAGACGCGAGACGAGCCCTGGCCTGCTACATCGAAGACACGGCTGTTCCAGAAATCAGCGCAGCTCCTTGCCGCGGGGGGGGGGGGAACCAGATGAAAGTATCACCTGTCTCCACCCAGCACATCTCCGCGTGGATCACATCCTGCATCAAGCACTGCTATGAGCAAGCGAGTGTGCCGCTGCCGGGTGTCGTCACAGCGCATTCATCCAGAGCTAAGGCCTCATCTGTGGCTTTTCTGGAGAGAGTGCCCCTGCAGGACATCTGCAAAGCAGCCACCTGGTTGTTGGTCCACACCTTCACGTCCCACTACGCCATCTTTCAGCAGGCGAGAGAGGACGCGGGATTCGGCAGAGCCGTGCTGAGGGCAGCTCACCGGTAACTCCTACCCACCTCCGAGGTATGGCTATTTAATCACCTATATTGGAATGGATATGAGCAATCACTCAAAGACAGAAAACAAGGTTACTTACCAATAACTGTTGTTCTTCGAGATGTGTTGCTCATATCCATTCCACACCCACTCCCCGTCCCCGCTGTCGAAGTTGGCAGAAAGAAGGGACTGAGGGGGCGTAGGGCCGGCAGTGCCTCATGTGCCGTGGCATGAGCGTGGCACTCCAGGGGGCACCAGAGCCGGCCCTACGGGGTCTGCTAAGGGGAAAAGAGTTCCAGGAACCGTGCACTGTGGCATGCATACCTATATTGGAATGGACATGAGCTACACATCTCAAAGAACAACAGTTACTGGTAAGTAACCCTGTTTTCTTGGCAATAAGGGCATACTGTTAATGACATATTGGGCTGCATGAGTAGAAACATTGCTGGAAGATCGAGGGAAGTGATTATTCCCCTCTATTCGGCACTGGTGAGGCCACATTTGGAGTATTGTGTCCAGTTTTGGGACCCCCACTACAGAAAGGATGTGGACAAATTGGAGAGAGTCCAGCAGAAGGCAACAAAAATGATTAGGGGGCTGGAGCACAGGACTTATGAGGATAGGCTGAGGGAACTAGGCTTGTTTAGTCCGCAGAAGAGAAGAATGAGGGAGGATCTGATAGCAGCCTTTAACTATCTGAAAGGGGGTTCCAGGGAGGATGGAGCTAGGCTGTTCTCAGTGGTAGTAGATGACAGAACAAGGAGCAATGGTCTCAAGTTGCAGTGAGGGAGGTCTAGGTTGGATATTAGGAAAATCTTTTTCACTAGTAGGGTGATGAAGCACTGGAATGGGTTACCTGAGGAGTGGTGGAATCTCCATCCTTAGAGGTTTTTAAGGTGCTACTTGACCAAGTCCTGGCTGGGATGATTTAGTTGGGGTTGGTCCTGCTTTGAGCAGGGGGTTGGACTAGATACCTTCTGAGCTCCCTTCCAACCCTCATCTTCTATGATTCTGAGTGCATGGGGAATAAACAGCAGTAAATGTATAGCTCGAGGTGTGTGCTGAAAACACGGGGCCTGGCTCTCTGGCATGCTCTGGGACCTTTCTGCTGCTCTGGTAGCATAAAGGACCTTGAAGGGAGTAGAAATGGTTCCCTGAGAATACCTAGGTTCAGAAGGCCACCTTAGCTGGGGTAATGCTGTGTAAGGGCTCTATACAAGTCCTGCTCATAGCCCCTGGCATATAGGTGGGGAGAAGATGTGAATAGACTGCACTGCTCTACGGCTATTCTCTGCTGCCTAGAGCCAACAGGAGACCATGGAAAGCAGAGCAAAAATTAAAGAAGCCCTGAGGCTGCTCTAGCCAGAGCTGGGAGCTGGACTGACTACCGGCTGTTCCCAGTATGGTGGGAGCTCAGGAGCTCCGCGGTGGCTCAGAGCTACCATTGCTCTGCTGTGACAGACTATATCCCTGTGTTCACACCCTACTCGCTGGTGTAATAATGTCAGTACAAGGTCGGCCTTGTGAGGTATCATTTCAAAACTCATAATTTGCTGAGCAATAATAGCATGGTGAAAAGCCCACAGCAGCATTGTATGAAATGGTCGAAGGCCATCATTTTAAATTATAGGGCACAAGTTCTAATTGTTCATCATTACTTTTTAATTACACGGTAACTACAAAGCTATTACACTCAAAACCCCTCCTAACTATGTTCTAATTACAGGCGCCTCTTGATATTTGGTAATGATCATGCTTCAAACGAGTCCAAAAACAATTTCCCTGTAATTTGCGCTATGGTGTAGGAGAAGGAGCGAAAACCATGCTGGCTTTGTTATTGCAGGGCTGGTTACCCTCTAATTATCCTCAGGCTTCTTCTGTATGATGCCACCTGATTAAGCGATAAACAGTTACCTGGCAAAGAAAGAGCTCTCCTGAGAGATCTGTGTCCTGCAATGTAAAGGGAGGTCATTGGGAGAGGGGTTTAGTTAGCAATACACAATAAGGCACCTTTTTAACTCCTCCCAGCCCCCACCCTGCAGCCTTTCCTCCAGTGAAAAGTCCCGCTGAAGACAGCTGAAGACAACAGAGTGGTTCGTGTATGCATTGCAGATCAGGCCCAACACCTGCTTCCCGGGTGTTAATCCTCAACTCTGCCCCATCTGTTCAGTTCCCTGACAGGGACAGGTTAGTTACTCCTGTGAGCATTGCAGAGCCAGTAACAGCTGGCAAAGAGCAGAGAGCTGCATCCAGTTCTCTGATTCCATGATAACATCAGGGCTGATGTGCAAAGCCGAGAGAACACAGCTTGATTTCCAGATACAGGAGCTAAGCTGCCACTTCTGGTGGGCAAGGAAAACCCCCTCTTCTTTCCACATGTAAGCTGAGCAAATATGACGTGGGAGCCGAGTTTGAAGAATGAATATGGCCTGCTGAGATGTCATGTTTACAATTGCTTATTTATTCTTTAGGGAGGGAGCTTAGTGAGGGTTGAATAGCACTTGGTGGAGACAGGCAGTGCTGATGCGAGCTTTCCTTGTGCTATGCTGCCGAGCCCCCTTCATCCTCATCTACAGCCCCCATGGTATTCTCATTCTCGCTTACCGCCAATCATGCAGTGCCTTTGCTTTCCCAGTGTCACACAATCCTGACCTGCAGCGCCTGTGCTATTCCCATCCTGTGCTCCACATCACAATCTTGTGCTCCATAGGCAACAAAAACTGGATCATGGGCTCTTCAGTCTAGCAGACAAAGGTATCTCAAGATCAAGTGGCTGGAAGTTGAATCTAGACAAATTCAGATTGGAACTAAAGTGCAAACTTTTAACCACGAGGGTCATTAACCATAAGAACAATTCACCAAGGGTTGTGGTGGAATCGCCATCACTGGCAATTTTAAATCCAGATTGGATGTTTTTCTGAAAGATCTGCTCTAATTCACACACAAATTAATTCAGAGAAGGCCTATGGCCTGTGTTCTATAGGAGGTCAGACTAGATGTTCCTAGTGATCTCTTCTGGCTTTCTAATCTAGGAATCAATCAGTCTGCCAACGCACCGCACTCTTGACTTGCAGTATGGATGCTAGTGTGGTCTTGTGTTCTCCTATAGTGCCACCAGCGCCCACTCTAAGCTACTATGTCTGCAAATGCACTTCATGCTTGACCTGCTATTACAGTCACTCTCTTTTGTGCACTTCTGCCAGTGGACTTCATTTTACTTCAGGCTGGGCCTCCCCAGGCTGCTCAGTGTACTTCTACTCTGAGCCCTTAGGAAATATCCCCTTTTTATTCCAGTCCAGTGTATATTTGTTGAGCAGAGACTGCCAACTGTACCCTGGGTTCATAATATGAAGGCGCATTTGCCCTATGTGGTTGACTCAGGATTTGAAGCTAGGTCTCTTAAGGTGAAAGGGTAGCTGTATTGATCTAGTGCATCACCCAGTCACGTAGAGTGTCACTTTCCTTTCCAGACTCAAATTCAGTGCAGAACACCTGCAGCTGGGAAGTGCTTCTAACATCACGCTGCAAAGGGGACTATCATAACTCACGCAGAACACAAGGCTTGTGGTTGCAGAGCGAAACTGATGCAAAAAAAAATTGCTTTCCCTCTGCACCTCTATCTGCAGTAAAACATCCAAGGGAAGTCAATCAGGGAAGCACTGATGGAGTTTCTTTGGAGAGATGAACTGCACTGAGTGTCTGCAGTGATGCTTTAATTGGTGTGAATTGCAGTTTGGATCTGGAGCAGAACTGATTCCAGGGCCCAAAACTGGGGTGCCAAAGCACTATTAAAATACATATCCCCCACTATTATAATACATAGTCCTCACACGCATACACACACTATTATAATACAATTCTGAAACAGAATAGGAATCTTGCCACCTCTTGAACCTGTGCCTCTGGGCTATATCCTCAGCTGGTGTACACAGACAACATATCCCCACTGAAGTTACTGGAGCTGCAGTGACTGACACCAGTTGCAGATCTGGCCTGGATCTGCCTTTGTTGCTACGCTTAACGGCATCCCTACCAGCTAAATAAGGTGGTCTAAGGAACGCAGCTCCTTGCTTTGTTTCCCTTGTGAGGGGTGGAATAAACAGTTGCAGAGCCCGGATTCCGAGTGTAGAGCCGAGCTGGAAAAAAGCCTTTCAAATCCCCTTAAAAAGAGAAATAAGTTAGAGAAACTGGTCATGCCATTTTTTCTTAATGAATTTATTGCTACTTGAAATGTAACAGACAGGCAGCACTGGCGGGCTCTACAGATTCACAGAGACAGGCATTAACAGAAGCAGTGTTGGCTTCTCCTTATAGCCCTTCATACTAGATCTGAAGGGCCTTTCTGTCCGGGAGGGGAGAGGGGGGAGAATTTGGTCTCTTTCAGCTAAGACCCAAGGTAGTGTTGATTGTGGAGACTTGGGGATATGGACACTTGTCTTCTGGGAGCTTTCCTGAGATCCACTAAACTCATTTCACACTGGTCGCCAAAGAGTTCTCAGATGGTAACAACTACAGGGGCGACTCGGTTAGGCCTGGCTCAAATAGCAGTGTGAGGTATGTAAGTCTGTAGGGCTAGTCACTGACCCCCTCTGCTGTCCAGTCCACCCTTTAACATTTCAAATGCAGGTGAGACATTCTCCTTTTGGCCGGAAAGCTGCAGGTCCCTTAAATTCTCTTGTGCGCTCAGACTTACTACTGGGCACTGGGAGGAACCCTCTCTTCCTGCCTTCACACTGACCCTACTCTTTAGTAGGATGAAGGGGCTGGTAATGTGTCTGTGTCTATACCCCTCTGTAGCTGTGTCCCCACCAGCATCCTGTCATAAGAACGGGGATGGACCCCAAGGAAAATCCCAGATCTGAACACTCCCAAACTTTGGAGAAAGTTAGATCCAGCTTTAGACACCATGGCTTAGGCCTCTTTCTAAATAAGTCTTAGCCCTGCTATGCAGCAGCTTCTAGCCAAAGGATATTCCCAGTGTTAACTGATTAGCCTCACACCCCCACTCTGGGGAGAGGTGAGTGTTGCTATCTCCATTTTACTGCTGGGGAAACTGAGGCACTGAGAAACCAGGGGCTGGAATGTGTGATTGACACAACCTCCTGCATCCGGAGATGCAAGGCAGCACCATCCGAGAGTTGGAGACTGCACTGGAGCACACAGTATTCAGGCTGCACCATCCCTTTGAGTGGGTCAACCTGCTCTCCCTTGTGCAGGGTGGGATTGCAAGGAGGAAACAGGGCCATGGCCTTTGGAAACAGGGCCATGGCCTTTCCCTGGGGATGCTAGGAGGGAACAGCCCCTGTTCTTCCCTCCAAGGTCAGGGATTTTGATTGTGTCTGGCCCTTGCATGGGGGCACATGGCTCCTTCCCCCTTCCCCACACTGGCCAGGCACAAAGTAGCCCTATGGGATTTGCCCAAGGTCACAGAGTGAGTGAGTGACAAAACTGGGTTTAGACCATCTTCCTCCTAACTCTCTCCATTAGGCCACACTGTGCTGTAAGTGAAGATTTTAATGTGCAGGGTCTTGATAATATACTGATACAATTCTGCTTTCTGCCTCACCTGTGTAACCCCCCTAGCAGTCAATGGGGTCACACAGAGCTCAGTGGGGCCAGCATGGATTATCCCCTGGCTCAAGGAAATCCATTTGGATGGACACAATGGGGTCCTGCCGTGTTTAATCCAGACATATAAAGGGAGAGGTTAGAGACCATTTGCAGCTTTCTTTCTCTCTAAACTCATCAGTGATATGGGGTTTTGAGAGACACCCCCTGGAAGATTAAAGGGACACTGGCGCAGCTGCTAGGGCCTCATTACTCCTAATCCAATTGTCAATGTCGATGTAATTTTTTGGCTAGCAAAGGTTTCTTCAAAAATAAAAAAGGAATGATGATGCCAGAAGCACAATGCACGCAAGCCACCATACAAAGCTGTGTAGAGCCCACTGTAATCAATGGGAGTTAGGTGCCTGAAGACCTTGGAGGATCTGAGCCCGCATCTCACTGGGTGGGAGTTGCAAAGCTACTCAGGTGCCTAACTCCCATTGATTTCAATGGAAGTTAGGCGGCTAAGTACCTATGTATATTACTGAACCATCTGTAAAATGGAGATCCATTTTGCCCACCCTTTATTTGGATTCAAAGCTCTTCAGGCCAGGGGCTGTCTCTTGCCATGTATTTGACAGCACCATGTGACCCTGATTTTGGTTGGAGCCTCTCGACTAATATTTTTTAAAAGGTCTCAGCTTTGGCCCATGGTGTCGATAGCCCCTGGGATTAGGATCTCCAAGCAGACAGGTGAACATAATGTTTTCGGTAGAGTTCCAGGATGTGGTATTCACCCGAATAAGCTCCATTAGTAGAACTTGTTCTTTTCTAAAATGTAGTTTAGTCACCATGGTCACTTCCTAGTGGTATGGAGTGGTGCACGGACTCGAGGGGAATTCCACCCCAAGCCAGAAATCCCCTCCCTGTACAGCGATAACACATTCATGTAGACCACAACTTTAGTTGCCCCATATTGGGGTCGAGGGACTCCACTGTTAACTCTGTGCAGTGCAGTGGGAAGAGACATGACACAACCCAGCTGCTGGAGCAGGACATCTGGAGATGACACATTTTGACAGATCTTTAGTACAAAAAAATCTCTAGTCCCCTGAACTATGAAATAAAGGACAAACCCCATCAAATGCATTAATATCTATTCCAGGCTATGTCTGTGCTTGGAGCTGGGCATGCGATTCCCAGTTCATGGAGACATACTGAATACAAACTTCCCCACACCTTGCAGGAACGTATTCAGGGCAACTAGCCCATGCGGCCACTTGCCACTGTCTGTGCTCCCATGCTTACGCTATTATACTTAGTGAGCTAATGCAAGTATATCTACTCAAGCTGGGGATCATCCTCCCACACCCAGTTCCAAGTGTCAATACAGCCTAAAAAAGTGAAATCCTGAGTTAGCAAAGCAAGCTGGGAAGCAGATCATCCCTTCTCTTTCTGTCTGTCCTAACATCTGGGTTACTACGGAGGTGGACAACAGACTAGCTGACAGCTTAGGCGGGGTTAAGACTGACTGACTGAGAAACTGTGATGACTTTGGTGGGTAGGAGAATGGTGTGGGAGGAAATTGACTTGGCTGTTTATCAGAAGGGGAAGATTGACAGGGATTACTATAGCAACAAGGAATTATCAGGTACAATAACCAATCAATCAGTCAAACCAGACTGCAAATTCCTTTAGAGCTATGTGCAGTGAACTCTGTTTTAAGTGACTGCCCAAGAGACTAGTGAAAATCACTTGCCTAGTAGTGAAGGTCAACGAAAACTGTACTGGAAGCCATGTGGATGTGTTTAATTGGTCACTTAAGACAGGGAAGCGGGCGGTGAGGTGCGTCTCTTTCTCTCTCTCAAAGTTAAGGGCATAAACTGCAACTGCAAAATTTGTACATATCCCATGTGCCCACGCTCCCATAGTGGCATAGTCAGACAGGTGTTTCTGTGTGCAAAGGAGGTAACTGTATACACAGGTGGGTAGTCGGAAATAGACCCATGGTGCAAGAAAACCCAAAGTTCAAAATGTTGGAATCTGAGGCTTCATTTCAGCCTGTTCTAGGGCATATGGGGCCAGATGTGAAATGTGAAGCTGACCCCAGCTTTGAATCCCAAACCACCCTTGCAGGCGTCTCTGTGTCTGATGTTTGTTTGGGTTTAGCCTATTGCCAAGATAGGGGCCAGCGGTGAAATTTGGCTCCAGACTCTGACACTTCCATCAACAGTTTGAGTTCGGATCTGAGTGTTTGGAGCTGGACCATCTAATGTAGTCAGGCCTCTTTGCTGGGAAGAAGCACTAAAGGGGGACTCAGAGATCTGGTCTCAAGTCCTTATTCCATCACAGCCTCCTTGAGCAAGTCACGGAGGGGGAAATGTTCATGTGTGCTCAGCAATGGCCTAACTCTACTTCCACTGAAGTCCATGTAACGCTCCCATTGACATCGAGGGGAGCAGAGTTAAGCCAACACTGAGCACGTCTGAAAATCCCAGATTTAATCCCTTTGTGCCTCAGTTCCCCACTCATAAAATGGTGCTGATAATCCTTCCCTACCTCATGGAGGTAGGAGTTATGCGGAGGACCCATGTTAATCATGAAGTGCTCAGAAGCTCTCATGACAGAAACCATATAAGTACATAGGCAGAGTAGATTTCTGGATACAAGTGCCATTGGTGAAGCAGTGACTACAAAACTTCTGCCCTGCCACGTGCCCATGCGTCTCTGACTAACTTCTCCGAGAGCCCAGGTGAATGTGAAGGCAGATTGTAGCCATCAAAGCTGGCCAGATCCAGCCACACTTCCAATCCCTATAAACTGATGAGAGTGAGGCAGAAACCCCTGCCTGTTTGCAAGTAGGAATGGGAGGCTTGAACCTGAGCAGCAGATGTTTGAATACTCATCAGCCTCAGCTCCTCCTATGGGAGGAAAAGGACATTCATGCAGCTGGCTAGGGTCTTTGCTAGAGCCTTAGCCACTGCCTTGATGGGACACGAGTGGGGAGGGATGCCACTTTTACTGCTGCCCTGATTCTCCCCATCTGCTGTGGAGAAAGATAACAAGCAATGTGAATCCAATATTCGCTCTCAGTAGGAACAAGAGATAATCAGCATAGATGTACTGCTGGGGAGCACAGCCTGCTTGCTGTCAAGTCACAGAAGGAGAGTGCTTGCTAATCCCTCCTTAATCTCTCAGGTTTCAAATAAAAAAGCTCCTCTCTTTTTTCGCTCTTGCACTGCCCACAAGGAGTCAATTTGCCAGTATCATGGCCCTGGTTACCCACAGCAGTATATTTCTGGACTCTCTCTCCTCTTCCTGCTGGCAGAGGGCATCTCTGTTTCTCATTACAGAGCTCTTGAAGTCCAATCAGCAAGTTAACTCACTTGACTGGTCACACCCCCTCGCCCCTGCTTCTCTTGTCATGAAGGGAGGGTGCCTTGCAGGATGGGATTGCTTTCCATTTATTGAAAGAACCTTGCGTGACAGCAGCAGGAACAATGATGATCCACCATGAGAGAAGAGTTTCAGTGTGGACCCCTGGGCTGAGCAAACAGTTGGTATGCCACTGGGAGAGAGGGTTCACAGCAGCAGAGCTGGTCGTGGGCAGAGCTGTCTTTTTGTTCTGTGTTTGTACAGCACCTAGCAGAAGGGGGTCCTACTACTGCCATGCAAATAAATAATAATTTTCTCTATTAAGTAGAAGCATCAATTTGCATAGAAGTAATAAAGCCTATATCCAGTAGGCTAAGGTGGTGAATTTCAAAGCTTCCTAAGGGAGTTAGGCTCCTTTGAGAAACCCAGCTGGGAGTATGTAGATATCTATAGTTATATCTTTTAGCATGGCATTCCCCAAAATGTATCTAGCCTCAGTTACCCACTGGTGAGAGCTCAGTGAGCCATGGGACTTTCTCAACCAACAGAATGGATCCAGCGAGGTTCTTTCCCTTTGCAATTTCATTAGGAACTGCAGTAATGTCCATGTGAGCTCAGAGCCCTCTTGTCCTAGGTACAGAGATGCAGTGAGAGAAGAGCCCACAGTCCGTCCAACCAACCAACCTGAGAGAAAGGAAGAGTCATTATCTCCATTTTACAGATGGGGAGCTAAAGCCTAGGTAGCTTACAGGATTTGCCCAAGGTCACCCAGGAAACTTATGGTAGAGCTAGGATTGAATCTAGACCTTCTGAGTGTCACTACAGTGCACTAACACCATAGCCATTCATGGGGTCCCAGTTGGTCTGAGAAGCCAATAAAGCAGTACAAGAGCCAGGATGTACCACCCAAGTGCTCTCCTCAGGCACCATATGCTGCCCTTCAGCTGGCCAGAACTCCCTATTGTAGAATTGCAGAAGATGAAGGGAAAGGACCTAGGACATCACCCACTACATGTCCTGCCAGTTCAGGATTCTGTCCTGCAGTCCGCTCTCTACTTTTAAATGGCCCAAGCAATGGGGCTTCATCACTTCCCTAGAGACACTACACGGCTGAATATGTTTCAATACATCAGTGAGGTTTCCCTCATATTCAGCCTATTTTTTCTAGAATTCCCTTCTCCCGTGCACCATTCCTGGGTGTACCAGCCATTCAGATATTTGTAGACTATTAACTCACCCTCTAGGCCCCCATCATTTTTGCTTCTCACCCAACTCCCTCTTGTCTGTCAATATCTTCTTGATAACATAGTGACTGCAGTGTTCAAGAAGCTCCTATTGGTGCCTACACAACTGGCATGCTGGGGTCTAAGACAGCCTATGGCTGATGGGCTGTATATTTTTATTACATCATTGCAATGATATCCAAGTGCCTCGCAGAGTCCCTGCTAGGAGAGCAGAGCTTGGCCTCTCAAATCAATATAAAGAGGTTTCTTCACTGAGGCTGCCAGACACAGCCCAGATTGTCTGAATATGTGGGTCAGTTGTAACTCACAGCACAGCATGTTCCAAACCACCATTGGCTGGAATTAGTGTTTACATCATCCTCATCCAGGTGGTGATTGATTCAGGGACTAGTGTCAATTTTCTGGACGAAGAAGCTTGGGCTTCATGTCACACTCAAGGAGAACATACAGGGTCTGTCTGTATCCATCAGCGAAAATAAAGACTGAACTATGGACTTGCTACAACAAAGTCCTTTCTATTCCCTGCTACAATGGACGCTTCTGCCTCTGAGGAACACACTTTAACTATCTCAGATCCAGACACTCTTTGCCCTAGATGTCCTATGGCTTCAGATGTATCCTGTGTTGAGGTTTCTATTCTTAGGACCCTAGGCTCACCTGTCCCCTATTTAGCCAATGACTTCCTGAGCAGCAATGTTTGGCTTCAGCCTCTTCTGTAACAGTAGCCACAGAAGTCAGTGAAAGGGGATTATAGCTGTTTTGTAACCCAACCCATGTCACAGAGCTTAATTTGTGCCTGGGCTGAGCTCTGGCACCTCTAGGCTGGGCAGTTCATAACCCCGGCACCTCTGGGCTTGCCGCATCAGTTGTGAAAGTAAAAAATTGCTTGAGCCCCCGGCACCTCTTTCATTACAAATTAAGCACTGCCATGTCCTGTGATAGAGGCCTGGGAATCAAGATCCAAGCATTTCCATGTCTCCGACCTTCCTCCTTTCCTCTTCACCTATTGATTGACTAGAAAATAACAGTACAAAACTATTCTGGGTCACATGATCCTGAGCCAGCCAACTGTACTGTGTGGTTTGTGTGTGTGTACATATAAGCCTCACTCTGTGTGTGTGCATCTGGAATGAATTACCACACAGCTCCAGCCACTAGTTTAAATTGTGTTGTCAATTTAGGAGCAATTCCATTATCTCCCAATGAAATCCATTCCATAGCTGTGATATAATCAGCCAAGTACTGTGTTTTCTTCTGATCATGGGGATATAGTCCATGTATAGGCAGGAAGAATCTCTTAGTGGAATTTTCTCTCTCTTATCACTCTTCTGACAGATCGGGGCTGAGGGACAGAATCCAAGGGCAGGAGAAAGCGTTCACTTTAAGAGCCTGCATTTCACCTCTCTTACCACAATGTGTCCCTCTTATTCCACATGGTGCTTAGCTGGGCAGCAGTTCCATGGGGCAGGAAAACAGCTCTTCTAAAGGAGTCAAGACTATAGGAGGGCTCTGGCCCCCTAGCCGGGAGATCTGTTTGTGCATCCCTCACAAGTCATCCTCCCTCACTGCTCACTATGGAAGCCATGTTGGGCTGACTGGGGGAGAGCTTTCCATGTGCACACAACACCTTGCACATGGGCAGTCAAACCAATAGGAAGCCCTGCAGTGGGCTGCAGATTGAGTCTTGCTAGTAGAAGATGCCATATTCAGGTGAACACAGAATTTATTCTTCAGTTCCCATCCATTCTCCTGAGGGCACAGGGTCATCCTACTGTATGACATCTTCAGAACCAAGGACAGTCCCAAGCTGTGTAACCAGCTCCAGAAGGCTAGCGGAACCATCATCTCCATAGAGAGGGAGCCCAGTGGAACCATATCTCCCAAAAGGCAGATTTCCTGTAATGACAAAGCAGGCCTTCCCATCTGGTGTGAATCACTGGCACCCATACTCCAACTCTAGCAGGCACAATACACGGGAACCATACTTACACAGCATAACAAAGATAAAGAGATCAAACCTCCCAATGCCTAGGTGAGCACAGTGAGTATTATCAGCCCTATTTTACAGGTGGGGAAACTGAGGCAGCGAGACTGAGTGACTTGCCCAAAGCCACAGAGAGAGTTAATGTCAAGAGGAGTTACAGCTAAGGAGTTCCCAGCTCCCAGGCCTGTATGAAAGCCACTAGCCCATGTTACCTTCCTTCAGAGGGTACTGCAACGCAAGTAGGAGCTTCTTCAACAGGCAAAATGCCACATATCTCGAACACGAAGTAACACAAGGCTCGACTCTCCTCTCACACAGGTTTCACTCCCAAGTAAGCTAGTGAAGTTACTCCTGATTGACACTGGCACGAGAGGCGCATCAAGCCCACTGTGCTTATGCATGGAATATGACAAACCTTTAAGCCAGGCACATACCACGTGGGCATTTCACTGGTCTGCATTCACAGTGCGGCACAGCTGATATGTGGGTGACATTAGACGGGCTTCCTCAATGGGGGAAGAGGGGTTTCCACTGCTTCACAGCCCAGTTTTCCCACACAGCTCCTTTCTGAGGGATAACTGCTTCACTGGTGATGCCCAGCCATTTCCAGCTCTGCATCCAGGAGTGTTTAGGCTGAAAGATGAGCCATCAGAGATTGACAACAGCAGGTATGAGGAATGTGGAGGAGTTGCCGTTAGTTCAGATGAGAGTATGTTACATCTATTGTAATCAGCCTCTTTGGTGTGTGGAGGCTCAAGGTCAAGGGGAAGGTTATATGATGGTTTATAGAACGTATGGTCCAGCAAGTGTGCCCAGTCACCTTGATGTTCTTCACTGTCAACATCTGATCCATGGCCAAAGCATTGCTCAGTCAACCAGAGCATAGATCAATATATCTACATAGCCCCATGTACACACAGCTGCCAAATGGCTCCACATCTGTCAATCCCCCTAAACAATGTAGGAATTTCTTCAGACATGGCATTTCTCCCCCACCAGCCCCAAGCCAGCAGACTCTGTACTGAGACATCTCTTTCCAGCCAGCCCATATTGCAGACCTTTGCTCTCTATGCCAGTGTCAGACCAAAGGCTGTAAAAATCCTGCTACAGAGCATGGGAGGTAGATGAAGAAAATCCATGTTATATCCTAGATAATCTGCAGCTCAGCACAGATCAGGCAAAGGATCTCAAGGGAGTATACATCCCTGCTGGCGCTGTTGCTGCTTAGACATGCACAGACATTTAGAGGCTGGCTCTTCCTGGAAAGGGCACATGTTGCTCCTGTTATAGTTAATAGGAGTTGCTTGACCACAGTCTGGATGCTAAGTACCCCTTAATCCTTACACTAGCAGGTGCTGTAATTTGGATGAATTGTCCAATCACCCTATGCAAAGTCTCAAGACTAAAGCATTAAAATCTTCCTACCTTATGCCAAGGGCCTGATCCCGTTGTTATGGCAACTTTTAACAATGCTCTGCTGAGCCCTTTACTACTGGAGGAGAAACATGTGCCATTGGGATATTGGGAGGTTTTTTAATTTTTAATTTCAGGTGAATATGAGTCCTGCTGAAAATAAGGGACGGTAACAGATGTCACCATGTTTGCCTGAAACACCACATTCTGCTAGCAGATGTTGACCATCTGGGTAAGGATTAAATGGCTTCTGCTGACTCATTGAGGCAGGTGACTCATAACCCTACTTGGTATAAAAGAGGTGGGAGTGGCTCACTGAGGGGAAAGAGGATTGAGGGTGTGGGCTGAGCAGTCCTGAATGAGGAACTTTAGGAGCAGCTGAGCCCGAGGAGTAAATTTCAGCTAATCTTTATCTTTGTTAACTAAACCACTCAGTTTGGGTTTGGACTTTTACAAATTGTGTGGGCAGTATTTTTCAAACAGGTTCAGTTCAGTGCCTGTTTACAGTGACCAATAATCCTGATTTGCCAGGTGGAGTATGGGGGAGTGCTGTGCAAAATTGACACATGCACACACCTCTCATATACCCACTCCTAGCCTGCAGCACCGTCTGCTACTCCAGTTCTGAGTTAATGCCTAGGCAAGGCTTATGGCTCACCTCTCCTGGAACCTATCTTTCTCAGGGCCATGATCCAGCTAGAGACAAATGCTGTCTTCAACCCCGATTCTTTGCATCATGTGTGCTAAAGAAAATCCTCATCTGGTCCTTTCCAGACACTAGAGCAAACTGTTTCTGCGGTGAACAGAATCAGCGTAAGGGAAACAGACGAAGTTACAGAGACGTTAGTAGGGAAGAGGACAGGTCCTACAGTGCCAGGAAGGGAGCCCATGGTAAAGAAATAGGTCCCAACCTGCACAAAGGTGGTCCCTCCCAAGCTCTGTTGAGCAGCTTTATGGAAAGTTATTTCTGGGGGAAACTGAGAGTCCAGTAAAAGAAATTCAGCGCTGGTGTCCACACAGGCACTCAGCCATCAGTGTGAAATATCCCTCCTCTTACTGCTGGCAGCTGGGGAAGGTTTATGCCACCAGAAAGGAGCCATTCTTTCTGTATTGTAAGGGACAGCAATGGGCTGGAGTGCTATGTACCATTCAAGGGACCCACCCTCGTACACAGGTTATTCCCGATCACCCTCTAGGCTATGGAGCATGAGCCGCAGTTGTTGGTGTTATTTCATGGGAAGGGACTGGATGGCACTAACCCTATCTCCCCTGTCCCTTCCCAGGCCTTCTCTCTTTCCCTCCCTACCCCAGGTTCCCTCCTGTCTTTCTTTTTGTCTCTCTCTCTCTTTGTATTTATGAAGAAATTCAGCACACAAAGCAGGGAAATTCCTTTGAGCTCTGCACACAAGCCAAGGGAGACTAAATATAGTAACAGGCACAAATTCATCAGTTACTTGGCAATGCATTTTAACCCCATTTGCTGCTCCTTGTCCACCTTCCTTACTGTGTTGCCTTCAGCAACCAGCATTCTGCTGAAACAAATGGAACACTACATAGCAAGGCCAGTGAATTCCACCTGGATGTACCTGAGCCAGTCAGGAGCAAGGCAGGTGAGCTGTACCTGGGTGTACCTAGAACGTTCAGAAGCAGGGCAAGTGCACTCCACCTTGGCTATAACTGGGATGTTCAGCAATAATCCAATGCTTAATGTGCCCAGCTGTGGTTTGCTTCTATTTATCCATGAAGCTATTAAGCTCCCTTATATCTTGTAATAAGAAAATGTTCACAAATCCTATATATTTTTGCTCTTATGGTTCAAAGTTAATGAATTGCAGATACACTTGTTAGGAAGAGGGAAGCAGGATCACAAGCTGCATGTTGAAAGGAAAATGCCAGGGATATCTCCCAACACCTCAGCTAATGGACCATTTCAGCCAACTTGTACGGATGTGGCCCCTGATTTTGGATGCCTCAATCTCAGGGTGCACAACTTGATATGCCTTGGGCCTCATTGTCAAAGGTGTTGAGCACGCATTGCTCCCATTAAATTCTGCTGGAGCTGAGCACGTGTGGACATCAGGGCCCAAGCTAGCTCAGAGTCAGTCTCTCTTTCTGAAAACATTGGTCTCTGTGTTTATTTAGGCGTGGCGCAGGAGAAATCACTGGTGTTTACCTTGAAACAGACAGCTTTGAGCTCAGAATTGTCCTTCCCCTCTCAATAGCAAGCATATCCGTCTTTCATAGAATAGTTTAAAGAGCTCTGACTGTATAGCACAGGCGCCGTGGGCATTCCTGTGCAATCAAACCTATCTTCTAAATGGCTCCTCCCATTCTTGCACAGGCTGCTATTTGGTGAGTTACAAAAGGCGGTAAAGCTCAGTAGCTTTCTGTCTATCTCCATCTGCAGTCTCTGTTAGGTTCCTGTCTTCACCTGCCACTCTATCATCCCCCATCCCTCTGTTCACCCATTTTGCTTAACTTCCCCTCCGTGAACCTTGCATGTATTACAGTGTGCACCTGCTGTATCTAGATCTTTCATTTCTGCTTGCTCACCTGTATCCAGATCAAATGGGAATCCCAGAGGCAGGATCCTTTCATTTCCTTTTAACCATCCTCGGCTAAATATACAATGCCATACCCAGCAATGTGCAAGGGCTGTAGTCAGAATAACCCCTTTCCTGGGACTGATGTCTCTGTTCAGAAGTCTGGAAGACTCAAAAGGAGCTGAAAAGGAGGCAGGATCACTCTCTGACAGGGACACATTCTGCTTTCATTTTTATGGGGATGTGTTCATGTGTGATAGACCCAGCCCGTCGTCTCTTCCTGTTCATTTATTTATAGTGTTAATAAGTCCCCTGAGAGGTCTGGCACCAGATTGCTCAGGTGCTGCCCCAGAGGGATGTTGTGGAGGTGGCACAAGAGGGGTGAACCTGTGTTGAGGAACAAATCTGCCGCAAGCAAGCAAGACTCGGTTAAAGGCTTAAAGGTTAAAGCCCATAGCCTGCATCCTGGGCTGCATGCTTGGGGCAGTTCAGGTGGGAAGGTGGAAAAGAGGCATTAAGCCAACTTTTCACACCCTGCCCCCAACTAATCTGGAGCCATACCTGGGCCAGCCCAGCCATACAGAATAAACTATATCAAATCTACATTGGCTGCCCACAGCATCCATAGGTCAGCTGTTCCCCCTGTTATTTCAAACCAGGCCTCTGTTAGCCAGCCCTGTCAATGCCTCTCAGTCCTGGTCTTCATGAATCCCTGCTTCTCCATTGCTGTGTTTCCTCAGCAGAGTGCCAGCTCCATGCTTTGTGATAGGGTTGCTGTAGATGGACCCCAGACTCTATGATGAGATCAATGCTGGCTTTGGAGTGATTGCCACTAGAAGTCACCAGGCATTACAGAAAACTCACCGCTGAGCTCAGTAAGAATTGAACTGAATGGGACATGGTAGAGAAAATGACTTGTGAAATGCCAGAGAACTCTAACTCCTGCACTGTCTCATAGACTTTAAGATCAGAAGGGACCATCATGATCATTTAGTTTGACCTCCTGCACATTGCAGGCCACAGAATCTCACCCACCCACTCCTCTAATAGACCCATAGCCTGGGGCTGAGTTACTGAAGTTCTCAAATCTTGAATTAAAGACTTCAAGTTACAGAGAATCCACCATTTACTCTAGTTCAAACCAGCAAGTGATCCATGCCCCATGCTGAAAGGAAGGCAACCCCCCCCCCTCCTCCCCTCACCCCCAGGATTTCTGACAATCTGAGCTGGAAGAGACCTTCCTGACTCCAAATACAGCTATCCATTAGACCCCGAATATGTGCATGAGACCCGCCAGCCAGACACCTGTGAAAGAATTTGCTGTAGTAACTCAAAGCTCTGCCCATCTAGTGCTCCATCTCCAGCCATTGGACATGCTTGCTAATAGCAGTTGCAGATGGGGTCCCGCTTTTCCCCCTGGAAGTCTGGTCCAGAACGTCACTCCTCTGATGGTTAGAAACCATCATCTAACTTCAAACCTATACTTGTTGATAGACAGTTTATATCCTTTTATTCTGGTGCCAATATTGGACCGTAGCTTAAATGACTCCTCTCCTCTCCCTCCCTGATGTTTACTCCCCGATGTATTCATAGAGAGCACTCCTAGTTTCCCTCTGCCATTGTTTGACTAGGTTAAATAAGCCAAACTCCTTAAGGGTATGTCTACACTGTAAAAAAGACCCACGGCACGCCCATGGTGAGCCCAAGTCAGCAGACCTAGCTGCTTAATCGCTGTGTAGACGTACCCTAAATCTCTCCCTTCTGTCCAGCAGGCTATCCAGAGACAACACTCTCAGCCAGGTCAGAATCATTACATCATCTGACCAAATTTTCATTGGCTGATCATACTCTTTATGATTAGCAGTACAGTAGTATCCTGAGGCTCCAGTTCAGATCAGGGCCCAATTGTTTTAGGCACTGGACATGAGCCAGTGAGAGACAGTCCCTACCCCAAAAAGATTACAATTTAAATAGACACAGACATAGGGTGAGAGGGGAAACTGAGGCATAGAGCTGTGAGATGACTTGCATCACACAGCAGGTCAGGGGCAGAGCCATTCTAGCATCCTCGCCACTGGACTATGCTGTTTCTCAGCTGTTGTGCAAGCTAAATTTCCCCTCAATTCACCAGTACCACCCAGATCTCAGCCACCAAACTCACATGATGTGTGGTTCTCAGCAGGATCTCATTCTTTGCACCATCCCGTTCACCAAGGTGCCACCTCAATCATTAAGAAGCAGCTCAGATCACAGGCAGTTTTGGCAATGGACTCAGATTGCCACCTACAACAATGCAATATCTGCACTTAGCCTTTAGCACTTCTCCCCTCTCTGTCTGCCTGCACAGATCCAGGGAGCAGGTGTTATAATTGCACAGCGGGAGATCATTAAATCTCCTGCCGAGTATTCCACAGGTATGAGAAGATTTCACTGACTGCAGCAGAGTCAAATCATAGGAACAAACTTCTAGTCGAGAAAAAACACAGATCCAAGGGGACAGCTTGAGACGGGCTAGCAACTGCCACATTGTAACTAACTAGGGAATATTTGCCGCAAACTGGGCAAAGGCTCCAGGATTAACCAATGTAAACTTGATAAATGTTAATAAAGGATACTACAAATTACTGCCCATAAACCTGGCAAAACTGACCATGTCATAGCCCATAGTCTGTGAAGCTGGCAGGGCCACAGCCCAAGCAGTGAAAATGGTGATGTTGAAGCTGACTAAAACCTATTACTGGCTGTCCAGTACAGATGGGGAACTTGGCAAGCCACCCCTCCTCCTGCCGGAAATATTTCCATGCTGGTGAAATGGCAGTACCTTTTGCTTGCCACTGTTGTCGAAGGCAGGCAGTGACCTCCCCTAAACCCCAGATCTAGGTGGCCGGGTGACAATAATGCGAACTACAGCAAGCTACAGAACATGGCATGTGCGAGGGTGATGAAGTTTAGACCATACTGCAGTACAGTGATGGGAAAGTGATAATTAGCCTAAGCCAGCAGTTCCCAGACAAAGGTCTCTGGCCTGCAGCTACTCCACAAAGCACTTCCACGGAGCTATAGTGCACTCTTCAAGCAGAGATGCTTGTTGCTAGTTATAGCCCAGTAAAGGATTCTCGGCAGGTTCCCAGAGGCCTTATTGGCCAGCTGAGCTAGAAAATCCAAGCCCAGCTCTGCCCCTGCTGGGAGGCTGCTTCAAGTCTGTTGTGTGACTCTTTGATGTAAAGTCAGCAGTGGGGAAATTTCCAGCTGGCACCAAAATTCAACAGGGTGTCAGACACTTCAACGGGGCCCAGAGCTGCAGTGGAGGCCTGGAGCCTTTAAAAGAGATGGCCCAGCCTTCCCATGGATCTGTAGGGTTTCTGGACTGCTCACATGGAAGCATGGGGGCAAATGCTGCCCCACAGACGGGACAGTGTGGGAGAACTCCATGAGAGATCCCTGTGGAATTTTCCACCATCTAAGGCTCCTCCAGCAAACGTTACCTGACATGTGGAGGGTGGTATGAAGAAGTCATCAGCCCCGTGTGTGATAGTCTGTCATTGCTTCATTGTACCTATATGGCCATGAATGGTTATGGTGTGCACCCATATTACAGAGAGGGCATTCCTGGCAGGTGCACAGGTTTTCTGAATGGTGAAATCAGGGTTTTCCTTGAGGGCTTCATGGGAGCATTTTTTGGTGTTGATCCCATGCCTCAGCTTCACTTTGATTGTTGGGCTCAAAGATCCTGGGATCTTCAAACAAATCATTGCTATTTTGTCAAAATCTTGGAATCCCCACAAACTCCACATGCTTTAAATCAGGCCAGGTTCACTCAAAGTGAACTTCCAACACATCTCTTGTAAGGTTCAGGTCTGTGCTGACACCAGCTGAGTTTCCTCCTTCAGTGCACAGTACTGCTGTGTTAGTAGTGCTCATTGTTTCTGCCACGGAAATCTCCCTTGGGAATATGGCATTGCCCACCCCAATGAGTCAGGCCTAAAAATAAATCACATGATTGGTTAAAATATCATGAGATCTTTAAAAGTAAGAACTTGGGGCACTTTTTATTTGTCTTCTGGTTTGAGAGTCTGAAGGGGCCACATTTTCAAGCTTTTCTCCACAAGGGCTAAAAATGTACCTTTTTTAAAAATGAAAAGCTGAGATTCTCATGTAATCACCTGACTCCAGGAGCTGGGGCAATAAGAAATATCAGCGACTCAGAAATACTGGCAATAGGAGGTCTGCTGCTGCCAGAGCCAGACCCTACTCCCCTCTCCACAACCCACAGATAGTGTCCCTGCCCATTTCCCTCTCCCCCCATTCACAATCTCTCCCAGCCTCCCACAGGCAAGGATGCGTGGGGGAACACTCCTTAGCCCTTGCATACTTCATGTTCCTGGAGAGGGGTTCTCCCCAACTCTTCCCCCCCAGCTCTCAGGTGCTCTACAGAGCCATTAGTAATTATACCGGGGAAGGAAAGTAAAGGGAAGCAAAGAGATTCAGCGATAGCGGCAGCCTTGCCACTCTCCCAGGAGTTTTGTTCTAGCAGCAGTGAGAGTTACGAGCAAGGCGCACCCATGTTACTCCTGTGATGATAATCTCTCCAAAGGAAAGTGTTCCTGTGCAGCCTGGTGCTAAGCACTTGCCTTCCATTCTTCGAAGTTGCACTGGCAAGGCTCAAAAAGGCAGTTCTCCTCTACCTTCAGTGCTAGCTCCACTGTGAACTGAGTAGATCTCGTAGGAAGTAATGATTTCCCCTCTGGTATGTCTGATCTGGGTAATGACTGGATATGGAGGGGGGGAAGATGGGTCATTTGAACTCGCTGGATAATGTAAGCAAGATGAACAGATTGATGGCGGGGAATAAATGTGATTGATACCTGGACTAACAAGACGGGAAGCTAGCAAAGATGAAAAATATAAATAGGTGGGACTATAAAGACGACAGATAGGTCAGAAATAGCAGGCAGGATAGACAGAGAAAACAAAGGGGCTGAACTAGTCAGAGGGAAAGATAAACATAGAATATAAAAGTGACAGTATGTATAGAGAAACAACAAGGTGGATAAATAAAAGGCAAGACAGATAGAGAATATAACCAGGGAGACAGGGCTGCAGAGAGAATTAGAAAACATGGCAGAGGGATGAGGACTATAAAGAAAGACATTAAACAGTAGAAAAGTGTCGGGTTTTAGCACTGTTAGTTAACAATTTTCAGCTAGAGGAATCCAGTCCCTAATGGCTCTGGCAACGTGGTTTAATGATGAGATCCCTGGAGCAGAACGGAAAACACACGGAAGCCTTGTTGGGATTTGGTTACCTTCCCCAGGCTTGTCACTGAGAGGAACTTCAATCAGAACCAGCGTAGCAATTAGTGTCTCATCCAGCGGCTCATGGAGTGGAATCAAGGCTTCCGAGTGCTCCAGGCCTGGGCTGTGAAACATGCACAGAGGAAGAGAGGGGGAAAGGGGAAGCACAGAGGTGGTGCTGGGGACCCATTGTGTGAGTGAGGTGTTGAGAAGGAAAGCTGTAAGCTGCTTATCCACTGGATTGTTTATGTACAAACTTCCCCAATGGGGTCTGACTCTCTCAATCGCCCCTTTGCGTCAAGTGCAACCAGAGTGCAGTGCTCATGCCTGACAACTTCTCAGGGGAAGAGCTCGCTATGTCGGGAGATGAAGGGGGCAACACTGTTAGGTTGGCTCGTGCCCACTTGAGGCTGCCGTTTTATACCTTCAGTTCATCACCCCGTTCCTGCAAAAGAAGCTGAGGAGGAAAAGAATCTTGCTCATCTCTACTCCCCCACCACGCTCAAAATAATTTCTTATGGCTTTTCAGTTTCACCAGCAGCCATTCTGACTTGAATTTTGCAGCCCACACCCAAAGATATATTCCTCAGAAAAACAAGCTTTGAGTGGGAGCTCATTTCCCACAGTGGAAAGATACCATAAACAAATCCCAGGATTCCTCCCCCCTCAAATTAATGAGCCCCCCGCCCCCCCCCAGCTCATGCCACTCTTCAAGCAGCCTGCAAAGAGGCCTCCCTGTTAATTGCATGGTCTTTCAAAAGACAAAAGTCACTGAATCCCTCCCAGTCCCAGCAAGAGCTGCTTTTGCTCTGTGACAGCCAACCAGATGCTTTTGTTTATGACTATTGCTGAAGATGCTGCCGAGGGCAAAGGCTGCCTTCCCACTGAGAGCCTGGGAGAAATTCTCCCCACGTGTGGCAGGAGCAGATGCCTAGAAGGATCTGCTCACAGGTTTCACGCAATATCAGGTATAAATAATGGAAGCGATAAACCCTTATGTGGCTGCTGGGGGAATACTAAGGTGGACATGTGCCCTCTAATGTTATTAGCGACAGGCTTCTTGCCACGTAATCTAACTGGTGGATAATGTCTCCCTTGGGCTAGCCCGTTATGATCAATCATTGCTCTGGTATGTCTCTCAGCTTGGGGGGGCACTAGGGCACACCTGAGTCTGTAAAGCAGCTGTGTGAGTGTAACAGATACTGCATGGTCCGATATTCCTTAGCACTCCTCCGCGGACAGCCAACCTTTCCTGTAGGGGGAGGATTCCTGACTGAGGAAGCAATTCTCAGAGGAATTCTCTGTTCTCCCTGCCGCTACGGGAGAGAGAAAATATGCATTTCCCAGTGACTGCAGCAACGGGGTTACCTGCCAGTTTGCAACACACCAGCCTGCTTCTGATGTTGAAGGAACTTGTGCCTGCCGTCATTATGCCAGGGAGCATGCTGGCTTGTGCCAAGACTGTGAGGGCATTGGTGGGAGCCAGCTTGAGGAGAGGTGGGGGGAATATCAGAGGCTCCGTCTCCAGCACGTAGCGGGGTGAAGCTAAATGTGGAGCAGGCTGGTCTGTGTACCCTGGCTCCGCAGGATGCTTTGCATGCAGTGAGCTGTTTTAACAGCAGCACACCCTAGGGTTTGGGATCAAAAGCTTTGGGTGTGGTGGGACACATGGCCATAGTGATTTGCACCAAAGGACAAGTTCTGGTGTGGGGGGAGGAAGACTAAGGCAATGGCAGGAAAGGTGAGTTTGAATGTGTTGGGCTGGGCACCCAGAGGGCAGGAATAAAAGGATAGTTTGGATGTATAGAGGTGTGTGCCCTCGGTCCAGGGGAACCTCAGTAAAGGTCTGGAGGTGTTGGGGTGTGAGCCCCCTACTCTCGGGCTGAGGTAAAGGTCTGAAGACATTGGGTGTGAGACCCCCATTTTGAGAGTGGATGTAAAGCTCTGGAGGTGCTGACAGGAAAGACAGTGCTGTACCGGCATTAGGGGTCTGGTCTGGGACTTAGGAGACTTTGGTCCTATTCCTGTGTGACCTTGGGCAAGTCACTTCCCCTCCCTGTGCCTCAGTTTTCCCTCTTATCTCTTGTCCAGCTTGTTTAGGTAGCTTGTAATCTCTTCAGGGCAGGGACCAGTGGTTATTATGTGTGTGTATAATGCCTAGCACAATGAGTCCTCTGTTGCTAATAATAATGGATGTGTTTGCATTTCCTTGTGGTTTAGAGGCACTCCTCCTAAGTCACTCAGCAGGTGTATTGCTTTCCTCAGCTCGCTGGAGCTGGAACAAAGGGAAGATTTCTTGCATCCTCTGGGAAGCTATGAGGCTTTCCCCTTTTCCCCCTCTCTATCAGCCAAAGGGGCTGCTGTCACAGGCTGTCCCTTTACCTCAGGTGTATGTGACCCAGGGAGCAGATGGAAGGATGGCAACAGAACCGTTCCCTGTCCAGCTGTTCAGGAGACAGCACCAACCTCCAGACCACCCCTGGGGCTCTTCCTTTAACAGGCCTTTGAGATGGCTGTAGATCTAGCTGTGCAGAGCAGCTCTCTGCAGCTCCCAGGCTGTTCCCTCCCTTGTGCATTGCTCATTCCTCAGTCCCATGCTCACTGACAGGGAGATAAAACTTTCCCTTGTACAGTGTTTCTCAAACACAATGCTCCAGGGGTACAACTTCCCTCTTGCTGAGGGTCAGGCTGGGTGCTCCTATACCACCGTCTTCTGGTCTTCCTTTCTAAAACTAGCATGCCCCAGCGTTCTCCCCCCACCCATGAGATTCCCCCTCCATGTGTCCCCTAGATATCTGCTAGGGAAATGAGCCCATGCATTGCTTTCTTTCTAAAGAGTTTGGTGCTGAGGAAAGGTGAAGGCGTGGAGACTGGACTCCAGTCCTCGGTACCTCCACACACCCCAGGGAAGCAGCCTCTCACACTGCACTGCAGAAGTCCTCACAGTTGTATAATAAGGAATCCTCCAAAGTCTTCATTTGGATCAATCCCTGAGAATTTGGGGCCCTGATTCATTGTCACTCTGCCCCATGGTCAGACCAGCACGCCTGTGCAAAATGGGTGTGAAATGCTATATTACCATATTACACTCCTTTCCACAGGCAGAGCACCAGCATAGCAGCTGTCTCTGTCTGTCTGTCTGATGTCCGGTGCTGCCCTGTAGACATCTGTCCCAGATGTCACCAGAGCACCACCCACAACCACAGTCTCCAAACAGAAAGCCCAGAAGGAAAACACAATCTAGGTATGTCAGCCCCACTGATTCACTCCTACCACAAGCAGCTCCTCTGTATCTTCTTCCCCACCTCTTCCCTACTCATGGATCACCCTTCCTATGCTACTTTGTGAGTCCACATTCAAATGTCTCCTGTCTATTGTGAAGCATCCAGCAGCTTGCCAACTGATTAGGGGGAGGTTGTGGACTTAAGGATGACCTATAGATCTATTACACACAAAAAAGCTATGTGAGAAGAACATTATTAAAGTTGCAAAGTCAAGCACTCCAAAGTTAGGAAATGCCAGAATTAAGGATGCCCAGACAACCATAATGCAAGCCCTTTATGCGTATGCATTATAATACAGTCTTCAATGACATGACCACATTCTATTTTTCCATTTATTTCATTGTGTTATTAATACAATAGATTGCCCAGAGTGGCCTGTTCTTAGTATTGCCAACCCCAAGTATCCAAACATCATGAATCAGGCCCCAAAAATCACGAGATGGCCTGAAAAACCATGTGATTTTTTTTAAAAAAAAAATCAGTGTTAGGTTCTTTTTATTCACCTTCTGGTTTTTTAAAGTTTGTAGGGAGTCACATTTTCAAGCTTTTCTCCATGATCACGAGGGCTAGAAATGTCCTTTTTTTAAAATGAAAGCTGAGTCTCACATAATCACATGACTCCAGCTGCTGGAGCTTTAAAACCACCATTGATTATCACAAGCCATGGTAAAATCATGAGCAGTGGCCACACTGCTGCATTGCAAGTGCTTTGCTAATATATTGTCGCCCTTTCCCCTTCCCTCTGTCTGTTTCTTATTGAGATGGCAAACTCTTTGGCCAGGGGAATATGACTACTTTTTGTTTGTTCAGCACCTCACATATTACTGGAGGTATGCTGTACCATGAACAAGTTACCCACTACCTCCCAGATCACTAAACTTCATTTCATCCCTCTTGGATTCTTCAAGCTACCCTATGGTTTGAGGCTCTTCTGCAGGTGAGGAAATGTTGATTCAGCTGGCACACACAGTACCTTGGTGATCCATTGCATTTATCCCCTGGATGGTGTTCTGGAACATCACACCACAAAGTCATTTATACAGCTTCAGCACAATTGCCACTGGCCAGACAAGCAGACTGATGAATATCGTCTTCTTAACAGTGACCTGCAGATGATTTTGTTTTAAATTGGGCTCAGGTTTTGCTTCCATATGATGGATAAGGAATGCCTGCAAGGCTTCTCCTGGTTCTTCTTCTTCTTTATAGAAGATTTTTCGGACCTGTTTTCTTACCTTAGAAATAGCAGGAATGTCACATCTGCTCAGCTCTGATTTTCCTTTTGGGAAGCCCTTGGAGCGGTGCGTTGTGAGCTATTGGATCTTCCTGGAAGGGGCAGGGTGTCACATTTTTAACCAAGACATGTTTTCTCCCAAGTGTCTGTAAGGTATTGGTGTTAACAAAACAGAAGGGTTTCATCACCCCCTTCCTTTGGAGGGTGCTGAGGGAAATTTGTAACGTTGTCCTCATGGAGTTTTCTCCTGAACTATTCCATGGGATAGGGGGGTTGCACTTCAACTGAACAGGCTCTCGAGTCCCTTGGATCCCCAGAATCTATGATTCTATTCCCAGCAGCATCCCTTCCCACCCCCCATCTTTGACAGCACGTCTCCACTGGAACCACGCTACCAAGCTTCCCAACCCAGGAGCTGCTCCCCACATCCCCCTTTAAAGGTGTGTGGCAGAGAAGGGAAAAGTAATGCTATCCTGGCTTGCCACTACACACCCCTTGCACTACACAGACTGGTGGGGAGCTCTCCACAGGCTCTGGATGGGGAGAGGGTGCTGCCACAGAAGGCAGCTGATTTCCTCTGTGTCTGGATCAAGGGAGAAACATTGGGCCTGGCCCAGTGAATCTCAAAGAGCCTAACAAATCTCTCCTTCTCCCCATTGCTTGGGATCAGGCACTTGCAATGTCACCATTTCACCATGTCTCCTGTTGCTATGGACTCTTCCAGGGTCGACAGAACCTGAATGTCCCATGTAAAAACAAGCAGCCCCCAAAATATCCCCATCAGGCCTTCTCCACAAAGCACCGAAAAAGGGGACAAGCCCAATTTTCTTCTTCTTCTTGATTATTTGCATTGCAGTAGGAGAACCAGGAGTCCATTGGGCTCGCCTTTGTTCAACCAAACATAAAAATGGTGCCTGCCCCAAAGAGCTTCCAATCAAAGTGTTTCTCCTTTACAGGTCACCTGTAATAGTTGAACTTACGCAGTTCCCTAAAACCAGAAAAAGCCACTAATTAATTCCGTGCTTTGCCAACAAAAAGGAAGAGACGTGCTAAGTTTTATTACCCTCCTCCAGCCATTTGGCTTTGCCTGGGTTAAACAGAATGGGCAAGATTCCTCATTAGGCTTTTAAACACCAATCAGCTGTTAAGGCCTAAAATTCGGCCCCCAGCTGAAGATGCTTTGGGCCAAAGGTTCCAGTGAAACTATATTTCGCTCTTTAGCCCCTTCATTCATGTTTAGATTATCAGCTCCTCTGATCAGGGACTGTCTCTTTGAGTGTTTGTGCTGCCATAATCATCATCATCTAGCACAGGCTGCACGTGAGTCGATATGGCTGCACAGCACGACAAACGAGTGTGCCTGGGATTTAGAGTGTACTAATCATTCCCAGTTCAGTCAGCTGGGAAAAAAACCACCAGCTTGGGATACCGATAAGCCGATCATCTTGGATTCTGTTAGTCTGTTAAATCCCACTCTTGTATTTTTGCATACACGAGTCACGGTGATGTCAGTAGTTACTTGCGATATGCAAAGAATTCAGGCTGAGGCCCATGGGCTCACTTGGTACCCCCTATTTCTGGTATTCTTCTTTGCCTTTTCTATACTCTTTTTCATTTATTTTCATCTCTCAGCTTCATCTTCTTAGTCCTTCCCTGCCACTGCCGCCTTCCTAAAGGGTTTGCCTCTACAGTGTGCAGTGGATGCCAATCAGAAACTCCCCGCTTGCTGCTCTGCAGTGGCTGTGGAATCACAGGAAGCGCTAGTCTAAGTCCAGGATGAGCTCATAGTTACTGATGGACTTTGGGGCAGAGCATGTTGAGTTTTATTGGAACCGCTGTACACTGACCTCTTCATTTATAGATGAGCCATGCCTGCCAAGTGATTTCTTGCTTTGACAAGTTTAATACAGTAATGGACTGGTTGCTTTGTGTGCGTCTCTCTGTGCGTGTATTTCTCACTGTCCTCTACTGGAATGAATCTGTCGAGCAACTATCGAGCAACTATCTGTGAGCCTCCTTTTGTTCAAGCAGCAGGCATCTGGGCTTTTGAGTGCAGATTACCCTTTGCTATGAGGGCTGAGTGGGCACAGTGTGCAGCGCAGGGAGAGGCAGAATGTTCCAAATGGCCATAACTTTGTTGGGACATGTTTAATAAAGCTTTTATCCGTTCAACCAAAATGGCGTTTTCCTAAATTCAGGGCTGGGTGCTCTGGGGCAGCCAAACTGTGCTTGGTGCAGGACCAAGGGAGGCCAGTGGGCAGATCAATCCCTGGCATGGCTTAGAGCAGCCTTGAGACTGCTCTAAGTTCTGCCCATGGCTCCAAGGAGCTGTTCCAGCTGCTTGGGGCTTTTGGAGCATGCCCTGGGATCCAGGTGGAGCCACTTCTGGGCACTCGGAGATATTTTCTGCACTGGGGAAATGTCTAACTGCTAGCCTGGTAAGCCAGTTCTCTGCTTGCTTTGCACTATAGACCTGCACAAAGAAAAAAGATCCCGGGCCAGAATCTGGCTTGTAGACTTTGAGGCTGAGACTTTCAAAGCTGCCCAGGAGATGTGAATGCCCAATTCCCATCAAAATGAGGCTGCTTGAGCCATGTATTTTTAAAAGTTTAGGTGGCATCAAAAACCAGCAACATCCACAAAGAACTTCACTGATAACATTTACAGCCGCCTGCCATTGTCAGGCACTGAAACGCTGAGTTGCATTTTTGGTGTCTCAAAATAGTGGCTGTCATGAAAATGTCATGATGGCTGTTTCCCCTTTGATTGTCAATTATTCTTTTTTATTATATTTAAGACACTAAAAAAATCTAGGTGATTGATTTCCCTTTGTAATTAGATGTAGTGATTAGAATCTCTTTCATATTACACTTCAGTTTTCCTTTAAAGAAGCATTTCTGTAATGAATTCTCCCAACAGGCACACAGCACTGTTTCCGAATTTCCAATTGCGCCAGTAGCCCTACAAACAAGCGGCTTTTCATTTAGGGCAACGTGTGTTGGCTGCCTCCTGGGCACTGGTGTCAGAGTGGGCACAAGGAGGGGCTTCTCCTCCTCCCCCAGGCAGAAATGCGATGTGATCCAGAAGTAGCACTCTTCCTTTGACTCATAGATTCATAATTTTTAAGGGCAGAAGGGACCATGATGAGTGGATGATTTAGCTGAGGTTGGTCCTGCTTTGAGCAGGGGGTTGGACTAGATGACCTCCTGAGCTCCCTTCCAACTCTAATCTTCTATGATTCTATGATGTTCATCCAGTGTGACCTCCTGCATAACACAGGCCATAAAACCTCACCCAATAATTAATAGGTTGGGGACCCAGCTAAAGCAGCCATTTGCACCCTTTCTGCACAATCAGATGATCTGCCTGCAAGTCAGGGCACCTAGAGCCTCTGTAGCATTGTCATTGGGCAGGGTCCTTTTTGGAGCAGGAATATTATTCTCTTAATTTATATTACAATCACTCCTGGAGGCGCCTGTCAAGATCAGCTGTGTTGTGATAGCTTTTTGTGAACACAATACAAAACAGCACCTGCCACAAAGAGTTTATAATCCAAGTGATGATCTCGGCAGTCCCTCCAGGCCTTAAAATCAACGATCCTGTGATAAAGGAGCACTGCTCTAATGTCAATAATAATAACAGAGTTATTATACATGATAGTTATGTGAGAACAGAATCAGGCTGCGGATTTCAAAGTCGCCAGAACACCCCATGTATGCATAGGCACTTTCTAACCATGCCATGGTTAGAAACCATGGTTGCCTGAACTCCAGATGTGAGACAAGCCTTTACAAGACTTTTTTGCCAGTCGTTCAGATTTCAAGGGACAGTCGGCAGGGGGGGTTAATAATGCAAGCCACTTTTGTGAATCAAATTGTTTTAAAACCTTCCCGCAACTCATGACCTGTTTTTCTCTAAATTTGTGTCAATACCCCCAAATATGGGATTGTGTAACTGCCATTGGGAGAGAGGGAAATGCATCCCTTTCACTAACGAAACAGAATACTTTATGCTAACTGCCCCTGATGTACCTCAGTTTGTTACGCATGCTTATAAGGCAATTATAATGCAATTATTGAGTTAATGGGAACCACCAAAATGTGTGAGAAACATAGTGAAGAACTTTACCATTATCCTGGAACACAAAGGGAGGATTGCATATTAACACAAAATGAGCAATTAAAAGGAAACTTTACTGATTTATTGAACTTAAAAATAACCCAAACACCAGGAACATGTATTACAAATCAACAGTTGCCTGTACTGTCGAAAATGCTTGCTTCATACATATATTATGGGATTCTCTAAAACTACTGAAGTGTGATGGAAATTCTCCACTAGATCCAACGTTGGTTCTGTGGGGAATCCCTGTGAAAGACGAGTCTGCTTCTTCTCCCAAACAGACATTGCTCCATGTTCTTTAATGTTGTGCAATGCTATGTATTATTCAGCAAGAGAAATCAGAGAAGGGCCCAGAGGGTCATGACAGAAGCTCAGAAATTTTACAGTGTTCTACTGATGGATAAATAATGACAAGGCTTTAAAAAAAAAAAAAAAAAAAAAAACTGGAATCTGGTTACATACAATGGTCTTTCCTTCATCAGACTCTTTACGGGCCAGATCCTGGATACATGGGCAGTGGGCTGCTTCCTCCAGGATGTGGGACAGAGGCAGAAACCTCCATGGTACTGGCTGAAGCAGCCCCACCCACGCTGTATGCACCCCACTCCATTGGGTAGAAGACTAGAGCATCCATGCCGTAGTGGATTCCCCCCTCCTCTAATTTAGCTCACCTGCCCCTGAGCACAGCCAGCCAGCCAGCCAGAGAGCCCCTTACAATGGCACTCCACACCTTATAGGAGTGCACACTCTCTGCGCAGCCTCCCCCAACCCCTCAAATTCTGCCCTTCTTGCACAGCAGTGCTGCACATGTCCCACTGCCAGGGACTCTCCATGGCCTTGTAAACTGGGGCTGAACTCACCCCATATTTGTGAACGCAGATGCTGCCAGATGGAGCACAAAGCTGTGCCACATACACAAGTGCGGCTCTCTGACACTCTCTAGTGGCTGGACAACACCGAGGTTTACATCTACTAATGTAATATACGCCATCATGTGCCAGCAATGCCCTCCTCTGCCATGTACATTGGCCAAAGCGGACTGTCACTATGCAAAAGAATAAATGGACATAAAAAATGGTACCATCCATAAACCAGTCAGAGAGCACTTCAATCTCCCAGGACACTCTGTAGCTGACTTGAAAGTTGCCATACATCTACAAAAATACTTCAAAAACAGACTTCAGCAAGAAACTGCAGAGCCGGAACTCATATGAAACTTGACACAATCGAATTGGGTCTAAATAGGGACTTGGAATGGTTATCTCCTTACAAGAAGAAAGTGTCACTGTTCACACATTCTCACCTTCTAATCAATGTAAATAGGCCTCATCTACTCTAACTGAATGGACTTTGCTAACACCTTCCCTCCCCATTGTTGTTCCTTACCCTTGGATGTATATATATATATATACACATACATATATATATATACACCCCCTATCTGATTCTGTTTCTTGCATCTGACGAAGTAGGTTGCAGCCCACGAAAGCTTATGCCTGCAGAAATTAAATTTGTTAGTCTTTAAAGTGCTACAGGACTTTCATTGTTTTTGCTGTATACAGAATAACACGGCGACCCCTCTGGAACAGAGGTTTAAGTGTCTCTGCGGCCTTTTTGCTAGCTGCATTCAGCAGCCGTTCATGGTTTTAGATCCGGAAGTCCACGGCTCTGTCCTCGCTGCTGTCAACGTTGTGTTACACAGATTTCAGTGGTAGACAGGCAAAGCATCAATGACTGGCACAGAGTATGATCCTTTATGACTGTGGCTTTTTTTATGCTGTCTCCCAGATACACTATCACAGTGATACATTATGGATACATGAAATATCTAAATAGATCAGATTAGATGCAGCAACCTTTCAGATATTTACTTGCTGCTCACCTAAGCAGACGCTGGCTGTTAAACTATATGCATTTTTTTCTTTCAGTATTTTTTTAAATTGGCAGATAAAAAAGGGGGGCTAAAAGGGGGTGCAGCTCGAAAATGTTAGTTCAGTGCAACCTTGTCAGAATTGCTGTGTCCCCTGTGCAATGAGAGTTAGTAGATTTCCTCAGGACAAACCACAACTTGTTTTGGGGCAATTAGAAGAGAGTAAACTGGATTAGGATGTGCCATAATATCCCAGTCTCAGCTTGCTGCTTTGTAACCTTTCTCCCTGGAAGAGAATGCTACTCTCTGTGGTCACTGGTTCAATAGTGTACATGTATCTATTGAATTTCAATTTGTTTCCATTATAGTAGGTACCTTCGTTATTGAACTCCGGCTGTTCAGTAGACCTAAAGGCACCACTTAGCTCTAGGATCACTGGCTATATCTGAGGCTTCACCACAAGTCTATGCATGTTACATAGGAAACAAAGATGGGTCTGAGTCATGGAATCTAGACCTGGATCCTATCTCAACTGTATTCAAAACTCAGTGTGTTCAGATTCTGAGTTCCAGTTCAAGCCCCTGATAGAGCTGCCCAAGCAGGGAAGTCCAGGTGTGGATCCAAAACTACTCAAATTATGGGCATTTGGCTCCAGTTTAGGATTATCTCTAACAGAAAGGGAGGTGGGCTCTGGTATTTCTAGGGGTGTGAACACCCAGCTTGTCTTTAAATGTCAAAAGGCTGAGGTTGGTGATCCCCCACAGCATGTGGGACAGGGTCCTCTGATCACCAGAGGTGGGATAAAAGCTTCTCAGCCTCTCCTAACTGGAGGGGGAAGAGGCATGCTCCGCTTCCCCAGACTGGAAGGCCAAGGAGCTGCCTCTACCTGGGATAGCCACTGCTGGGAGGGGGATGCAGGCCACTAGTCTGCTTGTCCACCAGCGTAGGAAGGGAGAGTGAGGAGGCCCTGCCTGGCATCAGACTTTGGGCAGGAGAAATGTATAAGGTGGCTGGGTTTGGTCAGACTCATGGGGAGACGTTTAACTTCTCTGACCCACAGCTGCTGCCCCATCCCTGCTTCTCCTTCCCATGGTGTGTCAGACAGCTCTGGCAGATGGAGGGGGACCCCATCTCGTGTGTACAGGACAGTCCCTTAACAAACACAGCCCAGTCAATGGCCCCGAGCGTATACTGAGTGGCAGGTGAAAGACCAACTAAAATAGCTACAAAAGCCTCCCTCTGCCCCATGTGCGTGTACACGCACATTCTGGCTACTGACCCGATTCTTATGCCATTTGAAATAAAAAATGCAACTAGAAGCTACTTCTAACGTGCTTTCTGTAAGAGCGCCCAGGAGCAAGGGGCTGTGCACCAATGCTAGCAGTGGCCGTGCTATGTTGCTGAAATCTGCAAGCTGTCATCTACTCTGCTCAGCATGGCAGGCCAGTCTTTGTTCACATATCCGCCTCTCCTCCCCCTGGAATGAAGAAACAAACTGAAGCAAGACGAGCATGTGCAGCAGCCTTTGAAGATCTGTGAAAAGGCCATGCCCCCCTCCGGTATATAAAGAAAGTTCAGGGAACAAATCGGCTCATCTTTAGTCTCAGCACTTATGAAATGTTGCAACCTGTTAGGCACAGCAGCACTCTGCTCACCCAGGGCCAGGCTGTGTGGCCAACAGTACTGCCTGGCACTAAGCTGCAGATGTGGCACTGACTGGCTGCAGGTTCAGTTCCATCCTGCGCCAGGCTGAGCCGGGCGATGAGGAGGACCAGCTGCTGAGGGCGTTCAGAGCCTGATTGACCATTTCGCTGCTCCTTGATGCCTGACAAACTTGATGCTCCCCTCATTGATGCCTGACAAACTGAGTGCAGAAAGCAGCCCCATCTCAATTCTCCTCTTGGCCCAGTGACATCACTTTACACACATTTTGCACTGAGGTCCAGTGACTGCCCAAGGAACAGGGTGGCCGTATCCCCTGGGCACAGGAGAGGGCAGCACACTGCAGAGTGGATATGTCTACAGCAGCACAGGCATCCTTTCCTGCCTAGCTCCAACTCCTTTGGGGCCAGGCACCTGCAGGCAGCATTTGCTGCTTCCCTCCCTTGAGCCCTGCAAGATAGGGCTCTCTGTTGGAGGAAGGGGGGGGGGGGGGGAGACACCCTGCACTTTCTGCCACCTGTAATGCGCCAGCATACAGGCAGGACTAATTCAGCCCTAAGGTTCAGCCAGAGACCTTCTGCAACCTGCTCTTCCCCCAGAGGCGTCCCTCTATTGGCATAGGAAACAAGGATGGAGAGGCAGTTGGCACCTTCCCTGTTCAGATTCTGTGGGAGCTGGTGCAGCTTGATGGCTGCCCTCTGCTGTAACGACCCTGACGGGGCTTTGCAGGGTCTATGCCAAATCCGCCCCCGTCTTCCTCTGGCCTGCTCCTGCTCTGGAATACCCCCTGCACCAGGGCTGCTGTGGAGGCGGCTCAGATCTGCTGTGGAGGCGGCTCAGATCTGCTGGAGCTGGCTCTGTGCCTGGCAAAGGGGTCCCCTGCACCAGGAGGTATTCTCAGGCCTGCCCTGTGGACATTTGGGATAAAGGGGCCATAGCACAATGTCGTCTCAGACCCAGAATGTCTCCAGGCTTTGGCTCCCCAACAGCCTGGCTCCTCCCACACTCTGCTTTAGCAGGGAGCCAGCATAATTGAAACTCAAGTCTTCAAGAAGCTGCATTTCCCTGCCCTCCCCCCAGGGAAGTACAGTGATTCCAATAGTCCATTCAGGAGCATGTCTCCACTCGTCTTTGTTGTGAAATCCTGATATCTGTGCGGAGTCCAGTTGCAGGGTCTAGCTTGAACTAATCTTCTCAGCTGCTGCTGCTGCTGCTGCTTTTTTTTTTTTTTGGAGAGAGTTTAAGATCGAAACTGCTTCTAAAAAGATGTGAACTCTACAGCTCTGCGTCTGCTTTAATTAATACAGAAACCCTGATAATTAGAAACAAGGGGAAGGAGTGCTGGGGATTTGTTGGAGGATCAAAGACAGAGCGTTTTTTTCCAATGGTTGTTAGCAGCAGCCAGCAACTTGCAGCAGAGGATAAGAAGATACTGGAGGATTATTACATTTGTACATTTTTGTCGACACTTATCAAAAGGGCTGAAAGGGAAATTAAAATATCTGGGAGTAACAATTTCTAATAAGATGTCAGAATGATGCCTGCAGCCATTGCATTTTGTGCTGTGATCCCATTGCATGTCACACGCAGGTAGATAGGGACCTCCGAGAAGAGCTCAGGGAGCAGTAACTGAATACATCATGTCCTTTTGAGGCCTGGGGGCTCTGTGCAGCCAGGGGTGACGTCCTTCAAATGAGCCATAAAACTAAGTGACTGGGCATTATATAAGACAAGGGATTTCCAGCAGCGGGACAAGTTTTAGCTCTGATGTCCTGCTAAATTTCAGCTAAGATGGTTACATTCTGCTTAGCTAATTTTCTACTGTGTTCTCTGCTAAGCTGCTATGTGCTTCCAGACAGCTGCTGCCTTGCTTGCTGGGGTTGGAGGAAGTGGCCCCTCTGTGTACCTTGTTTAGCGACTTGTTAAGGACCAAACTGATGCTGGCTTCACAAGGATGCACAATGGAGAAGGGGCACAGAGAGCTTTCCTGTCCCACCAGTCACACGTCCCCCTGGGTTGAATTTAGAGTGTCGGGTGTGAATGGACTCTCAGCTCAGCATCTGCCAACACCTAGGAGCCAAAGCTGCTGGCTCACGTTTGCTAAGCCTGTGACAACCCAAACCAGGGAGCTCCAAATGGTTTAGAGCCAGCTCTTGCAACTGCTTCATAGCCCAGAAGGACCACTGGTGTCAGTGGGGCAGAAGCGTGCCTCCCAGGCTCCCCAGGCAATGCATGCTGCTGTGCCCCAGGGTGGGCTGCAGGGCGCTCCCCCACTTACAGCTGGACAAGCTCCACTGGCTGGTGCATAAGAGGGGTGAAGCCATGGCTTTCACTGCCTTGAGTCCCTCCCCACATTACCTGGGGATGCCATGTGCCACCTGAGAGCAGGGAGTCACTGCTCTGCCGAGCCCTGTCGCTATTGAGCCAATTGGCTCGTACCCAGGCAAAGTAAAGAGGGAGAAGGCTCCTTTACACTCTCACTCCCAGCCCTGCTGGACACACACACAAGGACCAGACAGAATCCAGCCCTTGCATAGCATGACAAATGCTCGTGGCAATTTACGGAACATAAAGTACACCCTCAATGAACATACGGTGATAAGAGCCATATCTGAAGGTTCAGGGCCTGATCCTCTGAGACATAACACAAAGATATAGGACAGTGGTTTAGTTACAGGAGCGGCAAGGAGGCTATTGGGAAGGAGAACAAGGCAGGAAGGATTCCTGCAGGAGGTGGGTTTGAAGTGCTTATGGCCAACAAGAACTGAAAGATGCTTCCAAGCCTAGGGGATGGCATGAAAGACTAAAGAGAAGAAAAGAGGCAAAAGATGGGCACGATAAGGAGAGAAGGAGCAGAAGAGTGGAGCAGGAGCCTATAAGAGCAGAGAAGTGAGTGAGGGCAAGATTATGTCAGAGCTTGAGGGTGAGAAGGAACTGAAATATGATCTGGTAAAAGGCTTGGAAGCCCGTGAAGGGATCCAAGGCTTGATATCATGTGATTAGAGCTATGGGGAAAAGATAGAGGCTTTGGCAGCAGACTTGTCCATTGAGTGGATGGGGAGGGGCCTGGCAAGAGAAGACTGTAGTATTCATCGGAGAGATGCCCAAAGTGCGGATATGAACTTTGTGGAGTTTACAGAGACCCCACAGCACCATGGTGGAAGTGAGAAGAAGACTGACTTTATTTCTGGTTTACAGAGGCTTATACTTCCCCACTCTATGCCCCCTAGTGGTTCTTTCTTTTTACAGCTAACACCACATCCCCTTTTCTGAGGACAGGTGATAAACCTTTATCCAAACCTTTCATTAAAAAACAACGTATAACTAAATACAATTGCAATGCAAACAAAACTAAACAACCCTAGGAAGGATGGGAAAGATTGTCCAAACCTTCAGCCTTGTGTCAGGGATTCATTCTGCCCTTTTATGACATTTGGCTATTAGTCCTCTGACTTTCTTGGGTTCTCAAAATCTTAAATAATCCTCCTGGAATATCTTTCTCTAGCTGGATACATCCTTGCAGGGAGAGGATCTGGAGGACATGCTAGCAGTTCTACGTGGGCAGGCAGGGCATTGTTAATAAGTTCTGTCTTGGCGTAGGGATCAGATTGTATTGGAGGTTCCTGGAGTGACTCAACAAAATGACATGGGTTTTGATGGATGAATCCCCTTAGGACACTAATGAAGTAGGATCAAGGGGTTCTGGCACATCCCTGCACTGTGTCCTTTTCTTGAGAGTCTTTCACCCAAACGTAATCTCCTGGATTCAGTACTCAAGGATTGGATTCTATGGCGCCTATCCAAGTCCCTCTTCTGGCAAGTTTTATATTGCTCTTCATTCTTCTGTGGTCTTGGGAAGTCAGGCCAACAAGGGTTTTTTGGGAAGGCAGGGTTGGGATAGTGGACGCAGCTTCCTTCCCATCCACAGCTCTGCAGGTCTGATACCATTTGCTAGAGGTGTCGACCAGCATGCCAATACGGTCAGATAAGGATCTCAGGATTGAGAAAGGAGTTGTTTTGGAGTCTTTACCATGAGTTTTGCTTCCCCATTACTCTGGGAGAACAGGAAGCTGGATGCAACGTGATTGAAACTGTAGGTCTCCGAAACCGCTTAATGGTCTCTGTGGAAAATTGGGGCCATGTTAAAGACTGCTTGCTTGGGAATACCAACAAGGGCAAAAATGAGTTTTATCTTCTCCACAACTGCACCTGATGTGGTGTTGAGTAACTTGGCATCTTCAATAAATCAGTTACCAAAAGACAGGTTGTATTATCCAGATGGTAAGGTCAGTCCCAGTCTTCTGCCACAGCCTGTCTGGAAGATGGTAGTAACGGTTCCAATGGGTTGGTTCTCATGCAAGTGGAAATATCATATTTCCCGATTCTTTGTTTGCTCAGTTTAGGCCACCAACCAGACTGTTTAGTTCTCTCCCTACACATTGTACATCCTTGGTGTCCCTCCTGCAGTCTGTCAAGGATTTCCTATAACCAGTCTGGACTCTAACAACAGGCTGTGGTGTGACTGAATGCACCACTGTATTTAAAACTAATAACTAGGGCCCTACCAATTTCACGGCCATGAAAAACTGTGTCACAGACTGTGAAATAAGCCCTTCTCCATGAAATCTGATCTCCTCCATGCTGCTGGGCATACCCCAGCCAGGGACCCCTAGCTCCTAGTCCAGGTTGGGCTGGGCTGCTCCCAGCGGCACACAGGAGATCAGACTCACCTCCCTGCAGCCTTCAGACCCCAGCTTTGAAGGCAGCACACAAATGAGAGTGGCAATCCTGCTACTCCCCTACAACAGATTTGCTATTTCCCCCCCCCCCAACCCCATTTTGGGTCAGGCCTTCCACAGTTACAACTCCCTGAAATTTCAGATGAAAACATCTGAAATTGTCCAATTTTCAAATCCTACTGCCATGAAATTGACTAGAATGGACCATGAATTTGGTAGGGCCCTACTAATAACTCACAGGTCAGTGATATCATGGTGAAATGTATGTAGCAACATTATATGTAAAGTTATGACCATAAGCTGAAATTTGGTCTGAAATGTGTTTACCTGATGAGTCTGGAGATGGGGTAAACCAATTTCTCTAAGACAAAGAACAAGCTGATGCCTCTAGCCAGGTGTCATCAAAGTTGATAGGCCACCACCTATCAAGTGGCAAGGAAGGGGGTGGTAAAGAACAGATCCGCGTCTTAGCAAACAACAGCATAAAACCTCTTTCACCATGAGATTCTATGACTCCAGCCTCACAGCGGGAATGAACTTTATCTAAGGGTAACCTTCAAGAAAATGTATTTCAAAGGGGGACTGGACTATAAAATCATGGGCAAAAACACTTAAAGTGATCTCTCCTATCCATCTCTCTCTCTCTCACCTAAGAAGACAAAAGAAAGAGTCATTTGACTTTGGGAACAGATCCTGACCTGAAACTTGGTCAGCCCTGTTGCTGGGAGCATGTGGTAAGAATTTTATCTTGAACCAAGTCTAGCTTGTTAAGGTTTAGCACTAGGAAGCGCTTTATCTTTATTTCTCTTGTGACCATTTCTACCTTTAACGCCTTTTACTTGTACTCACTTAACACCTATCTCCTAGACATTAAATAAACTTGTTTTATTCTTCAATCAAAACCAATCCAGTACTGTGAACTGTGTGGGTAACTCCATTTAGAGTAGCAAACTGTTATGTTGCCTGAAAGGGCAATGACCTAATATATCTGGACTGCCCAGGAGAGGACTGGACACTGCAAAAAATACATTTCTGGGGGGAAATTCGAGACTCAGAACATGTCCAGGTCACTCTGAAAATGGTAAACAAGGCAGCTGGAAACCAGAGTGTGACTGGTGTTTGCTGACAGGCTGCTGGGATCAGGGATGCTGCACCAGGACTGTGACTATACGCAGACACTTTGGGTGTGGCCTGCATGCTAGAGGTTGTTTGTGAGCAGCCCAAGTGAGAGCTACAGTAGCAACGCATTATGAGGCACCCCAGATTGCAGGGCAGGAGTGATAGAGCTACTCACTGCTCTGGACTGCACCTCAGAATTGTAGGAGAGTAAAGAGTTTAAAGCTGGACAAATGGTCAGGCCTAAATTACAGGAAACGGGGTCAAGGCACGGGCAAATCTTGTTTCTGTTAATTGGTATGAATTCTAGCTTGAGTCTGTTATCTCTCCTCTTTTCCTCCCTTCCTGGCCATCTGCGCAGAGGATGAGGCTAACTATCGCCACTCCTGCACAAGGCCTTTGGTGGGAAGAAAACATTATCTTCCTTCCCCGCCTGGCATACCTTTACTTCAAAGAATGTTAGAGTAAAATTAATAGGCTTTAAGGTGATGTGCCTGCCCTCTGCATGGTAATCCTGTAAAAAACAAACAGGGGTGGGTATAATTGTATTCATTATGTAGTTGTTAATATTCGTTTTATAGGTGTCAATATAACCAAATAAGGGTCTATGGGGAGTTGCTGGAAATGTATACATTTACATACTGTTATGGATAAAAGAATTGTAAAGTAACCCCCTCGTTGCGTACTCGCGGCATTGAGGTGGAACGAGCAGGCAATAAAGGGTTCCGTCTCCCCAGTCCGCCCCAGGGACAACCTGTTTTGGTTATTTCTAACAAGAATGTCACATATGGTTTATGGTAAGAGTCCCAGAAACTGCCCAGTGTGGGTGCCTGGAGGTTTCTGACTTTGTCGGGGTTGTCCAATCCTTTCTGCAATGGTTCATGACTTGGCTCAGTATGTCATCTGCCTCGTGTGTCTTTTTCAGTTCTTGCAGGCATTTTTCCGTGATTGGTAAAGTAATATTTACTGCATCTACAAAACCTTCCATGAGCAGCGCCTCCTGTTAACTCTCTTGCTGTGGTGCATCTGGAGAACGTATCAGGTGTGGCAAGGTTCTTCCCCATCATAACAGTAATTGAGAACTGAACCTGCATGAGTCTCATTGTAGCCAAGAGGGTAACTCATCTAGGTTTTTTGAACCTAGGAGAGTGACTGGTGGTTTATGATTAGTTTCCACATGAAATTTTATGCCCACAAGAAAGTCTCTGAACAGTTCACAAGCCCATGTAGTGGCTAGGGTGGCTGCTTCTATTTGCACATAGTGCAGCTCTGTATGGGTGAGTGCTTGTGAGGCATACGCTACTGGACGCCATGGAGAAAGGGACTGTTCCTGAAGTAAGACTGCCCCATCCCATAAGATGAGGCATCAGCTGATGGTGGTTTTATTTGGGTTATACAGGGCCAAACATGGTGGCATGCTTAGGTCTTGTTTGGTTTCTCTGAATGCCTGGCTCTGTTTAGTTCCCCAATACCAGGAATTTTGTGGACTCAGAAGATCTCACAATGGCTTTGTCTTCTCTGCTAGGTGTGGTAGGAATTTCCCTAGATGTTCTACCATATCCATGAGTCGACATACTTCCCTCTGAGGCTCCTTCATGTGGGTAATTGCTTGCACTTTCTCTGGATTTGGTTTGATCCTACACCATCAATGATCTCGCTTAGAAACTTAATTTTGTCTTTTGAGAATTCACACTTGTCATTGAGTGTTATGCCTGACTTCTCAAGTTGCTTCAGGACTGCAAAGAGACGTTGGTCATGTTGGGTTTGAGTTGATCCATCAATAAGGATGTCATCCATTTGGCAGAGAGCCCCTTCCAGACTCTCTAAAAGTTGTGATATTTTCCTCTGGAAGTGTTCAGGTGCAGATGATATGCCAAATGGTAATCAATTGAAACAAAACCTTCCAAAAAGTGCTCTGAAGGTGGTTAGCCGTGCCAATTCTGCAGCAAGAGGTATCTGCCAGAATTCAGACTGAACAATTCAATTTTGATAAGAATGGTGCTTCACTACATTGTTGGAGGATGTGTTCTGTGCAAGGGAGTGCATGCTGCTCTCTACAGCCATTGTCATGAAGGTTGGTGAGGTCTACACAGATCCAAACCTTATCGTTTGGATTAGGGAACACTACCTTGCATGCACATCATTCTGTTGCAGTGTCTGTCCTGGAAATGACACCATCTGTTCCATGTGGCTGAGTTCTGCTTTCACCCTAGACAGTAAAGGGAGGGAGACTCATCTAGGTGTCAACAGAGCCAATGGTTTGCATTTGGTAGGAGTTTAGTGCGGTATTCGCCTTCTAGTTTCCCCAGTCCATGAAACAATTTCAGGAACCCCTTCTTAATCTCAGGTTTTAGGTCCATGGTGACTGGTTCTATCCTCATTACTAGGCCTATGGCTGTGATTGTTGGGTGGCCCAGGAGAGCAGTGCATAAGCCATCTTCAACATAGACCTCATGGGACATAGTCTTCTCTTCCAGTTTCAGAGGGCCGAAATTTTTCCTTTGTCATTTAATGGGTCTTTTAATATCTGGGCCTTTTAATATCTTTTTTTGGCTCTTGAAGTTTTGGTGCATTCATCCTCCTATGAAGTGATTCTGGCTGTTCATGTCCACACTATGCTCTGTCAGTGGTGCATGCCCTCACCAGTAGTGCTTAAGTGAGGCATTGTGGGTCACTGACTGCCAGAGTCCCACAACCCAGGGCTGTCAACTGGAGCCCCAGGGTGGCAGGACTCCGACTGTGAGCCCCAGGGTGGCAATGTAAGCAATCTCGTGCCTACACTGACACTGCATTGACCTAGCTACATTGACCTAAGCGCTACGCCTCTTGTGGAGGTGGAGTTATTAGGTCAATGGAGCAGGCGAGTTGTATCAGTGGAAGGAACATTGTAGTATAGAAGCTTACTGAGTTAGGTCAACGTACTCTACCTTCCATTGACCTAACTATGTGGTGTAGACCAGGCCTGAGAGAAAGCTGGAGGTGTGCAACAAGGGACAGGCTGGGGGAGAGAGGCAGGTTTGGTAATCGGCCATGGAGAGATAGTAGTTGAATAAGCTGAGAGGGTTCATGGAGACGAAAAGGAACTAAAGACAGGACCTTGAGGGATGTCAACTGCTATGAGGAGGGGGAAGATGAGGCTAAATGGCTCGTCATCATTCAGAAATGATTTTAGATGTTCTGTGCGCAGCCAGGTGAAACAGACTCAATATTTCATAGTTCATCAAACTAATGGCTCATCTAACCTTTACTACCAAATACTTCAGGAGTCCCTAATGTACGTGTGAAATGCCATGGTGGGCAGGCCTCTCTTTCACAGCATTTTCGAGACCTTCACTCGGGGTGGGGGAAAGACAAAGGCACTTATTTTCCCATCATTTTTGCAGGCGTCCATTGTGTTCCGAAACAGGGCTCGCTCTCTCACAGGCTGGCAGTGAAGTCATAAATTCTGACTCAGAACCCTGCATTTACAACATCACAGTCTGGTGCCGCAAAGCTGATTTTGATCTCACAAACCCTGCATTATGACTGAATAGAAGTAGCAGACAGGCTGTGAGCTACCGAGCAAAGAGCTAGAACAATTAGCAAATATAGCAACAAATGTAGTCAACCTGCCGGAACCTGTGGTGAGGCTTTCTCCCTTTGGATCTCCTGGTGTCTAGGGAGGTGAGGTCAGCTCTACTGGATAAGGGGGAGGAAGAGAAAAGAAGACTTAAGGAAAGGGGAGGGAAAAATGGTGTTAGGCTCCTTTTCATAGCCAGAGCTGAGACTCATCATTTGAATTCAAATACATTTTTGATGCCACTTTCTTCCTGAATGTGTTGGGTTTGCAGTCCATGAGCATTTAAGTGCTTGCACTTTGCTCGTGCAAATACTCACCGCAAGTAACTTTTAGGCTTGAATAGTCTCCCAAAGTGAATTGTAAATGTCAGCCCAGCAGGGAATGGAAGCCATACTGAAGAGCCATTGCTTGGCGCCCGAAACAGGCTGGCGGAGTCCGTCCCTGACTTTCCCAAGCTTCATAATCAGGTGGCGGTTTGACATCCACAAGGATATTGTCTCTAATACAATGGCCCAAAGCCCTTTCTGTTCTACAATGCTCCCAGGCAATCTCTGTGAACACCCTGGACCTGTTCTTTGGGTTAGAAATGGATATAGGAAAAATAGATACTTACTGGGGGGGGCCTCTTTTAGGTGGGAATCTGCTGAGATCTGACTTTCCTGCAAGATTCCCCAACTAGAAATACCACAAGAGCAGCTTTCTTACTGTTTTGGCACTTTGAACACTTTTGCCCTTGTATAGTGCCCTTCAGCTGAGAATCTCAAAGCACTTTGCAAGATTAGAGAATTATGCCTCATGGCCTCCCCAGAAATAAATTAAATGTTAGTCCCATTATACAGAGGGAGAAACTGAGGCACAGAAAGGGTGAAGGGACTTCCCCAAGGTCATGCCAGAAGTTTATTGACAGAGTCAGGAATGGAATCCACATCTCATGGCTGCTCATCCTGTGTTTTAATCATAAGATTGTCTTTAGCTTCCATCCACAACATGGGAGGGTAGGGTGTGTGTGGTTAAACATAGAGAGTTAACTCAGCTGATGTGTTCCTCTGAAAAAGTTTTGGTTTAAGTGGTGTGAAGGTTCAGAGTGGTTTTTATTTATCATAGTTGGCTCACCTTTCCCTAACCAGTGTGGTCTAGTGGCTAGGGTACCAGACTGGAATTTATGACGTGGGGGAAGGGGGTGGTCTATTCTTGCTGCTACCAGGTGAGCTTGGACCAGTCACTTCCTGTGTCTCAGTTTTCCCATCTGTAAAATGTGGGTAATGATACTGACCTCCTTTGTAAAGGGCTTTGAGATCTACTTATGAACAGTGCTAGGGATTATTATTATTATTGATAACCACTGCTGTTTCAATGTGTTTGTATCCATTTGAGTTCTTGGTCATGTGGTCTTGCGCTGGATTTTATAATGATTTAGGGTTGTGTGTGCTCTTTAATATTATCAAGATTAATGTTTTTGTGTGTGCTGAATTTATGAGATGAGACAATGTTTAGAAATGGTGTTCTGCAGGAATTAATTCATTTTTAATCAGTTGACCATAATGATGTGATAAAAATGATCTTTCTGAGCCAAGGTTAATCAGCACTTGAACGCCCCTTTCGCATCATGTTATTTAAAGAGGGGAATTTTTATAGAAATACTGTTAGAGATGTTATTTAATCATGTATTTGTTTTCACTATGTACACAGCTTTCAATGGGCTTCTCAGTATTTAATGTAGAGGTGTTTTATTTATTTATTTTTATTGGTGGTGAATTTAGTACTGCTGAAAGGCACCAAATTGCTAGGCTTGGAGGCTGCTGCAGTAATCTTTTCATACCATTTGGGTTCAGTGTTAAAGAACAAGACTAACACAGCACTGTGTAACTTACAAGGGATGCACTGTTGTTCACCCCAGGAGCCGCTGTTCTCCCTCTCCTCAATATACTACCACACATCAGTGAGTTGGTGAGACATGCCTGGGTCCTGAGTGTGGCAACTCTACAGCCACATGCGGCCAGATTCTCAGCGGGTGTAAACTGACATTGCTCCATTGATTTCATGCTGAGGAATATCCCTTAACCCAATCTCTCCCAAAATGAAGGTATGTCTGAACTGCAGTTGGGAAGTGTGTACACAGCACATGTAGACATACCGCTATCTATACCCACACCTATATCTTGCAAGAGCTATGCAAGCTTCATGAAGCCATGGCAGCACAGGCAGCAACAGGTTGGGTCCTGGGCATGCAGCCTTCCACGTAGCTGCGACTTCACAGCTATTGTCACCCGAGCTAGCTTTGTTCTAGCTGGATCAAAGCTAGCATCAGGGATGTCAACCCATGCTGTAATCACATGTCCTGATTGCGGTGGAAGCAGACCCTGAGAGAAAGTTGTTTGGGGTTCCTCTTGATCATCAGATACCTGCGTCTGCCCTACTTATAAAAATTTGCAGCAACATTTATCACCACAGATGCCAAATCTGTGCTGGGATGGGGTGAGGCAGGCGGGACATGCAGTGTTCATTTTCAGGTGGAGCGTTGCAAAGAGATTTGGTGTCCAGGATCAGGCAGGGTTGCTCGCTGGGGAATTGTGGGCAGATTTGGCAGCTGGGAGGTTGGACTAAGTTGCATGTAGGTTCACCAGCTGGCAAAAGAGTCGGGTAAGTCATTAATAGGCACATGTGCTGCATGCAAATAGGCTGGGAACGTGGCCACCACCTGTCAGTCAGAGCTGATTTTTTGCTTAGATAAATAAATAAATGTACAATATAGAGGGTGCCTCTGTCTCTCCCCATAATTAGCCTTTACTATGTGCGGCAAGTTACCATGCAAATATGAGAGACAGCTGAACCCAACATCTTGCTCTGCATCATCCCTGAATTCTGGATCCAGATCTGAATTTGGAATTGGCATCTATTTCTATAAAGGACTGATGGCAGATCCAAACATCACAGAATGTGGGGGTGTCAGAAATCCAGAATTCTGCATTCAGGGCCATCAAGATGGGGCCACTCAAAAAGGGGGAGATGGGCTTATGCACTATGCTGTCAACTGCCAAAAGGGACTAAATTCCCATTCCAGAATGAAATATGAAATCCACTCATCAGCTTCTGCAAATAGTCATGGGGATCACATGAAACATTTGTTGCTGTTTTCGTACACAGAAACCACCACACGGCAAAAAAACTTGCCCCTGACAATTTCTGTCCAATTGCTCATTGCTTCATTGGTGCCGCTGTGAAAGGATCTGTCCCCAAGGACAAGTGACAGGAAATCAATGGGAGTTAGGCATCTACATTCCTTCAAGGAGCTGAGCCTTGGTTCCTAGCCGGAAGGGGCACTGCTGTGGACCATCTTTTTAAATTATTGAAAAATTCCTGTTTTCTTAAGAGATACTTGATTTTACTTTACTGAAATGATGCAGGATGGGACCCTGATCCTGCAGACATGCCCCTTTTACCTCACTCCTATCAGTAATCCTACTCACTTCTGTAGGACAACTCGTCAGGATTATGATTTGCATTGCGATAGTGTCTAGCCCCATTATACTAAGGGCTATGCAAACAGATTGTGAGAGACAGTCCCTGCTCCAAAGAGCTTAAACCCAGATTTTTAAAGGTATTTAGGTGTTGCCGCTCATATCCAGTCCATAAACCTATCACTCTCCAGCTGTACAGGACACGAAGTTATGCATATTTAGAGCACAATAGATAGTGCATCTCTCACTGTCAGACAGGGCTGGAGACTGCAGCCGCCCCAGGTCATAGGGAAATGGCAGCACATGCACAGACTGTGTTCACTTTGGGGCTGTGTCTCATTTTAGTGTGCAAAGCATATGTCTCAAGATGCTAAATTACCCCCTCGATTGGTGTATAACTAATGTAATTAAGCGACATTTAAGAGCTCTCCAAGATGCGCCCTTTTCAATGTAGCGTTTCACATTTTGTTATCTCTTAACCATTATGCACCAGAGGCTTTTTAATACTAGAGGATGTGTCAAAATCAGAGGGCGTAAAACAAAGTCACTGAATCCCCTGTTGTCAGGAGCTCATGTTGGGTTGGCGGGATTTTTGCCGAGGGGCTATCCCCACTGGGCAACAGAGCACCAGAAGGATATCCTGGTTTAACAATGTCCCTCGAGCAGTGACATAGACAGCAGGCAGTGGGTGTGCCACTGCAGAAAAGCCAGTGGAATGGACCTGTTTCAACAAGTTTGCACAGGCAGATTATGGAAACTTCCTCTGAGCTCAGGGAGCCCATTTAAACTCCCAAACAGAAGGTAATGAATTATTTGCAGTTTGCAATCATCTGTGTATAATGGCAATTGCCCACTTATAGGGGGCACCCACCAGATCTATTCAAAGTATGCCAAACATCCAGATTAGATCCCTGCCATCCATAGAGCAGGGCAAGGAAGTGTATTCAAAACCTCCCTTTTTACAGACTGAAAGTTTATATTTAGTCTCTCATATATTTGTATTCTGGTGATTTCTAGAAGTCCCTTTGTGCTAGACACTATAAACATGCAATGAAAAGATGGTCCATGCCCCCAAAGTGCTTACAAGAGATACAACAAACAGCTGGGGAGAGCACAAGGTAATGATTGTAATTGTTATAAGTGGCAGTCACATAACTATGACTCCAGTCCCTTCCATGCCAAAAGGTCCCAAGGCACTTTACACCAACAGCTTTTCAAAGGCCCTCAGCATGAACTACGAGGGCAGATATTGCATGTCTTGGACATGCTCAGCACCTCAATACCCTTGCACTCCAGGGGGAACAGCAGATGCTCCACACCACGCACGAGGTACTCAGGACTTCTCAGGATTAGACCCAGAATTTGAGCCTGGCAATTTATGGACCCCAAAATTGAAGGTGTGCATACCAATGGGAGCTGCCTGCTGGGGATACCAGCTCCCTTCCTATGCAGTGCTGCCTCATGGGGACACGTGAGATGGAACCTGCTGCTGGCTTACTCGGAAGGAGACTGCTCACACAATTTTTCTCACGTCTCCCCTGTGGAATCTGGTTGGTTATCTCACTGGACACATGGCAATGGCCCACTAGGCATTTGGGGACGGAGGGCTGAATGACATAGTAAGGAAATGGGATCAATGTTCTGACGCTGATTAGCGTGGTAGGTAAACATAAATGCTCCACTGCTGGGGGAGGAGTTTATTATACGGTGGTTATAAATGTCTGTTTAAAAAATGAGGTAAACATGCCCAAAGCAGAAGACAGACACTTGAAAGATGCCAAATCAAATGCTATTTCTGCATACAGTGGCTCCAAATGGGGAAAGCAGCCCTATTCAGGACAGCACTGAAGCAGAGGCTTAACTTTAAGCCCTAGCATAAATTGCATTGAAGTCAGCAGGACTTAACCAGGTGCTTGATTTTAAGTGCTGTCCTCAACTGCGGGCCAACGTGGGGATTTTTGCACACACAGAATTTTGATCTTAAACTCTATGAATCTAAGACTGTGGACACCCCAGAATTTTGAAGAGTGGTTTCAGACTCCAGGTCTGGCTCAGACTGTCCCAGACTTCACCAGTGAGTGAAGTCAGGGTGGAAAAGTCTCAGCCCGTTGGTGGCTTCCCATTGATTCCTTGGGGCTTTGGATAAAAATGTTCAGAAGTGCCTGAAGTAAGTTAGATGCCCACCTTTCTAAAGAGGCTCTTCTAAATCAAAGTCCATTGACTTTCAGTGAGAGCCTTAGGCACTGTAGGAAGCCGCTGTGGCCTCCCACGGAGCCAGAGCCTGAGGAAGGACGCCCGCGCTCTGATTGGCTCAACTCACACCCTGCCCTGGAGTCTGCCCGGCAACAAAGGGCCCGGGCCGGGATAGGACAACCCGGCCAGGCCAATTGGCTGCCGCAGGGCGGAGCCCCAACAGGAAGGGGAAGTACAAAAGCCTGGCCCCTGAGCTCAGTAGGCCCCAGACTGCTGCCAGAGGTGGATGTGCTTCCCCGCCAGCAGAGGCCTAGGCCAGAGCCTAACCGCCGACGAAGAACCCCGGCCCCACCTGGGCCCGGGGATTGGATAGGGCCCTCGAGAAGCTGGACTAGGCAACCCGGCCAGGACGACTGGGCCGAGTTACCCCGAGCCCGGGGCCGTACTCTGGAACCGCCAGACTGGGCTGAGACCCCAGAGCGGCCCGAGTGGCGGGCACCCCCAGAGGCTGGGCTAGATTTGGAGGAACTGCCGGCCGCCAAGCCCCTCCCTACAGCGGGGCTGGACTTGGAGGAGCTGCCCGAGGCTGAGCCGCTCCCCACATCCAATGACCTTGAGGAGCTGCCCCCTGAAGAGGAGCTCCCCGCCTTACCCCCGGTCAATGAGGAAGGACTGACTGCGCTACCCCTGGAGGACCACCTTCGTGGCACGGAGGAGGCAGGTACTAGGGTCAGTGGGGAGGAAGTAGCCCAGGGACAGCCATAGCCTGTGGCTGAAGCTGCCTTATAGTCGGTGTGTTGCGGCGGGAGCCCCGCCGGCACAGTGGCAGCCGCTTCTGCCACTGCTAGGGCCCTGGGCTGGGACGCAGTGGAGACGGGTGGGCCTGCGTCCCCCTCCCCTTCCCCTTTGCCCTAGCCACCGCAGGAGAATTGCTCTCCTGACCCCGCCTGAAGCTGTTGCCTTCTCCGCTCACCCTGCCTAGAGGTTGGAGCACCTGACTCCTGGTTCGCTCGCCCTGCCTGAGGGCCTGAGCGATCTGCCTCTGCTCACCCTGCCTTGGGGTTGGAGCACCTGACTCCTGCTCACCCTGATTCGCTCGCACCCTGCCTGAGGGCCTGAGCGATCTGCCTCTGCTCACCCTGCCTAGGGGTTGGAGCACCTGACTCCTGGTTCGCTCGCCCTGCCTGAGGGCGATCTGCCTCTGCTCACCCTGCCTAGGGGTTGGAGCGACCCACCTCCGCTCACCCTGCCTAGGGTTGTTGGAGCATGGGACTCCTTGCTCACTCGCCCCGACTGGGGGCTTGAGTGGCAGACTGAATGCTCGCCCCCCACATATGGGCGAATTGCCTAAACTGACCTCTCGCCAAACGCGAGCTATTCCCCTGTAGGAAGCCGCTGTGGCCTCCCACGGAACCAGAAACACTTACAGGCACCCAACTCACTTTTGAAAATGGGACGTAGGCACTTTTGAATATTTTACCCTTTGCGGGCTTTCAAAATATAGATTAAAAGTTTACAACTTGTATGCATCACAGTTCTGACATGCAGCCACCTCTGAAGCAGAGCCCAAAACTATTTTAGCAGCTCACTAGAACAGTTCAAAAGGAACAATACTTCTGTCTGGAACCATACAGAGAAAACAAGGGAGACCACCTCTGCGAGACAGCCAGTTCCCCCTGTGTGATTGTTTCAGACAGATCTGGATGTGTTTTATTTTTAAAGCCCATTCCAGGCATCAGTACAGAAAGCCAGACAGTAAAATTAATTAATTTTTTTTTAATGGATTGCCAAGGTGGCGGCTGTGTAATGTATTTAGAACTCAGTAAAGTCTCATGCGAGCATCCCTGAATAATTATTCCTAGGGGCTGGGAATGGGCCTTCTCCTGTGGACTGAAAACTGACTGGAGCACCACAGAGGCAGGGGTAGTGCAGAACAACAATGCAGCGGGCTGTGGCATCTGCTGAGCAGGGTGCCACCATAGGGATGGATGGTAGGCCCTGTCTTATTTAACAGTGTCGTCAATGAGAGGGCAGGAAGGTGGTGAACAGGGCATTTCTGAAGTCCATGGCTGATGCTAAATTGGGAGGTGTTGCAAAAAAATGGGTGAGGCTAGAGGAAACAATACAATAGGGAATGACAGGGGCTAAGAATACAAAGAGGAAATAATGTTGCAAGATTCCATCTGTAAAATAGAAGCTTAATACTGGAAGTACAGGGGAAATAATCCAAGGGCAAGGTTGTGATTCTGCTACTCACTTAGAAAGCAGCTGTTCACATGAGTAGTTCAATTGCAGTCAGTGGAAGTGCTCAGCTCCCCTCCCCCCACCCTGTGATCTGGAATTTCACCAGGCCAGTTCTTGAGATAGCAGCACTGCCCAATCTGGCTCCAAGCATGCACCTGCTCTGTGACTGTACACAGAGGCACCACACCAAAGAACAAGGAGATGGCAACTCTTCTGGATCTCACAGCAGTTACACTGCATCTCTAACCTCAGTTCGCCCCCTGACCTGAGCTCTGCTTAGCACAGGGAAGGAAGTTGTGGGTTGCTCTCACCAACACCACTGCTGTATGGTCACCAAGGGACCCTACACAAATTAGGGAACCAGTGGAGCTCTGCCATGCACCTACCTCCTCTTCTTCTCCCTCCCCCACAGGTACACCCCTCATGCTGGAGGTCAACAGAGTAGCTGACCCAGGATCTGGCTGTGCCAGCTTTATAGCAGTGGGGTGTTCCCTTCCACCAAGGAATTTGCCACTGGCTATTTATGGCCATAATTTACCCCTTTGCATCTTTTTAAAGGTGGAAGCAAGATTCAAGGAAATCTGGATTCTATCACTGATCCACTATGTGACTTTGGGGAAGTTGCCTGCTCACTCTGTGCCTCAGTTTCCCCACCTGCCAGATGGGCATAACAGTATTTACATACCTCACAGAGATGTTGCACAGCTTAATTCATTCAAGTTTCTAACAATCTTTGGGTGGCCCATTGCAAAGTAATTATATTACAGTACTGGAATGTAACAGCCCATTTCCATTTCTAATTTCTGTGACTCCATAAGAACCTGATCAGAATAATCAAAATTATTTCACTTTTGCTGGGGCCGATGCACTGCAGCACAGTATATTTGGGATGCGGCATGAATATTCTGTGCGCAAGAGCAGGTTCTGTTTTTACTGAGTGGCAATGATGCAGCAAAACAGAAAGCGGGGGGAGGGGGCGGGAGATTTCCATTCCTTCTGGCCTGCCAGCCTTTCCCCAGGGAACCCCATGTCTTATTTTGAGAACAATGGGTGCTGGCTGAAACAGGACTCAGAATGCTGTTCTGATTTAATAGCTAGGTAGCTCATTACTGCTTTCCAAACTGCAGGCTGTTCCAGCCCTCTCTTTGACAATGTAGTATCATCTGATGGTGCATCACCAGTGAGGATAATGCACTAACCTTCCACAGGTGGGTGGGAGCCTAAAGCACTAACAGAGGAGAAAGGGAGGGAGACATGCCAAGGTGTGCCATCCCCTTGCTACAAGTGGGAAATTTAGGCTGGAAATGTTCATGTCACTGAAAGCTGGACTCCTCAACAAGTACAAGCCTCTACCTTGAGATGAAAAGATAACGCCACATACCTTTCTCTCCACAGGTGGCTACAGCATAATACCTTGATAAACAGGCTGCTTCCTTTTGAGAACTGGATCCAGGAGAGTGTGCCAAGGAGGGAAAAACCAAATCACCTACTCCAGCAGGTACCAGATCTTCTTACTGTGTGCTTTCCCATCACGCCCAAATTTCCAACTCCCGGGTGAGGTTAATTGTCCCTTGGTGCTTTGCTGATAGTCCAGGCAGAACTCAGCTTCATGCCTTGCTGGCACAGCCATCATGAATAGCCCCAAACAGTACTTTATTTATTGGACACCTTGCCAGCTGGGCTTGGGACTGATAGGGGCTGTAGCAGCTAGTACAAACCTTGTTTTTAATAATTGACTTCAGGAAGCTAGCGATTATGCGGCTGGTAATAAAAGTGTATTATTGTGCTCAGTGATGCCAGTAGTTTGCTCTTTATTCCTGCAATACCTGAGTTCAGATGGGCCAGCACAAATCATTTTTTTGGAATTATTCACTAACCTAAGTGAAAATTTCCAGTGCTTCAAAACCCATAATAAAACATCTCCACGTCCCTTTAGCATTCGCCATAACTCTTTCTGATGTGGAAGGAAAACTCATGTTTCCTTTTAATTCCAAAGAGTTCCAGATGTTCTCATTTTTCCTTCACATGGTGCATAAAGAACCAGACAGTGCAAAATTCTTTGAAAAAAGTTATTTATGGTGATATTTTATTCTTCCCAGCATTTTCCCCTTCTGTCTGCTTTACAAAGAGTCTTTCCTCAACTTTATCAGAGAATAAAGTTTCTGGGCCAGATACGCAACTGGTGTAAAACACCATCGCTCCAATGAAGTCAGTGGATCAGCTCCTCAGTTGGTGTAAATTGCTAAAGCTGCATTGACTTCCATTCCAAGGTACACCACTGGAGTATCTGGCCCTCTGGGTTTTTAGAAGGACAAATGGGCTTAGAGGTTTCTCTTTGAAAAGGCTGGATAAAAAATATTCCCTTTTTAAACTTGTGAAACAAATTTTTCATGAAAATGCATTAGCTTCTTTTTAAAAAAAGAAAAACACTTTAATGAACAGCAAATAAAAAAGGTCATAATCACAGCCAAACTTTGCAGTATTCCACCAGCTCCAGTAATAAATCTGGTAAGGTTTGGGGGCACTGTCAAACTAATAAACACAGGTACATATTAGCTGGAAGAGTTTTTAATATGAAAGAATCAATACAGCAAAACATAAAATGAGCATCATAAGGCAGCCAGAGAGGTCCTAGGTATTTTGTTCCAGAATCTCTGGTCACTGTTCTGATGCTACATTAACATCACACAACTTCGTTGGGAGAGGGGATTGCTGCAAACAATGCTGACAAAACACTGCCCAGCTGATAATGGCGAAGCAGGTGGTAAATGTGGTTGCTATTACAGAGCTGTTATCTAGTGCCATTACAAAAATAAGCTGTGCCTATGTATTGTACACACAGCTAGTCTCTGCAAAAATCATATGTATTACTGCGACTTCGTCTCTTCCTTCATTTGTTCCTTTCCTCTACCTGTTGCGCCTTGTCGTAAACTAAGATTGTCAGCTCCTTGGAGCAGGGCCTGTGTTTTATACAAGTACAGCTCCTAGTGTAATGGAGCCTCAGTCGGGTGGGTGCTGCACTTATACAAAAAGTGGTAAGAAAGCACCATAGCCCAGACCAGTGGCAGCAGCACCTCCTGTTCCACAGGGCTGGGCTTGGCTCCCCACCCAGGCATTGAGACTTGGCGCATGGGGTTGCAGCACCATTCGGGTTTGGCCCATCATCATGATGGTGTGGCAGTCAGGCCAAGTTTGAGTGAGTGGCATTGTGACGTGGGATCACAGCACCACACAAAGCCATGTGCCGTGTCACAATGCCCAGAGCAGGCAACTGGGCCCAGCCCTTCAGGACAGACACTTCCACTGTTGGGTGAGTGGGGGCAGGTTCACACTCCAATCCAAGGTGAAAATGTGCCACATACATACCTAAAGGCTGCTGGTGGGTTGCCCTCCCCACTCCACCCATTAACTCCACTACTCCAATCCATCAAAGAAGCAAGAGCACTACGCCTCTGCTCTGAAGTACAAGTGGATGGTGTGGAGGAGGCCAGTTTCCTCTTTGATAACATGTAGGGTAGACCAGCCTTTCTCCATGTTTGCAAGGAGGGATGGTCTTATCGATGGCACCAGACTAGGACTTAGGCGGTCTGGGTTTGATGCCCAGCTTTTCCACAAACTCCCTGGGTGATGATTTTGGGCAAGCCACTTAACCTCCTTGTGCTTCAGGTCCCCATTTGTGAAATGGGGATTATAGCATTTCCTGTGGCTAGCTTGTCTATTTAGCTTGTAAACTCTTTGGAGCAGGGACTGGGTCTGTCTATGTATTCAGCATTTAGACTCTCATCTTGATTGGGGCCCTTCGGTGCTACTGTATGACAAAAAAATAACATGATGAAGCAGACAGCTATGTTTATATTTGCTTTCTTTTTGTTTGCTTTAAAGAAACCTGGGTTTACAAATGCCCCCAAAAGAACCCCACTGGAGTTCTAGCCGCTGAAATTACAGTTTGGATCTGTTTATCTTCCTTGTACACATTGCTGTGCTGGATTGCGTTATTCTTTTATTTCCCAAATCCGGCTCATGCTTTTGTAGCTCCTTGGACTCAGCTTCCAGGCAAAGGCAAGCATCTGAGTTTCTTCTGTCAGTGGGAAAGGAGTCCTATACCTTCTGGGATTTACTGTATGCCCAAATGTATTTGCACAGGCAAGCATGCCTGAGTCACTGCCATCTGTCACCGTGGAGATAGGGGTTAAGCAGATAGGGACAGGGTGGGCATGTGCATTAGCAAATCCCATGTTAAAAGCAGTGAAATGGTCCATTTTCCCATGATGGAACTCTGCACATACACATGGCACCAGCACATTAAGACGACAACCCATGCAAAGGGCTGGCTTTCTTTCCATAAGTCACAAAGCAGAGTTTTGGTTCGGTTTGATGCCTGCTCTGAAAATATGGCAGGTAAAAAGATTGACACAGTATCTAGCATCAGTTCAGTAGAGTGTGGGTGTCCTGCAGGGGGTTCAAATGTCAGCATAGCAAAGCAGCTTGTGAACAGGATGAAGTGAATGGCAATTATCTACAGACAGGACAGTAACACTGGTCACAGCGAATTCAGATACCTGGTTTTGGGAGTGTGCCACACTTTTTAGCAGAATGCCCTGCTATGCTGAGGGCCCTGGGCATACTTGACCTAGTCCGTAGCATAGATTCACAAAGGAAGCAGGATTCTGCGGATGTAATGATGTAAATGTAGGATGTGGAAATACTCAGCATTTACAAAATATGTGGATTTAAGCCACTTTAATGCCATAGTGTGTGCCACGCCTATGCCCCTGTAGAGATTATGGCTGGGCACCCATCTGCATTAGGCTCCTTTGAAACTCCCACCCATCCTGTGAATGAGTTGTTGGCACATTGTCTCCTAGAGCTTTGACTATTGATCAGTCCAGCTTGCTATGAAGTGAGTCCTGGTTCAGATACTAATCAGTACCGTAGGCATGGTACAGCTGTTTTGTCCATAGACAGGTCTCATTTTTTCTCATCTAACTTATCCCCATTCTGACATGCAATAAGTTCTTGCAAAGGAGCAAAGTCACACATTTGCTGTGCACGCTGACCAAATGATATCTTTCAACCATCACTTTAGGCATGAACAAGTTCTGTACATCTAACACTGCAGCAACAATCTAGGTAACATGATGAGGAAACATGATATAGGCTGGCCTTTTATTAGCAATTGGTTTGACTGGAAAGGAAGGGGGTATTCAGTAAACCAATGTGCAGGAGACAATGACTAACTGACTTTCACACAAAACCAGAATCAAAAGTGATTTGAAATTCTAACACTTTTAATTAACATGTCATGAAGGGGGAATATGGTAAGTCTTCAAATATCTAAAATGTTATAAAAAGGGGGGTGATCAATTGTGCTCCTTGTCCACGATCGGTATGACAAGCTGCAATTGGCTTAGTTTGCAGCAAAGGGGATTTAGGTTAGGCATTAGGAAAAGCTCTCTAATGCTAAGGATCGTTAAGTACTGGAACAGGCTATAAAGGGAGGTTGTGACTGGTACAGTGCATGTTACTCACCACCGGACTGGCACCTCTTCTTGGTCATCTTGGGGATTATCTCGAGGCTGGCGCTCCCTGTCCTCAGTCTGCACACCATCATTCAATTTCTGCTGTCTGCCTGCTGCCCCTCTCACAGCATCCTCTTCATGGCTCAGCCCCCCCAACCGTGTCATTATATGTGTTTCCCCCCCTTCCAAAGAAGTTTCTCTCCTAGTCCAGTCATTTCTTCCAGTGGCGACTGCAGTGAATTGTCCTGCCACTTCCCCAGCAGTGACTGGGTGGGATCCAGACCCCCACTACTCCGGGTCCCAGCCCATGGACCCTGTGGATCACAGCCTCCTGCTACACCTCTCTGCTGCTGCTATCGCTGCATCTTCCTTGGGCCACTTCCCCATGGCCACAGCACCCTCCTCTTTCTCAGCAGCCCTCCAGAGCTCCTTCTCTTTTCCCTGGGTTCCTGCCTGCACTGCTGTGTCCAAGGTGCTACAGCGTTGCAGCCTACTCAGACGCAGACCCTCCCTCTTGAGCTCCAAGCAGCTACTGACTCTGCTCTGTCCTGCAGCTCTTCTTACATGGGCATGTTTCTGCTAGGCCCTGATTCACAGCTCTTCTCCTATTGGCTGCTTTTCACACAGCCTCCCTAGAGCACTATTAACCCCTTACTGGTCACTGTAGGGCCTACACCCCACCACAGTGATACTCCTCTCATTGGAGGTTTTTAAGAACAGATTAGGCAAACGCCTGTCAGAGATGGTTACTCTAAGTGTACTTAGTCCCAGCCCAGTGAGGGGGATGGAGTACATAACCTCTCACAATCCCTTCCAGACCAACATTTTTATGGTTTGAAGGAGAGCAGCAGCTCAGTTTTAAGCACCTGAACTTATTAGAACTGAAATTCCAAAACAAAGACCAGCTGCATAGCATGGAAGGGAGAAAATGTGCATGGAAATTGGAGGAAGATTAGCACTAGGGAAAAGCAGATAAGGCAGGGTCCGGCCTCTCCCTCCCCCTCTGCCTAGAGCTCCTCCCTGCAGACAAAATGTGTTTGGGGGCTCCAGTGGAACCAACGAGAAGCTGCTCTGTACCGTGTGCTCTCCTGGGAAAGGCCACCCATTTCTGCAGCAACTGCAGCAGTGGAGGGGATAAGAATGTGTGCAGGCTTGGTGGCAGACCTGATCCAAAGCCCACGGTACTCAATGGAAAGACTCTCATTGGCTGCGGTAGGCTTTGGCTCAGGCTCTCTCTCAGTGGCATCAAAGAGAGGCCTACCCAGACGTCAGGTCTGCCCAGGGAGTCAATGGGGCGGTTCACCAGCCAGTGCACAGCTTCTGCCTCAGATGCCCTCCCTCTCTTCCGACAAGGGCTGATACAATGATGAGAACCTCCCAGAATCTGCTGCACACATTTTCCCCTCCACACGTCTTGTTGGCACTGTGCCTTTCAACATCTTCCATTTACAGTGCGGATCGATGCTGTTGCTGTGGAAAGTAGGCCTATTGTCATTGGTAGCCGTACGTTCTGCTCAAAAGCATGCCACGGGTAGGAAAGATGGTTCCAAGAGAGTGAGGGTAAATGGAAAAGCAGGTGGTTGAAATGCAGATGGTTACAGTAGCACTGTCAGCAATGAGTGGCTGCAACGGTTGTGTGATGAAACTCTAACTGAGCTGTTCTTGGAGACAATAGAATTGTGATGTGTGGGTGGGCTCGTGCAGACTGTAATAAACAAATGAATCAAAAGAGTAGCATTGTAATAGGAGCACTTCTCACTGTAATCAAGGTGATAATGAAAAGAATGGGGCTGTAATGGAGGTGCTGGCTGTAGCAGAAATGATTCTTAAGATACTAGTACTGTAATAGAGGAGATGGTGTGCTTCTAACTGTGCTAAAGGAGCAGCTGAAGGGAATGGAGCAGTGATAAGGATGCTAATGACTGTGAAGGAGCATGTCACAAAGATCATAAAATCAGCAGTGGAGATAAATCTAAGGATAATGAAAGTGTAATGGAGATAATTATGACCATAATAGAGGAGGTGTTGGTGAAGATAATAGCAGTGAACTGGAGGGGACAGGATGTCTATTACAGAGATAACAGTGATGAAGATACCAGGGTAAATCTTCATCTAGTGTAAATCGGCAGATCTCCATTGACTTCAGTATCACTTTCCATCAGCTAATAATCTGGCCTGTGACACTGTAGTGGGAAAGAGTTTGACAGATCAAGAGTGTGATAATGAAAGAATAAATCTGTAATGGAAAAATAATTAAAATACAAAAATCAGAATGGAGATAATTATGACTATAATAAAGGTGGTGATGGTGAAGATAACTGAATTATCTAATGGAGGCAATGAAGATAACTGAGTTGTAATGCTGGGCTGTTGCTTCTGCTGGTAACAGAGATGAAGATATGGAACTGGATGCGTGGAGATGCAGATATCAAAACTGTAAAAGGCTTAATTATGACTATAACTGGATTAGTAATAAAGATAATGGAATTGTAATTGAGGAGGTGATAGTTATAAAGAAGGAGGTGCAGATAAATATAGTAAAGAAGATAAGGAAGACAATGGATTGGATTTGGAATGGAGTTGTTGTTCAAGTTAATGGAGCTATAATGGAGATGATGCTAAAAGGGAATGGAGTTATAATGAGGTAATGACTGCAGTGCTAAAAAAGATTATTGTTGTAATGGAAGAGATGAGGACAGTGATGCAAGTGAGGATTATATTGATAACACTCATCATGCCAAGTGGTGGTGGAGGGGACCATGAGGGTAATGAAGAATGGATGCACTGGCATTGTCAATTACTGAAACAAAAATGAAACTGGGATAAAGACGGGGGACTGTATTATTGGAAATACAAGAGAAGTCCAGATCACTATAATGCTGTTCAGAGCTGCACTGGAGGTAAGTATCTAACAGATGTGATTTTTGATAGTGACATATTCAGTGGTTCTCAACTTTTTTTCATTTGCAGACCCCTTTGACAATTTCGAGTGGCAATGCAGATTCCTTTGGAAATCGATTGTCTGTATGTAGTTGAATTCTGTTCAGTCAGTTTTCAATCTAAGTCTTTTGCAGCTCCTTAGACATAGTCCACTGACCTCGAGGGGTTTATGGACCACAGGTTGAGAACCACTACATTAGGAGACCCAGGTGACTGTTGTAGTGCTTTATGCACTAAGGGAATGCTGCCCTTCAGAGCCTGGAGCCCACCAGGGTAAGGTGCTGGGAAGGCTTTGCTAATGCTTGTAGTGGGAATGAAGAAGATGAGGGTTGTGATGATAACAGTGATGATAATGAAGATGGGCACTGATGGGAAATGGCAGTAAGAGATTGTGGTGAAGAGGAATATGACTGTAATTCTCATGGAAGCAGTAAGGATGTTGGTTGACAGGGTCACAGTTTAATATTGCAAGAGTTGATCAGTGACTGAATGGGATAAAAATGTGTGTAAAAGTCAAGGAATCAATGGGAATACAAGGGTTACAGTGATGGTAATGATTCAGATAATGGCTTTAGTATTTCAGCACTATGAGGAAAAATATGTTATTCTGTCTCAGCTGGAAACCACATACCCAAATTAACCTTCACAGTAGCATTTGCAGAAGTCCAAGTACGCCCAGCCCAGAGTATGGGGACTGCCACATGGATCATGCATTGGGAAGCCACCTCTGGGTTGGTATGCCAAGGCTGTGGGAGGTCACAGAGGAGGCGATATGAATGGGCCATATTTTTCATAGGTAGTAATATCTCCGATGCTTATTCTTAATGGGGATTTTGAAAAAGACCATCTGTTTCACCCTTCCAGACCAAGGAAAGAAAAATAAGGTGATTCTGGATTGAAGGGAAATTAGGAAGGACAGCAGAAGAATGACAACTCCAAATGGAGAAGTGGGTTACAGCACAAACTCAAGATACCAAAGTTCTGATGGCATAATGATTCAAGTGGGCAAAAAACGACCTCCAGCATAACACAGAAAGGGCTCTGCTCTCTTCTATACAAGTTCTGACCACACCATCATGGTCTCTGAACACTCATTTAATTTGAACGTCAAATACACCCAAGACATAGAAATGAACCACTTCATTGCTAGACACCACGATTTGAAGCCTTCACTCCAGAACATTCAGCATCAATATTACACTTTGGGAGTAAATATTAGCCCTGAAGAAGAAGATATTCAGGGGTTCCAACATAGGAAGGAAAGTCCTGCTATTCTCCTGATCCTTGGCTTTAGCACAGTGTTCACTGTTTATCAGTCACTAATCCAGCCTGTAAAGTGTGTGTATTATTATTCCATAGCTTGCTTGGAAGGATTTATTTATTCTCTAAGTGCAGTCTCATGCCACATGAGTTTTTTTTAAGATAAAAGAGCTCCATGCATGACTATTCTAGGCCAACTGCATCAGTAGCAAGTGCCTGAGGCAGAGCTAGTCTCCTCTTTCCCTGCTCAAGCACCCCTGATGTTCTGGGAGCTCTTTGCTCCCTTCTATATAGATAGAGAGTTTGGAGGGTCTCCCTCCAGGATTATTTTTCCTGCCTCTGTAAGACAGAAGAGGAACTGAAACTGCCTCCAGCACCACTCTCCTACAAAGCACATGATGCCCCCTTGCCACCAGACACACTGGCCAACATCTTCACATGTGGGAGTCTTTCATGTTAAGCACCTGGATTCATATTTAAGCACCTAAATATGCAGTCTGGTTCTCAGAGGTGCTGAGCACCTGCAGCTTCATCTGAAATCAACTGGAGTTTGGAGGTGCTTGGCTTCTCTGAAAATCTAAACTCCCCAGACCCCCAGTAACTAGACACAGCTTTATTCCTTGCTGTCCTTAAATACACTGAACGCACCTTTTCCTACCCCACCCTTCCCCTGGCAGAAAAGCAAGCTTCCTACAAGTCATTTGGGCAACAGTAGTTCTAACAGCCTTGACAATGATCACAAATACTCACCCACAAACACACTAAGGGTCACCTTCATTTGGCATTGATGTCAATGGAAAGACTCTCAGTGACTACAGGGGATGTCGGATCAACCTCTAGCCCAATTTGGCAACCCTTAGTCAGTGGGATAACTCCCATGACTAAGGACTAGGTTGTCTGAGTAAGGCCTTCATGATCAGCCCTTATAGGTGTATAACTGATCCACAGTGCGGGAAGTAGTCTTCAGCCGCAGCCGGCTGCAGTCTGGGTTGGACAGTGTGGTGTGATCTGAACCTCAGCTGGCCATTTCACGTGGCGCTCACTGAGCATTTCTGTCCCAGTCTGCTGGAAGCCAATATTTTAATGTGCAGAGGTTTCAGGTGCTGGCTCCACATGCCTGAGGAGAAGAATAAATGTCCTTTAATGCTCAGGCAACTGTGAAATAAAGAATGGAAGATAAGAGCTAACAAAATCAACGAAATGGAGAAAAACTGGAAGGAAGAATACAGTAGATTGCACTTTCCTCCAAGATAACCTGGAAACATACTTTATCACCAAAAGTCCATTTGCAGGCACAGAAGGGAGTTTATTTTTTTAATCGGTTTTGAAAAACAAACAAAAAAAGTGAAGTCAAAATAACCTAGCTTAGCAAAGGACAAAGCAATTGGAAGTTAATTTGCTGGCTAATTGCCACATAAAACTTTGATGTAAAAAGAAAAATTTTTGCAACAAGTCTTCCCAAAACATAGGAGAAAAAAAACCTGCCCAATTTCAGAAGCAATTTAGCCATAGATATTCTATGACTAGCATGCATAAGTACAGGGCCCTGCTCCCACTGCAGGCAATAAAAAAACACCTATCATATTCAATGGTGCAGAATCAGGCCTAAAAATTAATAGTCACATCTGTGGGCACTATCAAATAATCAAAATGGAAGGCAGGGCAGAGCTTACAGCGACAGGGTTTAATTTTTACCATTAATCAATGCGATAATATTGATCTTGGTGGGGATGTTTGGATCTGATGTCTGATGCCCATAAAGAAAGAGATCCTTCCCCGGCAAGCTCCCTACACCACTAGACAGGGACAGCCATGCCAAGGGAGTAGAACAGGCCAGCAAGGGGAAAAAGCAGATACAAAGATGAACACAGTGTGCCCACCCACATCCCCTTTAAAAGCATTACAGCCAGCGGCGGCTCAGATGGCACAGGGCCAAACACCATGGCAGATTTCCTGTCAAACCACCACAGTAGGGAGCCGGCAATAGCTCATTGGTGGTCCGTTGTGATGAATGGGCCTGAATGAAGTGAAACAAGCCCATGGATGCTCCCAAGGTGAGGTGCAGAGCTGAGATTAAGACTAGCCAATGACCAATTGCTCTGTGGGGTGCCTATGTTAATCAGCAGGAGATAGAGCCAGATACCAGCTTGCCGGGTGACTCTGGTGCTGTGGCTTGGCATGATGAACTCTGGGTTTCAATTATAATAATAAATGTAATACCTGGCTCTTCAATTGCACTTTTCATCAGGTGGTCTCAAAGCGCTTTACAAGGGAGGTTGGTACATCACTCTCCCGATTTTATAGATGGAGAAACTGAGGCACAGAGAAGTAGCTTGCCTCAGCTCACCCAGCAGGCCAGAACCAAGACTAGAACCCAGGCCTCCTGAAGCCCAGTCTGCTGCACTGGCCACTAATCCACACTGCCTCCTTCCAGGATCAGTGCCTCACCATACATATAATGGTACACAGGGCTGCAGCTCACTCTGTGTGCTTCTATCCATTCCACAGGCGCCCACCATTAGTAACACCATGTGAGCCACATTACATGCATCATTGCTTCCTGCCTTGCTCTGCATCTATTGCATCAGCCACTGGAAGGAGGGCATCCACCAGCATCCTTCCAGTAACTGGGGGCAGACAAGCCCTCCAGCCCTCAGGTTGTGTCTTGTTCCATGGAGTCGCTGGAGAGTTTGGGGAGGACTGTAAGTTAGGGGAAGAGGAAGCCAACATCTCTTTCCTTGAGCCAGTACCCCTTTCTGGGTGCCCACTTGCCCCACCTTGGCAATGCTTAGAGTATGTGCAGCTGCCACACACGTCTTTCTCCAGGGCATTAATCAGTAGGGGAGCAAAACAGTGCTCCTGCTTACATTTAGCTTGCACTGTTTTTCCCATGTGCACAGCTTACATTATACCTTTTTGACATCATGCAAAATAGCAGTGCCTCGGACTGTCACTGCTGGAGGAAAAAAACCAAAATGTATCAAATTCTCCAGCCAACCAAAACACACACACACACACACACACACACACACACTCTCTCTCCAGCTTAAAGACTTCAAATCACTCTGCTTGTTACTGCTGAGTTGCTCTCTCTGCTTTTCCCAGGGCTGCATGAACACCAAGTTCTTTGCTGTTATGAGGCAGGCAGTTTAATCAACTCTCACTCCCCTATGCCTAATATACAGAATTTTAACTGTTCTGAGACCACTTACCCACTGAGTTCTGCATACTGCAGTTCTGAATGCTGCAACGTTAGTCACCCTCATAGATGTCCAATGTTATGTTTCTCTACACACAAAGTGTGGGCCTGGGCTTTCAGATTGAAGGGCTTTGATTGTACATGAAGGAAAGCAACACACCAAGAAAGAACAAATGTAGAATCTGCATGAGGCAAAGCACCGTGAGTCTGATTTGGTCACAGCATCCAAAACTGTTCTCCAGAATGGAGAGCCCCACGACAGCTGGGCAGGAATCCTCCTCCTATTTGAAGGGCCAGTATGCAAAAAAAAAAAAAAAAAAAAAAGCGTAACTTCTGCTGTGCAATTATATAGATACCCACCAAGCCTCCAGTGCTGGGATTCTTGCTCCTGGCCTTCTGTTGTAAACACTGGCACATCTGCACAGTCTTGCTTCAAGGTCAGAGGGCTAATTCATGAGGAGTCCTGCCTCAGGTCCAGACATCACCGGCTGACTTAGAAAAAGAGAGGTTTTTACACCTACTATAATCACTCAGTGAAAGCTCACGAGATGCTGGCCTGAATCCTAGCTCAGTATAAAAACCCCCACCAGCTCAGTCAGCCGAGCAGCATTTCTACCTCTTACAAGCATGAATATATCCTTGTTCTTTAATCAGAATGTAGTAATCACTAAATACATCATGTACAATATATTGGGGAGGGCACAGGTCTTCAGTCTGCCCAGTAGACCATGCAGAAACAATCACTACCATATCATGAAACCCTTTACGATTTGCCACCGATATCAGACCTGCATGGCATCATTAAGTCAAGTTAAATTGCTTAGTCTCCTGTTGAAAAAGAATCGGACAGAATGAAGTAGCAGCCAAGACCAGAGCCAAGTCTTTCTGTAGCTCGGCCTGCAGCCAGCACCCCTCAAGCTGTGCCTTCGTCAGATTTCATAAGTGAATCAGCTACGGATCTAGTATAATTTGGAAGGAAGGTCTATAAGGAAAAGTCACCTGCAGGTTGTGGTGGTGATGACTCGGTAGGTTGCACTCTTCTTTCTGAGTTACACTGGCTGGCTCCAATTGTGGGCGATGCCTGGACATGTAACATGTAAATCATTCTAGGATGAAAGGTGCTCTGTAAATAAGTCTTGTCGGATGTGTACAATGTCTTTCATTATGTATCCATTGCGGGAGAGGTTGAGGGAGCCCCACATCAGAATAAGCCCCAGGTCAGGGTTTAGAGCTCTCTCCTAAGAGATGGGAAAGCCGCCTGTTCGCTGCCTCTCTCTCCCTGGAGGGAGGGTGGAATTGAGCCTGGGTCTCCCACATTCATGGTGTGTGCTCTAACCACTAGGCTACAAGCTGTAAGATGGACACTGCTTCCTCTGGCTGGTTTGTGTGGAACAAGGCAGGCACCTAACTCATTCTCTCAGAAAGTAGCTTAGGGACTGAAGCCACCTGCCTGCAGGCAGCAGGTTTCCATTCTTGGATCTCTAAGCAGAGCTTGGTGCCTCCCTATACCAGACTGAGGTGCCTAGCGCCGATGGCTTAGTGCACACCCCTTGTGTCAGAATTGGCTAGCTAGGCACCTCAAAAAGTGATTCACAAAAGCCAGCCTGCAAGGTGGGGAGCTGCTTTTCTCTCCCCATTCACTGTATAGGGAGTCCTGACACCTAATGCAGGCTTCATGGATTGGGGTGTTCCTGTAAGTGCCTAAATGTTCAGCGCCATGATACTCAGCAGTGCACCACTTAAGTCCCATTGTGGACCCAGCCTTGGTCCTTTAGCTGAGGCTCGTGCTTTTAGATCCAGCGGTCCTGGATTCAGTCACTGCCGACACCCAGTGGTGTCATTAGAAGCACGGGTGTGTGTGCCAAAGGGTTAAAGGAAATCGACAACCCTCTAGCTTACCAGCTCTGGCTGAAGCAATTGCTATTAAATGGAGTGGTGAAGGGTAGGGTGAAAAGGCCAGACAAATTACAACTCAGTGTTCAAGAGGCTGAAGTTTCTGTTTTCTTGTAGCTTTTCTTGGGCTGGACAAGGAGCCTAGATCCAGCAGGGAAAGCCCAGGCTAAATATACTTGGGTCTCCCAAGACTGCCACGGAATGGAGTAGGAAATCCTGAAGCATTCTGGCTGGCCTCATTTGCAACCAGGAACCGTGCAAGTCCCTGTGCATATAGGGAATGAGAACACACACTTAGCAGAAGCTGTTCCGCGGTCTGGTTTGACAACCCTCGTTTGGACCCACTTAGCAAGATTAAGGCCAAGCAGCCTGTCAGTCATCCATTCATTCCTCCTGCCTGTGGAAGCCTGATAAATATTTCAGGAGCAAGCTCTGGCAGGGACAGCCTCCTCTCTGTAATGTAAAGGAAGACATCCAGCTCACTGGAGGGGCTTCATGAATACAAAACGCCAACCATCAGAGAGGCTGGGGAGGAGAGCGGGTGGGGAAGAGCTGCATTAAGGAATGAAAAAGAGTCTCTTTAGCTTAAAGAGGAGCTCTGTCTGTCACACTGATACTGATAAGGCAGATAAGACAAAGGAGGCTGTAGGCAGCCCCCACGAGGATTGCGAAGACTCCTTAAATTGTTTCATTGTGCAGGGGATGTTGGACCATGCTTAGAAATCAGGTGGTGCTAAATGAGCAGCAGGCAGTAGGTTTAAACTCAGTCAGCTTAATGCACCATACTTGGGGGTTCAGATTGTCACTGGATCTCTGTTCTGGGAGGCTCTGTCCCCCAAGGGACACTGCTTTACAGGTTCTCCGCTAATAAAGGGGATGGGCTGGGATTGCTTTGGCCGCAGTGAAGTTCTTGGGATCTGTCATTCTTTGCCCGGCAGTGCAGGGCCCTGTGGAAGTGATCAGCCTGACTCACTGAACAGTGACTACATAGCTGGGGCAGCAGGGCTGTGCACAGGCCTATGGAAGAGCAAACACTAGGGCTGGTTTTGGCCCAGTATCGGGACATCTATTCCCCAGCCCAAATTGGCCTCTACTGTCTTCGTATCTCCAGGACTCCTCTGAGTCTGACCTGAGCTGGACCTGCTAGTCATCTCTGGACCTATACTGCAGAAGCATCTAGTAGTGGAATCATTCTCTCTCAGCACATGACCACTGAAGACAGTGTTTGCCTAGGCGGAAGGGCTGGGAAGTATTCTCCTGCCATTGGTGCAGTCCCTCATGTTCTCTCAGTTCAGAGTTAGACCAAGCCAAAACCCCAGCACCAAACACCTCTGAACTTGGCTGGAGACAAATCTGGATGTGACATTAGCCAGTGGAGCCTCTGTGTGTGGCCTAACAGGTAGAGCATTGCACGAGCTTCTGTTGTCTCCTCTGCCATTTGCCTACTGGGTGACCTTGAGCAAGTCACTTCATCTTGCTCTGTGCCTCAGATTCCCCATTTGTAAATGGGGATGATACTAGCCTCCTTTGTAAAGTGCTTTAAGATCTACTAATGAAAAGCACTATAAAAGAGTTAAGTAGTATTATATAATGGGCTAAATAGTCTGGGACAGTTCAGATCTGGATGATCTCTTATTCATACTGACAGAAGATGGCTACTATCCTTGACTCGAAGAGTCTTCTGAAGAGCAGATTGCTGGCTTTTTGAAAGCACCAGATTGCACTATAAGACATGAATTTAACCAAGGATTATTCTCAGGGGAGAGTCCACTAGGACCTTAATATAATTTCACAATTGGCTTCCAACTCTGTCATGGACCAAAAGCCCAGAATAGGCCCTACCCCTCCACCCCAACTCTGGGATGATTGAAATCTAGATCCAAATGTTGTCATTCCCAGGCATTTCTTCACTAATTAGAGAGTCACAGTAGTTGAACTCACTGGTAGGTGAGTATCTATATATATCTGCTGGGTATAGTGGGTATAGATACATCTGCCTGGTAAGACGAAGAGACATTGGCAGGCTGCTCAGGGAAGTGACATTTCCTAGATCCTATTACTTACCATTAAATGGCAATCAGTTGAGCAAATCAAGGCAGCAGTTATGAAGGATGAAGGAGCTCTGAATTTCAAGGTAAAACGACATGTAATACAATGTGTTTGTCTGTAAATTTTCTTCTGTGTGCCTGTATCACTTGGCTTTGATGTATCTGCTGCATTCCTGACAGTCCTGCTTCACTCTGTAATACAGTAGGTTTTGGTCATTTATTCTCCCCTGGAAGGCTCAGGTCAAAGGCATCTGGTTCACAGCAAAGATTACCTTACTTTGTAAAATAAAATCCCCAGCCACGGTTGGCCAAGGCACAAGGAGGTCCCTTCTGAGGCCTCCAGTGCACAGAGCAGTTAGTCTCTCTCCTCCACTCAGGGGGAGGTTCGTTCTGGCTCCCGGTCCTTTGACGAATGGTTCCTATTTATTACAATCCATTAGTGGTTGCAGGATCACTAGTTAGGTAGCTAGTTTAGTTTTCAGGGCAGGCAGGCATCCTGACACAGCCACGCCAGAAGGAAACAGATGTACAAGGACACACACGCACTCTTCATCCTTGCACCCATACACACACACACCCTGAGGCACAAACACAGATCCATGTACTCACAGTCCAAGACACACCCCAGAGACATGTGACCTACACACACACCACAAGGAACACCCAGACACATACAAATGTGTGCATGCACACATCCAGAGATCCAGGTGCACACATACAACATCCCAAGAGAGTGCTCGGGGAAGGGCGATTAAGAGGGGGCCAAGAGAGAGAATTCACGGAACTGGGAAAAGATGGGAGCTCTTCAAAGCTGCCCTCTAGGTTCTGTTTTCTTCCCCACTAACCCTACAAAAGCACATCAGCAGCTGGGCAAGTCATTCCCATGGAGCAATGTCTGTTGCCAGCTGAGCTCACAGAGCCAGGAAGAGAGATAGGCTTCTGATTAGAAAGAGAGCTGTCTCTTCCCACCCCATTGTGCCTAGCACAGGGCCCACAAAGTCTGCCTGGCAGAGGAGCACAACCCCACATGGCTTTGACATTAAAATGCCACAGATAGGCACTGTCTCGGAGTCTCCTGCTCATGGCTGTGAAGGGGGATCCCTAAGGCTAGCAGTCCTGAGTCAGATGAGAGACCATCTCCCATCCTGGATCAACATTCAGACCCCAAGACCTTGCCTGCAGAATATTTAAATAAAATCTTGCCTGTTTACCAACCAGAACTAAAGGAACTTGCAGTTGCTAGTGCCACCTGTGCCCAGGAAACTCCAGACCACACAATCTCCTTGCCCGCATCCCCAGCTGCAGAGCATGAAGGGCTAGAGACAGAGAGAGAGCAGGAGAGAATCCAACTGCAGCTGAGAGGTGGAGGTGGAGCTTTAGAGCAGCATGCATCTGGCACAAGACTCTCAGCCTGGTTATGGGATAGTAGATTTGTTAGCACCGCTCCTGGACTGGCAGATCTAGTGCCAGATGGATCTGCTCCTAGACAGCTACCATTAGACCCTACAGCAGATGCCTGGACAACCAGCTTACTCTCATATAGCAGGCTCCTGCCTAGGTCTTGATGAATAACTGATTTTTTCAATTCACTGGCCCAATGGAAAAATTGGAGGGGGGAGGGGAATGGATTCATATTGGGTCAACCTGCAATGAAATGTTTTCAAATTTTTCAGCAAACTGAAAAAGTCAGGAAAAAAATCAATTGGGGGGTCAAAAAATATTTTGTTCGACCCAAAATGAAATGCTGCATTATGGGTTTAAGAGTTATTTATTCCCCCCACCCCCGTACTTTAAAAAAAAACTGAAGCAAAACACAAACAAAAAAGTTTTTTCATTTGCAACAATCAAAATGTTTCGTTTCAAAACTGTCAAAACTAAAGTTTTTGATTTTTTTTCTGAATTTATTTTTGGCCTTTTTCCAACCAAAACAATTTGGCAAATTTGACACAAATTCATTAAATGTTTCGGCCAACCATATTGGCATTCTTGGCAAAAAGAATTTTGTCCAAAAATGCACCCAGCTCTATGCCAGACTGTTCTAGCTCAGCAAATTTCTCTTTCTCTCTAAGCCACAGAGTCATAGAAGTTAGAGGTGGAAACAACCTATTCAGTCAATCTGTCCGTTCCCCATCTCACAAAGGATTGTGCTTTACAGTGTTTTCTCCAATATAGTTTTAAATATCCCAAATGACTGGGTTTTCTTTCTTTCCCTTGGGAGACTAGCCCACAATCTAATAGACCTGACAGTCAGGAATACTCTCCAGCCTACATTTTCCTTTAACTTTCATCCCTTTACACCCAGTTATTTCCTCTGGGCCCTCTCTAGAACAATTCCTCCTTTGCAGAAAGTTCTCTCAGTTAACTGATGTAAAATCCCCAGTAACTCCACTGAAGTCAGTTAGTTATTCTGCATCTATAGCAGTGTCACCAAGAGGCAAATTCAGCCTCAATGTTGATACTTTTCAAATATTTGTAGATCAATTGTTTGTAATCAAATTAATTGCCTTTGTTTCTTCCTCCCTCTTCCATGCTTTTGTCTCATCTCATACTCTATTACGATAATTCCCTATTATCAAGATCTCGGGGGGGGGGGTTTCCCCTTCTTGCTCCCCTCAGAAAGTGTGTGACTGCAGGATTTTTATGAGTATTTAACCTTTGATTTATAGCCAGGCTGGTGTGATAAATTATATAAGTGCCAAGGGATGTGGGTAAGAACAGTAGGTGATTTCCCATATCTTTCCCCACAAAATTCATTTTGCCAGATAACAAGATCATAATTAAACACCTGTGTGCCAGATGTGGACAGCTATAGGTGTTTAATACTGCTGATTCAGCTACAGAATACCTCAAGGGTCTGACTCAAAGCTCACTGATATCAATGGAAGTTGAAATATTTTGGTTTGTTGAACTGACCTAAAATGTTCGGTAGAGTCAGTTTAACATTGAACTGCATTTCACTGTAGTGGCACACTGCCTTATGGGAGCTATTAGTTTGGGGTGTCTGATGCCTCCCCATTCTGCCCTATAAACTAGACTCCCTGGGTGGACTACATTTCCCATGATGCAATACAATCCTCTCCCCAGGAATATGGTGCACCATGGAAATCATATGGCTGCAAGTGCATCACAGGAGATGTAAACTGGCCAGGGAGTCTCATCCACAGGGGAAAATGGGGCCCTCAGAAACCTGAACTACAACTTCCATGAAGCAATGTGCCACCATAGAACAACACAGTTTAATACTGATCTGATTTAAAATGAAATATTTTTAGATTGCACCCTCAGCAAGTTTGCAGATGACACTATAAGCTAGGGGAGTGGTAGATACACTGGAGAGTAGGGATAGGATACAGAGTGACCTAGACAAATTGGAGGATTGGGCCAAAAGAAATCTGATGAGGTTCAACAAGGACAAGTACAGAGTCCTGCACTTCGGATGGAAGAATCCCATGCACAGCTACAGACTGGGGACCGACGGACTAGGCAGCAGTTCTGCAGAAAAGGACCTGGGGTTACAGTGGATAAGAAGCTGGATATGAGTCAGCAGTGTGCCCTGGTTGCCAAGAAGGCTAATAGCATATTGGGCTGCATTAATAGGAGCATTGCCAGCAGATCGAGGGAAGTGATTATTCCCCTCTATTCGGTATTGGTGAGGCTGCATTTGGAGTAGTGTGTCCAGTTTTGGGCCCACCACTATAAAGGATGTTGACAAGCTGGAGCACAAGACTTATGAGGAGAGGCTGAGGGAACTAGGCTTGTTTAGTCTGCAAAAGAGAAGAATGGGGGGGATTTGATAGCAGCCTTTAACTACCTGAAATGGGGTTCCAGGGAGGATGGATCTAGGCTGTTCTCAGTGGTGGTAGATGACAGAACAAGAAGCAGTGGTCTCAAGTTGCAGTGGGAGAGGTCTAGATTGGATATTAGGAAAAAGTTTTTCCCTAGGAGGGTGGTGAAACACTGGAATGGGTTACTTAGGGAAGTGGTGGAATCTCCATCTGCAAGCCAAGAGACAGCCTCCTCTGTCCTGGCTTATAGATGGGCAGATCCCCAGGTCCCAGCCTGCGTGGAAGCCTCCTTCGCCTCCTTCGCCCAAGTGGCAGCTCCCCTCCCCGGCTCAAAGTCCAGTGCCCAGAAACCCAGGTGGAGAGCCCAGAGACTTGCCCAGTTCTGGAGCTGGGCTCTACCCACAGGCTTACTTGTCAATTTCCCTGCTCTAGCTCAGCAGTGAAATTGACAACTATGACAGCCACAGATTTTACCAGTATAAAAATCTTAAGAGGGGCCCACACAGTGTGATTTGCCCCAGACCTGCACCCCCCTAGGGACGGCCATGGGGAGCACTGCTATCCACTCTGGTGGGCTACTAGTGCATGCTCAGACATCAGAAGTTCCCGCCTGTGTGAGGAGAACACCACGTGACCCCACCATCAGGCCATAGTGATTGGCTGGTGTTGACCTTTGCTCCTATATGGCAGAAGGGGAGGAGGAAGGAGGGGAGAAACAGCAGGGAGTTTTGTGATCTGCCACAGCCACACAGCACTGCAGAACTCAGAACTCTCCTGCCTAACGAGAAATACAGTCATTCAGCGGTAAAGGGGAAAAAGACTGTTTCTCAGAGCGGAAAATTGAGTGTTGGGGTACTTATTAAAACTTTCAGAAGTTAGGGGGTACTTGCTATTTAAAAAGTTGAGAAATACTAGAATAGATGACCTCCTGAGTTCCCTTCCAGCTCTAATCTTCTATGATTTTGGGTCAGTTCAATACATTAAAATGAAACATTTCAAATCAAGAGTATCACAATGTTTTGTTTCAGTTGAAAACACCAAAATGAAATGTTTCACCATTTCTGAAGCAGCATTTTTGGGAAATTTTTTGTTCTGTGAAAAAATTTGATATTTCAATTTTTTCTCCTGATTTAGGAAAAAACAAATGTTAAAAGAATCACAATTTCCTGCAGGATGGAAATTCTGATCTTCACTCAGCTCTAAATACAATGTACTTTTAAATGACTTTTTTGATGTGAAGTATCACACATACACACACAATATTCAAAAGCAACATGCAAAATAAACTCCAATGCAAGAATAGAAGGAGTAACCCTTCTTTCTTTCTTGTGCCCTCTTTTCTTGGCTGCATGAGCAAAAACTGAGAGCCAGTTGTTACACTGAATGAGAGAACCACTGTCTCTTACGCAATACTGCAAAAATCCAATAATGACTCTCCTTAGATTCTGTGTCTCCATAGCCTGCACGCACACTCCTCCCCTCCCCCCAATAAATCAATTTCAAAGCTTTTCAGAGCTTGATTCATAATACTAAAATTCTGTATTATATACAACTTGGTGCTTTTAATGTCAAAGGTTCCCAAAGTGCTTTATAAAAAAAAATAAAATAATTTAAGCCCTCTTGAAATGCAGCCTCCTCTGGGGTGGAATCCATCAGCTATATGACTAGAACTTTATCCAATAGTTTAAGAAAAGAAGGGAAGCATAATGCTGTATCCTGTAAGGTATTGTTAGGTAAGCAAAATGTCAGTACCCAAAAAGGAATTTGGACAGCAAAAAGTGCCACAGCCTCTCTCATAGACACAAGTGAAAAGGACCTAGGTTTTACCTCTTGTCAAAAAGATGGCATCTTCAGCAGAACAGAGTATATACAAGGCCCTTCATTTTAGGTACTTACTGATTTGTTCTAAGAAAATCCCGGGTTTTCAAAAAGTTAGTATTCTGGTTTTACTGGTTTTCACCTGAATTTGGCTTTTTTGGGAACCTGGAATTTTGTGCAAGGGAGCGGAAGAAGCCATGCTGAAGGGCTGGGATCAGAAGGGGGCTCTGTCCAGCAGGGGAAACAGACAGAGGTGACCAGGGAACCAAAACCAGCAGAGAGCTGAGTCCTGGCAGTCTTGCACCCAGCCCCATATGCTTCCCCTGCTGGACAGAGCCCTTCCTGGCCACAGCCCTTCAGCATGGCCCCAGGAAGTTGATGGGACCATGTAAAAGGACTGGGGTCAGGAAGGGGATCTCTCCATCAGGGGCCAGTACTCATGGGGTGCAGCCTTCTGCTCCCCTGCTGACCCTGCCCCTTCTGGGCAGCCCTGTCCGCTTCCTCTGTGCAGTGGTGGAACAAGATGGGCAGGGAGCCAGCCAAAACCACACAATTGATACATTGTGAGCATCCATCCCCCAGACTGCTGTTTTTTTTATTTTTTACCAATTTTCACCTGTTTTTAAAATAAACACTGATAAATTCCCAGGCAATGTATTTAAAAATAAAAACCAACAGTAAAGTGAATGCTACTAGTGTAGGGGAGAGTACCATCTGTTGACTCTCAGTACCACCCAGGTTTTCCATGGAGGTCTTCCATCCAAGCACCTACCAGGATAGCTTTAGATGCTCACTGGGAGGTGTTATAGCTACAGGCGGAGTGCACAAAAGCCACCATTCAGAGCCATTCCAAATCTCATTTGGCTTCCTACTATTTTTGAAACCAGGCCTCAGTTCTGGAAGGCAAAACCAGACAAATACCAAAACCAATCTGTCTTTTTTGCTATCTCTAAAAAGTCTCATGGGATACGCTGAAGTCCTCAAACTCAGTGGATAATCCATCTTTCAGGGTCTTCCATCTTAGCACTTACGTTTTGCTGGCTTTAGCGATCCCTGGCTTACTGGCTGATTCTTACAACCTGAGCGAACCATCTCTCTTTTAAAAATCAATTGGGTCCCAACTTTTGCACAGAAAGAACATCTATCTACCTGTATGCAGAAGTTTCCCAAATATACTCTGTATTTCATTTGTATCCCAGTGTACAAACTGTGATTTTCAAATGCACATAGATTAGGAGACCATATCAACAGGATTTATGCTTCTAAGTGATTTAGGAGTTCTTGTAAATCCTGCCCATATAACCACCTGCTCCTTACCCTTACTAAAATGCCCCACATATACACATGTGCCATCCCTGCTCAGGCCACTGCTGGGAAACCATCCAGCTATATACAGATGATCAAACAGATGGTCTAAGAAGGGAGTCCCATTCACACCCCCTCACAAGTCATCACGCTGGCCAGCCCCCCTTTACCACATCACCATGCGCCCTGGTATAATGTCATATTTACAGCCAACTCTGGGAAAGATTTGAAAAAAACAGGGTTACTTACCAGTAACTGTTGTTCTTTGAGATGTGTTGCTCATATCCATTCCATTATAGGTGTGTGCGTGCCCCGTGCACAGATTCCCGGAATTTTTTCCCCTTAGCTAGCTCCGTAGGGTCGGCTCAGGCGCCTCCTGGAGTACTGCACTCATGCCGCGGTACATAGGGCGCTGCCGACCCTGCGGCCCCTCACTCCCTTCTTTTTGCTGACTCCGACAGCGAGGACGGAGGGTAGGTGTGGAATGGATATGAGCAACACATCTCGAAGAACAACAGTTACTGGTAAGTAACCCTGTTTTCTCTCTTCAAGTGATTGCTCATATCCATTCCATTATAGGTGATTAAATAGCCATACCTTGGAGGTGGGTAGGAGTCAATGGTGAGCTGCTCTCATCAGCATGGCTCTGCCGAATCCTGCGTCCTCTCTCGCCTGCTGTATGATGGCATAGTGGGACGTGAAGGTGTTGACCGACAACCTGCAGGGGCACTCCTCCCAGGAAGGCCGCAGATGAGGCCTGTGCTCTGGTTGAATGCACTGTCACAGCTCCTGGAAGCGGCACCTTCGCCCGCAAGTAGCAAGTTTTGATACAGGTGGTGATCCAATTGGAGATGCGCTGGGTGGAGACAGGTGAGCCCTTCATCCGGTCCACCACTGCCATGAACAGCTGCGTTGACTTCAGGAATGGCCTGGTCCGCTCGATGTAGAAGGCCAAGGCTCGTCTGACGTCCAGCGAGTGCCATCTCCGCTCCTCCTCTGAACCATATGGTTTGGGAAAGAACACGGGGAGGAAGATATTCTGGTTATAATGGAACTGAGACACCACCTTAGGTAGGAAGGCTGGGTGGGGCCTCAGCTGGACCTTATCTTTATAAAAGACCGTGTAGGGGGCTCCGAGGTTAAAGCTCTGAGCTCGGAGACCCTCCTAGCCGATGTAACAGCCACCAGGAAGGCTACCTTCCAAGAGAGGGCAAGCAGCGGGCATGTAGCCATGGGCTCGAAGGGGGGTCCAGGTTTAAATCCCAGGGAGGCACCAGCTCACGGACCAGGGAATACAGCCTCTCCACCCCTTTGAGAAACCTGACCGACATGGGGTGGGAGAACAGGGAACGCCCCTCCATTGGCTGGTGAAAAGCCAAGATAGCTGCCAGGTGCACCTTCAGGGAAGCGAGTGCTAAACCCTGGAGCTTCCGGTGGAGCAGGTACTCCAGAATCGCCTGTATGGGCAAGCCGGACGGTGGGATACCCCGGGACTCCGCCCAACAGGTAAAACACTTCCACTTGGCCCGGTACACAACCTGAGTGGAAGGTTTTCTGCTGCCCAGCAGGATCTGTTGGACCTGCGCCGAGCAGGCTCTCTCCCCCTCCATCAGCCACAGAGTCTCCACACCATCCGGTGGAGGGAGTCCAGGTCCGGGTGCAGCAGGCAACCCTGGTCCTGTGAGAGCAGGTCGTAACGCTTTGGGAGTGGGATCGGCCTGTCGATGGACAGGTCGAGCAGCATGCTGTACCAGTGCTGCCATGGCCAAGCTGGCGCGATCAGTATCATATCCGCTCTGTCCCTCTTGATTGTCAAGAGGACCTTGGGTAGGAGCGGAATGGGGGGAAACGAATACATGAGGGTCCCTGTCCAGTCTAGAAGGAACGCGTCGGAGAGGGAGCCCGGCTCGCGACCTCAGAGCGAGCAGAACCTTGGGCACTTCCTGTTCCAGGACGACGCGAACAGGTCCAGTTGGGGAACCCCCCATTCGCGGAAGATCGAAGTCACCACCTCCGGGTGCAGTGACCAGTCGTGGCGGGGTAAGAACGACCTGCTGAGGCAGTCTGCCTCATCATTCCTGACCCCCGGGAGGTGAGAGACAGATATGTGAAAATCGTGTCTCACGGCCAATTCCCAAAAATGGGTAGCCTCCTGGCAAAGAGCCAAGGAGCACGCTCCCCCTTGTCTGTTTATATAAAACATGGCCTCTGTGTTGTCTGTAAAGACCTGAACCATCCTGCCCCTCAGGAATTTGATGAAGACCTTGCAGGCCAAGCGGACTGCCCTGAGCTCTCTGACATTTATATGGAGAGCCCTCTCGTCTGGTGACCATAGTCCCTGCATTATCAGGTCCTTGCTGATGTGGGCCCCCCAACCCCCGTCTGAGGCGTCCGTTATCAGAGTCACTGAAGGAGCCAAGTCTCTGAAGGAAACGCCCCTCAGAACCTCCCCGGGGTCCCTCCACCAGTCCAGGGAGGACAGTACCTGGGCGGGAACCGTGACCACCTTGTTCAGCAGGTGTCTGGCCGGTACATAGACTGAGGCCAGCCACCCTTGGAGAGGCCTGAGCTTGAGGCGAGCCAGCCTCTCCACATAAGTACATGCCGCCATGTGTCCCAACAGCTGAAGGCAGCGCCTGACTGTCATCGTGGGGGACCTGTGCAGTTCGTCGATTATGGCGGTCATGGTCTTGAACCGAGTCTGAGGGAGGAAGGCTCTGGCCTGGGCGGCATCCAAAGTGGCCCCTATGGACTCTATGCGCTGCACCGGGGTGAGAGTAGACTTCTGCTTGTTGATGAGCAGCCCCAGTCTGGTGCATGTGGCGCAGGTAAGAGCCAGGCTGTTCCTCACACGGGCCCTGGACTTGCCCCAGATCAGCCAGTCATCCAGGTAGGGGAATATCTGGACCCCTCTGTGGCACAGGTGGGCCGCTACCACTGCCATGCATTTTGTAAACACCCTTGGTGCAGATGAAAGGCCAAAGGGTAGGGCTGAAAACTGGTAGTGGCATCCAGCTACCATAAACCTTAAGAACTTTCTGTGACCTGGAAGAATAGTGATATGAAAATACGCATCCTTCAGGTCGAGGACGGCATACCAGTCCCCTGGATCTAGGGCAGGAATGATGGAGGCTAGGGAAACCATATGAAACCTGGTGCGCCTGAGAAACTTGTTTAGACGGCGGAGGTCCAGGATTGGCCTCAGGCCCCCCTTGGCCTTGGGGATTAGGAAGTACCTTGAGTAGAGTCCCCTTCCCTGCTCCTGTGGAGGAACCTCCTCCACCGCGCCGAGCATGAGGAGGGAGTTAATTTCCTGCATGAGGAGTTGGTCGTGAGAGAGGTCCCTGAAGAAGGATTGGGTAGGGGGAAAGTTGGGTGGGAAGGCCGTAAACTGTAACTCATAGCCCTTGAGAACTATGCCAAGGACCCATTGGTCCATAGTAATAGCTTCCCATTCGGTGTGGTATGGCCGAAGTCTGTGGGAGAATAATTTGGAGTGATCCAGTGGGGAAGGAGGAGTGCCACTCTCGTGCACCCCATCAAAACCTTTTATTGGGCGCATTGCCTTCGTTTGGATCTTGCTGGGTCCCCGCAGGGGGCCCTTGCTGGTCGCAGCGGTTGGGTGCCCGGTAGCAATCCCGACCCCTCCTGGACTGAGCGGGTCTGGGTGGCAGCTTTGGTGGAGGTTGTGGTTGCCTGTGGGCCTGAGGACGGGTCGTGCCTCGAGGCCTGGGGGGTGTATAGCCCTAGGGATCTCAGGGTGGCTCATGAGTCCTTTAGTGCGTGGAGCTTTTCGTCCGTCCTCTCTGAGAAGAGGCCAGTGTAGTCAAAGGGGAGGTCCTGAATTGACTGTTGGACCTCCTGTGACAGACCAGATGCTTGGAGCCAGGAGCAGCGGCGCATGACGATGGCTGAAGCTATCACCCTGCTGGCAGCATCCGCTGCGTCACTGGCCAACTGAAACGCCGCCTTGGCCACCGCCACACCCTCCTGCGACACCGTGGCGCAGTCTGGTCTGGGGGCAACCCCGAGGAGAACCTTTGTAGAGAGGTCCACAGGTTTAAATTGTATTTCCCCATTAGGGCCTGATGATTTGTGACCCTCAGCTGCAGGGCCGCAGTAGAATACATTTTGCGCCCAAAAAGGTCCAGCTTCTTGCTGTCCTTATCCTTAGGGGTGTTGCCCTGGCCATCCTGGCAGTCCCGTTGGTTCACTGCATCCACTACGAGCGAACCTGGGGTGGGGTGTGTATAGAGGAATTCAAACCCCTCCTTAGGCACATAGTATTTGCATTCACCGCCCTTCAAAGTGAGGAGGAATGAGCACGGTACTCCAGGGGGCGCCTGAGCCAACCCTACGGAGCTAGCTAAGGGAAAAAAATTCCGGGAATCTGTGCACGGGGCGCGCACACACCTATAATAGAATGGATATGAGCAATCACTCGAAGAGAGAACAGTATTTTTTTTTTTAAATCTTATACTCCTTGGGATAGGAAAATATCATTAATTTAAAAAAAAAACCCGCTCCAAATACAAAAACGAGCTCCTTACATGAGGCATCTGTGGGTCAGTTCTATAGTGTGTCCAACATCCCAACACGGTTCATATCAACGACTGTAGCTGTCTGCTGCACATAGAAATATACAGCTGTGCTGTAATGAGACACATAGACATACAGATAACAGAGACTGTGTTATAAAGGCTGAACTAAAAGGTAACTAAACTCAAGATGCTGGGACCATGACTCCGTGGTGTGACACAGATCTGAACAGGAACAAAAGGAATGGGTGAAGCAGCTTAATAGAAGATTAACCTGACTGCTAATTACTTGGCACACTCTCTTTCTCTCAAGTGGTTTGGGTGAAGGGGAACAACTGGCACTGGGAGATTGTGAGGATGGCTTGTTGCAAAGTCTGGATTCTGTTTAATCTGCAATGGTAACCAGGGTCACAGGTAAGCACATCAGTCCCAAAAGCAGTATGTGCTACAGTTAGTCAGGAGACAGAGGGTCCCACTGCAATGATAACCAAACCTCTGCCGCCACTCCTATGACAGTCGCATCTGCCTAATGGCAGCAAGTTAAAAGACACCAGTCTAGTCCTGCTGAAGTCCTCTACTTTAAAGGGAGTTTTCCTGGAGTTGCAATTGCAGCAGGCCTGAGTTCACTGTAGGTTAACTGCTAGCTTGACATGGTGATAGGATAGATACCTTACAATATTTCACCCGAGGACAGCCTGGTCGCTCACTGGCCTCCCTACCAATATTAGCTACTGTTTGGAGATCCAATTGTGTATCCAACAGCCCCCATGTTCCCTAAAGATCTCCTGCTGGGAGGTTGCCAATTGGTCAGTTCTGTTCTCCTCACAGGTTCCCAGATGACTGGCCACCTAGCAATGATACACCCCGGGAAAAAAAATCTCAGGGTCTCCTGATATTTCCAACATAACGAACTCGCAACTTTGCTCCTTCCTTTGGAATGTAGCACTGAACAACTGACAGCACTTGACTCTCCCACAGACATGAAAAGGGCAGTGCTCCTTTTTAAAAGATTGTCCCAGTGTCCACAGGGTGATGAAGGGGTTTATTTTCCTCATACTCTGATCCATTTAAAAAAAACCTTTGCCCAGACCAATAATACTTGTTCTTCACCCAGTTCCAACTATCATTCCCCACCCACCATGCACCTTTTAACCCACTGTTGCCCCTCACCCTTCCCAGCACAAAGTTCCCCTGAGCCAGTTTCACAGACAACAGTACACAAAGGAGTGATGTGGCCAGGATTAGGTCCAACCACTTTTACCTGCCCTAACCAGATGGAGCAGGTACCCATTTTGCAGTTTGGTGAACTAGAAGAAGCCTTTCAGCTGGAGATCATGCAAGATTGAACCCTCAACCTTCATAATTGTAGGCAAGCAGCCATCACTCCTCATTCTCGGTGTAGTGGAATTGCTCTTATGTTCTGCTCATAGCAACAGAAAATGGACCAGATTCCCAGCTGATGTAAATCAGTGTTGACATCAACAGAACTACACTGATTAAGAGCAGCAGAGCAGCTGGTCTGATACCTATGAGTGCTGGTGCACCACATGATTAGGTACAATACCTTTGAGAGCTACACACAGTATATTTAAAATAGAAGTATATTTAAAAGATGAATTTCAAAACTATTATTAGAAAGGCCTGTCATTCTTTCTGTGTCTCTCTAAGAGTGAATGACATGAGTGTTTCTAGGAGACTAGCCCTCCTGCTATGAAGTCTAGTCATATATATTAGAATGATAATACTTTGTACTTACACAGAGCCTTCCCTCAGAGGTCCTCAGAGTGCTTTACAACCATTAGTGAATTAAGCTTCATGACTCAGCTGGGAAGCATTAGATTTTTATGGGTAAATGTTGGTAAATTTAAATTTCACTGTACACACACAAACCAACAAAAACATATTTCCATCAGTAATCCTCAAAATTTGCAAATAGGCAAAGTGAGAAAAATACTGCTTGAGAACTTAAAATCCAACAATTTAGGGCTGGGTTTCCAGTGGGAACTGACATCATCATAACCACATCTCTCAGGGATGTGGATTTGTCTTGCCCCTGAGAGACTTAGCTATGCCAACCTAACCCATGGTGCAGACAGCAATAGGTCGACGGAAGAATTCCTCCATTAAACTAGCTACAGCCTCTCAGGTGGCTTGATTACCTACAGTGACAGGAGAACCTCTCCTAGCAGCGTAGGTAGTGTCTACACTGAAGTGCTGCATTGCTGTAGTGGGCTAGACTTTTGAATTAGGCTTGTTACAAATGCACTAGCGAAAGAACAGTTATAAACCAATATGGTTTGTTGGTTTAAGGCTATTTACTTTCAGGTGTGAAATTAACAATGTAGGTTCTAATGCATACAAAGCTTTAACTTTTTGAATCTCAATGTCTATAGTCATTGAATAATTTTCTGCTCCCCTGCATAATTTCATGCAATCATGAATATTTAAAATTAATAAAAATCTTTAGAAATGCTTTAAAATATACATTGATACTATCTGTCTAAAAAATAAAAATGAAATTCTGGTCAAGCTTATGCATAAACTGCCAAGGGAGGTGCACTGGAGACAGCCTTTTGTGGCCAGAGCATTGAGGAACCAATATAGTAAACCCCAACATTTTCAAATGTTTGGGTAGCCAACTTGAGACATCTAGTGCCCTATCTCCAGAGATGCTCAGCTCCCACAACTCCATTTGAAATTAATGGGAATTGCATTGATCTGTGCCTCTGAAAATCAGAATCTAGGTGCACCTAGTGTCTCAAGAGGACAGCAGCTAGTAAAGGTAGACATTTTTAATCAGCAGGCCCAGATAACTTGCATCCAAGTGTTTTAAAAGAGCTGGCTGAACCATTAATGTTGATTTTTCACTAAGTCTTGGAACACTGGAGAAGTTCCAGAAAGCTAATGTGCCAATATTTAAAGAGGGTAAATAGGGTGACCCAGGTAAGTATATGTCAATCTTGGGCAAGATAATGGAGCAACTGATATGAGACTCGATTAATAAAAAATTAAATGAGGGTACTATAATTAATGCCAATCAACATGGAAAATATTTATGGAAACTAGATCCTGCCAAACTAACTAGATATCTTTTTTTTGATGGGATTACAAATTTGGTTGATAACAATAACATTGATGTAATTTACTTTGGCTTGGTACCGCATGACATTTTGGCTAATTGATAGGTCTCAAAATGTAATTGTAAATGGGGAATCATCGAGTGGGTGTGTTTCAGGTGGGGCCTGCTGAGACTGGTTGTTGGCCCTATATAATTTAATATTTCTATCAGTGACCTGGACAACATAAAATTACAAGTGATAAAGTTTGCAAATGACACAATTTGGTGGTAAATCCTGGAGTAGTAAATAATAAAGAAGACTGGTAATTGATACAGTGGTATCTGGATTGCTTGGTAAACTGGGCACAAGCAAATAATGCGTTTTAATATAGCTAAATATAAATGTATACATCTAGGTACAAAGCATGTAGGCCATACTTACAAGATCAGGGACTTTCCTGGAAAGTAGTGACTTGAAAAAAGATGTGGGATGCATGGGGTGGATAATCAGATGAACATGAGCTCCCAGTGCAACACTGTGGACAAAAGAGCTAACGTGATTCTTGGACATATGAACAGGGGACTATTGAGTAGGAGTAGAGAGGTTATATTACCTCTGTATTTGGCACTGGTGCAATAGCTGCTGAATTATTGTATCCCATTCTTGCATCCAAAATTCACAAATTATGTTGATAAATTGGAGAGGGTTCAGAGAAGAGCCATGAGAATGATTAAAGGATTAAAAAACACGCCTTACAGTGATAGAAGCTAAAAAAATTAGCTTAACAAAAAGAAGGCAAAGGGGTGACTTGATCACAGTCTATTAGGACCTACCTGGGAAACAGAAATATTTGATAATGGGCTCTTTAACCAAACAGAGAAAGTTATAACATTGTCCAGTGTCTGACAATTGAAGCTAGACAAATTCAGACAGGAAATAAGGCGTACATTTTTAACGGTCAGAGTAATTAATCATTGGATCAATTTATCAAGGGCTGTGGTGGAATCCCCATCACTGACAATTTTTAAATCAAGATGGGATGTTTTTCTAAAAGATCTGTGCTAGGAATTATTTTGAGGTGGTTCCATGGCCTGCCTTGTACAGGAGGTCAGACTAGATGATCACAACAGTCCCATCTGGCCTTGGAATCTATGAATCATGTAGGCTACCCAAACACCAAGTCACCCAAAACCAGTGGATGCTTTTGGCCTCAGGTATTTACCAACACAGCAAGTTGAGGTCACAGCCAGAAACAGAGCCCATGAGTCCCACTCTCCTGCCATAACCACATTTCCTCTAGGTAAATTAATTTAATTTTCTCAGCCCAGCATTTAAAAAAAAAATAGAATTTCCCTTCCTGGATCTTTGAAAAGCTCAGATTCCCTGCACAGCCAGAGACAGACACTAGCCTGAATCACCAGAAGATAACAATGGCAACTCTTGCTTTGATTGCTGATACTTTAAATGATTTCTAAGATACATGTTCAAATCTTATATTAATCTTTCTTTGTTAACTGCTGTTAAAACTCAAACCAACACGTAGGAGACAATGGGCTAGATTGTCATCATCGACTTCAAAGGCACTACTCAGATTTAAAGCAGCTGAAGATCTTGCCCAGCCTGCTTCATGTCAAATGAACAGACATGCAGGCCAGCTTACGCCCTCAGATCAACCCAATAATGGCTGGTGTTTTGCAATGGTGGGGGAACATTTTCAGTGACTAAATAATGTGCCTCCTTCCTTCCCTGCAACATGGTTCTTGCTCTGACAGATCAGTGAGAGGCAGCTGTGATGAAAGCACACAACGCAGCAACGAAGCCAGTCATCCCACTGTACTGCATGAAAAGCACCGTTTTTATTACAAAGCTCTGCACAACGCATATTACACAAAAATGCATGTTAAGCTGCTATTGATCTTCCAGCACAGATCATGCATTAAAAGAGAGTTCTCTCCCAGTTTGCCTACTTTACACATAAAAGAGGATAAGATATCAAAGGCACTGTGGTTCAGTCTTATCTCTCAGAGACCAGCTAGATGACCGATTAGAGATGGGCAGGCCAGTGGAGATATAAGAACTCACCTAAACTTCAGCATAGATCTCAAAACTGGCTATTTTCATAGCTCAGATATGGAACCCCACCCTCCTTTGTCTCCCTATTCCTGCTAAATCAGCTGCCTACATCCAGTAGATTTGCCAGGTGGCTTCCTGTTGTCATATCTCAGGCATTATGTGTTAGGGCACTTTGAGATCTATGGATGAAAAGGGTTCTACAGATGAAATTTACCTCCATGCAGAGGACCCGAATAAGGACTATGGGCCATGTAACACTCACTTAAGCCTACAAAATAGACTCTGCACAGAGGTGAATTTCATCCTATAAATATTATTATAATTTCATCTGAAGATTTCAGTGCACTTTACAAAGGTGGATATGGCTAGGTTATCCCCATTTTAATGATGGGGAAAGTGATGCAGAAAGTGATGAAGTGACTTGTACTAGTTCATCCAGAAGCTCAGATGGTAACTGAATACTCAGCTACTGATGTCCAATCTGACGCCGTATTCATTGGGCCCCACTGCCTCAGGAAAGGATTGATGATGCCCCAGGGATTTAAATCACAGGGAAAAAAGAATTATTCTGAATTTGAACGACCTGTGGAAAAAAAATGAGTATGGGAACTTCACGGTGCCTCCCACTCCACAAGATTTAATAGGGGAGGCCTCCTAATTCGTAGTGAGAAAGTAGGGCAATCGGGTAGTTATCTTAGCTGCCTGTACATGAACGCAAGAAGCCTGGGAAAAAAACAGGAGGAACTGGAAGTCCTGGCACAGTCAAGGAGCTATGATGTAATTGGAATAACCGAGACTTGGTGGGGCAACTAACATGACTAACACTGTCGTGGATGGGTATAAAATGCTCAGGAAGGACAGGCAGGGGAGAAAAGGTGGAGGAGTTACACTGCATGTAAGAGAGCAGTATGATGGCTCAGAGCTCCTGTATGAAACTGGAGAAAAGCCTGTTGAGAGTCTCTGGGTTAAGTTTAGAGGCAAGAGCAATAAGGTCATGATGTCGTGATGGGCGTCTGTTATAGACCACCAACATCAGGAGGATGAGGTAGACAAGGCTTTCTTCAGACAACTAATGAAAGTTTCCAGATCACAGGCCCTGGTTCTCATGGGGGACTTTAATCACCCTGACATCTGCTGTGAGAGCAACATAGCAGTGCACAGACAATGCAGGAAGTTCCCTGCTCACAAACAGGGAAGAATTCGTGAGGGAAATAGAAGTGGGTGGCAACCTGGGCAGCAGTGACCATGAGATGGTCAAGGTCAGGATCCTGACAAAAGGAAGAAAGGAGAGCAGCAGAATATGGCCCCTGGACTTCAGAAAAGCAGACTTTGACTCCCTCAGGGAACTGATGGGCAGGATCCCCTGGAAAGGCTAATATGAGTGGGGAAACAGTCCAAGAGAGCTGGCTATATTTTAAAGAAACCTTATTGAGGGCACAGGAACATACCATCCCAATGTGCAGAAAGAATAGCCAATATGGCAGGTGACCAAGTTGGCTTCACAAAGAAATCTTCAGTGAGCTTAAACACAAAAAAGAAGCTTACAAGAAGTGGAAGCTTAGTCAGATGACTAGGGAGACTATAAAAATACTGCTCGAGCATGCAGGAGTGAAACAAGGCCAAAGCACAATTGAAGTTGCAGCTAGCAAGGGACATGAAGGGTAACAAGAAGGGTTTCTACAGGTATGTTAGTAACAAGAAGGTCAGGGGAAGTGTGGGCCCCTTACTGAATGGGGGAGGCAACCTGGTGACAGATGAATTGGAAAAAGCTGAAATACTCAATGCTTTTTTTGCCTCTGTCTTCACAGACAAGGTCAGCTCAGAATGGGGAGCACAAAATGGGGAGGAGGCAAGCAGCCCTGAAGGGTGAAAGAACAGGTTCAGGACTATTTAGAAAAGCTGGACGTGCACAAGGCCATGGGGCCAGATGCAATGCATCTGAGGGTGCTGAGGGAGATGGCTGATGCAGAGCCATTGGCCATTATCCTTGAAAACTCATGGTGATTGGGGGAGGTCCCGGATGATTGGAAAAAGGGGAAATGGAGGATCCAAGGAACTACAGACCAATCAGCTCACTTCAGTCCCTGGAAAAATCAAAGAGCAGGTTTTCAAGGAATCCATTTTGAGGCACTTGGAAGAGAGGAAGGTGATGGGAACAGTAAACATGGATTCACCAATAGCAAGTCATGCCTGACCAACCAGATTGCCTTCTATGATAAGATGATTGGCTCTGTGGATGTGGGGAAAGCAGTGGACGTGATATATCTTGATTTTAACAAATCTATATACGGTTTCCCACAGTATTCTCGCCAGCAAGTTAAAGAAGTCTGGGTTGCATGAATGGACTATAAGGTGGATAGAAAGTTGACTAGATCATCGGGCTCAACGGGGAGTGATTAATGGCTCGATGTCTAGTTGACTGCCGGTAACAAGCAGCGTGCCTCTGGGGTCAGTCCTTGGGCCAGTTTTGTTCAACATCTTCATTAATGATCTGGAGGACGGGGTAGATTGCACCCTCAACAAGTTTGCAGATGACATTAAGCTGGGGAGAGTGGTAGATACCCTGGAAGGTAGGGATAGGCTAAAGAGTGATCTAGACAAATTGGAGGATTGGGCCAAAAGAAATCTAATGAGGTTCAACAAGGACCAGAGGAGAGTCCTGCACTTAGGACAGAAGAATCCCATGCACAGCTACAGACTGGGGACCGATGAGCTAGGCAGTAGTTCTGCAGAAAAGGACCTGGGGATTACAGTGGATAAGAAGCTGGATATGAGTCAGCAGTGTGCCCTGGTTGCCAAGAAGGCTAATAGCATATTAGGCTGCATTAATAGGAGCATTGCCAACAGATCGAGGGAAGTGATTATTCCCCTCTATTCGGCATTGGTGAGGCCGCATTTGGAGTATTGTGTCCAGTTTTGGGCCCCCCACTACAAAAAGGATGTGGACAAATTGGAACAAATTAGCAACAAATTGGCAACAAAAATTATTAGGGAGCTGGAGCACAAGACTTACAAGGAGAGGCTGAGGGAACTAGGCTTGTTTAGTCTGCAGAAGAGAAGAGTGAGGGGGGATTTGATAGAGGCCTTCAACTATCTGACGGGGGTGCAGGGAGGATGGAGCTAGGCTGTTCTCAGTGGTGGCAGATGACAGAACAAGGAGCAATGGTCTAAAGTTGCAGTGGGCGAGGGCTAGGTTGGATATTAGGAGAAACATTTTCACTAGGAGGGTGGTGAAGCACTGGAATGGGTTACCTAGGGAGGTGGTGGAATCTCCATCCTTAGAGGTTTTTAAGGCCCGGCCTGATAAAGCCCTGGCTGGACTCATTTAGTTGGGGTCGGTCCTGCTTTGAGCAGAGGATTGGGCTAAATGATCTTCCGAGCTCCCTTCCAACCCTTTTCTAGGATTCTGTGATCTCCGAAAACTAAAACTATCCCTGTTCTCAGGGTTTGTCTCGGTGCCCTGACAGCTTCAGAGCGGGATTTTTGTTCCTGTCTTTATAGATCTTGGCAGGGTTGGCCCCCTAAAGAGGAATTGATTAAACTGATGACAGGCTGGCTGAATGCACGTGTGCCTACAGGAGCACACCCCACCCAGTCTGGCATGTTATCACATAATTGCATCCACAGGCCGAGATGTTCCGAAGTGTCTATTGATTTTGGATGCTCCGTTTCAGACACCTTAACGGGGCTTGATTTTCAGTGGGCAGGAGCTCCGTACATTCTGAAAATCAGACTCCTTTAAAGGATCTCAAGTTGGTCAACCACAGACTGAAGCACCTAAAGGCCCTAGGCACTCTTGAAAATCTTGACCACTGTGTGATAGGGAAGTAGGGTGTCGCTGAGCTGAAAAGGGAGGGGTCAAGTAGGCGGCCGTATAGCTCCCTGCTGCCCATCCATAACATCCCTTCTGTGCCCACAACCCCACCCCCTTTCCCATGAAAGGAGTCCAATATTTTCACTTTGAAAATCTGGTCAGCCTGCACACCTTGGGCATGATCTGCTAGCATCTCCACATGGAGTCCCCTGTAGGTTTCCACCTCCAGGATCCGGCCTCTGGCCACTAGAAGTGTATAATTAGTGCAGTGCCCACCCAATCATCATTGTTAACAAATACATCATTCTACCTTTCAAACCAGCAAGAGAAGATTTTCACAGGCACAAGTGACAGGCACCTAACTCCCCTGACTTTCAGTGAAAGGCAGCGATCACATTACACTCACTGCTCACTACTGTAATATTCAGGGTGCATAGGCGATGGCGGTCAATTTCACTGCGAAGATTTCTGACACAGCTCAAATGTCAGTCAGGAAATACCCCAATTTACCCTACTCTCTTAGAACTGTACCCTGCTCCCAGTGAAGTCCAGGTGCATTTTCTCAGTGATTTCTGCAGGAAACTGAGCCATTCATCCCTAACTTTTACATTACTGATCTCCAACAATGAAAATATGATTTGATATTTCCCATTTTCCAACAGTGTGCAATTGCACACAAGTTATATAATTTCTCCATTCAGCAAACCACACTTTCAAGGCCAGAGTTTATTATTTATCATTATTTATCTAGCCAGTGGCTCATAACATCATGTATTTCTTTAGCATAAAAGAAAATACAGGAAAGGTTTCCAATTGTTCGCTTTAGTATCCATCCCTGTGATACTGTCCAGAGTTCTTGAGTAAGCAAATAAAAACTTTGCCTAGGAAATACCTGGCAGACAATATATTGGCTTCCAAATGCCTTCATCTTTTCCCAGCTCCAGGCTCAATGCCATCATGTTGCATATGTATCTGTGCTACCTATTTACATTCTTATGTTTCAACAGAAGTGGATAATACCTTCTGCTTCAGATCCACAGCTGGTGTAAATCAGGATAGCTCCACTGACTAGTGCTTTACAGCTGCTGAGGATCTGATTCTCTCTTGGCAATAAAACCTGATGTATGGCTTTATACCAAGTTTATTCCTAATTGCTACACAGTGATATAAAATGTGGATGGATTAATGCAGTGTCCCAGTTGCTCTGGGTTATAGGGTGAAAAGTCTATCAGGAACCGATACAGTTTTCTTACCCAATTGCTCCAACAAAAGGCTCTACGTCTGCAACAAAAAATGATTTCAGGACATGCCCTTCAGCATGCCTTGATTAAGGTCATTTTAGTTCAAATGCCCTGCTAGAATTTTTCATGTATTTGCAATTGAATAGCTTCTTGATTCTCTCGGACATACAGAATGGGTAGAATCTCGATAATCTGATTCTCACATCTAAGAGAGTCTGAAGAGTTTTCAGCTGCAAATATATATGAAATGGTTTGCTTGGAAAGCAGAACTATACTCCAAGTTCTCTGGAGATTTGGGGACAGATCCTGGCCTATTCTATATCTCCTTTGCACAGTGAAATAATAAGAACGAAGTATAAAGGTGGCTTTTTAATTTTTCATCACCTTACAGTCAAAGGAATAGTAAATTGTGGAAGCAGGAAAGATGTCCATTATGAATGCCCCTTGGTTCACACTATTATAATATCAGCATGAGATCAGGAAGAAGACTCTGTATTCTGAGCAGTTTATACAACAAAAGAGGCGTTATTTAGGTTGCTTTCCAAAATACTCCATTTTCCCTCTAGAAGTATGTCACCAATTTCTTTGCTACAGTCAGGTTGTGGTCTGCAGAAGGCAACCAAAGCAGGGAGAATTTCACATGCCTTTTACAGAGACAGCCAAATTTCACATGCTTTTAACAAAGAAGGAGTGAGATTTTAATGGAGGATACCAGCTAGATGGAAAGTGTGGAAGAGTGAAAAGAGGTGTATTTTTCTCTCTAGTTACAAAACACACAGGCAGGTCTGCACTGTAGTGAATGAGAAATAATTATTATAATACCTAAGTTTTATATCATGGTAGATCTCAAAGCACTTTACAAATGAGGTCATTATCATTACCCCATTTTACAGATGGTATTTGAATGAATCCAGGTGTCATTTCCAATTAAGTGGCATGGAGTGTCCCTGCAACCATTGTCACTGGTTACAATGTCTTGCACTAAGAGAAGCCACTTTCAATACCAGCCACTCTCCAGTCCCTTGTCCAGTCCATGCTGTCAGCACTTTTGACACCACAGGCATGTAGTGATGAGTCTGATCTAATCCCCTGGGTGTGAACAACCTCAAACTTTGCAGACCTTCAGAATCTAGATCCTAATCTGGTGGTTTGAGCCCATCTGAACAATGAGGGAAGGTCCCCTTAGTTCTGGCAGAATAAGAACTACCCAACACATTTATCCAACACTCAAAGCAAATGTCTTTTGTTCCAACAACCCAAAAGGTTTGGATCAGTTTCCCTTCATCCTTATTATTGTCACATTTGCTACTGCCGCTGCACTTCTTGATTCCAGACAGGGCCAGAAGTGCCAAAATGGCAGATATCATTTTCCTGTTTAGTTGTAGAAAAGCAGCAGGAATTAATCCATATTGCCGTTGAGTGGGGAAAAAAGTAAAGGAAATTGTAAAACAAGCACATCCTTAACAGGATTATAGTTTAATACCGGTCCTAGGAGACACAGGTTAAGAATTGTATCCTAGATAGGTTGGGTAGCCTTTGGATAGCAGCCATGCTTTAAATGGTATTAGGGCCACCTGCCACTATACACAGCTGGCCAGCAAACACCTGATGAACTCCTTAATTCCGCAGGCCTCCAGGCACAGCATTTCCAGTGCATTCCTCGCCTCCTTTGACGGAACAAAAGCCCCTCTTTGGAATCTGGCCACTGCAGCTTCGAACAGCAGCGTGGGGATAGTGGCATGCTGCATAATATGATCTGTCCAAGGTAATGCAGATATAGGGTAAAATCCTGACTCTTTGGAAATCAATGGGAGATTTTTCATTGATTTAAATGGGAGGAAGATTCCACCCCGATGGTAACCTGGGAGTTACCATTGATCAGACCAGCAGTAACTCTCTAGCACAGATGCAACCCCCACCTCCCACACACACTGCCACACACACTGAGTAGGGGAGCTATCGTGGCTCGGAGCCCATGGTAGAAGTACTCGAGGAAGCTGGGCTGTCACGTAAGAGGTAAAAACCATGAAGTGGTGCCCAAAACTCACTGGCATCTACTGGCTTCAGTGGGCTTTGCATCGGGCCCTTGGCCGCAGCAAGCCTGCTCCTTCCTGTAGCAGGTGTCCTCAGACCTGTAGGCTCAGGAGAGAACTACCACTCATTTCTGCAGGGGGACGGTGGTGTGTACTCCACCCCCATCCCAGACAGAAGGAAACCACAAGGAGACCCCTGTGTGGGGGTAGCCAGTATTTTCCTGCTGGAGGGATCACATATTTTCCCGCGAGATACCACGGAAAGAGACTGAGAATGATCCTACACTGAATAACTGAGAATGATCCTACACTGAATCAAAGGGCTATAAAAGGTCATCCTAAGGGCATCACTTATGTTGTGCCAAGATCACTACATTGATGCACCATTAAATTCCAATACAGTCTAGTGTGTTTTTCTTCTCCACCAAATAGACACCTCTCAGTCAACTCAACCTTAACCAATATCTCCAAAATATTTGGAACTGAGAAAGAGCAAATGTGTCCGATTCTTACACACACACAAACCCACAGGATTTAAACATTGCAATGGGAGGTATGCACTTGATCCACTGGGATAAGACTAAGGTGACCAGATGTCCTGATTTTCTAGCGACAGTCCTAATATTCAGGACTTTGTTTTATATAGGCACCTATTATTCCCTTTCCCATCCTGATTTTTTACACTTGCTATATGGTCATCCTCGATAAGATGGTCTCTTGTTACAAGCCTCAACTGGCATTCACCAATTTCAAGGGAAACTTAATAAAAATTACAATAGAAAGATTAATAAAAAACAAAACAAACCTAAGTTCTGTAGAATTCAAACATCCTGATCCCTACTGCTTCATACCAAAACTGTATGTGCACACAAAACCACCAATATGTATTTTGAGAAAAAGAAGAATTTTTCCCACATGGGGACTATACACAACAACTTATGAAACAATTATCGAGCCTGATGCTATAAATATATTAGGCCAGATTTTCCTCTGCTGTGTGCACATGTAGACATTCACAACTGTATAAAATGAATTCAAAATGCATCCAATTAGAATCTTCCCTTCACATCAGTCAAACCCCACTGCCCAGGTTTAAATGACTACACAAGGTGAAAGGCAAGGAAAAAATCAGCTCCCTTGACTTCCATGGGAGTTTTGCCTGGGTAAAGACTTCAGGATGTGACTACAACAATAAATTTTCAATGCTTGGTCCGCTCAGGACAGTTAGCCCTAGATTCTTATCCTATTCCGCAGTAATAGAATAATTATGGCAATAGGAACCCTCTTTATAATTGTTTGCTGTGCCTCTACTTAAAATATTGTTACATTGGCTCCATATCATGGGGATTGTACTGTTAAATCAGGTCAGAGCAGAGCAGCACAGACAGGCTTAAATATGAGACTATTCTGGCCAATACACACAAGTGGAACTACAAGGGATTTTATCTCCTCTCCTCCTAATATGATGGAAGCCCTGCCCCAAGAGGAACACACTGATGGGGCTCTGAAAGTCTTCCAAGGAGATTGTATGGCTGGTATAATGGAGACGGGAGAGGGTTGCTCTAGATGGTATTGGCTCCTACTCAACCAGCTGACTTTCCATTGGCCTCCTACCCCAAGATGCATCACTTTATCAAGCCCCCCACCATACAACACAGCCTGGTCCTCTCTACAACCTGGAGGACCAAGAGCTCTATGGGTTTAGCTTAATTTGTCAAACTTCACATCTTCTGCTGCTTCAAAACTACTGCCATGGTTGATTAGGTTCATGTTTCCATGTGGTTCTGCATGGAAAACATTGTTTGAGGAGGCACGGGTGAGGAGGAGGGCAAGCCCATCGTGTATAATACCCAATTTAAAGTATGTCCTAAATTTGTCTGGTTTTTTCATCTCTTTTACACTCAGCACAGAAATTAGCCCTGTTTCCAGTATTTTCAATGTATTTTATACATCGTTGCAATTAAAAAAAAAATCCAAGACATGCAACAGATCTGAGCTGACACAGCATGCACTGTGCATATGGCTTATAGATTACAGCATTTTGATGGTGTTTGGAAGGCAACATCCCGAGCTATGTAATTTTCATCTGACAGAAAGCACACTGTCTGAGTTAAGTGGAGAGGCCCGAGGAGGTCTGCATTGCCTCCAAGACTCTAATGAAACATGGCAACCATATATTAGATGTATGGGCATGAGACCTCTCTCTCTCTCTCTCTGCTTTCATCTCAGTTGAATGAGCATGATAGGAGGAAAAATTCTGATGTCCAGCCCAAGTTGATAGTGACCAAAAGTCACTGTCATCTGATGAACATAGGGTGGCCTCTGTGAATTGGGCTTTCATGGTCTCAACCCAGTTTCCAAAGAACAGGTGGGAACCAAGAATCTCAGCCGAGACCAAGGTTCAAATGGGCATGGAGAATGAATACTCCTCTCATTCCTTGGTCCAGGTGGAAGGACATAGACAAGGTAGTATGTGGGGAAGCTTGGATTTCTGCTGACCATTCTCTTCCTGATGTGTTGATGGAGGGCTTTGCTCTCCAGCGCTATCAGTCCAGCATCCTTCACCAGCACTACATTAAAAAATAAAAGCACAAATTATTGCTATAATAGGGATCCCGATTCTTGTGTTATTGTTTTAGCATGAAAGGAGTAGTAGCAGGGGAAGGAAGGCAGAATGCCATGGTAAAGCTCTGAAGGGCAATGGATTCACACACTGGTACAAGCAGGTAACAATCAGTATTTGGTGTGTATACACACAGTAATAGGATGACACCAGCCATAGGCTCAGTACTTGTGTTTAGTTTTCATCAAACCTTATGACACAGGGTTGATATATCAACTCTTGTTGCACTTTCCTTTGAAAAAGTCAAAAAGTTCCTGCCTGGAGAGGTTAATGGACACAGAAGAGGCTGGGGGAGTTTTAGGAAGGAGTGAAACATGACGACTAGGCAGCTGAGTGCGTGGGCATGGGAATCAATAACAATAGAGAAGTGCTGGAGCGAATAGATAACAGAATTAAATTTGGAGAGTGACTCTGTACCAGAGGATGTCCACATGAGGCATTCAGTAGCCAAGGAGGAGCAGCAGCAGCAGATATTGTGGGTGAGCAAAGGTTGAGAGTTGGTGGGATGGCTATGTGGTAGCAATGAGGGGTGGGGTGAATTTTCTCTTAACTCAGTGGAGGAGAGAGCATTGAGGAGATTAAACCAGGCAGAGAAGTCATGGACACTGATGGACAAAAGATCATGGAAGGGTTGAGGTAAGGTCAGGGGGTGGTGCTCAAGGAAATGAGGTGATACTCAGAGAGAGAACAGTGCTGTTGCAAGATCAGAGGAGGAGCTGTGCTTTGTGAAGTGAGGTTGATGGAGGGGCCAATATACACACACAGCCACATCATATGGTGGTTCCTTACCACCTGCTGACATCAGAACACTTCTGAGTAGCCCATATGGGTCACACTCAGAAACAGGACATTTCAGGGGTGAAATATGCAGATCCACTGAGCTCTCCACCCTCTTGTGTTGGACATTACCTGAGGTGCTAACCCAAGAATTTTAGAGAGAGCTCCTTGCTTGATTTCTTCTCCCCAACGCAAAGCCCTCAAGTGTTGATCCTCAGTCCATAGGATCTCCAATCTATATATCAGATGCTGGGGTTTAGCTGCTATTATAATGTTATTGGGCAGTTTACTGCTTAAAGCCATTAAGACAGCCAAATCAGACAAGTCTGAGGAAGAAGACAATTAAAAGGCCATTTGTTTTAACCGAACTAAGCAGGAGTTAACAGTCTCTGCTACGGGGCAGAATATCACAGATATTATCTTTCTTTATCACAAAGGGAGAACCTGATTGAGAGATCATTGTTGTTCTTTGTGCCAGGGCCCTTTTAGAAGCCCCGCCAACCTCCATAGGTGCCAGCATATTTTATCTCTATCACTGTAATTTTTATTTTAAAGTAAGAACTCCAGGGGTTCCAGTATTTAGAACATTTTTGAGTCTCTTGTTGTGAAGCTGAAGGTGAAAAGGGTGAGGGCAAGAAGGCTGATCAAGAGTTATGACATCAGCCTGGTATCAGGAGACCCAGATTTAGTTTTGTACTCTGCCACAGACTTCCTATGCAATTTTGAGCAAGTCACTTAGCCTCAGTGTGTCTCAGTTTCCCATCTATGCAATGGGGATAATAGTACTGCCCTACCTCACTGGGGTGTTGTGAGGGTAAATACATTCAAGATTGTGAGGTGCTCAGATACAATTCTAACAGGGGCCATATAAGTGCTATAGACAGAGAGCTCCAAATATTACACAAGGCCTCTGGATCTGTCTTCAAAGGTCAGACCAGTTTGCAACGCCTCTTCAAGTTTTACCATCATTTGTACAGTAGCTACATGATAATTACATATGTCTGTATTTTACTAGGTAATGTTACCCTCAAATTAATTATCATGAACACCCATCCCCCTGGTGAGGATAAAAATAAAATCGTATTTATTTTTGTACTTACATTTTACTTGCCATGTAATTAAATAATCAAGTGCTACCACATAATTAAAGAGGATTTACAGGGTGTTTATGCCCTGTGACTTAACATAATTACTGTTAATTCTTCCTTTAGGATTTCAGAATACTGTTGACTAAGCTATACTTGGTTATACATAGAAATATAGGATTTGCCATACCAGATCATGCCATAGGTCCATCAAGACTGTGATCCTAGGTCCAGCCCTGGCCAGTAGCCAACCCTTCTGACTTCAGATATGTGGATTGAACAAGTTTAAGGAACAGGGTGTTCAAAACAACGTAAGGGAACTTCTGTCATAGCCATGTTGGTCCCAGGATAGTAGGGAGACAAGGTGGATGAGGGAATATATTTTATTGGAGCATAAAAGCTATTATCTCATTGACCTTGTCTTTCTAAGAGAGCTAAGCACTCCTGAAAAACTCACCTCAGTAGGTTATTATTGCATCATGTATTCACACAGTCTAACCTGCTGATGTGTGCTTATTGGCTAGAAGTGCCTCGGAATGATAAGAAGTTATATGCTGTTGCAACCAATGTTGTAGCCTGCATTTGAGTTTAATTCATTAGTAGCCCTGAGCAAAGTAGTATAATGGTTTTCATGGACTTTCTTATAAAAATTATCACCATTTTGTTCTGCCTCCCCCTCCCATACACACAGTTTTGCCTGAAATTCTGTGCTGACAAAATTTTGCATAGGAGTAACATAGGCACCTAAGTCCAACATTTAGGCACCCCTGATATCCCCAAAACCACCACTCAGACTGTCGTCCAATGTCCCTAGGCACCTAAGTCTCCACTGTTAAAGTCTACTAGACACCTCCATTTCTGCCAGTGAGCCGGCACACAACCACCTAGGTCTAGGCACCCAGGTACTAGGCCAAATGGGATCCTCATCCTACTCATTCCATTGCCTATTTCACCTGTGGGGGCCCACTCCAATAGGTGTCCTCAGAGCCACAGCCCTCTCCACAGCCTAAGTCCTTTTGTGGATCTAGCCCATAGTGACTGTCTCTGACATTTTTCTTTTGGGCGCCATAATGGTACTGGCTATGACTGACTTCCCTTTCCTCATTCAAACTTTCTCCCCTAAAAAGAGATGTGGCTGCTCACATACACATAGTCAGCGGGCTGGATGCTAGTGCATATGTATGTTTGTTATGGAATAAATGATCTGACCCACTCTAGGTCAATGGCAGTAAATCATGAGTGAACATTTTTGCCTGCTATGCATTAAGTGAGAGGCATGACCCATTCAGGATTGGATATAGGCCACAGGATGCAGAGATCAGAACACTTGGCAGCAAACACAAGCAGCGGGAGAACTGAAAAAATAAGCTATGAGTATGCACAACTACACATCTTTGACAAGAACAGTAGCAGCCAGCAGCTGCTGATAAGCAGGCATTGCTTCCTGGCCAGCCTCTGCAGTGTACCCAAAGCATTAGTGATTCTTATGACTTGTACACAGCACAGAGACTATTACAGAAGCAATGACAACAATTTAGTAAAAGTACCGTGGAGCGAAGGCAGTTGCTCCATGTCTCCTGTTGGAATTTCTATTACCTCACCCCTCCTAAAATCCAAAAAGTGTCATATTGGCCTCACAACTGGTAGGTGGGATTTGGAGCCAAGATGGGATTTTTCTACAAAGTTTGATGTAGATCAGACATGGGGTTCCTGACACCCTGAAAACTCAGGTGCTCACTAAAGTCAAGAAATACTTTTTCCCTATCCAGTCCTCCCCCCTGAAAAAGCTCCAGAAGGATGAAAAATACAACTTTGCTTTTCCAATTCCCCTTGATGATGTGGCACCGAAAGTCTAATTTCAGATGTCATTAGCTCCTAAATTTGGAATATGGCTATTGAACATCTGCCCTAGAAAACCTGGTATAAGTTGGGCAGTTGGACTCCTCGCAGTGCATGAAGTTAAGCATGTGTGTTTGCAGGATCAGGGCCTAAACAGACAAAGCCATATTAGAGACTGAGGCACATAAAGATTAAGTGACTTGGCCAAGGTCACACAGGAAATCCGTGGAAGAGCTGGGAAACAACTTCAGCTCTCCTGCTGTAAACACAAGAACATCTTTCCAATCCAGCCCTTTGCATATCAGAGGCAGGCCCCAGAATGTAAACAGAGAGGATTATCAATGGAGGACAAAGGAGAAATTTTTTCTCTAAAGGTTTATGAGGGGGGCAACAATCTCTGGGGCTAATCCTCTCTTGCAGATATCAGAAGGCTCACAGAGAGGAAGGGAATGCCCCCAGTCTATCTCCTGCTTCCACCCAGATCCCCTAAGATCTAAAGGAAAGGGACCCTTTTCCTAGAATTTAGGAGAAATGGCACAAAGAGCAGGACCTCTCCCTATCTCCCTACTTGGGCATGGTGGAGTTCCCAGAAGGAGTGGACCAGCATAATTTGCTCCTATATCACCCCTCCAGCAGCCTCCAGCTATGGTGGCAATTCCCAGCTGATAGACAATCCCTCATGGACAGCAACCAGCTGGCAGAGTGAAGAGCAGCCTAGCGATTGTTTTAAACTGTATCAGGTCTTTGGTCAGCAAAAAACCAACCAGAGAATCATAGGATCAAAACAGGTCCATTTTCACAGGAGTGACTAGGTGGGCTGACTGGCAAATCTGGGCTGATTTTTTTTTTGGATGCAGAAATGAAATATTACCACCAATATTTTTCCGAAAGTGACTCTGTTTTTGGGACCTCAACTTGAAACACCTTAAAGGGGCCTTTTTTCCAGAGGGTGGATGCTGAGCACTTTCTGAAAACAAGGCCCCTTTAAACTGCCTCAAGATGGCGCCCAAAATCACTCATCAGTTTTGAAAATCATGACCGACGTGTTCAGGGAGGCTCTGTGAGCCCACAGGCAAGTGGTTTTAATTTTGCATTGACCATTTCACACAACTCAATGAATAAAATCAGGAGGCAGAGCTAGGTATTAGAGCTGTCGGGGAGCCGATTTAAGCTGATGTTCTAATCTCTGTCTCACCATTTCTTTGTCTAACAAAAGTTATTAGTTTATGGATGTATCCAAGTAGATAGTTTGTGATTCTGCAATACAACACCCCAGAGGAAAATGAAATACTTCTGCAATGCAGACAGCCATTTAGGGGTGTAGGGCATATGTGGCGAATTTCTTCCTGACAATTGTGGAAATAGACATATGCCCTGAAATACAATATGTCATAACCCTTAGCTCAATGTGTTTGGGAGGTTGTGTTAGCTAGCTCCTAGCCTTCTCCTAGCCCTGAAAGTGAGCCTTTTTGTGTTGAGCCATCAGAGTAATCTCTAATGTAAACAGTGAGAACATATTTATCAGGACATAGGTATGGGTGTAAGAATACAAAGAGTTGCTTTGCTTTTTAGGAGACACTGAGTATGTAGGTCTGGCTGCCTTAAAAAGGGCTATGCCCAAAGGGTTACATTTCCAAATGCTCTGCACCCTGTAAAAGGGGCACCGTCCCCTCTCAAGCACCCCTCATGTGTTTGACTGTGGCTCTAGTAGCTTAAGAAAGGAGGTGGATATACCTTCTTTTGGAAAGGAAAATCTGAAGTGGAATGTTAACTTCACGAAGCTGGAGTTAGCAGCAAAATTGAACTTATTAACCACCATAATGAGTTCCGTACTGGAATCTACAAACGCCTCATGAATCTTCGATTGGAACTTGCAGCAAACTGATATGCCACTGTTATCAGTGCATATGCCCTGAGACTTGACGCCGATGATGATGATGCCAAAAAAGAATTCTACACCAGCCTTGATCAAGTTGTCTCTGGTGCATCAATGACAGATCGGCTCATCCTTCTTGGTGACTTTAATGCTAGAGATGAACGGGACTCGAGACTATGGAATGGAATCTTCAGCAAGGAAGGTGTAGGAAAGATCCATTCAAATGGCATCCTCTTCTTGACCAAATGTACAGAACACGAACTCGTCACTAACACTTTGTTCCACCACCAGCAAATCAAACATCCGACATCATAGCAACAGCTACAATCCAAGCACTGACATCTGATTTACTTTGTCATTGTCAGGCCCGGGATCACAAAGACATTTGCATTACTCAAGCCATGACTGGAAGCGATGACTATTGGACTGATCATTGTCTGATCCACTCGATCATGGCCATCAGACAGGCCCCTAAACAGCTGCAACAGAAACAATGCAGACAGAAAATTAATATAGAGGCACTCAAGGATCCAGTAAAGCATGACCTATTTTGCCAATGCCTTAGCAAAAAGCCAATGAATTTCAAAGAAAGACACCTGGAATGTGTCAGAAGTACCTGGGATGCCCTTAAATCTAGCATCCTCAATGTCTGTGAAGACATGCTAGGATTCTCTACGAAGAAACATCATGACTGGGTTGATGAAAATGATCAGGAGATGTAAGACTTGACGGATCGCAAACACAAGAACATTTGTGTCTGGCAGAATTATATCAATTATGTGCAAGTGAAGTCATCTCACCAACAAGCAAAGGCAGAGATTCAAAGAAGAAGTTGCAACATGAAGAACAGGTGGTGGCTGGACAAGTTGAACGAGCTTCAATTCCACGCTGAAACCCATACTATGTGTGGCTTTTTTAATGCCATTAAAACCATTTATGGCCCATGCATCTGGAAGCCAACCCCCTGAGATCAATGGATGGAGAGGACTTGATTAAAGAAATGGAAGCTGTCAACACACACTGGAAGGAACATTTTGAAGATCTCCTCAATCAGGACTCTGCTGTTGATGACAGTGTCTTCGCGTTCATCCCACAACACCTGATCAGAGATGAACTCGGAATACCTCCAACCCTGGAAGAAGTGTGTAGAGCTATTAAACAAATAAAGAACAAGAAGGCATCTGGAGTCAATGGATTCCCTGCTGAAATCTATAAGCAGAGGGGAGAGGAACTCTCCTTACAGGTATACACTTTTATTTTGAAAATCTGAAACCATGAGAAAATTCCAGATGAACTTAGAAATGCTATGATTGTGATGATCTTTAAGAAAGGAGATAAATCCGACTGTGGAAATTATAGAGGAATATCTCTGCTAGCAAGGTCCTTGCTAGATTTCTCCTGAACTGTCTTCTTCCTCTTGCCGAAGACATTTTCCTGAGTCTCAGTGTGGGTTTAGACCATCTAAAGGCACTACTGACATGATCTTTACTCTCCTTACTCTTTACTCTCACCAGCCAACATCATGAAGGCGATGATTATCTATCATCAACTTCACTGGGCAGGTCATGTTGTGCAGATGCCTGATTCCAGACTGCCAAAACAAGTTTTCTATTCTCAACTCAGCCAAGGCAAACGTGCTAGAGGAAGGCAGAAAAACTCTACAGATGTCCTCAAGACTAATATGAGGAAGTGCAACATTAACATCAACTCATGGGAATTGTAGGAAGGCACAGTGGCCTTCCTCTGAGCCTGGGCCCGCGGAAGGGCCGCAGGCGCCCAATCAGACTCTAGACTTGCCGGCAGCCCAGTCTGCCCGACAACCAGACTACTGGGCCCCGATAGGTCCTGCCGGGCGGCCAACCCGACAGCAGGGGGGCGGAGCCTTAGGGAGGGCGGCAGCTATAAAAAGTAGGCCCTGCAGCTCAGATGGGAGAAGGCTGCCGGCGGAGACAGACACGCTGCCTCGCCGGCTGCGGAAAGGGGCTGAACCTCGCCAGACTACTGCCGCAGGTAACCCCCTCCCGGCCTTGCGGCCCTGGTGACCCGCCTCTAAGGCCTGGGTTGGGCCTCCGGGCCCTCTGGACTGGCCGAGGTCTCCAGGCCCGAGGCGCCAGGCCCAGCCTCAGGCCCGCAGCGGCTGGGATGAGCCACCTGAACCAGAGGGCTGGGAGTTCCGCCCAGAAGCTGGTCGGACCTGGAGGAGCTGCCAGACGCCCAACCCCAGGAGGCGGGATCCGACCTGGAGGAGTTGCCGGAGGCGGAACCATACCCACAACCCTGCGAGCTGGAGGAGCTGCCCCTCGCTGAGGAGCTTCCCAGTCTGCCCCCCGTGGACGCGGAAGGACTGACTGGACTACCCCGTGCAGTGTACCCTGACGACCCCGAGGAACCAACGGACATAGGTACCGGGGAACCAGGGGAGGAAGGAGCCCAGGGACAGCCAGAGGCGTGGCTGTACGAGGGGTAACGCCCCGTCGGCGTGTTGCGGCGGGAGCCCCGCCGAGTGAGTGGCAACACCCGTGCCACTGCTAGGGCCCTGGGCTGGGACGCAGTGGAGTTGGGTGGGCCTGCGTCCCCCTCCCCTCCCCCCTGATCCTTGCCAATCCCCAACAGGGAATCAGCCTCTGCCGCCCGCTAAACTCGAGCCACTGCTCCTTGCTCGCCCGCCCTGCCTGGGGGCCGGGGCGAAAAGACTCCTTGCTCGCCCGCCCTGCCTGGGGGGGGCGGACTCCTTGCTCGCCCGCCCTGCCTGGGGGCCGGGGCGAAAAGACTCCTTGCTCGCCCGCCCTGCCTGGGGGCCGGGGCGAAAAGACTCCTTGCTCGCCCGCCCTGCCTGGGGGCCGGGGCGAAAAGACTCCTTGCTCGCCCGCCCTGCCTGGGGGCCGGGGCGAAAAGACTCCTTGCTCGCCCGCCCTGCCTGGGGGCCGGGGCGAAAAGACTCATTGCTCGCCCACCCTGCCTGAGGGCCGGGGCAAAAGCCTAAAAGAATAACATTCCCCTGTTGTGTAGGAAGGCGCAGTGGCCTTCCTCTGAGCCTGGGCCCGCGGAAGGGCCGCCAGGACTGGACCGGGCAGGAGCCCGTCCTACAGGAATGTATAGCCCAGGACCAACAACAATGGAGGAATTGCTTGAGGCAGGGAATTAAGCACTTTGAGAACTATATGTGACTACATGAAACGGAAAAACAAGAGCAATGGAAAGAGCACGTCATGGCTCGAACCAACATCCCAGGCTCACATCCCTGCTCCGAAATATGTGTCTGCAATGTGGCAGAGTCTTCTAGAATAGCCTCATCACTCACCAGCGGACTCACAGATAACTTGAAATAGAGAATCCATGAAAGACAATCATCCTCGACTTCGAGTGATCGCCGATGATGATGAGTAAGGGCTAAACAGTCCTCGGTTCACCTGGGTTTAGGAGCTTCTTTGCTAAAAACCCCTGCATGGGGTAAGGGAATTCAGGGCCAGCCCACTCCAGTAGGTTCCAGCTCAGGACCCTTGTTTGAAACAGCCAGAACCAGTCCTTCTCAGCCCCTTGCTGTTCCCTGAGTTACTGTCTACCTCTGTAGTTTTCCCCAGACTCCTCCCCTGCTTCTCCCTCTTTAGAGTGTCAGTTTGTGTGGTCGCTTCTCACCAGTTTGCTGGAAGGGTTGGTCCGTTCGTCCATCTATCCATTCACCTTTCTTTCTCCTCAGGAGTTCCCCCTTCTAAACTAAGTTCCTTAATTTTTTATCATACCCAGATGCTTCCCTGCCTAATTAGATGCCTCCCAGTTACTCAGTGAGTTAAATACTCTTAGGAAAATCTGAGCTACCTCGTTCCGCCTTGTGGAGCCTGTCAGAGGTAGGATGGGCCCCTGACCACTTCCAAAGGCCAGCTGCCCTCTGACACACACACAACTGGGACTGCATTTTCAAAAAAACTCACTTCCCATTAGGCACCTATATAAGGGCCAGATTTTAAAAGCAGCTAGTACCTTCCTTGGGATGCTTGTAGTCAGCCATTCAAAAGAGCTCAGCATCCACTCCAGCCTCTTACTTATGACCCTAAATGGGTGCTGAACTCTTATTAAATGGGGCTAATCTTGCAAAGGATTGAGCAGCCACATCTCCCACAGAACTCATCAGGAGTTGCATTTGCTCAGCACGTGCCTGGATCAGGCCCTAGATGGTGATGGGAGCCTGGTTTCCAGACCCTTGTGCCTAATCTACAGCACCAAATTCTGTGTCCAATGCTCAAATCAGAATTTAAATGCCTAAATTAGATTGTAAGATTTTTGAGGCAGGTATCTTTTTGTTCTGTTTTTGTACAGCGCTAAGCACCATGGGTTTATAACCAGGGCTCCCAGGTACTACTGTAATACAAATACATAAATAATAATAACAACAACAACAACAACAAAACTGCTATGTCAGGAAGTAAGTGCTGATCTGAGTGTCCAGTGCTTTACTGCATGCACTAAATTAAGTGTCCACAAAATCGAGCAGGCAGCTTTCAATCTACATGGAGAAATATAGCCTTAATTGAAGGGGAAGCTAATTAATTTATATTTACACAGCTTGGAGATGTACATATAGGAAGACAGGAAAGTCACAAGTCATTCATTTTAGAGTTGCTAAAATGCCAGCATGGATTTGGATTACAAGTGGCACCATCGCAAAGATCAAAAGGCAATATCCCCCTGGGGGAAAATTTATACACAAGAATACTGCAGCATTTCTTTGGGTCTCGCACAGGAACAAGCTTTAGATAGTGATCCAACAAACCATTTTGAATATCACTTTAAGAAGATTTGAAGTCAAACATGCAGGAGTCATGCTTTACCTGTTAAGGTGCAAATGAAATAATATCACCCAGAACCTCTGTATTAAGCCACAGACTTCTTTCCTGTGGGAGCATCTACAGGCTATTGATGTAGGCTGTGAAAATTCAATTAAAAAAAGAATATATAATGAAAGAAAGATGTAATGTAGAGCTGCAATGACAATGGCATAAATGAATTATTAAGCCTGCAGGATTTACAGTCAGTTCAGGGAACTATAGATTTCTGCCTCCGTATATAGTTAGAGGATGCTGTTAAAAGCAGCAAAGTATTTCATTCTTAAATATGCATGTAGTCAGCAGAGATCAAAATCATAAACCATCTAAAAGTTGCTTGGTAGCCTGTCAGAAATGCCTTGCTGATCTCAGTCCAGTCCCCATGGTACAAGATAGGTGACTGTGTCTCAAAAAACACTCTTTCCAGGTACTGATCCTCCAAGATAGTGGCTCATGGGAAGTCAATGGGAGTTGTTAAAATTCGGCAGCTCTGAGGATCTGGCCCACATTTAAGCACAATTATGAAGACAATGGGCCCAATTTGCCATTACCTTGATCCTCTTACAAATCAGGATGGTTGCCCATTACACCCATTTACCTTGCACAGTCATAAATGACAACACAAGATGCAGAGCAAGTGAGAATTGGGAACCATGAGATTCTCCAAAGGTCATCTCCCATTATAAGCCCTATTTTTAGCTCCCCCTATAACTATAACTAGCAAACCTCTTTTGGTCTGAAAACTGCTCAGTTTCTCTGCAGGTAAAGTTGAATTTTTCAACAAAGTCTTAAGGCTCTTTGTGTTACAGGTTACAAAAAGATTACCCTGACTTAACATGTTTACTTGAGTCTAATCTCCCTCTGTATCTCTCTAGCCCAAAAGCGCTTGCTACCATTCCTGTAAATTTTCCATTGAGTTAAATTTCCATAAAAACTCTCATACAGGCCATAGTTTAAAAAAAAAGGGTTTCTAATAAGCAAAGTCATTAATGACTGTTGTATATTTGTATACACTGTTTTATGTGCTGTAATGTGTGCATAAGCAGCTAGATTGTAAGTTTTCCCAGGCATGGACTGTATTTACCTATATGTATATACATACAGCATCTAGCACAATCAGGCCCTGATGCTAACAAGTGTTGATGTAATAGAAATATTAAACAATTATAGTAATGGTCCTCTGTTAGGCTAGTGACAACTTAGAGAGAAGAGTTTTTCCCAGTGTGACCTTGTCAAATGGAGTTAAGTCTGTAGAACATACTACATTTTTATATCTACTCAGCTGAGCCATATCCCCAACTGGTAAAAACTGGCACTGAAGTCCATAGAGCTATGCAAATTTAAACCAGCTTGGGATCTGGCCCAATATTTTCAAAAATGTCTGACATAGTGTTTGTTCTGACACGAGTAGACGACAGCTATATAGGGGAGTGTTAAGGTTGATTTTGAAATATGTATATTTCACAGGTGTATTTTTTAAGAGCTTGTATGAAGTAAGATTGCATTTAAAGGTGTATCTTTCTTCCCAGATGTTTTCATTTCCTTACTTTTAACTGCATAGCGATTTTCAACGGTACACATACATAGTAGCAAACTTAATTCAAAGTGAGCAAAGTTTTTTGACTGCCACAGACAGGCCCAGGTCTGACAGGGTTATAGACACTAAAGTCTCCTCTGATTGCCTGAGATGTTCCCTCTGGATCACTATGGATGTGCACTGACAGGACACTGTGGTTGGGGGAAGGATTACTCTCATATAGCCCATGCTGTAGCTGCTCTCTGGATTAAAAAAAGGGATTCCCATCTGCAAGGCTTTCAATCTTTCACCACATCTATACTCACTTTAAACTCATACATTTGTATGTGATTCAAAACATTCCTCTGGATGTGATAGCAAAATTTCTACACTCACCCAAAGGAAACTCTTTTATTTAGGAGTGATTTACACACACTGTTGTTTGTATATGTATACAGAGCTGTTGTTTGTATATGTATAACAGCCTTCCAGTGTACACCTTAGAGAGACAAGGTGAGTGAGGTCATTTCTTTAATTAGACCAACTTTAATTGGACCAAAAAGACAAGCTACACTCTTTCAATAACAGAATTTGGTCCAATAAAAGATATGCCCTCACCCACCTTGTCTTTCGAATATCCTGGGACCAACACGGCTACAACAACATTGCAGACAACAATGGAAGTATATACTTTAAGCAGCTAAATTACTTTTATTAGTGCATATAATTAAAAATATCATGCTATAAAATACGTGCTCAATAGATCTATGGGTTGCTTCAAACATCTACGGGAATGTTCAAAGAAATATACGCAGTATTGGGTGAATATGTGGTTGTCTTCACAAGCCATTGCACACCTATTACAGCTTTTCAAAAGAGAGCCCATTTTTCACTCACAGAAACTTGTGCATACTTTACACAGAATGTCTGAAAAAGGGATTGCTCATATATTCTACTTCGAGTGATTGCTCATATCCATTCCAATATAGGTGAATGCATGCCAGCGCGCGCAGTTCTCGGAACTTTTTTCCCCTTAGCAGACCTCGTAGGGCCGGCTCTGGTGCCCCCTGGAGTGCCATGTGCATGCCACGGCACATGAGGCACTGCTGGCCCCACGCTCCCTCAGTCTCTTCTTTGGTTGCATGGAACTAGCACTTGCTCTCTGCAGTTGCCATTTCCCCTTCTTTGATCTCTTTGTTAGTCAAGTTAAGTAGTTGTTAAGTACTGTAGTTTAGTAAAAAGTCCCTGACAGACTTAAGGTGGCCAGGCTATATCCCGGCCGCCTGGTGTTAAACCCCCCCTCTCCCGGCCCCTGCTTGGTACCTTAAGTGCCTGGGGGGACAGCAAACAGGAAAGACAAGAATGAGATATGCAAGGCTTTTAAACAGTAAGCCCGGAGGGACAGAGAGATCAGGTTTAAAGCCTTGTTCCTATCGCAACACTCTGCTCTGTGTCCCAGTCGTCCTTCTCCCCCTCAGTGCGGAGCGCATCGTCCGTACCATTGGCACCAGATTCGACTCAGCACGGAGCAGCATCCCCGGTGCCGACGACGAGGAGAGTGCATGGAGCGTGGACACTCCCCTGCGCCGTGGGTACGGGCAGGGTCGAGGACAGAGATGCACCAGCCACGGCCCGTCGAGTCCTCTCTGGATCTGCATCTCTGAGCAGAGATCCACCCCCGACTCCTGGGAGTGGGAGAATGCAAACGCGGAGGTTTCTGGCGGCAAGAGCCTTGTTGGGTTGCCTACGCCACCTCTGCCCCATCCCCTCCACCAAGGGAGAAGGGTCAGGGGTCCGGGGCAAGCCCGCGTAGGTCCCACCGAAGGGCGGTGGAGATCCCCGGTAAGAGGAGGATGATCTCCCGCCAGATGGACATCAGGGGTAGAACGAGGACGCTCCCCCAGCAGGTCAGCGGCGCTGCAAACCCACCCCAGTACCGAGCCCCCCGGGGCAGTGCTGGTTCCACCAGCGGCAGTGGGGCTCTCCGGCCCCAGGCGGTGCCGGAGCTCCCAGCAGCAATGGGGATCCTGCCGGCTCCACAGCCCCAAGCGGGGCTGGAGCTCTGGTGACAGCAGGGCTCCCGCGGGCAGCGGGTCTCGCGGTGCCTCGGCCCAAAAAAAATAAAGAAAAACAAGAAAACAAGCGGGGCCGGAGCTCCCGGCAGCAGTGGGGCTCCCACCGACAGCGGGTCTCTTACGGCGCCACAGCCCCAAGCGGGGCCAGAGCTTGCAGAGGCACCAGGACTCCACGCCGTGCTGCAGCTCTCCACAAGGCTGAGGGCTCTTCGGAACTGCCCCTCAGCAGTCGGCAGCGAAAACACGGTCCCCGGCGTGGGCATGGCCCCCGGGACCAAGGTCGGCCGCCTGTGTAGCGGCTCAGGTCCCACGGGGGGGGGACAGTTGTTGGGACAGCCGACACCCCCACAAGGTGTCCAAGCAGGTGGCAAAAGTGCTAGTACGGGTACAGTCCGTGCCCTGGCACAGTCTGAGGCCCATAAACACCGCTCCTCGGCTGAGGAGTCGGACCCCGTGGAGGCACCCTCTACGGGTGCATCCCTTCGGCAAGGGGAGCACCTGCAAGACTTGCCTCAGCAGTCCTATTACTCATTTCCGGACGAGGTAGTCTCCGCGGACCACATGGCGCCACTGGAAGATTTCAGGGTGCACCAGGAGTTGCTTAAGAGGGAGGCCCCTACCTTGAGGTTGGCTTCTGCCATCCTGCATGGAGGAATCATGGGTCCATCCTCCAACAGTGGCTGGCTCCTACTACCATTTTACAGCCTGCCCCTTGGCCTATCTTCGACTCCAAGGGTGTTCACCACATGCATGGCGGTAATGGCGGCCCACCTGAGATGAAAGGGTGTGCAAATCTTTCCGTACCTGGACGATTGGCTGATAGGGGGTAGGCCCAAGTTCCCAGTACAGGACAGCGTGACTCACGCTGCTCCACGTGCAGCAGGCTGGGTCTGCTCATAAACGAACAGACGTCCACTGACCCTGGTGAAACGCATAGAGTTCCTTGGAGCCACCCTGGACCCTCCCCAGGCCAGAACCTTCCTGCCTCAGCCATGTTTTCAGGTGATGGTCTCTATCATCTCCCAGCTGCACCAATACCCCACGACAACAGCCAGGCACTGCTGCCCACTGCTGTTAGGCCACATGGCAGCCTGCACATACATAGTGAGGCTAGCTCGCCTGAGGCACAGGCCGCTTCAGGCATGGTTGGCCTCAGTATATGTGCCAAGCAAACACCCAGTGAACTGAGTGGTCCAGTTCCCCGCCCGCCCTAGCCTACCTAGACTGGTGGAGATTCCCCAGGGCAGTAGGGAAGGGCGTTCCCTTCATGGAACTGATCCCGTCGGTCACCTTAAGCTCCGACGGCTCGTATGTGGGATGGGAGCCCTCATGGGTGTCAACCTGAGCACTCGCGGGCTTTGGTCGTTGGAGGAAAAGTGTTTGCAGGTCACCGTGGAGGAGCTGAGAGCCATTCGCCTAGCGTGCAGGCTATTCCTCCGATCCCTGACAGGCAGAGTGGTGCAGGCGCTGCCGGACAACACTGCAGCCATTTTATATGAAGAGGCAGGGAGAGGCGTGCTCCTCAGCTCTCTGCAAGGAAACTACCCGTTTCAGCAAGTTAAAGAAGTATGGGTTGGATGAATGGACTATAAAATGGATAGAGAACTGGCTAGAGCATAGGGCTCAACGAGTAGTGATCAATGGCTCCATGTCTAGCTGGCAACCGGTCACAAGCGGAGTGCCCCAGGGGTCAGTCCTGGGGCCGGTTTTGTTCAACATCTTTATTAATGATCTGGAGGATGGGGTAGATTGCACCCTCAGCAAGTTTGCGGACGACACTAAGCTGGGGGGAGTGGTAGATACCCTGGAGGGTAGGGATAGGATACAGAGTGACCTAAACAAACTGGAGGATTGGGCCAAAAGAAATCTAATGAGGTTCAACAAGGACAAGTGCAGAGTCCTCCACTTAGGAAGGAAGAATCCCATGCACAGCTAAGGACTGGGGACCGACGAGCTGGGCAGCAGCTCTGCAGAAAAGGACCTGGGGGTAACGGTGGATAAAAAGCTGGATATGAGTCAGCAGTGTGCCCTGTTTGTCAAAAAGGCTAATGGCATATTGGGCTGCATTAGCAGGGGCATTGCCAGCAGGTCACGGGAAGTGATTATTCGCCTCTATTCGGCGTTGGTGAGGCCGCATTTAGAATATTGTGTCCAGTTTTGGGCCCCCCACTACAAAAAGGATGTGGACAAGTTGGAGAGAGTGCAGCGGAGGGCAACCAAAATGATTAGGGGGCTGGAGCACAGGACTTATGAGGAGAGGCTGAGGGAACTGGGCTTGTTTAGTCTGCAAAAGAGAAGAGTGAGGGGGATTTGATAGCGGCCTTTAACTACCTGAAAGGGGATTCCAGGGAGGATGGGGCTAGGCTGTTCTCGGTGGTGGCAGATGATAGAACAAGGAGCAACGGTCTCAAGTTGCAGGGCGGGAGGTCTAAGTTGGACATTAGGAAAAAGTTTTTTACTAGGAGGGTAGTGAAGCACTAGAATGGGTTACCTAGGGAGGTGGTGGAATCTCCATCCTTAGAGGTTTTTAAGGTGAGGCTTGACAAAGCCCTGGTTGGGATGATATAGCTGAGGTTAGTCCTGCTTTGAGCAGGGGGTTGGACTAGATGACCTCCTGAGGTCCCTTCCAACTCTAATATTCTATGATTCTATGGGGCTTTGCTATTAGGCACGACTCTGCTGGACTGCTAATCGCCTCAACAGGTCATTTCTACCCCACCACGATGGGTCGCTGCACCAAGAGGTAGTGACTGCGATCCTCCGAAAGTGGGGTGTCCCCCAAGGGGATCTATTCGTGTCGGTTTGGAATGTGCAGGCTTGCGCCGGGGTCATGAGACTGGCTCAGTCTCAGATACATCCCTCAGTAACGGGACGGGGACCCTCAGGTACGCGTTCCCGCCCATTCCACTCCTGCCTAAGGTCCTACTGTACATAAACAGGGACAGGGCGGATGTCATATTCACTGCTCAGCCTGACCGAGCCAGTGCTGGCTCAGCATGCTGCTGGACCTTCTGTTCGCCCCACCCATGGGGCTCCCAAGGCAGCACGACCGTCTCTCCCAAGACCACAGTTGCCTGTTGCACCGGGACCTGGACTCCCTACAGCTCATGACCTGGAGGCTCTGTGGCTGACGGAGGTAAAGGGAGCCTGCTCGATGCAGGTCCACCAAGTCCTGCTGGTCAGCAGGGACCCTTCTACAGAGGTCGTGTATCAGGCTAAGTGGACAGGATTTACCCCTTGGGCGGAGTCTCGGGGCATTCTGCCAGCATCTTGCCTCTGCAGGCAACCCTAGAGTATTCCGGGGTCTGGTGCTGGCCTAGTTGACGGTACACTTGGCAGCTATTTTATTCTCCCATCCCATGTCGGTTGGGGTACTCAAGGGGGTGGAGAGGTGGTATCCCCAGGTCCGCAACCCAGTGTCTCCCTGGGATATCAGCCTGGTCCCCTTGAGGTTCATAGGGCCCTCCCCCTTGGAACCCATGGCTTCATGCCCTCTGCCACGCTTCGTGGAGGGTAGCCTTCCGGGCGGCCATTACCTCAGATTGGGGGATCTCCGATATTAGGGCCTTGACTTCGGAGCTCCCGTATACACTATTCTATAAGGATAAGCTGCAGTGGAGGCCGCGCCCAGCCTCCCCTCCTGGGAGGGTTTCCCAGTTTCGTTGTAACCACGATAAATCTCTCCCTGTGTTTTTTCCCAAACCGTACGGTTTGGAGGAGGAGCGGAGATGGCATTCGCTAGACGCAAGACGAGCCCTGGCCTGCTACATTGAAAACGCAGCCGTTCTGGAAATCGGCGCAGCTCCTCGCCGCAGGGGGGGACCGGATGAAAGGATCACCTGTCTCCACCCAGCACATCTCCACGTGAATCACTTCTTGCATCAAGTGCTACTATGAACAGGCGACTGTGCCGCTCCCAGGTGTCGTCACAACGCATTCAACCAGAGCTAAGGCTTCCTCTGTGGCCCTCCTGGAGAGAGTGCCCCTGCAGGACATCTGAAAAGCTGCCACTTGGCTGTCGGTCCACACCTTCACGTCCCACTACGCCATCGTTCAACAGGTGAGAGAGAACATAGGATTCGGCAGAGCCGTGCTGAGGGCATCTCACCGGTAACTCCTACCAACCTCCAATGTATGGCTATTTAATCACCTATATTGGAATGGATATGAGCAATCACTCAAAGTAGAAAACAGGGTTACTTACCAGTAACTGTTGTTCTTTGAGATGTGTTGCTCATATCCATTCCACACCCATCCCCCGTCCCCACTGTTGGAGTTGACAGAAAGAAAGGACTGAGAGGGCGTGGGGCCAGCAGTGCCTCATGTGCCATGGTATGTACACGGAACTCCAGGGGGCACCAGAGCTGGCCCTATGGGGTCTGCTAAGGGGAAAAAAGTTCTGGGAACTGCGCACGCTGGCGTGCACTCACCTATATTGGAATGGATATGAGCAATACATCTCGAAGAACAACAGTTACTGGTAAGTAACCCTGTTTTCTCTCTCTCTTTCTCTCTCTCTCACACACCCAGCCACCCACCCACCCACAGTTTTAAATTTAGGCCTTAACATCTCAGTTTACTTGGAATCTGCCAGTCATGTTTGTGAATAGAAGGCAACTCATAAGTGCTGGCATCCCCTGTTCCCTGCTCTCCTGCAAGTATTTTTGCACATCTCCATTGAGACTTTTGTTTCCTTTTCATGTCTTGTTTTGGTAATTCTCAGGCTCATTTTAACAGCAGTGGCTAGAATGAGGCAGCTCGTTGGCAGGCACTAACACAATTCTCTGCCAATATATCTCAATCCTGACCTGTGCCACCTCCCTGCTAATTCACCTGTGCATCTCCACACATAGTTCTCCCACCACCCCTCTAGCCTAACCTGCTATTCCAGTCCTCTGTCTTCACACAGCTCTACCAATGCCCCTCAGTTTTTACCAGCAATATGTACCCTGTTATTGAGTCCACTTGCAGCCTGGCCCACATCCCTCAGATTTTGGAGCTCTCAACACTCCTCTCTCATGAATAACCATTGCCCAGGGTGACTAACCATCACCTCTGTCTCACTTCTGTGGTGTAACTCCAACGCCAATCCTTAGTAAGTCAAACTGACAGACTAGTCTTGCTATGATTTATTGGCCTGTTTTATGCCTCTCAGTCCCTGGTGTTTCATAAACCAAGTTGATTCCGCAAAGCAGATATTTTTTTACAAAGCTGAAAGGTGTAAAGAAGTGAAGCAGGTTTAAATTTAGAGTCCCACACACCTGGCATGCTTTCTCCAGGGCTTCTACTTCAGAGAGATTAAATGCACAGGCTCCTCTGTGAATCAAGAAAATGCCACAGGAGGCCAAGGGAATCCATCTTCAAAGCCAGGGAGGAGAATTGCCCCTGTAAATCCACATCTAGCACAAGGGTAATTTGGGATGGGAAGGGACATCCACTTGTGAAAGCAGCCTCATTGTTGACTCTCGCAAGCTGCTTTTATAGGGCTGCATATTTTATTCCTCCTCACTCAATCCTTCCTTATTCCTTTAGTTCTGGGTAATGGGGAATGTGGCCTCCTTCCTTCCTTCCTTCCTTCCTTCCCAAAGCCCATAATTCTACCAGAAAGAATAGGGCAGACCCATTTGGCTTCCAGCACTGGGAGTCTCTCAGTGAAGGGGTGCTTGCGCTTAGAAGGGAAGGGCTCTTAGCAGAGGGCAGGATTTTTGGAGCTTGTTAGGGCATGAAAGGCTAGGAGCTGCAACGGCTGTAAAGGATTGAGGGCCGAGGGGGTACCAACAGCCTGTTGGGGTGGGGAGCTGTACAGTGGTATGGTGGGACTATGGGGTATTCCTGAGAAGTGAGGACTCAAGGAACACTGCGGGAGAACCATGGCCTAAGTCATAGGTGATGGGACCCACAAACTGGCCAGGTTTGCTTAAAGCATCTAAATATCCAACTACAAATCTTTTCCAGGCCCACAGCTCCCCATGCTGAATGGACAGGTCATGTCCGATGGAATCCATCATCCAGACATCTGATGCCACAGAGTGAGACATAAGGGTACATCTACACTGACGGCAGCAAATTCGTCACCATCAGATCGATATATCTGGATCAATTGAGTGGAAGTGAAGACCTGTTCAATCGATCCAGAAGTCGATCTATTAAAACCACCTCCAAAAAAAGCACAGCGCTGCGTCGACGGGTAGTGCATTGATAGGAAGTTACGTAGTCAACGGGAGTTACGCAAGCTACTCTGTGTAGCTTGGGTAACTCCTGTAAACTGCCACCAAATTTCGTCGGCAGTATAAACCAGGACTGAGCCACCATTCAGTGGGACAAAGAATAACAGGAAGCAGTCTGGAAAGATGTGTGGGCTGGTGAACAACTTCCAAAAATCTCTCCAGTTTGAGTTCATTTTCATGATGGCTTACAGAAAATGTCTGACACACATTTAGATCTAAACCCCAGCCTAATATGCCTTCGGGGCTCCCGTAAACCCTCCGAACACCAAACACCATCTTTATTCAAAGCATTAGCAGGAGCTAAAAGGAAAACCATCAACATGCTATGGCTGCCGAAAGAAAAACCTAGAGTTGAGACGTGGCTGACGCATATACAAAAAGAAGATGTGGAACAAATCACAGTTCAAATTAGACAGCCCCAAGATCAGTTCAGAGACCACTGGGGCATTAACTAAAACTATGTTTGCAACATATTGCACAATGAACTAAGATATCACAACAGCCCCAAGCCATAAACCACTCATTATGTTCTTCACCCCTGTGCTGTTCCAGTCATTCATGCACCTAGCTGCAACCAGCACAATTTCTGCAAAAACTGCTTGCTTATCTACCTATATACAATAACTCTCTCACAGAATCCTAGGGTGGAAGCATGGGCTTCTGGTTAAGCTGCTGGCTTAGGACTCAAGAGTGTTTGAGTGCTAGCTCTGTTACAGCTTTCCTACCTGACACTGGACAAACCCACAAATTCCCTGTAGCATGGGCTGGCTCTCATTATTGCTCTATACAGTATTTAACACAAGGGGGTCGTAATGTCAGCTGGGACCTCTAGGTGCTACTGGAACTTAAATAATAGTGTCCATGCTATACTTTATATGGAACTATGCTAGGCCACATGCATGCTCTGCTACCTAGGTTTAACAGTATTCGATGTGTACAACAACCACTAACACAGCAATGCCATACCCAAATAATCCAAACAGTGTACACACCTCAGTGTGGACAAGTGCAGTGAATTATAACTGTACCCCTTGTACCTACCTCCAAACACCAGTAGATTTTAAAGCACAACGAAGTAGTTGCAAAATAAAGTGATATAATTTTGGCGAGTAAGATACAAATCAAACTAACATTGATAAAATGCCCCCTTCTGAAGGACAGATATAGCCACCCTATAAACTCAGCCAGCCACAGACAGTGTTCATGACGTGCAGGTGGACATGTGTCACATATGCTGAGCCATCACCTCATAACATGTCACTGCTTTGCAATGCAAGCGTTGGCACACTGTCATGCAGCTGCTGTTGGGTGCTGTTGTCTCTGCATGTTTCAGGCCACTTTCAATCATATTCACAAGCCTGGCTTGGAAGGAGGGTGGCTGCTTCAGATATGGGACTTGCCCTACAAAAACTGAAATGGCTAGCAAATCCTCACCCAATGACACTACTCTGAAAACAACCCTTAGCTCTTTACACCAGTAGAGCTTAAAATGCTTTACAAAGTACAGTAGTTATCATTACCCTCATTTTACAGATGCAGAAACTGAGACACAGAGCAGTGAAGTGACTTGCCCAAGGTCACTCAGCAGGTCACTAGCGGAGGGAGCAATAAACCCCATGTCTCTTGACTGGCATCTCAATTCCTTATCTTCTGGGACTGTAATTGGAGTGATCTACATATGTACATAGATAGCAACCAAACTGTCAATCGATGGTGCTCAAGAACTTGGAGCATAGCTCTTGGGTTTTGTAGGGCCAATAAAACTCATCATGCACAGCAAATGGCTTCCTCTCTGCACTTCTTTATGTAATCTCTTAACATAGGCTGCCTATGCCCTTGCAACATTAAAGATACATCTAATAAGCAGATACATCTAATAAGCAAAAGAATTAAGCAGTGTGCATTAGGTGATTTATTAAGACTTTTCTATCTCTAACCTTAACGGTCCATGAGACACAACCTTGGACAGAGAGGAGCCCAGTTTTGTTATGGGATTTGCAAAACCTCTTGAATATTGTTTTAAAGTTGTATATTATGTGCCTTTTTACTGAGCTTTGTGCAACTAGCTAGGATCCAGATCCATATTTCGTTAGGAGTGGAGAGTTTGGTTTGTGCCTATTTTTCATTTAAACAATTTTTCTAGGGAAATGTAATAATCAGCTGTGTTTTTCAAACCAAAAAAAAGCTTGTTTTACAAAGAATACAGATACTTGTTGAGAGTAATTTTTGCCTGGCTTCTAGGATATCTGGGGAATAAAATTATAAATCCATGCAGCTAGTGCTTTGCCAGAGGCACTTGGAAATTGAACCTCAAATGTTTCCCATCCTGTTCTAACTCTAGAAGCCATGATTTTCAAGTGGGTTCTACATCTGACTAAGTGATTTTTCCCATCTCTAGCTGAGAAGCTTGAACTGAGCTGAATCAGGCTGTCCAAAGCCTTGTATATATTTTCTTCAGAATAACCGATTGCTTTAGTGCAAGAGATAAAACCCAGGTGAAGTTTGCCATCTTAACTTTGGATGAGTAGCAGAACGGGAATCCCTGTATGTGTCAAAACTAAACAAATTCCTTTTAGATGGGTTTAAAACTCAAAAGAAGATGCAGCAAAACAGCAGACAAATCTGACTTGTAGTGTCACCCAGCACCAAATCAATGCAGTAAATACTAGGCATTTATTCCTCCCTTTTCCATCACCCCATCGTTTCATCTGCCACCCACTCTCTATACCTCTCTTCAATCTCCACCCTCAGCACACACAAAAAACAAACAACTCAAAGGAGTGACTTGACCTTAAGAACAGATTCGCCCATGTCCTGTTGCCAGCCATAAGTGTCCCATCGGAATTAGCTAATGACAGTGCTGTGCACGCCTGCCCCCCTTTAAACTGTCAATACAACCAAGGTCTATTCTGTCCTACCCCTGGTGCCACAAGGCCTGAAGTACTGCCAGTACATTAAGGAAGTGTGGGGAAAGATCCACTTAATTTTGCTTCTAAAAACACAGAGGTTCAGGGCCACTCCAATCGGCCTGAACTTTAAGCCAAAATAACCATGGAAGATGTAGCTCCTCTGCTCTTAAACGGAGCAAATCAGAGACAATAAAATCAGCAAAAGAAAGAATTACAATGCCTATAGCGGCTTCCCTGGAAATAGCAGGTTTAGAAATCAACACAACTTCGACTTTGCTGCTGGATCAGTAACACTTTCTGCCCAGTTTTACAGATACAAGAGGTTGGGATAGTTCAGACAAGTACCCCTCTGATTCTCTGAAATGAACCAAAACCAAGCCCCTGAACTTTAAGAGAAGTCTTGATTTGGAGCCAAGATTTGTGGCTGGCCCTTCTCTATGTAACAAGCCAAACCTGAATTCTGAATATATCCTCCCTATGGCTTTGGGAAAGTTCAATATGGATCTGACCTTTGAGGTTTGCTTCCATGTTTATTCCAAACCTTCTGCTGACCTTTGCCCATTCAAGTGAGGACACCCTGATAGCAGCACAGCATGTTAATATAGCCACATGGGGCAAAGATCAGTGAAGCTGAGCAACACAGTAGCACCACAAGCTGATCTCCCTCAACTTGACATTCTCAATCATTCATAAAGGACCCAGCTGTCGAAGGCAATAATTAGGGTTGCCAACAGTCTCTTATTACAAGAGACATCCCTTATTTTTTCATCTCTGTACAAGATCAGGAATTGCTGAGTGCTGCAAAAAGGAGCAAGAAATACCTCTGTCTTATTAATTATTATTAATATTAATAATAATAATTATTAATGATGAAGAAGAAGAAGAAGAAGATAATATCAGGAGGAAGGGTGAGGCAGTGATGCTAAGAAAACAGTCCCTTATTTTTGAAATACAATGTAGGCAACCCCAGCAATAATGCAAAATGAAAGAGAGCATTCAGAGACAGCTCCGCATCTCAAGGGGGTAAATTTTGGCCTGATGTTACTAATTTTATCCACAAAGGAATGCATAAACTTACTGCTTATTCCTACGGAGTGTCTCTAACTGGAGGGGGGAAACACTCTGTTCCAACTCAGTTAAGTGAATCAATGGTTCCAAGAGATTTTGCCCCTGGAATGATAAAATGAGGCCCATGCAGTGGCTGCACTTTGTAAGCCATTCATAGTATTATTAGGGATGAGGGAACCTCTGTAACAGCTCAGCAGGGCAGTAGACCCAAACCAGAACCACAGACTGCAACATTCCAAACGCAGGAGAAGATAATTTGACTAGAAGACCAGTTCTCAGTCTTTGACAGAGGAAAGACCAAAGAGGGTGCTGACAGGAGAGAGGCAGCAAGTGCCTGGGAGAAGGGGAAAAGATGAAAGGGTAGCAAAAGAGTTGCAGGTACCTCAGAAGGGGCACATCTGGACAAGTACAGGCCTGCCAGGGAGCAGTAGTGCTGTTACCCATGCTGGCTAGATTAAAGCTAGCACTGGCATGTGCCTAGCCTACCCATGCTACAAGCAGATGTTCACTTGCAGTGTAGACAGACCCAAGGAGAAAAATGAGGCCACGGTCCAACAGTGATCAGAGACAGAAGATGTAACAGAAGGGATCACACAATACGGCCCATAATGTGACTGTAAACCACAGCTTGCATTGGGAGATGAAGGGCAGGCAGCACTGCAAAGAACCTGGAAGAATTCCAACAGACTTAGCCAGAATTCTCCGAGTATTTGCAGAACTGGCAGCTATGCCGCCCTTTGAAGGGGTAGAGCATGCGGTCCCCTCTGAGATCTGGCTGCTGTGGAGGGAGGGTAGGACATGGATTCTCCATGAGGCACTGGTCAGCAGGTATAAACCACCTTTCTTGTTATTCTGCTCCACTTCCCTTTTGGGGGAAGGAGTGTAGAGTGCAGTGAGTTTGATGCAAAAACTGTGATCTTGGCAGCTTCTCTTTTTTCACGTTCTGCTTCGTTCTCCTCCAGCTTCTCCAGCATGTGTCCAAGGAGAAAGGAAAGGAAAGGCCAAGACTCAGGCCATCTGGGACATGTGTCCTTCAGAGCCACAGCTGTCCATGCTACTTCACAGCTGCTTGTAGATTGCAGGTGGTAGGCCAGGCCCAGAGAACTTGGCAGGGGAACCCACCATTAGCCTCTCCAAAAGTGGCTACAAGGATTTCTCCAAAACCAGGAGATGGGGAAGAGACAATCCAGAGTCTCCCATCTGACCTGAGGTCAGGCAAACATATTAACACTGTGGGGCCCCAGAGAAGTTCAGTCGTAAATATTGGCCACAAATTTTTGATGAAACCCCACCCAGAATGTGATGAGGGGTGTGTCACAAAGTGAACTGCATCAAGTCATTCTGGCAGCTTTGGATTCCTGTATGAACTATTCATTCAGTCTTAATCAGTCTAATATCTGTCAGTGAAGGCCACAGCACTCAATCCAAAGTGTATTTCCTTCTGCGAGCTGGAGAAATGCACCACGAAATTCATGGCACATTTTAAAGAGGGGAACTTCCAGAGTGTGCTGGGGGAAATGTTGATTTCACTCAGAATCAGAAACTGCAGTGTCTGCAGTGGCCACTGCAGCCTGATTGTGAGGGCTTGTCCACACAGGAAGTTAAGCCGAATTAATCAAAAGCATGAATTTAAAGTGCATTAGTTAAAATGCATTAAACCCCTGTGTGGACATTCTCGATCAGATTAAAGTGGACTTACGTCTTGTCTACACAGAATAGCTTTTCTTGATTAACTATTCTTGATTAATTCCATGTATGGATGCTCTTACTCCAGAATAAGTGTCTTATTCTGAATTAACACGCTTATTCTGGAAGAACATCTTCACACAGAGCTTTAAATTTATACCCTCACTAAAGCAAACTAAGGCCACTCTACTTCTGAATGAGTTTAATGCCCTTTAACTAATGTACTTTCAACTCACACCTTTGGTTAATTTGGTTTAACTTCCTTTAGACAGGCGCTTTGTCTCGGCTTTTAGATTTTGCATCCAATTTGATCTGAAGCATGCCAGGTTTTAAAGCCAGCCTCAGAATTAATCTGCAATGGCCAATGCAGACCTAACCCTGTCGTGATAAGGAAAGCCCCTAAGGAAAAAGCAAATTGCTCATACCGAGATGGAATAGGTATGAAGCTGCCTAACCATCAGAAAAATAAATTTAGCCCAAGCCAAGACCAGAGTGAGACAGAGAACGGAAAAAAAGGTGCAGCCTGATAGACTGTGGTAAAGTATCCACATGTTTGGCAGAGGTTGAAAATCACCAGCCAAATCTCAGTGACAGTGCTATTTTCTGTAAAGAAACTAGGGATGGATCACCTAAAGCAGCAAGTGCCAATTACAGCAAATCCAGCAGCATCCTATTGCTTTCCTTCTGCTGTTGCTGAGGGATGTAATGTGCAGAATGAACTAGATTTCTCCATCCCTGTTCTTGATGTTGGGATTGTTCTTGTCTATCATGTAGTGGCCAGACACTGGATGCACCTGGCCAAAGAAGTGACAATGACACTGAGGTGTAACATGTGCCTTCAGATTTCCTACCCTAACAAACTTGGCATTGAGCTTTATTGGGGATTAGAGACAGATGCAAAAGTTAATAGAAATATATCCTTTAATGACCAGCTGGGAGAAGCTGTTGGCCACAGTTATGCTCCCAATGTCAGAGACTCCTCCTAGATGCTCATTAATCCCCAGCAGTGCCTAGCTCTTCATTCATCACTGGATGCCTTTCTAAAGGAGATGAACATAAGAACGGCCATACTGAGTCAGACCAATGGTCCATCTAGCCCAGTATCCTGTCTTCCGACAATGGCCAATGCCAGGTGCTTCAGAGGGAATGAACAGAACAGGTAACCATCAAGTGATCCATCCTCTGTTGCCCATGCTCAGCTGCTGGCAAACAGGCTAGGGACACTTCAGAGCATGGTTTTGCATCCCTGCCCATTTTGGCTAACAGCCACTGATGGACCTATCCTTCAGGAATTTATCTAGTTCTTTTTTGAACCCTGTTACAATCTTGGCCTTCACAACATCCTCTGGCAAGGAGTTCCATAGGTTGACTGTACATTGGGTGAAGAAATACTTCCTTTGGTTCATTTTAAACATGCTGCCTATTAATTTCATTTCGTGACCCCTCATTTTTGTTATGAGAAAGAGTAAATAACACTATTTACTTTCTCCACAACAGTCATGATTTTATAGACCTCGATCATATCCCCCCTAATCATCTCTTTTTCAAGATAAAAAGTCCCAGTCATATTAATCTCTTCTCATATGGAAGCTGTTCCATACCCCTAATCATTTTAGTTGCCTTTTTCTGTACCTTTGACAATTCCAATGTTTTTTGAGATGGGGCGACCAGATCTGCATGCAGTGTTCAAGATGTGGGTGTATCATGGATTTATAAAGAGGCAATATGATATTTTCTGTCTTATCTATCCCTTTCCTAATGATTCCTAACAGTCTGTTAGCTTTTTTGACTGCCACTGCATATTGAGTGAATGTTTTCAGAGAACTGTCCACAATGACTCCAAGATCTCTTTCTTGAGGGGCAACAGCTAATTTAGATCCTAGTTCCTCTCCACGTTACTGAGCTTGATGCAGAAATTAGTGGGAGGAATTTGATGCAGGAGAGCCTTAACCTTCTGGGCTAAAAATCTGTGAATCTCTGAATAATTGCTTTTATAAAAATGAAAGTCACAGCCACAGATGTATGGAACATTTTTAGAGTTCTGCGGGTTCATCTGGTCTCTACTGAGCATGTCAGATCCGCAGTCAGTTTGGAGTTTACTATGTGTCACAACATGGACCTAAGTGCTCCACAGTGACAGCTGGGCAAGAACACACACAAAGATCCTTACCGAGGAAAGAAGACTCTCCTTAGTGGTAGCAGTACCAGAGCTGACGATACAGCTAATCCAATGGTTGGTTGGAAGCTGAACAGCCAGCCTAAAAATAAGGAATAGATTAACAGTGGATGGACATGGGAGATTCCCCACCACATGAAGTCTTTGATTCAAGACTGGATCTCCTTCCAAAAGATTCACTGTGGCTCAATCAGCAGTTATGGGCTTGGTGCAGAGTTTAGAGGGTGAGGGTCTCTGGCCTATGTTATGCAGGAAATCAGACCAAATGTTCCTAATGGTCCCTTCTGGCCTTAAAATCTATGAAGCTGGGTGGTTCAAATTCTGCCCAGTCCAGGGCAGTGGTACATTAACCAGTACCAGCGCATTGCCCGATAATTTCTAGAGAATGAGTGCCCGGGGCAATAGCCAAACCGCTTGCTGGAATCATCATGTATCCCAGACACATTCATCTTGTCAGACATTAGCAAGTCCCTGTTTTCCAGTGTTACCATTGCCAGCTCCACACTAAGCAGGCTGGACTTCCATGCTGATTCTCTGTGATGCTCTGCATACTTTTCCCAGGCCTGAAGAAGAGCTCTGTGTAAGCTCAAAAGCTTGTTCTCTCACCAACAGAAGCGAGTCCAATAAAATATATCACCTCAGTTGCCGTGTCCTGCTTATTCTCATCTCTTTGAATGTGAACTTTAACGTCCAGTGTCAGCACCTTAATAGCTGGGCTGACTTGTTGCCATCTCCCCTCTCAGTGGCTGCCCTGGGTGGAAATCCTCAAGGTAGCTCTTTTCATTTAAACACATCTTCTTTTCACTCCTTCCCAGATGGATGTTGTAAAGTGATTTCCTCTTTCTTCTCCTGCCTTTGATCCTTTTTCCTTTGATTTGCTTTCATTCAGAGATTTGTAGCTAAATATTGTTTTTCCTCCTCCAAAGCATTGGGGAATTGGGACTGGGGCAGAGGAGAGAGAGAGAGGTCGTGTGTATAGCTATTAAGTTCAGAGCTGGAGTTTTCTGACCCATCTAGCTTTAAGGGAGATGGGCTATTTCTGAGAACTGGTTTCTGGTCTATTACTTTTTGTGCTACTGCCAAACCTTACCTTGCAGCCACTTAACTTCTTCAAAGTCAGCATGGCTGTCATCAAAGGCAGACATCCAGGGACCTGCTCTTCTGGCAGGTGGAGCCCAAAGATAGTGTTAGATTGTGACCCAGTTTGCACAGCAACATGAGGCAGTTAAAGGGATGTAAGGTTCCCCCTTCTGCCAGCTACACAGCTTGAGGGTAGCAGCACAGGGGACAGAGCAGCTTCTGCAAGGCAGCTGCCTGCCTGCCCTGGGCAAGTGGGCAGGAATGAGCAGAATAGGGCAGGTCTTCCCCCACCCCCAAACATACCAGCTAGCCTAGCTACACCTACATACTGGAAGAGGTATGCTGCACCAGATATAGACCGGGCACAGTGTCCTTCCCCCTCCAGCTGCTCCAGGGTGAGCACATCAGTGTGCTGTTTCCTTGCCTGGGGTTCCTAGGAAAGCTACATTGAGCTCATAACTGAGGGAAAATTTTCCAACAAAATGTTTTTTTTCGGTGAAAAATGCAGATTCGGCAACAACTAAAGATTTTGTGAATTCAAGTCAGTTTCCGATCATTGGTGTCAAAAAAAAACAAACCCACCAAACAAGAAATTCTGAAAAAGTCAAAATGTTTCAGTGTTTTGATTCAAACCCCCTCTTTGTTTTGAAATTTCCTTCAGTTTTATTTTTAAAAGGAACATTTTAAAATGTTCAAAATAAAACAAAAACATTTTCTTCAGCCCCAAATTAATTTTTTTTGACTTTTTGACTCACCAACTGTTTTGAAAAATATCTCATTTTCAGGTCAACCCGAAATCAATTTTATTCTTTGATGTTTTGGAATTGCCAGCATACTAACAAAATCAGTTATTCCCCCCAGCTCTACTCACAACAGTTCATTAGGCCTGGTTCTACTGGAGATTTGCCCCAAGTACAGCCATCAGCGGCCAGCCACCAGTGTACCTGCTCCAGTACAAACCTCCACACATGGACAGACAAAGCTACTAATACACCTTACACCTGTTTGAAGCCAAGGTAAACTGGTTTGGTGCAAACTGTGGATTATATAGGGTATGTCTACACTGCATTTAAAAACCTGTGGCTACCCCATGCCAGCTGACTCAGGCTCACAACTTTGGCTATGGGGCTGTTTAACTGCGCTTGCAGATGTTTGGGCTCGGGCCAGTTGTGGGTTTTTAAATGCAATGCAGACCTACTCACAGAGACTTTGCCTTCCTGCACTGAGGGCTTGCATTAGAGCTGCTACATCACTAGCTTAAACTAGGGATATCCTCAATTCAAACAGAATCTACTCGGGAAAATGGGGTGGAGGGAAATGGGGATTTTGGTGAATTCCAAAGCATTTTGTGTCGTGTTGTGTTCCCCAACAACCTGATTTTCATGTTCTACATTTTCAACTACATTTTTTTGTAATTGAAATTTTTTTAATTGATTTTGTTTTAAAGGGAGGTCACAGAATTTTGTGACCAAATTCTCAAGTGAACATATTGTAGCTGCCCCATTTTGGGTCTCATCAGAAAATGGCCCATGTGAGAAAGCTTTGGATCAGGATCCGAAGCCAGGTCCAAACTCTCTGTTTCAGGAGCTTGGGTGCCAAGGCTCTAAGCTAAGGGCTTTGGGCTCCCACAGTTTTCGCAGCGTAGCACATGCAACTCCACACTAAGGCTCATGTGATGGAAACCAGGTCAGACCCTCAGGATACAATCACTCAGGACCTGTCTATACTTATAGCGCTGCAGTGGTGCAGCTGTAGCGCTTAATGAAGATGCTACCTGTGTCGACAGGAGAGCTTCTCCCATCGGCGCAGGTGATCCACCTCCCCAAGAGGCAGTAGCTATGTTGATGGGAGAAGCCCTCCCATTGATATAGCTCTGTCCACACTGCGGGGTAGGTCGGTATGACTGCACACCCCTTTTCCACAGCCCTGAGTGATGTAGTTATACCGACGTAAGCTGGTAGTATAGGCCAAGCCTTATTCTCCACAAACTCAGCTGCTGTGTTTCCGACTCTTCACATGTTATTACTTCAAACACACTAGCCGCTCCAAAGTAAATACAATTGCTGACAGGACTGGAAAGATATTTCCAGGAGTGGGGGCTAGATCAGGAAGCCGGGGGGAGCCCATCCTAGAACCTCTTAGTACATCCCCCTACCTATCATTTTAGACAACTGCTGTACCTTTCCTGCAGGCAATTTTCTGCCCTCTGGGCTTTTTCTGAAATATGACAGGCCTTGTGAAGGCCATTCATTGTTGAGGGAGGAGAGAAAAGACCTAGATTCTTATGGAAATCTCTCTGCTGACACAATGGGGCCAACGCAATCGCATTACACTCCCAGCCTCTGCAATTATCAGTCTGCTCAGCCTGACAAGGCAGTCGAGCAACTGGAGAAAACCATTTTTAAAATGATCCCATTTATATAAATAAATAAATAAATAGCAGAAGGTGATGTTTCCTTCGGCATTTTTACTTGAAAACCACCACAGGCCTTTTCCTCAGCTGCTGTCACGGATACCAGAGCGCAAAGGGGTGCATTCTCTGATCTCAGGGCCAGCTGTGTGCCCAGGTGCTCCCCAGGCATTAGAGCAGTCTAATAGCTGCTACAATTTACATCAGCAGCTAACCAAGGGCCAAAGTGGCAGTCAGGGATCAGCACCATTCAGGGACATTCTGGCCATTCCCATCTTAGCTTTGGTCACATCCTACATGCCAGTAGCTGATAGGGGTATGAAGGATGGCTGTTATGCTGCGCAATCCTCCATGGTTGGTTACACCAATGCTAAGTCCAAACTCAGCTGGTGATATGCTGCAAAGCAGACACACTGCACCCTGGGATCTGGTCACAAGTGTCAGGAACAGCAAATGATGAAGGCGGTTCACACTAGAAACATGGCTTGTTGCTAGGGTCTAGCGTATGTGAAAGTTCTTGCCTGCTCATCTATCTGCTGGCGTAATTAAGTTGGTGAGAGAGGAGTGCCTATCTGTTCCCCTTTGAAATAACTGCCATGGGAGGAAAAGAAAGAGGACGCTGCTTTCAGGAAGCAAGAGAGGACAGGCAAAGATAACAGCGCGGTGCCAAGCACATCTCATTAGGCAGCAAGGACTCGGCAGGAGTGATATGAACCGTGCTGGCTCTGGCAATCCTGCTGATTCTGCTGCGCCCCCAATCCGCCTCATTAACACTGTATTAAATAGGAATTATGGGAGATCCTATTATCTGCTGCTTATAAATTACTACAGGACACCGTCCCAGGCCTGCTGACGCCTGCTGTGATAATTATATTGATAAGGAGGATTGGATCAATGAGGCTGCACAGATTTCTACTGTATCAGTCTGTCAAATTACTCTATTGCTTTCTCTAGCTTATACAGGCATTAACTATCTGACCTGCTTATGGTCATTAATTAGTAATCTCTGTCCTGCATCAGTTCTCTCTTCACTGTGTCAATCCATCCATCTACCGTATCCTTGTACTGTTAGCCTCGCTCTTTCGTATCGCACTCTCTCCCTCTCTCATGTCCTCTGTGGGTAGATTTCTGTTTGCTTTTCTAAACCAACTCTTGTGTTGCTATTGAACCAGACTGAATTCTGCTCTGGAGAGAAGAGCAGGGGGAATTTTATATTCACACATCTAAGCCATCTATAATCCTGCAATGAGGTTTTATTGGACGTTCCAGTCTGGCTTTGTGCAACTGGCTCAGAGCCATAATTACCACTCTGCATCTTCCATTCCCACACAAAAGGCTGAGAGGGCCAAAGAGCAGGTAGTTAAGCTTCTAATGGGCACAAGTCCATCAAAAGCAATAAGCACTAATTGGTCCTCAGGATCCTCCCACTATTGCCAGCCATTGCCTGAGGAGAAGCTTTTCTCCCAGGGTCAGTGAGGCACTGTGGAGTCATTAGACACCCCAAAGAGAACACACTAATTGAAAAAGCCACCCTCCCACCTTGGAGTCACACTGGCAACTGAAGTGGAGATCAAGCAAAACAGGAAAGCCACAGAACTTCCCTCATGGGGAGGTTGAGAGCAAAAGCACTGATGTTCTTTTGAGGAGTCTCCAAGGACTCCAGGAAAGGAGGTTAGAGAACAAATGAGGCCAGAGGGTGGGAAAATACAACCCGCTGCAATGGGCATTTCTCAGGGTCAGGTCAAGTCATGAAGTTAGTAGCAGATACCTCAGGTTCAGCAGCACCTGAGCTCATTGTGACAAAGATGGGGCATCAGGACAGGCAGTAGTAAGGGATCAGCTACCAACAAGAGAGATCAGGTTCACAGAAAATGCCCCCAGTGAGGAGAAGGCACTGTATAATGCTGGAGAACTGCTACTGTATGCTGAAGTATCCTGGTTCTACATGAACAGCAGTGGAAATGCACACTGTAATCACTAGATATGAGGCTAAGTCAGAAAGTTTGGACCCAGATCTAAACTTCAGAAAAGTTTGAGAATGTTAAGATAAGGACTTCCAGTTGGGAAACATATGATAGAGCCAGGTCCAACAACGAAGTTCAGATCCAGGGGGGACCAAATTCAACCAGGTATTACCAAGCACAATGGCAAGTCAATTACAGTTGTGCCTAGTTACAGCCACCACATCCCCCCTGCCACCTCCTTGTAGTGTTCGTTTTCCACACCCACTGAATACTAAATTGGTGCAAGATACACTACTTCAATCTTATTACTTGCATTACAGTAGTGCCTAGAGGCCTGCAGCTGAGATCAGGGCCCTATTGTGCTAGGCAATGAATGAACAGAGTGAGGGCTTACAATCTAACAGATGCCTGAGGAGCATGCAATCTAAATAGACAACAGATGGGAAGGGAAACAGAGCTAAAAGGAGAGGAAGTGACTTGCCAAAGGTAACACAGCAGGTGATTGGCAGCATTGGGAAAAGGAAAACAGGCCCACTGACACCCAGACCAGTGCTCTACCCACTAGTTCACATTGCATCTTTGCCATTTACACCACTTACTCCCATTTTCTGGCCAACATACACCTGACGTGTGACTTGCACTAGGGAATTTGGCCAGAGCCATCCATGGGGGTTGGATATCAGCTCTAAATTAAATGTTTCTTGCTTTTCCAAGGAACATAAGGAAAAAGGGGAAATATACCAATGTGTTCCCATGTGCGTGCGTGCTTGCTAGAAACAGGCAGCATGCACCAAGCACAGGAAGGAAAAGCACAACAGAAATATTCAGATAATACAGGATAATAACCCCATAAATGCCGAAGAGGCAGCTGAACAGTTATGTTTTCAGGCACGTCATGGTAATGTAAGAGAGGGAAAGCAGTAAACAGGTATTTGCGAGGGGGAGGATATATGCTGCCATTCCCATGGGAAACAAAGATAACGTGGCAAAGCACAAAAATAATTATAAATAATACAGGACAATTTCACATGATTACTGAACTGGCAGTTATTGATAGAGCTCAGACTTTGATAGCAGTCCACAGTCTGGATCAGCAAATGAGTTCCAAATAAATTTGTACTCTGCTCCCTTTCCCCCACCATCTCCATGGGTACAACACTCAGGTATGATCCCTAGAACAGTGAACCGCCAATGGAGTCACAAGGCTGCTCCTGTCTCCATCCCTGGTTGGTACGCTGCTGACAGTGTTGCTAAGTCTCATGATATTCTCCTACGTCTCATAATATTTAGTGCTTTTCTTAGAGTTTGGGGATTATGTGAAAATCTTGGCTTTCAGTAATAAAAAATTAAGTTTCCAGTGGTCATGGTTGTGAAGAAAAGCTTGAAAATGTGACCTGTATGCTCCCAGAAAGTAGAAGACAAATGAAATGAACCCAACCTTTTTTTTTTTTTTTTAAATCATCTCATGATTTTTGAGGCCTGGCTCATGATTTCTGAACTACTGGTGTTGGCGACACAGTCACAGTTGGGCACCTCCGATCAATTGACTAGGCAGAGTGGGGGGGACACCACATCCATAAGTCTGCTCATTTCCAGGTCCTCGGCATTCCAAGGCACAGAGCAGGGAAGATGAGGAAATTAGACTGAGCAGTAAGGACCAGAGTGTTCCCATCCTCAGCACCCTGGCCCCTCTACCCCAGAAAAAAAAAACCCAACCTTTCCTCCCAGCTCTTCATTCCCTTGTCAGACCAGGTCCAAACTCACCCCCAGACTCCTTAACCTCCTGCAATGCCTGAATGAGAGTGCCGTAATATTTACCATTTACATTTACCAACATGAGAGTGCCGTAACATTTACCAATGTTAATTAATTCAAGCCCTTGCAAGCCCCCTGAGAGGTTAGATAAATAACTACAGCTGCTCAGGAATTTTTCCATAAAACATTTTTTCAACCGCAAATGCTGATTTGTTGAAACCCAAACTTGTCACAGAACAGGATCTGTTTCAAAGATGTTTTCGACTCAAAAATATCTCTGAGAAAAAAAAGTTTTGAAATGGTCCAAATGTTTTATTGAAACATTTGCTAAAGGAAAAATTCATTTTCTGGTTCAAAATTACTATAATTATAGTAAAAAAATTAAATAAAAAGAGTCAAAATCAAAACAAAATGTCTCAAAATTATTTAAATTACACTTTTTGATTGATGTCAACTGAAATTTTTGTTGGCTTTGGTCCATAAAAACAATTCAAGATTTCAGCTTTTGGTCCCAATTTGAGAAAGGACATTTTTCAGCATCTCAAATTTTCTTGGGATGGGTGGAAAAGTTTCCCACCAAGCTGTAATGGAAAACACTATGATTACAGCTGCCCAGAAAAAAAAAATGGGGAGAAGGGCACAAAAGTCAGATAAACTATTTTCAGCCAGACTTTATTACCACCCCTCTTTACAAGTGTGCAAACTGAGGCACAGGGAGGTTTAGTGAATTGCCCGTCATATGTACACACAGCAAGATGGTGATAGAACTCAATATAAACTGCAGCAATTCTTCCTCTCAGCACCTGTTCTTACTGCTAGACTATCTTCCTCCAAACAACTGCATTCCAATTATACAATATAAACCATAAACTAATGATTCAACAAAAACAAAATGCAAGGCAAACAGATTGGCAGCTGGTAATCAATGTGCAATCAAATTGTCCTTTCTGCTGCAGTAGGAGCAATTAAAGTCCTCAGGCTCACAGTCACAGTCCTACCCGTCTGCTGGCTTCATACTCTCTGCTATGTTAGGCTGCAATTCTTGAAAGCAGAACACTTGGAGTTAACTGCTGGTCAACATACAATAGTCCCAGCAAGAGATCTAGAGCCAAATCCATCCCTGGGCATCTGCACTCAAGCCAGTAATTTATACCAGGAATAAATGTGGCACTTGGGCAGATTGGGACTGCCACCTGGAGACTGTAAATCAATAAGAAAATGAAAAGTTGTCTTGTCCCAAATAAAGACACTTTACCCCATAATCCAGGGCACAGGTAGGGGATGAAATGACTTTAACAGGAGATATTTGTCTGTCCACAGCATAAATCTAAACAAACGTACTATTGTACAGACTAATTTAACAGTTAATACAGCCACTGAATTAAGCCCAGAAATCTAGTGCTCAGTTTCTGGGGCATAAAATGCCATCTGAGATACCATACTGACAATCTGAATATGTGTAATCACCACCCATACTTTTAAACCATTTTTCCCCTCCAGTATAATATTTGTTAGTGCACCCAGAATAGATCCCCATATGGGAATTTATGCCCCAAATATATTAGCAAGTAGATAGATGATGTGCTCCTACCAAATGAGCCATTCCACCACAAAAAAGAAAAATCAGCGAAGTAAGATGCAAAAGGTTCATGTCCCTCTATAAACGTTTGGAGACAAATCCTGTCTCCATTCAACTTAATGGCAAAACTCCCAATGACTTCAATGGGCCTGGATTGCACCCTGGGGGTGTATGTCAGTGCCCGAAAGGGAGTTACTGAGAACCTGACTAAATGAGACAGAGTATAAACCAGAGAGCAAGCTGATTACCTAAAACCCTCCCCCCGTACACCACTGCCAGGAGTGGCCATAGACCTTTTATTCCAATCTCTGGACTTTCTCACAAGCAAAGACATCCAGTATTGGTAAACTGCATCAGACTTTGGCCCAGTCCATCAAAGTCCTGAGTGCCACCTCAGAAGTGCCAAGCACCTTGCAGGGTTGAGCTCTTGGGACCAGAGACAATGCCCACTGACCTCAATACGCATTAGATCAGGCCCTTATAGTGAGGATACAGATGAATGTGAGGACTGGAATCTGTTGAGCTGTCCAAATGCATGACAGGACAAATTCTGCTCTATTTTACACCTCACGCAGCCAAAATTTGGTCCTTCAGTTGTGACCTAAGACCTCCAGCTACAAAAGGCTAGTGCATTATCAGACTGCACCATCTCAACGGCTGATGACTCACATTTAACCTTTCCTTAAAAGATACACAGCTATTGCCCTGCACACAGTGCGCCAGATTCCAGGCTGACTTGCATCCTGTGCAATCACACTGAGGCCAATGGGACGTCACTGGGTTACAACTATGCAGAATCTAGCTCCTTATGCCGCACTGCAAAAGACTCCTCCTGTATCTGAGCGTGGCTGTCCTGTTTAAAGGCTAATATTCATGTTCTTCTTGTTCTGGGTCTCCAGGTTCTCATACAGCTCTGTTGTTCAAGGCTGGCTTAGAAGTTGCTTTCCCTGCTCAAGAAAATGGGAGCTGACAGTGAAAACTTAGTCCTGAGGAACATGCTTATCGGTCTTAACTTGCTCCTGCTGGGATCAGTCCTCAAGCCGTTTGAGTGCCGGCTAGATGTGACAACAGAGCAGATGAGAAGGCAGGCCATGGATGAGGAAGGCAACTTTGCCAACTACAGCCCACCTATCAAGGAGCAATCAATGGTCTTCAATCATGTGTACAACATTAACATCCCCCTGGACAGCTTCTGCTCATCAGCACTCGAGGCATCATCTGACCAGGAGGTGAGTTCAGAAGACGACAGGATGACGGAATACACGGAGCAGACCTCAGACAGCGAAAGCCAGGTCACCTTCACCCACAGGATAAACCTCCCCAAGCAGGCTTGCAAGTGCTTCACCTCTGCCCAGGTCATGCAGGAGCTGCAGAGCAGAATTGAGATGCTGGAGAGGGAGGTGTCCATGCTACGGGACCAATGCAACACCAATTGCTGCCAAGAAAATGCAGCTACAGGTAGTAACTGATGCTGTTAGATCTTGCTGGGGACTAAGGTCTCAAGAGAGGAAGGCGTATGTGTTAGAGTGGGTGACATTACTCAGAAGATTAATGGAGGAAATCTTGCATTTGCTAATGGTGCCATGACATTGCATATACTCAGCACTGTCAATATTACTCAGCAATCTAAACAGAGAGGGCCAGATTCATTAGCTAGGTTCTGAGAGGTAGAAAGTCCATCAGGAGCTGGGTACAAAAGCACAAGTCTCCACACTTTTGGGAGTCCCAAAGCCAGCCTGCATAGCCCAGAAAGAGGGTGGGACTGACTGGGAAGAGGCAGGGCCAGAGCATTCAGGAAATATGCTGATTCAGGGAATCTCCCTGGCCTCCTCAGCTGCCATGGTTCCTATAGAGTCCTCAATGGAATTTAAAGCTCCCTTCCATGGTAAAACTCCTAAAGCAGTGTGGTGGCAGTTCTTCACCCACTAGAAAAAGAGATTCAGTCTCCATGTTCATTTATTCTTGAGTGTCCCAACCTGCTACCTGGATTTGTCAATATTTATACATGGGGGCAATTTCTTCTTCTAGACAGTGAAATTCAGTCGCTGGCCCAAGTTCAGCTTGGTGAAAGCAGGTACAATTCGCATGGAAGTCTCGGGGTCAAATTCAGATATACATGGTGCTGGATGTAAGTTACTCATCGGGTACAGGTTGGTCAGAAGACAGGTGAAATCAGCAAAGTGCATCAACTTGATACTCAGCCGATATGCAAAGTGAGTGTAACCTACACGGCAGAGAGGCAGAACGTGGAGGAAGAGCAGACAACCATGGGGTGCATGAAGACGCAACTCCTATTGGCTACAGTGGAATACCTCCTGATTTACCCTGATGAAACAATAAAACTGGGCCCACTTACCAAGGGCTGAATTTGGTCCCCACAAGAAATTGAACTGGTGTAGATTACACTCACACTTATTTTGCACACTCATGTTGACTGCCAGATTGGCACAAGTTACCAGACGCTACTTTGTCACATGCACCCATTTGCTGACCAGCTTATACCCCACATGCAACTTACACAGCCATGTACGTCACCACTGAATCTGCCCCTCTCTCTGTGTTCATGAAGTGTTGAGCTTTCCCCAAGCTCTTCAATATATTTAGCAGTGACCTGGAGGGATCACGGTCTACTCAGGTGAGAAGAGAGCTGAACTTCATTGCTTTTTGCATCCTGGTCCTCTCTCCACTGCTTCACCAATGACCCTATACCCTGACTGAGACCTCTAAACTTCTGCTACTGTACCACTTCATACTGACCTAGAAAGACTTTCTTCTTCTGAGGAGAGATGGGAGTCCAGTCCCCTCACTCATTCCATCCCAGGTTTCCCCACGCTTCTTCAATAAACTGTGCCTGGGCTAGCAAAATTAACATCTCTTAGGATAAGTGGAAATATTAAGGCCTAGATTTGACTTTTAGGCACTGGAGTGGTGTCTAAGATGCAGCTCTCCTGGAGTAGCCCCAGATGGCACACCCCTGAGTCACAATTCCTTCCCTGCTTCCTCCTTGTTAACAGGGAGGGAGTGTTTTTTTGCTACTAGCCCATAACAGCAGAGAGGTACAATACGCCCTGCACAGGCTCAGGGCTCTGCTAAGCAAGTGGGAGGGTAGGATCAAGGCCCTGCTCCTTCCTCTCCATTCCATACCTACACATGCCAGATTGCATCCCAGAACAGGTCTGGGTAGCCATGCTGGGAAGAGGGGGAGGAAAGTGGGATGCTTAATCCCCTTAAACTCTTATATGGTCATGCAGTCCAAGTCACAGTCTAGCTCCAATTCTCTACATTGAGCCACCTGAACTTTTTCCCTTATCTCACCAGTGAGGTGCAAGCATTCTAAAGACAGGGCCCAAGCATAATTTTTTCAGGACCAGTACAAACTTTTAACATGGGCCCCCTCCCATAATGGGGGTAATGGGGGTTGCAGCCTGGGCTGGGCCCCCCAGGGCCTCCGGGCCCCAGTAAAGTGTACTCTTTTTCCCCGCATGTTGCGGCTCTTTCTAAAGAGCTAGAGATAAACAGGAACTGAACTGAACAGCAAAATTAATCCAGAGAGACTCCCGCCAAGAACAGTCGTCATTTTATGATATCATTGCAGCTGAAGTCTTTTTATCAGTTAGGCCAGCTCTGTAACTTTTCATGGAATGGGTAGAAGAGAAACATCTACGGATTTCCTTAGTCCCTTCATGCAACACAGCACCACAGGAATTAGCAAGAAATGAGCTCTCTATAGTCTCCCCAGAGGACTGAGTGGATATGAAAATCACAGTTAAAAAAAAAAAAATCAGAAGATAACTTTAGCTGCCATGAAAGACAAACAGACCCCTTTTATAATGAAGGCACAAAACTATCAACAGAATATTCCATCTGAATAATAATGTGTAAGCTTTGTGAAGCTTTCTATAAACCTTCCATTAGGGTTACTCTTTCAAAAGACACAGTTCAGTTCGTCATCTCTACAAAGCTGTTCTTCAAAACTAAGGAAATAGTGTGTTGCTGTAATGAGATGGGTTATGAAGGGGTTTGTTGATACAATGAATTTCAACAGAGTGAGGAACAAGAGACAAGACAATTTTTTATATCTGAGGGAGCTTTATACAGAGGGATGTTTTCACAAAGAGTTTCTGCTTGACTCCTTAACAGCATGCGTCTGGGGCTCTGTGAATGGTGAAGCATAGAAAATGAAAGCTCTAGTGGGGCTTATGAGAACTCCTCAAGGGAAGAAATTTCAAGTTATGGAAGGTATTCAAGGACATTCCCAGGTGCAGAAAACTACTGTCTAGGTGGATGTGAAAGATAGGAGTTGGCTATAACCAAAAAGCCCCCAAACTTTGTTCCCCCACATCTCATAGTTTTTTAACTTGTAATTTTGTAATTGGCATAATACATAATTATGTTGGCCCTACCCCTGCTCTTAGTTACTCAGCAATGTACATCAGAAGTAACTCCACTGAAGTCAACAGTTGTATCAGTAGATAGATAGGAGGAGAATCAGGATCATGAGATGTGTGTGAGGGGGGATTACATGCACACACCATCATCACACAGAGAGAGAGAGAGAGAGCAGTAGCACACAGAGGAATGTGTATGGGTCAGATTGGCATCTGGTGAAGTCTGCACAAGTTCAAAGCAACCAACACCAATTTATATCCTTACATTCACACATACATATTAATAACTGCATTCAGTAAACATAAAATGTAAACTATTCCATCATTAAACTGATGTGCTGAATAATGACTGTTAAAATCAAGTAATAAAATTCAAGAGATAAAACATAAAAGGAGTTAGCTATCAACTGTGATGAGCCTTTTTGGGTTACTTGTAACATATGCAAATGAACTTACTAAATATTCCTCTCTCTATGGAACCTCCAGTCCAATCTCAGCTACACCAGAGTGATCTGGAGTAACTTCATTAACTTCATTGGAGTTACTCTGAATTAACACCAGTGTAAATGAGTTCAGAATTGGTCATCCCCTCCAGTGCCAGATGTTTCCACAAAGGATCCTCCACCATCTGACAACCATTCAAGCATCCTCTCGCATCTACTGACAACTTACCAGGAGTCTGGGATCTGAAGGCAACATCCTAACATCACCCCTGATATGTGCAGCCATATTATATATATACACTGGTGTATAACCTAAATCGGCCTGTCACAGTTTATAAACACCCACTTTTACGTTTGTTGGTCAGCAATATATATGATAGGTGGAGGTGATAGCACCACCTATAGTTAAGGTTACCTAACATTTTCCACTATAAGACCCTGCTTCAATTGCTTGTAACCTTGCCAAACTTCAACCATTTGAGTTGAAATTTTCCACACCAGGTTTATGCATCAGGCTGAATATTTTGAGAAAGTTCCAATCAAATGGTTCAGCCATTTCCAAGAATGAGTTTAGTGGAAAATACAGTGTTTTGCCCATGTTAAAAAAGTTCTTACAACCATCTCATGAGAAGCTCTAGCACCTCCATGCTTTGGAGCAAGGGATTGAAATTAGGCAACAGGGCTGCCCTAGTCTCGGGGATGTGCCTTTTGCTGTCCCTGTGAAAATTTGCCCAGATTTAGCCAAACGATACGCTTCCAAAAAATCTCATTTTGCACATATCAAGTAGAGACTTGTTTGGCAGCTAAACTCTCCAAAAATTCTGTTTGCACTGAGCAGCATGCTCCATCCCTGCGCAGCTCCTACATGCCAACCAGACTACATACATGCCATCCCTACAGAACAGCTGAGCTTTCTCTGCCTCTGGCCTGCAAGGGATGAGCAGGACTTTTCATGCAACTGTACCTCCAGCCAGGGGTTACTATGGTGCCAGGCACAGGAACTGAGAGCAGGGAGACTCTCTCTCCCTACTGCTGGCCCTCAGGCAGCATGACCAAGAAGAAGGAAGCAGCCCAATGGGGGTGCAAAGAGTTGAGGAACTGAGTGGGGAAGAGGTGGCAGGAGAAAGGAGGTTGCAGAAGCCGGGGGTGGGAAAGAGTGGAGGGACAGGAGCCAGTGGCAGGGTGGACAGGACCAGAGAGAGGGGAAGGGGATTAGGGGGACATAGGTGCAGAGGAGAAAAGGTTGGAGTTGTTTAGAGGCAGGAGCTAGGGTTGGAGGTTAGATAGGAACAGGGGCGGGGGGTAGGAGCCAAGAGTTGAGGAGGAGGGATGGATAGGAACAGAGGGTCAGAATGGTCAATAACCTAGGGCATTCATCCCTCTAGAATCTGGCCCAAACAGAAGATAACAGCCTGCTACTGCAATCAGTCACTCTGTTAGCTCAAGTGGTAGAGGTCTGTGCTATGGACCTAAAAATCTGAACCCTGCTGATGAGTCACAATGGAAGTGGATTTCGCTCCATATGATAGAATTTCTGGAGGGTTTTTTCAGTGTTATTTTTTTAAAAAAAGAATTAAGAAATTACATCTAAAAAGACTACATGAACTGATCTTTACAATTGCAAAGTCAAGCATGCAAAAATTAGGCAATGCCAGAATTAAGATTGCCAATGCAACCTTAATTCAGCCCCCTCATGCATATGCATTATGATACAGTCTTTAATTACATGCGCACACACTATTTTTCCAACAGGACCCTTGCACTTTAAGGATGTTGAATGCAGAGAACAACAATGCAGTTTAAGAAGGGTGGGGTGAGGTGGAAGAAAGCTTAATCTGCCAATAAGCAGATATGTATCGTGGATGGGCCAGACCAAAACACAGATTCAGATTTTGAAGCCCAACAAAATGTTTCCAGGTTTGGTTTGTCTCAGTTCCAATGGATGGTAGAGCATGCTAATCATGTGATACGCTGCAGAGCTATGTAGTAACTGCACGTTGCAGAACTATGGAATAATTGCACTTACCCCTCACCTTTGGCTACCCCCCTGCGCTCTGGGGGCTACTTCTAATGCTCTCCAACCCCCTGAGCAACTTCAAACAAATACCCTTTTATTTTAAGTCACCTGACAGAGATATCCTTCCTCTTCTTCCCCCAAAGCTGTCCCTACCCAAGGCCCAGACTGGATTAGAGATTCAGTTCTCAGCCAGTCACAGGTTTTCTGTACATAAAAATTTCACAAACCCAGTCCCCAATCTTGCACTCAGCTTAGTGCTGATGGACCCGTGCACCAGTGCAGTTAGTGCATATGGTTCAGAGGCCATAAAAACCTCTAGAAATAGCTTTTCTATACATCGCACTATCACAGCTTTAAAGTCGTTATCCTACTGCCATCCGCAGCTAGCAACTGTTGTCCAGGCCTGCACAGCATGTGCCAAATCAAAACCCTTTTTATGTGACTCCTGGCTGAGATCAGAATTTTCCAAATAATATACAATAAACTTAAGTGAAAATTGCATTAAGTGCATCTTGTACTAGCTCCAAATGGACCTTTTAACTGTGTCAGAAAAGCTACTGAATAGCTTGGGGGCAATTCAGCATGACTGGCACAAGTCCACAGCTGGAATAGCAGAGGAGCATCACAGGTCAAGACCAAAGTGCCCTGATAGGCAGAGCTGACGCATAAATGTTGATAGTGGGGGGGCACAATTTAAAGGTTCTGGTTGTATGCTGTGGGGTTCAGGGCATGGCATATAAACCCTGGCAGAAATGTGGGGGGGGCCTGTGACCCCGCCCCAGCATTGTCTCTGCTGGCACAGTTATGCAGAAGAATAATGCACAACGTAACCAGGCCCCTACTCCTATCAGCATTGAAGTCCCCCATCTAATGCCACATAAAACTACAGGGTTATTGGGAGGATATCATTATATTGGGGCAACAGCAGTTGTGGGGCTTCCTCACTCTCCACCACACAGCCCCTACTGATAGCTGACTTGTTGATTTTGATCATTCCAGGGCAGCTAGATTACATCCCTCACTGCAGTGGGCATGGTAACTTCAGTCTGGAGTCCTGTGGCTGCATCTGCAACGAAGGCTGGGCTGGAAAAAACTGCTCAGAGCCCCTTTGCCCCATGGGCTGTTCCAGCCGGGGCGTCTGCGTAGAGGGCCAATGCATCTGTGACAACGACTACAGCGGAGACGATTGCTCAGAGCTCCGCTGTCCAACGGACTGTAACGCCCGAGGGCTTTGCATGGACGGGGAGTGCATCTGTGAAGAAGGTTACGCAGGGGAAGACTGCAGCGAGCTGAGGTGCCCCAACAACTGCTCGGGAAAGGGGAGATGCGCCAATGGCACCTGTGTCTGTCAGGAAGGCTACGTGGGGGAAGACTGCAGTCAGCTGAGATGCCTGAATGCCTGCAGTGGACGTGGGTTCTGCCAGGAGGGGGTGTGCGCTTGTGAGGATGGTTACCAGGGACAGGACTGCTCAGCAGGTAGGAGAGTTTTAAAAGCATGCGTGGAGAGAGGGAGAGAGAGAGAGAGAGAGAGAGAGAGAGAGATCGAGGATATTTAGGGCCTGATCCCACACCATTGACTTTAATGGGAGCAGGATCAGACCCATCATGAGAAAGTCCAGGATCTGAGTCTCAATTACATGGAGGCCGTTTGTGCTGCTCTGGCAGTGTAAAGGGGACATAAGGGAGGCAGGAATGGCACCTGAGAATATCCCATGGGTAGGGGGCCTCCCTACCTGGCAGTGAGCTGGTGCCAGGGTAGGCTCTGCTCTCAGCCTGCTTGTGAAGTGGGTGGCTCAGGAGCACATCAGGATCTGTTGGCTTGGCAGGAATGCACCACGCTACAGTTGTTCTCTGCTTTCTGGCGCCCATACGGAGCCAAGGGATGCAAAGTGCAAGTCAGAGCAGCCCTCAGGTTGCTCTGACTTTTACATCAGGTCCCTGCTCAAGCCTAGCATACGGGCAGAGCTTTAAACACCCCTTGCCCCAACAACAGGAACACAGTCACCAAGACTCAGGCCCACATATGGTCAGGCGTGAGGTCACTGCATTTGGATGGTGCTAGAGCAAAGCTGTTGGACATTCTGGGGTAGTTTTTGCAGAGTAATTCATTTGGGGAGGGAAACAAGAAATATCATCGTGCTCTTTTCATAGTTCCCTAACTCAGCCAGGGTCTCCCCACTCTGCACTGTGCACCCCTGCACCTCTGGGCCCCAGCATTCATATTGCCTCCCTGCCTGGGCTCCTGCTGACCCTAGTGGAAGGGCCATGCCAGCTGTTGCACTAGTTCACATGGGAACTCCTGGCCAGTGTCACAGGGGAAGATTACTGTGTAACCAATGGCTGTTTCTATGGCAACAGTAGCCCACCCAATAAGTTCAAGGGCCTGCGCTGCTCCTCCTTGGGGCTATTACCATCTGTCTGGAAACAGCTTGCCCTGGGCCTTTTGCAGAGGAGTATTTAGGTCATTATCTAAAGTGTTTCTCCACTTGTCTCTCCTGACCACAGCTATTTGAGAACTAGGATAAAAACTATGTTTGGCATTTCATGCCAAGTGCACAGATAGCAACCCTGGCTCTGCAGAAGATGAGGGGAGTGGGGGAAAGGGAAGCAGTCACCATCCCAACCAAACAGATGCCATGTCTTTCTTCAGTAAGTTTCTCATTTCCCTGGGGGAAGCAACGCGCAGGTGTTGGCTGGGGGCACATGACGCAGGCAGGTTTACATGCATTCACCTCAGTGCTGATCTCCCTTTCAAGGCTGCCATCTCCCCAAAATATACATTTAGGCACCAGAGCTGTGTAGTTCCAGACAACAAGGATGTGCTCACCCCAATGAATGCCCACTGGGCCTGCAGCTTTGGGCACCACTCTGCCACGATACACTCAATTTAACCCTTTCATCCCAGCTAAAAAGGTGTGACAGTCACAGAGCAGCGAGGGAAGGCTTTAGTATTTCCATGTAGATGAACCTTGCCACTCACAGAACCAGATTTCGACAGTTGGCTTCGTAAACCCCTCCCTCAATGCTCAACCTTTTCACTCCTCCCAGGACACACTAAGGCTTCTGAGCTGTGCGTGGCCAACACACAAAGCCGCTCCTTTTTAGGATAGGCACCACAACCGCAGCTGCTACACATGTGCTGGCCATACAACCAACCACTTCTCTAAATTCCCTTTCTCCATCCCATGAGCCTCACTGTTGTTTTGCTGTCTGCCCAGCTTCTGCCCCTCTCACCGCTCCCCTGCACTTTGTTCTTGCTTCTACACAGGCTGCTCTTCTGGATTCACATTCTCTACAGCTGCCACTACCTACCCAATTTCCCCTTTCCCTTAACCCCCTACTGGAGCTGCAAGTTGCTTTTCAAATCAACTAGAAAAATGCTGTATAATGTGACTGGGTTGGGCAGGAGTGTGGGAAGTGAAGGAGGGGTTGAGAAAGCCATTATTTGAATACTGGTTCACATCCCATAGGCCTTCAGTGGAAATCTTAACAAGGGTTTTTTTGGATGCAGTTTAGGGCTATTTTTAGAAGCTTTATGCAGACCCAAAGAAACCATACTTCCCTCTCAGTCACATATGGTCTCTCTCTTTTTTTTTTTTTTTTTTTTTTTATTTCATTGAAGGCAATTAAAAGCAAAAAACAATTAGCAGAGAAGGAGAGCTAATAACTGATGACATCAAGAAGGCTCAGGTGTTTAATGCCTATTTGCGAGATACCCAACACAATTAATATTTACAAGGAGGAAGGAATGCAGGCCAAAATAGGGAAATAACAAGTTAAAGATTATTTAGATAAAGTTAGATGTGTTCAAGTCGGCAGAGCCTGGTGTAATTCATCCTAGGATGCTTAAGGAACTAGCTAAAGCAATCTTGGAATCATTACCTATTATCTTTGAGAACGGGTGAGATCCCAGAGGACTGGAGAAGGGCAAATATTGTGCCTGTCTTTAAAAAAGGGAGCAAAAGGATCCCAGGAATTATAGACCACTCAGCCTAACTTCTGGAAAGATAATGGAAGAAATTATTAAACAATTTGTAAGCACCTAGAGGATAGCAGGATTACAAGCATTAGCCAGCATGAATTTGGCAAGAACAAATCATGCCAAACCAACCTAATTTCCTTCTTTGACAGGTTTACTGGCATAATGGGTTTGGGGAAGCAGTAGTCGTGATACATTTGGCTTTTAGTCAGGCTTTCAGTACAGTTCCACTTCACATTCTCATAAGCAAACTAGGTAAATGTGGTCTAGATGGTCTGACTATAAGGTGGATGCATAATTGATTTCCTCAAAGAGTAGATATGAATGATTAGCTGTCAAATTGGGAGGGCGTATCTAATGGGCTCCCATAAGAGTCGGTCCTGGGTTGGATAGCATTCAATATTTTCATTAATGACTTGAATAATGGAGTGGAGATTATGCTTATAAAATCTGCAGATGACACCAAGCCAGGAGGGGTTGCAAACACTTTGAAAGACAAGATTAGAATTCAAAATGATCTTGACCGACTGGAGAATTGGTCTGAATTCAACAAGATGAAATTAAATAAAGACAAGTGCAAAGTCCTTCACTTAGGAAGGAAAAATCAAACGCACAACTACAAAATAGGGAATAACTCTCTAGGTGGGAGTACTGCTGAAAAGGATCTAGTGGTTATAGTGGATCACAAATTGAATATGAGCCAACGTGACACAGTTGCAAAAAAAAGTTAATATCATTAGCAGGGAGGTTGTGTGTAAGACATGGGAGGTAATTATCTGGCTCTACTCAGCACTGGTGAGGCTTCAACTGGAGTTATGTGTCCAGTTCTGGGCGCTATGCTTTGGGAAAGATGTGGACTAATTAGAGAGCATCCAGAGGGCAGCAACAAAAATGATAAAAGGTTTAGAAAACCTGAACTGTGAGGAAAGGTTAAAAGAGATGGACATGTTTAGTCCTGAGAAAATAAGACAGGAGGAACCTGATAATAGTCTCAAAATATGTTAAGGGCTGTTATAAAGAGGACTGTGAGCAGTTGTTCTCCATGTTCACTAACGGTCGGACAAGAAATAATCGACAATCTGCAGCAAGGGAGATTTAGGTTAGATATTAGGAAAAACTTTCTAACCATATGGGCAGAGCTGGAGTTTATGCACCCCTAGAAACAGCATCTTCAGTGTTGTCCCCCTACTCCACCTACAGCTGACCTTCCTGTTTTCCACATGGAGGGCTGACGGGGGAAGAGAAGGGCTGGCTGTGCCAGCTCTGGGGTGGGAGAGGGACGGGCGGGTTCAGGGCAACTGGTTCAGCCAGCTCTGGGCAGGGGAACGTGCTCATCCCTGGGCTCCAGCTTCCAGCCTGGCCAGGGGGCAGGACCTCAGGGGGAAGAGGAGGAGCAGGGCAGCAGGCCCGCAGAAGGGGAAGAGGAGGAGGAGAGAGGCAGGGCTCCCAAATTGGCCAGGGCCCCTAGGCACAAGCCCTGTTAGCCCATGGGGTAATCCACCACTGTTTAGGTGTCCCTAGAACACCAGCGCCCCTAGGCATGTGCCTACTGTGGCTACTTGGAAATCCAGCCCTGTTACCAAGGGAGGTTGTCGAATCATCATTACTGGAAGTTTTTAAGAGCAGGTAGACAAACACCTGTCAGGGATGGGTCTACGTTTACTTGGTCCTGCCTCAGTGCAGTGGGCTGGAATTGATAACCTCTTGAGATATCTTCCCGCCCTTCATTTCTATGATTCTATGAAGAACAAAGACTTCTTGGTTCTCGGTCACCTGTGAGCAAGTGACACAAAAAGTGCTTGATTGAGAAGCAAACAAAGGCAAATCCAGCACAAGGTCAGGAACAACTCCCTAGTAGCAGGGACTGTCTGTTTGTATAGGACCTGTCACAGTGAGGTCCTGGTCCAGGAGAAGGGCTCCAGCTGCTACTGCAACACTAGTAAAATAAAATAATAATAATAATAAGAGATGACTCCAAACCAAATCCCTGCACATGAGTAACTCCAAACTTTGAGGCCATTCAGCTTTGGAGCAGGATCTGCGGCTGGCTGCATCTCTGCAATTGGTCAAAACAAAGTCTAGATTCCAGACACGCCCAATTTGGGGGAATATTCACACCCAGATTTGAATTTCACAATCCAGGACCATCGCTGTTTGATTGTTCCTCCCATCACTAGTGTTACGCACACTGACATGGCATTCAGGCATCACACCTCACCCTGCCAAGATGGGTTCTAAGACTTAGCAGAAGCAGGAAGACAGCCTCATCTGATTGCATCAATTTTAATTCCATGTGTTGCAATGGCACCTAGGGTTCTAGACAGAGACCAGGACCCCACTGCGCTCAGTGCTGTACAAACACAGAACAATAAGACTGTCTCTGCCCTAAAGAGCTCCCAATCAAAGCATAAGATGAGAGAACAGATGAAACAGACAGATGAGGAGTACAACAAAATACTGAGATAACATTGGTCAGCATGACTGGCAGTGGATTCTCAGCTCCAGCAGCCTAGCTGTTGTCAAGTTTTTTGTAGGCCTCTTGTCAAAGGAGAGTTTTAAGGAAAGTTTTAGAGGAGGATGATGAGGTATCTTTGTGGATGTTTTCAGGGAGCTCCTCTCAAGTATGAGGGGCAGCCTGGGAGAAAACACAAAAGTGCTTGTTTGAAAATTTAATCCGTGGATGACTGAGGCTGGGCAGCATTACAGGCACGAAAGCTGCCAGCGCACTGAGTTAGGAATATACTTCCTAGTGAAGACATAGTTAAAAAGCATTTATTTGAAAATACACCTGCAGGAAATCACATTCATTCCTCCCTCTCACATTTGGTGCTATTAACACTGGCTTGGAATAACTGTTGTTCTCAAAGTTTGAGTCATTCCCTTGTTTGCCCCATGATAATAGACAGTTTAACACCCTTCCTACAAATGCACAAGAGTCCCACTGACTTCTGTTTACTGATGAAGATTCCCATTGTGCAGGACCATTAGGGGCATTTACTATTATTGATTATTTGTAGGACCAAGGGGCCCCACCAAGATTGGATCCCTGTTGTACTATACATTGGACAACCACATACAGTCCCTTCCCTGAAGAGATCAAATTGACAAGGCAGCCAATGTCAGGGCTGGGATGTAGGCGGCCATGCCTTGTGGTTAGCATAGAGCAAAGAGCCAGGTCACCATGTCAGTCTGGGTTCAGGACCAGGAAGTAAGGAGACAAGGTCAGGAACCAAGAATCAGATACCAGGAATCAGGCCCGGTCAAGAAAATTGGGTCAAGAGATGAGTTGGAGATCAGGAAGCATGAGTCAGACATCAGGAATCAGGCCAATTCAGCAAACAAGGTAGTCAGGGTCAGGAGACAAGAGCAGATAGCAGGGTGGAGCCCAACTGTACAGACGACTTCCTGTTCCTCCTTCTGGCTTAAGTAGGGGGACCAGGCCAATCAGAAACTCTCATGTTCCACTAATCAGGGCCCAGAGGCAGAGCCTTCTATTTGAGCTGTGTTTCAAAGGGTGCCAGTTCTCACTGATGCCAGTAACCCATTGGGTGGAGGATTGGTGCATGATTATCCCCATGTCTCCTATGGACCCAGCTTTGAGAGCCATGGGTCATGATACAAAGGAATGGAAGGAAACAGGCACAGAAAGGTGAAGCGGAACTGGAATTAGAATGGGACATCAAAGCTTCCAGCCTAATACCCTGTCCACACCGCAGATAAATATTGACACTAGTCCCCAACAAGGAACAGATGCAAAGCTTCAAGAGAGGCCACATATCACACATCAGACCGATTCTAAGTTTGATCCTAGTCACTAGCCCAAGAAGATCATCATGCCTGAAGGAGTGAGCTGGAGGATGGATAAGCCATGCATTCTTTGACACTGTGTGTATCGCCTTTCCCTTTAGTTGCCCCACCCAAGGATCTGCGAGTGGCTGGGATCAGCGACAGGTCCATTGACCTGGAATGGGATGGGCCGATGGCCATGACAGAATATGTGATTTCCTACCAGCCAGCAGTGCCAGGAGGCCTTCAGCTCCAGCAACGGGTGCCCGGGGACTGGAGCGCTGTCACCATCAAGGAGCTGGAGCCAAGCCTCACATATAACATCAGCATCTATGCTGTCATCAGTGACATCCTTAGTGTCCCCGTCAGTACCAAGGTGACTACCCGTAAGTACTGCTTCTCCATCGTATAATTCTATCCTCATTGACCAGAGGTAACTCACCAACTTAGAAACGAGAGTGGTCCTTTATATACCTCCTGACACTGATAGACAGCTTTCTCAGTCTAACACAGCACGCTTGCCATCATTTAAAACTGCTTGTTAAGGCTGGTTGAAATTTTTTCATCAAAACTGTTTTTCAATGGAAAAGTGGGGTTTTGACAAAACAAAATTTTTCACGAAAATTTTTTCACTTTCCACTGAAAATTTAAACTTTTTGTCAAAAACTTGAACACCAAAAAGCTTTCAGGTTTTGGCCAAAATCCAAAATATTTATATTAGGAAATACGGTCACAGTGCCTCCTGCCCCACATTCTCCTCTAGGACAGGATTCCCTACCCACACTGCATCTCTCATGCTGTTCTATGGCCAGCGACTCCCAGGATGCACACAGGTGGTGGCTCAGTAAGATGGGAGATTGTGGTGCATTCATATGAAATGTAGTCCAGTTGGGAAACTTGGCCCATAGAGGAGAATGGGGACATAAAGTGCTTGAAATACAACTCCCATTAGGCACCACCGCAATGTTTCCAAATCAAATTTTCATTTTTAAAGTGAAATTTTATGGATGAAAATTTTCAACTTTCAATTTTTTTTTTTTTTTTATTTTTTTTTAAACTGAAAAGTTAAAATTTTCCTTGAGGGGAGGAGGGGACATTTTCCAACTAGCTCTAATGCTTGTAAAATAATGCTTTTTTGGCACCAGATCATCTCTGAAATAAACCTAACACCATACAGGACTCTTCCTGAATTAAAGTCGGATGTTATTGACATAATGCTCTTGACAGTGATGCCTTTGCTAATATAGAATCTGATCCAAAACCCATCCAAGTTAATGGACATCTTTCTATTGATTTCAATGGGGTTTGGATGAAGCATATAATGCTGTCAAAATGACTAAAATTCTGTTGTAAGATTGCCCTAGACATAGGTTTCCCCTCAGCCTCACAAACACACGGGGTACAAAACTTTTCCTAGTATAACACTGCACTGATACCTGGATGCCTTTTCTGGTTTATTTTCTTTTAAATCTGTTTTATAATAGAGATGGACCCGAGCATCAAAAATTATATCTAGATCCTCAATGGTTGGTCTGTGTCTAGTATTAAATTATTTTGGTTCAGTCCATCCCTAGTATTGGATAATGAGAAGCGAACCCTGAAATGTCAGGAGTTCAGGTTCACTTTGAATAAACTTCTACAATTCCTTGAAGATAGGTCCATCAATGGCCCTTAGTCAAGATGTTCAGGGACACAACCCTTTTCTCTGGCTGTCCTTTAACCTTCAACTGCCAGAAGCTGGGACTGGATGACAGGGGATAGATCATTCAATAATTGCCTTGTTCTGTTCATTCCCTGTGAAGCATCTGCCTCTGGCCACTGGCAGAACACAGGATACCGGGCTAGATGGACCATTGGCCTGACCCAGTATGGCTGTTATGTTCTTAATTTTCAAAAGCATATCCAAACTAACTCCCTGAAGCAATCACCTACATAAGACTCTTCCTTACACAGCTTTACCTATTTGAGGTACTTATATGGCCCTTATTACCTTAATATCTGAAAACCAATGTGTTCATCCTCACAATACCCCTGTGAATTAGGGAAGGATAAATTATCTCCATTTTTGCATTGTATAGATGGGAAACTGAGGCATAGTGACACTAAGTGACTTAACCAAGGTCACAAAGGGAGTCAAAAATCTGTGTCAGAGCAAAAAACTGAACATAGGTCTCCCAAATTCCAGGCTAGCACCTACTCACTAGAACATTCTTCCTCTCTATCACATACATATTAAACACATGGCCTTGATAATATCAGCAGTGCTATTATAAATGTTCCTGAGTGTGATGATAGCTCGTTAAAAGCATTAAAATTGCGCCTTTTCATTATTAGCAGTGCTTTCCTCTTCTCATCATTGAGTTTCCATTTGACACAGGGAGCAATTTGGGGGGGGGGGTGTTAAAATAATCCCACTTTGTTTCTATCTCTATTAAATTGATGCTGGACATGATGCTTCAGTTCCTAGCACTGTTAATGACCAACTGTCATATGCTGCCATCATGGATACACAGGAGAGAGGAAGTTGCGGACAGTAGAACTGTCTGGAACATGATATTTCAATCCATGGAAAATTTTGAGGTTTTTGAAAAAAATGTCAGGATGAAAAGAAGAAACTTCAAAATTTTTCACAATGCAGAAATTCCAGAAAAATCCATTTTGGCAGAATCAAAATGGAATTTTTCAGCTTCTCATCTGCCCTCCTGGAAGGCTCATGTCAATCTGCCTTCAGGGAGGAAGTGAAATGGACATGAGTTTTCCAGACAGGTTGACAGAGGCTGAGTGCCCAATTTTCCACCTCCCCAGCTGTCAGACTTCCCACCTCCCTACCACCCCAGCTGGGGCTCTCAGGGGACAGTGACACCGACAAGATCCTCCCAGTCAGAGGGTGCCAATCATTTGGATTTTCCCAATATAAAATTGAAAATTTTCCCCCAAAAAAAGTTTGATTTTTGGGGGGTGGAGGGGTCAAAGCATTTTCCACTAGAAACTCATTCCAACAGAAAATTCTCCACCAGCTGTAGCTGACAGGGCCTATTCTGTGATCCCCCTTGGCGCTAGCAGTCAGGTTTACCCAGCCTGTTCCCCCTAGATGCACATGGGCAAAGGAGAACTGGGCTGTGAGGGATGTAGGGTGTCCTGTGCCTAGTGCTGTGGGGAGCTGTGTGTCATTAAAGCAGGAACAGAGTCACAGTGTAGCTAATATCACTCACATTGCTGCATTCCAGATCTCTCCACTCCCCAACGGCTACAGTTCAAGACGATCACAGAGACCACTGTGGAGGTGCAGTGGGAGCCCTTCTCTTTCTCTTTTGATGGCTGGGAGATCAGCTTCATCCCCAAGGTAACAACAACGTCAACCACCACATCATCTGCCCTGCCCTGCCCTGCCCTGCCCTGCCACTGCTGGCCACCCACAGTCAGCTCTGCAGGATAGTCAGAATAATAGGACCCCATTTAAAGAAGCAGTCACATACACCGAACAGGCACGGTACATGGCTGGGTAAACACCATCTGAACAATACCCCTATTCTGCTCCCCACCCCTCCACTCAAAAACAAAGCATTCAAACATCAGGATGCAATCTGGAACAGTTAATCTCAGCTCTGAACTGAACACTATTTTCCAGGATCCTCTGTATCAAGACATGCAAACCTATAGAGAGAATTCTATGAAAAAGATCCTACATTTACCATATAAATAAACAGGCCCTTTAGCTCTCCTTCCTTCTCTTCCTCTATCTGTCCTCTTGCTCTCTTCCCTTCTTCTCTTCCATCATCTCCTTTCCCATACCTCTCTCCCCTCTCACTCTATTTCCTCTTCTCTCCCACCTACCTTCTTGCCCTGACTTTGATTAGACTCTTTTGAACAATTCAGAGATTGATTCACCTGTTCTAACTTATCAGTGTGAAGACACCATCTCTAAAAACCCATTATAGAAACCTACTTGGGTGTCTAAAGCTCGACACCTAAATCCATATTTAGCCACCAAAATAAGTGGCCTGGTTTTCAGAAGTATTGAGCACTTAGTAGCTCTCAGACTCCAAGCAGCCTAAATCACAATTACAAATAACTGCTGCTGCAAAATTGTAACCATAATTATAGAACAAGTACAATTGGTGCTTGCAAAAATGAAGGTTGAGGGCTGAAAACGTTTCCCTAAATTTCAAACATTGTATTTGCATAGATAAAACAACAAGAAAGTTATTATTGATGTTATATTTAATATTTATTCTCAGTTATTGTACCATTTGTATAGAACTATAGCTCAAATTGCATCTGGCACCTCTCTACAAGCATATCTTACATATTTTACAATAAAAGAAATGTGGATGAAGAACCCAGTTATATACCCTTGACTCAGGAAAACTCCCACTGAAGTAAACTAGGGTTCTGTGTAATAAAGAACTGCAGAACTGGGCCCCTGAAGTTTGTGAGTACATACAATTAGAACCAGTACAAAAACAAAATCAAGATGAGCAGAAACTGACAAAAACAACTTTTTTTTTTTCCAGCTTTGGTTTCCAAAAGAGCTAGAAGGATATTTTTGTAATTTTGAGTGTGTACACCAAAAACACACAGATGCACGCACAGTTCTCTTATGAGTCACAGTTCATGTACTGCATTTATAAGCCCAGAGGTAATTTTCATTCAAAATCTGAATAAACTACTAAAAAATAAGACATTCTACTTACTAAGACATACTACCAGATCCTTAAGTGAACTAGCCAAAACTAGCACATTTTTGTAAAATGTTTTAAACACTAGTGAATCAATCCTTACAACATAAGGATTGACATAAATGCTATGATATCCATTTTAAGATGGGGAAACGGAGTCTCAGAAGCGCACTGGGCTGGCTCATCCTATTCCTTTATGGGGATCACCATCCCTTCCTAGAGTTACTGAACAGACCTAGTGTTCATGACTCTGTCCCATAGCCCAAGAAATTAATCCTTTGTCAGGCATGATGGTGCACGGATCAATGACACAAGCAGTCATGCCTTAACTTGACATCATGATGTGGAGGCACAAGTGTAATGATGTCAAGGTGCAATGCAATCCGTGACATTTTTATTTCAACCCACACAAGAAAGACAAACCACTGGCCACCATTTTCCTACTAGACCTTATCCACATGATAAAATTACAGTCTAATTTTCCCAAATAGGTACAGGTGCAATTAAGTAACACTTTGGAATGGAACAGGATTGATTGGTACAGTAGGAAAAGTTTGTGAGGCACCTGAATTTTATAAACAGTGGTGCACCACATGATAGGAGAAATAAAAGTATAGCTTTTAATCACCCTGCTGTGTGTGATTAACAAAAGTGGGCAAGTCTCTCCAATAGCTTTGAAAATCTTAGCCTAAATGCATTATCTGTAACTTTCAAGTGAACTTTTCAGGTCAAATGTATCCCAATTTTAAATTTTGTACGTTCTTAAAACTCTAAGATCAAAAGAAACATTTCCAGGATATTTTAAAAAAACACTCCAAATGGCAATAATCCCCCCCAGAACAGCAAAGCATTGCACTGTCTTTCTAAGACCCTGAAAGTGAAAAGTGACTAAACACTGACTATAACTAAGATGAAACTGACCAATCTATTTTCACTGTCTAGCTTGAAAGAAATGCAAACAATAAACAAACAGTATCAAGAGTGAAAAGTAAATATTAATATCCCGTTAACATTAAAGGTGTGGTGTATGTGGCTATCAAACTAAAATACCATTGCTTTCTGTGCACTGTACCGTTACATTTCTAAGAACTCTGTGTGAGACAGCATCCCTTTTGTTCTCGCAATCTCTGCACTGTTATAGAGATAGACACCCTGTGTTCTTGCAAGGACACTTAAATTCTGTGCTTTCTTGTTGCTGTTGCTCCATAATGTAAAATAAAAGTGATTTCAGACTGCAAATATATAGTGGCTCTTCATGAAAGGAAAAAACACAATGAAGATTTGTGGCAGTAGTGGGAATAGCTCTGTGAAACTATAAAGCTCAGAGAAAATGACAAAGCAACAAAGAGGTTAAAAAAAGAAAAGAAAGTTAGAAAAGGTAAAATGGCAATTAAGGGATAAAGTAGAAGATTTCTAGTTTAATGAGAAAAAGGAAGAATGTGAATGGAAATCTATGTGCAAAGATTTGTATATTATTAGTGAAGATATGACAAGAAAAGTTCCATTTGGCTAACACTGGTAGGAAAGGTGACATTTGCAGTTGTTTAAAGACTTATGTTTTCCAAAGGAAATACAAGAAGAATAAAGACTTAATAGAGATACTTCAAAAGCACTGTGTGCCAAAAACAAAGGCCTTGCGCTTTCATAGCTATATATAAACCACAAGACACACCTGGCAGCCAAGAAGTGCTAGCAAAGAGAAAGGAATGAATACTGGATCATTTTCATTGCCTTTTCTCATGTGGAGTCTATCAGCTTGCAGGTGCATGCACGCACACACAAGTTAAAACACGGGGATTGAAAAAAATGCTGTCTGGCCACCAGCCATCTGGAAACAACAACTGAAGGACAGGTGGCATGAGATGCATCTGACTCTGTGAGCCACTGCTGGCTGCGAGGGGTCATTGGGCCCCTGGTAAAGGAGTCCACCCATCCTGAGGCATGTAATACATTTTGTACCGGACTGTTCAGCCCTTATGCACATTTCTGAGCACTTCCACATGCATACAGGCCCATTGAAAACAATGGGGATAACTGAATGAGTAAGATTTCACCACTGTGTGAATAAGAGTCATTTATGAAACAGACATACAGGAGTATGTAAGTTTTCTCCAGGCAGGTACATTATCTCCAGTGATTGTTGATGCTCTATGTTTGGACACATGGTGTCTGACCGTCTAACCCCATCCTCTTCTCCAACTACTGCATCCTTTTAATACATTGCCAGTTCCAGACTTCCCCCACTTTTGTGCTGATTTCTTTTTTAATCTCCCCAGAACAATGAAGGTGGCGTCATCGCACAGCTTCCTAGCAGCGTCACCACCTTCAATCAGACAGGACTGAAGCCAGGGGAAGAATACATCGTCAATGTGGTAGCCCTCAAAGAGCAAGCCAGGAGCCCCCCAACTTCCGATAGTGTCTCCACATGTGAGTGACTCCATCCTTTATCCCTCGGTCATGTTTTGCATTTCCAGACCCAAAAGAGGGCATGGTCCCAGTGTTGTGAAGCAAAGCACAGCAGGTCCTTTCAACTCCAGGTCACCAGGTCAGATCTAATCCAGTTCAGCAGAGGCTGAAGGCTGGTATCACCTGATGGCGGAAATCATTTGGTGGTCACGTGAAATGAAGTGCTGGCCTCAGTACAAATCTTAACGAATGTGTGCTCATGTCACTGAAAACACCATCACAACTGACATCAATGGGTCCCCTTACTGGCAGTCTCAGCAGGGGGGCCAAAGAATGAATAGGCCATGGAAACTGAATTCCCATCTCACAGTTAGAGAGGGCCCCATCAGAGCATGGCAGGGGCACATTGATAGGCAGGTGTGGGGTAGTTTACATTTCTGCTGCGAATGTTGTACTAGTTCAAAGGGTAACAAAAAGCCAGTCTCCAGAGTTTTGTTACTGCACCGTTCACCAACAATACAGTCAAACAATGGACCAAATCCTCAGCTGGTGTAAGTCAGAGTAGCTCCATTGGCTTAAAACTGAACTGTTTTTAACCTCTGAAAAGATTCAAGTTTAGGTTTGCTTGGAGGTTCAGGTAAGGATTCTGAAAATTTTATCCAAATACTCCCACTTTGTTGAGGCTAATTTGCAACACTGGATTTACTCTCTGCTAGATAAATTCAAGAGGGCAAATTCATCCCTGGGGTAACACCACGGCCTTACACCACAGATTAATTTGGTCTACATCATTTCTGCCAGGAAGGTAATAATTAGAGACAACTCTGAACTGGAACATCAGAGCCAAACCCTCCCACTTTGAACTGTGGGGAAAGTCAGACACAAATGCAAATTCAGTAGCACAGGCCCAGCTATGCTAATAATACCTGACTGAGCTGTACAATTGCAGTGTCAGATACACACTAATGATGGATGAACTTCTAAACTGAATGGTGATTTGGTTTAAACAAACATCCTGAAATCTGGGGGCATATCTGAACTATCTGATTCCATCTGACCTGTAAACAGGGTCCAGAAACACCACAAGATGACTCGGTATGCTTGATAACAGCAAAGGGAAGATTAATTCCCCTCACTGTTTCATAGAGCTCACATTCTTCCTTTCCTTCTCTTTCTCCTCCTGTCCCCATGTCCCCAATGCATCCTGGGAATTGTAGTTCCTGGGCTCAAAGCTACAGGACCCATCTAGGAACAAACTTGCAGACTGGGATAGCTGTCTGCACCTCGCTAGATACAACTTCCACTCCTGGCCTGATGCACGGGCAGAGAGAGCCTGAAAAAAGGTTAATTGTGCTCAAACAAGGACCAGTTTGGGTTCTAAGTGAAGACTCAGGTCAATTATTATTCTGTCCAAGTAAATTCCCCCCTCTACTGATCTTCCCTGAGGCACATTTCTGAGGTTGGAGGTTTTGTTCCCAGTTTCCCAAAAGTACTAGTACCAATATACTCCCCACACAGCCCACCCAGGTAACAGGTTAAGGTCTAAATCCTGGGTGGTGCTGAGACTGATGGACTCAGGTCACACAACAAGTGAATGAGTGGCAGAGCCAAAAACCCAGATCTCTTCAGAACCAATTTGTAAAGCTGGGCAAGGCACATATCCAAGTTCTGTCCTCACCATGAATCCTTGCAAGCCAGTCCAATAGCTCCCTCCATCCACGCCATTTACAAATAGAAACACACATCTAAACCGCCATATGAAAGAGGCGATGTTCTAATGAGGTGGCTAATTATGGGTTTAATGAAGTTGGAAACTGAAGGGCTCCTAGGAAACTTATCCTAAAAAGCACAATATAACAGAGAAGTTGCTACAGTCAGCACAGGAGGGTTTTTCTATCATTAGAGAATCTATCATCTTGCTGCAGATGGTAGTCGACTTGATCTCCGCAAACATAAAACACAAATTCTTTCCTATTGCTTTGTTTTGCTTTGTTTGTGTCTTGTATGATGTGGCTTAACAGAGACACCTACTGGCCAAGCGCAAATGTTTCCATTCTCCTAACTAGTGAAGCTGTTGCGAGTAGAACAGCCTCAAACTCAGTGATTTCAGTTCATAAGGGATCATGCAAACTAAATTTGTAGATTCATAGATCTTCGGGCCAGACGAGATCATTGTGATCATCTAGTCTGACTTCCTGCAAAACACAAGCCATAGAATTTCATCCCACAACCTCTGCATCTAACTCAACAACGTATGGTTCTTGATAGGTTCTAACTACAAAGAAATGGATTCAGGCTGCTGTATCCCAGCTTTCCCAGCATGTGGGGGTTTACATCTGGGGGTTTGGTTTGGTCCATTATACAGAGAAGGGTCAGCCACAGAGTTTGGATCTGGATAAACCTGCTCCTAAAGCTCAGACGATTTTTGGATCTGCAGGTTTGGTTTGACCATGTCAAATGCAAGCCTTTCTGTTCTGTTTTGGTTCATGGAAGGTGGAACCCTATCCATTTGGTTTTAAGATACAATGAACCCAAAGTCTCAGCATGACGCTCAGTTGAAACAGCCAGGACTTCTCTTGTTTTGAGCAGAAAGGGGACAGGACTTTTCTTGTTTTGAACAGAAATAGGATTTCACAGGATTTCCACCCAAAGCCACTGTGCAGTCCAGGCTCACCAGCCTCTGAGAGATCCCAGTTGGTGTGGCTGGAAGCTGGTCATCTTTGTCAGTATATTTTAAACTTTCTTCACTGAAGTTTTGCCCAGCTCTGGTCACAAGGAATTCACCAGATTCTAGACAGACAGATGACTAGTTATAGTCCTCACGTATTAAATGTTCACACAGAAGCGAGGAATTTCAAAGGTGCGTAAGGAAATTAAGTGTCCAAATCCCAATGGATTTCATTACGGTTTTGGAACCTAACGCCCTTAGGCAGCTTTGAAAATCCAAGCCAAAAATCCAAGCTCAGCATTTTCTGCAGTCGCAACAGCAGTTGCCATGGCCAAACATTCTTGATTTTTAGCCACTAATTAGTTTTTCCACCTGAGCAGCAAACCATGCAGGACTTGTAGGCGTTGTATTCAAGGCCCATGATTATACCTGGCTCCACCAGAAGAGAATTTCATAGAATCATAGACTCCGATGTTAAGGTCAGAAAGGACCAGTATGATCCTCTAGTCTGAGCTCCTGCACAATGCAGGCCACAGAACCTCACCTACCCACTCCTGTAATAGATCCCTAGCCTATGGTTTAAAGACATCAAGGTACAGAGAATCCATCAGCAAGTGACCCGTGATACAGAGGAAAGTGAAAAAACCCCAGAGACTCATGAGAATCATAGAAATATAGAACTGGAAGGGACCTTGCAATGTCATCTAGTCCAGTCCCCTGCACTCATGACAGGACCAAGCATTATCTAGACTATCCCTGACAGGTGTTTGTCTAACCTGCTCTTAAAAATCTCTGATGATGGAGATTCCATAACCTCCCTAGGCAATTTATTACAGTGCTTAGTTACCCTGACAGTTAGGAAGTTTTTCCTAATGTCCAACCTAAACCGCCCTTGCTGCAATTTAAAGCCCATTGCTTCTTGTCCTATCCTCAGAGCATAAGGAGAACAATTTTTCTCCCTCCTTGTAACCTTTTATGTACTTGAAAACTGTTGTCTCCCCTCAGTCTTCTCTTTTCCAGACAAAACAAACCCAATTTTTTCAATCTTCTTTTATAGGTAATGTTTTCTATACCTTTTCTCATTTTTGTTGCTCTTCTCTGGATTTTCTCCAATTTTTCCACATCTTTCCTGAAATGTGATGCCCAGAACTGGACACAATACTCCAATTGAGGCCTAATCAGCACGGAGTAGAGTGGAAGAACTACTTCTCTTGTTTTGCTTACAACACTCCTGCTAATACATCCCAGAATGATGTTTGCCTTTTTTGCAACAGTGTTACACTGTTGACTCATATTTAAGCTTGTGATCCACTATGACCCCAAATCCCTTTCTGGAGTACTCTTTCTTAGGGAGTCATATCCCATTTTGTATGTGTGCAACTGATAGTTCCTTCCTGAGTAGAATACTTTGCATTTGTCCTTATTGAATTTCATCCTATTTACTTCAGACCATTACTCCAGTTTGTCCAGATCATTTTGAATTTTAATCCTATCCTCCAAAGCACTGGCAACCCTCCCAGTTTGGAATCATCCACAAACTTTATAAGTGTACTCTCTGCCATTATCTAAATCACTGATGAAGATATTAAACAGAATTGGACCCAGAACTGATCCCTGCAGGACCCCATTCAACATGCTCTTCACTGTGAACCACTGATAACTACTTTCTGGGAATGGTTTTCCAACCAGTTATGCATACATTTTATAGTAGCTCCATCTAGGTTGTATTTCCCTAATTTGCTTCTGAAAAGATCATGCGAGACAGTATACTATCAAAAGCCTTACTACAGTCCAAATATACAACATTTACCACTTCTCCCCATCCACAAGGCTTGTTACCCCACTCAAGAAAGCTATCATGTTGGTTTGACATGCTTTGTTCTTGACAAATCCATGTTGACTGTTACTTATTATCTTATTCTCTTCTTGGTGTTTGCAAATTGATTGCTTAATTATTTGTTCCATTATTTTTGCTGGTACTGAAGTTAAGCTGACTGGTCTGTAATTCCCTGGGGTGTCCTTATTTCCCTTTTTATAGATTGACACTATTTGCCCTTTTCCAGTCCTCTGGAATCTCGCCTGTCTTTCATGACTTTTCTAAGATAATCACTAATGGCTCAGATATCCCTCAGTCAGCTCCTTGATAATTCTGGGATGTATTTCATCAGGCCTTGGTGATTTGAAGACATCTAACTTGTCTAAGTAATTTTTAACTTGTTCTTTCCCTCTTTTAGCCTCCAATCCTACCTCATTCACCATGTTAGACATCCAATTGCTATTAACCATTGAGTAATGGGCCTACCCTGTCTTTGGTCTTCCTCTTGCTTCTAATGTAGTTGTAGAATGTTTTCTTGTTACCCTTCTAGCTAGTTTAATCTCATTTTGTGCCTTTCTAATTTTGTCTCTACATACTTGTGTTATTTGTTTATATTCATCCTTTATAATTTGACCTAGTTTTCACTTTTTATAGGACTCATTTTTGAGTTTCAAATCATTGAAGATCTCCTGGTTAAGCCAGGATGGTCTCTTGCCATACTTCCTGTCTTTCCTATACAGTGGAATAGTTTGCTCTTGTGCAAACCGATGTGTCTCTTTTAAAAACTGCCAACTATCTTGAACTGTTTTTCCCCTTAGTCTTGCTTCCCATGGGATCTTATCTACCAACTCCCTGAGTTTGCTAAAGTCTGCCTTTTTGAAATCCATTATCTTTATAGTGCTGTTTTCCCTCTTACCATTCCTTAGAATCATGCACTCTACCATTTCATGATCACTTTCATCCAAGCTGCCTTTCACTTTCAAATTCTCAACCAGTTTCTCCCTATTTGTCAAAATCAAATCTAGAAGAGTTTCTCCGCAGTAGCTTTCTCTACCTTGTGAAATAAAAAATTGTCTCCAATACATTCCAAGAACTTGTAAAACTTCATACATTTGCAAGCCGGACATTTGTGTCAGCTCCAACTCTGAATCCTCACTTGCCTGTGAGTCAATCCCTGAAATCCGGTTAAACTGCTAGGATGTCCTGTCAAGTCCAGATGAATAATAGTTGTATAACCATCCCCATTAACCTCCATGAAACATGCCTCATACCAAGTCACACAGGTAGAAGAAATAGAATAATGCAAGAGAGCCAGCCTACATAGAGCACAACATGTACATTGAAATGCAATTTCTATTTTCAGTCTCCCCCAGCTTTTTTCAGGTGTTGTTCATAACTGTCTCCAAACTAATTCCTTTCCAGCTCAACTTTTCAATGCGTAGAGCCTGGTACTCTTTGGCCCTGCCCCTTATGTGGTCAGTTACACCACACGAAGGAAATGGGGAGCATGATCATTCTGGGGTGGTAGCATTTTGCACTCCTTTTGCAGTGGTATAAGTGACTAGACAAGGGGCAGGGCAATAAAGAATCAGTCCTTTGGTCTCCTGAGGCACTCAGATGCCCCATTCCCCTGCTCCCCTAACACCCTCCTTGCTCCCACAACGTCCATGGCTCCTCCAATCATGCACTGCTTCCCAAGACCTCCCCCATTACTCCCTGATCTTCTATCCTTTGTTCACACTTCCTACTGCTTTCCTAGACCTCTCACCCTGTGCCCCTACTCTCCATTCCCCCCATTACTTCCATACTCTTGTCATCCCTGTTCCTACTTCCTGCTCCCCTTAGGGTTTGTCTACACATGAATATTAATCCGGAATAACATATGGTGTGAATTTAAATAAGAAATAGTTAATCTGCTTAACTCCATGTGTAGTGCTTTTATTGTGGAATAGGAGTGCCTTATTTCAAGTCAATGTAATCCACCAGTTTGGAATAAAGTGCTCTATTCTGGAATAAGAGCATCCACACTTGGAGGTAATCAGGGAAGAGCTATTTCAGAATAATTTTCTGTGTAGGAAAGCTCTTAGATCTCTCAAACACTCCAACCCCACTTTGGATATCTATATATTCAGTATATATTTATTATCCGATGTAACCTGTGACACATAAAAATGTTATTTTTTAAAGTGCATTTTGTGACTCGCAGTAAGTAAACCCTGATTTACAAAACCAGCCTATTTAGTGCTAGTTACATAATACAGTTTAGGCTGTTGCTAGTAAAAACAAACAAACAAAAAAGCCCCCCTACAGTATAAACCTGAATAAGAGGTCTCAGGTCCCCAGGGAGTAAATAAGTCTCAGAATTGGCTTTGCATGCTTTGCATATTAATGCTGCTGCAGTACATGAACAATAAACAGCTGTTTGGCTCCTGTCTTCAATACAATACCTATAGGCAGGACAAGAAGTTAGAATAAAAACAGCATCAACTCAGAATTCAAACACAAACTTTTCACACTGTAACTTTTTTCTAGATTATTTTTTATTTCCAAGGGTCCCTGCACTTCTGGATTTCTTCTAAGAGAGGAAGCAGAAATGTCAGCATGACCTAGTGGAATTTCCACCAAAACAGGGAGCAAATGGAAATCCCAAGAGGCAATGCTTGGCTACAATTCCTCTCTCTTTTGTAAAGGATGGGTAGCACCTCTGTGATATTGTAACTAATGTCAAGTTTTGAAAAGTCTCTTGAAAGTGCTAGTTGTTTTCTTGACTCTTCTCATATTTTCACCACACTGGAAATCCACAGATTATTAAAAATTGGCTGATAAGTGTTAAAATGTAATTATAGATGGGGAATCATCATTAAGTATGGGTGTTTCTAGTGGAGTCCTGCAGAGATCAGTTCTTAGCCCTAGGCTATTTAACATTTTTACCAAAGACCTGGAAAAAGACAAAAAATCATCACTGGTAAAGGTTACAGATGACGACACAAAGATAGGGGAATAATGAAGAGGAGAGGTCATTGGTACAGAGCAATCTAGATCTCTAACAATATGCATTTTAATATGACCAAATGTAAGGTCATATATGTAGGAATAAAGAATGCAGGCCTTACTTACAGGATGGGGGACTTTGTCCTGGGAAGTAGCAACTCTGAAAAGAACTTGGTGGGAATGGTGGATAATCAGCTGAACATGAGCGTCCCATGCAACGCTGTGGCCAAAAGGGCTAATATGATCCTTGGATGTATAAACAGGGGAATATTGAGTAGGATTAGGAAGGTAATATTTTCTCTTTATTTGGCACTGGTGTGACTACTACTGGACTATTGTGTCCAGTTCTTGTGTCCACAATTCAAGAAGGATGTTGATAAATTGGAGAAGGCTCAGAGAAGACCCATGAGAATGATTAAAGGATTGGAAAACGTGCACAGAACGTGAGAAACTGCACAGAAAGGGAATCTGTTTAGGTTAAGCAGGTTAAGGCGTGACTTGATCCTAGTCTAGAAGTACTTATATGGGGAACACTTCAGTCTAGCAGAAAAAGGTGTGACAAGATAGAATGGCTAGATGTTGAAACCAGACACATTCAGACTAGATATAATGCACAATTTATTTATTTTTTTAACAGTGATGGCAATTAACAATTGGAACAACTTACTGAGAGTTGTGCTGGATTCTCCATCACTGGAAATTTTTAAACCTTGATTGGATGTTATTCTAAAACATATGCTTTAGTTCAAACAGGAATTAATTCAAGGAAGTTCTCTAGCCTGTATTATACAGGAGGTCGGACTCGATGATCACAGTGGTCCTTCTGGCTTTATAATCTATTGGGTACTGTTTACTCTTGGTTTAGTCCCATTCCATATGAATCTTGGCATATTGGAAGAAGGCTCCAACACCCTAAAACTGAACCAAACCCAAGAATCTATTCAGAACCATCCACCCTTTAGCATGCCCCGTCCCCCAACATCCTATTGCGTGGCAGCCAGAAACAACTCATCCAACCAGCAAGCCAATCCCTAAGCCATGGGCCCTGAGCTGAGAACTTGAGTCACAATTTGCATTAGTTCTTTTCTTCCTGCTATTGCCTGGAATCTAAGTTGAAAGTGGTGGATTGGACCACTTCAAAGAACAGATTTAAGGAGAATAAGCCCTCTCTTTCCCAAGGCCTGGATGCCCTGCAGTTGACAAGTATTCTCTCTGTATTTAACTCCCCCAACTAACATGCTTCTTTGGTGTCCAGTAATTGATGGGCCAACCCAAATCCTGGTGCGAGACATCTCGGACACAGTGGCCTTTGTGGAGTGGACCCCACCCCGAGCTAAAGTAGACTACATCCTGCTGAAGTACAGCCTGGTGAACGGGGAAGGAGGGAAGACCATGTTCCGACTGCAGCCTCCCCTGAGCCAGTACTCAATGCAGGCCCTGAAGCCCGGATCGCTGTACGAAGTCTCCATATCTGGGGTCCGAGGGACCAACGAAAGCAACCCTGCTGTCACCACCTTCACAACCGGTATGTTAGAGCCATTTAAAAGTCAGCTGCTAGAGTCTAGTCCAGTACATGGCTAACGATCAAGAAACCCACAAAACAAACACAGCAATTCACTGGATGACCAACTAACAGATTGACTTGACTCAATGACACATAGGCTGAGGCACAGCTGACCTCACAAATCGATTGATTCCCTTTCTGACAGACTTGTCAGGGCCTTCTGCCTAACTGACCCAACAAACAGGCCAACTCACTGACTAACAGACTCAGACACACCCTGCTGGTTGGCCAGTTAATGGACTGGCAGACTTGGTAGGTAACTGGCTTTAAAATGATGGAGTGCCCGACAGACAGACAGACGCTGCAACACTAAATGCACTTCCTCTACTTGTAATGGGAGCAGAGCCTCTTTCCTTCAGGCTCATGGCCTGTGTCTTCTAATCTCACTACAGCAGTGACCAGACACAACATCTCACTCTTCCACTGCCATCTGCTGCCTGTGTGCACACTGCTGAACAAACACTGAGACCCTGTCTTATGACACCCTTAGAAACAAGCTGACTGTCTGACTCATTGCATAATCTCTGATTCTGCATAACATCAGGGTAAATACTTACTGGGTAAAGGATTTTTCTACCCTGGCAGATCTGCATGATCTCTCTGTATGTTTTCTTCTATAGTACATGCAAATTTATCAATATTTTAAAGTATATACTTGTCTGTCTTTCTATCTACAGCATCTGTGTTTATCCTATTTGCAATATGTATTTGACAGGAGAAAAAAATATCCTAGGTCTGCAGTGTAATACAATGGTTCAGATTCTCAGCTGGTATAAATCAGTATAGTTCTGTTGAAATCAGTGGAGCTATGCTGGTTTTTGCCCAGTAAATATTGCATTAAGGTAATGCTTTGTAACTCAGAATCATTGATTTGTTGCAAGATATGACAAGGAACAGGAATTCATTTCCATGAGTGTATGTTGTACTCCTGGATCCACAGCTGCGCTTTCCCAAAGTTCAGATCTATGTTTTAATACAACTCACATCCCCATAGTAGGTAAACACATCACAAGGACATAGTTTGGATTATTATAGTGGTAGGAGCCAGGCCCTGCATATTCAAAGGACATTTAGATCTGAAGATTAGTTTAAGCCCATACTCAAGATTTGCAAAACCAGAAATTAGGCTCCCAAATCCATATTTAAGAACCTTCCTACTGAAAGCTCAGTACCATAGAAAAGCAGGGCACTTCTTTAGGTGCCTAAATCAGGATTTAGGAGCCTCACTTTAGATACCCATTTTTTGAAAAAAAATTGCCCAATCTATACCTATCCAATAGGTGGGAGGGAGAGGCTGTACCATCTGAGACAATCTGCAGTCAAGCAGCTGAAAGTGACACAGTTAAAATGTGGTTATCTTATTTTTATACTTTATATGAATACTCTCATTGGTCGGTAAAACTTTAATTAATGCTAAGCCTGTGTATGGCTAACAGGTTTAATTTACCGTGCCATCAAGGAAAAGGTAGAGAGCATATTTCAGCGCTATTTTATGGTTTATAAATTACCTGTCATATGTATTGCCAGTGGATACTAGTGCTTCTATGATAATAACTGTAGTGTGTCTATTGTATATATTTAGAATGAGATGTACAGTGCTATCGATTTGCTGAATTCGCTTTCCTTGTTTTATTTCTATGTGACATTATATTAAAAAAATCCCTCAAAAATATATAGTATATATATATATAGTTAGATGTAATGTATTGGGTATAATTTTACCTGTAAACCAAAAAGTAACTATACCCTGGATATAAAATGGCCAAATCCTGCCCTCAGCTATCCCTGTACACTTCTGTTGATTAGAGTGGGGTTGCCCAAGTGTAAATGAGGGAAGAATTTGCTACAATATGTACAGTAATATGTAGCAGTGCTAAACAACAAGGCATGCTACCAAGGTGGGATTTACCTGCATGTAAATCTGTGATGAGGTATAAGATCTTGCAGTTAAGGCACTCAGGAGTCCTGGGTTCAAATCTTGTCTCTGCCACAGACTTCTTGTCTTACCATGGCTCGGTTTCCCCATCTGTAAAATGAGAATAATAATAATTCTTTACCTCACTGAGGTGTTGGGTGGATTCAATTTCAACATTTTTTTTAAAAACAGTGAGGGTAAGTCTTCATTAGAACAACTTGCCAAGGGATGTGGTACATTCACCATCAATTGAAATTTTTCAATCAAGACTGGGTGTCTTTTTAAAAAAGAGATACTGTAATGTCCATGTCCATTCACTACCCTGTGCTATGCAGGAGGTCAGGCTAGATGATCACAATGTTCCCTTCTGACCTTAAAATCTATGAATTAATGTAAGAGCACAGTGACCAGGGAACATACAAATACCTTTATAGCCAGACAGCTCAGCATGTGCAGCTCCATGCAGACTTATGTATGTTTTGGCTCAGAGAAAATGGTTAGATCAGTTTCTAGGGTATCGAAATACCATGGGCTCACAACAGCACAGCTTGGATTCCTTGCCAACATGTGCAAGCCCCAGCTGCAGATGGGGGCAAACCCTGTATTTGTTTTCTTATGTTGTACAGAGATTGATGCACCCAAGAACCTCCGGGTGGGCTTGCGAACGTCAGCCAGCCTGGAACTGGAGTGGGACAACAGTGAGGCGGAGGTGCAGAACTACAAGGTGGTATATAGCACGCTAGCAGGCGAGCAGTACCACGAGATGCTGGTGCCACGAAATGCTGGCCTGACAACCCGGGCTACCCTCACAGGTAAATCCCACTGGGGACGTGCCAGGATCTACACTGATGCTCAGCAATGTGTTCTCCACACACTGGACCACATTCAGAGATTAGTACAGGAGCCTAGAGGAAACCAAACCTATGCAACGTACAGCTTCTTCCACCCCACTACCCTTGTACTGAGAAGCCCCTGAGACAACTCAGGCCTTATTCTCCCACCATTAACACTGGTTTGTGTAATGCCACTGACTTCAGTGGAGTTTCCAGATTGACAGTGAGAAGACTTGGGGTATGTCCACACAGCAGTCAGGTGGTAGGATTGCAGCACCTACCGACATAACCAAGTAGCTCTGATCTAGCTAGCATAGCTAAAAATAGCAGCAAGGTCACCCCTCTGACAGGTCTTCCCCTGCACACAAGACCATGCACTATCTGTGTTCTCCTCCTGCATTTCTGGCATTATTTAGCTGATACCCCGGTAGTCTAGCACTTGACTTGCTGGAACCCCCATGTGTTTGCGGTATCTGGTTCTGGGCAAATCAAGTGATTTTTGGGGAAAGTCCAGGTCATACTCTGGTAGGTTGGGAAGTTGCAAACGTAACAGCATTAATCACAAAAAAGCTGCAGGACCAGAAAGCAATTTGAACAGTGAGTGTGACAAAGGGGGGAAGGGGTGAGAAATACAATATTAGATGTAATTTTTGCTGCATTTCATGAGGGGGAACTGCCTGGAAAAGCAGAATTTGATTAGAGGGAGACATCACATACTCATGAAACCAGGGTCCAGCTTAACTCACCTACTGGGTTTCTTCAAAGACATTTACTACCTTTGCAGACAAGCCCTGAAAGGTAAGTATTGTAAATGGACCAAATTCTGCTGTCAGGTACATAGGTGTAAATTTGGTCTTACTCCCTTGACATGAATATCATCCACCCAATGGAGTCCCTCTGGATTTGCCTCCATGTAATTGAGAGCAGAATCTGTTACTGAAATATTTCACTGAAAGCAGTTGCCAAATAAAGCCAATGAAAGCAAACACAATAAAGGTGTTTCCCAGACATGCACTTGTGCAGAAGTAAGGCTTGAAAGACATGCTGCAGAACCTGCAACAGGCTTAAAGAGAACAGGCTGGCGGTGGTGTCAAATGGCCTTTACAGAGAGTCAGAGACACAAACTAGACTGGACAAAATCTTAGACCAGTCCACTGTAGGGAATAACACCACTTCCTTTGTCCCCCCTTCGGTCTGTCTTGTTTGTTTGGATTTAATGCTTTGGGGCAGGGACTGTCTCGTAGACATATCTGTGCAGCGCCTAGCACAATGAGCCTCTGATCTCAACTGGAGCTTCTAGGTGTTACCACAGTGCAAATATTTATAATAGTCGAAATCATAAGGCACAAGCTTGCACTAGAGGACAAGCCTGGATGAAGGATCTATTTTCGGTCTATGATTCTGAGACAGGGAATTATGAACCCTGAAGAGAAGCAAGCACCAAAAGTCATCACCTCACATTGAGTCAGCAGCTGAAGAGATTGCAAAACTCCCATTGACTTTGGTGGAACCAGGATCTCACCCCAGGTTTGTCCATTGAAATTTGTCCATTTCCTTTGTAAATTCTTTATAGGAGTCTTCTGTGTTATTGCCATGGTGAGTCTACTCCTTATACTAAAGGGATGCTGTGAAAATCATTTAGGCCCCAAATTCTACATGGAGTTGGGGCCTGATTCATAGCCTGTTGAAATCAATGGGAGCATTTCCCTGGACTTTGAGGGCTTTGGATCAGAGGCATAATGAGGACAATGTTGGTGACTGACAGATTCGACTGAAAGGGTTATATAGAGTGTAACAGGTCTGAGTAACTTAGAGTCTCCCTTTAGTTGCTCAATGGAAAGAAATTCCATCTGGAATTCTTCAGAGTGTTTTGTCTTCCCAGATTTAGCTGGCACCCCATTGTTCTTGCAGTTAATATCAGCACTGGAAGTTTCATAGCAACTATGCTTTCTGTTCCCCTCAGAAATGTGTTTCCTTCCAAAAAGTCACCTGTTAATGCACTCTTTCCCATGAATCACTATCTACTGTCTCTAGCTGAAACAACTGGGTCTGTACTCAAATTTCCTTTCAAACCCAAAGGCATTCAGATCTGGGGTCTCAGATCAGGTCTTTCTCTAGCCTTTCCAAAGAAGCTATCCAGATCTTTGAAAGGTCCTTTACACAATGCAGAGGCCAGAATTAAGCATCATACTGCAACTGTATCTCAACCATTACCAATCTCCTATAACAGTGCTAAGAGATTTCCCACTGGATCACATTAAGAATAAGTTCTTAGAAAGCACTATTGTTGTATCTGTCTCGGTCCCAGGATAGTAAAGAAACAAGGTGGATGAGGGAATATCTTTTATTGGACCAACCACTGTTGGTGAGAGAGACAAGCTTCTGAGCTTACACAGAACTCTTCTTCAGGTCTGGGAAATCTAGAGCTCGGTGCAAGCTCAAAAGCTTGTGTCTCTCACCACCAGCAACTGGGCCAATAAAAGATATTACCTCCCCCACCTTATGTCCCTAGAGAGCACTGTCCTTCAGCACTCTCTATAATGATTCTTTCCCCAGGCTCTTTACTCACTCTTCCTTTACATGTCTCAACTCCATAGACTTGGAAGCTGACTCAGTGTAAGTGATTCATTTTTATATAGTGCCTGTCTTCCACTATAATCATCATCATCATATAATAGTATACCATCCAACTCCCATTGAAATCCTCAGGGCACCATATAAGGAAAACAAATACAGTATAATTAGAGCATAGTAAAACACTACTCTGTTACAAGAGAAATCACTTTAAGAAAGGAATCACTTTCCCCGTCACTGAAATCTGGCAGCTGTTTAACAGCACAGCCACACTACACCCCAGCCATGGACAGAGAGGGAAGAAGACTAGCCTTATCCAATTAAATTGTAGGAGGAATTTAGGTCAGCAGAAGGTAATTAGCCAAGCTGGAATTTGAGCAGGTACCCAGAGCAAACATCTCTACTTTTACAATGAGTGCCATAACATCTTTAATGATCACAGCTGGGGAGGACTTGGGTGTTACATGCCACCCAGAAGCTGGCCCATTCACCAGCACAGAACTCACCGACTCCAGGGGATTCAAGGCATTCACAGAATATCTAACACCACTTCCTCAGCATCATAGGCTTCCCTAAAGAGCTCCCAGCCAAATGATGATCAAGGCTAACATTGCTTCTTTCAGCCCTTGAGGGAGTAACAGCTGGAAACGAAGGGGGCACCCCTGCAACTGGAATCAGAGTGCAGCAATGAGCAGATGCGGAGAGCATGAAGGGGATACGTTCTGCTGCAGCGAAGAGCTGTATGTATGTGACCTTGCATTCATGCCTCCAGACACTCAGATGTGAGAGGAGAGACCTGAGTTTCAAGGAATATCTTGACAGCCCTGTCAATATGCAACTCTTCCCTCTTTTGTGTGGGATTCAGAGGGAGACAACTGGGTCAGGTTTTGTACTGCTAGCAACAGCATGTGCTTTCACCTGCCCCATCAGCCTGCCCAGCCCCTTGGATACCAACACCCCTTTATAGGTGTAGCTTCCACTGGGATTCAGCACACCCAGGGCAGTGGGCAGTAGGATGGCCTCTAGAGTGGTGCAGTTACTTAGAGGGCTGCAATGTTGCCATCGGTGCCCTTCCCGTCAGTCCCCACTCCCACACCAGATCAGACATATTTAGGCACTTGGGAGGCCATTTGACTATAATGCCTGGAAAACAGGGTTATCTTCATTATTCTCTGGAAAGAGCTGTGCTTCGGCGTTTATCTAGTACATTGCTGGGTGCTGCAGTGATGAAAGAATGTGTATATTCACATGGAGGGAACCACATTCCCCCCAGTGGAATCAGCCCTATGTGAGCTGACACCTGGCTAACAAATATTTCGGGCTCTCTCAGCCCACCATTTCTTTCGCTTTCCAAGTTCTCCTCCTGCCTCTCTTTTCTTGCAGCCCTTTGGCTTCCATTTCCTTCCTGTTGGGTAGAGTAGGGGACCAGTGTGCTGGCCATTCAACCTCTTCCTAAAGCACATGATTTTGGGAGAGGATCACAGCACATGGCCTATTCTGGCCAGATGGCTTCTTCTTGCAGCTGAATTCCTTCCAGCATCATGATGCCTCCTGAAATGCACTGCGCTGGGCAGCCACCTGGTCAGCCCACACTTAAAGCCAGGCCCGTGAACTGGGGGTGTCTCCCAAGTAATGATCTTTGCTTTTGGGGTGAATCTTAGCTACTGCCCATCCCCCCATCTGGATACTGATGTACCAGTGCCACATGTGCCAAAGTGCCTAACCATTTCACAGTCCAGCTGTTTTTCCTTGGGATAGGGGAGAGCCTTTGCAAACTCTGGTGTGTGGAATAGCACTGCCACAAAGTGACCAGTTTAGTGAACTACATCTTGCTCATCTCAGGACATACAGCGACATGCAGAAAAGCAGGTCTCTGCAGGTAATTGTCTCAGGAAGATGCCTACCAGATTTGCTCCATTTGAAGGTAAAAGTAGGCTTCTTAGCTGCTATCACAGTAACCCGAGCCTGGGATCTGAAAGTCAAGTTGTGTTCTTCCTTTCTAGCACAGCCTCACAGTAATCAAGATTCTGCAAATGGAACTTAGTTAACAATTCTGTTGATACATGAGCTAGAACATACTCCATCTCCGTCTGCTATAGCTGCCAGCACTAGCATCAACAAAAATTAATAGAAGCTTAAACCAAGATCCTCAACTGTTATAAACTGGTGTGACTCCATGGGAGTCTCTTTACAACAATCAAGGGTCTGGCCGAGACAGAGCTGCGCAGTAGAAAGAACAGATCCACTTTTGTGACCCTGGCAAATGGGCAGAGCGGGTACTAGATAGAGTTAGTCAAAAATTTTTAAATTAAAATGTTTAGTTCAACAACAGTCTTTTTTCAAGATCAGAAATGTTTGTGGGGAATCTTTTTGTTTTAATTTTTCAAGGTCCTTTCCCCATGGAATCGAAAAACAAATATTGTCAATTTTTATTTGGTCCTTCTCTGTTGATCCTTTTGCCTCTCTCTCTTTTTCCCCTTTTGCATTGGCAAAAATGGAAATTGGGGGAGGTAGAAGAGCAAATGAAAAATTTCAAAACTGAACCTTTTTTTGAAAAATGCCCACTAAATGAAAACGCCACTCCTTTTCAAAACTGGCAGAACAAAAACAACTTAGACCACTTTGAAATTTTTGGCCAAATTCCTCCCTGGTGTTTGGCCAGCTCTAGAACTGAGATTGGCATGGAACTGTTGTCCATCACTCATCCTCATACACAACCACACCCTGTCCTCTGAGGATTGCCTTTCCTAAGAATTAAAGGAAGGAAGGAGCCAGGGGAAGATTTCACTCATTTCTGCTTAACCGCTTGAGAAAGCAGACTCAGGGCCACACATATTCCATGGCTGGTCTGTGCTGCATCTCACAGCCATGCTTCAGAGAAGCATGAAACATGTTTCCTTTAATTCCATTGGCAAGGACATTCTGCCCCAGAAGGGGATTTATTTTTAGTGTTTGTTTTGTCTGTGTCTCTGGGCATGAAGTTGGGTGCCTCCACAGTTTGTCATCTTGCACAGCTACAGCCTGCTACCCTTAAAGTTTCTGTATCGTTTATGGGGTGCTGCTCTCTGATGGCTCTTCAGTGTTCATAGCAGCACTTGAAATTCAGAACCCTGATGGTGGCAGAGGTTTCCATTTGTTATATCACTTTTTTTTTTTTTTTTTATTAAACTTTTATGTGCATCGACACCTCTAGGATCCTACCAGGACAGGAAAACGCCACTTTCAAGTATTTCCAGCATGACTGGTACCAGGAAGTACTGCCAGGAGACTGCCATTATGTATAGTTAGCATGGTGTTCTCATCACTGCGGGAGATACAGGGGAGTGGAGGAAAGGTTTTGGCAGCTGTTAAAAGGGTGGCTAAAGGTTGGGTTTCCCTGTTCATAGTTGTGACAAGAGGGTGCATGCACAGAATGGAACCTTTGGAATGGCCACATTGGTTATGTGTCCTGTTCACCCCTCACTAATTATGCAATTAAGATTAGCAGCTCAGCTTCACAGTCCTCGTGCTGCTGGCCAGAGCAAAGACTGAAGCACTTTATAATCAGATTACATGTGCCACCAGGAGGACTCTGATCACTTCCTAAGAGCCTGGGAGAATGCCACACTCCCACTGATGCTCCGGGAGCCCTGACCTCCTGGCTAACCTAGGCCTTAATGCAACCAGACTTAATGCACTCTTTCTTTATCAAGGTGGGACCAAATGGATAAGTTGTAATGGAACAGATCTCTGCGAGCAGCATAGGCCAGATTTTCCAACCAGTTCCAAGTCGTATTTCCAAGTGCTCAAGCACCCACAATTGGGGTCAGATTTTCAAAAGGCATTCCATTAGGACACTTACTTTTCTGTCTAAATGAGCAATTTGACTTGTATCAGAGTAGCATTTACAGTCCGCAGCTGAGCTTAGGACTCTACTGCACGCGGTGCTGCACAAACATGCAGTGAGAAAGGCACAGCGTACAATCTAAATAGACGAGGCAGACAAAGGGAGGCAGGGAACAGAGGCACAGAGAGATTGCCTTGATGTGACTTGAAGGCCACCTAGCAGGTCAGTGGCAGTGAATACAATCTATGTTCCCTGCCTCCTCATCCAGAGCACTCTCCACTTGCTCCCGCTGCCTCTCAAAATGAGAGCTGAGCTCCTTTCACAAACTGGCCCTCTTGTAATGGAAGAGCATTGTCAGGAAAGGCGGCCAAGCTATGTGTATTCTACAGAATGACAGAGAGGGGTCAGAGATTGTCCGCGGCTAGAGACTCCCACACACTGCTGTATCACATTTTGGCAATTGTTGCTTCTGTGGAAATGAGTTTTGCCTAGCTGCTATTTTTTACAGCTTTATCTAACTTGATGGAAAAGATCAATAATGGCCAAGCAGGAGAGAAATAAACCCATCAGAAACCAAAGGGAAGTGACAGACAAACCCATGAGATATTCCACCTAGATAAAACAGTGTTCAGCCATAGGTGCCCAGGAAATTAGCTAGATTTTAATCTCCTGAGTCAGAAATCAACAGACTGTGCCTACCGCAGAGGACATGCTTGTTTTAGCTCTCAGAGCAAAGACAGCTCCTTCATTAATTATTGAGCATTTCATTTACACCTCATAAATAAGAAACGCAGATGACAATGTTAGACATCAAATCATTTTGGTAACAAATAAAGTTATCGTTTCCATCTCTTTGGCTAAGTCTTTCTGAATTTCTGTCTCTGTACAGGTGACTACAGCAGGCCTCAATAGCTGCTTTAAAATCATTGCCTAGTCTTTGTTCAAATAGTCCACTTTCCCTAACTAACGATGTACACAGGGCTCCTAAAAGAACCAACCACTTCAGCTCAAACCAAGACACAACTTACACTGGCATTTGTTGAACTCTTCTGTAGTGCTCTCCATTTTCAAAGTAGGGTCTAAAATATTAACTCAGGGCTTGTCTACACAAACTTATTTCATGGCACGCTGGGGTGTGAATCTTCCTTGCACTCATTGCCCATGTGGATCTAGCTGCTGCACACTAACAATTCCCTCATGTGTTTTGATGTATCCTGCTTTGAAACAGGGGTAGATCAGAGTGCACTAAGGAACTGTTAGACTTAGAGCATGTCTGCACAGACACTTACTGCGCGTCAGGCTAGTGCAGGCCAGCTTGCCGCAAGCTAAATGGTTATGTAGACAAGCATTAGTTCATGCTCTCAACACTCTTGTGAGGTAGGAATATATCACTGCCCAAGTTTTACAGATAGACAGAACTCCAGATTTTTCAAAGCTGGGTATGCACAATTGTGCACAGATCCTTAGCAAGCACCAAAATCGTGTGTGCAAATCAAGTGCTGCATGCAGTTATGGGTACCTTGACACCCAGCTGGCCAGATACAAGTGCAAACACCTGATTTGCATTCACACATCTGGAATCGCCATGCCTGTGTTAGATGCATTATATATTTGCATGCCTGACTGAAAAGTGTCCGCTAATTGGGTGCCCAATTTAGGACAAATAAGGCTTGATTTTCAGAGATTCTAAGCACCCACGACTTCACATGTAGTCAGTGGGGGCTTTCAATACTCAACACCTCTGAAAATCAGACCTTAAGTGTCTTAAATAGGGCTTTCAAAAGGGGGGGGGCAAAGTGAACAGCTGTTTTTGAAAATTCTGTCTTAAGCATATTGCCCAAGATTTCATATCAGTTGTCAGTCAGGAGTAGAACTTCAAGTTCCTGGCTCCCAGGGCACTGGACCGTCAGTTCTGACAGCACACTGTGTTCTAAGCTAGAAGCCTATCCTAGTCACAGAGCAACCAAACAGTCCTGGAAAAATTGGGACACCTCAAACAGTAACGAAGCAAATTAAAATTTAGTGGTGATAGGAGTTACAGGGGTACATATATAAATAGCTAATAGATAAGGTGCCAGCAAATGGTGATCAAGAATATGTATGTAGCATGGTTCCACTTCCAGGGTTTTAGAGGATCAACAGAAATTGCTGTGCACAGCAAATGGCTTCTTCGGGCAACTCTCCACGTGAACTCTGACAATAGCGAACTGTTTTCTGAGGTTCTGTACAATCTCTCCTAAGATTTCCCCAAGTTGTTTCACTCTAGAGAAGCTTTGGAAGATATCACTTGATACCCCAGAAAATACGTTTGCACCACTGAATAATTTTATTGGAAACATTTTCAGCAGCAACCTTAGCACCTAAATACTGTAAAGACTGCGCTCTTTATAAGTACCTAGACAGCTACAGGAGAATGTGGAGTTGCCATGACAAGGTTGATAATGAAGAGAGAATACAGGAGGCTGAGGCAAAACAAAGGAGATACAATCATGTGGCCGGTAACACACACACACACACACAAGCATAAAACTTGTCTTTTTTTGTATCTACTGGCAGATCTGGTTCCAGGAACAGAGTATGGAGTGGGGATATCAGCCGTCCTGGATAGCAAGCAGAGCGTCCCAGCCACCATGAATGCTAGAACTGGTGAGTTTTAAGTGCTATCAGATCACAGAAGTATAAACAGGCAAAACAAAGTGCAGAGCATGCTACTCACTGGCATCATTCTCAAAGTACAGCACTGCTTCCTTTGAACCAAGTCCAGTCTCAGCCTGTGCAGGGAGAGCAAATTGCTGCCTGGTGCATCCTCTGCTATAGGATCCTGCCAGCTAGCCCATCACTGTCTTCCTAAATGTGCTTGGCTCTTGTGATTAGGAAGTATCACTTCATGTAACAAAAGCACTAGCCAGTCCCGTTCCTGCCCCTCTCAGCCCATTCACATACCAGAGACGCCCTTCTTACCTTAAAGTCACCTCTGGGCACACCTGGGAAGCCATGCGCCATTCAGCAATGATCAGCTGCCCTGCTCTTGGTGTCCTGTGCTGTGGTATATGCAATTCAAACAGCAAAACTCCCCTGCTCTATGCCCTGTGGCTTGCATTACAATTTACCTCATACTTGTCTTCTCCCACAGAGCTTGACAGTCCTCGGGACCTCGTGGTGACAGCTTCCACTGAAACGTCTATCTCTCTAGCCTGGACCCAAGCCAAGGGGCCTATTGACCACTACCGCATCACCTTTACTCCAGCCTCAGGGATGGCCTCTGAGGTGACTGCACCCAGGGATAAGTCTGAGCTCACGCTCTCAGACCTGGATCCCGGTACAGAATACACTATCTCAGTCATTGCTGAGAGAGGCCGTCAGCAGAGCTTGGAGTCCACAGTGGATGCATTCACAGGTATGGAGAGGCAGGGGTAAGCTCAGCCAGGGGCAGGCTCAGATTGGACAAATACACAGTGATGCAATGTACTGGCATATTGCTTGACCTGATATCTTGGGCTCCAGAATCTCAATGTTTGATTTAAAAAAAAAAAAAAAAAAAGTCTCTAGCTGTTATGATTGCAAAGGAAACCCAGAAAATGTGAGCTGAGCATAATTAATGCAGAGATGTCTGCCTGAGTCTGGAACAGTTTGTCTGAGAGGTGTGAACTGCCCATACATCTCAGTGAGGTTAAATCAGATACCCATTGATGGTAAATAGTGGCATCATTCACTGTTTCATTGCTCAAGAAAGCCTGTAAGAAAGGGGAAGGGGGATCACAGATCTGCACAATCTACTGTGAGGGACGTTTTATTTTAGCATCATGGGTAGGCGGCATTGAGGAGATACCACCACTTCTATTTTTTCCTCCATCAAAGGGGCCAGGCCCAATGTGCTTGCAGAGCCCATGAGCATGTGCAAAAGCCCATGGCATGGAAGCCATGCTCAAGGAGCCTAGAAAACACATACGATCAGATTTTGAACATCTGACCAATCCACTGTGAATGTCTGGAGACTCTTGTAGGTGGAACTTATTTTGTGCATCAAGCACTCTTTTATCCTCAGTTGTCCTCCTTTTCAAGTTAATGGAGAGACCAGGGTTGGCTCCTCTCAATCTGACACTGCTAGCAGTGAGCCCCAGTATTTTACAGTAGCACTATACCCCATAGTAACATAATCCGGTGAGCTGTGCTTCAGCATATCACCCTACTTCTGCCTGGGACACTCGCCTGGAATGAGACTTATCATTTTATGTCATTAACTCTGTCTGATGGATGCCTTTTCACATGCAAAGATTCTCTCTTTGGTTTAAAGGTTTCCGACCAATCACACAGCTGCACTTCTCTCATGTGACTTCCTCCAGCCTGAACATCACCTGGAGTGACCCCTCCCCTCCGGCAGACAGGTTTATCTTGAACTACAACTCTAGAGATAAGGAGGAGACTAAGCAGGTCGTGCTAGATGCTACCAAGAGACATGCTACCTTGTCTGGCTTGCAGCCATCTACAGAGTATGTCGTGTCACTCGTGGCTGTGCATGGCTTGGTCAGCTCTGAGCCCATAGTGGGCTCCATCACTACAGGTAAAGTCATCAGCCGTCTGATGGGGTATAATGTTCATGCCTAGTCTCCGAATGGAGAAGAGATCCAAGATATATACAGGAGGTAATGGAGACTCCTGGCTCAAAGCCATCCTCCAGAGTTGGAGCTAGCAGAATAATTTATCTTTACAAAAGAAAGTTGCTGGCCCTACGAATCATTATTTTCAAGGGATTATTCATCTCAGGCTCCAATTCCACATGCCCCATAGCTAGACTGTTTGTCTCGGGCCTCCTGTTCTGCAAGCTCCATAGCCAGATAATCCATCTTGGGCTCCCATTGCAGCACAGTACGTATTCAGTTTCGTATTGTTTTTGTCTTGGGTTGTCTTTGACGTGGCAAAAGAATCCAAAACAACACAAGGGGATTAAACATTTAGCCTCCCTTAATCCTGGAATCTCCACCGCAGCCAAAAAAATGAATTTATTTAGCTTGTGGTCTGAAATCCCTGTAAAGCCAATGTCATCCTTCCAGTTCAGGATAAAGCAGCCACAAATAAATGCATAATGGGAGCTAACCCACTTCCAGATACACGGCAGTGCTCTAGAGAGGAGCTGAGTGCTCAGACCTGCCTTTGGAGCAGGGGGGCTGGAACAATTTGTATAGCGGGGGCTGTGTAGTGCTGAGAGCCATTGAACCAAGCTGTAAATCCTTTATATGATGGAAACCACTTCAAGCCAAGGGATGCGGCTGAACCCCCTGCACTCCTAGTTCCAGCACCTATGCTTTGGAGTTAGTCATTGGGCTTCTTTCGCTGACCTTTCGTTTCCCCTGCTCCCGCTCAGAGCTCCGTGGGATTTTGAACCCTAGAATGGGTTTTGACTTCAACATTCCTTGTCAAATGAGGCTCTTTAAATAGCTCCCCTGGCAGGGCTTCATGCTGTCGCTCCTTTGCATACGGCTGTACTGTCCTTATAGCCCAGCTTTTCTTACAGGGGAAGAGCCTGATAGACACAGCACCTCTCTCTGGCAGTTGGGATGACTGTGCTACGAAATGCTCTGTGCAGGAGTGCTGGGCTGAATCGGCCGCTGGTTAAGCTGGTGATTAGAGTTCCATGACTGCTTGGTGTGCTTTATTTTGTCTCTGCCTGTCTCCTCTAGGGATCGACCCCCCTAAGAACCTCACTATGGGCAATGTGACCAAGGACTCGGTAACAGTCTTCTGGGCACCTCCTATCGCAGCTTTTGACCACTACAGAGTATCCTACCGATCTGCTCAAGGTAACCCAGCTGTCAGCTCTAAAGGCTGTTCCTAAGCAGGCTATGAGCTATCCTGGGTCACTTCTGGCATAGCATAATAAGCAGCCACCTAGCAGACCATGACTTCAGGGGGAGGTAAACTGTAGAAGCCAGCACTGAAGAGTGCATGGTAGGAATGGGAGAGGGGGCAGGCAGGTTAGGAGGGGAGCAGCTCCCAACCCTAGTGAGGCCAGGTGGGGAAAGAAATGGAGAAGCTGTGGGGAAGGGAGATGGAGGGGTGACCTAGGAACCAGGGAGGGAAATTGCTGGGGGTGAAGCGGAGGCAGGGGGTCTATGGAACCAGTCTGCCTAAGGGCAGCCCTGGCACTTTCCGCCTCCCCCCAGAAGAGAGGATGAATGGAAATAAGAGTCTCTTATGGTAAAAGCTCTTAAACCAGTGCTCCCATTCCAGGCACAGAGAGACCATTTATTGGCACAGATATTTCCCATACACTGAGCCACAAGCTCCCGGTCTCCACTCTGGCTGAGCTGCAGCTGGCACAGGCTACCTCTGCAAGTCACCGAGTCCCTGGGCCAAGGTGATGGGGTCAGTTCAGCCTTGGCATAATCAGTTAAAGCCCCCCAGGGACACACCATGATGTAGTTGGAACACACACGGCACTCTAACTGACACACCCGCTGGAAAGAGGCCTCATGGGAGGGGGGGATCCTTGCACTGCTCAGGAACAGGTCCTGAGTCTTTCTCCTTCCTCTAAGAGTGCGTCTACCCGCTCAGAGCGCGCTTCCCAGCACAGCTAGGCAGACAGCGCACTAACTCAACCAGAACTAGTGCGCAACTTTAGCAGTGTGGCTGCAGCAGCACAGATGGTGGCTCAGGATAGCCTCCCAAGGACAAGCCTGCCCAGCACCAGTGGCAAGTACTCAGGTGCCTAGCCTGAGCCACCCCCTTGCCCTGTGAACACACTACTCTGTTTCATGTGGTAACCCAAGCAGAGCTAGTGTCAGCATCTACCCACACTGGATAGCATGCTACCAGCTGCAGTGCAGACATACCTGAAGGGATCTTGCCCCACTATAACGGCTCCAGAGCAACTCTGGGGTCTCAAGAGTCACTGAGCCAGAGGGGCTCCCGCATGGAGATGCCCAGATTAGGAGGCAGTGCAGTACCCAATGTCAGTGGAGGAAATGGTGCAGTCACAGTGCACTGCAGTGTGAGCCCCAGCAGCAGGCGCCCAGCCGCCAGCAGTTTGTGCCAAAGCCAGCAAGAACAAGGAGTGAATTTGGCCCTAGTGTTATTTATCCACTCTGGGGCTTGCAAGGCAGGTAGCAAAGGGCCACTTACATTGCTGTGCGTGCATCTCCTCCCAGTAAGTGCTTTTAATACCCCCTAACTTACCTGCACCTAGAGCTGTTGTCTGGGTCTCTGCACCTTCCACTGCAGCCTGAGCTTCTGCAAGCTCCTGCTCACAGCTGAGCGATTTGATGAGTCCTCATGAAGCTCTTTGCTCTGCCCATGCTTTTCAGGAAGAGTGGACAGCACAACAATTGCCAGCGACGTCACCGAATACACCCTCAGCCGCTTGCAGTCAGCGACCAAGTACGAGATCAACCTGAGTAGCCTGCAGGGCCGGGAGGAGAGCGAGCGTGTCTCCATCATCGTGTACACAGGTGGGGGACGTTTCCATCACAGTTACACCAAGTTCAGGGGTTGTATTGTGCAGGGCTGTCCAGCAAGGTGTGATGCGCGGAGCGGCAAAACTAGTGGAAGCCAGGACTGCCGCTGACTTGCAGGGTGACCTCATTGTTTGGAAGGCCATCGCTTCAAAGGGGGTCGGACTCAAAACTGCAGCTTCTGTTCCTCGTGACTTGTGGTGCACGTTAGTAGTTCAAGGAGATGGGCACTGCATAGTCATTCAGTGCTATTTCCACCCATTGAAATTGCTTCACAGTTTTCTAACTACTGTGCATGAGCCTGATCTAAGCTCCACACAGTGAATAAGGCCCCAGTGCTCACTTTATACAGGGCCTGTGGGCCCAACAGTGACTTTTTAAATAAGTCTAACAAAAGCCCTTAGGAAGACTGCCTGCTTTTGTGCAGAGGGGAACGATGTATCCAGGTAGCGGCCATGGTGTGCCAAGAGGGCTGGTCATGGAAGATGATGTTGATAGGAAAGGATATTTTAGCGCCAGACAAAGGGAAGTACCGTCGCCAGAAACAGCCCTTCTGGCACATATGCAGCCACGTTCTGGGCAGCATAGACATGGACAAATATGGACGGGTGTGGTATAAAATATGCCGGCAGTGGTGACAGAAATTCTGCCTATTCCAAGGGTTTTCTACCCCACAATTAGCAGCAGCAGCATAAAAAAGCTGTGGATAAAAAAAAAACAAACAAAAAAACCAACCTCCCTAGAACAAAGAGAAGCTATTGAAAGCATATGCAGTGGAGTTAGAATACTAGAACCCTAGTCTAACCCCCTAGACCCTAATCTAACTCCCTGCCAAGATGCAGGATTTGTTGTGTTTAAACCATCCAGGACAGGTGACTATCCAGCCTCCTTTTGAAAATCTCCAGTGAAGGAGCTTCAACGATTTCCCTAGGCCATAGGTCTGTTCCATTGTCCAACTGCTCTTACAGTGAGGAAGTTTTTCCTGAGATTTAATCTGGAATTCACTCCCCAAAGAGTCACACTACTCTTCACATCCTTAGCCTGATGAACTTATGGTTCCTTCTCAGCCATGGACCACCCTCTGGGTCTGACTGTCACCAATGTCACCCCAACAGAAGCTCTGCTGCAATGGAACCCGCCTCTTTCTGAAGTAGAGAACTACGTCATTGTGCTAACGCACTACACAGGTACATCTGTGAAGCCGGGAAGCTGATCTGGTTTGCCTCCAGCCTGTAAGCAGCTAGATTTGCGTGTGGCTTTAGTGCCTCTAGCTAAACTCTATTAGCTGCATCAGAAATAAATTAATTAACCTCAAGACAGCTGGTTTAAAAGGATTCTATCATTACCAGAAATTAGAAGGTGGATTTTGCTCTCTGAGTTGGTTGGCAAAGCCACAAAAAGAGCACAGATCTGAGACAGGATTGCAGAGGGGCCAGCCACCCCATGATTTCAAACCGATATCTATTCCTGCTTGAAGGCCACCACAGTCACTTTTTCCACACACACATTACACAGCCTACTCCTGTCTGAGTGTATTGTCAACCCACACAGAGATGCCCCTGACACTATACCAACAGGGAACATTCCCTCTACAATAATCCGGGCCCTGGCACTCTGAGGACAAGGAATCCTGAGGCTGACTCAGAAATCTGAGCTCCGGACACCCTAACAGCAAGCCCAGCTCACCAAAACTAGACATTAAACATGGGAGGGCCTCCAGTTAGCCCCGATCCTGAAGAGGGAAAAATGTTTGGAGAAGATGCAACCAATGAGCAAAGCGAGAATTCCCTATGGATAGGCCTGGCAGAATTTTTTTTTTTTTTTTTTTTTTGTGGCTAGTTTGATGGTCAATATTGATTTTTATTTTTAATTTTTTTCCTCAATTTTAAACCATTTTCATTTTTACAGTTGAGGGAAATAAAGGGGGGAATGGGGTTTAGATTAGTGCAGCACTGTCAGCAGGACTGCAGGGGACTCTCTGCATGGCCAAGGAGCCCAAAACACTGGAGAACAAAGTGCCAGGGAGGCTGAGATCCTGGCCCAGCACAGCAGAGACCCCAGCCAGAACTACCAGGAGGAGGGCAAGTCATGGGTTACGAGAGAGACCACCCCACTTCTGAATGGCTCCATCCCTAGGCAAGGAATTGGATGTCACTGGCTCTGCAGGGCTCTCTGCACTGCCACAGGGCCAGTGACACCCAGCTCCTACAGGTGCAAAGTGCGGAGGGAGGGCTGCACTCCCATTGACTGTTACCCAGGGATATTTTTTCATTGATTTCAGTGTGGTGGCTGAAATTGACATTTACCTACCTCTGATAATTTAATCCACTCCTGCCCAAGCCTGCTTCTACACAAAACAAAATTGCTCTGCTCAAAGATTGCAGGGCAATGAGGTTACAAGTTAGTAGCAAGTAAGAAGGCAACATGATCCAGTGGAAGGGAGCCAGGTTCTAATCCTGCTGTCTTGCTTTGTAGCCTTGCACAACTCACTCACCCTTCCTCTCTCAGCTTGGCTCCTCATCTCTGAAATGGAGATCACAATTCTTACATTCTTTGTAAGTTGCTTTGAGATCCGGGGATGGTTAGTGCCATGTGCGGGCCAGGTATTGGCATTGTTTTTTGTAAGGCGTGTGGGAAATGGCCATGCTCATTCTTCTGTGATCTGAAGGAATAAGGTCATAATTCACTGGAAGAGTAGAGACGTGCTGGTGACATTACATGGTAAAATGCCACCTGTTGTGTCCAGGCAATCGGCCAAGATAGGCTTTTGTTTCAAATGGTTCTTTCCGTGTCATATTTTAACAACAGTAGGGCTCCATATTCAGCCAAGCCAGCTCCATCTGATTTCAGTTGCAGGGGAGACCATTCTAGTGGATGGGGCCAACCAAGAGTACCAGCTTATTAACCTGATGCCCAGTACCATCTACATGGTCACCATGTATGCCACCAATGGGCCTCTCTCAAGCAGGACCATCAGCACCAACTTTACGACTCGTACGTACGGTAACTTCTTCCCTTCTCCAACTAAGTCTCCTTTGCGGGTTTTATTTTGTCCAACTGGGGAACAGAAGCCAAATAAGTTGTTGAACAGTCTGTTTTTTGTGCTCAGGGACCACAGAGGCATACAGACACCATGATGACAGGCATGGTATAAGAACCAGAATATAATGATACATGTGAGCTATCAGGTTCAGATAGATGCTTTTCAAAACACCCAGCAGTTCCTTTCTGCTGATCTCCCTAGATAAGATTTCCTGATGGCTTCAAGAGGAGACTCTTATCAGATCCTTTTCTTGCCCATTGCCATAAAGCTGCATTCAGAGTCTATTCCAGGAGAACTGAATCCATTTCACTACTAAATAGCTACTTGACAGATATTGTGCTTCATGCAGTACAGAGCAATTTACACTATAAAAAAAGGACATGGAGAGAATATTTATCTGGTTCCTAGTGCCCTTGAAGTGGAGCACCAAGCTAGGAATGAGAAACGTGGTCTGAAGAATGAGGGTAAGGATGAGCTGAGCACAGGATTGTGAGAAATTCCAAACTTCTGTGGTTCATCCAGCACTCCTGTCAACATGATTCAGGGATCCAAGATGCTGTTTCAATCAGCTGTAATAGCAATGCTAGTGTGTAAGAATCTCAATTCCCTGAGTTTCTATCGAATTTTGCAGTTCTGGATCCCCCAACTAACTTGACTGCCAGTGAGGTCACCCGCCAGAGCGCCCTTCTTTCATGGCAACCTCCAATGGCAGAGATCGAGAACTACATCATGACCTACAGAGCAACTGATGGAAGCCGGAAGGTGAGCTTTCATTGATAAAGGGGATCATGCAAAAACAAGAATCAGAGACTGGAGTGGTGGGTGAGGACTCATAAACAAGGTGATCCAAGTCAGCAGGAGGACAACCATGTAGCTGAGGGTTTTGCATAAATAGTGCAGCTCCAGCTGACCTGGATGACAAAGTTTCCTCATAGGCGCCAGTGGCATACCAAGGGTCTCCGGTGCCCAAGCCTACATTTGTGCCTCCCCCCAGGCCTCACAACCCCCGCAGGGCAGGAGGGGTTCCGTCACCACCCCCCAGCTATCCAGGGAGGGGGGTATGTAGCTGTGGGGAGGAGGGGGTCTGGAGGCTTGGGATGGCGCAAATGCAGGCTTGGCTCCGCTCCCCGCCCCCCAACCGCACTTACCCAGCACGCGGTGCCCTGTCTCTCTCACTGCAGCCCTACAATCCAGCGCTGGCTCAGACAGGGAAGCCTCTCTCCCAGCCTTGGGGGGTGGCCTTTCATGATGTGCAGGGGAGGCAATGGGGGGCGTCCCTCAGCGCCTCCCCACCAAAAAGGGCCAGGTGGCACCCTCCTCCCCCCCGCACTTACTTGCCATTCCAGTCCCACAGGGTGCCACGGGGCGGCCTCACCCACCGCCTGGGGTGGGGGACTAAGCCATCCTTTCACAATGCGCAGGGAGGGAGGCACTAAGGGGTGCCACTCAGTGCCTCCTGCCTCCCCTGTCCCCCACCCATCGTGAAGGGCTGGCCCAGTGCAGCGTGTCCCCCCTCTGCCCCTACACACACACTTATCTGCCACTCCAGCCTGGCTGAGGCGGCCTTACACACACACACCCCCCAGCATTGTGGGGCCCAGCTCCCCCTGCAGCATGGTGGCCTGGTCCTCCCCCCTTGGTATGCCACTGATAGGCGCTCCTATTAGACAATGCTCAGAGAGGCCACAATCCAAGGGGTAAGCCAGGCAATGGTGACAAAAATCAGTAACAGCATCTGCAGGTCCAAATGGACAAGATACACCTGGGAGGTTTGAAAGAACTAGTGAGCAAAATTTCAGAACCTCTGAAAATTAGTCATGGGAGCCAGGAGAAAGGTATCTGAGCAATGGAAGGAGATTAATGTTGTACCTATGTTTACGGAGAGTAAAAAGAGAGATGCAGGCAACTAATTCACTCTACAGTACAGTATGTTTGATCATTTAATGAGTGTATTGATATCTGACTATGAGGAAGAAACTTGCCTATGAACATTGGTTTATCAGAAATAGGTCATTGCAAACATGCCTAATCGTTTCCTTTGACAGTATTACTGGTTCACAAGGGACATAGGATATTGGCATTTCAATATAGGATTCAATAAGAGCCACATGATATGGCTGAACACCAGCTAGATTAAAGCAGCAGGGAGCACAGATTAGGAATTGCTTAACAAACAGGGCTGACCAGTTCCACTCCTTATGCTGCTTTGGGTGTCGGTGATGCCCCATTTCAAGGGAAAGATGTCCTCCTGAATTCAGGAGGTACAGATCAGGTACAGTAAACAGACCATCAGTTGTGCTTATTGAGTCTACAGCAGCAGTTCCCAACTTGTGGTCCACAGACCCCTGGCGGAAAAGAACAACAACATCCTCACCAAGGAAAAATACAATTTCAAATAAAACTAGTAGCATGTGGTGGTCCACAAAATGTTTGGAGGTTGAAAAGGGGTCCGCACACTCGAAAAGGTTATGAACTGCTGGTCTACAGGAAAGAGTGAAATACATTCCTGTGCAGAGGGCCAGGAAAAGGCCTGTATACGACTTAACCCCACCACTGCCACCCCGATACAGTAAGTGGTACACAGATCTCTGCTCGGGGCTGAATTTCACACTAAATGATTAGGGATTAAAAAGGCTTTTTGAACACACTCATTTTCCTATGACACACCTCAGTCACCTTCAAATGAGGTTGCACAACATGTTTCCTGGGCCTATGGGAATTAGTAATCTATGTACATAGGGACCACAAATAGCATCTGCACATCACATCCTGTTCTGGAGGATTTGCTCTGACTAGTCACCCTAAACCTCTCCTTGGTTGATGTTCAAATAAGAAACATGGCTCAGCTGCTAAAGCAAAGCCTAGGAGTCAGGCAATGGGGAATCTAATCTCTGTTTTGCCCCGACACGCAGTGTCTTAGGTAAGCCATTTTCCCCTCTGTTTGCTCATTGGGGAAATGGGGGTGGTAATACTTAGCTAGCTGCCAGGGTGCTGAGAGCTTCCCGCCTGTAATTGACTTTAAGTTCCTCAGTCAGACAGCATGCACTACAGAAATTTCTGTCTTCCGCTCTCTCTTTACTTGTTGTATGGGTTTTCCCTGTAGCTATTCTAGTCTGTTGCTCTTGACTTCCACCTCCTTTTGTGACCTGTGTATAGGAGCTGATAGTAGATGCAGAGGACACCTGGATCCGCTTAGAGGGGCTTTCGGAGACCACAGAATATACCGTACGTTTGCAGGCAGCTCAAGATACGATGAGGAGTGGATTCACCTCCACCAGTTTCATCACAGGTTAGGAGTTTATTCCACCCCTCGTTTGACCAGCTGTGCCATGCTGCACCAAGAGACTGCTGCACCAGTCTCCCCTGAGCTTTGGCCCAGTGCTGAGCCTCTCACGGAGGCTGTATATTACCTCTCAGTGCTAAGGGAGAGGACTCCTCCCCAAACCCTGTGCCTGCTCATGTTCAAAGGGCGTGGCCCTCTGCCTCTCAACTCACCCAAATACACAAAGCCAAGACTTAAGTACTACCTTAACTTTCCTTATCACAGGTATTATTCTCCCTTCTCCCTACAAAATGTGTAAAGCAGAGATAGGACCCAAATCTGAATTCTGCCATAGTCAGGTGGTATTTGGATCCAGGATTTGAATTCAGGTCCCACATCAAATACAGAGAGCATCTATTTCATACAGGTCCTTTTACCTTGTTCTTGCTTCTGCTCCAAAAAATTAGAAAATTCACTGCAGGGGATACCCTGGTAGTAGTCAATCCAGAGGATTGACTAAATGACCTAACATGTCTTTCCCATCTCTAAACTCTATGGGCATGATTCTGAACTTGTCCTGATCTATGTCAGGAATAACTCCACCAATGTCAATAAAATTACCATTATGCACAATGAGTGCAAGATGAGAATCAGTCCCTGTGATGTTATGACTGCCAGATATACCACTTAGGACAGCTCGAAATAATAGCTATTTATTAAATATTCTATCCTAGTGGAATGGATGTGGTATGAAGCTAATTGAGACTCTCAGTTACCATGGTCCTATTGTCAGAGTGTTTACAAGAAGCAGGCTGCACTGAAATACTGCATGTTGTAAACACTCATGTTAAAAATGTAGGCAGAATATAGCATCCAGTGTGGGAGAGCTTATTCAGAAAGAAGCACTCAGTAGGCACTATGTACATTATGCAGAGCTGAATCCAATTACATTTGTACCTAGACTCTTAAAAAGAGATGACAAAAAGCCTGAAGATGCTGTCCATTCTACAGTGCTGAAATCACTTCCTCTGTATTCACAGTTAGATTAAAAGGGCTCCCTTTGATTCCACTGAAGATATACACACCAGTCAAGGCATATGGGAAGTCCTTGTAACCTGCTTTTAAGTGATAACAGAAGCTAGCAATAACAAAAACCCTTCTTTTCTATCTATAGATCAAGGCCTCTTACGTTATTCTTGCCTCAACTTCAGTGGGCACAAAGGACTAGAGCATATGCTGTAGGGGATGGATGGAAAAATAGATATACTTGTTGAGGATGATTTTGAGTTCAGGATGAAAACAATAGGGCCGGATCCCCAGCCTGTATAAATCAGCATGGGTCCATTGACAAGGGATATTATGCTGTGATTTACAGCAGCTGAGGATCTGACCATATATAAAGACAGGGAACGTACTGCAGATGGCTTCTTCCCTGAGAGACAGTTAGAAGCAGGTTTAAGTGAAAATAACAGCTAGTAACAAGCACAATAAACTTCTTTCTTTTCTAATATATCTGTGAAACAGAAGCATCTGAGGATGGACAATGCAACTATGAGATCTGTAGACTGCTGTTGCTTCCACCATTCCCTTGTCTAAGAACCAGGGCATAGCATTTTATGTACTCTAGCAACATATCTGTGCACTTTCCAGGAGAATAATAGGTTATTTTTGTTGGACTTTTTTTAAAGACACCTTTATTCAAGATGTTTTTCTTCTTTGTGCTCATAACACACATAACAGGGCTCTTTCATTCTTTCTAGCATATTAATAGCTGTCTGGTCCATTGTCTTTCATGTTTGCATAAGGTTCTGGAGGAATTATATACAAATGGCACAAAGGAAAAAAATAGATACACTATTCATCATTTGTAGTTTAACACTTCTTTCAGAGTTAGCTTCAATTTTAAAGATCTGAATATAAATTAAGAAACGTAGTTCAGAGAGCACCGGGGGCTCCAAAGTGTGTGTCTCTGAGGCAAATTTCATTGTATATTTAATACTATAAAAGACAAATAAGTCTCTCACTAGATCTTGTGTTAAAAAGCACAGAGACTGTAAAATAGGGGCTCTTTGCCCTTTGGACAAAATGAAATCACTTGACTATTCATGCACCAAGAATAGGTATGGGGGAGACTTAATAGAAAAACAACAAAACCAGGGTGGTAAGTGTCTTCCAACTTCTTAATCACACCCCCTTTGATGTGAAACTTACACTGGCATTGCACATGCAGTGAATGCAGCTGACACCTATGTCCTGTGTAACTGACCCTGCCATTTAAGCTGTTGTTGAAACTGGACCAAAAAGATTTCCCCATATGTTTTTGCCCACCTGCACCACTTACACTGGTTTACATTACTGTAAGTGTGAATGTAAGTCCACTGACTTCAGGGGAGTTACTCATTATTTACACCTTGCACGAATGAAAGCAGTATCTTGCCTTGAGTATGAAATTTGGTCCATATAATTAATATTTTTCACTGCAGATGATCACAGCTGTGGCCACTGGGTCTTGTTCTTCTTGCAATTACACTAGATCATAAGTAATTCCACTGGATAGACTACATTCCCCCTCTCATTTATAAAAGCATAAATTAGTATAACTCCTATGCTAGTGCTAAACTAGTGTAAAGCTTTTGTGAGATAAGACTCAGACACGGGTTCCTGATACTGTAGACCTGTTGAGATCATATAGGATTGACAAATAATTACCTCAGGCCCCTGACTGTGAGCATGTCTTCATTAGAAAATTGCATCAGGCCAGATGACCATGAAGTACCATGCTATCCTACCACAGCTCTGACCATGACTTTGCAAACGGCATAGACATGTACCAAATGTGTTCTGTACCACGTCTGCCAGGTCCTGGGTACACCCTGCTGAATTTTCTAATGAAGACGAGCCCTGCATGAAGTGGATTGTCCAGTCACTTACGTAGATGTAGTAACTCTACTGAAGTCAGTCTGGTTACACGTTTGTAGAACCCGTGTTGATGAGGAAAGAACATTGGTATCTGCCAAACTATCTGTGTAATTTGGGGACAAGTAATTTCTGAGGCATCGCAAAGATACATGGAAAAATATCACAAGATGTCACACTCTCATTCATTGTTTCTAATAGAGTTACTGAGTGTCATGCCATTATACCTTTTGGCATATAGTGAGTTAATTAATACAAGCAATGAGCTTCTTGCATGATGTGGCATGATGTGTGGAAGCCAGCCAGGAGATAAGTGCTGTACTTGATGGAGTTATCATGATCTATCAGGCTAATTCATGACCTCGGAGGTCAATTCATGTCCTTCTTGGATTGTAGTATGCCTTGTATGATGTAGTATTGTATGGTATATGTAGTATGATACAGGCAGGGAGGTGTTGTGCCCTCTTTGAAGCTTTACCTCTCTAATTTCACAGGAGGCCGTGTGTTCGCTAATCCTCAGGACTGTGCCCAGCATTTGATGAATGGAGATACCATGAGTGGAATCTACACAATCTCTATCAATGGAGACCTTAGCCAGCGAGTCCAGGTGTACTGCGACATGACCACAGATGAGGGAGGATGGATTGTAAGTCTCCATGTAGAACTCATGAGAATTAGAGTTGGGGCACATTTTGAGGACAAAAAAAAATTCCCATTGAAAAGCACAGATTCTGGTTGACTGAAACATGCTGCGAATTTTTGTTGAATTTGCCAAAATATTTCATTTGGGTGAAAGGATTCCCCCTCCAAATCTAAACCTTTTTAATTCTTTTTATTCAAAATAATTTTCATTTGAATTTTATTTCAATTTCAATAAATAAAATTTGAAAGGGTAAAAAAACACCAAACAATTATTTTTTCAGTTTGGACAGCAAACTGTACCATCAGTTATTTGTACAGTTCTAAAAATGGTTCTGTTACCCAACACTTTCCTTCTATTCCAAAGGATCTCTCACAATGCTTTAGAAACCATACAGGGCCACATCATTCACAAAGGCAAAGTAGCCACCTCTGGGTTGGAATGCAGCAGCAGTTTGGCAGCACACAGCAACAGTTGTGGGCAGGAAGGAAAGATTATCCAATTCAAAGTGAAGGGATGAACCAGCTAGGCAGAATGTAATTTGGGTGGGACACCAGATTTAACATCACTACTCTGATTAGGGTTAGATTGCAACTGACCTTTGAGTGGTTCTGCAAAGAAGGGTGAAGGTGCAAGAATCCTCCATAGTCCTTGCGCTTTGGCCACAATTCAAAGTCCCTGGGCTCTTCTGATTGCAGGGACCACTCCACGCTAACAGCCTCTGGGGCACAAACCCCCTCAAAGAAGGTAGGGAGGAGTTATGTCCATGTTCCCACATGCATCAGCAGTGGCACAGGCCAGCAATGAGAAGCAACGTGTAGCACACCCCCTGAAAAGGCAGAGCAGTAGGCAGACTCCTCCTGAACACCTGGCTGGTCTTTGAGGCACAAGGCATCCTAGTGTCCCTGCATGAGCCCTACAGCCCTGTGCCACCCCCTGTGGAAGCATAGAGCTAAAAAAATAAATGAGTCCAAAATATGCCATAGAGCCTTCACTTCATTATTCCTCCAGTAATTTCATGGCTCCAACTCTAGACTGGGGCACTGGTACAACAGAAACAGTGATGTTTCCTGAATAACCAGAATTATTGCCTGCAGCAATGAGGTTTACCCTTAAAATCTCCCATCCAAGAACAAACCAAGCCTGGTGCTGCTTTGTTTGGGAGTTCAGATGAGACCACAACCTTTGGATGTGTGGCTGGCTATAAGCCATAACAGAGAAACACTGTATGCCCATAATAAATGAAGACAAAGCAACAAAGCTATGAAAGACAACAAAGCAATGCACCAGACAGAAACCAGAAGAGGCTCAATACAGTCAACTTCATTTTCCATGTTTTAGGGAATGGGTCATGAGTTGTTAATAACAGCTTCACCTGGAGAAATTTCCTTTGATGGATTTAAAATGTTTGCAGCTCCTTTTGGAAGCAAAAAGTGTAAACAGTTGTCCCACACATGAAATTAAATGGATACTAGCTTTCAAAGTAAATGATTTGCACTCATAGGGTTCACCATATGGTGGTGTTAGCCATCCACTGGAATGACTCTGTACAATGCTTTTAGAGGCAAATGCCACTTAGCTGAATTGCACACACACAGCCTGACTTGGGTGGATTGGCACCATAAGCAGAGAATACTTTGCGGTTCCGACTGCACTGTGTCATCACACTCTCTCTCACACACATTATTACATAAAAATGCTAGTATATATGCATTCAGAAAAGGGCCTCGTAAATCAAAGTATAAATTCCTAACACTGCTGGTGTGGAATCTTTAGTCAAAACATTAACCTGCTTCTTCACTCTACTTCAAAGCCTTACATCTGATTTCAAGTTGAAAGGCTTACAGAAATTACTGGTTAAAAACAAAATCATCTGCTGAAAAGTGGGCAGTGTTGTCCATTGGTTAGAGCAAGGGACTTGAAGTCAGAAATCCTGGATTCTATTCCCAGCTCTGTGACTGATTTGCTGTGGACATCACTTAACTTCAGTTGATCTATCAGTAAATTGGCTGTTGTCATACATATCTAACTTGCATGACTGTAGTAAGAATACATTAACCTGTCATGCTCTGAGCTCCTCACTTGAAGGGTGGTATAGAAAGGCAAAGAACTATCATTTAATTTCACATATAACAAAGCCCACTTGTGATCTGTCATTATTTCTGCATAGAGCAAAGATTCTTCCATGTGGCTTTCATTGGTTCTCCTTTTGTAGGTGTTCCAGAGACGACAAAATGGACTGACTGATTTCTTTCGAAAATGGATGGATTACCGTGTTGGCTTTGGAAACCTAGAGGATGAATTTTGGCTAGGTAATGCCCTCACCTCTTTGTCTATCACTGACACAGTAGTCAGTCTCACTGTGATCATTAGACGCTCTGCATCTTTGAATCGTACACTTATCTCTGCAAGCTGAATTTCCATCTCTCTGTGTATCATTAGAGAGGTTGTGTGTCCATCTCTCGCTTTTCTTGGACTTCCCTATTGACTTGCCTTTCTTCACCATGGTGTTTCCTCCTTTGTTCTGTCTGTACTCATATCATTAGTGATGTGTCATGTGGAGGAAATGTGACATGAAAGGAAGTCACAACATACAGCAGTTCTTGATTTGTTAGGTGGCACAGCAGGCTTTTTCACTGGCCTTTTACTTCTAGAGACCTGGTTTCAAATCTCCTTAGGTCACAAAAGGAATGGAACTTAGCCATTTTGTCCAATCCCTAGAAGGTTTTGTCTGCATTACAAATACACTCTTCAATTTAACATGATTGGCAGTTTCTTCTCAGAAGAGGCCCAGGGGTGGCAACTGAGGAATGAATGAGTGAGGCATTGGGACAGCTCTGTGTGAGTGGAGCTTATACAACTAATACCCTCAATGAATGGCTGTAACAGGCATTGATCATCCCTGACCTTAATGAGTGAGAATATTCATCTGAGGAAATGTACAAAAAGGGTATTGATGATTTAGCATTGCTCAAGATCAGAATGCTGTCACACAGGGACAGGACTTGTGCATGTACACACTAGAGATGGGCCCAAGGAGCCAACACCCCCCAAAATTTAAGGAGTTTGTCATCAGAAGGCAGATCTGGATTTTGCAAATAACTCCTCTTACAATGAGCCAAACCCCAAAACTCCAGAGCCAAACACCCCAGAATTAGTGGCGCTTAGAAATCCCAGCACCCAATGGATAAATCTGGGTCCAGATTGGATTTCAGTGACCAGATCCCATCTCTAATAAGCACATGACTGTGTCTTGTTACGTACATAAGTGTAGAGTCCAGATTCAGTCTTTAAGGGCAGAGATATGAACTGAGACAGGGTGGCTTTTCTTCAAAGAATTGGGGATTTCTGGGTTCTCCTCCTCTGCATTTGCTTGCCATGCATTTTCACTGAGCCCTGAATCTCCCAGAGTTGCCTGGCACCAGATCTCACCTGAACCCTCTGCTTCTCTCTGCAGGGCTGGATAACATTCACAAGATCACATCACAGGGACGCTACGAGCTACGAATAGACATGCGAGATGGCCAAGAGGCAACTTACGCTTATTACGACAAGTTCTCCCTCAGTGATGCCAGGAGTCTGTACAAGCTCCGAATAGGAGACTACAATGGCACCTCTGGTACACACTATCACTAACAAGCACCTAAAGTGCAGTAGGAAGCTTTCTGAAAAGCCTGCAGAGCATAAGCTTGAGCAGTGTAAGGAAATCCCAGCACCCAAAGGATTAAGTCCCTTCCTGGCTACTATCACTCTGGCTGATCCAAATAGAGGCCTTTAGTTTTCTATGCTTTCTTGTGGGTTATCAAATAAACCAGGATGATAATCACTGGGAGGCACATGTTTAATCAGCACATGGAATTTTCTGTTAGGGATTAATAGTACAATACAACACCCTTTGCTGTACAGCTAATCAGATCAATAATGAGAGCTAGTGCCTTGTACCACAGCAGCAGCCAGTCATCCTGTTAATGTCATACTTCCATATGGACTGAAAATCTGAAATCATAGTATCATGATATGTGCACCAAATGTTTGCAGTTTTTGCTAGAACATTAGCACTGCCACTCTTCTTGGATGAGACAGAGCTGCTAAGCTTCACCCACCACAGTGTTGTCAGGGTGATGGTCTAACATCGGGATACCTTTGGGGAGAGAACTCGCTTCCATGAATAAGGCTAGATAATAACAAAATTAGTGGCAATTTGTCAGGGACAGATTTAGGCAGCTGGGTCTAATGGTTAGCAAAGTACTTCCAAAAGATCATGTTTGGGTTATCAGGAATCAGGCAGGAGCCAGACAAACCAATCCAGACAGGGTCAGACACTACACAGGTCACCAGGAATCAAGCAGGTCAGCAGCTGAAACACCAGACAAGAAGTCCAAGCAGCAGCCACTTAAGTCCTAGTAGTGCAAACAGGTTTTTGTGCCTCTCTCTGGGTTTTCATAGAATGCCTTGACCAACCCAAGCTTCGGGTGTTCCTCCAAACAGGGCTCAGGGGAGGCCTCCCTGAGGTAGCTTAAGGTGTCATGGTTTTTCCACTTGGTCAATAAGGAGCAAGTTGCTAGGTGTGAGCAGGGAGGTGTTAGATGAGTGGTAACCCTGTGGCCCCCAGGTTCAAGACCAGGGGGGTCAGGACACAGCTATACTAACTTGGATAAAAATATCTAACAACCATAAACACCCATACTCCAGATACAAAGCAATCACTTTCTGCTTTGGGCTAGCAAGAAACCTTCCACCATATGTAAGATGCAGGATTGTCCATTCCTATAAAACATCTAATATGGGGAGAAGAAAGTTAGTGGACTAGATGAACCATTAGTTTGACACAGAATGGAAGTTCTAATAGCCAAGACCCTCAAAGGTATTAAGGCATTTAACTCCCATTGAAATCAATAGGAATTAGGCACTTCTGTACCTATGAGAAACCTGGCTAATGTTCTTATCATATCTTAGAGTCTGACATTCCTCTCCTATTCCCAAAATGGCTGAATTATAACGCTTCAAATGCAACAAACTCCTTTGTGCTCCAAACCCTTATATGTAAAGTTAATAATGACATAAAGGAGAACCCCCTTTTCACCCCTAGAAAGAGGAGTAAAGGTTTCCCAGATGGTACATTTTTGGGGTTTTCCCACGTGTACTCTGTGTGCACGCACGCACGCACATGCGTGTGTGTGTGTGTGTGTGTGTGTGTGTGTGTTCTTTTTTCAGGATTGTGCATAATTAATATTTTCTGGTCTATTTGGTATTCTTTTGGGGCATTACAAAGAGTTCATTTGCTTCTTATTGCCTATCATGTATTTAGGATTATTTTGGAAACATATGAGCATGACAGAAATGAAGCAGAAGATGGGCCCAACCCAAAACCTCAGATCAGAAAGTCTCCCAATTGTAGGAAAATTCTCATCAGAATACAAGTCTGGATCCAAACTCTGCAGCTAACACCTGCTTATAATGAGCCAAACCACATCCTTGGATCTGAACAGCCTCAAACTTTGCATCTCAGGCTTATCTCTAATTACCATATTCATTATCCTTTCTTTTCTGAGCCCATCAGGCCACAATTTGAAGGGACCAATCTTTACATGAAGAACCAGCTGTTAACCTTTAGCTGCTTTGTCCACCATGAAGCAAAATGGAGCTCCCTTGTCTATTACTAGCTATAAGAGACAAGTAGGTTAGGTGTTTGTTCTGGGATAATAGGTTGCAAATGTTCCAAGGGTTTTTGTCCAATGAGAAGAAACAAGGCTGAGTTTCCAGGACTAGTAGGTTGAAGGCAAGGCTGAAGTCGTGGTCTCCCTAGCCACTAGGAGAAAATGATCTCTTTGGCCAGTGGAAGGAAACATAAATCTTTCATCAGAACATGATTGGCCCTTGCCACACACCTACATCTGGATTTCCAGTTCTGGAGTGTCTGGATCCAGGAAAAGACGGTTACTTAGCTGTAACTGGTATTCTTCGAGATGTGTTGCTCATGTCCATTCCAAGTAGGTGTGCGCATGCCGTGTACACAGTCCGCCAGAAAGATTTCCCTCAGAAGTACCTCTGATGCCCCCTGGAGTCGCGCCACTATGGCACTCTATATAGGGGCCTGCTGACCTTCCGCCTCCTCAGTTCCTTTTTGCCGGTTGGCTCTGACAGAGGGATAGGTGGGTGGGTCTTGGAAGGGACATGAGCAACACATCTCAAAGAACACCCGTTAAAGGTAAGTAACCATCTTTTCTTCTTCAAATGCTTGTTCATGTCAATTCCAGCTAAGTGACTCCCAAGTTAGACCAAGGGGGTGGGGTCGGAGCTTATCGAACTACAGATTGGAGCACTACTCTTCCAAACGCTGCGTCATCTTTGGCTTGTTGAGTAATTGCATAATGAGCAGTGAATGTATGCCTGGTGGACCATGTGGCTGCTCTGCAGGTGTCTTGAATCGGGATCTGGGCCAGGTAGGCTGCCGACAACGCCTGGACTCTCATCAAATGGGCCGTCAGTTTAGGAGCTGGTACCTTGACCAAGTCATAGCAGGCCCTGATGCACAAGGTAATCCACGAAGAGATTCTCTGGGAAGAGACTGGAAGACCTTTCATCCTTTCTGCCAGCGCCACAAAAAGCAGGGTGGTTTTTCTGAACAGCTTGGTTCTCTCTATATAAAAAGATAGGGCCTTTCTGACATCCAGAGAGTGCAGTCTTATGTTCCCGACTGTCAGCATGGGGCTTCGGGTAGAAGACTGGTAGAAAAATATCCTGGTTTAAGTAAAACTGGGATACCACCTTCAGCAGGAAAGCTGGATAGGGACAGAGTTGAACCTTGTCCTTAAAAAACACAGCGTACGGTGGCTCCAATGTGAGTGCCTGGAGTTTGGAGACCCTCCTGGCCAAAGTGATGGCTACTAGGAACGCCACTTTCCAGAATAAGTACAACAAGAAGCAAGATGCCAGGAACTCGAATGGGGGTCCCATCAATTGTGAGAGAACAAGACTGAGATCCCAAGGAGGGACTGGTTCATGAGTAGGAGGATACAGCCTATCTAGGCCCTTTAGGAATCGTGATACCATCACATTAGCAAAAATCGAGCGGCCTGGAACCCCAGGGTGGAAAGCAGAAATCGCCGCTAGGTGTACCTTTATTGACGACTGCACTAGACCCTGCTGATTTAGGTGTAACAAGTAATCCAAGATCATGGGAATTGGAGCCGATTGGGTTTGGATGTCCCTCTCAGAGACCCATGCTGAAAACCTTTTCCACTTAGCCTGATAGGTAGCCTTTGTGGAGGGCTTCCTACTACCTAAGATCACCTCCCTCACTGACTCCGAGCAAGTGAGCTCCAAAGGATTTAATCATGGATCTTCCAGGCTGTGAGGTGAAAGGATCTGAGGTTGGGGTGGAGAAGTGTCCCGTGATCCTGCATAATAAAGTCAGGTAAGAGTGGAAGGGTGATTGGGTTGTCCACGGAAAGGTTGAGCGGAAAGGTTGAGCAGCAAGGTGTACCAGTGCTGCCAAGGCCAGGCTGGGGCTATCAGAATCACCGATGCCTTGTCCTGTTTGGTCTTTCGCAGAACTCTGAGAACGAGCGGGGTTCGTGGAAAAGTGTAAAATAGTTGACTGGTCCATGGGATAAGAAAGGCATCCGCTATCAACCCCGGGCTGTGCTTCTGAAAACAGCAAAACTGAAGGCACTTCCTGTTGGACTTTGTGGCAAACAAGTCTACCCAGGGAATTTCCCACTTCTGGAAAATGGTGTTCAACACATCTGGGTGAATGGACCACTCATACATGAGGAAGGACCTGCTGAGGCAGTCTGCCAGCAAGTTCTGGGCCTTTGGCAGGTATGAAGCCTCCAGATGTATCAATCAAGCGATGCAGAAGTCCTAAAGTCTGAGGGCTTCCAGACACGGGGAGAGGAGCAAGCTCCACCCTGTCTATTTATATAAAACATCGCTGTCATGTTGTCTGTAAGGACTGATACCACCTTGCCTTCCAGATGATCTTGGAAAGCCTGTCAGGCCAGACAGACAGACAGCCCTTAACTCTCTGACATTGATATGAAGTAGGAGCTCTGACTGGGACCAAAAACCCTGCATTCTTAACTCCCCCAAGTGGTCTCCCCAACCCATTGCTGAGATGTCTGTTACAAGGCATACCAATGGCGGAGGTTCCAAAAAGGGGACTCCTGCACATACGTTGTTCGGGTCACACCACCAGGTCAGGGATTCCAGCACTGACAGAGGGGGGAAACTATACTGTCCAAGCTGTGACAAGCTGGTCGGCACACTGTCGCTAACCAGCTCCGTAGGGGCTCGAGATGCAGTCTTGCATGCTATACCACATAGGTACATGCTGCCACGTGCCCTAACAGTCTCAGGCAGCTCTGGGCCGTCGTGTGTGGATGACGTCTCAGGTCCTCTATGAGAGTCCACAGCACATGAAAATGGGACTCTCGGAGGGAGGCTCTGGCTAGATCTGCATCCAGCCCCACTCCAATAAGCTCTATGCTCCTGATGGAGATCAAAGTCAATTTTTGAACATTGAGGATAAGTCCCAATCTGTTGAACGTGGTCCTGATGAACCTTATGTCCTCCTCTACATGAGCCCTGGTTTGCCCCTTGATTAACCAGTTGTCGAGGTAGGGAAATACTTGTATTCCTCTCCTCCTCAAGAAAGCCGCTACCACCACCATTCACTTGGTGAATGGGAAGCCGCTGAGAGGGCGAAAGGTAGGACTGTGAACTGGCAGTGCACTTGAGCAACATAAATCAACAGAATTTCCTGTGGCCCGGGAAGATGGCCACGTGGAAATACACATCCTTCAAGTCGAGTGCGGCGTACCAATCGCCCAGATCCAGGGATGGGATGATGGAGGCCAGGGTAACCATACAAAATCTCAATTTCTTCATGTACCTGTTGAGGTTTCGGAGATCAAGGATAGGGCGGAACCCTCCTTTGGCTTTCAGGATTAGGAAATACCAGGAGTAAAACCCCTTCCTCCTGAGATTCCGAGAGACCTCTTCTGCCACCCTGACCTTTAGGAGAACCTGCACCTCCCTGTGAAGGAGTTGCTCATGAGAGGGGTCCCTGAAGAGGGACATGACAAAAAACTGGAGAAAAATCCCAGCTTTACAGTGTGAAGAACCCACTGGTCCAAGGTAATTTAGGACCATGCACTGTGAAAATGAGATAAATGGTGTGAAAACAACGGGGTAGATCCAGGGAACTGAATGGTACGCCGTCCTTGGGTACGTCCTCAAAAGTTCTGCTTGTTGCCAGAAGACTGTTTCGCATGGCCTGAGCTACTACCGGACAAGGGGTTCTGGGGCCTTTTTCTGCTATTTTTTCTGCCCCTACACCGGTTTGAGTCCTGTCTGGACCAGCCCTGATAGTAGCAGGGTATGGGTTGTGGCCTAAAGGGTCTCCTTTGCAGTGCTGGCATGTGGACCCCTAAGGACTTCAGGGTGGCTTGGGAATCCTTCAGACTATGCAGCTTATCAGTCTGAGAGGAGAACAGGGCTGGACCCTCGAATGGGAGGTCCTGTATGGTGGTTTGCACCTCCTGAGGGAGTCCGGAAGCGTGCAGCCAAGAGCTCCTTCTCATCGCCACCCCAGACAACATTGTCTCAGTAGCCACATCAGCGCTATCCAGAGCTGCCTGTAGCAGAGTTTTTGAAACTGCTGTTCCCTCTTCAACATGTCCAGAAAACTTCGCCTTGGAGTCAGAAGGCAATGTGTCTGTAAACTTCTCCATAGAGAGCCACTGAAAGCGTATCTACTCAGTTTACGCTGTTGGTTCGCTATCTGAAGTTGGAGTCCTCCGATGGAATATGCTTTCCTCCTGAAGAGGTCCAACTTCTTAGCGTCCTTCGCCTTAGGGGTGGGACCTTGCTGCTTCTGGCGCTTCTTCTCATTGGCTGCTGCCACCATAAGCAACCCATGAGGTTGGTGCGTATAAAAATGTTCATGCCTCTTTGAAGGGACAAAGTATTTTCTCCTGACTCTTTTGGCTGTTGGGGCCAGAGAGGCGGGCATCTGCCACAGAGTCATGGTGTTGTCTTTTATGGTCTTGATAAGGGGAGCTCCACCCTAGAAGGGCCTTCAGGTGTTAAAATCTCCACCATAGAGTCCCCTCCCACAACAATCTCTTCCTCCTCTAAGTCCATACTCCTTGTGACCATGCAGAGCAGTTCCTGGTGCTCCCTGCTGTCATCCAGAACCAGTGGCATACCGAGGGGAGGGCGGGGGGGGCCAGTCCCTGGGCGCTGGCCTGTGGGGGCATGCTGGGCCGGCCCCTCACGACGCACAGGAGGCAGGGGGCACAGGAAGCTCTGAGGGACACAGAGGCTCCTGCACACCCTGCCCTCCATAAAGGGCTGGCCCAGAGCACACTTACCCACCACTCCAGCCCCGCAGCTCAGCACCGGCTCGGACAGGGAGGCCTCATCCCCCGGCCTGTGGGGGGCCTGGCAGGCCCTTCACGACACATGGAGGAGAGGGGCGCAGGAGTGGAAGCAGCCACCCCTCAGCCTCCTGCACCCCCCTCCCATCATGAAGGGCTGACCCGGTGCCCCTCCCCAGTGCTGGTCTGCGGGGCTGGCACGGGTGGGTAAGTGCAGGAGGGGCGTGCCAGACCGGCCCTTCATGACAGGTGGGGACAGGGGGCGCAGGAGGCTTTGAGGGGTGCCCCCAGCACCATCCCCCTCGTGTGTCATGAAGGGCCGACCCAGCCCCCCTCCCCAGGCTAGGTGGGGGGATAAGGCTGTCCCATCCAAGCCAGCACCAGGCTACTGCTACAGCAGGAGATGCGGGTGCCATGCACCAGGTAAGTGCGGGGGAGAGGGAGCAGCAGAGCCAACCCTGCCTTTGTATCCTCCCCCCCATCCCCCACAGGTACAGACCGCCCCCCTCCAGGGCAGTTGGGGGGTGGCACCGGGACCCCTCCTGCCCTGCACAGGGGGGCGTGAGGCCTGGGCGGGCACGCAAAAATAGACTTGGCCCTTGGGCACCGGAGAGCCTCGGTACGCCATTGTCCGGAACTGGCGCAGGTAGGGCTCCAACTACCGCCTCATCTGGTGATGAGGATGTCCTGACACCTGGGTCCTGGGCTCCCGACAGGTCTTGCGCTGGTTCTTCATCCTTGGTGCCAGGATCATCCATGATGTCAGCACCGGTGTCAGGGTCTGAGTTTTCTGCGGCATCACGCGAGGCACTTGCCTCTGAGTGGGATGGAGGCCATGGAGTGGGATCTCGCTGAGAGGGACCCCTGAACCCGGTGGTACGCCCATGATGTCCAAAACAGCTACTGCAATGGCATCTGCCACTGTGGTACCCCCGGTACCGCAAAGGGCTGAGCGTCCCGACCATGTGGTCTACTACAGTGCTGGCTCCTTCACAAGGCATATGACTGTGCCTCAGAGTCACGAGAGCTGCTTGCTTCTCAGTGACCCTGGAGGGGCGGTGCCGGTGAATGGTGCCAGGGGAATCACGACCTAATTATCATAGCCAGTTTGTCTCTGGACAGCACCGCGGGTCTCTTAGGTGCTGGGTCTCACTCTGGAGGACAGATGGATGGCAGAGCCATCTCTTCAATAAGGTCCCTGGCAGCCTTAAAAGTCTCTGGAGTGACAGGAAGCTGGATCTCCTCCTCTTCCCATGGGGGGAGAGGGCGGGAGAGTACTGGTACTGGATTCAACGAGACCCTTTTCCAGCCTGGAGTCAAGTGCTGAGGTTGAGTGCTGGAGGCTCGGGTGTCCCAGCACAGGTCATGCCCTAGCATCCTCCACAGGCCTGTACCTAGGTGTCGGGAGCACCATCTGTCCCTGCTCCTCTTCTGCGGCATCAGAGAATGGGAACGGTGTCACTTCTCCGCATGTGTTGGCTACGGTGCCAGAGATCGCCAGTGCTGGGATTCCTTCAGTGCCAGAGATGCCTGTGGATGCCAAGGCACTCTCGGTGACATTTCCTTCCTTGCCGCCAGCTCTTTTGTAGCTGCCGGGGCATTCCTTATGGATGTCGATGATCCCACTCTCTGCTCTGTATGTCGAAAGGCGGTCTCCATGAGCAGAAACTTCAAATGTTGGTTGCGCTCCTTCTGGGACCTTCTGGATCCTGGGCTTGAAACCCCTGCAGATTTTACACTTTTCTTTCTGATGAGACTCCCTGAGGCACTTCAGACAGGCTGAGTGCTGGTCGTCCCTGGGCATAGGCTTCAAGCAGGACCCACAGGATTTAAAGCCAGGAATGCCCCGTCCCTGGAGGTAAGGGGAGCTAAATACCCGCTAAGTGGGGTACTTAAACCTATTTACACTATACTAATTAACTAACACTATCTAAAGAACTATTGAAACTATTTACAGGTACTTAAAGAACAAACACAAAGGCAGCACTTGCTAAGCAAGGGCATCCAAGTTCCAGCGAGAAGGAACTGAGGAGTCGGAGGGTCGGCAGGCCCCTATAAGGAGCACCATAGCGCCGTGACTCCAGGGGGCACCACAGCCGACCATGCGAGTACTTCTGGGGGAAAACTTTCCAGTGGACTGTGCATGCAGCGCGTGCACACCTACTTGGAATTGACATGAGGAAGCACTCGAAGAAGAATTTGCTTTAGCCTGTTCTAAAGCTGTGAAATTCAGATCTGGATCTGGCTGCAGGTTTTTACCATCTCCAAAGTCCAGAAGGGTATAGATCCAAGGATCTAGGTTTTGTTCAGGGCCATCTCCAGCTCAGAGTGTCAGCAGACAGATCTAGAATCAATGAGGTCCCACTGCAGAATGTATTAATTCAGAGGGTTAGGAACTCAAACTAGTATTATTCCCATAGCATTCTGCCAGTCTTCCAGTCGGAAAGCTAAGTTTAGCAGAATGAACAGTATTAAAATTTACTCGTTGTAAACTAGCCAGGCCTGACACGGAGTCGTGGTTACACACCACAGGCAGAGTCCTGAGCCGGTCCTCACAATCTCTTTTTCCACAGGGGATTCACTCACTTATCACCAAGGACGTCCGTTCTCCACCAAGGACAGAGACAATGATGTTGCTGTTACAAACTGTGCCATGTCATATAAAGGGGCTTGGTGGTATAAGAACTGCCATCGGACCAACCTGAACGGCAAATACGGAGAGTCCCGGCACAGTCAGGTAAGTGCAGAACCAAGCCGCAGAGAGACAGCACTTCTCAGGTGCCTTTCCCGGATCCCTCACTTTCATTACACTGGACAAATTCCATATGGTTTCAAGAGAGAAACTTTAAAGCAATGTCTCTTGCCTTCTGAGTAGGAGACGCATGAAAACGGATGAGTTAGCAAATTTGTGAGAGAGGCGGGGTTATAACAAGGCAGAGAGAGAAAACTACACATTTCTTGCCCACAGAGTAATTGTAGAAGCTACTTCATTAAACAAACTCTTTTCTTTCTTCCCACTTATCTTCCAAGTTCAAACTTGTTTCCCTTTTTCCCCCCTACATTTTTTTTAAACCCTGTCTCTTTGTCTCCTTCCTGCCCACAGGGAATTAATTGGTATCACTGGAAAGGCCATGAGTTCTCCATACCCTTTGTGGAAATGAAGATGCGACCCTATAACCACCGTAACATCTTGGGGAGGAAACGACGGTCCCTACAGCTGTGAGCCAGCAGGAATTCCGCCCCACCCCACCCACCTGACCTTTTCTGTCATTTGTTTGTATTTTATAACATGAAAAGGGGAAAAAAATACTACTACTCTGAAATAGCAACCTGGTCCAAAGGAGTCCTGGAAGGGGTGACTGAACAGCTGGTAGGCTTTGGAAAGGGAAGGACTTCAATGCTTTGTCATCCTTCCCCGTGAAATGCAGAGTGCCCGCTCCCCCTGCCTCCAACGTGAAAAGAGAGAGAGATGGATTTTTAGTATTTTTTTTAAAGACCTATAAATCCCAGGTGAACCCTGTAGAAAATGTTTCTGTTGAAGGTGCTTCCCTCACCACTATCTCTGCTGTAGCAGGGCCTCCTTCGCACTGCAGGTCCTGTCAGCCAGAGGCACCGATGGAAGCACCAGCTTCCCTTTTCAGTTATTCTCTTGGACCAGGGGCTGCAGTTGAGGTGGCACATAGCACCAGCTGCACCCAGATAAGAGAGGCCACACACAGTGCCCTGACATTTGATCATACTCAGAGGCAACAAGTCCGATGCTCCGTCACAATGGCCAGGGAGACCCAACTCACCCAATTCCTCTGTTAGCCAAGATGATGCAGCTGTCCCTCTCCTTTTGATCAATGACACACAGTGTCCCTTACCCCATGAGCCCAGTACATGCGTGCACGCACACACACGGTAGGGAAAAGTGAATTTCATGCTTGGCACTATGTCCTGGGGAACTGCAAGTCACAGATCTCACAAGGAGTGAGAGATGCTTGTCTGCATTGTATCCATCTCTCTTTTCCTTTACAGCCATCATGGCCTACTTATAAACACACTTCCCCCCATCACCATGCAAGGTCACCCCCTATTTATGGTCAGTGCATGGGTAGTAACAGAATGAACGGTACACAGCATCAGCCTGTAGGTGTGAACTGCTCTGCCAGCAGGTAGCGTTTTCTGGGGTACAGTGGTGGCCCGTTTTCTCCTCTGTGTGTTGACTTCATCATAAACCTTTTGGTTGTGCGTTTTTTGGTTGTTTTTGTTTGGTTTTTTTGTTACTCTTATAAGGCCTAGCTCAGGGGAGAGCAGAAGTCAGAGAAAATAGCTTCTAGGAATCTTTAATGTCATTCTGAAGTAAGTACATTTAGGCTCCCCTTTCACTCTTATTTTTATATATGGTAAAGTTGTGTCTCATAGTTATTGGTTCTAAACCAAAGAGTATTGGAGGAAGAGCAGTGAGCAGAAGAACTGGCAAGTGGCCACAGTTCATGCTGAAGCTTACAGAGTAAATTGCAGCCGTATGCTGTGAAATCTAGTCATCCTGTTCACGTTCCCTGGTGTTATGGAGGAAGGATGGTATGGTGGTTGAGGCAAAAGACCTGCAGGTCAAGGAACATAGATTCTCTTCCCACCAGCCTCCTCTGTGATCTTGGGTGAGTCACAACCTTTCAGTGAGCTGGTTCCACCAGCTCTAAACTGGAGGACTGAAATCTTCCCTCCCTCACAGTGTTGTCGCGAGGCTTAATTCATTAATATTTGTAAAGCCCTTTCAGATCCTTGAATGAAAGGCCCATATAAGTTCCAAACATTATGTTTTCCCTCCGTAAGGGGCACTGCCTTGGTAAAAACCTGATATTTGAAAGCTCTATCCCATCCCTACCTGTTGTTACTAACAACATCTTTAATTATTAAAAGTGATTTTCAAACACTGAATTTACTCCTTAACGTTGATGCTGCTTATGTTTTGCACTTTAATCAGTTTGGCCAATAAGAACAAACCAAGAGGTTTCCCCTGCTGTGTCTCATACACTAGCACAAAGCTATTTGGTTGGGGTTCACCACACTGTAGAGGAAGGGTTACTGGGGATATCACTATTTGAAAGCTGGCATGATTCTCATTTACACTAAGGCTGCTTTGTACTAAATTGCATTTTACACCCACTTGCAAAGAACATGTAAAAGGGCCTGAGTAGAACAAAGCATTCAGGACAGAGTCTCTTTAATAGATTCAAGGAGCATGACTAACTCCCATCTGCTCCCATCCAGCCTGTGTCCAAGGAAGAGATGGGAGGCTGAGCAGGAAATGCAGTCTCCTCCTCTGCACCATGCATTGGGCCATAAAAACTGAACTAACCCTGAGTTCAGGATTAGATACAACCTTCAACCCCCTGACTTTTCCAGCTGTGAGGTCAATGGAAAAGACCCCATGTGTTGCTAGTCAGACCTGGTAGAATGGCGCTGCAGCTGCTCTGTCCTTCAAACACTTAGCTGTCCCTTCCAGTGAAGGGGCACTTGTACAGCCAAGCATTATAAAAGATGCTAAACTTTGCTTTCAGACCTGAACCCAGGGGCGTCCCTCCCTGTAGAACACATGAACAGGTGAGACAGTGGTGATTGGCTAGTGCTAGTTCTACACACGTGTTGGGTGTAGGGTTTGAGCTGAAGCCAGGAGAAAATCTCCTGTTGATTTTAGCGGGCTTTGGAGAAGGCCCTGAGTCAATCACCATGAACTGGATGAGATATAGGTAGATCAAGGAGGAACAAAAAGGCCTCAAAGGAAAAGGGGGGAGGGAAGGAGGAGATTTCAAGAGGATGTGCTGAGACTCTCATAAGAAGTATAAAATCTCTTCTGTCTTTAGCTGTGTGTGTCACTATTGGAATTGCAAAGACCAGCGAGAAGCAGCTAGGGCTGATGGAAGTTTAGGGAAACGCCTAGCAATTATTTGTATGAAAACTGTCCCCACCCACTGGCAGTCCATAAACAAGAGGTGGCCTTATGAAATGTGAAAGCAAGTTAGTGTAACAGTTAGAACGAAATGCAGCAGCTGAGAGAGTCCTGGCTTCAATTCCCATCTGAGGCAGTGGTTCTTTGGGTGACTTCAAGTTGGACAAGTCGGCTTGATTAGACTTTCATTGCCTCCATTGTCCATTCAAGAGGAAGCAAGAAACCTCACTGGAATTGCTGCTGCTCAGCACTACTGATCTAGTAGAGGGAAAGAAAGCCGTGTCTTTGGATTGGTACAAAAAACAAAAGAACCCACTCTACTAAATCACAGTCCTACCCAATCTTATCCCTATCCCTCCACTGAATTTCAGATTGAGCTCGCTTTAAGTCTAGTGTAGCTAGCAGGTATTGCATCTCCAGGAAAGGACAGTTATTCTCTAAATATATTTCCCCACCACACATCCCTCCCTAGCTGCCTCCTAGTTAGGACAGGAGGGCCCAATTGATAAGATTTCATTATCTGACCTGCAGAACACACTTCAGGATGAAGTACAACCAGCAGTCTATCTTCCGACTCTAGTGTATGCCATGAAGAGTCATTACCATAGGACTTGACCATGATGTTACTAGTGCTGTGTCATGGCACAAGGTTTTGGCAATCAACACTGACATGAAAGGGAATGGGCAATAAGGGGTAGGCAAGGCAGCCTGAGCATGGGGTCTCATTTTATCCACACGTGGAACAAGGTAAAGTTTTTCAAGCCTCCTCTTGCTTACTCTGAGTCAACCTTGGTTTTATCCCTCTGGCACTTGGTGGAAATTCCCTTCTTTCCATCCTCCCACTGTCCTTTGTAGCTGAGAGGTAAACTGAAGGTAAACTCTATACAGATGAAGCTGAGAGGATCATGACTTATTGTCTCTTTGTTTATCCAGCTCTAGTTCTGTGGAGATCACAGAGCTCTAGACTGGACCTCTCTGTAGGCCTGGTCCAAACCCCCCTGAAGTCAATGGAAAGACTCATTGATTTCAGTGAGCTCTGACTCAAGCCTTCAATTCACAGTGAGCCAGAGGCCTCAATGAAGTCAATGGGAGCTGTTCCTGTACAGGGTTTGCAACATCAGACCCAGGATTTGATTTAATTCTTGAAATGAATTTGAAGTAATGGTCCAGTCTGAGTGAGGTGCAAAAAGGAAAACTCTCAGCATCAGTGGTGAAAAGGGAATTTGGTGTTTGGCCTGGAAAGAGCTGAGCATGCCTCTGGCTATTGACTCGAATGGGAGCAGAAGTCACTCAGCACTGGCAGGATTTTAAAATTCTTTCCCAAGGTGCTATCAGGAAGAGGGAATGTTCTTTGTATACAACATTCCTCTGGACAGTGGCCCTTTGAACCAGGGTACTATGAGAAGAAAGCTAAACTCTCACTGAACCCTCTCATCATGGAAGGGATGCCCATGCTTACAAAAGAATACCTGGCAGCTGCCAGACAAAGTGCTCAAGTGTGATGATAGCTCTTTAAAAGCATTAAAACAAATCTCAGGCCCTGTTCAGTAATGCTAGGGAGGATATGAAGGAAGAGGGAAGCGGCTTGCTGAGGGGATGCATTTGTTACTCTCCTCCTTTGTTCTGGCTGCTTTATTGACAGCTTAGCAGCTGTAGCTTGTCTCGTAGTGGCTGAACCTCCATAAGGACTGGAGGTGGGCTTGGGTTTGGCTAAGAGTGTTCTGAAGGTCAGATGTTTCCCCAGACCACAAGCCAGCAAAATCAAGCTGGGAATCTTTTGCGAATAGGCTGTCATGGTGCATCCTGCTGCTAACCAAGCCAAAAATGATATTATTCCTATGTACGTCGCATCTAGAGGCCACAACTAAGATAGGGGCCCCGATGGTTCAAGAACTTGCCTCGGGGGTATTTCAGCATTTCTACTTCTGGTCCCATCTGCAAATGCAGAGGGGACTGAATATTAAACATAAGGGCATGTGAAGGGACTTTTTCACATCTCCTACAAAGGTTCTGTCTGAGTTTGGGTCAGCTTTAAGGGAAAGCTCAACTCCATTCCTATTTCATCTCAGCCAGCTCACCCCCGGTTCTATTTTTCATTCTGCAGTGGTTTAAGAAGTGTCTGAAAAAAAACAGTATCTGCTTCAAAGGGAGAGCTGCCTTTTCTGGCTTTGCTAAAAGCACATAAAAGTGAGGAATCTGATGATAAAGGGAGGCCTGATCCTCTCCCGCAGGCAGAAAAATATTCATAAGATGAGCTCTGATAGTTTGTCAAAGTTAATTGCTACACAAGGAGATTTAAGTAACCTTTGCCTTTGTGCTAGTTTATAACAGCAATACCCTGAGGGCCTCAAATCACATTGCAAACATAAATGAACTAACCTGACCCTCCACCCTCAAATGTTAGTTGTCCCCAATTCAGAGTAGAGAGAACCAAGTCCCAGGAGACAAGGGGAAGGTGGGGGATGAGGAGGCAGAAGTGACTTGCTGAAGGTCACACAATGAGCCAGATCCTCACCTAGTGTGAACTGGTACCTCGCCGACTTCCCTGGAGCTATGCAGAGTAACATCAGCTGAGGACAGAGCCAAGAAAGTCTGGCTTGTACTGGCTTTATATCACCAGTTATTTCTGTGATAAACCTGACTTTCACCAATCTGGGAAGTCCATGTCTAAGGAGGTCTCCTCCTCTGAGCATGCCCACAGCACTGTGTGGGGTAAAGCACCATGCTACAGGGCAGCCTGTGGGCATATTGTACAGGTCAGAGGTCAAGATACTCCTCACTGCACATAGCCAAATGAGTCATATCTATCAGTCCTTGGTTCCGGTACACTAACTCAGCTCAGCTGTCATGTCTTCACCACAGCATTACCAGGACTGAAACACTGCTTGCTAAGGTATCCACCAGGTCCAAACAACTGGAAATTAAAATATTAAGGAGTAGAAACTGCAACTAAACTCCCCAAAGAGTGAGACCACTTTCTCCAGTTATCCATGGAGACATGCAAGAAAGGAATGTTCTTGTCATTTCCTTCAGCATCTCTGGTTCATTAATATCACTCTTCTCACCCTGTAATGGCACAATCGGTAGTGACAAATACCAGCCAGAAAACAACAAGGCCAACAAACCAGTACGTAGCTCCTGAGGCTAGAGAAATGCAGCTGGCTCAGGTGAGCAAAGCAGAGTAAGAGCAGCCCCTGTGGGGGAGACAGGAGAAGTGCAACTGATTAAATCCCAGTGAGGCCTCTCCTCCTTCCCCTTCTTGTCTCATCCTTCTTCCTTCCTGTAGGTCAGGTAAAGTCAAGGTTTGGCACAGATCACTAGTTCAGACTTTACCCTCCCTCCCAACAATTTTCTGGAGCACTAAGGTGCATGGGAGGGCAACAGGAGAATGGGGGCAGGGTTTATTAGCCTCACTGCTTGATACATTTTTGTGTGTGTATATATGCTCTGAACATGAAGATATACACATATTAATACAAGCAAACAAGCTCACCAGCATATTTGTAGTGCAATGTCAGTCAGATGAGTAACTGACTCCAGACACTGCCAACAAAGTGCTCATCTATTCAGATTCTCCTCAGTCCTCTAGGGCAGTGTTTCTCAATTATATTTCGCCACGGCACCCTTGCACAGCCATGCCATACCCTCTGCCGACAAGTCCAGGAAATCTTCCCCTTTTCTGCGGCGCGGTGTAGGCTGGTTTCGGCGGCGCGCTCTCTAAGCTGTTTTCGGCGGCGGCGCAATTTCTGTTAATTTCAGTGGCGCGGTTCCACTTTTTCGCAGAACCCTTCAACTCAGCCCGCGGAACCCCAGGGTTCCACAGAACACTATCTGAGAAACACTGCTCTAGGAAATTTGCTCAGAAGCATCAATTGTCTGCCAAATACGGTGAATTCACTGCAAGACAGAGAGGATCATGTTCCATGCACCTTTCCCAGATGAAGGCAGCACCCCTGGAAATTCCCCCAGCAGCTCAGCATGATCTTTGTGTTCCTACAAATAAGGCAGATGCCATAGGTTGGTATGGAAATAACATTTCCCCCTGTTTATTACGGACTTGCCTGACAATGCTTACTTTCCATCCTGTCTAGATAAGGTGCTACTCTGTGGATTCTTTTAACCTTTTAACTCCACAGAATCTGCCACACCCTGCTATAGAATACAGCTGGGGCCAGGATTCTGCAGCCACTACTGTTTCAAAGAAAGGGGAGGGGGCAGGGAAGGTGTGGGGAGCCAGCGTCTTTCAGTGCGAGTCTGCGGGAATACACCCTCCTCAAAACAGAGTTTGGGGAAACAAACTCTGAACCCTCCAGACTTTTGCTGCCGTTGCTTTTTCAGGAGGATGGCAACCAAAAAAACCCTGGCTCCCACCCCCTTTGTATATACATTACTCTGGAATTGTGTTTATTATTTAAAAAGGAAAGAAGGAGGCAGAAGCTCCCTCAGACAAACTAAACTAAATCTACACAACTGATGTGGGCAGAGAAAACATAATAGTCCTCCCAACCCTGTAACGGGAATGTAACTGGGAGAATGGGATCTACGCTTGTTGACCATTGTTAACTAGTATTTTTAGTCCTGACTGCTCTTAGCCTATGTATAGTTCCTTTTTTTAAATGCATTTTCTATACATTAATAAAAGATTCCAAAGGAGCAACTTGTGTGTCTGGTCAGTGACACAGCGAGAACAGCGAGGACTGAGATTGACAACTCATTTCCATTTAGCCCTAATCCAGCCTCCTGATCTCTCCCCCTCTTACCCTATCCTCTGGATCTGGCAGAGAGATTTTCTGTTCTGCCTTCTCTCTCTCTCCTTCCTCCTTGATTCACCTCTCTTTCTGCTGCTTAATCCTTCTGTTTCCCAAGACACTGTTTCTGACGCCCGATCTCTGCGCATGCACACACACAGCACCAATGAACTGGATTGGCTTGTTACCAAATTGATATTAGCCACTCAAACCTGTTTAAGACCATTTATGCAAGGGACCTGCATTGATTCAGCTCAATCGATTGAACTAAACGAGGTTTTTTCAGACGGTGCAACTTCTGTGCAGACCAGCCCTAAATCGCTCCCTCTCTGCCCTAGCTGAATGATGGCTGGATTAAGCAGGAGGCAGGGAGTAGGATCCAACTGGCTACTGTATTTAACAAACCCAAAGCTCCACCAATTGATTGTCTAATAATCTACTACGGATTCCTAAACTCCCTCTAGTGCTCTCTAGAAAGAGCTGCACTCCCTCCTGCTCTACTCAGCTGGCATTAGATGCAGCTTCCCCTTTCTCTCCCTGCTTTTTCTCCTCTCTGTTTTTTTGTCCCCATGCTCTGGCCTCCTCTATCTAACTTACTCTTTCTTTCTTCATCCCCCTTCCTCTCACCACATCATTCTGTGTGTTTGACTCCCTCCCTCCTTGTTTACACAGATGTGTTTTGTTTCAAGGTGTGCCCAAACACCCCTGCAGAGCCCTTCTCTAACTTGGCACAGCTTAGAGCCAGCGGCAGACTTTGTTCCTGCAGACTGCCTGGCATGAATCACCACGTTTAGCCCTCTGAGGCCAACTCCCAAACCAATGGCATCCTCAGCTCATAAAGACCCCCATTCCAGTCTGTACTACCACCTATGCTGTGCCTCCCAGGGTTGGGGGGGGGAACATCAAGGAATCAAAGAGAGCACCCACACACAAAGCTCTATGACAGTACCAACTTGAACAAAGTAACTGAGTCCTGGCTAAAAATCAGACAGCTGTTACCGTTCTCCAGGGCAGTGAAGGAACAGAGCAGCTCCTTTGAACCAACACGCAAAGGGAACCACCAAAGTTGTTTGTTTCAAATCAGCACGACAGGTCAAATCCCACAGCTGCCATGGAGAGATTTCTGCAAGAGGAGGACAGTTCCTGGGATGCTAAACAGGCACAGCTCCTCCCCGCACAGTGAAAACCAGACATGTAGACTTGATATTGCATTGTAAACAGCTAGGAACATCAGGCAGGGCATGGGCGGGTAGGTGGGCGTGTGCACGCACAAAGCCCTCCATGGCAAGGAGTGCACGCACAATTCTTTCCCAAACTGATCATCTTATGATGGGGTGCTCCCCAATGCCGGTGGCTCTCAAGCACGTGGCAATGTGCCGTCTGATGGTGACACAATACACCATACCGAAGAGAACGGGGATGAGAACAAAAACATAGCTGACAGGAGTCTACCAGTCCCCCAGCTGCCGCTCCCATATAGCTCTGTGGTTCCCGCCTCCCCACCCAAGTCCTGGCCTAGCAGCTTCATGGCAGCCTAGCTCCCAAACCATCTTCTGAGCCTGGATCAAGGCTCTTTTCCCACCACCTTACGGTGGAAGGGCTGGCTCCTGGCTGGGCTCATCAGATACATACCTGGTGTTCCCTTCACCCCTTCCTAGCAGCACCATCATTTAGGCTCAACTGGGAAGGAGACTCTACACTGATTCAAAAACAGCAACGAGCAATGAAAGTCTGGGGCCTCCCCTGGAAGCACCTGGTGTACCCCTGAGATTCCTTGCACTTTGGAAGACTTCAAGAGAGCTCAGAAAATACTGTACAAAAAAGTGAAACTGCTCCTAGTGTTTCTATTCGAGTAGTTGCTAGAACTCCATGCCACACCGGGGCACCTTTGTGCTACGTGCTGCACAGACATACCATGAACAATAGCCCTTCCCAAAGAGTTGTATATAACTGTAGCATGACAGAGGTAAGTCACATCTCCAGATGTGCCCCACGGCCACTGAGCTTGGAGGTCCCACAAGAGGAGCTGGTGCTACTGCTCACGACAGCAAAAAGAGAAGAGTGTCTTCCCAGCACTCCTGTGCAGAGGTGCTGGAACAGTTTTCATAGTGGGGGTGATGGAAACCACGTATTTAGAGTTTGTTGTTACTATTTCAAACCAAAGGATGCAGTAGCAGCCCCCAGCACCTTTAGGTCCAGCACCACTGCTCCTGTGTCATCCCCTTATAACCAGCTTCACCATTCAACAAGGGAGCATGTTCTCCTGGCTCCTGACATGAAGGATACTAGGCTCCTGGGCGAGTCTCTCACCTAAAGCCAGCTTTCTCAATAGCCCTCGTCCTATGCTGCCATGCTCTTTGCATAGAGACTGGACAGCCAAGGGAGTCCAGTGCCATAGCATCACGCTTTCCTTGCTGTCTCTCTTCTTCCTTTCCCTGCATCACTCCAGTTTGCTCCCTTTCTTTCTGCCTGCCTCTTCTCCCCTTTGTTTTTCAGTTCCCCTGTGAATAAACCCCATCTATGTCTCTGCTCTTCCTCTCCTCTTTCCATTTTTCTTTCCATCCATCAGGCCCTGTCTCCCCAGCACCACCCCACTATCCCTGTGATAGTGTTCATGGCAAACAAACAGAGGGGTTAGATTAAAACATAAAATACTCTTTTGGGGAAGGTTGCAATGTAACACTATTTTATTTTTTTAAATCCAGGGCCTTAACACATGAGAACTAAAAGTAGAGAGAGATAAAACAGGCTGCTCCCTAAGTCAGAGACAACTCATCCCACCTTGCCTTCGGCTGGCAAGCAGGGGCAGGAACCTCTGAGAATTTAAGTGACAGCTTATCATTTTAAACAGAGTTTTTAATACTCCACAGCCAGGAGGGGGGGAAGGAGCACAGAGGGTCACTCTCTCGTCCCCGGGATTTTTCTCCTCTGAACCATCTGGGTGGGTGTCTCACCATCTGTTCCCCCCTCTCCTCTAGAGCGTCTCACCGAAGATTCCCTGCTGGGAGAGACCTTGTGTCACCAGCCAGAAGGGGGCAGGGAGGGGAGCCCTGGGGGAATTGAACCCCTCCAAGTCAAGGAATGAGTGCTCTCCCTCTGCTTTTAGTTTTTCTCCCCTTGATTTAAACCCTGAAAGTTAAAGCAACCACCTCTGGAGACTCAGGGTCAGTCAGTGAGGTCAGAACTTTCCAGCCTCCTAGCTGGTCCCCGACAGCAGTCATTGCATGTGCGCTCATATGCAACCACATGGCTTACCCTTCCTCCTGTGCGCTTCCCTCCATCACCCATCCAGCTGACAGTCCACCTCCTTCGCCCTCTGTGCCCACTCATGTTCCACTTTGTCACTCCTTTTCTCCCACCACTGCGCTGCCCTTTCACACTCTCCCCGGGCCACTGCCCCCCCCCCCCCCCCCCCATGCTGCTGCACCCTCTTCCCCTCTCCTTCACATGCTGCTGGCCTTCTCCTGTAAATGCAGTACTTGTATACAGCCGGGGGCTGCACTGATGGCCCCTGGACAGATCCAGCACAGGCAGGACTCCTGCAAGTTTCTCCCCACAGCCCTACCACTGCACTCCAGCCCTGACCTGTCTCAGTCACCTCTAAGAGCAAGAGAGCAGTTCAGCCTTAATGGCCTAGTCAGTCATCAGCCTCTCCTGCTGAGACTGCTCACAGGGGAGTAGCAGGTAGTGCCACTTATGATGTTGGTGATGTGGACACTAGGCATTGGACTGAGACCAACAACTCATTGACAATATCAATTCAATCACACTATTATCTCATCATTTCCTCATCTTTCCCGTCTGTCTGTCTGCATCCAGCTGTTGTCTCATCTTATTCTTAGATTGGTAGCTCTTTGGGGCAGAGATCTTCATACAGCACATAGCACATTGGTGTTTCATGTACCATTTGCTGACTAACAGTGAGGACTCCATGTTTCATAGCTGGCTCTTTATTAAGTGAACTGTTAACACAGGTGCTACAACTGCAGCGAGCATTCCAGCCATGTGCACACAGACTGACTTCCCTCCAAATTCTTCCCGCTGTAACCTGTGCTCCTCCCTTCAAGTTCCATGCAGGTTGCTACAAATGGGGGGTCCAGGTCCAAGATTGGGGACCAATACAAATAATAAAAGATAGTAACTCATTTCCAGCCAGCCATTCCAGCTCTGTCCCAGTTTTGTGCCCCTCAGAACTAAAATATAACAACTTAAAACAATTTACAGACTAAACAGAGATGAACTGATTGGATACAGTACGTAAGTAACCAAACATGTCATTTCAACATGCACTTAGCACACTGATGCCCTGTTCAAACTATAATAGTCTTCTATAGGCACAGCCTCTGTCCTTTTATCAAACCCAGTCACTGGCCTTCATTTACCACCATTTGTCATGTTGCTACGTCTAATTAGATTGTTAGTCTAAAGGGGCAGCACCTTGTGTTATTATGTAAAGTGCCATACTTGGGTGACATCTGGATGGTAGAACTGGACAGGAATTTTCCACTGGAATGATTTCCCGACAGAAAATGTAGTTTCTACAAAATCAAAATTTTGCATGGGAAACTTGATTTTGCTGAAAACTTGATTTTCTGATGGTGTAAATTGAAATTAAATATTTCATTTCAAGTCAGTTTGATCCACATGGGAATATTTTGGTTTTTTAACTGATCGTAAATGTTTTATTTTGAATCAGTGCCACAAAATATTAAAATGTATTTCTCTAGCAGCCCATTACCTGATGGGAATTGTAGTTCAGGCTCCCCTTCTCTTCTATAAACTGAGCTCCCTAGAGGAAGACTACATCTGCAATGTGGATATCCTCGTGACTCAGCTACATGGTGCATTCTGGGAGATGTAGACTGGCTAGGGAGCATAGGAGAGAATGGGGGGGGAGGGCATCCTCCTGAACTACAGCTCCCATAAGGCAATGTGTCACAGTGGGAAAATGCAGTTTAGTATTGAACTGACTCAAAATTCTTTGTTTTGGGTCAGTTGAGTAAACCAGAATGAAACATTTCAGTTTTGGGAACATCAAAAGGTTTCATTTCTATGAGAGATGTTGAAATGAAACATTTTGATACTTCCCAGTGGAGATGTTTCAGAATTTCCATTCTGTGAAAAATATAAACATTTTAACTTTTTGTCCCAATTTGGAATGAAAATGAATATTGGCATTTCAGAATTTGCTGTAGGACGGAAATAATTAATTTCACTCAGCTCTAATAAATAGTAATTTCATATAGGCCAAGCAGATGTCCTATGGCCTAGGTAGGAACGGCAGCCGGAAATGAAAAGCTCTACTCTCTACCTAACCCCTGAGGTATCTAGCCCCAGACTTGGGCAGAGAAGAAGAGAAAACAGATAAACACACTCCCCTTCATAATGCCCACACTGCATGTGCTGTACAATCAGCAGCTATACTGTCCCCACCACATCTCAATCAAAACCAGTATCCTTTCCCTTCAAAGCCTGCTGGGCCTGTAAAAATCCTTAGCAGCTGAAGACAAAGTGCCCAGAGCCAGCAAGTAGCATGTGCTTGTAACACACAGATGCTGCGGCTGCAGCACTTCCTGCTCAGCTTCAAAGTGTTTAGTTTAGTTTATTGTCTCAAAACCACATCTCCAAAGGGGGCCTGAATAGTAGAAGCACACCCTGAGCTGCAGCCCTCCTAGCCCACAAATGGCTGGTTTAGACTGCTTATTACTAACCATGCCCTTGACAAAAAGAGGACTACAGCTCAGATTAAACAACCCCCCCACCTCTCAGGTGAACTCACTCTTCTGGCCCTCCAAGCAAAGAAAGGGAGGGAGGAGTGGACAGTCCTAAAAACAACTGTCTTTGGGAAGCATCTTCTGGAAGGGCAGGGAAGGACATTGATCATTTTAGATATTTATTTTGGCTTTCCGGTTCCCCTTGAAAAGAACCCAGCAGTGCAGAAACTGCAGGAAGCTGCTGCCACAAAGGGGAGAAAGACCTTAGCTATTCCCAGAGGACGTTTGTCCCGTTCCCTCCTTCTCCCATGGATACACAGCCCACCCTTCCCTCAAACAGGGGAGAAGACACTTACTATTCTCCTGTGCTGCAGCCACATTCCCAGAGGCAGCGTTCGCTCTCGGTAGATGACAGAAGTTAGACTGCAAGACAGGAGCACCTGGAGAGGTGGATTTCAGGGCAGGCTTTTTAAAGTGTTATGGGCTGGCTAGTTACCTAGAGCGGAACTGCCATCAGAAGGCTGAGCTTCACTTGTGGGTCCAGCTTGGTTCGATTTTCCCTCCTGCATGGTTTTCCCACCTCTAAAATGCATCCCAAGACCTCCTGACTGAACAAGACTTGTGGTCCTTGATAATCTCATAGAAAGGGAAGGAAGTGTACCCTAATGGGACTGGTATGGATTGCAGAGGAGCTAATTAAACTGGAACAACAGAAGTGGTGGCACCTGTCTCCTCCAGAGCATATACAAAAACAAGAGGAATATTCCCTCAAAAATAACCTCCCCCACCATGACTCATGCCAGTGTGGATCCTATAAAGTATTGCTACTCCACATGGCACCTACTCCTGTTAGAGTAAAGGTCAGCATTGCCATTGAGTTTGCTAGCAGTGGGATCTAACCAGTGGCCTAGGGTCACTGAACACCCTCTCTGAACATGTCAGTAAAGCAGGGGGTAAAGCACAGCTGCTTGACATAATTCATTTAGACTTTGAAAAAGCCTTTGGTTCCACACAAGAGGCTACTAAAGAAGCTCACAACCTCCTGTGAGAGAGGCAAAATATTCTCATGGATCCAAAACTGACTAAGAGACGGGAAACAAAGTGCAGGAGTGAATGGCTGATTTTCATCACAGAAAAAGGATAACATTGGGTGCCCCAAAGTTCCGTACTAGGCCCCATGGTGTTTAATATATTTATTACTGATCTGCAGTAAGTGGGGGAATGGAGAGGGAGCAAAATTTGCAGAGGACAATTTAGGTTTATCAGGACAAGAGGGAGGAACATGAAAGAAATCAACGGCTTAGGTGAATGGGTAACATGGTGGCAGATGAAATTCAGTATCAATAAATGCAAAGTAGTACAGATTGGACCTTCCCTGGAGATTGCACTTTGATGCAGTGGGAAGGCGTGTGTGCACCAATGACCCTGAGAGCTGTTCCAACAGAGAGTTTTAACTTCCGAAAGGGCCACCCTAGCCAGGCAGGTCGAAGGGAAGGAACCAAATGAAAAGCAGCCTACTGGCACTCCAGGTTGAGTGACTGACCAACAGTCTAACCTGTAAAAAGGTTGAGCTATAGAAAGACAAAAAGGCAGCCATTTCAGGAAAAAGCACAATAGACAGGATGTCAGGTGGGACAGGAAAGATTCAGATTCAGAAAACAGATTAGAGGGAAAAAATTAAACTAGTCATACACCTTATAGGGTTCTAAATTAACTGTACCAACTCAGAAAAGGAGATTGGGTATCCCTGTAGACAGTTCAATGAAGACCTAAGCTCAGTGTGCAGCTGTGATCAAAAAAGCACACAAGATGTTAGGATGCATACAGAATGCATGGTGAATAATACAAAGCATACTATGAAGCCTTTTATATAAATCAATGGTGTGGTCTCACCTGGATACCTGTGTGCAGTACTGGGCACCCCATTTCCCAAAGGATATTGCAGGACTAAAGGGGGATCAGAAAAGAGCATTAAGGATGATCAAGGACATGGAAAAACTCCCATGTGAACAGAGATTGAAAAGACTGGGATTGTTTAACTTGGCAAAGAAATGAATGAGAGAGAACATGATGAAAGTCTATACAATAATAAATGGAATCTATAAAATAATAAGTGGTCTAGAAAATGTAGTTAGCTTCTGTTCTCCCTGTCTCCTAACCCAAGAGCATGGGGACAGTCAATGAAATGAAAAGATGAAAAATTCAACTGACCAAAGGAACTATTTTTTCCACACAACGTGTTTTTATTCTTGCACTATACAAAGTTCTGTGATGTTGAGGGTAGTGAATTCAGCCGAATGAGGCAGAGACAGCCCACCTTTCACAACCAAGAGCTTCCAGCTGGAAGACAACACCAGAACCAAACACAGGGCTCTCCAGTTCTGCTCAGGACTTTCCCCTCCCCACCCAGCTGCTTGGCTGCAGGGGATGGGGGGGTAGAGAAGCAATCTGGATATACTCACTCACTCTATGGGCCTTTCACATAAACAATGAAGAGAGAACTTGGTTTTTAGAGAAGTTCAAAAGAGCTTTTAAGTGAAGGGCCAGATTGTCCCTGTTGCAACTCAACTCTTCACAAACTCCAGCTTCTGTTCTAGCACTTTACAGCAATTCCTGCCAGGAAAGGCTGAGAGTATTGACCTCAGATGCTTCCCTACAGTGATCCCTGCACAGCTAGCCCAGGAGTGCCATTCCACCAGCATTTGCTAAATTCACTCCTGCCAGCAGAGGCTGAGTTTGGAGAAGGGGAGAGCACACTCTATGGTACCTGCTGCTGGTTTAGGTGTGGGTTTTAGTAACCATGTGCTTTGCCCTCTGATGAAATTTACTTGCATTATCCTTAAATAGTATTAGCAGGGGCACACGTCCCCCTAACTATCTACACATAAGGAGTGGTGTAAGAGGCCAGGAATGGAAACAGTTTGGCACGATGAGCACCAACACAGCTATATAGTCCCTGCCAGTAACCCAGCATTGCCAAACTGGATCACACATGGTCCAACTCACCCATTATCCTGTCTCCAATAGCGCCCAGTACAGGAAGGTGCAAGAAACCCTACAGTTGAAAATTCTGAAAAAACCTGCCCAGAAAAGCATTTCTTCTGGACCCTTCAATTAGTGGGTGGTTTATGCCCTGAACCATGAGAGTTTAAAACACACCTTTTCATTTCATTTTTGTTCTTCTAGAACCATAGATGTTCTCATTACCCATATAAAAATCTCATCCAATTTTGAATTCTACCAAGTTTTTGGGGTCCCATGGCAGTGAGCTCTTCAGCATAATTATGCTTTGTATGAATCAGTATTTCCATTTTGCCTTTAAATTTCATCAGAGTAGCCCGTTACTTATACTATGAGAATGGGTGAAAAGGAGTATGATTTACCTTCTCTGAGTCATTCCTTATCTTACATAACTCTAGCATGTATTGTTTTTGGTCTTCCCCTTGCTAAACCCAGCAGCCCTAGGGTCATCGATTTCTTTCCAGACAGAGCTATTTTCATGCCTCTCATTATTTTTAGCACCTGTCCTTGGTCCCCTTTTACTATTTATTTTAGAGATCGGGTGACCAGAACAGAACACAATGTTCATAGGATGGCATTCTAATGCACTCAGTATTATTTTCTATCCCATTCTTTATACACCTTCATATTTTGATTGATTATTCATCATCACCAACCAGAGGCTTTCATTAACCCATCCACAATGACACTTGAGTCTTTCTCCTCAGTGGTTACTCTTGATTAAGTACTCAGCAATGGACTGCAGTAGTTATTCCTATCAACCAGCATTTTATTTCCATATACTATCATGTCTCCCTATAGCAGAGTTCACCTAGGGGCCAGCAGGCCTAGTAAGCAGGCCACAGCTCAACAGTCTCCAAAGCTGGGGGGCCTTCTCAGACAATCTGGGTGCCTGGCAGTCAAGGCTTCCCAGCTCCCTATGCAGCATCCAGTGATTTCCTCCTTGTCAGGGACAAGGGGAGCAAAAAAAAAAAAAAAGGGTTGGGGGGGGTCAGACTGCCTGGTTGGGCCTTACCCACAATCCAGGGCCTTCCCTTGTGGAGTCCTCTAGTCCCAGAAGTTACTAACTGGCTTCTTTCCTATAAATAGCCCTGCCACCCACTTTGATTCTCAAAGTCCCATTCAAAGCCAGTCCTCCCTTGGGAGCATACGCGACAGCTGCTGACTGGCAGGGCCTTTTTGGCTCCATCACCCCTTTAGTCTTATGCAGGATCTGAAAACCCCACCACACACCCATTCACTTAGCTCTTTTTCATTCATTCATTATTTGTACTGCAGTAACACCCAGAAGTCCCATTCATGGACCAGAACCCCATGGTGCTAGGTGCTGTACAAACACAGAACAAAAAGATAGTCCCTACCACAAAGAGCTGACAAGACAAGGACAAGACAAGAGACAACAGGTGGAGACAGACAGGCGCACTAGGAAACAACAAGGCAATACTGGACAGTATGATAAAGGTGGGCTCAACACACCTATTGCCTAACTGTTGTCTAGTTTTGTGTAGGCAGCAGAACAGCAGCCCTATGGCAGAATCATCGGAGCATTCACTGTCATCTTTCAGCCATGCTGGAAACTGAACAATGATCACTGTGTTTACTGGCTCTCGCGCAGTTGCCCATCCGTGATAGAGCTCTACCTCTCACCCCTTGACTTCCAAGTTTCCTTAATAAGCTCTTGAGGGACTATGGTCAAAAGCTTTTTGAAAATTCACAGAAAGTATACCAAGCAGTTCCCCTTCAGTGACCTGTTCAAAGGAGCTGACAAACACAGCACAGCAGATCCTTTCACTCCCTCTCCCCCCAGTTGTGTGTCTTTCTCTCAGCAGATCCAATTTGCATTTCACTTTCCTTCCCCACAGTGGGTGGGTTCCACTGACAGGTCTAATGATTTGCAGAAGTGACTTTAGTGCAACACACCCTGCCTAAGCCTTAGAACCACAGCTGCATCCTCCCCGGGAGATTTTCGGGGGGAAGCCATTAGCAAATGAGCTGGGGAGGAAGAAAGCTAAGAGGCACATTTTGCCTGTGAAGGCCAAAGGTGAAATGGTTATTAGAGCATCGAGAAGCTTGGAGATCTCTGCCTGGTTTCTACTAGGAGACTCCCTACCCCAACCCTCCCCATCCCAGTCTGCATCACCAAATCACTACCCAATATTGCCCTCATTCTCAGTAACTGCTCTGGACTACATCAGGACTGCAGGGGATGCTGCAGCCTCAGGCCAGGAATCTGCAGCACTGATCAAGGTGTAGAAGGATAGGATCCAGAAGTGGGGTGGCACCAGGTCAGGAATGAGGTGCATTAGTAGAACTACAGTATGTGGGGAAGTTTGATATTTTATTGGCAAAACTACTAGTTCATCAACTTCACAAGCTACCTACTTTAAAAATATTATTCAGCATTTTCCAGCCAAGAATTAGGCCAAAAGAGCAAACTATCTGTGCAGGACATGATAAAGCAGGGTCCAGCAGAGACAGTGCAGTGTGATGCTCCAGGCTCAGATTCATTTGTAATAGTTTACGTCTCCTCTCACCAAACTCTCGCCCCCAAGAATTAATAAACAACAAACCCTCCTGTCTCTCTTTCAGAAGTGGCTTATGACTAAACCTGAGGGAAGCACTGATGTGGTTCATGATTAGGATGATTTAGCAGCAGTTTTTCGACAGAAGTAAATGCTGTTATATCTCTTAGCACTTTTTGCTCCTTCCCCACCCTTTGGTGACTATTTTGACTCTGGTGCTGGAAGGACGGTTGTAGAGTAGCTTTTGGAATTGTCAGGGAGAGTTAAAGGCTAAGCAACCAGGGTGGAAACCCAACTCAAGGTGAGTGATTGCAGAGCCACTGGTAACTAGGGATAGAGTATGCCAGAACTGATAATATGGCCCTTTTGGATAAGTCCCCTAAGGGCTCTCAAACTGTTTCAGAGCATAGAGCAGCAGCCAGATCAGCCTCCCAGCCATAGCTTGCAGACACACACCTTCCCTCTAGCAGCTATGCAGACATGTCTTGCATTGGCAGGGGACAATGTGGGTGAGGGAGGAACTCATCTCTGCAGAGAATCACATCTCATTGTCCAGTTGCACAGACATCTAAGGTTTGCCCTCATTGTAATGGGTGCTGCAGTCTCTGAGCCTGCTTCTGGGGAGATGCCATCCTTATCACCTTCCTTCTTGTCACCAGCTAGACGTTGTGTCAGACCTTTACGAACCTGTGGGAGATGTGATGCCTTTCTTGCTGTATAGGTGGGGCTGCAGCGAAAGTCCCTTAGAGATGGGTTGCAGGAGAGGGGCGAGGATTAAACAAAGTAATTTGTTTCTCTGGGTACAGAGTCACTACCAATGTGAATACAAAATGATGGGCTAAGCAGGGTGCAGCTTTGTTTGAAGTTTACAGGTATGGCCAGTAATGGTTGCAAAGCACACGCAAAGCCCCAGAGAGCAGGTGCTGTATAAATGCAAAGTATTCGTATTATCTGTCCCATCAGTTATACTTTCATCCCCCTCTTAGTCACGGGGGGGAGGTGAAGGAGGAGAGACAGCAAGCACGAGAGAGAGACTACTCCTGGTACAAATGCCCATTCAAATAAATGAAGCATCAGAACATGTTGCCCCACACCCCCCAACTTGGGTGCTCCAGCTGTTAACAGAGCTGGTTTTGTTCATCAGCATTAAGCAAGCCAGTGTTTCTCAAATGGGGTTCCGCGGAACCCTGGGGTTCTGTGGGCTGAGTTGAAGGGTTCCATGAAAAAGCGGAACCGTGCTGCCGAAATCAACACAAATTGCGCGCCGCCGAACAGCTGATCGGCGGAACAGCTGATCGCGCCGCCGAACAGCTGATCGCGCCGCCGAAAACTGCTTACAGAGCACGCCGCCGAAAAGGGGAAGATTTCCTGGACTTGTCGGCGGAGGGTATCGCATGGCCGCGCAAGGGTGCCGCGGCGAAATATAATTGAGAAACACTGAATTAGGCAATTCCTAAATTAAACACATGACATCATCCTGCCTGGGCTTGCTCACACCTCAAATCACCACCCCTCTTTGCCCCACCCCCTCCCTCTTCTCCCACAGAGAGCTTTGCTCTTAGGATTTCCTCAGGAAGGAATTCCTGTTCATAGCCAAAAAAATGGCAAAATAAATGGGTCTTGTAAAAAACAACCACCATTGCTATCTTTCCAAGTGCTGCAGTGTGTGCGCACACGCGTGTACACACACACACACACACACACACACACAGTAGGGACCTGGAGACATTCCTAAGGACTGTTCTGTCCACTCCCTACCCTGAACTAATAGCACTACAGAAGAACTCTGCTTTCTTTGGAACCTCGAGCTCTGGCCCAGAATCAGACCAGACCATGGTGCTCTCTAAGAATTACCTATAGCAGGAATTGCATTCTGATGGAGTGGGTATCATCTAACTTAGGTATGGTTCCCATCACCTTAGTATCCGAGAACCTCACAGTCTTTAAAGGCATTTAGCCTCACAAATCCCTGTGAGATAGGGCAATATTATCCCATTGTACACATGGGAAACTGAGGCACAGAGAGGGTGAGGGCCAGTATTTTTTAAAAAGCATCGAGGCACCTACCACCCACTGAAATCCATTGATTGCTTTTGAAAATTCCATTGGGCACCTAAATCCCTTTAGACATCGGACCCTAGCATCTTGCCCAAGGTCACCCAGGAAATCAGAGGAGAATTGAACCTGGGTTCCCCAAACACCTAAACAACTAGAGCATAACCACTGGACCATGCTTCCTCTCTGGAGAGCTGCAGTCGAGCTCCTACTCTGCCACCGATTTGCTGTGTGTCTATGGGAAAGTCATGCTGCCTCTCTGACATAAGGGGATCGCTCACCCCACAGGGCTGTGGAGACCTAGTATTGGGAAAGCGCATGGAGAGCTCTGGCTGAACGGCGATTGGAGCCCCTCAAAAAATGAAGACTTTTTCACAAACGTTTTCAGGAAAAATGTGTCCCTAGCTTCTCTCAAAAGACGTCCGATCTGGCTGTCTTCTGACCAGCTCTAAAGATGATCTCCCCAGGGGGGCTAGCCTCCGTCACCCTGCCCCTCGCATCATTACTCACACCACCAGCACCACTCATACCATTTGGTAGTGTACACACCTGCTGTGCGCTGGTGGCAGTGGCTGAGAGAGAAGCAGACTGCGTCAGTGCAAAATATTATTAACATAGGCAGAGCCTGAGAGCAGTGTAAAGAAGCCTTAGGACTGGAAATGTATGCTAAAGTCCCTTTATACTGCCTGAACACTGCAAAAGAGCCTGAGCATAAAGGAGAAGCAGGCCCAGCATGCAGCACTTGATATTACCATAGGGGTAAGTCCTATGTTGCCCTGGCAGGTGTAGAAGGGCTGAGAGGTAGAAGAACAGCCACCATTCCATGGAGAGGTGGGGATTTACAACTACAGAGCTGCCTTCCCCTCTCCCAGCCCCAATACTCTAGCCGGCTGCAGGATTCGGCCCCTGTTTTATGCCACTGTTAAGTGTCACGGCCTGTCCCTATGCTTCTACAGCTCACACAGAAACTGGGCTCAGCTGAGAGCTCAAGAGAGACAGTCAGAGGAGCAGGGCTGGCCTGTGAGTTCAGGGCAGGTAAAAAAAAAAAGAGAGAGAAGATAGGAGGCAGCAGAATAGCTGACTGGGAGCCTGCCAGTCCTTGGCTCCATGGATCTCAGCCAAAAAAGAGCTGTGTTTACTCTTCCAGAGACTGAACTGTGCTCTGGGGGGGTCACACATCCCACCCAGCTCCTAACTTTGGAGTTTTGCTCCAAAGTAGTGGCAGGAAAGGCCTTTGCTAATGCAAAAAATAAATAAATAACTGAAGAGTCTAATTTTAGCTGGCCTGCAGCTGGGCGAGTTTTATTTTTAGCATTTAACATTAAGCCCTGGAGGTGAAGGGCAGAGAAAAAGGAGGCATCCTGGAAAAACAAGAGGAATGCAGCTCTGGGAGCTGTATTTTCCATTGCTTACTTTAATCCCAGCCAACATGTGCAAAGAGAACTCATAGCTATCCTAACAGCCCACAAGAACCGCCTGCCAGGCAAACAAGGTGTGTTCCTGCCAGGAGTTTAGCCTGAGACTCAGCCACATTTCCTTCACTCTGGCTTCTACCCAGATGTTTAAAGAAAAAAAAACATATTATATTCACCCATATGTTTTTAATACTGTTTTATGGGCTGCACGGATAAGGGGCAAAATTCTCAGCTGATAGAAATGAACACAACTCCAGTGGCTTAAATGGAGCTGAATCTATTTATACTAGCAGTGGCTTTGGCCCATGGACATTATGAACCTGTTTCTGCTCTCATGTTGGTGTAAATCAGGGGCAGCTCCCTCCAATGTAAAACTGGGATAAGAGAAGAGATTCAGACCTTGTATGAGATGCTAAGTTGTAAAAACATTACAGTAGTGAGAGATGCAAGGAGTCCTGAAGATGAGCCCGAAACCACCCAAAGTTGGACCTACAACTAAACATTCCCAACAGATGGGAAAGAGGGGATTTTGGATTGGCCCATTATAGGAATGGAGATTACACTTATGTATGAAACAGAATCCACAGCCTGTGGTTTCATGATCAGACCCACGGCTCATCTCTACTATTAACTAACTATCTATACAACACAATTAGAGATGTTGCAAACATTTTGTTCCAAAATCCCAAACCATGACAAATGCAGACCCAAAACCAAGACCTCCTGAGCGAACTTGGGCAGAGGGAAGACAGAAGAGCAGAAAACATGATGAAATAAACTATGAAGATTTAATTTATTCGGGGAGCACTTAGATATTATATTGATGGATACTATAGCTAACCCTAAGATAACGTTTTAGCACTATGTAATGTTTTCTTTGTTTGCATGTGCGTAACCTGCAGGAAGTAGCTACACATAAGGAAATAATTTTTCTTTAAGAAAAAATTAGGGTAGAACAGACTTTATACTCAGCATCTAAAAAGAACAGCACCATAGATGACAATAAGCTTTTCTTCCAGATCTATCTCCTATATGTTCTGATAAACAGAACTAGCAAGACCATCTGCAGAAGTACCATCTGGTGGCTTCCAAGAGTGTTACTGCCCCCAGGAGCACAATGCGTTATGGTGAGATTGCTTATGTTAGCCTCAGTTGTTGGCAGCCATTACAAAAGATCAGAGTGGCAGTAATCCCTGAACCTTTTATACTCCAGCCCTAGTCATGAAAAATGTAAGTGTACAGTGCAAATCCATTTGTCTGTCTTATTTGGTGAAAAACACACCCATCCAGGCTACTGCCTGCTCTGCGACATCCCCTGATAAAAGTGAGGCATGAAATGTGCTACTGCTGCAGGGTTGGCTTCATCCTGAGGGATGGAAATACTACTGGTGGGACAGTGTTGAGTGGCAATCAGATTGTAATGATTCTTGCAGGGAGGGGCAGATTAGATGAGAGAATTGCTGCTGTTTGTGCAGTCTAACAAGGTTAAAATCCTTAGACCTGCCTGTCCCCATCCTTCACGCCGCTTGGGGCAGGGAAAGAGAGACTGTCTCTCTCTCTTCCCACTAGCCAGACAACAGTTACGTAATGGTCCAAATGCTCATGTGAGGTAAGAGGTCCCAGCTCTTGCTCTGGGGGAAAGCCTACCCCACATATATACTTACTATTCCCTCAAGGTTATAAAACCAAACAGCTTCCCTGTCCTGGCAAAGGAGTCAAGCTGACCCTGCAATGGCTGAAGAGCAGAGGGTGCACACCCACCTGAGTGGAATTCAGCTACACAACCCCAGGAGCAGACACCAAACAGTACATCAAGGGGGCATGCAAGGAGCCACACAGAGTTGTGCTCCTCCCTATTCAGTAGTTCATGCTCGAAAAGGGGAAAACCTTGGGTTTCGTTCCCCCTTGCCAGTTTATGGGTTGACATTAGCACCATAAGGCATGGTAAGGAGCAACTTTCCAAAAACAGACATTTGATTCGGGTGCTCAAGCTGAGACACCTTGGGCTGGATTTTCAGAAGGGCTGAGCACCCAGAGGTCCCACTGAGTTCAGCTGGGGTTCTGGGTGCTCAGCATTTTACAGATGGGGAAACCAAGGCAAAGAGTTTAAGGGATTTGCCCAAGGTCACACAGCGAGTCAGTTGGAGAGGCAGCAAGGAGAGCCAGGTCTCCAAACAGTTAGTCCTGTGTTTTAATCAGAAGGCTACTCTGCTATCCCTTCAATTTCTCCTTTACTCCACATTCACCCCAGATACTCCATTGGGTTGGCGCACACATCTGGCCAAGCAGAACTGCATGCAGCTTCCTCCACAGTCATGCAGTGCTGTGCTCACCCAAAAGGGGGTGCTACACATCAACATCAGGCACTTGTTGCTTATTCCTAGGATCTACGCATGCTTCTTTCTCAGCATGCCCAGACAGAGCTGTTTACTGCACTGCAATCTGCAAACCCAATTATTTTTGTCCCAGAGGACAAACAAAAATAGATGAGAAGCCTGTTCTTAGGCCTAAGATCAAAGCACCACAATTCTGAGATGAGAATTCAGAGCACTGCTATTAGACTGGATCCAGAATTGGACTTGTCCTAAAGTCTCAGGCATATGGGTTAGAGCAGATACTGTGGTTAGTTTATAAAGCCTTAATATTTACCAAATACATTAATTCTAATGAGGACCCATGGTTCAAGGACATAAATCTATGGTGGACTTTGGTAACATTATAAGTTGAGGCCTCAATTCAGCAAAGGACTTAAGCAAGTGCTTATGTCCCACTGAAGACAACAGATTTAAGTGCTTTGGTGAATAAGGATGGACTTACATTCATGTTTAAAGTTCAGCCTATGCTTAAATGAAGTGCTGAACTGGGATCCAACAGAGGCACTGTACACAATGGGAGCTTTGCAGGCCAGTTTCTCCTCCCTTGGAGAGACCTGTGCCAAGAACTTAGAGCTCCTGAAACACACATTGTTTACACAGAGAACAAAGCACGTCTGAATCTCTGTGAAGAGTCCAAACTGCAGTGCTGCCCAAATTATGCTTGCAGTCAGGGTAGCAGCATAAATAGTTACAAAAAGGAGAACTGTGAACCGGATGTTAACCCACCATAATACACAAGAGGCAGGGAAACCAGCAGGCATCTTTATGGGCTGAAATCAATGGGAGCTTTGCCTGAGCAGAGCCACATCAACCCCTACTGGACAGATTTTCAGAAGAAAGTGGCCCAAATCTACAGTCATGACCCATACCCAGCAACACCCACTGAGAACAAAGGAGAATTTAACCAGCTCTTGAGAACCATGGGGGTTCCCTGAGGTGGCTAAATAGGAGCTGACCTCTCTTGAAAATAACTGGCCCCATCTATATTACTGCTGCTTTCACTAGTGGTGAACAAGCCTCTCTCACAGGCCACTGAACATCCTCTTGCCAGCTTTCCCCCTTGCTTTAGATACAGCCACTTACCTGCTCAAGAATCGCTAAAGCTACAGATTTTATGGTGATCATATTTTAGTAATTAAAAAGTGGGCCACACCAAATAATAAGGGATGGAGGGAACTAGACACTGCCCAGCCTTCCCATTAACTGCAAGAACTGCAATTAGCTCAGATGCCAGGAGAGATAATCAGAACATTTTTTCTCCCATCATCTTTGATGCCCTGTAAGAAATTAAACAGTGGCTTCAAAAGTTATTCATGTTAAAGAGCTCCCAAGAGGATCAAGTGGAGGAAAGAGAGGGGATTCCATACACAGAGATTAAAGAGACTGACTAATTAGCATAACTTGAAAAGGAGCCTAATTAGAAGAGACAGGGCAGAGGTTGCTGATAGATGAGCTGAGTGCTATGCCCAGCAGGAGGCTTCTTCCCAGCCCTTCCATAACATCAAATCAAGCAGGAAACATAATGGAATTAACAGGCAGCAAAATTTAAAGTGCATAAGAAAAATCATTTGAGGAGTATGTAAAGTCCCTACCACAGGATATTATTGAGGCAATCAGATTAGGCCCTAATCTAGGGACTCTCTTTCTCTCTCTGTCTTGTGCAGCGCCAAATACCCCACCAGTTCTTAGCAACTGATGACAGGTCTGCAGTATTCAAAAGAGACTAGTATGAATAAAAACAGCACCTGCTGTGACACTAGCCAGGATAGCAATGACTCGGGCTAACAGTCCACATGCTAATGAGTCCGCAGTTGGGGAATCAGGAAGACAATTCTCTGACCCCATCACTATGGTATAGTATTGTACACCTAGGAGTATTAAAGCCAGGTAACTCCTTCCATTAAAGCATCCTGCACTGTCGCCTGATGGGAGACAACCCTAGATGGACTATTGGGTGTTTGCAACGTGGCATGGCTAAGGCTGCGAGTCCGTCATGGAGGTCACAGAAGTCACTGACTCCATGACTTTCCATGACTGCCACAGCTGCAGCGGCCAGTGCTGCTGTCCCCGGGAACCACCGGGGCAGTGGCCACAGGAGCAGACCTGGAAGCCATCAGAGAGCAGTCCCTGGAGGCCTTGGGGCAGTGGGCGGCCAGGAACAGTCAAGAGAAGAGCAGAGCAGAGCAGAGTCAGAGCAGAGGCCAGCCATCGGCCCCGGGGGCCCCCAAGAGCAGCTAAGATTTAGTCAGGGATATTTGTAGTAAAAGTCATGGACAGGTCACAGGCCATGAATTTTTGTTTATTGCCCGTGACCTGTCCATGAGTTTGGTTTTTTTTTTACTAAAAATACCTATGACTAAATCTTAGCCTTAGGCACGGCCCATGTTCCTAAATACAGTACCCGCACACATCCTCCCTTCACCTCTGAATCCCCAGTGTTTCCTTCTATGCCTGTCTTTATTATCCTGCTCCTTTTGTTCTAATTCCCATGCTCCCATCTTATTTCCTGCTTCTCTGCCCCTCTCTCCTGTTTTTATGAGTTTTCTTCTTCTTGACTGTGCTCATAGTGTTGACCTGTAAAGCCCTGCGCAGATACAAAATACACTATCCACAAAAATGGTCTGCAGATATAAAGTGGATATCTGTGGATTTGCAGGACTCTACTGACCGGGGATGTTCAAAAGGCACACATGCACTGGCTTCCTACCCTGCCTCTGCTGGTCACTACTGTAACTGCAGCTCTGGCACAGAGCACTGCATGGGATGTCAGTCTATGTAACTAGCACTCCTTGTGGTGCATAGCTGCAATGAGTGATCCAGTTTGCAGGAGGTGGGGACAGGCAATGAGCACAGGTACCTTGCTGAACCAGCAAGAAAGATATTATTTATATTACAATAACACCTGGAGGCTCCAGCCATGCTTGAAACCCCATTGTGCAAGTGCTGTACAGACACGTAGTGAGAAACAGTCTAAATAGACAAAGAGTGGGGGAAAGGAAATACTATTATCCACATTTTGCAGATGGGGAATTGAAGCACAGAGAGACTAAGTGACCTGCCCAAAGTCACACAAGCTTTCTTGCCACTAGTAATTGAACCTAGATCACCTAATTCCCAGTCCAATGTCTCCTTCAAAGTATTCCCAGAAAAATGGAACATATGATCAGCCCAGCAAGAGTAAATCAATCCCCCATGCATTCACTCAACAGCAAAGGTATTGCTGCTACTACATGGCAAGGGCCTCAAAGAGCACAATTCTCACAGAAGACTGACAATTCTCACAAGATTCCAGCCACATACAAATCAAAACTGAATTCTCAGCAGACTGGAAATTAGAGGGGAAGATTCATAGATTTTTTTAAGTCCAGAAAGAACTATTATAATTATTTGTATTGCAGTAAGACCTAAGACCTCGAGTCATGAGTGAGGAGCCCATTGTGCTAGGTGCTGTACAAACAGAACAAAAATGATCATCTAGTCTGACTTCCTGCACAGCATAGGCAGGGTCAAATTTAGGGGCAAGCAACCCAGGCAACTGCTAGGCTTGAGGGGCGCCGGGTTCTGGGTGCTGTTTTTGTTGTTCACGACAAAAGGGAAAATAGAATGTTTGAAATAAAATATTTCAGGTAATCTGTATGTGGATTCTTTTTTCCCCACTAACCTCCTAGAAAGTTCTGCACCTTTTTAGAAGCTCATGGAACCTTCCAGACTTTCTGAGAACTACATTTTCCTCAAACCATCTAGAATATTGTCAGCCATGGTTACCAGAACAGAGATGAGATGATGGGAAGGTTGGAAGAAAAATTCGAGTTTTTTGCTCTCTCATTGACACTGCTCAAGTGTCCATCGAAGAAAGGTTCAGACAAATGAAGCACCACGGAAAGACCTGGGATTTTTTGCATGACCGTAGCAACCTGCTGGTAGACAGGAAAACACTCCTGAACAATTGTACAGACCTTCACCGGACACTGACACATGGGGAATGTTCAGACGTCAATGATAAAAACCTCTGTCTTGAATTGGACAACATCCGTCACAATTTGCCGCATGGGAAGCACTTTCCACTCCAAGTTCTCCAATCCATTTATGATGTAGAGCTGAAGGACACTTTTCCTAATGTGTGGATAACTTTAAGGATTCTGCTAGCACTGCTGGCCACCGTTGTGAGTGCAGCTTTTCAAAGCTCAGGCTCCAAAACATATCTTTGATTGACAGTGGCCATCACGAGACTGACATCGCTTGCTATCTTATCATTTGAAAATGCTATTGGCCAATCTTTGGATCTCTCTGATGCTGTGCTTCAGCTTGTGAGGGCAAAGGATAGAAAAGTAATCTTTTAAACTAAAGGGACTAGGATGAACTTTCTGAGGTGGTCTCCTACTCTAACACTATTTAATAGTGGTCCACCCAATGCTGGTGCACAGTTCAGTTTCTTGATGTTAGTACAGTTGTTATTCTGAAAATTAAAAAGCATCTATAAGCTTAGAAGAAACTAATTTTTTTATTTGCTTATATATGGCATGTATAAATATAGATTCACAGATCCTAGCATGCAAATGTATCATCTTATATGACAGGGATAAATCATACATGCAAATTGTGCATCAGTCATGAAATGGCCTACAAATGCAATAAAAAAATAAGGTATTTGAAAGTTTAACAAATAGAGGGGGGTTGCCAAAGACATTCCTTGCCTGGGGCGCCATTTGGTCTAGGGCCATCCCTGAACACAGGCCATAGAATTTCACCCAGCGATTCCTGCATCCAGCCCTAGAACTTTCAGTTGAATGGAAGCCTCTCTTTTAGAGGGACGTTGTCTTTGGATTCAGGGATTCAAGTGGCTGGGGCATGAGTGCACTCAGACTGACAGAGGTTACTTGATTTCTAATAAATCACAAGATTTCTATTACCATACTATGCTGCAATGCTGCTTGGGTGGGACTCTGACACCCTGGGACTTAAAGCCTTTTGCAATGCTACCGTGAAATACATTCTGTACACGTGAGCAATGGGGAGGACTTAAAGCTACAGGAGATCATTGAGGCAATATAGCTTAGGAAGTTTCAAAAGGTATGAATCAGGACAGTGTCTCCCAGCAGGGACGCTCAGTATAAAGAGAGAGTCGCTGATCTCCATGAAGGGTCTTCAACTCTGGAATTCACCTTCCTCCTCCCTTCCTCTCTCTCAAATAAGCCAAATCTGAGTGTCAGGGCATGCTGCAAGGCCCATCTTTCGGGGAGGGAGAGTTGGAGGATCAGGGTTTGACTTTCATGGGGTATCCTCCATTTCATATTTTGGGGGTGGGTCAATTGCTGGGTTGGGGGAGTGGCTGATTTTGTATTTGGTATTAATGTCAAAGACATCTAGGGCTCAGGGTAGAGGCTCTTTGATGGATTTTAGATTTATAATAAGCAGTCAATCTGCACTCAAACTGACTGGGATAAAAAAATCACAGCAGCTGTCAATCCTTCTGGGGCAGAATCCAAGCCAGAGGCACAGCATTGGCCTGGAAGAAACGCTCACACAGGCGCAGGGTTGAAAAACTGCATGCATTAGGTAGGGGTTGGGAGCATCTAAAATCGGCTACTGTCAGAGGCAAAACTCTGGCCAAGATGAACCATAGGTCTATTCCAGTGTTCCATTCCTAAGGTTCTCATTACTATCCACAGCCCAGTAGCTGCTATTTAACTCCATTTAGAGAATTCATGGATAACTGCATAGCTTCCTTGTCAGTTCAGATACCAGCATGAATGATCCATTCTGCTTACACCTGTTTTAAGAGTGGCATGAGTACACCCTAGAAGAAGATACATTATGGGCTCAGAGCTAGCAACTTTTATTCCAGGTGACCCACAGGGCCCGGGGCAAGCTGCTGGTTCCTCCAGCTAGAAGACTGTCTCTCCTGGCTGTTGCAGCAAAGTGTTTCTTTCCTCTCTCTTGAGGCTGGTTCAAGTTATCACGTCCCCGAGTCAGCAGCTGAGACGTTGTGCAGTGCACAACTCACAGGACAGAGCGCTATCTCCAGCCATAGACAGCAGAACCCATTGTAATGCACTCCTAGCTTGCCAGATGCCTACATGGGTTGGGTCAGGCATATGGTGATCAGATTCTATGATGAAGACTGAGTACTCTGTCTCCCATCTAAAATGTGTGGTTATCCTTCCTGGGATACACTATCCCAGTGGTTCTCAACCTTTCAGGAGTCTGATTTGTTTTATGTACCCCAAAGTTTCACCTCACTTAAAACTACTTGCTTACAAAAATCAGACATAAAAAATACAAAAGTATCACAACACACTATTACTGAAAAATTGCTTACTTTCTCATTTTACCATATAATTATAATAAATCGATTGGTATATAAATATTGTACTTCTATTTCAGTGTATAGTACACAAAGCAGTATAAACAAGTCACTGTCTGTATGAAATTTTAGTTTGTACTGACTTCACTAGTGCTTTTTACGTAGCCAGTTGCAAAACTAGGGAAATATCTAGGTGAGTTGATGTACGCAGAGGTCTTCCTGGGTGTACCCCCAGGGGTACACGTAACCCTGGGGGAGAATCACTGCACTATACTACTTATTATATAATTGTCTTCATGTCCTTCAGCTGGTGCTCAGTTTATTCCGAGGCACGTGGGCTGTAAGCCCTGGTCATTGCTCTTAAATGGCTGCTCTGGGTCATTCATCTGCTTGGACAAATGGAAGTTAAAGGTCCCAGACCAGGTCCTCAAAACACCAGCCTCCACACTACATGTAAATAACTGCAGGTGCAATTTTGCATCAGCAATGACTTGCAGCCCCAATTCATGTCATTCAGATGCCTCAGCCCCTGACTGTGCCCACAAACCAGGAGGCTGTTGGACCTAAAGCTCCTAAATTGTGGGACAAAATGCCACCTGTTTATTTGTATCCACAATATTGCTGCTGCAAAAACCGTTTTGATAAAGGCCAGGCTAAAAAATATGGCCCCTGAGCCTGGGGTACTTTCCAACCACCCCAGTCTTCTGACCAGTGTTCCTCCTCTCTCTCAAACTAGCACCACTCAAGAGCCAGGGCTGGGTGGGAGCCATTTGCACCTGCTGCCACATTTCCCACCATGCAACCACTTTCATTGCTGGACAGTTTGAGCTTAGATGCTTTGAGATGAGGCAAAGGAAGCCTGAACCACCCAGGTCTCCCAGCCTAGTAGTTTGAAATGCTTGCATAATATCCCTGAGCCAGCTTATTAGGCTGACCACATACAGTCAATCCTATTCATCCCTATCAGTTATCTGATTCCTTCACCCAGTGGTGCACATTACCCAGCTTGTGCTGTTAATAATACAGTACCTCATTCAGGGAAGCAGCTATCATATCTCTCTCCACATAAGGTAGTGTGTAGCTTTGTGACATGGTATGTGTGTTGTGTGTGTGCATCTCTTCCTGTAGCATGTGTGTCTGTGAATATAGCATGTCTGTGCACGTGTGTGTTGTGTTGTGTGTGCCTGTGTGTATAGTGCATGGCAGTGTGTTCTTGTACATGCGGCTCTGTATCTGAGAGTGTGGGTCTCTCTTCCTTGTGGCATATGCGCCTGTGGCTAGGATGTGTGCGTTCTGGGCCGTGTGCGGCTCTGTGTCTGCCCGTGGGAGCGTGTTTCTCGTCCTGTACAGCGTGTCCGGTGGTGTGGCTCGGCTGTGAGGCCGAGGCCCGGGTGTCCCTCCGTGGCCTGTGCCCTGCGCGGTTCTGAAGGGCGGATGGTGGGTCACGGGTGGAAAGCTGCCGCGACGGGGAGGGGAAAGAGCCAGAGCCAGAGCCAGCGGGAGTCTCTCCGACACCCCCGGGCCCCGCCAGGGCTGGGTTGGAAACCTCAGCGCCGCAGGGCGGGAGCCAGCTAGGGAGCCGTGCCACAGGCAGCTCGGGCGGCCTCAGCTCAGGGGTAGCGAGGCGAGGGCGGGCAGGGCAGGGCAGGGCAGGGGGCGGAGCGCTCGGAGGCCGCTGGCTGGGCGGGCAGCAAACACCGGAGCCGTCAGCCCGGCACTTCCTCTGGCTGCCGCGAAGCTTCACAGCCGGCGGCGCGCGAGCGGGGCCGGCGCCCCGGGGAGCTGAGGTAAGTTGTTGGCGGCCGCCCGGCCGGGGCGCGCGCGGCGCTGACTGCGAGCGGAGCTGGGCGCGCGGACGCAGCCGTTGGGCGCGCCAGGTCCGAGCGCGCGAGCCCTGCACACAGACTCGCGGGAGCGAAGCGAGCAGCCTGGCAGGGGAAGAAGCAGCCGGCCCGGCCCGGCCCTGCTCTTGGACCCCTTGTGTCCAAGACGCTCCCGGGGTTGGCACCGCTCAAAGCGCTCCCGGGAACCAGCCCCCTAGCGGCCTCGTTTTGCTAAGGGGGAAACTGAGGCACAGCTACGCTCAGTGGTTTCCCTTAGGTCACAGCGCCACAACCAGCCTCTCACCGTAGATCAGAGTGAACCTTGTACAGCGGCGTCCCAGCATTGGTGTCCCGCAGCTGGGGCACTGGACTGGGAGTCAAGAGAGTTGGAATCTGTTCCAGTCTCTGCCACTGGCCTGCCAGGTGACCTTGGGCATTTCACTTCCTCTTTGTGCCTCAGTTCCCCTCACTCTATTCTGACTGTAAACTCTTTTGGCCAGGGCTTGTGTATGGAATGTGTACTGAGCCCAGCACGATGGGGTCCGGAGCTCTTAGGGCTTCCAAGTGCAGCTAGAAGCCAAGTAAACAACCACCACCTCCTGGCACCCTGGACTCTGAGCTATTATTTAGCTTTGAGCTTGGAAACAGCCAAGTGCAGCAGAGGTGCAGCCATCTCTAAGCCAAGGCACTCAGCAAGCAGAGAGGCAAGGCATCTCAGGCTCCCAAAAGGAGGCTGGAAATAGCCACTCAGATGGGCTGAAGGCTGGGCGGCCTTGTCCCTGCTATTCCCAACTGCAAATCCAGCCAGAATTTCAGATCAATCAGAAAGAAAAATGTAAGCAGAGGAGTCATGCCAGATTGATTACACGGGTTTTACATGGATCTAGTCAAAGCTCACAAGAGCCATCAATTAAAAATAGCCTATGTGGACCCATGGAACCTATTCATGTCACCAGAAAAGTTCTCACACACTATAGGAAGGGATCATCCCTATACAGAGCTCAGCTGATATCAAATAGGTCATCGATGCGTATTAGGGCCCCACTCCTGCAATAAGCTCCATGCAGGTGAATCTCTGCAGGACTTGGGCCTCTGGGCTACATACAGTAGATTCTAGAGACATCAGGGGATGGTATTTTATAGCGTATTGTGGAGGATAGATCATTTACCAAATCTCATTTTATAAGCTGTTTCGGACAAAGTTCATTAATAACGTTATGAGCATAAGAAGTCAGGTAGTAACAGTATCATTTTAGTGTTGTCTGATTATAAAAAGGGTCAAACTGATGATGGTTGTTCTTTAATTGTATTGCAATATCCCTATCTCAGTGCGTGCGCTTCTATGGTTAAGTTTGCAAAAATAGTTTCACTTTTAACCCTCCCCTTCCATTTTCAAACACTCATAACTTGCCAATTCATTCATCTTTGGGGAGGAAATTATCTATGCTTGGCTTCTGTCTGAAGGTGATTTTGGGGTGGTTAGCAGGGGGAGTTTGAGCATAATCTCTTGAGCCTTTTGTGAATTATAGGGAGAGTGAAGGGAACATACTATTCACCATTTCAAAAACATCCTAGCCAGGCTTTCTTAGACAATGTTACAAGGAAACTGGCTGAATGTGAAACTTGTACTGCTCATGGTTAGCGAAACATTTCCTTAAATTTACAGGTGTGCACTGAAAAAGAGCCTCAGTACATATTTGTGGGGCTAGTTAAGTCCATGTTGGTCCAATCAAAGAACTTGCAAGCTCTTATGGAGAAGTCAGCAGAGTTATGTATTATGTTTAGTCATTTAGACCAGTGCAAATGGGAAGCAGATCAGACCAATGTAGGCTAGCTCCTAAGTTAGGCCTTGTCTACGCTAAGAAAATGTGCATCAGTGCAAGTGCATTGATTTGGGCTGGTCTACACAGAGACTTAGTCCACAGCAAGCTGGAGTGTAAATCTACAGCACTCTAGCCCACAACATACTAACTGGCCAGATGGACCTTGCTATCTCGCCCCAAAAGTTCTGTAGTGTGCTTTGACCTTTTAGTGCACAGTAGTAGGGTCCACACAGTCAATGCACAACAAGTTAGTCCACTGCAGATTTAGACCCCTGGCCTCCAATACACTAAGGGTTGTCCACATTTACCTCGGAGATCGGCAGCAGTCGACCGGAGTTACACAAACTATGCAAAAAACTTGCGTAACTCCTGTCAACTTCTGTGCTTCTGTTCTGCACGGTCTTCAATGCGCTGTGCCAACGGGAATGCCACTTGAGGAGGTGGTCTTAATATGTCGATTTCTGGATCGACTGAGCCGGTCTTCACTGACTGCTCAGTCGATCCAGATAAGTCAATCTGATGGCCGCGAATTTGCCGCCGTCAGTGTAGACATAGCCTAAGTCCCTGTGTAGACAAGCCCTTAGTTACAGTGGTGCAAACTCTGAATGAAAGCAGGCTGCTCTGGCACAAAGTGAAATACACAGCAGTGTAGCTTGTTGATAAATTACTCACTTTGATTGATAAAAATCCCACTTTGGGCTAGTGCAGCCCATCTCCATTATGGGTTTGCGGTGATGTTAACTACATCCACACAGTTACACCAAGGCAAATATTTCCTTACTGTAGACTGGGTCTGAATAGGGACTTGGAATGATTATCTCATTACAAGTAGTAATTGTCACTGTTCACACATTTTCACCTTCTAATCAACGGTTGTGAATAGGCCTCATCTATCCTAACTGAATTGACTTTGTTAGCACTTGTCCTCCCCATTGTTATGTTTCTCACCCTTGGATGTGTGTATACACACACACACACACACACACACACACACACACACACACACACACACACACACACCCCCCTCCTATCTGTGGTTTCCACTTCATGCATCTGACGAAGTGGGTTGCAGCCCACGAAAGTTTATGCCCGCAGAAATTTGTTAGTCTTTAAGGTGCTACAGGTCTCTCGTTGTTTTTACTGTAGACAGTATATTTCATAGAACCACAGATTCCAAGGCCAGAAGGGACCATTGTGAGCATCTAATCTGACCTCCTGTATAGCCCAGGCCAGAGAACTTCCCCCCAAATTATTCCTACAGCAGATCTTTTAGAAAAAACAGCCCCTCTTGATTTAAAAATTGTCAGTGACGGAGAATCCACCACCACCCCTTGGTAAATTGTTGCAGTGCAGGACAAGAAATTGCACAAGTCAATACCCTCCAGGTTTTAGGTTTTCTATTTTCTTCTCTCAACCCTTCCCTTAAACATCCACCCACCCCTAGGAAATTAAATATACAAAGGTACCATTAATGTAGGGGCCAGTTTTGAGAACAAGTGCTCAAAAGTCACAGTATTCCACAAGTTAAAACCCCAGTTCTGCAAAGAGATCCGGACAAGCCTGCAAGGAGTCCTGATGAAATCGGAAGGGCCCTACACAGACATAAGGTTGTATCTGCATGGATCAATTTCTAGGATCAGGGCTTGAGATTGCTGCAGTCCTATTAAAATCAGCTACATTACACAGATGTAGGGTTCCCAGTCCTTTTCCCTTGTTTGGTGTAAACAACTTCTTTTTTTAAATATATGGTTGCTACAAAATATACAGACTGTGGCCAAGCTCATGTTGCTGGAACAACTCTTATATTTTAAATTTCCTTACACTTCTAGTGCTTGATCTTGCAACCTTTACATTGTATTAATGCTAATTATTTGTGTTTTGTAGGTCCAACTTGTTAATTGCAGATATCTAAAATTAGATGCCTAAATTCACATTTAGTTACCTAAATAAGTGATCTGACTTTCAAAAGGTGCTGAGCATCTGCTACTATGAATTTTAATTGGCGCTGCAGGGACTCAGCATCTTGGGGGAAAAAAAAAGTCAGCTCTTCTATTTAGGAACCTAACTTTAGACACCTAAAGTTTGACTGACATACATACATAGAGAGAGAGAAAGAAATAAAACACACAAAAACATGTCTATTGATACATCAAGCCGGTGCCTAAAGCCCTAGTTGCAGCAAATTCTTCAAGACCAAGTTATAACGTAAACTTTCCTCTGACTCATTCTTACTCCATGCCTGGTGCCATGAAGGGGTAATTACAATGCACTCATTTCTCTCTTCCATAACTGCTTTACAAGCAAACTAAGTGGCTCTCCTGAAAACAGAGCTCTGATTGCATTTGCACAGTACCTGCCTGTGCCATTCTCGGCTCTAATCAGTTCTGACACCTCTCCGAAATCTCTGACAATCCAAATGAATCTGAGTCCATAGCTCCCTCTCCGATTCCAGTCCTGAGCACTCATTGCGCACAGCTCCTGGCAATGCACCTCAGTCCCAACTTGCAGCACCCCTGCTCCTTCAGACCTAGGCCTGGCACATCAAAAGAAGGCGTCCGTTATGTCAAACTTCCCTGCTAGTTTGAAAGGTGCATAAAACAGGGATCTGTGCAACAAACTGCTACTCACTGCCTGAGGCCTAGGCTAGTGAGGCACCTTCAGCAGCCTTAATGACAAAATTAATCTGGGACCAATCTGGGCACCTGAGCGTTGTCAGTTTAAACCAACAAATCGCATAGCCCAGGATGCCTTTTTTTTTTTTTTTTAAATGAGGCTCCCCCACCCCCAATTATTGCACTGACAATCTTCATCTACAGAAGAAAAGACAACGAGTCCCTAAATAATAATTTAAAATCAGTAGTGTGTCACTCTGGATGACCAGAGGGTCAGATTAGGACCCCGGCAACAGGTCTAAGGCCTTATGGGTGTGTCAAGCACCCCCTTATTGCCCTGGGGCCTGGGCATTTCGCTGGTAGCAGTGTGAAGAGAGAACTTCTACGGGCTCCACCATCCCACAATGCATCACCAACACAACAGAGCCAGCCTGGGGTGCGAGGGGAAGAGGGAGGAAAGTAATTTACACTTCACCAGAGCCAGGGCTGATGCACTTTACTTCCCCCTTGAGCAAGGGGGAGAACCAGTCTCGCTTGTGGTCTGCTCCTCAGGCAGCACAGCTGTATGTTGTCTCTTACTCAGGGGTTGTGGCAAAAAGATTAGCGTCCCTTTATCCTAGCCACTTTACACACACGTTAAGAGTCATGTTCAATTCATTCAGCTATGAATAAGAGAAAAAGGCAGCAATGGCAACATTTTAAACAGCTCTGCTTTCCTGTAACCAATTAATGACAATTTAAAGTTTTAAGGGGGGGTTGGAACTTTCTTTTTTAAAGGCAGTAAAGTGTCTCAGTGCAGGAATTAAAATATATATCATGTTTTGTCTAAAATTACTCTTTTTTTTTTTTAAACGGAAAAGAGTGTTATGAGAGTCTGACTTCCCATTTCTGGCTAAATGGCAATGCAGCTTCACACACAGCACATCCAGACAAAGACAAGATATATTGTGTTTGTTTGTTTTGAAGAATAACTACTTTTTTTTTTTTTAATTTCACATGGATAAAGTCAATAGAGAAATACAATCAGTTCTAAAAATTCTTATTTACACTAAGCCCCAGGAGGTGGGGGATGAATGTTGGGATTCTAGCATTTTAAACAAGAGGCTCTCAACATTTCCCCTTAGCCTGTAACACCCCTCTGCAGGAGGGTGGGAATCTAGGGACTCCAGGAAGACAGTGTTGTCTAGTAGATCGGGGACTGATCTAGGACTCAGGAGTCATGGTTCTATTCCCATCTCCACTGGTGTTGGGTGATGTTGGGCAGGTGATGCACTTCTCTGTGCCTCAGTTTCCCCATCTGTAAAATGGGGATGATGATACTGACCTCCTTTGTAAAGCACTTTGAGATCTACTGATGAAAAATGCTATTACGAGCTAGGTATTGTGTTTCATTTATTTTCCTATTTAAATAAAAAAGGCTCTGTAATAACAATAACCAAGAAGAGAGGCACGAAGCTTGACAAACTACATTTTGCTGCAAGTGTTCATTCCCTATTTTACTTTGTTAATGTAATTTTTTTTTATCTCCATTACAGTAGCCCTAGAGATCCCAACTGAGATCACAGCCCCATTGTGCTCGGCCCTGTACATTCACAATACTGAGAGTCTCTTCTAGATTTTGGTCCACTGAATTAAATTGAGCTCCAGCCATTTAGGCCTTCACTCTGAAGCACTGGTTCTTGGGCACTGTCCTAGTTAAGCCTCTAAAGGGTGCACCAGAATCCACAGATGAACCTTGGGTCTATGCCAGACAAGTACATAAATCCACATCTGGTTCTTCCATCACCAGGGGCCATTTCCACAGTCCATTGCCGGTAGCACAAAAATTTAGACTGGGTTCTTCGCTCAGTTTCAAGTGAATAAAGAGGCTGGATATCTTTGCCCTCCTTTCATCAACACCAATATATGTTGGTAGTTTTTCCTCTGATTTCTTGAGTCTCCTTATCTGGGGCGAGGTGTGGGCTGTGATGGAGTGTGCTGATGTACACACGTGTGCTGGTTTGTATGGCACATGCACAAACCATGCACCAGGCAATCAGTGTGCAAGTTTTGGACAGATTGGTCCTCTCTATAGAACCCAGTAACAGGTTACCCTGTTGCCAGTAACCCATAGGCGTTTGGAGGCAAGTGGGGACACAGCATGCGCTGCAGGGACCCATGGACGGATACAGCACCTGGCTCCTCTCATTTAGCTTTGCCAGCAATGAATTGCAACACTGCCTTGGCACTAGAGTGAAACCCTCCCCCAAGCTTTTTGGGGCTGAGGCAGCATCACTTGAATGGCACTCTGCATTGCAAGGCAGTGACGCTTCCCTTCTGAGGGACAGTCCCACAGTAAGAGGCAAACATATGGGGCATGACAAGTTTGTCCCAGAGGCTGCTCTCAGCAGGATTCTGTCACAATAAAAACTCCTCCTGGCTGGAATGCAGGAAGGAGGAAAAGTGGGGGCAGCGGGGATGGTGTAATCAGTCTGAGTGTTGCTAAGGAGGCTGTAGTCACTCTGCTTGGCAGCCCTCAAGGCTGGAAACCAGGGGAGTTGGACACCAGCCTGGGCTGCCTTCTTTTTTTTAAATTCTGCTCTACCCCTTGCATGCTATTTAACCCCTTGTTGAATGTGCTGTGATGCTGTCCACACTCTATACACCATTCCCTGCAGCGTAAAGGATCCAGTCCCATTGTGACAAGGGGCTAAGGTCATTTTCTGTGGACTAAGGATGGGCATTTGTGTATTCATCAGCTAGTCAGTCAACCCAGCCACAGGTGTCCACAGACATTTGGCCTGCATGGCTAGGGTGCTCAGGGCCACCGTTTAGAATGATGTTGATTCAGGAAACACCTTTCTGAAAGCTTCCAGAAGTGACATCACTAATTCAGCCAGTCACATTGTGCAAGACAGTGATGCCCTCACTCCTGGAGGCAATAATAGCTTACCATGTCCCAAGGCCTGGCACCAAGTGAGGTGGCCTCATACCTCTATCTGCAGAGCCTAAAGAGAGGTTTCAGCGTAGCCAGTCTTAAAACATTAAATGATTTAAGCATATGATCCCCTTGTTAGGTAAAGTAGCAGCACTATCCCCATGTTACAGATGGGGAACTGAGGCAGAGAGCAAGTAAGTGATTTGCCCAAGGTCACAGAGTGCTCCGTGGCAGAGGGGAAGGGGGTGCAGAACCTGGCTCCTAGTTTTCTGGCACTTCTGCTTCTGGCTTTAGCCACATCCAGGCATCGCAAAGTCACATGCATATAAAGCCATGCAGTTCAAATATGAACATGCTTAGCAAAGGTATGATGTGTTCACTGCATGCAAATTGAGTTTGGGTTGGCATCACATAATGCTCTAAGGGACCACTCAAAATGCAAACAAGCCTTCCACCCAGGCTGTCTTGTGCCATGGGTTCTCCTCCTCCTGCTACCTTGTGAAATACATTGCCAGAGGGCACCACCCCAGAGTCTGCACCAGAACAGTACAAGGTTTGGGGCCAGGATTCAGTGTCAATGATATTCATCCAGGGCCAAAGCATCACAGAGCACTTAGGTATGTCTGTGCATGCATTAAAGGGGGTAGCTCACCTAGGTTGACATGGGGCATGAGGCCAGAATCAAGGGACACTACCCAGAAGAATTAAAGCCTATCATAGACTCAAGCCTGCTGCTCACCATACATTAGAATCACCTGCTCCAGGTGGAAGCTGTCTTTCCTTTTTAGGTCCTCAGGAGTTACACTGTTTGAGAACTATTCTGGGGACAGATCATCAGAAGAGCAGAGTGGCTGTCTGTTGGGTGCTGAGTAGAGCTGGTTGAAATCTTTCATTCAGAATCGTTTTTGAAAGACGTCATTTTCAGTGAAAAACTTTTTTTTGGTCAAAGCAGAAATGTTTGCAGGAAGTGTCCATTTCTGATTAAATGGAAGCAGGGGGGTTGTTTTGTTTTTTGGTTAAAATGCTGCAACCTTCCCGTCTGTTTTTTGGCAACCAAACTACAAAAATATTTCCATTTTCAGCAACAAAAACCTGAAAGATTTCAATTGGCTGGGCAAAAAGTTTCAATAAAACCAAAAGATTTGGCCCCACATTTTCCAGTTGCCAAACATCAAAACTTACTGAAATCTTTCCATTGTAGCTGCCAAAAAATTGATTTAAAAAGGGGGGGGGAAACCAAGCAACCTGCACCCCAAAAAACTGTAGAAAATTTAGATTAAAAGAATAAAGTTTGTTTTCATTGCAACCTGTTTTCATCATTTAAAAAAAAAAAAAAAAAATCTAAAACATTTCCCATCCAGCTGTAATGCTGCACTCTTTTGAAAATCTAGCTGTAAGTGTCCCAGTGTGAGCAGCCGGGTGCTGAGCACTTTGGAAATATGTCCCTTGGTTTGGTGTTTAAATAAGACCCAAGCTCTTTTGAAAAATCTAGCCTCCTCTGTGGGTGCTGAGCCCTTGAGAATTTGACTTTTGGTTTTCTGTGATTCAGCACAAGGGACATGGCCAGGGATGCATCATGGATCTGGATTGCAGACAGTGTTTAATTTCTTGGGGCCAGGATTTTTAATAGCAGACTTCTTCATTCTCTTTCAGGCCATGTAATGCACCAGGCCTGCTGCAGTAGTGGAAAATGGCAGGTCTGACTTAGAGCAGTATGTCACTGCAGACTGAGGGCAGCAAGGGACTGGTCAGGGTGCACGCAATCATGGCCCAAACTGCAGCCAACAGCCTTGTTTTAGGCAGATGTAAACATGCTCTGTGACAGATTAACACCCATTGCAAGAGTGTCACATCCTGCCTGTAATCAGGCAGATCAGTGACAGACTGGGAAGGGAGGCTATATATGTTGAATTGGTGTTTAGAAAAAAGCAGCCCTGTTTTGCTACTCACTAAAACAGGAGGATGAGTGCAAATCCAGAGCCCTGTGCGAGCAGGAGCACCCACACTCTAGCCAGCTATATTGGCCCACTAACCAGATGTGCCAGCCAGCACCACAGACATAAGCGAGAGGGTAAAACCTTGTGTATCTCACACAGGGGGGATCTTTGCTTGTGAGAGATACAAAAAGGGTCAGACAGCAATAAATGCAGCCCACAACAGGCCACAACAGAAATACAAATATGGGTCCTTTAATAAACTAGGGCCCCTGCTGATCCCCCAAAACAAAAACCATCAACAAAGCAGATCTCCCCCATAGGGAGCAAAGATAGTTTGGTAGTTATAGAACAGAAGCCAGAGTCCAGATAACCAGGTTCTGTTTCAGTCTCTGCCACAGACTGTCAGCAAGGACTGATTGTCAGAAGTGGAGAGCAACTACAACCCCCATTTAACTCTGGAGTTAAGTGTGGGTGTGTTCAGGCATCCAGGCTAAAAAATGTGGACCGTCCCCTCTCTGCAAAACAGGCATTCCAATATTCACAGTGCCTTCCCGGGAGGCTGTGGGACACAAGTTGTTAATACCGGCCAATCTCTCTATTAAATAACAATACTTAGCTCTCATGTAGCGCTTTTCTGCCAAAGATCTCAAAACATTGAAGTGGAAAACACTAGGTAAGCACACGGTTTGGTTTATTAGCCCCTAAGCCACTAGACAGTTCTTCTAGCAGTATTCGGACCACAATCTCAGCATCATCCTTAACCTGATCACCTGGGAGGGAGGGGTGGAAATCAAGCCTCCCAAGGCACCGCACTTTCAGACAGCTCAAACCCAGGACACCACCCCATGCAGCCCCTGGAAGGGCTTTGTTAGGTCCCTGGTCAGTCCGAGGCAGAGTGAACTCAAGAGGCAGAGCCAGCCCTCTGACCTTGCCCCAGTAAAAAGGTGTCTCCTGCAGATTGGCTCTCCTGAGGGATCCTGCAAGTCAGCAGCATCTCTCCCTCTCCCCAAGGGGAAGAAAACCTTACACTAGGCCACAAAAATGCTGCCCATCCCCCCCACAGCACCACCCACCTCTTTCAACAGTAGCTGAATGAGTCACAGACTGCATCAATTCTCAGGCCCTGTTCTGGGTCAAAGAGAAGCATTCACCTCACGGCATTTTCTGCCACTCTTGTTTAAGTGAAGCAAGCCCTGGGAGAAAGGTACCTCTGTGATGCCCCTGGAGACTGAAGTCCTCTGTTAATGCACCAGCAAGGGCATGCTTCGCCCACCTCCAGACACACTGTGGACTTCAGTGGGCATTGGAAAGACTCCCATTGATTTCAGTGCGCCTATGTATGCCTCAGCCATGACCTGCTGGGATCACCTTTAGTTGAAAAGAGAATTGAGTCCACCACTCATCTCTTGATCTCCTGGCTGAGCCTGCCAACCACATCTTGTTGCAGGTGCTGTGACACAGACACCTAACCACCATGGCTGGACAGATGTTACTGCCCTCACACAGGCAGACAAACAATGTTCAGTCACCACCAATCTAAATCTAAAAGGCTCTGTACCCTATCCATGAGCTCTACAAACTCAGCTGCTGTCTGTCAGCTGCAGTCTGAGCAGCCTTTCATAGAGCTGGCCATCTGCTAATTAAATCTGCTAGCAGCAGGAAAAGGGGTAATTAAAAAAAAAAAAAAAAAAAGTGATTTCCTAAGCACACTGGGGGCTGGAACAAATAGACAGTTTTTTGGTTTGGTGGACAAACCAAAAAAATTCATGCACAAAAATGTGGATGTTTTTAACCCAAACTGAATTTTTTGGGTTTCTCTCAATGAAATGAAAAAACATTTTGTTCAGATCAAATTAAGCAATTTGAATGTCGATTCGAATTGACATTTTCTGAACAAAAGTGTTGAAACGCTTCATTTTAAGAACACTGAAACTAAATGTTTCAATATTTCTCCCCTGAAAAAGATTCATGAGTTTTTTCTGCCAAAAACTATTTGTTGCATTCAACTCAAATTTGCAAATACTGTTTTGGTTCTCCAGAAAATGCATTTTTCAGTGAATAATAAATTCACCTAAAAAATTTAGCCCAGCTTAACTGCTGGGACCTCAAGGACTAATCAGAGTGAAGACACAGCTCCGGTGGAATCACTTGACAACAGGCCTTGTGGATTAATTGACAGCTTGGCCATCATCCATACGAAACATGATGGAAATGACTGAAGGTAACAGTTGGACCATGAGAGGCAGGAGCAATGCAGCATGCTGACAAGGGGGAAGTGGTCTGGGACGCTGCCAGGAATGCAGTGCTTTGCTGGTTATGTGCACAGCAAGGGGAATGCCATTGTTACGTCAACCTTTGTTCTGAGAAACTTGGAGGTGAGCCATTATCCACTATACAAGAAACCTCGACCATGAGAAACAGTTAAAAAAAATAAAACTTCAAGGGCTGCAGAGAGAGGGTGGCTCAGGGGACAAATAGTGGGCTACAGAGCCTTTAACTACAGAGTCACACATTCAAATCTCACTCTGGTCTGCACAGACTGAGCAAGACTGTCTGAACATTGTGGGTTTGTGCGTCCTGCAATCAAGGAGGCAAACCTGTGCTAGGTTTACCCATGCTAGAATGGCTTAAAATAGTGTAGATGCTGTGCAAGGCCCCTAGAGCTCTTTGTGTGCATTTGTGTTGCTAGCCTGGGACACCGCTTCTATGCTGCTGGTATTAGCTAGTCTTCTACCCAAGCTGCAATCACAACTCAGACTGCAGTGTAGATGTACTGTGTGTTGTAGTCTGTATGCTGGAGGTGTCAGCCCACTTTCTGGTCCTCATTACAGATGCCACCATCAGAGCCTCAGCCCAGAGGTAAACTGCTGAGCACACTGTGTAGGCTGCACTCGAAACGCACAAGCAGCAGCTGTTGTACTTAGCCAGGGTTGAGGCATGGGGCCAGGTGCTCTTCCAGTGTGAAGAATAGAGACTCTCACCACAAACCTCACCAACTTCTATCACCCCAAGGCCAAGGCGCACTTCTTCGACCTGCCTTCTCCAGCAGAAACACAGAGCTGCAAGTACTTAAAAAAACCCTGCACCATATGCACAGTTCTCTGCTGGGGAGAGGAGAGAATGACCCACACGTGACAGGTGTTAATAATGTCGCATAATGCACGACTGGAAGGTGCTCGTGCACTACCGTGATAAGGGCAGCATAGGAACCTGAATAGAATAGAGCTGGCACCTTGCACTGGCCCTAAATGTGCTTTGCAAGAGATCATTTTAAAAGCAAGTGAAGAATCATTTTGAGCGCATCTCTCCTCATCTGCATTGTCTACCATCGTTCCATCATTTAAGTTTGTTGTTTCAGCCATGGTCACATGCCACTCCTTTCCTTAGGGGGGAGTGGCCCATACAGACGTACAGCGTTGTAGTTAAGGTAGGGATGAGCAAGCCTCAAAAGGTTTCAAGAGTCAGTCCAGATAAAGCACTCACACATTTAGATAATTATCTTATCCTCTCTGGGAGGGAAATCTCCTGGGACCAGCTTCTCTGATACATTTCATTGCTTCTGGTCTCCAGGGGAAACCCAGACACACAGCGCTGCATGACAAGGAAAACGAACCAGGTGAAAAGCATTATTCAAACTACTTTGAACTTACTAGATGCTCTTATAACTAATTCTTATTAGAGCTGAGCCCCTAACAAAACTCCCCAAACACTCCCCAAAACTCTGGAAATGCCCATATACCAATGTAGTATCTGTAGTGCTTGTTGTATTCAAACCAATACATCCACCTGCAGCTAGGACCTTATGCTGCCACATTAGAGGCATGAGTTTGATGCCTGATGCTGGTCCCATTCGTCCTGGCCCAGAAGGGGTATGGGACTATGGGGCAAGTAGCACTCTCTGGCCATAGGAGTAGGGGATCCATAGGCATTACTCTGGTGGAAGTCCTGTGACTGAGCAGAAAGAGCAAGTAATGACCTAGCCAATGTCAACCAGCCTCCTTCCATACGCAAGCCCTTCAGGGAACTCAGTAGTTTTAGGAAGACAGCCGGAGCATTGGATTTACACCGTTGTTCCAGCCAGTGGGGAATTCTTTGGGGACTTGGAAGCAGCAGGTTTGCTGGAGGCTTTTCAGGGCTGCTGAGCGGAAGGTGGTCGGTGTGATTTGCCCTTTTGAGAGTACTCGCCAGGCAGGCAGTCAGTAGGGAGAGAGTGTTCACGCTTCATGGATCAAATGTGGATTTCAGAGCAGCCTCCTGATTCCCTATTGTTTCATCTGTCTTCACAGGCACTGACTGGAGCTGCTTCTGGGTCCCCTCTGCCTTCCCAAGGGGACTGTGAGCTGAGGGAGCACACCCAGCCATAGGCAGGAGACCCGGTGCCCAGCCAACCACCATGGAGCAGTTCCGCTCCTTCTTCGACTCACTCCAGAATCTCATTCACACCAAGCACCAGGAAGGCGTTTTCAACACCATCTGCCTAGCAGTGCTGATGGGGCTGCCCTTCCTCGTCCTCGTTGTCCTCCTCTTCATCTGCTGCCACTGCTGCTTCTGTAGCCGGCGGGGCAAGGCTGCTGCCACCATTGCTGCAGCCAAGAGCAACGGGCAGGTCCAAGCAGAAAGGAACAAAAAGAAGAAGAAGAAGAACGAAGAGGACCTGTGGATATCAGCTCAGCCCAAGCTGCTACTGCTGGACAAGACACCGTCGCTGCCTGTCTAGTCCAGCGGAGGGAGCAAAGACCCTCCTTCCAGAGACACAGTGAGCCCTTCTGGCCATGCACTGTGAGGAGCTGCTGTGATGGCTCCGCCTCCTTTGATAATGACTTTAAAACCAAGGCTTCCAGGATAAGCCAGATAACTAGTGAGAGCATTGAGACATCACTGGAGAGCACGCGGTCCAGCACATAATGTGTGTACACATCCATCATTGCACTATACAGCGTGCTCAAGGACAAACACATGCATACACAGGCACAGGGCCAGGCTTGTGCTCACACATAAGCACTCACACACCTATGAGCACGTGGATATTCATCTTCACATGCACAACATGCACCTACTTCCACGCAAACGCACCCAATGTCACGTGCATAGACACACTGCACAGGGATGTGCAAATACATGCACATGCACTTGAAAATTAACACACCCTTGCACTCTTCTGTGTGCACACAGACTCATGCTCCTGCACAGAGATGAGCACAGGGTTACATCATAATGAAAAGGGTTTTCCCTCACCCCGGGGGCAAGCTACTGCTTTGCAACTCCTGAAGACACAGGTATCCAGTCCACTACTGGAGCTTCCCATGAAGCTTCGTAGCCCAGCCTGCCTTAGAGACTCCCACAGCAGCAAAATAGACAGCCATACTGCTATCAGCCACCTCCAGAACAAAGAACAGCAAGAACAAATCAAACGTGGCACAATAAGGGACAAACTTTTGCACTGGCACCACAGACCCTTTTGAAGACAGCTCTCAATGCAGACTGGTCCTTTGGCAGCTCATTCTGCTGCAGGGATGGTGGCTTCATTTCATTTCAGTGAGAGGAAACCCCAGCTGATGCTGCAGAGGCTTGGCTCCAGCATTAGAGTGATTTATATAATGACTACTAGAAGGGTTAATTCGTGGACCAAAGGCTCACATATACTACTCAGGCCTAGGAACATTGACTCCATGCAATAACTCAAGCCATGCACCCCCCAGCACCCAAAACACACACACAGCCTGAGCTACATGCCCCCAAAGCCAGTTGCTCAGGCACAGGGGCGTGCCCATACAGCACAGACAGGCAGAGTGGAACGCACAAACGGGCACACACTGGTGGGGAGTAACTCCTGCCATCCAGCTGTGCACTGGTCCAGGGAGCACTTTGTCCAAGTTGCCGGATGGACAGCTGGCTCTGGAAGATAGCACAAGGGCATAGAAGGGGGCCTGAAATCCAGATACACTTCATGACTCTTGCCCACCAAAGCTTCCTTCCCTCCCTGCCCAGCCCCAAGAAAGATTGTCCCAGACAGACCTCCCCCCCCCCACCACTTCAGACATGTCTTCTTCCCACTCCAGAGACCTTCCTCTTCTTCTGGAGCAAAGCAGCTCATCCCAGCCCAGCAGGGAGCCAGTCAGATGACCACACCCGACTGTGTCCCCCTCCCCCCACCTCTCACTCCTGCCATGCCCTCTTTGACTGCAAAAATCTATTTCCCAGGGATCCTGCCTGATTCCTCCCCCTCCAGGCACTATTTCAGTTATCACTAAGGCTTATTTAAGTCTCATTTATATGTTTTGCAAATAAACAAAGTGGGTGGACGCCTCGCCTAGTCTCGTCTCGTCTCATCTGCTCTTCGCAACAAGCCAGTGCAAGAGACAAATATTTTCACTCTAAAGGCTCTGCTGAGAACATTTTACTTCTGTTTATTTTTAGTCTCCAGAGCAGGCTGCCCAGACAGTTCAGGGAAACATACAAGCCCATCCGGACAAGCCCCAGCGGAGCATGCCAAACGGCACAGCTTCCAGCATGGCAGACTCCAGAGTGATGACCTCATCTGCAGCAGGATGTCTCACCCTCTCTCCACTAGAAGAGCGCTGCCTCTAGGTTACCTTGCTCCTAAGGTACTTGGGCAGCAGGAGTAGCTTACAGAATGAGCCACTTGTGCTCTGCCCTTGCTGTGCAGCCCAGTTTGTCTGATTTTGTGACATCACCTTCACTCGATTATGTGGTTAGGAGACTCAACCCCAGACTCACCACCCTCCAGGCCCTTAAATAGATCCCATTCGGCTCCTTCATTCACTTCATTTCATGTCCATTAAAGAAACAGGGCATCCCAATTTCAAGGCTGAGAGGCAACAAACAAGAGTCAGATTTGAGCTTAAAATGCCTTAAGGGAAGCCTGATCCTAGATACAAACTGTCCCTGAGCATCTCTGGGTCCCTGCTGGTGCCCCACTGCCCCTGCCCTGGGGTACTCGATGAGCCAGAACCATCCTCATATTATTTCTTTGTTTCCAAAATGGTGTAATTGTATAATCTCTTTTGCACACTCACAGTTTGCTGTGTGAAACAAGCTTTTCTTGTGAGAGGGTCCCACCCCGAGGGGCGGACAAGTGGGGTGCTTCTGCTCAGCCCCAACATTATAGAACCAGGCCCTGTGAGAAGAACCATTCTCCTCAGGAGCATGTAGGGCAAAGATAGGGGAAAACATAACAGGAGTTACAAGCACTTACCAGCTAGCAGAGAGGAAGATACAAGTAGCTGTAACATGGCTACCTTATAGCTGCAGCTGTCTTGCTCTGCCATAGTTAGAGGGCCCAGAAAGGCATGCTGGGAAAATGTTTCCTGTGAGGGCAATCAACCCTGTACTGACAAGAGTCAGTAGGATTTCAGCATCAGCCTCTTTTCTGCACAGTTCATGCTCAAGAAAAATTTTAAAATAAACTTTTACACAAAACCCCCCAAAACTCCCATGAGCAATTCTGTCTCCAGATCTCAGTCATTTATGTGTTTGGGAAAATCCATTTGCACCATCACACTGGCCATGGATGAGACCTTTGTAGACATCAGTAGAGGAATGCTGTTGGCATCTGTTTTCAGCCAGTCACAGATAAATTATTAAAAGGATAGTTTAGGTTAGCAAAGTTTAATGTGCCTCCTTGTTAACAAGTGCAGGTAAACCTCTGTTGGCAGGAAAAAAAATGGGAGGAAGATATGTTTCTGCTCTGTATGAGTTGGGATGCACACAATATTTTTCTTGGTGGGGTTCAGTAGATCTTAGTTCCAGTCTGGTTTAGGTCACAAGTGACAAAAGCTTAATGATGTAATCCAATCCCTAGTAGTTGTTTGTATTGTACATATTACAAACACAGATTTGCATCTCCACTTTGGCCCCGATTTTCAAAAAAAAGCATGTTGGGTGTATGTGAAGTGCTAAGTTTTTTTTTCAAAATCTGGCCTTATTTACATGCAACTTATTTAGTGTCAGGGGAGGTGGTTTTGGAACAAACTGATACATTTGACAGTAACAGATCACCAGGACAAAATGGTATTCACCCAAAGAGTTGTGAAGGAGCTCATATGAAATTGCAGAACTGCTAACTGTGGTATATAACCTATTGCTTAAATCAGCTTATATTCCAGAAGACTGGAGGATTATTAATGTAACTCCAATTTTTAAAAAAAGGGTCCAGAGGCAATTCTGGCAATTCCAGAACAGTAAGCCTAACTTCAGTGACAGGCAAATTGGTTGAGACTATAATAAAAAACAAAATTATCAGACACATAAATGAACATGATAAGTTGGGGAAGAGTCAACATGGCTTTTGTAAAATCATGCCTCACCAATCTATTAGAATTCTTTGAAGAAGTCAAGAAGCATGTGGACAAGGGTGAGCCAGTGGGTATAGCATACTTGTCAAAGGCTTTCTGAAAGTCCAAGGTCCCTCGCCAAAGGCTCTTAAGCAAAGTAAGCAGTCATGGGATAAAAGGGAAGGTCCTCTCATAGAGCAGTAATTAGTTAAAAGACAGGAAACAAAGAATAGGAATAAACAATAAGTTTTCACATTGGAGAGAAGTAAATAGCAGGGTCCCCCAAGGATCTGTATTGGGACCAGTGCTGTTCAACACATTCATAAATGATCTGGAAAAGGTGGCAAACAGTGAGGTGGCAAAATTTGCAGATGATACAAAATTACTCAAGAAGGTTAACTTCAGTGTGACTGCAAAGAGTTACAAAGAGATTTCACTAAACTGGGTGACTGAGCAACAAAATGGCAGATGAAATTCAATGACACCTGCAAAGTAATGCACACTGGAAAACATTATCCCAACTATACATAAAAAATGATGGGGTCCAAGTTATCGGTTACCATTCAAGAAAGATCTTGGAGTCATTGTGGCTAGTTCTCTGAAAACATCTGCTCAAGGTGCAGTGGCAGTCAAAAAAGCTAACAGAATGTTAGGAACCATTAGAAAAGGGATTGATAATAAAACGGAAAATATCATAATGCTACTATATAAATACATGGTACGTCCACATCTCGGATACTGTGTGCAGGTCTCATGTCCCCATCTCAAAAATGATATCTTAGAATTGGCAGAGGTGCAGAGAAGAGCAACAAAAATGATTGGGGGGATGGAACAGCTTCCATATGAGGAGGGATTAAAAAGACTGGAACTGTTTAGCTTAGAAATGAGATAATGGGGGGAATATGAGAGCAGTCTATAAAATCATAAATGGTGTGGAGAAAATGAATAAGGAAGTGTTCACATAACTGCTTCACGTAACACCAGAATCAGGGGTTACCCAATCAATTAATAGATATCAGGTTTAAAACAAACAAAAGGAAATATTTCTTCACACAACTCACAGTCAATCTGTAGAATTCTTTACCAGGGGATGTTGTGAAGGCCAAAAGTATAACTGGGTTCAAAAGTCAGTGGAATAGGCGGACAGGAAGCTTTCACAGCACTAATCAGTGCCCTCCCTGATTCTAAGCAAAACAACTAGTCCCTCCCTTTTATGAAGTGACTTCCTTAACTCCCTGACAACAAAGCAAAACATCTGCACTGTCTGAGCTGGGCAGCAGAGTGACATCAAGATCTTTTTTCCATGGGAGTCAGATATTTCATGGCCAGATTTCCTAGGATGAAATGGACCTATGGTGCCATCTTGTGGCCATTTTCAGTATTGCAGTTCCCTATTCCCATATGGCTTTTCCAAGGGGAACATATCTCTCCCATGTTGAGTGCCACTCCTGGTGAAAGCTAGGAGCCCAAAATAATCAGGCAAAAATAAATTTCCACCCAGAGTTACAAATAAATGTGGTTCTCATTTTTGTGGAGGCCCCCCATTTAGGAAAGAAGCAGAAGCTGTCGTATATCAAATACAAAGCTCTCCTTGCCTATTAAAGTCTCCTGTATTAACAGCCTTCCCTAAGGTTCAGCTTCTGGAGCAGACCACTTTTGCCTCTGAGATTTGAATAGCAGAGAGCTGCTGGGAGCAGCTGAGCCCCCTGCTCTGCGAGAAAAGATACTTCCGATGAACTAATATATCTACATTTAGTACAATGACATTGGGCACATTTACAATACAGTTTACCAACTCAGTAGGTATTTGCTACCTTCAAACTTTGCTGTAGAGCTAGCAGCTGAAATTATAGCCCCCAACTGCCATCCACAGTCCCTTGCCCAGCCCCACTCACACCTATTCAGTTCCTTTAAGTGGATGAATTAGTGAAATAGCTTGTCACATAGAGGCCAGTGTGGGGATGTCACATAACAATGGTAAAGTCACTTACCTGAGACCCTTGCCAGATATTCTCCCTCTGTCTTTGGGTATCCCTGACTCTGAAGCCCGTAGCTAAGGCAATGTGCTGTGGGCTTCTGAGCATCTCCAGCTAACTACAATAGCACCATACTGACCCAAAGCTGCTGTCATCTGTTACCACAGCTGTAGGCTTGGAAACCTAAGATCAGGAACTTGGGAAGTGGCAAATGGAGGCCCACGTCCCCAGCTGGTGTAAATCAGCAGTGAAGTCAATGGAGCAATGCTAATTTATAGAAGCTGAGGAACTGCTCAGATTCTTTGGATACTTGAAAGCACCCACCTGTATATTGTTCCAGATCCACAATAAGCATTTTAAGTAGTTCATACAGCATTCAGCCCTTTGAGGACAGAGTAGGTATGAATCTGCTTCCAACTTTTCTCATAGGTAGGAACCACAGCAGCTCTGCATGGTGATTTCTCCTTTCCATGGCCTACCTTGCTGTGCTGCGCTGCGCTAAGAGGAGCAGTGGGGTGAGGATGAGAAAGCTACGAGCCAGGGAGAAGGCAAAGGGGGCCTCAGCTGCCTGTTCAGAAGCCCTGAGAGTAGTCTCTAGCAGCCAATAGGGGCAACAAAGATGGCACTTTGGCTTATTCCTGCCTGCAGCTCTCCTTAGAAGTGACATTTCTGCTGGAACAGCTCAGAATGACAGCAGGGGCTAATGTCTCTCTTACCCATCAGGTAGGAGGGAGAGGGGAATCCTGGAGACTCCTTTGCAGAAATAAATCCTGGCAGGCGCTCCCTTTAACCATGACCCTCTGTGATTACCTCCCACCTGAAGCATTGGAATGAATTTCATTCAGAATAAGCCACTTACCCCATCTGCACCTGTGGTGAGCCCTCTGCTGGGAGAGGGGGATTGAACTGGCAATGCTCCCTGAAACTACTGCAGCCCTGTCTTCCATGATGGAAATTGGCCCAGATGACTCACTATGAATAGCAGGCCCAGAATCTCTTGGGGTTACCCAGCTCATTCCCCCCACAAAAAACTGCATCTAGTGGGATGAAGGGATTATATTGCCCCATGTTCTGTTCATTTCAAGCTCCAGCCTTGTACGCACTGAGAGCAGTGGCTAGGAAAGCTCACTTCATTTGTAGCTAGATGGCTTTTCCCCCTCCTCTTTCTTCCCCCAGACTTTCATGCTGAACCCCAGTGCTGGAGCTAGCTGAAGCTTGTGGCTTTGCCAGGTTCCCCTGACACGGGCCACAGTAGTTACTGCTCATCACTACGTTCACATCTGAAAGGCAAACTACATGTTTCCATGGCAACAAAACCATACTGAGTTGTAAGAGAGTGAGGCCAAAATGTACAGCAGGGTGTCAAACATCCAGCTCACGGGCCAGATACGGCCCACCAACCTTTTTGGTCCAGCCCCTGGTGGCAGCGCATGCTGCTGCGAGATGTCACAGCTTTGTACTCTCTGGTGGCAGCAAATGAGTTTGACACCCTTGATGTACAGAGTGCGGTTTTGAAAGGGCTTATTAAAGGCCTTGGGTAAAGCTGTCACCGGTACAGAAAGCCGCAGATCTGGAAATGCCCAAAAGCTAAAAGCAACAGCTGACAAATGAGACTAGCAGGGTTTCTATATCCAGGGGTCATATCTACAGATAGAATCATTCATATGGCTCACATGGGGTAGTGGGGCTTCCGGAGAGTTTGGTTAGGAGGAGGTTAGGAGAAGGCGGGATCTTCAGTATTATCACTGAGGGACAGGAAGAGGACTGTTTACAACAGTGACAATCGAATATCATGTGGAAAAAATTCACCTTTCTCCGGCCAGCACTGGACAACACAGCCTGAACAGGAAAAGGGCACTTTGAAGAGAAACACACCTTCCTCCAGCAATTGCTGTCTCCCTTCCTTAAAGGAGAGCCATGGCCAGTGGTTCTTCATGAACTGGAGTGCCTCTTTTAGAAAGGCATCTAATCATGATTTGAAGACTCCAAGAGAATTTACCATATGCCTCGGGAAGCTGTTCCAATGGTTAATGACTCTCAAATAGACTGTAAGGGTATATCTACACTGTGTTAAAAGACCTGTGACTGGCCTGGGTCAGCTGACTAAGGCTTTTTATTTTGCGGGGTGGGGGAGTCAGGCTGTGGGGCTATAAAATTGCAGTTTAGATTCCACGAGAGGCGTTGGGGGGAAGGTCTCAGGGCTTGGACTTGAGCCAGAACATCTACACTGCAATTTTCTGCCCTGCAGCTCGACCCCCATGAACCCAAGTTAGTTGATCCAGGACCTGAGACTTGGTTCCGCAGGGTTTTTGTCTCACTGTAGATGTATCCTAATAGTCTTAGATCAGTTCACAGCCTTTGTATCTTAAAACAGCGATTAACCCACACATGTTCCTCACCCCCTGCGGGGAGCAGACACCAGGGCCCATGACAACCACAAGGGTTTAAAAATCATGACTCAGACACCCTCCCTCCACCTCCCAAAAAAAAATCATGAGTTGTTTTAATTATATTGTGGTTTTGGCCTGGCTTTTGATATTTCAACCACCCCAATCCCTGGTGTGTGTGACAATTACTGTTACCCCTTCCCCCACATTTATTGAGGTGAGTTTGTCCCCTGCTGCAGACACTCACCCCCACATCTGCTCATTCCCCTGCCCAGGAGTTAATTCTAGCCCCAGCCCCCAAATCAATCTTGTCCCCACATCAGTTATGGGCCTCCTCCCACCAATTCTGTCCCCCAGCCTCACTGATGTTCCTCCTAGATATCACAGAGTTCATCACCCCCTATCCCAGGCTAGGCATTGGGCTGCTGCAGGGTCCACTCTCCCCCTTCCCAGGAGAGGTGTTGTGGGGAGTAGCAGAAGAGCTATCCTTTTCCTGGGGGGGGAGGGGGGAGGAGGGGAGGTGGAAGGAAGGGAGAGGGTCTTTAAAGTGAGTGTGCATCAGAGCCCATCAACCTAATCCACTTCCCCAAGAGGTGGTAGCTAACTATGCCAATGGGAGAAGATCTCCTGGCAGTGTAGGAGCATCTTCATTTAAGTACTACAGTGCACTGGTGCAGCTGTGCCACTCTGTCAAGACAAGCCTCATACTGTGAAAATTCTTCCCAGTCATCTGTGCATGGCATCTTTTTTTGGCATCATGAGCAGGCAGAGTTTAAGATAGCACAACCACTTTTTTTCTTCCCCGCCACCTCGTCATAAAGACTGCCTAGGAGGATATGAACATACATATACCGTACACCCTACTAGGCATTTCTTTTGGCTGGAAGACACCAGCCTTCTAAAGGTTACAATTAAATTATACAGAAGGATTTTAATGTGACGAGACATGAAACTAGAGTTAGAAGACCCAAGTCAGAGTTTAAACCAGGGTTGATTTAACCTTACCAGCAGTTTAACAGAAAGCATTTCATGATGCTTAACTCCTTAACTGGCGGGACTGTACCTTTAAGAGTAGAGAATATTCTGCATCCAGCACTGAGATGTGAAGGAAGAGGAGACAGGTACCGCATGGACCAAGGAAAGAGAGGGATGAGTCAAGAGATTTCTCTCCTGTTAAGAATTAGATGTTGTATTCAAAATAATATTTAGTACTTAATTATCTTGAAATCGCTTTGCCAGCATTAACTACGTAACATGCAAAACACCCCCGAGGTAGGTTGGTGAATATTGTTCTCCCTTTTTTGCAGGTAAGGATGCTGAGGCAGAGGGATTAAATGAGTTGTCAGAGGTCGCCTAGAGAATCCTTTTCCTAGAACTCAGATGTTCTCAGTTATTCTGCTGTTATTGATGCCATCTGACAACAAATCTCCTATTGGTACATATCCTCAGTCAAATCCTTGTTTTCCTTTCCAACCAACTAGAGGGAGAGTCATTCCCCTTGTCACAACAGAATCCATGTCAGCTGGGGGAGCATTACACAGGGAACCTGGCTTTTTTATAAGACCAAGGAGTTGGCACTAAAATGGCCAAGCTGTGGACAAAGAATGATGGAGCAGCTGAGGGGTCAGTTAAAAATAATCCTGAACTCAGGAGCCCCTTAACCAGGAGCTTTAAAGTGACACTATTAGGTTTAATTTAATTGGAAAATGTAGGTTTTTATCAAAGGAAGCTTATACAAAAACTTAAAACAAGGTGAAATGTTCCTATGTTGTTTTTAAAATTCCAAAAGAAGCAATGGTTGAAAACCAAACCTTTCCCCATAGTGTATGCAACCCAAACACTGTGGTGTTGTGCTAGCGCATGAGGATCTGAAAGAAAAAGTGACTAGAGGGTGATCTTTGCGCTTCACTTTTATTAATAGTCTGTTTTCATCATCCAAGCTGGAAACCAGGAAAAGAAAAACAAGCAGCAGAAATAGAAGCAAGTAAACTAGAATCTTAAGAATATCAACCCACAGGGTTATTACCAGCATAGATAAGGGTATTTTTTTTTCAAGATGATGCATTTTAACTTTACAACATCCTCTTGAGGCCTGAGAGGTTACAGCAGTGGCTGTTCGTAAATGTCCTTCGCTACTAGATATTGCCAATATGCGGGTCAGCAACTTGAGTTTTGGGAAGCAGCAGCTTGAGTTAAAGCTTGCTTGTAAGGTTCATACTGATCAGGGAAAACAGATCACCTATGTGCACTGGACCAGTCAGGTCCTTGTCAAATTCTGCCAATCAGGATAGCTGTAAATGTTAACATTCCCCATCAGACCGGTCCCACACTGATGACTTTTGTCAATAGTCTCCAAATGCTTAAAGCAGGATGGGTTGTGAACTCAGAGAGCTCTGAGCAGGGGCTGAAGCAGGCTGGGCACCAGTTATACAAGTACTGGAACAAGCTGTCAAAGTCCTAACATTCTGTTACAAAATAATGAAATTCCATTGTCGGGAGGTAACTAGCTCGGCACTGCTTGGAGGCCATTTTAGGCCCTGTTCTTCCTCTTCCCTGCCATAGACCCTTTTTTCCTCCCCAGGATCGGTTCATTGCTGGATGATTGAGGACGGATCTTCATCTCAGTGTAAGGGATGGAGAACTCATGGCCTTTCCATGCCACCCAGTTGACCCCCTGGAAAGAGAACAAGGAATTCCCTTTATTAAGCATATAAATCATGGGTGGGAGACTGGGATACTATAATACATAACTCACTTATTGGGAAGATTATTATTTATTTGGATTTCTATCATAATAAGAAGAGGGAGTCCCTACCAGCTCTCTAGACACCCCTAACACAAGTTAATATATATACACAATTGGGCACCCCCCAGAACTGAACTCCCTACAAGCATAACACACACAAAAGCCTGTGTAAATAGACGCATTCTGTGTCACGCCCAGATGCCAACAGACCGGGACTAATTCAGGCAGGTGTCTGAGGGGGAGCCCACTTCTGAGCTGAGGTTCCCCTTGCAGAGAGTGTTGTACCACCGACCTTTCCCCCAGCTTTGAAAATGAGGAGGTTCCAGTTTAAACATCTCTGCCCATTTGCAGCTGTGGCAGCATGGCACAAGGAGAGAGGTGGTCTCTCAGGGTGTGTCTACACTGTAGCTGGAAGGTGTGACTCCCAGCTTGGGTAGACAGACTCATGCTAGCTCGGCTTGAACTAGCAAGCTAAAAGTAGCAGCGCGGGTGTTGCAGTACCAGTGGCAACTGAGGCTGGCTGCCAGAGTCCAAGCTGTCTGATCCCCTGAGTCTAAGCTTGGGTAGTTAACCCAAACCACCACCCATACCACAACGCCCACACTGCTTCAGTGTAGACATACCCTCATGTAGCATGGTCCCATGCCACCTGCAGTTTTATTGGTCAAAAACACCACCCTAAATTCAACCCAGAAACCAATGAAGAAAATGGGGCAGCAGTGAAATGTGCTGCCACCACCTTATAGGTGGGCCACTTCATTGAGCACCATGTCTACAGCCCTTTTCATATGGAGAGCTACAGTGTTTCACAAAGGAAGGCAGGGAGCAGGCTCTCCACTTTATGGATGGATTAACAGGCACAGACACATGAAGCAACTTGTCTGAGGTAATGTCCCTGGCGTTATCCTCTAGAGACAAGGATTCAAATCCTGGCTTGGATCACTTTCCTCCCCACAGAGCCCTGCTTCTTCCTGCCCTCTCCCCCGATGGCTTCTTTGATTGGGAATGCACAACAGCCCCTCCAATGTCTTCAGAGGATCATCTGCTGGAACCACTCCCTGCTCTGGCATCTTCAGCAGGTGGCCTGCTGGGCCTGCTTCCCCCATTTCAGTCTGAGGACAGTTCCATGGGTCTCCTCCCTCTTCTCTGCCTCTTTATCCAGTGGCATGTGAGCCAGTCCTAGCCCCTTTTCAGAAGAGAGCCGAACAGTCCTGCTCCCCCAAGTCCAGCCAAAAATACCAATGTATATTTCTCTCCTTAGAGAACCACCAGGAAGCAACCTGGCTTATGGGACTTTTAACGCATCCCAGTCTATTCCAACCCACATGCTGATAGGGAAACAAGTGTCCCAGATTCCAGTACTTGCTTCCATTATGTAATACAGAAGCAGCAAGGATACAAAGCATTCCTTACCAGTATTGCCTCAGTAATTCCCCACAGAGAGCCTGTATCTATCCCTGCTCGAAGCCACCCAGAAGAAGTCATAGACAGCATAGGCAGAGCCGTTGGAGGTCCGCAAATCAACCCGGATCTCATATTGGATGGGAGTGCTGCTAGTGAGATTATGCAGTTTGTCAAGACCTGGGAGAAGAAGCCAGGGTAATTATTCTATGGAGGTAAAACAGGTGTCAAAATTCATTCACTTTCTCTTTTCCAAAGTTTCTTCTTGCCACATTTGTGGTTAAATCTGTTATTTGCTCCTTTCCATCCCACCTTCTTCTCTACTTGATTCTGAAGTTACATCGTATTGATAATGATGAGTTTGCGCCGTCACACTCAGTTTCGTGGCAACAGCAACAGAAACACTGAAGTCTGATGTCACTGCTGGGTCCAGGAGAATAATCCAGACTGTGAAGGAACATTCTCTATCTCTAAGCAAATCTAAAGACCCCAGCCACTGTAGTATCTAGATGCTGAATGCAGCAATCTAAGAACAGTCAACTGAAATAGCAAGAAAAAAAGACACAAAGTGATTCGCCAAGTACATTACGTTTTGTTCCTATTCTTCATGTTTGAGTGAATGCCACATTCTCCTTTAAATCAGGCTGCTAATATCTTACAGCTCTTCTCCTGGTACAGGATCACACAACCCATGAACTGACCCGTCTCTGAGGGTATGGAAAAGTTTGGTTCACTCTGAGCAAAAGCCCAATGAAGTAAGTAAAAAGACTCCCATCAACTTCAGTAGGCACTGGATTTGTTTCATTTGCCTGTGCACTTCCAGGCAAGAGCAGAACCACTGACAAGTTCATGGCTGTTCCTGGGGTATTTCCAACCTGACTGCAGACCTGAGAGGCCTGGATATTTCAGATAAGCATCAAAATACTAGCCAACCTCTACAAAGCCTGCCTTTAACTATCCACCCTTCACCTGTCACATACAGATACAGTACCAAGCCAGAATTCCCCCATGGGGTCTCCAAAGCCTTCTACATAATTCTTCCAGTGCTTGTAGAAATCCAGCTGTCCTGTGTTCCACCTCTGAAATACCTGTAAAACAAATGCACTGCTGAGTGAGTCATAATGATTGAGTAAATTTAGCCTCATTTTCTGTGTGTGAAATATCCACCAGCAGATTGCAATTTCCTCCCATTTATCCAGGATTCAAACCTGTTCTACAAAGACGGGGGCCTTAATGAGTGTTCTTAATTCAAGCTGTTGGTAAACTGTGAATGGCTAAGTGATTTAACATAGCTTTGTTTTCTGTTCCCTGCTTGGATAAGCACACAAGCTCTTCTAGTGCATGTACTTGTGTGTGGAAAATTTAAAATTTGCTTTCCACAAATGTTTGCCCCAGTATAACTCAAATCACACTGTTTGTGGATAGTGAGGATAAAAGGAGCACAAATCTCCTGAATGTGGTATAAACACCTAAATAAACAAGAATTAGATATACAACAGAACCACCAAGAACATTTTTTAACATGGGAATGAATATTCATGGGAAAATTGTTTGCATTATTCAGCCTTCACTGAAATAAAAACCTAAAAAAAAAGAGAGATGAGAATAATCGTCCTCTGGTGGAGAATAGGGTCACCGCTCAGAGAGACACTCCAGAAATCACAGTTTTATGCTCTACTGTTGTACAATGCCCTCAGATCATGGTTTCTTTGCTGTGACCAGCAGTCCACTAAGAACTGGACTCAAGACTGCTAGTTCATTTCACATGAGCCACCATGCAGTTATCAGGTGACTGAATGTCAGTCACTACCACTGACACCGCTGGCCTGGCTGGAATAAGGAACCAAAAAGTGAAATGCTTTGCACCTCACTGAGCCACTCAGTCTCCAACCCCCCTCCCCACCACATGTGATGGGGTGTTCACCACACACCAGTTCCGAAGGGTTAAGGAAGCTGAGAAAGGGACCAAATAGTGAGATAGGCCACACAGAAGGGGATTAGGCTGGAGAAGCAACTCTTGATTGGAAGATGAAGCCCAGCTGAGCAGGTGGGAGGCTGGGCTAGTACAAAGCCAGGAAGTTAGCAACAGAAATGGCTGTATTGAGGACTAGCTCTGCAGCCATGCTCTGTGCATTAGAGAGAGGAGGAGGAGGGAAGCCAGGGAAAGAATTGCACTCAGGCCCTGAGGGAAGAGTGGAGAAGAAAGCCTGCTGGAGATAGAGTAGGAAGCAGCCCAGGGAGAAAGCAGCAAGGCTGAACACTCAGCAGACCTTGGCTGAATGTGGGGTCCCTGAGCTAGAACTCAGGGTAGTGGGCAGGCCCAGGTTCCCCTACCTGCCGTGGACAGAATGGCAGTGTCTGGACAGCAGTCTAGTGAGAGCCTATGCCCCGGAAGGGGAAACCAACCAATGACCTAGCCAGAGGCTGAGTCACAGAAAGGAAGCTGCAGCTCCTGGAGCAAGAGAGGGGCTGCAGAGTAAAGGAGAGGACAATGGGGGGAGAGGCCACAAGGGGAGGCATTGGAAGAGAGCTAATGCCCAGAACAGCCAGGAGGAGGCACCACCTGCAGTGGGCAGAGCACCCCATGACACCATCAGAACTGGCATCCTCCTTGGCAGTCTCATCAGAGGCCAAGGCTGAACAGGCATAAAGGTGGTACCTCCCAGGCAAGAGTTAAGAAACACTGGTTTTAGTGATTAGTGGTGTAGGAGCTGCAGGGCAAGAGGGGAGGATACTTCCAATGCTGCTGCCGTGTCATGCCGGTGCTAGCCATACCCAGAAAATTTCAGTCTCCAGGGATGTCAGGGCAGTATTAGATTCACTTAATTATATTTTTTAATAAGTAAATAGATGTGCAAAAGACCCCAGCACCACTCACTATCCATCCGCCTCTGTCGGTGGTCATATCACAGTACACCTGCATGGGTCTGCCAGCATCACCATTCAGATAGATGGTGTACATGCCACTGGTGGCATTCCCATTTTGCTGGGTCCGGCTGCAGTCAGCAGGGTATGGGTAGAGGAAGGCAACTGTGGGAACAGGACAGGGAAAAGCTCACACTGGAAAGTCTGAAAAGGAAGCTGGAGGAGGCATTCCCAACTGAGTCTCCTAAAGAGGATGTGGTTTGAACAGGGGCACAGGAACAATGACAACCTTAGGCTTATGGGACCATATAGACTCTCTTCACTATATGCACACCCACACACATCTGTCAGCTGAAGCACAAACCCTGATGCCATGGGTCCTGCCATGTTCTGGTAAAGACTGCCTTCCATCTAAGCTGTGTATCAGCATTACCTGCTGTCTACCTAGCCTAGGAATGGAGTCACTGAACTGCAGGAGGCAGCCTGGTCCTTCAGAGGATCTCAGGGAAAGCCAGAGACGTCTGGGGATGGTAGAGTCATGGATGGGTAGAGAAGTACTGTTTACAGATGGAAAGGGAGCTCACTATCCCATCCCCACTTGCCATCATTGATCCACAATGGACAACATCTTTGTGACCTTCCCCAACAGGACAAACTCCTGCATCACATTGGTATGAAAGGCAGCTTAACAGGATGCAGGTTTCCTGGGCCCTGTTAGTGAATTTGGCCACCTCTTTAATACCACAATCAGTGCCTACAAGATATGAGTTGCCCCCACATTACTAGGTTGACGCAAGCAGATCCAGGATGGACGATCGCCTTCCCTACCTCTGATCAGATTTCCACAACTGGTTTATCTACTATACTCAAATGATAGAATCCATCAGCAACATCATTCAGATCTGAGTTTCCACATAAGCCATCTCACTGTGTCACCTCATGCTCTTCCGCCATGGCATCCCCAACCCTCCATGCAGCACTGGACGGGGAGTCAGGAGATCTGCATTCTATTCTCAACTCACTGACTTACTGCATGATCTTTGATGAGTCATTTAATTTCTCTGGGACTCTGTAAAAGTGGAACTACCACCACTAATCCTTAACAGTGAAGTGCTACAGATAAGTAGTGTTATTAGTATTATTAGTGCCAGGCCCTACCTGTCGAGAAGAAGTTGGATGCCTTTCTGCTCCGGCAGTCTCCCTTAAAGGCCACCACATAGACTGTGTACCTCACTCCTTGTCCCAGGCCTTCCAACATGAACCTTTGCTCATTAGGACCCAGTTGCACTTCCTGCCAAACAAAGACAAGACAGACTAAAGATCTTCCCAGCCCCATAGTCCACCTCATCTCTTCCTGGGCAAGCTGCTTCCATATTCTGAATGCTTTTAGAAGTGAGCTGGGACCAGCCAGAAAAATACTAGTAGCAGGGTGTACCCTTTAAAAACAGGGCCCTCTGCATATCTGTGGGTAGGTTGAGGACTCCCTCTCCCTGGAACAAGGATTTGGGGAAAAGAGTGAACTTGCACAGAACCTACAGACAACTGTATCCACAGGCACTAGGCGACATGCATATTCTACATGCAAAGTGCCCTCTGCCATGTATAAACTTATTGGAAAAGCAAATTAAAAAAACATCCCTGCCCCCAAAGTCAAGGCCAGTTACCATGGAACTCTCCTATTCTGGGAAGCATCTGCTCACTCCAAAACATGAATCATCTGCCTACCCCACAACACCCAGCAGTTACAGTGGTATGTTCCATCCAGTGAGGCAATAGCTGCTCCCAACAGGTGTAACTAAGATGGAATGTTCCATTTCCCAAGGCACCTCCCCACTTAAATTCTAAGGTTGTGCATATGTTCTCCATAACAGGATCTGACTGACTAAACCCACGTCCCCCACGTCATGTGCACTTGAAACGGGGGCTGTTTGTAACAAGCAGGAATTAAAGAGCTCACAATACCTTGCTGGTGCCATCTGGAGCCAGGTAGGTCAGAATGTAGCCACTGATCTGTGCTGCAGGCGGTGTCCAGGTAACTACACCACTGGACTGTGTCACATCTGACACACAGAGGTTCTTGGGAGGGTCAATTTCTATTTCAAACAAAAGGCAGAGAACAGAACCAAACTCTGCGATTGTACGAGTACCTCTGAGAAGAAGCAATACATAAGGTCAATCTTCAGCATAGGGCATGGAGGTATAGAGTTTTTAACTCCTGGTATTGTTAACTGGGACTCTGGAACTTGCACCAGTTATATTTCATGGTTAACAAGGAGGAATGTGTGAGGTGCATTATCAGAGAGTTGGGGCCCAGAAATGAGATAGTAAAGATTGCTGCAGATCAGGCACCAGATATACTGGCAGTGGAGCTGCAACAGAAATAGCATGGTGTGTTGTAGATCAGAGAGGAGGTGGCACCCTGGACTGAAATAGTATGAAGTGCTACCGGGCAGAACGGTGAACTGGAATAATTGATGGTCTGAAATTTGGTTCACTGGCAGAACTACATGGGAGAAGCACACAGCACGTGCCAGCACCTTGAGCCAACACCAGGCTCATCTTCAGCCACTGTTACCTGTCCTGTGCATTTATGATTACCAAAAGAAGAAGTTACTCACCTTGTGCAGTAACGATGTTTCTTCGAGGTGTGTGTCTCTATGGGTGCTCCACTGTAGGTGTGTATGTCGCTGCGCTGCTGATCGGAGAACTGCGATAGCAGTGTCCATTGGGCCCGCACATGCACTGTCTCTCCTCAAGCTGTGCCATGAGGCTAGCCAGTTCCTTCTCTACCGCAGAGTCATAAACGAGAAGCAGAGGGAGGAGGGAAGGTCATGGACCACCCATAGAGACACATCTTGAAGAACCATTGTTACTGCACAAGATGACTAACGACTACTACTTCTTCAAATAGTGTCCCTATGGATGCTCTACGGTAGTGACTCCTGAGCAGTGCCCCTTCCGGAGGGTTAGGACTTCAGAGTCGGGTCAGTCACAGATGACAGTGCTGTGGAGCCAAAGATGGCATCAGAGGCAGAGTCCCCAGCGATCGCACAGTGCTCTGCGAAAGTCTGGACTGACGCCCATGTCGCTGCTCTGCAGATCTCTGAGATAGGGACATCCTTAAAGAAGGCAACAGCTGAGGAGATTGATCTTGTGGAGTGTATGTACAGATCAAATCTGGAGGGGTCATGTTATGAATTTGGTAGCACTGTCTGATGCAATTCAAGACCCATTTAGAGAGTCTTTGGGCTGATATTGCTGAGCCATTAGATCTCGCCGCCATAGAAAGGAACAGCCTCAGGGACTTCCTAAAGGCTTTTGTCCTATCAAGGCAAAAGGCTAGGGCTCTCCTAACATCTAAGGTGTGTGGTACGGCCTCCCTATTGTCTTGGTGAGGCTTGCGGTAGAAGGTGGATTGACTGATTCAGGTGAAAGGAGGAGGTTACCTTAGGGATGAACTTTGGATGTGGCCTGAGTGTAACCTTGTCCAGGAAGAACACTGTGTAGGGGGGATGCGCCATCAGAGCTGCTATCTCCCCTAGTCTTCTAGCTGAGGTAATTGCTATCAGAAAATCTATTTTCATCAATAGATATGTTAGTGAACAGGTGGCTGTAGGTTCGAAGTGGGGCCTGGTCAGCCCTTTCAGCACCTGGTTTAGGTCCCACAGGGGGATAAGAAGTTGAGGTTGAGGGAAGATATCGGTTGGTGAAATGCTGTGATGGCTGCTAGATGGACTCAGAGAACACCCTGACCTTTTGAGGGTCAGTGTATATTTCCAAAAAATGTGGAAGAGTTGTTGACATTGAAGAGATTGTTGGGATGTGCACCAAATTTGAAATCTGGACCATTTCTCCAGGTAAGTTCATCATGCGTGGGACTTTCTACTGTGCAGTAGAACCTCTTGTACTTCCTTCAGGCATACGGTTTCTAGGTGCTGGAACCATACAGGAGCATTGCTTTGAGTCACAGAATCCGCAAGTTGGGATGTATGGTATGCCCTTTGTCCTGTAATAGATGGTTGGAAGGGAGATCAGCGGGCACATCATGAGCTGCTTGGCCAAGTAGAAGCAATCAGGATTATGTAAGCTCCATCCCTCTATCTTCAGCAGGACTTTCAGCAGAAGAGGAAATAGAGGGAAGTGGGAGAGCATCACCCAGACAGTGCTGTCCCATCCCCACCTTGGAGCAGTATCGTGGACACTTCTTGTTCTGATAAGTGACAAACAGGTTTGTGGATGGTGTTCTCCACTGTATGAACAAGTTGTGAATTACTGACAGATGCATCTGCTACCTATGGTTGTGTGGGAATCTGCGACAGAGCTTGTCCGCTATCAAGTTCTGTGTGCCCAGGAACTAAGCCACAGACAAGGTTACACTGTGAGAGATGCTCCAGTTCCATAGTCTTATCGCTCCTGTGCATAGGGAGGGTGACCTGGCCCCTCTTTGGCAGTTGATATAATACATGCAGGCTATGTTGTCTGTTAGGATCTTCGTATGTGATCCAGCTATCAGCGGGAGGAAATGGTCGCAGGTATTCCTGACTGCTCTCAATTTGAGAAGATTGATGTGTAGGGATATCTCCTCAGCTGATAATTTGCCTTGTGTTGCGAGGCCGTTTAAATGTGCACCCCAGCCTATGAGTGATGTGTCGGTGGAAAGGAGTGACAATGCCTGCAAGAAGGGGATCCCTTTGCATGCATTGGCTGGGTTCTTCCACAAGTCCAGGGAGTTTTTTATCCTGGTAGGCAGTGGCAGGGGTTTGTCCAGACTGTCCTTATTTGGCCTGTAAATCGAGCTGAACCACAGTTGGAGGCATCACATGTGGAGCCTGGCATGTGATATCACCACTGTGTTCACTGCCATATGTCCCAGGAGTTGGAGACAGAGTCTAGCTGGTATTTGAGGGCTGCACTGAGCTGCGTCTATGAGTGAGACCAGGGAGAGGAGCCTCTCTTGAGGTAGGAAAGCTTTGGCTTGTAACGCATCTCAGTCAATCCCTGTGAATTCAAGGCATTGCACTGGTGTGAGGGTCAACTTCTGGGTACTGATCTGGAGGCCCAGTTCTGTGAACAAGTGTATCGTGGTGTCGGTGGCTCGATGAGCCTCCTGGATCAACTGGGCTCTGAGGAAACAATTGTCTAGGTAAGGGTAGATCATTATCCTTTGTGAGCGTAGATGAGCGGCTGCCATTGAGCGAACTTTGGAAAATAATCTTGGGGCCGAAAGGGGGATTCTGTATTGGTAATGGTCGTGTCCCAGAGTAAATCTGCGAAATCATCTGTGAGCCAGTAGTACGGAAATATGAAAGTGGGCATCCTGTAGATCAAAGGCCAAAAACCAGTCTCCCTGTTGGAATGATTGTCAATAAGGTCACCATCTTGAACTTCTGAGCCTTGACAAATTTTCTGAGAGTTCTGAGGACCAGAATGGCTCTCCAACCTCCTTTCCTTTTGGGTATTAGGAAGTAATGAGAGTAGAACTCCTTGCCTCGTAGATGTTGAGGTACTGATTCTATAGCTCCTAACTTCAGGAGTCGATCTACCTCCGGATGTAGTAAACTCTCATGAGAAGGGTCCCTGAAGAGGGATGGGGAAGGGTGTTGTGGAAGTGGTAGGGAGGTGAAGTGGGATGGAGTATCTGGATCAGACAATCTCTAGCACCCATTTGTCTGACATTATATGTTCCCAGGCACTGTGGAATGCTGCCAAATGTGTGCATGGTCACAGGTAGTGATGGGGAGTAGTTTTGCAGCACCTTGACCTGCCCATCAAAAGTTCTCATCTCATCACCACAGCCATGGAGATGGATCTGGCAGCCATGTTGGCGATGTCAAGAGTCAACTGCAACAATGTTTTTGCCAACAGTTGCCCTTCCTGGATGATGGCCTTAAGGGAATCCTGAGAATGGCAGTTTATCAGTAAAGTCCTGTAATTTATTGGAATTTGTGTAATTGTATTTTGGCATGAATGCCTGGTAATTGGCAGTACAAAATTATAAAATGGCCAAGGAATATGCATTCCTACCAAAGACATTGACGCACTTCCAGCCTCTGTCATAGGGTGTTGCCCTGGAATGATGTTGTCTGCTGCAAGAGTTTATAGCATCCACCATGAAGGAATCTGGTGGTGGATGGGAGAAAAGGAATTTCTCTAATTCCTTTGTGTGGACATAATATTTCTTGTCTGCCCACTTGCACATCAGAGCTACCAATGCTGGGGTTTGCCACACTGTCTTAGCCAGGTCTAAGATAGCCTTGTTGATAGGGAGGGCAATTTTTGAGGTGGAAGAGTGGAGGATATCAAAGAGTGATTGTGCATGTCTTTGACTTCCTTCAATGGTATGTGGAGGGTGTCTGCTATTCATTTTGCCAACTCCTGAAACAGGCGGAAGTCATCTGCTATGGAAGGTGGTGAAGGCATGACTGCTTCATCCGGGGAAGAGTAGTATATGACTTTGAGTTTCTCTCCTCCATGTCCCCTTCTGGCTCCTCCGTTTCTTGAGATTTGAGGACCTTGATGCTTTGGCCAAGAGATCGTGTCTGGAGGGTTGTTGGGTGCCATTTGAAGCCCATGAAGCAGGCTGCAGTGATCCCAGTATGGCCACTGTAATGACATAGGGCCTGCTGGAAGTGCCTGGGATGGCTGTACCAAGATAGTGGTGGTGCCATCTGCTGGTACTTTCCTGGATCCTGTTGGTAGTAGGTCCCATATGGGGCTTGGGAGAAGTACTGTGAAATCCACTCCGGCTCACTATCTGACTGCTCATTTGATAGTAGAGGGGCATGGCATGATTGTGGGGAAATACCCTGTGCCCAGCAATGGCTCAGTGCTGTGATGCCTAGGTCACTGGCCTGATGGAATTCCTTTGGTACCGAGCGTCCTGGTGGCAGTGCCAGGAGAGATGGAGACCTCATCTGTACTGGTCCCTCTGGTGCCAGACGTGCCATTATCACTGACAGTACCAATGTCAACTTAAGTACCGGGAGCATTTTAGGGCATTTTCTCTCAGTACCGAAGATTTAGTGCCTGTTCCCAAAGGGTCCATGGGCCTATCAACAGTACCAGATACCAACAATCGCTGTGAGGCATGGATGCTGGATTGTGCTCTCAGTGCCGAGAATACCGAGCAAGATGGTGATTGCTTTCGGCTATCCCTGGGCTCACAAAGGGGGCTGTCCGCTTTCTTTTTTGACCAGTGAGAGGCGACCCCAGCCTGTTTCTTTGATCCACTATCCTTCGAAGTTGAAGGTTGAGGGGGAGACTCATGCCTGCCAGAGGGCTGTGGTCAGAGAGATTTTCTGGTGAAGCTCTCTGTCCTTGTGGGATCTCAGCCAGAGTTGCTGGCAGAGAGGACACTTCTGCTGGGTGTGGCCCTCGCCAAGGGAATGGACGCTCTGGGACTGCTTGTCTGCAACTGGGATCGCCTTGTCTTGTCCGCGACTCGGATTGTACATTACTTCTTGAAGCACAGAGAGCTTCACATACCCTTGTCCAGGCAATCCCCCCCACCGTGGGTTGACAAAAGAATAGAGTCCTTTCTTCAACTGTTTTTTTTAAAGGCACAGCCAAAGAAACAGTTACAATGAGGGAAAGAAACAAAAGAGGCTTCAAAGGAAGCTAAAATTTGCAAATCTAAGAGAATTAATCCACGAATGGACAGCTAAGGCTCCGTCTCTCGTCAGGGGCTATTGAGAAGGAACTGAGGACTGCTTACCTGCATGTACTGGCTAGCCTCCTGGCACAGCACAAGGAGACAGCACATGTGTGGGCCCAAGGGACACTGCTACTGAAGTTCTCCGATCAACAGCACAGGGACACAGACACACCCACAGAGGAGCGCCCATAAGGACACTACTCAAAGAAGAATTCACAGATATAGACCCCTCTTTCCTTAAGAAGAGCAAACCAGCCTGAAAGCAAATATGTATTTTTCGCTTCTAAAGACTGAGGTGTTGAGAGTCGGTGTACTACACCCTAGTGTCTGTGCTCTGGCCTAGCTGTCAAAACTGGGCTGATGTCCATCAGTCAAGGATGGCCATGAGGTGGCAGTCAGCAAGCAGGGATCAGAGTAATCACTAGAGCTAGGATCCATAAGGAAGGATCAGGGTCAGAGACAGCCTGGGGATGGAGACTGGAGATCAGATGTAGTTATCAGGCTGGAATCAGGAGGCCAGAGTCAAGGTCAGAATCAGGCTGGGGTCAGAGACTGGAGATCAGCAAGTGAGGTGAGATCTGGAGTCACAGCAGGCCAGTCATCTGTGTAGTTGTCCACACAATTTCCTGGGGCACCCTCTAGGGTTAAATAGTGAGCATGGGCCAATCAGAGGGCCACAAGATGCTGTCCCTCCTGAGGTGCCTAATCTCCACAGTGCCTTTGTATGGCCATCTGGCAGCAATGCGAGAATGGGCTCCACAAACCCAGGTTCTGATCCTACAGCCGGGGTGCAGGGACATGAATTAAAGTGGTCCTTCTCTTTCTCCATGGGGAAACACTGCAACGCACATGGGGTTCTCTTCCCCAAACCTGGGGGCCTTGCATTAACAATCTATACAACATAATCCCTCCATGGGAAAGCGGCTCCCTTTGCAGGCATTGGAAACATTTTATTTAATGTGTTTGCTTACTTTAACAACTTACAAATACAAAATAATCCACATCTCTATGGTTCTGGTCTCTGTGGTATTTGGGGTGATCCAGACCTCCTCCATTAACAGCAAAGACCAAGCCATACATTTAAATATCTGTGTGGTTGTTTCCTGAGAGTGAAGAGCAGGCTGGCTTTATTTTTAACCAATACCATTTCACAGCAATCATAAATAGCCTCTGCTATTGTTTTGTAGGAGATATACAAGCATAAAGGGCATGAGGCATCCTTTATGATTGGAGGGTTTCTGACACTTGTGCCCTGGAACAATCCCCTCCTAGCCATGAAGCAAAATTTTTCAATAACAGAAGCAGAGGCAGCCACTGAAGGATCCGTCCCAGCTTTCTCACAGTGCTTGGTGCATTCTGGGATAGGGCAGGTTGGAAACCTGTAGTTAATTTCACAAAGACCTCCAACCATTCTATCTCACTCCCTCTATCCCTCACTGTCTCCATCTCAGGGTGTCTGATGGGCAGTGCGGATATTCAGGGAAGAGCACGAACTATTGACACAGGAGCCTGTGCACATACACATATGGCAGAGCAGAAATATTCAGTTCAATTCCCTGCTCCACAACAGGCTTCCTGTGTAACCTGGAGCAAATCACTTACTCTCTGTGCCTCAGTTCCCCATCCGTACAATGGGGCTACTCTCCCTCAGAGGAGTGTTGTGAGGATAGATAAATCCACTAAAGAGTGGCGCTCAGATACTACGGTACTGGGGGCTAGATAAATACCTAAAGTAGATAGAAAGAGGGGAGCATACAGGGTTGGGAGGCAGAAGCATCTTCATTCTCTTATGTTTAGAGAGCTTTTGTCTCATAAAATAGAAGCAGAGAGAAGAAATCAACACAGACAAAGATCCCTTATCAGGAGAGAGAGGCAGGAACATGTACATCAATGTACACATAAAGTGTTATTAACTGTGTATGAAACACCAGACATTCAAATGAGCTGTTATTCACATCAATTAAAGTAACTATTGTGGAATCAAAGAATTAATCATAAAATTGATTAATTGAATGCCTGGTCTGAACTTGGTTATAGAAGGCCTGGCCTGAAGTTGTAGCCTGAAACTGAAATAGAAGCCCGAGGCTAAACCATTAACAGAATGCCTCAACTGAAATTATGATAAAGATGCTAAAATCCCACAAGAGGTCTCTGAACCACACCCCATATGCAAGTTCTCTGTTATAAGCCTTAAGCCTTTTGAAGTCTGTGAACAGACTTCACCTGTTTTGATAAGTACCAGTACCTGCCCCCCTTTGTCTTACCGGCCCCATAGAAACTCACTCCATACTAATTAGCATTTGAACAGGTATTGTGTAACCACCCATCTTCAGGTGTTAGCCAGGGTCCCTGAAAACTACATTGTATACTCAAGTGACTCATTGGGCGTTCCTGTGAGGGCGTCTGGTATGCCCCACTGTACATTGTGATTGTCTTTCCTGTTAAGTATAAACTGTTAATCAAATTCCACTATACGATCAACATGTAAATGAACCTAAGCAACCCCTATATAAGTCTTTTGTATCTGGTAGCCAGGTGAAGTACATTTGCCCAGCATCCAGATATGCTGCTTGACTTCCCTATAGCCACCTGGGTTTTCCCTATGGCTATAGTACTCCCCATAGCTATGGTTGTGATTATGTGTGTCACAATTAAAGCTGCACCCGATCCAACTCTAAAATGTAGCAGTGTGATTCTTTTCCACGACACTATTTACTGAATTCCCAAGGTTAAGAAAAAATCCATTTTTATTATGTATGGAAGCAGAAATCCTCTCAGATTAGTACTGTGAAAGCTTATCCCCTTGGACAGCAGAGGGAGTTATAAGGTATTGGAATCTACTCACTGGAGGGCCAAATAAGCAATATCCTACTCCTGTGGTGCTGCTGTCAGCATTAACTGTGCTCTCGCAACTGATTTCACAGTGCTACTGTTATGGATCTGTCAGCAATTTCTGTGAGCTTCAGGGGATCGTTACAACTTGGACACCAATGAAAAAACTGTATCTTAGCCTAAAAACTTTCCATACAAGGTCTCTGCTACAATCCTATTATTTTAATTATAGGGAAACATAGTTGTTGTCTTGAGTAAGATTTTAAAGGTATTAGTAGAGCTGGTCGAGAATTTACTGGCAGAATGAGTTCCATTGGAAAACGTCATTTTGTTGAAATTGACACATTTTGCGAGAATGTATCAATTTTGACAAAATTTTATTTAGAAAAAAATCCATGTTTTGAATTTTCATTTTGCATGTTTTTAAAAAAACAAGCAGCTTGCAATGAGATGTTCCAATCCACTTAAAACAATTTTTTCAACTGTTTTGTTTGCAGAAAATTTCAAAATTTGTTCATTTCCATTCAGAATAAAAACAAATTTCAAAATGTTGGAATTTTCACGATGGAATGCTTAATCATCTCTAGGTATTAGCCCCAGACTCTCAGCCTCCTCTCACTCACTTTTGCTCTCCCTGATTCGCAGGAGTATTGTGGGGCCAGCTTGACCCCTGACATAACTGTGGGCTTGAGGCTCCTCTAGCCTACACCAATTTGTATCAGAAGCTAAGGATTATTACACCAGTGGAGATCACTGAAGTGCAGTGTCCCCTCCCATCCCAATATACCGTATATGCCACTCTGCTGGGGGAATCCACGGCTACTCAAGCAGGGAAGCTTTAAGGCTGCTTTACACTCTTCAGAAAGCATGAAGTAGCCTTACCAGAGCCCAAGATCTGGCCCTTTATTTTTAATCCTCTCTAACTCCAAAATGGAGTAATTCTGATAAAATATAAGGGGTCTGGTTCTCTGTTGCCCTGCACTTTGTGCAGTCATTAATACCAGTGTAAAAAGGGTGTAAAATGCTACCAAATCCAAAGAGTATCAGCTAGATGCCATTTGTGACAGACATTGCAACCATATGCAGTATCTTTGAGGACCGTGTTATATTAACTTTATGAATATTTTATGTAGCATTGTGGGCCAGGGATTGTATGCATCTCCATGGTGGGAGGGTTACTACAGCTCCTCTGAGAACTAAAAACAGAGGGGGGGTGATACTACTATTACCTTAGACTGCAAATAGCTCCAGAGAAGTACTATCCCATGCGGTGGTTTGCATATACTCTTTTAGGGCAGTCCGAGAGGAGAGAGACAAGAGAAAAAGAAAGAACTTGGGATATAAAAGGCTGAGTTTAAACAGACTCAGGGTATGTCTATACTACAGAGACTACAACTGCATAGCTACAGCACCAGAACTACGCTAGCATAACCCCGTAGTGTAGATGCAACCTACACCGATGGAAGAGGTTTTCCCATCACTATGGGAACACCACTTTCCCAAGCAACAGTAGCTAAGACAATGGAAATAATCTTCCATGTGTCTACATGGGGGTCAGGTCACCATAGCTATTGTACTCAAAGGTGTGGATTTTTCACACTCCTGAGCAATGTAGCTATGTCAACCTAAATTTTCAGTGTAGACCAGGCCTTAGGGTCTTTTTTTGGATTCAGCAAATGGGCAGACCTGTGTTCCTAAAGTAGCCCCAACCTTTCCTGAAGGGTTGGAAGGACTTAGGCCTACCAGGGTCCTATAAGACTGTTGGGCAATTTCTGGTACATTTAGTGTGCATTTAGATTCTGTTTTACCTTTTCTCTGATGCTTTTGTCTTTAAACAGATGTGCTTGCTTTGGAAGAGTTGTGCGGTCACCACCATTGTCCTTGAAAAGAAACTAAGGAGCAGGGATTGCACATTTGTCAGCCCTGCCTAGGATAATCACAGTAGAGAGCAGGGGGCTGTGGCCTAAAATTCCCAGTTGGAAGGGAGCAGGACACAGATCCTTGTCCAGAGAGAGGGGAAGGCTAGAGGCCTGAGACTTCAGGGGCGTTGCTGGATTGGACCACAGAGAGGATGGGTTAAAAGTGCAATTACCCTTGAAACTGAAAGCTTTCAGAGAGCAGATATCTCTTGCCTCATCTCGTTCTGCTCCCTGTGACATTTTTAACAGTTCATAATTCTCCATTTATCTCCATGATGGTTTGGTCATTGAAGAATTTCAAGTAGCTAATACCTGATTGGCAAAGTTACCTTTATACTCAGAGATACAAAAAGAGACCATGAACACCAGATAAGAAAGGAACAGAGGTGTCTCCATCTAATTTCCCTTCCCTCTTGTCCCCCGTTACCTGTCACAGCTTTAGTGTTTGCTTTCCTGCTCTGCTTGATGCCCTTCTCAGTCCAGATGTAGATGATGTACTCCATGCCTGGCATCAAACCTGTTAGGGTGGCAATGCTGTTGTTTTTCCCCACAGCTCTCTCTCTGGTGTCCCCATCAGCTGAGGTGTAGCTCACCACGTATCTGTCAATGGGAGCCTGTACCCTGTTCCAGGAAATGGTGGCCGTGTCCTCTGTCACTCGGTTGGTCACCAGGCTAATTGGGCTGTCAATGTCTGTGAATAAAAGTGCGGATTATTAGAACATTATTAACAGATTCTAAAGTATCTCCTTGAAGCCTGTTTCTTTTGGTCTCTAAACTTTATTTTCATACTCTTAGAACTTTTGTGAGGTGAAAAACAGTACGTCCATAGGTTCCAGCATTCATGTCTTGGTGGCTAAACATCACTCTTGCTACTGGGGTTTTAGGACTGGAATATTGGGCCAACTGAAGGTCTGGACTGAGAAGCAATTGGCAGATGCTCTAGCAGTAGGATAGCAAGTGATGCTGCAGGTAAAGTGAAATGGCTGAACTCCCTGGAAGGGCCAGGGCTGGAATTTTTGGCTGGGGGCTCCAGCTCAAAACTGATATGTGAAATGTCTCAGGACTGGGATAGCAAGATGCTGCAGGACAGGAATGAAGTCCAACAGCAGAGCTGTTAGGCTGAGGGACAGAACTAGATTAGGAGGGAGGCTACAGTTGAGGTACATTGGCAGAGGTGGGAGAGAGAAGTGCATATAGCATTTACCCATGCTACAGCTCACTTCTGCTAGTTCTATTATCCTCTCACAGCAGCACCAGTTTCTGAGAGCTTTGAGATGCCTGCAGGAGGCACACTCCTACAGCACATGCTGTGAGGCAAGAAGTCCTAAGTCATACATTGTGCGTAACAAAGTAGGGGGAGGACATATTCACAGCTAAGCCAGTATGAAGACAGCGATACTTCATCTGCTTCTATAGTATCACATCCCAAAGCCTCCCCGGGTCACCTGTCACAGCTTTAATGTTTGCTCTCTTGCTTTGCTGCCCTCCCTTCTCAGCCCAGATGTATATGGTGTACTCCATGCCTGGCTTCAGACCAGTCAGGGTGGTGGTGCTCTGGTCTTTCCCCACAGCTCTCTCTCTGGTGTCCCCATCAGCTGAGGTGTAGCTCACCACGTATCTGTCAGTGGGAGCCTGGACCCTGTTCCAAGAGATGGTGGCTGTGTCCTCTGTCACTTGGGTGATCACCAAGTTAGTTGGGCTGTCAATTTCTGTGAGTAAAAGCCTTGATTATTAAACTGTTATTGACTGATTCTCAAGTGACTCCCCTGGGCATCATGTCTTCTGGACTCAACGCTTTCCATACCCTTAGATAGTGTGTGAGGTGGAGGAAAACACAAGGCTGCTTGCTTGTCAGTCCTATCATTCATGTCTCACTGGGTAAACACTGCTCTCGCTAGCAGTGCTTCAGGGCTCAAGACTGGAGGACTCAAAACTTGGCAGAACTTTTAGGGGGCTCCAGCCTGGAGTGATAAGCTTGTTGTCGGTCAGGATTTAGATACGTTGGCAGAGCTGTGCATACTCCAGGGCTAAAATAGCAGGAAATGCTATAGGTGAAGATTGTGGTGTATTGGCAGAGCTCTGTGTGGGAAGCTTGAACAGCACCTATGTGCATTATGGAACCAATCAAGCACCCCATTACAGTTAGTGAACTTTTGCAATTGAGTAAATGGGAGTGGGGCTACATCCTAAAACTCAATTTTGGAGTGGCCTGCAGCATGTATGTACCCACGCCATATTTGGCTACATGACAAATTGTCCATTAATGTGCACTGTGCCATAAGTTGCAAGAAAACAAAAAACACAGCTAATCTTCAGGGAGCAGTTTGCAATATGCAGTCAGCTAGTACCATATACCAAAGCTTCCCGGGGTTACCTGTCACAGCTTTATCATTTGCCCTCTTGCTCTGCTCATCTCCCTTCTCAGTCCAGATGTAGATGATGTACTCCATGCCTGGCTTCAGACTGGTCAGGGTGGTGGTGCTCTGGTCTTTCCCCACAGCTCTCTCTCTGGGGTCCCCATTAGCTGAGGTGTAGCTTACCATATATCTGTCTACGGGAACTTGGACCCTGTTCCAGGAGATGGTGACTGTGTCCTCTGTCACTCGGTTGGTCACCAAGTTAGTTGGACTGTCTATTCCTTTTGAGATAGAGTTTGAAAGTACAGTGTTAAAAAACTCCCAAGCAATATCCCACCTGATCCTAACACTCACATTCCTTGTCATGCATAGCATTCTGCATTTCTTTTACTCTACAGTGCTCAGCAAACTCTTTCAAGAATTTGAAAATATTTTCCATCACCCAATTTTGTTGTCTTCTACACGACAAACTTTATTTCTCTTCCAGACAATACAGAGAAAAACTTAGCTTCATTTGGTTTACTTCCTGGTCTGGGCACCAGTGCCATTGTTGAGGTCAGCAGTAGGGCAGATAGCTTTGAGAATACAATTAATGAGTTAAATCCTGATGCAAAGCCAGAGAACGGGGCTAAGAGTGTATTACTGGTGGATCCTACAAATATGGTGGCTTTTAAAAACTTAAAATAAATTATCTGTGGAAGAAATGACAGAAATATTTTTAAATAACTGTTTAGAATCTAGGAGACACTCCTCATTAGACTGATACCATTTCAAGAGAACTGAAATTTGGAGAGAATAATAATACTTAGTACCTTTCATTTTTAAATTACTTTATCAATAATAACTAATCCATCTTCACAATAGCACGCTGGAGTCAAGTATTATCATCTGTGGATGAGGACAGCGAGACAGAGGAGCTAAGTGACTTTTCAAGGACACAGGAGTCTATATCAAGAGTTCCTGGTTCCCAGCTTTGTACTCTGAGGAACAGACTAGTCCACTTACTAAGAGCCTGACACAGGACACCTTTAAAGAGGACATTAGTATTCTCCATTAAAGCATTCCAGTGGCCCCTTGACCTCTCCACACTCTACCATGGAGAAGGAAGGAGAGAGAATGACCCAGGGATGACAGAAGAATCACCTTAAAGGAAAAACAGTAGCCTTGAAAGTTGAATAATTCATAGATGTTTAGGTCAGAAAAGACTGTTGTGATTATCTGGTTTGACCTCTTGAACCATACAGGCCAAAGAACTTCACCCAGTAAATTTTGGTTGCGCTATAGCTCCTTTAGAAAGAGATCTAGTCTTGATACAAAAAGTCAAGCAATGGAGAATCCACCATCTTCCTAGGTGAGTTGTTCCAATGGTTAATTACCCTCACTTAACATTTTGCACCTTAATTCTAGTTTCCATTTGTCTAACTTCCAACTTCCAGCGACTGGATCTCATCATGTCTTTTGTTAATGCTTTTTGATGTCTAGTTTAGGATCACTGTAATGTCTGAGATGTCCATTACTGGGGAACTGTACCCAGCTCTGACAATGGAGGATGGTCTTCTCCATGCCTGGCTTCTCTGGTACTAACTCTGGAGTGTTGGGAGACGGTATGCAAACAATCCATGTACTGTGCAGTATCTGTGCAGCCAACAAGCCTGGGTGAGTCTCTCCTAAAGGAGCTCTTGTTCCACAAAACCACTACACAGCTGGCAAGCCAGGCAGCTCACTCTGTGCAGTTGTTGCACTTAATGTTCTGCAAATTCCCTTGAACTTCTATGAGTTGGCTGATTTGGTCACACTGAAGAGGATGAGGGAAAAATATTAGAGGAATGAGCATATCCATGACAAGCCTTGGGGCTGTATAATAATGCACTATAATGGTCCTATGCAAAGCAGGGAGTGTTCAAGGAATAACTACTAAAAAGGAGAAGGAATCTACATGTTCACAACATTTGAAAACACAGATGACAGATGGAGCCATCATGTTCAGAAGGCAGCAGTGCCTCCCGGCCCCACTTCCTTCCGTGAGTAACTGGAATCAGATATGAAGAGCAAACAAGGGCTCTGATCAAAAGAGAAGTCCAGCAGACTCTGGCCAGGCAGCAGCCAACAAGAGACCTCGGCAGTGCCAAACCCACCCAGCCATGCCATTAGCAGAGAAGAGATGTGGGAAGGATGGGAGGATGATTCTATATAGGGATCTGTATGTTTCCAGCAGTGGGAGAATCCTGGCCATCTCCCAGATGAGAAACAGATGCAGTCAGAGTGAGAACAAGGTGGAATTGCTCTGCTGTTTGCATGCAGCTTTTGATTACTGGCGATTGGAGGACCTGGCCAGCTATCTGTGGTCACAGTGTGGTGACCAGAGCAACATCCCACCCATATACCTTCCTCACTCCTCTGAGCAAAGGACCCAGTCCTCTCTCTACCTTCCGTGTAGTCCAGTTGCTTCCCCTTGCTGCTGATCCTCATCGCCCACCTATATCCACATGCTCATCTGGGCTGGTGATGTTTTACATGATAAGTCACAATGCAGTATTGCTGAGTCTCACAATATGTGAAGTTTGTCTTACAGCCTCAGCTTCTGCAGTCTGGTGATTACCTGAGAGTTTCAGCTTTCTTTCTTTTTTTCTTTCTCTTTTTTTTTTTTTTTTTTTTTTTTAAAGTTTCTAGTCCTCATGGTTGAGGAGAGAAGCTTGAAAACATGAATCAACTCAAAACAAGCATTATCCCCTAGGGACATGTATCCCTTTGTACAGCACATGGCTCAATGGAGCTTTGATCCTCACTGGGACCTCTGGACACATACCAGTATTACAGAGGAGTTTGGGTTGTGGGACTGGGATTTGTACTTCTTGATTGGGGAATGTATGAATATGAAGTTTTGGTTCAGGTCTGTATCTACAGCCCATACTGCTCATAAATTGTGGCAATTTCCATTTTACCCATCCTTAATGTTCTCACATCTGAAATGAAAGAATAAATTTGATTCCTGATATGAGGGTAGAATTAAAGTTGAATGAACGTGCATTGAAATGTACTATTCATACCACATTGAGTGCTTTTCCATGTGATGTCGTCTACCCACCCACCCACAGAATATCCTCCTGATGGCTATTGGGTGAAGATGTGAACAAGTGCTAGACTTGGTGCAAAGTAGCAAGTAAAGCTATAGAGCCAGATTCACAGCTGGTGCAAATCACTGAATCCACTGAATTCAATGGAGCTATGCCAGTGTACACCAGCTAATGATCTGCCCCATATGATTGGAGATATTGAAAGTGAGACTCCCAGCTGGACAAAAAGTGAACAATACCTCTTTTTTTGCTATAAGGACAAGCTAAAGTGTTCTGATCATTCAAAAGGGAGTTTCAGAATCTCTCATGATTTGAGATCACATTGAATGGAAATGGGTCCCATTCTGAGGTTCTGCCAGTTAAATTCCAACCCCGATCCTTCATCAGTGAACAGATATTCCTAAGGGAATCTAGCATAGTTTCAAACTAAAAGTGACTCAGGCCTGGTCTACACTGGTGGCTTAATTTGAATTAAAGTCCCTTAATTCGAATTAATTACTCCCGCGTCTACACTTGCACATTGTTAATTCAAATTAAGGAGCCTTTAAAATTGAATTAATAAAACCACCTCTGCAAGTGGATTAGCGCCTGAAGCGCATCAGTTAATTCGCATTAGTGTGAGTGTGGACGCAATGGGACTTAATTTGAATTAATTGGCATCCAGACTGTATCCCATAATGTCCCATTTCAGTACCCTCCACCAAAGCAGCCCCAGGAAGATTTAAATCTTCATTTCCTGCAGTGAATGGGTTTAAAATCCAAGCTGTGATCACCCCCCCCACACACACACACACACACCAAGCCCTTTACAGTTTGTCCCTTTAAGGGTTTGAAAATTTCACGCCCCCTCTTCCCGCGTGGTGAATGCGTTTTAACTGCCCAGCAAGCCCTTTGTAGTTTGTCCCTTTAAGATTTGTCACTTTGAAAGTTTAGCCCTTTAAAGTTTGTCCCTTTGAAAGATTTCACCACTCACCCCCCTTCCCGCATGGTGAATACGTTTTAACTGCCAGCAGTGAGAGGAAATTCTTTGCTACATTGTTTCAGTAGCCAATCATGGAAATTGATACTTTCTTAAGTTTATTCACAGTGCTACATGTGGATACATTATATCATGCTTTCCATCAGTGAAATGGAAACATTTGTATCACTGTATTAATATACTGACTGACTCCATTGTTATTTATCTTACATTCTACAGACACCTGTAGAATCAAAATCAAAGGCAAGCAATATACAAGGGGTAGTGGGGGGGAGCATAAAAGGCAAACAGCATACAGTGCTAAAGTAATCCAGGATAAGCTGCGATGTATTTGTCACTGTCAAAATGAGAGCATAGTTAGCTGGCTCCATGTGCCTGCAGCAATGGCAATCGTGGGAGTAAAAAAACAGCATGAAAATCCTTTTCCTGTTTGTTTGGGGGTGGGGGAAGCAGCGCTGCATCCTGGGATGATGATACTCGTCACAACAGCCTCTATGGTTAGTTGCACTGTGGGATAGCTTCCCACATTGCACTGCTTTCTAATTCGAATTAAGGCTGGCCAGTGTGGATGCAAGAAACCAGCACAAACACTGTAGTGTGGACAGTCTGCAGCGCTTTCTATAAATCGCTTTCTGTAATTCGAATTAAGCTAATTCGAATTAGTGCAGCAGTGTAGACATAGCCTCAGATACACTGTAAGAGAAACTCTTGGCACTGTTCTTCCTAGTTTGACCAGTAAGTGCTAGAGGTGGCTAACTTGGAAGACTTTCAACTATGTACAACAAGGTTCATGGATCAAGGCTCCTCTGGAGGAGGGGGAGCATCAAGCATCGGTCTATTTTTCTGTCTGTCTTTCCCCATTTCTCCCTGGCCCTGCCCCGTCTGGGCTGTACCCAACCACTTACCACGGATGATATATCTGCTCTTAGGGTTACTGCTTTTAGGCACCACCACCTCCTTCTCCTGCCCAAGCAGTGAGCTGAACCTCAGCTTAAAATAGTCTGGCTCTGTTGGGGGGTTCTCCCACTCCACTTCCAGTGAGTCCTCCATCTCCTCTGTCACCCAGGTGGCACCAACTGCAGACAGGGCTAAGGAAGACAGAGTGGGGAGGGTGATGAGGAAGCAGCACATTATCATTTCAGCAGCACCAAAGCCACCTCTCCTCCATGTGTGCATACAAGACAGGAAAAAGTCAAATTGCACCTCCACCTGGGTGTTTCAGGCCTCAAAACCAGATACAAGTTCTCAGATGAACGGAAGAGTTGTTAACTAGGCAGAGCGCAATTATTCTTTCAACAGATCTGTACTCACTGTAAAGCTCTGTTCCAGTCATACAGGACTCCGGCTCCCAGCTCCTGTGTATTTTGTTACAAATAAATACACACTTCACACAATCCAACCCTTTACTGGTTTTACCAAGGGCATGGAGGTTGCACAGTGTGAACTGTTAATCATAGAATCACTGGCCTTTCACTTCTAAGGAGGTGGCTTCAGATCTGCAGACTGGGCTGTGAATTCATCAGATCTCATAACCTAGGTACGGTCAGACTAGTTCAGTGCTGGCCCAGAGATGCCTGAGGAAAACATAGCTACTGCAGGGAATGGTGCTGACAATTCAATACTAGCACTCTGCCCTCTTGAGTCCATAATGCTACAACACTCCAGCATCATGTTAGGAAGCACTGTGCATCTGGCATTGCCATATGTACAAGCAAAGTCCTGACTATTTGTACTCTTTAAGGATCTTCATAGCATGCTTTACAGCCTAAGTAGTAGCTCTCATCCCCTAGCCAAATCCCACCTGGGTAATTACATTCTCCTTCTTTGAAACCCTTTTGCAGAGGTACTGTTTCAAATAACACTTTGCATTTGTATTGCACATTCCAAAAGAAAAGCATGTTTCACCCCAAAGAACATCTCAAACAATGGGCAAAAAATCTTGTCCTTTTGAGTCTGAACCCCTTCATGTCTAACATCTTCAAAGGGTCACGGTGTAGTTCACAGAGAATAAGGAGGCACAGTTTCTTGGAGGGAGGATGGCACAATTTAAAAAGCAAATTCCTTTACCTCCAAGTGCAGAGAGGGAGCAGAGAGAAGGCGAAGATCAGAAGTGTGGTGTAAGGAGGTGTATATTAGGCAAGCGAGCTCAGGCAAAGATTAACAGATTGGAGTGAGCAGGCAGGGGTTATAGGTCACTATGAATTCAGAGGCATCGGGTGGAAAGAGTCCATGGAGGACTCTAAAGGCCAGCAAGGCATTTGAGATTGACAGGAAGACAATGAAGGTGACAGAAGAGGGAGGGATGTGACTGTGACACTGGTAAACCCAGGTCTGATCTGCACTACAGAGTTAGGTCGACGTAAGGCAGCTTACGTGTCTACATTACAGTGTCTACACTACAGCCTGCCTGCCAATGTAAGTGTCCTACTACACCAACATAAGAACTCCATCTCCACAAGAGGTGTGGGCTTATGTTGGTGTAGTTAGGGCGACACAGTGTTTCTTACATCGGCTGTTGGCTGTCATTCTTGTCAATTTCACGTACAGAGCCGTGAAACCTATGCCCGCTCACAGTTTGAGCTGTCACACCAGGACAGGTGGGGGGCTCCAGATAGAGCCCAGCTGTGCCCAGGCTCCTGGCTCCCCACTGGGAGCCCTGCTGCCCCTCTGGGTCCTAGCTCCCAGTCGTGCTGCTGCCTGTGCTCTCCACTTTGATCCGAGTTGCCGTGGGGGCTCCCAGCTCTAAGCTGGGCTATCGCCTGGGCTTCCTGCTCCCCACAGGGAGCCTAGGTGCTGCCCGGTCTGCCGGCTCCCTGCAGGAAGCCCGGCTGCCACTCCAGTTCCGGGTGTGGAGGTCCCCGCCAGGAGCCAAGGGGTCAACATAGGTTGACTTAAATTTGTATTGTAGACATGCCTCAAGTGCCAGATTTGGACAAGACTGTAGGCATAAGTTAACAGTTGACAAACTCATAGCTGGAAACCAAACCAGCTCACCTGTATGTTAGTTTTATTAGTCTTATAAGGATGTATTGAGTGTTTAGACTCTATGGAACATTTGTAAGTTGCTGTGTGCATTAATCTCACTTGTAACGTCGGTACTCCAGGTGATAAGGAAATATGTAAGTTTTATTTCATAACTCTGAAAATGTTTGCTCTCAGCATGTGACCCCAGGCACAGGAATCGTCCCCACAACCATTAAGGCCTATCAAGATCAAACAGACTATTAAGGAACATGACAATACAAAGGATTGGTAAATGGCCATATCACATCTTGGAAATGCTTCATGCAAGGGAGTTTGTCTCATGGACTGTAAGGCTAAATGTAAAAGATAAAACAGGGTCACAAGAAAATTTTTCATCTCTTTGCTGTTTGAACTCTCATAGAGACAGAGACACAAAACTAAGGCCACATCTGCACTAGAGAACTTATAGCAGCACAGATGTACCGATGCAGCTGCGCCGCTATAAGATCACTCATGTAGCCACTCTATGCCGATAGGAGAGAGCTCTCCCATCAGTATAATAAAACCACCTCCACAAGCGGTGGTAGCTATGTCGGCAGAAGAAGCTCTCCTGCCAATATTGCGCTGTCCACACTGGTGCTTCTGTCGATGTAACTTATGTCACTCAGAGGTGTGTTTTTAACACCCCGGAGCGACATAAGTTATACCGACAAAAGTGCTAGTGTAGACATAGCCTAAGGCAGAGATCCCCAGGAGTTACTCCTGGAGCCATCCTGAAAGACATTTGGAATTGACAGATTACTACATCTCTGTCATCTTTAGGAACCATAGGTGGTAACTCATTTGTGTGTATATGCTTGCTTGCTTGCTTGAACCTCTGAATAACTCTCATTTCTTTTTCCTAGTTAATAAACCTATAGTTAGTTTATTACAGTACTGGCTACAGGCATTGTCTTTTGTGTGAGATCTAAGATATTGATCTGAGATAAATGATTGGTCTCTTGGGACTGGGAGCAACCTGAATATTTTGTGATTTTTGGTGTAAATGACCATTTGTCACCAAGTCCAGATTACCTGGGCGGCAAGATAAACGGTAGAGCCTAAGGATCTGTGACTCTATGGTAAGACTACTATAGTGATCCAGGAGTTCCCATGTGTTACTGGGTTGGTGAAATCTAATTATAGATCATACTACCAGTTTGGAGTATCTGCCTGGTTTTTGACAGTCTGCCCTGAGCCAGGCACTCACGGTCATGAGCCACTCCAGGCAGCAGGACAGTGAAACGTTCCTGCTTCCTGTAATCAGAGAGTAGACTGTAGCCCAGCACTGTAGACTCCCTTGAATCCAGAAGCAGAGAAAACTGGCTGAGACTTGTGTGGGATGGGAAATTCATCCCGGAAAAACTTTTGGGAAAAACATATTTAAATGGGAAAAGTAAGGCTGAGAGAATGGGCCTTTCCAAAGGTGAGGCAGGAAGTCATGTGAAGCACCACACACCTCCAAAGCGTAACAGTTTGCTCCCCCTATGGTTTGAACCTGACTTTGAAGGCCAGCAAAACCTTTATTGTAGGAAAGGAACTTTCTAGTGCTCCCACCTGTGCTTGCTTGTAGCTGTTCTGGGTCATTGGAAATCTCCTTCTTCACGTAATGAAGTGTGATCTGATACTTCGTGCTAGGGTGAAGGCCCAGGATCTCATAGCTGAGCTGTCCTTTGGGCACTCGAATTTCTACTGCAGAGGCCTCATGCCCTATCGGATAATAGCTGAGGAGGTAATAATCCACATCGATCACCTGATCCCATCTGAAAGTCAAAGAATGTTCCGTGGTCTTCAGCAGCTGCACATTTTGAGGAGCAACCACTATAAGAAAAAAGGAGAAGAAATTATAACACTGACATCTCCCTTGGAGCCTAGTCCAAAGTCCACTGACATCAATGAAAGTCTTTCCATTGATGTCAATGGCCTTTGGATCAGGCCCATATTTTGCATATGTATAATGAATGAACTGCGGGTGACCACGACTATATTGACAGCCCTGGAGACTGAAGTCCTCTCCTTATCCACAAAGAGGTATAGTTGCAGTGGCCACTGGGAATTGAGAACACTCAGCACTGCAATGACCTGGGTATACTTAGCACCACATTGTAGCTGACCTGTCAAGTGCAGCATCAAAAGAATATCAAGAAATAATCTCTTTAACACTCTGAGTGTCACCCACGGTCCCAGGTGTGTCCGTCTAGGAAACATACACCTCCTTGATTGGCTGGATGAGTTCAGTTGCTATTTTATCATTCTTGTTCTCTGACATTAAATAATTTTGTACTGATGTTACGATGTCCAGAATAAGTACAGGACCCTAGACAAAGAGGCTTGTAAGACACAGTACAGACCCAGGAAGGTCTGCAGATCTCAGGGCAGGAACACACCTCTAAGATGGGCAGCACATCTCAGTGTTCTACACTGGAGCTATCTGGTAACAGGTTATCCTGTAAAGCCAGTGCTCTGGTGTTGCAATCCATTGCCTATAGTTTCAGTGGCATCCAAAGCAGTCACTGCAATAGTACTGTAAAATTCAGCTAGAGCGGAGGAATGATTCCATCACAGAATTTGAGCTGCAGCCTTAACTCTTCTCACTTCCTTCTATACTGAACCTCAGAAAGAATTCTTAGCTATTGCAGCAGCTAAACAACATAACTCTCCTCACACTATAGCTGCTCAGTCATTTAAAAAAAACCTGAAACTGCAGTTCTGAAGGTTAGCCAGGCACTTCCAATGCTCTGCCTACCACTGCTACTTCTGGAAGAAGGCCAAACACTGGGATGGTTTACAGCTGTCAGACACACAGTGAAAGACAGGCAGCTACTGCAGGAACTAACTGCTCCCTGGGAAAGTGACTTCCAGGGCATACAGAGAAGTTCAGATGTAAGGGAGCGTGAAAGAGAAAGTACATGTATTGGAGAAAGAGAACAAGTGCACCAGATTGCACCTGTGTATATAAATGAGTATGCTGGACTGCATGTGTGTCAGAGAGAGTGTATGCCAGACTGTACAGACGGACATGTGTGTGTGAATAAGTATGTTGGACTGCACATATTTGTGTATGCATAAGAGAAATAGATGGATCCAGAATCTCTAGTTTGGTTGTTTTATAAAGTCAGTATTTTTGGGCCTCTTGCTACCCTTGCATCAATAATAATTCTCTATCCACTGAGCACAGACCCTGTGCCTTCACAGTTTCTGCAGAAATCCTGCTCAATATTTGATGCAACTCAGGTCAAAGAGAAACTTCTCAGTAACTATTTGAGTTCTATCACATTTTGAGCTGAGTAAATCTTACACTTGCTCTCAGACAGTCAATTTACACGGTAAGGGCACCTGATCCCATTACATTTACAGAAAGCAGCAACTGATAGCAAATAATGGTGATAAATGCTCAATAGGATCCATCCTTAATTAACTCTTAATTTTATGCAGTATATTTTTAAACCTTTCTGAAGGATTCAGAAAACTAACCACTCTCATGCTTTTCAGTTAGTAAATTTTTATACACACTTGTTTATAGCTGTGAGTTCTATTTTATACACAGTAGGTATTAAAGCGACACAACCAACTTCTCTCCAAGGAAGGAGGAAGAACCCAAAAGTTCAGCTAAAATAAGCCATGGGCAAATTTTTCAGAAGTGCTAACGCAACTGAGGAGTCCAAGTTCCATTTTCAAGTGTGACTTAGGCATTTAGTCAATTCAATAAGATTTAGGCTCCGAAGTCACTTAGGTACTTTTAACAATTTTACCTCCAACCTTCTTGAACCCTTCCCAAAACTTGAATCAGATATCATTTTTTTTCTGGCATCAAAAAAACTGGATTAACTTTTTCACATAATTCAAGTTTTTATTTTTATATTTCACATGTATTGGAACTCCCTGATTTTGTCTAGTACTAAAGGCAGAAATACCACCTGAGTATTTCTTGGGACTATTCCCTATCATAGCCAAAACCAGGAAAGAGTGAACATCTGCTCAGATTTCCAACACAGAGGCTCAGATAAGCAACAGCTGAACTTTCGGAGACTGAACTGAATTTCTGATTCTGTTGAGTTTGGCTCATCGCTACACAAGACTGTCTCAGTTCCTCTTCCTATGCTGGGAAACAAGTGTTACAGTTCATTCCAATGGATTAATGTATTCATTTTAAGGGTTTATTTTACTGTATGAAGCAGATCTTTAGCTCTTCATTGTTAAAGTTACTTTATTATAATTAAAGATGCTTTACACTCAGTCTGGTCTACATGGACCAAGAAAATTTGTTAAACATAGTTTAGACTAACCAGAGCTCATGATCAGACCATCTTGTCCCTCTCTCCCCACCAAGTAGCCTGTTGCTAACTGCCAGTAAATATTGCTTACTGTATCTAATACAGTATTTTCCTGGCTTCTTTCCACTATCTTCTTAAACTCACACTAGCACCAAAACAAAATATATATTATGAAGTTGCTAGTTCTGATGATTTCGCAGAAGGAAAGAAAACTCCCTCCCGTTCCCTGAGTTATTTCAAAGTCCCAGATTATCACTAAAATTAGTGCATGTGACTTAATTCCTGAAGATGTAAACTGACTTCTGTAGTTGTGACAATCAGGGTCCAGACACCCCAGCGGGAGAACAAAAGGCCTGAACCCAAAAAAATAAGCAACTGAATCAACTGATTGCATACAATATTACTATACAATACAGAATGTATCAGGTAACATCTTTTATGAAAGCTGGTGACACACTGGTCATTAATATTACTGTGTGGTGTATGTACAGATTGTGCATACAGAATTACATGTGTGTGCTGGAGACACGTTCTTAAATTGTGTTTTGGAGGCAGTCCATACATTTCTAGACAAGGAAAGTGGATTTCCCAGTCTGACTGGCTTGATTATTGGCAGAGGACAAAGAAAGAATATTTACATATAAGATAAACAAAGCAATCAAGCTAACAAGCAGCAAAGGAAACAGTTTAGTAAGAGACATTTTAGTGAGCCATCACTTAGGGAACAAAGAGAATAGCACCCTCACATTCTGTGAAAAGTAGATTCTCTTGGCCTAAAGGGCAGAAGCTGCTGGTAACTTGTGAGGCCATGTCTATACTGACGGTGGCAAATTCAGGCTGGGGCAGAGGAGGCTTCCACGCCAACTGGGACCCAGGGATGTGGGCAGGCGGCTGCTGCCCATCTTCAAGCCACGGTGCGGGAGGTTGTCCCTCGGCTCAGAGATGGGGCGCGGGTGGCTGCCACCCGGCTACGAGCCCAGCTCACGAGACGCAGGAGGCTGCCACCAAGCTCCCACCTGGGAGCTGGGACCTAGCGGGAAGCAGGGGGCTGCTGCCTGCCTCCCAGCTGGGAGCTGTTATCGGGCAGGAAGCGGGGGGCTGCCGCCCGCCTCCCCAAGAGCCATCGGCTGCCACTCGCTTCCCAGCTGGGAGCTGCGACCAGGTAGGAAGCGGGTGGCTGCTGTGCACCTTCCCCAAAAGCCGGCGGCTGCCACCTGCCTTCCAGCTGGGAGCTGGGACCCAGCGGGAAGTGGGGGGCTACAGCCTAGTTTCCCGGGACTGTGGCGGCTACCGTCCACCTCCCAGCTGGGAACTGTGACTGGGTGGGAAGTGGGGGCTGCTGCCCCCTTTTCCCAGAAGCCGGGGGCTGCCAGACAACTCCCAGCTGGGAAGCAGGCTGCTGCTGCCCGCCTCCCTTTCATTCTGTTTTTCCCCAGGCACCCCCTGCCTGTGTCTTACGTACCCCCAGGGGTATGCGTACCACAGGTTGAGAAACTATGGTCTAGGGAAATGGCATGGTGAAACAAGAAAGGTTAGAGAGTGCTGCATTTTGGACGCTTACTTAAAAACCACTGAAAATCCTCCTCCTTTCCTTCCTCTTTGGTAACAAAGAACCTTGCATGGTATGGAGTAACAGGCTTCTTTACAGCAACAATACTAATTCCTGAAGTGAAGTATGAGGATGGATGGGGTTTAGGTGACTATGTGACAAAAGTCCATCTTGTGTTCTGATTACTATTATAAATCTCTCTCCATTAGTCAGTTTCTTCTGAGGAAGTAGATTAAGGACCCAATGGCCTAAGCAAGCAGGAAATCAGCAACATATTTACCAATTCACTGCTGGGTTAGAAGAGTTCCAGAGGGGTAGCTGTGTTAGTCTGTATACAGCAAAAACAACGAGAGTTCTGTAGCACTTTAAAGACTAACAAATTTAATTTCAGTAGGCATAAGCTTTCGTGAGCTTCAGCTACTGCATCTGAGGAAGTGAGCTGAAGCTCATGAAAGCTTATGCCTGCTGAAATTAAATTTGTTAGTCTTTAAAGTGCTACAGAACTCTCGTTGTTACTGCTGGGTTAAAAGCTCATATATCTCCCTGATAGGAATCCTGGCTCCATTGGAGAGAATGGAGGGTCTCATCTTTTCATTCTTTAAAACTCCCTCCACTTTCCACCATTCTCATTGCTTCTGTCTAACACTATGATTTCCAAGAAAAAGCAATAACTTGATAGAAAAACTTTGTTTTAATCAGGTGCCATATTTATTTAAGGTATCCCAAAGTGTTCTGTATGGTGATAAGGTGCTGTTCAAAAAGAGCACAAGTCAGTATCTGAGGTTTAATGCCTAGTTCCCTCCATAGCTCCTTATTGAGCAAAAATGAATTGTAAAAAAAGGATTATATGATGAGATTGTCTGCGATAGCAGGAGACTGGACTTTATGACACAGACTTCATGACACTTCCAATCCTAAATTCTTCAGCCCAGAGTAGATTACTGAAGGTTGTCATGTACCATTGGTCACAGTTTGTACTGAATCCACTGGCTAACTCACAACCAGCGCAGACTGCAGCAGGCTGGCAGACCTGGCTGATCCCTTTGCTTTTATTCCCAGGAGCGAGGTATGGGCTGGGTTAGCAGCCCTCCTTGGTTATAGGTCTCTATATCCAGCCCTTGGCCATGGGATGGGGCTAACCTGCAGAAGGGGCCAAACATAAGATACACTGGGCAGGCAGGAAGGGGAATACAGGGGACACTCCAGGATAAAAGAAAGAGGGATGAGATAAAAGGAAAGGGCTTCTCACCTTGGGAGCAGTCAAGCCCAAGAAACCATTGTGGCAATAGCACTCGCCGCTGTCACAGAAGCCATTGCCGCTGCAGTCATTGGGGCATCTCTTCTCGCTGCAGTCATTTCCTATGAAATCCTCATAATACTGGCACACACCATTGCTGCAGATCCCATGGCCACTGCAGTTTGCAGGGCAAAGTCGCTGACTGCAGTCCTCACCAAGATAGGGCTCGCTGCAGATGCATCTGCCATCAATGCAGCGTCCATTGCCATTGCAATTGTTGAGGCAGCTGGGGTAGGAGCAATCACTGCCCTCCCAGCCTTCCTCACAGTCACAGCCACAGATCTCTTGGATGAAAGTTCCATGGCCACTGCAATTCGAGACACCTGTCCAGTCAGGGACCAGGAACCAACATCAGCAGGTAGCATGCAGGAGAGAAAGAGGAAGACAAACAGAATTTGACATAGAGCTGGAGACAGATATAGAGAAGGTCTGTTCAAGTCCACTAGTAAGAAAGAGAAACTAAAGGCACTGCTTATAGCTGCACCCACAAAGACAAGCACCTGGGCATTCCTCTTCTTTTTGGACAGTTACCTATCAAAGAAAAAAGAAAAAAAACGAATTCCCAACATTTTCCTTTAAAATGCAAAATTCTGGGACTGGTAACAAAACAAAAAACCTAGGCATTCTACAACCAGCCTCCTGCTAATGTGGAATTCCAGAATGTCCCCTCTCACAAACTCAAGAACTCCATGCCCTGACTTCTGAGAGACTCCAGAATTCTTCCCAAAGCTGAGAGTCAGATGTTAGCACATTTTGGGAACTTCAGATTTCCCCGCCAAGCTTAGGTACCCGAGCACCACTGCACCTTGGAGATTCCAGAGTTCCATTCCCTCAAGATCAGGAAATCAAGTTATCCTGGATCTGCCTAACCCAAGCCCAACCTCTTCCAGAAACCCCATAATTCTGCACCCCGCTGGTGAATCTAAACTCTTTGCCTCTGTGAGGACACTTGAATCACCGCTAACCCTGCCCATCACCACTAGGGAGCACAGCAAACCATGCTTCGCATCACCTCTTAAACACTAGAATTCCAGCCCGAGCTCTGGAACCTGAGCTACCCGCAAAACCCAGTGAAGTCAACGGGAATCTTTCCATCGGCTTCAATGGACTCTGGATGTCCGATGTCAGGAACTCCAGGATTCTCCCCCTAAAAACTCAGGAAACTAATTGTTCCCATTAATCTCTCCTTCCATATGCCTCAGACTTCCAGATCCCTATGTCAGAAACCTGGGCTCCAGCCTGCCCAGGGCTTCTCCAGTAGGGAATAGCACAGCATGGAGAGGGACATACAATTAAAGTTACTGGACTTAGAGAGAACACGCTATAAAAAATAAGTTACAGTGTGATTCACACCTCGGCCTCCTCCATAGCACCTCTGTACACTGCAGGCCTCCCTGAGCTCCATCATTTCTTTCTCCATCTTTTCCATCCTTTCCAGCAGGTCTTTGATGTGCCCCAAAGCTTCACAGTCGCCTCTTGGTGTCTGAACTCGGATGTTGTGCCTGAATATGATATTCTGCTCCTCCTCCTCGTCTGCATCCCCAGCAGCTAGCAGCACATGACTGTCATCCTTGAGTGGCAATGGGTCCGCCTCCACCTTGATCTGGGATAACTTGGGTAGGTCAATCTTAATGAGTGGCCGAAGGAGATTTTCTGATCATTGCTGGTACAGTTGTGAGATTCATAGGGGAGCTGAACAGCAGATGTTTGGAGTGCAAGGTAGAGTAACATCCCCTGAGGGAAAGTAAGCCTACTCCAGAATCTCATCTTGTAGTTCTTCAGAGGGAAGGCTGATCCCATAAATCAGTGAAGTTGGTTTCAAGGAGAAAAAAAAAAGATAAGAAATTCTATCATAAAACCATTTTTCAGTGTATTGTAAGAGACCATGGCCTGCTACCACGCATGCTATCTTGTGGTGTAAGCTCACAAGTTCATCAGTGACAGCCTGGTCAGTATTTGGATGACACATATACAAAGAATACCCAGGGTGATGCAGGAAATTGTGATGATGTTGACTCAGTAGGTGGCACTCTTACTTATGAGTCAGTACTGAGTTAGAGTCCTGACCCATCATTAGCAGGCATTGTGCTCTGGAAGATGCCATCTTTCAGATGAGACTTAAAATCACAGTCCTGACTATCATGATTATTAACTATCCCATGGCACTTTTAGTACAAGTAAAGGTATTGGCCCTACCTGACATTAGGCTTAACTAAATTCCCCTTCAGTTTAAATGGATATAGTATTTTCTTCACTTATTAGATTAAGCTGCTGTACAGTGTTGCAGTGTGCTGTTAAACATAATCCACCATTGCATCTCACTGGTGGATGGAGTAATCCTTATACAGCGAAAAATGATTTAAGGCAGACATTCAAGTGGCTGACAAAAATCACTCCTTAACAGAGGTGATTTTCCAATAAAGTTTGTAGCAGAATTGTTCTCAGTAAATCCAGGATAATATCTTGGGGCAGCCTCTTAAGAAAAGAGGTTGGCTAATATGGGTGCTGTCTGGTACAAGCTTCCCTGCATATAGTCTGCAGATCTGTTTGTTAATTGGAAAATATTGCAGGATCCTTTGGGAGGAACTGCACTGTGCGAATGTACAATCTTTTTATTTATTGTACAGTGAATTCAGTGCTGGAGTAAGGTACCAGATTCATAACCCTGGTAACTGAATTGTTCTTTCCACACAAGTTCAGTGCAGGAAATGCCAGGGCATTTCTTTCATACACTGACTGTCAGTGTGCCTCAATCCTGACCTGGAAGTCCGTCCCTCTTCTAAGAGAGAGAGAGGGAGCACAGCCTCCATGCTGGGCAGGCAGGCAAGGGCACTAACTGTGATGAGTACACTTGTACATTAGGAAATGGACTGAGACATTAGCTCATTTCATATGGGTCACTGAATAACTATCATCTGGTAATGATTCTGGTTACCATCAGCCTGGGTGATATTTGAACCACTACCTCATATTATCAATTCCTTAACCATCCAGTCTACCACTCCAAAGACTCCTTTCCAGTCTAAATCTTCTGTTATTGGCCACTGTGAAATAAAGAATGGGACTCCATTTGTGCCTGCCCTTGGAAAGTTAATTTTGCTTCCAAGATGGTTTGCATTTTGATTCTTACACTGTCCTGAACCTGGGGAAGTCAAGGTGTTTCTAAACGATATGTGTGATGACATGGTGCCATCCTGAGTTTTGACCTCTCTTAAGGATTTGAAGTGCTTGCTTTAACTGGATGTCTGATTTGCTTTATAGTCATTTCCAAGATTAATCCAGGAGCCACTGCAGGTAACCTCATTGTTAGATTGAGTGACAACAGGTCTGACAAACTAACTGATGCCAATGAGAAAGATAATCTCTGGCAGGTTTAATCATGGTGATACTTGTAGTTAAGAGCAAAAACTGTTATAGAAACACACACACATGCGCGAGGGACAAACCTATTCTTCATTTCCCAAATTCTACCTAGAAACAGGGATGAGATCTGCCCATGACATTACATATCCTCACTTTGACTACCCAGAGCATGAAATCATGGCATATGGAGTTGTCATTTAACACCGCCTTGGCTTATGACCTAATACAGAATACCCTACTTATTCAGAAACTTGAGGCTCTGGCTCCTTAAAAAATATCAATAACAAATGTATGTAGGGCCAAATACTGAACACCTTACTTTGCTCAGGCTGAACACTCACTGAAGTCAATAGGAGATGTGCCAGGGGAAAGAGTGAGTGAAATAGTGCAAGGACTTCAGGATTCAGTCCATGAGCCTTTATAATGTATAAAGAACATTATAAAATGAGAAATAATCTGCAGCACTTTCCTACCAGCATTTGTCAAACTAATCTATTTTTTGTCTCTCAGCACATTATTCTGCTGAGGCAGGATTTCTTCATCCTTGTTCTGAGGTTTTGCAACCACCTGTTGGCCAAGAAAGATGCATATTTTAATCCCTTCTCTCCCATCCCCAATCAACTGCTATTGCATTTCCAAACTATTTCCAAACCTCCCTTTTCTTAGGCAAAGAGAGACAGAATTAACTACCTCCATCTCTCTTTAGCCCTCTGAGACAAATCAAATGATACTTGAGATCCACATACTCTCATCATAAACCACAGCAAGGGCGTCCAGAACCTTGTTTTACAGGATATGTTTTCAAAACCTTGGAGATGAAAAACCCACACACGCATACACACACACACACAAAACTTTTCTCTGAGCTCTGGGTATCGCATGCCATTCTGTGTTGTAACATGATATCACTACTAATTAGACTCTCTTGAACACCACAAATTGATTTCAGATTTTCCTGGGCAAGCAGATCACTTAAGAGAAAAACTCCTGAATATAGCACTTCTGTCAAGTGTAATGACAGAGGGTAACAGTTCTTCTGGCTTCCACATCATGTAATAAAGAGATTTTCCTCTGCTGTTTAAGAAGAGGGTGGATGTAAACAATCCTTCATTGAGAACATTATGTCATATGTATAAGATCATGTAACTGGAAGTAATAGGGTAAAATTGAGCATAGGAAAAGTTTAGATTTAATTTTTTTCCTAAACAGTCAGATCTATTAGACTATGGAATAGTCTCCTAAGGAAAGTGATGGAAGATACATTGCTTGTGATATTTAAACCTCAATTGAGTAAAGCACTAGATATTAGACACTGTAGAGAACATACAGTATTCTCATGGGAAGGATAAAATGATCTAATCCTGTAGATTTTTTTCAATCCTAATGTCTATGCCTGCATATTTTAGTGTACAGAATTTTGCAATTTGCTGTTCTGGACAATGGTATTTCTTCAAGTTAACTGGACATTTTATGTATTACTTGTACAGTACTGCCACTTAATCGCCCCAGGTCCTTTGTGCTAGGCACTGTACAAGCATAAAACAAAATAGGTCCTTGCCCCAAGGAATTTACAATCTAAGCATACATTTAAAAGGTACTAATAGTTTTAACATCCACTATGATCACTTTTATAGGATTTGAACCCACAACCTCTTATGCAAGGTTTGTGTACCTAAACCACAAAGCCACTTGAAGGGCTATTAATAAGGCAGCTGTATATCCCTGTAGGAAGGCACAGTGGCCTTCCTCTGAGCCTGGGCCCGCGGAAGGGCCGCAGGCACCCAATCAGACGCTAGACTGGCCAGCAGCCCAGTCTGCCCGGCAACCAGGCCGCTGGGCCCCGATAGGTCCTGCCGAGCGGCCAACCCGACAGCAGGGGGGCGGAGCCTTAGGGAGGGCGGCAGCCATAAAGAGCAGGCCCTACAGCTCAGAAGGGAGAAGGCTGCCGGTAGAGACAGATGTGCTGCCTCGCTGGCTGTGGCAAGGGACCGAACCACGCCAGAATACTGCTGCTGGTAACTCCCTTGCGGCCCCGGCAACCCGCCTCTAAGGCCTGGGTTGGGCCTCCGGGCCCTCTGGACTGGCCGAGGTCTCCAGGCCTGAGATGCTGGGCCCAGCCTCAGGCCCGCAGCGGCTGGGACGAGCCACCTGAACCAGAGAGCTGGGAGTTCCGCCCAGAAGCTGGTCCGGACCTGGAGGAGCTGCCAGACGCCCAACCCCAGGAGGCGGGATCCGACCTGGAGGAATTGCTGGAGGCTGAACCGTACCCCCAACCCAGCGATCTGGAGGAGCTGCCCCTCGATGAGGAGCTTCCCAACCTACCCCCCGTTGATGCAGAAGGACTGACCGGCCTACCCCGTGCAGTGTACCCTGATGACCCAGAGGAACCGACGGACATAGGTAGCGGGGAACCCGGGGAGGAAGGAGCCCAGGGACAGCCAGAGGCGTGACCGTACTAGGGGTAACGCCCAGTCGGCGTGTTGCGGCAGGAGCCCCGCCGACTGAGTGGCAACACCCGTGCCACTGCTAGGGCCCTAGGCTGGGACGCAGTGGAGTTGGGTGGGCCTGTGTCCCCCACCCCTCCCCCCTGATCCTTGCCAATCCCCAAAAGGGAAATAGCCTCTGCCGCCCGCTAAACTCGAGCCACTGCTCGTTGCTCGCCCGCCCTGCCTGAGGGCCGGGGCGAAAGACCCCTTGCTCGCCCGCCCTGCCTGAGGGCCGGGGCGAAAGACCCCTTGCTCGCCCGCCCTGCCTGAGGGCCGGGGCGAAGGACTGAAAGACTAACATTCCCCTGTCTTGTAGGAAGGCGCAGTGGCCTTCCTCTGAGCCTGGGCCCGCGGGAGGGCCGCCAGGACTGGACCGGGCAGGAGCCCGTCCTACAATCCCTAATCATTTTAGATTGTAAGTTCTTCAGGGCCAGGACTAGAATTTATAATATGTTTGTACAGTGCCTACCCCAATGGGGCCCAAATAGCTTGAGGCTTGTGAGTGCCAGCACAACACAAATGTGAGCTATAAGTCACTGATTCAACCGGATGGCTCCTAGCACTGACTCAGATGTTTGCATCTTCTCCAAAAGTAGCAACCTCCTAGAACTAGAATATTTTTTGGGTTTAATTAATTAGTTAATTTAAAAAAAAAAAGAATTTGGCAACTTTCAGTGCCCCTGAGAGCAAGAGTTTACTAGTTGAGTCAGATATAAAGTCAGCAGATGCTGGACAAACTGCCTCCCCAGCTCCCATCATGCTCTGCCAACACTAACGCAATGAAAGAAAAATGTAAGTCTCATTTAACTAGTTCTTAAACCATACCGATAAGGATCAGTACTCCTGTGTTCTATTTCTATCTCTGTCACTGACTCGCTTTGTGACCTGGAAGGAAATGACATAACTTCTCTTTGTGCTGTAAAATATAACAAAACTTTATCTTGGAATAGTGTCCGACAAACCAATTGTACCCCAAAACACTCTGTGACACAGGATGGTATATGAATGACCTTTTATAATATTACTGTTACCAATATTATAGAATTGCTATAAATATCATATAGGATATGCCATGCAAGGTATCGATGGATAAGTCATGATTTGTTAAGATTGATGAGCACATTTATATGTATGTATCAGTTTTGTATTATGAGTTCTAAATATGTATGGTATATTTGTATTTCAAACTAGTGCTGTTTCTGGGTGATACATACCCCCAGACAGGATGGCAGCAGCACTAAGCCTACTTAATGACTCATCAAGGGAACACAAATGTACAATGAATCCAGTGAAAGAACCCAGGGCTACACCTTATGAGTCACCAGGGTATGTAAGAACATGCCTATAGATACGTGACTCTGAGGCTTTTCCATGCCATGTGCTGTGTGGCTGTGTTTGGGACAAAGGAAGTAAAAGCCTCATGGCAGAAATTATAAAATGCAGCTGCACCATCTCCATCCTTAGAGCCCTGCATGGATACAAATATGTGGATCCGCATTCGATCCATATCTGCAGGAATAAACTTTGACCCGACTAGCAATCCGCCCTCCCTCTTTTAGATTTACCCGCATCGGCATCTGTTCATTAGCTGTTTTGGAGCCAGCAGCCCTCCATGACTTGTTGAGCCCCTGCCACCCCAAACAGCTGAGGAGCCACGCCTAACAGATGAACAGCTGTTGAGCCCTGCCTGGCCCTGATGAGCCCTGCCCTCCACCTAATAGTTGATGAATCCTCCCAGCTGCTCCTCCTGCCTAACAGCTGATCAGCCCCACCCTCCCGCCTAACAGTTGGTCAGCTGCTGAGTCCTTCTAGATCCACCACAATCCACAAGAAATGGTCTGCGGATATAAAGCGGATATCCACGGATTTGTAGGGCTCTATCCATCCTGTCTTCATCACTGCTTCCTTCCTATCTCTCAATCAACTATTCTACATCTGAAACTGTGAAACAAAGGACTGAGACCCATTCAGGTACTGGATGTACTCCAGAGGAACTGTACAAGCCTGCAAACTTCACAGTTCTGCTGAGAATCTGATACATATGGACTTTGAAGTCATTTATATGCATCTGATTGCTTTGACCATTTAACATCTCTTTTCCTCTGTTTCTTTCCTTTGTAATAATTTTAGTTTTAAAAGATTGACTGGCAGCGTAGTATTTTGGATAAGATCCAAACTTATATTGATCTGGTAATGTGGCTGGCCCTTTGGGGATCAGAAAAACATTTTGCTAAAGGAAATAGAGTTTTAAATAACTTATCTCTTTACTGAACCTAGCTGCTGATTGGGAGCCAGAGACTGAAATGTATAAAGGGGGTGTGTATTTTTGTTGTAGTTTCTTAATAACCAGTGTGGGAAATCAGGAACACAGTTTGGACTGGTCAGAGAATCTAACTTCAGTGTTACCCATCAGTTCTGGGAGAATCTGCTCTCCTTTTGCAGCCTGCCTTTACCTTGGTGTTTTCAGGTGGGCTACTATAGGTACAGATGAGTCACACATTCCATAAAGTTTTTACAAGTATTTAAAAAAAAAAAAAAAAAAAAAAAGAGCTGGAAGACAGAAATTAAGAGGGGCAAGGGAGAAAAGATACATTTTCAGATGAAAATAGATGCATAGTCGGGAAAGTGGAAAGTGCAACGAAGGTTGTTCCAGACAGCAGGATATGCAAAGGACTTGGACTAATGATGAGATTTCAATATGGGGCAGAGATGATGCTGGTGCTAGACAAGTCGGATGAACAGAAAGGGGAGTGGAGAGACAAGAAGCCATTTACTTTACTGGTGTAAATCGTCATGGCCTAATTGACTTCATTGGAACTCTACTGACCTACATCAGTGGAGGATCTGGCCCAAAGTCTATGAAATAGTCTGGAACAAATCTATGGAGGGTTTTAAAAACAAGGGGGTTAATTTTCAACCATACCCTGAAATAGAAGGAAAACAGTATGTTGTTTGAAGATGTAGGTGATATGGTTACATGTCTTTTTACAGGTGAGACGGCAGTGAGCAGCGTTCTGTACATGTGTGAGTTAGTTAAACCACGGGAGCACAACAGGGATGGAAGCCACTAAGATCAAGGCAAGAATGATGAAACCATGAATGTTGATTTCAGAAGAGGTGGGCCTGAGAGGGACATATGCTGGCAATCCTGCTAAGGAGGAGATAGAGACTCACAGGCATAGCAGGCACTGGAGGAAAAGGAGAGTCCAGAGTGAAGGATAACTCCAACGTTGCAGACAGCAGAGGCAAATACGAGGCCTGCATCCAGGATAGAGATAGAGGAAACGGAGTAGTATTTGAGGATGGCCCTTTTCCCCAAGGGAAGCACATCAGCCTTTGAGACATTTAGTTAAAGGAAGTTGAGAAACAGCGACAGTGGTGAAGACAGGCAGGGAGATGGTGAATATGAGCATACTGTAAAAGTTAGATGTGTTAGCTCAAATTAAAGGCAGAGGAAAAATGGCCATGAAATAGCAGGGGGCTGAGAACTGAACCCTGTGGGATTCCATAGTGCTGTGCTATTCCCAAAGAAGAGCAATTTCTATTATAAGGCCAAAATTAAACTGCCAAGGATATTGTGATTATTGGAGAGTTGAGAGAAGGCTGTTTCTAAAGCACTTTGCTGAGAAAGGGAGGGTCACAGACAGGTCTGAGCATCAAGGTGAAGGGACATTTCTTGAGGAAGGCAGTGTGGATGGCTCCTTGAAGGGGCTCTTTTCTGGGCTAGCTAAGGGGAAGTGGCCAAACAATTACCACTTATGTTGCAGTAATTCCATCCCTGCCAAACTGAACCTGGAAACATCAGCGTTGGGTTCAGAAGACTCAAATGCTATTGAGTATGAGTATCCACCATTAACTCCACCCTAATGTCCCTAACACAGACATTGGCTATAGAATCATTTGCTGTATTAAGACCCTAAGAGTTCAATAGCTCTGAAGCAGGGTGATGTGCAATAGGAGCTTGCAAATAGGAAAGTATCCTCAGAAGTACATGGCAAAATCCTGTTTCCGGTCACATTGGAGTAGATCTGAAGTAACGCCACTGAGATCAATTAATTGTTCCTGACTTATCTCAGTGTAAAGGAGAGCAGAATCTGGCCCATTGTGTGTTGTGATGCTACAACTTTGTACCAATGAAAAGTGCTTAAATAGATACCAGCAACAGTGAAAAGCAGAACTTATTCATAAAGGTGTTCTATATTCTTTGGCAGCCCACAAAATACCCAATATCCACTGTACCCAAAAGGCAAAAAAGTTTAACAGACTTTAGAAATGGAAAATATCTGTTCAGTTCTCTAATATTAGAGTCCATCTCCCTGCCAGCTGCTTCCTAGTATACATTTATTTGTTTTATCCAGTCTAGTGGGGCACTCAGCAATGTGGATTGAAGAGACAAGTTACTTATTTTAAAGAGTTTCCATAAACTTAATTTAGTGTAAATGGTTGAATTCCTCATCTTGAATTTCCGAACTGAGGCTATGCTGCTATTTCAAAGACCGTTTCCTGTAGAAAGCTATTACTAACAATTTTATTTTTCTGTGTGGATTGATGTTCCTAATATGATTTGTGTGTGTGTGTCTTTAAGTCTGATTTTAGTGAAACACAAAACATATTGGTGGCTCCAAAATAAATGGATTGCTGTAGCTACAATATGAGCTGACCACATTCTGTTTTGAATACAACTTGGTTAGACTGTTTCTTTGCATGAATACTATTGCCTTTTTCAAGCATATCACTCATGATTGACTCTTTACCTACATCTACAGAAATCTAATGATTTCAGTTTTTAGAAAACAGAATGGAAACTAGTCAGGTAAACCTCTGGGCTTTTGGCATTATCTTTCTATTTAACTTGCATCTTTTTCTTCTCATTTTTGTATGTGCCTGGTTTCCTAATTAATTGGTTTGAATAAAAGATCTGTGTCTAAATTACCTAGACAGCTTTGAAAATCTCTGCATCTTTGCTTTTTCTTATTTTTCGATTGAGTTGTTTAATATAACAAGGTTTCTGTAGCAAGTGTGTAACATTAAGTCCTAGGCTTCTTTCCATTATATATATTTACCAATCAGATACTTACATTATTCGTTCAGTATGTGGTTCAGGATTTTATCTGTGATTAATTGTTTTATTAAATTAAACCTCTCTCTTTAAGGCAAGAAAAAATTTTAAATGCTGTATAATTAACAATTTTTGTAATTATTATAATTGATCACTTCTATTTTCTTTCATTTTGTTTAGCCAGTGAATGTCATCTTTTTTTACATAATCATTATAATAAATAAAATAATTATTATGGAAAAGAAATATTCTATTTAATTTTACCTGATGATAAAAAGCTTCAAATAATTTGGCCCTATGGAGTTTTTGAAACGATATGTGCACTGTAAGGCATGAAAGAGGCTGTTGAGCAGGTAGACAATTTAAATATTGAGCATTTTGTTAGCTCATGTTGCAATCGTAACATGAAAATATGAATAAACAACCTTAGTATGATCCCATGACAAGAGGAAGAGCCTTTTCAAATAACGAAAAACCCTAGAAATGATTGTCCGAATAGAAATTGTAAAGAACACAACAGATCCTGAAATAACCAGGCTAGGAATGCAATCCTGACTCCACCAAAGTCAATGGCAAAACTCCCATTGACTTCAATGGAGTCAGGATTTCACTCTAGATATTTGTTTATTTGAAGGAAAACACCTTGAGCAAGTTTAAAGCTTTTAACTTCTTAGAGTACATGTTATATATTAATTGGAACACGTTTTCTCTGAAATATGCATTCTAATAATATTTACCTACCAGACAGGGGTGTTGAGGCTTATTTCATTAGAGTTTGTAAAATGCTTTGAAGTCTTTAGGTGAAAGGCACTATAGAAGGAAAAGAATAATTATTCATGCTTCATTAAGGTCTAACCCTATTCCCATTTCTTGTCCTAAATGAAACTCTGTAGAAAACATTCCCCTTACCTCTGGGATATTCTTCAGCTGTCTGACAAGCAATAGGGTACTTCTGATTTAGTTGCCACCTGCAATGGGAAATTTGAGCAAACTAAAGATTAGCAACTGCTCTTCTTGTCCCTGCTCAGTTTCAGATGCCTCTTTTCCCCTCTGGGACTTTAAATCTCCTTCAGACTAGATGAAAGGAACCAATAGAGACACTTGGGTGTTTCCCTTCTGAGCTTTTCATAAACAATGAAGAAGATTTGAAAGATGGTGAAAAATTTTCAGTGTCTCACTCTCATTCCCTATCATTTTATGTTTAGATTTTGACTATACGCCAGCAGATGTTTATAGTTTTGTAAACACAGGAGCAGAGATCTCAGAATTGTTGTGAATCCCATATATCGATAAGCACTTTTAAAGCATCATTTTGTGAATTCAAAGAAAAATGTATAGTACATTTCAAAACCACTTAAGGTTAAATCACAACACTGTGGGGCTCAAAAGTTGTCTCTTTCACAAACAGAAGGTGGTTGGTTCAATAAAGATAATACCACACATCCACTTCATCTATCACATCATTTGCAAAACTCAAGGACTCAGAATAAAGCAAATTAAAAGTTAAGGATGCCATTTATCTTTTACCGCCCACATAATAAAATTACATACCTACATCAAGGCAAAACCTAAACTAGAGTAAATTGGCATAGTTCCATAGAATCTAGGCCATTATTCTTACGACGTACTAGAACTGACTGAAAAATAAAAACCTACTTTCATGAACATTTTCAAAATGTTGAAGCTGTTTTAATTTCAGAAGATTTGAAATGGACCTTTTAAAAATATATTTAAAAACTTATATTACAAAATTATACTGAAAATTTTTGTTCACCAAAAACCTGATTTTTGGTAAACTAAATATTTCTATACCCATTTCAGTGTTTTCTATAATTTTTTAATGTATCAAGAACAGGCAAATTTTTCACAGAAAATGTCAACAGTGAGGACAATTTTTTGCAAAAGTTGTATCTTTTTTTAAAAATCTAACTTTGCATCGACAAATTATTGAAAATGTTATTGAAATTGTTCTCAAATGAAGTCTGCAGCCCACACAGATTTTGCTAAGGGCATAACCCAGCCTCCAATACTTTGCCATTTTTTGGGTGGTGTTTGGCAACTCTTAGGCACCAGGGAAAACCCACTAACTAATAATAAGCTTGATAAGGGGAGAGGCCTTTTGAATTCATGGTATTACTCCACTAATGGAGTGGGGGTCAGAAAGAGGGAGAGAGGGAAAAGGGGAGCATGAGTGAAGTTTTCTACAGTGAACATGTGCACCCAATTTGGGGGTGCCAGGGAAAGTTACACCACTTTCCTCCCAGTACTCCAGACTAAACTATATTGTAACCAGAGGCTGCTTTGGGTACTGTTTATTTTTGAGGCTTGGAACTCTGGGTTTACTTCTTGCCTGCTTTATTCATCACCACTTGATCTTTTGCCCAATGGGAACTGACACAGAGGAGGCAGCATGGCCAAACAGTCTTGCACAAGACTCCAAGCCAGAAGCATCTGCATTTTAGTCCCCTTTTTGGTCCTGACACACTGTGTGGTCTTGTGCATGTCAATTAATTTCTCTCAATATCAGTTTCCTAGTCCATAATATGGTGACAATGGCCTAGATCCTCCAGTGCTGTGCAGCACTTTATGCCTCCCCACTAGGGGAGGAAGGCTCTAAAGCCCATGGCTAATTCTCCACTAGCCTAATTTTTATGCCACCATCTTTTCCTATTGCTGACACAGGGAGCGTAGTCAGGAGACAGGGGTCATGCCCAAGTTGTCTTTGTGCCCGGTCAATTCCCATTTACCACAAATACTCTTAGGAACCAATGGCAGCTGGAGCAATTTAGAGTGCAGGCTGTCCCTAACTTACACTCGGGGACCACCATGTCTCAGAGTGGGCTCAGGACCTGATCCAGTAACACTTACCTTCCTCATGGGGATATTGAGGATTCCAGCACTCTGGAATGCAAGGTACTATGCAAATACTATGTATTGTAAGGCTTGAGATTGTTTTCAGCTAACAAGTTGTAAATCGAATCTCATGTAAATGGCTAACGAGCAAACCTGAGCCTCAAGGACAATGGCTAGTGTAAGCATCTGATGGCTCAGAAAGCCAGATGTCCTCTTAGTGATTCTAATGCCAATGAGAACAGCACATTTACTTTTAGAATTTCTGTCTGTCTGCCACCTATCTGTAAGGATCCCCCCTCTGCTTCTTCCTTCACCCTACCCCCCACCGAGTGTAACCCTAGCATCCTTGATGTAAGTAAAGTGATTAAAAGTGTCTCTTCATGTATGTAACGACCATTATCCCTGTTGTTCTCTCAGGAAGGGACAATGTTTGTATTTGTAAGTGAATAGATAAACAATTTAAAACGTACTATGTAATCGATAAGGAAGGGTATATAATTGACCACTGTAAAACCATGAAGTTGAAGGTGATTTATCAGACTTCCCGGTATCGTGAATAAACCTCTTCAGTATTGTCTGTGCTGCCTGATTCTTGGAAAAAGAATCCTTCGTGCTTTACAGTATCATAGACATGCATCGATCACTCCTTCTCTCATCTGCTGGGATCTGATATGAAGTATGGTGCACTTTATTGCACTGAGGATATTTTTCCAAACACTCCCTAGAATTGCAAGTCAAGGTGTCATACTTAAACTGTTGAATTAAGTAACTCCCACCAACTACAGACTGCTAGAAGAGAAAAGAAGACATTCTGGAAACTTTATCAGCTAAGGCGAACTGAATTTAAAGTCACATTTTTAAGAGATTCTGGACATTGTTTGAAACCACTTGGACATAACAATTGATGCTAAATGACATCCTGAAAATCCATATTAAAGGAACTATTAGCCCTCCTGGTTTAAAGACTCTGATGTGCCATATTTCTTCATTCGCTTTTCCCAAATGGCTGCTGGAGCAGGAAAGCAGAGAGGGCCCCAAGAAAAGTTCAGGAAAAGGCAAAATTGTGCTTTCCGATAAGCATGATGGATTTTGACTTGCTCTGAGAACTTCAAGGGTCTGTGCCACACAGGCAGAGAACATCAGAATCACAATCCATTAGACTGATCTGAGAGCAGTATTTATGTTATGCTCTATATCCATGACAAACTGTATTATTTTCAAACTACTGGAGAAAATAAAATAGCAATGTTCAGGGCTAGATTCTCCCCTTACTGAGATCTGTTCAGGGCAGAGGAGTGTGGCCATCAGAGTTCCCTGATTCTTTCCCAAGTGGCTCTGCTCCAGCATGGAGGCTGTTCTAACTTACACAAGCTGGCAGTAGTCTCCAAAGAACCATCCCCCAGCTAAGAATTGCTGGAGCACAGCAGTATGGCTCCAGACATACCCCCTCCTGCCCTGCTCTGGCCCCATTGCATCTCCTGAGTGGTTTAAGGGGGCTAGATTGGGGAGACTTTGGATCTCAGGTTTGTGAGCAGATAACTGCTTTTTAATATGAAATATTTTTTAAACCACTAATTGAGTAAGGCCAGAGGATGAAACACAGTACTTGGGAATTATGGAACCTTCCCCACACTGTTACACCCAATACCTCAGGAACATGTACAGGATAGCAAATATCCTCCAGAATTCCTATCTGCCCTGCCAGTTGTGCAACTGTCAGAATCATCATTCTGTTAGTGATAGAATACAGACACACAGCCTTCACAGCACGTGTCCATTAGAGTATATGCATTTCCACATTAACTATTTCTGCACTGGATGGGTCAAATAGGACCCTTAATAAAATGTGATGGGAGAGCAGGATTTTAAATTAGAGAGCTAACAGAGCTTAGAGCTGAGTTTGTCCTCTTGGATTGCTTTATACCTTTGATCTGGCATCAATCTCCTTATTATCTCCCCACCATGATCATACTCATCATACACAGAACCTTTCAAACTCACCTCTGCCTCTCTTGCCATCTGGATTTGCCAGCTTCCCCTGCAGATGCACAAGGATTAAAGCAGGGGAAAATGCTGCAATAAACAATGCACAATTATTATTTTGAATTTTTAAACAAAGTCTCTTTGACTGTGTCTGTGTCCCTTTTTGCATTTGCATTCCACAAATATTCTAGCAAATGAGCTCACTGGCCAGCATGTTTTCAGAAACAGAGAATTCAAGCAAATACTAGAGAATATCTATGAAAAGCAAATTTTTCATTCTCTTTCTGCAAGCACCAGAAACTTGATTTTAAGCATTCCATTCAACCTGTCAGAGACGAGAAACATACCACATAACTAAGATGCTCAGTCACACTTAGCCTGAATTTTTAATATCCGATACTCACAAAAACTGCTCACAAATGAGTTGTGGACCAAGGGCCTGGCTCACCCCATATATTCTGAGCTTTGTGCTCCTCATGCACTAGGGGATTCCCTTGGTGTAGGGGAATCGTCATTTGATGTAGGAACAACTGTAGTGGCTCCTGTGCCAGACTTCAATTAACCTCTTAAATCAGCTTCCTGACAGCTTTGCTCTGCAAGCAGTGCAAAGGGGCCAGCGCCTGGGCCAAGATTTAACCCAGAGCCTTGCACCTCTGGATTGGTGGTCCTGAACCATCTCAGGTGAGTAGTGACTGAAAATTGCTATCATATTATGGCAGTTCGGTAGCCTATGTGATGTGAGTTAGTGGTCTCTGTTCAGTGCCTAGAGGACAGACGTCCACATGAGAGAAACCATCCACCACAAGTTGCACCCCGGTTGGCGGGGAGGCCAAGGATAGAATAGGCTCTGGAGACTGAACCCTCACAACCCTAAAAACAGTCCCTTCAGACCATGGACCATGGACAAGGTTGATGTTCTTTGGCAGAGGTCAGGATTCATCATGCTACTGATTCTGCTGTGCATAAATAGACTTCAATCCCCAGAGCTATTAAACTGGCACATTCCTCCAGGACTCAAATCACACACTGCAAGAAACTGTACTTCAATTGTAACACTCTAAAACTCCTCTGCCTCTGCTCAGACATCTCAATAGGAAATCTGTCACATGGCTGAAAGGCAGGATGTCAGGCCTGCAAAAGGAGCTAATTTCAAAGGCAAGACTTTTTGGATGCTCCAGCCAGTAAATATGAATTGTTAATTTCTCAAGGGTTTGAGTTCAAAGTGAAGAGCTTGATATATGTTCCTCCTGAAGTCAGAACTCTGTTTACAGCAGCAGAAAATTATTTTAATACACCTTGACTGAGATCCCACACAATGCAAAAGTGCATTCATTCTTCTGAGGCAATAAAGTACAGAAAGAAACACACTGCACAAGCAGAATTTCTCAGTCATTTTTCATTGGTGAGAGGATCATGATTGTTTTTTTATGTTGGCTAACCACATGTACTTATGTGAGTTGAGAAGGTGTGAACTGTTACAACTGTAAATTAGCTACTACAAACCAAGAACAAGACCGATTCATAGGCAGGCAGGTGAAGTGCAACTTGAGAGAGAATAGAAAGAGAAGAGAAAAAGAGACTGGTAGATAAACCAAATGTGTAGTAATTATGGACACGCAGCACAGACATACTTAAATGGAAAGTGACCGCTTTGTGTGGTGTATTGCTCAATTGCATTGCATCACATTTTCCTGTTGGAACTCCATCCCCATCATTTTTACAAGCTCTCCTCGCCCAACGTCAGATCCTTGTGGTCTGTACAAAGACTTAGTCTGAGGTTTTGCAAAGGCTACCAGTTTAATATAATGAGGGAGGTATTTATTCAGACTGACATCAGCACTGGGATGAAGTTCCTACAGTGTACCCCTCAAAAATGGTTTGTTTTTTTTCCACAAAAGTACTTTAAAATGGAGTTTCACTATAAAAGGGAAGGTGTACAAGGCAGAAGATCCACCCCCTTTACTCCAAGAATGGGGGTGTTAGAGTGTAAGTATAATGTAAGTTCATATAAGTATTTAGGCCCATGTATCTGCCTGAGATGGGGGTTTGGGCCTCTTGTCTCTGAAATAGTTCCAGAGGGGTAGCCATGTTAGTCTGTATACAGCAAAAACGAGAGTCTTGTAGCACCTTAAAGACTAACTATGCCCATAGAACTTCCTCTTTCCCTGACCATGGTTCTGTACGCTGACGAAACCCCCTCTGCCCCTACTTCTTCTTGATAGCCTTAATTATACCTGTAGTCACACACACACACACACACACACCCTGCGCGTACCACTACTTCCAATATATGGTCATGTTCTGTTTTTGCAGGGTGTGGGGGCCTTTTGTACCCCATGGGAGGGGCAGGGAGCGGGGTCACATCTTGGCCACAGTCAGTTTATGGGGTTTTTTAACACCTCCCTTGCTTTCCCAGCTGGTTGCTGGGCCTCGCTCTGGCATCTGTCTTGAAGAAGAGTCAGAGCTTTTCCTCATTTGTGTATTTACATATCACACCTTCACTGTGCCTTGAAACATTTTAACTGCATCCCTTATCTTTTCCACAATAATAAAGAACAACCCATCTAATTGCGGGCAGGCAAAAGGAACACACTCTGTCTTTGTTCTTTGCTAACGTGTATTTCAGAGACAACAAGAGTCCTGTAGCACCTTAAAGACTAACAAATTCTTGCGGGCATAAGCTTTCCTGAGCTGCAACCCACTTCATCAGATGCATGAAGTAGCAATCACAGATAGGAGGTATATATATGTACATCCAAGGGTAAGAAACAACAATGGGGAGGGCAAGTGCTAACAAAGTCAATTCAATTAGAGTAGATGAGGCCTATTTACAACCGTTGATTAGAAGGTGAGAACGTGTGAACAGTGACAATTACTTCTTGTAATGAGATAACCATTCTAAGTCCCTGTTCAGACCCAGTCTGATTGTGTCAAGTTTGTAGATGAGTTCTAGCTCTGCAGTTTCTCACTGAAGTCTGTTTTTGAAGTTTTTTTGTTGAAGTTTGGCAACTTTCAAGTCAGCTACAAGTCCTGGGAGATTGAAGTGCTCTCTGACTGGTTTATGGATGTTACCATTTTTTATGTCTGATTTGTGTCCATTTATTCTTTTGCGTAGTGACAGTCCGGTTTGGCCAACGTACAAGGCAGAGGGGCATTGCTGACACATGATGGCGTATATTACATTAGTAGATGTGCAGGTGAATGAGCTCCTGATAGTGTGGCTGATGAGGTTAGGACCTGTGATGGTGTCACTAGAGTCGATCTGTGGGCAAAGTTGTTGCAGGGTTAGTCCTGGGTTAGTGTTCTTGTTGTATGGTGTACGGTTGCTGGTGAGTATTTGCTTCAGGTTGGAGGGTGTATTCCGCTGGGGTGGAGTGTTTGTATGAGAGATCTCAGTGGTGGAAGAAAACAACCAGACAAATATCCAAGCACATTTTTTATTAAAGCAAAACTTAAGACAACATTACAAATCAACTTCCTCATTGAAGCAGAAGGATTACAAATCTGTACAAATATCACATAATAGCCAAAGCACTATTGCCCAAGCAGCAAAGATCCCGAAAAGTACACAGACTGCTACGAGAAGGACTGGACACTCCATTCTAGGCTAAGGGGAAGTGCCTGCAATTACAATTGTTGTTATCTGCGCAACAGCAACATTTAGCAATCGAAAGAGCAAGGAACAGGCCTACCAGAAGCACACCCACCACGATGACCACCTGCAGGCCCATAAGCAATACTAGTATTAGCTCTTAAGCACTTATTAGCAGCATCGAGAAAAAGGGGAAGAATAATAATATTTGCTAGAGAACCAGAGTACAGCAGACCACGCTATTAAGAAAGCACAAATGGTATCTACTACCAAGATTGCATGAGGCCCTAGCTGTATAGCAATAACTGGCCGCAAAGGCTCAGGGTTATGTCTCACAGCGGGAGGACCCCTTAAACATCCTAAGTGGGGAAGAGGGCGCTTATCCATACGAAGGCGAGGAGACCCATTGTTCGCCTTGTGAAGCGAGTGGCGACCAAGAAACCGACCTATCCGAGGCATCCGATAGCGCCATAATAGATCCACGGAGAGTCTCAACAGGGCGGTGTCCAGGGGGTCCCTTTTAGATCCTTTATTCCCTGCTCCCAACAATGGGTTCTACTGGGCAAGAGCTGACGTATATCTCAATCCACTTAGGGATTGGGCTTTAATCTTGTTTTTCATTAATCTATTGGTTGTTTGTTAGGGGCTTTTTTGCAATAAGGTGATGTTTATTGCTGAATCTAATACTTTATTGCTAAAGCGGCTAATTTCTTGCTGACTCTAAGGTCAGTTGACTTCTATATTCGTCTCAAGGGTATTTCCAGACCTGGGGCTGGTTCCTCTTATCTTAGGGGCTTTCCAGACAAGTCTGGTTCTTGAGAGGCCTAACTCTTACTAAAAAAGCCTGCTGCTATTGTCTAGGGCCTAGCTCTCGCCAGGCTACGCTGACCACGCGTTACAATAATCTTGAGCGCCCTAACAGGGGGCTGTCTGTAAGCAAGAATAGGCCTGCCTCCCATGGCTTGAGCGAGAGACAGATCATCTGCTAGGATAGGTTGTAGATCCTTAATGATGTGTTGGAGAGATTTTAGCTGGGGGCTGTAGGTGATAGCCAGTGGTGTTCTGTTGTTTTCTTTGTTGGGTCTGTCCTGTAGTAGGGGACTTCTGGGTACCCGTCTGGCTCTGTCAATTTGTTTCTTCACCTCTCCAGGTGGGTATTGTGGTTTTAAGAATGTTTTATGGAGGTCCTGTAGGTGTCTGTCTCTGTCTGAGGGATCGGAGCAAATCCGGTCGTATCTTAGGGCTTGGCTGTAGACAATGGATCGTGTAATGTGTCCAGTGTGGAAGCTGGAGGCATGAAGGTATGTAATGCAGTGAGTTGGTTTTCGGTATATGATGGTATTAATGTGACCATCTTTTATTTGTATTGTAGTTTCCCGGAAGTGGATTTCTTGTGTGGACTGGTCCAGGCTGAGGTTGATGGTGGGGTGGAAATTATTGAAAACCCGGTGGAATTCTTCGAGGGACTCTTTCCCGTGGGTCCAGATGATGAAAAAGTCATCAATGTGGCGTAGGTAAAGGAGAGGTACTTGGGGACGAGTGTTGAGGAAGCATTGTTCTAGGTCAGCCATAAAAACATTGGCATACTGTGGGGCCATGTGGGTGCCCATAGCTGTGCCACTGACTTGAAGGTATAGATTGGCTCCAAATCTGAAGTAGTCATGGGTCAGGACAAAGTCACAAAGTTCAACTACCAGGTAGCACACCTATGGGCATATAGAACTAGGATTGGGGGGAAGGAAACTCTACCAGTGTATAGAAAAATAAGCCCAACTGGTGTAAGGGGCTTGAAAATATGGTTATGGTTTTAAACTTGTCAGTGTAACCCCCAATAAACCCTTTGCAGAGTGCCTGCAGATTGGACTCTGGATTGTTGCTTTTCGGTGAACTCTACCTGAACTGAGAGGGGACAGGGTAGGGGAGCCCTAACAGGGGGCAAGAATTCTCACCAACCCTGCAATGGCAGGGGGGTGCCAGCAGCTTTAATAATGGGCTCTGAAAGTCATATCTTCACTGGCATTGGGAAGCAGTTATAGCAAGCCCAGCTCATTTTTCCAATAAGATCAGGAATCCGGGTTTCCTCTCTCTCCCCACCAGCACAGTGGCAATTCTGCTCCACGTTGGCCTTGTCTATATTGGGAATTTGCCCCACTTCCCACAACTGATTGCTAGCCACCTCTACAGCTGTTCTGGAATGAAGTGTTGTGTAGACTAGGTATGTAAAAATTAGTTTAATTAAGAATCCATTTGAATGTTCTATTTTTAGAATGTTTAAACGGTTAAACATTGGCGGGGAGGAAGCAGTGCTGGGCTCGGCTCCTCACTGCCAAGTAAGAGCTGCCTACCTACGTTGGTAGCTGGGCAGCTTTCACTCATGGGGAGCAGAGCCCAGCCCAGCTGCAGCTCCCCTCCTCCTCTCCAGCACTGGGCTCCACACCTTCCAATGAGCAAGAGCTGCCCAGCTACTCTTGCTTGCGGGGAGCCAAGCCCAGCTGCGGTTACTCCCTCCTCCAGCTCCGCACCTCCCTGCCTAGCAGAGCCCAGCTGCGGCTCACCCTCCCTGCTGGGATCTCCACCTCCCCGCTGCTCGTGGGGAGCCAGCCCAGCTGTGGCTACCCAGTGCTGGGCTCTGCGCTTCTCCTTTCCCCACTAGCAAGAGCTGCTCGCCCAGCTGCTCTCGCCACTCCTCCCTCCCCCAGTTTAAACAGTAATCAGCTGTTTAAAATGTTAAAATTACCGTTTAAACAGTTAACCCTTACATTCTTAGTGTAGCCAAGGGAAGCCATGATGTGCACTTAGGAAATTCACCTGTTTCAAGCAGATTTTGTGGGGGAGCTCTGGAAGGTCCCCAGTTATGCTGAGGGAAGAGTATTTTGCAACACTCAAGGAGTACAGTATATTTTTCCTCCAGCAGCCAGACCAGTTCTGCTGCCCAGAGGTGGGAAGGGGAAAGGAAGCAGAGCCATAATTACTTCCCACTTCAATATGGATGAATTCCTCTGAGGAAACAACTGAATAGAAGCCCACATGCTGTGCAATTCTGGCCAGCCTTTACCCAAACCATGCAAGGGGGAGGAGTTTAATGTAGGGAATAACCCTCTCTCCATAATGTAGCCCTCAGTAAGTGTGTGCACTAGATTCTATCTACTAAAAAGTCTTCCTACCCTAGAATATAACTATATCTCATCACTGACTCTCACAATTTTTTTCACTCTCAGTGCATTCAGTCTCCAGTTATCACACCAATAACCCCTACATTCCTTGAGAATTTTGACACAAAGTTGCTCCTCTTTTGTTACTATTGTGGCTTGAAACCCAATTTTTACTTTCTTTCCACAGAAACAAGATTGCAAGAAGATCCCAAAGGTCCATCCCATCTGCTAACCTGTCTCCAACAGTAACCAATGCTGAATTCTTCAGTGGAAGGCATAATACCCCTCAGTGCACCAACTGAGCAATGCTACACACTGGAGGAATTATCCATTACCTCACAATCTGTACCACCAAGAAACACTTTCCTTTACAAATTCTGCCTTTGTGTGGTTCCATCTGTATGTGTGTTGGGGACAGCTTACATCTGTGGAGCACAGTAAAAGTTTGTTCCATGGAATGGAAGCCCTGGTGACAGAATGAAATAGAGAGAATAAATTAAAACATTGCAATTTCTTCAAAGTGTTGTGACTGTTTCAGCTGTAATCAAATAAATTTTATTATAAATTATGTTAGTGGGGTTTACACCTGCAGTCTGACTAGATAAGGAAACCTGAGAGACAAATTAGGGATCAGTCAGTAGAGGGATCCCTACAGCTGCTTAGGCTCATTGCTTGCATTATGGTACAATTCATTTGCAACCCACTCAGCTTTGCTGCATGAAGAGAAGTTGTCAGCACAGCTCTGATAGAGCACACCCTTGTGTACATCTTAATGTTCTCTCCAGAGAACCAAGGAACAATTTTCCTCAGGCCAGCCATCTCTAGAGCCTGTGTATAGCGTACATGGCGGTGATACTGCTGCCTGTCAGGTATGGGGAAGTCTCAGCACACGAAGGTGACCCCATAATGCTGAAGTGCAGGTCTGAGTAGCATGCCATATAGGTTAGTATATATTCTAGGTTAGCCAGAGAAGCCCAGCTGTTGGCATGGGTTTCATGATTAATTTGTCACAGACACCTCTGGGCCTCATCACAGAACCAACTTAATCTCTTTAGTGGAGCCCGTTGTCTGGGGTGTCACCTCTGGGGCAAGGCCTGTGTCCCCCTCTGGGGCTCTGTACAGCACTGGGAGGGCTGGCAGGGATTGACCAACTTGAATGATGCCACTCGAGGCTGTGAGCTCCAGGCTTCATGAGGGGACGGGACAGGGTCTCCCATTCCTGGGCAGGAGCTTTCACCTCCCGGGAGTTCCCTTTGTCCCTCAGGTCAGCAACTACTTCCCCTGGGCCTGAAGGAGGAGCCTGGGCCCGAGGCTGGGCTGCGGTAGAAGGGACACGCACAACGTGGCCCATCACGACCCACACCCCTGGCTCGGCCTGGTTCTGCCAAAGCTCCCCCCGACTCCCCTTTCTCTCCCACCCCCCCAAATCCACCCCTCCCTCAACTCACCCCTCCCTCTTCCTACAAACCCGCAACACACCCCTCACCCTCCAGCCCCTCACAACCTCCCCCGCCCCAGCCACGCTCAGTCCGGCCCCGCCCCGCCCCGCCAGTCTCTCTCAGCTCGGCTCGAGCGCATGCGCTAGGGGGGGAAGATGATGGCGGCCTCCTGGCTGGGCTGGGCGCTCCGTGTCGCGCGACAGGTCAGGGCCTCTCGCTCGGGATCCCCGGGGCCCGCCTGGGGTCTGGCAGCTTCTCTGGGCCGGGCCCCGCCCCGCCCCCGAGTGACCGCTGAGCCCGGGCTGCCAGCGCCTCCGAGCCCGGGCCGCCGGCGCCTCTGCCTGCCCCGCTCCGGTCCCTCCCGCGCACGGTCCCCATCCCCGTCCGTCCCTCCCTATCCGGGGCCCTGCCCTCCGCCCCAGCGCGCCCTCCTCGGGGCAGCCTCCGGTGCCCCCTCTCTGCGGGCGGCTCTGCCTCGTGGCCCATGGCTCGCCCCTGTGGCTGATCTTCTCCAGCTACTGCCAGCCCAGCACAGCCCAACAGCGGGTGTTCCTCTGGGTTTGGCCCTAGGTGACTTGTATCCTGCCTTCAGGTCGGTTCATTTAGGTGGGATTGATTGGTGGGTGGTTTGTCTGGAGGAGCATTTCGTAGAGTGCGCCACTTGGTCAGTGCTGGCTAGGACAAGGAACTAGAAACTCCTGGATTCTGTTCTTGGCTTGGGCACTGACTGACCTTAGACAATTAGACCTTGAAATCAATAGGCGTTATCGGCCTAGCCTGGTAAAGTGCTTTTGAAACTCCTTACAGGCACCTACATACCTTTCAAAATCTGTCCCTTACACTTTCAGTGCCTCGGTTTCTCAGAACAGAGAATCCTTAGTTATGTGACTGGGGAATGTGAGGACTAATTGCTTACTATTTGTAAAGCGCTACATACGTGCTAATCATTATTTTTAAAAGAACTGCTATTGCATCTTGGGAAATATTTAGAAACAACTTTGTTTATACTCCATCTGTATTTTCCCTTGTTCTTTGTCATTAAGAATGTTTGTGTGAAAATCGATCCTTTACTTTTTATGTGATTAACTCATGGTGTATTCCTTCTCTGAAACCGTAGTCCTCTGTAGGTGATCTCATGATCTTGTCCAATGCAACTGAATCTTATGTTACAACCAGAGGATTATGATTTCAGGTGAAAAACCAGCAACAGGAGAAGATTCATCTACAGAAAAGATCCAGTTTTCATGGAAAGATCCCTAGTGATTAAAAAACAAGGGAAGTGAGTTTAGTGCTAAAAATAGAAAAGGTCTTTTAAGTTATTTGGTGTGTGTGTCTCACTTACATGATGCATCCTCTCTTGGGACCACAGAGAATATTAAACTATTGTACTTGATACATTGTATGCTGTGTAAATAAATCACACCTGTGCTAGGATGCATGTTAACACTTGAAACTAAACACAGATTATCCTGGTATGCACTGACAGCTAAACATGACAGATCACATTTGTAAACAATTGTGTTCTTAGACATGGTAGAATTTCATGACCTAAACTAGGCCAACGAGAGAGTTAGTTTGTGTGATTAAACCTGTAGCTCAAAAAAATTCTCTGGGTAGGTGGAGAGGGTGATTGTTGCCAGTATTGTCAGACCTGAAAACCAGAGGAGTCAGAGAAGACAGGGATTGATTGAATCCAAATGAGGTAGAAGCTAGAAAGAGTAAATTGGAATAAGCAATGTTTGGAATTGGATGACTGATAAAATAACAGAAGCTGCAGATTTAACATTTATATTTTTCCCTCTTGTTAGATATTCCCCTTGCCATGCACCGGGCAAGTGCGGGGTTACTACGTGGACTGGAGGATGTTGCGTGATGTAAAGAGAAGGAAGATGGCTTATGAATATGCAGATGAGAGGTTGCGGCTCAATTCCCTCCGAAAAAACACCATCCTGCCTAAAGAACTGCAGGTAAGTCCATCTGTATTTTCCTGCTGGACCATAACCCTTTAGGGAGAAGGTATGAGCATCCACATTGCTACTGCAGCAGCATTCTCTGAGCATCACGAGCTACTTTGTATGAGTCTAATTGTGCAGCCAATGCCAGGCTTCAGATTCTGGGGGTCAATCTAGAATACCTGCATCTATCTTGCTCACAAGCTTCAGATCACATCATCTAGCTATCTCCTTAGTATTGATAGTTAGGTCCAGAGCGTTGTCCCTCAACAGAAATAAAATCTCTTGACTGGAACTCCTTTGCCATGTTAAAATCTCAGAAGTCAGAGAGTATTAGAACAGGGCGTGGCTATGTCCCGCAAGTTACATTGAACGGCCTCATGGTTACTATGGATGTTCCTGAAGTCTTTTGTTTTTCCTCCTGTACCTGTCACTAATGAGTGTTTGAGGGCCATTTCCCCCTTCAAGTATGAGGAGTTCACGGGCTAGTTTATTAGTTCTTAAACAGTGTACATCCAGGCTGATTTCTGCTCTCACAGCACTTTAAAATCTTGGGGCATGATCCTGCAAAGATTTATATATTTGAAATTGAGCATATGGTAAGTAGTCCCATTGACTTCAACAGGGCTATGTGCACTATTAACATTAGATGTTTACAAATCTTTCCAGGATCAGGGCCTTTAGGTATACATTTCTGGATTTTTCTTGTCTAGTCACCACTACCTCAAGCTGCCCATCTGAAAACCCTAATATAGCCAGCAGGTGTCACCATGGCTGTAGAAACTGCTAGATTTGGGATGAAAGGAGAAAGATAAATGCTGCTAATTTGAATGTTTGGTTAAAATGTCCTGATCAAGGTAGCTGTTCCCCTAGCTAACCCATCAGTTTCCTTATTTCCCAGCACCAGTATTTATCACAGGAAATACTGACTCAAACCAATGAGGGACTGATAGAACAGGAAGCAAGACTTTCCATCAGAACTCTGTCTTCAGCAGCTGTTTGCCTGAAATCTTTAGTTAATTTAAAATAAAGCTAGCAATCTTTTTCATTATAGCCTTACCACGGAAATAAAGCATCCAAGCTGCTGGTATGAAGGGTGAACATGGGAATAAGTTAGGGATTCTGCTCTGAGTGTTTTGTTAAAGGGGTGCAGAAAGAGTTGATGTGTAGTAGAGGACCATCTGACTTCAGTGGATGAGTGCTCTAGCATTTTCTGTGTGGTTGCACATAACTAGCATATAAACTCACTTCCTAATAGAAACTAATTCAGATCAGAAGAACAATTGATACCTCATTTTCAGAAGTACATACAGAACATTTTCTGTGGAGGTTTCTTTCACAGGGCTGGCTTTACCTACCCTCTTGAGTGAGATACAGGAAGAATTTTACTCATTCCTATAAACTAGCCTTTACATGCCATATTCACCTACCTATACTCAGGCAGCACCAGCTTGCAGTAGACATTTTGTATGAAAACAAGGATTGTTATTGGCTTATCTGCTTATGCAATTCCCCAGCTGCAGTGTTAGCTTTGACTCCAAAAGATGATCTACTGTAGTAGTGAATGTGACTTCTGGTGGGAAATCTTCAGTATAAAATCCCATTGTCATTCTAGTGCCCTTTGTAGTCTTAAGAATTAGGGAAGAAGAGCATGGAAAACAAAAATCTATGCTGTTTTCCACAAGGTGATATTTGGGATCTAAAGAAAAACTTACATAACAGACTCCAGCTAGTCTCTGAAAGGCTTCATGTTCCTTGAGTAGCATCAGAAAGGCATCAGTTAATTCTGAGCTACTCCACTCTACTGTACAACTCAGACTTGTCTAGCTGTTTAGCTTTAATATAGAAATATAATAATTTAAAGCCTCCAAAAGCTGATGCCTCAAACTCACTGTATCGGTAACAGGTTGAAAAAGGGCAATTTACATCTAATTTGATAATTGAAAGGATACTGTCACTTTCTAAAATCATGGGATTATTTTTGCTTTCTATGGCAAATTGAGGCTTGAAATCAATTTCCTTAAAGACTTGTTTCCCTAACCAGCCATCTCCACTCCCCAGTGCGGTGGCACTGGTCTTTTGTTATAGGATTGTTTGAAAATATTAGGCTTTTTATATAAAGCCCTGAAACATCTGGTTTGAAGGTAAAACAGTTACACTGACTTTGCAAAGGTAAGAAATAGGTCACCTGTGTGGCTTCTTGACTTTTTATCCCTTTGAGATCACATGACCTTTTTAGCAGAAAAGTTTTGAAAGAGTACTGCAAGCCTCAGGTAAATGGTAATTGAATGCCAACAGCATTTTACCTGATCCAGCATTAGACCTTGCCACTGCCTCAGTTCCTCCATCTTGGCCTTTCCAACGTGACTATATCCAGACTCTTGAGAGTCAAACATCTCTTCTTGCAATTTGGTTTATTAAAACATCACAGTTCAAATGTCAACTTCAAAACACGTCTCTCCCCAACTACCAGTTTCATAGCCTCTTGCTGGGCTCAACAGTTTTGTCAAAATCCAAATCCTGCTGCTTTTTTCAATTTCAAGCCTGTCCTTCACTGCAGGTTGCTCTAGCAAGGTTCTTCCTGCTGGCTAGAGTTGAGAGCTTCATCCCCAATCTTTTCTGATGCTGGGTCCCCTGCAAGAACTTTCCTGCTTACTGTAGGTCTCTCTGTAACTGAGCAGACTTATTTATCTGCCTGAAAGCCTATCAGCTGGGGAAGCAGCTAACATGAAGTGGAACTGAACCCAACTCTCCTAAAGGGTCAGGCCACCCCACCTTGTAACAGACTGACTAGTTGAAATTGTCCAACTCAACAGTTCAGTGACATGCAACACACTTCAGTTCCTAATGGTGCAGGGTCCTCATGCAACAAATGGAACCATTAATTCCAGGTGGAAATTTGAGGAGTGATGAGAACCTAGAAGAGTGTGAAGAGGTGATAGCTGTGGGGTAAAAAGGAGACATGCTGGTGGTACCCCTTCTGTGGATAAGGGAAACATGAGGCCTGTCAAATGCTGCTCCCTTCACTAGTACTAAACTGCCTTAAAAAAAAAAACAAAAAACAAACTTATGCCCAATACAGCATAGCACTTTCACTGGGTTGTGTGTAATTGCTCTTCCTTGGGTTCCAGGAAATAGCTGATAAAGAGATTGCTGCCCTGCCCCGGGACAGCTGCCCTGTGAGGATCCGGAATAGATGTGTCCTGACATCCCGTCCACGAGGTGTGAAGCGACGCTGGAGGCTTAGTCGAATTGTTTTCCGCCATCTAGCTGACCACAGTCAGATGTCTGGGATACAGAGAGCTATGTGGTAAATCACCCCCAGGACTTGTTTGCTTAGTCAAAGAGAGGCAGACTGGGCCCTGTTCATGCATTCCTAAGACGACTGTTCTTTTGTTTAAAGTCCAGCATAAATGTACCAAAAACAGGCAAGGGATGCAAACAGCAGTCTGTTCTGTCCATGGAGTAGTACAATGAGGGGACTAATGCAAATCTGATGGCAAAGAGATATGGGCAGAGTCGAGTAGGAATGCACCAAGCCAGTCTGTGCTAGAGCCAGTTTTATTTTCACAGCAGTTGCTACCCTGTTATAAGACCAAGCTGGCATTTGTAATGAAAAGCAACATCTACATTAAAAAAATTACACCACCAGGTTTGTTCAGTGATTCCTATTCACTCTTTACATTCTGGTTGCAATGACCTCTTTTGCAGTTATTTGGTCAAAAGTATCACTAAAAACAAATAATCCACACATTGGAGTAGGGAAGCATGCTGCAGTGAATATGAAGACAAGTGCCTGAAGCCAAATAGCTGAAAGGATACCCACCCCAGTTTAGGTGTTTAGACACTACTGCTGTTTGGTTTATATAAATAACTCCTTCATGCATCATTAGGGAACAAGGTGCAGTGATTCAAGACCAGGCTGAGAGAGATTACCTGGATTTCTTACTGACCCCCTGCATCTGAATTAACATTTCTGTGCCTTAGTTTTTCCTTAAGCTGCAAAATAGGAGCTAACACCACATGCTACCTCTGCTTTGGAGCAGAGAGTTGCTGCTTCCTGCAATGAAAAATAAGGCTGGAGTGTGTACTCAGCCCAACTCATGCTGCTGTAGAGAGTGGGAAAGGAATGTGACACTGTGAGAGCTGCACAAAGGAGCTAGTCTCAACCTGTGGCTTCTAGTGTACAGAGGCAGTCCTCACCCCTATGGTGAAGCAGCACCGTGAATTCCCTACATTCAGTGAGCTGTTTTGGGAGTGTAGAGGATTCCTGCCCTTTTTCTATTCTGCAATGCCCACTCCATCCCTCCCATCTCTGGAAGGGTGTGTTTTATCCTACATCCCCCCCTTTACACACATTGTCAGGAGTCCTGCAGCAGCTCCTCTCCTTGCTGCTGAACAGCTTGCTGCTGCTAAAACTCCACATTAACCAACATAAAGGCAAGGCTAAGGCTTAGTTCTGTTGACCTGTAGACTCCTACACATTTCTCAGTGTGGAGGAAGTCAACAGTTGTATTATGTGATAATAAACAGCACTGCCTTTTTTTTTTTTAAAAAGGGAGCATAGTTTCAGTAATTTTTTAATTCATTAGTGTAGTACAGAACCTTCCCATCAAGGATTTCAGTAACTTTACGCAGGGTAGAGAGTAGGTATCCTTCTGCCTTGTGCTAGTCCATACATTGTTCTTCCATCTCCCTTTTCTATGGCTACTAACTGCACTGCTGTTACTCAGCTGCGTCTCCTACATTTTAGGGAGGCAGGGGGAAGAATGGGTGGATTGCTTGCTGCAGGTAGATGCTGGGTAAGCTTATCAGATTCAACATCTGGGTACACTTAAGCCAGTCTCTTGCCTAATACATATATGCTGAGCAGATACCCCTCGATGCTTTCTAGGGAGTTCTTGCCCTTGCCTTCTGTAAAGAACACTAGATAAAGAGCTATAATTAACATCAAAAATGCAGATTCCACTCCTACAATTAAGCAGTCTTCAGCAATTTAGACATACCTGTCCTTCTGAGGTCTGTTTGATGGTTTCTCCTGCTTTCTGCAAGTAGAAAGGCATTAGGGCTGGGAACCAAAAAGCAAAAAGGCAGCCAAGTGACACGCTGACTAACACACAGTTTAAGATTATTTTCCTTTTACAGTGTTTGTATAGTTGTATAATTGTCAGTTTCACAAACATTTCAGATGAACAAAAAATAGAAAGCTCTTGGGATGGAGGAGAGGGGTGAAGAGACAAGTACTTCCTACTCTTCAGGGAAGAGAAGGAAACCACTTGATGGAAGGAAATGCTTTATAAGCATATTTTATTTAAATATTCTCTCCAACCTGAAATGGAAAACAGGTAAGTTGGAAGAAAGCTGTGTAAACAATCACTTGTAGAACTGATCTCTGAAGCACTGCAGAAGTCCCATATAGAAGGTCCATGTCAAAGTAGCCTTTGGAGTAGTTTCAAATATCTAATGGTATATCCCCTTTGGCCTGTTTCTCTCGGCTTTCAACCCAGGCCTTGTTAATGGTTCTTTTCATCTCATCATCTCCCTCTGCATACATCTTTTTCAGAAGGTTCATCAGCCCCTCACCAGGGTCTGAGGTGTCATATGAGGCTTTCCTGTAAGACAGAGGGATATGCATGGAACAAGCTTACGGTATTATTTCTATCATCATCATGTGTCGGAATCTCAGTAATTTGTAACAATTCTCAGCCAAACTTGAACTGCTTTAACAATTCTTTATGCAAAACATTGGCATGACATAGAATTTTGCCTTGGGTTTTAGGAAAGGGTAATATGGAGTCTCAAGATTAATCCTTCAAGCTTGGCATCTTCAAAAAAGAAGGCAGGCATTATCTAGACCAGTGTTTCTCAATTATATTTCGCTGCGGCACCCTTGCGCGGCCATGCCATACCCTCCGCCAACAAGTCCAGAAAATCTTCCATTTTTCAGCGGCGCGGTCTCTAAAGCTGTTTTCTGCGACACGATCACAGCTGTTTGGCAGTGCGGTTCTGCTTTTTCGCAGAACCCTTCAACTCAGCCCACAGAACCCCAGGGTTCCGTGGAACACTATTTGAGAAACACTGATCTAGACTAAGTGGAAAATAAAAAAACATGCTGGAGCTGTTCCAGTAAGGGGTGGAGGGGATGGGGGACAGAAGAACCTTGCAGTGGGCATTGGGGTTTGAAGTAGGTGTTAAGTTCATGGAGATGGTAACTAAAAATAGCACTGAACCAAGGAAGTGCCAAAAATCAATGTCTGCTGTTACCATGAAATCTATGCAAGAGATTACTTATTAAATCAGCCTTGTACCAAGGTGACAATCCCAAAGTATCCGCCACCTATATTACAGGACATCTATTAAACCACCAATGGACTGGCCCCTTAAAGACATGTTTCATTGCCAAAGGGCAAACTGCACCTACTTTGATTTATTTGGCACCCAATTTTACCAGCTGCATACCATCCCAAGCACATATATTTCCTTTACTGGCTAGCATAGGGAAACCCCACCCCACAGCTTCTCCCCTTACTTTGTCTTTTAAACTCTTTGGCTACTGTACTAATCAGCTGAAGGTTTAACTAAAAAAGCAAGGGATTGGACCAAGCTGTGTCCGACCAGCAGGGGCAGCAAGTTCCCTGGTTGCGGGACCCTATATTTAAGATCCAGTCTCCAAAAGTTGAGCCCTAGTGTGACAGCAAGACTGTCCCAGCTGATCTACAAAGTGGGTGCTGGGTCCTGCAACTTTAAGGGATTTATATATTGTGACTAACACCTTGAATGGGGAGTCAGTTCAGACCTTTGCAGAGTTGGCTTAGTGGTAGAGTACTGTGCTGCAGGAGCCCTAGGTTCAATTACCAGTCCTTTGTGCAGCAGGCAGTGGAAAAAAGCAAAAAACTGCTCATGAATTACAAGAGATGGATGCAGAAGGAAAGTAGTTTTGATCTGAATCCAAACTGCAGCTAGGACCAATCTCTACCAGTGAGCCCTCAGGAGATTCACTGGTAATCCTGTCAGGCTCCTGTTTTATTCATCCTTAAAAGGTTGCACTGCAGAGCTACAAAGCAGGGACATAAAGAACCTGAGGCCCTCAGCAGGGATGTGGAAAACATTCAACTACCCCCTGCAGCGATAAAGCCTTTAAGCATTTATTCCCATTAGAGCAACTCCTCTTCAGGAATACAGCCTCCAAGATAGGAACATGTGGCTTGATGGACAGTTAACTTTACACCTCTCATTGCTGATCTTCACTACCACACTTCTTGTACTGCACCATTCACCGATCTCCTATTAAAACCATTTAAGAATGTATCAGGTGTATCCCACTGGAAGCATTCAAGCAGTAGAAGATGGCAGGATTTTAGCAACTCAATGCAAATTCCTTCCCAATGCACTAATCTTTAGTGCCAAAGGAGTCCCCAGATCAGCTGATTACTAAGATCAGGAAAACAGCTATGAAATAATTCTCAGGCCATTAAACAGCTTAAATGTTAGGCCCTTGGACCAACAATTCTCATTTTATAGATTGGATGTGTTAAAGTCATAGTACACATCTGCTTTTTTTGGTGACACTAATGCAATTCTGTATGGGGTCAAGTGAAGGAAGGGACACTCACTCTTTCTCCTTGCTCTCTTTTTCCACCTGAGTCAGACAATCCCATTTTTCCTCTCGTTTCTTCCTACATAACACAAGGATCATATCTGTCTTGATCTGTAAGGGGAGGTAAAGAAAAATAATTCAGATGGAAAGTGGTGAATTAAAGATACTTATTATACCAGATACTGGTTGCATCCACAATAGTTGAAGTAGCAGAACAGTTTCTCAGTTACTCAGCTGCAACCTGGAGCTAAATTCTGTAATCAGACCCCTGTAATCTGCACAGACTAGAGATTTGGCTACAGCATCAGATTAATTAAAAAAAAAAAAAAAAAAAAAAAAAAAGGTTTTTATTGAATAAAATATGAAAAATGAATATATCTGGAGTATTCCCTCATTATTTAAGCTGATGTTAAATTCAATTTATTTTACACTGCCCTATAGAATTTTGGATCACACCCACATTTTTGTTATACCTGTCACTGGGGAAAGCTGCAAATGTTAGCAGTTGAGTAGAGGGGAATATTGTGGCTTTTGACACATAGGAATGTACGAGAGATGGTTTGGGTTTACAAATAGGCTCATTACCTGGAAGTTAAGATAATCAACACCGGAAGAGTTCATGAAATTTTCCATCATTTGATTTCAAAGCCAACATCCCACTGAGACAAATGGGGTAGCAAAGACAGCTCTGTTATTGTTTCAGGCTGCGTACAGATTTAGGCATCTATTTATACTCTGGTCTTGTCTACATACACATTTTGTTCGTGGCAAGGAAAGCTGTGGTGTCAATCTACACCACATTAGCCTGCTCTGCACTAGGTGTCCATTTGGAGCCTGCTGAGATGCACTAAGCATTTGTTTGGACTATTATCAAAGCACACTAGAAAACTCTTAGTGCACCTCAGCAGGGTCCATATGGAGAGGTAGTGCACAACAGGCTAACGCAGGGTAGATTCACACTCCCACTTGCCATGACCAAAACGTTTGTGTAGACAAGCCCTCTCTATGTCTGGAAAAACGTCCTATGCAAGCATAAGGGCTAGCAACTGGGAGCAGATTTTCAAAGATATTTAGGAGTCTAAAGATGCACACAAACACTTAAAAGGATTTTCAAAAGCACCCAAGTAGGTTGGGCACTTAACTCCTATTGATTTCAGTGGGTGTTAGGGATCAGACCCCCAAAAGGTTTAGGCACTTTTGAAAATCCCACTAAGCATTTGTCTGTATCTTTAGGTACCTAAATACCTTTGAAAATCTGGCCCTTGATGTTTTAAAATAAAAGCATGAATTCTGGCAAGCAATTCTGCAACAAGGAATGGATTTTGCAGCCACAGAATCTGTGAAGTCATTATTAGTTTTCCTTCAGAGGCTAAAGAGAGCAAGACAGAAGGTTTAAGGTTAGAGCAATCCTATATAAAGCTAAATTGGAGGATTCTGCTGAATCTGGCTAAGACGACTCAGATGGTGAGGGAATCTAAATAAGTATCTACAAAGGATAAGATACACAGACCTTCCTTGAGCTGCCTTCCACAGAGATGGGTTTCAGAAGGTTATTGAATGTCATGGAGTAATTCTTCCCATTCAGATTCTTCACAAGCAAATCAAATGACCTAGAATGGAGAAAGAAACACATGGGTAATGAATGCACACACTTTATTTCTCTATCATACACAATGTTCAAACTTATACTTAACAGCCCCCTCTTGGGAAACTGAACCCACAAGCTTTCGGTGTGTGTCCCACACTTCCGGATTCCCTACTTGTTGAATATTGGCAAATTCCATGGAGGGAGTATTGTCTAAAGATTACAAGGAACAACAAGTCAGGAGTCCTGTTTAGGGTTCTTTTTATGACTCTGCCACTGACTTGCTGTGGGACCTTAGGCAAATCACAATCTCTCAGTGTTTCAGTTTTGTCATCCAGAAAACGGGGCTAATAACACACCCCTAACAACAGTGCTGTATGGCTTAATTAGCATTAATAAAATGCTTTGAGATCCTCTGAGGACAGCTACATATGCATGTGCTAAAGTATTATTGGACAATTTAAGATTTTAATCCAGAAGAGAACTCAATTCAACAGGCCTCTGAATTTCAGGTACAGCACTTCCAATATGCTCTTGCTGGTATGGCATAGCAACAGTCTGGACTCACCTCTCTGTAAAGTGCACCTGCACATTCTCAGATGGAAGCTGCTGCACTCTATTTAAAGTGATGTAAATCTTCACAAACTTATCCGACTGATCCCAACCTAAAAGGGAGAAAACCAGATAAATTTCTTCCAGCCTTCCTTTGCTTGCTCATGAGTGGTATTCCTCTGAAACCCCCGAAAGAGAGCATGCCTTCCACCACGGTCCATACACTACTGCAACTGCCTTCAGAGGGCTGGGGGCAGACATTAGCTGCCCAGAGAATAGTGGAATGGAAGAGGGGAGGCCAGGCACACCCTTTAGGGCTCTGCTCCCCAGTCCCTGTAGTGCAGCAGAGAGCAACCCTACCACAGTAGCGAGAAGCAAAGCACCTATGCATGACTCAGCAGAAAGGAGTGGGGAGGACCAGAGCTGGAGCTGCTAGGCCAGGACTTGGGTGGGGAGGTGGGAACCACAGAGCTATATGGGAGCGGCAGCTGGTGGACTTTCCCTCATACTTGCCAAGTACTGGAAGGAGTGAGCAGGACAGGGACCAGTATCCCCTTTCCTATTAAGGTTTGAGGATTTGGTGCTGTTTAACCTGCCACCTTCTCCGCACACTTCAGCTGCAGGTAGACCTGAAGAGGCTCTCAGTGTTCCACAGTGGCAGCTGCGGGGCTGCCTACCTGCCCCATCTCCTGATGGTGCCAAGAAAGTGCACTACAGGGGCTCCTCCTCAAATAGAGCAGGAATGGAGACTTTTTTTTTTTGCTTTGAAGACAAGGGATCAAAAGAGCTCTAACCCTCCCTTAAACCTCCCACCTTTAAAACACAATCCCAATATTGGGCAATTATTATCCTTGTAATTTAAAGATACATACACAAGGTCAGTACGAGTGACAAACTGAGTTAACCAGTTAACCACTAGTTGGCACTACTGATGCCCTCTGTTCCATTTACATCATTAATCTTAGCTCTGTAGGAGCTGTGGAGTAGTGGAAAAGCAATCCTACCATAATTATTGATTTTCACTGTGTATCCCCCAGCTGGTGGTTTCTCTTCATCCACAGTGTCTTCTTTTAGCTTGGGTGGTGGCTGGTTCTTGATTTCCATCTCTAGTTTGTACTTTTCTGCCATCAAGACATCATGAGTTCTTTTCCTTGAGGCTTTTTTCAGGAGTTCTTTCACTTCTTCCAAGTCTTTCTCCAGCTGGGTTTAAGAAAAGAATTCCATGTATGTACATTAGACACATGCCTCTTTATTTGAGGTTTACTGCTGAGCCAATTCACTTATCTCAGCCAGGCTCCCACAACCCGCAGGGAAACAGGCAATGGGAGAAATGGCAATGGCAGCCGGAGGTACTGTACTTTCTCCTCTCCCTGTGACGGAGCAGGTGGCCAACAAAGATGCTGCTGAGTATCTCTGCAGCAGGGAAGGACCAGCAGCTGCAGGGGCAGTGATGGGAAGGCAGTGAGGACGTTGACTCCTGTGAGGACAGGGCCAGACCCAAACTCTTCCCTTTAAAACTGCAGCTCAGGGAGCAGATGGTGCCTTGTAAATCACACGGGAAATCGCTCAGCCGGCCGGGCCTGGAGGGCTGTGAGTAGGGGCTGGAGGGCCAGGCCCAGCAGCAGGGCTGATTGCCCAGCAGCTCAGAGGGCAGGGAGGCAGGCTCACACATGTGAGCGATAGCTACTGGGTGTGTGGCCCACCCAGAGCCCGTGAGCGCAGCGCGAGGCGGCGGGGCCGGCACAAGGGCCCGCCCGGCTGGGCTGGGGAGAAGGGAGGGTCCAGTCGCCGTGCTTCCCGGAAGGGATAACGGAGTCCGGCCAGGCCAACCAGCCCGGGGGCAGCACCAAGAGACCCGCCCCCGTAAGACTCTCACCAGCCCCTCCACCCCCAAGACCTCCTCCCATTCTCAGCCCCCCGCAAGAGCTGCCCAGCTTCCCCCCCTCGGGGCACTGCTGCGCCCCCATCAGCCCCCACCGCCGGGCGCCCCTCACCTCCTCCCGCGCAGACGCCATGACGGGGATATGCGGCGTGTGTGGTGTCACTCGCGCGCCCGCCCCGTGCAGATGCACCCGGGGGAGGGGGAGCCTGACAGGTGACCACCTCAGCGCAAGCGGGCGGCGCTGCTACTGTCGAGTCCCGCCCCGCTCCGCCCCCCTGGAACTTTCCGGAATCTGGAGCTTCCGTCCGCCACGCCCCCTAGTACGGATCCCAGCCCGGGCTTCAGCCTCAGAGCCAGAGCCGGGATCACGCCCCTTAGCGACCACAGCTGCATAAACCACGCCCCTCCCCGTAGGAGGGGACATGGAGTTCGCGGGAGACTAGGTGCGGCGTTCTAGAAGGTCCCACCGCACCTCTGCCATAGGGGCGCGGCGGCCATTTTACCGCCGTACCAGGTGTGCGCGCCGCGGCGCAGGAATGGAGTGGGCGGGGCTATCAAAACCGGCGGGCTGCTAGGCAGTAGCCTTGAAGCGGGCGGCGTTTCCATGGAGACGCCCTTGCTGAGGCGCCGCCCGGGCCCGGCCTGTGCTAAGGGGCCCTCGCCGCGCTCTGGCTCCATCGCTGCCACCCGGGGCTTTGTCCCGGGTTCGCTCGCTGACCCCCTCAGCCGGTGGCGAGATGATGGGCGGTGGCTGCCCATCACCGCGGCGGCAGCCTTGGGCCGGCGCCATGCGAGGGGAGCCGCGGGCGGGGGACGGGGCTCTAGGCAGGGCCCGTCCCGGCCGGCAGCGTCATTCGAGCCGGCTAGGCTCCCTGCTAGCACCGCCCCTCGGCCGCTTGCTCGCTCGCTGCGTGCGGGGCCGGGGTCCTTCCTCCGCCCAGAGGCCGCCGCGCCCTGCTGCCCTGGAAACAGCTGCCCCGCGCCGCGAGCGCTGGTGAGGTGACTGCAGCAGGCACGGCCAAGTGGCCCGAGGAAGGTACGTGACACCGTCAGCCCTAGCGCGGGGCGGGGCTGGTCTTTTCCTTTGGAAAAATCTCCGCTTACTTTTATTCCGTGTCTTTCTCGCCCTGCCGCCTCTGGCCTTCCTCTTCCCTGCTTCTCCCCCCTGCACCAGCTTCTGTCCCTTTTCTAGTCTGCTCCCCCCGCCTCGCTGCACCGCCCCTGCTCCTGGCCTCCCTGGGTGTAGTGCCTGGCTCCTCGCTGCCTGTTTCTGCTGGGAAGAATGCACAGCTCTTTGAGATCTCTCCTCACTCCTTGTGTGGCATGGGATGTATAGCAGTGCTTCCCAACCTTTTTGGGTGAAAGCCCCACTAGTTAACGGTAGGTAATACACATGTTCCCTCACCCCTTCTGCCCCACCCAGGGGGAGAGGACACACTTTACCAGGGTCTGGAAGTCCTGGGGGGGGGAGGCCTAGCCCAGGCTGCAACCCCTATGGGTATGTGTGTGGGATGGGGACCGTGTTACAAATTTGTACTGGACCTGAAAAAATTATGCTTGGGACCTGGCCCCATCCTGTCACCAGCCATAAACACATATAACTCCTATAAACACATATAATGATTATAACAACACTAAATTACCTAATAATGTCTTTTACCTGAATAAGAAGCTAAGTCTTCCCTGGTACAGCTGCCCCCTCACGCCCTGCCTCTTCCCATCCCTCATGGAGTGAGGGTAATGAAGGTGAGCTCTGGTGGCTGGGGATGCTCCAGGCCCCCAGGGGCTGTTCCTCTCCAGCCAGGCGCCTCTCTGGCTGAGTGAAGCTTGGGGCTGTTGTTCCCTTGGGGATCCACTCCTCTGCTCTGGCTGGCACAGAGCTCAGAGGTGGGGGGGTGCTCCTCCGTTCCAGCTGCGTGGAGCTTCAGGCTGCTGTGCCTGGTGGGGAGCTCGACGGGCTAAATGACCTCAATATTACTGAAGCCTCATGGATCTCCTGGAATCTTTAGCATCCTCCCTGTGGGGGCCCACCCCCCAGGTTGGGAACCGTTGGTGTATAGAGACAGACTGGTGGCACCTTTGTTCCCAGTGCCTTTTATAAATCTGCAGGATCTGAAGCCCCCAGACATCCCTAGAAACAATTGGAAAAGAGGAGCCATGTGACGTATCAGTTCTCCATAGCCTGCCAGCAACTGAGCCGTGGACCACAGATACAGGTACAGTACTGCATTACCCTAGGCCCTTGAAATAAGTTTACTGTTGCTATGTAACTGGCTGACTTCCTAAGTGTGAATTCAGTAATAGGTAAGGATACGATTTAGTCACAGATCCCGTGACTTCTGCTTCAGCTCCCCCGGATCTGGTGGGGGCTGGAGTATCCCTCTGCTCCAGCTTTAGTCCCTCAGAGGTCAGCCCACCTTCTTTCCCTATTATTTTTAGTAAACGTCAGGGACAGGTTGTGGGCTTCAGTGAATTTTTGTTTATTGCCCGCAACCTGTCCCTGACGTTTACTAAAAATAAGTGTGACCCAATCTCAATCTTAATGATAGGATTTGATACACTAATGCTGCATGCTTGAAAGTGACCAAATTGAGTTGCTGTAAGCATATCAAAAGTGCAGCTGTTTATTATTGTAAGTGGGGTGGGAGGGTCAAACCATTTCTTGAACAGACATTGAGGATATCAGTAACATGAGCAGTTTATGGAAACAAGCATCTGGTTCCCAACTTGTTTACATTTCTGTTTATTTTACAAGGTATCATTCACACAATGAAAACAAAATACTGATCTAAACATGTCTATAACAATTAAAAAAGTAAACATTTCTTGTGACAATGTACATTAAATTGCACTTTTAATAACAAGCATTACATTTATATATTTATATAGTGCATGGATTTGTTATACAGGGACTGATTGGCAGTATAGAAATGTTCCCAAATCATAGGTCTAACACAACAAAGCTCCTGTATTGCCCTGGTCCGCTAGCAATGTATTTCTCTTATAATTAGGGATGGACCCAAATCAAGACAGTGTAGCTGAATAACCCCAATAGGTGGGGAACCTTCACTCTGGCTCCAAGCTTTGCATTTGGTCCCTATTTAAAGAAGCTGAATAAAACCCCTGGAACTAAACTCCCTTTGAACTTTGGAGAACTGGGGACCTGAGTAGGGTCCATCTCTGCTTGCTATTGTCATCATTGCATTTTCTACTTAAACTATAAAGAAGATTCTCTCCGGAGTTGGGTTTTCTAAGAGAAGGTGATGGTTCTAAATGAAATGGCTCCCAATACGATTCTTGAAAACATCATACACATTAGTTCTCCCCTCCCCCCCAAAGGGGATTGTTGGAAGGAGAGAATGAGGAACAGAGGGAGCTGCAAAGAGGCCAAGAACATTTTCTTATGTTTATATGAATTTGCAGTCGGATCCATGTATTATATAAAATACAAAAATAAGAGAAACTGAAAGGAAACTAGTACAGTCCAGGATTCTGATGGTTATCAAATCACATGACTGAAAATTGTGACACCAGACCCTTTTGATGTATTTTATCTCCTCCTAATTCAGTTTCCTATATATTATTCTATATATAATATATAGTTTTTCAAAGAGGCATATATATTCCTTTACAGATTAAATAAAAACAAGTCTCACTGAATATGAAAGGAAGAAAAATTCTAATTTTTTAGCTGTAATTTTTTCAGTTAAAAATAGGCATGAAATACATTCAATAGCAAACCAGTGGGAGTCTGGAAGAAATTAATGACAGCTCTTTATTCCTGAAGCGCAAAACTGTACATAGTGAGTAAAGATCATGAAGTAATCTTGTTTCGCAGGCCTCTGAACTGGGAAAGGTAGGGTTGTAATTAGTACTCGTGTGCAGTGCCCCTTTTTTGCTCCATTTTCTAGTTCTCTTTATGAATCTCTTTAAAACTGGATGCTTTCTACATATCATAGCCCAGTTTTAGAGGCTGCCTTGAGTATGTGTTCCAAAATCCAGAAGTGAACTCGCTACGTTTTCTACACTGAATGGTCCAAAGTGAAAGGGAATGTAGCATGTAAGTATTTACACTATTTGGATGGAAATGCCTTTTTTAGTGAGACAGCTCTCCATGGGATGTTAGTGTAATAACCAGAAAGGGAACTTGGAACAAGTCTATATTTTTTAAAAGGAATATGTACGGTGCTATGGAATGCAATGCCATATGTCTAGTAAAGCCAGCTATTGAACAACAGACTGCTTTACAAGGCATCCAGTGATGGCTGCTGTGGATTCAAGAGAACTATCATTCAGCTCTTAGTTAAAACCACTGCCTTCAAAATATAAATCATGTACTAAAGGCTTCTCTAGGAGATATAATTTAAAACACTATTACATGACAAAATTCTGATGTTTAGTGTTGATGGTATTTAGGATTATTAAATTATGCAACCAGGTGTAGATTATACACTCTCTTCAGATTGTCTCATTGCTTAGTGACCAAATCAAGGGCAACATTCTGCTATTCTTACTCATGTGAGTAATTCCATGGATTTCAAAGGGACTACACATTTTCAGTAAGATATTACTCAGTACAAGGATGTCAGAATTCAGCCCCACACACTTCCTAGCGAGAGGTTGGGACATTAAGAAAGCAAGACTTTCCATACTTAATTTGTAAATCATGATACTGTAGCAGCCAATACAAGCCTTTTGTCTATTCTGTTAAAGAACATTATCACTTTGGCTAGTCATCATATCAAACTCAACTCCATGGGTGAAATCCTGGCTCCACTGAAGTTAATGGGAGTTTTGTCATTGTCTTACTGGGCCAGGATTTCACCCCAGATGTTTACAATAGAATCTAATGCTGTAATGTACTGTATTTCTCTCTACTTGGACTACAGGAGTCTATGACTAATGTGCTGTGGTATCAAGGGATAGGTTTCTGCTGTGCCTGAATCTCCTTTCTTGTTCTAGTGAATTGAGAAACCTCGCACCTGCTTTTTGCATCAAAATAGCTTTTTAATGAAATACCAGAGAAAAAAACAGAACATGTTAGTGTATAACAGGAAATTCACTGGCTAAACAAAAAATCCTTCCACACAACTTATAATACAAAAAGATTTTTCTGCTTATCTAAATGTAATTTAGGTATAGCAATTGGCCAGATGTACTATCTAATGAGCAGGGCAGAAGCTGGGATGTGTATGTCAGCTGGCTATATTGAGTACATAGTTGATTCTTTCCTTCTAGTGAGCACTGAAGCATATGAACCTTGAGCAATTTACCTGCATGAAGGCAAGTTGTTAACTTTTCAAATTTTTTTTACTCGCCTGGAGCTAATGTGGGATATGTTAAGTCATATGAAGTATGCACTACTATTTTAGATATATCTTTGTGGATCACAGTTGAATTTAAATGATTAGTGAACTGATGTACCATGTAATCAGTCCAACTTGCTTTATCCTTTGAAGTGTTTCACCCAAATAAAAAACTTCTGCATAAAGTGAAAAAATGTACTTTTTTTTTCTGCATTGTGCATACCAGTGAGGTATTAGTATCCAACAAGACTGATTGCACCAAAATATATATTTTACAGGGCTTCGTCCATATGTGAAATGAAGGCCATATTTCAGAATTACTTGTTCTTAATGGAAGTAAAAATAAAAATCCCCAATAATGCTTGCTCCTTACATATGGACACAAGTTACTTTTAGTACAACTGTTGGAACTGGACATGCATTTTGATATTGAATCTTTTTTTAAAAAAAAAAAATTTACTTCCACGCTTTGAGTTATGTTAACTGTTTCAGTGCTGTTTGAACAGATGCATATAAGCTTCACTGAGACTTTGAATTCAGGAAGTTTCCCACTGAAAATTATATAGAACGATCAGACTTTGCCAGATCAATCAGTCAACTCTGGAAGTGCACATTTCCATCACGTACCTGGTCCTGACTTTCAGCACTGAAAGGGCTAAATAAAACTGATTTTTTTTTTATCCTTATCACAATGTTAGGAAATGGGATTTTAGCTCCTATCCTGTAACCCTGCAATGTTGTTAGCTTTTCATGTTATTGACTATCACTGTGGTTATAGTAAGGAAAATGATTCTGAAAATGACATGGAGCTATTTTGTTCTTTCAATGATTCCAAATAAGATTTATAGTTTTAAAGTCTAAAGTTATTCTGAATTATAGGTGCTATAAACTCAAGTTGGGATGGGGGGGAGGGAGGGAGGGAATCAAGCTTCTTGTATCATTACCAGGAGTAAAAATTCTACCATCAGCAGTTGGCTAATAATTTTTTGCTTCCATGTGAAGGCAAAAATAGAACGTAGTTTCCTCTCCACTAGCTGTGTAAGGGCTCAGCATGGTTAACAGCAAACATTTTTGTCAGTGTTAATACACTTGCCAGTGATACCTCAATGCTGCAATTAGTATGCACATGATTGCAACGCTGGTCTTTATTCAGATAAGTATTAATAGCACTAAGCTGATCATGCCAAAATTCAGTTTCATTTGAAGAACCCTCTTATTTTGGTTCCACTATGTAACAACATTTAGACAAAACACTATTCTCCTGGGTAAGTTTATAAACCATTCTAACTAGAGAAATGTAACACTTTATTCATCTCTGTTCTTAGCAGAGAGAACCCACTTCACCAAACTTCGTGACTTTTACTAGCTGAGAATGGTGACTACATTTTGATATCTACTTCAAACAGCTGACTGCTCTTCAAAATGTCTCATTTGGCACAGGTAAATGTTAAACTTGTACTACAACATGTAAAAATCTTCAGCAGATATGCTTGACAATGAAGCATGACGTATCATTAAACTTTATTGTACATAACTGATAAGATATTGCATTAAAGTTAAAATCAAAACACAGCTAATGTCCCTGGAACATTTTATAACATGGGGAAACTTAACACACAAACTCTTGTCCAGCAACAACATTTCCATCAGTTTAAGCAATAGTTTAACAAGTATTTCTATAAACATTTATGTTCAATCAAAAAAAATCTCAACTGCTTTTGCACTTCAACTTAGAGAGAGAAAACAAAACAATCATGTTTTCAGACAGCCTCAGGAATAATCATCAGAAAAGTTTCTCTTATGGGTAAAGTCTCTATATATGCTTGCATCTGAAGTATTTTGTTCTTTAAAAAAATAAAGACCCAGCAACTTAAGATTCCCTAATAAAGTGTCAAAAGCAAATAAACTTTTCCATGGGGTGTTTCTCCTGTGCAAAAAGATCTTTTTGATTTGATGTTTCCAGTTTTGTGCCAAGTGCAATGCTTAAACTTTGGTCCAGTGTTTCATGTGAAAATGTTTCCACCACCTTTACACCGAAAAAACAGCCTTTATTGCACAGGTTTAGTAGAATGTCAGAAATAAGTACTGTTTTAAATCTTAGTGGCAAAACAACAAACAAACAAAAAACCCAAGGAATATAGTCATCCCTTTGTCCTAATGGATGGAATCATTTCTGGAGTTCTGAAAATAAACCATAGAATAAGAAGGGGGACTACAAGATTTCACTTTAAATTCAGTTCACGTGTGATGCACAAGAATTAAACAGTGCTGCCACTCAGTGCCAGGAAGACCTGCACTCCTTGCATCTGTGCAGAAAACTAATTGCCAAAAATCAAAATCACGGAATATTCGCAGGGAACATTATACACACTTGTGCTGTGCCAAAGAGCGCACAAGACTATCTGGGCTGTGACTTATGACTTACAATGAAAGGGAAATGCTTGTCTGCAAGATGCAATCACCACTGTAAACTTGAGATGATCCAATGGCATGAGTTACCCTAGACAGTAGTATACATCCTGGCATTACCCTGTGCTTTCTTTGACAAGATACATGCTTCAGTACTTTATGCTGCCCTCTCTTTCCCAAAAAAGAAAAAAAATCTATTTTGTTTTATGCAAGATAAAAATAATTGTAGTTATAGTCATGTACTAAACACTTAATTTTGAATTAATTATCTTAACATCTAAGCATATAAAATGTAAAAGGATAAGGTATTAGAACGTGGCTTTCAGGAAGGCAGCTGGGAAATAAGTATTTAACATAAAATTGGATTCTTTAAATAATGTCTCTTGGGAAGGGTCACACCAGAATGAGTGTGACCCTGAAGGATTTCACTTCAAGGCCTGCACTCCTGCCTTTTGTCCTTTCCACAAGAGGAGAGACCCCCAGGGAAAATCCTCCAGGATTTTAAGTTGCTTTGTTCTTTGTGCTCTTATGCCTGGGCTCTGGCTGGAACTATGTACTGCTCTCTTTGGGTGGCTGGGATGGCTGAGGCTGCTGTGGTGGCTGTGTGCCAGTGACCGTTTTGATAGAGTTCAGGGTTTTGCTAAACCAAGAGTTTTTGGCAGCTTGGATTTCATTCATTAGGGTTCCTCTCTGGTGTTCCAGCTCCTAAGGAAGTAGAATAGTCAGAGTTGATCAGAAAGCCATTGATTACAGAGAGGAATCTTCAAAATCAATCCCTTTAACTAAGCTTTCTTTCTACAGGCAATAGGGAAAGGGTGGAGGCTGTAGAACTACAAAAATACTACTATAAATTAGAACCCTTTTTCTTTGAAGACAAAAAGGGGAGAATGAAAAGGAATATCCCCTTTTCCTGGGAGTTCACAAGTCAGCCAAGTCCACTTAGACTGGCATAAAATAAACCCTCAGAGGTGATATGTGGGTGTAGCAATTGTACAGACAAGCAGTATACACACATTGTAGGCACGCAAGGTTCAAGACTGTGTTAGGGCAAAATACAATGGTATGGTGCCTTGATGGCAGCTGTTTGCAGAGATGTCCAGAAGTAGAACACGGATATGAAGGGAAGGGGGTATCTTGAGCTGCCACTGAAACAAATGGAAGAATGGAAGTGTCTGAGGAGTCGGGGCTGCCTTGCTTGGATGAAACTCCTTGCTACAGGTACTGACAGATGCATTATGGGATATACTATCCATGATGAAGGTTGTCACTTATACTGAGAGTGACTCCACAAGCTTAGCAGAAGAGAAGAGGGTACTTCAGAACAAAAGGGTGGACAACAGATAATCATGTGCCAGAGAGGGAAGGGGTAAATGCTGTTTTTTGGACATAGCACAATGTTTGTCACTAAAAAGGCTGGATTGGATTTTATAGTCACTGCCATGGACTGGGAAAGGTGTACAATTACATTTACCCTCGGGAGGTCTCCAGGAGGTACTGCGTTTCATACCCTTTCCAGAGCTCCCTATCACATGAGTGAAATGTGGCCATTGTGCCACTCTTTATGAGAGTGCAGTATGCATTCTTCTGCAAGAATCCTAGCCCCCTTTGGCTTGACTAGCCTTGTAGGGAGTGCAAGGATGACCGTATTCATTTTCTGTTCAGGGATGAAAGGGAGAGGAGACTCCTTACAGTTTGTGTTGCTACATAAAAGCACAGTATCATTCTGTCACCATCTACGCTACAGAATGGAACCAGGTGAAGGAGACAATCATGTTGCAACTAGATTCCTCATCGAGTTATACGCTAAATAGGGGCTTAATAGAATCACTCTTTTCTGCAGTAGTATACCTATAAAGTCATACCTGAATTTTGCACTTGGCTTCCACAAGCTGCAGTTTGGTCTGTGCCAATTCCAACTCCATCTCCCTCAGCTGCTTCTTGAGAGCATCTTTCTCATCATCTGTTTCTGTTCCCTGGGTGTCTCTGCTTACAGCAGGCAGCTTCAATGCTCCTTCCTTACTGAACATCTCACTGCAGTGTTTGCAAGCCATCACTTTACCCTGGGAACAGCCAGAGAACCAGTTTTTAGCCATGTTACAGGAGATGTCATGTTGCCTAGAAGAGCCTCTCTTATGTTAGATTTGCTTTTTGGTGATAATGGTAGAGCTGCTAAAAGTGTGTGAGATTGTCACACATGCCCCTACCTAAAATAATTTTAGAACGGGTTGGCAACCTCTGGCACGCGTCAACATGGCATGTGAGATGATTTTCAGTGGCACACAGGGAGAGGGGCGGAGCTCAGAGGGGGAAGTGACCGCCACACAGTGGTGCTTGGGGCCAGGAGCAGCTCCTTGGCAGGGTGCTGGGCCCAAGTCAGGTTGGGGGGGTGCCGCCATGCAGCATCGCTTGGGACTGGGAGCAGCTCCTGGCCAGGGCCAATGGCATACTGAGGTGGGGGAGCCATGACCCTGGGGTGCTGGCTGGGCCCTTCGAGGAGGAGCCGCCCCCCCACTGACATCCCCAGCCCCTCAGCCTTCTGGCCCCTCTCCCTCCTGCTCCCCGCCAGAAAGCATGGCCCCTCCTTGGTACGCCACTGCACCCACCATCCCCGCAGTGGGGGCAAGAGGGAACAGGAAGTGGGTCCGCAGACACACCTCCCCCGCCACCGTCGGCGGGTGGGGGGCGCAAACACAAATAGTGGCTCCTGGGTGCTGGACACCCATACTCCACTGGCCAGGGCACTGGGCCATGGCACATGAGAGGGGGGAAGGACTTAGCATGCCCCTTCCCAAAGGTTGTCAACCCCTGTTTTAGAAGTTCAGGAACAACAGATACGGGCACACACAACAGGATAAGAATTCCTAATACATTCAGCACCCCCTGTTTAAGCCTGCATTTTTCAACACTTCTAGACTTTGGAAGTTACATTTACCCCTCTTATTGCCAAGACTTCTGATATTTTTGCAGTACTGCATTAATGCAGGGATACCATGGGTCCCTGGCACCTGGGGGCCAAGCCTGCATTTGTGCCTCTCTCAGTCCCTCCTCCCCCCACACAGGGCAGGAGGGGTCCCTGGCTCCCACCAGATGGTACCACCCCCCAGCTGCCCCTGGAGGGTGGGGTCTGTATCTGCAGAGGGGCGGGGGGGACAGACACGGTTTACCTCGTCCCCCTCCTGCTTGGGGGACTTTCTGTGGCTCATTGCAGCAGTGGAGTCCAGCTCTGCCGCCCACCCCCTGCACTTACACACTTCTCTTGCTCCAGCACTGCAGCCCAGTGTCAGCTCAGGAGGGGCAGCCACACCCCCTGGCCTGGGGAGGAGACAGCGTGCCAGACCTCTTAGAGCCTCTTGTGCCCCCCTGACTCCTGCACAGCGTGAAGGGGCGACCCAGCGACCCCTCCCCCCGCAGGCTGCCCCCCACCCTTCCCCTCGGTACGCCACTGCGTTAATGTTGGCATATTTGTTGATAGAGTAGATGCCAGGGTTTTTTCTCTGGCTAAACTTGCTTTTTTAATATAAAATAGAATACTTTTGATCAAATATTAAAGTTAATATGGCTTTTGGCGAAAGAAGTATTACAGCCATGAGATATTGCTTAGAAACCTGCTCCCACCCTGGTTTTCCCTACTTCCCAGAAGGAAACGCTCTATGCTGGATCCAGTGGCTGCTACTTTACTATTACTAGCATATAATAGCAAAGTGACTATCTCACAGGACGCACCTAGTGCCAAGAACACTTGAAACAACAGCAAGTTCTGTATTGGGTTGGCCTGAAGAAGTTCTTACAAATTGATTGTTTAGCAATTTGTTACAGTAATCTTTTCAGGTATCGAAGTTAAGGTGTCTGATCTATAATGCCCGGGGTTCTCTTTGTTTCTCTAGTAAAAGTACTATGTTTGCCTGTCTCCAGTCTTCTGGAACCTCACTTGTTCTCCATGAGTTCTCAAAGTAATTGCTAACAGTTCTGAGATTTCTTCAGCTAGTTCCTTAAGTACTGTAGAATGAATTTCATCAAGCCCTGCTTACCTGAATACATCTAATTTACCTAAATAATCCTTTAAACTTTTCTTTCCCTATTTTGGCTTGCATAATATTGGGTTGGGTATCTGGTCACCATTAACAATAACCTGTGTCTGCTAATGTAAGCCTGCTGACATGGCTCTCACACCACTTAGCAATAGTAAACAAGCAAAAAGGTTTACTGAAATACTTCAAGAAACTAGATGAATGTCAGTACTAGTCTTTATTCTTGTGAAACTAATTTTAGAACAGTGGTAGTAGTAAGAGTGGCTAGAATTCTCATTTCAGAAAGGACTTTTTTTTATAAAAGGAAGATATGTATGTTGCTATACTGTGACCTGCATGTAAAAGATGTAAAGCCCTGGGTTTAATCTATCTGACATACTAGGCAGTAAAATATTTATAACCCTAACACAAGACAGACACTTGGCACTGGCTAGCAACAGATCATATGGATACTTCAGAAAGTTTGAGAACTACAGAAACAGAGGGAGGGATTCCATGTACATTGCTATGGCAGCATACAGGCACTGTGAAAGTCCCTTATCGGGAAAATTCCCCTAATGGGGAGACAGTGTAGGACAATCAGAGGTAGTTTTATGCAGATCTCCTCACAAGGCCTGGTGTTGAGGACAGGAAGCGGGATTCTTATGGAAAATCTGAGCAGGCCAGCATAATTAAGAGCAGCTTCCTGGTCTGCCATCATTATGCAATGGGTTTGTCCAAAATCCCTCTGGTCCAAAGTCACCTTTGCCTTTGGCCTACGTCTTTACACACTGTACAAAATGGAGATGCAGTTCAAAAGCTCCCCAAAGGGCTCCCTCTCTCGTCTTATTAGAACATTTAAAGATTTCTCTCTCCCTGCAAACTTCATACATGTTTACAGAGAAAAATACAGGCATTCTGTGCACCCCAGTTTGGAAGCTCCAGCATACCTGATATCCACAACAACATGGTGAAGAGAAATGTAGCAATGTTTCCATCCTGTGAAACATCTGAAAGGGTATTTTAGGCCATTTTTCTGGCTTTCAGGGCTGCTACTATGTGGCTGCAGTTCAAATTCCTTTCAGTATCTTACTGCCAGCACCTATGAATATTTGAGTTAACACTTCACATACAGAGGCATCATTCTCACCTTCACAACCTCCAGTTCCTCCTTACTTGCTGCCTGTTGTTTCTCCAGCCTGGTACTCAGCTGGGAACAAATCTGGAAGAGAGAAAACAAGACCTTTGACAAAGTTTATTTAAAAAATTATTCTTGCGGTACTTTTCAGCAGTGCTTATTACAGCTTCTTATGGCTTTACTTAAGTCCTGCCTCAGAAGTCATACAATCTCATTTCCTCAACAATGAATCCATTAGGGTGGCAAGGCTGAGAAAAGATCTAAATGGTAGTATTCAAGATGCAACCTTAATATGGAGATTGATTTGACTAATTTAGCAGGGAGCTGGCTTACATCCATTAGCCAGGAGCAGGGCAAAAGAGGCAGTTGCATTGTAGTGTGTTAGGAATGGCTGAATAAGGAGTTATTCTTATGCACAGGAATTGGCAGATTCCACTTGGAGAACTCCAGAAAGAAGATAACTATCTACAAAGCATGCTCTCAGAAAGCCTGAAATGAGACATGCCCTGGTCAAGAGTACAGGGACTAGAATGCTGAACAGACAGCTTTGCCTCAGATGAGGGGGATGGAGAATAGGAAGAAGTTAAAAATGGTTTACAAATAACTGTATGAAACAAGTGTTTCTCTATAAACATTACTTGTTTATACTCAGCAATAATGGCTGTGGTTTTCTTTATTTCAGATTCTGCCTTCTCTAGCTGTTTCCGGAAGACTTCCTTCAGCTGGAAAATTCAAGGAGAGAAGTCAAATTAGTGGGTGGGCTTTCAGGAATTTTCCAACATGTGAGCGATCACTTCACTCTTGAACATACTCTGCATCTAGAATAATGCTACAGTTCTTCATTACCAATTTCCACTACTTGATAAAGCCGCCAGGCTTTCAAAAGCCTTATTATAGCCTCTGTTTTACTCAGTGTAGAGTTATCTTTTAGTAGTATGATTGTATTCTCAGGAATATTAGCAGCCATTAAAGAACATGGATGAAGGACATTTACTGCATATCCTTTGTTGGGAAATCCTGCTGTAGAATATGGGGAACATCTTTGGTTACAACTGAATATAAACAAGCCCATGAGAATGCCAAATGTCATTTAATGTTTGGGTTCCCCAGATCCATACTCAAATATAAGCTTCTCCCGGATAAAAAGGAAGGAGGAGCACCCCAGGATTGTCATGATGACCTCTCTAGCCCAAGAGGCTCTGAATAGCAGTACAGACCCCCTGTATGGCAGTGCATTAAAATAGCATCAGCCCAACCCTGGCATTCAGCACCATAAAGAACACAGAGATCTTTCAGCAGAAGTAAATGTCTCTCTCTTGCCAGAGGTAGCAAAACTTTAGCATACATGGAGAGAGAAGGAGACTCTCCAGTTTAGAGAAACAGAACTATGAAGTTGGTTTTTTTTGTGGGAGACTGATAACCTTTTGTTAATGCAATGAAGCAAATAAGCCTCATAGTTGCAAGCAGACGCTGGAACAAAGTAGCAAAGAAAACCCCAAGAATGAGAGTGGCTTTTGCTATTGAAACACACAATGTAGGTCATCGGTCAGGATTTAAAATAGCTAAACATTAAAAAATAAACCATTCTGGAAAACAGTATCAGGTGAGACCTAGCAGGGAAAAATGTAACATCTATTCTGGCCTAGGGCCTGGAAGCATTGGTAAGGCAACTCATAGCTTTAACTTGTTGATCCAGCATGGCAAATTCTATGTAACAACCAAGCCTCCAGCTTCTTTCATAGGTTCAGAAGAGGGTCTGACTAGGCCTCCTTGGGTGGATGTGTTTTACATAGTGGCAGTAAATGTGAAAGTGGTCACTCTAACGGTGGGAGAGGGGATTAAAGTTGGGAAATGGGACCCTCCGAGCTCCAGTTGGAACACAGAAGATGCTCAGAAATAGAAAATTTTATCTTTTTCTCCTTATGTGGATTTATTTTCACTCAACTTAAAGATTCCTTTGTGGGGCACTAACAAATGTTTAATATGTTTATTCTTTAATATATATCCTCAAACCCTTGTGATGTGTGTGTTTGGTTAGGTGGAAAACTCAAACAAGTCTCACCTGGGCAGTTTCCTCTTCTTGCTTCCATTTTTCTTCCTCAGTTTCCACTAGTTTCTGTTTAGTCAGGAGAAGCTCCTTGTTCAAAACATCTGCCTTGTCTTCAGCCTGGCAATCGGAAGGGGTGAGCTAAAAAAAACCTTGTTGCAACTCTTCCTCCTATGTTCTCCCACTCACTTTTTGCAAGAAACACTTTTTTTCTAGAAACCGCTTGGTTATTGCATTATGTTTCAGCTGTTGTGCAAAGGCCACACATGACTATTTGACAATAACAGAAATAATGTGCTGGGCCATGTTAAGAGCAATTATGGATCCTGAACCACGTGTGACTCCTGGCTTATTTTAGGACATATATGACTCTGATGTTGGTTTCTGATGTAAATAAAGGATGCATGGTCTAGTGGGGAAGGTTCTAAACCAAGCTCCTGTGTGACCTGGGGCAAGTGGCTTGATCTTTCTGCACTTTGGTTTCCATATCTGTAAAATGGAGAAGATAGTTACATCACAGGAGGGTTGTGTGTTTGGATGGCACTTTACACTTCCAAATGTTGTTTGTATTACAATACTTAAGTGCTCAAGCCAGCATAAGAACATTATCTACTATTGTATAAACACTGCAAAAATATTTTCTGGAAAAGCCAGATAATACATGATGGTGAGGATGTGTGAATTTGTTCCCCCATTTGAAGAGCTAGGCAGGATGATGAGATGTTTAAGTGTACCAGCAATGTCTTGGTTTGATGGGGCTACCTTGCTGGTCTTGTTGATTATGATGAAAAGGAGGTTGTGTCAGTGTTAAGTATAATCAGTTGGCTAGCTGACTTCCCCATCTGATAGATAAATATTGCATCACAGCACTCACTTTGCAAAGCAGGTTGATGGAACAGGAAATGCCTGGCTGTAGCCAGAATATAACTCTCTGGCTGAAAAATCATGGGAAAAAGCACTGCAAAAATGATTATCTAATGCAGAAATTGTATGCGACCTGCACCATATTTCCCCACCATCACTGGCATTATCGTTTGCTTCTTTGCCATGTTGCCATTGATTATTAATAGTAGTTAAATGGAAAGGATGGATGAAATCCTGGCTCCATTGAAGTCAATGGGAGTTTTGCCATTAACTTCAGCGGGGCAAAGATGTCACTCAGTATGCTTAAGGTGCTATGAGACCAGAAGAACGTCCCTACCTTTAGGAGCTTACATCTACATAATCAACAGAATAACCAAGATGGACTGGGGATACCCCCAGGATTATTTTCCCCAAACATAGTGAGAGGAGTTAGTGTTTGTGGGAGGACGAAGCAAGTCTTTAGCAAGGATATGAATGAGAAGAAGGTGAGAGGATAAGTAGGTCATGCCACACATAGCAGCACTATGGAAGAAGGCCCAAAGGAGAGAATAGTAAATGGAAGGGGATGGTAATGCTGGCATCTCTGAGACAAAGGACGGAAGGTGATCTTAAAGGGGACTTGCCAACTTTTAAAAAAACAAACAAACCTGTTTTAGATCCTAGGCCAGTAACAATACATGGTTCAAAATAACCATTAAAAACACTTTGAAAGAACTATTTGAATATCAGTTCCTCTTTCTGTTTGCTGAGTCCCAGGTGCTCATCTTTCTAGCACCAATCATAGGTGTCATCAACTCTTGCAGAGAAGGTAGACAGACAGCAGTTGCATGTAAAGAGGCAAAGCTATTGTTGGCCCAGCATGGGTGAACTGCAGGTAAAAGTCACTTCAATCTCCTACACAGAGGACAGCTAAAATATGAGAGCAGGAATGGACGGAAAATAAGCAGCTGCAGGGCTAGCAAGTACTACAGTTCTACATGTATTGCACCTGGTGCTCGGGAGGATACACCTCCTGGCATCCCACAAAGTTTTATCATCTACTCCTGGCCTCCAGAAACATTACTCCTAGCCTCTGCCACTTGTACATGTCCCCCATCAGCATGGCTCAGGCTCTTAGAGTTGTAACTGAACCCAAAGCAGCAGACACTGACATTCAAAGGTAGAGTAATTGCAGGGTTGTTGCATGGACAGAATTTCTGTATGTAACTTGGGAACTGTAAGCAGTTAAAGCATAGTCACATTGAGTCATGCCGAGGAGCACCTTACTCCACAGCAGCTCCTATTGGTTTCAGTGGGAGCAAGGTGCTAATCCCTCGGGTAAGACTGCGGAAACTGTCCTGTTTATTATTTAATACAGTAATAATTACTAACAGTTCACCTCTGAAGAATGTAACCAAATACTCTGTGTAGTTTTGAAGTGCATTGCATTGTTGGAAAGAGACAACATCCCTATTTGTGTGTATAACCCTACAAAAGTCAACCTAATAATGTAAACAGCTCCCCTAGCACTTGTTTTCTGTGCCATAGCTTAGGTTTTGCAGGGAGTAGATTACTGACGGAAATACCAAACATCTCAACTTTTGGTGCTAGCCTTGCTCAGCCTTCTTGGGAGCGGTGTCTGCTACCTTGGTAACTGGAGCTAGGATTAGATGGTTTTGAAAGAGTAGAGGAATGTGGGAGGTGAGACACATATTGGAGGGCAGTGTAGCTACTTAATCTTTTGGAGAGTATGGCATATTTTTTTTCCAAGTTAGTAGCCAATATTTGTATGCGAGATTAAGGCCTACATTTTCTAAACCAGACTGCAATAGCACAGGTGCCAATATTTGTGCCTACAACTGCATCCATATACACATCTAACTTCTTGACTGCTGTTACAAATCAGGTAGTTAGGCATCTCAATGGGTGCAGATGAAGGCACTAATAATAATGCCTTCAATTTTCCACCCACGTTCAATTGTGAATGCAAAACAGTGCTGCCCCCCTCTCCATCCAACACCCCCCAAATATCAGGAGTCCAGTCTAAGGCCTGGCTACAAATCAGTCCCTGTGTTACCTGGTCCAAGTCATTTCGTAGGGCAATTTTGCTCGTTACAAGTTCGTGGGCAAGGTCATCATTCTCCTGTTCCAGCCGCATGCTGGCTTCCTGGAGCCTGCGGTTCTCCCTCTGCAGAAAGAGAGGAACAAACAGGAGAATAAGTTAATTCTTATCAATTTTAAAGGTAAGAACAAAGAGAAGTGAATATTTTGTGAGTGAGAGAGAAAAAAGTGTAAAACCCAAGAAGGTACAAGTGCACAGTTAAGACAGGATTGCTGCTTTGGGAAACAACATTGAATTAAGCCAGCAGTGCAGATGCAGTATCCCCTCTGACAGGGCCTGTTTAAAAAAAGCTGAAACAAACAATGCTCTGGAAATATAACTTGAAGGGCAATTATTCCAATTCTATCCCTGTGGTGCTCTTTATAAACATATTATATTTCAGGCCCAAATGACCCAATGATTGTAGGTTTCTCTGTTGAGAGCAAAAGCACCCTTCTTACCATGAAAATGCTCTGCTCCTACATGGTAATCATTATGGGAAATTGGGTAGATGATAAAATGCTACACAAAACACAATGGTAATGAACAAGAGACATTTGTAAGAGATACTCTTAATAGTTGTTTCAGGTCCAAAGTAAAATCTGTCCTGCCTCATTTTACAAATATTGACTTTAAATCTTCCATAAGAATATTATGTTTTGAAAATGATGTAGCATCAACTGTCCTTCCTCTGCTCGATCGAAAAAGAGTGTGACCTAATAATGAACCTTTGTACAGTTCAGTTGACTTCCTTTCTCTAAAAACTGCCAGTGGATTCTAGTGTATTCAAATGACATCTGCCAAGGAAGAGCGCAAATGGAGAGGCGGCCTCTCTTTTTGAAATGTATGCAGATTCCAGAAACATGATGCAAATCAACTCAAATGAAAAAAATATTCAATGAATAGAAGACTGTGGGCCCAATTCTCCCCTGCCTTGCACCTTGTTAATCACCTATCCCTGTGCAAAGTGGTTGTAAATTCTACCAAACCAAAGTAAATTGGGGAGAAGGGAGAGAGGAATAATTAATGCATTTTTTAGCCATTGGAATAACATTTCTTGTCCGAGGGCTGAAAAGGCAGAAACATTTGTTAAAAGATGTCTCAGGGCGAGCAGAGACAGGCAGTCGAACCTGCCACTGTAAGGGGCTCTGAGAGTCCCCATCAGGTAGTTGGCTTGAGAAGAACAGGCTAAATATGGGGACCTCAGTCAAATGAATTTGGACAGAGCAGCAGATTTGCTTGCCTTAGCCCTGCTTAATAACCTCTAGTCTTTCATACTGTCTTTCATACCAAAGATTGGACTTTTTTGGGGCGGGCGGGCGGAGGGGAGGGGGAGAGAGAAAAATCTATAAACTATGCAAAATAGAAAAAATTTCAAGTTTTTTATGAAAAACTTCCTTATGGCTGAAGAAACTGTCACATGCTAACATTTCAGAAAGATGTCTTTCACTTGAGGACAGATGTCAAGTTTTCTCCTTTGATCAGAAATAAAATGAAATATATTACAGCATCAAAGATAGCAAGATATTGCCTCTAATATTACTCAATAAACACATTGCTTCAAAACATTAAGAACCCTTGAACCCACTGCATAAACAGGCTACTCAGCTTTCTTAATTTTCTCCTCCTCCACAACTATGTTCGTAACAATCCTAATGGAAGATGTAGGTAAAGCATATCTCTTTTTAATAAATACATTCCTGTTTTTGCTTCAACATCTTTCTGTTGCAAGAGCATTTCATATGCTTGCCTAATACAAACAAGGAGAACTACAGCTCAGAAAGGATGTTATTAAAAAAAGGAAAAAAAAACTCATGTTGTTAAACAGCTTCCTCTGTGCCAGGAAGTGGAGCTTTTGCAAATACCCAGTCTTCAGTGTGACCTTATTGTGCAACAGTGCCTGAAACACTGCACTGCACAGAAAGGTAGATTTGTTTCCTTTTAAAGAGATCATACATTAAACAACTGCTACATGGTTATTGAAGCCTTAAATAAAAGACCTTATTTCTTGTGATTTGATACAAGTCAAGTAAACATCTCTAAAAGACACAAAACTTCTTAGTTTTTATTTAAATTACACTACTTTGCTATATATAAAAATTGTTAAATTATAATTCTTCAATCAAGTAAGGGTAATTTATACTTTGACGTAAAACTAAATTACAGTTTTCAGAAAAAAGTTGAAGTGTCTTTAGTTCAGTACTTTGTTCATACTATCAAAAAATTGCCAATTTTATTGGCAAAGATAGCTGCGAGACAGCAGCAGATATAACTGAGAAAGACAACTTAAAATTCTGACTAGATGGAAATTACTAACATAGCTGCTGTAATGCTAATTACAAGAATACTGCTTAAAGGGGGGGGAGGAGGGGGGAATCAGCTGGATTTCTTACAGATCTGTGTGAAATAACCCTGAAAAATGCTTGGCTTTAACATTCTTTGCTATGCTTTTGCCAGAAGCTTCAGTGTCTGCAAAGCAAGCAGCACAATGCGACATTTCAAACTCCTGCTCTGCACTCACACACAAGTGGGAAAGCAAGCTGTGTGGTTGGAAATGCACTATCCTCCTCCTAAATAGGAATCTGCATGGTAAATTTTAAAATGTTAGATGTGTCCTATTCATTATATCAAGCAGCCGCTACCTGTGATCAGGTATTTAGTCTCTCTGATTTGACATATATTTATTTTCTAGCTAAGGATCATTTATCAAGTTGCCTTTACTCTTCCCTTCCCTCAGTACAAGGGTGCAAACTAAATATGACAATCTATGACTGGTCTTCACCAGCCCCTCACCAGACCCTAGCAATGAAGAACTGTCTACTTCCTCAGGAGCAGGTTCTCAAAACTCTTTAAATCCAAATGAAGTTATATTAGCGAAAAAGAGGAAGATACTAACTAAACTATGTCTTTCACAAAAGGAAGTGAGCTACTTTTGCTGCCTCAAATGTTTTGCAGAGTTTTACACAGCCTCATTTGCAGGGAGAGCAATCTTTAGATTCAATTTAAATGCAACTTGTTATCTACAACCCGGCTCACATCAGAGCCAACATTTTGTAACCTTGCATGAGCTGATTAGGCAGACCTGCTAGATATTCTACAGGTGCAAACAGAGACTCCCAATCACTTCCTGCCTTGTCTCTAAATACACAGCATTTATAAAAGGTTACTGACCGCACTAAGTATTCCCTTCTCTTTGGTATCACTCTGTTTTAACAATCAATAAAGAAAAGGATGTAGCTTTCCCTATTAGTCTCCTTCCTTTTGCCACAGGAGACAGCTAGTTAAGTTTCATTAGTGTCTGTAAAAAGAGGATACTGCATTTCCAAAAGAGACAGAACACTGATATTACATACACACACAAATAAACTTACCTCCTGCAAAGTCACAGACCAACTATTGCTTTCAGTCATTGGTGTCAACACAGTGAAAACAGCATATCCAGTGAATTTTAAATACCAAACAAAAATGATTAGGAAATGAAAAAAACAAACAAAAAAATCTTGATTTGCTAATCCTACATTGGGACTTTCTCACTTTGTTTTTTAAAGGTATGATCTACTCCATCTTCCACTTATTAAAACAAACATTTGATTTAAAGAAGAAAGCAAATTTGAAACTTGCAGGCAAGTCCCAATTCAGGAAGACTGAAAAGCTAAACTCCACCCTCTGCTATCCTCAAACTAGCATGAAGAATGAATATACATGATTAGCACTGATGATGCAAATTGTTTTCATTGCTGCTACTAAAACTGGGTGTGACTTAGTATCACAAACCTTGCTGAAATCTTCATTTTCACATTTTGTTGTAACAAAAAGTAGATCTTTAAACATTAACAGTTTCTTACTAATGGAAATGAAAAAATGATTAGAAATCACATTCCTGGATGGCAGTAGGTTGAAGGCTTCATCAGTGGATCCAAAACAGCAGTTAATTAGGTTAATTCCAAGATGGAAAAATTGAGAACTGTAAACTGGCTAAAAAGCCACACAGCTTTAAAGGAACAATTATCCAGGACAAAAGAGGTTTTATGGAAGGCATCACAAAGTTTTTCACTGTGCTGTCTGCTACTATGATGAATTCTTGGCTCTGGTTTTAAATAAACATTCCTTCAACTGTCATATTGTAGGATTGGTTTTTTTTTAAACAAAGAAGAAAATCACTCTAATAGTTATCAAATATTTTGTCTCCTGCATTCAGGAATGCCAGTGCAACAATTAGCACCAAAATAACAATTAGTGGATTATTAAGTTTTACTTAGATATTTCAGGCATACAAAAAGGCCAAAGATTTGTATTAAAGTATAATAAAGATTAAAAACTGCTCCTGTATGGCAGTGGGAGCCATACACGTGTAATTGTCCCCCTCTCAGATCTCCTTGCAGGATTCAGGGCTCTAGTGTGTAAAATTAAGACATCAAAGCAACTTTGTTAAGGGTTATATTCTAGTGGTAAAAACTGAAGTGAATATTTACCATATTGCAGCAACATCACATTGTAGGAATAAGAAACTTTCATAGTTTATTTCATTAAGGTAAATAGTGCAGTGATATTTAACATTTTTGGTCCTAATCTGCTGTGAGCTGGGTGTGAGCAGACCCTTTTGGCCACATAGAGCTCCCACTGAAGGCAATAGGATTCTGGGCACATGCAGGGTCTACCTATAGGATTCTAGCTTTTGTTTGCATAAATACGTGACAGTTTTTACAGGATCCAAGTTTTCATCATTGATATAGCCCATAAACCCATATTATATATGAGAAATTCTCAGAGGCTGGAAAAATCACTCAGAGTATGGGGAAAGTATTTGTCTGAATTATTTTAGTACTTTTCTTGGCCATGCAGCTCACATTTTTTACTTGCTTCTTCTTACAATTTGTGATGTGTTTTAACTGTCAATACATTGACTGAAGAATGGCAACTCAGGTGTGTTTCTGTTTTAGTCTGTGAAAGTATCAGATGTTATATTTCTCTGAATGCAAAAATCCAACAATAACATTATTCTGCTGAAGAAATGTCTATATGTTTCCAAGTTTTCCTAAAGGAAATATTTCTAAATTGAGAAGAAAAGAAAATAAACCCCAAATTGAATTTCAGAGCCCTACTTCTGGTTTTGGAGGGGAGGAGGGGAAGGAGGATGGAGGAGGTAGGAAGAGAGGGAGGGTGAATGAAATCTGTCACAATTCACTTTCAGAAAATAATCATGCCCAAGAACAAATTCTTGCGTAATACTGTACATATAGCATAGTGTACTACATTGCTTCCACTCAGTCTGTGGAGGATCTGGCTAGTTGATGGCTGATCAGATGTTGTAAAAATCCCACTTTTAAATGATCTTGGAATTTACAGGTGGTTTGGTGTTGGACAGTTCTTAGAATGTAATAATCAGAAATGTACAATTCTGTCCATTCCTTACAGGGACACTGTCAGTCTGGTTGGACATACCACTTTACTGTAGCTGGGGAGGAATATCATGTGGATTGTTTATATTTGTTTTAAAAAAATTCTATTGCAGAGAAATTAATCTCTATGTCCAGGCTTGTTCCTCTGGAGATCTGCACTGGGGAGAGGGAATGTTTCCTCAGCAGCCCTTTTCCCCTCACCAGAACACCCGGATGCCCCTCCGTAGGTTCAGAGCGCAGAAGGGACTCCACTGAGTGTTGAGGGGGTGGGCAACAGAAGGGATTAGCCATTCTGTGCATCATCATCACTCGGTGTCCACTGGATTGCTGTGGAAATGTGGCTAGGAATTAATACACCTCAGACCTGTACAGCTCTCCCAGGTCCACTCTACGACGCCTACTGTGTAGCTACAAGATGACCATGCCAAGAGCAGCCATACTGCCAGCAGCAGTAAGGGAAGGCCAACTGAACAGACAGTTCCTGGCACTGTCAGTCAAAGGGGCCTGCTGCTCGTCCTTGCAGCACATAATCTGTAAGATTAATAGGCTTCAACCCTTCCTCACTCTGCAGTCCTCCAAGTCCTGCCCCCCACCTGGGGGGGAACGACAATTCAAAGAATTTTAGTCTTTAAGAAACTTAATGGGTCTGAATCACCAAGAGCGAACAAAGTGACATACAACAAGGCTGTCAGTGTGTATCTTAATGAGCAACCCAAAGTTGCACAGGTAGTGAAACAAACCAAAACACATGCTGAAAACAAGGAAGAGAATAAATGTGATCTGCGTCAAACAGATTAACATGCTGCACAGATCCCTGCCCCACAGAGCTAGGAGGAAATCATTAAACAAAGCCACCCGCCACTACTGAATGGTGAATTGAAAATAATTTTTGTCTTCTAGGAAAGCTGGGCCTTTAAGCCATAACCTACATGGAGAATATCATCCCAGCGGGAGCTCCTGAATGCATCATGCAAGGACAGCCTGGACCCATTGACAAGGTGCAGAGTGCTACCCTCCAGTCCTAGGGAGTCTAGCACTGGCAGTGGTGTGAATATAGTCCTTGCATCCCTGAGCACAATGGTGTCTTTTAAGGGATGAACAGGACTGGGTTGTTTTTGTTTCCTGCCCCTTGTGCATCCACGCAAACCTGTGATCATAACTGACTGATCTCTACGTGCATATTCTTCAAATGTTAATTCCCACTATTCTCATCTAGACACACTAACAAAATTAAACCCACAAAATGGGGTTAATACACTTGTGATAACAAACATGTTCACCCATTAAGAGAGAGAACTTCTTTTCCATGTGTGAAACCTATCAGATAAAAAGAGTGCAATTGGAACTTGAATTAAATGTGGCTCAGCTGGTTGTGAGAGATCTCTCTATTAATCTGTGCATCAACAAAGGTTGACCTGATCCAATTCAGATAAAAGTTACACAAGCAGTTGCATGACTGCAGACCAGAGCCCTACATTCTAGTCCTGGCTCTGACAGTGACTCGCCGTAGCCAAGTATGTCACTTCACCTGTTTCCCGAGCTGCCAAATGGGAATAATAATTCTTGCTCGTCCATCTCCACAAGTGTTGTCAGGATTAATTAGCTAATATGCTTGCACAGTGTTTTGAAAATGAACAGTACCCTACATTTTCTAAGTATTACTGCAGCTCTATATTAGCATGAACTGAAGAAGGAAAACAGTCCGAGTTAATGAGCAGTAAATATGGTTATTTCTACATAGGGAAATTAACTAACATTCTCTTGGACATGAATGCAGTCCTGGTTCTTAGAGAAAATCAGATATATGCTATATTCCATAAAGAAAGATATATGTTAAAAAATGTTAATTTGCCTGAGAAATCAAGAAATGCCAGTTACATATTCTCACACAGTCTTAACTCTGCCTCTTCATGTGTATGCATTATAACAGTGTTTCACTACAATATCATGCATTGTTTTCTACAACCTTAGATACTGAACACAATGGTAGTATCTTGTAGCACTATTGACTACTCTGTATATACCAGACAAAATATATGAATGTAATTCATTTAGAAAGTACATAGAAAATGGTATTTATATGTTATGTACAATATTGAGTAACAGTAAAAAAGTTACTGGCATATTCTGGCCACATAAATTCAAAGCAGAGTCACCCAATGGGCAGCTCAGTGCCTCTTCCCTGAGAAATGCACCTACAGAAAGCTGAGCTGCTGCTGAAAAAGAAAATGTGTAGTAAAAGGATACTGAATTTTAAATGAAATACAAGCCTTAGAGAGAACTTACCATATAAAAGTTTAAATCAATAGAATACATCATTATGATAATGAAATTCAAATATATTACAAAAAAAATATTACATGGTGCCACATTTATTAGGATTTGCAGGGAAAAAATCTACATATTACTATACTGTATTATCTGAGGAACAACATCTAGGCATGTAATCAAAGCCCAGAGTCTCTAGTCTGTCTGACCTATGCCAGGGGCAGGACATGAGTGGGGAAAGATGACTTTATGAGCATTGAGCTCATCTTCAGCAAAGTTTTACAATATCCGTTGTGTTGTCTTAACTATGCATCATTTGCCCCATTCCTGACAAATCTTCCCTCAATATTGTTTCAAATATAATGGCCAACATTGGTACATTCAAAATATCGCGTTTCCAACCCCCATTCTGTAAGAGTAGCAAGCTACCCTATATGCACAATACTGTTCTTCAAAGTTTTGCCATAAACAGGCAAAGTAAAAAAGCATTACCTCCCTATCTTGTGGTGAAATGTCAACAGCTCAGTCAGAATGTGCTTTCTAGCCCCAGCATCTGCACTGAGAACTGCATGGGCAGACCCCCTCCAACTACACAAAACCCCACTGAAGCCAGTAGGGCCCTAGGCAGGTGTCTACATGCCTGGTTTTCAATGCAAGATCTTGGCCATCATATGTTATGAGTAATTTATTCAGCACGTTTTTGCCTCTTCCTTCTGTCCATAACTGTGCATGAGTAGACCATGGAACTGTCAAATGTAGTCATTATTTGAAATTATTCACAAATTGCTTCACTGAATAGTTCTCGATCTGCCTGTGTCTGCAGCATCAGAAAACAACATAAGAAAGAATAACATCATGCATAGTTATGCCTGCTTGTAGACAACAGAGTGCTGGCAGGATGCTGCATAGACACAGCAGCCAGGCCTTGACCCAGCAAGCTGCTCTGTGTGGGCAGAGCTACATGCATGTGGGGCCTGCCTGCCTGCAGAGAGCAGTTTTCAGCACTGGGGCCCAAGTACCCTGGAAATCGGAAATTCGAGTGTATTGCTGAGCGAATCCCTTTTTGTGAGTCATCCAGCGATCAGACTAATAACGTGAGTGTGCCACAGTAACCAAAACATTTGACGTTGAACCTGCGGTAATTGATGTGAATTCAAATAAGTGTAATAACTACCAACATTATTCTGCTTCATACATCACTGGGGCTTTATTTTTCTCCTGTTCATTATTATTTCTATTGCAGTAGCACCAAGGGACCCCAAACAGAGATCAGGATCCCTCTGTCCTAACAAGAATTATTAAACTTTGCTACAAACAGAGATTAATGACAAGGGCCATATGTCAGTCTTGGAAGAGTTCACCTTCCTAAAGTTTTTGTGGATGTGACCATGCACAGCTTTTGCTAACCAGTATGTATTATTTCCTTCTTTTTGTGTCAGTAGTTGAGAATCACCCTCAGTCTCTCAGCATCTCATGCAGATTCCCAGTAAAAGCGCAACAGCAGGAGAGTTACCTACAAACATATAAACTGAAAGAAGAAAAATATTATATGTGGCGGCTCTCTGAGGGATTCTTGCAATCACTCGAAGTAGAATGATCATTAAAGAAATTAGATGAATTTGACCCACTACTTAAATTCCTTGTACAGTTTTCTGTACTGTACTGGTGTATCCCAGTATGTGTGAAATACTGATAAAAGCGCCTCTTTCTGACTAGTGAAATCCCATCACTATAGTGTCTCCTGTACCTTGTATCTGTCCATTGGATCTTCCTGCTGCAGCTGACTCTCTCGCATTGTCTGATACTCTCTCTCATATTTCTTCAGCTTCTTTGTGGGCACCTGTGGAATACATTCAGAAAAACATGTTCTTAGAGGCAGGATAAGCACAGGAAAAGGCTGCCAGAAGCCTTTACTTGCAAACAGGAAGCAGAGGAAGCTCTGGATATTCCCTACTGAATAATTCCTCATCCCACCATCACCAGAGAGATGCGGTGAAAGCTGGGGGAAAAGTAACCATTTTGCACTCTATTTTTGTTGACAGTAGAAAGAAAAAAAGCACACCAAACAGTTATCAATATACCACATGCTGACAAGATCCTTACTAAGCTTAATGTCATTTATTTTTAAATACTTTAAAAAGAAAACAGAATCCTGAAGTAGAAACCTTTTGAATAAGAAGCAGGAGGAGGGGGACAGGCACAAATATGGGGAATAAAAGAAGAGTGGCAAGGAGAACATGACTCTTTGATCCACTGAATTTTAATAGAGTTTGTGAGCAATGATGACAAAGTGCTGTGAAAAGTGATGTATCAGTATGTCTATGTCCAGCAGGAGGTTGTTGGGGAATGAATCAGGGGAGAATTAAGTGATATTTTCTCTGGCCGTAAGGATCAATTTTTTCATCAAACAGGAACAGACAGTATATAGCCCACATCACTTACATTGCTTGTTTAGACAGTGAGCTTAGACCTGTCCTAGTCTCATTGGGACATGGTCGATACTTTTGTGGTAGAACACTACCAATGACTCAGGTGGCTCTGCTCTCATTATCCTGCCCACTCACTGTCCACACCAAGTCTAGGCATTGTCCCCCATTAAGTGATGCCCTATGACACTGATAAAGTTGCATTGCTCACTTCTAGCCACAGCAGAGAAACAGTGAGTCACCTACATAGGCAGATTTGGTAGCAGCTATGCAAATAGGTCAAGTCATAGACAGCTGTATTTATATGAAACCATTCGTTTTTTGGAAAAAAAATCAGTCAAGATACAGAAACATCATCTGTATTTTTCTAAGGTGTAGAATGGAGATACTCAGCTTTACATTTTTTTAATTGGCTATAATGTACATTACTTTCTCCCTGGACAGACCTTTAGCAGCACTGTAATCTCCCCATACAACCCAAACAGGTAACAACAAGCTGTTAGCTGTACAGCATGTATGGGCAATAGGCAAGAACATTAATGGAAGAATATGTTGCAGTGATTTATAAAAATATTCACAATTTTCCTTGATCTGTTCCTGTGATATTTCTACCAGTCTTCTAGTCCTCCTTACTCTCCGGTTATTAAGCAGTTGACTAAAATCAAGAGCATTTTATGCTAGTCCAGAGCTCCAAGTGACAGCAGCATTGCAGTTACTAGCAGGATGGAGCTGCAGCACAACCATGCTGTCGTAGCGCTTGTTAGAGGGAGAAAGGTGGCCTCTAGAAGTTACAGCACGTGTGAGTGTGCATACCATGTGGGGTGGGAATTAATATAGTTTCTCTCTTCAGTTTTCCAGTAGGGGATTTTCTCCCCCTATGATAGGAAAGGGCTGAGGTGGTTCCCAAAGTCACAACAGAGAGGGTCAGCTGGAAGAAATGGAAGCCAATCCTGCTTGCAAGATTCAATACACTGTCACAGGGAGTTCTATGCTAGATACAGAAACGGCTAATACAGCATAATGGAATAGCTGCAGCCTATTGTAAAACATAAACCTATAGCCCTAAAATAAAGACTTTGAAGAGAATAAAAAGAAGAGGGAAGAACACAAGCAATGCAATAATTCTGGATAAATGTTCATGACAATTCTACTTTGATGTCCCTTAAATTAATATCTATGAAAAGTGATATATAAGAGGGAGATGAGATTATTATTATTACCTGAAAACAAAACTGAATGAAAATAATTTAACAGGAAATGCTCATTTATATGTCAATTGATCTACATCAACTCTATGAAAAAAGGGCTTCCTGGGAAAGTACAAACCATTTCTTTCCTACCATGCTATGGTTATTAAGGCTATCTTAACATCCAGTGCTAAATGTACATTTTAAAGTAAGATATTAAGGAAATGAACTAATCATACACAAAACCCAAACTATTCCCACCCTGCTGTGATTCCATGATGTTTACTTTGATCTTGCTCAGAGAACTAGAGCAGGTTTCCAGAATGATGTGTTGCTAGGATACCTTCCAAGCTTATTTCTCTTGTGCTGTTGTGTGATGCTTTGCATCTACCTGCTATTGGCACAAAATATATAGAGAAAAATAAGAGAACAAAAAGCGAAGAAGCATGTACACACATAAAAAGCACAGGTATTTATGAAGCAAAAAGAGAAATAGACAAGAAATTGCTACACCTTGAAGTGCTGTACTGCAAAACAACAATTCTTTTAGGCAGTGTTGAAAATTTCAGATCTGTATTGGAAGTTTAAGATCAATAACAGGACAAAACCACCAACCTCAGTGCAAAGAAAAGGGGCACAGCAAGGGAGAAAAATAATAAATGAATTATTGTACCAACCAATATACCTGATTCTTGATATTTTTAATTAATAGTGGATCAAATCTTTTAAGGTGCACATGCAAAAGTGTGCACGCGAAGCCTCATTACACAGACAAAGTCTTGGTTTGCACACATGCACATATGTACAGTCGTTAACTTACATCCTTCAGTGAGGGGTGCACATTCTAAATGCATAGGGTAGATAAAAATAGATTAGATTAGCTAGACAGAAAGATAAGCAGAAGCGGCCAAAGAAGGATTTCATGATCACCTGCACTCCTTACTTTCAGGTATTTGTGAGTTAAAGTCAAACCTTAACAATATATGATGTTTGTTTTGTATTTAGTATTCAGCAGAACTCCCAATTAAGCAGGCCCACTATAAGTGCTTTCTATATTATGCACACTTCTATTGCATCCACCAGTGCAGTCCTCCTGGATGGTGAAAGGGACTTGCTGGACGGTGATCATGCTTAAAGCATGGCCTCATGCAAACCTACCAGTACCTCAGAGGTCCAAACATCTAAAAAAGCTGTGTGAGTTTCTGCATGGCTTACACTAGAAGCACAAGGCCCAAGTTCCTGTGTTTTATATCTTGATATATAACTAGGTACTTATGTGGCCACTATCACTATAGCATCTGAGTGCCTCTCAAATATCAACCACTTCTCCACCCCACAGGTGTACAGATTATTACCCCACATTACAGATGAGGAACTGAAGCACAAAAAAACAAAGATCACAGAAGAAGTTTGTGGGAGAACTAGTAGGCAGCACTTGTTAATTTTTTAGAACATATTTGGCCATCTCCTGGGAGGGAGCAGCCTTACATGCCTGGTTTAAGGTATTGTTATGAGCTGGGTGAAACCTTGTTATGGGTGATGTTAAAACCACATTGAGATTCAGAGGTGTGAACGCACTTTTCAGTTAACATGAGAGACTCCATCTGGGACAAAAGTGAAGGACCCCAAGCCAATGGTTCATCGGGCTGACATGTTTAAGGCATGTCAGTTTCATAGCCAATGGTACACATGGGAGCAATGTGGCCTGCATCATGTCCAACTGCCTTTGCCTGCCCTAATCCGATGGATCAGGTACTCATTTTGCAGCTCAGTGAACTGGAGGTGGCATGTGAGATCAAAAGCAAGACTCAAACCCATAACTTTCGGTATTGTAGCTGAATGCCTTAACCCACTGTACCTATGAATTCCCCCCCCCAACACTTTTTGCTGAGTATTGTTTTAGGTAGGTGTGTTTGTGGGAAGTCAGAACACAAAATAGGGAGGAAGGCAGAAGCAAACAGCAGGAGAGACAAGCATTAACCTGTGGGCATAGTGTGATCCTGGTAAAAGTTAGAGAGAGATATTGTGTCTCTGTTGGCTAAAAAGGCTGGGGGCTGTAAGTTAAGAAACTGCTCCTTTTTGTTCTTGGTTCCTCCTGCATTTGGAGAAGCAGGACTTGTTATGCTCCTTGTAAATAAACAAGACAGCATCAAAGAAAATACCAGACTCAATCAATTTCTACTTCCACCTGGAACATCCCCAGGCCTTGAACTTTGACTAGCCTTTGGGTCGAAAGGCAACAACACTATTAGTTCTTATTAGAAGTGTGTTAGAGGCCATTAACAGGAAACTAAACACGCTAGCGAGTAATATGCAGCTCTCTGTTAAATTTTTAAAACAGACTTGGCCACGTAGGAGTAGCCTTGCTTGTCCGTTTTAGGAGATCGTTCTCTATCTAGAGAGGAAGCGGGATTCTACATGGTGCTTTAACCACCTATCCCAAGGGCAGCAGAAATCAACCCAAACCTGAATGTTAAACCATGAATGTTTATCGACAACAAGACAAACATAGGGAGTTCTAGAAAGAAGACAATCTACTGCCTCTCAAGCTTATTCTGTTCTGCTTTCTCACTTTTCCACTCACTGAGATTCAGTGGCCGGTTCTTGATATTTTAAAGCCTTCCATACAAACTATTTGTTTATACCATCTCTCCTCTGCTTTCCTAATGGCAGGAGCAGGCCCTGATCCTGTGTGTCTGAAGAAGGGAAGATGGCCCCCTTCCAATCTTCTTAGGACTAAACCCAATTGTATTGGGAGTGTGGGGGAGAGAGTAGGGACTGTGCCCCGGGACTCCACTCTGTGAGCAAATGTTAAACCTGTATTCTCTTACTGATGCTAAAGGTGACTAATACAATTTCCTTAATGCTACTACTAGACAGGGATAGAATTATGTTGGAAAATACAAGGGTAATTTGGTTGGAAAAGGTTTCAATACTCAAAGACAGAAATCCCAATTCAAACAAATTAATCTCCACTTATGCCCCATTCCTATCATCACCAGAAAAAAATATCCAAATACAGAGAAATATTGCCCCAGCAATTTGAGAAAAAGCAAACCTAGGAAGAAAACATTCCGCCCCAGGACACTAAGCCCATATATTTACTTCACACATGCATAAAAACTGGCATGTGGTCTCTACTACAGTCCAGCAGTAGCATTCTCCAAGGAGTCTGACAAATTATTACAGCATTTTCTTTTCCTAGATCCATGCAGTTTTGCTTTAAAAAAATACATAGTTCCATATATTCCCCAATTTACCTCCTTGATACAGTTTGCCCAACACATGATCTCAAACTGTGATCAGGGGTGTGCACAAGGGGGGGCAAGCAGTGGCACAGCCCCCCCAATAATCATCAGGGGCACAGAACTCCTTCAGCCCTAGGGCTGTAGTGTTCAGAGGGTGGGGGGGAGAGGGTGAGCTCCTCCAAGGCCTTGGATGAACTCCTGCTAGGACCAGGGTAGGGGGAAGGAAAAGTGAGCTCCTACTGGGGCAGAGTGAGGTAGGGGAGAGAAGAGCGAGCACCTCCTGGGGCTGGGATTCTGTGCCCCTCCCCACAGGGGTCAAAGTTAAATTTTTATGCACGCCCCTGACTGTGATCTATTAGTTTACAGACATCTGACATATCTCTAGGCCCGTTCATAAATAATTGCATTATGTTAACCATGTTTCAATCTTCATGGATTGCAGCTGAACTGAGTATCCTCATAAAAGTGTCCATGAAAGCTTCTGCAATATTGTTTTCTTTTCATTAGCACCTTGGGTTCTGTGTTGGCTGGATCTGGTGCTGTATCAAATTTAGGAGCCTCTTATGTTTTATAAACCTTGCTTAACTGTGTATCTCAATATCTCATGTTCCATCCTTGTACATTTGATTTTTATTTTATTTTATTGTACTCTGACAAAGATAGTGTCACATCCAGACACACACACAGAGCCAGTCATGCAGTAGATCTCAATAAAACACTCAAACATGAGCAACTGAACAAACAAAACTTCTCTCTGAAGAAGCAGTTGATTCTTTCACTGGGGCAAAAACAATGCCATTATCAACTGGAGTGAACATTCAAAGGATCATTGCAATGAACTGTCAGATAGCAGGTGGGGAAAAATAATATTTTGCATCTTTAGCTTGTTCTTCTGGTTCATAGGAACAATGAGATCTGCAATTGCTATATGGTCACCTTCTTTAAGGAGGAGTCTGAGGCATGGCATCACACTGCTCTCTACCAACCTTCGGTGGCCAGGACAAGAAGTGATCAGCGTCCACTCACCTTCTGGGCAGTTTTCTTTCATCCAACAATATTTTTAGTAATTTATAGACAATCGAAACCGATCCCACTGTATTAATGAATTGCACACATCTACGTCCCCTTTTTTCCAAGGATCTCAGAATGCTTCATAAACAGTAAGGGTACGCCTTCACTGTCGGTGGCAAATTCGCCCTCGTCAGATCGATCTATCTGGATCAATTGAGCGGTCAGTGAAGACCTGCTCAATTGATCCGGAAGTAGACGCGTTAAAACCACCCCCTCAAGTAGCACAGTGCAGTGAAGACGCCGCAGAGAAGAGTTGTGAAGTCAACGGGAGTTACGCAAGCTACTCTCTGTAGTTTGTGTAACTCGAATCGACTGCCGCCGAATTTGAAGGTAAGTGTAGACCAGGCCTAATTAAGCCTCAGCTCCATGTGAGTAAGATATTATCATGCTTATTTTATAGATAGGGAAACTGAGGCAAAAAGATGTTATGTGACTTGCCATGGCTTCAAAGTGAGTCAGTGGCTGAGCCAGAGACAGAATTCCCAATTCCTAATTCAGATCAATGCATGTTTAACTTTCTCCACACATATAGTCCAAAAATATCTAATGTTAAAAGTAAGTCAATTTTGTAATGATGTTTGGCTTATTGAAGTAGGTCAGCTGAGGATCAGAAGGTTTTGACTAAATACTAAACAAACATTCAGAATACAGAGTAGTGAAAACAAATTAAGTATCTTGGCTTCTATTAGAAGTTGTTATTGGACTAGTTTCTTTTAGTTAATATTCTGTATTAAAAAGAAAGCATTCCGCTAAACTAGGGTCAAGGAAGGACAGTTAATTAAGATTATTTAAGGCTTGACTAATAATCAAATCAATGAAACTGCCTTAAAGCTTCATTGCTTTGTGTAATCATTGATGCAGATCACTGAATTGTCCTTTCAATAAGATTGCTAAGAGTGCTCAAGAAGTACCTTGAGATATTTGTCACAGTGGATTAGATTCAAAATTAGATAAATAACTATTCTGTCCACACCAAAAAAATAAGAAAAAGAAAAAAAGAAGCCACAATGGCAGAACACAGTAGACTCCATTCATCCTTCTAGTAATTTTCAAGAAATCCAATCCTGAGGACTAATATATACCAGACATGATACAGTGCACGGTAATCCAAAGAATTTATTCTCCAGAGAGATTCAATTTAATAATAATCACAAGCATAAAGTGCCTGTGGGAGAAAGAGGGCAAATCTGAACTAGCAACGTTTTATTTATACTGGGCAAAGTTAAGGCTAATAATGAAAAAATTCTGACTCACTGATAAAGAAGAAATATGGAGATCATAACAAGTAGTCTGTGCCCATGGACAAGTCACAGGTTGGAACAATTGGGACAGAGGTAGAGGGATTCTCCATTTCTCCTTTTGTCGCTGTCTTGAGAACAGCTCACTGGTGGCTCTGTGACAACGAGCAGTTTCATAGTATCAAACTGCAAACTACAGACAATGCTTCACTCAGAGAGAATGCTTCCCTCTGCTGAGTGCCCTGAAACATGCATTCTAAAAAATACCCAACACTGCATGACAACAATCTCACTGACTATAGACTTCTACCTCTCATTCTCAGGCAAGATTATCAAGAAGGTGGCAGAAAGCAGATTCCAGCAGCACCTCACCTTCAACAATAAGCTTCACAGTCTGACTTCAGGCTAGGTCATGGCAAAGAAACAATGCTTATTGCTCTGTTTAACAACCTCCTCACAGTGAAGGAGAGAGGTGAATCAATGATGCTGATATTCTGATCTATTCTATTCAGGTTCCTGCACTGCATGCATCACTGTGGGACCTGCATGCCTTATGCTATTCTACTTTCTACACCATTAGTAGGGGGACATTTCATTAAAGCTTCCCAGGCCTGATCTACATTACAGTGTTGCTCCCCTCCTCCGCCCCTTCCACCCCGGTCAACAAATCTGCCCTTTTTTTCTTTTTGACAAAATAAAACCACCTCAATGAGAGGCGTAGAGCTTTTTTTGCCTATCTTCAATCGAAAAAGTGTCAGTGTTAGATACCACTGCTTGGTTATGGTATGGTAAATGGCCTCTGGAAGTGTCCCACAATGCCCATCCTGAGAGCTCTGGCCATCAGTTTGAACTCCGCTGGTCTGCAGCCAACTGCCCCTTCCCCTTTAAAGTCCCAGAAATTTTTGAAATTCCACTTCCTGCTTGGTCAGTGTAGAGAACTTGCATCTCATCTTAGCTGCTGACCATGGCGGCTCCATGCACCAAATCCTCTCCCGCTTGGAGCACACCGGAGCTGCTGGACCTGATTGGCATTTGGGGAGAGGGCTGTGCAGCCCCAGCTCCACTCCAACCAAAGGAACTTTGATACCTTTGGCCAGATTTCTTGTGCCATAGTGGAGAAGGACTATGAGATGGACACGCTGTAGTGCAGCTTCTGCAGAGCTACCAGAAGGCCAGGGAAGCAAATCATTGCTCTGGTGCAGAGCCAAAGAGCTGCCGCTTCTACAAAAAGCTGGAAGCCATCCTCAGCGGCAACCTCACATCCATCCCCAAGACACCCGTGGATTCCTCTGTGGCCCCAGGGCCCTGGATACCAGAATCAATCCTGACGAAGAAGTCATAGATGAGAAGGTGGAGATGGAGGACAACCCAGAGCCGGGGACCGGTTCGTTTGGTGAGGTTGAGAGTCAGGAGCTGTTCTCGACTCCAGAAGGTTGCAGCCAGCCCTAGTCCTACAGCTCTGGCGTTCAGGTTGCAGGAGAGGGGAGCTCTGGAAAGTGTTTGGAAGCTGATGCTGCTTGTGTACAGGAGGCACGAGGTTACTAAACTTTGCTAAAACAAACATAGTTGAAGGGATAGAAATGAACAAGAGTAGCTGTGTTTCCAGGTGCTTTCCCATTCCCTTGTACAGGTAGGCAGTGCTGCTCAGAAGCACATTAATGCACGCTGAGATTCCACAGGTATCCTCCGGTGAGATCTCTAGGCAACTTTACTGTAGGTACTCTCCAATTCTCTGCCTTAGATTCCTCGGCAGAGCAGCTCTGTTCCTTCCCCTGTTGAAGGACACTTTCCCATGCCAATCGGCAATCACTTGTGCAGGGACCAAAGCAGTGCACAGGTGGGCAGCATAGGTTTGAAGCTGTTCGCATGGAGGAGATGCATCCTAGCATCCTTGTTAACTCTCAGGAGTAAGACATTGCCTTCTATGGCTCCTGCCTGTGGAGAATGGTGGCACATTTTGAAATTTTTTCCTATTTACCTGCATTTATGTCCCAAGCAACTACCATCCAGAACCTTGACCCAGTTGGATGATCCACCTCCACATCCCCAGCAAAACTCACCATTCCCAGGCTGATCACGGAGGTGTGTTCTGCCCAGGGGACAGTGAGAAGGAGGAGTGTTTCACAGTAATGCATCTATAGTGTTAGCACAATAATGCTTCTGTTCATTGTTCCTTGTGCTTCCACAAATAAAATCCTTCACTGCTAAAACCCCTACACCAGCTGACCACCTATGGATGATAAGGAAGTGACCCCGGAAAAGCAAGGAGGAGATGTTCCAGGCCAGTCCTCTGAGGCAGCCAAAAGAGAAAAAAGGGCATGAAGACAATCACTGTCCAAAAGTCAGAAGATGGAGAGACAGGAAAGGAAGGACAACCAGGAGTGGATCATGGCAAGTCATGAGTGAATGATTAAGGCCATAAAGGAGCAGAAAGAACTGCTAAAAACAACAGTGTCATTGCAGACAGAGTTCATACATGATCGACCTCCTCTTGCAGCCACTACAGAACTGCTTTCCCTGCACTCCCCACACACATTCCTACCAAACTCCTGGCCCGTCTCGCTACCTCGTTCTACACTCCACCCCTTCAGAGAGCTACAAGAGTGACAGCTGGACTTACAACCAACTGTCACAGCTTACAGTGGCCCCCCGGCTTTCTCCCCTCCAGCACTGTGTTTGTTTTGTGTTGTGAACTGTTTCATGTGTAATATAAAGGCAAGCTTGGAGAACAATAAACACTCTTTATTTCTGTGTTGCAAATGGTACTTTTACCTGCCACTGATCCACAGCTCAAGCTGGATAGCGCTTCTCGAATAGCACAGTGCTGTTCACCAAATCACCCTATGAACTCTCATTCTCAAAATGGGCCCTCAATGCCTCCCTGATCCATATGGCCCCCTGTTGTGCCCCTCTAATCCCTGAGCATTTGGCTGTTAAAGTGATCCGCCTCTGCAGTCCACCCAGAGGGAAGCTTTTTGCCCTTAGTTTCACATAAATTATGGCGCACACTGCAGGGGACTATAACCATGGGAATATTGTCCTCATTTAGGTCCAGCCTGCCATAAAGGCACCTCCAGTGCATTTTTAATATGCCATACCCACATTCAACAGTCATTTGGCACCTGCTCAGCCTGTAATTGAAACACTCCTTGCTGCTATCCAGGTTGCCCATGTAAGGCTTCATGAGCCATGGCATTAGTGGGTAGGATGGGTCTCCCAGGATCACTATGGGCATCCCCCATTTGAATCTTTTGGTCTGGAAAGGAAGTCCCCGCTTCTAGCTTCCTGTACAGGTCAGTGATCCTGAAGATAGGAGCGTCATGTACCTTTCCTGACCAAACCATGTTGATGTCAATGAAACGCCCACAGTGATCCACAAGCACCTGCAGTACCACAGAGAAGTACCCCTTTCTATTGATGTACTCTGTCACGAGATAGTCCGGGACCAAATTTGGGATGTGTGCGCCATCTATTGCCCCGCCGCAGTTAGGAAATCGCATTGCCGCAAAGCCATCCACTATTTCACGCACATGGCGCAGAGTCACATTTCTTCGCAGAAGAATACGATTAATGGCCCTGCACACTTGTGATAACACAGCCCCAACAGTGGACTTGCTGACTCCAAACTGATTTACGACTGACCGATAGCAGTCTGGAGTTGCCAGCTTCCACACAGACATTGCCACACACTTTTCCACTGAGAGGGCAGCTCTCATTCAGGTGTCCTTGCGCCGCAGGGTAGGGGCCAGCTCTGCACAGAGTTCTATGAAGGTGGCTTTGTGCATTTGAAAGTTCTGCAGCCACTGCTCATCATCCCAGACTTGTATAACAATGCGATCCCCCACTTGGTGCTTGTCTCACATGTCCAAAAGCAGAGGTTCACTGTGTGCAGATGATCCGTGAGTGCAAACAGTAATGCAGTGCTATTTGTTTGTATGTCACACAGCAGATCAGGTGCCTCGGGTTCCTGTTCTGATTCGGAGCTCGTGATATACCGTGCGACCAGCCATGATGTAGGATCCATCCTTTCAGATAGAGATGGCAGGCACTCAGGAAATGGGGAGCCATTGAAAAATGATGCGAAATGCAGCCGGGAACACAATGAATGACAGGATGAAATCAATGCATCATGGGATGTTGAGCCAGTACCCATTCTACGTCATGCTTCTCTCCCCCATCCCACAAGTCCTAGTGGCAAAAGGTGGCAAGCTGCACAGTGGGATAGCTGCCCACAGTGCACTGCTCTCACTCTCGATACTGGAGCACTAAATGTGGATGTGCTTTTGTGGCATAATGAGGGCTGTGTGGATGGGCACAAGTGCTGTAATTACAGAGCTTTTCAATCACCAATGTAACTACCATCGCCAAATCTTTCTGGTGTAGACAAGGCCCCAGTATGGTAGGTTTTGCTACATAAGCCCAACTGTTTACAGTAAATCTACTTGAAAAGGCTCCTTTACATACAGCATGAATCTCCATCTAGTATTCCAGAAAGGAGGAGTTTACACAGATTCTCCTTTCATAGCAACAAGGCGGAATTGCCTTAACAATCACACCTACCACTAGTCTTTAATTTCAGCGGGAGAACTTTTTTTTTTTTTTTTATAAAACAAATCACCCTATTTTCAATGGATGATTACATAGATTTTGTGAATAAACAGTCTGCAGAAGAATAAGAATCCCATTCAAATCCTAACTGGAAGCCAAGGAAAACTGGTTGGGCTGAAGTTTGGGTCAGTTTTTATTTTATCCTAACAGGATCATCAATCCATTATCTAAATGCATAGGTTGCAATTAGACTAGAAAGAGGAACTTGTGGAATTCTAGAGAGACATTTTGAAAATATTTCACTTTACGGTGATGAATTATTCTGATTTCAGATGGCAGTCTCCACAGCCAAGGACACATGAGATGCTTTGAAACATGAGACACATCTAAGGTTGTGGATTAATCCTTACAAAGGATCTCCATATACTTAAAGTCAGCTGTGACTGGCATAACATTTTGCATTTCTATAGCCCTTTTATCTAAGGTTTTCATTAATTAGGCCTCATAATGCCCATGTGAGATAGTTAAGTAAATAGTAGCATTAAACTGATGCAGAGAGAGATTTCAATAAGTGAACATAAATTCAAGATTATACAGCAATTCACTGGCAAATCTGGGAATACAACCCAGAAATGCAGATTCCCCAACCTCTGGCTCTAGACACTGGACTGCACTCTGTTAATGTTTATTAAAGTATTCGCTTTTTGAGAGGCACATAGATTATCTACAAAAAGTTTCCGCAAGGGGGAAGAGCTGGGGGAAAGCATTTTTCCTTTGTAGCAGAGATTCTTCAGAATATTGAGATTCATAACCCTGCATTAGCACCACGCACTCCCAAATTCATTTTGATTTTAAATCTATACTGAGCATGTTATTGACTTAACCTTGGCCTGTTTGCCTTTTAAAAAAGATACTCTGAATTTCATAAATGTGTGTTTAAAAACAGATTTTTATAGACATGCAGCTGATGTATAGCAGCTTATACAGATAAGGGATTTAGCATGGTGTAGCACACACTTAAGAAATAACAGCTACATCCACTTTGTCAGACATCATCCGTTTTGTATTTGAATTGATTCTGGTCAATTGGAATAATGTAGTGAAGGATAAATATTCCAAGAATTCCAGGTGAAAAGAATATTTGTATTATTATCCATCATTTAAGAAAGGCCAGGGCTAACATTCCAAATAAGGTTCCTGCCTCAAAAATCTTATTGTCTAAGTAAGTTTATCCTGCGGGACAAAGCATAAGATCAGAGAATTAAGGGAAACGTCACTTTGGTTAGGCACTGGGAACAGGATTCAGTTCAGGATAACAGTTATGGATAACTACGGTTGTACTATCATCAGGTTTGTCCGTTGGTTCTTATCAATCCACTGCTATGTGTTTTCATTTTTTAAATGTCATATTTACATCTATTTGTATTTCTTGCTGTTGCTCCTGTTTATCTTACATGATTGTAGCATCACACTTCAACTCGGTACAAGGGATGTCACTCACTTTAGACCAAATTTTCCTCCATGCTCAAGTCAGTGAAAAGTCTTACAGAATGTTACACACAAGATCTGATTGGGAGAGAAAACCACAGGGACACTGCAGAGGGAGGCTATCACACGGTATGCCAGGCAGCACTGCTGTATGGTGGCTCTCTTCCATGGTATGAAGTGGGTGCGTGTCAGTAGGTCCCACCAACACTGCAGGTCCACCAGCCAAATATCCAATACAAAAGGCATGTTACAATGTAGGCTGCAGCCACTACTTCAGCTTGGAGGCTACCATAGTGGCCATATAGTGGTAACACTACTGTTCTGTACCCTGGCTCCAACTTGATTTATTCAGGTTCTGCATGGGACTCAGAATTTGGCTCTAAAGAAATGGGTCCCAATAAAAGGATCACTCAGGCCCAACTGGAGCACGTCACTGCTGGCAGACTTGTCAAAATGAGGGCAATAGATACTGTCCAAAGGGGCTGAGGCTTTCTTCTCCCAGGTCCCTCATCCTTCCACTAGTCACTGCACTGAGGAGGACAGCTAGGGGGCTTAGAGAGGACAGCAGAACAGCGTCACAATACACAGGACAGGTGAGGAAGTGTTGTGACATCTGGATTAAATAGAGTGTTGAACCCAGGGAAAGGAAACAGTCCAAGGACCTCTAAAACTTACAGCAGCTTCCAAAGAATAGCCAGAGTTCTCCAGCCATCTCCTTTCCTCTCCAGAAGACACACCTGATGCCGGGAGCTGCACAGGGCCAGCCCCACTCTGCACAATGAACAATCCTGTGCTAGGTATTCCTGAGTAACCAGTAAAACTGGCTTTCCAGCCCCTTTATAACCGCTCAGACTCCTTAAAGGGATTGCAGGAGAGCCTAAAACTGAGGCCAGTGGCATTGCAGCTAATATACTGGTCAGGATAATTGGATTACACAGCAAATTGTGGATCCTGTTCACTTTACAAGGGTGGAGCTGGTGTGCCTGTTGACTTGTCACAGCACATGGTGGAAGAACTAGTTGGAAAAGAAAAAGTTGATTTTGCAATTGGTAGCCAGAGCAAACACAGAAGACAGCAAGAATCCTAGAAATTTAGGAAAATACCCTTCAATTTTCTTGAATCATGCTGGGAAAAAAAAAATCCCTGTAACTCAGAGACCACAACTAAACTGTGTGAGGGTTAACTTCTCTACTTCTTACTTACAGTATGTGGAAACCAGTGCAAATGTGTTTTATCATGTTACAAGCTGTGGACACAATGTATACACAGCCACTACCCCATTAACAATGGGCCCTTAACCAGGTTCAGTGACATCTATCCTACAAAAGCTGTAAACTCTCCACATTAAACATACTTAGCACAGCCAACAGCTTTCAGTTCAAGCAATCAACTGAGTGCATCTTGTGAAACCTGCAATTAGACTGGTGAAAATCATCTGCCCAGCAAACTGGATAAGCTGATGCCTTTCAATAATACAAGCCATAATGCATGGCTTGTTGTCTACATATTATACAGAAAATGTTACTGAAAAAGTGCAGTTCTTGACATGAGGGATGGTTTAGTAGTTAGGGCATTAACCTAGGATTCAAGTCCCTCTTCACCACAGACTCCTTGTGTGACCTTGGGCAAGTCACTTAGTCTCTCTGTGCCTCAGTTCCCCCTCTATAACATCACAGTAATATCACTTCCATACCTCAAAGGGGGGTTGCGAACATTAAAGACGGGGGGGGGGGGGGAGGGGGGGGAAGGAGGAGGGGGAAAGGGGTGCTCAGATACTCCAGTAATGAAGGCTATAAGTACCATAAACCGACCAGACAGTTTGTGAACTGAGTGCCATGGAGGAGACCTGGGGTTGTGGATAACAGATGCAAGAGAAGAATTCCCAGTGATGTTCTCTATGGATGATATCAGCTGTATCCCTTCCTCCATTTTCTGGGTTAGAGTAGAGGAAATAGGTACAGATTGGATGAAATGCAGTGAATGAGGCAGGAGAGCACAAAAATGAACAGTGAGGATAAAAAAAGACTGAAGCACTGTCCAAGCTCTGTATTGATTAGCAACACGATAAAACTTTTTGCAAGAAATGGGTTCAGAATGAGTGAAAACAGTATAATAAAATCAGGGGCTAAATATGAGTAAGTGAGTGAGAGAGAGAGTGTGTGTGTGTGTGTGTTATTTTTATCTCAGGTTTTCACCTGGATAGGTGATTGTTTACATTTTGCTCCGTCCACCAGTTAGGGAGAAATCAGGCTTCTATAAAGAGTTTTATTGCTTTCTCCACTGGAAACTGATTTCAGTTAACTAGGAGGACAAAAACAAGCTTAACTCACTTTCTTATGAAAATCCCTCCAAAGAGGGTAGTATTTAGTCAGCATACACAGAGACGTGAAGCTTGCATTTATTATTGTCTTATTTATGCAAAACGTACTTGGTGCTTACTGCAGTGAAGCATGTTTCATCTTCAAAGCACCATGTAATGCATGGAAAGAAAAATGCTGCTGTTACAGCAGACTTCAATTTGATTATAATCCAATTCAATTCAATTCAATTCAATTATAATCCATAATTTTTTAACATAAAAGGCATTGCACTCAACACAGGGTACTATTTTAGACCTCATTATGATGCATAAAGATGAATTAAAAACATAAGAATTGTAATACTGGGCCAGACCAATTGTCCATCTAACCTAGTGTCCTGTCTTCCGACAATGGCCAATGCCAGGTGCTTCAGGGGGAATGAACAGAAGAGGGAATCATCTAGTGATCCATCCCGTTGGCTATTCCCAGCCTCTGGCAAACAGCAATCCCTGCCTATCCTGGCTAATAGCTCTCTCATCAGCTTAATAACTCTGAGCTAGTCTACACTTAAAATTTACAATGGCACAAGAGTGCTTGTGTAGCTGGGTTATGTCAACGGGAGAGAGCTCTCCTGTCGACATAATAAAACCACCAAAATGAGTGGCAGTAATTATGTCACTCTCCAGCAAAACTTATGTCGCTCAGAAGGGTGTTTATTTCACACCTCTGAACGACAAAAGTTTTGTCAGCATAAGTGCTAGTGTAGACAAGGCCTCTACCTCTGTGAGAGGCGGTAGCTATGAGAGAAGATCTCCCATTGACATAGCGCTGTCTACACAGAGGGTTAGGATTGGTATAGCTACCTCACTCAGGGGTGTGGATTTTTCACATTCCTGAGCATCGTAGTTATACCAGTATAGGTCTGTAGTTGCCAGCTCTGCCCACACATCGACTCTAGTGACACCAGCACAGGTCCTAACCACATCAGCCACACCATAAGGAGCTCATTCACCTGCACATCTACTAATGTAATATATGCCATCATGTGCCAGCAATGTCCCTCTGCCATGTACCTTGGCCAAACCGGACTGTCACTACGCAAAAGAATAAATGGACACAAATCAGACATAAAAAATGGTAACATCTATAAACCAGTCGGAGAGCACTTCAATCTCCCAGAACACTGTGTAGCTGACTTGAAAGTTGCCATACTTCTACAAAAAAACTTCAAAAACAGACTTCAAAGAGAAACTGCAGAGCTGGAACTCATCTGCAAACTTGACACAATCAGACTGGGTCTAAATAGGGACTTGGAATGGTTATCTCCTTACAAGAAGTAATTGTCACTGTTCACACATTCTCACCTCCTAATCAATGGTTGTGAATAGGCCCCAACTACTATAACTGAATGGACTTTGCTTATACCTACCTTTCCCATTGTTGTTCCTTACCCTTGAATGTATATATATACCTCCTATCTGATTTCTATTACTTACATCTGACGAAGCAGGTTACAGTCCATGAAAGCTTATGCCTGCAGAAATTAAATTTGTTAGTCTTCAAAGTGCTACAGGACTCTCGTTGTTTCTTCAGGTACTAAAGGGTTCTTTAATCTAGTGGAGAAATACATTAACAGACAACCAATGGCTGGTAGCTGAAGTCAGACAAATTCAAATTAGAAATTAGGCATAAATATTTTAATGGTGAGGGTGATTAACCACTGAAACAAAAGGGAAGTGATGGATTCTGCAACTCTTGATGTCATCAAATCAAGACTGGATGCCTTTCTGGAGGATATCATTTAGCCAAATACAAGTTACTGGCTCAATTCAGGCTTAACTAGGTGAAATTTAATGGTCTGTGATATTCAGGTCAGACCAGATGAGTTAATGGTCCCTTCTGGCCTTAAAACTTTATAAATCCATGAAGTATGAATGGCCCCCACGCATCTAAATAGGATGTTGACTCTGAAAACTAATGGTGGATATTTCATTATCAATGTTATTGGATATTTCACTGTAGAACATTTAACAGAAACATAAAAACCAAAAAGCCAATGTGCTTATCTACAGATACTGGATGCAGTCGTATATATTAAGGTAGGAGGCAGTGGAGTAAGTTACTGCTCTGATGGGGAATGAGGAGCTCAAGTTACTCCCTGTAAATTTCAGGTTACTTCCAATGAGGAAGAAGGAAGAGGCAGATGTATTTCTACCCCACTGCCAAAAAACTCAACTTCTTGAGTGCCCAAAAGCTATGCAGCCTCTTTTGCCATTCCAGGTACTTAAAGTCCCAACTGTCCCCTACCCAGCTGACTAAAGCAATTGCCACACCTCTGACAGCTTCTACAATATTTTAAGAATACATAACAAAAACTCTGCTTTAAATGTTAAAAATTTGGGACAGCGTAAAATACATTGAATTGTATGTAAAAACTAAAGAATGATGTACTGATTATTCACTTCCATATTTCATTCAATTTTTTTCCCCATTTACTTAAAGATGCCTCAGAATTTCCACCCTGCTACAAAATTCAGCCTCTTGGAGTCATAAAACCCAGGGCTAGAGTATCTGGGTCCACTTTACAACAAAGTTCACAGGTAAGTTGGTGTGAAAGCAAAATATACACTGGCCAGTGTCACGTTATATGCCACCTACATATATGTGAGTATTATGGAAAACATACGTATCCAGATATATGAATTCCATGACTGGAGTTAAATATACATACATACGCAAACATTTCTGGAAATTTTACTGAAAAGGTGTCTGTGTCACAATTATTTCCTTTTTGTCAGTCCCAGGAGAGAGAGCAAGAACTGAATGACTGCTGACTAATGAACTCCCCCTCTGACCCGTAGAGATCTTCACATCAGGGTTGAGACACCTGGCAGTGCACATAGGGTGATTTGCATGTATGTGTGTATGCTGTACCTGTTTCTCTAAATAAATGGAAATCAGAAAAGAATCTAAATATGATTCATTTGAGAGGGGAAAGGAACTGTTTAATTGTTTAATCCTCAAGGCTGTCAGTACAGTACCTTTCATGAGCAACAGTTACTCAATTTAAAAAAACCCTAAAGAAATCACAATAGAAAATATTTTTACACTTTCAAAGACTGAAATAAAAAGTTAAACTAATGAACAACTAATTAAGATGCAGTCGGTCTATAGCATCCAGTGACTTTGGCCCCAGTCCTTTAATTAGCTCCACATGGGCACATCCCTATACTCACATAGACTCATAGACTTTAAAGTCAGAAGGCACCATTATGATCATTCAGTCTGACCTCCTGCACAAGGCAGGCTGCCACAGAACCTCATCCATACACTCCTGTAATAAACCCCTAATCTATGACTGAGTTATTGAAGTCCTCAAATCATGGTTTAAAGACTTCAGGGTACAGAGAATCCACCAGAATCCATCGTGCCCCACACTGCAGAGGAAGGTGAAAAGACCCCAGGGCCACTGCCAATCTGCCCTGCGGGAAAATTCCCTAAACCATGAGCATGTGGGCAAGACTCAAATGCCCAAACACAGAATCCTACTGAAGTCAATGGGCTTATTGGTGGCACAGTTCATTATAGGACTGAGGCCTCTATACATAACAAAAGGATCTACATTTCACACATCATCCCTTTGCACAGTTGACGGTCTTTGTGATGCTGCTCATTAAGGGCAAAGCGATGTGTCATCATGGTTACATGGTTAAGAACACTGGCATCACAATGAAAGTAAAATACTACACGTAAACACAACATTAGCATCTTATCAGGCCTGTCTGCATACCTCAAACCAAACCATCTAACCGGCCTGCAGTGGATAGATTAATTATTCCCCTGAAATCTATCCAACAAATACAAGGCCTCCCATTGTCACAGGTGGATTCAGAGAGTGCAAGTAAACCTATTAATATATTTGTGAATGTTTAACAGAATCTGTCTGTCTATCCCACATATCTCCTTGGCCTTTCCAGGAGTAGATAATTGAGAAAGAGCAAATAGAGAACAAAGAAACCTGAGGCCTATGTTTGCTTCTTTTAGGCTTTGTCTACACTGGGGTATTTAATGCCTGGTCTATGCAGTTTTTGGACCAGTATAGCTATTTCAGTCTTTCCCTACAGGATTTATGTCAGTATAATTGCGTCCACACTAGGGAGACTGTACCACTTTAAGTTACAGGAATGAAACTGTGTGTGCAGACAAGGCCTTAGAACAAACAAAATCCCATTAAGAACTGTGGGAGACCTAGTGTACATCAATCAATTCTTAATTAACATGGAAGCCACTGGAGCCTTGTCTACATCAGGACTCACCCCCAAAACAGTACCAGTGGAATTATTAGGAAAATTCCTAACTGTAGATAAAGCCTACATGGCATGTTGGAGACCATCAGAAGATAGTGACATGGAAGTATTTGGTAGGCGGAAAGGTCAGACTGGGTCGAGGAGTTTGGAGGAGAGTACTGGCCACTAAATAGACTGGGTGAGGCTTGTTGTGGGTTATGTGGCAGGGCTTTAAGAGCCAGAGGGAGGGTGGTTGGTTTGTGAAATCACAAAAATACAGAGATTAAAATCTGAGCAACTAAAGAGGGAGAGGGGGAACTGTTAGAATGTTTTAAATTCTTGGGTTTTTTAAAAACACCAATTTAAACACAAGCTCATGAAGAGCACCTGGGAGAAAAGCACTCTAAAAATTTCAATAACCTTCCCCTTCAAACTGAGAACAAAGAACTCCCACTCAATTTTTCTAGTCCTCCTATAAGGCCTCTAGAAAAACAAAAACGGGAGATAAAACCATGTTCCTGATACTGCAAATTTTTAAAAAATACTATTTGGGGGAGGAGGGAGGGAGAAGGAGTGGAAGTAGAATAAAAAGGGCACAGTCAATATTTTTCCTTTGCAGGGCAGCTTTACAAATGACCTAAGGCTCACAACACAGCAGCTGTACATACAGGAGACAGGCCAAAACAGATGACCATATTATGGGGTGTCACTGAATCCAGAATAAAAGTCCCAGTTTCAACATAATAGGCCTGAAAACTAGGACACCCACCTAACTGGGATTTATATTCACACCATCTGTAACAGGCTAACACCTGACTTGATGTGGATCTGCTCAGAACCTGATTAGTATTAGGTACCCCAAAATGTTGGCTATAACCTGATAAGTGTAAATTTTGGTTCCATATGATTTATTCAGAAATCACTTTTGCTTATAGGTTGCTGCACACACAAAAGCATACTGACAAAAAAGGCTTAGCCCTATAATGCCACAGCAACATTATTCCTATACACTCGAGGTAGAAAAAGCCTGAGGGTCAAAAAGAGCATTTGCAGCATACATTTTAAAAATAGCCTTTCGTGCTGCACTGTTTGTTTGGAAATAGTGTCCCTGAAAAACATTAAGATGATGTTGGCTTGTTCTAACAACAAATGAGTTTTATGAAATAAAACAAAGTCCCCCAAACAGAGGTGCAAAATAATAGGACAGGCAGTCAAATGAAAATATAACTAAACTTCCCAATAGAATTTACCTCAACTCTGGATTACACTAGATTATATCAGTTAAACCCCTTTGATCCAAGTTTTCTGCAGCTAAACTGAAATTAAAATTCACTAGAGTAAAACTACTCAGTTCTGGTACAAACTGCACAATGACCAACTTTCATTTGCTTCTGTCAAGTTAAGAATATTAAGTGCACAGTAGTTTCAAATAGTCATCTTTCCCCTTTAATGACACACTGAATTAAAAGAGATGCATTCCAGCCTTAAGGTTGCTGTTTGCTGAAAATATTTTGCTCTTTTTCTCATTTTTTTAAATGTAGAAATCTATGCAACTGATTCTCCACTGCCTTGCACCTTCCATAGATATTTACACCAATGCAAAACAAGTGTAAAATACTACTATATCTTAATGGTAGCATTTTACACTCACTTTGCACAAGTGTGACTACGCAAGTGGAGAATCAGGCTCATAAATCTCTTTTTAATTTACTACATGGTAATAATGTTAGCTATGTAGCTGGAGTATAATAAATTAGGTTATTTAGAATGTATGATAAACTTTCAGCATCAAAAATATACAGAAGTATTGCTCTCATACACTGATGGTTTTGGAACGTAATTTAACAAGACCTTATCTGAGATATTCCACATATTTGGCACTTTATGTATTCAATTATTTATTATTTGTATTGTGGAACTGCCCAAAGGCCCCAGTTAGAAGCTGAACTTCAGTGTGTTAGGTGCTGTACACACACAAAGAAAGAAATTGTCAATGTCTTGGAGAGATTTATTTATAGGGTAAGTAGTCCCACTTAACTCACTGGTATTTATCTGAGGCAAAAGCAAGCTGCAGAAAAGTTGCTCCATTTCCTGTGGAAACTGTGGCTGAAATGAATGTGAGCTGGAAAATAGCTGAAACTGAATTCCATCATGGGTTGGGGGGAAGGGTTTTTCCCCTCTTGCTGTGAGCTCATGCAAAGTCATTACTGTTATAGTGATTAGAACTCAACAGCACTAGTAAGGCTGGGCTTAGACATAAGCAACAGCCTGTGGCCTCACAGTTCTTATGCTAATTTGGCAACTCAAAGGCTAGACTGATCCCTCCTGTACATCTTGATAGTGGGACCTATAACAAAAACCTGTGTTTGTTACTTTTACTTAGCATTAACCTTTTGTAACCCTGACCCATGTCAGATGACTGTCTCTTCTTACTAGTGCTCCTGTGTGTCATACACATATTGGAGGACGTATTGGACTGGAGAAATTATGATGAAACCAGTACTGCCAACCTCAAGCATTCAAAAATCATGACTCAGGCCCCCCAAATCATGAAATTGTCTTAAAATATTATGAGATTTAAAAAAATAATATATTTTGGAATCTTTTTATTTGCTTTTCAGTGCTGGAGCCTTCAGAATTAATGTTCTCAAGCTTTACTCTGCAACTGTGAGAGCTAGAAACTGCCTTGTTTCGTGATAAGGTCATGCAAGATGCCAACACCAAAAACTCATGATCTGATGTACTTTACCCCAATCCAAAAGTGAGAATGGAAAGGGGAAAGGACTCACAGAACAAACCTATGCTGGAAGCTTTGGAGTGCTCAAAATTGTGAGGCACTGGAGTTCAGATAAACTACACAGAGTCAGTTTGTAATTTTGGGATTCCACCCTCCATAGTCCTTCCCTCTCCCCACATTGAATGGGAGATAAACCACCTTCACAGTAGCACTCTTCCCTTTCCCTGAAGAGGGCTCAGGAGAGGTCCAGGGATCTGCATCTGGACCCAAGCTAAGGTGGGGATGGGAAAGTACACCTGGCTACTTCTGTGGGGTGGCAAAGCCTGGCACTAAAGAGGAGGAAGCAGAGAGAACTGTAAGGGGTACAATTAACTTTACTGGTAAATTGTTACTTCTGATAATGGAAGAATTTCACATTGCTTTCTTTTAAATGGTAAGTTAGTTTAGAAGCAAACAAACTTTGAACCATTTCCAAAACCAAATCCTTACAAACTACTTCTGGCAAGATCTCATTCAATGTAGCAAACCTATCTCCTGGAGCTGGCATGTAAAAGTGGTCAAAGCAGTCAACAGGATTTGCTATTTAACTTCATCCCAAAATCATATGCTATTCAGTCCAAAATGAGACAGTTAAATGTATTTCAGGACTGATTGAAACCACTAGCAGAGATACTTATGATATTCTGTATTTGCCTTATGGTATCAAAATGGAGCCTTACATGACTAAAAATTAACCAACTTGAAAATTGTCAAGTACCCGCATTTTTCAGTCCCTCCACTAACAGCTGCAGGTTTTCATCACTGCTAAGGATTTGGCCAGTGCGCTGCAATACATGCATGCAGCGACCTGTGCTTCAGAACCAAACCCTGTATATTTGATAAGCACATATATTTCGTTATGTTAAAAATAATATAGTAATAAGAATACTTTGCCCTTCCACAGTGTACTTCATCCAAAGATCAAAATATACTGTGAGGTACTAGCTCCATTTCACAGATGAGCAAAAAAAAAAAAAAGACTGACTGCAGGTGTTATTTCATCATATAGTAAGAGAGTAGTGGAATCAGTCAGGGCTATCACTGAGAATTTCTGATACCAACTCCTCTGAGCACTCAGCACTAGTGACTCACATCTGACCCGGGGATCAAATGTTGTAGAAAATTCAGACTGTACTGTGGCGCTGTCCCTGCACTTCTCTGAATTTGCACAAATTTGCAATTGCTAGATCCATGTAAGTGGAAATTCTCAAGTAATTAAACTATAGGCTAAGGCTCAGATGCAGTGTTTCTTACCATGAAAATGGTATTTAAATGATTTATGAGAAATAGCCCAGTAACATGGAAGCAATTCAGCATGGAAGACAGGAAAATATTCTTGGTTCTGGGCTGGTGAAACTCAACAGCATGACAGAATTTGAGAACCCAAGAATAGCTATGTGCATTACAACCAACTGCTCTAACAGTGCTTCTGCTAGCCAAATTACAGCAGTGACAGACAGCAGTCTTAGAGAAAGATCTTATGCTGTGTTTTTGGTCAGAAAGACAGTTGTTATGTCAATTGCCTAAGACAAAGAAGAGAAAATGGTCTAAGGCTTTGTCTAGACTAAGATTTAATGGTGTGCAGTCAGAACATGTTAGCTAGGATGACCAGATAGTATGTGTGAAAAATCAGGACAGGGGGTGAGGGGTAATAGGGGCTTTATATAAGACATATCAGCTCTGAATTTCACTACTGTCCCTATAAAATCGGGACATCTAGTCACCCTAAGTTAATATGTTAATAAGTTCCAATATACCTTAAATCTTAGTCTAGACAAGACCTAAGGGCAAGGATAAAAAAAGGCACCAGAATGAATGTGCTTGCACAAAATCTAAGGCAGGGGTGTCAAACATCTGGCCCGCGGGCTGCATCCGGCCTGCCAAACTTTTTGGTCCAGCCCCTGGCAGCAGTGTGTGCTGCTGCAACATCTCGCAGTGTTGTACTCTCCGGTGGCAGCAGCATGCTGCCGCCAGAGCATAGGACCGCGGCAGCAGTGCGCTACCTCCAGAGGGTAAAACGCTGTGAGATCTCGCAGCGGCAGCGCGCTGCCATGAGATCTGTGTACTCTGGTGGCAGCGCGAAGAGCACTGTGTGCACGAGACACAGCGCTCAGTAAGTGGTTGCTAGATATTTAAACCTGTTTAACATTTTACTCACTGTTCTATAGATCTGTTTGCTGCCTTTACAAGATTAAAAACAAACAATCCCAGTGCGGAAGGTAAAGTTGATAAAGGTAGGGGGAGAGAAAAAGAGAGATCTTTGAAATTCCAAAAAAGGAACAAATAACTTGTTTTAATTGGTCATTTATATTCCTATAGATCCTGAAAAATAGGACCTGCTTCCTGATTTCCCTAGTAAAACGAGTGACCTCACATATACTGTAAACAAACGTTCAATTTAATGGTTCTTCAAATTCCTATTCTAATTTATTTTCTTCAGAAGAGTCGTGTTATTGCTCATTTCTGGCAGAAAGGCCAAGAAGCAAATCAGGTTTGATTATATATAATGAAATTTGTCAAACTTTATTATAATACAGTAATACAGTACAATATAATACAATAATTTTAATTTTAATTTTTTCCCCCGATTTATGGCATGTATGGCTCACTTGAAGTACATTTAATTCAAATCTGGCCCGCCATAGGAAATGAGTTTGACACCCCTGATCTAAGAAAGCTGTCTGGCTTAGCTTTGGAGTCCTAACCAGGTGTAATGAGGGAGTGATCAGATGCACACAAATAGGGATTTCCACTGGTGGGGGAGGGGAAGCTAAAGTAGTCATACATTTTATGTATTTTAAAATACAGAGATACGGCATATTTTTTCTCTGTGAAGATTATAGATTTTGCCACTTACGGAGGAATCCAAAATAAATTCACTGTCTCTAATAGCTACTGAAACAGATCATATATGTGTATGTATACCTACATAGACCAAAAATTGCAAACAAGGTGCCTAAATTTAGGCTCCTTGATAAGAAATCTGATTTTTAGTGATGCTTAGTATCTGCATCTGTCAATAAAAAGTGAAGCTCAACACCTCTGAATAATCAGGCTTGTGTTTTGCAAAGCTTCGCTCTCACCATTGACTCACCATTGGCAGACCCTTGCATGAAGTCATTTGCAGAATCTGACCCTAAAAACTGTGGAATTGGGAGCTCAACTTCTGGCACTCTTTGAAAATCCTAGAGGAGACAAGGTGTATGGAGATTTTACCTTGACATAGCTAGGTGAGGTCAACCCTGTACCTCCTACCAGCTGGTGAATTTACCTAATTACATCACAGTAAAAACTACCTGTACCTCGTCTCAACTACGATTTCACAGCAGGATAGCTAATGCACGTGAGTTACCACACTCTGAAAAAAGGCACATTTTTTTTTGCTGTTGAAGAGAAAGCTGTTAACTTCAATGGGACTCCAAATATCAAACAGGGGTCCACATTAGCATATCCCAATGCAGGATCATGGCTATACTGTGCATATAATGTACATAAGTATTGTACATGTATCTAAAATGCTTTAGAATAGTAATTTGGTGCTGTATTTTAACTAAAAAGTTTGCACAGATACTTATGCTGATTTTAAAATAAGATATATAAGAACAACTCCTATAAAAATGAGTGTAAAGTCTATGAACCATTATGAGGAGCAGATTCTCAGCTCAGATTCACAGGAACTATGATGATTACACCAGCTGAAAAACCTGGCCTTGAGTTTTTGACATGTTAAGACCTAGAAATGTTAAGGTCACTTAACACCTGCTCTGTTTTTAGGAGAAAAACACTTTGAAATCAGTTCCAGTCCCATATTTACTTCTTTCAGACAGCTCAAAACACTTCAGAACCATAAAAGTTCAAATCAAAATTACACAACCCCCCCAACTATATATTATAGACTCCACAAAACTAGCTTTTTTTAAACTGAGCAATTCCTTCTCTCATCACCTTGATCTCTCTTACAGATATTAACTCAATATGAACAATTGAAATTATTACTACAAATTACATTACTATTATCATTGTTATTACTATGCATGCTACTACTCAGTACCTATAGACAAATTGCATACAGTTTAGATTTATATGATTTTTTAGAAGAACTGCATTGCTTTCAATGAAAAGGTTCCACTCCTGTAGGAGTATAGCCTTCACATGTTACAGTCAAAGGATCAACCACCTGCTATCAACAACAGTTCACAATCACAACAGCAACACCTACCACAGATTTGGGTTTGCTGATTGCCACTAGACTGGCCAGAAAATCTTCATCGTACAGCTGGCTAAAAACATGGGCATCGTAGGCCACCACTATTGAGATTTCTTCCATCATTTTGTCAGTTCTCCGTTAGCAGCAGCAGCAGCAGCAGCAGGTTCACTATCCAACAGTGAATGAACCTTATCTCAGTTCTGTGTCGGTGACGGTGGCCCACACCCACCTGAAGAAGCTAGAGTGGGTGGAGTGTCACAAGAAAAAACCCAGCCAACCAAAGCAACTCCTGTCTGTAGTTTGCCTTCTGAGGTGGGAGGGGGTCTTTCTTATATTTACAGGAAATGTGTATTATAAACACCTGCTCACATTCACAGAGAACTTGGAAAAGTAATTACTGAAGTTTTCTCAAATCCTGGGAAACTATTTAATTCCCCCTGTTCTTTGTAATGATTCACTCTTTGAATCCAATATTTATCCACAGGCAGATGACTCTTCTTCTTGGGGGAGTTGGTTTCTACTGAATTCTTGCTTTATGCTTATTCTGCAGATTCAAAAACAAGGAGTGTATAAATGACCTCTTTTATGCCGTCCTAGGAATTTTTCACAAGTTTATTAATCTATCCTCAGAAATACTTGAAAAAGTAGTCACTTTCTTCTGCGAAGATCTGAGTTGTTGTTTATGTCATTTAAGGTTTTTGGAACACCTGTACTAAAATTAAAGCAAAAGTAGAGCTGCTAGAGCAACCATATCAAATTACAAGTGAGAAAGAGTCCCACATATGGGGGAGATTTAACAGATGTTAGTTTCCTCTTGTAACACAGAGAGTAAAAAACAGTCATCTCAGAAAGTGCAGAATATGATGAAAAATCAAGAATCTTTTATCTAAACCATCCATACTCTAAAAAAGAAAATATTCATTTTCAAACAAAAGAAAACCAATAGAAATCCACATTATTTTTCCCAGGCTTAAACGTTCTTAGCATGAAAAATTCAGGACTTCTGTTCCTTTTAATTACAAAAATGATATGGTCACTGTGGTTCTTTAGTCTCAGAGAGACAGTATACAGTAGCCCTGTTGTTTGCTTCCTGGAGAATCAGTCTTGTCAAATAATTTGTCCTAAACATCCATTTGACAAAGAAAAACTGCCAAAACAGAAAAAATAGTTTGGAAAATGATAAAGAAATTGAAAGTTATCAAACTACAGATGAAAATATAGCTCTATAGAAAAGTATTAATTGATTTAAAGAAATAAACAAAACATACCCACTAAGAAAAACTCCTTTAAGCTCAATTTTACAAGGAAAAGTAATCATTGCCAAATTAACACAGAGTAAAATTATATAGTCTGTGCTTCTATTTAGCCGCATCTATTACATTTTTACCCCCTCTGGTAGCATTTTGTTCCAGTGATGAAAACTCTGACCTGTGCAAGAAACAGAAATGGATTCAGTTGGGTGTTTGTCCGAGATCAGAGTGAACACTGGACATTGCAAACCTTACAGAGATTTCCAGTCTGAATTGCCAGTAGCATATTGTCTCACGCTTGCTTTCCAGAACAAACAGGATAACACCAACATTGATCTTTTCTTCTTCCTGTTTTTCCTGAAGTATCTTTCAAAGATTATATGGCTATTTAAATAGCACCAGGTGCTATTTGCATTTGAATAGAAAACTTGAGCAACAGCTGTAGTGTTCAGGATTAAAAACCAACATCTCTTTTGCTTAAATAGAGGAAGAGAAAAATTACACGTTATTGCTAGGAAACAGAAGTGCGTTCTAATAGGCTTATGGCAAACAAAAATGCAGCACTTGAGGTGAAATCCTTGAGATTAAGACAGTTTTGGATCATGTTTAACCCTTACAGGAGGAAGAAAAATATTTTCACTTGAAATTTATCTGCAGTGCAGTTTTGTGCTGTACATTTCTGCTTTGCTTAGATGAGGTGGTCTTGTAATATTTCTTGTACTTGTTTCCCTCAGTGGTTCAGATTAAAAAATCAGAGTGACATCCAGTAAACAATTTGTTTATCAAGGAATCCATCAGATAGATCATACCTTGTATTCTAAAATCTTCTTATATTTTCAGAAGTGCTGTAACTTGTACTGGGAAATTCTTCAAGTATGTTCTCTTCTGCTTCATAGCTTCAGGTTTTTTTTGTAGCAACACTTGCTGGCAATGAAAGCAGTTCTTCCTGCATTCACATTTCTCAGTCATTATGGTGACTCAGTGTGCGCATACAGTACCTGTGTATGAGGTGTGCTGACAAAGACACCTGTTGTAGGAGGTGAAAAAAGTAACTTCCCATAATTCCACACTCCTTGCTGGCAGCTGTTCAGAAGCTGCAAACAGGGACTGAAATTGCATTTGAACAGTCATGTATGCACAGAGGGAACAAGCACACAGTACAACAACAAGTATTTCTGTGTTAATGAGAGCACAACTTAATTCTACAGCCAGGGAATGCAGAGATGCAATATAATACCCAGCAGCAAACAACATTCAGATAATGAATTGCTTCTAAATCAACTTTTTGCTATTCAGAGATTATAGGCCAGATTCTTCTCCCATTTTACACCAGAATAGTTCACTGACTTAATAGAGTTACTCTGCATTTACACTAGTGTGAAATTTGTCTCAATGTATTTGTAGCCAGTGGCTGTAGCCTTGGTGTGTTTTAATTAGCCAGCACCCTTACTAGGATTGACCTACCTGATTAGGTCCATTAGGATTGATTTACCTGATTTTGATTCTGAGGCCAGCTTAGTTATACCTTGAGGGACAAAAAGGGTATTTTTCAGTCATGTGAGCTCAGCCGAGTAAGCCTGATGTGACAGAAAAGCCCCATTAAAATGCAGGCTACATCTGAAGCTGTGTGGACTGCCTGGGTTGTAGCACCTGCATCTTTACAGTTACAGGGCTTTTTAGTCATGTTAAGATAACCCGATTGAGCTAACACAATTAAAAACACACCCTTTCTGTCCATCAAGACATGGCCCAGAATGTCATTTCACTGAAATTGGGAAGAGGGGGATATGCCTTTTCTACAGAAGCAGCTCACAATCTCTTCAAGTCTGCCCACATATTTTCTGACCTTGAATAATACTGAGGCCCCCCTCATCAGCAAAGATTTTTTAGCACTTCTTTGAGGAATAATATATCAGACACATATGGTGTAAACTCTATGTGCAGAGCTGCCTCATGTTCCTCCCCTTCCTTTGAATCAAATGCTGTTGCTTTGCATAACACAACACAGGTATTGCAGCAGCAGCCATCAAGGAAGTGGTAAAGCAGTTTTCCTGTGACATTTGTATTTCAACCAAGTGGTCATGGGGGAAGCAGGAGGCCAGTCTTAGCCAGACAGCAGATGGATAGGACAGCAGCACAAGACTACCTTAGCTAACGTAATTGAACTTAATTACATTTGTTGGGATTTTACACATTTGGAGGGAAAGAAAATATGAATGGAATATTACTGAATTGTGCATAACATTTTCCTTTGTGTAGCAAAATTCTGGTTACTTACTTGATAAAATTCCCTCCCACCCTGCCTCTAGCAACGTCTTATTGCCATATGACAAGGGACCTTTCCCCTGAATGACTGAAAAGAGGTATTAAGAGAGACAAGGTGCGTGAGGGAGTATCTTTTATTGGACCAACTTCTATTGGTAAAAGAGAGTGTAGCTTGCAACTTGTCTCTCTCATCAACAGAAGTTGGTCCAATAAAAGATATTCCCTCCCCCACCTTGTCTCTCTAATATCCTGGGACCAATATGCCTAGAACAGCACCGAAAAGAGTTATGTACGCTGAGCAAGGGGCCTCTCTAGATTCTTGCTAAACATTCACTGCTACCACTCCTTTTAAGAAGCAGAGTTTGGAGTATCCTTCAGTCTCTACAATTTGGATTTCATATGAACTTTCCAGATTCATTAACATAACAGACTTCAGACAATTAAATTCAAACCTCTTTGGATAGCACTTGAAGTGCTACTTGCCAGCATTTAAGAGATTTTTGCATAGTTTTTCAACCGATGCAGGATGAACAATGGTACTATCATACCCCTTTCATAACTTCCCTACCATCTACTGAAATGTAAGATTTGTTTCAAATGCAGCCTTTAAAGTGAAAAACAGCTGATTAGAATGGAAAATTTGTTAATCCCAAATTAAAGGTCTACACTCCTCCTCACCCCAAGGGGATTACAGGCAATTACGGAGCCAGAGGACAAAAAGAATTCTAGCTCTTAATTTTCATAGGGAGTAAAATTACTCCCGCACACAGTTAAATGGCAGAGAAATGTCCTTTGGGACTGTAAAATGGTTAATCAAACCTGGACAATCTCATACAATACTGCTGCGCTCTAGGAAGAGTTTAATCCCACTCTCTTCATTAGGCTGATTCCTAGGTTAAATCACAAACTTTTGTAGCCTGGGGAGTGCCAGACCCAGCCTTGACAAAGGTGTTAACTACCTCAAGTTAATTGATAATCCATACAGTCCTGTGTCGTTATACCTTTGAGAAGATATATTAACTACTAAAAAATAGCTAGCTGGAAACAGTGATCATAGTAAAGGCTCAAATTCTAATAATGAATTAGTTCCAGTTTTAACAGAAACATCATGAATAAGGAACCCCTGGGATTTTTTGTTTTTACGCCAACATTGAGCATTAGATGATTATTCATGGAAAGTGTCACATGTAACTTCATAGCAGTAGTGTATGCTGCACCAACTACCTATTTTTGGGCAAATACTTTTCAGGGTTTTACTTGTAAGTGTTGGATAACGTGGCCTACATTTTTTTTAAGTATGTGTGTGCGTACATGAGTTGTGCCTGCAAAAATCCCATCAGCATGTGTACAAGTCAGGGTTGTACATGCAGTAAGATATGTATGTATGCAAATCTTGAATTTTGCAAGTGCATTGCCTTCCTTGTAATTTAGGAGGCAAAATTGTGCACTCAATCTTACAGATTTCAGCCAGCAAGGCCAATATACTTTGGAGAGTTACTGTTATTCTTCTGGTGGCAGCAAAGGTCAGCAGGATTAGAATTGCTGAGGCAGGGCCTTTTCCAGCAAGCCCGTGACTCCGGAATTCTCTCCCCCTCAATGCAAATCTGTAGCAAGTTTTAGAGAAAAGATCAAGATCTTTGCCTCTTTTTTATTTTATGGCCATGTTCTGGCTGTGTTTGAATTATTTACTGTACGCATGGGTGAAGAGGGGGATATGAGATTTGTTTCCCTTGCTTTGCTCCACTCATCTTCTCAACTTTAAGTTGGATTTCTGGTTTTGCATTTAGCTGAAGCTTCAAGTAAAGCTGAAGCTTCAAGTAAACCTGAAGGACGTGAACCTCGCCAAACCAAATCCACCCAGTTTAGTTTCTAAGGCTATCTCTACACTAGCACTTTTGTCAATAAAACTTTTGTTGGTTGGGGTGTGAAAAAAAACCACACCCCAGACCAACATAAGTTTTACCAACAAAAATGCCAGAGTGGACAGCGCTATATAGATGGGAGATGCTCTCCTTCCAACATAGCTACTGCCGCTCAAAACCACAGCTCTCTCCTGTCCCAGACCATACAGGAGGTGGTACAGCTGTGCTGCTTTAAGATCTCTAGTATAGACATAGCCTAAAAGCTATGTGAACTTTAAACAGATAAAGCTCTGAGGCCGTGATTCTAAATTACATATTGACACCCAGCAACATTCATCTCCATCCAGCCTTTTAAATATGGCACTCTTGTTTTCTATTGAATTAAATCCAGATTTTTAAATTTAAATATTTTACATTTCTTTCCTATACTCCGTTTCATTTCCTTTCTAAACTGCTACAGTTTTCTCAGCACAATGGCTTGAACTCTATGCTTTGGTGTAGAGATTCACTATATATAGTTTTTACAAAAAATAATCATCTATGCAAACCATTGTCCTGAACACTGTGTCTGCATGTAGCAATCCTTTCCCTCACCCTCCACATACTTTTTGTATTTGTATTTTGTATTGGGATTTTCAAAGGAGCCTAAGGCTTAAACTGCTACAGCAGCACAATGGCAGTGCTTTGGTGTAGAGATTCACTATCAGCAGTGTTGTCAACTCTCATGATTTTGTCATGAGTCTCATGATAATTGTTGTTTTCCCTAAAGCCCAAGCTCCTGGAGTCAAGTGGATATGTGATGATTTCAGCCTTCATTCTTAAAGAAAAAGTAGGTTTCTAGCCCTTGTAGCTGTGGATAAAGCATCAAAATGTAACCCATTATGCACCCTAAAGGCTCAAAAAGCAGAAGACAAATAAAAATAACACTAAATCTATTATTTTTACATAATCTCATTATTCTAAAACCATCTCATGATTTTTGGTGAGCCTGACTCATGATTTTTGAACATTTGGGATTGGCAATACTGCTATAACGATGGGAGGGGTTCTCCCGCTGCTGCAGTTAATACACGTTCCTGAGAGGCTGTAGGTAGGTTGACGGAAGAATTCCCTGTCAACACTGAGAGTTAGGCTGGCTTACTTGCACCACTCAGATGTATGGATTTTTCACACCTCTGAATGACGTAACTGGGGCAACGTAACTGGGGCAACCTAACTTTTTAGAGTAAGTAAAAAGTAATGGGCTAAGTAATTTAGAAGCACAAGTCCCACTGAAAATTAGTTAGACCTATGCTCCTCCGTGACTTAAGGTACGTCTACGCTGCAGTTGAAGGTGTGACTGCAGCATCTAGCTAGCACAACTAAAAACAGCACTGAAGCTGCAGTGGCATGGGCTGTACAAGAGTACCTGCATCCTATGTACTCACATTCCTAGCCCATGCCACTGCAGCTTCATTGCTACTTTTAGCCACGCTAGCTAGATTAAAGCTAGTGTGGATATGCCTACCCATGCTGCAATCATTCCTTTGACTGTATATACATAAAGTATAGACATACCTACAGGCTCTTGAAAATCCTACCCTTTCTCTTATGTAAGCAAGCACTGCAATTTGGGGGTGTGGGTTGTGAGAGATTGTAGAGTACCTAGCATAATCTGTGGTATAAATTATGATAAAAGTACTGTCTGCCGTCCACCCATTTGCTTCATTATGCAGAACTAACATGGCATTTTTGCTACTTGCAGCAGCCAGAGACGTTACCCAGTTATGCCACATGATAAGCAAAGGGCTATTCTAGATATCTTTCTCTCTCAGTCAATCTCAGAGCAGAGCAGGCAGGTGCAGGTGACAGAGGAGTGGGTAAAAGCACCATAAATCTCTGTGCTTCATCTGTAAACGTGGACAATAGTACTACCTGCCTTATAGATGATGCTAATCTAAGGATTAAATAATGCTTGCACAGCACTTTGCACATTTAAAGCACTAAATAATAAACTGATCCAAAACAATAACCTTTAAAATGAAATCTGTTTAAAATGGCAACATTTACCAGCTAATCTAGTGTTTTTAAAGAGTTTTGAGGCTCAAATATATTTTTCTAGACAAATGTAACACCGCAATGGTTTGCAGTTGAAATTTTTTTATGCATTCTGGTTTGGCCCAGATAGCCGGCAGCAGTTTGATTCAGGGACTAGCTACACTGTTCTGAACGGGGCTCCTCAGAAATTTGAATGACCAGAACACAATTGTATCAAACAGAAGTCTTATCAGAGCGAAGTGGACCTGCAGTCGGTCTGGGCTCATCACAAATAACACCCGTAAGTATAGATTTATGTTGTTACTTTTGTCTTGGCATTACAATGATGGTCATTACATAGTATAGATGAACAGCAAATAAGAACAGATATTAACATTAAACAACACATTCAAAACTGAGATTTGCAAATATGAAGAGACTCAAAGTGAGCATGACCATGGGCCAGGAGTCCTTAGTTCTAATACAAAGTTTGCACCTGACTTGCTGTGTGACCTCCTGCTAGTTGGACCCCTCTGATTCTTTCTCCCCATCCACAAAATGGAGGTTAGAGACCTGTCTATCTCATTGTGAAAATTAGTTAATATTTGCATTGAAAATATAAAATGCTAAGTATAATTATTGGGAGGCTGCCAGTCAAGTTCTCTCCACACAGCTGTCAAAACAACTTATGAACTGGCAGACTGCCACGCCGCACAGAGTGAACAGGACACAGAAGTGGAATATGATGAAATGTTTATTTGGATGACCTGTCACAACTGGTTTTAATCTGATCGTTTAGGGCATGTCCACAAAACAGCTGGAAGGTGCAATTCACAGCATGGATAGATGGGCACATGCCAGCTCTGCTGGAGCTAGCACCTAAACCAGTGTGGCTGCAGTGGCCCGGGCACAATCCTGCCCAATCCTCTGGGTACATACTAGGGTGGCAAACATGAGCTGCTGCCCATGCCACGGTGGCCACACTGCTATTTTTAGGTGCTATGTTGAGCAGAGCTAGCACACCCATATCCATCCACACTGGGAGTTATACTGCCAAGCTGCTGTGTAGTGTACTCTTAGGGTCAGATCATACCTGACCCGTGTGCTGGTGTGCAAGGGGAGGAGAGGGAGCAAAAGGGGAAAACCGGGGAATAATGCACAAAGCGGAGTTTTCACTCACGGGGACTGTCTTTACCACAACAGTTAGACTAAGTTAGTTAGCACACTCCAGTTACTGCACTTGAGCTAGCCTAGCTTGAATAAGTGACCACATTGCAAAACAACAAGTTACACAGAATGATTGCAAAGCTGTTATAATTACAGTCTTCTAAAAAGAGGCAAACCCATGGTTCCTACTCCCACCACTCCAGACAAAAGAGCTTACCAGGTGCAGAAGAGAGGACACAGCACTATCTGCAATGGTGATGCAGAGGCTGTGATGTCCCTGGAAATCTGAGAAGCACTGTGCCAATTCCATTCAGAGCAGTGGCCATATAGTCCACAACTGAGCCCTTAATTTGATTAAAATGATGTGAACACTAGAAAGTGAATGCGAAGAAACTTTCAAGGGGAAATGTTTATTTTAAACTCTCTGCTAGAAAAGTCACAAGCTTTTTTGGGAGGTTTTTTGTTTGTTTGTTTTTTAATTTTAAGTGACTATTTTATTTCAATTTTAAACATTTTCCTTTGGAAACTATTTAGATTCTGTCATATTGCACAAGATGGTAAATTATATACACAATGACCAGCAACACCACACTTTAATCTGAGAGTCAAGTTATCCTTTGTCACTAAACCTCTGTTCATGATCATTGAACTCTATAGTGAAAATCCACATTTTAAGAAAAAAGAGATTTCAGAACCAAGAACAATTTCTCCTCAAAGGTTTATTTCGTCCAAGGATGATAGGCAAGTTGTTTCAATCCTTAATTGTGTTGATTCACACAACTGTGTGAAACTGTATCTACTACCCAATGGTTCAATAAAATGTAATACAATTAGAAAAGCTATTTCTTTACGATTTCAAGATAAATTTTTCTTGATTTGACTCTTCAAAGGCTTATCTTTGGATCTGGAGTGGTATGTGAGGGGGAGGGAAGGGAAGGGAGCATCTTACACAGTTTACGAAGCAGTTCTTTGCATGCTAATGAAATATTTCTCTACTCAGACTCGAACATCAAAGAGACTCCAGACATTTTCAAACATTTGCATGTTCTGTTTGCATCTCCTCATTTTTTCTCCTCCAACTCCAATTTGCCTTTTATCCATGTAAGATATTATCTGGACCATGACACTGCTATTATTAGCCTCATCAGTGCTATAAAGTCTGTGTAACTAATGGAAATGAGCCACTCCCTAAAGAAAGATAAAGGAATTTACCCAGCCTAGCACAGGCACCCCCTGGAAAAGAGATGGGAGTGTAGGGAACCTCTTCTCCTTGTGTCCATGTGCAAAGGCTGGATAAAATGTACCACAAGTTGGACTATTCAAGGCTAGTGCTTTTGTCCTCTGGCAAAGCTGACTGGCGACAGAAAGAAAGACACTGCACTACCATCAGTGCTGTAGTGGCTGTGCTACCCCATACTCCCTGGAGGTCCAATGACTTCTAGAGATCCTGCTGGTGTGGTGTCTCCCCACAGCATCTCAAAACAGGACTATGTCTTAAAGGCATAATAGAGCCATAACAGCTAATCCTACTCCACATTTTCAGCATGCCTTCTAGAAGCTTTAGTTCAAATTCTTCCCTCACAGATTACAGTGGGATTGCCAGATATAATGGAGGGCAGATTTTGCCTCCTATAACTACACCCTCTTGATTTTTAAAGGAACACAATCAATCTAAGCATCACACCTCTGCCTGAAATGTTTTTCCTTACTATTGTTACAAGTAACACCCAGGTTTATTGTAACTAAAAAGTAACACCCAGGACTGCTTTAACAGATGAGAGAAAGAAATAAAAAAAATTACACACACACACGCTTGTTTAGGTCTTTCACAAAACTTTAGAAAATATTTTTAAAAGAAGAAAATTTGGTTTGTAAAACCATAAAAATTTGCAGGGAGATTCTGAGACAGGTGTGCACTTGACACGACTTTTAACACGTTTCAAAATTAGCTACATTTCAAGTTGACAGTATTCTCTTTAACCCCGATTTGCTCTTTTGCTCCTACCAGTCAGCTTCTAGGCTGGGTAAGAATTGTAAGAATGTGCCAGCTCCTGTCTAACATCAATTTGTATGCAGAAGGTTCAGGTTTTATTAGATTCCATTCAAATAAAAAAGAGGGGGGGAAAATCAGTCTGTGCCCTCATTTGTTTACAAAAGGCTCTATTTGGAATCTCAAGAAAAACCCCTGAGGATTCTGTCTCTACTCTGTAACAACACTGCTTTAATCTAACACATGAAGTTGATCAGAAAACGAGGTGCTTTCAAGCAAACGTTAAAATTAATGTGGGAAAAAGAGACATTATTTTGCTGTCTCCCATATGACTGACCATATATAATGTAAATCTAGTCCTGTGGATACCCATTAACCTTAGGAGGGTTACAAACATCTGTTGTTTCAAGAATTGTTCTTGCTATGTTTGTGGGAGAATGACTCCATTTCTAATTATGCTGTGAAACGGGTGAGGGATTTGATCCACACTGCCAAGCGTGCCATGGCTACTTTACGGGAATGCCACACCGCCATTTCTTCTGTTGAAATAGCTGTCCTAAAGTGGAGTGTTTTGCTGCAGATCTTCATAACAGAATGGAGGACTACAAATAGACTCAGTAACTTTACATCTGAGGGAGTCCACTGAGGTACTGGTGATTGATTCAGCAAATACATTACCTGAACTTTCCATGGTATCTGAGTCTGAAAGTAGACTGGTAAAATTCTTTTGATGCAGCCTGTTCTATTTCATATGTTGTATAATATTGTGATTATTGATATGGCTGAATTCTCTACCGATCTTGTCATGAAAGAGAAAATACATGTTTTTCTAACACGGGCACACTCTTTCCCTGTTTTCAGATGCTCCAGGAACCTCTCAGACTCAGTCAATTGAGTGGCAACTTCATGTGATTTATTTATATTCCCATTACTAATACCAATACAGTCCCATGCAGCGATATTATGGTACTTCTCTACCTTTAGCCCTCTCCGACAAGGCCAGAGGTCTCCCTTCTTTGAGATCTCTGCACACACCAGGCTCAGTTAGCCCTGGTTACTACTTATCTCCCCCTGGTACTACCTTTCTGTTTTTCTTATATCCCTCAGCTGATAGACTAATTGGATCTTTCAGCCTCCCAGCCCACTTAGCCAATTAGCTTGCATATCCTCAGTCAGCCATCTCCTGATTAATGCCTAAGTGATCAGAATGCTGGCTCACCATGACCGGCAGCTCTTGTATCTCCATTCAAGGGGTCTTCCACAAGACTTCTCCGAGCTGCCTGTCTTCTACCAGGACCTCCTCCAGACCTGGAAGCTAGTCTCAGTGACCAGGTCCATGGTGGCCACCAAGAGGTAGATCTCCTCATGGAGCCCCTGCGACACAACCCCCAACTTGGTGTGCAGGTGGTGAAGACCCCTCGGTGCATTGGAAATTGGTCCAGGTAGGTGCCACCAGAATCGGAGACCTCCTGGACTACAACCAGTGGACTGGGTAGATCCCCTGGCACTCAGTTGGTGCATGGGGCTCTCCACCCCTCAAATCCCCCAATGCATACTCCAGGAGATGAGGGCAGCCTTATTGCCTGCCTCTCAGTTTTTCCTTGAGCCAGTCCTGCGGTAGGGTGCCCCCCACCCACTCCTCATCACCCCTGGCCCTCGAGCCCTTATTATCGGGCCCATCTCCTGCAAGCTCCCCTGTCCCCTTCCCCCCTGTAACCCAAGCCGGTTGCATGACCTGAAGCTGCTAGCTTCCCTTGGTTACTTCCCCGTGCTCTTTGACTTAATGACTGGATCCTGCTCAGACATAGCCAGGGGAGGCTCTTGACCTCTGACAGCCCCACTGGGCATAGTAGTGCTGAATCAAATGTCCAGTTCGATCTTCCCCTTCTGGCAGGGTCTTTTCCCTCAGGCCTCCAGGCCTGGGAAAGGTCCTTTGTCCTCTTCGGGTAGGGTTTTTCCCTCCCCCAGTCTTTGTACCTGCAGGGTTCTCCCTTGCTAGTGTTCTGCTCCTTCTCCTAAACCCTCCTGGCTTCTGACAGCCTCTTGCCTGCTCATACACTCTCTGGTAGTGCCTCTCACTCTCACAATTCCAGCCACACCCTCTCTCCGGAGTGGAGGCTTTTAACAAGTCTTGGGCAGGGCCTTGATTGGCTCCAGGTGTGTTAATTAACCTGGAGTAACCCCTGCTCAGCTACCAGGGGAAAAGGGACTTGCTGAGCCTGGGGTTGATATACTGGCCTTCTAGCGCTCTCCGGTAGCCATCTAGTCTGACCCTGTCACAGCAGCCAAAGGCAATGTGATGCAGGGCACCAGAGAGCAGGAGTCATGGGACAAGCACAGTCCAGAGACTCAATTCATGAATACTGTGTCCATGTTTTTTAAAAGTATCAGTTTTAAATAACTCTCCATCGGATTCATCCTTCCCTTTTCTAAATGGATACAGTATTATCCTACAGTTGTGGTGTAAGACACTACAGCTTATAATTGTGTTCAAACAGTATTTGGAGCCTTCATAATATAGTACTTGTATGGAAATAGCTATTGCAACCTAACACTGTGATTCCATAATCAGGGTTACCATGACTTTTACAGCCAGATTCTCCAGCGTGTTACAACTCCTTATGCTGCTCTGTTGGTTTAAAGCGACCATAACATCAGTGGACCTCACCACTGGGGAAAAATCTCTGGCAAAGGGGGATTCTAGTGTAGGTGCTGTAGCCAGGGAGAAAGGGACATGACGAGCATCACTGTCTGACGAAACAGCACCACTATGTTAGAGCAGCCGGAGAATAAGCACAAATGTGGCTTAAAGCCATCTTTGTTCCCATCTTCTCTTTTTCCTGTATCAAGAGTCACTGGGACTGAAAAGAGATTCAGAGCTGCTTTCTTTTGTTGAATGAGACACTCTCCTCGGCTGTGGCAGGCTATGCTCCTAAAATTCACATTCAGCATCTTTGGAGAGAATCTCTTGCTCAGCAAATATGACAAGAAGTTTGTTGAGATGATGGATAGGAACAAAAGGATAAAAATTTGACAAATGATGCTGTTAGAGAGAAGACAGATATCGAAATAAAGTTACCATGGTCAAACACAGAAGCTGAGAGCTTTCCATCCAAGTTAAGGCCAAATCTGTTCAGCTCTGGTGGTGAAGAACTATAAATAAATAAATAAATAAAAAGCTGCAAGCAAACAGATAGATATTGGCCAATTTGTTATTTTGGTGGTTGCTAAGCAACAGGCTCTCCCCACTACAGGGCTAAAGCAGCATGAAATGAGCAGCTTTTCAGAAAAAGACAAATTGAATATAAAATTGGGGATGTGTCATTTGAATAGCAAAAGGGAGAAAAGCATTAAATTGTTAATCAGATAAAGTGTGCATCTTCTGAGTGTACAGGACCTTAAATGATGTGGCAAAGAGGTTTTGCTCTGGACGCGTACTGATAAATTCCAAGGCATGAGTAACAAGTAAATAATGTAATCTTTATTAAAATGATGTCCATTATAGTCACCTGCTTATTATTAATTAACCTACCTTGAATGGCTGAAACTCCATCTCCTTAGACTACCTCCTGCTGGTATTAGTGACAGCTGACTATACACCACATGTACCAGAGATACATCAATTACATTTTCAACCTCTGGACAAACAATCTGAACTCCCCCATACATTTCCATCACAACTTCAACAACTACTACCCATCCTTCAAACACACCTATACCAGCATCAACTTCTTGGACACCAAAATCAGCTGCAACAATGGAACCTGCGACAGAGCCCACTTGCACCTGTACTCCTTCTGCACTGCTGCTAGCAGTGACCCCTGCTGGCAGTTAATCTTCTCAGACAGGTTTTTCAGTGACTCAGTCTTCCGACCAAGTCTCACACAGTCCGTATGTGAAACAAACATAAAACAGACCCCTTCCGGGGTAAATAGGGTCTGTCTCAGTACCCTCCATTGGTCTCTTCCTGCAGCACTCCCTGGGCTCAATTTGTCCAACAGGGCCTATCACAGTATCCTCTTTTGATGTTAGCCTGCAGCCTCATCCTGGAGCTCAGTTCTCAATCAGTTCACAGTACCCTCATGGGTATTGTCTTCCTGGAGCCCTGCCTGGGCTCAGTCCTCCATCTGACCAACAAGGCCCATCAAAGTACCCTGGCTGGCCTCTTCATCTGCAGTCCTCCCCGAGCTCAGTAACATCTTTATCTGCAGCCCTCCTTGGACTCAATTCTCAGCCATTGTTATGGAGCAGTGCCTCATGGCTTCCTCCCAGGAGACCTTTGGCTTACTGCCCCAGCTGTCCAGTGGAGTCAATACTTTAGCTCAGTTCATTCCCCTTCTGGGATATCAAAGTTCCATGAATGTGGCCCTATTTAAACTCCCTTTCTCGGGGATTTGTCTACTCCACTTCTGGAGGGGCCCAGAGCTGCCCACCAATCCAGGGACTCTACAAATAGCAGCCTCTTGCTGTATTATATACTAATCTACTGCATTTCCCTGGGCCACTTCCTGGGTGGCCCCTTCACCTTCTTCACTTTTACCTCAGGACTGAAGATCTTGTAGTAAGTCCCTACAGCCAGCCAGGAGTTCCTTTCTCGCTCCCCCTGTCTCTGCCAGCAACTTCTCTGTCCCGCCTTGCAGCTCCTGCAGCCAGCCAGGAGCACCATCCTTACTTCTCTGGTTCCAGCCAGCAAACTAACTTTTCTAGCCCTGCAACTCCTTTTACATGAGCCTGCTGCTCCATCAGCTGCTCTAGACTGCCTAGAAGATTCACCTCTCCTGCACTTTCCTAGACAAAGTGTGGTAGGACTACGAGGTCTCCAGCCGCAGGGCCTGGTACACCCCATCACAGAACCCTACAGACAAACCATATACAGGAAATCCATGGATCACCACACCTACCTTTGTAGATCTAGTAACCATCCCAAACACACCAAGAAACCTGTTATTTACAGCCAAGTGTTCAGGTACCACAGAACATGCTCTGAGGAGAAGGTCTGGGATACATACCTTAGTACACTTAAAAATCACCTTCAACAAACAAGAACACTCCACCAGAAAAGTAGATCGCATCATGGAAAGGGCCATCCAAATACCCTGAGAACCTGCTTCAATACAGAAAAAAACCCTCTGATTGCACACCCCTACTTATCACCTACCACCCCACAGTGGAACCCCTATGGGATATCATTGAATAATTACAACCCATAAACAATGGGGACCACATCCTGAAAAAAATCTTTTCTAAACCCTCTCTTCTAGTCTTCAAACTACCCCCCAAACTAGCCAAGCTCATCAGCAGAAGCAAGCTCCCCATAGACCAGGACACATCAGCTCAAAATGGCACCAGAACCTGCCAGAACAACAGATGCAAAACCTGCAGACATACCTCTACTGCTATGATGATCAATACTCGCCACAACATACCTTTCAAGATCCATGGCTCCTACAACATGCCTATCAACGTGTGGTGTACCTCATCCAGTTGTCTAAATGCCTCAACAACAAATATATGGGTGAAACCAGATGATCACTGTGCTCTCAAATGAACTCTCACAGAAAAATAATAAAAGACAAAAACATCACATCACTTTTCACAAATATTTTCCACAAAACAATCACTCTATATCTGAACTCTCAGTCCTCATCCTCAAAGGAAATCTGTATAACTCCTTGAAAAGACAAACATGGGAATTTAAACTCATAACTCTGGTAGACACTAATAATTATGGACTGAATAGAGACACTGGATATATGGCTTATTATAATAATCTGTAACCCACTCACCCCATTTTTTTGTCCTATGGCCACAGAGCAGTTAACGAGCCACTTCACCTTGAATGGTCTCTTAGAATGTGTGTTAACTACTTATGCTAAACAACCTGTTCCACCTCTTAGGTCTGGTCCACACTACAAACCTATATCAGTATAATTACGTCACTCAGGGGTCTGAAAAATCCACACCCCTAAGTGACGTAGTTTTACCGACCTTAACCCCCACCCGCACCCCCTGGGTAGACAGCGCAATGTCAATGGGAGAGCTTCTCCCATCGACATAGCTATCACCTCTCGGGGATGTGGATAAACAAAGCCAATGGGAGAACTCTCTCCTGTTAATATAGGAGTGTCTTCACTTAAACACTGAAGCTCTGCTGATGCAGTGTTTTAAATGTAGACCTGCCTTTATTTAGCTGTAACACTTTGAATACTTTTCCCAGACCTGAAGAAGAGCTCTGTGTATCTTGAAAGCTTGTCTTTTTCACCAACAGAAGTGTATCTAATAAAAGATAACACCTCACCCACCTTGCCTCTCTATACATCATCACATTCTTAGGTTCAGACCATCTCTCTTTAATCTAATTGCCCAGCACTTCAGTTCAAGGTTGTCATGATGCTGTCTTTGCATTCACCTGAGGATTCTCTCACTCTATGTCATTGAAGTAGCACAAACTCAGCCTTCAAGGTTTGCCCCTTCTGCCCAAGTAATTCTTCTAAATCATATTCTCTCTATGTTTGGAATTCTCTCTGGCCTTTCAGGGCATCAAAATACCAATCTATGCGCACAATGAGAAATCATCACACAGAGAATATCTAGTATAACTGAACAGCAAGAAGAGCAGCTTGGATACACGTTTCATAAAGGAATTAAACCAGTATTTGAAAGAAAGATTGTTCTTGGGGTTTGTAGGATGGCGCAGTGGCCTCCCCCGGAGCAAGGACCTGAGGAAGGGCCGCAGCGACCAGGCGGGACAGGAGGAGACTCGACAGACAAGTCTGTCCGGCTCCCAAACAGCCGGGCTGTGATAGGGCCGGCAGACCAATCTGCCAGGCAACGCAAGAGCCGGGCAGGGATAGGACCACACGAGCTGCCCAATCAGCCGCAGCAGGGCAGAGCCTCTCAAGAAAGGGGCAGTATAAGAGACAGGCCCCAGAGCTCAGTCTGGGGAAGACCACCGCCGGAGGCAGATGTGCTGCCCCGCCGGCTGAGGCCTAGACCAGAGCTGAGACGCTGACCATCCCCAGACCAACTTGGGCCTGGGGACTGGGTAGGGCCTTCTCGTAGCTAGACCAGGCAACCCGGCCAGAGAGACTGGGCCGAGATACCTGAATCGCGGGACTGGACAATGTCCCCTGAACCCTGGGACTGGGCCGAGCCCCCTGAGCAAACCGGGTGGACGATACCCCCTGAGGCCGGACAGGACCTGGAGAAGCTGCCAGCCACCGAGCCCCCAGAGTTGGGGCAGGACTTGGATGAGCTGCCTGAGGCCGCGCTCTCTCCTGAGCCCTGTGACCTAGAGGAGCTGCCCCTCGCCGAGGAGCTCCCTCCATTGCCGCCGGTGGACGAGGCGGGACTGGTGAGCCTATCTCAGATGGAGTTCCCCAGCGACCCTGAGGAGTCAGGTACACGGGATACGGGGAGGAAGTAGCCCAGGGACAGCCGTAGACAGTGGCTGAGTCTGGGTCAACTCAGTCGGCGTGTTGCAGCAGGAGCCCTGCCAACTCAGTGGCAACGCCTTTGCCACTACCAGGGCCCTGGGCTGGGATGCAGTGGAGACAGGTGGGCCTGCGTCCTCCTCCCCCCTTCCCTAGCCACCCCCAGGGAGAGCCTCATCCTCACTACCACACCAAAGGGCGGGACCACTGCCTGCCTGTCCTGTCTAAGGGCCGGAGCAATTAACTATTTGCTTGCTCGCCCTGCCTAAGGGCGGAGCCATTAACTGCTTGCTCGCCCGTCCTGCCTAAGGGCCGGGCCAAGACCCACAAGAGAGCGAACTGTTCCCCTAGGAAGGTGCTGTGGCCTCCCCCGGAGCGAGGACCCAAGGAAGGGCCACAGCGACTGGGCTGGATCTAACGGCCATCCAACACGTTGTGAAGAATGCGGGCATCCTCCCCTGACGCACAGGAGACCTGCTTACATGAGCACTTCAGCGACCACTGGACACCTCCGGGTCCAGTGATGGAGGCAGAGAAGTTGATCAAGTGGTGGGGGGAAGCCCAGCAGCAGCAGCAGGCAGCCTAGCTGCAACAACAGCAGCAACTCTCGCAAATTCTGGGCGCCCAGCAGCAGCAATAACTACGGGACCTGGGAGCTCAGCAGCTGGAGTTGCAGCGGTAAATGGTGCAGCAGCTGGGTAGCCCCACGGGGACAGGAATCCTGGCCCCCGAGGAGGCCTCAGGCTGGGTGCGGCCTGTGCCCGGGCCCCAGCCAGGCCTGACGAAGCTAGGACCCGCTGACGATCCCGAAGCATTCCTTGTGACCTTCGAACAGGTCGCCATCACCGCCGGGTGGGACCCTACCCAATGGGCAACACTGCTAGCCCCGTACTTGATGGGGGCCTCCCAGGCAGCCTATCGGGCCTTGGGGGATGACGAGGCCCGAGACTACCCGACGGTCAAAGCGGCGATCATGGACGCACTTGACGTTAGTCTGGAGATGTTCCTCTGGCGATTCCGGGAGAAGACGTATCCCCCTGGGGCCTGTCCCCGGGCCGCTGCTCAGGAGCTCCGGGTCACTGGCTGGCGCTGGTTGCAGCCCAACCAGAGCACTGTGGCGGCGGTAGCAAAACAGGTGATCCTGGAACAGTTCCTCCAGATCCTGCTGGCTCGAGGGCGGACCTGGGTGATACGACACCACCCCAAAGCCTTAGCAGAGGCAGTCTGCCTGATGGAGGACTTTCTGGCTGCGGAAAGACCCAACAGGCCCGCGTACTTCACTGCTGGACAAGCCGGGCCAGGGGGTCCGCGACGCGGCCGCTAGAACCCAGGGTCTGATCCCGCCGGACCCCTGAGGTTGGTCCTGGCCAGGCCCCGATGAGCGCGACCCATGCCCCCCCCCACGACATGTGGCCCCGAACTACCACCGGGCAGGGCGGACCACGCGCAGGACCTGGGAGCCCGGGCCCATTTCACCTGCGGTCAATGGGGCCACCTACAGCATCAGTGCCCGACCTTGTCCTGCACCTATGGCACGGTACACGCCAGTGAGGGGTGGGCCCGAAGCTGGTCGGGCCCCGTGACGACGGTCATGGTAGGCCTAGCCAGACGGCAGCTCAAGGCCTTAGTGGACTCCGGGTGTGGGCAGACCCTGATCCTGCGGGGCCTGGTCCCTGAGAGCGGGAGGACCCTAGGCCATGTCAGCCTCCGCTGCATCCACGGGGACCTCAGGTTCTATCCAACCTTATCGGTCCCCCTGACAATTGGACCAGAGACCCGGGTCCTGACGGTAGGGCTGGCCCACCGGCTGCCTTACCCAGTAATCCTCGGCCGGGACTGGCCAGACCTTGCTGGAGTTCTCCAATGAACAGACGACGGGCCAGGCCCTGGCACCGAAGACCCGGGGGACGGAACCCAAGGGACCCCAGACTCGCAAGGTGGCACGGACCAGCCGGGTCCTGCTGCGGAGCCGGCTGATGAAACCGAGAAGCCAGAGGATGGGACACCACCCGCCGACGGGGGCACGCCGCCCCCCCGATGGACGCCTGGCCAACTTTTGCTGCGATCAGGGGGAGGACCCCACCCTTGGGTGGGCCTATGAACAGCTGTCTGCCGCGGATGGGGTAATACTCGACCCACAATGAGCAACCCAGTAGCCATGGTTCGAACTACGGCGGGACTGACTCTACAGGCTAGACCGGGACCCCCAGACACAGGAGCCCTGCACCCAGCTCATGGTACCCCGGCCCCACCATAGGGCCGTCATGAAGCTAGCCCACGATATTCCGGCCGCAGGGCACCTAGGCACTGATAAGACTCTTGACTGAGTCCTCACCTGGTTTTACTGGCTGGGGGTACACCGGGAGATCCGGGATTATTGCACCTCCTGCCCCGATTGCCAGCGAGTGGTCCCGGCCGGAGTTCCCCGGGCCCCCCTGGTACCACTTCCCGTGGTGGGGAATCTGTTTGACCGAGTGGCCACAGACTTGGTGGGGCCCCTGGAAAGGAGCGTGCTTGCTTGCCCACCCTGCCTGAGGGCCGGGGTGATAGACTCACAAGAGAGCGAACTGTTCCCCCATTAGGAAGGCACTGTGGCATCCCCCGGAGCGAGGACCCGAGGAAGGGCCACAGCGACCAGGCTGGATCTAATGGCCATCCAACAGGGTTCAACTATTAAAGTATGGCCAGACTTTGGCCGTTAATTGCTGCCCAATGTTATGAAGCTGTCCTCCCCCTCAGCAAGACATAAGAGGCAGCTAGCTCATTGAACAGTGCAGAGCGGGTCAAGCCAGAGGAGCAGAGGAAGTGACAACTGTGGCTGGCCCCCGTGTGAGTTCAAGGGAAAGGAAAAGCAACTTGCTCCCTTTCTCCTTTCACAGCTACAAAGTGATAATCTCTAGCCCATTATTATTATTAAGTTTTATTTACATAATGCCTTTAAATTCAGTGGCTCTCCATAAACAGAAAAACATGCATTCCTTGCCCCACAGAGCTTATCATGTATAGGCCAAATCTTGTTCTTATTCACAGGAACAGTCCCACTGATTTCATTTAAACTACTTGTATGAGTAGAGCCAACCTCACTCAGCCCTGTGTGAGTATGAAAGGGTGCACAAAATGTTCAGGGCTCAATAAGGGAAATTTAGATGAGAGACTCCCAACACTATTTCAGGCACCAGAGCTATCCTTACATCATGCCTGTGAATCACAGATCACAGGACCTGGTTCTTATGGGGGGACTTCTATAACCCTGAAATTTGCTGGGAGAGCAATACATGACAGCACAGACAATCCAGGAAGCTTTTGGAGAGTGTTGCAGACAACTTCATGGTGCAAGTGCTGGAGGAGCCAACTAGGAGTCGTGCTTCTCTTGATCTGCTACTCACAAACAGGGAAGGATCGGTAGGGGAGGTAGAAGTGGATGGCAAGCTGGGCAGAAGTGACCATGAGATGGTAGAGTTCAGGATCCTGACACAAGGAAGAAAGGAGAACAGCAGAATATGGACCCTGGATTTCAGAAAAGCAGACTTTGACTCTCTCAGGGAGCTGATGGGCAGGATCCCCTGGGAAGCTAATATGAAGGGAAAAGGAGTCCAATAGGGCTGGCTATATTTTAAAAAAACCTTAATAGAGGGCACAGAAACAAACCATCCCGATGTGCAGAAAGAATAGCAAATATGGCATGTAACCAGCTTGGCTTCACAAAGAAATCTTTGGTGAGTTTAATCACAAAAAAGAAGCTTACAAGAAGTTGAAGCTTGGTCGGATGACTAGAGAGGAGTATAAAAATACCGCTTGAGCATGCAGGAGTGAAATCAGGAAGGCCAAATCACAATTGGAGTTGCAGCTAGCAAGGGACGTGAAGAGTAACAAGTAGGGCTTCTACTGGTATGTTAGCAACAAAAAAAAAAGGTCAGGGAAAGCGTGGGCCCCTCACGGAATGTGGGAAGCAACCTAGTGACAGATGATGTGGAAAAAGCTAAAGTACTCAATGCTTTTTTTGCCTCTGTCTTCACAGATAAGGTCAGCTCTCAGACTGCTGCACTGGACAGCAGAGAATGGGGAGGAGGTTAACAGCTCTCAGTGGTGAAAGAACAGGTTCAGGACTATTTAGAAAAGTTGGACATGCACAAGTCCATGGAGCAGATGCAATGCATCTGAGGATGCTGAGGGAGTTGACTTATGTGATTGCAGAGCCATTGGACATTATCTTTGAAAACTTGTGGCAATTAGGGGAAGTCCCGGACAAATGGAAAAAGGCAAATATAGTGCCCATCTTCAAAAAAGGGAAGGAGGAGGATCCAGTGAACTACAGACCAGTCAGCCTCACCTCAGTCCCCAGAAAAATCATGGAGCAGGTCCTCAAGGAATCCGTTTTGAGGCACTTGGAAGAGAGGGAGGTGATCTGGAACACTCAGCATGGATTCACCAAGGGCAAGTCATGTCTGACCAACCTGACTGCCTTCTATGATGAGATGACTGGCTCTATGGATGTGGGGAAAGTGGTGGATATGATATATCTTGACTTTAGCAAAGTTTTTTATGCTGTCTCCCATAGTATCCTTATTAGCAAGTTAAAGGAGTATGGATTGGTTGGATGAATGGACTATAAGGTGGATAGAAAGCTGGTTAGATCATCGGGCTCAACAGGTAGTGATCAATAGCTCGAAGTCTAGATGGCAGCTAGTAACAAGCAGAGTTCCCCAGGGGTCAGTTCTGGGGCCAGTTTTGTTCAACATCTTCATTAATAATCTAGAGGATGGAGTGTATTGCACCCTCAACAAGTTTGCAGATGACACTAAGCTGGGGGGAATGGTAGATATGCTGGAGGGTAGGGATAGGATATAAAGTGACCTAGGCAAATTGGAAGACTGGGCCAATAGAAATCTGATGAGATTCAACAAGGACAAGTGCAGAGTCCTGCACTTAGGACAGAAGAATTCCATGCACTGCTACAGATTGGGGACCAACTGGCTAGGCAGCAGTTCTGCAGAAAAAGACCTGGGGGTTACAGTGGACAAGAAGTTGGATATGAGTCAACAGTGTGCCCTTATTGTCAAGAAGGCTAATAACATATTGGGCTGCATTAGTAGAAGCATCGCCAGCAGATCAAGGGAAGTGATTATTACCCTCTGTTAGGCATTGGTGAGGCCACATTTGGAGTATTGTATCCAGTTGTGGGCCCCCCACTACAAAAAGGATGTGGACAAATTGGAGAGGACAACAAAAATGATGAGGGGGCTGGAGCACAAGACTTATGGGGAGAGGCTGAGGGAATCAGGCTTATTTAGACTGCAAAAGAGAAGAATGAAGGGGAATTTGATAGCAGCCTTTAACTACCTGAAATGGGGTTCCAGGGAGGATGGAGCTAGGCTGTTCTCAATGGTGGTAGATGACAGAACAAGGAGCAATGCTCTCAAGTTGCAATGGGGGAGGGTCTAGGTTGGATATTAGGAAAAGCTTTTTCACTAGGAGGGTGGTGAAGCACTGGAATGGGTTACCTATGGAGGTAGTGGAATCTCCATCCTTCGAGGTTTTTAAGGCCTGGCTTGGCAAAGCCCTGGCTGGGATGATTTAGTTGGGGTTGGTCCCACTTCAAACAGGGGGTTGGACTAGATGACCTCCTGCACTCCTTTCCAACCCTAATATTCTTTGATTCTAATGGTGCTGAACTGTATACAAGCCACCAGCAGCTGACCAGGCAGCCAATTACTGCTCCCAGAGAATTGGAACATTGGCTCTTTTGAATCCTCATGATTGTAGGCAGGGTTTGTGGGTCCTTAAGAGTTGAAATTCTGAGGCATGAATGGCATTATTTCACTTTCTAGTTTGTCTGGGGCATAACAGAATGCAGTTGAGGCCCACTGGTCAGGTGGATAGTTAGGACAGATGGCATCCATTTCCTTAATGAGCCAATTAAGAGAACCTACCAAGGGATCTCACAGGAAAGAAACAGAGATGGTGACTGCAAAATCTATCCTGAGAGCATTCCTAGGGCATACAAACCAGAGAAGTGAGTTATACAATACAGTAGTTAATTGGTAGCAGTGTGGTCTTGTGGCTAGAGCAGCATATTATGTCAAAGATACCTGGGTTCTACTTGTAGGTGTATCACTGACTTGGAACAGGTGACTTCCTCTCTCTGCTTCAACTTCCCCCTCTGCGCAATGGGGATAATAATATTTCATTTTCCAGGAGTGTTGTATATTATGATCATTACATGTCTGGCAAAACTGCAAAGTACTGTCAGATCGATGTATTCGGACAAAGTGAGTGACTAAACTGAGATAATTTTCTTTTGAGTCACAAGAACCTGTGAATATATTAAAACCACAAGGAGAGGTTTTCCTTCATCCAACTTTGTTCAGCAAATCTCTGCAACTGTGCCACCCTGGCCTTCCTGAGCCATGTTTCTAAGATTGTTTAGGTGACTGGATCCAATTACTCCAGCTCACTGTCCCACATCCCTGCCTACTGCACAAACTTTTATTTAAAAAAACTAAAAATGATTCAGTATGGTGCATTTTCCAATGTTTTGCCCAATTTTTTGTTCCTACGAACTAAACAAACATGCAGCACACTGCCATTAGACAACCTCAACTGCACTGCACATCTTTTTGGGAGCCAGCTTCCCCTCCAGAAATCCCATCCCAAATGGACACACCCCTGGGCTAGAGAGCCTTGTCATTTCTTATAATCTTAATATTTGTAATGATGCCAAATGTATTAAAAGCTTCTCAACCCACTTAACAAAAAACCCAAGTAAATAAAATCATACAGACTGGATTTTTAAGGGGTGTAGGCAGGGGCTTAGATGCCCAATTCCTCTAGGCACCTCTGAAAAGCCAAGCCACAAGCATTACAGTATTTTAAGGAAGATTAAACATGATTATTTTCTCTACTCAGAGGCTTCCATTAAAGAGTCTCCCCATTCAGTTTAATGAGCCCGCACCAAGTTTAAAAACTGAAATTTCAAGTCAAAAGGACATACAAACATAATCACATCACCCTTGTCCTGAAAATGTTTCAACAGGCTCCCCACGTACTACTTATTATTAATAATACTGCAGTAACACACTGCCAGCTCCAGTCAGGACTGTGCTGGGCTCTGAATAAAGGCAGAGTCCCTGCCCTGCAATCTAAGAAGAGGAGCAACATGTGAAGGACAGAAAAGAAGAAAACCATCAAATATACATAATTTTTATATGCATATTATATTGTTGGTGACTGCCAGCAAGTGTGTGTGATCCATGGGAAATCACAAACCTCACTGAAGCTGATGGGCTTGCTAGCCATCTTTCAGTCAGGCCAAGTGGAAGAAGCAATTAAGTTTAAAACAATTAAGACAGCTGAAATAATAAAAACTACTGCCCAAGGTACTGTACTGTATAGGAAGCCCTGAGCAAAATCTAACTCAGAGAGAATAAGGGTTTCTTTGGGACTGACTACAAACTCAAGGGCTAGGACACTGATTAGGGGAGCTGTGTGTGTCTGTGCGTGAAAGGAACCAGAAAATCAGCAGACAGGGAGAGAAGCAGTGAGAGCATGGCCCTGGGAGGAAGCCAAAAGAAAACGTGTTTTATGGCCAGTGTGCTGGCAGCAAAGGCAGGCTTGGAAATTGTGAGCCAGGAAACTCCCTGCTATTGTTTGTTGCTACTGTGTTCAGGGAAACAGGATTTTGTGTACATTCTTTGTAAAGAAACAGCATTGCACCAAAGAAATACCTGATTCTATAAACCCTTCTTGCCTCCTGATTATACTTTGGCTGATTTCTTGTAGAAGTGAGTCTTGAAAGGATATGAAGGAGGTGAGTATAGTCACCTTACACAGAGAAGGTTTTTTATGCATAAGAGGCAACATAGAAGAAATCAGAAAGGCATTTGTGGTAGGAATAGACAAACTGGTGATTGCAGCTGTTCTAAAGAGCCAGAATGGAGGGGGCTGGGGAGATAAGATGATAGAGGGAAAGTGTGGATACTTCTGTATTCATTATTAAATCATTTTATGAATTGCCAAGGCCCCTCATGGCTTCCCCGCTATCCCTCCTCCATGCTGCCGTCTCTCACCAATCTCTTACTCAGTCTCTCTGTTCTGCCAATTTCAGTCTCCCAATCCTCAACTACCTTCTCCACTAGAGGCTTCTGTGTCACTTGTGCACTGTGCTGCAGGCAAGCGGAGTAGCTACCTGCAGCACATAGGCACTCCAGTGCCTTCTGAGAGGGCACAGCCCTGGAGCAGATGCAGTACAGCAGCAGTGTCATCCCCACCACAATGGAGGGAGTGGAAGTTAATGCAGGTAGGAGCCCAGGGGAAGCCCCCTCCTCTGCAGGCTGGAGACAGTTGGCAGCTGCTGCAGCCTGCCAGGGAATGGGGTGAGTGTGCAGGAGCCTCTGGTGGTGAGCCAGGAAGGATTCTGGACAGTGGACTGGAGTGGGGGAAGCAGTTGGGGACAGGGAAGCCAGGGCCTGAATTTGGGTGTGTGCATCTTCTACATAGGGTCTCTGAGGTGCAGAAAACCCAGGACAACCAGGATGACCTTGAGCCAATAAAACTGGATAGATGGCAGCGTGTCCTGAGCACCCTTACAGATTTCTCAGGACAGCTAACTCAAAAAAGCGTCAAGCCTGGGAAAGTCTGGACAAGTGGCAGCCTTTATATTGTATGCATGGACAGTTGCATTTTCAGCCTGTGATTGTCACACACCCATTAGGGGTGGTTGGGGGAATCAGAAAACAGAAACTGTGCCAAAAACATGATTTCTTCTTCATTTGTTTTTCCCATATCTCATTTTTAGGTCAATTTCATAATTTCTGAACTCTTGGGAATTGACAGTACTCATGCAATTAAATTTTATAATGCATGTAATTTTATTGTAAGTAACTTAATTATTATACCAACAAAGTCACAAAAAGAAAAAAATATATTTTCCTATTGTACATCTTGTATAAATTATTTACATTTCTGTAGCAGCAGCCAACCTCTCCTCTTCCAGTGCTATCAAACAGGCCTTTATGTTCTCAGACAGACTTTTGGAGCTTGAAGGATTTTTAAGTTTCCGACTTTAAGTCTCTGTGTGCTAGCATTAGGAATATTGAATTGTGTAGTGCCATTACTATGGGCATTTCTGTGCAGCTAGACGTTATCTACATTTATTACTTCCCAAAGCACATAATTATTTATAGTCTCACTAATGCTTTACTATTTGTTTTTGATCAGCAAAGGGCAATGGAAGGACACCCAACATTAAAACCTGGATATATATGGTCTGATCGGTACTTGCCTTGTAATGAACATCACCTCATCATTCTTGAAAGTGCTTTAGGATCTCTTAAATAAATAAAACACGAGCTAAAATCCAAGTTATTCTATCAAATGCTGTTTACTACTTTCAGTTTAACCCCTTCAAAGCAGTATTATTCTTACTAAAAGTTCTATACTTGGAAATCATAGTTCAGGATCAGAAACAATAGGCATCACAGGACTATGGAGGGGGTTTTAAAGAATGAAAAGATAACAGACCCTTTATTCTCTCCAATAGAGCCAGAGTTCCTAACAGGCAGATACATGAGCTTTCAATCCAGCAATAAATCTATAAATATGTTACTTGTTTCCTGCTTGCTTAGGTCATTAGGGCCTTAATCTACTTCCTGAGAAGAAACTGGCTAATGGAGAGAAATTTATAATAAGAACACAAGATGGACTCTTGGCACCTAGTCACCCACAACCCATCCATCCTCATACTTAATCAGCAATTAGCATTGTTTCTGTAAAGAATCTTTTCATTCCATACAGTGCCAGGTTGTTTGCTACCAAAGAGGAAGGAAAGGAAAAGGATTTTCAATGGTTTCTAAGTTAAGTGTCCAAAATGGAGCACCTTTCTTGTTTTCATCATGCCATTTCCCTGGACTGATGATTGCAAGAAATGTCACATCTGTCTGGGTAGATGGTTCTGGGCAATGTCAGAATATGGCACAAAAAAGTGAATTAAAAATACTGTTTCTGGACTAGATGACACATGCATCTGTGTCAACACTTCATCCAAACACACCACTCTCATAATGCAAAACTGAAAAGCCAGAAAGGGGAAATAATGACAGCCTGTGATGTTTTAGCCACCTGGGTCACTGTCCCAGGCACGGGGCTAACAGAGAACTTTCTGTGCTGGGTCCTTCATTTTAAAAGGCATAGATACCACTTCTTCTAAACTGCACTCACATATGAGACAAAATCTATCCTGTGTATTTTTTTTTTTTTTTTTTTTTTACTACAAGTAAACCTAAATCCCACTTTATATTATAAGGCAACGAAGGGCCAAATTCTGCCCTTGTATCTACATAGCTTCCACTAACGGCAATGGGAACTGTGTATGCGCATCTAAGGATGGAAATCAGCACTAGTGAAATTGGAGGGAGAAGAGGAAAATTAGACTAATTAAATTAAAGAAAGCGCCCCCCCCCCCTTCCCTCCCGCACACACAATAGTACTAGTTATTATACCAACATCCTTATTGCCAAATGTGTAAGATGTTATTGCCATCGTAAGGGCTATTATGGACAATGGGTTTGCCAGGATCTATTTTCTTTAGACACCAAACTTTATTTAGTTTCCTTCAATACAAAAGTCACTTTTCTCTTCAACTTCAGGACTGAAGAAGCCACATGTAATAACAGTAGGAACCATTTCGTATTTTAAAATAACTCAGGCAGTGATAAGAGGAGGCTTTTTCCCCCTCTCTGCTAGTCAAGCCAGACTGCAACTTCATCAAAGCTAGCAACTTGATAACATATCGTTCCCTGTGGTGCCAATGTGGCTTTAAGACGCCAGTGAGGGAGGTAGCCTGGAAAATACTGTATTAGATACTGCATGCAGTATTTACTGGTACCTAGGAACAAGTTACTTGGTTTAGAGAGAAGACCAATCTAAGGCCAGGTCTACACTATAAACTTACATTGGTATAACTACATCGTCGGGGTGTGTGTGTGTGCGCGCGCGCACGAAAATCCTCACCCCTGAGCGATGCACTTATACTGACCTAAGCCCTGGTGTAGAAAGCGCTATGACAACAGGAGGGCTTCTACCATCAACTCAGCTGCCACCTCTCGTGGAGCTAGATTACTGGTGCGGCTTCAGCATTGCAGCGTTTTGAGTGTAGACCTGTCCTAAGAAATTGATTTTTTGTTTGGAAATCAAAGCTCTAATTAGTTTCAGTTTTCAGAAATTATAGCAGAGTGGCAGCTCTGGCAACTATTCTAAGTCCTCAAAAATCCACATGCTTACTTTAATTGCCTTGAAATTTGTTGTGCTTCATAGGGGTCAAGAATAGGGTTACTAGTCCAAATATAGAGTTATTTGTGAAAGGGGTTCCCAAGATACAGCACCCCCTGAAAAGCAACTCTACAAAATCACCTAGTTCTTTTAAGCTTTTTTGTGCATAGCTGGGGCTCAAACTAGGGCTCTGACCTTCCCCAAAGTAACCTCAAGATTTATCACAGCTAGTGCACAATACCCACTGCCCCTTTGGGGAAACAATATTGAAAAATTATGAATGATAAAATTTTAAACTCCAGGTCAGCATGAGATATACCAATGACCTAAAAGAGTGAAATGTGCATGTGTACAAGAGCAAGGCTTTGCAGGCAGGCTGTTCTCACAGTAACTGGATGGCTCGAGGTGATATGCTATGATTATTGAACCTGAGCTGCACCCTGCACTGTGAAGTTAAGGTGTATCCTCTGGCAGCTTTCAGAGAATATGTATTGTGCATTTTGTTCTCTGCCGCCATTCTGCAGCGGCTCCTTTGGGTGTTTTGCCATGAGACCAAAAGTTCTGGTTTAAGAGCTATGTTTAAAGCTCTCCAAAATTTTACTTAAGAATGACTGTCAAGGAAATTAGCATTAATAAAATAGAGGGAAGATGAAAGATTCTAGTATGCAGTTAAAGTAACACATTTCCTGAACAATAGACCTGACTGTAATCAAAGGAAAGCAAGTTGCTGGGTCATTTGATCAATGGGTTTCTGCTATATAGCCCTCTAAATATGAGCTGCTCATATATTTTTAGAGCGCTACGAATTGTTTTGTTGCACAGCTAGGTAGTATGGGGGTTGGAGCAGGGAGAGGGAATGTGAGAGTCATTGGAGCACTGTGAGGGTTGAGAGAGTTCAGGATGGCTGCTCAACCACCTTCATCCCTTAGGGCTGTGTTCTGGTGCATCTACTGAGGGGCCAGTACACCCTTAGATAATGACCCTTAATGAGAGTAAGGATTCATTTTAAAACCTGTTTTGAAAACCTAGTGATAACTTTGACAAAGAACTCGGTTTCTAAAAACTGGCAATTCTCCCTGAAAAAGCTGCAGGAGTGGATGTAAACCAGCCTTGGAGAAGAGAGAGAAATTTCCTAGTAACCAGGTTGTATATTGTGGTCAAGAGTTGGTATCAAAGTGGATTCTTCGTACCTTGGAGCTTAAGGTCCTATATAGAAAATCAAAATATAATAATAAATGCTAATAACTACAAGATAAATATTTCAGCTTTAAACAATGCTAGAACCTCAGACACCATGACACAATTTAAAAGAGGGGGAAGGAGTGAAGTCCTAAATTGCCTCTCAATTAAAAGGAAACACCTCTGTAAAAGGTGAAAAAAAAATACTGTGACTTTTCCATTTAGCTGGTTACTTAAGCAACTTCTTTTCTGAATATTTCAACACCTCAGCTGTTAGACACATTCTGTCTCAGTTCAACAGCCCTGCTTCCCTCTCTTTACACTTGTATTCCATCATGGCACATTTTTTTTTTATACACAGTTTATAAAGGCGACCCAATTTAACCCTTTCAGACTTGTCTCATTTACTTCTCCACAAGAAGCCAGAGCTGTTAGAAAGCAAATTAGTCACACACAGCTGAAGAAAGCCACATCAGTGGTATGAAGGAAATCGGAAAATATTAATATCACTGCTATGAAACTTTCAACTGGACTTCTAGTCAGTTAGAGATGTCAGCCACTGTAACAAATTTTTCTTTGCGTTTAATTCTGAAGCCTCCCAGATACCAATAATGTCTGAAATAATATCTGAGATACGTAAAGAAAAGTTACTCCCCTGGAACAGAAGTTCTCAGAGTATATTGTATATTGTTATTGTAAATCCCTACGCTTGGAATGTGTATGACCACACCATTCCATGCTCAGAACTATTTGGAAAAAAGTGAACATCAACTTCATGTGCAGTCCCTAGCTGAACCAAACATTCACTGAAAAGGGTATGTAATAAGGACCATGGCACCAACAGTCCCTCAGCATCTTTCTTAACTACATCAGCAATGGGGCTGAAAACACAATGGATCTTTTTCATGTTAGTCTTTTTGCCTTCTCTTTTATTAAAAACACCATAGCTTTCGGTCTCTTAGCTTAGCATTGAATCAAATCATTGGTTCATTTAATTTGTCCTCTGTATTGGAACGTGAGACTAATTCTTTTCCTGAGCAACTGTGTGGCATCTGTCATTGGTTCTGATTATCTGACCCTGTGTGTTTAGGGATCCTGGCTGAAGCTGAGAAGAAGTTGGGCTACAAGTGCTATGAGGCCAACAGCAATAAAATATCAATGACAAATGAGGATTTAGAGTGCTTAAAATATATGGATGAAGGACATTCACCAAAGGACTGCTCAGTCTTTACAGAGAAGGAGACTTCACATTCTCATTCAAACTCAATCAGTTCCAAATCATGGGGACTGAAAGATCAAACTTGGTCAGGTTCTATATTTGTGGAGATGTGACATATTCTAAGATTTCTAAGAACACAGGTAAAGATAATCCCCTTTCTCAGCAGCAAGACCCTAGTGTCTCCGAGCGCTAGGGAGCCTTCTCAAATTGTTCAGAGGGGAGAGCACAGGGTTTGGTCACATTATTGGAGGTTATAAAAATGATGAAAAAATTGCACATTCTTCACTGTCCCACTGCTCAGAGATGAAGTGCCCCAGCCATCACAGGAACTGGGGGCCAAGGAGGGTGGCAGCATTTCGGCACTAGCTCTGTTGTATCTGAAGGAGCAAATTTCTTCTGAAGCTGCCTTGTTGCTAGCTTCTACCTGATTTTGTAAGCTTTCTCAGAGCTGATTGCTCTGCAAGATCCAAAAAGAGATGGTGTACAAGATGAGGATCTTCCACCACTTAGAAGGTTTCTCCACCTTCAAGCCAGGAGAGCAGATTTAATCCTGAACAACTCCCTTAGTTCTGAACACGACATCCAGGAGTGTTCAAAGTCTCCTCCTGCCCAAATTGGGAGGGAACAAAAGGTTCCCTCTGTATTTTTGGATCCCAGAGTGTCTGTGGAGCCCAGGTATCCATCTTAAGAGTAGGAATTTGCAGTGATCATTCTCAATGGAAAACTAGGATTTAAGGCATGGAACTGAGCAAAGTAAAATTTAGGATGAATTCCTAACAATGTGGCCTGTTAGACTATGGAATAGTTTCCCAGGGACACCATTGTATTAGTTGATTTAAAACTATAGTTAACTTGGACAAGACTGTGTAGAATATAAACTGTGTGTAGGGAAGCAATGTTTCCCTAGGTTGCCTGGGGAGATGGACAATGAGTTAATAGGTTTTTTACATCTCAGATTTATAGGATTTTTGGAAAATCCATGGCTCCAACACAACCTTCTAATTTTTACTCCTCACACAAGTACAAATATATACAGAAAAACAATAAACAAATTGCTGCTTAGAGAACACCAAATGTTTATATTACAGTATGGTCTCAAAGCTACTTTGGAATTTTCCATTGGCTGCGATCTAGCAATATTTTTAAAATTGAAGTAAATCTTTGTATATTATTTTCCTATTTATGTGTTTGATCTGACTTAGAATGTCAATTGCAATTTTAAGAAAACAAAAGCAGTCTTACTAATGTTTGCGCATCATAGAAATGTAGACTTAGCCAACTCTGGGCATTTTTGTCAGTGCACAATGGAACACTAATATATCAAATTCAAATAAGAGATATGTAGGATTTGAATAAAGGAGACGACTATCTATGAGTTCCAGATGCACCCATTCTGGGGCATGGAGTCTTGCTGGTCCCAAGGAGAAGGGAGAAGCCACCCTCTTCTTTGAGGACTTATGAAAGGATTTGTCAGTCTTCCTATGAGGGTATCTTTCTCTACCCTCTTCATGCTTCCCCTCAGCGTCCTTGGATCTGCTGATGAGATCTATTGGTGCCGGATGGGCAAAGATCAGAGGCTCTTCTCAATGTTGTGGTGAGCAGGAAGGGCCTGGATCAGATGAAGAGCTCCATCAAGTGCCTGTGGAGTCTGAACACCCAAGATTGTCTATATGAGAGGGGAAGAAGTGGTGGATCTCACTCTTTGATGGGATGTGAGATTCCCTGTGGCAGTAGAGGCAGGTCTTGTGCAGATTGCTTACTGGGAAGACCCGAGGGCAGGCAAGGCAAGGCAAGGTTTGAAGCCTGGGACTTTGGGCATAAGTAACCTGCACATAGGGGAAATAAATGGAGGGGAAAACCCTTGCTGTCCACTAACTAACTACTACTTTAAAAGTAAACTATTAAAAAGAGTAAGATAACTAACATTAAAACTATGTACAACATTTACAGATAATGGATCAAGCTGAAGGTAGACACAGGAGGGTTCTGTCCCAGATGGCCAGTGCCAAAAAGGAACTATAGAGACAGTCGGTCCACACCACCCCTTATATACTCAGGTTGCAGCATGACGAGATGCAAGGCATAGGCAGACCAATGAGAATTTCTGGTCCCTGGCACACAGAGTGCATGCACACGCACAGTGACTACCCATAGGGACCAGCACTCAAAAAAGAACTCCAAGTTCAGAAATGATTTTGTAAATGGAAGACTTTAAATAACTAATTTTGTACCATTTCTGATGTTGTGACTACTACAGCAGTGTTAAACACCAGCTCTACTGGGGATCAGTGACACTTTGTTTTAAAAAGATAGGATTGCACAGACCAAAGAAACACCAAATATGTTTGACAAATTCTGTGTTGCTAGACAAATATATTTGTTCATGTAAAAATAAATGTACAGCATCCTAACAAAATAGACCCACCTTATCTGAGTTAAGGGAAATTATGAATCTAGAGGTTTATGCAAGAGTACTGTTCTTTTGTAGCACTTCAATCTGACATTCAGAGGTGCCTGTTCATTGCACTGTTATACCATGAATCAGAGATGTAGTCCAAGTAGAGAATAGAGTGTGCAGTAAAAAACATGACTCTCCTTATTATGATGACAGGATTGCAGCTCTGCAAACTGGAGATAACAGCACAGGGATAGTAAGTGGAACTGAACATCAGCTTTTAATAAGAAATCCCACATGACATGGCAGCACTTTCTATAGGCCTGAAAACAATTCTCTCCACTTTGATTTGGCTTCTTCTTCAGAAATTGATAAACAAGCAATTTTTTTCTGTCCTTTATGTTGGAAAATTAATTTGATGCATCATTGGCAGAGCCAGGAGAGTGAACATCTCTTGCAACCAGGGAGCCTTTCTACAAATATCTCCTTCACTTTTCTGCTGGGTTTTGGATGATTCTCCCCACCCATTGTGGCAAAAAACAAAATTTGTAGCCCTTCCCATTGTGAAGATAGAGTCACACAAATCTATGAATGGTTACTGCAGGAAACTTTCCAGACCAAACAGCAGTTTCAACAAAGGTGTGAACATTATCACTAATTTACCTCAGAGAGGTGTTAGCTTCAAAGCCTAGTTGGAACCATTTAAATAGCAATATTATTAATCAATGTTGTTTAAAGCTACCTAAAGAACAATTTCCAGTTGAAACAAATTTAGCATAGCTTCTACTAACTTTGTTTTTTCTTTTTGGCTCAACTATTAAAGTTATTATCTACATACCACCAAGGTCCTGCCTCAAGGCAGACCCAAGGTCATGTCTAGGATGCACAGATAACCTTGTTAACATGCACCAGTGACAAGAGTTTGGGTAACTTTCATATTGAAAAAGCCACAATTTTGTCAAAACCATCAACTGCTGTTTATGTAAGGTGGTGAGAGCAGCACTCCATCTTCTTACACTACCAAGCCAATGGGAGAACCCGACTAGCTCTGAAGTGTGCATGGAAAATAAGGTTGGAAGTGGCTGCTCTCATCAGGCTTTAATGTGCTGCTATTACCAAGTCTTTCCTCCCACTGGGAAGAAGGTGAGGAGGGATTAGAAGAGAAGCTGGCTAGCATATGTGAGCTATGTGAAGGCAGAAGAGCAGCCATTAACCAACATGTTTAGGCTGCAGGGAACCAAGCTCCCTGTAATCCCTAAAAATCTGCTCTTTTTTGCGATCTCTTTTATTTAGTTCCTGTGATGTCCCTTGTAACATGATACACTCAGTGCTGGGATGCCTCCTGGTGGCTGGGTCTGAGGATTAGCTCTCACCTGGTCTGGCACCCCTCTGTCAGTTGCCCACACTGTGGCTTCTTTCCTTCTGGGACTTGGGGTGTTCCCTCTTCATGACTCAGTCACAATTTAGTCTTTCCCGTCTAGGTGTCAAAGTCCCACTGAACAAGTGTTCCATATACCATGGTCAGGGAGCCTTTTGGTTCAAATCCAGTGCCACTTTTCCAGGGACTGGTAGAGGAACCTAGTCCTGCCCACTGTTCCGAGTTCCAGCACAGGGACCTAGCAACCATGGTCTACTCATTCTCACACCATGATGCTGTTTTCTCTGGTCTCCTTCCTATCTCACTTCTCTAGCTCCCAGCCCACCTCTGGGTTTACCACTCTGGGTTTCCTGCCCGAGTCTGTAATTCAGGGTAGGATCCCAGGGTTTACTCTCCTGCTAGCACACGCCTTGGTTCTAGCCAACTCCCTTTCTCTCTGGCAAGTGAGTGCAGAGGGTCTTCCTACAGCCTCCTCTTCCTCTTGCTCTCACTATCCTGACCTTATATAATCCTAGCTTGTCCCTGTCTAGCTGGGCTTCATCTTCAGTTATGCTTGAGCCAGCCCTGGCTCTCCTCCAGGTGCAATCTATAAGGTTAATTGGCCCTTTTTAATCTGCTCAGGTCTCATGTGGGGTGAACACCCCATCACACCCCTCTAACTGGTTCTCCCTGTCTTCATAGTAACATAAAAAAGCATAGACCTTTGGAATGGAGGTGCTGCACAGGTACTTTGAATAAAGGAGCTGGTAGAGAAAGACAGTCAGAGTCACTGCAAGGGAGAGCTTACCTGAGGACTAAAGAAGGTGAGAGAGGGGATGAACAGCAGCGGGGGGAACAGAAAAGCCAAAAATAGTGGAGTCCTTCTCCAAGGAGATTCAAATGATTATGTGTTGCAATCCAGAAAACAACCAAATCCAAGTGTGGCAGGGGTAGGCTTTCTAAGAGAACTAAACTGGACTCAAAGAATTTTATCCTTCACTGTTCAGGCATTCACAGATCTCTGCAATGGTTTCCATTAGAGTTTGAGAGATTACACACTGAAGTGGCATGAAGCAACTGTTGCACAGACCCATTATGCAATGTGGTGTCAGTTGTTAAATTAAAGGCTCACTATTGCGCTTACCAGTGATTAATCTAGAATAGGCTCTTCCTTTATCCTTCCATTACCTAAACTGGGTTTTCCTGGGATACAAACAACTTGTGGAACTTCCTGCCACAGAATATCTTTGAAATTCATAGAGCTGAAGGCCAGAAGGAGCCAATACATCCTCTATTCTTCACCTCTTGTGTCGAGCCCAATTACTTGTGTTTGACTGAAGTACAACTTGTGTTTTGGTTAAAGCATATTTTCCAGAAGGCATCCAGTTTCGATTTGAAGATATGAAAAGATGGATATTCCATCACTTTCTCCTGATAACTTGTTCCAGTGGTTAATTGACATTAACATTTGAATAGCTTAATAAGACTCAAAAAGAGATAAGCAACATATGAATAAGAAAAACATCTGCAATTAGACCCAGCAGTATAGCAATTAGAAAGGCTTTCATTCCTCATGCTGGAGGTTATAAATGAATAGCTAGCTGAGATCAGGAAGAAAATTCCATTCTCTCCAACCATTTTATAGACTTGGCCAGATACATTATGGAAGGTGTTTGCTTTCCATACGGAACAGGCCATTGCCAGAGGCAAGATACCTGACTACTACTATCTTCTTCTGGTGGGATGACTGGAAAAGAGGCAGAAACAAAAGTGAAAAATCCTTGTTCTTCTGTACTTTGTAATAATTATAAAATAGTGTCTTACTTCCTACTGGGAGAATGAACAACTGGCTCCTTCATTTAATATGCTCTGCGTGGCAAATACAGCTGTGAACAAGACTGTGCTTTTTCCCTTAAATTCTAAGCAGATAACTTTACAGTGCCTACCCTTTTCCAGTTGGGGACAAAATAAATCACTCCTTGGATTCTGTAAATGCAGGGCAAATGCAGCAGTCAAATTTGCCATTGGCTGTTGAAGATTTATGCTGATTTTGCAGTTATGTTACATGTTTGAGGTTGTGCAAGATGCAGAACTATGTAAGAATTTCCATCAATCTAATTAAATAGTACAAGTTACTTCTAAAGTGTCCCTCAAATGCATGGATGATCCCAAAACTGACTAAAAATCATAGCATTTCTTGCAAATTTCCACTGACCTTAATCATTAGAGAGCTCCTAACTACTAAACCATTCAAATCCAGAACCGCCATACTTAAATCTTTGTACCTGTCAGTGATTGCTGGAGCTATTTGAATGCCTCTCCAAATAAGACCTTCCATATATTTTAAGCATTTACCCAGTGTCTGAATACTAGCTCCCACACCACGAGGTACCCAGCTGATATTTGTATGTGACGATGTGGAAGAAAGATGAGGCCAAACCAAGGTAGCACAAAGTCATGGCCAAGTTTGACTGATGGTCTCTGGTCCAGAGATCTGGTGAGTTTCTGTAGTCATCTGATGGCAGTTGCTGAAACTGAGGCAACATGGCTTTTCTCCCTACAGGAAAAGGCCCCAGATCCTCCAAAGACCTCTTCAGAGAAACTTCTATTGTTCTGCTGAAACAATATTCTATTGTTCTGCTAGGCTTCTTCCTTCTACCTGGCAGATAAGATGCTGCTAGATCTATTGAGTTGGCAATACAAAGCTCCCACAATAGGGTCACTTCCTCACAGAGTGAGGGAGACCTCCCCTTGCTTGTTGAAGTAAAACATTGCCACTGTGTTGTCTTTGAGGACTAACAGGCTGCTTCCCCTGATTTGTGATAGAAGTACTTTGCATGCCAGTCTCACAGCTTTCAGTTCTCTGACACTGATATGAAAAGTTAAGTCCTCTAAGGACCATTGTCCGTGGGGCTGTAGAGAACCCAAATGGGCTCACCATCCCAGAATGCCTAACATGCATTGGCTAGGTTTGTCCACCAATTTATGTGAGGACATGGGAGGGCATTCTTACCACCAAGTCTGACTGAGGGCAGCTTGGCGAGTAGAGTGATGACAGCCAGCCCTGCAGTGTTCTGAGGCACAGTCTGGTGTATTGAACCATGTAGGTGCAAAAGGCCATGTGACCTAGAAGCCTCAAACAGTTTTGTGCTGTTGTTACCAGGTGGGCCTTCAAACATCTAACGATTGATCAGATTGCTTGGGACCTGGAGTCTGGAAGAAAGGCTCTCACTTGAGATGAATCCAGTACAGCCCCTCTAAACCCTATCCTCTGGACCAGGGAGAGGAGAGTTTTCTGTGTTCCTTGAACATTGACTGGATCAGGGCAACACTTGTGTTCTTGCAGTTCAGACTGGCTCATGATCAGCCAGTTTTCCAGGCAGGGGTAAACCTGAACTTTGGAAAAATGCAGCTACTACTACCATGACTTTTGTAAAGATCCTGGGAGCTGCTGATAGGCCAATTGGCAATACAGCGAACTGGTAATGATTCTGGATTTACCAGAAATTGGAGGTACTTCTTTTGACCTTGATTCACTGCTGCATGGGAATAGGTATTTTCTAAGTTGAGAGTGGCACACCAGTCCCCAGGATCAAGGGAAGGGATAATAGAAGCTAGGGTGACCATGTGAGCCATTACTTTTTAAGAATTTGTTGGGTTGATGCAGGTATAAAATTAGTCTGAGATTTGCCCTCCCTACCCATCTTTGCTTCTGGAATTAGGAAATATCAGGAATAAAACCCCTTCTCTCTGAAACCACCTGGAACCTCCTCTATGGCTTCCAAGCAAAGGATCGATTGTTCTTCCTGGATAGGGAATTTCTCATGAAAGTGGACCCTGAAGAGGGATAGGGAGGTAGGGTGGATGGGAGGAATAGAAGCAAACTAAAGAGTATATCCCACTTCCACAGTGCTCAAGATCCACTGGTTTGAAGTAACTCTGGACCAAGTACTATGGAAGTGGGACAGATGATTTGTGAAGGTGAAGGAGTTTGGGTCTGGAGAGATGGAGATTTATATGTTGATCTTGACTGGCCCATCAAAACGACTGCTTTGCACTTCCTGGGTGTCTTGAAGGGCCAGGAGCTGGAGCAAATCAACAGGAGGGGGAGGCCTACACGTATAATCCGTGGACCTCTTTTTTGACAGATCCTTTCGAGGCAGAGGAGTGGAATATTGGTGCATTTGTTGGAGATTCTGGACTTAACAGGGAAGACCTGAAGAATGCAACCAGGATGATCTATATAATCCAACTGCAGAAGCCACGGTTCTAGCTGTCGAATTTGCTGTGTCCAGCCCTGCCTGCAATGTAGTTCTCACAACTAAACTGCCCTCATTGATCAGGAAAGAGAACTCCTGCCTAGCGTTCTCGAGGAGCAACTCTGAACTTTTCCATGGAGCCCCACAAATTAAAATCGTACCACCCAAACAGACCCTGTTCTGTTGCAATATGCAGCTGTAAAATCCCATCAGATAAATTTTCCTGATGAATAAGTGCAGTCTCATAGCATCTTTTGATTTGGGGGTGGCAGTCTGGTGCCCCACCATTCCCATTAGCTGCTGTGACAACTAATAAGCCCAGAGGTGGATGAGTATAAAGGTACTCAAAACCTTAAAGAGGACACATAGTATTTTCTTTCTACCCTTTTAGATGTCAGAGGCAAAGAGTCTGCCATAAAGCCTCTATAGGTTCTGGTATTCCTTCGTGAATTGGCAGAGCTACTTTGGAGGAATCCACAGATGATAAAATGTCAACCAGGCAACATGAGAACTCCTTAACCTCTTTGACCTGTACATCTCAGTCTGCAGCCACTCTCCTTAACAACTTGTGATAAACTTTAAAAACATCAGGAGGGGGTGGAGTTGTCCTGGATGAAACAGCCTCAGCTGGAGACGGCAAAGAGGAGGCTAAGACTGGAGGTGGTAGAATCTTTTCTATCAGCTGTTGCTCAGATTCTGGAACCTCTTCTTGATGCTCAGTACTGGCCCGGTACTGGACTCTGAGGACTGAGCTGCTCAGTGAGCAGACTCTGCCCTCCTAGATAAAATCACTGAGTATTCATGGTATGGGGAAGATCTGGAAGCTGGGGGAACCCTCTGGGTTCCAAAACAGTCACTGATACAGGGCAGGGCCCTATTGTCCTGGCCACATTCCCACAGCAGGTCCCACTGAAGGGTTACAATGGTAGGTCAGAAGAGAGGGTCTTGAGGAGACCAGCAGGTCCTGCTTCAGGGTTGTGAGACATAAGATCCCAACTCCTAGTCCAGTGACAAAGATTCCCCCTCCTCTGACCATAGGGGGCTGATCCAGTCAGTCTAATGGGGGGATCACCACCATCATTGCAGGCTTCCCCTGAGATGGTACCAAGGACCTGTCTGCCCCAGAAGCAGGCAACTGTGGTACCAGCGGTAGAATTAATGGTGGATGGGACATCAGTAACAAGGGATCGGACTTCTGTAAGGAAGGAAACACCAGGACCAAGAGGCAGAGCAGATTTCCTGCAGCAGCAAATGCCTCCTGGGTTGCCAGCACGGAGAGGCTCTCTTGTTGCAGTGCTGAAGAAGTTGATGGTGCCGCTCCTGGCACCAGGTTCGACAGTGCTCCTTGCGGCACTAGGGCTGACTCAGTCAACTTAGGCACTGATTTGGAGGAAGAGTGCTTAGGTTTCAGGTGCACTATACTCAATTCCTTACCAGATTTAGAGGGTAGAGACCTTCCCCTGGCTGGGTCCTCACTGGAAATTTTCTATTTCTTCCCCGTTATGGGCAAGAGAGGATGGTGCTAGGATTCTGCTAAAGCTGGAGGCAAGTTTCTCACTGAAGCTGCAGCACTTGGTACCAAGTCAGATCAGGACAGAGGCCTGAGTGCCAACTCCATCAGCAAGAATTTCAGCCTAGCCTCCTCGTCTGTCTTCCTCATAGGCTTGAACTCCCTGCAAATCTGGCACTGGCCCTTTATGTGTGCTTCCCCCAAGCACTTCAGGAAGCTATTGTGCAGATCGCTCACAGGCCTCGAGCAAGAAGCGCACAGCTTGAAGCCTGGTGACCAAGGCACACCTTTGTACTGTGAAAAGGAAACCACCCAAACAGGGAAAACAACAAATCTGAAAAACTTTGTTTTTTCTTTAAACACAATTAAAACTTACTAACTATCCTAACTATACAGAAGACTAGATTCACTATCCACTATATTGTAAAAGGCTGAGAGAGAGAACTGTTTTGGTACTGAACAGAGTTCCAACGATTGTAAAAAGGAACTGAGGGGGTTAGGGGTGGCTCTGCCTTTTATAACTGCAAACAGTGAGGCACGGCAACAGGGGGAGCTCAAACTGCCCAAAGGGTACTGCTCAGAGAAAAAATTTCCAAAGGCCATACACTGGGTACACTAACCCCAAGAGCGGAATTCACATGTGCAATCACTCAAAGAAGAAATCAATGATAGGGTAATGAAGTTCAGCTCAAACCTTTTTACCAGGCTTGGCTGCTCCTGGGCTTCCTATAATCGGACTGCTAGATCCCCTCCCACCTCTCTTATGTTTGAGTAAACTAATGTGCCACTTGCTCCAGTGAGTCAGCAGAACACACTTAACATTCCTTCACAGGACTAATACCTTCAGACAGGGTGGTGCGTGGTGTTTCATACAAACACAGCTAGCTTCTGACACAATCTAAATTGATACTTTTCTTTTCTTTTAATTCCATTTGCCTCCACTGCCAATAACCTTCTCATCATTCTTGACCTTGAGTTGTCCTTCCCTTCCCTCCAACAGTGCCTACCTGCATGTGCATACCTCTGTAACACTAGCTATGTAGGACAGTGCCTTAACTCCACTTCTGCTGAGCTCATTTGTGCCTTTATCTCACCTTTTAAACTCCAGCAAAATTCTGTTTCCTGCCTTCTTAAACAAACAAACTGTGTTCACATTCACACCCTCAAACAACTCAGCTGACTTCCAATTCATTTTGGGGTTTAGTTCAGAATTCTCTTCCCTGTTTTAAAAAGACCCCATGCTCTTGCTAGAGTTGACCTTATAGCCTTGGTTTCCTCTTCTCTTGCTAAACTAGTATTGGGTTCCATCCCTCCCAGGGCCCAAGCATAATTTTTTCAGGCCCAGTACAAACTTGTAACACGGGCCCCTTCCCACACACGTACCACAATCTCTCATCCCATACATACAATCTCATGAGCCACGACAATAATTTTCCTCATGCTAATGGGGGTTGCAGCCTCTGGGCCCTGGTAAAGTATATCCTTTTCCCCCCCACATGGGGGCCCTGATCCCTGCACACAATATGGCTATCTTTTATGAAAGAACTCTCCTTTCTGCAGCTCTTGCTATCTGGAAGAGCATTACTCAGTTCACCTGCTTCATTTGATCTCCTTCCACTTTTTACAGGTCATATCTGTTCTCCCTGGCTTATCCCTCCTAATTCTTCTCTCCCTCTGTTATTGATCTTTTGGCAGACTGCTTCATCTATTCCCCACACACCACTGTTCCTTGTAATGCATATCATAATATTATCTTGTATTAATTAATGCTGTGAATCAGTTAAAGTTATAGTTTGCTATCCCAACAGATATGAAAGATGTTCCTATATAGAAAATAAAATTGTACTCTATTGAGGAGAAGCTGAGGGAACTAGGCTTAGTTAGTCTGCAGAAGCAAAGAGTGAGGGGAGATTTGATGGAAGCCTTTAACTACCTGAAGGGGCATTCCAGGGAGGATGGAGCCAGGCTGTTCTCAGTGGTGGCAGATGACAAAACAAGGAGCAATGGTCTCAAGTTGCAGTAGGGGAGGTCTAGGTTGGATATTAGGAAAAAGCTTTTTCACTAGGAGGGTGGTGAAGCACTGGAATGGGTTACTACCTAGGGAGGTGTTGGAATCTCCATCCTTTGAGGTTTTTAAGGCCTGGCTTGACAAAGCCATAGCTGGGATGATTTAGTTGGGGTTGGTCCTACTTTGAGAAGAGGGTTGGACTAGTTGACTTCTTGAGGTCCCTTCCAACCCTCATCTTCTATGATTCTATGACACTCACCCAAGCATTTTAGGCAGCTGAGATGGGGTTGCTTAGTGACATTGGCTTGCTACATGAGCACCACAATTTAAACCTTGGAGACAGGCATGGCTCCAGTACCAGTAGCACCAAAATTTAAACTGGTCAGAATAAAGATCTAAAATTGAAACTTACAACTAACACTAAATAACTACTACTTCTAAGAAAACGGGTATAATTTACAAGAAATGAGGGAAGAACTTGCAGTAGCAAGGCTGAATTCACGCCAATAACTGTCATGGGTAGTAAGAAGGAACAGAGAGGGCCAGAAGAGGCTCCATCCTCCTCCACACAATGGCGCACAGCAACAGAGGGCACCTGAGCCGTCCCGATGGGTTCTGCTGAGGGAAAAAAATCTCTTGACAAACATGCACTGGGTGCACACTCAGCCATGGTGAGATGGATATGTGCAGTTTGAAGAAAAACTGTCACTCTTTGTTGATATGTAGAAGTAAATTGGAGTTAGTGGTGTTTCAGATGGAAGGCTGAGGTGCATTGGCAGCATTATTTGGGGAAATTTGCACAGTATTTGCCTTCTATGTGCTGAACTCAACCTAGTGCTGAGAGTCTGTCACTTTCATGAGATAAGTGTTTTAAAATTAATAAATACAAAGTACTAGCCAAATAAAGTATTAAACTAAAAAAACAGAAATAAATTAGTTCTCAATAGTGCATTGTGATTAAATAAAAGCTTCATTTTCTCATTTCTTCCCAGAGGGAAGCTCATACTTTCTGGTGATAGAACTCTCAGCCCATTTTGTTGAGCATTACCTACACAATTCCAATTAATAGGAAAGGCTTAAGACTTGAGTTAAGAGTTTGTGTTTAGGACCAAAATTTGCTACCAAATGGTTAAGCTCTCTCTACTTCTATAATCATTCCAACAGAAAAATGCCAGAAGGAAGAAGAGATCCCTCACCCCAACATCCCATCTCTACATCCTCTTGCATTTTACCCATTTAAAGTTATTATTTTCCCTGGCAAAGACTTACAGAAAAACTGTAAGCGTTTCCCCAGGTTAGCCATCCTTCACTACTGGAATGCTATCCTACTACAGAACTCCTAAGAAGCCTGTTGGTTGCAGATAAGGCTTTGGATAGAGTACCATTTGGACAGAGGACCATTGTCTTGGTAAGAATAAACTGCAAGAGAGATTGTCTTCTATTCCAAAACATTTACATTATAAAACTCTACTTGGTAGATGAATAGGCAAGACACCTGGTAGCCCAAAGTGACAAATGTCTGTGAGAGCCTATCTGACATACCATTCATCTTTTTAGTCTTTTTATTACTTACAGATCAAGTAATTAAGAGACATCTCTGCTTTTACTTTCCAACTATAAATCAATTTCACTATTCTAATTAGTTGCTTTATTCAAAGCAGATTTTGAGGAAAAAAGCCTGATGCATTATTTTGTTTAAATATAAAAAGATTAAGAATTTCACTTTTATTTCCACATTCTGCCGTCTCTTTCCCGGTATACACTTTGGCTGAATTAGAGATAGTGAAGATCACTCTTACCTTAATGTTGCAGGCCTGTTCCATCAGTCTTCTAGCATTCTCTTCTGCTCTGTACCTTTTTGGCAGTTGAACTCTGAAGAATTTTAAAGCCCCTTCAAAATCAGCCTGTAAAAGGTCCTCCTTTGAAGTCTGCAATGAAATACAGACAAGAACTATTATAAACACAGAGAACATCCATACTTGCTCTATTACTGGATTTATCATCTGCTAAATTTATTCCAAATAGCCAGTATTCACATTAGCTCAAAAAACTAGTTCTCTAGGACAACTGCTCTCTAACCTATACCTCATAAGATGAAATGAAAGTCAAGAGTACATCCAGAAAAATCCCAGGCAAAGCAGCATGATAAGAGGCCTTTAACAAGCTGATGTACTTATCTTTCTATACCTGGAGGCTGAGAAAGTGAATCTGGCAAAGCCTGTCAAGATGGAACTCAGGGACAGAAAAAGCTAGGAGGAGAATTATGATGTTGTTGAGATGGTTTGTGCTTCTTAGATTGTTGCTGAGTTTAGTAGCTCCCTGCTAGAAAGACACTGTATATGAACAAAAGAATAACCAAATAGTTCCCTGTGGAACCCTACATGAGAGTTTTTGGGGCAGAACAACACTTGTTATCTGGAATCACACACAAAGGGAAACAGTGCTACTCAAGCAACTCCAGCTACTCTTTGGGGGTCATGAACCTGTCAACCATACCTTGTGATTAGTGGTAGCAAAGATTACCTACATGCCCAAAAGAATCAGCATGGACATTTGATCCTCTGTCATTGGGAGATCATTAAGTCAACACATCCAGTGTAGTTTGTGTCCCATACATGGGTCTAAAGCCTGAAAGATGTGTCTGATACATGGGTCTAAAGTCTGAAAACTGCCGAGTTCCCCTACTGCAACCGTTTCAATGACCTTTCCTAAAAAGGGAGATGAATACTCGTCAATAACTGGCAAGATTGTCAGTGTTCAAGTGGCATGCTTCAGATGCCACCCTCATGTGCTCAGCTACTCAAGAGATTAGTGGACCATGAAAATGCACCCTGGCTCTTCCTGCCACTTTAACAAATTAGATACACAATTTTAAGAAATTTTTAAAGGCTTTTTCCTCTGACATATGCACTGTGTCGTCTCACTATGGAAAATGGTTTATAATACAAATGGGAGGGAAAAAATAAACACCTTCACAATCTTGAGTACAGGTGAAAAACTGTTTTAAGTTTAACAAGATTGTTCCTGTCAGGCTGCTCCTTCCATCTCTTCTAGGCCCAGCTGCTACTGCATTTTTAAGAGGGCTCTTGTATGTGGCCAGCTGGACTGCTTCCTATGCTTGACTGTTTCTGGTACATGCTTTTACAGCCTGCAGGTTTTTTAATTGAAATATAATTTAAAGCATTTGGGAAAAATTATATTTGCTCTTAAAAAAAAAAAAAAAGCTTTTTTATATAGTAGATTTAATTATTTTTATGTAAATGAGACAATCCTGCAGTAAGAATATCCAGGTACACAAGGCGTGTATCACTGATTCATAAATGAAAGCATCAGGATGATTTTCTCCATGTAGATTTTCACAGATTTTAAGGCCAGAAAGGATCATTAGAACATCTAATGTGATCTCCTGTATAGCACAGGCCATAGAATTTGATCCAGTTATGCCTTTATGGAGCCCAATCACTTGTGTATGACTAAAGCACATCTTCCAGAAAGTCATCCAGTTGATGGGAATGGGACCATTCTGAATGCAGTTCTCCTAGGCAACTACAAAGTCAAGCCCTTGGACCTGCAAAAGCACCACACTCCTATAGCACTAGTTTTTTATAAAAAACACCCAAAGCATTGAACCAAACTTAGATGCAGGCCACTTGCTAGGAGTACCAAATTCTGTCTTGTATAATTTACATGTATTATTTTGTTGTTCTCCCAAGCTATTGCTTGAATCCCTGGTATAATAATGATTTTCTATTTAACTCCTAAAAATCCCTGAAAAACAAGGTTACTTACCAGTAACTGTTGTTCTTTGAGATGTGTTGCTTATGTCCATTCCAATATAGGTGAGTATATGCCACCATGCACGGGTTTCCGGAACCTTTTTCCCCTTAGCAGACCCCGTAGGGTCAGCTCTGGTACCCCTGAAGTCCCGCATGCATGCTGCAGTATATGAGAGACCGCCAACCCTACAGCCCCTCACTCCCTTCTTTCTGCCAACTCCGACAGTGGGGACGGAGGGTGGATGTGGAATGGACATGGGCAACACATCTCGAAGAACAACAGTTACTGGTAAGTAACCTTGTTTTCTCCTTCGAGTGCTTGCTCATGTCCATTCCAATATAGGTGATTAAAAAAAATACCTTGGAGGTGGGTAGGAGTTACCGGTGATCTGCCCTCAGCACGGCTCTGCCAAAACCCACGTCCTCTCTCGCCTGTTGAACGATGGCATAGTGGGACATGAAGGTATGCACCGACGACCAGGTGGTGGCTTTGCAGATTTCCTGCAGGGGCACTCTCTCCAGGAAAGCTGCAGAGGAGGCCTGAGCCCTGGTGCGCTGTGGTAACACCTGGAGGTGGCACATTCACCTGCTCATAGCAGCACTTGATGCAGGAGGTGATCCACGCAGAGATGCACTGGGTGGACACAGGTGATCCTTTCATCCGGCCCGCCACTGCGATGAAGAGCTGCGTCAATTTCCGGAACAGCTTTGTCCTGTCAGTGTAGTAGGCCAGGACTCATCTCACGTCTAGCGAGTGCCATCTCCACTCCTCCTCCAAACCGCATGGTTTGGGAAAAAACACGGGGAGAAAAATACCTTGGTTATAATAAAATTGGGAGACCACCTTGGGCAGGAAGGCTGGATGAGGTCTCAAATGCACTTTATCCTTATAGAATATGGTATAAGGGGGCTCTGAAGTCAAAGCTCTAATCTCAGAGACCCTCCTAGCCGAGGTAATGGCCACCAGGAAGGCTACCTTCCATGAAAGGATGAGCAGAGGCCTTGAAGCCATGGGTTCAAAGGGGGACCCCATAAGTCTAGAGAGGACCAGGTTGAGATCCCAGGGAGGCACCGGGTCACGGACCTGCGGATAAAGCCTCTCCACCTCCTTGAGGAACCTGACTGACATGAGGTGGGAGAACAGGGATCTTCCCTCTACCGGCTGATGGAAGGCTGAGAGGGCCGCCAGGTGGACCTTCAGGGAGGCCAGCGCCAGACCCTGGAGCTTTAACTGGAGCAGGCACTCCAGGATTGCCTGGATAGAAGAGAGGCTTGGCAGAATACCCCGGGACTCCACCCAGGAGGTAAACTGCTTCCACTTAGCCCGATACATGACCTGTGTTGAAGGTTTTCTGCTGCCCAGCAGAACTTGTTGGACCTGCACCGAGCAGGCTCTCTCCCCCTCCGTCAGCCACAGAGCCTCCAGGCCGTGAGGAGCAGGGAGTCCAGGTCCAGGTGGAGCAAGTGACCACGGTTCTGGGAAAGCAGGTCGTGCCGTCCTGGGAGCTCCATGGGGGGGTGATCGACAGGTCCATCAGCATACTGAACCAGTGCTTTCTCGGCCAAGCTGGGACGATGAGTATCATATCCGCCCTGTCCCTCTTGATTTTCAAGAGAACCTTAGGCAGGAGCGGAATGTGGGGGAACACGTACATGAGGGTCCCCGTCCATTCGATGAGGAACGCGTCCGATACTGAGCCCGGCTTGCGACCCCGGAGCGAGCAAAACCTCAGGCACTTCTTGTTTCAGGATGACACAAACAAGTCCAGTTGGGGAACACCCCACTTGTGGAAGATGGAAGTCACTACCTCCAGGTGCAACAACCTGTCGTGGCGGGGTAGAAACAATCTGCTGAGGCGATCTGCCTCGTTGTTCCTCACCTCTGGGAGGTGAGAGGCAGACAAATGAAAGCTGTGCCTCACTGCAAAGTCCCACAGGCTTATGGCTTCCTGGCAGAGGGCCAAGAAGTGTGGACCCTCCTGCCTGTTTATATAAAACATGGCTGCAGTGTTGTCCGTCAGCACCTGCACCACCCTGCCCGCCAGGAATCTGAGGAACACCTTGCACACTAATCTGACAGCCCTGAGCTCTTTCATATTGATGTGCAGGCGCCTCTCCTCCCCCGTCCAGAGCCCCTGAGTGCCCAGGTTGGCGCTGATGTGGGCTCCCCATCCCACATCCGAGGCATCAGAGATCAGGATGACCAACGGGGCTAGATCCCTGAAAGGTTCGCCCCTCAGTACTGCCCTGGGGGTCAGCCACCAGTTCAGGGAGGCTAGGACAGACGGGGGGACCGTGACCACCCTGTTCAAGGGGTGTCTGCTCGGCACATATGCCGAGGCCAACTAAGCCTGGAGCAGCCTGAGCCTGAGGTGAGCAAGCTGCACTATGTACGTGCAGGGTGCCATGTGGCCTAATAGCTGAAGGCACTGCCTGGCTGTTGTCGTGGGGCACCGGTGCAGCTGGACGATAATCGCAGCTATAGCCTCAAACCGAGGTTGCAGGAGGAAGGCTCTGGCCTGGGAAGTGTCCAGATGGCCCTGATGAACTCTATGCGCTGCACAGGGGTTAGAGTTGATTTCTGCACGTATATGAGCAGACCCAGCCTGCTGCATGTGGCACATGTGAGGGTCACACTGTCCTGCATGAGGGACCTGGACCTGCCCTTGATTAACTAGTCATCCAGGTAGGGGAAAATCTGCACACCTCTGAGCCTCAGGTGGGCAGCCACTACCGCCATGCATTTGGTGAATACCCTGGGGGCCAACGCGAGGCCAAAGGGTAGGGCCGTAAATTGGTAATGGGAACCAGCCCCCATAAATCGAAGGAAACGCCTGTGGCTGGGAAGGATAGATATATGGAAGTATACGTCCTTCAGGTCAAGGGCGTCATACCAATCTCCTGGATTCAAAGCAGGGATAATGGAGACTAGGGAGACCACGTGAAACCTGAGTCGCCTGACGTATTTGTTTAAACACTGCAAGTCTAATATGGGTCTTAGACCCCCCCTTCACCTTGGGGATGAGGAAATACCTGGAATAGAATCCTCTCCCTTTCTCATTTTTGGGGACCATTTCCACCGCCCCCAGCTCGAGGAAGGTAACTACCTCCTGCAAGAGGAGCTGCTCGTGAGAGGGGTTCCTGAAGAGGGACGGAGGGGGAGGGTTGTTGGGGGGGAGATGTAAATTGCAGGGCATATCCGCGGAGAACTATCCTGAGGACCCAATGGTCCGATGTAATGCTTGCCCATTCCCTGTAGAAGGGCCTTAATCTGTCCAGGAAAGGACGGGGCGGATCCAGAGAGATGGTAGGGGTGCCACCCTTGGGCACACCATCAAAATTGCCCCCTTATTGCCCAAGCCCTTGGGGGACCCTTGCTGGGAAGCTGGGGACGAGCTAGGGGGCTGATTTCATCTTCCAAACCCCCTATTTCTGTCCCTGCCCCTACTGGGCTGAAAGGGCCTAGGAGGTGGCCTAGGTTGTTGCTGAACCTGGGGCCGCGACTGCCACCATGAAGCCTGGGGCATATACAGACCCAAGGAGTGAAGCGTAGCCCTTGAGTCTTTAAGACCGTGCAGCTTTGCGTCAGTTTTGTTGGAAAACAGGCCCGACCTGTCAAATGGACTGCTGCATCTCCTGGGAGAGCTCCAAGGATTGCAGCCACGAGCACCGCCTCATTGCGATGGCAGAGGCCATAGCCCTGCTCGCCGAGTCTGCGGCATCACTAGAGGTTTGAAGCGCCACCCCAGCCACTGTGATCCCCTCATCGAGGACCGTGGCGAACTCTGAGGCCTGGTCTTGGGGCAATGCCTCAGCAAACCGCATGAGGGAGTCCCAGAGATTAAAGTTTTACCTGCTCAGCAGGGCCTGGTGATTAGCGATTCGAAACTGCAGTGCCGCAGTTGAATAAACCTTTCTCCCAAACAAGTCCAGTTTTTTGTTGTCCTTGTTTTTGGGAGTGGACCCCTGATAGCCTTGTCTGTCCCACTGGTTGGCCACATCCACCACCAGGGTTCCCAGGGCCGGGTGGGTAAAGAGGAACTCAAACCCCTCCACCGAGATGTAGTATTTTTTCTCCACCCCCTTGGATGTAGGAGCGACCGAGGCAGGGGTTTGCCACAGAGCCTTGGCAAGTTTAAGGATCCTGTCATGTACTGGCAGGGCTACCCTTGATGGGCCTTCTGCCCCCTGTACGTTGGAGAGGGTATCTTCCTCCTCTACTAATTCCTTGACCTCTAAGTTTAAGTTAGAGGCCACCCTCTTCAGCAGCTCCTGGTGCTCCCTGAAGTCCCTCAGTGGCGCCTTGTGGTCCCTGGAGGCTGCTTCATCTGGGGAGGAGGAGGAGGACTGCGGCTGCTCGTTCCCCTGCCAGCGAGGTGCCCCACAGAGGGTCCCTCCCCTGGGTCCAATTCCTTGTCCGAAGAATGGCCTTTACATGCTTTGTCCAGTGCAGGGGACACTGACTGGACCCGATGATGGGATGGACACTGTCCGCTGCCCCATCTGAACTCCCCATGGACCCCAGTAAGGCCATTGCCATTAACCCTGAGGCCAACCAGGGGCTAGCATCGGCACTGGCTGAGGAACCTCATGGGGGCATCGGCTGGTCCCATGAGCATCCCTGCTCTTTTGGGATCCCGAGTCACTGGAGTGGTGGCGCCGAGCTCGCCTCTGGCCCTTCGTGCCACTCCGTGCTGGGGACTGTCCTCTTGATGACTCTGAAGTGCAGGACGAGGATCGCCACCGTCTCCTCAAACAGTGCCGATGGCTGGAGGTGCACTCTGAAGAGCTCGATGAGGATGCCTGTCGTCTCGGCACTAATGTCTTCTGGTGCCATTTGCTCTTAGGGGAACGGGAGCAGTGCCGCCGTGAGCCTTGCAGTGCCGAACCCAACTCCGATGACCGGGATCTGCGTCACACTGGAGTGGGCGAGCCCTTTGGTGCCAGGGTCTCCGCCGGTGACCGGGTTCAGTGCTGCCTAGTCGTGGACGAACGGCTCAGTACCGGGAACTGAGAACGCAAATTGTCCGTGTTGCGAGGCGGCCCTCGGGCAGAGCCGCCTTGACTGCATTGCCTCCAGCATCAGGGACTGACTTCAGTGCTGCAGGGAAGATCGGCTCGACGAGTTGGACTCGGAGCTGCTAGCAGGGGAGCCTCCACGCTCTTCCCTCGGTGGCCGTCTGGCGGGAGACTTTTCCACCCCTGCCAGGGGTCTCGACCAGCCTTTGGGGGGACCCAGTGCGGGCTTGCCCCAAAACACCATCCCGCTCTCCCTCGGCGGGGGAGGGGATGGGGGCGCCGAGGCGTGGGCAAGGCCATCAGGGCTCTTGCTGCCTGACAAGCCTCCGGTGTCGACGACATTTGCAGGGATGCTTCCCCACTCCCAGGAGTTGGGGGAGGCTCCCTGCTCGTAGATGCAGACCCCGGACCAAGCTCGATAGGCCATGGCTGGTGCACCTCCGTACTTGACCCCATCCATACCGGAGGCACAGGGGAGTATGCGCACTCCATGTGCTACCGCTTTTTCTTCTTCGGCACCGGAGATGCCTCTCTGCACCGGGTAGACTTTGGTACCGGTGGTGCGCTCTGCACCGAGGAGATGCTCAGCGCCGAGGTGGATCGAGGTGGCTCGGAGGCTGGGCGGAGCGCTGCTTCCATTAGAATGGCTTTTCGCCTAATGTCCTGGTCTTTCTGGGTCCTTGGCTTAAAAGCCTTACCAATTTTACATTTTTCCCTCCAGTGCTGCTCTCCCAGGCACTTGAGAAAATGATCATGAGGGTCACTAAGCGGGAAAGCCTTCCCGCAGGAGGCTCCATGGCTTAAAGTCAGGTGACCCGGGCATGGCCCCGCCACCCTAAACCCTCGAGGGCTTCTAATCTATTACTAAACTACTCTACTTAACAGTACTTAACATTTTAACTAACTATGCAACAACAACAAAGTTCAACAAGGGGAATGGTACTTGAGAGAAGCAAGAGATGTTCCAGCAACCATCACGGGCGGAAAGAAGGAACTGAGGGGCTGTAGGGTTGGCGGTGCCTCATATACCGCGGCATACGCACGGGACTCCAAGGGTCTGCTAAGGGGAAAAAAGTTCCAGAAATCCGTGCACGGTGGCGTGCACTCACCTATATTGGAATGGACATGAGAAAGCACTCAAAGGAGAACAATCTATTTTGGGTCTCTTTTATTATTGTGTAACCAACAAGAATTTTCAGATATTATAGGGCTCAATCCAGAAAACCCTTACTTACATGAATAATCAATTAGATTAATGACTACTCATCTGAATAAGAATTATTTACATGAGTAAGAGTTTGCTGGATTGAGTTTATACCTACTGAAAAGTACAAATTATCAAGTTTTAGGGCAGGTACAAATTGTTTAGCTGAAGCCTTAATATTTGGACTTTTCTACTTCACTTTTCATTTTTAATTGAAAAAAACAAAAACCCCTTATTAATTGAAATGTTAAAGTTTTACAGTGAAAAATCATAAGAAGTCAAAAAATACAAAAGTTGGAATAATGATAATTGATTGCATTTGTTTATGTTTTATATTCTAAGTTGTTCAACCAACAGAAATATTTAGCTGCTTATTAAAACAGGGGGAAAAAAGCAATAGAAAGCAGCATATTTGTGTGTGATGGGGGTGTTCACTCCACATGGGATTAAGGTGGCAAGGTAAACAAATTGACTGCCTTTGTAAATATCAAAGATGTCTATGGCTATACCAAGTTGAAGTTTCAAAGGTCAGTCTGTTTTATTATAACCATGTTTGAAAAAGGGTGGATAAAAAATGTCAGGGTTTTTTATTTTACAATGGATGTGTATTCCTGTATATGTTTAAAAACCCTTCAAGAGATTTTGCTGAAAAACAGAAAAAATACCTCAGAAAAAGCACTTTTGGCTGCAAAGGCACTGTTTTGGAAAATCATAAGAGTGAAAGAGGAGCACAGAGTGCACACTGCTTTGAAATGATGGGCAGTATAATGTACCCACTTGGATTACTTTTTTTCTAAGAGTACACAATGTCACAACAAAGCTTCTCAAAATAGTTAAGAAAATGTGATGTGGAAAATGTGACAGTGACTTGGGTTTGTTTCTTTAATTTAATTCCCCGTCCTACTTTGCAGAAATTTTGGCCCACTTCTGTAGAAACAACATCAACTATGACTCTTATGGCCACCTAGGAAGTGATATGCCATATGAAATTCAGGGTCATCCACACTGTACGCTCTATATTGGATTCTTCACTGTCTTGCATCTCGTGTAGTCATTTACACTTACCTATACTGAGCAGAGAACATTACCAAATCAAAATAGTAGCATTTGACACTCTTTGACCAGAGGTCAAAGTCTGCCCAAAGTGCAAGGCAGTGGAGAGCCATCCTAAGTTCCCTACCATTATATTGGTTTTCTATGCTAAATATTCTTATCCTGTAGTTTCCCCATTTGCAGAAAGGGGATAATGATGCCTCTTTTTGCAAGGTGCTTTAAAAATGTATGGATGAAAAGGAAAGGAACTAGGTGTTAATATTATTATTGTTCTTGCACAATATAAAATGTACTCTTCTAAGATAAATAGGTTAAACTTTACATCTCTTATTTAACTTCTGACATATTCTAAATCTGGTCATCTAAAATCCAAGACTATCCACTAATTTTTTTAAAAACTTTGAATCCATTCCTTTTCCATTGGTAGCAGCAGGTCTGCAATGCTATATGTGACATAGTTCTTCACAGTGCTGCCCTATAAGTATTAGCCATGGATCCCACGTCATTAGCCACTCCAATAAAATAAAGTTGAACTACTGTACCCACTACACCAATAGAAAGTAATCGTTTTGAGAACCAAGGCCTTGTCTACATTAGAAAATAATCTGCCAGTATATTCTTTTAGTGTACATGAGGTTTATACTGGCAAAAAAGAACATTTGCCAGTTTAGATTACACTGTTTAACAGAATAAAACAAGATATACTGGCAAAAGCACTTTTTGCCAGAATATAAACGTCATAAAAAAATCACAATCCTAATCAACAGTACTGTACCAGCAAAAGTTTTAGATGTAGACCTGGCCTAAGTCTTACGCACAGTGGATTGACATCCACCAGAGCAATGCTTATTACTCTGTAACTGAACATACACGATGTCTCTTGCCAAAATCTCTCCAGTGTGGCTATGTGCAGACACAGACATCCAAAAGGCACTTGCAAAATAATCATGAAAGTGTATAGGCCCAAACACAAAATCAAGGACTAGACATACTCAGTCTAACCTTGATAATAATGAAGGACCCCCCACCCCTCAATTAATGCTATTTTAGTTGTCTTTCAGTCAGCATACTTGACTCAGGTGAACGGACAAGTAGAATTTTATAAGGCTGCTATAATTGCTATAGATCATGGTTTTCATGTCACTCCTTAATGGAATACATTCTGCAAACAGATCAGGATTTGGACACATTAGGAGTGCTAAAGGGGGAAGCTTAGACAATGCTTACGGTTTGATTGATTCAAACTTCTTATTAGCCTGTCTCTATGATGAGCACTAAATCCATACCCACACCAAATGGAGTTATTCAAATTTGCCATCACTTTTCGAGTAATTGAAGCTACTTGGTTTGTGATCTAACATCTCACAACGCAGAAGGAAGGGAGTATATCCTAATGAACTATCCACCTTTTTATATCTTAAACATCTTATAATGAACAGATTATGTTCACTTATATAGGTCTATTGCAGAACTTGGAGATCAAGAATAGGTTTCTAAAGTATTGTGAAAAATCAAGCTTAGGTCACTAGGAACAGTACAGGACTGGTTAAAGAAAAATAAAGAAAAAACCCATCCCCCTAGAGAACCAATTCCCCGTTATGAAACTGTCTGGGTCCAACTAAAGAACTCTCTCCAATACACAAAAACCAGACTAGTTAAAATATTTATGTTCAGCTATGTAATACTGGATATTAGATAACATAACTGCCTTGGACCAATTATATTACAGAACTGTAGCCTGGTTTAGTTACAGAAGCATAGAAGAGGACTGGCTACTGGTTTTCAGAGTCTTTTACCTTACTATTTTGTGGATTTGGCTTTGTTCTTCTGCTGTTTCACAAGTGATAAGCAGGTCAGACTTCTCTGTATCATAAAAAGCCACACTAGCTTCAGGCCATTTCACAGACACACCGCTCAGGTGCTCCGGCAGATAAGAGCATCTTTAACCGTTTCCTTCTCAGAGATTATTTAGACATTTTACACCTTGCCAGCTGGATTTTCACCGTCAAGCACAGAAACATCAGAAGTAAGCAAATATATAGCATCATTACTTCAGATTATGGATGAAATTGTCTGTATGTCTGAAATTAACTTTTGGCATCAGGAGTTAAGAATTCCCAATGCTAAGCACCAATGCAATCTGCATTAATATTTGGGAATGAGTGGGGGCATACTGCACTAGTCATCACCATGAAATGATGAATGAAAACAGTCACACCTCTCTCATGGAGCCCTGATTATGACCCCCTCACATCAGTTAAGGAGTGGCACTGATGGGCTCAGAAGGGAGTATCCATCCAGTCCTTCTTGGCTAAAAGGGCAGTGGGCAGGATTCAGTGTTTCTTAGGTGGGCTGTGTAAAGCAGGGAAAAAATGGGGGAATCCTCATGCATCCAACAGCTGCAGAACACCCTTGCCGGCATAGAGAGGGGAAGGGAGGATGGCAGATAAACTATGAATTAATTTCAACAAAATGTGATCTCACCGCAAGCAGCCGAGGCACAAACAGACGATGCCCCATCCCCAGAAGTTCCAGCACACGACATGCATACTCATTCACCAGCTTGCTCCTCTCCTCATGCATGTCCTGTGACTTTTTGACGGATGGTGTGAGCTTGGCAGCTGGGGTTGTGCAAGGTACCCCTTCTTCCATGAGCAATAAGCAGTAAGTATCCAGAGTGAGAAGCACAGTCTCTTAGCCACAATTTGAAAAACTGCAATATCACAGGAGCTAGCCTTAGGTCTCCCAAAGAGATACACACTTCTGCCTATAGCAGGGAATGTCAGCTAATGTCTCAGAAAGAGCAAGGCATCTTTGCTATGATTCAAGGAAGAATATGATCCACTGTGCTGGCTTAGCAGAAGTCCAAAGTAGATTTAAAAAACAAACCACAGAAAACATGGAAAGCAGGAAAATGGCAGAGAATGAGTGCAGGGAAGCTCTGATGGGAGAAAGCCAAAGGATAGCCAGCAGGGCCCAGAGCGTCTGTGGATGTGTGTGTGAGCAGACAGGAGCAGCAATAAGAGCAATAAAGCCACGGCAGTTATGAAGCTGCAAAGAGAAAAGGATGAGCTCATTGCAATCCCTGATTCGTGACAACAGTGGCTGCTGCCACCACCGCCTCTTGCTGTGAATCAGTAATGAAGGGGTAGGAAAGGAGGGGGAGGGGAAAGGAGGAGGTAGGTGAATGAGCATGCAGAGTGCGTCTCGGGGGAGAATGCTGTAATAAGAAGCCAATAGTGAGCTGTTGAACCGATAAGCTCTCCCTCCCAGTCTACCTTAAATCAATGTTAATCAGACAGTTTCTGCTGTTGAATCCTGAATTCACAGATATATGAACTACACTTGATTCTTAGAGGAAATCAAACAGATTGCCAACCAACATATACACCTTCATTCGTATCTGCTTTCAAAAAACACAAACGTAGATTTAATACTGTTCACATATGCATGGGTAGGGCAAGATGCTCCAGTGCTTCCTGGATTATTGCAGGGAAGAGTGAGAGATGCCAGGGCGTATTGATGGACTGCTGATAGATGGAGAACAGCACCCGGATTCTAAGAAGCTGAAATGACATGGCCTACGTTTGTACAGTTTGTGCAATTACAGTTTCAGGTGATATGATTTTAGCAGGCATTTCTGAATGTGGAGAAGATTTGCACTGATGGAACAGAATTTCTGCAAATGTATAAAATATGCTAGAAAAGAACTGCAAATATGGGGAAGAAAGCTGTGATGTCACACCTTCAATTGTTTTTCATTTCTCCCATGTATGGAAAAGGGCAAGTACCTCTGCCATCTGGCTAGATATATTGTTAAAGATTCTGCTTCATCTCATTGCGAGTGTGTTTGAGAAAGCATGCCTTTTATGAGGTTCTGCTTTTAAATCATTCATTTTGAAAATGCATTATACAACAGAACATATATTTGGAACAATTCATATACTAGACTGAAAACTAAAATAATATCCTTGCCTTAGCAGACAATGGAATTCTACATATTTCTAATTTATAGAAAGTTAGTCATTATAGATCTTTTCAAAATCTACAAGTAGATATGATCCTTGAAAATTACACACATTTCCGCAAATACAGATTAGCTTGCAAAAAATTTGTCCGTGGGCTTCCTATATCCAGGACAACCATCTTTAGCAGAGCTATTAGCCAAAATATTATTTGATAAAAAGGGAAATTCCACAATACTGGGTCACCAAATTGAAATCAGAATCAGAATACTCTCATACGTGTAGTCTAAATGTAAAGAGGATTTGACTTATTAAGATAAGTCTGGATAAACGCTGCAACAGCAGTGAAAAAATACTAAATTAAAGTTGATGCAATTCAGGCTAAAGCACCATCTATACTGAATTCCATTCAAACATGAACACATTTTCTTGAACTGACCAAGAACTTTACAGGAAAGGTATTAGCAAAAATAACTCCATCCTCACAGGTCATCTTGGTTTACTGTGACAGACAAAGTAAATGGAAAAATGGTTGGAGCAGAAATGGAAAAAGCTTTGGGCTAACAATGACTGAATGTATCCAAGATTCTTTAAACTCTTATGCATGGCTGTGCAGGAGGCAAAGAAGAAATTCATCATCTCACCCACAGCACCTACAGATTTACTCTGGCAGTGGATAGCCTATTTAATCCAAGCAGTCTTCTCTTGGCAGTTGATTTGAGTACATCCTACTGCAAGGAAATATCTTATTTTGCAAAGTAAATCATTCATATTTGAACTGGGCTGTCTGGAGAACAGAATTTTGAAGGAGTCAAGGCTAGATCATCTCTGACGTAGTTAAGGTAAGTGATGCCCATTGAGGTTTGGGATGTACAGGGAGAACTTTGATCCACCCTCTGCAACTTGCGGGTGAAGGCTGGTGGGGAAGTAGTAGGTCCATGGCTGGTAGATATTATCCTAGCATTCTTAAGAGAAATTGAGTAGATCTTTGCACAAGAAATCTTCACTTGTAACAGACAATCTGACCAACTATAATTTTTCATTTTGGGTTAAGATTATGGAGAAAGCTGTGGTGAGAACGCTCTGATTTTCTAGAATTCTCAGATCTTTGATCCTTGTCAATCTGACTTTAACCTGGTTATGGAATTCAGACTTCACTGGAGAACTGGTTGAGGACTACAGATCAGGAGTCCACATTAATAGATTTATTAACTGACTTCAGCACTGTTCATTATGAGGTGGTCCTGTCTTGCGTAAGGTCCAAGCAGGAATATATAATATTGCCTTGCAACACAATTCTAATGAATGCTCTCGCGTAATAGTTTCAGTGCAATGAATGGTTTCATGCATAGTTACCAAGGTTCTACCTTACCATATCTATACAACATGTAGGTAGGTCTCTTGTGGGGGCTAGCAAAAAGCGATGCATTAACTGCGTTCTGAAAACGCTGAGGGGTTCAACTCAGAAAAACAAAACAACCCAGTGGATTTTTTTTTCCAATTTTATTTTTGCATTTTTGACATATTTATATAAACATAACATATGTTGGAGAGTTTGCTGATACTAGAAATAGTAGAATCTAATTTAAACCTGTGAATAGATTTAATGGATTCCAAGGCCAGAAGAGACCACCGTGATCTTCTGCCCTCCTGTATACCACAGGCAATCGGACTTTCCCGAAATAATTGCAGTTTGAACTATAGCAGATCTTTTAGTAAAACATCCAAGTTTGGTTTTAAAATTGCCCATGACGAAGAATCCACCATGACCCTTAGTAAATTGTTCTAAGGGTTAATTCCTCTCACTTAAAAAATTATGCCTAATTTCCAATCTGAATTTCCAGTCTTGTTAGACCTTTGTTTGCTAGGTTGAACAGCCCATGATCATAATCAAAGTTTTCAAAATGAAAACTTTACATTAAAAATATTAAAAAAGAAACAATTAGAATATGAAGGTTCTTGATATACCTACTGGGAAACAATAAGGAGTTTACAGAATTGTCTAGATCATCGTTTCTCAACCTGTGGTACGCATACCCCTGGGGGTATGTGAGACACAAGCAGGGGGTACCCAAAGAAAAACAGAGTGAAGAGGAGGCGGGTGGCAGCTGCTGACTTCTGGGGAAGGCGGGTGGCACCTCCCGCTTCCCTCCCGGTCACAGCTCCCAGCTGGGAGGTGGGCAGCAGATGCCACAGTTCCCGGGAAGCTGGGTTGCAGCCGCCCGCTTCCTGCCAGATCCCAGATCCCAGCTAGGAGGCAGGCAGCAGTTGCTAGCTTCTGGGAGAGGTGGGCAGCAGCCCCCTGCTTCCCAACAGGTCCCGGCTCCCAGGTGGGAGCCCAGGGGCGGCCTCCTGCGTCTCGTGAGCTGGGCTCACAGCTGGGTGGCAGCCACCCATGCCCCGGCTCCAAGCCAAGGGACAGCCTCCAGCACTCCGGCTTGAAGATGGGAAGCAGTCGTCTGCCCACATCCCTGGGTCCCAGCTGGTGTGGAAGCCTCCTCTGCCCCAGGTCGGATTGGGTGGCAGTCGCCCACCTCCCGGGCTGGCAGCCAGGCAGCAGCCGCCTGCAACTTGCCCAGGTGGCAACCCCTCTCCCTGGCTCAAAGTCCAGTGCCCAGAAAACTTGTTAATTTCACTGCTCTATGACAGCCCCAGATTTTACCAGTTACCCTCTTTTCCTGTCTCTCTCTCGCCATCCTTCCCTGTCTCTCTCTCACCCCTTCCTCCTCTCAAATCTATGGCAAAAAATTTGGCATGGCACTTTATATTCCCCAGCATTGGCATGCTGCTCAAAGCCTTCTAACTTTGGCCAACATCACCTCTCGCCCAGGTACATACTTGAGTTGTGCACCTCAAGTTGTAAAGGTGGTAACCCTGCCCACACGAGATCTGACATCTGTCATATCACGGCCTTATATACTCAGCCCTTCTTCCAACATATGGCTCACGTTAGTCTGTAAATATAAAATCCCGTGGAAAATTGAGTGCTGGGGTACTTATTAAAATTTTCAGAAGTTAGGGGGTACTTGCTTCTTAAAAGGTTGAGAAACACTGGTCTAGATTAGAAACACAGAGGGGAATGGGTGGAGTGACTGGTGAGAGAGGCCTGGCTAGTGGGTGGAATCAGCAGGAGGCAAAACAGTTCAATTCAGCATTTGTCAATTTTTGAAAGACCTGCACTCTGATCAGCAGACCTCAAGCTAGTTTTAGTAGACTGGGGACTCAGCTATTGTGTTCTTTTGTTTTACTTACAGAAATGCAGACTTTTCGTTTTGGATAAGGTTTGTTTCTTTTTATGTATGAAGAATGAATGTGCTTGTGAAGTGAATACAAAGGTATCTCTTTATTCTAGCAGGCAAAGAAATAATGAGATCCAATTGCTGGAAGTTGAAGCTAGACAATTTCAGATTAGAAATAAAGTGTGATTTTTAGCAGTGAGGATAATTAACCATTGGAACAGCTTCCCAAGGGATGTGGTGCATTCTTCATACCTTGAAATCTTTAAATCAAGATTGACTGTCTTGCTAAAAAGAGACATGCTCTAACTCAACTAAGAAGTTATAGGTTTGATGCAGGGGGTGAAATCTGTGTTGTGCAAGATAAGAGTATCTTAATGATCCCTTTTGGCTTTAAAATATGTCTTTTGTGTTTCATTTTACAAAACCTTTAGGGTTTTTGTTTGTTTTGTTTATCAATGTGTGCTCCCTCCCAGTTTTTTCCTTGGTGGAAAAAAAATCTATTTTTTTTTGTTTTGGTGTGGAGGGAGCAAGGTTAGTAAAGTGATGATGTTCTGATGTCTTCATTGCATCTGAATCAGAGGGTGCAGTTGAATGTTTCCCTCTGTGTATGGCATACAGTATATTCAGATAATTAGCAATCCCTCAGTGGACAGCCAAAAGTTGCCATTTACCAGCAGTTGTCAGTAAGCGAAAGGCAGATTTGCAGGGCTGAAACAAGAGAAGGAAGCGCTGGGACATCCTGAGCCTCAGATGTAAGCAGGTTTGTGGGGGCTGAAGTCAGGGAATGAAGCACTAGGGCTATCACAGGCACTCTCCAGGGCTGCATCCTGCTCTGCCACTACGGGCCTGGGTTTGGCATAGATCAGCTCTTCCTTCCTTGGCTGCTGCCTCACAAACCTGCCTGCAGCTGGGGCTTTCCACAGGCAGGGATGCTAGATGTGTGGAGCCTAGGCCATGGTGCCAGAGCAGGACACAGCCTGGAGAACACTGGGAGAGGCAGCCGTTCAGGTCCGTGGGACCTCAGTAGACACCTGCTCCCTGTGGAAAGCCCCCAGAATCTGGGCATCTGCCTGCAACCTACCCTCGGGCATGGGCACCGCATGTCCCAGAACTTCCATCCCTGGCTGCAGCCCTGCAAATCTGCCTGCACCTGGGGCTTTCCACAAAAAAGTTGTCAATAGCCAGCATGCCTGTTGCCAGTATCCAGCCCAATTAACATTGTAGCCCACTGTATGGTTCTATTAACAGAAAACTGTTATTAACTAGGTCACTATTAAGTGGAACCTATTGCATTTGGCATGTAAATGAGAGAGAGGGGCTGAGGCTCAACCCAGACTGAGGTAATATTAGTAGGCAGGGAGAAACAGCCGGAAGATATGGCAATGATTTCATTAACCCATCGAAGTAAGAGTGCGTCTGCTGTTTGTAATTCAAATTTGCAATTTGGCAGTTGTTACACTCCCCCAGCTGCTACAGTTTTATAGCACAAGTGAGCAGGACATCTTATTTCCATCTGTTTCTTGTCAGGAAGTTCCAATCCTCTCTCTCTGCTGCAGACCTGACAACTGCCTTTCATGCAACATTGGACTATTGCAATGCCTTCTTTAAGGGCACACCTTCAATCAACAACAGACTGGTACAACAGGGAGCAGTCTGCAAGTTAAGCACCTTGTCTTGCAGTCAGCACACAGCACTAGTGCTCTGAATCTTCACTGGCTGCTCATTTGCTTCTCAGTGGACTTTAAGGTATTGGTTCTGACCAATAAATCCCTAAATGGCCTAGGGTTCTCCTATCCAAGAGACTGTCTCTCTGCCCATGCGACAATGCCACAGTTGAGCTCAGCAGAGGTGCATGATGTGCAGATCAGCCTGTTAGAGAAGTAGCTGCTAGCAGGCCATTCTCTGTGAGGGCTCCTCAACTTGGGAATTCACTCCCCAGCTTGATTCAAAATAGCCCACATTTGTTGACCGTTAGGGCATGGCACAAAGCCATCTCTCTGATGTAGCTTTAATATATAATTGATTTGAAAATGTGTCAAGGAGCCCCTAAAACAAATGATAGGTACTTCTTTTATGGAACTAGTATATACATCAAAATAAACATACATATGGAAAAGGAATTTGTTGAAGGATAAAGTTCAGGGGATTCTAAGGTGGTGGATTTTTATCTGGCAGAGATTACGGTTCTGTGATAGCTCAAGAGAGAAATTTTAGTTTTGTGGCATTGCCTTCTTCTATGTGCAAAATAGATGCTGGTGTGCTATGGCTGTTCTTTACTTTAAGTATTCGTCAAGTGTGCTCAGTTCCTGGGGATAGGGGGTCTTACGTCATACATATTTGTATTGGGCTCACACTCAGACACTACGGTAATGGGGGCCATATGAGTATCAAAACAGAGAGAGAGAGGCAATTATAATGAAAAAATAAACATCACTAATAGTTCCCACATCATAAACTATTGCTTTTGTGTGATAGTTTCTGAGCTACAGGAGCTGTTCAAAGAAAGCATCTCTTTGGATTATCATTAGTATTTTAGTAGCAAAAAAGACTGAGTCACTAAAAAGTTAATGCGACTCTAGCAGTGAAAAAATAGATGCTGTCTTTAATGAAGATTCCTCCCTATGAAAAGATAAAACACAGGCTGCAGTGCAATCAGAATACATTTGAAAACATGAAAACCATGTTTTTCATATATTGGAAGACAGGAGAAATAGCTAGACTCCTTCCTCCCTCTCATTTTACCAGCCCCTTTCTTTATACTCTTGGTTCTACAGTTATGACAGTGTTGGTGTGGTATCATTAGGATTATTATTAATTTTATCACCCACTTATATCACCCTACAAATCATTTTCACCAAGGAAGTCTAAAGATTTTCCTGGGATACCTAAATCTGACAGTTCAGGACAAGGCCTGGCCCTGGAGCATCTAATTCCAATTTTCAACACTTGTAAATTGTGATTTGTCACCTAAGAAGGGATGGCAGAATGAGGTGGAAGGAGACTAGAATGATGGTGGGCAATATGTTTTCAGAGAACCCTTTATCAAATAAGCCAGGGGTTTGGGACCACTATAGGGCTGAATTCTGGTGAATTTTAAGTTATTTTTCTGTTTCCATTCTCAAACCCTTTTAAAGAAAAAAAAAATAGTTTAAAATTCACATGAATATGTACGTGATACTTTAGCATAGTGGTCTCCAGATCCCTAGCTTATTAAGACAAATTGTCCATGGCAAACATTTTCACATGGGAGTTAATGGGTTCATCTACAGACTTACTTGTGTCTACAGAGTCAATTTTCAATAAATACACTCAGTAAAGTGGGCTTTGAGACCCACAAAATCCATTGCTGTTGACCTCCCTGAGCTGGAGGAACTAGAAACAAAGAAACATAACAAATCTTAGCTTTCTTTTTTTTAAAAAGTTAAATTTCTAGCTCTCTCTCTTGTGAAGTAGCTTGAAAAAACAGAACAGTAACCACTGATCACTAATGCTGAAAGGAATAACTAGCAGGAATCCACTTCTGCAGCAGGAGCCTTGGGAAAGAACCTAACAAACCCCTGTGCTTCTGCCACCTTGCACACATTTTTTATGTAAATGAATCCATTTCAGTTTATTATGCTTCCCAAATAACCATCTCACTAGCTCTGCCTCAAATCCTTAGGCCAGCCCTGTGCATAGTAGTGTGGTAATGGTGGACAAGAATCTGTTACACTTTGGATGTTGAGGGGAAAACAAAGGGTTGTTGCTTTTTTTCAGGGCTACCCAAAATGCTATGGGGCTGGCTCTGCACTTAGGCAGCTCTTGTAATTTGCTGAGAATTCAAATGTATCTCTTGGACATGCCTAGAGACACAGCCAGCGTTGGGCTAAGAAGGCCAAAAATGGCATCTTCGTTTCTCATGTAGAAGCTTATTCTCAGGAAATCCTTGTGTCTCATAATTCCTGCCGAGCAAGTTACTGACCCCGTATAGCTCACCAGAAAGAAAATCCAATGTGACCTCAACAATTTCAACAAACAATCAAGAAAGGAGTGACTGTCAGACATCTTCAACAGTGTTCAGAGAGAGCCTCATGTAACCAAAGATAGGGAAAAGACAAATAACTCCCATCTCCCAGAACACTGACTTTCTGGCGAAGTGGCCTGTGCCAGCCTAAGCCTCAGAAAATAGCCCATCCATTTGCAAAGGGTGAAATTAACTCCGTCTCTCACACCCTCATGCTGAAGGCCAGCCAGGGTATGTTTGCAAAGCAGCTGGGAGCATGCCTTCAAGCATGAGTAGACAGACACATGCTAGCTCTGTTCAAGCTAGTGTGCTAAAAACAGGATGTTGCGGCATGTGTTAGCCACCCTTGTAGGAACCCAAGGGGTGGGCCGGGCTTCTATTCGGGAGGCTAGCTTGTGCTGCCACCTATGCCACAACGGCCACAGTGCTATTTTTAGCACGCTAGCCCAAGCAGAGCTAGTGCATGTCAGTCTACCCTGGCTGGAACACATGCTCCCAGTGGCACTGCAGACATACCCCAAGAGGTGGGGAAGGGTACACTTTACCGGGGCCCGGAGGGGCCCAACCCAGGCTGCAACCCCCCTACCATGAGGAAAAAAATTGTCATGGCTCATGAGATTGTATGTCTGGAATGAAGGATTGTGGTATGTGTGTGGGAGAGGGTGTATTACAAGTTTGTACTGGGCCCGAAAAAAACAAGGTTACTTACCAGTAACTGATGTTCTTTGAGATGTGTTGCTCACGCCCATTCCATTATAGGTGAGTGCACGCCACCGTGCACGGTTCCTGGAACTTTTTTCCCCTTAGCATAGGGATGGCTCTGGTGCCCCCTGGAGTCCCGCGCGCATATCGTGGTATATGAGGCACTGCCGGCCCTTCTTTCTGTCAACTCCGGCAGTGGGAACAGGGGGTGGGATGTGGAATGGCCATAAGCAACACATCTCAAAGAACATCAGTTACAGGTAAGAACCTTGTTTTCTTCTTCGAGTGATTGCTCATGTCCATTCCATTATAGGTGGCTAACAAGCAATACCTTGGAGGTGAGTAGGAGTTACTGGTGAGCTTCCCTCAGCCCGGCTCTGCCGAATCCGACATCCTCTGTCGCCCGCTGGGCGATGGCGCTTGAGCTCTTGTTGAGTGCGCTGTGATGGTTCCCAGAAGGGACATCCTCTCCTGCTGGTCACAGAACTTGATGCATGATGTAATCCGCGAGGAGATGCCATCTCCTCTCCTCCTCCAAACCGTGCGGTTTGGGAAAAACACGGGGAGAAAATTTTCTTGGTTACAATGAAATTGGGAAACCACCTTGGGCAGGAAGGCTGGATGCGGCCTCAACTGCACCTTATCCTTATAGAATAGTGGTGTTCTCATCCATCCTCCCTGTTCAGGGAAAAGGCCCAGGTAGGGAAAGTCGCATTGCGGAAGTAAATGCGTGGTTACGCAGGTGGTGTTGAAGAGAGGGCTTTGGATTCTTCGATCATGGAATGTTGTTCCAGGAAGAAGGATTACTAGGAAGAGACGGGATTCATCTAACAAAGACAGGGAAGAGTATCTTCGCGAACAGGCTGGCTAACCTAGTGAGGAGGGCTTTAATCTAGGTTTGACGGGGGACGGAGACCTAAGCCCAAAGGTAAGTGGGGAAGAGGGATACCACAAGGAAGCAGAAGGAGGAGGGTGCAGCAGGGAAGGCCTCCCAATTCATACTGTGAAAGTAGGCCAATCGGCTAGTTATCTCAAGTGCCTATACACAAATGCAAGAAGCCTGGGAAACAGGCAGGAGGAAATGGAAGTCCTGGCACAGTCAAGAAACTATGACATGTTTGGAATAACTGAGACTTGGTGGAGTAACTCACACGACTGGAGCACTGTCATGGATGGGTATAAACTGTTTAGGAAGGACAGGCAGGGGCGAAGGGATGAAGGAGTTGCACTGTATGTAAGAGAGCACTATGATTGCTCCGAGCTCCAGTATGAAACTGGAGATAAGTCAGTTGAGTGTCTCTGGGTTAAGCTTAGAAGCAAGAACAATAAGGGTGATGTCGTGGTGGGTGTCTGTTATAGACCACCAGACCAGGAGGATGAGGTAGATGAGGCTTTCTTTACTCAACCAGGGAAAGTTTCCAGTTCACAGGACCTGATTCTCATGGGGGACTTCAATCATCCTGACATCTGCTGGAAGAGCAATACAGGAGAGCACAAACAATCCAGGAAGTTTTTGGAGAGTGTCGCAGACAATTTCCTGGTGCAAGTGTTGGAGCAACCAACTAGGGGCCGTGTTTCTCTTGACCTGTTGCTCACAAACAGGGAAGATTTGGTAGGGGAAGTAGAAGTGGGTGGCAACCTAGGCAGCAGTGACCATGAGATGGTCGAGTTTAGGATCCTGACAAAAGGAAGAAAGGAGAACAGCAGCATACGGACCATGGACTTCAGAAAAGTGGACTTTGACTCCCTCAGGGAACTGATGGGCAGGATTCCCTGGGAGGCTAATATGAGGGGGAAAGGAATCCAAGAGAGCTGGCTGTATTTTAAAGAGACCTTATTGAGGGCACAGGAGCAAACCATCCCGATGTGCAGAAAGAATAGCAAATATGGTAGGCATCCAGCTTGGCTTAACAAAGAAGTCTTTGGCGAACTTAAACGCAAAAAAGAAGCTTACAAGAAGTGGAAGCTTGGTCAGATGACTAGGGAGGATTATAAAAACACTGCTCGAACATGCAGGAATGAAATCAAGAAGGCCAAAGCACAATTGGAGTTGCACCTAGCAAGGGACGTGAAGGGGAACAAGAAGGGTTTCTACAGGTATGTTGCCAACAAGAGGAAGATTAGGGAAAGTGTGGGCCCCTTAGAGAATGAGGGAGGCAACCTAGTGACAGAGGATGTGGAGAAAGCCGAGGTACTCAATGCCTTTTTTGCCTCTGTCTTCACAGACAAGATCAGTTCCCAGACTACTGTACTGGGTGGCACAGAATGGGAAGGAGGCGAACATCCCGCAGTGCTGAAGGAACAGGTCCAAGACTATTTAGAAGGATTGGACATACACAAGTCCATGGGGCCGGATGCAATGCACCCGAGGGTGCTGAGGGAATTGGCTGAGGTGATTTCAGAGCCATTGGCTATTATCTTTGAAAGCTCATGGCAACGGGGGGAGGTCCCTGAGGACTGGAAAAAAGCAAATATAGTGCCCATCTTCAAAAAGGCAAGGAAAGAGGATCCGGGGAACTACAGACTGGTCAGCATCACTTCAATCCCTGGAAAAATCATGGAGCAGGTCCTTAAGGAATCCATTTTAAGGCACTTGGGAGAGAGGAAGGTGATCAGGAACAGTCAACATGGATTCACCAAGGGAAAGTCATGCCTGACCAACCTGATTGCTTTCTATGATGATGTGACTGGTTCTGTGGATGTAGGGAAGGCGGTGGATGTGATATACCTTGACTTTGGCAAAGCTTTTGATACTGTCTCTCACAGTATTCTAATCAGCAAGTTAAAGAAGTATGGGTTGGATGAATGGACTATAAAATGGATAGAGAACTGGCTAGAGCATAGGGCTCAACGAGTAGTGATCAATGGCTCCATGTCTAGCTGGCAACCGGTCACAAGCGGAGTGCCCCAGGGGTCGGTCCTGGGGCCGGTTTTGTTCAACATCTTCATTAATGATCTGGAGGATGGGGTAGATTGCACCCTCAGCAAGTTTGTGGATGACACTAAGCTGGGGGGAGTGGTAGATACCCTGGAAAGTAGGGATAGGATACAGGGTGACCTAAACAAACTGGAGGATTGGGCCAAAAGAAATCTAATGAGGTTCAACAAAGAAAAGTGCAGAGTCCTGCATTTAGGAAGGAAGAATCCCATGCACAGCTATAGACTGGGGACCGACAAGCTAGGCAGCAGCTCTGCAGAAAAGGACCTGGGGGTAACAGTGGATAAAAAGCTGGATACGAGTCAGCAGTGTGCTCTGGTTGTCAAGAAGGCTAATAGCATATTGAGCTGCATTAGGAGGGGCATTGCCAGCAGGTAACGGGAAGTGATTATTCCCCTCTATTCGGCATTGGTGAGGCCGCATTTAGAATATTGTGTTCAGTTTTGGGCCCCCCACTACAAAAAGGATGTGGACAAGTTGGAGAGAGTACAGCGGAGGGCAACAAAAATGATTAGGGGGCTGGAGCACAGGACTTATGAGGAGAGGCTGAGGGAACTGGGCTTGTTTAGTCTGCAAAAGAGAAGAATGAGGGGAGATTTGATAGCGGCCTTTAACTACCTGAAAGGGAGTTCCAGGGAGGATGGGGCTAGGCTGTTCTTGGTGGTGGCAGATGACAGAACAAGGAGCAACGGTCTCAAATTACAGGGGGGGAGGTCGTGGTTGGACATTAGGAAAAAGTTTTTCACTAGGAGGGTGGTGAAGCACTGGAATGGGTTACCTAGGGAGATGGTGGAATCTCCATCCTTAGAGGTTTTTAAGCTGAGGCTTGATAAAGCCCTGGCTGGGATGATATAGCTGAGGTTAGTCCTGCTTTGAGCAGGGGGTTGGACTAGATGACCTCCTGAGGTCCCTTCCAACTCTGATATTCTATGATTCTATGAATACTGTATAAGGGGGCTCCGAGGTCAAGGCCCCAATCTCAGAGACCCTCCTAGCTGAGGTAATGGCCACCAGGAAGGCTACCTTCCCTGAAGGCATGAGCAGGGGGCATGAAGCCATGGCTTCAAAGGGGGGCCCCGTGCATCTCGAGAGGACCCGACTGAGATCCCAGGGAGGCCCCGGGTCACAGACCTGCGGGTAAAGCCTCTCCAGCCCCTTGAGGAACCTGACCAACATTGGGTGGGAGAACAGTGGTCTCCCCTTTAGCAGCTGATAGAAGGCCAAAATGGTCGCCAGGTGAACCTTCAGCAAGGCCAGCGCCAGACCCTGGAGCTTTAGCTGGAGCAGGTACTCCAGGGTCGCCTGATAAGACGATAGGCTGGGCAGACTGCCCCAGACTCTGCCTAAGAGGTAAACCGTTTCAACTTAGCCCAATACACGATCTGTGTAGAAGGTTTCCTACTGCGAAACAGGAGTTGTTGGGCCTGCACCAAGCAGTTTCTCTCTCCCTCCATCAGCCACAGGGCCTCCAGGCCATGAGGTGCAGGGGGTCCAGGTCCGGGTACAACAGTTCATGAGTTTATCCAGTCATATGACCCTGGAGCAAACAAAACTTCAGACACTTCGCGTTCAAGGCCAATGTGAATAGGTCCAGTTGGGGAACGCCCCCCTTCTGGAAGATCATCGCCAACCACCTCTGGGTGCAATGGCCAGTCGTGGCAGTGTAGGAATGACTTGCTGAGGCTATCTGCCTTATCGTTCCTCATTCCTGGGAGTCGTTACAGAGGGCCGAGGGGCGCTCTCCCCCCTGCCTTTCTATATAAACCATGGCTGCGGTGTTGTCCGTCAGCACCTGCACTACTTTGGCTGTTGAGAATCGAAGGGACACCTTATACGCTAGGCGAATGGCCCTCAGCTCCTTCACGTTGCTGTGCAGGAGCTTCTCCTCCCCTGACCAGAGCCCCTGATTGCCTGGGTTGGCGCTGATGTGGGCTCCCCATCCTGCATCTGGAAGCGTCAGAAATTAGGGTGACCGACGGGACCAGTTCCTCGATCAGAACACCTTTCATCATTGCCCGGGGAGTCCGCCACCAGTCTAGGGAGGCTAGGACAGGCGGGGGAACTGTGACCATCCGGTCCAATAGGTGTCTGCTTGGCATATATATTGAGGTCAACCATGCCTGAAGCGGTCTGAGCCTCAGGTGTGCTAGTCTCACTACGTGCGTGCAGGCCGCCATGTGGTCTAACATTTGTGGGCAGTGCCTGGCTGATGCCATGGGGCATCGGCATGCACTCAGTGAACTCCATTGGAGCCGCGGTTAGGCCAAAGGGCAGGACTGTGAGCTGGTAGTGGGAGCCAGCCACCATGAGATGGAGAAACGCCTGTGGCTGGGAAGGATAGACACTTGAAGTGAGAGGGGTCCCTGAAGACGGATGTAGGGAGAGGATTGTTGGGTGGAGTAGGAGTAACCTATTTAACTGTTGTCCAACCCCTTGGGGGGCCCCTGTTGGAGGGCTGAGGATGAGCTGAGGGGCTGATTTCTCCTTCTAAACCCCCTATTCCTGTCCCTATTCCTATAGGGCTGAAAAAGCCTGGACAGAAGCCTTGGCTGCTGCTGCGCCTGGGGCCATGACTGCCGCCTGGAAGCCTGGGGCATGTACAGGCCCAGGGAGCGAACCGTGGCCCTGGAGTCCTTCAGACCGTGCAGCTTTGCATAGGTCTGATCAGAGAATAGGGCCAACCCATCGATTGGGAAGTCCTGAATTGATTGCTGCACCTCCTGGGACAGGCCCGAGGATTGCAGCCACGAGCACCTTCTCATGGCAATGGCGGAAACTATGACCCTACCCGCTGAGTCAGCAGCCTCATTGGATATCTGGAGCACTACACTAGCCACCGTGATTCCTTCATCCAGGATAGTGGTACGGTCTGTGGCCTGGTCTTGTGGCAGGGCCTCAGCAAACCACCTGAGGGAGTTCCACAAGTTAAAACTGTATCTACCCAGGAGGGCCTGATGGTTAGCAATCCTGAACTGCAGGGCTGCCGTTGAATAAATTTTTCTCCCAAACAAATCCAGCTTTTTGCTGTCTTTGTTCTTGGGAATGCAACCTGGCTGACCTTGCCTGTCCTGCTGGTTGGCTGCATCTACCACCAGGGTTCCCAGGGCCGCGTGAGTAAACAAATACTCAAACCCTTCGGCGGGACATAATGGTTTTTCTCGCCCACCTTTGATGTAGGGGCGACCGAGGAAGGGGTTTGCCACAGGGCCTTTACAATTTTATGGACCCTATTGTGGACTGATAAGGCCATCCTTGCTGGGGCAGCTGCCGCCAGCACATTGAAGAGGGTATCATCGGCCTCCTCTAACTCCTTCACCTCCAGCCCCAAATTAGAGGCCACCCTCTTGAGCAGTTCCTGTTGCGCCCTGAAATCCTCCAATGGCGCCGTATGGTCCTGGGAGACTGCCTTGTCCAGTGAGGAGGAAAAGAACTGCCGAGGCGCGTCCTGCGGGTGTTCCCTCACCTGACGAAGGGATGCACCCATAGAGGGTCCCACTCCTCGTCCAAGGAATGGTGTCTATGGGCCTTCTCCTGAGCTAGAGGCACAGACTGAACCCTCACTGACAGGATGGATTGTGGCCCCTGTCCCAGCTGGATGCCCAGTAAGGCCATTGTTGCGGCCATTGACTCTGGGGTCAACCTCAGGCTGACTGCGCTGCCAGTTGTGGCGCCTTGTGGGGGCATCGGCTGTCCCAATGACTGTCCCCCACTGTGGGACCCCGAGCCACTAGACCTGCGGTGACATGCACGGCCTCGGTCCCGGGTGCCGTCCGGTGCCGGGGACCATCCTCTTGATGCCTCTGACCTGGAGGACGACGAGGACCACCTCCATTGCTGCGAACAGTGCTAGCGAGCAGAAGTGCGCTCCGAAGAGCTTGAGGTACCGGAGCGTCGTCTTGGCACCGATGACTTGCGGTGCCGCTTACCCTTTGATGATCGAGACCGGCGCTGCTCTGAGCTCCGCAGTGCCAAGTCTGACTCCGGCGACCAGGTTCTGCGTCAGAGACTGCACGGTGCAGGGTCTTCGTATGGCAACCAGGTTCCACGCCACCTCGGTGCGGGCGAACCCCTCAGTGCTGGGGACCTGGAGCAGGTGTCTGAGTGTCACCTGGCGGACCTCGACCGGTGCCGCCTCTTGGCCTGCGCTGCCTCCGATGCTGGGGACCAATGTCGGCACCGAGAGGGAGACCCTGCATCCTGAGTCGAAGCAGGCCAGCTCAATGACGCCGACCTGGAGCAACTGCTGGGAGAGCTTCCTCGCTCTACCCCCGGTGGTTGTCTGGCGGAAGATGTTCCTCCCCGTACCAGGGATCTCCACCGCCCTTCAGGGGGACCCAACGCAGGCATGCCCCGGGACTCTGGTCCCTTCTCCCTTGGTGGAGGGGGGACGGAGGTGGCGTAGGCAAGGCCAACAAGGCTCTTGCCACCTGAAAAGCCTCCGGTGTCGACGGCGTCGGCAGGGGCACTCTCCCACTTCCAGGAGTTGGGGGAGGCTCCCTGCTCGGAGATGCAGGCACCAGAGAAGACTCGACGGGCTGTGGCCGATGCATCTCCGCACTCGACCCTGCCCATACCAACGGCGCAGGGGAGTGTCTGCGCTCCACACGCTGTCTCATCTTCTTCGGCACGGGGGATGTTGCTCGGTGCTGAGTCAAGCCGGGTGCCGGCGGTGCACTCTTGTGCCGAGGTGGAGCGGGATGGCTCGGACGCCAGGCAGAGCGCAGTCTCCATAAGCAGGAATTTTAACCGGATCTCTCAGTCCTTCTGAGTCCGCGGTTTAAAAGCCCCGCAGATCTTACATTTATCTTTCCTGTGCTCTTCCCCCACACAGTTAAGGCACCGATCGTGGGGGTCGCTGAGCGGGAAAGCCTTCCCACAGGAGGCACACTGCTTAAATCCAGGCGACCAGGGGATGGCCCAGCCATTCTAAGTCTCTCAGGGACTCCTTATCTAACTACACTACTTAACAACTACTTAAAACTAACTAAACTACTTAGAATAACAACAGTTCAAACAAGGGGAATAGTACTTGCAGAGAGCAAGGCTAGTTCCAGCAACCGTCACAGGCGGAAAGAAGGAACTGAGGGGGCGTAGGGCTGGCAGTGCCTCATATACTGACGCATGCATGTGGGACTCCAGGGGGCACCAGCACCGGCCCTATGGGATCTGCTAAGGGGAAAAAAGGTTCTGGGAACCGTGCACAGTGGTGTGCACTCACCTATAATGGAATGGACATGAGCAATCACTCGAAGAAGAAATTATGCTTGGGCCCTGAAGAGGCCTATATGCAGCGCTTAAGTGGGATTTAAGTGAGCCACATAAGCATTGTGCTGGCCTAGGTCAAATTTAGTGTTGCTAACTTGTACAATTTTAGTGCAAGTCTCAATATTTTTAAAGCACTTGGAGTCAAGTGATTGCATGAGAAGCTTGAGTCTCATGGAAGAAAAAAAAAGGTCTCTAGGCCTCCTGGGTGCTGAGATATCTTGAAAATGTGACAGTCATACATTCTAAAGGCTCAAAAGCAGAAGGCAAATAAAAAGATATTTTAAAATATATATTCTGTGTTCACGATTTTTAGGCTTGACTCATGATTTTTAAACACTTAGGGTTGGCAAATATTGCAAATTTTAACCAGAGTGAGCAAAGAGATGCAGTGCCTCTTTGCCCCCTGTCTACGCTTCACTGACATAGTTGTAGTCCTCCTGGTAGATGTCCAAGAAATCAATGTCTACTTTAAATAAACCATGGGAGAAACTCAGTCAGACAACTTATCATTCCAGTCCTCTCCTCTCCTCCCCACTCCCTCTCTTTGGTAGCTATTTCTAAGCCACTAATGCCCCAGGTTAAACATATCAATTGGCAAGTGATGGGAATTTGCAAACAGAATGGTTGAGTAGAGGTTTTACCAGAAATAATTGTTTAAAACATTACAAATTAAAAATACATAACTATTGTCTAAATTGGCCACCAATGTGTATTTTGATGCCATTTTTTTTTTAATGGCTAGCAGATTTGATACCTACTAATGCAGGAGTCTCCAATAACTTTATTGGTATCAAGCAATTAAAGGTCATAAGAGCCCTGGATCCAACTTGGAGGGATTTCCCCCGAGTGCAGGCTTGGTGCAAAATAATTCATGCTGTCCCAAAAGGCCTCCACTGCATATCCTGGCATAGGAGGTGTGAATGACAATGAAAGGAGGGGTTGACCATAGCACATGCCAGTATGGCCATTCTGGCTTGCACTACAGTACTATTTTTTAGTGTGGTTGCTCTCACTTGAGCTATGCTGTTTCAAGTGCAGTAACTTGAGTGCACTACATCGAACTGACCTTTGCAGTGAAGGCAAGCCTTGAGAGGCACAGAGCAAAATCTTACCCCTGATTTTTCAAGTACTGGGCTGACAAAGATGGCACTTCCCTGGTGATGAGAGATGGACAAAATTTGGCACCGGGGAGATGTAAATGTCCATCCAAAGGAGCTAATGTGGTGGCATGAGAGCAGAATGAAAAGGGCTCCCCACACTACTGACAAGATGCTTGCTACAGAGGAAATTTACCCCTATGCAAAGGGCCTTATGCTCCACCTGCATCCCATATAAACTCTGTCCCACCTGCATTCCATATAAACTCTGGGTTTAAGAGGTGCACCAGTTGCGATGGACCTCTGCACAGTGATACATTTCACTGCATGAAAGTAAGTCGTCCCTAAAAGGTTGGTTTGATGAATGAAGGTAGCAAAGGATAGAGAAGGGAAAAGACAGACACAGAGGAATAATGATATCAAATAACCCACCCATTTCATTCTAGTTTTTATTTATTTTTGGAAATGGGGAACCTCTGCCTGCCCACCCCACATGCTAGCTGACTGAAGTACTCCCTATGACTAACATTTAAAATGCTCTAGATTACAATGTATGTTAAAAGGATTTCCAGCTCCTGTACATTTGAACCAGTAAAGGATAGGATCTATTAGCAACCAACCAACATTTTCTTAGTGATTGCCTAGATAAATGCACTTGTTCAATAGCCAGGGTTTTGGGTTTATTATGAACTGTGGATAAGATTTTCATTTTGTCCAGAGCCTGTAAGTTGCTCATCTCCATAAAGAAAGTGTGCAAGTCCTTTGAACTATATGAAGAAGTCATGGTGTTTTGTTACACTTTTAGTTATTGTACACTATTTTCTTTGATTCAGTTTCTTGTTTTAATTTAAAATTTTACTTTAGTACGATTGCATAATTTTATACTTGCCTCATTCTGCTAGCCCCAAAACTGAACTGAAAACTGTGCATTTAATTTTCTAGATAACAGAATAAGAGTCGGAAAGTTAAAGCAAGGAAACAAATACATAATGTCTAGAACTTCAAAATCTGATTAAAAAAAACCTGACTTTCCTGAGTCTCCCTATGTTATTCTGATGTTTGCTAAACCATACACAAGAAAACACTTGCCCAGATGTAAAATTTTGTGATATAGCCACATAAGTTTGGAAGCAATTAGTCAAAAATGTAAATTTCAGTGTAAACCTTGCTTTACACTTGCAGCTCACTCAATTAAGATCTCACTGGGAATAAAAAGGCTTGCCATGGCTAAAACTGCATTCCATATTTGTCTAAAATGCGGTGTCAAATGACACTTTTAATGCACTAGGTTTCCTAATAGATGTAAAGATTCTAATGTTTACTTTGCAATTGACAACAAGGAAGCTGGCTGTATGGGTGACAAAACGCACTTCAATATGCTCAATGTACAGTGGAATGGGAATGCATTTTCCTTTACACCAATCTGAATCTATAATCTTGAGTGTCCTTTTTATGAAAATGTCAAGATAGTAAATTGCTTGTGAAAGTGCTCTAAATTGTCCTTCATTAACAGTATCTGCCATTTAAACATGAATGTTTATTTTACGATTTTGTGCCTTAGTCTGTCTCCCACTTGGGAAATGGGAGGTGAGAGCAAAGAACTAAACAATAAGCAACTGTATAATACTGCCACCAACAGGACAAAATGATCATTGAGAATCCTTTGTGGATAATACATATTCTACATCAGTGGTTCTCAACCATGGGAAAACATACCCCTGCGAGGTACACAGAGGTCTTCCAGACTGTAGGTCAACATATCTAGATATTTGCCAAGCTCATTGAGCCCTCCAGGGTTGAGAAACAATCTCCAGGAAGGTTGCAGGATGGGTTTGGGGGGTTTGCAAGTGCAGGGCCAGCATTGGGATGGCAAGCAGGGCAATTGCCCAGGGCCCCACACCACAGAGGGCCTGGTGAAGCTAGGTTACATGCTTCAGCCTCTGGGCAGCACAGCTTGGGCTTTGGCTTCACCCCTGGGAGGCGGCTCAGGCTTCACTATGAAATGTAAGTACAATATTTATGTTGCAAAGGATTGATTTTATAATTCTATGGTAAAAATGAGAAAGGAAGCCATTTTTCAGTAAGTGTGCAGTGTGACACTTTTGTATTTTTATGTCTGATTTTTTTAAGCATGTAGTTTTTAAGTGAGGTGAAACATGGGGTACACAAGATAAATCAGACTCCTGAAAGGGGTACAGTGGTCTGGAAGGTTGAGAACCACTGCTCTACATTAATATCTGAAAGATAGTAATTGTTGGAGGAAGATGTGACCAAATGCAACCCTTACAACTTGGACACTATAGGGAACATTTATTTTTTCAACACACTATGTTCCATACCCGATCAGACCAATACTCTATCAGGTGTGGAAGTCTATGACAGTGGCCAATGCCATTTCAGAGAAAGGCAATCAAAACACATGATGATTGTGCCTAATCATCTGTGCATTTCTGTAAATGTGTTAGACCATGGGTGGTGGAGATGGAAACGGATTTCTCCCTGATTCCTGTGACTATCCTTTTATTCCCTGAAGCAGTGAGCATGCTTGGGTTATTGGTCAGAGGAGTTTCAGAGCCATTTTAAACTCTACTGATAGTTCAGTTTTACTCTAGGCACCTGGTAAAGTAGTGACACCAAATTTACTAGGCTAATAAGCAGGTCAGGACCAGAGTTATATTTCTGTTGGTAACTAGAGGAAGACAGCGCTGACCATTCCTCATGCACACCAAGAAGAAATTATATTTACTGGGTAAAGGCTCTTCAATATCCTGCTAATTAATGATTCCTCAAATTAGAAATCATCCAAAAGGGCGTGGGGGAGAAAACTCCCTAAAGTTGCCATTAATTAAGGCCAAGGGTGAGGTCTATCTAAACTAAGCCATCGGAACTGTTGCAGTTAGCTGCAGTATCCATCTCCAGCTCTGGTAAGGAACAAGCTCATCAGAAGCACATGATTTCATAAAACTGTTGTTCTGAAGCACTCAGATTCGGTTCCTGATATCAGAAAAATAGATAAACTAAAAACATTGTTTCTAAGCTATAAGTCAGAGACAAATACATTTAAGTGGCAAATATTTATTCCAAAACTCAGAGTACAATAATCCTCTCATAAGAATGGCCATATTGAGTCAGACCAATAGTCCATCTAGCCCAGGATCCTGTCTTCCAACAATGGCCAATTCCAGATGCTTCAGAGGGAATGAATGAAACAGGTAATCATCAAGTGATCTATCCCATCAGTCATTCCCAGCATCTAGCAAACAGCAATCCTGGCCTATCCTGGCTAATAGCCATTGATAGACCTTTCCTCCATGAACTTATCTAGTTCTTTTTTGAACCCATTCTAGTCTTGGCCTTCAAAACATCCTCTGGTAAGGAGTTCCACAGGTTGACTGTACTTTGTGTGAAAAAATACCTTCCTTTTGTTTGTTTTAAACCTGCTGCCTATTAATTTCATTTGGTTACCCCTAGTTCTTGTGTTATGAGAAGTAGTAAATAATACTTATTTATTTATACTTTCTCCACACCAGCCTAATAGGAGAGAATTCCTGATGAAAGCAAGCCATAGTCTAATTTAGATCATCATCTCCATGTTGCTGCTGCTATAGAAATGGAGTCTTCTGTAACAAAGTGAAAGGTACATTCTTCTGAACTAATAAGTGGTTTCTAATTTAGAACCTGAATCTTACTTGACTGTATTCTCTTTATGGTTATTTTCTGCTTTCCAATAGGGAAATATTTATTTAAATAACTTCTCTATTACTATCTAGTGCCTATTACTGTCACAACATGAGGATGGATATAACATACTGTATATCTTAAGAGTTGCTAAAAGCAGAGTAAATAACAAACCAAAATGCAGACAGTTGCAAGCTTATAAAATGCTTATAATAAAGTGATTCCAGAATACCTTCTTAAAAGTTTTCCCTTCTAATCTTTTGAAATTTTCAATACAGAACTGACTCACTGGGCAAGGGAGGTGGAATGTACAGATAATCAAGCAATTAAATTGAGTGCTTTATGTTACAAATAACTAAGGCTAATTATTTAAAACAAGAAGTCTCCTTACTTGTAACAAGGGCTTTCTAAAGGCAGATGTTTACACGTTCAATCCTCTTCCTAACATGACACAAAGGCCCTTGCCTACACTTGAGAAATCTTTTAAAAACTTTCCATTGTTGCTAACATCAGCTCAGCGGCACAAGTGTTAGCAACATTGGAAGCTCTTCTGGAGACAGACGACTGAGCTGATGCAAATGTTTTAAAAACATGTCACATAGCCCATTCAGAACAAGTCTAATCAATATGGTGTTAAAAACACTGTCAGCAGCCTACCCATATGTCTATGACAGAAACGTCAAGGAGGCATGAAGCTGAAACATCTTTGGACGTTCCAATACCCCTAAGAGTAAAACATTTGCCAGGTCACAGCACATGTGTACATGTAATCTAATCCATTTAGAGAGACTCTATGCTGAGATAAATTGGCCCCTAGCTTTAGCCCCGGAAGCTATGAGTAGTCTAGGAGTTTAATTAATTGGCTTTGTCTTGTCTAGGAAATAAGTAAGAGCTCTCTTAACATTTAATATATATAATCTATCTTCTTTCAGAAGCAAATGAGTTTTAAGGAAGAAGACAGGTAAATTAATGACCTGATTAAGATGGCAATAAAAGACCACTTTAGTAAAACAAATTTTGGGTGAAAATATAGGGACCAGCTATCAGGATTTGGAACTCACTAACTTTGGGAAATCCACCCCACCTCACCCTTTACAATATTTTCGTTTTCTTTCCTAATAACTTTGAGAGACCAGCCACCATTGCCTGTGACTTTTTAATGTGGTTTTATTGCATGGTGGGGCATATTCCCTGTGACGCTGTGAATATCCTATACTACTTTATAATAAACAAAAGGGTTAAAATAAATTACTTACCTTTAAGAGTGCCAATGCTACATGAAAGATTACGTTCAGACCCTGAAAAGGAAAAGAAAAGAAGAGAATGGAATCAGTCCCCCTGTATCAGGTTTTATTTCTCCCTTAGTTCCTGCCATTTATTATCAGAGAGATTTGTGGAATTTTTGTCAAAGTCCTGAGGTGCCCCCACTTTCGCCCCCTTCACATCCCACATTTAAGGCCCCATGATGCTCCAAACTTCTAATTGAGGGGCACTGAGACTCTTTGGACTCGAGTAATCTTCCTCTCTAACTGGTCAGACAAGTGCTTTTGGGCAGTTCTCTGTCCTTTGGCTGAGGATCAGTCAAACCTGGTCTCTCATGGAGCAGTACAGAATACTATCAGCAGTAGACCATTGGGCCAGCCTGAGTTTCTTTAAAGCCAACAGAACCATATATTCTAGTCAATGCAATTTTTGCCAGTCTAGAGAAAGCAGCTTGTTATCTAAAATCTTTTGTATTAAACACCCACAAAAATCCCAAGTCTTAAACACACAGGTTTTCTGATATCAACTCAAAGGCAAGACAGTTCAGAGATCAGACAGCTAGATGTGTAAATTAGCCGTGTTGTGCTTGCCATTTTCACTACAATGCAAACATGTGGTTCTATATACATATAATAAAGGAAATAAAAATAAAATAATGACACCACTCTTTTCAGATCCCTGAGAGAAGACAGTGCTGCAATTGCTTGGTTCAGTGGAATTGAATTATAGGTACCAGTGCTCCTACCTATCCTTTCTAACAGACATTAAACAGGCCAACTCTGCCTTCATCGGGTGATGTTTTGGATCAAAGATAAAGATCTTATGGCTCCTTCTGACTGTACATAAAAGTTATACTGATTAACTGATATAGCTGTAGTCACAGCTATATCCGTATAAAGGTGCTTATACCAGTAAAGGTATTCCCTGTATGGCAAGGCATCTTTATACCTGTATAACTGCATCCACATGAGAGCTTGTTTCAGTATAACTATATCTGTAAAAATATCACACCCCTAACCTATATGGTTATACCAGTACAACTTGCAAGTGTAGACCAGACCAAAGAGTATAGTACAGCCATTTGTGCATGATCAAACATTCCCTCTGTCAATAAAACAGTTGCTACTAACTATGACTCTTTTGCCATACATAGCTCCATTTAAGTTTATATAGGGCTTTGAGATACTGTGGGTATGGAAGATAATACATAAAACCCACATTTATTGTACAGTAGAATTGCAGAGTTATGAACCTGGTTATGAACTAACCAATCAACTGCACATCTCATTTGGAACTGGAAGTATGCAAATTGGAGTGGCACACCAAAAAAAGCAAATATAGTACAGTACTGTATTAAACTACTAAAAAGTGAAGGGAAATGAGCATTTTTACTGTGCATAGTACAGTTTGATTGAATTGGTTTTGCAAAAATAAGAGTCCTTAAAACATTTGCCCATCCCTTGAACCATGTCTTCTTTTAGGTTCAGAAACAATTACGTAAATTCCCTCCATCACATTTCACCTCCAACAATTTGCTGTCAAGATCTATCCTGCTATCTAAAGCTTCCCAGTTAGTGACATATCAGATTGCCAAGCACTCCTGGGAAACTAGCTCACATATTGTCAGGGTTTCAGGCATGCTGTGTCATTTATGGGAGGGTGTTCTGTTAGGAAAATCCAGAGACACAAAATTCAAGAGAGGCAGTAGGTAACCACTAATGTCCAATATCATGAAGAGGGCAATGGAGCCATCTGCTCTGCCCCGTATAAAAATGCTGCTGATGGAGGAGGTAGAAGTAGCCTCTTCCTCAAGAAATTGGCTGATTCTGTGATGAGAAGTCCTCCAAGCCTCTCCCTAAATGTGATGCTCTATAATATACTTTCGGTGTAAATGCAAAACTGTGGAGTTTGTTTGTCCTGCACAATCCAGATTTCATCAAAAACTGCAGAACCTTTTAGAAAGAAGATTTTGTAGAATGTAAGCTCTGTCAGGCAGAATCGGTCTTTTTTGGTCATATGTTTGTGCAGTGTTGAGCATAATGGGGTCATGGTGCATGACTGGGGCTCCTGGGTGCTACTACTATAAAATTTTTAAAATTGCATTAGCTAGCAAATTATTTAGTAATTGTAAAATTAATCCCTATGGCAACAGATTGCAGTCCTCCACCAGAGGTCAGAATTGCAGCAGCATTGAAACCAGAGGAGCATTTGATGAATAATCTCTCTTTCCATGAGTGGTAGCAGCAGTTTCAGTATATGCCAAAAGTGATTTTGTTGCTTTTTTCTAGAAAAGTGCTGGATTGTCAACCATATTAATTGAAATTCATACAATAGGTAAAGTGCTGATAGCAACAGTTGAAGCTCCCAATATGGTCATTCCAATATCAATCAACCCGATTTCATTCTTTAGTGATAAAGAGGCTATTTCAGGCTCCATAGCCTTCTCTGCTGAGACTGCCAACAAGAGTGGCAATAAGTATGGAATTTTCTGTCGTTTGTGATATCAGTCCCTGAAAAATGCAGCTGAAACCAACAATTCATCTCACATAGTCATCGGATGGTAACAACTTTCATCCACAACTAAAGCGGAATAGATTTGAGCACATGCTTTATAGATGAAAGGCTCTATACCATGCAACAGCCACCTGCGTCGAAGTCATAACTGTCGTCATAATAAACAGTGATGTGCTCAGACAAGCAACTGTCAGGACCCCAGTATCAAACCCAAGGTCACCAGGTCCATAGGTCACATCCTTATTGCTGCACCACCACCTTGACCAACAGCCTTTAGTGCTCAAGGCCTACAGACCCACAGCAGCCTGCCTCTGTCCCTGGTTGGATGGACAGGCAGCACACTCCGTGGGCACCTGGAGGATATAAAGGAATAGGAAGAGGAAGCTGTCTGAGCAACAGACCATTGCCTGTTGGTTACTGCCTAGGCCACCTTGCCTTGCTGCTTGGCCTGACCCTATCTTATTGCCTGCTGTCTTTTGACTTTCCCTCCCCTAATCTGCTGACACAACCCTTTAGATTGGATCTTCCAGTTACTGACCCCTGCAAGGACTCTGACCATTGCCTCAGTATACCTTTGATATCAATCCATCTCCCGGCTACCTGACCACCCACACACACTTGACTACAGCTCTGGACTGCCACCTAGCCCACCTTGGCCACTGGTCATTACAAAACCCCACAATCACCATAGACTGACTGGCTAAAAATGGTTTTGTCATTGTATGCCAATATACTATCCTACTCCTGCCAAATTACTGAAGATTGGTGTCATGTGTGCAATTTCAGGCACTATAAACATGCCATGAAAAAAAATAAAGACTTTTCGTTTCTCTTCCCAAGAACTCTTCTCTATCACTGGCAGCCTCTGCTCTAAACACAAACTGTTTCCAGCCCCCTCTACCACATCCTTCTTTTACTGAGGTCACAGTGTAACAGCTCTTAGATCACCTCCCTTCCATTGGACATTAAAAGGGACATGGTGAGGACCTCCCTGTGCCCTGAAGATCCCCAGCTGCTTTAACTGCCTGTCAGGACAACTGGCAACCAGTGTAATTGTCAACAACCCTGATGTTGCTCCAAGTTACATTGGCCAACCAGTCAAATAGAGGAGAGCACAAAGTGACTTGAAACCTCCTTTACAAACAGCCCTCCTTGACTGCAGCCAAGGATCTGTGTTCTCTTCTCCCCAACTCACTGTAAACTTCCTCACCTCAATAGCTATTCTTGGGACACAGAAGTAGTTGTTAGTCAACCATCTGTGTCACTTTGTTATTTGGCAAAGCTGCTGTTGAGCAAATTGAGGGGCTTTGTTGCTGCTGAGAAATTAGAGGGAACTGTTTAGTCTCCACAGCACCTAGTCCTTTGGTCTGTGAATCAAGAGTCCTGAAGTGGAGGGGGTGGAATTGTTCCCTTAGGATCCATGCCTGGAACTAACCCTTTGTGTGCTGATTTCCCACACTTCCTCCACAGAGACGGAGAAAGGTCAGCAGATTCCATGGAATCATATGCAACCCCTCCATGGGGATGGCCATCTACAGAGCATCCCTCCACAGCAGCCAGCATTACATTCTTTGGAAAGATCAACTTTTCTGCAACCCCCTTACTGCTGGAGAACCCACTTGAGCCTGTGCAGAGTCTTAGTGCCTTTAACCAGTCTCATGTGATCCATGGGTTTCAGGGAAAGAACCTGTTCTAAAATGGGCAACTCTTGACCCTCCTGCAATGGAAAAGTTTGGTAAGACTCAGTGAAGGGGAAATTCATGAGTTTACCTATGCCTAAGGCCCTACTACCTACCCCTAAGGCATTTCCATATGAGGAATTGATATACCCTGCAGGAATCTATTCTGAGTTTCCTATAGGGGAGAATATTCATATAAAATACAGCTTTAAGGTCATTGGGGTGGTCTGAATAAAACCACTTTTAGAAGAGAAAGCTCATTGACACCTTGTGCACAGCTGGAAATAAAGAAATGAACAGGTGTATGGGCTTGTTAGGAAGTGATGTTGATAAAATATATGCTAATTAATAGTGTTCTTGAAACAAATGTAATATGAATTGTAAACAATATAACTAATGAAATACAGGGTTTATTTTTCTAATATCTTTGGTTCAGTTGTTAAAGGCTGAGGTTTTGTAACGAAAAAAGAAAACGTTTCCCATAACTTGATCAAAACCCAAGACACATGCCATTTATGCAAGTTATTTCAAAAAGAGAAGCTTGCTGACATGAGAGAGAGTCTGAAATTCACATTGTTGGCTGAATGTAGTTGTTGACCATCTTTTACACTTGCTCAGTTCTCTGGATTCAAGGATGGCCCTGTCAATCAAAATATTTTCTTCTCACAAGTCAAACCAATTAATTCTCCGTGAAGCTCTGGGACAGAATTTAGATTCAGGTAATTAGAAAATGAGAAAACTCACACCAGGTGTAAGAAGCTAGGCCATATTCCCTTTGTGGAGCTTCCTCTATATTGTTCTCTCAAAAGGCTGTGAGGTTGACCACTTCTGAAATAGACAAGGAGTTCAGTCCCCAAGCCCCTGAATTGCTTAGCTGAAAAAGCATGGGTGTCATTTTGAAGGTCTTGTGTGGGGCCCCATGGCTTCAGTGGACCCATGATTCCAGACTCTCTTACGCACTTTGAATCTCCCCTCCAATCCCCTCAGGTTGGTTCCACAGAGTTGCACACACAAGTCAGACGGATTCAGTATTAGTGCTGTAAAGCAATAACTTTCTGAGGAATCCCCCTCAGTGTTAGTGAGATGGTGATGCATGAAGAGAGCTCATCCTCTGGCAATCCCCACGCACCAGCTCAGATACTAATGCTCTATGCTAGGTATGTGTCCCTTCTGCATGATCTGGCCCTTAGTTTAAGGTTTTAAAACCAAACCATGATTGACTTATTTGAGTTAAAAATATGCCAAAAGACTGATTTCCCAGGGAGTTTTGCATTCCAGACTAACCAAATTTCATCAGAATAGTAAAATATGTAAAGTTTCAGCTGAAAATAATGTGTGTGTGTGCTCTGAAGTTAAGACTGGAAATTATTTAAATGGAAACTTTTTTTTAACTTTACAGTTCTGTTCCCCAAAACTCAGTGTGAGTGCCCTGCAGAGGGACTGGGTATTTTGTTGGGGGGAGTGGGGGAGGGGAAGGAGAATTCAAGGGAAGTCAAGTTAAATCCCCCTGCAGCTCAGATTCCCTCTGCATGGTAGTAACACACTTAGATAACTGTATATAATAAAAATTCAGCACAACACTAGGTGAATGCCAATACAGGATCAAGCAATCCTCAACAATCCTCAACTTTTAAGTCACGAATACGGCATTCATATCACTTAGTCCAACGTAAATAAGGGCATCCTTTAGTGAAACATAAATTGCTTGTGTACATACACTCTGAGAATATTTTCTCTACCTACTCCCTAAACATCAAAACACACCAACTAAAATGGATAAGTAAATTACAATGACAAGTGATTAAAACCCCCCTTTAAATACATTCTCAGGACCTCAGGAATAATTAACCATTTCATTACAAAGGCAATCATGTTTCTTGGATTGGTGAAGCTGACCTTCCAATTAGAAAAAAGAACTGTACATTTTTTCCCCTTGATCATAAAAGTAACCTAGTAGTCACAGTTCATGGGAAATCATATTCTTTCAAATATCATGAAAAAGTAAGATTAAGTGAGTACCAGGGATATTTTGATTTTTTATTATGGACTAAGTTGTTGTGGACTAAAGAAATTTTAATGAAAACATGTAATTGGTTATCACAAGGTACAAGTCAAACAACTCCTAGGGTACTTATGAATGAAAGAAATATACAATGCAATATGTTTGCTTAGTGCATTTTTAACCTTTTCACTCTAAAATTGGAAATGCAGAAGAAAGTGCAGCTTTTACCATGGTAGAAGCAGATATGGAGTTAAAAAGTGTTTGGCCTGGAATGCCGATATGTTTTCTTTTACACACCAATGAGCTGGATTGAGTTACTCTTTTATTCACATTTTATTTCATTGTTGAATTTAGGATTTGAGCTGTTACTTAAGAAAATCCTATCAAAAACAAATAAGCCCAAATTATCTTTTTTACAAAGATCAACAGGCTGGTGCCAAGCTGGCAACCTTCAGTAACCCCGTATGGAGCTGGCCTATGGAGCTGGGAAGAGGGCATGGCCAGGCAACCAAAGAATCATAAAAATGTAGGGCTGGAATGGATCTTGAGAGGTCAACTAGTCCATCCCCCTGTGCTGAGGCAGGACCAAGTACACCTAGAATACAGCACATCTCGTGTGGGGCTTTTATGGAACCCATGTCCAATTTTAGATCTATTCTCACATGGCAGAAGTCCCGAGGGAAGGTAGTGTTGGTACTGGCACATACCCTCCACAGGAGGCATCCCCAATCTGACATAGAGCAATGCTCTTTACAGTACCAACCCCCACTCCAGAGGGTGAATCTGGCCTACCAGATGTAATGGAAATTCATTTAATATATTCATCTGATTTGGGAGTGCATGGAGATGAATACATGTGCTACCCCTATATAAACATGGCTTCTAGGAGGAAATAAAAAGGATGTACTGAAAAAACGTTCTCTACAGCTCATATTCAGGCATACCAGGTATGTGTTAGAGACGTCTGCGTTGCTCCTAAATAACATCTGGAAAATCTTGGACTGAAATGGATAGTATCAAGAGAACCAGTCACTGTAACTTTGTTTCAAACTTCTGATCTTTAAATGTTTCTAATCTGGTTTTTAGAATTTAACTATTCATCTGAAGCTAATTTGAAACTGTTTTGTAATTACATGTTCAGCTGCACATTTTTCAAAGCCATAAAGGGTAATTGGGGTTACAGATTCTAAAATGGAATTACAATTCTATTTAAATTTTGGATTGGATCCAGCTGAATGTTTGTTTGGTGGCTATGATTTGTGGGGAGTACATAAAAGGGCCTGAGGAATAAGTTATCCTTCTTTGCTGACTGTTACTGTATAGAGTAAAAGGTGTGTGTCACAGTCCTTAATTTATAAGTTATGGAGGCCTGCTGAACATTTTCCAGGGATTGGCTTTGAATTAATTTAATAAATAATAATAATTTGCTCTTACATATCACTTTTCATAGCTTGGTAAGCACATCTAAAAATATCTGTTCCTTGTATGTATTCAGAATCATAGCTGCCTACTTCAGTGACTAAAATAAACTTTTAGTATTGTTTATTGCTGTTAGCACAGCAGAACCAGTACAGGTTAAGGGCAGTTTGATTCTATTTTGGTTCATCTATCATTAACAGAATTGCTAAATTTCTATTGCAAAATATTTGTTGCTGTTCTGTTAGAAATAATCCTACTTGGATCTCAAATTCCAGGGTGAATTTGCAGGGCTGGTAGCTTGAAAAAACATTTTACTTGTAATTCTGTAAGAGAGTGAACCTTGGGCAGGCAACAGACACAGCTTTCTTAGCAACTAGTCCTCATCTGTGGAACTCACTTATAAAAACATAATAAATTAAAAATAGAGTCCCTGTAAGGATAAGCAGAAAGGAAAGGATCAAAAACTTTGTGTCTATGTTTTAATATACAGTAAAAGCCCCTTTATCCAACCCTCCATTATCTGTCTCTCCGTATTAACTGAACAACCAGCACACACAGGTTCACAAGTGGGCAATCTCTCTTGTGGCCACTAGATGGCAATGCAGTCTCACACTTTCCCATTATCCAGTTTTAATGATCCAATCCAGCCCCAGGCCCAAGTAGATCGGAAAAACTGGGTTCTGCTGAATTGGTAATTCATTCAGATACCACAGTGATGGAAATAACATAAGAATCTAAATTAGATTTAACTGACTGGATTAAACAGGCAAGTAAACTGGATAGCTTAGTAGATGACAGAGATTGTAAAAACAGTATTAAGGGATTCAATAGTAAGTCACTTTTCAGAACAGAACCATTACTCAAGGGCCAGACTTCCAAGTACCCACCATGAAGAACTGCAGATGGATTTTCAAAAGTACTCAGTCCCGATTATAGCATTTTTGGCCAAATTTTCAAAAACAAAAGCTCAGCACCTAACTCCTAGTTCTTTAGAAAATGAGGCCCATTATTTTGGTGCCTAACTAGGAATTGAGCTCATTTAAAAATATTGCCCCAATTTTGAGACCCAACATGTGACTTGCCTAAAAATATACGAGTCAGTTGCAAAGTAAGAAAAAGAATCCAAGATTCCCAAATTATGCCTAATCCGCTAAACCACAGATGCCCAGTACAGGTTCTCTCGCTTTCCCTGTAAGTGGAACATGACCCAATACAACGAATTGGAGTATTTTCTTTAACAGGTCATACTGAGGGTACACGTTTTGGCAAATTGAGTTTAAGGGGTATAGATAAATTCAGTCAGCAAATGAGTTTAACTTGCCTATATATGATTTACATTCACTACATGTGAAGGATCTCAGAGTGACAGCACAGTGGATGCCATAAAAAAGCTGTACATTTCCCATTCCAAAAGCAATTCCTGGACCATAGTTTCTCTGTTCTAAAGTACAAGAAGATACTGCTGTGACTGCAGGTACGGTATATGGAACAATGCAAGATGAGTTTTTAATTATACCAAATGCACTTTGCACACTCAAAGGATCTGCTCCTATCTGTTTTATCTAGTTTACATAGCTCTCATCATAGTCTCTAGGTGCATTTAACAATTACATTAAAATACAACTATCGAATGGATTCCACGGTTGAGGGCCCTTCACTGAAAATGTCTTCTGATCAGCTACCTCCCAGTGGCTTTATATTATTGAGGGGCTGATATTACCAATGGTATCTTAAACCATAGTAACCTGTGTCAAAGGTTCATGGTCCCTAAGAGCTACAATATCAGAATCAGCAAGATGGGAACAGTATTAGAAATATCATTAGGTCCGGAGACTCAAAATTTGGGGTGTCCTGCTTTTCAGAGGCTATTCTCTGAGTACCCCTTATTTTTATGGGCATTTACATCAACAATTCCCCATGGAAACCTATGGCTGCTGCAGAATTTCCCAAAATGTTACAATCGGGCATCATGTGGTATTACCGAGTACATTATGGCATATTTTCCTGGAATGACTGCCTGGAATGACTATAATCTGCTCCTGTCCACAAGCAGCAGATGGCAGTATATGTTAGATAGGAATAATAGAAATTTACTGTACATCTGGAAAAACTGTCTACAGGGAAGTTAGCTAGAAAGTGGCTCAAAAGCTCTTTGAGTTGCATTATGGAGACTAAAAGTTCAAAAGCATGTTGTGATAATGCACTATATGGTTCAACACTGATGCTGAAGAAAACAAAGGAAAAACAGTGCAGTATTCTAAAAAATAAAGAGAAAATATATACAGATTATATATATTCATAACAAAAAGAGAACCCACCAAAGGAACAACAAATGCTCTTCTGCTCTCAGGGACTAATCTGTGCCCTCAGAATCTGACCACATTTGAAAGCCACTGTATTTTTCAAACATTATCTCTGCCTCTATAAAGACCTCATTCTGGCAAATTAGGAATTGTTTTCAATGGAAGCTGTATCAGACCCTTATTCCAAGAATTACTCCTACAGTGCATAACTCAGTGGAAACTTAACAGGCATGCTCAGCAGGAGTACTGTCACTTAAAAAAGACATTCTCACCATCTACTTTCTTGTACTTGGGAATTATTTGACTTCTGAATAGTTCCTTTTTGCAGAAGAATACCTGTTTAATGAATGTCAAATGACCAGAGAGCAAGTAAGTTTAATACAGGGGAATCTAGTAAAAACTTCATTTACAGAAATAAAGAGTGAGGCAAATTAAATGGGGTGCTCACACTTCAGTCACAACTTTTTCCTAGGACTTTACTACACATAAAAATTTTGTTGGCATACCTATGTCAGTTAGAAGTGTGGAAAAAAATCACACCCCCAAAAAACATAGTTATGCCCAGCAAAAGACCAAGTATAGATGTAGTTATGCTATCAAAATATTTTTGCTTGTATAGCTTATTTTTTGTGGGAAACTAGAATAAAGCTAGAACTCTTTAATCTGTGTCTTCTCTAGAAGAGCTTGCTGCTACAGCTATGTTATGGCTATACTGACAAACACTTTATAGTGTAGACAAGGCCTTAAACTCTGGCCAAAGCAACAATCTTAGAAAAGATTTAGAGGATTTTTATTAATTATGAACTACAAAACAAAGTTTAAAACTGAACTAAGATCAGAAATATGAGCTCAATGTCATTCAAGCTATGGGGTGCTTTCAACACATTATTTTAAAAAATGTATGTATACTCTTTATGTATGTTAGGAAGAACTGGATTTCCTGGAAGGTCCCTGAATGTATCTTTCTGGAGCTTCACCAAATCAGGAAACTTTGCTTTTGCAATGACCGGATGATTGAGTATCCACATTAAGTCCCAGTTTGATCTTTAGATTTACCCTTAAATTAATAATTAAAAAGATAAAACTCAAAAATATGCTACATGAAAAAGAAAATCATGGAAATGTTCCTAATCTCCCATGAGACTGCTCAATGACACAGTAAAGATTTCCAGTAGGGCAGCATTGAAGCCATAAAAAGATGAATTCTGAAACTTCAACAAAGAACTGAGATCCATCCAGTTGATTTAGAATCAAAGAATTCTTTCAAAGTTATTTTTAAAATTATGTGCTAAATGTCTCTTTCCAAATTTCAGTGTCCGAGGCATTTAGCACATAATTTGCTAAATTTGCAACTACATCGTCAAAAAAAGATTTTTTTTTCTGAAACAAAAGCAGCCAAAGCAATTTACTCCTAACCATTCTCCCCTTCATCTGCTTCTCCTCATAAAATCAACAAGACCAAGAAAGTAACTCCTGCTCACGTAAGTTATCCTGAGTTAAAGATTGCTCTGTGACAGTTTACACTTTGCTCATGCTTTGTCCTGAAACTGCACATTACTTTTGGGATAAATAAACTACATCTATGAATGAAAGATACCTAAATTACAGACACACACAGGACTAGTTGGGTGCAACAGAAGGGGTTATGTCAAATCTTGAATCTTCTTGTGACCACCTCATGCCCTCCTGCGTGTCCTCCATTAAATAGTCCTTTCTTAGACCCAAGATTGGTTTATTTTTTTTCTATACAGCTTTAGAGGTGGATAAATATGTTCTGTTTTCTGATTATCCAGTGGCAACGAAAGACACTACAACTCCACTGCTGTTGTGTGTGGCCCTTTATGATTCTAATCTGAACCATTTAAAACAAAAACTTTAAAGCTTCATCCAGTCATATATTACACCAATTGCTGAACTGTTTGTATTTATTTCTGTTCCAATACTGGAAATCCTCCCCCACACTTCCATGAGGTAAAGATGTAACCAGAAGATAAATTCAACTGGAATTATGTTTAAAATAGGCCTAAGCATCTGACCTAAACCCATGAAAGCAAGACAATTCAGAAATAGCAAACTTGATCTAACTCCACTGCCTTAATTTTGTGGGGAAAGGACACAGAAAGATGAATGAAGGCCACCAGCTGTATCGCTGTACTCTCAAAACTGACTATATAAAAATCTATATCATTTGTTATACAGCATACATCACCACAGTAGCAGAATCCTCCTTATTAAGTAGCATTCATAATCATGTCTACTTATTTTTAGTTGCTACATATAAATATATGTACATATACACATACACACACCTTTTTATGTAGCAGGTAGTTAGACCTGATACGAAGTCCCAGCATATCAATATTATTAAGATGAGTGACTACAGGTGTGTAATATTTTTTTTTAAAGGAAATTGTAATCTTCAATGATTTTTTAACATTGGGCAAAGGCGTCAGATTGACGATCTTTTAGATGAAAACCCTCTATTATATATTATACTATGCCTATTCAATACTTTGCCCCACCTGTGAGACTGCAAACAGCAGTGTCAATTAATGCCTGTGGTAATAGAAGGTATGTGATATGGAATCCTGTCAACTAGCAAATGGACTAAGACTACCAATTCATTTAATCTGTTCTGAGAGTGAAGTAACTAATTCATTTCCTCTTTTCTTTCAAACTAGCAATCAGAAAAATGCTATGATGGTGGTTGACAAGAAAAGAAAACATTCCCATAGGATCTGAGAGAGATGTGGAAGAGGGGCTGTGGACTAAAGAGAAAAAATAGTGGCAAGGACATTTAGCCTAAAGTCTGATCATCTATACCCTTTTTATTTAAAGCAAATAAAGTTGTTTTTGACTTACAGGAGTGAAGGAAACAATCTATTACACATCTGTGCATTGTTGCAATGGTATATTTTCATGCTGAAACTTTCTGCACTGAATTTTGATCTAAAGCTAGTTTTTATGTCTGAACTATTACAGCTTTAAAATAGGGTTTATTTTTAGAGAACCCTGTCTGCCATTGAATAAGCTTTAATAAAACAAGCATTATGGTAATGCTGACAGATGCTTAATTTCAGGTTTGATAGACAATATAGCTAATTCTGAAAAGTTCCACCTTTTCTGTCTACAGAACCTTGGTAAGATAAAATATAGTACACTATTTTTTAAAATTCACATTTTACCCCACTGTAAATTTGCAGAGGAAGTGGGTTCGTTCCAGATTCAATTCCTGAGGAAGTTTAACAGGTTAAAATATTAATCTGTTCTTTTTCAACTTGGCTTTGTTGATGGAATCACAGCAGGGTTGGACAACAATAGATAAAAAATAACAAACTATTATGACTTCTAGTATTGGAGTCAGAAGTAATGTGCCGAGCCAACCAGTCTTATGGTCTGAGCCATACCATACTGCTTAGCGTTTCCCAGCACTTCCATTCCTAGCAAGACACTGCTCTGGAAAAATCAAACTTTCAAATGCCAATGTTATTTACTGTGAGACTAACTATTTCATTATGAAACACAGCGTACCTCAAGAACCATATCTATACAATACAGTTCCACAATTTAACTCTGAATTCATGCCCACTTACTAGCTTTAAATAACATTTTTTAAGATTTATTTGCAAGCAAGTCTCATTAGTCTTTATTATATTACATAAATAACTTAACAAGGCTGATTCTGAACATTATTTTACAAAGTTCTGACTGAATATTTATGGAAGGAGAATTGTCCCGGAGTTATAATATAGGACAAACAGTCACGAGATCTCAGTTCCATTGCCAGCTTTGCCCTTGTGTCGTTGTGTGACCAGGGGAAAGTTAGCTTCACCTCTCTGTGACTCAGCTTTTCCAATCTCTAAATACTATAATTATAATAATTAATACACATAATTTACAAATAGCAGGTTGAATTCCCAGTAACTCATTTCTACTCAGTCGTCAAAAAAGTTGATCCCAAAATAGCAGCTTGACATGCAGAACATTAATTTTTGTGACAACTGTCTCTTTGCGAGATGACTGACATGCACCAATTCCTATCAGGTGTGTATTAATATTTAATGTATACCCTTTAAAAGGAGAAAAACGTAATCCTTATGAACTTCAACATTCTCAGAATTTTGCACAAAAATGGCCTTCAAAAACTAAACTTAAGATTTCAAATTACCATTAAAGTTTTGACACAAACCAACAAGTGCCAGGAAATTCAAAGTTAATAGTGGAATGACAGCTTTAGCTTTGAACTTCCTAGCTTTTGACAATACTACATGTAACACGACTCCTTGTGTTGAACATTTTCCTTTAACAGAAAATTTCATGAAAGGTTATAAAATGCATATAATTTACCTGTCAGGATTTTTTTTCTCTCTCTGATAAATACATAATTAGATTTACGTAAACACTTAAAAAAATGGATCTATCTGAAAAAAATGTAAATTGTCAACTCACTGAGATCCAACAAAATTATCTAACTATATATTATACATACACCCATTGACCAAGACTTCAGTGTTGTGAAAGTATTGAGTGTGTGACACAAGATACTTAGAAAGATCAGTCACAAGAAAGCAATTTGTCAAATAGAAACAGAAAGAGTAAGACAAGAGATTCTTGATCTATTAAAAATGATTTTCAGGATTTTTAAATCAACTTATGTACATCACAATAAGAAAGTCCTATCTATTAAAAGACCACTCTGTTCCACTATGTAGAACTGCACACTCCTTAAATCTAGGTTTAATTTAAACTAGATTTAATTCTCTGCTGCAAATCTTCCAACTATTAGTACCCTGCAGACCCTGTTCCAGAGAGCCCCAACTTGATGACATTCTGGTTAAGCTGCTAAAGTCATTTACTTCAGTGTTTGTGGGAAAAGCTAAGGATATGTTCCTTTATTCCTGAGATTTGTAGCCTGTTGTTCTTGTATGAGGATATGTTCCTGTTAATTGTTACAGTTTTTGATTGTTTAATGCTACTTCCAGGCTATATTTGCAATCCATATTTGATTTTTTTAATGCTGCTGTGTAGTCATTATTATGTTGTAAGATTAATTATTCAGAATGCCTACAGTGTTTTGAATGACCTTTTTTTTTAACGATATTGTTAAAATCTATATAAATAAATAATCAACCACAACAGTGACAACCATGCCCCCAATCCTAATCCTCTCTTGCCAACACTAGCAATTGCCTCTGCTCAAATCCCTCTCAGCTGTAAAAATCTTCTCCATTCCAGAGAGTGACAAGTGATGGACACTGGTTGGGAAAGGGGACAAATAATGAGGAATTCCTAGGAGGCATTACTGCAGGGAAAATGTAAATTTGGAGCAGCCTAGGGCTACATCACATCTTCAACATTTGGGAGATGGGTAGAGGGGAAATTGATGACTGGGGGTCACAGGGAAGATGACAGGGTGGGAATGCTCAAAAAAGGCAGTGGTTTGGATACACATCTGAGCCTTTGAATGCATGTTCAAACCTGGCCATTTGAGATTCTCCCAACATTCAGTGAGACCTTGAGTGGCAAGTTCCAGGCTGCTATGAATTTTAACAAAGAAGTTATTATCTCCATGTGTGTAAGGGAAAGAGGAAAAGACCTTTACTATAGGCACAGATACGACTATACTGCTAAAAAAAATGTCCTGAACAGCAGTTCATTACCTATCACTTTATTGTTGGTTTGCCATTTAGTTTCTCCTCTTTCCTATCCTCCATCCCACAAAGTTCTTATTTTCCCCACATATTAAGAGTCGTTAGTGACCTCTTCCAAGAGACTTTCAGTGGAAACAAGCATACTTGCTCATTATGAGATGCTGAATGTCACAAACAAATGATTTTCTTTTCTGGAGTAGATATTTTAAAATCCCCTTTCAATTATCAATGTTTTCCCCCACCCAGCATGGATAAGATAAAAAATGACAAACCCCATCTGAAATTATCCCTGCCTGGCACAAAGTGTTAATCCATTAGTACCATAATTAGCATCATTTTCAAGGGGACCAGAGAATTTCATTGAGAATGACTAGCTTTGACCATCTATTCCACACTTTGTTTCCCATTTTTTTTTTCTTCAGACATCTTTTTCCTGTATGAAAGAGTTGCTTAGGATGTAAATATTTTGTCAACTACAGGCAGGATAGAGACACAGAAAAAGCACAGCCCAGGAAGGAAGTTAAAAGTTATTCAAAATTCATCTGTATTTATAACAAAGACAAATTAATGAAAAGGCTGGAAACCCATAAGAAAAAAAAGCCACAATACGGCTCGCATCAAAGATTTTTTTTAGCTGGACGTTTTCCACTGTTTGCTGCTGCTATCTTTTTTTTCCTTCCAGTTGCTGGAATTACAGATATGCTGTATTCTGAGAAATAAAGCTAAGAGCTATTTAATGCAGACAATGTATTTGAGCGCAGCACAGCACTTCTTGGAGGCTGGTTGGAGATACAGCTTTACAACATGATTGCAGTCCTCCATTAAAGACCCGATTCTCATCTTTTCCGTCAAGCTTCATATGCCCTTAAGATTTGTTTTCCTTCTCTGTTGAGGGGAAGACATTTTTAATTTAACTATAGGCCAATCCTAATACTAATTTTGACCCTTATCTCCTCTTACAAATTCCCAAGAACCCAAGTAGTTTTAGGCTGGACTCTTTTTGGAAGTCAGAGTTATTTGCTGACTGGTCTGTACTGCTGCTTGTTTTTCTGTCTGTTGATACATTTCCCTGTTGGTGCTTGAGCTGCCTACAGATGGACTTCCTGCTCAGCCTCCATCTTTAACGTTTTTGATTATTGTTTAGCCATCATAAATTAGGCCCCTTTAGCTTTAAAAGATTTCCTCCCTCAACTGCTAGCAAGTTTACTTTTTTCTAGCAGGTTCTAATTTTAACAGTTTAATTGTAACAGTTTTACTTATACTCCCAAAAAGGAAAAAAAGGTTTTCATCTTTTATCAGTGTGTCTTCTCCAAGTAAGATAAGACAGAGGCTACCAGATATGACATACGTATTTAAATGTTTCTTCATCATTTGTATTTTATTAGCGGGGTTAATATGATAAAGTGTCAAGTGTGGTGATACTGTCAGATGGGCAATAACTGCTGTGATAAGCTGTGGATTTTTGTTGGCATACATCCAGTTTCTTACAATGACTGCTGCTGAAAGAGACTGGAGTGAACAGACGTGACTTTCTCTTCAAGAACCAGAATGTAGAGATATACTAGATTGACACAGACTGATCACACCCTCAGACACAATTTCATTCAGAAAATAAACTTGCTAACTTAATTCCAAAGAGATCAAAATGCTGAACTCGGTTAGTGTATGATTTACTCTGCAAGGAATAAGATGTGCACAAGTGAAATGGTAGCACCAATTTTCTCTCTTCCTCTGTTTGTTTTACTAAAACAATTGAGGACAATGAAGTAAAGTACTGACATTTTAATTAAAATAGACATTTCTGAACAGACTACAGATTGTAGCCTTCTTGTTAAAATTTTATCCCAAGTGACATAGACAGTATCAGAGTCCAAAGTAAGGTGGTAAATGAGTTCCTATCCTGTTTCAGTATTGTTTATATTTAAAAATGAAAAGGGTTTGTTAACATTAAAGATATTTTTATGATGGTTAAAACAGATTGAAAACATATTTCCAATCTCTCTCATGGGGCTCCAATACAGCCAGCATCTCAAAAAGTACAGTTTTTTTCCCCACAATAAGAAGCCCAATAACATATTTTAAAATGCTAACTGTAATTTCCAGATATGGTATATCTCGCATGTTTGTTTGTTTGTTAATGGTGAGAAAGGCTTCATACTGGTAGAATGAACAAAATGGTTGAAGCTTTTTTTTTTTTTTAATAAGCAGAGGACTAGAGCACAGAGAGTATAAATCGACAGGGAAATTGGAGGGTATGTAAACAGAAGCCATGCATGTCCTTTATAATTATGTATATGTATGATTACATTCTTCATTATTGCTGTGGAGTTTTTTGAAGGCAGAGAAACTATACTTCTGTATGAATATATGATGTCACAAGAAATTTACATGTTCTATTCTGTAACCTTCCTAACACCTGGATAATACTTCCTATCTGCAATATCTGAAGCATCCAGTTCCCTCACAGCCTTACACAGTATCTGATTAGAACTAACCTTTTAAGGCCAGGCAGTATAATGTTTCAGGTTACCAAGAAATTGCAACTCTGTTCTCTGGAGTAAGACAGGCCTTGATTATTTTCTACCTGTCAGACCTAAGAGTTTAATGTATCAGCACTGTTTGATAATTCTCCACTACCTGTGAAATACCAGGCTATCAGAAACAACATGTATTATTCACACCGTCTTTGGATGCTCTGTTCTGGGGAAACAAGGTAAAGTTCTACTGCAGCACTCTTATCAGAGCAATTGGATGGTTGCCAGAAGACAGATTTATTAAACTTGAATGAACTATCCATTTTAAAAATTAAATGGCTAACTAATTGAACTTACACTTCTTTAAAAGTGCATCCTGAAAAAATTAAACACTTGCAGCTAGTGCAAAACCACATTTATAAAGAGCAAAGTGTCTTGTTAGCATCTGCTGCTTAACACATTCAGCATTCATTTAGAAGTTAATCTAATGGATGATTTAGTCATTTGTTGCTTAATTTCTAACAAAACGAGGTAAAAAAGGAAACATTAATTTTTTGGACAAAAAGCATTCTTCTGATTCAGGATGGTGTCATTTTACCTCACAGAGTAGTAAATCAATGATGTGGAAGACCATGCAGAGTGGGAACTTGGCAGTAAAGAGGGTGAGAAACCATTGGGATGCATACATATGAGCTTCCAGGTTCAGGTCTGAGAAATGGCTATACAAATCAGGTAGCTGCTCCTAGAATAAGAAAATAAAAAGGGGAAATGTTTAAATGTCACCTTGGAATCCTTTGGTTTCAGAAACACACTGCCCACTTCATCAGTGGGTTGCAGCCCATGAAAGCTTATGCCCGCAGAAATTTGTTAGTCTTTAAGGTGCTACAGGACTCTCGTTGTTTTTGCTGTATATGGATTAACACGGCTACCCCTCTGAAACTGCCAGCAAGGTTACTGGAGGTTTGAGAAAAGAGCAAAGTGAAATCCTGGCTCCATTAAAGCCAATGGGAGTTTTGCGATAGGGGGTCAGGATTTCACCCTCATTCTTTGGCAACTTCCTCTCTGTATTATCCACCACAGATTCTATCATGCTAGGTATTAAAAGCAAAACCAAATCAATAATCTACCATGGGATTAGAATGAGAAATTATAGGACCTTAAATATGGAAAGGTAGAGTAGTTGTACAATGTATACCATGTGTGGAACTATCTATTTAAAAAAAATCATCAATTCTTTTGTTATAAATATTTTCTTCTGGTTAAACAGTGAAATTATGGATGTTGGAGCAGGGAGTTTAAATCAACCTCTGGGATCATGAAAGATAATAAAAAATTAAAATAAACATTAACTAAACAAGGAGGCAAGTTCCACAAGCCAGGATGTAGTATGCACCAACATCAGGTGTGTAGTAATGCCAATTCTAGATTATATAAATTGGTCATTAAAAATACACTTACTCAATAAAGGTCATTGTAGCTGTTTGGTTCAAATATTGAAAAAAAATGGAGAACAAATTAATGGTTTTTTATATAGCACCACATAACACTTTATCTGAAAAGCATCAGTGAATTATAAACATACACGAATTGACATCCTGGAAAGCGAGTTCAAAGGGATTGTGTGCCCAAGATTTTATTTTAATTTTTAAATCTCAGAAAGGGAAGTTTACAGAACAGTTGTATTTTTATTCCGGGTAACTGATTCCAACAGCCAGCTTCCATTATTATAATTTTGCCACAGGTCAAATCTTAATGGACTGTTAATAATGGCTTATTAGTAAGGACAACAGTGTATAAAACTTGTAATGGTTTATTCACATTTAAATTGCTTTTAATATGAAAAATTAAAATGTGAGAAAAACTAGATGAATATCAAGTCACGATAAGATGACCTGTGACCTGCAAAATGAGCTGTGTTGGACTTATTTTTCACATTCATAGGATTGTCCTAGTTTGTATGATATCTTAACTCATAATGCAAGTCGTGCAAATTAAAGCAATCTTATGGTACCACACCAAAATATTCTCATGCTCTGGTAGAACTCAGAAGTTCTACTGTAGTCACATAAATTTAACACTAAAAAGAAAAGGAGAGAGAATCATAAATATCCTCTCTTTGAATCAAAAAGTTAGCAAGAGTAAGTATATGGAAGCCAAAAAAAAAACCAGAGACAACCCCAACCACAATGTTTGGCTTCAGATCTTAAATATCGCTAGCTTTGGGGCTCTTAGGATCCAATAATTTTGTCCAAGATGCTTCAAAGGAGAGAGCTGTATTTTTCTATAAGATGTAGAAAAAAGGTTTCTTCTTTGAGCATGGGTCCCTATGTGGATTCCATATGGGCGGTAGACATGAGAAGTCAGAACTGTTTTTAGTAGTGTCCATCGACAGCGTGCGTGTGTGTCGTATGGCGGCCATGTGATGCGTCCAAGGTCTTATGGAGTTGCATGGGTTGACACCCCTCCAGTTCCTTCTTACTGCCACATGGCCAGAGTTGGAATCCCTCTTCCTCCTCGCTTGTTTAGAAGCCTTTTTCTTCAAAAGTCTGCTTTATAGTTGTAGTGTAGATAATTTTCATAGTTGTACAGTTAGTTGGTTAGTTAGTCTAGTTAAAACTGTTAGTTCCCCTTGTGGGATGTCCCACCTGTTTTGGGGGACTATGCCCCGGCAATCTGGCTTTAAAAGCTGTGTGTTATGCCCACACTCATTCTCCGTGAGTGACGAGTACCAACGGTGTTTGTACTATCTCAGAGAGCCTCATGTTGTTGCCTACTGTTCCATTGCTGTGCCTTTCCTCTGCGTACCTGCGAGGTTAGAGAACTTTGCCTCCGGAAACATCTTATGGAGGAAGGTAATATGCCACACGTGCATTTGGATCCGGAACTGATGGATCCGTTGGAGCACTGTGCCTCACCATTGGTGAATGCTTCCCCATCTCCCTTCCAAGTGGCACCATTGACAACAGCCCACTATGCTCATAGGAAGCCCAGCCATGGGCATAAGGGCAGCTCTCCAATGGAGACTGCCCCAAAACACAGCGTTAACTCCACGAGCCACACCAGGCTGGGTAAGAAGTCACTCATTGATACAGCTGCTACACTACCAAAGACCAAAATGGAGCACAGGTCTAAGCATCACAAAGACCAGCCTGTCCCACCCTTGGCACCAGAGACTAGACCTCCATCTTCACCCCCGGCACCGTCCACACCTCCGGGACTGTCTGGACTTTCACACTCGGTCCCATGCACACCTGGCTGCTTGTTCCCACTTACACCAATGGGCAAACTCCTGATGCGGCATCCTAAATGACTGGCGCCACTGGCGCCCATGCAGATGAGCCACTGTTCCTTGAGCAGCACACCTTTCCGCTCCATCGGCTCCATCAATGACTGGATTGTCTTCACACACCTATGCTGGGCCTTGTGCACTGCTGGTACTGCCTGTTCTGACTGCGCCACTTTTCCTGGACCAACCTTCTGACTCCAAGTGGTCTTCAGAACCAGACCCTACAGTTTCGCTGGCATGATCATTCTGCCTGGAACCTAAGCATCTGCTCTATGCACCAGCATACAGACCCCATGCAGAGACATGGTTCCGTTATCCTCGTGGACCCCCATTTCTTGCAGATTTCCATGCCTGGCCTTATTGGCATACTTCAGACCCCCACCATGGCCATGGCAGACCACCGCCTTTCACTGCTGACCTTCGTCTGCTCACATGGTTCCTCCCTCCGTCTATGAGGAACCTTGGGACAGCACCTCACCATCCACTCTGTCGACACCGTCGGAACTGCCGGTCCCATCCAGAGCCTCATCACCCCTAGATGAGGCAATGACACTGCCTTTTCCCTTTTGCCTCCTGATAACCACAACCAATATCAGGATTTGCTTTGTCGCATGGCTGATGCTCTCAACTTTCCTGTGGTAGATGTACAAGATCCCCAGGACCAATCCCTGGACATCCTGCAGTCAGCTGGTCCATCACGAATGGCAATCCCCATCCATAGCACGCTTCTGCAACCGGTACAGGCTGACTGGCACACCCCAGCTTCTTGTACTCCCACACCAAACCAATACTTCTTTGTTCCTGGTAAGAACAGATTTCTGGTTCTCCCATCCCTCACAAACTCTCTAGTGATGCAGGAGGAAACCGAATATGCCTGCCAACAACTGCTCAAAGCCACTCCTTCAGATTGGGCAACCAAAAAACTTGACCTACTTGGGCGCAAGGTCTACACCTCTGCGGGCTTACAAGTCCACATCGCCAGTTACCAAGCCATACTAGCGAAGTATGACTTTGTTTCGTACTCCAAACTGGCAGAGTTTCACAAATCCCTTCTGAAGGAATAACAGGCTGAGTTTAAATCCCTCATTGATGAGGGTAAACTGGTAGCCAAGGTATCCCTTCAAGCAGCAGCTGACGTCGCAGACACAGCATCTCGCATCTCTCGTATTGGGTGCACTAGTTCATCGCGACTCCTGGCTTCAATTCTCTGGCTTCTCTAAAGAGGTCCAGACCACACTTGAGACCTCCAGTTTGACAATCAAAAACTACTTAGTGATAAAACTGATGAGTCCCTCCATTCGCTCAAGGACTCTCAAGCCACACTCCAGTCCCCAAGTCTATACACTCCAGCCCCAACTTGTCGACAGCACCGAGCTTCCTTCTGCTCATGCAACCCGCCCTGCTCCATTTACCAAACTTTCTCTCCGCAACAACAGGAATAGTCTCACCACCGTCAGTGATCCCAATGACCCCGCTATTCCACTGCTACCGCATCCACCTCCTCTGCTCTCCTGCAGCTACCTTCCAAACACCCCCCTTTTGACTCTTTCATGAACCTTCCTCCACCTCCCCTGCGGTCCATCCAGTTGTATTCAGGGGGCCATCTTGCTCTTTTTGTGGGCAATTGGGGCAAGATTACCATCGATCATTGGGTACTGAACATCATTCACTGAGGGTACCTCACAGAGTTCCTCTCCTTCCCTCTCTGTCACCCACCTTGTGGTGGCCCTGGGGATCCATCCAACAACATCTCCAAGAGGAAGCATACCCTCCTCAGGAAGGGAGCCATAGAACCTGTCCCACATTGCTATTGTGACCATGGATGCTACTCCCCCTATTTCCTTATACAAAAGAAAGGGAGTGGCATTTGGGAGAGGCAATTTTAGACCTAAGGGCAGTGAATCGATTTATCCGCAAGTTTTGCTTCCAGATGGTCACCCTTCCCCTAATCATTCCCTCTCATTCCCCCAGAGCCTGATTTGCAGCTCTTGATATGAAGGATGTGTGCCATCCATTCTGCCCATCACAAATTCCTTCATTTCATGGTGGGGTATTCTCATTATCAATTCCAGGCCTTTCCCTTCAGTATTGCCACCGCTCTGCGCATCTTCACAAAGGTCTTCATGGTACTTGAAGCGTACAAGCAACATGTAGGCCACTCCTTGTTCCCAAAACTGGACAACTGGCTCCTGGTTGCTTCATCCCGCAACCACCTGCTCATCACCATCAGTACCATATGAAACCCCCTCACCAGCTTGGGAATCTGTATCAACAAGGACAAGTTGACCCTTGTGCCCACCCACTTGCTCATCTTCATAGGACCTGGACGGGACTCCCTTGCGGGGCAAGCCTTCCTCCCGTCGGACCAATTCACTGCCCTCACCTTGCTTATAGTGAGCTTGCACCGTCATTCCCACACGTGGATCCAACAGTGCCTTTTCCTTCTCAGGCATATGGCAGCTTGCGCTTCAGTCACACCGTATGCCCACCTGCACATGTAATGCATTCAACTGTGGCTCCACTCTGTCTACGACCCACAGATAGACCACATCAGCAAGCGAATTCACATTCCCACTTCGGTCCTGTGTCCCCTCCTGTGGTGGCTCCATCAGATTAAGGTCATGGCTGGTATTCCTTTCAACCATCCCACACCTTGTTCCATTCTCACCACGGAAACCTTGCTCGTAGGCTGGGGCGCCCATCTGGAAGGCCGCATGGCCCAGGCCTCCAGTCCTCCACAGAGGCAAAGATGCACATCAACATCCGGGAGCTACAGGCCGTTGGTCATATCCGCCAAGCATTTCTGCCATTCCTCCACGCACACCACGTGCAACTCCTTTTGGACAACATGGTGACACCAGGTCTCCATTCCTTTACACAGAGGCAATACACCTTTGGAACTGGTGCCTCCGACAAAGAATCACATTACATGCTGTCCATCTTCTGGGCACTAGGAACTCCCTTGCAGACACGTTCAGCTGTTCATTTCACAACAACCACAAGTGTGAGCTCCATGACCCCACTATCCGCTCCGTCTTCCAATGGTGGGGCACGCTGCAATGGGACTGCTTTGCAACCGCGACCAACCACAAGCTTCTCCTCTTCTGCTCCAGGGGCACTCCCGGACCCGGCTCTCAGGGAGATGCACTCCTCCTCCCCTGGACATTGGGCCTCCGATATACCTTCCCACCCATCCCATTCCTCCCACAGGTCCTACGCAAAGTGTGCTGGGACTGAGCAGTCCTCATCCTCATAGCTTTCTATTAGCCTTGCCAATATTGGTTCACCGACTTCCTTCACCTCTTTGCCTACTCTCCAATCTGCCTTCCCTCTTTTCTGTATCTCCTCACACAAGCAAACGGTCAGATCCTACACCCCAGTAGATGTACAGCACACTGTACAGTACTCTGCAGTACACAGTATGCAGTACACTGCAGCAGATGAGGCAGTTGGACGCGCAGTTCTACACACTCTCACTTCCAACGAACCCTCGCTCCCATCTCTATGCAGAATACTGCTCACTGCGCTACCCATATATGGAATCCACATAGGAACCAGCACTCAAAGAAGAAATGGAGGTTACTTACTGTAACTGAAGTTTCTTCAAGATGTGCGTTCCCTATCTGGATTCCAATCCCGCCCCCCATCCTCCCTGCATCTGTTGGTAACAGGGACTTGGAGGGGCGTCAACCCATGTAGCCTCATGAGATCTCAGATACACCACGTGGCCGATGCGCAATGCACAGGCGGGTTGATGGACGGTTCCAGCTCCGGCGCATGGCACACATGTGCACCTCATGTATGGAATCCAGATAGGGACCACACATCTTGAAGAATCTCCAGTTACAGTAAGTAACCTCCATTTTCCTATTCCCCAACCCAACATTCCCACGTATGAAAAGATAAGAGTTATTGACCGTAGTCCTACCTGCATTAGTTTCTCCAGCTGGTAAAATTTGCAGTGAAGATCTTCAAAGTTATTTTTGTAGAGGTCTCGCAAGCCATAGTCATACATGATCTTCGCCAGCACACAGAAGGCCTGTTCCTCTGGCATCTGCAGGGAGAAATACACAAAGACCATTTGAATAACGTAGCTGAGATTTTAAATACCTTAGCTGTAAAATTTTAAAATTTCCTCTGCCCAAGGGATTGTGAGAGAGTCTGAAAAAAATCTGAATGGTTCAATTTTTTTTATTCAAAATTACTTTTAATTTTGAAATTTTCTTAAATTTCATTTTTTAAAATATTAAAAAACTCAAAATAAAAGCAAAATGTTTTGTTTCAGGTCAAATGAAATGTTTTGTTTGACCTGAAACTAACTTTTTCCCTCCTTTTCAATTCACCAGAAATTTTGAAAGTTTTGTTTCAAGTCAACCTGAAACAAATTTTTTTTTAAATTGGAACTGCCAGCAAACCAGAAAAATCAGTTATTCACACAGTTCTATTAGGCACCAAAAAAAACCTTAGGGGAATAATTTATTCTCCTTGAAGAAAACATTAGCTAGGCCTTGCCTATACTCATTTGAAACAGTGTTCAGAACCTTGTTTAAATAAAGTGTAAACATTATCATTGTCTCAATTCAATGGCTGGGGTTGTAGCGGGACAACGGCCATTAACATTCTCATTACCAAGGTAAATGAGAATATTTAGCTTAGTTGGTACACAGTTCTCATCTAGAAAACCATGGTAAAACACAAACTGTTATCAAAGCAGTCTTTGTCAACTGGAAATTAGAAAAACACTTGTAAAAAATTCTGGGCTATATCAGGCCCTCCCAGGGGAAAGGTGCAGACAGGGCACATTTACATCCAAGTTCCTGGTGCATCAAGCAGTTCCAGATCAGGTTTTCCAGGACTAAGGAGGTAACTATGAGCTTGGCCCTCCAAACCTGTGAACATTCTAAGATGTCTCCCAGCAGCACGACGCTCTCAGAAGCCTTTCCTCCATTATCTCCTTTTCACCATGGCCATACCTCCTCATCCAAATGATATTAAAAGCTTTAATCTGTAGCAGGGCTCTACTCAAGACTGATTTAGGTGTTGATCTACATAAGCACTTTTGGAGTTGTGCTGGCTGGCTGCACGCTCCATGGGAGGGGAGGTTGTGGGAAGTCCTGTGTCATCATAATCTCCCTTGACAGAATCCCTGCTTTCAGGGGATACCAGAACTTTAATTTACTTCTGTAGATACCATCTAAGTGCCGATGACAAGAAACTACTTCTGAATATCTGAGTGACAACTCTCGACCTTTTACTATTTCCACTTGTGTGCAGAATCTCTCTCTAGACAAATGTCAGCAGTGGATAAAATTCAAAGAGAATTTCAGTCTCTTATCGATTTCTAGGGTTTCACTTTTTAGTGCCCAGACTAAGATTATGCCCTGCCTCTAGGTCTAAACTGGTGCTGAGTCCTTTGTCTTTAGCCAATTTATGTGAAAGTAGCTGATAACTTCAAGAAATGCCAGCCCAGCTGCCAGCTGTCTGTGCAGACTAAGATCAGATATAATAAGCTGTTATGGAATCTCAGATCTCTCACCAAAATTTTTTCTGAAAAAGACAAACCCCTACACGGAAGAGAAATGAATAGCTTTATCCTGCATGAAGAGCTTGGGAACTTGAGTCTGTTCTTTATAAAAAATAAATATAAACGTTTTTTTACTTGTTCATATAGACTCATAGACTCAAAGGTCAGAAGGAACCAATATGATCATCTAGTCTGACCTCCTGCACAATGCAGGCCACAGAACCTCACCCATCCACTCCTGTAAGAGACCCCTGACCTATGATTGAGTTATTAAAGTCCTCAAATTATAGTTTAAAGACTTTAAGATACAGAGAATCCACCAACAAGTGAGCCATGCCCCATGCTACAGAGGAAGGCGACAAGGAAATTATGTTCACACACACACATGCATGTTCACCCAGACATGTACATGCGCACACATGTCTTCACCGCAAAAAAAGTGTGTTCTTATCTCAGGTTCAAATACCAGTGAAAACCCATCAACTCAGGTTTTTACTTGGGTTCTCAGGTGAAGATTAAACCTAACAGGGAACCTGGGGCTTAACTCAAACTGCTAACTTGGGTTGAACACCAAGTTGCTGTATCTTCACTGGTATTTTAACCCAAGGTAAGAATAGACCACCTTTTGCAGTGACGACATACCTATAAGGAGTAGGGAGGGAGTGGAAGTTTGGTGTGAGGCTAAGTCCTTTACAGGAAGCAGCCAAGGAGATTCCACTCTCAGTTTGGATAGAGATTCCCCAGTATTACCAATCCCAAGAATCCAAAATCATGAGTCAGTCCCCAAAAATTATGAGATTGGCTTAAAAATAATGAGATTTTAAAAATAATAAATGTTGGTTTCTTTTCATTTGCTTTTTTTTTTTTTAAGCCTCTTTCCAACCATGACTGCCAGAAAAACAGGGTTACTTACCAGTAACTGTTGTACTTCAAGATGTATTGCTCATATCCATTCCAATATAGGTGATTACACACCCCGTGCACTGGTTCCCGAAACTTTTTTGCCCTTAGCAAGCCCCATAGGGCCGGCTCAGGTGCCCCTGGAGTGCTGCGCTCATGCTGCGGTATATCAGGTGTCGCCGGCCCTGAGGACCCTCAGTCCCTTCTTTCTGCCGACTTCGACAGCGGGGATGGAGGGTGGGTATGGAATGGATATGAGCAACACATCTCGAAGAACAGTTACTGGTAAGTAACCCTGTTTTCTATCTTCGACTGATTGCTCATATCCATTCCAATATAGGTGATTAAATAGCCATACCTTGGAGGTGGGTAGGGGTCAGCCTCAAGCTACTCTCATGAGCACAGCCCTGCCGAAACCTGCGTTCTCTCTCGCCTGCTGCACGATGACGTAGTGGGATGTGAAGGTGTGGACCGACGACCAGGTGGCAGCCTTGCAGATGTCCTGCAGGGGCACTCTTTTTAGGAAGGCCGCCGACGAGGCCTGGGCTCTGGTTGAGTATGCTGAAACAGCTCGTGGAAGCGGCACCTTCGCCCGCTCGTAGCAGGTCCTGATTCAGGCGGTGATCCAGGTGGAGATGCGCTGGGTGGAGACAGGTGAGCCCTTCATCCAGTCTGCCACTGCCACGAACAGCTGCGTTGATTTCCAGAACGGCCTCGTCCACTCAATGTAGTAGGCCAGGGCACGTCTCATGTCCAGCGAGTGCCATCTCCGCTCCTCCTCCGAACCGTGCGGTTTGGGAAAGAACACGGGGAGGAAGATATCCTGGTTATAATGAAACTGGGACACCACCTTAGGCAGGAAGGCCGGGTGGGGTCTCACTCGCACCTTGTCTTTATAAAAGACAGTGTAAGGGGGCTCCGAGGTCAAAGCCCTTATCTCAGAGACCCTCCTAGCTGATGTAATGGCCACCAGGAGGGCTACCTTCCAAGAGAGGACGAGCAGCAGGCATGTAGCCATGGGCTTGAAGGGGGGTCCCGTCAGAGTGGCGAGGACCAGGTTCAAATCCCAGGGAGGCACCGGGTCATGGACCTGCGGGTATAGCCTCTCCACCCCTTTAAGGAACCTGATTGACTTGGGTTGCGAGAATAGTGACCTCCCTTCCATCGGCTGGTGGAAGGCTGAGATGGCCACCAGATGCACCTTCAGGGAGGCCAGAGCTAGTCCCTGCAGCTTCTGGTGGAGCAGGTACTCCAAAATTGCCTGTATGGGCGAACAGCTCGGTGGGATACCCCGAGATTCCACCCAACAGGTAAAGTGCTTCCACTTGGCCCGGTAGACCACCTGAGTGGAAGGTTTTCTGCTACCCAGCAGAACCTGTTGGACCTGCACCAAGCAGGTTCTCTCTCCCTCCGTCAGCCAGAGAGTCTCCATGCCGTCAGGTGGAGGGAGTCCAGGTCTGGGTGCAGCAGGTGACCCTGGTCCTGGGAGAACAGGTCGTAACGCCTCGGGAGCAGCATCAGTGTGGCGATGGACAGGTCCAGCAACATGCTAAACCAATGCTGTCTCGGCCAGGCCGGGGAGATCAGAATGATATCCGCTTTGTCCCTCTTGATCTTCAAGAGGACTTTGGGCAGCAGAGGAATGGGGGAAAACGCATACATGAAGGTCCCCATCCAATCAATAAGGAACGTGTCAGAGATGGAGTCTGGCTTGTGACCCTGGAGCGAGCAGAACCTCGGGCACTTCCTGTTCCAGGATGATGCAAACTGGTCCAGTTGGGGAACACCCCACTTGCGGAAAATGGAAGTCACCACCTCCGGGTGTAGTGACCAGTCGTGGCAGGTTAGAAACGACCTGCTGAGGCGGTCCGCCTCATCGTTCCTGACCCCCGGGAGGTGAGAGGTAGATATGTGGAAGTCGTGCCTCACTGCGAGGTCCCAAAGTTGAATGCCCTCCTGGCAAAGGGCTGAGGAGCGCGTCCCGCCCCTTGCCTGTTCATATAAAACATGGCTGCTGTGTTGTCCGTGAGGACTTGCACCATCCTATCCTGCCCCTCAGGAATCTGAGGAACACCTTGCAGGCCAGGTGGACTGCCCTGAGCTCCCGGACGTTGATGTGGAGATACCTCTCCTGTGCCGACCAGAGCCCCTGGGTGCTGAGGTCGCTGCTGATGGTGCCAAGTCTCTGAAGGGAACACTCCTCAGTACCTCCCCTGGGTCCCTCCACCAATCCAGGGAGGTCAGTACCTGAGTGGGAACCGTAACCACTCTGTTCAAAGAGTGCCTGGCTGGTGCATACACTGAGGCCAGCCATGCCTGGAGAGGCCTGCGTTTGAGGCGAGCCAGCCTCACCACATATGTACAGGCTGTCATGTGTCCCAACAGCTGGAGACAGTGCCTGGCTGTCGTCATGGGGGACCTGCGGAGGTTGTCTATTATGGCAACTATCGCCTTGAAGCGAGGCCATGGGAGGAAGGCTCTGGCCTGGGTAGCATCCAGGGTGGCTCCGATGAAGTCTATGCGCTGCACCGGGGTGAGAGTAGACTTCTGCTCGTTGATGAGAAGCCCCAGTCTGGTGCATGTCGTGCAGGTGAGTTCCAGGCTGTTCCTCACATGGGCCCTGGACTTGCCCCTGATCAGCCAGTCTTCCAGGTAGGGGAAGATCTGAACTCCTCTGCGGCACAGGTGAGCCACGACTACCACCATGCACTTAGTGAATACCCTGGGAGCGGACGAGAGGCCGAAGCAGAGGGCCGAGAACTGGTAGTGGCAGCCAGCTACCACAAACCGGAGGAACCGTCTGTGATCGGGAAGGGTAGTAATATGAAAATAAGCATCCCTTAAGTCGAGGGCAGCGTACCAGTCCCCTGGATCTAGAGTGGGAATGATGGAGGCTAGGGAAACCATACAGAACCTGAGGTGCCTGATGAATTTGTTTAGACAGCGGAGGTCTAATATAGGCCTCAGGCCCCCTTTTGCCTTGGGAATGAAGAAATATCGTGAGTAGAACCCCTTTCCCCTTTCCTGTGGAGGAACCTCTTCCATAGCTCTGAGGAGGAGGAGAGAGTTCACTTCCTGTATGAGGAGTTGCTCGTGAGCGGGGTCCCTGAAGGGGGGAGGGGGAGAGCCCGGGGGGGGAAGGCCGTGAGTTGGAGGGCGTAGCCCCTGAGGACTACACCGAGGACCCAGTGGTCTGAGGTGATGTTTTGCCACTCGGTGTAGTATGGCCTGAGTCTGTGGGTAAACGGTAGGATCAGATCTAGTGGGATGGGGAAAGTGCCACCCTCGGGCGCACCATCAAAACTGCCACTTGTTATTATGCCCCTTGGCTGGGCCTTGTTGGGGGCCCGCCGAGGACCCTTGGCAGTCACGGTGGTTAGGTGACCTGTATCTGTCCGAATCCCTCTGGGGTTAAGCAGGTCTGGGAGGTGGCCCAGGGGCAGGCTGGGGCTGGCGTTGGGCTTGCGGCTGAGACGGACACCTCAAGGCCTGAGGGGCGTATAGCCCTAACGATTTCAATGTAGCCCTGGAGTCTTTCAGGGCATGCAGTTTGTCATCGGTCTTTTCAGAGAAGAGGCCAGCGCCATTGAAAGGCAGGTCCTGGATGGACTGCTGGACCTCTTGAGACAGTCCCAATGATTGCAGCCAGGAACACCGCCGCATCACAATGCCCGAAGCCATGGCTCTGCTAGCGGTGTCCACTGCATCACTGGCCGTTTGTAAGGCCACCCCTGCCACTGCAGCGCCTTCCTCAATGACCGTGGCAAAGTCCGCTGCTTGGTCCTGTGGCAACCTGCGCGAATCTCTGCAAGGAGGACCAGAGGTTCAGGTTGTAATGGCCGAGGAGCACCTGGTGGTTGGTGATCCTCAGCTGCAGGGCCCCTGTGGAGTAGACCTTGCGGCCGAAAAGGTCCAGCTTTTTATTATTTTTGTTTTTGGGAGTATTGCCCTGAGCCCCCTGCCTGTCTCGTTGGTTGGCGGCATCAACCACAAGAGTCCCCAGAGCAGGGTGGTTGTATAGGAATTCAAACCCCTCCACAGGAACATAGTATTTCCTCTCGGCACCCTTGGACGTAGGGGCAACCGAGGCAGGGGTTTGCCAGAGGGCCTTGGCCAGCTTCAAAACCCTCTCGTGCACTGGCAGGACGACTCTGGATGGCCCCACTGACCCTGACAAACCAAAGAGGGGGGTCCCTCCTCCTCAGAGAGCTCCTTGAGCTTGAGGTTCAAGTTGCTTGCCACTCTCGTAAGCAGTTCCTGGTGTGCCTTAAAGTCAGGCAGGGGTGCCCTATGGTCCCTGACGGCCACAACATCAGGGAAGGACGAGGAGGATTGTGGGAGGGGCCGATTTCTCCTCTGAGGAATGGCCCTTGTGCGGCTGGCTTGGAGGTGGGGTTGCTGGTTGAGTCACCGAGGACTAGACCGAAACCGTACCCTGACCCATCTGGGTCCCCTAGAGCCCCCAGCAGGGCCACTGCCATGGTCCTTGAGGCCACGCCGGTGCCGGTGCCGACTGGGAAGCATCCGGATGGGCACGGGACCCCGAGCCGCTGGAGCTGTGCCGATGATACTTGTGGCCCCGGCCAGCCCTTGTCGATGACCTGCTCCAAGATGACGAGGAGGATCGTCGGTGCCGATGCCTGCGGTGCTGGTGGGGGGCGAGCGGCTGGAGGAGCTGAAATAGGATCTCCGCCTGGACGCCGAGGTCTTGCGATGGCGCTTGCCCCTAGGAGATCAGGAGCGGTGCCAGCTGTGACGTCTCCACCCTGGCTCCAACTCCGAGGATCTCGACCGGTGGTGCAGTGCCGGAAACGCTGTCAGCGCTGAGTCTTTTGGTACTGGGATCCTCGCTGGGCTACGGCCCGGGGATTGGGATTGGTGCTGATGAGTTTCCGCCGGTGATGGTGGTTGCTCCAGGGATCTGGACTGGCATCGCCTGTCCGCGTTGTCAGGCACTGGGATCCAGGCTGGGCTGCGAACCGGGAATTTGGACTGATGCCGAGTGCGTTTGGTCTCTACAGGCGACAGGACCCTCGCTGGGCTGCGTGCCAGGGATTGGGACCGGTGCCAGGTGTGCTGGGTTTCGTCTGGAACCAGGATTCGCGCCGGGCTGCGTGTCGGGGATCAAGACCGGTGCCGAGCGTGTTGGGTCTCTTCTGGAACCGGGATCCGTGCCGGGCTGCATGCCGGGGATCGAGACTGGTGCCAAGCATGTCGGTTCTGGTCAGGCGCTGGGATCCACGCTGGGCTGCGTGCTGGAGATCTGGACGGGTACCGAGCGTGTCTGGTCTGGTCAGGCACTGGGATCCGCGCTGGGCCGCATGCCAGGGATCGAGACCAGTGCCGGGGTGTGAGATCCCGAAGTGTGATCCCTGCGTGAGGCGGAACTGTAGCTATGTCGCCTCTCATGTGAGCCTCTAGACCGTCCTCGGTGCCACGGTGTCGAGGAGCTCGACGACTCAGAGTCAGAGCTGGGAGGGGAGCCCGCACTCTCTACCCTCCGCGACCGTCTGGGGGGAGACCTGGACTCCTGCCTTGACCACCCACCGGGGCAACCCAGCGCGGGTTTACCCCAAGACACCGGTCCCTGCGCCCTCGGCCGAGGAGGGGAAGGAGACGTGGGCATGCTGATTAGGGTGTGTGCCGCAGCAAACGCCTCTGGTGTCGACGGCCCTTGCAGGGGCACTCCCCCACCCCCAGGAGTCGGGGGAGGCTCCCTGCGGGGAGATGCCAGTGCTGGAGTACTCTCCACGGCATGTGGCTGGGGCATCTCCTGACTGGCCCTCGGCCTGACAGGCAACACGGGGAAGTCCTTGTGGGCAGCTTCCTCCTGCTTTTTCTCTTTCTCGGCACCGAAGGTTGCTGATGAGACGACTCCAGTGCTGGCGGAGCGCTCCGCACCGAAGGGACGCTCGGTACTGCGGGGAATCGCATTGATTCGGAGTCCGGGAGGAGCCCGGACTCCATCAGTATAGCCTTCAAGCGGGCATCTCTCTTCTTCTGAGTCTGCGGCTTGAAGGCCTTGCAAATTTTACACTTATCTTTGTGGGTGCTGCTCCCCGAGACAACGGAGGCAGCGGTCATGAGGGTCACTCACTGGAAAAGCCTTGCCGCACGCAGCACAGGCCTTGAAACCGGTTGAGCCAGGCATGGCCCAACCTTAAGCCCCTGAGGGCTATCTATCTATTGTCTAACACTAACACTTAATTATTCAAACTAAACTGCTATCCTAAACAACAATCTACTAATCAACAACGAACAATAAAGAACGGGGAAGCTACTTGCTGTTAGCAAGAGGCAGACGTTCCAGCAATCGTCAACGGGCGGAAAGAAGGAATTGAGGGCCCTCAGGGCCAGCAGCGCCTGATATACCGTGGCATGAGCGCGGCACTCCAGGGGGCGCCTGAGCTGACCCTACGGGGCTTTCTAAGAGCAAAAAGGTTCCAGGAACCAGTGCACGGGGTGCGCACTCACCTATTGGAATGGATATGAGCAATCACTTGAAGTAGAACTTACCAATTTGTTAATAATGAGAACTACAATTCTCACATATTCACATGACTCCAAGAGTTGGGCTTCAAGAAAAACACCAAATATTGCAAGACCTGTGGTAAAATTATGACAGCTAGAAGAAAATGGTTCCCTGTGATTAAGAAATCTCTGCTAATATTTTGATGGGGATTTCTTCAGCATAGGGGACCTATGAAGACTCGAGATGGAGGTTCAGGCTACCCATCCACCCTGAGAAGACAACTACAGGGGAGAGAAAAAGCACCTCCTATCCCAGAAAGATACAAAAGGCATGGGGACAATGGAGCCATATAGAGATTAACAAGGGCTAGAGAGGTTCAGAACTATGCAGAGTCAGTAAGCATTCAGGACAATGGACTGGTTGGGCATGGAGAATCTGGGGGAACTAGGGGTATGTAGAGTGTGATCTTTCACCTCTCCCCCCCTTGAGCTCCTAAGCTACAACAGAGAGAATTTGCTTCCTCCCCTTCTCTGACCATTTCAGTTTAATTAGGAATGACTGTATTATAAAGGCACATTAAAATGGGCGTAATTGCCATTTGGTGGTCCACAGAAATATCTTTCTAATTTCATCACAAACTCTAAAAACACTCCATGGCAATTCTCCACAGTAATGCCATCATGACATCACACATTTGGAGATAAAGGGAGCCAAACGAAAATTAATCACATTTAGAATTTGACAGCCTATTCATTTTTGAACACCGGTGTCTCTACAAATAGCTTGTCTTATCTGAACCAAACTTTAAAAAAAGTCTACCTTTGGGTAAGAAATGCCATGTAAAATATCTGATGGCTTGTTTGATTTTGAAATATTTGGGAAGTGGGTGGAAAAGGAGGATGATAATGTGATTCTAGTTTAAATTGTGTTTATAAAGAGATGAGCATCGCTCCACAATGCTCTTTCTGATTGGCTATCAGCTGCTTAGATCTTCAAGAAGTCACAGTTGCCTTTTAAGAAGTTAATACTTATGCCTAAAACCATCTGAATTTTCTCTTTTAAATGTCTTACATAGTTACATTTTTCCTCTTGGGCTACACATGTGGGCTATAATCTTTAAGGGTCTTGTATAGAACCATACTCTAAATAGAAATAAATTCTAATAATGATTCTAATGTGAAATTGCCAAGAAAAGCCTGGCACTGAAAACACGCAACAGCCAGCATAACTCGTTTTTCAAAGTGCTCTTCACAATACCCCATTTCTTAACCATCTGTTTAGGAGCTTGTAAATATCTCGTATTTTTCAAGTGTTTTAGTATCTTGGAAGCGAAAGATGACAATACAAATTATCAACCAAGTATGTCTTTCAATTACAGGGTCAAATCCTTTATTCAGTTTTTGCTCATGAGGAGATTTCAAAAGTGCTCAAGTGACTTGAAAGCGCAAATCCTATTGAAAGTCAATGACATTTGTTCCACCCTCAGACAAACTCCCAGTAACTTCAATAAGAATTTCCCTGGTGAGGAGTAGGTTAAAAAAGAAATGAGAATCCATTAAAAATATCAGGATTTGGCAAACAAAACAGATTATTCAAAAACGTATCCTTGAGTATCAAATAAAAACTGACCTCTACAAAATATATAACAGCTTCTTTTATAACAAAACCTAATTACTCCTGACCTAATGGATTCTTAAGAACATAAGAATGGCTATGCTGGGTCAGACCAATGGTCCATCTATTTAGCCCAGTATCCTGTCTTCTGACAGGGCCAGTGCCAGAATCTTCAGAGGGAAGATTCAGATTCCTGTGCTCAATCCTCTGTCATCCAGTCCCAGCTTCTGGCAGTCAGAAATATAGACACTCACAGCATGGGGTTGCATCCCTGACCATCTTGGCTAAAAGCCACTGATGGACCTATCCTCCATGAACTTATGTAGTTCTTTTTTTGACTCCACACTCATACTTTATGCCTTCACAACATCCCGTAGCAACAAGTTCCACAGGTTGACTGTATATTATGTGAAGAAGTACTACTTCTTTGTTTTCAACTTGCTACCTATTAACTTCATTGAGTGACCCCTGGTTTTTGTATTGTGTGAAGGGATAAATAATACTTCCTTATTCACTTTCACCACACCATTCATGATTTTATAGACCTCTATCATACCACCCCCTTAGTCTTCTCTTTTCTAAGATGAACAGTCCCAGTCTTTTTAATTTCTCCTCATATGGAGGCTGTTCCTTCCATACTCATAATCATTTTTGTTGGCCATCTATGTGCTTTTTCCAATTCCAATGTATCTTTTTTGAGATGGGGTGACCTGAAGGTGTGGATATGCATGTGGATGGGGGGGACCTCTAGGTGTGGACATCCCATGGATTTATACAGTGGTATCATGATATTTTCTGTTTTATTATCTATCCATTTCCTAATAGTTTGTAACATTATGTTAGCTTTTATGACAGTTGCTGCACATTGAGCAGATGTTTTCAGAAAACTATCCATGATGACTACAAGACCTCTTTCTTGAGTGCTAACAGCTAATTTAGACCCCATTATTTTGTATGTATAGTTGGGATTATGTTTGGAAATGAGCATTACTGTGCATTTATCAACAATGAATTTCATCTGACATTTTGTTGTCTAGACTAGACACCCAGTTTAATGAGATCCGGTGACATACCCAGGTACCCTTTGTAACTCTTCACTGTCAGCTTTGCACTTCCATGATTGAGTAATTTAGTATTGTCTGCAAACTTTGCCACCTCACTGTTCACCCCCTCTTTCCAGATCATTTATGAATATGTTGAACAATACTGGTCCCAGTACAGATCCCTGGGGGACCCTGCTATTTACTGCTTTCCATTGTGAAAACTGACCAATTATTCCTAGCCTTTGTTCCCTATGTTCTAACCAGTTCCTGAGCCATGAGAGGACCTTCCCTCTTATCCCATGACTACTTACTTTGCTTCAGAGCCTTGTCAAAGGCTTTCTGAAAGTCCAAGTACGCTATATCCATGGGATCACTCTTGTCCACATGCTTGAAGACACCCTCATTTTTATTTGTGAGGCATGATTTCCCTTAACAAAAGCCATGTTGATTCTTCCCCAACATATTGTGTTCATCTGTGTGTCTGAAAATTCTGTTCTTTACTATAGTTTAAACCAATTTGCCTGGTACTGAAGTTAGGCTTACTGACCTGTAATAGCTGGGATTGTCTGTGGAGCCTTTTTTAAAAATTGAAGTTACATTAGCTATCTGCCAGTCATCTGGTACAGAGGCTTATTTAAGCGATAGGTTACATACCACAGTTAGTAATTCTTCAATTTCATATTTGAGTAGCTCATATTCTTACTTGCAGATGAACCACACATTTGTAAAGGTATAAACCACATGTACTCTCTCTTGGCAACAGGCAAAATGGATTCAACAGGGAAGGAAAAAACAAACACACAATTAGCACTGGCGAATGTCTGACTGACATTAAGTTACAGTACTAAAATTCTTAAAACTGCTTCAGTTTCACCATGTCAGAGCTTTCATTTTCTAATTTACTCACATGCAGCAGCAACACAGCAGCAAGGAAGGACTGACCCTGACAATAGCCAATGTCTTCATCATAGACAGAATATGCCTAGAAAAAAATAAAGGCAAGTTTAATTTCTTTATTGAATATTTAAAATCCATGTATCTCTTGTTCCATAATGTAATATAACTAATGCAGTTTTCAGATCATGTGACATTCTGGAGCTAGAGGCATTGAAGTGCATGGAATTGTAACCACTTTGGTGAAGGCTTAATGTGCATTACATAAAACATGTATAGATCACAGTTTGTCCTCTACTGACACTGTATATTTGCAAAAGTGCTGCTTTATCTGCATGAAAATATTGGGCCTTATTCTCCTCCCACTTAAGCCAGTGTAAATCAGTAGTAATTCCATTGAAATCAATGGAGTTACACCAATGTAAAACTGACATGAGAGGAGAATTAGAAGAGTTATCTTTAAAAAAGCCAAACAAACTATTACATGATAAAATTCTGGGACCTGAGGATGTATAAGAAAACCATTGAGGGTCATTTTAAACTGACATTTTCTCTGTAAGACAGCACTCCGTGCCTCATTAGGATACTGAAAACAAAGAATATTCATCTGCGTATAACAAGGTTGTAATTCTACTGAGGATTTCTACTGACATCATATGAATGAGGCTTAAGACAATGTTTTCCAAACATTTGAAAGTTTTCCTTGAGGAAATGAAACCAACCGCATCCCTTTTCAAGCCATCCTTGCATTGTTAAAAGTCTACCAATATTTGAGAATTTTAATTAAAATAAACAAAAATTAAAAAAACAAAATAAAACAGACATGACAGAAATAGCAAGAGCCGTAGACATAGGCTATGTTTCCATGTCACATGGTGGATTGTTTACCAGGAGATAATACTGTGCACTAGCTAGCTGTAAAATCCTAGTGGAGACGAGGCACAGGTAGCTTTTACCACAAGATAAATAAGCGAGGTCACCTACAGGATGTTGACTTTGCCTAGCTAACTTGTGATCAAAACTAGAACCTTGTTCTCCAGTAAGATTTTACCAATAGATAGCTCGGACGTGTTACTTATCACATGGCAAACACATCTTTTTTGGCAGTGAGGACAAAGCCATCTGAAAGATATGGGGGGGAAAGGAAGATGAAGGAGACTGGTGACAACATCCCAAGGTTCCTCAGCAAGAGATGACTACATCTTGATGGTTCTTACTTTTGATTTTGTTTTTTTAACCTCTCTGAACCCCTTACTTCTCATTGGTGATACAATGATTTTTAAGAAGCATCAGAATGTGCTGAGGTGTGGCAAACAAGTGAGAGGAGGGTGTCCAAAGTGTAAGGATCAGTTTGGAAGAAGGTTGAGAGAGAGAGAGAGAGAGAGAGAGACCCACCTGAGAGAAAGACACAAAGGGATGATATTGAGGCTAGGACTAGGAAAAATCACTGGGTCAGAGATACAAGCAACGACCGTGCAATGTAGTGGTTTGAGGGCCAAGACAAAAAGTGTGAATCACAAAACAGTCTCCACACCCTTGCAAAGGTCTAATACTATAAGATAATGGTTTGAATTGGGGTCCTACGTAAGTGTTTCATTTCTAAGTCTCAGATTAGACAAAGTTGCAAATTCTACTTAGCTGGGGATAAACTAGATAGCATGGGTTTAGGATAGTGTACACAATATTCATGCATAGCTTTTTGAAAGGTGTCATAACAGATGAAAGGTAGAATTACACACTGCAGTTACATCTTGGATCAGATGCTTTTTGGACAACTTTCCCCTTGCCTTTGTACCAAAAAGGATATTCACAGCATTGGGAGAATTACCAATATAACCCACAATGTTTCTGATCAGAGAAACCAAATTCTCTATTTTCTATTCTTCTAGAGCCCCTCTGAAATAAAAGTACAGAACATGCCACATGTGAAGTTGCCATCATCAAGTGCAGTCAGTGGCAATGAATCCTTTTCTCAGTCCCTGGGAGGAAAGCCACTTCCACATTTGTTTTAAGTTCTTTTGGCAGATTTTTAGCGGAAGAAGACTCACTTAATACTTTCCTTAGTGCATTTTCAGTGGATGATGGCGAGGAGCTAAAGGGCAGTAAGATACAGATAAGATTATCTTGCTGCTTGTCCATATTTCAAGGGTGAAATTCATAGCCCTCCCATAGATGCTAGGGCTTGCCCAACAAAACACTGATATATTTTGGGAATTTCAACAAAAGCAAACTTGAATCTCAAAGAAAATATCCAGAAACTGTTCTTTGCTACTGCTGAAAATTAAATAATTTTTAAAGCGACCATCTGACCAAGTGAGAGTAACATATCTGTCGTGAGTTCTAACAAAGCATTTTTCTTGCAAAATATTTGTTGAATTAACTGCTTCTTTTTGGCACCGATGCTGGCAACAACTATAGAACAATCTGAGGCAGACTCCTGGTGTTCATGACATACACAGCAGCAAATAGAGTTGCTGTGTTGGTAACAAAGGGGAACTAATATGGTATTCTTCATTTCAGAAATGTCATCACTATTGCCCAGTGTCATGTGTCACACTCACTAGCACGTTTTTCACTGTCATGGCTCCAGGCTAGATGACACGTTCTTAAAATACAAATGTAGTCTGAAAAAAACCATGCTTGCTCTTACTCATCTGAATCAACCAGCTACAAAGAGAAGAAATAATTGCTTTTAAATATCATGTATAAATCTTACAAACCAGGAGTTTCAGTCTCATTTATACATTGTGGCATACAAAATCAAAACCATCTGGGTCTATCATAAAATATCTCAGTGGAGAGGTTATTTACCTCTCTCCTCAAAAACTGAGAGAAACTTATCCTAGCTGACAGTTAACTTCTCTGGCCAACAGTCATAACACAGTTATCAATGATTTCTGCTAGGAAAGGCTAAAGCTTGGGAGCTGTAATGCATTCAGTGTCTCTAAACTATCCCCTTTTTTGCCTTTGATTGGCAGAAACTAAGGAAGAAGTAGCTCAGAAGTCCTCTGTAGAGTAACAATTCTAGAAAGTTTCTATAAACAGCATTCATTAAATGTCTCTCTTAAAAGGAGTCCACAAGCGTCTTGCACAAGGAGTCTCCTGCATACATATTTCCTACTGTGTTATAGCTACCTTTGCTGGAAACTAGCTGTGGCCCATATATAATATCTTTTTATCTATATGGCTTATTATTCTTTGGTTGTATTAAACATGTAGTAACCAGAACAGAGACAATAACAGCCCAGATCCATTCTTTTTTCATTTGTTCAAAAGCACAAAAAAAAAAAAAAAGAGAGAGAGATTAACATCCTTAATTAGTTAAGGAAACTGATTAACAAACAGTTTAATACTAAAACTGAAACCTCAATACTATTTTAGACAAATTTAGCAGCTGAGGATACTAGGCAGGAGGACTCCATAGTGCTTAACAACTGGCATGAGCTGTCATTTTTGTAAATGAATGCTGGTTTTGGTAAGTTTAATTAAAATTAGTCTCCTAGTCTACTAACCCCAACCACTTGATCAATACAAATGCATTTAATTGTGAGTTAAAATGGAATGGATTCTGGACAAACAGTGCCAGGATTGGTTTAAAAAAATTAGTGTGTTAATTAAGAAAAAGCAATAAGGGAATATGTTTTATTTTCATCTGAGTTCCCACTTATCTTCCCAGTTTGTGAGTACTTAATCCCTTATTTATTTAGTACTTTCAAAAGTCATTTCACATCTGCCTCTTAAAGGACAGTGCCATTCAGTAGCAAATACCCAAAGAAATAGCCAATCATTTATTTTCAGTATAACAACATTCACTAATTTTTAAATATTTTTTGAAGAAAAAACATTGTTATTATTGTTTTACTTTTTAAAAAGTTATCTAAACAGTAATACAAAACTAACAAGTGATATACATAATACATGCTTCTATCTGTTGTGGGCAATAGTTACATAATAGTTAATCTGTTTAAAAATAGCTACAGCTAACTAGTTCAAAGTTTTTAAAACAAGTATATACTACATCAATTAATTATTGATAGAATATCATGGTACATAAAAGAGGAAGTATTCTTGAGATAAATGCTCCTTTCTGATCATCAGATTTTCCTTTCATAGTACAGCACTTGTAAATAGAAACATAGAAACTGTGATAACAGATCAGATTAATGTTTCCTCTATTTCAGTATCCTACCAGATGCTTCAGAGGAAGATGTAAAAAACCACAAAATGGATAATTATAGAGTAACATGCCCTTCGTGGGAGTTTGCCTTACTTCAGGAAGTTACAGGTTGTCTTACGCTCTGAAGCATAAGGATTTATATTTCTTGTAATTTAAAAAAAAATCTTATCTTACTTAATTGGGTATGTTCTTATTGTTCACATAAATATCAAACCCTTTTAAAATCTTGATACACTTTTGGAACTCACTGCCACAAGATATCAAGACCACAGGTAGATGAGGCTTTCTTCAGTCAACTAGGGAAAGTTTCCAGTTCACAGGACCTGATTCTCATGGGGACTTCAATCACCCTGACATCTGCTGGAAGAGCAATACAGCAGAGCACAAACAATCCAGGAAGTTTTTGGAGAGTGTTGCAGACAACTTCCTGGTGCAAGTGCTTTAGCAACCAACTAGGGGCCGTGCTTCTCTTGACCTGCTGCTCACAAACAGGGAAGATTTGGTAGGGGAAGTAGAAGTGGGTGGCAACCTAGGCAGCAGTGACCATGAGATGGTCGAGTTCAGGATCCTGACAAAAGGAAGAAAGGAGAAAAGCAGGATACGCATCATGGACTTCAGAAAAGCAGACTTTGACTCCCTCAGGGAGCTGATGGGCAAGATCCCCTGGGAGGCTAATATGAGGGGGAAAGGAATCCAAGAGAGCTGGCTGTATTTTAAAGAGACCTTATTGAGGGCACAGGAGCAAACCATCCCGATGTGCAGAAAGAATAGCAAATATGGTGGGCGTCCAGCTTCGCTTAACAAAGAAGTCTTTGGCGAAATTAAACACAAAAAAGAAGCTTACAAGAAGTGGAAGCTTGGTCAGATGACTAGGGACGATTATAAAAATACTGCTCGAACATGCAGGAATGAAATCAGGAAGGCCAAAGCACAATTGGAGTTGCAGCTAGCAAGGGACTTGAAGGGGAACAAGAAGGGTTTCTACAGGTATGTTGCCAACAAGAGGAAGATTAGGGAAGGTGTGGGCCCCTTAGAGAATGAAGGAGGCAACCTAGTGACAGAGGATGGGGAGAAAGCTGAGGTACTCAATGCCTTCTTTGCCTCTGTCTTCACAGACAAGATCAGCTCCCAGACTACTGTACTGGGTGGCACAGAATGGGAAGGAGGCGAACATCCCACAGTGCTGAAGGAACAGGTCCAAGACTATTTAGAAGGATTGGACATACACAAGTCCATGGGGCCGGATGCAATGCACCCGAGGGTGCTGAGGGAATTGGCTGAGGTAATTTCAGAGCCATTGGCTATTATCTTTGAAAGCTCATGGCAACGGGGGGAGGTCCCTGATGACTGGAAAAAAGCAAATATAGTGCCCATCTTCAAAAAAGGGAGGAAAGAGGATCCAGGGAACTACAGACCGGTCAGCCTCACCTCAATTCCTGGAAAACTCATGGAGCAGGTCCTCAAGGAATCCATTTTAAGGCACTTGGAAGAGAGGAAGGTGATCAGGAACAGTCAACATGGATTCACCAGGGGAAAGTCATGCCTGACCAACCTGATTGCTTTCTATGAAGAGGGGTCGGGCTCTGTGGATGTGGGGAAAGCGGTGGACGTGATATATCTTGATTTTAGCAAAGCTTTTGATACGGTCTCTCACAATATTCTTATCAGCAAGTTAAAGAAGTATGGGTTGGATGAAAGGATTATAAAATGGATAGAGAACTGGCTAGAGCATAGGGCTCAACGAGTAGTGATCAATGGCTCCATGTCTAGCTGGCAGCCGGTCACAAGCGGAGTGCCCCAGGGGTCGATCCTGGGGCCAGTTTTGTTCAACATCTTCATTAATGATCTGGAGGATGGGGTAGGATTGCACCCTCAGCAAGTTTGCGGATGACACTAAGCTAGGGGGAGTGGTAGATACCCTGGAAGGTAGGGATAGAATACAGGGTGACCTAAACAAACTGGAGGATTGGGCCAAAAGAAATCTAATGAGGTTCAACAAGGACAAGTGCAGAGTCCTGCACTTAGGACGGAAGAATCCCATGCACAGCTACAGACTGGGGACTGACGAGCTAGGCAGCTGTTCTGCAGAAAAGGACCTGGGGGTAACAGTGGATAAGAAGCTGGATATGAGTTAGCAGTGTGCCTTGGTTGCCAAAAAAGCTAATAGCATATTGGACTGCATTAGTAGGAGCATTGCCAGCAGATTGCGGGAAGTGATTATTCCCCTCTATTCGGCATTGGTGAGGCTGCATTTGGAGTACTGTGTCCAGTTTTGGGCCCCCCACTACAAAAAGGATGTGGACAAGTTGGAGAGAGTCCAGCGGAGGGCAACAAAAAAGATTAGTGGGCTGGAGCACAAGACTTATGAGGAGAGGCTGAGGGAACTAGGCTTGTTTAGTCTGCAGAAGAGAAGAATGAGGGGGGATTCGATAGCAGTCTTTAACTACCTGAAAGGGGGTTCCAGGGAGGATGGAGCTAGGCTGTTCTCAGTGGTGGCAGATGACAGAACAAGGAGAAATGGTCTCAAGTTGCAGTGGGGAAGGTCTAGTTTGGACATTAGGAAAAAGTTTTTCCCTAGGAGGGTGGTGAAGCACTGGAATGGGTTACCTAGAGAGGTGGTGGAATCTTCATCTTTAGAGCTTTTTAAACTGTGGCTTGACAAAACCCTTGCTGGGATTATTTAGCTGAGGTTAGTCCTGCTTTGAGCAGGGGGTTGGACTAGATGACCTCCTGAGGTCTCTTCCAACTCTATGATTCTATCACACATGTAAATAGTATGAAAAAGATGAAAAACTTTTGAAGTACTTAGTGATTAATTAAAGAAATGACAGTCAGTCATATTTAGGCAGGATTTGAGTAATTTACCTAGCACCTGCTAGTCTGAGGACTAAGTCTTCTTGCCAGGGTGAAAGGGACTTGTGCTGCCAGGTCCCAGGCCACAATCATGAGGGCCAAAGATTTTTTTTTTTAATGAAATATTTGATTCTGAAAAAATTGATAGCACTGAAAGTTTCATACTCACCCAGGTGAATGGTTTTTTCAAGCCTCATGTTTAAGATATTTCAAAATACAAGGTTTGGGTTGGGTTTTGTGTTATGGGTTTTTTTTGTTGGTTTTTTTATGGTTAGGTTTTTTTTTTTTTTTGTTAAGTATCCTATAAAACTTTACATTGTAGAGCATCACTACAAGCTTTACTTCATCAATTTACCTTCAACAAGAAGGGTTCTACCTATAGGTATTGTCACAATATTATGTAACTAACAAGACAATTCACAGGAGGTGTTTTTCAAGATGACATCGTTTTAGGAGCACCTATCTTGTTTTTCCAGACACCTTAAGGCAAAATCATGCTCCCAGGGAAATAAATGGGAGTTTTACCATTTACTTAAATAAGAACAGGATTTGTCCCTTAATGACTTGGGTCAATTTAGCAAACATTTATGCTAGTATTCTTCTTTGACTGCTACTCAGAAATCTTTGCTTACTGTCCTAAGTGAAGAGTTAGATTCCTACAGCTTCCCTTCCCCACCCAAATTATATAGGATTTTTAAAAATATAACAGACTGCCCAGTAGAGACTTAAAGCCTATTTTGTTAAACTCATTAAGAACAAACAGAAACTGAGCCACATCTAAATGATCAGTAGCTTCTTTATAACAGCTATCAGTCTTCTAGAACCTGTAAGGGATTTTCAGGTTATCTCAACATCAATAAAAAATGCACCTTTTGAGATCAGCATAGCCTCCTAAAATAGCACTATTGATATGGAGTAGTCTGCTGACCCAAATAGAAGAATGCAGAAAGCCAGAAGTCAACAGGCAACAGAAATGCACTTTAAAAAGCTGTTACAGAAAATTGATTGAGATCCTAACCCTTGACAGAATTAAGTAGGTTTAAAAATTAGAAATATATACATTTCAAAGGTAAACAGAAAGACTTCTGGCCTGAACTTAAACTCTCAGATTTCCGTGGTTCTACTGCTACTGTGGATGATGTCACTAATACTTAAAGTAGAGTAAGGAATGCATCTCCAAGATCCAAAATGAGATTGACTTTGATCATTTTGCCATCACATTTAAGAAAATCAATTCAGACATGACAGCTCAGCTCTCCCAAGGTTCCATTGTACTCAGAACCCATAAAACTTTAACATACTAACTAGGAAATGTGAAATGACAGTCATATTCCCAATTTGCCTTTAATACAGTGAGTCAGTAACATTAAACTACAATAGACGATATTCAAATATCTTTCTACAGCTTCTTTGCCAGGAAAATCATCTGCATTTTTTCCAGAGCTCCCATTTCACCCCCACCTTTACACCAATATGGGCCCACAACAGAGCTCCCCTTGTCTGGAAAAAGTCACGGACAGAGCTTCCTTAGAACCGAGTAACAGGATATTTTACCCATCTGCAAGGGTCACTGGTGAGCAACACAGCAAGCTCCCTCTCCCCTGAGTAAGTATCAAGCACACTGGATGCAGAGGATACCCAGCTTCTGGTGGCCCAGACAGAAAAAAACAGAGACTGGGAGAAAAATGCAGATTTTCAGGACTACTGCAATCCCAGTTGGCTTTTTTATTTTTGTGTCAGTACCAAATTTATAAGGATGGTCTGAGGAATATGTCAACAATGCATGATGAAGGAATTAAGCCTTTATATTACCAAAGTTTTGCTCTAATAGAACTGGCTTTATATTATACTTGTGTTAAGAGAATTACACTGCACTTCAATGACTCTGTCCTTCCAGGAGCTGATTTTGAATTAAGTTTCTTTTTTCTGTGTGGCAGAGGGTCTTATATAAGAGTCTGAGCTCTTTGCCATTTCCTTATACACAGGCAGGCTCCCACCTACAGCAATGTCAAAGTGGGGGTTGTAGGGTTTTCACCTCTCTTTGCTCTGAACTGCCTTTTCTGACCCTCACATAATTTACCTCTCTTCTTCCTTCTGCTCTGCCCACAACAAGAATCAGGCTGTTGCTCTCATAATTGGGTTGAAAGAGAAAGCATATTGCCCAGAAAAAACAACATTGCTCTATCACCAACAGCTAGGGTATTCAAATGAACTGTGCATGTTGTAACACAGTCTGCTGGAGTCTTGTAGTATCACCTCTGGACCTGTCTTCAGTCCCCAAGCAGCAGTGTGACTATCCAAGGTTGCCTCTGAGGTTGGACCGAGGCCTCTCATTGAACAGCATATAGTGCTAAGAGGCTAGTACGTTATTTACTTCATGCTTGGTCTCTTAATAATTTTGTTTGTATAATTATTTACAACTCTGTACCCAAATCAGTTGAACTGCTAATTGTACGTCCAGGTTTCAGAGTAAGAGTATTCATACTCCTTTATCTAACAGGCTGGGACATCTTGGCTATCTCATATAATACACACTCCCACACCACTGTGTTTACATAGGAGCTATGATTATTAAATTATTTAATCCATTTATAAAGTACCCACTGCAAGGCATTTAAGTTTCACACAATAAGTCTCATGCAGAGCTATAACTACAATCCGAGACCAAGAGAATAAAGAAATATTTACAATCTCTTCAGGCAGGCCTCCTAGCACAATAAAGCATTTATTTTCTTTCCAGCACTGTAGCTTCACAAAGCTGGTCTTTTAACTGGTGCAGTTTCAGCAGAAAATTCATATGCAAGACCAGCATTATTCTGTTCTAGCTGATGCATAGGTGGAGAACCTTATTAATATGTACATTGAAGAGAACATAATATTACAAAAATCTTTTGCTTGAAATAAGAAAATGTTTACAAAATCACTTTTCAACCCTATAGTAAAAAAAATCCTTAAACCAATGCTGTTTATGCTTTAAGCATCCCCAGGGGCTGGCACAACAGGCTGTAGAAGGAGTCAGGCCTGCCCACTGACTGGCAGCAGAAAGGCAATGGATAAAGGCAGCAACTTTCCATACTGCAACTCATGGAGAACACTGGGGTGATGATTAAGCAAGTTGCAAGTGTGATGTTTTCAGGTTCACCCAAGCCAGTAAGGGGCTTGGTCACCATTTGCCTTATAGCCCTGGGGTGTCTTGTGGCTGTGCAGCTTTGGTTCAGAGCTCTAACCTTAGCAGCCTGCCAGCAGCCCACAAGTCTCATCCTGACTTTGCCCAACCTAGTTACTACTCCTGGCAGGCTGACCTTAGTATGCTTCCAACCCTGAATTTGCCCCCAAATCCTCCTACTGCAAAGGGACCAGCCCCTCTCACTGGTCCCTCACAGAGAAAGTGTTAGGTTTGCTGCCTTTACAAATACAATAAAACATTCCACCTGTTTGCTTCCTAGAAGCACACACTTTACTGATCTCACAAAGCATTGATGATTCATAATGAAAACAAGTTTGTTAACAAAAGAGCATGGATTAAGTGATACCAAGTAAAAAAGATAAAAGGTAGAAATGGTAGAAAACGTAAAAAAGATAAAAGGTAGAAAGCAAATAGTGAAAACATGCATCTAAAAGACTAAAACTGAATCTAGCATGATACAGCCTTTGTTCAAGATGTTTTCTCTCACTCAGTCCCCTTTACAATTTTCACTAATGGTCACCCTGGCCAGAACCTATCACAGAGATCAAACCACTTGGTTCCTTTGTTTCCTAAGGTTAAGGATAAAGATGGAGTCTCTCTCTTATATCGTCAAAAGGATTGTCTTAGTCTTACAAGCCAGGAAGGCCTCCTGGGGACTCAGTCTCCTATGTCTCTCTGGGGTATAGGACCAATATTAATTCTGTCTCTCACGTTCAAGATCAGGATAAACCCCACCAATTTATCTCGATGGCTTTGCTTATGGTTAATATAAAAATCGAGGTAAACCCACATTCCTGTGTCTAGGAAAGACATGTTTATCACCTTTACCTAGGCTAGGCTGTCTGGTCTTAAACATGTTCCAGTAACATCATATAGAGGGAATTCATAACTTCACATGTAACGTTAACACATGCATTTACAGTGATATTAATAACCAGTTACTAGCTTTGATAGGATACCACACAAGGCATATTTTGTACAAACATCATTGCAGTAATGTGCAGAGTCTGGATACAGGGATGCCTAGGGTCACAGGAAGGATATGTACATATAAAGAAGAAGAGAGCACTGAGGGAGAAGACACAGTAATGGAGTGAATCAGGAAAGAGGTTTGAAGGATAAACAAAGGAATCGACTGGATAGCATTATGGAGCAGCCTTGGCACACTGAAGGGTGAGCCAAAGAGCAATCAATCAAAATAGGCATATCATTGGTATAAAAGTTACATGTCACGATAGCATGAATCAATAGAGACATTGTTCAGCGTTTCCATTACATTATCTCCTATAGCTAAGAGAATCCACAGGAAAGTACATTTGGTCATGATCTGGTACTAGCGACTCCAAAAAGTCAGTTTGTAATTCCCTCTCTAAGGATGAAACACACAGAGACTTGGACAACTGCTACAGTGGGATTATGTTATACCATGTAAACCAACTGTTGTGTTGACTTTGATCAAGAATAATTCATCCCCATTTCCAAACGCACGGTTAGGATTAAGAATAAATGATAAACTAGACAAGCAAAAATAGCAAGTAATAATGACATGAACCCTCTTCCAGTGCCTCAGTTCTTACTGGAAACATTGACACCTCTTTGAACCTCTGAAATAAAATACAACCATGTATGCAGAAACAGGTGAGTGCTGCATTTATTTTTGTTTTGTTTTTTGTACAATAAGGTTATTAGCCTAGACAAACTGGGACATTGATGGAGAAACAACCGCTGTGACTTTAATAGGAAGAATCAAATATGTTGCAGAGAAATCAAATAGGAGTTGCTTTAATCAGAAAATGAGAAAAAAAACAACATGGCTCAAATTAAATTGCACACTGCAGATACTCCAAAAAACCAAACAGCTGAGAAGACTATTTCTGCCAATTGCTTTGCATCCCCATAGTATACTGTCTTTAACTACATGGGTAGGCCTGGAAGTAGGTCACCAGTACTGTTTAATTATACACTGTGACACAGAGGATGAACTCTTCAAAAATAGCATAAAATTTACAAAAGTGAAAGAAACAAAAACCCTTTTTAGAGAACATTTGATCTGTACAAGACTAGCCAATCTGAGGCCTCCAAATAAGTCTTATACAGTCAGCAACTGCTGGTTCTTTTCTCATCACCCATCACTATCTTCAACGTTACAACTTACTTTTTAGAGTCTTAATTTCATCACACAAATGTGCTGCAACAGAAAAAGCTTCCAGCTTTCCTGATTTCCTTCTATGCTGAAGAGATTAAGAGAAGAAACAAGAACTGACAAACCCATTAAAACATGAAAGTTTGCTTTTAACAGTCTTCCTTCTTATCTGACAGCTCAGATCATTTCTCATTTCACTGGGACACAGAGAAACTCTCTGGTCTTCAGCTTTCCACTCTCCTACTACAGAAAACAGAGACCTTTCCTGGCCCTATTAAACAGAAGCATTCTTCAAATGTCTCCAGTTTTCACATTAGGAGAGCAGCAGGAGTACACAGTATCTGTTAAAAGACTCTAATACAAAGCTGCCATGCCATTGCTTTCAGCACTGAAGGTTTTCATGAAATTATCTCTCTTATAAGCAAGCTCATTAACTTTTAAAATCATTTCTTTAAAACTTGACAAGGCTCTTGTACTATGTAGCAAACTCAGGACCAGATTAGATATAGGACAATAGGCACATTCCCAGGGCCACGGCTCCCAAAGACATGTGCTGCTATCAGACTGAGTTCTGAGGTTTGGTTTTTTTAAATTATGTTTCGAACACTTATGGTACTGTCATAGAGTGGCTGCCTCCCAGATGCTCCTTTGTGGCTTCTGCAGCCCCCCGCCTTGATTTTCCTCTTCCAGGCACTGACTGCCTGCCCATGTTCTCCACCATATGTGATAAAGTGGCCTGGCCTGGCTGGTGCTCCTGCGGCAGGCCATGGCACAACCAGCACACTAGCCTCAGTTTCCCATTTCCTCCAGAGTCCCCAGTAACTCCATGCAAACTTTCCAAGAATAAATAGCTTTATCAGGGTTAATTTATTACAAAAGATTCCACACAAACATAATTCAGATTTCCCCAGCCCAGGCTGAACAGCAGATTCACTCTTTCAAATCCCAAGGCACCATAAATACAGCACAGCTCTGAGCATCTCTCACCATGCTCCAACATCTTTCTTTAAACTGTCAAGTATAGCCCTGGCATCTCTCACCACATGTCCCCCACGTATGGCTCCGGTGTCTCACACTATGCCTCACACCAGCCCCACTAGCTGTGGTGCTTCTCTGCCCTGCTTCATTCTCACATCTGGCTCCAACTCTCATATGGAGACCTTCGCAAGTTCATCATTCTCCAGCTTTCAGCCCTCTCTGGCCCTTCGCTTCAGAGAGCCAACAGGCATCTCTGTCTTCGGCTGGCAGTCTTCGACCCTCTCCAGTCATCTGTGGGCATAGCTCCCTTGCCTGGGGAAGTTCACAGGTGACTCCCCTGATTTACTTTCTGTCTTCTGCTTTCACCAGCCTGATGTGGCTCACCTTTTCACAAGTGAACTCTCCCTCCTTCAGCACATCCCCTCTCTAAAGCTCTCAACCCAGCCCAGCTCTCCTTTTGTGCTTTTTCTCCGGACTCACTACCTTTCTCAACTCCAGGTTCTGAGCTCTCTCTTGCTTTTGGGCTGTTTCCAATTTATAACTCTTGGGACAGCCCCAACCTCCCTGTGACACCAAACTAGGGTGCACCTGGACTGGAACAGGAGAACTGAGCCCAATTTCATAGAAAGGGCCAGCTACTCTGTTACCAGTGTGGAGAAGAGCCTGAAAACATGACCTCAATGCAACTACTGCAGCAATCTCTGTGTAAGTCTGCACAGAGTCTGCAACACAGGTAGGAGCAGCACTCACTAAAGCAGACCAAACTATTCAAGGAGGGCACTATGCCAAGGTTTACAGGGCAAGCTTCCATTGCTCAGAGAGCTATGCCAGTACTCTTGCCACTGCTGGAGGGCCACGGACAAGCCAAAGTCAACAGTCCAGAGAAGAGGGAGCTTCCTAGTTCCTGCAGGCAGCTGGGGTAACAACAAGGGCAACCTGGGGAAGAAGCTGGCTCCTGCCAGGCCCCTGGTGCAGGGGTCTGTATGAACAAGAGCCCCAGTTACTGAGGGAGATGACAAGGATCATAGCCTTGGCTCCTGCATTCTGCAGGAAGTGGAAAGAGGGACACAGTCACTGTCACATCTCCCAGAGGTAGGGAAGGTCCAACATCTGCAGTCCCCAGCTGGCCAGGAGGAGTAGGGGCCACTACTGCCAGCAACTTCCAGCTTTTGGGTGCTCCTGAGAGAGGGGAGAGCCTGGCATCTCTGCTGCTCCCAAACAAGCTGGGGGGAAAGCTCAGGGCTTGCCCTCTCTCTTGTCCCTCCTTCTCATCTCTTTTTCTGGGTGCACAATAACTGTCAGCAGTCAAGATGAAAAACTAGGAGCAAGAGCACTGGTGAGGTAATGAATATGGAATAGGAAATGGGGGGAATGAGTTTATGAGAGGGTATACACAGATACATAGATTTTAAGGCCAGAAGGGACTCACTGTGATCACAGAATCATAGAAATGTAGGGCTGGAAGGGACCTTGATAGGTCATCTAATCCCATTCCCTGAATGGAGGCAGGACTTAGCATTATCAAGACCATCCCAGACAAGTCCATAACCTGCCTAAGTAATTTGTTCCAGTGCTTAACTATCCTTATAGTTAGGGAGTTTTTCCTGATGTCTAACCTAAATCTCTCTTGCTGCAATTTAAGCTCATATTTTCTTGTCCTGTCTTCACAGTGGCAAAGGAGAATAATTTATCACCCTCCTCCTTACAACAAACTTTTTATGTACTTGAAGACTATAACATCCCCCCACCCTCAGTCTTGTCTTCTCCAAATTAAACAAACCTATTTTTTTCACTCTTCCCTCATAGGTCATGTTTTCTAGGCTTTTAATCATGTTTGTTGCTCTCCTCTGGACTTTCTCCAATTTGTCAACATCTTTCCCAAAAGGCAGTACCCAGAATTCGACACAATACTCCAGTGGAGGCCTTATCAGAGCTGAGAAGAGTGGAAGAAATACTTCTTGTGTCTTGCTTATTACACTCCTGCTAATACATCCGAGAATAAAGTTCACCTTTTTTGTAACAGTTACACTGTTGACTCATATTTAGTTTGTGATCCACTATAACCCCAGATCCCCTTCTGCAGTATTCCTTCCTAGGCAGTCATTTCCCATTTTGTATTTCTGCAATTGATTATTCCTTCTTAAGTAGAGTATTTTGCATTTGTCCTTATTGAACTTCATTCTATTTACTTGAGACCTTTTCTCCAGTTTGTCAAGATCATTTTGAATTTTAATCCTGTCCTCCAAAGCACTTGCAACCCCTCCCACCTTGGGATCATCTGCAAACTTTATAAGTGCACTCTCTATACCAATGGTTCTCAACCTACTTACCATTGTGGTTGAACATGCAGCTCCCTATGTGTTATGTGGGCCGCATCCACACAATATATATTGTGACAAAGCTCTTCCTCTACCCTGGTGGGTCCAGCGCTTCCTTCTAGCAGTAGGTCAGGGAACTGCTTCATCCCTTAGTGTTCTTCCACCCTCTAGTGGTGGGGAGGGTAATACAGCCTCTCTAAGATGGCCACTCCCTGCTGGGTCCCAATCTTGTCTCTGGTTCTCACAGACCCTTGCCTCTTTGCTGGGGCTCTTGCCCCTCCAGTAAATGGCTGGTAGGGGGCGGGAGGGCCCTGTCCCACCCTCAACTCCCAGCCCCAACCCAAGGACCCTACAAGTAGCAGACTCTTGCTGTGGCTTCAGAAAAACTGCTAGCTCCCCTTGGTTACTTCCCCGTGCCCCTTGACTTAATGTCTGCACCCTGCTCGGACAGGGGCCCTTCCTGGCCTCCTTGTCAGGGGAGGCTCTTGACCCTTGACAGCCACACTGGGCGTGATGGTGCCGAACCAAATGTCCAGTTCGATCTTCCCCTTCTGGCAGGGTCTTTTCCCTCAGGCCTCCAGGCCTGGGAAAAGTCCTTTGCCCCTTCGGGCAGGGTTTTTCCCTCCCCTAGTCTTTGTATCTGCAGGGTTCTCCCTTGTCAGCATTCTGCTCCCTAAACTCTCCTGGCTTCTGACAGTATCTTGCCTGCTCAGACACACTCTCTGATAGCGCCCCTCACTCTCTCAACTCCAGCCACACCCTTTCTCTGGAGGGGAAGCTTTTAACAAGTCCAGGGCGGGGCCTTGATTGGCTCCAGGTGTGTTAATTAACCTGGAGTAACCCCTGCTCAGCTACCAGGGGAAAAGGGATTTGCTGAGCCTGGGGCTGATATATTGGCCTTCTAGCACTCTCCGGTAGCCATCTTGTCTGACCCTGTCACAATATACTACCTGTATGGCCCTGAGGATATCACATGGGCTGCAGTTGTGTGCTGAGTTGTGTGCAGTTGTGCACGTTCTAAGCGGTGCCCGGGCTTAGAACCACTGCTGTATACCATTATCCAAATCATTTATGAAGATAATAAATACAACCAGACCCAGGTCAGACCCCCGTGGGACCCCACTCAACGTGCCCTTCCAGCCTGATTGTGAGCCATTGATGACTCCTCTCTGAGTATCATTTTCCAGCCAGCTGTGAACCCACCTATAGTAGCTTTGACTAGGCTATATTTCTCTAGTTTATTTATGAGAAAGTCATGTGAGACAGTATCAAAAGCCTTACTAAAATCAAGATATATAACATCTAGGCTTTTCCTATCTATCCCCTTGTTACACTGTCAAAGGAGGATATATTAGGTTGGTTTCACATGATTTGTTCTTGACAAATCCATGTTGACTGTTACTTATTATCTTATTTCCTAGGTGCTTACATATTGCTTATGTGATTATTTGCTCCATTCTCTTTCTGGGTACCGAAGTTAGCTGACTGGTCTACAATTCCCTGGATTGTCCTTATGCCCTTTTTAAAGATAGTTACTATATTTGCCCTTTTTCAGTCCTCAGCTATCTCTCCCATCCTCCACAAGTTCTCAAAGATAATTGCTAATGGCTCAAAGATCTCTTTAGTCAGTTCTTTAAGTATGCTAGGATGTATTTTAACAGGCCCTGCTGACCTGAAGACATCAAACTTGTCTAAGTAATTCTTATCGTCCCACTGCAGTTAGGGAATCCTATTGCGGCAGAGTTACACACTAATTCACATAAATTTCCAAGAGTCACAGTCCTTCATAGAAGCATGCGATGAATGGCCCTGCACACGTGCATTAATGCAGCCCCAACAGTGGATTTCCTGACTCCAAACTGATTTGTGACCGACCGGTAACAGTCTGGAGCTCCCCAGTTCCACATAGCGATTGTTATGCATTTCTCCACCGAGGGGGCAGCTCTGATTTTGGTGTCCTGGCACCACAGTGCTGGGGCGAGCTCTGCACACAGTTCCAAGAAGATGGCTTTCTGCATCCAAAAATTCTGCAGCCACTGCTCTTCATCCCAAACCTGCATAACGATATGATCCACCACTCAGTGTTTGTTTCCCGAGCTCAGAAGTGATGGTCCACTGTGTGCAGCTGCTCCATCAATGCCAAAAGTAACCTGGTGTTGTTTCTTTCCATGGCACACAGCAGATCAGGCACCTCTGATTCCTGTTCAGATTAGGAATTCATGATATTCTGCATAACCATCCGCAAAGTGTTCATAACAGTGACTACATCAGAGGACAGCAATTCAGGATCCATCTTTTTGGATAGAGATGGCAGACGCACAGTAAACAGGGGGCATTGAAAAATGTTGCAAAACGCAGTCAGAAAATGATGGGATGGAAAAAACTGCATCATGGGACATTGAGCCCACACTTGTAATGCACTGTGATCCACTCTGCCTTCCCACAACTCCTTGCTGCAGAAGATGGCAAGTTGCACAGTGGGATAGCTACCCACAGTGCACTGCTCTCACTGTTGATGCTAGAGCACCACTGACAGAAAGAGCATTGTGTGTACATGCACAAGTGATGTAATTATAGCACTTTTTGATTGTTGGTGTAACTTGCGTTGACAAAACTCTGTAGTGTAGACAAGGCCTGAGTAATGGGTGTACCTTGTCCCTGGTCTTCCTCTTGCTTCCCATGTATTTGTAAAATGCGTTCTTGTTACTCTTTATGTCCTAGCTAGTTTAGTCTTGTTTTGTGCCTCAGCCTTTTTAATTTTGTCTCTACATACTTGTGTTGCTTTTTTTGAATACTCATTCTTTATAATTTGACCTACTTTCCACTATTTCTATGAATCTGATTTGAGTTTCAGGTCATTGAAGATCTCTTGGTTAAGCCAAGGTAGCTGCTTACCATACTTTCTATCTTTCCAATGCATTGGCATAGTTTGCTTTTTTGCCCTTAAAAATGTCTCTTTGAAAAACTGCCAACTGTCCTGAATGCTTTTTTGCCCTTAGACTTGCTTCCCACAGGATCTTACCTACCAATTCTCTGAATTTGCTGAAATCTACCTTCTTTAAATCCATTGTCTTTATTTTGCTGTCTTCCCTCCTATTTTGCTTAAAATCAAGAACTCAGTCACTTCATGATCACTTTCATCCAAGCTGCCTTCCATCTTCACATTCTCAACTAATTCCTCCCTGTTTGTCAGAATTAAATTCAAAGTAGCCTCTGCCCTAGTCACTTTCTCCATTTTCTGTACAAGAAGTTGTCTCCAATGCATTCCAAAACTTGTTGAATAATCTGTGCCCTTATGCATTCTTTTACCAACAGCTGTCCAGATAGTTGAAGGTCCACCTCCCCCACAACTCCTGTGTTTTGGATGATTTTGTTAGTTGTTTAAAAAAAGTCTCATCCATGTCTTCTTCCTGGTTAGATGGTCTATAGTAAACTACTATCTGACATCAACCTTGTTCTGTACCACTTTTAGCCTTACCCAGAGACATTCAATAGGTTTGCCTCTCACTTCTGTCTCAACTTTAGTGCAAGTGTATACAAGGCGACACGACACCTCTTCTTGACTTTCCTTCCTGAACAATGTATTCTATACCACTATCCTGAGGATATCACATGGGTTGATACCCGCTATACCAATATCATCTAGTCTGACCACCTGCACAGCACAGGCCATAGTACTTCCCTGAATTAACTCCTGTTCAAATTAGAGCAGATCTTTTAGCAAAATAACCAATCTTGATTTACAAATTGCCTGTGATGAAGAATCCCCCACAACCCTTGGTAAGTTGTTTCAGTGGTTTATTATCCTCACTGTAAAAATGTATGCCTTATTGCCAGTCTAAATTTGTCTAGCTTTAGCTTCCATACATTTGATCTTGTTATACCTTTGTTAATTGGAGAACCCAGTACTATCAAATTTCTGTTTCCGATGTAGGTATTTATAGACTGTGATGAAGGCACCCCTTACTCTTGCCTTTGATAAATTAAATACATTGAGCTCCTTGAGACTATCACTATAAGCTATGTTTGCCATACCTTTAAGCATTCTTGTGACTCTTTTCTGAACCCGCTCCAACTTATCAACATCTTCCTTGAATTGTGGACACCAGAACTGGACACAGTATTTCAGTAGTGGTAACACTGGTGCCACATACAGATGTAACTGTAATATAACTTTTATACTCCTACTCAATTTTCCCAATTACACATCCAAGCATCACATTGACCCTTTGGCCACAATGTCACACTGGAAGCTCACGTTCAGCTGATTATCCACCATGACCACCAAGTCTGTGTCAGAGTCACTGCTTCCCAGGATAAAACACCGCCTCCTGTAAGTATGGTCTGCATGTATGAATATGGCCATACCGAAATGCATATTTCCATGCATCAAGGATACTATGCAATCCAGATCACTCTGAGTCAGTGACCTGTCCTGCCACTCCAATCTCCATGTCATCTGTAAACTTAGTCAATAATGATTTTATGTTTTCTTCCAGACCACTGATAAAAACATTAAATAGTGTAGGGCCAAGAACTGATCCCTGCAGGACCCCATTGGAAACACTGATGATGATTCCCCATTTACAATCACACATTGAGACCAATCACATAGCCATATTTAATCCATTCGAGATATGCTGGAGCCTTTTGTGTATTGTTCTAGTTTCTTAATTATAATGTTGTGTGGTACCAAGTCAAATGCCTTATAGAAGTCTAATACTATTACCTTTTTATCTACCAAACTTGTAATCTCATCCAGAAAAAGGTATCAAATTATTTTGACAAGATCTTCTTTCCATAAACCTATGTTGATTGGTATTGTGGAATCAAAGAATTAATCATAGAATTGATTAATAGACTGCCTGGCCTGAAATTGGTCATAGAAGGCCTGGCCTGAAGTTGTAGCCTGAAACTGAAATAGAAGCCCCAGGCTAAACCATTAACAGAATGCCTCAACTGAAATTATGATAAAGATGCTAAAATCCCACAAGAGGTCTCTGAACCACACCCCAAATGCAAGTTCTCTGTTATAAGCCTTAAGCCTTTTGAAGTCTGTGAACAGACTTCCCCTGTTTCGATAAGTACCGGTACCTGCCCCCCTTTGTCTTAACCGGCCCCATAGAAACTCACTCCATACAAACTAGCATTTGAACAGGTATTGTGTAACCACCCATCTTCAGGTGTTAGCCAGGGTCCCTGAAAACCACATTGTACAATCAAGTGACTCGTTGGGCGTTCCTGTGAGGGCATCTGGTGTGCCCCGCTGTGCATTGTGATTGTCTTTCCTGTTAAGTATAAATTGTTAATCAAATTCCACTATACGATCAACATGTAAATGAACCTAAGCAACTCCTATATAAGTCTTTTGTATCTCGTAGCCAGGTGAAGTACATTTGCCCAGCATCCAGACATGCTGCTTGACTTCCCTATAGCCACCTGGGTTTTCCCTATGGCTATAGTATTCCCCATAGCTATGGTTATGTGATTGTGTGTGTCACAATTAAAGTTGCATCCGATCCAACTCTAAAATGTAGCAGAGTGATTCTTTCCTCAACAGTATTAAAACATTACTCATTTTTAATTACTAAATGAGTCCTGTGTAAGTTGTTCCATCATTTTGCCCAGGATGAATTTCAGGCTGATAGATATATAATAACCCAGATCACCCTGTTTATCCTTTTTAAATATTGGCATGAGCTTTCATCTAGTCCTCTGGAACTGCCCCAGGATTCATTGAACATTGATGTTAACATTTCAGAGAGCTCCTTGGCCAGCTATTTTAAAACTCTTAAATGCAAATTATCTGGACCTGCTGATTTAAAAATGACTACATTTAATAGCTGATGTTTAATATCTTACTGAATTACTGTTGGAACAGAAAGACTTGCACCATCATAATATGATATGACTACATTATCCAGCTTTTTCCCAAATACGGAACAGAAATATTGATTGAACACTTTTGCCTTTTTGCATTATTATTGATAATTCTACCATTTTCTGTCTAGTAATGGAATGGAGGATGAGATAAACAAGAGAGAGAGAAGGGGAGTGGCAGAGGTAGTGCTTAGGCTGTTATTAATTCTTCATACCAAAAAAAATTAAAGGGAATGCTGTTTGCAACCCCCACTCCCTTGCTGGAAGGGTCCCTAGGAAAGGAACTGTCCTTTGAAGCATGGATCCCTATGTCAGAGGTCCCCCACTGATACCACTCCAGCAAAAGTCTTTGTGGAGGTACAGGTCATCACTACTGCCACCTCATCCTTATAAAAGGAGGGAGACACAATTAACACACTTCTGGCTGCCTACAAGACTAGGTATATATTGTTTAAAACAGAAATTTAAGATATCTTGGGGTGTAAAAATATGAAGTGGGTGTGAAATTTGTCACCTGGCCAAACTGGCTTTAGACAAGTGACTTATACAAATATTTGGGGGGTGGATTCCTCCTCTCCAACTCACAGAACACCTGCACAGCCACTACATTCCCCCTACACAACGTTTTGGCAAGCAGATCCATGACGTTTGTGAATCTACTAGTTATGCACCTGCCCCATGAAAGCCCACCTGCAGTTCCACGCTGACCTGTCCTGGAGAGAACTGCCAAAGAATGCAGTGCTCCCTGTATGGTCTCTCTTTGGCATGGTGACCATGCAGCAGAACCATAGCTCTCTTGCTTTGCAAACCTCGGAAAGGGGCAGGCAGGATCACCCCTGTTTTAAGAGATAATCAAGGTTTGCCATGGGTAAAGGGAAAGACCCTTGCATAGGTTATACTTCTTTATATTAAATCAGATCGCTGAAGTTTTTTTATGTGTATCAGTTCAAATTGCATGTTGAAAATCTTAGGATAGCCAGTAACTGATTCTACTGTAGGGCAGACATGTCAGTTTGCAATAGGATACATAAACTTGGAAGTAGCCATTTGAGATATAACTCAACATAACTAATAATCCAACAGCTTCACCACAATGATTCCTGCGGAAAAAAGAAAATAAAACCTAATCTTATTTTTCACCCATGGCTGAAAATTACGATGGTGGAAGAACATAAACAGATGTAGCTGTGATGCCCCTCTTTGTGCATCTCTTCACTGTGGCAGGTCTACTTTGTATGCCCCAGAGCAAGTTACTTCACTTACTGCCTCAGCTTCTTATTCTGTAAAATGGAAAAAATTATATCCTCTTCCATCAAGTGCTTTGGGATTTCTGAGTGAAAGTGATACATAAGAGTTAAGCGTTATTTTCAGGAGTCAGCTGCCCTATACTCTGAGCAGCTGCAGCAAGGAGGCTCTTTGCTACTGTCAGTGCAGAATGGCTCTGGAGGCTCATACTGCCTGGCAGTTCTCTACTGCAGACTGAATGACAAAGCTCAATTGCCCTGTGCTCTATTGCAACAGACCTGTGAGACTGTACTGCCCAGTAGCAATGGTGATTTGAGGTCATAATATTCCCAGTCTCACTTAAGGAGATATAGAATATGAAGTTACGATATCTATTTTAGTAGGTCTAGTTCTCAGGGAACACTGAAATTATATCTGTAATTCAAATAAAATTTTGAGATCTTACTGACCACAGATTTGAAACAGACCAAAGTTACAAGGAAGAAGTAAAATCATAGCAAAATCTCAAACCACTTTTTTTACTGAGAAAATCGACCATACCTTACATATCTTGTATAGCGATTCCTGCCCGTCTCCTCCTGTGTCTTTGAAATAGTCATGTGCTGGAAATGTGCGATGAATGTCCCGTGTAATGACACTCTCCTGGGCAGAGTCCTGTGAAAGAAAAAAATTACTATTAACACAATTACAGTATAATTAAACATCAAGGAAGTAAAATTCTATCTGCAGTCAACATGGATACATTACTTACTGATTCATCCCCCCAAAATGCACTTAAAAAACCCACAACTCCAGCTGCTTTAATAAGAGCAATGCAGCAAATTTTTCTTCCTCCAGGCTTTGGGTCCAAAAGGCTTAAACTCTGTTAGCACTTTAAGGAAATCATTTAATTGTAGTTGCTTTTTTAACTGGAAATGTCGGTACTGTATCCCTCTGAATATCAAGAAAGCAGAATCAGACTGCCTCTAGCAACCTTATAGATGCATTTCTTCAAAACATATCAAGCCAACAGCAAAACAGTGCTAATTACAAATTAAAACTAGTAGTTTGACACTGGCTATTAGAAAATACTTAAAATTGACCATTTAATGCTTTCAAGAAAAAGAGATAGAAAAAGTTATTATTCTAGAATCCATAATGACCACACACTAATATTCATCCTGTCTCTCTCTCTCTCTCTCTCTCAAAGCAGCAAAAGGAGGGATTAAGTGATTGTCAGGCAAGTCCATACATTCCCTTGCTACCCGTACCTCTTTAATTCATCTGCATTTTCATGCTGGTTTGTAATTAACCTGTCTATTTGTGTGCAAGAGGAAGCAGACTGCTTGGAAAGCTATGTTTCTGTTGAAAAACATCCATTATTATTGCAAATCAATCCTGAGAAAATTCTACTGCATATACCAAGCAGAGATGCCAACCTTGTTCTGAGACTTTTAGGGATGTTCATGAAGAAAACTAGGGAGGAATTAGGGAGCTTGTTTGGATCTCTCTCTCCTTCCTCCCCGCTATCCCTGAAGAAACTGGGACCTCTCCTTCTCCTCTCTTCTTCCTGTCTATGCCCCTGTGCTTGGGGGGGGGGGGGGAGGAGACGACGGGGACACGACATCTGGACCCCCTGACACCCATCCCCAACAGTTGCAAGTTACACACTCCAAAGCTTGGAAATGCCAGAATTAAGGTTGCCTATGGCTTGCATGTATGCATTATGACACAGTCTATATTACATGATCATATACTATTTTATTTGTTTGTTTGTTTACACAGGACTCCCTCTCCATTCAATGCACAGAAAGGATGGCCTAACTTAATGAGAAGATATACTTTATGAAGCAATGTCCATGTGACAAATTGCACAGAGATGTATTTTAATCACATACCTATCCCAGCTTCACCTATCCATTAATCCATCTGCCTAGGACCTATTCTAACACTCCAGACCTCCAAGTAACTTCAAACAACTGATATTTATTTTATTTATTTATTTGTTTATTTATTTGTTTGTGAAATTATCCCAGCAATGTTTCCTTCTTTCTGGCCTTCAAAATCACAGCTTCTGGAGACCCAGGAAAAGCAAGATTCAGTCCTGGACCAGCAATCAGATTTATATATATATAAAAACATAATGCATTTGAAGTCTGATATGTCATGCTCTTGTAGGGCTAGAAATGGAAGCTTTACACCATCGAAAAAGGAATTCCCAGATTTTCATTGGTGCTCATCACTTGCTTTCAGTTCTGGAAGGTCCAGAGATACTGATCTTTTAAATGGACATTTTTAGATATTAAAAAGCTACTTTAGGACACTTTCAGAAGTTTTTATGGCTCTCTCTGAGCCCCACAGAGTTGAGCAAGAGCAACTAAGGTACCTGGCTTTACAGGCTCAGGAATATGAAAACTAATCCCAACATATTTTTTTAAATTCCCTAAAATATTTGTAAAATGTGACACATATACAACACATGAAGATGTGGTGTAGTAGAGGTTTTGTCAGCAATGGTTTGGGATGAAAAACCATTTTTTGCCAGTTGTGATTAATGTGGCTTTCCCAAACTCACGCCTCAATAAAACTTTACATCACACAATCATAAAAACACATTCTCTCACTCCCTTTCCTCTCCTCATTCTCCAGATTTTTAGATAAAAATATATAAAATTGACATAGCTTGTATATAATCCCACACAATCCAGGTTCGCTATCAATTATTATTTTAAAAATTCAGTAGTCTTTTTTCCTTTTAAAATATCTCACATTAAAATTTGTTTGTCGCAAATTGGGAGTTTTGTCTATTGAATGAAAGAAGAGATTTTTATAAGAATTTTTAGTAGTTCAGTTCAGCTCCTTTCCATAAATAGACCATCTCTCAATTATCATCATCTTTTATTCATCTGGGAGTATAAAATGCACTGATCAAACAGTACTAATTAAAAGAGAGACAGCAATTGAGAAAAAGCAGAAGGGGCTATTCCTGGGAGGCTTTTTAACAGAGTTAGATATCAAGATATTGGATGAAGTGAATGGTTAGGTTAGCCCAATAAATACACTGGTCAATTTAGTTCTGTAGTATGCTAGTTTAATCTCAAATGTGTTTGCTGTCATGACAAAAATAACTTGTACTAGCATTAGAATATAATAGTCTTGCTAGAAATCAGCCCAAATCAAAACTTCAGATCAGAACAGTCCTGAACATCTGAGAATTCAAATCTGATTATGAATTGTGTGTGTCCTGGGCCCATCTCTGATCATTACAGTATTTTGGATTGTTAATTCACCTTTTTTCAAGAGGGTAGAAATCTTATTTCAACCATCTCCCACTGTCTTCAGCCTATTTACTGGCCATAATTTTCAAAAACAAGTGATTTTTCATGCCTCAGTTTGCGGGCAAGCAACCTGAAACACTGTAAATGGATCCAATTTTCAGAAAATGTTGAGCACCTACCCTCTGAAAATCTGGCTCTTTCAAAGACACTCAGTTTGGGAACCCAAAATTACCAGCCATTTTAAAAATCTTGTCTTCTAGGTATTATAACAGCTTGCAGCTAAGGAAGTGAATCATTTTCAGACTGAGGAAGTTCGGATTTGGATTGGTCCTGAGTAAAACCAACAAATTCAAATTAGATCCTATATTCTTTCGGTTAGCAGTGCGGGTGATTAACTAGTGGAATAAACTATCAAGGAAAGCAGTTGATATCCAGTCCTTGATGTCTTCAGATAAAAAACAGATGCTTTTTGAGAAAATATGTTTTAACCAAACAAATTATGATTTAGCTAAACACAAGTGGGCTCAGTACAGGAGTAACTGGTGAAATGTAATGGCCTATAACACACAGGAGGTCAGACTAGATGATCTAATCGATCCTTCTGGACTTAAACTCAATGAATCTATGAAAAACTACCCCACATTGCCATAGTACCATTTATAGTTAGTTTTACTACATATCTAGATGCACATTCTTCTTCTATGGTAGATGGTATTATTTTGTCGACCAGTAGATGAATCAGGGCCAAATTCAGAGGTTGAGTCTAAGCAAGTCAGTTGAGAGTGTCTGTCTAAATTGCTGTAAGTTGTGCCTTTCTCCAGCTCTCTGAGTCTGCATGTTCAATCAGTTAACACTCTCTTTCTCTAGGCTCACTTGGACCTACTTATACTCACACCCACATACCATCTTGTAACTTACATGCCCCTTTACTTACTTTAGTTACCATCTTGTAACTTACATCCCCTCATCTCTGAATCTGGTGCAATGGAGTCTGTCGAAATGTAAATTCAACTTAAGGAATTTAGGATGGTATATCACACATCAAGGAGCTATGAGGGGAAGAGGAGGATTAGAAAAGAAAAGAACGGGATGTAACAATCTGTACGTGAAAGCAGACCACACCTTACTTTAATGTATACCTTCTCACCCCTGCTTCCTGCTATTCAGCATGTACTTACACCAGCTCTTCCTTACAGATTAGTAAATTGGTCTGAGAAAGTAACCTATATCACTTTATACATTCCTCTGAATTTCACCTGCAGTGTACAACGCACCACGAGAATGCTGTAAAAGTAAACTCTGGCATTGCAAAGCGTGGCCTCATCTGGAGTAACATACAAATCACTAATTCTCAAAAAGGATATTGCAGGATTACAGAGTTTCAGATAGGAGTGAAAAGAATGAGCAAGAGCATGAGAAAACTCTCATATGAAGAGAAATTGTAAAGATTGGGATTGTTTACCTTCACAAAGAACTGAATAAGAGGATACATAGTAAAAACTACATAAAATAAGAAATGGCTTAGAGAAGGTTGAATGAGAATTTCTGTTCTCCCTGTCTCATAACACAAGAAAAAGGAGACATTTAATGAAATTCAAAGCTGAGAAATTCAAAACAGATAAATGGAAATATGTTTTCACACAATGCATAATTAAATAGTGGAATTCATTGCCACAAGAAGTCGTTGAGGCAAGGAACTTAGCAAGATTCAAAGACATTTGAATATTTATATAGAAATCAAGAAAAGAGTTGTAATTGATAAAAATTTTGGAAGGGATATTAAACCTCATGCTTTAGGGTTTAAGACAATGTCTATCAGAGCTCAGAATGGGACCTAATGTGGGGGAGAAATAATGCCACATCTGTTTAGAGTGGGGTTTCCTCAACTTTTCTCTGGTGCATCTGGCGCTAACTTCTGGCAGAGACAGGATCGCAGACCACATGGACTTTGGGTCTGCTCCAGTCTGGCAATTCCTATGTTCCAAAAAACTTTTCGAAATACAAAATAATAATACTAATAGTTTAAAAAAGCTAAATACATATGTAGATACTGTTTCATACTTGTCCATTTTTCAGAACAAAAAAAAGGTGATATGCCAAGTTCAATGGGGTCAAGTAGCACCAGGTCAAACCCAGAAAAAGGCTACCATCCAACTAAAAGGCTAGTTGAATTTTTATTTTTTTCCTGTAAATATTCATTACACTATTAGATCTATGCAAAAAATTAATAATGCCAGATTTCTTTAAATTTAAAAAAAAGCCCTTTACTCTGCCTGAGTTTTTCTTCATTCTTTCCCTTTTCGCTCTCCATTCTGCACTCTCTTTATTTCTCCTACATACTGACACTTTTCTTCTTTTTAGCTGTTTCAATCTGTTCTCTCTTTTAAAAAAAACCAAACAAACAAACCCAAAACAAAAAAAAACCAACCTACCACTTTTCCTTAGAAACCTCTGGGCCCCTTTTGCTTCAAGGCATTAGGGTAAATCTTTGAGTGCTCAATGGTCAGTTTATTCCACTGTAATGGTGTACTGTGAATTTAAAGTGGTCCTTAAAAACTTATCAGGAAGCCTCCTGAAGCTGATTGCAGAAGACAAAGACCCTGTACACCACAGAGTGTTTCTGCCTCTGGCATAAGGGAGTTGGAGGTGTGGTTTGCAAAAAAGGGTGTGTGTCTGTCCACTGGGACTTACCCAGACCATGGTGTGCTTACTCAGTGCTATTCAACAGTTCTTATAGGCCTAAGATGGAGCAGCCTCTAGTTCTTCTGGAAGGCTCTTTTCTACTTCTGCTTTCCTTATTTTTTACATGATTCTATGGCAGGGAGATTCCTGAATGGCTGCGACTGGGAACCATAAGAAATCTAATTATAAACAACAGATGACAATGCTGCACTTATTATTATTTATTTGTATTATTGTAGTGCTCTTGCTAAATATTTCATATTTTGCTCTCATACTGCTTCCATTAGCTGGGAGTTGGGATTGCTTCATTCTGTTAGAAGGTATTGATTTGATTTGTCAAGCTGCTGATTTTACTTAATAAAGAATCAGTAAATATTACTAAAAAGTTAAAGTGACTGCACTGGAGACAGAGTTAAGAATCTTTGGTTTAAGATTGCAAAAGGAAGACTTAGGGCATGGAGATAAATGATTGAGAGCACTACTCTCACTCTTAATGAGAATACCATGGCTGTAAACCACTAAGAAACTGAATGGATAATCAGAGATTTAAGACTGAAAATAGCAAGCTGGTTTGAGGTTTTTAAAGACATGAGGGCCTGCAGTACTGATATCCTCCTTCTCATCTCCAACAGATAATGAACATGCAGGGGGGGAGAGAAGAGAAAAGAGGGTTGGAGAGGGATCTGATTTAAATCCTCTTCAGTGTGTCCAAAACTAGCCAACTAGCCATTACATGAATGGTAACTGTAGACCAGGAAGGGCAGTTTTGGTATTAATTTCAAAAACTGCCCATCATGGTCTACAGTGGGTGTAGATGATAAATGATCAAATCATAAAACCCACACTCGCAAAACTATAAACAATCCTCCCCCTTCAACAAATGCCAGAGATAATCTGTGAAAGACAAGGTGGGGGAGGGAATATCTTTTATTCAACCGACTTCTGTTGGTGAAAGAGACAAACTTCTGAGCTCCTGAGAGCTCTTCTTCAGAAATAATCTGTGTTGTCCTCCAGGACAGAACTCAAGCCTGTTTTGGTTTCTTTTGTAAGTGCACATGACCTCAGTGTGACCACTGTATACAGAGAAGAGATGGTAGAATTTTATTTTCCTTTTTGTCCTTTCCTGTGCTTTATTTGGGTCACACTGAAATTTGGTAAATATGGATTTTTAATCTTCTTTAGTTAAAGTGAGGAGATTTCTTTTGGGCAGCTCTGAATATTAAAAAAATATATATTGTTATTAACTAGAAAGGTCTGATTCAGATAGGAAGACATTTAAGGCCCAAGTAAAGGCCATCTGACCCAATATGCTTGCTTACACTTTTTACACTGCTCTTAATTCCACCAGCCTTCTCAATCCCTCCTCTTCTCCAGAAACAAATCTGGGCACTTCCTCTTGAACAAGCAACTGAAAACTTATTCCACAGATTTATTAGTGTTTACATCAAATTCATTTTGTCCAAGTTCCAGATTTTTTTCTTCTTCTAATTTTTAGATTTTGTCCTTGTTCAGGTCTCCTTCATCAGACTAAAGAATGTAAAGTATAACCAGATTTAAGGAATTTAACTGGAGGATGCTCTTGCGGTTAAAGCACAAGACTCAGTCAGAATATTCCTGACTGTGCCACTGACTCATTGTGTCACTCTGGGCAAGTCGCTTCAGATCCAATTTGCCACCATAACTCACAATAAATAGTACCTTACTTCACTGATATCAGATTACTGCAGAGCACTGATTTCTGATTAATTGTAGAATATGGCAAAGATGTCAAATTTGGGCCCTTACCTCCCAGGCACCTCAGTTTTGTCATCTGTAAATTAGTAGCGCTGCAAGGCTTATCAAGTTTTATAAGGTACTTTCAGAGCTTCACAAGAAGCACTATACAAGGATGAAATATTTTTATTGCTTCAGAAGACATCAGTCAAATAAAAAAAGAGGTTAAGGTTAAACTTTAATTAAAGTGAGAGGTTTTCTTTTAACATATTAGTCAACGGACTGAGAGGCTGTTCAATCGGCTGTCTCTCTTCTGGCACATTTATTTGTGTTCTGAAATGAAACATAGTTTTGGAGATGAGAAGACCAATGTAAACAGTTAAGATTTCTAGGATCTGCTGCTCTCCAGAGTTGGCTGATTTTTCACTTGCAAGCTGAGCGACTCCAGCTCTGAGAAACAGCCCTAATAAAATTCAGTTTAATAGGCCTTCAAATGCATGGCAGCCACTAACATTTGTACTGCCTGCTGCTAGCAAAATATTAATATTTGATGTTACAGCATTTTCATTTTATGTCTATTAAGCTCGTTTCTTCAGTGTTTCTGGGTTTTGTCATGAAACAGCTTTCTTTAAGCTTTACACAGACTGAAAAAGTTGCTGATAGACTGATTTTAAAATATATCCTAAGCTTCCAATTGTTTATCTGCACATAGTGATCTTTATAAAAAGGAGACATGAACCTTTTTATATTTTCTGTTTTGCCCTTCCTAGGACTGCTCAGTTTTCCCCATATCCAAGCAGAAACTGTACAGCAGTATTTTCAACTGACTGCAAAAATTCCAACCAACAAGGATACCCAGCTGATCACCTGCCGTCACTCTGGTGCTAGGTATACAATCCAGCAAGCGTTTTGATACCTCAAATATATTCCTGTCAATACTTGCCATCACAGCATTGCTTTTTAGGTCCCCTAATTTGGAATCAGATCAGTTGTTCTGAAACGTGTTCTATTCTCTTGATCCCACCCTTCTTCCAGAACGGTTAAGGGTCAACAATCTCATTATAGTTAGAGTAAGCGCTATAAATTGCCAGGAAGGTTCACTGACAGGAGACCAGCTGGAAATCTTTTGGATAAGGGAAGAATTTTTGGAGTCAATCATCTTTGCATATTATATAAGAAAATCCAGTATCAGTGGCTTGGTGTTTCTGTGTTGGGTTGGCAGCTCTTTGCATTACTTGGTAGTGACATTGGCTTTGGAAGAAATTAAGACTCCAACTCTTTGGCTGGTGGAATTTTGCTGCAATGTTCTTTCAACATCACCCATCACACAATTCTAAAAACAGTCTTAACTCTCGTCTGCAGAAGAAAATGCATCCCAAGAGATGAAAGGTGGTCTTGGTGTTAAGGAACAGAAACGGGAGTCAGAGAATATGCCTTCTAATCCCAGTTCTGTCACAACCTGCTGGACCTCTGCATAGGCTGACTGCTGCATATTAGCTTCTGTACATCAGTTCCCCCATTTCTAACACTGGGGTGATAACACTCACAGGAAAAGTAATTAATATTTGTAAATCATTTTGATATGTTAGATGGAAGCCATTAAGAAGGTGCAGAGCATTCTTCTTAAACCACCAATACTCAGCATCTATGTAACGCTAACTAACAATTGCCCTAGAAGGTAGTCAGATGTGACCCAGAGAATACCACAGAAATCATAACAATGACCAAAGAGTGACAAGGGAGGATGAGATAAAATAGATACCCTTTCTTAAGTTCTTTTCAAACAGTATCTATGCTTTTCAAACTGTATGCTATGCAGGGTGGATAGGTTTAAATCACTGATTTAAATCACCAATTTTAATCATGATCTAAATCAGCAATCAGGAAACCTTGGTTTAAATCACCAATTTCAATCTTGTTTTGCATTTGTATTTTCAGTTATTTTCCTGAAGAAAGGTTATTCTCATTGATTGGCATAATTTGGTACTTTTTGCTAACCAGAAGATATACTATAATTATACACATGCTTAACATATCTTTATTCAGTTAGAATATCGTGAATGATGTGTTTCTTATTTACTCATGTAGGGTCGAAAACTGTGGGGGAAAGATCTCAAGATTGATGCAGAAATGATAATAAATTATAATATATTTTTAAAATCATTACAAACTTGTTTGCACCTTTACTGAATATTAAGATATAGCTACAAGAATGTTATACACAGGATGTTTGGAAATATAACAATACACATGTTTAGCTAGTTATGTTACAAAATGCTAAAACTAATCAAAGAAATTCCTAGTTTCTGCCTTTTTCTTCCAAGGACAAGCACACTTTGAGAAGACAGACCCTGCAAAACATTCATGTTTTAAATAAAGGACTAACTGTAAAAAGGAATGTACAGTTTTATGTCAGAGCAATAAATCTAGGTAAATTGGGCTCTACCAACCCCTAGAAACTTGCTTGTGTTCTTAAAAAGTCTAGAAAAAAATGTGCAATTGGAGATGTTTTAAACTTTGATTTACTGTTAAAATGTTTAAATTCTTACAGCCAGAAATTCCAAGGCCAGAACAGACCATTGTGATTATCCTGTATAACATAGGCCATAGAACCTCCCCAAAATTATTCATAGAGCAGATCTTTTATGAAAATATCCAATCTTGATGTAAAAGTTGTCAGTGAGGGAGAGTCCACCATGACCCTTGGTAAATTGTTCCAATCAGTCATTACCTTCGCTGTTCATACAATCATAGAACCATAGGGTTAGAAGGGACTGCAAAAGGGTCATCTAGTCTAAACCCATTAAAAATGTATGTCTTATTTCCATTCTGAATTGGTTTAGCTTCACCTTCCAACCAATAGATCATGGTTATATCATTCTCTGCTATACTGAAGAGCTCATTATTAAATATATGTTCCCCATTTACGTAAGCATAGATTGTGATTAAGTCATCCCTTAGCCTTCTCTTTGTTAAGCAAAATAGATTGAGCTCTTTGGGCCTATCACTATAAGGCATGTTTTCTAATCTTTTAATCATTGTCATGGCTCTTCTCTAAACCCTCTCCAATTTATCAACATCCTTCCTGAGACATCAGTTCTGCAGAAACCAGAACTGGACAAAATATTCCAGCACCAGTGCCAGATACAGAGGTAAAATAATCTCTCTATGCCGACTCAAGATTCCCGTTTTTATGCATCCAAGCATAACATTTAGATTTAGCAACAGCATCGCACTGAGAGCTCATGTTCAACTGATTATCCACCACGATCCCCCAAATCTTTTTCAGAAATCACTGCTTCCCAGGACAGAGACCCCCATCCTATAGCTATAGCCTACATTCTTTGTTCTTAGATTTCACATTTGCATTTAGCCATATTAAAACACAGAATGTTTGCTTGCACTCAGTTTACCAAGCAATCCAAAATTATCTGTATCAGTGACTTGCCTTCTTCATTATTTATTACTACCCCAATTTGTGTGTCATCTGCAAACTTTATCAGTGATGATTTTATGTTTTCTTCCAGATGTTTAATACAAATGTTAAATAATTTAGGGCCAAGAACCGATCCTTGCAGGACCTCACTAGAAACAGATCCATTCGATGATGATTCTCCATTTATAATTACATTTTGAAACCTATCAGTTAGCCAGCCTTTAATCCATTTACTGTGTGCCATGTTAATTTGGTATCTTTCTAGTTTTTTTAATCAAAATATCATGTGGTACCCAGTCAAACATCTTTGAGAAGTTGAAATATATTATATGAATACTACTACCATTATCAGCCAAACCTGTAATCTCATTTTTTTTAAAAAGAGATCAAATTACAAATGGATACTTGCAAACACGTTAGCTAAATGGAAAGCTCCTATTATAGCACCTAATGTCACTGCTTTGTAAATGGTATGATGTTTTATGTACCAACATGGAATCTAATGACCTTGCTAAACTAGTGTAAGAAGCTATTTCAGTATAGAATATTCATATTAATGGGAAATTAATTATTTACTGGCAGTGCACAAGCAAACTCTCAACCAATTCTGGAAGATAAGAATCATCTTTCCAAAGGCAATAACTTTTACCTATTTAAGCTAAAAATTTTGTAAGCGTTATTTAATTTAAAAGACTGTTTTGAGAACTAAAAACCTGGTATAAAAAAAGAGTGCTTGGACTTTTTGAAAATACTATTTCATTTTCTTACAAATGACAAAAAAATTGAAAGAATATCTCAGAAACTGGATTGAATAAAAAGAAAGTTGAAACTAACTTCAAAAGTTATCTGGATCTTTCCTACCACAAGAAGAATAAAGGTAATTAAAGAAATGTTACATATTCATTAAACAGACTTCATATTCAGGAGCTGAAAGAGTCACACGAGCCAACCCTGAAGACATGATGTCAATGAAAGAGTGACAACAACCAACTCTGAATTTAAACAAGCCTGAAAGGTGTGTTCTCCTATAATTTCACAAAAATATGAAAAGGGGTATAAAATACTCTCAGGTGAGCGCCTCTCACACACACCTTCCACTACCCAGCTCAAACACTGTTCTCCACAAACAAGCTCCCAAACAAACAAGATTACTTACCAGTAACTATTGTTACTGATGTGTTCGAGATGTGTTGCTCATGTCCATTCCAATATAGGTGAGTGCATGCCACTGTGCACAGGCTCCTGGAACTTTTTTCCCCTTAGCAGACCCCATAGGGTCGGCTCTGGTGCCCCCTGGAGTGCAGCGTGCATGCCGCGGTATAGGAGGCACCGCCGACCCTACAACTCCTCATGTCCCTTCTTTCTGCCGACTCCAACAGCGGGGACGGAAGGTGGGTGTGGAATGGATATGAGCAACAAATCTCAAAGAACAACAGTTACTGGTAAGTAACCTTGTTTTCTCCTTTGAGTGCTTACTCATGTCCATTCCAATATAGGTGATTAAAAAGTAATACCTTGGAGGTGGATAGGAGTTACCAGTGAGCTGCCCTCAGCACGGCTCTGCCGAAACCCACGTCCTCTCTCGCCTGCTGAACGATTGCGTAGTGGGACGTGAAAGTGTGCACCGATGACCAGGTGGAGGCTTTGCAGATGTCCTGTAGGGGCACTCTCTCCAGGAAGGCCGCAGAGGAGGCCTGAGCTCTGGTTGAGTGTGCCGTGATGACACCTGAAAGCGGTACATTTGCCTGCTCGTAGCAACACTTGATGCAGGAGGTGATCCACATGGAGATGCGCTGGGTGGAGACAGGTAATCCTTTCATCCAGTCTGCCACTGCGACGAAGAGCTGCATCGATTTCTGGAACGGCTTTGTCCCATCCATGTAGTAGGACAGGACCCGTCTCACATCCAACAAGTGCCATATCCACTCCTCTTCTGAACCATGTGGTTTGGGAAAAAACACGGGGAGGAAAATACCTTGGTTATAATGAAATTGGGAGACCACCTTGGGCAGGAAGGCTGGGTGAGGTCTCAACTGCACCGTATCCTTATAGAATACGGTATGGGAAGCTCCGAGGTCAAAGCTCTAATATCGGAGACCCTCCTAGCCAAGGTAATGGCCATCAGGAAGGCTACCTTCCATGAAAGGGTGAGCAGAGGGCATGAAGCCATGGGCTCAAAGGGGGGCCCCGTAAGTCTAGAGAGGACCAGGTTGAGATCCCAGGGAGGCACAGGGTCACGGAACTGCGGATAAAGCCTCTCCACCCCTTTAAGGAACCTGATTGACATGGGGTGGGAGAACAGGGATCTTCCCTCCAGTAGCTGATGGAAGGCCGAGATGGCCGCCAGGTGGACCTTCAGGGACGCCAATGCCAGACTGTGGAGCTTAGCTGGAGCAGGTACTCCAGGATCGCCTGGATAGAAGAGAGGCTTGGCAGAATACCCCGGGACTCCACCCAGGAGGTAAACTGCTTCCACTTAGCCCGAGACACGACCTGTGTTAAAGGTTTTCTGCTGCCCACAGAATTTGTTGGACGTGCGCCGAGCAGGCTCTCTCTCCCTCCGTCAGCCACAGAGCCTCCAGGCTGTGAGGTGCAGGGAGTCCAGGTCTGGGTGGAGCAGGCGACCATGGTCCTGGGAAAGCAGGTTGTGTCATCTCGGGAGCTCCATGGGTTGGGCAATCGACAGGTCCATCAGCATACTGAACCAATGCTTTCTCAGCCAGGCCGGGGCAATGAGTATCATATCTGCTCTGTCCCTCTTGATTTTCAAGAGAATCTTGGGCAAGAGCGGAATGGGGGGGAACACGTACATGAGGGTCCCCATCCATTCAATGAGGAATGCGTCAGATATCGAGCCCAGCTCACGATCCCAGAGTGAGCAAAACCTCGGGCACTTCTTGTTCCAGGACGATGCAAACAAGTTCAGTTGGGGAACACTCCACTTGTGGAAGATGGAAGTCACTACCTCAGGGTGCAACGACCAGTCGTGGTGGGGTAGAAACGATCTGCTGAGGCAATCTGCCTCATCGTTCCTCACCCCCAGGAGGTGAGAGGCAAACAAGTGAAAGTCGTGCCTCACTGCAAAGTCTCACAGGCGAATGGCTTCCTGGCAGAGGGACAAGGAGCATGGACCCCCCTGCCTGTTTATATAAAATGTGGCTACAGTGTTGTCCGTCAGCACCTGCACCACCCTGCCCGCCAGGAATCTGAGGAACACCTTGCACGCTAGTCTGACGGCCCTGAGCTCTTTTACATTGATGTGCAGGTACCTCTCCTCTCCCGTCCAGAGCCCCTGAGGGCCCAGGTTGCCGCTGATGTGGGCTCCCCACCCACATCTGAGGCATCGGAGATCAGGGTGTCTGACGGGGCCAGATCCCTGAAAGGGACTCCCCTCAACACTGCCCCGGAGGTCCTCAATCAGTTCAGGAAGGCTAGGACGGATGGGGGGGAACGTGATCACCCTGTTCAAGGGGTGTCTGTTTGGCATGTATGCTGAGGCCAACCATGCCTGGAGCAGCCTGAGTTTGAGGCAAGCTAGCCACACTACGTACATGCAGGGTGCCATGTGGCCTAACAGCTGTAGGCAGTGCCTGGCTGTTGTCGTGGGGCACCGGTGCAGCTGGGCGATAATTGCAGCCATAGCCTCAAACTGAGATTGCAGGAGGAAGGCTCTGGCTTGGGAAGCGTCAAGGGTGGCTCTGATAAACTCTATGCGCTGCACCGGGATTAGAGTCGAGTTCTGCTCATTTATGAGCAGACCCAGCCTGCTGTATGTGGAACATGTGAAGGTCACATTGTCCTGTACGTGGGACCTGGACCTGCCCTTGATTAACTAGTCATCCAGGTAGGGGAAAATCTGCACACCTCTGCGCCTCACGGGGGCAGCCACTACCGCCATGCACTTGGCGAATACCCTGGGGACCGACAAGAGGCCAAAGGGTAGGGCCGCAAATTGGTAATGGGAACCAGCCACCATAAATCAAAGGGAGTGCCTGTGGCTGGGAAGCATAGATACATGGAAGTATGCATCCTTCAGGTCAAGGGCGGCATACCAATCTCCTGGATCCAAAGCAGGGATAATGGAGACTAGGGAGACCATGTGAAACCTGAGTCACCTGATATATTTGTTTAGTCAGCACAGGTCTAATATGGGTCTCAGACCCCCCTTCACCTTGGGGATGGGGAAATACCTGGAATAGAATCCTCTCCCTTCTTCGTTTTTGGGGATCATTTCCACCGCCCCCAGCTCAAGGAGGGTGACTACCTCCTGCAAGAGGAGTTGCTCGTGAGCGGGGTTCCTGAAGAGGAGGGTTGTTGGGGGGTGAGATGTGAATTGCAGGGCATGTCCCCGGAGAACTATTCCGAGGACCCAATGGTCCGATGTAATGTTTGCCCATTCCCTGTAGAAGGGCCTTAATCTCTCCAAGAAAGTATGGGGCGGATCCAGAGAGATGGTAGGGTGCCACCCTTGGGCGCACCATCAAAACTGTCCCCTTTTATTGCCCAAGCCTTTGGGGGGCCCTTGCTGGGAGGCTGGGGACGAGCTAGGGGGCCAATTTCGCCTTCCGAACCCCCTGTTTCTGTCCTGGCGCCTATTGGGCTGAAACGGCCTAGGCGGTGGCCTAGGTTGTTGCTGAACCTGGGGCCACGACTGCCGCCATGAAGCCTGGGGTGTATACAGGCCCAAGGAGCGAAGCGTGGCCCTTGAGTCTTTAAGGCTGTGCAGCTGTGTGTCAGTTTTGTTGGAAAACAGGTCTGACCCATCAAAGGAGAGGTCCTGGATGGACTGCTGCATCTCCTGGGAGAACCCTGAGGATTGCAGCCATGAGCACCACCTCATGGCGATGGCAGAGGCGACAGCCCTGCTCACCGAGTCTGCGGCGTCACTAGAGGTTTGAAGCGCCGCCCCAGCCACTGATTAAAGTTGTACCTGCCCAGCAGGGCCTCGTGATTAGCGATTCAAAACTGCAGTGTCGCAGTCAAATAAACCTTTCTCCCAAACAAGTCCAGTTTTTTGTTGCCCTTGTTTTTGGGAGTGGGCCCTTGATACCCCTGTCTGTCCCACTGATTGGCCACATCCACCACCAGGGTTCCCGGGGCTGGGTGGGTGAAGAGGAACTCAAACCCCTCAGCCGGGGCATAGTATTTTTTCTCAGCCCCCTTGGATGTGAGAGCGACCGAGGCAGGACTTTGCCACAGGGACTTGGCAAGTTTAAGGATCCTGTCATGAACTAACAGGGCTACCCTTGTAGGCCCTCTGCCCCAGTACATTGAAGAGGGTATCCTCTTCCTCTACTAGCTCCTTGACCTCAAGGTTTAAGTTAGAGGCCACCCTGTTAAGTAGCTCCTGGTGCGCCCTGAAGTCTCTCAGTGATACCCTGTGGTCCCTGGAGGCTGTTTCATCTGGGGAGGAGGACTTCAGCCACTCATCCCCCTGGCGACGGGCTGCCCCTGTGGAGGGTCCCTCCCCTGGGTCCGACTGCTCATCCAAGGAATGGCCTTTATGGGATTTGTCCAGTGAGAGGGGACACTGACTGGACCCCTGATGATGTGACGGACATTGTTCCCTGCCCCATTTGAACTCCCCATGGACCCCAATTATGCCATTGCCATTGACCCTGGGGTCAACCCGGGGCTGGCACTGGCACCGGCTGAGGAGCCTCATGGTGGCGTTGGCTGGTCACCCGAGTGTCCCTGCTTTTTCAGGATTCCGAGTCACTGGAGTGGTGGCGCCGAGCTCACCTCTGGTCCTTGGTGCCGCTCCGTGCCGGGGACCATCCTCTTGATGACTCCGAGGTGTCGGATGAGGATTGCCTCTGCCTCCTCGAGCAGTGATGACGAGTGGAGGTGTGCTCCGAGGAGCTTGATATGGATGCCCATCGCCTCAGCACCAACGACTTCCAGTGCCGTTTACCTGTAGGAGACCAGGAGCGGTGCTGCCATGAGCCTCGCGGTGCCGAACCCGACTCTGACGATCGGGATCTGCGTCACGCTGGAGTGGGCAAGCCCTTTGGTGCCGGGCTCCCCGCTGGTGACTGGGTCCGGTGCTGCCTAGTCGTGGACGAACAGCTCGGTACCGGGGACAAGGAATACAAACTGTCCTTGTGCTGCAAAGCGGCCCTCGAGTGGCACCGCCTTCACCGCGTTACCTCCGGCGTTGGGGACTGACTTCGGTGCCGTGGGAAGGATCGGCTTGACGAGTTAGACTCGGAGCTGCTGGGAGGGAAGCCTCCATGCTCTACCCTCGGTGGCATTCTGGCAGGAGACTTTTCCACCCCTGCCAGGGGTCTCGACCAGCCTTCAGGGGGACCCAGCGCGGGCTTGCCACAGGAAACCGACCCTCTTTCCCTCAGTGGACGGGGGGCAGAGGCATGGGCAAGGCCATCAGGGCTCTTGCCACCTGACAAGCCTCTGGTGTCGACGGCATCTGTAGGGGGCGCTCCCCCACTCCCAGGAGTCAGGGAAGGCTCCCTGCTCGGAGATGCAGACCCCAGAGCACGCTCGACGGGCCGTGGCTGGTGCACCTCCACACTCGAACCCGCCCGTACCGGTGGTGCAGGGAATGTGCGCCGTCTTCTCTTCTTCAGCATGGGAGATGTCTCTCTGCACCGAGTAGACTCTGGTGTCGGTGCGCTCTGCACCAAGGAGACACTCGGCGCCGAGGTGGATCAAGGCAGCTCTGAGGCCGGGCAGAGCACCGCTTCCATTAGGATGGCTTTTAGCTTAATGTCCCAGTCTTTCTGGGTCCTTGGCTTGAAAACCTTACAAATTTTACATTTTTCCCTCCGGTGCTGCTCTCCCAGGCACTTGAGACAGTGATCGTGAGGGTCACTAAGCAGAAAAGCCTTCCGGCAGGAGGCACAAGGCTTAAAGCCAGGTGACCCGGGCATGGCCCAGCCACCCTAAGCCCTTGAGGGCTTCTAATTCTATCACTAAACTACTCTACTTAACAGTACTTGACACTTAACTAACTATGCAAGAACAACAAAGTTCAACAAGGGGAATGGTATTTGCGAGAAGCAAGAGACGTTCCAGTAACCGTCATGGGCGGAAAGAAGGAACTGAGGGGCTGTAGGGTCAGCGGTACCTCATATACCGCGGCATGCACATGGCACTCCAGGGAGCACCAGAGCTGACCCTACAGGGTCTGCTAAGAGGAAAAAAGTTCCGGGAGCCCGTGCACGTTGGCGTGCACTCACCTATATTGGAATGGACATGAGCAAGCACTCAAAGGAGAACAAACAATTAAGAAAAAGAGAGAAGACTCCACAAGAAATCAATTCAAGGTAAACCTTCCGAAAACTTCAACATGGATTGTTGCGAGGAAGTTAACTCAGACACAGCCAAGGGATTAGATTTTAAATTATTTGTTAGAATACTATAATGCTGCTGTAATTTAAAAAACTAAGTTTCTTTTGTTAATCACCAACCATTTAGACAATGAATTCCTGAAGAGGAGAAGGAGAGCTAAAAACTGGTTAACAGAGAAATAACTAAATGTAACTGGATTTAAAATTCTAATATTCGTAATTGGCCTGTCTTAAAACAGCTCCTTAAATGGCTTCTTCTAAGTAACTAATTTAAAAATCTTCTTTGAATTATAGGATTTAGTTAAGATTCCTTATTTGGCCCAGCTATAAACTGTTTAGATTATTAACAACTAGACAGGTTTCACTTGTCCTTAAATTATTTTGCCGGTACATAAACAGTTTTAAGTATTTAATAAGATACTAAAACCGAAATGTGGAATCACAAAAATTCAGACAAGACACCTTAGACTGGAACAGTGATAGAAATGCTAAATTCGGGCAGGATGTCTTAGAACTACAATAGAAATACAAAATCATTGGTCTATGTTGTAAGACGTTAACTACCTTTGTAACAGCACCCAACCATACCCTGTCAGATAGATAACAAGTGACTATGTGACTCGGGACTCACTGGCACCAAAAGAATCACGGGACATGCTGGCACTGTAAGACCCCCACTGTGTGTTATAAGTACCCTATGTGTTGGTAAATGACCTGTTAAGTATCAGAAACTCCGCTATACGATCTATATGTAAAAAGGTATCTTAAAAACTTATATAAGCCATCTGTATTTTGTACCAAGGCGAAGTTCCAGAGATCAGCACAGGGACATGCTGTCTGGGCTTCCCTATAGCTACAGATTCCTGTGTATATGTCACAATTAAAGTTCTCCTCGATCCAACCCTAAAAGAGAAGCTGCGTGATCTTTTCCACGACACCGAATTCACAATAATTTTGGAAAATAATATACTTTGCTCTTAACTTATAAAGAGAAAAATGTCCCAAAAGGCAGTTCACTCTCAAGGATGTAGACTCTGTTAAAAGTTCTCCAGAGAGACATACAAAAGAGATTGTACCAGAAATAATTAGTTTATTGTTTGTGTTCAGTCATTTGTATGGTTTTCTCTAATGCCTTCTTTTCCTTTTTTTAAATAACAATAGTCATGGTTAATAACTGTGATCATTTTACTTGGACTTTATCATAATATTCCCTAAGGTCCATAAAATAATTCCTGTGATTAAATAATGGGAACACACCCCTGAGTTGGTGGTCAGAGAAACAATTAGTAGAGCTGGCCTACCATTTCTTGTTTTTCTCAACTAAATATTTTTAGTGATTTCAAAAATAAAATTACTTGGCATTCAAGAATTTAACACTATCCCCTTTGACCTCACATTCATGATTTGTGTCAAGCTGTATTTGGATGGAAATTGGAATTCAATTAAAATACAGAAAACAGAATTTTTAATTGTTTTTTTTTAGTTTTAAAATACCTACTTTAATTGTGCTAGGTCAGAAGAAAAGCTTATGAAAACATATGAACAGTGAAAACTAACTGATTTATTAAACAAAGAAAGTATTATCTGTAGGTCATGAAATGAACTGCTTGTTTCTGGTCACCATATCTTTCACGATTTTAGAACTAGTATATCCGATCCTCTCACACCTCATTTGTAGTCACAGATCAGAAGGGAAAAATAAGCTTTCCTGTGTTTTCAACACCCAATTGGTTTCTCAACTTCAAATTACCTAGTCATAGAACTGAACTGATTCAATAAACTGGAAAGAAAATATTCTCTCTGTTCCTGCAGAAGAGAAGACACTGCGCTGAAAAGCTGATTTAACACTTCAACAAACTCTGGACCCAGGTTCTTAGCCAGTGACTTCCATCAGTTCAGAAGTCTGATTTTCTTTAAAACTTCAGCAGTAAACAATTAACAACTGTTTTTTTAAAATTTAATTTAAATGATTTTAGTAAATTTAGTCCTGCTTTGAGCAGGGGGTTGGACTAGATGACCTCCTGAGGTCCCTTCCAACTCTATGATTCTATGATTTATGATTATAGTAAACTTACCAAGATTAAGGAAAAAGAGTCCAATCCAAGAAGAATTGTGGGATGTCATAAAGGAAAACATGTTATGTGTTGTGGTAGAAGATATAGCATTGAAGAACACTTTGGAAGGAGAAGACTAGTACAGCGGAACCACTCTGATGGGATAAATTACAAGGGAGGAGGAGAAGAAGAGGAAGGTTATACCTTAGCATAGGTTATTATAATTTAAAATTTAATTTATAATAGCTTTTTAAAAAACATGTATTTAATTTAAATTTAAAACTGTTTTTTCAATCAGTGATTTTAATCCATCTATTTCTTTAGCACCCATGATCATAATACCTAAGCATTTCCCACATAAATTACATGGACATAGTGAGATTTCTAGTGAAAGTCTTATGCTCTTCTCTTTTCCTTGGTTGTAGGTAATTCTTTCCTCTTTCTCTCCCTGCTATTTCATTTATTAACTTAATTAATTCTAATTGCTCTGGTTATGGTGGGGGAGGCTCTCTCGTTAGACAGATAATACTGTCACTTCACAGTTGCCTCTCATTGAATGACATTTTCAAAATAATAATACATAGCACCTAAACATACTCTTTCAATATATGAATGTTCTGCCATGACTAAAATAACCCAGAATATGTTTAAATATGCAAATGTATAAGTTAACTGACAATACCCTTTTTCTTAGTGCCCTTGAACATTCATGTCAGTCAGCAGAGCAGATAAAAAAATAACGATCTCCTACCTCATCAGAAGCAAAGAATAACCATGAGACGCATGAAAGCTGCTACTTTCATTATCAGAAAATGCAGTGAACTACATTCAGTATGTGTCCTCAGGCATGGAGGAATGAAAAAGTTACACTGATATAATAAAAACAAACCACAAAAGAAAAAGATGCTAATTACTTCACATAAAGGGTATTGTTGAGAACATATCAGAAGACATGGCCTGCTTTGAAAGTTAAATTAATGGAAAGGTGGTTCTGTAATAACATAATACCACCCAGTCACACATTTTCCTAAATCACAGGTTAACAACTATGACATGTCAAAGAAAAGCTACATTAATAAACAGATTAAAAACATAGCTCACAGTTCATTTTCTTACAATATGTTTAAAGGGTTACTGTCAATTAAAAACATTTTTGTTTAATTTATTTTTAATTTAAATTGTTACCAGAATACTATGACTGAAAGACTAGAAGAAATCATGTTTTTATAAATTTGTTTCCTTTGTGCACTTGGCATTCTTTCATAGTCAGTTTCACTATTTCCTCTATGTAGATAGCTAGCTCACTTCCCCAATTATGTCTGTGGGTCTTTCATACTGCAGCAAGGAACAGGTTGGCACGTTTTTTTATTTTGTTTTGCTTTGTTTTTTAAACAGAAAAATGTGATTTTAGGGGCAGGTGTAGCATCTGAGACTGTTTTTAACTCAATTGGTGTAACTGATTAGGTTTCAAGCTGGTGTCCCTTTAAGATACATTTTATCATCAGAATTTCACTCCTTCCCAAACCAGTCAACATAAAACAAAACAAAAATCCTTTCTAGGAAGGCTGGACAACATAACAGTTATTTGACAGATCGCTGGTAAACTAAAAACAGCCCACACTGTGCTTGTTCTGGCCAACCAGTTACCATATTACTTTTCTGCCTCAATGTTCTTTTTAACCCCAGGCATAACAGAACTGCTCAATAAATATTTTTTTGGGGGTGACACAGTGATAACCAGAAACAGGCTTTGTAATCATGTCTGAACAAACCTAGAAGGTAACCGGACACTTTTACAGAGCTCAGTAGACCTAGCTGGGCTGAAGAAATGTTTGGCAATTCTGACGCTTTCACAAAATAAGAAAAATGACTTTTCTTAAAGGAGAACCAATTAATCCTGTATTACATGTAATGACATCTCTCTGGTTTGTGGTACTGTAGCAAATACTGTGTTGTTTAACAAAGAATAACACCTAGGCATATGGTGACAGAGTTCCACTGATGTGGTATCATTGCTTTAACTTTTTGTTTTACTCCTGCACTTTTATGGCTTTGCATTTGAAATTTGCATTTTACCATATCAGTTTACTTCCTTTATTATAAATATATCTGCATTGCTCCTAAAAGATTCTAACCTGTGGTTAAGTCTTGACCTTGAATTCTTTAGAAATGTGATGATGACAGTCAGAGCAGTGTTAGAACGGGAAAGGAATTCTGCAAGATACTTGACAGAACATGGAACAGACAAAAAATAGAGAACAAGAGAGGAAAAAGAGAGCAGACGGGGAGAAGGGCTAAAAACAGAAGAGAAGGAAAGAGGAATAGCATAAAAGGGATGGGAATGGATCAACAGGACGTGGTGGGAAAGATAACATAGGAAGGAAGATGTACAGGGGAAATGGAATAAGATAAATGATAGAAACAAAAAAGACAGAAGAAAGTTACCAGACTGATTATATTTCACTCTCATTCACCCACAAACGGAGGCTATAAATCAAGCATCCTACCTTCAGTTTGAACCAGTGTAAATCAGATTGCCAGACAACTAAGATCAGTTGTACTCTGACCACGCTACAGAGCTCTATAAGATCCATGTATAGTTATGAAATGGAAGAATGGCTTTTTCTTTTCTGAGCTCTACAGAATCTATCACTAGATCTGTTATAAAATCCTACTGTTTCCAAAATACTCAAACCCTAAAATCTAAATCACTAGATGCTGATGTGTTTAAATTTCAGTTTTTCCCCCCAAAGTTGCTTTGGGAAAGTGGATGCGCCTTTCCTGGACACTATTGCTCACTACTTGTATTTAATTGCTATGAGTAAGTGGAAAATTAGATTGTAAGCAATATGGCTCATCCAGGTGACATGCTTCCTTTTTTGAATCTTGTGTATTTACTTTTATTGCTGGAAGGTGGATCCAGAATACAAGTGCCTTGGCTCACTTTCAATCTCTGTCTTTCTGATAAGTGTTACTTGTGTCCTACATTTTTATATGAGCACTGCACTTCCGATTAGCTTTTGGATGCTTTGGTCTGGTTATTAAGTATGAGGAGTTATCTGGCTGCCCAATGCTCATGTTGTATTTATCATACAGTATTTTTATAATCGTATTTTTGACATCTTTGTCTCTAGGTGCTATGGCTTAACTTTTGAAATCTAAGAAATAAACATTTAACATCGCTATTTTTAAAAAACTTATAAAGGTATCAGAGAATGCTGCAAACCAAAGATAAATTATCTTTTTTTTTTTTTTTTTTTTGCTACTGTGGAGTTTGCACTTCTCTTACATTTATATTTATATGTAGAGATTATTTGACTCACATAACACTTGTATTTTTCTGTTTTTAAGGATATTTAAAGAACCATCCTAGGTACGCCTGCCTGAGGCTTTGTAGCCTACCTTAGTTCGGATGATGTTCCACGCAAGATGATATCTATCCAAGTTTTGGATCTTTCAAGTCAAGAAGTTTACACTGGAAAGGTCAACGGGTTTATTAGGATCCCTATTATTTACAGATGCTTAGTTCTGTTTTGAAATACAAATGCTGTATAAATTATTCAGAATAGGATTTTGTGCATCAGACATAACTATTTCAGAGATGCACAAAATATAGTCTAGGAGCCAAATGAGGCCCACAGAGTTATAAAATCCTATCCCAAAATACACTCTCCCTGCAACTACAATATCAGGGCAAAACTAGTTTACTGATGTTATTTTTATTGCTGGTAAACTTAAACAAGCAATGCATCTACCAAGGAAGAACTGAAATACTATGGTTGTGTGCAAATACTGTAGCTTTGTGCATTTTTCTTAAAAATTTGAAATGTACATACATGTATATGGGTGTAACCGCTTCCATCACAGCAAGTTACCAGTGCAGCCCTCAGTATGACAGTTTGGCCTTATTTGACTTACATAAAATTTGCCTTCCCTTGTTAATCTAATATTTTCCTTCCCCATACATGAGGTAAAGCTTACAAAGCAGTTGCTTGACCCTATGGAGCTCTTGAGCATTCATGATTCTAAACTGGCTTATTAAAAAACTGAATTTGTTGCTATTCTAGGTGTTCTTTGTATCCTGCCTTATTAGATATATGCATAAGAGAAATAAGGAATAGAAAGACAACATCCAGTTTGGGATCAGTAATCATTTATATATTTGACTTCCTAAGAACATTGTTTAACACAAATATCCTATTACAATATTATTGTATTAAAATTATTTAAGTGTTACTGTATAAGATGCATGCAACCAGCATTTTAAGTCCAAGTATTTATTTCTGGGGAACAGAGCTGTGATTCACCAAAGTACCACAATGCTTTGCAGAATTGGGGCTTAGATGGCACAATAAGAGACTTTGTTCACAGTTCTAAAAGCCTATTGACACCTCAGTTCCCAATACACAGAGCTGTACCTACATCAAAGACATTAATACACAGAGGTCACTGAAATACATCATTCTGAAAAGTGCCGAGAGGTTTTTAAAAGTGACAACTTATTTTCCAGTGGCAGCCAAATCTAGAGTAACAAATTCTCTATCTACCCAGGCTGATCTACTTCTAAAATTAATGAGGCAACCTGGAGGCCATATAGATGACTTCCTGTGTGTCTCTGTATCGTTAATACCAGTCTAAACAGAAAACCAGTCACACTCAGTGATTGTTGCTTTGTTACACAGATGGCATCAGTAAATTCTAGTACTTGTTATGCATTTAAAACATAATAGAATTAAAGGGCAAATAGCACAAGAAAATAAAACTACAGTAGAACCTCAGCGTTACGAACACCAGAGTTATGAACTGATCAGTCAACCACATAACCTTATTTGGAACTGGAAATACGCAATCAGACAGCATCGGAGATTTAAAAAAAAAAAAAAAAAAAAAAAGCAAGTACAATATAGTACTGTTTTAAATGTAAACTACCAAAAATAAAGGAAAGCAGCATTTTTCTTCCATATTGTAAGGTTTCAAAGCTGTATTAAGTCAGTGGTCAGTTGTAAACTTTTGAAAGAACCACCATAATGTTTTAAACATTGCAGTTATGAACATTGCAGACTTACAAACAACCTCCATTCCCAGGGTTCGTAACTCTGAGTTTCTACTGTATTTCAGTATCACTGTTGTGCTTTGATAATATGATTCTCCAGAGGACCACACTCATGAGATTGCACAATTTAGGGGAGGTGCAATGCCTCCAACCTGAAGCGACTGTATCACATGAAAGCTCTCAAATATTAGGTCCTTTGGACCAAATACTGGCTAGGAACAGCTCCCACTTCTACATAATAAAGATGGTTAGGGAGGATAGATGCACTGTACTTAGAATAATATCTTCAGAGAAGAGTTTCAGTTAGTAATTTCACTTTCTTAACAGATAAGGATTTATCTTTGGAGATTGTATAACTAGAATGATGACTGTTCCAGGTGTAGGTGAAGTTGAATAGACAACATGTTTCCCTAATAAGCCATAAACTCCTCCCTCACTCTCCTCCCTCCCAAATCTCCCCCCAAAAAACAAACAAACAAACAAACAAACAAACTTACTATGAGGAAAATCCTGCTTCCTCCACCAGGGATGTGGTGAATGCTCTTGCAATGTAACTGATGCAGTTCCATTGCACATGGTGGACGTGCAGGATTAAAGGGGAGGAGTGGAGAATGCATGGGAAATACATGGCTTTTGAGTGGAATGGAGCCCTGCTATGCAAGGGCTCTCACACAGCAACATGGAGGAGGCAGATGGAATATGGGGCAGAAGATCTGCCGTTTCACTGATCCTCTGGTGTTCACTCCCCCAAGAGAGGGGCCATGTACTGGGGGACACAGGGTACCATTGGTCTGAAATAGCCTCTACAGGCTGGGAAGAGGATTTTTTTCCATTACTCCATTATACACCTTCCCATTGACCGGGCCAGTTAAAAGGGCTGAAAATGCTGTTGAGATTTTGGACTTGGGTGACCTAACCCTTCAAAAGGGACACAGTACATACAAATAGTGCAAAGACTGATATTAAAGGGACTTTATCAAGACAAAAGCCATATTTAAAAAAATTCTACCTCTGTTCAAGAAAATCTTAGATTATGAAAACCGGGTTTTAAAAATCTTATTCAAATTTCTCTGTTTATGCCCTTGATTTTGCCTTCTTGCCCGACTCAGCAAGAAAGCTATATCAGCCAGCATCATTTTTCCAGTTCTCATACAAGATGCTGTTAGGCTTGCATTATGAACAATGCAGGAGCATTTGTTACACACAATTTTGTGTCATCATTTCAATTCATATTGGATCCTGTAAACCTCTTTTCTTACAGAATCTAAACTTTGGGTCAAAACCATGTGACAGTATTTCTTTAAAAAGGAAGTGAAAAGAAGTGAATTATCTAGAGTTAAACTTGTGACAACAGGAGCAGGACATAGCTCTTTAAAAATAAGGAATGAAAATGACCTGATCTGAAATAACTCAGCTCCTTCATTGATAAATAAAGGATGGAAAAATTTTAACTAGAAATTTAACAACATGTCAAATGTGACTGATTCTATATCCAACTCACAGTACACATTGAAATAAATATAATCACAGCAACATGAAACCTTGGCACTGTTCTCTATAGACTTTGTGTCTGATTAAAAAAAGCAGGTTTTAAAGTTTTCCTGTATGTTAATTATACGTTTTAAAATGACAAAATTATTGACATAAAACTTTTCATACAGATTAAGTCCCGCTCAGCAAAAGTTAAAACCACAGTTCTCTAATGCTTAAAAAGGGAACCAATGAAAGAATTTAAACACAGACTACAGTAGTTCAGAAGATTACAGACAGAAAATAATTTGACCAAATCCATGCCATTTTTAAGTACCATACATCGAGACCCACTCTTCTAAAAGGCAGCAAAAATTATTTGAAATGAATGGCCTGTGGTTTTCTCATGAGTTCTGATGATTTGGAGACTATAAATCAGCCAGTTCCAGCTACAAATAACAGCTTTATAAAAGAAAGTTTTCTACGGGAAGACAAGCTCTAATGTAGAATGTTCAATTACTACTAAATACCCGTAGGTGCCCTCTTTTCACAGCTTTAAGTTTTATCACATATATTACAAAAACACTGTATTAGAGGCAGCACTACCAGCTCCAGTTACAGTTAAAGCTGCCCAAAACATCATATTATAATACACTGTTTTCAATTGATTGTAACTTCACCAAACTTCAGTTGTTCATGCTGAAATTTCTAATGTCGGGTATCTGAGTGCCTCAGGCTAAATTTTCATTTAGAAAATTTCAGTAAAATGGTTCCATCATTTTGAAATGAGATTAAGAAAAATACATTGGTTTGCACATGCTAAAAAAACGTTCTCACCACCTTTTCTTTAAGAAGCTATAGCCAGGGATGTGCCTTTTGCAGCTTCTGTGGAAAACTGCCCAAATTTGGCCAAGTTATATGCCTTTGAAAAATCTCACACTTATTCAGTATAGTTTGGCAGCTACATTCTCTGAAGAGTCCATCTGTACTAGGCATGCTCAAACCTGGGGGTGAACAGGACATTCCTTGCAACTGCTGCTCCCAGCTGCAAGGGGGCTGCTGTGATACTGGAACTCAGAGAAAAGAGACCATCTTTCCAATCCTCTCAGTGCTTCCCCTGCTGGAACCAAGCAGCGTGGAGGAGGAAACAGCCTAACCTGAATGCATAGGGATAAGAGCCGGACCTAAGGGTGATAACACATAGGAGATAAGGAGGTGGAATTGTGCCCCACATCCGATGCAGGAAAGCAACACTTGTTCCACTGCCATACACTGCAGTTGAAAAGGCATGGACAGGATTTGCACCTATGAACCTCAGTTTCAAGGTCATCCAAGACTTACACTGAAAATTTCAATTCCTCTGAACAAATAGTTATGTCCCCTGTCCCACTCCATTTTTGTGTGCACAAAATTCTGTGATTTCACACTATCTTGCTAATAAATTCCAACTTTCTTTTGGAAAGGAAGATGTTTTGATCCCTGTTTCACTCCTCCTCTTTCAGTGCTTGAAAGAAAATTGTATTTTCTGAATGTTGAAAAGAACTTCTTTTATATTGGTTCTTTTCTGTGAAGGTGCGAAGAAATTCTTACCCCATACTTAGATGGCCATAGTGCAGCTGAAGGGTTCCTCTAGGAACAAGGTAGTGTTCTTTGTTTTTTAAAAAACTTCTTAAGAAATGTTTGCAACATAATGAAGGACTATAATTTTCTCTTCTATTTCAGTACCGCAAAGCAATCCACAAAATTCAATGTCCACCAGCTTGCTGAATGAACTGAAGTAAAGCCTTTGAAGTAAATTCTGTTTCTGGTTTCTTTGTCTACAAAACTGCATATGCTACCAGGCAGGTAAATTGTACTAGTACCAGTATCAGGTAAAACTATATTAAAGAACAGAATTATCAGACACATAGATGTATACAATTTGTTGGAGAACAATCAATGTGGTTTTTGTAAAGGGAAATCATGCCTCACCAATCTACTAGAATTCTTTGAGGTGGTCAACAAGCATGTGAACAAGGGTGTCCAGGGGATACAGTATACTTAAATTTTCAGAAAGCCTTTGACGAGGTCCCTCACCTAAAGGCTCTTAAGCAAAGTAAATGGTCATGGGATAAGAGGGAAGGTCCTCTCCTGGATCTGTAACTGGTTAAAAGAGAAGAAATAAGAGAGGTTATGCAGGTGGTGGTGTCGGAGAGAGGGCTTTGGATTCTTCGATCATGGGATGTTGTTCCAGGAAGAAGGATTACTAGGAAGAGACGGGATTCACCTAACGAAGAGAGGGAAGAGTATCTTCGCAGACAGGCTGGCTAATCTAGTGAGGAGGACTTTAAACTGGGTTCGATGTGGGATGCAGACCTAAGCCCGAAGGTAAATGGGGAAGTGGGATACCACAAGGAAGCAGAAGGAGGAGGATGCAGCAGGGGAGGCTTCCTGATTCATACTGAGAAAGTAGGGCAATTGGCTAGTTATCTCAAATGCCTATACACAAATGCAAGAAGCCTGGGAAACAAGCAGGAGGAATTGGAAATCCTGGCACAGTCAAGAAACTATGACATGATTGGAATAACTGAGACTTGGTGGAGTAACTCACGCGACTGGAGCACTGTCATGGATGGGTATAAACTGTTCAGGAAGGACAGGCGGGGTGAAAGGCTGGAGGAGTTGCACTGTGTGTAAGAGGCACTATGATTGCTCTGAGCTCCAGTATGAAACTGGAGATAAGCCAGTTGAGAGTCTCTGGGTTAAGCTTAGAAGCAAGAACAATAAGGGTGATGTCGTGGTGGGTGTCTGTTATAGACCACCAGACCAGGAGGATGCTGGAGGAACCAACTAGGGGCCGAGGTCCTCTTGACCTGCTGCTCACAAACAGGGAAGTTTTGGTAGGGGAAGTAGAAGTGGGTGGCATGAGATGGTCGAGTTCAGGATCCTGACAAAAGGAAGAAAGGAGAACAGCAGGATACAGACCATGAACTTCAGAAAAGCAGACTTTGACTCCCTCAGGGAGCTGATGGACAGGATCCCCTGGGAGGCTAATATGAGGGGGAAAGGAATCCAAGAGAGCTGGCTGTATTTTAAAGAAACCTTATTGAGGGCACAGGAAGAAACCATCCCGATGTGCAGAAAGAATAGCAAATATGGTAGGCGTCCAGCTTGGCTTAACAAAGAAGTCTTTGGTGAACTTAAACACAAAAAAGAAGCTTACAAGAAGTGGAAGCTTGGTCAGATGACTAGGGACGATTATAAAAATGCTGCTCGAACATGCAGGAATGAAATCAGGAAGGCCAAAGCACAACTGGAGTTGCAGCTAGCAAGGGACGTGAAGGGGAACAAGAAGGGTTTCTACAGGTATGTTGCCAACAAGAGGAAGATTAGGGAAAGTGTGGGCCCCTTACAGAATGGGGGAGGCAACCTAGTGACAGAGGATGTGGAGAAAGCTGAGGTACTCAATGCCTTTTTTGCCTCTGTCTTCACAGACAAGGTCAGCTCCCAGACTACTGCACTGGGCGGCACAGAATGGGAAGGAGGTGAACATCCCGCAGTGCTGAAGGAACAGGTCCAAGACTATTTAGAAAGATTGGACATACACAAGTCCATGGGGCCAGATGCAATGCACCCGAGGGTGCTGAGGGAGTTGGCTGATGTGATTTCAGAGCCATTGGCTATTATCTTTGAAAGCTCGTGGCAACTGGGGGAGGTCCCCGATGACTGGAAAAAAGCGAATATAGTGCCCATCTTCAAAAAAGGGAGGAAAGAGGATCCAGGGAACTACAGACCGGTCAGCCTCACCTCAAACCCTGGAAAACTCATGGAGCAGGTCCTCAAGGAATCCATTTTAAGGCACGTGGAAGAGAGGAAGATGATCAGGAACAGTCAACATGGATTCAGCAAGGGAAAGTCATGCCTGACCAACCTGATTGCTTTTTATGAAGAAGTAACTGGCTTTGTGGATGTGGGGTAAGCGGTGGACGTGATATACCTTGACTTTAGCAAAGCTTTTGATACGGTCTCTCACAGTATTCTTATCAGCAAGTTAAAGAAGTATGGGTTGGATGAATGGACTATAAAATGGATAGAGAACTGGCTAGAGCATAGGGCTCAATGAGTAGTGATCAATAGCTCCATGTCTAGTTGGCAGCTGGTCACAAGCGGAGTGCCCCAGAGGTCGATCCTGGGGCCGGTTTTGTTCAACATCTTCATTAATGATCTGGAGGATGGGGTAGATTGCACCCTCAGCAAGTTTGCGGATGACACTAAGCTAGGGGGAGTGGTAGATACCCTGGAAAGTAGGGATAGGATACAGAGTGACCTAAACAAACTGGAGGATTGGGCCAAAAGAAATCTAATGAGGTTCAACAAAGAAAAGTGCAGAGTCCTGCACTTAGGACAGAAGAATCCCATGCACAGCTACAGACTGGGGGCCGACGAGCTAGGCAGCAGAAAAGGACCTGGGGATAACAGTGGATAAGAAGCTGGATATGAGTCAGCAGCGTGCCCTGGTTGCCAAGAAAGCTAATAGCATATTGGACTGCATTAGTAGGAGTATTGCCAGCAGATCGTGGGAAGTAATTATTCCCCTCTATTCGGCATTAGTGAGGCCACATTTGGAGTATTGTGTTCAGTTTTGGGCCCCCCACCACAAAAAGGATGTGGAGAAGTTGGAGAGAGTCTAGCAGAGGGCAACAAAAATGATTAGGGGGCTGAAGCACAAGACTTATGAGGAGAGGCTGAGGGAACTAGGCTTGTTTAGTCTGCAGAAGAGAAGAATGAGGGGGGATTCGATAGCAGTCTTTAACTACCTGAAAGGGGGTTCCAGGGAGGATGGAGCTAAGCTGTTCTCAGTGGTGGCAGATGACAGAACAAGGAGCAACGGTCTCAAATTGCAGTGGGGGAGGTCTAGGTTGGACATTAAGAAAAAGTTTTCCACTAGGAGGGTGGTGAAGCACTGGAATGGGTTACCTAGGGAGGTGGTGGAATCTCCGACTTTGGAGGTTTTTAAGCTGCGGCTTGACAAAGCCCTGGCTGGAATTATTTAGTTGAGGTTAGTCCTGGTTAGTCCTGCTTTGAGCAGGGGGTTGGACTAGATGACCTCCTGAGGTCCCTTCCAACTCTATGATTCTATGAAACAAAGGATAGGAATAAATGGTCAGTTTTCAGAATGGAGATGGGTCAGTAGTAGTGTCCCCAGGGGTTTGTACAGGGACCAGTACTGGTCAACATATTTATAAGTGACCTGGAAAAAGGGGTAAACAGTGAGGTGGCAAAATCTGCAGATTATACAAAACTATTCAAGATAGTTAAGTCCAAAGCAGATTGTGAACAATTTCAAAGGGATTTCACAAAACTGGGTGACTGGGCAACAAAATGGCACATGAAATTCAATGTTGATAAATGCAAAGTAATGCATATGGGAAAACATAATCCCAACTATACATATAAAATGATGGGGTCTAAATTAGCTGTTACCACTCAAGAAAAAGATCTTGGAGTCATTGTGAATAGTTCTCTGAAAACATCCACTCAATGTGCAGTGACAGTCAAAAAAGCTAACAGAATGTTGGGAATCATTAGGAAAGGGATAGATAAGACAGAAAATATCATATTGACTCTTTATAAATCCATGGTATGCCATATCTTGAATACTGCATGGAGATCTGGTCTCCCCATTTCAAAAAAGATATACTGGAATTGGAAAAAGTACAGAAAAGGACAACTAAAATTATTAGGGGTAAGAAAAAGCTTATATATGAGGAGAGATTAATAAGACTGGGAAAAGAGACCATTAAGAGGGGATATGATAGAGGTCTATGGTGTGGAGAAAGTAAATAAGGAAGTGTTATTTACCCCTTCTCATAACACAAAAACTAGGGGATCACCAAATGAAATTAATAGGCAGTAGTTTTAAAATGAACAAAAGGAAGTATTTCTTCACACAACACACAGTCAACCTGTGGAACTCCTTGCCAGAGGATGTTGTGAAGAACAAGACTAGAATGGAGTTCAAAATAAGTTCACGGTCCATTAATGGCTATCAGCAGGATAGGCAGGGATTGCTGTTTACCAGAGGCTGGGAATGGCCGATGGGATGGGTTTCTTGATGATTACCTGTTCTATTTATTCCCTCTGAAGCACCTGGCACTGGCAACTGTCAGAAGACAAGATATTGGGCTAGATGGATCATTGGTCTGACCCATTATAACCGTTCTTATCTTAAGCGCCATTGGTTGGGGTCTGCCAAAAGCTAGTGAGTTGGTAACTCCTAAGTAATGAGTCCATTGTCATTTTAAAACAACACTCTTGGTAAAAAAACCCAAGTGCAGTAGCAACTGTTTCCCAATTTGTATAGGCTTCTGTGCCAAGACATCTATGACTTGATATAAAGTTCTTTAGTGTTATCCTAAGTTTAGAAAGATTCCACTCAACAGTAATCAGACTGCAAGTTACCTCATCCACAGCACATTCTGGCCCCAAAATTAACTAAGCATTTGTCAAGCATCCTAAAACTGTTTGGAAAGCAGGTCTTTTATGTTATCAGCATTGAACAGTTCTGCCTTAAGCATGGAATAAACATGTTCGGAGAGATAATATTTAAGTTAGAGATGTGCAAGAGGTCCCAGGAACAACTCATGAAGCATTTTTCTCACATTTGACAATTTGTACTTGTTGCAAATGCCAGGACTTGAAAATATCTCTTTGAATTGTTAAAACAGACCATGTCACTATCTAGATTTTTAAAGTCTTGGAGAAGTATATTAAGAATACCATATTATCATATTGTCTTTTGTTTGCTGCTGGGAACACTTCAGTGTGGAAGTTAGAAATGACAAGTAATTCCCAAAATTAACAATTTTTGTGCTGAAAACTCAAAGCTCAGTAATGGAACATCCAAATATTTAAAACAAAGTATTTAATAAATCATTACATTGGAATAAATACATAGAATGTAACCTTGATTATTATAAGATAGTAATTTTAATAGTTTTGTAACAAACAAGGTATTTCTCAATAGACCTATAGATTTATAGCAGCCCTGTCAACTTCAGTAGGACCAAATTCTGTCCCCTCTAAAACTGCTAAAAGGACCTGACTCTTCCTGCTGGTGCGATAGGAAGTGAGAGCTAGGAAGCACTGCGGGGGGAGGAAGTGAAAGAATGAAACAGCTTTCATGCAGACAGTCACTAGAGAAGATCACTCCACACAGGAGAAAATGGCGGGTAGGGACGGTGACGGCTCAGAGGAGGACCTGAAGCAGGGCGGGGAAGAGGCAGAGCATGAGTGGGAAGGCCGAGAAGAGCAAACAGCATGGGTAGGGAGGGGCAGGTCAGGGGCCAAGCAGGGGTAGAGCATGGGCAGGGCCTCAGGGAAGGAGGCAGAGCAGGGCAGAGCCTGTGGTGGAGCCAGCTCCCCAAATGCAAGAGGCATGTGCTGCCTATGGACCCACATACCTTTTCCCTCCCCATATCAGAGTGGCCTTTGGGAAAAACTGCACAGAGCAGCCAGCCAGAGACTCAAGCTGGGTGGAGTTGCTGCAGAAGCAACTTAAGCAGTGGGCTTCAGGTACAGATGATAGAGTATTTTCTACAGTTTTCACTGCACTCTCTCTACCCACTGATGACTGGCTCTTTGCTCCCATCTCCATCTACCCTTTCCCACACAGTCTCTTCACCTGACCTCACTCCACCTGTCCTTACTGCTCTTTCCACCCCTGCTTTGTCACCCCACCCCCTCCCTTTAAAGTCCCCTCTCCCTTTCCTGGTCTTTCCATCTCCCAATTAAATCACCCCCACCCCAATGAAACTAGCATATTTACTGCCATCATATTGTTCATTCTGCTTGTGTGTTATACTCTTTCACACATCCCAGCCACTTAGACTGTAAGTTCTTTGAAGGAGGGACTATCTTTTACTCTGATTTCATTGGTCCCTAGGAAGTACCACAACAAACACAGACTAATAATAAATAATCATCTGAATAAGGATTACACAAAGCAGTCATTGTCAGTTAAGTTCTAGAATCATTTACAAATAATCTGAAGGATAAGGTCATAAACTATCTTACATAGCCAACTTCTTCTTACCAAATAATTGGTCTGCAGAAGGCATTTGTCAGCAAGCAATACATAGTGATCTGCACTTTCACAGCCCAAACACATGAGCTCTGACACCTGGGAGCCAAACCTCAAGATTGTTTCTCATTTCCCCACTCTCCAGTGCATTGATTCTCTCAAACAACTACCAGGCTGACCCAGAGTAAAGGTTTGATTGAGTCCTTCCTAAAATGATCTATGCTAAAACAGGAGTTTATTTAGTCTGAGTAAAGTTGTTTAAGAAAGTGGCTAGATGGCACTGAATGAAGTGCAGAGTCATCAAGACTGGTATAAAAAGGCATGTTGCCATAGAGACCATCTCTGAGCTGCTAGCTGCAGTTACAATTGTGCTGTGTGACTAGATATACCATCCAAGGCCAAACTAAATTTAACCTTGCTTAACAAAAAGCAAAACAAATGGATTACTTCCCTAGCACAACAGAATAGAACTATAATGAAACATTCTGTGCTAGGTTAAATACTAATGCTGAAAATATGTATCTATAGTTCAAGAAATTATTTCATGCCCCAACCAGAGCTCATTATTAATCTTACTTCCAGAATTTAATCAAGCTCACATCACACAGCATGAAAAATAAAGGTCCCTTAACCAGTAATTGTCATCTTTTCAGTAGATTGTGAATATAGCTCCACAAGAGCTCTAAGCATTGATGTGATGAGCCTTTCAGAGCCTTTTCTTCAAAGTCTATCAAAAATTTGAGAGATGGTGGGGTTGATTTCACTCCCTGTCTCTGGATATTGCTAAATCTTCCCTTCCATAGATATCTTATACTGGATCCATAATAAGGTACAATAATTCTGAAGAGCAACCAGGTACACCTCTTATTGACGTATTTAGAAAAAGCTTTTTAAGACTATGATGCCTATGGCTCCCTCTACAAGGTCTTCACCACCACTAGTTTCAAACAGCAAAGTTTAATACTATGCTACGCTATAAATAGATTCAATACATTCTTTCAGAACAAAACAAATAGTATCAGCAAATTTCTGTCACATGCTTGTTTGCTAGTCTTGGCTACAGTTATAATTTAGTTGTTTAAATGGAAGATTCACCAATTCCTCAACCCCCTCTCTGCAAGTAATAGACTCTCTGGGAGCTAGATACAGAAGCAAAAGCCTCTGCTGGAACATTATCTTCTGGCAAAACTGACCTAGCACATGCATCCTCAGGTTCCTGCTATAAAACATTTGGTGAATCTCTCTGTTTCTTTTTAAATCTTAAGGGCAATTAGACCTAGAGCAAAACCACTACAGGTAAGTGTTGGGATTCCCTCCGAGAACTTTTCCATTTGGCTTATCCAAAACATCTTATCCAGTTCTCAGAGAGCACTTAATCCAGTTCTCTGGGATCCAAAACACACAGTTCAACTCCAGATTTCGTCATTCAGGTTCCTTTACATGGCATACAGCCACGCTATACTGAGTTGGTCAGACTCAAATGCAAGGAGGATGGCTGCAGCATATATCACCCCTCCAAAGATACACAGATACATTTCCTTTTACATACATTTACATATCTCACTGTATTTATTATACATTACATCACACATTTTTGGATTGGTTACTTTGCAGGAACGAATCCCTATGCAGCATGCTCTGTCCATGCAATGTCCACGTTTGACCTATTCCTTGCCTCATCTCCACATTTCTAATTTACCTTGTTCATTGTTATTCTTGGCCGTAATTAATGGTTTCCTGGGCATTCTCCCTCTTATCTTAGCTGGCTCAGACATTGTCTTTTTTGCCTACTGACTTATTTACGTTATCTTATTTAGTACAAATGTTCTGTTTTCAGTCAAATGATCTGTTTATCTCCCTAATTCTATCCTCCAAAAAATGAGGCCTCCCTTCATGAGTTAATGACTCATTTCAAGTCGGTCCTCAGCTACACTAAGTTTTAAGAATTTTTTATTTTTAACTTTCAGAACTCTAAGACACGATCCAAATGATACTTCACATCTGCAAAGTAATCTAATGACAGAAAAAGTGCACATGACGGAAGCTTTCAGCTTTACATAGCACATATTATGTCACTTCCAGAAAGTTAGGTGGAATGATTGATACAAGGAAAAACAGACCAATGGTCTTGCATTTGGGGAAAGTAAAAAACAGAATGGTTTATATAAAAATAGCCTCTTTATTCCAAACATTAAAAGCTCAATTTCAAATGGGATAGCACAAAAGTTTCTATATATTATATATTAACTTTATTTTTCTCATCAAAACAGTTCTTACGTTTTATTTTAAGCATATAGCTTTAAAATCTTTATTAGGCAAGACTTACATCTTAACACCATATAATATAGTGTGGTAACACTTTTGTATTCTGATTGTAACAGAATCCAAAAGACAAACAATGGCAGCCATAGGCAACCTATGCAGTTGCAGAGGGTCCTATTTCCAGTGGCCACATGTGCATGTCTCTTCAAACAGCCAGAGAGCTAGCCCTAGTTCTCCTTCTATGATGGTGTCCTACTCTGGCACTAGCAGGCACCAACTGATATCAAATTCCTTACTTGCTCTAATGCTCTCTTCCAATCAGTAAGCTGCTCTTCTTCTTCCCTGCCTGAATTGCTGGGAAGCTGACATGTACGCATCAGCAGCTTTTCTAATACACCTGTGATTGACAAGTAGGAAGTAGGCTAGAACATTCAAACTGTTTGAGCCATTGTGGCTGGAGTCCATGTCAGCCAGATGAAGCAGAGGAAGTCAGTCTCATCCTACAGTGCATTGCAGATTTATGCCTGGTGGTAACAGTTCTCAGACCAATCAAATTAATCAATCAGACTGGGAGGCAGTTTGCTGGACTCAGAATTCTCACATCTCACCCCTCTGCCTGATTCTGCCTTCCATCAGCACACACTGCTTGTGGAAGTGAGAGTTGTAATGTCTTGGCCCTAAATCCAAAGAATGGGCTAAGCTGCTCCCTTGTACTGCTGCATAAAGGCAGAGTTCAGAAATAGCCAATATATACCCAGATGCCATACTAGCACCTCTCTGAAGCTAATCTTGTTCTTCAGAATTTCAACTTCCATTTTGAAACAAAAAGTCATCCCCTAGGGGTAAGGATCATGTGGAAAAAAGCATCCTCAGAAATGTGAACCATGTGGCACCAATGCAAAAAGGTCTAAACCTGTCTGCAGAGAGCACAGTATCTCTGAGAGTTGCATACTGCCCCAGTCATCACAGAAAGGTGTTAACTCAGATGCCCACTGATGAGTGTTAACAGTATTGACTTTCAAATTACTTAATTTCTCATGTAAGAAGGATCACAGCGTTGCACAATTTACTATGAAGGACATCTCCTTTCAGTGCCACAAGTTGGTAGCATATGTACATACTACTATCTATTTTGCCCTGAATCAAGCAGCCTTATCAGAGAGCATGGACATATTCAAGCCCCACTGAAGGGAAGCCAACTGGCACACAAAATCAAATTTTGAATATCTGCACAATTTACTGTAAATGCCATCTTGTTTTGGTGATCCACATTGGTGAAACTTATTTGGTGGTACTCTTCCAAGACATGTTTCCAACTTCCCTCTCCCTTCCTCCCCCAATCTGATCCCTGCATAAAGGCCTTCTGGCCTTCCTGTCTATAGAGGTAGTCAGTCTTATTTTAGGTGTACCTCACCAGAGAAAAATGGTATTTTCTTCTGCTCACTACTTTTTTCTCTCCCACACATCCTGTTGTGTTCCGCACTAGACTTGCGAGTGCGATGCCCTAGTACAAAGAAGATACAGGTTTCAGACAGGCTTATTGAGTTAGGGAAGATATATCCAGAAAAGGTTGGGAATGTTATGGGAATTAATCACCAGTCCCCAGCAAAGGCAGTGGAATCTGCATCACTTGCACATGCCATCTGATGTCAGACCCAAAGAACAGCATTACAACTTGTTTCAAACAGAAATTGCAGCCTGGATAAAAAGAAGTAAAATTATCATTTTCAGACAGACCTATTAAATAGCCATGATCTCCAGGAAATGAGAACTTCTTCCTTACCTACAATTCTTGATGATGGCATTTGAGGTGGATCTCTTGCAAAAGAAAATTATTTACATATTTATAGTCCAAAGGGCAGGTTTTAAAATAATTGATTTGTGAATGTGCTTCAGAATTGTTCTCCTATCAAAAAGTAGGCTAGTTATTTGAATGGGCAGCGACAATGCAGATCCATTTAGAAAGTGGTGCTGGGAACTCTATTTGAGCCTTATCAACATCTTCAATTTCTTTAGTTGAAGAGAAGCAGCTAAGTATAGTGTCATAGATAGATGACTTCTGGTGAGGAGAATAAGCAGCAGAGGCAGATGAACATTTTTGCACATAAATGTCCTTCAAGATGCAAAGTAAAGGAAGGAAAACATTGAAAATATTATATACAGATAGATTTGATTTTAAATAGAACATAGAAAAAAGTTTTCCATGAAGTATCAGCAGCTCTATCTGGGAAGAATCAGTAAATATAAACATGGATTGCTATTTATAGGCAATACAAAAAATGCACGTCAGGAAAACACCTGGGATCTCTCATTCTAAGATTTTGTATAGTTCACCTCTACATGACAAATATCATAAAGAGAAAAAATGCTTTCAGACTCAATATATTCACAGCTCCTCTATTTAGAAATGTGAAAAATCTTTTTTTTTAAAATAAGAATAACGGACATTTGTAAATCCAAGAGAACTTTATAAACTACCATTTCATAATGAATACTACTAGTAGTTGTAGTTAATAGTAGGCCTTTTATGCTACCTTCCATCCAAGGATCTCAAAGAGCTTCATAAACAGTGATTAAGCCTAACAATACCTCTGCAAGATAGGTATGCAAAGTATTATCTTCATTTTACAGGTGGGGAAACTGAGGCATAGAGCATTGAAGTGACTTCCCCAAGACCACAAAATGGGTCTGCAGAAAAGATGGGAATAAAACACAGGAGAGTGCTCCTGACTCAGTGCTATACTTTAACTACAAGACAACATTAATTCTTAAACTAGTGTTGCCTCCTTTTTCTCTATAAATTCCCTCATAACCTACTGACATCTTTTTTATCCTCCCCACCTTGCTGTCATATATCAAATGCTATCCCGGGATAGGATGTAAGATGTCTGAAGTCACTTCACAGTCAATAGTAATGGTGTTTGAATAGCAAATCAGTGAGTACTCTCCTTTCTAAATGGTCAAGAATATTACAACCTACACAAGGTAAAAGGGTTTTCTCCCCTAGACTTGATCCTGGATTCTTGCACAGCAACACAGAATACTATCAAAAACCACATCTTCCAGGGTTATCCCTTTCTTAGTGGCACTTATTATGAAAAAAAGCAAATGAGAGAAAAAAAACCAACAATAAATGCATCGTATTCCAGGACAGGGAGCTGGTTATTTAGGGAAGATTTTACTTAATTTATCAAATCCTGTAAAGTAACTGTGTAGTTCTGTTTTCTTAAAAATATACACTGTGACAGCAGCTCATTCAGCCGTCGCCCACATTTAGGCTTAAGGTCTATTTTTAGTTCATTTTTGCTTTTTATCATAGGAAAAACAGACAGACCATGAAAGTTTATCTTGAAGGAAGGGTTTAAAATTATCTTCATGGTTTTCCTGGGACAAAATTCACAGCTTCAAAGCAAGCAGTAAAAAAGTGAGATAAAAGTGTTGGCCAACACAAGGAGCAGTGCCAACTATGGAGAAAAAAATGGGAAATTTAGAATGATAGGACATTTACTATAAGGGAAGAAGTGCTCCTGGATTGAAATTCCAGACAGCACTAGAAATATCAAATGTGGTACAAAACTCATTTTAATTTTAAATTATTTGAGAATGATGCATAACATACTGCTGTTTTTTGATCAATTCACACATGGAGCAGAAGAGTGAAAAAATAATCACACCTCTAGCATCAGTGTTGCCCAATGGCGATTCATGCCTAGGAGAGGGCAAGTGTTTCCATTAACTACCATCCCTTAAAAGGGCTAAAGGGATGGTAATAAAATCTGAGAGAGTCCTGACTCTACTCCTTCCCCACCAAGGAAGGCTTATTAGTTGTGGGCTGACAGTCCATACATGCACACAAAATTACAGGTGGACAGTGTCCAGGAGACATGTTAGTTCAGCACAGTGCCCAGCTGCGCTAGCCACAACCCTTCCCAAACCAAGCAATGCTCATTTTTTGGGCTGGGTTCTGAAGTGCAGATACAGAATCCAGCACTACACAATCATGAATCAAGACCTCTATCTGAAAAGAAAAGAGAGATAATTGGATAATTGGTTGTCCCTAATTCCAGGTCTGCCATATAATTAGTTAGTGTGCCAAGTTTTAATTAAACTCTCAAAGGGGCAACAACGCCTTTCGCACTGAAAATAAATAAGCAAATCTTCATTTAAAAGGCAGAGAAGCCATTCTGTCATAAAAATTTGTTTCTGTTTACTTGATTTTTTACTATTTACTTGACAGAAGTATCATTTCTGGAAGATGATTTTTACCTCAGCCATAGACTCATTTTATATTCTCCCTGATCCACCCTCAGCTACACACACATCATTGCTTTGAATGAAAAGCAATAAAAATGGGGAAGAAATAAAGTGCCTGAGTGACATAAAGGGACAATATTTTTCTATTTGGGAATCACACAACAATTTATCATTCCTAGTCATTGTAGGTATAGGTCATGCATTACAGTTCCATAAAAGAAATATACAGTACACACTGCATTTCAAACAAAACAAATTGCTATTGCTTTGGAATTTTTCATTCCCAACTCAGCACTCTAAGAAAAAGCAATATAAAACATTACAAAATGACAATACATTAAATTTGCAAAGTGGTTTTTTTCTGCCTTTGGAATTATTCATTATGAACAAATGGTCCAAGTGCAGACCTCATCAATAATTGATAAACTGATAGAAAGAGACTTGCAACAGGAAAAAATAAGCAGTAGTTGAAAGGTCTGGAATGAAGTAAGGACACAAAATGCTTACAGAAACTACAGGACCACAGGGCAAGCTAATATGTCCTGATGTTAACAACACTTCAGTGGTCACATGGTAAAGTTGTGAACCAGATACATCCTTTCTGGGCCATAAAAATTTCTATGTTCATGAAACTATACAGTGTCTGAAAACTGATATAAAAAGCAAATGCTACATCCTGAGTTCACAAAAAAATGTTCACACTCAACACCAAGACTTTGTTTAAAGAATAAAAAGGTATTGACAAATTAAAGTGATTTAAATAATATCGTCACATATTTTTATCATTTAAGATATATTTTTTCATAATGTGTTATTATACGGTTGTTTGCAATTGCTGGGCTCGTGGTGTGGATTTATTTTTTAAATAGACAATTTATTTTGGAAAAAAAAATTAAAAATGATTACCGGCTCTTTGCAAACAGAAGTCCCAAGTATTGAACATTGTTAGCCTTCCCACAGTTAATCCTTTAAAATTGACATTTCTTTAACCCTCGCCATTATGCTTAAGTGTTATATCACATTGGGCCACTGCATGGTTGCACAATGGAAAAGGGGCAATCCCCACACCAGGACAAGCCACAGCTGCCGCTCTTGCACTTCTGAGACAGTTTAGCTTTGAATTGCTGAGTACACACAATCCCAACTGAAGTCAATGGAGCTGCACATGCTCAGCACCTCTGAAGGTCAGCCCAAAGTTGAGCACCAAAAAACAGACGCCTGAAAATTTGGCTGCATAACTTTACAATAGGTGAAATAAGCAACTCTCTGCTACATTACACATCATTTGAAAATAGGATGTAAAGCCTCTTTTCCACTTGAAACTGGAGAGAGAAGTTTAGGTCATCAGAATGTACTTAGCACAACTGGAATTTGAGTTGGACATATGGGTTAACATCCTGAACTTTTGTGAAAAGTGCCACTGTGACAGACACGCCCAGGCATGTCCTGGCAGAGACTGACCATTTTCTCAATATTAAACCAAAAGGGGTTGTGTCGGTCCCAGGGTATTAGAGAGACAACGTGAGTGAGGTAGTTAGTGTCTTTTATAGAACCAACTTCTGCTGGTGACATAGAAAAGCTTTGTCTCACAAAAGATGTCATATGCTGTCTCTGCAGAAAGCTAGATGTTTTAGTTTATTGTCATAGTTATTGTGAGATGTTTGTATAGGAAACAAGTTTACAGTTATATAATATTAAGGATATTGTGTTCCAAATCTGCTGGGTGTGAAACTTATCACATGAGAAAAAGGAGTCTGCAAGCTGACCCAATCCACCTGAGAACAATGGACATCCATGGAGACAAGAGAAGGTTACTCACCTTGTGCAGTAATGGAGGTTCCTCGAGATGTATGTCCCTGTGGGTGCTCCACTCCAGGTGTTGGCACGTCCTTGATCGGAGATTTCGCCAGCAGTGCCCGTCTGGGTCGCACATGCATCGTCCCTGTCTCACGGTGCTGTTGGCGCCCTTTTCGGCGTGCGCATAGACCCCTCTGTTCCTTCTCTACTGTAGAGCCATGTGCTTGACTCCGAAATAGAGGGGAAGGAGGGTGAGTAGTGGAGCACCCACAGGGACACGCATCTCGAAGAACCTCCCATTACTGCACAAGGTGAGTAACTTTCTCTTCTTCAAGTAGTGTCCCTGTGGATGCTCCACTCCAGGTGATTTGAAGCAGTGCCCTCAGTTGTAGGAGGGAGCTTCGGAGTTGTTAGGTTGAACAGAAGAGAGTACTGATAGTCCGATTGCTGCTTCATGTCTTGATGCTTGGTCAATAGCGTAGTGTTTTATGAAAGTGTCGGCCGAGGCCCAAGTCGCTGCCTTGCATATTTCAGTAATTGGCATGTTATGCAAGAAGGCCGTGGATGTAGCAACTGATCTGGTTGAATGTGTCCTGATGCTTTGGGGTGGCATCACACCTGAATGTGTGTAGCATGTGTGGATGCAGGCACAAATCCAATTTGAAAGTCTTTGGGTGGATATGGCGTTACCTTTGGAACATTCCATAATTGATACAAAGAGTTTAGAAGATTTCCTGAAAGGTTTAGTTCTTTCCAGGTAAAATGTGATGGCTCGTCTGACATCCAGCATGTTGAAGGCCACATCCTGTGCGCTAGAGTGTGGTTTCAGATAAAAGGTAGGTAAAAGGATTTATTGGTTAAGGTGGAATGCTGATGTTAACTTGTGGAGGAACTTTGGATGAGGTCATAGCGTCACCTTATCTTTGTGAAATATTGTATACAGTGGGTGGGCCATAAGTGCTCTGAGTTCACTCACATAGTGTGCCGATGTGATAGCGACTAGAAATGCTACCTTCATGGACATGTGCAGTAGTGAACAAGTTGCTAAAGGCACGAATGGTGTCTTAATAATCACCCAGAGGACTAAATTGAGGTCCCACGGTATTATGGGAGGACCTATGTCTGGATATACATTTTGTATATCGGTCATGAAGCGTTTGATAATTGGATGCGTGAAAATCATGGTATCATCATTGAGATCATGGAAGGTGGTGATAGCTGCTAGGTGTACTTTGATTGAGCTAATTGCTAATCCAGATTTTTTTTATTTCCAGGAGATAGGTATAGTGGGGATTGATGCCATTATGGTGTCAACGAAAGCAGGTCGGCGCACTAAAGAGAAACTACGCCATTTCTGAAGGCAAGTTTTTCTTGTGGCAGGTTTTCTACTGTTCAGTAAAACATTCCTGACTTGTTCCGAACATTGTAATTCAGCTTGTCAGAACCAGTTAGGATGGCGTATGGTTTCATTGTTCTGGGAGAGGAGATTGTCGACTAGTGGGAGAAGGTTTAGTGTGTGGATCAACATCTGTGTGAGGTAAGTGAACCATGGTTGCCAGAGCCATGCTGGAGCTATCATTATCATGCTCGCATTGTCCCTGTGTATTTCGTGTATGGGTTTTGCTATCATGGGAATAGACGGGAATATGTACAGGAGACCTGTTTTCCAGTTGATGAGGAATGCGTCCCCCAGTGAGTGTGCATCTAGACCTGCTCTCGAGCAGAAGTAACAGCATTTGCTAGTTTTTGTTGTTGCAAATAATTTGATTAAGGAGTAACCCCACTGACAAAAGATGCTTTGCAGGATTGTATTGTGTAATTCCCACTAGTGATTGTTGCTGAATTTTCTGCTTAGGCTGTCTGCAGTGGTATTTTGGGTACTGGGTAGATATGCTGCTGAAACGTGGATGTTGTGGATATGCATCAATTCCACAGTCTCATTGCCTCTGAGCATAGAGAGCCAGACCTTGCACCTCCTTGGCGATTAATGCAGAACATGCAGGCGATATTGTCCGTCATTATCTTTATCATTTTCCCTGCTATTAGAGGTAGGAAATGTATACATGCATTATGGACAGCTCATAACTCCAGTAGGTTTATGTGTAATTTCATTTCCTGTGGTGACCATTTGCCTTGACTGGTATGGTCTTGTAGGTGCACTCCCCATCCAATTAGTGATGCATCTGTTGTGATCATGATTGAGGGTGTTTCTGTTATGGAGTTCCTGCTAAAAGGTTGTTGGGCTGTGTCCACTATTTCAATAATTGTTCCATGTTTTTTGGGATTGATACTGTTTTGTATATAGAGTGTCTGTGTGGTTTGTACACTGTCACGAGCCATATTTGAAGTGGCCTCATGCATTTTGCACTATGAAGGTAGTGGCTGCCATATGACCCAACATTTGAAGGCATGTACAAACATCCATCGTTGGGCTGCTTTAGATTCCAGATTTACGATAGTCTGAAATCTGTTGTTTGGTAGGAATGCCCTGGCGATAATGGAATTCAGGTGCGCCTCTATAAACTCTAGTTGCTGCGCAGGTTTCAGGGTAGATTTTTTGTCGTTTATCATATGGCCTAGTGTGCGAAATACTGACCTTGTAGTGTGAACTGCATGTACATCTTCCATGTAGGAGCGTGCCCTTATTAAACAATCATCAAGATAGGGGAATATGGTGACACCCAGTCTGCAAAGGTAAGCTGCTACTACAGCAAGGACCTTGGAAAAAACTTCTGGAGCAGTGCAAAAGCCGAAGGGTAGCACTGTATATTGATAGTGGTTTTTGAGGAGTGTGAATCTTAGGAATTTTCTGTGGGCCGGATGAATAGTAACATGAAAATATGCATCCCGAAGGTCGAGGGCTGCAAACCAGTCCCCCTGTTCCAGTGCCAGCAAGATAGTAGCCAGAGTAACCATTCTGAATTTTTGTATCTTTATGAACATGTTCAATTTTCTTAGGTCTAAAATGGGTCTCCAACTTCCAGTTTTCTTTTGGGTGAGGAAATAATGGGAATAAATCCCTTTCCTCTGTGTTGGGAGGGAACATGCTCTATGGCACCTATCTGGAATAAATGACCAACCTCCTGTTGTAATAGTTGTTCAAGAGGGAGGGGGAAGGCAGTAGTGTTGTGGGTATAGAGATAAAGAGGATAGTATATCCAGATCAGATAATTTCTTGTACCCATTTATCTGATGTTCATGTTCGCCCAGACAAGCCGCTATTTTCCACAATCCCAAGGCTAGAGACACTCTCTTCCTTGTCACAGCATACCTGGCTAGACACAGACAACTGCTTATAGTAATGCACCCCTCCTTCAAAAACTTCCCCATTGATTACCAGTTACACAGGAGACTTACATTTATACTCCCTTTGGGACTGGGTGACATTAACTTGGTTACATATATTTACCATATCAGTATCAAACATATCAAAATTGCTATAAATTGGAAAGATTTTCTTCTAATCATTGTTAAGAGAAGTTGAGCTTCCAGAAAGATACAGTTTCTGCTTTTCCAGGATCTGGAGTTGGAGTCTTGTTTTTTCCATCCGCCTTTGATGAGCTCTCTCAGCCATCTCATCTGCCTTTTGCCTTTCTCGCTTGGCCATCTCAGCCGCCTTTTCCCACAAGGAAAGTTCTGCCATTTCTCTCTCTGCTTGGATTTCATGTTTATGTTCGGAAATCCTTGCCTCAGCTTCTAATTTCAGCCTTCTGAGCTCCTGGGCTCTCTCTCTTTCTATCTAGCCTAGCCCCAGGAGAAGGAGCAGGCAGATTTTTCATGCATGAGGGCTTGCTATACAGAGAATTCCCTACAAGGAAAAAGCAGACTCATGATAGAAACTGCCATCAACTTGGAGTACCTGTGGGATATGGAATTAAGTTGTTAAAGTTGGTTCATGATGATCCCTTTGCAGGACATCTGGGCATAGGAAAAATGTGTGACAGGCTAAAGCAAAACTTTTATTAGCCTTACATATCCAACACAGTGAGGAGTTATTGCAGAAGCTGTGATTGTGTCAGAAGTGCAAAAGTTTAAAGGGTCCTAAAAAGATACCCCTACAGCCAGTGCCCAGTATTGGGGAGGCAGGTCAGGGAACCTCTGGATCTGATTTGTAATTCCTGGGAGGGTAATGTAGAGGTGGCAAAACAACGAATGGTGGAGTATGTGTCACAGTTTAGAGAGAGCTTGAAGATCACATAAGAGGGGCATAAATTATGCACCAAAAACCCACTATTAAGCAAACTAAACCCTTACAAATGTTTGTAAAAAAATTGAATAGCATTGTTACCTCCATAATAAACCTTACAAAGAAAAAGCCTGTTTTAACTACACATGATTTTGCTGTTAATGTTTATGCAAATGTTAAGTCTTGTAATTTGTTGCTAATGCCAATAATTGTAAAAATGTACCATGTGCCTGATACTTTATAAAACCCTCAAAACATGTTAAAAACTAAAAAGGGAAAGTTCCTATGATGCATTCAGCAGTGTCCAGGGATACCCCTTTCTGCATCAATTTTGTGTGGGGAGATGTCACACTGCCTAAATCAGGGGGGCCCTTAAGGTGTATCCAGGAACTCTGATTATTCCCTTCTACACCAGTCTCGCGTTGGGGGTGTCACGCTGGCTGAATTGGGGGGGGGGGGGGAATTTATTATATTATGTGACATCAGTATGTCAAAATCGTCATAATTCATGTAAGATATGCCATGTAAGGTACTGTTTGAAAGGCTATAATATGCTAAGTAAGATGATAATACTTATGTTCATGTGTTATATGTGTAATGGAAGTTATGGATATATTTGATATAGCTGTATTTCAAACTGTGCTGTATGAAACACACCCTAGACAGGGTGGCAGCAAAACAAAAGCCTGCCTAATGGCCCTTTGAGACATCCACAGATGCAAGGGGCCGGGGGGGAAAAGCCAGAGGCATACCTGATGAGTCACCAGAACTTGCTCATGTGACTCTGAACTCCATTTTGTTCATGTAAAATTCCACAAACAGCATCGGAAGGGCTAGAGAGTATATAAGGCAAAGACCTGGGAATCCATTTTGTCTTTCAGTTGGGATTCAGCTTCAGCTACCAACCTACCTCTGGATCAGCTCATCTACAACTGAACTGAAGCTGTGAAACAAAGGACTGGTCCCATCCAAGTACTGGATGTATACAAGAGGGACTATATAAGCCTGCAAATGCCACAGTTCTTCTAGAAACCTGATGTACATGGACTTTCAAATCATTTGTATGTATCTGATTGCTTTAATCCTTTAACATTTATCTTATGGTTTGTTTCTTTCTTTTTATAATAAATCTTTAGTTTTAGTTACTAAAGGACTGGCTGGCAGCGCGGTATTTTGGGTAAGATCCAAACTTATATTGATCTGGTACTGTGGCTGATCCTTTGGGGTCAGAGGGAACCTTTTGAGTAAAGAGCATAGAGTTTAAATAACTGGTCTTTTTACTGGACCTAGTGGCTGATTGAGGAACCAAAGACTGGAATGCAGTAAAGGGATGGGAGGGTGACTGTTCATATCATCTGTTCTGCGAATAATGTTGGTATATGGAATTATAGGATTGATACCTGAACGGTCGTCTTCTTGTTGCAGGGGTATAAATTCCAAGGGTGCATAGCATAGCTCTGGAGTCCTTCATGGTGTGCATGACTTCATTCATTTTCTCTGCAAAGAGCTTCACTTTATCAAAAGGAAGATCCTTGATGGTTGACTGCAGTTGTTTAGGTAGGGCTGCAGAGTGAAGCCATGATGCCCTATGCATGATAACTGCAGTTGCTACAGTTCTAGCCGCAGTGTCAGCCACATCAAGGGAAGCCTGCAGTGTTGTTCTTGTGACCAGTTACCTTTCTTTGATCAAGGAATGAAATTGCTGTTTTTTGTCATCTGGGAGAAAGTCAATAAATTTGGATAGTTTTGAATAATTTTTGTGGTCGTAATTTGAAAGCAAGGGGCATAGTTTGCTACTCTCAGCTGAAGAGTGGCCGATGTGTATACTTTTCTTCCCATTAAGTCCAACCTTTTATCATCTTTGTCATATGGGGTTGACTTATGATGCTGCTGTTTATTCCTTTGGCTGGTCACTTCTATAACCAGGGAATTAGGGGCTGGGTGGGTAAAGAGGAACTCAGAATGTTGGGTTGGGATATAATACTTTTTATCAGCCCTTTTACAAGTGGGGGGATGGTGGCGGGGGTCTGCCATATATTATTTGCTGGCTCCATAAGGGCATCATCCATCAGAAGGGCGATTTTGGTGGAAGTTGAGTTCTGCAATATCTTAAGCAATTTATGTCGCGACCCTGCCACTTCCTGGATAGGGTTCTCTAAACTGTCCGCCACCCTCTTAAACAGTTCCTGGAATTGCTTAAAATCATCTGCAGTCGTGCGGGATAGGGGAACTATGGTCTCATCAGGTGAGAAGGATGAGTTATGTGTGGTAGGCGGCATTTCTTGCTCTACAGCTGCATCCTGTTCGTCGGCAGGCCCAGTTAGTTTGGGTCTTGTCTAATTAGGTGACCTGTCTCTGTAGCTATATGAAGTTGAGGATCTAACTATGTGGTGGAGAGTAAGTATGTCCCAGGCAGGCCACTGTCCCAGGCAGGCCACTGCATACGGTATCATGGGTCAAATTAAGGAGGTGGAAACCATGGATATGGCAGTTGTCTTTGATGTCCCTGATGTCTGGATGGGTGGGCTCTGAGTGATGATAGCTGGGACGAAAAGGGCTGTTCACCCACATCCTCTTCACCACTGGAAAAGGTAATGGGAGACATGGGCTGCTCATGGGTAAAGTGCACTGGAGATGTGTCAGTGCCGTAGAGAGGTGATGATAGGGAAGATGTTAGAAATTCCTCCTCATTATCATGGTGTTTGGTCTTCTGAGCATGTTTTCGCAGAGCGGGAGTGATGGGCTCCATTGTAAGTGGCTGTGCCAAGGTGCGCTCCGTATCGTTTCCCGGTACGGATGTGCTCGTCGGCACGGTTGGTGCCGTCGGTACACTCGAGGCCATCTGTTGCCCAAGCTGTATCGGTGCCGTCGGTGCCATGGGGTTTTTCAGTGCTGATGTAGAGTGATTGGAATGTGTTGGCGCTATACAACTTATTGGCACCAAGGTGTCAGTCGGTGACACTGTGCGGCCCGTTTCCTTAGACGGTACCATGCCACTTCTCGGTGCTGCTGTCGAGGCAGTTACTGCCGTTGTGCAGATCGTTGCTTTAGATGGTGCCATCTCGACACAGGGCTGTTTGTTTTTATCTCTCAGCTCCTTAGAGGAGCGATGAGTCTCTCTCCTTGTCGATGAGGTCATAGTACCGGAGGAACCTACAGCCTCTTTGATACCGAAATCTTTGTCTTTTTCAGGTGACCTTTTCTTGGCATGCTCTGTTGTGGATGGAATAGAATGCCTTTTTCTGATTTTTTTTGTGGGATGACATTACTCTGCCCAGGGTCTGAGGCAGGTCTTAGAGACCGCTCCATGAGTTTCAGGTGGAGATCCCTGTCACTCCTGGCTCTGGCTTTTAGGTTTGTGAACCTAGGCATCTGATGCACTCGGAGTGCCCATCTGAAGCGAGCACAGTGTCCCTGCACGAGGTGCAGCGTTTGAAGCTGGGGGAACCCGGCATAATGCTATCTATAACTAAAGGGTAAGTCTGAGGGAAATTTTTTTTTTAAATGGGGAAGGATTAAGGTAAACTACACTAAACTACGGATAAACTGAATAACTTTATGAAAATAGAAAAGAAAAGACTTATCGAAGATTTCTAGCAGGCTATAAAGAACTACTGGGAGGTCCATCCTGGACCATGGATGGTTGAGAAGGAACTGAGGGGTCCACATTGCATGCACTGAAAAGAGCACCAACGGCACCGCGAGACAAGGACGGTGCATGCACAACCCGGACAGGCACTGCTGGTGAAATCTCCGATTGAGGACACGAGGACACGCCAACACCTGGAGAGGAGCACCCACAGAGACACTACTTGAAGAAGAACCTATGTTTATTATCTGGAATAGAGACACAAGGTGGGTGAGGTGATATCTTTTATTGGACCAACTTCTGCTGATGAGAGAGACAAGCTTTCGAATCACATAGAGCTCTTCTTTAGGTCTGGGAAAGATACTAAGAGTATCACAAATAAAAGATTGAACAAGCAGTTTAGCATAAGTAGCTGGCAGATATTCTAAGGGACCATTCAAAGTGAATTGGCATGTTAACACTCCTACAATCATAGGACAAAAAGGGGGTTAGTGTGTTATAGATTGTCATAACAAGCCATAAATCTTTATAAGTCTTTATTAACACCATGATTTTTAGTGTCTAGCAAAATTATGAATTTAAGCTCCCAGGCTCATCCTTTGTGCATGTTTGCTTTGAGCACGAGGACTGATAGGTCAGATATAGAGTGATGGCTTTGTGACAAGTGTTCATCCACAGGTGATGTGATGTTTTTGTCTTTTATCATTTTCCTGTGTGAGTTCATTCAAGAGTGTAATGACTGTCTGGTTTCACCCACATAGTTATTGGAGTATTTAGCACACTGGATGAGGTACACCACAAGTTATGATAGGCATGTGTGGGACCCATGGATTTTGGAAAGTGTGTTGTGGGTGGTGTTGATCATTGTAGCAGCGGAGATACGTCTGCAGGTTTTGCATCTTTGTTCTAACAGGATCTGGTGCTGCTTTGAGTTGGTGTGTCCTGGTCTGTAGGGAGCTTGCTTCTGATGATGATCTTGGGGGAGTGATTATTTGAAGGTCAAAAGCAGGGGTTCAGAAAAGATTTCATTCAGGATGGGGTCTCCATCAAGTATGGGTTGTAGTTGTTTGATGATACCCCTTATAGTGTACGGTATGGGGTGGTAGATGACAACTAGGAGTGTGCTGTCAAAGGGGGTTTTATTTCTGTATTGAAGATTCTTCCTGGGTATCTGGGTGGCCCATTCCATGATGCAGTGTACTTGTCTGGTGGAGTATCCCTGTTTGGTGAAGGTAGCTTTGAGTGTGTTAAGGCATATATCCCAAACTCTCTCCTCAGAGCATATTCTGTGCTATCTGTGTGCCTGGCTGCAGGTAACAGATTTCTTGGTATGTTTGGGGTGGTTCCTGAATCCATATTTGGAGTAGATGCAGGCTGGAGAGTTACAGAGACAAATGAACCTCAAGCAGTTTCTCAGAAAAGGGGGTCCCAGGGCTAAGAGACTCATAGACTTTAAGGTCAGAAGGGACCATCGTGATCATCTAGTCTGACCTCTTGCACAATGCAGGGCACAGAACCTCAACCACCCACTATCATTGTTATTTACAATTATAATTTGTTTACATAAGTTTTCAGTCTCTGTCGGAGTGTTCTTATACAAGTTACAGGCCAATTTGAATATATTTTTATGTAGGATTTTGAGAGTCTGTATTAAATCTTTTATTGGAGTCCAGATATATTTTAGCCCTTCATCCACTAATTTTATCATTTAGAGTGTAGTTTAAATGCCAAGGACTTTCTGCCTGTGAAGCATCATGTCAATGGATGGCATTCGATAAATAATGAATAGGTTAGGTTTATCTAGCATGAATTATAAACTCTCACAATTTATCATCATTCATGGTTCCACTACCTGGATTTCTGTATACCTTTTTTTAGGATTTTTTTCTCTCTCAATATTTTTTCTATTATTTTATTAAGTATTGAAGTTAGACTTATATATATCTAGTATATAGATATATATGAAAATCAATACCACATTTGATGTTTTCCAGTCCTCTTGTAGCTCTCCAGTTCTCCATGTTTTCTAAAAATAATTGTCAGTGGTTCAACTAAATTTATTAGCTAATTTATTTAGCAATTCTGGGGCCTATAATCTAAACCAGATGGTTTGCATGCTATTTTTTTCCAAAATGATTCTCATACAGTAGATGCTATTTAAAATCAGTAAATATTTTTATGTTTTCAGCTCTTCCCAATAATCTGTACTTCATTATTTGCTTCACAAAGACATTTTTTTTTAAAGTATCGCAGTATCTCTGCCATGTTAGAATTATTTTAATCTCCACAGGGTATTGCTGTGTTCCTCAAATCCATTCCATATTATGTTAAATCCAACTAGCGGAGGTTTTTATTAAAAAGAAGAAGGTAAATTATAACCACTTACACATGAGGTCAGAATCTGGCACAAAGACTGCAGTACAAGTTAACTGAAGCCAAAAATAAAAAACTCAGAAATAGACTTAATCGAGCTGAGTTAATTTTATGATAAACCACACAAAATAAAGGTCACTCTTTCATGAGAAAATTGCAGCTGATTTCAAATCTCACATCTTTTATATATGAGACGTACAATACAAGTAGCACAGATGGCACAAACTCAACCCTAATCAAAACTAATGAAATTGAACTTGACACACAACTGTAATGAACAGAATGAATTCTTGCTTTCCTACCAGTTTGAAAAATATCAGCGAGTCTTGTAAACCATTACTCTAGCAAAGTAAATACACAAGTGCATGGTAACAGAGGCACTATTGAGATACAGTCATTGCAGAATAATGAATTACATTAATTTTTAAAATTACATTGTAGATGGCTTTCCTGCTTAAAAATAAGATCATAAAGAGGAATTTACAAAACTTTAACACTTAAAAGGAGCAGATTTTTTTTAAAAAGGAAAAGAAAAGACAGCTTTGCAATTTAAAGATATTTTGAAAATAAACAACAACAAAGAATTAAGCTAATCCAATCAGTACCATGGTCACCATTCTGGTTTATTTATCTATTTTATATGCTTATAACTAAATATGTGCAAACACACTATACTAGATTAAAACTAACTCTATACTAACTCTATACAGGAAGAAAGGGAAAACTTACTGATGCAAAAGACCAGAGCTCCAACAACCATCATTGGTGATGGGAAGGAACCAACAGAGGTGTGGGGCAGCGCAGAATGCATACGCTGGTACATGCTACCTTGATGGGTACTGCTGAGGGAAAACTATGACAATTGTGCACAAGGCAGGTATATACCTACAGTGGAATGGACGTGTGCAATCACTCAAAGAAGAAAGGGACATTTTTTTTTAATATATTCATTAGTCTTCAACTGTCAAATTAGATGAAATGAGCAAATCAGTTTATACAAGAGTTTATGTTAGTCTACAGCTCGTAGATTATATACAGTACAATGTGACACCATTCTGAGCAATTTACAGAAAATACTGTTTGTCTGATTCTGTTTTATCCTATCAAAAACATGGGTGTCTTGTACAATGTACTGATGACAGGGATGGGACAAGAGGATACAGGGAGTCTCTTTTACATAGCATCCTGCACAGAAGCAGATCAGAAAATGGACTGCCTACTAGATGGGGAGCTTGGATAATGCACCCAATATTGCCCTATGGTCTCACTGGGGTATGGTTAGACGGCTTAGGGATGTGGACAAATTACTGGCCGCCTCTCATATGATAATATTAAGAGCAGGTATTAAGGGGGTGTATGCACTCATCCTTTCCGGAGCAGTAAGAAGTGCTGGTGAATGAGCTGTACTTTCTTCCCTCTCCTCCCCAAGATATTCTCCCAGGTGCACACACAGAAAGGCTTTTAGGTCCTCTATTTAGCCACTATTGCTCCATTTCCTTCCCTAGTAAATTTACACTCAAAAGCAGACTTTTGACCATTGTTCCATAGGAATTTGTACTTTCAATGAGGCAAACTTTTAATGAAACAAAAATAAAAGAAAAAACTGAAGCTAATGTGTTTGTTGGTATAATACCTAGATAATTAAAATTAATGCCATCAATTCCTCTTTTTCACAGTCTGTTCCAGATTTATATGGGTTTGAAAATCTAGGCCTATGTTTTTACATGAAAACAACGTTTAGGAAGATGGACATATGGATGATTCCTCACAACAGAACCAATAAAACTAGAAATGAAAAAAAGTTGTTCCTCCATTCTCCCAAAACTCAGAGGCGTGAAAGACCCGGTAGGGAAGAGAAATGTACTAGTAGCACCACTGAAAACATCTTAATACTAATTTTTATTAGTTATTCTTATAAACCTACATGGTGCCTTGCAATTAAAATTCAGTGTGCCTAAGTTGCTATGGCAGCCGTACTTCCACAGAACAATAAATTCCTCAAGCTCAATCATGAATAGTGCTACAAAGCTGAAATGAAGTCTGAATTTGAAAGGTTTGTGGGGGATTTGCAGGGGGAGGAAGCAAGAGAAAAAGATGTGGTCTTTCCAGTTATGAAATAAGTAATCAGTATTTGAAACTACTTTCCCATCTCCAGCAAAGCTCCTGAGGTTCAGGATTTCTGGATTTTTATCTGATTTTCTTTTTCCGTATCCCTTTAGTAGCTGAAAATATTCCTGATAACCATTTCAGCATCACTCACCTCAGGCAGATTGGCTCAAGCTAATAATAGCACATTCTGCCATCTGCCTTTCTATTCTTGTGCTGAATGCAGTGCTGGCATTGTGTTCACACTTCAGTGATGCCAGGCCTGATGCTGTATAGCCAGCAGCAACGGAAAATAATAGTGCAAGACAGAGATAATGAAGTGAGGAACAGAAATGGTACTACTATATTTAACTGTGTTTTGATATTCACCACAGTGAAGAATTCATAATGGTGGTAAGAGAATCTTAAAAGCATATTTAGCAATATTGTGTATATCCTGTCAGTAATAGAGCCTGCAGAATTATTCTTTAGTGTAACGGTATTCACTCAAGCATTTTTGCTTTCATTATCAGATAATCAAATGCACCTCAATCCTGACCTGTGGCAACCCCTGATACTCCAGTCAGGGGATCAAATTTAGCCTTGGTGCAGCTCTTTTTAAACAAGAGCCAGACTCAGCATTTTAGGGTGGGTTTACAAGGTTTTGTCCCTTCCAGTAAGTAACCAATTATTATCCACCATTAGGCATAGGTAGGGTGATCAAACATCCTGATATTAGGGGCTTTGTCTTATATAGGCAACTATTACCCACCCCTGACCCACATCCGGATTTTTCACACTTGCTATCTGGTCACCCTATGCACAGAGCCAACCAAAGGATTTTAGAAGGGTTAGATAAGATGATTTTCAAATCCTCAAATGTATATGGATACATTTTACATAAAGAACCATATTGCTATGTTTGACAGAACTGAGCATTGCACAGGACCTGAGAAAGGCGGGAAGGTGCTTCAAGCCACTTTTTGGCTCCCGTGATCTAGTGACCAGCCTGGCCCTCAGCACAACTTAGAGCTGCAATTGGTTACAGTTGTCCCCTGCAGACTTCTGGCTGTTCAGGGATTGCCAGTGTAGTGTGCTCCACATACAACCAATTCTACCCCCTCATGCTCCTGGCCTGCCTTGGCATTCTCTCAATATGAGGAGGAAGTTGGGGGGCAGTGTGTCAGAACACAAGTGGTGTAGAGAAAACTATGCTGTTCTTATGTCACCCATACATTCCTCTATGTCAGGAGAAACCCCAACTGCCCTGTTCAGGCAGCTTTACACTATTTTCACAACACTCCTGCCAGTGACCAGGATCTGGCCCAAAAATTGTATCCAGGAATATGAGAGAAGGAGTTTTCTTTAGATCTCCACATTTTCTTCTACAGAGTGGAATTCAGCTGCTCATTCCTTTCAGTCTTATTAGAGATCCATTTACAACAATCTATATTTATGCTCTATTATGCTTTCAAGGCCAACTTTGCAAGGAAAAGGGTTAGAAATTTAAGCCCTGCCTGAGCAAGGAACTAATGCATGTACCTGACCTCAAGGTGACTACTAATATGCATAAAGTTAGACACATCCTTAAGTACTTGCTGAATTGAGGCCTTTGTTTTGTTTGTTTTTTTAATGAAAGCTGTAAATTTTCTTTATCTTTCCAATTCCTTCAAATCAACAGCAGCATGTTTACAGGGCCAGTGGTTGACTCTCTCAATTGACTTCAAGATCTGATCTCTAATCAGCAATTTTGTTTTCACATGTGAAGAAATGTTAGCTAAAAAAGTTAGGCTGAGATGACCAAACTCGTTTTCATTTCTGACATAATCAAGATGGTTATGCAGGACTTCAGGGGTAAAAGATTAGTGCATTAATTTCACTACAGCACTTACTACTCTCTACCCCAAGAACTTTATTAAGCACTAGAGTTTACAAACAATTAAGCAATACATTTTACCTGGAACTATCTTCACATGTAAAGTAACATTACTACAAAAAAGACTGCTAAACAAGAGATCCAGCTATAAAATCAAAAACAATGTAAATGGCAAAGGAATTATCACAATCGGTATGGGTCTCTTCTTCAGCTGGCTTAGCTTTTAATCACTATAACCTATACTTACTTAGTGGGGCTAAGTGGAAAAGAAATTTCTTTTTTTGAAGAGTGCTTAGTGCTTGATCCTCCTCTCATTGTGGTTAATGGAAAAATTCCCATTGACTTCAACAGAAGTAGGATCAGGCCAAAGTAGCTAATATTTTCCTAATAAGTGATGTTAAAATTACTGTTCTACAAGGTATATTTGTAACTTGCATCCCATTAAATTAATTGACTTAAATTGGCATCTTTTCAGTCTTCTGAAATCTGAACAGTAAGAAAGTATCTGTTGCCTTTTCCATTAAAACCCCAGATAAATACAGCATGTTACTAGAATTTGGCTCTAATTCATCTGCTTTAGTTAATCTATACAATCCTGGAATCCTACATTTCCACCTACCTTACATGTGGTAATCCACTGAAAACTTTCAGCCCCTGTAAAAGACAGACCCTCCCTTTCTGCAGAAAAGGCAGAATTTTACAACTCCATTGTTTTGTGAAAAAAATATTTCCCCCTGTTGTATGTTCACCTTAGCATGTTATTACATCTTCTTAGTGAGAAGGTATACATTATCTCTAAAATGATCAATTGGACGGTCTGAATATAAGTGAGAAAGCTGATGGTATGTCTGCATTGCAGTAAAACACCCACGGCTTAGTCGTGTCAGCTGACTTGGCGTCTATACTGCAGTTTTAAGGCCTGCAAGTCCAAAGCCAGCCATGGATGTTTTATTGCAGTGTAGACATACCTAAGATATTGATTCTCAAACTGGGGTCGCGACCCCTCGGGGGGTCGATACATGATTATGTGGGGGTCATAAACTGTGAGCCCCAACCCTGGCCAGGCCCGGGGCTCTTAGCCTCCCTACTTCCTCCTGGCAGAGGAACATGGGGGGGGTGGGCAAGCGTTGACACACAGATACTGCTCACTTTCCCCCAAACATTCCACTCCCTCCACTCCCCCCACATCGCCTGTTGCATAAGGGGAGGAAAGAGAGCAGCAGCTCCTAATGCTCACCTCAAAGGATACCCTAGGGTGAGGAAAGTGACCTGGACACAGGGAGCTCTGACGTCACTTCTTAGGGTGCACGGAGGAGCAGCATTTGAGGGGTGAGCGAGCAGCACCACCAGGTACTCCATGCATGCAGGTCTGTTTCCTCACATGGGCACAAGAGTGGGGGTGCAGGGATTAGGGGCAAAGAAAGAACAGTGCATGGGTTAGAGGCAAAGAGGGAGTGGGGGAGGCTTCAGGGGCCAAGGTGAAGGGGAAGGGGAGAGCCATGGGGTCACACTCAGAGGCTTGCTTTGTGAAAGGGGTCACCAATATAAAAAGTTTGAGATCTACTGCCCTAAGAGTTCTCTTTTTAAGATTTGAAGTAGAGCACAGAGGAGACTAAGTCCATAAGATAGGGATAAAACCAAAGAACATTGTACATATACCCAACAGAACTGTAAAATGTTCTGTTCAAAAGAAAAACAATAATACTGGTTAGGTGCAATTCTGGCCAGGTGCAATACTGGCCTAATATGACCAAAACTAAGTGGGTTACAAATACTTTTAGCAGCTACATTCTGTCAATAGTATTTTACAGAAGTCCCAGGAGGCTCCCAAACAAGGACTAACTGCACTAGGCAATGTACAGACATGAAGTAAACAGACAGTCCCTGCCCTAAAGAACATACAATTATAGTTGCTGACCAAATGCAGCAGGTGGACAAAACAAACAGTGGTGGAGGGAAAAGGCAAGAATGAAAAAAGAGTGAAATGAGGCATGTTACTTAGTAATCACAGTTTGTCATCTGCCGAGCCATGATCAGCCATCAGGGTTTTGTAGGCAGCACAGCAGAGCAAAAACTGGAACAGGTGTGTCAATGGCAACAATTAAGTTGTAGTACAATCATTAATATAAAAATTACATGGCAATGACAGTAGATTAAAAGTGACTAAACTTTTCATATACCTTGGTCATGACGACACTATGACATGTTTGTGTCATACGCGGACACGGAAATACCTTTAAAGGAATTTTTAAAAGATTCAGTATTCTAAGTGGATTGCATGTACCAAGAAGCATTAGGCCCAATTCTGTGGTCTCTTTATATGCTTAACTCCAGTTGAACACAATGGAAATTGTGTGCAAACAGATTGTAGGATCATGTCCATAGAGTAAATATTACATTACAGATTATGAGCTTGATTCTCTTTCTATAGCAGGAGTTATTCCAACTGAAGTCAAAGTGGGCAACATAAATGGCACTAACAGATGTTATACACATCAGTTCCAGTTCTGCAAGTAACTGTGAGGATGGACTATTGCACCTGTGTGGAATCCTGCTGGTTTCAATGGGACCCTGTACAAAGGCAGAGGCTGTTCTCATTAAATCACATGTAGGACTGGGGCTTTAATACTCTATGTTTGACACAGTAAATTTACTGTAAAGTCTGCCTTTTGCACAACACACACATTTTGGACTCCAATTAGTAAATGAATTAAAAAGTTAATCTTTCAGCTCAAATGAAAATGAACATCAATGCTTTCACAAAGCAAATGGAATATCAGCATGGGTTTTGAGCTTGTTTCTTCTCTGATTAAATTACCTGACTCTCCTAGTCTTCTGGGTAATTTCTCTCTCAAGTGGTCCAACGAACAGCATTGTATTTTTTCTCACTTCTAATAATACTGTGATGATAATGCTTCCAGATTTTTCTAGTGCACAATAAGTTAACTTTAAATAGAAAGAGAGGAAAAAAACCATAGTCCAATTTTTAAAAAAATAAATCATATAGAATTTTATCTTAAGAACATTTTTATAGGAACACAGAATTTGTCACATCAGATCATTTGTCCCCCAAGTCCAGCACTCTATCTGTGGCAGTGAACGCCAAAGCCAACACCCAACCCAGCATACAGCCCCCAAACCCACAATATCATGCACATATACATAGTAAAATGTTTTATTCGTCCTGGAGGAAAACAGTTACTTAAGACACCTGTAAGCATGATGTTTGATTACCCTTCTAATTATTTTCGTTTGCATGATTACAAATGTTAACAATCATAAAATTACCCAGTCTTGGAGAGGGGAGTGGGGAGGGGTGTCAGTGTGACTACTCGTGAGCAAACTTAAGCAAGATCATAAATATTTGCAAGACCACAGCCTTTTTGATTACTTCTCACTTCACCATTTTGAAAACCTCAGCCAAGTCTCAAGTTCTTTATGTCCTAACATAATGATCTTAGTCTTTTGCAATCTCTCCCTGTACGCCATAGCTCTAAGTATTTTTACCACCTATGCTTGGGGCTTCCCAATCTTTGCTGTATCTTTCTTGAGAGCATTTTTCCATTTATACCTTACCCTTAAATTGAAAGGAGTTACATACAAGTATTGAGAGAAGACTGCCTCTCTGTAGACGTTTCACTAAGACAGAACCACTGTGTTATCCAGATTCCTGTAACACATCATTTGCTTCATCACACACAGATGGATAACCATTTTTTGGTAACACCATCCAAGGCTATTCCTGGAAATCATGTTAACTTTTTATCTGATGACTCCAGTATGTCTTTCCCTACCAAGCCTCAATATAAAATGCCTGCCTGTTTTGGAGAATTACATATATAGATATTTATAACTAGTGTAAAAGGATGGCACACTTAGGACTTTCAAAGGGAAGCAGGATTTCTCTGTTGAGTCATCCTGATTGTCAGGCATTTGAACACTACATATGAAGGGAAAGTATAATTACTGCTGATTCACACTACAGATACTGTTACCTCCAACCAGGATGTAAGAGGTCCTGTAAGGAAAATTCTATAGCCAAGTTTGGGGAGAAAGATTATGCTTATGTCTGGTTATTATATGAATTACCAACAAAGCCAAATTCTAGGGAGGGATAATGTTGGGACTATATACTGCATGTATATTATATATTCTGTTCATAGCAGAATGGGAATTGCGTCTGCCTACAATGAAACTTATGGATGTTCATGGCAACAGCGATGCTTTCAAAAGAAAACACCCATCCAGAAATGTATTTATGTAACCAGTAATCACACTCCTTTTAAATATATTAGCAAACATATAAGAAAAGCCGTGAAGACATATAAGAAAAGATTAATATGACATTTTAAAAAATATTAAGACAGCACTTTCTTTTTCACCAGGAATAAAATAATATTGACATAAATGCCTAGCACATAAAATTTAGGTATTATTACACCTTTTGTGGAGGAATATTTCATTAAGGAGATGTAAGATCTGATATATCAGATCAGTCTACACAGTCTTTTTCCCCTTCTGCATCACAATGACATTTCCAGGCTTGAAGCTAGTTTTGATTGTAAAACACTATGCCTGAAGCAGTGCAGTAGAGCAGTGGAGCAAAGGTACATATCATTACTCTTTATGCTTTAATTACCTTTCTCAACCACCTGAGACTGGCTATTTTAAAAAGATTGCTTTTCACGAGCAATACTGTAATTACCTTTCCTTGAAATAGATTTCTTCATCCCTACCGATTTAAAAATTACAAATACATTTCTGTAGAGAGCTCATTATGATATTTATTCCACCTTATTTAATTCAAAACACCAATTTGCCTTTTTTTTTTTTTAATTTCAGAAATCATGCTGGGAAAAAGTTAAAAGAAAAAAGTAAAAGGGAAATATATGTTATTAAAGAGATGTAGTACTATATAACAGAATTTAACAGTAGGTGATTTTTGTTTATAAAGTATATTCAATATCATTAAAGAGATATGGTCAAGTTAAAAATCTTATTTTAAAATAACATTACATATGCTACAAATAAAACTTGATATTAAAATTGAACATGATTAAAACCAATGTACAACTATTTATTCTGTTTGGTTTTTGTATGCCTGGACAACGAAAACAAAAATCAGTTTTACTTTTGTTTACAGTCAGTTTCTAGTCAATTTCATTTTAGACTAAACTTGGGTTGCAGAAAACCCTGTCAATAACTGCAGGGAAAGAAATATTTATTTAGAAAACTATTTTCCACTGGGACCTTTTCTTTAAAAAAGTGTAGTAACATTTTATTGATCATAGTTTTTTTATTTATTTGTTTTTACAAAGGTGGTTTCCTTTTTTTTTTTTTTTTTTTTTTTAAAAGAAAAGCTACATTTTGGAATAGATTTAATCTGGAATAGATTATATAATTTCAAAACAACATAATAGGAAGGCGTCCTTCATTTTAACCAAATTCACTGGTGAGTTGTTAGATGAATTTATATTTGTGATATACCTAAAAGGAAAAATCTCTCTCTCTCTGACGAACTATAGTTTAATAATTATACTAGTATAATAATAATATTTCTGATAGATGACTAACCTTTTTGTGTAAAGTTGGGTTTCAATAGAAAATATGGCCAAAAGATAAAAATATTTATTGGATAGGTTACACAATTGCAAATAATGTGCTAATTCATAATGTGTCATCAGATTTAATTGCAAATAATGTGCTAATTCATAATGTGTCATCAGATTTAACCAATTTATCCTTGTCTACAGGTTCCTTTAATTGTAGTGGTCAAAAGTACCAAGAAAAGCAGAAGGAAGAAATGATGAGGGCTATATTACAGGATGAAAAACTAACCAATTAGATGGAACTAAGTAATTGGTTAATTAAGACAGTACAATGGCAACATAGGACAGATAAGTAAATTACAGTACAAAGACAGAGTAAATACCCAAGTGAGAGGCAAGCAGAGAGCTCACTCTGCATACAAGATGAAAACTAAGGGCAGCAAAAACTGACAAGGACAGTTTTAATTTACATCAAATAGTTTGCTAAATTAGATCATAACAGGTTGGTAACTACATCTTGTGCCTAGTTCTGCCTACACATGCTTAACTCCTACTCACTTCAGTGATAGCTGAATATTTGTAAATGAGAGCAGGAAGGATGGTTCAGTGGTTAGCCTGGGACTCTAGAGACTCAGACTTATTCCTCTGCTCAATCACAGACTTCCTATATGATCTTAGAATCATAGAATATTAGAGTTGGAAGGGACCTCAGGAGGTCATCTAGTCCAACCCCCTGCTCAAAGCAGGACTAACCTCAGCTATATCATCCCAACCAGGGCTTTGTCAAGCCTCACCTTAAAAACCTCTAAGGATGGAGATACCACCACCTCCCTAGGTAACCCATTCCAGTGCTCCACCACCCTCCTAGTGAAAAACTTTTTCCTAATGTCCAACCTAGACCTCCCCAACTGCAACTTGAGACCGTTGCTCCTTGTTCTATCATCTGCCACCATCGAGAACAGCCTAGCCCCATCCTCCCTGGAACCCCCTTTCAGGTAGTTAAAGGCTGCTATCAAATCCCCCCTCATTCTTCTCTTTTGCAGACTAAACAAGCCCAATTCCCTTAGCCTCTCCTCATAAGTCCTGTGCTCCAGCCCCCTAATCATTTTTGTTGCCCTCCGCTGTACTCTCTCCAACTTGTCTACATCCTTTTTGCAGTGGGGGGCCCAAAACTGGACACAATACTCTAAATGCGGCCTCACCAATGCCGAATAGAGGGGAATAATCACTTCCCGTGTCCTGCTGGCAATGCCCCTCCTAATGCAGCCCAATATGCTATTAGCCTTCTTGACAACCAGGACACACTGCTGACTCATATCCAGCTTTTTATCCACTGTTACCCCCAGATCCTTTTCTGCAGAACTGCTGCCTAGCTCGTCGGTCCCCAGTCTATTGCTGTGCATGGGATTCTTCCTTCCTAAGTGGAGGACTCTGCACTTTTCTTTGTTGAACCTCATTAGATTTCTTTTGGCCCAATCCTCCAGTTTGTTTAGGTCACTCTGTATCCTATCTCTACCTTCCAGGGTATCTACCACTCCCCCCAGCTTAGTGTCAACCGCAAACATGCTGAGGGTGCAATCTACCCCATTCTCCAGATCATTAATGAAGATGTTGAACAAAACCGGCCCCAGGACCGACCTCTGGGGCATTCCGCTTGTGACTGATTGCCAGCTAGACATGGAGCCATTGATCACTACTCGTTGAGCCCCTATGCCCTAGCCAGTTCTCTATCCATTTTATAGTCCATTCATCCAACCCATACTTCTTTAACTTGCTGAAAAGAATACTGTGAGAGACTGTATCAAAAGCTTTGCTAAAGTCAAGGTATATCACATCCACAGCCTTCCCTACATCCACAGAGCCAGTCACCTCATCATAGAAAGCAATCAGGTTGGTCAGGCATGACTTTCCCTTGGTGAATCCGTATTGACTGTTCCTGATAACCTTCCTCTCTTCCAAGTGCCTTAAAATGGATTTCTTAAGGACCTTCTCCATGATTTTTCCAGGGATTGAGGTGAGGCTGACCGGTCTGTAGTTCCCTGGATCCTCTTTCCTCCCTTTTTTTGAAGATGGGCACTATATTTGCTTTTTTCCAGTCCTCGGGGACCTCCCCCAGTTGCCACGAGCTTTCAAAGATAATAGCCAATGGCTCTGAAATTACCTCAGCCAATTCCCTCAGCACCCTCGGGTGCATTGCATCTGGCCCCATGGACTTGTGTATGTCCAATCCTTCTAAATAGTCTTGGACCTGTTCCTTCAGCACTGCGGGATGTTCGCCTCCTTCCCATTCTGTGCCACCCAGTACAGTAGTCTGGGAGCTGATCTTGTCTGTGAAGACAGAGGCAAAAAAGGCATTGAGTACCTCAGCTTTCTCCACATCCTCTGTCACTAGGTTGCCTCCCTCATTCTCTAAGGGGCCCACACTTTCCCTAATCTTCCTCTTGTTGGCAACATACCTGTAGAAACCCTTCTTGTTTCCCTTCACGTCCCTTGCTAGCTGCAACTCCAATTGCGCTTTGGCCTTCCTGATTTCATTCCTGCATGTTCAAGCAGTGTTTTTATAATCTTGGGCAAGTCTCTTTGTATCTCCCATGTGTAAAATGGGAATATTCATACTTCCCTACCTCACCTAGATGTTGTGAGGATAAACATATAAAAACAATGTGAAGTGCTCAAATATTACAGTAACAGAGAGCACATGATTGACATATTAGCTAGAATCAGGCCATTTCTATAAATTAACATGAAAGAAAACATGTACCTTGGAAAACAGCAGAGAACTTAAAATGACCACTTAAAATTAAGTGGGCAATTAAGAGTTATCATGCAGTAGAGTGTATTACAAATTGTTGTAGTCTCCTACAGTATGTGTAAACCCCTTATGCTTAACAATCTGTCCCAGCTCAGACACTCTGGTTACCTTCTTCAGACCTGAAGAGCAGCTCTGTGAAGCTTGAAAGTTTACCCCTTCCACCAACAGAAGCTGGTCCAATAAAAGATATTATCTTGTCTCTCTCATATCTTAAAGCCAACATGACTATAACAACACTGCAAACTTACTCAGAATGTAATATTAGACTAAATAAATCTTACAAGCTTGAAAAATGGAATATTCACGATTGTGTCTACTATACTGTGTAAATAAGAGTAGAATTTGGACCTGTTTCATGTACACATTGCTCCCTTTTTATCATCTCCATTTACTGTCTAGTTTTAACTCATAGTACACACAAAACCCCACTATGTTAACAGTACATTACTATTGTAGTGTCAAGCATTCAAAAGTTAGCAAATGCCAGAACTAAGGTTGCCTGCCCAACTTTAATTGGGCCCCTTGTGCTTATGCATTGTGACACAGTCTTTATTACATCCTTCCCCCCCCCCCCCCCACCACCCCCCACCACACACACACACACACACACACACACACAGTAAGCACAGCAGAGACAGGCTCCCTGCTGTCAGTTCCAGTGTCCAGCCCCACCCTGGCCTGAATCAACCATCCCAGGGAAACTCCAGCTTCACCCCTGTAGTGCTGGGGTGGAGGGACCATGCACAGTCACTCTGTGGGGACAGAGCATGTGCAGTTTGGTTAGTCGAAGGCAGACACTTGGCATGGAAAATTTTAGCCTAAATAGTTAAGTTTGGCAAAATTAAAAATAACTTAAAACAGAGTCTTATAATGGGAAATGTTGGGCAACCTTAATAATAGGCAGTGCTACCATCCCAACCTATAATCATCAGTTTGCATTTTAGAAATATGAACAGTGTCCTGCCGAAGAGAGATTACACATAGCTGTTTATTTCCCTGTGCCCCATACTGATCTACACATCCTTTAGAAAGACTCACCTTTCAAGACTAAGAGCCTGTTCCCGCAAGGGGTTAAGAGCCCTCAACTCTCTTTACAATTCAGAGGGTTTGGGGACACTTACCACCTTGTACTGCAGGTCCTAAATTAATATAAATATAAATCAATATCTCCAAATCCAATGAATAAAACCTAATAAAACACTAAATGAAGATTCTATCTAACCTGCAAACAACATGTGTAGATTTAGTGGAAAGAAATTAAATAAAAAATAACTCTAATGAAGTTGAGCCCATGAAACTAACAGGATCCAGGAACAAATTAAGTCTGTAAGGTAATGAGTTTGCAGACCTTTTGTCTTTCCTTCTAGGCAAGAGTGCTCTAATTACAGTATTGTTAAAGCCTTAGAGATGGGATAAGAAAGAATGGAATTAATTTCTAAGTAATCAATGTCAGAGTTGCTAACATCTTCCTGACATTAATAGAGACTCACTGCCACAAATGAAGTGGAGATGGCCGATAAGCTGCTTATATTTTTAATCAACATCTCAAATGAAGAATGTAGTTTGTGAAAGAGAAGGGTTGCTGGGATCTTTATTCCAGTGCAACCCTTCTGCAGTTTTTCAACATTTACTTTAAAAATGTGAACACTGAAAATACAAACAAAACAGACAACAGTGTCTGATTATTTCTCCAGTGAAAATTAGGATAAGGATCGTATCAGTCCCTGTAAGCAAGGATCTACATCGTTAGGCATCTAATCCCATTTGTGCCATGCACTTAGCAGGTAAAGTAGCCAAATAACTGTCCATTCTTTTGAATCCCAATAATGTTGATTTTATCAAGGCCTTGTAAATCAAAGAATCCCAAAGGCTGATTGCATCATGGGAGTGAAAGCCCCAGGCTATTTAATGTGAATTTTATTTTTTAAATTTCTAGGACTGGCCTGGCATGTACCTGTAGCAGATTGGTTATAATTACATAGCTAGCTAAGTTAATTTACCCCATTTGGGGAGCCCCCAAAGAAATTTCTAATTTCCCCCTTTTCTAGTCAGAAGGTTCCTATCACCTGCCAGAAGCTACTACCTATTCATATGTCATCAGCAGAGACAGTGTCAGCAACAGCACCAGAGGCAGCCTAGGCGCCAATGAATGCAGTCTCTCTTGCTGCTGTTGTGGCTCTAAGAAAGCAGCATGAAAGAAGGAACACCTCCAACGAAAGAGGGCTCCTCCTAGTGAACTGGGGTGGGAGGAAAATAAAGCAATCTCATTCACAGCCTGCACAAAATAGGGAATAAGCGAGAAGGGCTGGAGAAGCTCTCTTGAGAATAGAGAGGATGGAGCTAGGGTGAATTGTACTGAAAGAAACCAGAGACAGTGAGTAGAATACAGAGGGACCACCTATACTAGACAGACGGTCAGAGTAGCAGCAGTGAAGTTGGACCAGTAATTAAGCTATACTCCACACCATTGGGCATCCAGCTACAGAGCCATTACCTCCCTATAATCCTCTCAGGATGATCTTTTTATCAGGTGCTAGGTGAAAACCTGTACCTTGTTTCTCCCCCACTGTGAGGTTCTGAATCCCCTGCTCTGAGACAGGATATGAGGGAAAAGATAGGAAGATGGGGTCCTGTCAAGAGATCAAAGGGCCACCAAGGGGGGAATAAGACGTAAATGGACATAGCTCAATTCTGCAATAAGAAGAACCATGAGAGCTCAATGACCTTACTAGACTCATTGCTCGCTGAGCTCCCAAAAAACAATACGAGCACCCTCTGCAAAGCAGCTTCCCATCACTGCCCCCTTACTCCAGAACTGTTCTCTATACAGTTCCCTCTTATCTCCCTCATCTATTCTGGGGGTGATGGTGCTTTTCTCCAAACTCCCAGAACGAGAAGTGTTCTCTGAACAAAGGTCTTTCTTACAGCAGGAGCAGCTACTAGAGCTGTCCGTAGTGTTGCTGCTCCTAACCCAAAATAACTACTATTAGCAAATCCCAGCAAGAAGCATGGTTTCTCCCTAGAAATGGGGCATTGACTTTCACAGCACAACATGTGGGTTAAATTAATTATTAAAGGTTGGCTTGTTACTTCTTCACTAACTTGACTTTTCTAAAGTGTGAAAAAGCCAAACCATAATTCCAGATGTGTTTTATGGTACCTACACACTTTAAGAATAACCCTCCATAACTTAAGTCCACCAGCCTTTCATTATTATTAAGAACATGAAATCTTTGATCAATTTAGAGTGGTCATTAGTAAAACTTCTACAGTTACTTTCTTCAAGTAATTATATTATTACTACAGTATTCTCAATATTCCCTATTAATATCATGGATATATTAATTAAGAAAAAGGTAGACTTATAAAGATTCCAGTGATGAGAACTAACAACTCTTCCCTGGACTTTCCCTGAATTTGTACCTCTCATTGGAGTTAGGGGTCAAAAAACGGACAGAGCTGTAGCAGCAGCAGGGGCCTCACCTACAATAACGTATTTTCCTGGACTTGTCATTCTCATTTTGATGCTCCTCAGAATCCTGTAGGCTTTATTTGCACCAATTGAACACTTTATATGTTTTCATTATCATGTTTCTTCTAATACAAATCCCTATGTATTGTCAGTTAATTTTCAATGTGTACATTTTTAATAAAAAGTAATAGCAACAAAAATACATATTACTTTTCGTTGTCTTTTAAGACTGTCTGATGGAAATAATTAGTTCTCTGAGTCCTGGAGACAAGAACCATAACCATCTCTTTCTTATAAACTCCCTTTTTCTAAGCCAGCGAAGCTGTTTAGCAGCTTTAAAATTCTAAAGTTTAATGAATTCCTACCTGTTCTTCCTGCCAGCAAATATCAGTGTAAGAAATGGTAAACAGCAAGTGGGCAAGCTGGTAAAGACATTCACTAATTACTACTTATTAATCATCTAGCAACAATCCAGCCTTGAATCCAGGCCTGCAGGGTGAACAGTAAATCTATCACCACCTCCCAGAGTCCATCTATACAATGACTCCTGAATACCTAACTCAATTCAACTTTCATTTAAAAAATTAGAAAATGGTTGAGACTGTATGATAAACATCAGGACTTGAAATGTAATGCTATGGCCCATGATGGGGATTGTAACTGAGCAGATCAAAAAACAATGAAATGTTGTCTTACATGTACTGTTCTGACAAAATTGTCCATAAGCATTCCTTCTGGAGGAGAAAGTACAATTATTACTCTGCTCTCCATTAACGTAAGAAAAACCATGGTACATTGCATTTGTGTGAAAGCCCAAGGGGCATCCCTGGTCTCAAAACAGGAACAAAATAGCACTCTTAAAAAAACCCCAAACTACAATACATCATCAGATAGCCATTTTGTGGTTATTTACACAGTTATCAGGAAAATCCAACCTTTTAGATCCACGCAGCATTCAATGCACAGGATGAAGCTGCTCTGACGATGAATCGAGGTCAGGTAGTGTCGTCCCCAGGCAAAATAACATAGTTTTCCCTAGCCTTGATCTTGGAAATAGCTGAACCATTTTTGTTTAAGTATTTCAAAATAAGTCAGCCTGTAGCAGACACATGGGATGGAGAATTTCAGACCAAACAGTTAAAATGTGACAAAAAGTTATAAGCCACTGAAAACAGGGTCTTATATAATGGGAATTGCCAGCAGCCTTAATAAATAGGCGGAATCAGCAGCACCGCTTATAATACAGTAATATGTTACTACAGTTACATCATCTTATTTCCTTATCAAAGTACAAGAAACATTGCAGTCTCATAACTGTTAATTAATGCTACTTTTTAATAGAAACCACTGTGCTAGTAGAGGTAATAGCTGGCAAAGGACTGATAGGAGTAGCAAAGACTAGACTGTCACCCTAGATTTTTAATACATGAAGTAAAGCAGATCACATGGTAAGGAAGGCAGATGTGAGATGACCCCCTGCATTTCTTTTTCTATCACATCTTTTATGCAGGTAGTATCCCCAAATGCTTCCCAGACTGTTGATGTGTCCAGAAATCAAAATAATGAGACCACATTCTATATTACTACCTACAAAATTGAATCAGTAAATGTCAACACTACAAAGCTAGGCACTCAGCGGATGTACAGAAAGGAGAACCATGTTACAGGCAAATGGATAATAATAATGCAAAAGAGGTTTGGAAAAGTTCATAAAGAGATTAAAAGAAATTGCATATATAAAAGGTTTTATGATGATTTGTACATTATAAAAATAATAAAACACTAATAGGATGAATGGCATTTCATTTCTAAGAGTAGAATGACTTTTTGCTTGTAATTATAGCAATTGACTTTAATTTATACTACACATTAGAAAATGTATTCAGAATATTAGAAAGTGTTATAGGATTTTCAATATTTAAAATGAATAATTCTTCTTAATAGCAGATCAATGTCATTTCCAGTTGACTACTACTAATCCTCTCTTTGAAACAATCTGAAAACATTAATGATGATAGATGTTCCTTGGAGCATTCTTCTTTTGGAGAGCTGCAGCTGTAGGCAAGTAACTTTCTCTGTTCCATTCTTATCTGTTAGTGAGCTGCACTACTAAAGACTACACAGTTACAGAAATGTCTCTGCAACACAACAACATGGCAGGGATGATGCACTTATTCCTGTGATAAAACAAACTACATTTCTAAAACAGCAGTGAGCACAAGATGTATTTGTGAACCAACTACTGGTAACCTTGCCAAGTAAACTGTAAAGAGTCCCTATTGTAAACTAAAGGTATTTATAGTGTGAATGTAGAAATTAAGTCACATATATTCTATTTCCTTCTCCCCCCCCCCCCCCCCCCCCAAAACACTCAACATGAAACACTTTCAGCATACAAAAAAAACTCACCTTCAAAGAGCCTCCCCCTCACGAGTCACCAAATGACCAGCTTCTCCACCTCAAAAGCCCTTTCTTTTTGTATTGCATTGTTCATCTGCCACTATGATGAGTAACTCCACTATTGCTCATGAGTCTTTTCATTTGTGTTACCTTGGTCTAAAGTAACTGTAAGCACCTCAGAAGAAGAACACTATCCGTAAACTAATAATACCCACAGCAGTAAGCAGTAAATTCATTATTTTTCACATAGTAGGACATGAGATAATTGTCTCCTTAGGAGCTTCAGAGGAGTGAGAGTGGGAACTACAGTGATGTTTCTCATGAATGGGGAGGAACTATGTGGACACCTAAGGTGCTGTGCTGCTCCCCCTGTACTTTCACTATCCTGGGAAGGAGATTTTTGGTCCTGAGACGCTATTCCTTCCTGGCTGATAGCTCACTGCTCTCAAGCTGGAGGGCACTTGCTCCCATCACTCCTCTCTTCTGCCAATCAACCTGATCCACAGACTGGAACATCAGGGGAGGCACTGTATCCACCAGTAACACTTCCTAGAACCCATACTTCCATTTGTGGCAGTGGAGATGGAGTCAGTGACACAGTAAACATTACATGGCTGCTATTGAGAGTAGGAGAGTATAACTGGATTTCCCTTTTCTAAGCAAAGCTCAGAAAGCTCCATGCTATGAAAAGAGGATGGGACGGGAAATGGGGCACATTGCCTTTTTGTTCGTAAGCTGCAAGGAAGAGTAAACATTCTTGAAAACATGCTAAACAATACAAAAATAAAAGTAAATGAAAATAATTAAACATATCCAGGGATACAAGGAGGTACCCACCAACATTCTATGGGGGAAAAGATTTCAAGTTTGAATTAGAAACAAAAAATATTGTAAAAACAGAGGAAAATATTTATAACTTTATTCAAGATGGCAGCTGCCATACCACTCAAGCTCTCATATGGGCTGAATGTCAGCATAACCTATGGGGGAAAATTCAATCCTGCTGTAAACTGGTACAACTCCACTGATTACAAGAGAGTTGCACAAACTTACATTAGGGCTTAATTTGTCTCACTGAATTTCAGACAGAAGCCTCAGAAGGCAACAAATGGTAGCATGTAGAGTAAAGGAATATTTTTAAAGGAAATAATAAAAATTCCTTATGTAGACTGGAGTTTAAGCTTGTAGGAAAAATCTACTGTCCCTAGTGTCAAGAAAGTGACAATCAATCAGTGGGGAATAATGCCCTGAGCTTGTGGCTTTACACTCACTCACGGAGTATAATTTTTTACTATAAACATCATCTCCAATATATATATTATATCTTTACTTCCATTCTGATATTTTTATTATTTTTATTTTCTTAAGTATTTTTTTCTTGAATCAGATGATTGTGCATTGCAAAATGTTGCTTGAATGTTTTAGAAATATATTTAATTTCCATAGCATTAATACCTCTTGCTAAATTTTAGTTCTGGTGTCATTCATATATTATCTTTTCAATGAAAAAATATGTCTTGTCTACACTGACCACATTTTTCATTGTTTTAAATCTTTAACATCATTTTAAAATGCAGAAAGGGAGATTTAGGTTAGACATTAGGAAAAACTTCCTAACTGTAAGGATAGTTAAGGACTGAAACAAATTATCATGGGAGGTTGTATCTCAGTCATGTGGGGTTTTTAAGAACAGGTTAGACCAACACCTATCCTGCCACACTGCAGTGGATAGGACTAGATGACCTAACAAGGTCCCTTCTAGTCCTGCATTTCTATCATTTTCAGAATTAACCTATCTATCTTGCCATTTGCATGGTGTTTGTTATGTTCACTGATGCAATATGTATAATCCCTTGCTTACAATCCCCAATTGAAGGAACAATGTTCTTTTGTATATGTATGCAGTATCACACAGGCAAACTTTAAATTTACACATATTCATTAATCCACTCATTCATTTTTATTAAAGCACTTAATTGTATTTTTATTAGCAGTTGAACATTTAGAGGAAAATTATGGCTGAAGATGGGGCAATCCCATGTTACATAGCACAAGAATTTCTATACTACTCCATATTTTCATGACGTGCTAATGTGAATTCATCTCTTTATACTGAGACTAGCCAGAAAGTCATTTTATAGAAAACGTTTCTGTGATTACATATGTACAATAGTAAAAAGATTGCAGGAGCATTTGTCCCATAAAAGAATACATTGCATCCATGTCCTTTCAGCAACCATACTGCGAGTGAGCACACTAGTTAGATCATTCTTGGTACTTTGTATTCTGATATGCCTGATTTTTAGATAGAAAGGTTTGGGACATTACTGCAAAAACAGACAAATAAATCTGCTAGTCTGTCTAGTACTGATGATATTACTAAATCTGTTTTTTTCCTTGTCTCTGCAATTACCCTTCAACAATAAAAATAGCAAATGCATTAATTTGTTTTACTGCTGACTAAGAACTCCTTATTTTCTAATGTTTAATACAAAAATCTGTTAAGTACTATCTCCTTATTCCTTAACCTCTAAATCCTGAGGGGTGGAGTTTTAAGGGGTGCATTAAGGGAGAGAGAATGTGTTTTGTTTTTCTTTTTTACTTCCTAATCTGTTAATTCCTCATAAGAATCTGTCTCAATGTGTTTCAGTATGTTTGTCAAAATGTTCTTCACCCTCCTGACATAAGAGGTAATCATACGTGTCTTGTTTGAAGATTACGTGATCTGGGACAAACTGTCTTTCAACCTGATTCTTTATGCAGTTCGTTTCTTGATAAATTACAATCTCCTCTAAAATCCAGTCTAGAATGTCTAATATAGGGTATCTCACATCCTTCCATAGGGTGTTCCACAACTTAGGCCTTGTCTACACTTGCAGTGGTGCGTGGAGTACAGGTAGTTACATGTGGCAATAAAAGGCAGACAGCATTCCACACTGTGGTGTGTAGCTACATGCAGCAATAAAAGGCTCTGGCATGTGGGAAAAGTTCTAGCAGTTGGGAACTCCTGGAATCTTTCCTTCGCCTCCCCCTTCCAGAACCTTTCCTCATTGAGGGAGCCTTTCATTGTGGTGGGGAAAGGCTCCGGCAGCAGTGAGGCAGTGGGACACTACTACACTGCTAAAATCAGCAGTATAGAAGTCAGAGGTTCTGCTTGTGTATGTAGAGAACCAGATATGACACAGACCATCCTAAGGTTCTAGCATATCTGTATTCTACTCACCTAAGTACTGTCTCATCATCTTATACCTGTGCTAGCTGGGCATGTAGTGTCAGTAATTTACACACTGCCATAAGTGTAGACTTATCCTGCATGGAGAAATTGTCTCATGCACATTTCCTCTCCCATTTGCATTTTCTCCTCCCTTTCCAGGGCCACCTGCCCTTATCAAATAGTTTTCAAAACACCTCCCTGTGGCCATTTGCTTAATATTAGGAAAGCATTTACTGCTTTTTTAAGTTGTCTTTTATTGTGATTTAGCAGCCAGAGACAAGGAGAGTCAGCACCATGTGACCAGCCAGTTTTACTCAAGATTACCAGCAACAAATTCCCCATAGAGCAGTTTGAGAAGTGCCACTCTAGTACATTCAGAAATTACCTGGTTCACAGTAATATTTACCTTTCTTCCTGGGAAAATCTACAGAGAAAACTTTTGTGAGCTCCCCACAGCGTGAATGAGAGTAAGACAATTAAGGATAGTACAAACCAGATAATTTAGAGCTATTCTTATTCAGGCATAATGAAGGCAACATCTATATAACCATTCCATCCAACAGAGTGCATGGAAATAACAGCAAGTACAGAAAATCAGCACAATGAATTTTCAGATCTCTCACACACTCCCATAACTTATGTTACAACACTTCTATTTTGCTGCTCTAAGACTCCTGATCACCCAACACCAAGGTCACAACTATAGCCCATATTAAAAAGTTATTTCACTTCTCTGCTCTTCTCCAATTTCTGCCGATTCTAATATAGGTAGCAGATTTATTTTTTTTTACTTGTGATCACCAAAGATGAAAACTCATCTCATTTTGGTGTCACAATTTATGTGCTGACTTGTGACACAGATGGATGCAGTGTTTCTAGTCAGTCAGGATATGATGATAAAGTCTTGGAAGGGATCCAAGAGGTCCAGCTACTCCAACCCCCCGTTTTACATTTTCTCTTCTACTCCAAACAGTCACCTGCCAAGCCAAGACACTTCTGTTCAGGGTGCACCTAAAACAGTATGACCAGCAGATGGGCAGACAACAGACAACAATTAACAGAGCTTGTATGATTAGTAAGCAGCAAAGACTGATAATAGTATCTCAGAAATTCAGAGAGGGAAGGAGACACACAGGAAAGGAGAAAAGCAAAGTAGGAAGAATTCAGAAAATATGAAAGGGAGGAAAAAAGAAACAAGGAAGAAAACAGGAGGACAAGACTAGAAATCCATCCTGCCAAAAGCAGTGCCTCTTTCATATCAAAGAAAGAAAAGCACTGGCTGTAGAAAAGCCATTTCAAGCATCAGGAAGTGGCAAGGAGCTATATTAAAAGCTCAAGTAATCTGACTTAGGTATAAAAGAATTTATAATATAAGACAAAAAAGGGCGGAAGAAAAGACTCACATTGCTATGCCATCAAGATGTTTATAGATTGGATTTCTCCCCAAATATATTCCAGGGTGAATCCTCAGTTGTTGAGTGCCTACACCTCCCACAATCTCAATGAGAAATTGGGTTGCTCAGCAACCGTGAAAAATCAGGCCACCTCTACCTAGATGTCTAAATATGGAATTAGTGTGTTAACTTTAGGTACCCAGGTTTGAAAATTTTGTCCTAGTTTTTTCTGCTTTGGGACTGCCTTCAAAATGTAACAGTACACCAGTTACAGGTTTTGGAAAGCTTTAGATATAATTTTTTCCCCTAAAAATCCTGGTTATTCACAGTCCTTTCTATACCATCCTGCAATGACTTTTAAGGCCGAGGAAGCCTGTGGCTTTCGCTCTCCTATATCCCCTAACTTTTTTTGGGGGGGGTGGGACAGGAAATTGATCAATTAGCAGCTGAAGTGGAACAGCTTGAATTTCTGCTCATAGCATTCTGGCTTCTGTGAGTGAGCGCCCAATTGCTGACTGGCTGCTTGCAAGCAAGCTCCTCTTGTGAGTGTGAACACAGTCTCTGTGCTTAAAGAGTCAACTCAATTGAGGCTCGGGGAAGAGATAAGGAGACAAAACTGGTTGGAAGTTACCTATTTGCTCCCCACTAAAACTGTATTGGTTAAGTTCTTGATGTTATCCAAATAATATTTCACAAAGTATACAATATCTTCATAGCACAGTGTAAACAACAAATATTGACATACAACCCGTTCCTGGCTGTCTACGTAGTGTGGACAGAATAGAATTAAAAAATGCAAAATAAAGAGAGACTGAAGATAAAAACTTAACCAAAATATAAGCCAGAATACATGAAGGTCAGGCCCATAAAAATTTATTTGAAAGAAAAAAATGGGCAATTATATCAATTATCATTTTAAAGCCATCCAAGATACTAACAAGAAAATGATTTTCGCTCTTGTAAGTAACCTTTCAGTTCACAGAGCCAAGAGACTGATTTTTTCCTAGAAATCAAAGTATTAAGAGATCAGAGGAGAGAGAGAGAGAGAGGAAATGCAGGGATGGTTGTGTAAGTCACTCTCCTGTTTCATGTTGAGGACTGCTGAGAGAAATCAATTAATTAGCCAAAAGCACAAAAAGAGCAATGCAGCAAGAGAACAGCTGACAACAACTCCAAAAGACATGTTCTCAAAAATAAGACACAAGCTTTTAGCCAAAAGGCTATTTAGATAATATAATGGAAACCACCCCAAAAAACAACCCACAAAGAGCACTGAAGTTTAGTCTAAGAACTTGATGCTTTATAACACCATAAATGCCAGGTATGGAAAAGAATCATTAGGTCATCTTGTGCATCTTTCTGCCAGGGAAGGATTTCCTATGCTACATTTCCTTGTGCATTTCCTGTCTGCTTCAAGGATTTGTGACGTTTACTGGATTAGTACCAAATCCCATCTGGAGCATACCCCAGGTATCCCAGAAGGTTTCGCTGCGTGTGGGAAAGTGGAGAGGAAGGATGCTTCCACCTCCAGCTGTGGAGATGAAGTAGTCAGCAAGCCCCTATCACAACAGGATCACAATGAGGCCAGAAGGATCAACAGTGCAGTGAGGCCAGAGGATTCACTACTAACTGCCCCACGTGATGGCAAACAGGCACCCCAGCAGTCCTGAACTGGTACACCCGGTTGTGGGGCTTGTACAACCTGTGGTCGAGTCAAACTTCCCACCCTGAGTTTTAGGGTAGTCTTGCCTAGTAGTCTGAGTCAATGTGGCTGCCCTTGCAGTCTGGGCTGTGTGGCCTAGTGGCCAGAGTCAATAGGGTGGCCTTTTCGGTCAGGGCAGCAGGGACTAATAGTCAGAGTTACTAGAACAGCCCTTTCAGTCAGAGCAGCGGGGCCTTATGGCCAGAGTCAATAAAGTAGCCCTCTTGGTCTGGGCAACGGGGCCTGATGGCTGAGTTCAGTAGAGCAGCCCTCTCGGTTTGGGCAACGTAGCCTAATGGTCAGAGTCAATAAGGTCACCTTCCCCTATGGGGTACTGTGGCTTACTGATACGTTGGGGGGGTGGGGAGCCACCTAGGGCTGCGTGGACCTGAGGTAGGGGAGCTTGGGCTGTCCCTGTTCCTCCAAGCCCCAGCCTAGGGCCCTGGTAGTGGTGGGGGTGCTCACCACCGAGTCAACGGTGATCTTCCAGAAACACACTGGCCAGTTCCCCGATTCCCCCACTGTAGCAAAGTTTAAGTCCCCTGGGCTACTTTCTACCCCTTTCCCCGGTAGCAAAGTCTGTAGCTCTCCCAGATCTCTGGGGTCGTCAGCTGTTGCAGCTCCAGGCAACTCTGTTTTCCTCAGGACCTCCTTTAGGCAGTGCAGCATTCTCCTGGGTTGCAGTACTGTGTAGTACTTTGCAGTCTGCAGTGCAATGCAGTCTGGGGCTCTGTCCAGTCCAGGGACGGAGCCTACAAGCTGCATCCTTTCTCCTCATCAGTCCGCCCCAACTGAGCTGAGCTGCTCTCTTTTGTACTGAGGCTGCAGGTGGAGCATGTCCAGTAGAGCCGAGAGGGCATGGCCTCCTCAGCACACAAAGTGGGATTAACCTGGCCAGACCAGTGCAGTTTTTGTACACCTTTTCACACACACAAAAAAACACTCCAAAGTGGTGCACGCCTCCTACACACTCCACCCACCCATAATCCAGCACCATGATAAAACTTGAAATAAGCGATAGAAATTAAATGGAATAAATGAATGTTATTAATCTATGTACAAAAGTATGTTATACAGTATATATATATCATCTAAGATTTAAGTACTGCAATAAAAAACATAAGCTGAAATAACCCTTAAAGGTTAAAAGATTAAAACCCTTAAAGAAAAGCAGAAGAGCTGCTGATGACAGATGTTTAGATCTGATATAATACCAAGCAGAACAATACTAGTTTTCTGTAAATACAAAAAATATGCATTATAGACTAATTTTAAACCTCCAAGGTCAAATGATTAAATTTTTGCCAGCAACACAAAGAAGGGAGTATGTGTTCTCCATATACCTTTTTTCTTCATACTTTAAATAAAAGAAAATTTTACAGCCAGCATTTTCAAACTTGGATGAGGATAAAAGAACTAATGTTTGGGAAATGTTAAAATTCTCTGGTGATGGTAATAAGTACCTACATAGATCTGCTTCCAGAGGAATCTCTGAACTTGTGTAGAGGAAAGATTTGCCCCTTAATACAAAAGTGTTGTATTTCAGATGGCAAGCATTATAAATCCCCAAAATTATGCCATGTTTTAATAATAAATAACCATAACAGAATTAAAATGTTTTCAGATCAACCCCCAAGTCACAGAAAGTAGAATAAACCCCAATGAAAATACTGTTCATGCAAAACAAGAATTTCAGCTCATTACTAGTCCCAGACCATTAACAAAAATATCTGCTTTGAATGAAATGCTTAATTTGTAATGAAATAGGTTCTGGGGCTCAAGCAATTTTTTTACTTTCATAACTGACACGGCAAGCCCAGAGGTGCCAGGGCTCTGATCTGCGAAGCCCAGAAGTGCCAGGGCTCAGTCCTGGCAAGCCCCAGCACAAATTGAGCACTGTTTTAATGTAATGCCTATATTAAGCTTCTGCTTAACAAGTAGTTGGGCTGAGATTAGCTGTGTACAGTCTTGAATAATTCTCACACAGGCATTATATAAAGAGACCTAACTTCTTTAAAATAGACTGACAAGGCCATGGTTTGGGTTTAGTTTTGGAAACCTCAGGTGGAATTTAGGTTTGCAAGATCAAAGCCATGGTGATTTGCATCTGGGTTCAATTTTATCTAAAGCAAAGTTCAGGAGGATAAAGCTAAAAGGCTTCAGTTTTGGCCCATCTTTATTTCCAAAGATCACTTGACATTCTGTAAGCAGTCTACTAATAATACAACTTCTTGCCTCTTGCACAACCCTATAACCACATATAGTAGTCTAGCACTACACCTTTTAATTCATTTTCCACAAAAATAAGTAGAGCTATTTCTGGTAACCAAAAGGCCATGTTAACTTATCCACGTGTGTGACAAAGTTTCTAAATAACATTCAGTATTGAGTAACAACTTAATATTCTTTGAATATTTACAGCCTCTCATACACAAATGAACATGTGCTTTCCTGAAAATGAAGTATTCTTCTTACAAGATTTTATTAGAAATTTCATTTCAATTTTTAAGTATTCAGTATTGTCATGCAAATTATGATTTAACATGGGAGCAATAAATACAAAAATATCAAACTGAAAAGGATATAAATTAAAATAAATATTGCTTAGTGAGCAAACTGAATTAAATTTACAATCTTTCTCAAATCTGAAGACTCCAGCTAACAATAAAGAGCTTGTGTGATTTCCTAGACCTTTCATATAAAAGCTACAGCTGAAAGTCTCATTACAACAACTCAGTGATGCAGACAGGTTAAATGTAGGTGGGAATATAGCTCCCCATCTTGTGTTAACAGCTATGGAGTGGCTCCCTCGTTTCTCTGTCTTGGATAAGCACTAATCTCAGCAGTTCCCCTCTTAGTTCAATCTCCTTTGCCTACTACAGAGATCTTTACAAACAACTGCAACACAAACTGTCTAGTAATGCTGGTGACCTCCAAAAATTCCACAGATCTATCTAGTTTATTTGAAAAAGATCTTGCTAATGAAATAATAGAGGATTAAGATGTTATGGGGAATGTTTCCTGCTTGTTTACTACCATTTCATAACCTAGTTTATTTGGAAAAATATTATCAAACTCCTTTGAAGAGATGTAGCATTTTGAGAAAAATATATTTTGTAAGTCTTCACATGCTATTTTTTAAGAGAGCACACTGCCTTCTTAAACCATTGATACTTTTTGTATTAATAAAGGCATGCAGGCAGCTTGGTTAAGAAGGCTGAGCCAGTTATAGTCAGGTTTTAAGGCTCAGATGTGATATTAAAATAAAGGTTGCACATGGAAGTCATTGCCATTTGTTCTGTATCCTACTGCTTGTAAAATGAGTTGGTATTCTCAGTTCAGTTACTAAAGACAAAAATCACCCACCATGATTAGCATCCAATAATGACAATCACAGCAGAAAAACCAGAGACCAAATTGATCCTGGAAATTGATGCTGTGGATAAACAGAGAGCCTCTTCATCCTCTCATGCTGTCGACATCCTACCACTTGTAATGGAAAGCACTTCCCAGTGGGCCGTCTCTATTCTACCATCTTCCCATGCCCTGTGAGCATAGATGCATGGCTGACATGGTTCATGGTTGCCCCTGATGCCTGACCCTTCTGCAAAGAGGAAGACCTTGGCACACATCTACCTGCAGTGAGCCAGGCAGCAGCCCCACTTCTGGCTCCTCCAGAACTATCTGCTTAGGTTGTAACTGCACTTCTCCCCACATCCCTCCCAGAATGCACTTCTTATCCATGCCCCCCACCCCGCCAAGACAGAGACCTAATCAGCCTCTTCCTGGCACTGGCCAACAACTAGTCCAGAAAGAGAAAGTTTGATGGGAATATTCTCTGTGACAATGGGGCCTTGTTCTACTCCCTAATTGTCTCATGTATCTAGGCCAAATTGTTCAGGGTGATGTCCACCCATTTCCTGGACTACTTCACAAAGCAGTGGAGGTAGTCCAGGGTTCTCTGCTCATCAGTTCTTTGACTTTCACTCTGTGTCCTCTTTTGTTGCTCATGCAATTAATTGATTCACAGGCTCGTGGCCCCTCCCTCATCTGAGAAGGCAGGCCTTCTGTTCCTGGTGGAGCCATTTTTCCAATTCAAATAGGCTGGCTCCTTTCCCTTTTGAGGTTCTCTGTTTGGTGTCCTCCATTGTTACACGTTTATTGTATCTCTGACCTCACCCTGTGCATTCCATTTCTCAATTTGTTTCATGTACTTAGCTGACTTGCTTCTTTGTGGCCTTGGCCCTACTCTCTCCTCAGAGGGAGGCCATTGTTCTGTGGAGAGGCCTGTCCAGGGTCCCCATTACTCCTACAGAAGTTGGCTCCTTTTCCATCACTCTGGGAGAAAGACAGCACCTTTCCCAACATTGTGGGGGATTCCCTGCTCAGTATCCCTCCCACTAGTTCCCTCCTCTTACATGTTTGACTTTTTTCATGATCCCACTCCATTGGCCTTACTTAACCAACTCCATTTGATCCCTCCCATCTAGCTGAGAAGGGACTTTGTTGCCCCAAAGTAGGCCTCTTTCATGAGCTTTGTCTATTTCCCCATACACAATTACATTACATTGGCCTCTTTCACAATTACACAATTGGCCTCTCTCATTACTTTAATGAAAAAGGGTATATGAATGTCTGAACATAAAATAAGATCACTACCCTTAAAGAGCCCTAGTTCATATAGTAAACTGATACCACTGACTATACTGCATAGGAATAAAGTCCTTCCAGCAGGGAATATGAAAATTCTAGCTACTCAAATATCAAATACAGTTATTTCATTCAACTCGTTTCCCTGAAATATGTTCATTAACTGTGCAGTTTTATAGTTTTAAGTCATTTGAGTAATAAAAACAAAGAAATCATTACTAGTTATTAATAAACTGCTTGTATAATATTTTAGTACCCTGAGATTCTTTGTATGTGGTCACATTATGCTTCCAAAAAAAAATAAGTTCAGAATGTTCAATGTTTAATTACAGACAAAAACAGTATACTATAATATTAATCACTGGATTATTTCTATAGAATCACAAATACAAAAGATGATAATTACACTGATATATTTAGCTGTGCGCTCTTTGTGATGCAGAAATATATCAGTTCTGGAACAACATCCTGTTAGAGGAGTTATGTTTTTTTCAATGTATTACAATTTACATATATAGTTAACCTGTATTAAGAACCTTGGTAATTCTCTAAAGTAATACAATTTGGTTACAAGTCTCATATCTTCTTAGAGGAACTCATATTTATAAAATGAAAAAATAACCAGGTAATCCTAAATGTAAAGCCTAGGGTAATTGATCTGCTTGTCATGAAAATGCCAAGTTTTAGATATGATGGGGCAAACTGATGTTACTGCATACTTTCCATTTTTTCTTTAATGTACTGTGGATTTTAATAATTTCATTCAAGAATAAAGTAGAGATTAAACATCAGATTTTGTTGAACATATTATATGTCTGCTTCAGCCCAACCATGCAAATACTTAAGCAGATGCATAATTATACTTGTGATAATCCTATACAAATAGTCTGGTTATTAAAGATTCTGTACATTCCTCTTAATAATAGGACTACTCACAAGCAAATTATGCACCAGCCTAAAGTGTTTGAAGAATTGGAACTTTAGATATTACTCTGATTAGAATCTACAATCTAAAATCTGGACATGCAAAACTAATAAAATAAGATTCCTTGCAAACTTAAGACTCCCACTGAAGTTAATGAGAGCATTTGATGCGAAAAGAAAGCATCATTCTATAAGTAATAAATACCTATGTTAAGAAAAGACTACGTTAAAATAATCTAAGTGGGTGAAAATGTTGCAGATTTATATTGGCTATTTTTAACCAAAATCTCTTGAATGAATATGGTTGTAAAGAAGCAAATTTTTGCTGGTGCATACATCTTTAACACTTGAAAACTGAAAGAAGAAACATCTTGTAGAGGAAAAAAGAAACAATATACAGAACATTCTAACAGAAAAAACAGTGTTGAAGCAGAAAAAGTTCTGGGAGATAATTCCCTTTTATTTCAAATAATGTATTCATTTCTCTAGTTTATTTGATATTTAATGCTACAATTCTTCATGTGATCAAGTATCCACATCTTTTGCAACTGCTTTTAAAACAAATCTTTAGAATTGGATAATAGAATTGGATGGATACAGAAAAGTCAGCTTTTCAGTGAAATCTCTCATTTACTGCCTTTAAATCCATATTGTAGTAAATTAATGCTTATTCATGTACTATGATCAAATGCCTCAAGTAAAATGATGGCTTACCACTGAAATTAGAAGTGCCTTAAGGCACCATATGCTTATGTTCATTATGCAAGCATATGGATATGTGGTTTCTGCATCCCTACATATGACAATGAATAGTACCACTATTTAAAAATCTGTAATACATACTTGATTCTGATTCACAGACCAACCACAGCATAAATCAGGAGTAGTTTACTTTCACCTTCACATATATTTTTACAAATTTTAGAAAGCAGAGTTAAGGTTGGGTGGATGGCATATGTGAGGCAGGGTGAACATGAGAGAGAAAGGGCAACATGAGATGTGTGGTCTAGGGGAGAAAGAACTGGACTGAAACCCAGGATTCTATTCCCTACTTAGCCACGGACCTGTAGCGTATACGTAGGCAAAACGCTTATACCCTCAGTGACTCTGTTTCCCTTTGTCTTGTCTATATAGAACGCAAGATGTTTGGGGGCAGGGATTGTATCACACTACATGCTTGTACAATGGGACCCTGATGTAGAACCTTGAGGTACAACAGTAATACCAAATTCATAAATCCCTTAACTATTTCAAACGTAGTAAGGTTTTGGCTGTTTGCAATTGTAGGATTTTTGTAAGAAATGTGTAGTATTGGGTTTTGGATATATGCTGGGCTCAATTAACACAGTTTTAACGTTAAAATTTTGCTCAAGGTTTTATTTGGAAATTTCCCTATTTTTGAACAAGTGCCAAAAAAATTATTTGGGTTGACATATAATGTTCATGGGAGAGAAGCCCTACCTTGGCATTTCTTATGTAGCTCTCCAAAGCACTACCCTTCCATGCCCTTTCTCCTGCCCTTTATTCATGCCCCAACTCCTTTTTGCCCCCAGTTTCCTCTCATCCCCTTCATCTATCTTCCATGTCTCGTCAGTGACCTTCCCCTCTCCAGGAGCCTTCTTTTATCTCCATATTTCATTTCCAATCTGCCCTCCAAGCTCACTGTCCTCTGCCTATCTCTCAATTCATAGAATATTAGAGTTGGAAGGGACTTCAGGAGGTCATCTAGTTCAACCCCCTGCTCAAAAAAGGACCAACCCCAAGTAAATCATCCCAGCCAAGGCTCTCTCAAGCCAGGCCTTAAAAACCTCTAAGGATGGAGATTCCATCACCTCCCTAGGTAACCCAGTCTAGTGATTCACCCTCTTCCTAGTGAAAAAGTTTCTCCTAATATCCAACCTGAACCTCCCCCACTGTGACTTGAGACCATTGCTCCTTGTTCTGTCATCTGCCACCACTGAGAACAGCCTAGCTCCATCGTCTTTGGAACCCCCTTAAGGTAGTTGAAGGCTACTATCAAATCCCCCCTCACTCTTCTCTTCTGCAGACTAAATAAGCCCAGTTCTCTCAGCCTCTCCTCATAAGTCATGTGCCCCATCCCCCTAATAATTTTCGTTGTCCTCCGCTGGACTCTCTCCAATTTGTCCACATCCTTGCTGTAGTGGGTGGCCCAAAACTGGACACAATACACTAGCTGTCACTTCACCAGTGCCAAATAGAGGTGAATAATTATGTCTCTCAATCTGCAGGCAATGCTCCTACTAATGCAACCCAATATGCCATTAGCCTTCTTGGCAACAAGGGCACACTGCTGACTCATATCCAGCTTCTTATCCATTGTAATCCCCAGGTCCTTTTCTGCAGAACTGCTGCTTAGTCAGTCGGTCCCAAGTCTCTAGCAGTGCATGGGATTCTTCCGTCCTAAGTGCAGGACTCTGCACTTGTCTTTGTTGAACCTCAGCAGATGTCTTTTGGCTCAATCTTCCAATTTGTCTAGGTCACTCTGAAACCTATCCCTACCCTCCAACGTATCTACCATTCCGCACAGCTTAGTGTCATCTGTGAACTGCTGAGTGTGTAAATCACCCCATCATTCAGAACATTAATGAAGACGTTGAACAAAACTAGCCCCAGTACTGATCCCTGGGGGCATTGTGCTTGATACCAGCTGCCAACTAGACATCGAGCCATTGATCATTACCCGTTGAGCCCGACAATCCACCCAGATTTCTATCCACTTTACAGTCCATTCATCCAACCCATACTTCTTTAACTTACTGGCAAGAATACTGTGGGAGACCGTATCAAAAGTTTTGCTAACTTCAAGGTATATCACATCCAATGCTTTCCCACATCCATAGAGCCAGTTATCTCATCATAGAAAGCAATCGAGTTGGTCAAGCATGATTTGCCCTTGTTGAATACATGCTGACTGTTCCTGATCACCTTCCTCTCTTCCAAGTGTCTCAAAATGGATTCCTTGAGGACCTGCTCCATGATTTTCCTGAGGACTGAGGTGAGGCTAACTCATCTGCAGCTTCCGGATCCTCTCTCTCTTTTTTTAAAGATGGGCACTATATTTGCCTTCTTCCAATTGTCTGGGCCCTCCTTCGATCACCATGAGTTTTCAAAGATAATGGCCAATGGCTCTGCAATCACATCAGCCAATTCCCTCAGCACCCTTGGATGCATTACATCTGGTTCCATGGACTTGTGCATGTTCAGCTTTTCTAAATAGTCCTAAACCTGTTTTTTCATCACTGAGGCCTGCTCACATCCTTCCCATATTGTGCTGTCCAGTGCAGTAATTTGGGAGCTGACCTTGTCTGTGAAGACCGAGTCAAAAAAAGCACTGAGTACACTTCAGCTTTTTCCACATCATCTGTCACTAGGTTTCCTCTCCCGTTCAGTAAGGGGTCTACACTTTCTGTGACCTACTTCTCGTTGTTTACATATCTGTAAGAAAGCCTTCTTGTTACCCTTCATGTCCCTTGCTAGCTGCATCTCCAATTGTGCTTTAGCCATCCTGATTTCACCCCTGCAGGCTTGAGTGATATTTTTATACTCCTCCCTTGTCATCTGTCCAAGCTTCCACTTCTTGTAAGCTTCCTTTTTGTGTTTAAGCTCGTGGAAGTTTTCTCTGTTAAGCCAAGCTGGTTGCATGCCATATTTGCTATTCTTTCTGCACATCAGGATGATTTGTTCCTGTGCCCTCTTTAAGGTTTCTTTAAAATTTAGCCAGCCCTCCAGGACTCCTTTCCCCCTCATATTAGCCTCCCAGTGGATCCTGCCCATTAGTTTCCTGAGGGAGTCAAAGTCTGCTTTTCTGAAGTCCAGGGTCCGTTTTCTGCTGATCTTTCTTCCTTTTGTCAGGATCCTGAACTTGTCCATCTCATGGTCACTGCTGCCTAGGTTGCCATCCACTTCTACTTCCTCTACCGATTCTTCCCTGTTTGTGAGCAGCAAGTCAAGAGGACCTCGGCCCCTAGTTGGTTCCTCCAGCATCCTCCTGGTCTGGTGGTCTATAGCAGACGTCCTCTACAACACCACCCTTGTTGCTCTTGCCTCTAAATTTAATCCAGAGACTCTCAACAGGCTTTTCTCCAGTTTCATACAGCAGCTATGCGCAATCATACCGCTTTCTGACATACAATGCAAATCCTCCACCTTTTTCTCCGCCATCTGTTCTTCCTGAACAGTTTATAACCATCCATGATAGTGCTCCAGTCATGTGAGTTACCCCACCAAGTCTCTGTTATTCCAATCATATCAGAGTTCCTTGACTGTTCCAGGACTTCCAATTCTTCCTGCTTGTTTCTCAGGCTTCTTGCGTTCATTTACAAGTACTTAAGATAACTAGCTGATTGCCCTACTTTCTCAGTACGGATCAGAAGGCCTCCCCTGTTGCACCCTCCTCTTTGTGCTTCCTCCCAGTATCCAACTTCCCCACTTACCTCCAGGCTTAGGTCTCCATTCCCTGGTGAACCTAGTTTAAAGCCTTCCTTACTAGGTTAGCAAGCCTGTCTGCGAAAATGCTGTTTCCTCTCTTCATTAGGTAGATCCCATCTTTTCTTAGCAATCCTTTTTGGTACAACATCCCATGGTCGAAGAATCCAAAGCCCTCTCTCTGACATCACCTGCGTAACCACGCATTTAATTCCACTATTCGATGGTACCTACCTGGGACTTTTCCTTCAACAGGGAGGATAGACAAGAACACCACTTGTGCCTCTAACTCCTTTATCCTTCTTCTCAGAGCCACACACTCTGCAGTGAACCTCTCAAGGTCATTCTTGGCAGTATCATTGCATGAAGACATAGAAAGGCGTAGCGGTCTAAGGGTTTGATGAGTCTTGGCAGACTCTTCATCGCATCCTGAATGCTAGCTCCATGCAAGCAGCACATTTCTTGAGTTTCCCAGTCTGGATGACTGGTGGATGACTCTGTCCCCCTTAAGAGGGAGTCCCCAACCACCACCACCTGACCCCTCCTCTTGGGAGTGGTGGTCATTAAACCCCCATCCCTAGGACAATGCATTCCATGCCTTCCAATCGATGGGGTCTCCTTCTGAACCCTTCCCTCAGGTGACTCTTCCAAACCATTCTCTGCAATAGTACCTGTGCAGAGCCTGAAAATGGTTGCTTACCTCTATCTGCATTGGGGATATATGGGTTCTCCTCTTTCTTCTTCTGGAGGCCAATTTTCTTTCCCATTCTTCGGTCCCACCTGCACTACACCTCTCTGATTCTTCAGCATGCTGTGCCTGTAGCACCAAATCCTGACTTCTATCCAGAAAGTCTTCATTTTCTCGGATGCAACATAGGATTGATATTTGGGTCTCTTGTCCTTTAACCTTCTCTTCCAGTATGGAGACCAGCATGCACTTCATACAGATGAAGTTGCTTGTATCATCTGGGAGAAAGACAAACATGGCACATCCTGTGCAGGTCAAAACAGCTGATCGCTCACTATCCATATTGTCTTCCTTCTAAGAGTCTCTTAAGATGTTGTACTTACTGCTCACAGAAGCCTGAAAGGCAAAAAACTCTGCGGACAGTCCCCCAAGGCGAACTCCCAGGCAAACTCCCTCTGTTTGCTTCTCCCCTGTTCTCAATTCCCATCCATAAATTCCTCCCAAATGCCTGTTCCAACAATATTCATTCCTCCATTTTCTTACTCATACCCAATCCACTGCCCACACCTCTATTTCAGTCCAGTTGCTGTTGCAGGAAAAAAGCCAGGAGTTAATAGCAGGTCTGTTAATATTTATCATTTTGATAGTTTAAACACTGCTCTTTATAAGTTAAAATATTATTTTTATATTTTTAAATATGCTCTCCTACACACACACACTCCTCTCAAAAATTAAAAGGCAATCTTCCACAAGGCCAATAAAATCAAAAGAAATGTGGAGTTTTTAAGACAAGCCATTGTAGAGGGAAGTTGGGAAAACCTTGAAAAAGTGAAGAATGATACATTTTCAAGACATCATGGGCCTGATTTCAAACTTCAACCATTTGTGGTTTAGCTGCATGTAAAATGTATGGTTGGAATGAAATTTCAAGCATGGAAGATACAGCCCAAAAGGAAATTTCAGAAAGTTATGAGCATCTGAAAAGAGTTAGCGGAAACCATTTTGCAACCTTAAATATAGCTGTTCAAAAAGATCTATGAAGTGGCAAGTTTAAGATCTTTAAATGTCTCCTGTGGCATGAGACCAAAGAAATAAAGGACTGGGGCTAGCAATGGAATTCTTAACAATTGCAGTTTAAACAACCTGAAGAAGAGCTCTGTGTGGCTCAAAAGCTTGTCTCACTCACCAACAGAAATTGATCCAATAAAAGACATTATCTTACTCACCTTGTATCTCTAATATCCTGGGACCAATAAGGCTACAACTACACTACATGCACGTGTATCTGCAGTCATTTTACCCTTAGTATATTTTAATTCACCATTGGGTAAGTCAAAAAAAGCATGGCAAGAACATTTTTCTTTGGGACACCACCTTAAGATTGTTTCTACTTTTTTTTTTTTTTTTTTAAAATAAGGGTCCCAGGAAAATAGCCAAAGGAAGCAACATCATCGAAGTATATACATTAAACTTTAAGATTCACTGTGCAAAAATATATTTGTTCTAATATAGAATATGCTCCTTTTGGTCTCAAAAGAATTCATTTTAGGAATGAGAATGAAAAATAGTTTTACAAATTCCCAGGGTATTGCTCGTATCTGTTTAGTCATTTGCATACTTCTACGATAATATGAACAGGATGTTTTAAATCATGAAATAATTTAAACATGGAAGCTTCACTGTTTTAAGTGTGATTTCTTACAACACCTTGAATTCATAAACAAGACAAAGAAGATTCAGGCTAGCCTGAAGGTCCAATGGCACTCTAAACTGCAACATAGGAAACGAGAATGCAAAACAGAACTAGAGCTTCATGATTTAACCATTCAGGGACGAGACACTGAGAAGGTCAGACAATCTAGAGGAGGAAGGACTGAATGAATGTCTTTTAAACCCTCCATCCTATGAGCAAGTAAACTGCAAACCAAAAGAGATCAGTATAAACACAAAGCCCCCTCCCTTCACTACAAATGTCTACCCATGGCTCTATTGCTAAGTATTGTGAAGGTATACATACACAGCATACTAATCACTATTTTGAGATATATGCACCTCAACACGAATGACATGGAGGATTGATTCCAGTCTGAGATGTGGCCTTCTATTTGAATGGAGAGTGCACTGGTTAAGGACCTGAATGATCCTCTGCTGGTTCTAAATTGTGGTGGGCCACATGGCCAGTAGTCACATTTGATCACTCAGCAGCTTTTGTTATGGCTGACCAAGATTATTGCTTGGGTAATTTAGGAATTTAGTTGCTGGGATATCTGTAACGTTGGTGGTTCCAAGGAGACCTAGGAAAATGTGAGTCAATTAGTCATGCTGAACAATTTTAAGCCCCCATACACAGACATCTGATATGCTGTATCCCTCAAGAATCTGTCCTCCCATTTTTTTCAAACATTAGTGGCCTCTTGGTGAGATCATTTTTAAACATGGAATAGATATACAACTGCTTATCTCTGCCTCATTGACCTTGTTAGATCAAACTAGCCTTGGAAGAATGTTTCATTGATACTGCTAGGTGTATGCAACATTGCTGTTGATCCTCAATCCCGTCCCCACCCACCCAAAAACCGTACTTCTCCCAGATGCAATACAGATGTGGATTCCATGTGGGATGTGCACCCTGCACATGAGAGCTGGAGAATTTTGCCTAGCAGTACCTGTAGGGGCGGTGCTGACGCCCTATGGCCATAGCCCTTTCACTCGCCGTATACAGACGGCAACACCCTGACCTCCTCAGTTCCCTCACATTGAACATCAGAAGTACAGACTCTGATACAGAAGTGACAGAGGGTGGGTCATGGAAGATGTCTGCATCATATCTAGAAAAACAACAGTTACACTCACTAACCATTTTTTCTTTTTTGAGTAGATGCAGTCACGTATTCCATGTGGGTGATTCACAAGCAGTACTCGCAGGAGTTGGGGCTCTGAGTATATTTAAAGAAGGACTGCCTTCCCAAAGTTTGCGTCTGACCTGGACACAGCTGTAATGGCATAGTGGACCAAGGAGCTGCCCTGCAAATGTCCGGTATAGGAATGTCATTTAGAAATGCCATTGATGTCACCTGAGTCCTTGTGGAATTAGCTCATCCCTTGAGAAGGCATAGCCTGGGCTAGTTTGTACACTGTCATGGTACTGGAAGTTATCCATTTGGAGACTATCTGAATAGACAGCTTGGCCCTTCATTTGGAGCACATATGAAACAAACAGATGAGGTAAGGAACGGAAAGATTTAGTTCTATCCAGATAAAAAGTTAAACATCATCTATCATCCAATGTGTGAAGACTCTGATCTTCTGGGGTTGAATGTGACTTATGGAAGAACATTGGTAGATGTATAACTTGGTTCAAGTGAAACTTGAAAGTCACCTTAGATAATAACTTACGGTGCAGCTGCAGGATTACTGTTTTTTGGAAAAATGCATGTAAGGAGTTCTCTGCCATCAAAGCCTGCAATTCGCACACTCTCTTTGCCGATGTTATTGCCACAAGGAAGGCAGTTTTCTGACACAGAAGGGAGAAAGAAGAAGTTGCCAGAGGCTCGAACAGAGGTCTCATAAGAACCGCTAAAACAGTATTAAGGTCCCACAAAGGAGCCGGCTCTTTAACCAGTGGGTGAAGACGAAAGACTCCTTTCAAGAACCTCATTGCCATGGGGTTAGAAAACACCGACTTCCCATGGATGGGTGATAAAACACCAAAATCGCCATCAGGTGCACTCTCAGTGAACTAAGTGCAAGAGCGAGGACTGAAGGTGTAACTAGTATCCAAGATGTCCTGTCCACAAGTCAGCATTGGTTGAACTTCCTGGGCTAATAACCATATTGAGAAATGCTTTCACATGGCTGAATAGGCCATTCTTATGGAGGATTTTCTACTATAAGCAAGACCTGCCAGATTGTCTCAGAACATCGTTCCTCCTCCTCATCTAACTATGCAGCATCTACGTGGTGAGATGCAGGGAGCCAAGCGCTGGATGCAAAACCTGACCGTGATGCTGAGTTACGAGGTCAGGATGAAGAGGAAGGGATATGGGAGCTGACCAAAAATGCGAGGAGGTCTTGGCCACACTGGAGCAACGAGAATAAGTTTGGCAGAGTCCAATTTCAGCTTGAGAACAATCTGCAGGTTGATCAAAATTGGAGAAAAGGCATACAGGAGTGCTGATTCCCAGCTCAGATGAAAAGCATCAGTGAGGGAGCCCAGACTGAGACCCCTTTGGGAGCAGAACAGATGGTATTATTCGTTTGCCATGAGAGGCAACAGATGGCTCACTGGGATACCCCAAACTGCAAGACACTGAGCTTCAAAGACCACTTGTGAGTCAGACAGAAATTCCTGCCGAGGTGATCCACCAGGTGATTGTGGTTCCCAGCAAGTGATTGGCCATGGAGGTAATGCTTTTCCTGATGCAAAACTGCCAGAGACAGGTTGCCTCCTGACACAGCATGTTGGAATGTGCTTCCCCATGCCTCTTCACATCATAGATTGTGGTGGTATTGCTGGTGAATGTGACACTGGATGGATTAGGGGGACCATTTATGATATTATTTAAACTACAATATTTAAATTACAATAATTCATATGAGATAGGCCATATCAGGCACCGTTAGAAAGGTTACAATTTGCTAAGTATGATGATATTGTTTATGTGCATGTGTCATATTTGTATTGGAAGTTATGGATATGTTTGATGTATCTGTATTTCAACTTGTGTTGTGTTTCTGGGCAACACCCCAGACAGGATGGCTGCAGCACTAAGCCTACTTAATGGCCCATTAAGGAAACTCACAGGTACAATGGACCCAAGGGGAGAAGCCAGGGATACACCTAATGCGTCACCAGGACTTACTCATATGACCCTGGACTCCATCTTATTTCTGTAAATTTCCACAAGCAGCATGGCAAAGGCCAAATAACATAAAAGAAAACTGCACCATATCCATTTTGTCTTCAGTCAGTCTTCAGCGTTCACCTACCTCTGGATCAACTCATCTACAACTGAAGCTGTGAAACAGAGGACTGACACCCATTCAGGGTATTTACTGGATGTACACCAGAGGGACTATAAACAAGCCTGCAAATGCCACAATTCTAATGAAAACCTGATATATATGGATTTTCAAATCATTTGTATGTATGTGATTGCTTTAATCATTTAACATTTCTCTTATAGTTTGTTTCTTTCCTTTTATAATAAACCTTTGGTTTTAGTTACTAATGGATTGGCTGGCAGCGTGGTATAATGAGTAATATCCAAACTTACTGGTTTGATCTGGTAATGTGGCTGACCCTTTGGGGTCAGGAGAACATTTTTGGTAAAGAACAGAGTTTTAAATAACTTATCTCTTTACTGGACCTAGTGGCTGCTTGGGAGTCGGAGACTGAAATGGAGTGAAGGGAGCTGTGTGTATTTTGTTTTAGCTTCTTGATAACCAGTGTGGGAATCAGAAGCATTGTTTGTGGCTGGTTGGGAAGTCTGACTTCAGTGTTAACCCACCAGTACTGGGAGAATCTGCTTTCCTTTTTCAGCCTGCCTTGACCTTGGCATTTTCAGGTAGCTACCCTAGGCACAGAGAGGTCACAGTGAGCACAAGAACCACTGAGCCCCAGTGTGATCCTGAAAGGTCTGACAGACATTATAGATGGATGAAGCTCCAAGACACAGATATGCAGAGAAGCTTCTTCTTCTGACAACAGCCTTGAACTTTCAGTAAGTCCAGATGAACAACCCAATCTATTAGGGAGCCAATAGCTAACTATAGCCCTGTCGGTGGAGGCCAAGCAAAAGGAACGCCCTGATATACATTGTCCTGAATCATCCACCAATGTTAAGAGCCCAGTATCAATGAGGGAATCAGACCTGCATGTCTAAGGGATAGCGATTCAGATGACAGACCGACTTCAGTCGCATATGAAGAAGATGCAGGCACAACCTGGAATATTGGACTACCTGTGTGCGTGCAGCCATGTGGTCTAGCAACCTAAGGCATATACAGGCTGTGGTTGAGGGATGAGACTGCAGTTCCAGACATAGATGGTAGATCTCTTGGAATTTAAGAAACAGTCTCAAACTTGTTGAGTCTATCAGAGCCCCAGTGAACTCAAGTCTTTGAGCTGGAACCAATGATGACTTCCTGTGTTCAGGATGAGTCCTCAAAGATCAAGCAGGTGTAGTGTGAAGTAAACATGAGAGAGGACTTCCTCTCTGGATTTGCCCCTCAAAAACCAATCTTCTACATACAGGAAGATATGAATTACCTTTTCCCCTGAGGTACACTGTTACCACAGCTATACACTTGGTAAAAACCTGAGGAGCAGAAGACAAGCCAAAAGGCAGCACTGTGTGTTAGTAGTACCAACCAGTCATGACCAACCAAAGGAACCTTCTGTGGCTCAGGAAGATTGCTATGTGGAAATAAGCATCCTGCAGGTCCAGGGCAGTAAACCAGTCATTGTGATTCAAGGCGTGAGGATAGTTGATAGGAGCCTTCATATGGTCATCTTGTTTCTGATTTGTTTGGATTGCGGAGGTCGAGAATAGGTCTCATTCATGTTTTGAGCTTGGGAACCAAGAAACACTGGGAGTAGAACCCCTGCCACCAATGCCACAAAGGGACCTCTTCTATGGCTCCCAAAACCAGTAAAGACTGAACTTGCTCAAGAAGCAGTGTCTTGTGAGGGGTCCCTGAAAAGGGATGGGGCAATAGGGTGGGGAGGAGGGATGGGAAGGAATTGTATGGTATGTGCTGGTGCTCAGGACCCTGTTGTCCATTGTAATCGAGTCCCAAACACTTTAAAAATGGACCAGCCTATCCCCAAACACAGGTGACGAAGGAGAGGTTACCACTGGATCGCTGTCCTGGAGATGATTCATACTGGGTGCACGTTAGATTCTGGGAGGCAAGGGGGGGCAGCTGGTTAAACCCAGAACCTGAGGAACTTCTCCTCTAGGATCTATGACTCTTTCTGGAAAAGTCCTGCTGCTGCACAGGAAGGGCAGATTGTCCAAAAATACACTGTGAGCTGTATTGCTACTGCAGCTGCTGACCACTATAGTAGCATTTCTTCACAGCCAGGGTATATATTCCCAAAGCATACAAAGTAGCTTGGGAGTTTTTAAAACACTGCAGGGTTTTGTTGGCCTTTTTGAAAACAAAATCTGGCCATCAAACTGCAAGTCTTCAATGGTCTGCTGCACATCAGGAGTAATGCCCAAGTTCTATAGCCATGAAGCCTTCCTCATGGTTACTGCTGATGCCATAATCTTGGCCAAGGCAACTGCCACATTGACCAACCTGAGCTGCCTGAAATGAAGTTTCGGCCACCAAATGGCCACACTTTAAGTGGGGAGGCCATTGTCGGGGGAAGGTGAGTACCTCTTTAATGGATTAGACTAGTTGTTCTCAACCCACAGCCCAATCAGCACACATCTGCAGCCCATGTGACATCCTCAGGGCCATACAGGTAGTGTATATATAGTGTATAGGTGCGGCCCATATAACACAGAGAAAGCTGCATACACGGCCCACGATGGTAAATCGGTTGAGAACCACTGGGTTAGACAGACATCCCTCCCTCAGGTGACCAGAAGAAAGAGTATACTACACAGGTCCATGCTAGGCAGGAAAAGCCCTCTTTTACGTGGACCAGGCGGAGCAGCACCCACCTGCCCACCCATGGAAGTAACGAAATATCAGGTTGTCAGGGTCTGCTGTGGGCATTGCATTAGTTGCTCCTTTTTGAGAGGGCTGGGAAGGAATTTTTCCCTCACTGCCAGATTGGCCAAGGGGACTTCCCCCCCCCATATTTCCCACTGCAGGTTAGTGAGGGCTTACTTGCGGCTAACATGGAATGGGAGTTAGGCTATGATGTCACAACTCATTATGTAAATGTGGAGCGGATGTCCAGTGCAGATACTCTGTAGGGAAGGGATACAGGTTAGAATCACAGAAGATTCTGGAGGTCATCTAGTCCAACTCCCTGCTCAAAGCAGGACCAACCTCAACTAAATCATCACAGCCAGGGCTTTGTCAAGCCAGGCCTTAAAAGCCTCTAAGGATGGATATTCTATCACCTCCCTAGTAACCCATTCCAGTGCTTCACCACCCTCCTAGTGAAAAACTTTTTCCTAATAACCAACCTAGACTTCCCTCACTGCAACTTGAAACCATTGCGCCTTGTTCTCTCATCTGCCATTACTGAGAACAGCATAGCACCATAGTCTTTGGAACCCCCTTCAGGAAGTTGAAAGCTGATATCTCCTCTCACTCTTCTCTTCTGCAGACTAAATAAGCCCAGTTCTCTCAGCCTCTCCTCATAAGTCATGTGTCACATCCCCCTAATACTTTTCGCTGCCCTCCACTGGATTCTCTCCAATTTGTCCACATCCTTCCTGTAGTGGGGGGCCCAAAACTGGACACAATGCTTCAGCAGTGCCAAATAGAGGGAAATAATCACTTCCCTCGATCTAGGTTAGATAAAATGGATTGGTAAAGGATCTAAAGGGGATATTCATTAAAGGAACAGAAACAGGGACAGGGTTCAGGGCTCCTATGACTGGCACTGCAGGGAGCCAACTGCTCTGTCCTTTATAGTCCTCTTCCCAAATCTCATTTGAGGGATAGAGATGGTGAGGTACCAGCAGCAGATTGGCTGGGGTCCAGGATGGGTATGGGGAGGGCTGACAGAAGCCCCCCAGCTATATATGAAAAGGACCATAGAATTACCAGCACTGGACACTTATCCTCCCGGTACTCCCAGACAGTTAAGAATAACGTTGTAGCTTAATTAAACGACATCCAATGCCTCCTGTCCTTCTTCCAGCATAGCCATACAATGCTGCAAACTCTTTCCTTGAGGCTGCTGGCAACTTGTCCACAAACTTAGACATGGCCACCGAATTAACAAAGTCAAATTTAGAGAGCAACGCCTGCTGGTTCACGATGCACATCTGCAGGGAAAAGGATACTGTGACGTTCCCCTCTGCAATCCGGACTGGTGTATTGCTGTGTTATCCCAATCCCTCACTTTTTGAGCCCGTCCTACTCTGCTCCACTGCATGAACCCCCACTCCTGGGTCAGGCAAGATCCCCTGTCCCGACTGCAGGACAGATGTGAAATGTAGGTTCCAATAGTGATCCAAGGGAAATCTCTGGCACCTATTTGATAAGGAGTGGGAGGACAACACTGACCATGAGTAATCCTAGAGATTCTGTGATGACAACAGGGGAGCCAACCCCAATGGGGCAAACAATTGGGCAGTTTTATCTGCAGCCCAATAAGGAGGTGACTTCAGTGCCAAAAAAGAGTGGAAAATTGGCACTAGCAGCACCAAATGAGACCTTCCCACTGGTACCAGGAAAGGCATCGGCACTGTGGTCAATACCAAACTCGACGATGGGATTTGCCACCAAGACAGTGACAATGCCAAGGGATGCACCAGTGTCAAAGGAGGCTTTTGGTGCTGGGCCTGGTCTCAAATCTGTAATCTGCAGCCCAGGTGGTACTAACAAAGCAACAAGGCTAAAAGGTGCCAAGAGCACAACGGAGGATGATCTGGTTGGAAGTCACAGTACCAGAGAACTGCTGAACCTATACCGTGTCCTGGATTGAGAGGCAAAGCAGGTCTGATGACGCCTGATGTGCAATCGGTGTGGAGTCGGTCAGCACTGGTGCTGACATTGTCTTTACTGGACTCAACGCATACACCATGGCCAGAACCAGAGGAGATGATATGGGGCCTTGCTGTGGTACCAGGGAGCGGTTGAAGGGACCTGCACCATACCGCGTACCAGCACTCCTCCTAGAAGAGGAGGAGGAAGAGTCTCCCTGAGCCCTGGAATGCTCCAACTTGTTTTACAGGACCTCTTCCTCACCACACTAGCGAGGGTGAATGACTCTTTTCTTCTTGGGGCAAACACCAGAGCCCCACTGCAGAGCTGCACCACTTGCTGGAACTAAAGGCAAAAGCCAATCAAATGAGGGCCTTTGTGCCAAAGCAGGCATCATGGTCTGGCTCTAGTAAGTGCTGCTTCAATGACAAGTCTCTCACCACCAGAGGTTTTTTTGTGAATGACTTGCTGATGGTGCACATCGTTTTAACGTGTCTTTCGCCAAGACTCAATAAGCACTTCATATACGAGTCACTGTTGTGGATGCTCTCCATACGACAGACAATGCTTGAACCCTGGTGAGGGCATCCCACAGGGCCACCAACTACTCTACTAACATTAAACTAACACAAAGTAAATCTAGAGTACTACTGTTACTATGTACAAGTATACAATACTATATACAATACATACTAGGACTGAAAGTGTGAGGTGAAGAAACCTCACAGAGCTCAGACTCTAGCTACAGGCAATGAGAAGGAACTGAAGGGGTCGGGGTAGTGCCACTCATACAGCCAAGGGAGGTGCTACAGTCACAAGCATGAACACCACTATGGGTGCTGCAGGCAAAGTTCTCTAGCTCCACTGCACAGGGATCACATCCCACATAGCAAACATAGCTGCATCTACTCAAAGAAGACCTGAAACTTTGCTGATCGATATGGGTCATTTATATGGGAAAGAAGGACTAGCCTCTATGCCCCTGCTTGTGGTAGACCTCTCCTAACCCCACATGCCCACTCTGGGAGTGGAGGAAGAGGAAGACGACTTCTAATTAAATCAAAGTTTAAAACTGTAAGTTGTCCTCACTGGGATTTGAAACCGCAGCTATAGCAGCACACAGTCCCCATGATACCACAGCTGTGGCTGAAAATTTGCCACTCTACAAGAGTTTTATTTGGTGTAGCAGGAAAGGATGGGGAGACCTGAAGCACAGCAGTAATTCTGTTCTCTCAGTCAGCTCCACCCACACACACACACCCCTGAGTGACAGCAAGAGGTTTTTACTTTTCATCCTCCATTTATTTCAAAAACAGCTGAATGACTTCCTCCTGAAAATTGAGTAAAATCACTTTTGGACAGAGACAAAGAATGAAAAATATCACCCATCAAGGTCAGTATTTTGGATAGTTACAAACATGTGAAACCAATAATCAAAACTTGCAACTTTTACTGTCTTGAGTGCTGACGCCCATTTCCTCCCATACTTAACATTTTCTTCTTCCCATTTTACCAGTGTAGGATCTTCCCTCCATTTTCTCTTTTTTGCCTTTGTTGTCTTGTGAGGGTAGTTTTCTAAATTATATTTTGTATTTGTTTTTACAACTATAGCATTATTTAACTACCTATGCCACCATTATTACTACAAGTCCTCCGCCATAGTTTTCATATTGTACATGCTTTTTAATTATGCCTAGACTTAAGGAGATATGAAGAATATAAAACAGCCAGCAAAGTACAAAGTTCACAAGTGCTGACCCACCACTGTTTAAAGAAAGAAAAATAAAACTTTTTCAGAAACTGAAAGATTGTTAAATTTATTGAAATCCACAGAAATTACAGTATTTAATCCAATGAGACAAAAGGATTTTCTTTTCCATTTATTAACTCCTAGGTTTGGAAAAGGTCACTAAATTTGTCGGCAGGTAGTGCACTGGTGATTGCTGATAGCCAGCTTTCTGCTAATAGCACAACTTGCACAAACCAGACAAAATAGGCAGAGTAAGAGAAGATGCAATGAACGTTGTTATAAGGGCAGAGTTATGATTGAAGGGTGGGATTTTCATTGAAGTAAAATGTATAACTCACAGCACAGTTAAGCCAATGTGGAGTGCTTCTGAAAATCCAATCCAAAATGCTGGAACACCAAAAGGGAATTTCCCAAGTTTTTATCCTTTACAGTTCATTTGTTTGTTGTTGAAACTATAACAGATGAATGCCACTTGTAAGGGTAATACTTGTATATTTTTATCGTTAACTCTCCAAATGTGAAAGTTTTCAGTAAGCAGATTTGGAATTCCAAAAATCAGAACAATTTTCAAGATGAAACACCATCATTTTAAAGAGGTGCCAAGCTCAAAGGATTTGTCCACTTATGCTCAAACTTCCATAAATGTTCTCTTCTGGGCACAAATTACACATGAGAAATTTCATGCAGAAAGGAACATGAAACTTTCTTCAAAAAGTTTGGGGGGGTGTCAAAATGGTTTTATAATGTAAAAACACTTTAGACTCTTAACAATGGAATCAGCATGGTAAGTCAAATTATTTACAAAAATTAATCAATTAAATCAATGAGATTACAGCTCATAAGGCCCCCCAACCCCCCCAAGGAAGTGTTGAGGATCTGAAAAGAGAAGATTACTGTGGAAACCACTTTGTTACCTTAAGTACAGATGTTCAAAGAGATATGCCAAGTATGCTAAATATGGTATAGAAACAGACAACTTCATTTCCAAATACTGGAATATATCCTAAGCAGATGAAAGACTGCAAGATCAAGGCCTTTCATAAGAAATGTAACTCAACATTTACATACATGCTCTCATATAAGTAAAGTTAAGCATGTGCCAAGTGTTTACAGAATTGGGGCCTTACTTCTGAATAGTGGAACACTATTGAAGATAAAATGAAAAAAGGTAGAAACCTTGCAGGTGGTAAAGAAAACAGTAACTAATTGGCTAGGAAATCCCAAAATGTAAGGTAATAAACTCTGTAGACCAATAAATTATTGGTTAGAAATTAAAGAGAAAAGAATTTAAAATTACAATTCACAGGAGAGATTTTTAAAATTGAAGAGTTCATTAACTGTAATAAATAGAACACAGAGGGACATGAAGTCTAATAAATATAAATAAACCTATGTAACTTTCATGAGCCCACCTCGCCATCACTGTGAATAGGTCAGATTTGAGCTGACATTGAACAACCACAACTGAGGCAGAAATATCTTTGGACATGTATCTATTATTCGGGGGGGGTTTATTTATTTTAAATTATACAAGCACATATTGTAAGGTTTATCAGATTATTCTTACAAAATGGCTCCTGAAGCCCTAAGGGTAAACAAAACCCATCACTGAAAATCTAGCCATTGTAAGTCTAAGACTATCTTGATTTCTCCAAGATACATTAAAAATTTATTATAACAAAAACTCTGAATGTATAAAGTGCACCTGATAAAATAATAGATTCCTTTATGAAGAAGTTAAAAGGAAGTAGTGCAATCACAACCATTCATCTATTGAAGGCAGAATTGTTCAATTGCAGATTAGTCCCTATTACATTTAACTACTAATCCATTCAGTAATTCCAGTAGGAAGATCTGCTTTTTAAATGCATTCAAAATTTTCTTGCCTTTATATGGCATGCCTTCTTGGTAAAGGTCTACAAAGGACATTGGGTATTATTTATATATTTCAAGATTGAATACATAATTTGTGTTTAGAATTAATTTGACTGAAACAGGGAAGAGAACCAAAACAAAGATATGATATTAACATAAACCAAGAATTTGTACAATTTTCCTGCCCCTGAGGGTTTGCCCACAGGAAGCCACAATTTGGCCCAACATTTTACTCCAATGAATTCTTTCAAATATAAAAATCGTTTGCTGCAATAAATTAATGCGAGAGATTAAAAGCAGCTCAGAGGTAGACTTGTTAATTTTTTGCCTTAATACACAAATCCTATTACTCATTCTCCCATAATAAAATAGCTAATGGGAAACTGAACAATTTAATTGGTTAATAAACATTCCAAGCCCTGTGGGTACCTTACATGCCTTTCACGGGTCAGAACAAATTTGCCTAATCATTGAAAATATCATTTGTCCATTTACAATTCTAAACGTAGATGTCAAACAAGGAGAACTGCCTGAAGCAAAGTCTGAAAAAAAAACCCCAAATTAAATATAAACACACAAATTAGATAATACTTAAAGAGGTCGCATACTCAAAATAAAAAACAACTCTTATAACTGGCACAGTATCTGAAGCGGTTCTCATCTGAGGTGTTTGAGAATCCAACATATTTACAGGTCCAGGAATTAATAACGTACCATACTTTTTTTCATGCAATTCCCAACACATGGAACACCCTATCCGCACTTTTCATTTAAATGTCTCCTGAAAATTCACTTCTTCCATGATGCCCCCAATAATTCATTAGTTATTCATTCAATTTCAGTAATATTAACTCATCTCTACACTTCTTTTCAAATTAAATATTTATAGAAGGGAACAAGACCAAAGGGGAGAAAAGAAAAATAAACAACAATACCATCAAGTTGTGGACATGCCTTAACTAAGTAACCATATATATTTTGTATTGCCTCAGAATGTGTCACATTCTTCTGTGGATGGGGCTGGGCACTGTAGGGAAGGGCCAACTCTGCATTTGTCTTGAAATCTGATAAAATCATACTGATCTCATGGCATCCATAGAGGGATGGGGCATTCAGAGTCTCTGACACCCCCCCCCCCACCTCTTATGTCAGCCTGGCTGAAAAAGTTGCATTGTCCTTGCATCTCACCTGTACCACAAACCACCGCTTGAGGGGAGTTTGAAGTTCTACAGCAAGAGTCCACAGGAATTAATTGTGAAATGGTCAGTATTAATTCTTGCCTATATTTTCCCATGGGTTTGCTGGAGGACAGAGTTGTTTACAGGTGTTTCCTCCTTTTCCCAGACTCTGCTCCCTCAACACCAAAAAATTCCTTGATCAGAATTTACAGAAAGAATTCCAGTGTGTGAAGAGGAAGGAAGGACATGATTTCGGAAGGATATGATGTTACTTAAAGCACAACTCCCTCTAACTCTCAGACACACTTGTGATTTAAGAGGATCCACTCTTTTTTCCCCTCTGTCACTGAAATCTGAGGGCATGAGCTGACACTTCATTATCAAAACTTTGTTAATGACTATAGAATTTACAAAGTAAATAAAATACTTAATTCAAATATTTTTCATTTAAGGAACCTTTTTGTCAAAATAAAAAGTGAAAAAAACATTCTGCTTGTACTTTGGCTGTGCACAGTTTATGATTATGCTTCCATTAATAAATGAAATACCATCTTTAAGCAATGCTCCTGGAAATACTGCCCATTACAAGACAGTCTAGCCTGCACACTGATTATCTTCCTTATCTGTTCTTTTCTGAAGAAAAGAACCAAAAATGAATCATAATGCCTCAAACATTTAGCAGTTTAATGTCTAATTTCTTTTATTTCAAATTACAAATGTTCACAAAAGTAATAAGAAAAAGACAAAAGCCATAGTGATTTTTAAATTACTAAAAATTTGTTTCTGCTAATAGTAACACAGGGCCCAAGCCCCCTTCCCATGGAAAACCGATGGGAGAAAGAAAGGGTTAGGAGAGGATTTTTCACCTATCATCCCATTGATAATGTTGGGGTAGCAGGGGTTGCCTCTGCCCCATCTCCCAAGGATCAGAAAACAAACTTCATATATCTTCAGAAGGCCATGGGCATCTTCATGGAAGTTGTCTCTCCACAGCATCTTTGACCCCATGTGCTGCTTATACTTCTCCTTGGAAGATCAGTTCCAATGGAGACATATTGCCTGGCACTCTACAATTGGCTATAAGACCCATTAGATAGCTATTTCCACTGTGGATGGAGGCATAGTCTAGGGTATGACAAGGCCCTCAGAAACTTACTAGCATAATAAGAAACCCACCATTCACTTTTATTTGCTTGTCTACATCTTTAATTACAGGGAAAGAGGATATAATAATTTCATGTTGGTGAAAGTACTCTGTGGTACTGTAGTATCTGATGTGTTGCCAGGCCATCTTGATGTGCAGTTGCACTAACTATAACTTTTGTTTATATTTAAACTGCATTTGTCATACACATGATAATAGACTAAGGCAATATCTAATCATCATAATGATGTATTTCCCTCCATAGCCATTTTGTGGTATTATGCAATTTGACCTGTAAACTACTTTTAAAAGATATTCTGATTAGATTTTGCTCATGGTAAAATCTAAAAGTGATCAAGGATATTCAATAGGGAAATAAAAATGGACATTAAAAATTTTCACTGAAACAGAATAGCAAATACAATTTTTAAAAGGACCTTTAATAAACCCTGTACAGCCAAAATATAAGATCTATATGGCAAAAACAAAAACAACTTTTTTTTTTTTTTTTGGGGGGGGGGGGGGGGGGGGGGGGGAAAGGAATAGCATAGACTTGGTACAAAAACTGAAAAGGGCATACAGCACAGTATGTAATTCTTCCCTCGGTACTGCCACATGATGACATTTTAGCTTTTTCAGCAAACATGGAAGATCTTCCTATTAGACAATCAACAAGAAACATATTTAAATGTGGCATTGTGTCTTTTGCTGCTATGGTTTTCTCTGCCTTAATGGAGAGACATGTTAGAAAGAGATCAAAGTTCCCAATTCAAGAAAATAAGGAAGCACATTTCCCTGAAAAAAGTCACTCTATGGATAATATTCTTATCATCAGAAAATGGCTACTAATTTTTTTTGCATTACCCAAGTATTCTGTCCTTTCCACCCTCAAAGGTAGGCAGTTGCATCTAAGTAGATGCAAATCTTCACATATCCTCTTTCATATTAAATGTAAAATCAGATTCAAACTACCAATACAAATACACAGGAAAAATGGAATGGCAAATGCCATGGCACGATATATGCAATCTATACACATTTGCACAAGGAAATTTCATACATCAATGTAAGCGAATTTGCTTTGCTCAACCTACAATACAGGACATGTCCTCATTTCAACCTTTTCATTCTAATTTTTTGCTTTACTAGCTAATTTTTTTACTATGAGCCATTTCCTAAAATGTTTCAGAAGACTCCAGCATTCTCATGGCACAGGGAAGGTTATTATGTTCATTTTATTAACCACGTTGATTTGATGACTTAGTTGGACATGCTGATTTATTTAGTTAATATTTGTACTATTATTTACTACATTTTGTTTTTATTTCAAAAGGTCTTTGAGCACATGGAAGTGAGGAGTATGCCATTATTAATACATTTATGTGACTTATAGTTAGCAAAGAAATAGTAATTGCAACAGCAACAAAAACTTAAGAAAAAAAAATCAGAGCTCTCTCTTTAACCTGTTTTTCACCTGCAAGAACATGAGTTCATCATACTGGGAGACTTGGTGGACAATCAGGACATGAGACAAACTGAGCAGTTGCCTGACTGATATAATGAGAAGAAGTATCTACTGTACTTCCTTTTGTCCATCAAAAGGAATTAAGCCTCCTGTGGAATCCTCCAGTGCATGCTAAGGAAAAAAAACCTTGGTGCAAACCCTACAGAGAATTCTTATTTGTTAGACAACCCCTTCTTCAAAGGAGCAAACTTAAAAAATAAATAAAAATTATAGCTAGTCATGCTGCTTTACAGGCCAGATTCTGACATATAGCAGTTATGGACACATTGGTTTTTAACCCACGAGTTAGAAAGTTCAGCAATCAGACTGACAGATTTCAAGAACAGGTGGGTGAGGTAATATATTTCATTGAAACAACTTCTGCTGAGGAGAGAAACAAGCTTTTGTGCTGGTCTCTCATCAACAGAAGTTGGTTCAATAAACTATATTACCTCATCCACTAATATCCTGGGACTGATACTGCTACAAAAAGAATCCAAGACAGTCAGGCTGGTACAGAATAGGTGAAGAATGGCTACAGAGCAGTCCCATCTCTAGGACCCAGATAAGCAAATTAATGCCTTACTCCCATCCGGAATTTAGAATATGCACCCCATCCACTCCACCCCAATACAGAGGTTCCTGCAGCCTAGAACTGCAGTAAACTCATGTCTGTGTTACAGGAAATAAAAAGCAGAGAGAAAGAAACGAAGTGAAGTCATGTGGTGTGGAGGCATGGGTGTGTCCAGGAGGAGTTCTCACATACTCTTCCTTCAACTGCTCTTTGTCTGAGGGTGAGGAGAATCTTCTCCACAGCTGATATCTGCAAAGGCTGAGAAGATGGATAGGGAGATAAGTATCACAGATTCTGCCCCTTGGACAAGGAACAAAGGCAGGCCACCAACTTACACTCTGCTGCAGCATCTCTAGGGTGGAGCTCCATCTCAAAATTCTAACTGCCAGGTAACAGAGTTCCAGCTATCTCTACAAAAAGAAGTTCAGCATGGCCAAGTTTTGCCCTTGTATGACAGAAGAATGACTTCATATGCAAAAGAACTTCCCTCTCTACCACTAACCATTTGCATAAAGAGGGCTTGCAGCTAGGGCACTGCAAGCAGAAGTGAATTAGACCCTAGGTCTGTAAACCCTCACACACACCTATGGTGCTATAGTAAAAATTTGTTAAACTAATATTACTTTTAAGAAGTAAAAGATTTGTTCAACTTTAAGGAATTCCTGTAACTTGCTGAGTAAGTGTTAACTCTTATTGCCTTATCAAAAAAAATACTGACAGGTAGTCATCAGGATGTACGGGGTCAATTAAACACCTTTTACCAGTTAATATGTAATTCCTCACATAAAACATTAACTTTGTTTGTCAGTATTTGCTTTTCCCCACCTTGTCACTGCTGCAGTGGAATTCTAATAGCATAACAGGAAAGCATCTTTCCAGAACACAAGCATCCCTTCAATTTGTTTTCTCTTTTTTAAAGGTTTCATTCTAACCTCAAGAAAGCAATCATACATTGGGATCATATGGCTGTATTTAGAAGAGAAGTCATGCAGCTTTCTGGATTTCATACACTTCAGTAGGTCAAATACAGGGTTTGTTGACTGGGTTGACCAGGAAGGTCAGAGGAGAATATGAAGGGGAAGAGTATCCAAGTGAGCAGCTTGGAGTAATGGAGCTGCTCTGGGTGACATAGGTGGGACAAGCCAGGGAGCATAGATAAATGAGCTTTTTCATTTATTTCTTGGCTGCCCATATAACTGACCGTTTCCTGCATATCTGGGATATGCTGAGCAGGCTCAGGACACCCCCTAACTTTATTTTTATATAGAATAATTAAGCTGGGTGGAGTCCAAGTCTGCTTCTGGGAACTCGATAGGATTAGGCAGCCATCAAAAGCTGAAATCAGATAGAGGAAATTCTCTGGAATAAAGAGAAATTATTGCAGCTGTGACATCCTAGAGGCTCACAGAGCATATGAAGGCTACTCAGCCATGGAAATAATGATAATCATATACCCAAAGCCTCGAAAGCATGAGTCACATTGCTAGCACAAAGTTTTGTGTGCTCAGATGATGGTAAGTGATAGACAAACTGGTTAAAAAAGTAGTACTACTGATCTGAAGAAAAGATTATTTTCTTATTTTGGTCCCAATCCTGCAAGCCCTTATATAGCTGTCCTATGGATCAGACACTGTCAGTTACAATAACTCATAACAAATAGATTTAGAAGAAATAAAAAAGACGTTAATTGGTGACAGGTACTCTAGTTTTTCCTTCCTTACCTTAAAAAATTAGCTTCTTTCATTGGAGGCTGGTGTACTACTTCTTCACCCCTCCAATAGGCTGCTTTGCTACAAACTGAATTATGAATATGGGGGCACAGACTGCTGTTAGGCCAATAAACAGGTAACACTTCCCAAAAAAGGTCAAAGAGTCACCATGTAGAGTTTTGAAAAACTAACTGCAGCCTGAAGACCTGAGTTTGTTTCCATACACTACAGATACAGTTGGGGATATCTATGAAGTATCTATTGGGTAAAATTTTCAAAAGGACCTCAAGCCCATTTTCAAAAATGACTCAGGTATCTACTAGGTGGATTCACTTAAATCACCAATTTTAATTTAAATCAGAAAGAAATGACTGATTTTAACCTTGTTTTGCATTTATACTTTAGTTATTTTCCTAATGAAAGGTTTTTTCTCATTGGTAGGTATAACCATTAAAACATACTGATTTACAAATATAACCTTTACATTAAACTGATTACTTTTTGCTATCCAGAAGACCCTGTATTTATACACTTAGTTAAACAATTATATAGTTTTACATTCATTTATTCATATTCTTAATTTTTATTTTTTTCTTGTTAGAAAATAGTTAATGATGCATTTTTTATTTACTAGATGATTAAGTTACTTACTCCGCATTTATGTTGAGTTACATTTGGATAGCAATTGGAATTAATTTTAAAATGCACAAGAAAAACATTTAAAAATTGTTTATCAGTAAAATAAAACTACCTTAAATGTGCTAGATACCTAAGTTTATCATAACTGGTTTTGCATTTAAGACTAACAGAATAATTGAACAAAGGAAGTATAAATTGTTGTTAGAGAACTGACGGACTGGAAATATGGCCTATGGTGACCCGTAAATAAAAAAGGTATTTGGGAGCCTAAACAATGCAAATAGGTATCTAACCTGCTTAGGAACTTTTCAGAATTCCACAAAGCCCCTATCTGCATCTTTAGGCATCTAAATACTCTTGAAAATATGGCCCCATGTCCTTCAACTTTTAGAATTTGTAGATCTAATTCTCTCTTATACTTTGTTTTTATTCAGAGATTGAATGAAAACAAGTTTTCCTGCTTTTTCAACTCCCAGTTGGTTTTGCAATTTTGAATGAATTCATCCAAATGAAAAAAATATTCTTTCTTCATCTGCTAGCTAAACTGAAAACAAAAGTAATTAAGGCAAAAACTTTTCTGCTTAGCAGAAACTGAAAGTAAATGTAAATATCATTCATTACATTGCAAAGATTAAAAATAATATAGATACTAAAGCGGTATTGTGACATTTTATAAAGCTTGAGTTGACTGCAGAGTTAGATATGTTTTCTCCTTGATTCTTTATATCATTAAAAAAGCAGCATTCGTTAAGTCATTAAAACTTGGAGGACTAATTAAAGCAGCATTTTTCTTTTATTTAAATTATTTTAATAGATTACAGTAAGTTTAAGCCTTAACAAAGGTTGTCACAATTTCAAAATTAATTTTAAAGGTTTATTTTTAAAGAGAAAAAATAATTTAAATAAAGTCTTTTTTTGATTTTTTTTAAAATAGATTTTTATCCATTCTGGATACATAGAAGCCTAAATCTTCCTGTCTTTCAATGAGGTGTAGGCTCCAAAATGCCTAAAACTCTTTTAAAAATGGAACTAAACCAAGCACTTTTAGAAATTCCATCTATTGTCTTCAGCAGGGAAGGAATAGGTTCAACCATCTAGAATGGAACAACTATGAGCTATGTAGGATGAAGACAAAAGGTAGCAAGGAATTCCTATCAACTTTTATCTGGAGAATCAATCTTGGGTAATTATCAACCCCAAATAAGCTTAGCTAGAGGATAATTCCAAGTGGCACTTAAACCTTTATCACCAATACACAATATTAAGAGACAATGACAGACACATGATGTAGGGAAAACAAAAAAACAAGAATTAAAGTTTTTTTTTAGTTCTAATTCCTTAGTTCTCACCCATTAGGACTTTCAGAGAGAACACAGCATAACATCAGGGAATTTAAGCCAAGTCTGGTTTTGATATACATAATACTACTTTATTCTTTTTATTTTTTCTTACCTTTCTTACAGTTTTAAAAATGCACAGGGGTTCAGAACCACCTCAATAAAATAATGCGTACATTTTTATTTTTAGAGGGACTGCTGTAGTCAAACCACCGGTGTGCAAATATGGTTGACTTCCACTATGAAAAGTCATAGGCACAATTTCATTATATGCATTTTGGTAAAATAAGAAACTATAGCGCAGCTGTCAAGAGGACCAATAATTAGGCCTTTTTAAAAAACAAAACAAACTATCTGAGAAAATGACACTTTGGGTCAAAAATAATATTTAAAATATTTCACTGCCTGCCACACCACACTATATCTGAACCCCAGGCAATTTATTACACATGTAGTGCCCTTGCTAAACATTTTATTTAAGTGGTGAACCTGAAAGGCAGTTCATTACAAAGGGCAATACTGAGGCTCTTATCTGTACTTTATACTAAATTGTCTCCCCACCTCTAATAAATATTTATTTAACAACTGCACAGAAGTATTTCTCTTAAAGCAAGTAATTATTTTTTTAAAATCCTGCAGACTTAAAATAGCATTGACCTACTCCATGTGCTATGAAAACATTAGGCACAGACCACATACTTTACATTTTCTTTTTTTTTTTTTTAAATACAATATGTGCAAGCAAGGTTCACACAAAGGATTGGCAGCTACAACAGTTAAGCTATTCAGATCCCACAAAAAAGTTATTTTTCAATAAAAAATCATTTTTAAATTCACAGAGCAGTGATGTTACACTGCCATGTGTGGTTATCATATTTGCATTAGGATTATTTGTGTAACTGTTAAAGGAAAAGCTTTAGTACTTTCTAAAGGACACCACATCAATACTGTGTGCTAATTCAACATGATCCAGAGAACAAAAGTTTGTTAAAGTCTGTAGAATATGGTGAATGCAATCATCTAACTAGTCAAAAATAGCCATAATTTTTTGAAGGAAGAAGTTATTTGAAATTAAGTTTATTTGATGGGCTCCCTCATTAACTAAGTCACTTCTGAAAAATGGAACCCAGGGTGCAGAGCATGAAAAAAATGGAAATGGAGGGGGGAAAAGCAGGCTTTCTGGAACTTGCACCAGAAATGCAAAAAGAAAACTTGAACTTTATCTAAAAAGCATACCCATCAGTTTATTTAATTTATATGGTTTTTTGGGGTGGAGGGAAGTTTTATAGAATCATAGGACTGGAAGGGACCTCACAAGGTCATCTAATCCAGTTCCCTACATTTACGGCAGGACCAAGCATTATCTAGATCATCCTTGACAGGTGTTTGTCTAAACTGTTCTTAAGCAGATATTTGTACAACAGAAAATAGTACAAGACACAAGCAAAGATTGTGCAGCTGATTGTTAAACTGCAACATTTATTATGCACCCTCTATCAATATCATTTATGGACAGCCATTCACTGTGTTTAAAAAAGTGTATTTTAATGCAAAGGCTACTGTATATCCTGCCACATTTATGATATATGGCAATTTCTCTACAAGGAAAAAAAAATGTAATAAGTCACTAATTTATTCTAAAGGGGGACCTGCTTTGAAGTGCCAATTATTTCATGCCCTGCGGAAGATACGAGATATTGATTTCTTTCATCTTCTGTTAAATTTGACATACCACCACACAATTTCACAAAACCCATATTCATAATAATTTATGTACCCTTTCAGTGCCTTTTAAGAACAACCTTTTCCTTTCTTACGAATAACTTTCAAACCCACATCTCACGTCATAGGAATTATTCAAGTAAACATTTCTATTGTGGCAAATTTCCAGATGTATCAAACACTATCCAAACGCAATGTCAGACTGCATTTCATTAGTTGTCGCAGTTTTCTTTAAATGGAGCAGGAATTAGCCCGTTTTCTAGGTTTGGGTTCTCGTACATCCTTGTCTTTTAAACACATACAAGATGAACATATTGTCTCCGACAGTCTCCGGAGTCCCAGCCGGAAAACACTGTTGGAGAGGCTATATATCACACAGTTGCAGAAACTATTGCTTATCGCAAGCCATGTTGTTAAGAAGGAAAACGCTGGATTTTCCAGCACCCTAGAGCTCTCCAGCAGAAAGTATATGATATAGGGGAGCCAGAGCATGTAAAACACACTGGTTATCCGAAATAAAACCATGGCATAGCGGCGGTCAGGGCTGTGCCCTGTCTCTCCAGCAGCATCCACTTCATGGCTAGGAAAACGAGCTCTCCGATCATTTATCTCTTTGGTGTGCTGCCGGCAAATTTTGAAGATATGGAAATATGTGAAGCAGATAATAAAGGCAGCTGGAGCATACAATAAGCACACAATAAAGCCAGTAAAATAGGCATTTGTGAGCCAGGAGGTAGCACACCATTCAAAAATATCACCGTGGTATCCAGGTTTTCCCCAACCAAAAAAGGAAGGCAAGAAGATCAGACAAGAGTATATCCAGATCAAAATTATACAGATTCTCAAGCGACAAGGCGTGACCAGTTGATTATAAGAGAGAGGTTTTGTAATAGCAAGATAGCGGTCCACACTGATGCAAGCAAGACATGCCATGGAGACACTCTTCAGCACAGAGATGATATATCCAAAAACTTGACAAGTCAAGGACTCATGGACACCTGTAGAGTAGTGAAGCAATGATAATGTAGGAACCAGGCAGCTAACTCCAACAAAAAGATCAGCATAGGCCATGGTCTGAATAAAATAGCTGGTGGTATAATGATGTAAGATCGGAGCACAGTGAAAGACGAATATTACAGTTAAATTACCAGCAATAATTAAAAATGTTAGCAAAACAATAATGACCGTCTCAAGGATGCAGATGTCGACTGCATTGTAGTGGCCAAATCCTAGTGGGCAGGAGAGATGCTCAGACACATTCACAATGCTACTGCTCATGTTCAGAGTCCTCCATTCATTCCATCTGGAGTGGTTCATGGTTTGAGATTAGGGAACACTGCAATCAGAGTTACAGTGAGCAGGTGACCTGCCTAACATCAGCTAAACTCTGCTTCAGAGTCTCATGATCTCACTTTGTAGACGCTGCCAACACTTCTATCAGGGAGGTTAGAGTCTCATAGCTATTGATGCCTCTTCAGCATCAGTGCAACACTCTGACACACCTTTACTTTGAAGAAAGGAAGAAAAAAAAAAAAAAAAAAAAAAGGCCAGAAAGAGGAAAAAAGGCCACTGACCAGTTTTCTCCAGTGCTCTTGATCCATCTTTATCAAACATAAGGCACTCCTAAAGAAAACAGGTTCTTTTTACTGTATTTGCAGAAGATGAAAATAAAAACCAAAACAAAAGGAATAAGAAAAAGTCAACTGCCTCAAAAAATTCTGTGGATACTTTTTCCTGAGAAAGGCAGTTTCTTTGGAATTAGCTAGAAAAATACAACTGATAAAGTGGGGAAAATGACTCAATACAATACAGGTTTCCTGAATCAGCAATCATTAGAAACAAATTAATATTTTATGTTCATTTAAATAATTAAAACTACAGAATATCAAGAAAACCAAGGAAAAGTTCATCGTATCATGCTGTGTCTTTTGGCTTCGTTCAGGATATCTTTGCCTCATCTATCCTATTCATTAGAGAGGTAAGGAAAACATTTCTGTTCAGGTTAATTCCAATAGACTCACCATAGTTTGTGTATGAATAATGAATTTTATTTGGAGGGAGAAAGGTATGGGGAGAGTCAGATTTGTCTCTGACTCCCTGGAAGGAAAACATACATCTACCCATACAGTGAGGAAGGTCATGTGTAATCACTTAAAAATCAGAAAAATGTAAGAATAAATTTTGGAGCTTTAAGTCAGTATTCAAGACTCTTTTGAACAGTTATGGTCCAGTACAATTATCAATGTCAGCAGCACAATCCAAGGTCCTCACAGACCAAATAAATCCTTCTTGTATTTAATTACAGCAACAATAACTGAAAATAATTTTCTTCAGAAATAATGCCATATCTGCTACAGTGGATCAGTACAGTGAAGTTCATAGGTATATCCATGATAATTCTCACCTCTGTAGCAACACCTGGATCCTTTCACAAGCTCCATAAAATAAGAATAGAAACTTCCATCGGCATTCTGCTGTGAAGCTAATGAAATGCTGATTTGACTAGAAAAGATGCCATTGTTTACTCCATTATTCTGTCATTCAGCTTCATTATTTAGGTTGCCACAGCCTTTCTGTTTTCATTAGACGATTAGCATGATAAATCACTGCTTCAAAAACAGATCTTCTAATAGCTGGACAATACCTGTTAATTGTATTTGCAGTTACGAGCAGCCATACATTAAAAGAAACCCTCCTCTTCTGTATTCATTTTTGAGTAAATGCTTGATTAGTGCAAGGACCATTAGCTAGGTTACTAAGTGTACACAGTCTTGTTTTTAAAAGCCCGCAGAAATACTAAAAATATCTTTAATCCTAGAATTCCTGAGATTAGGAACATGCAGACAAGAGTGAATCAATCCAAATAAAAAGATTTCCAAGGTCATTCAGGTATTATATTAGCATTTGCTTAAAGTCCCTTTAAAAGTACTGACATCTCACTGATGCTTTTGATAGTCTTTGCTGCTCCTTCAGAAGGCATTTCGTTCACTACAAAAGAAGCATTTTCTCCACTTCTGATGCAGTAGTTCGATAGAAAGCATTCTTTTGAAGTTAATTTTCCGATGTGCACCAGCATGCTGTACAGAAGGCTCTTTATTTTATTACATCCCAAAACACCTGCCAGTTGTTCATTGCCTCTGTCTAAGTAATCTAATCTGTTATAAAATTACTACTATTTTTTAATTCTCTTGCTACAGCAATAAGCCAATGTTTCTCACCTACATTCATTCTTATCAGCTTTTATGGTGAACTGCTTGATATAGAAGTCCGATTTACCGTGAGACAGTTACAAGGATGCTGTCGCTATTTCTCACATTCTCTCTTGAAATTATTGCTTGCACCTGAGCCTGCTCCTCCTCTTTATCCTTAGCTGATGCAGAAGAACTCACCATCAGAAAGGTGACTCGGTCCTTCTGCCCCAATCAACAGTACAGCCAATGGCTAAAGCAGCTGAAATTGTCACTAGGTAACAGTTGCCAGGCACAATGCAGGCTTACACAGCAAGCTGCAAATAAGAATGACAAATGAAGACAATGGAATTGACCATTCCCTATAATATATTAATGGCATTTAGAAACTTCTGAAAGAGGCTTTCCTTCTAGTACTTCCACAGGGTTATATCCTGCAGATTAGCAAAACATGAAATTATTCATAGAGGTACCTTTGCATACCACATAGAAACTATCATAATATTACTATAACAATCACCAGCAAAAGCAAGTCAGCAGTAATCTAATCCTTACTGGCAGGAAAGACCTATTAATTATTAAACAAATAAGTGCTAACCTTCATAAAGTCAAACTGATTGTTTTAAAATAAAAAACATGCTGTTCTATTTGGATCAATAGAAGTTTAAAATCACATTCTACCCTCTTATCAATTCAAGTTACTGAACAATTTAATCAAGACAAATGTAGACAGGTTAATATAACTATAAAATCATAAAAAATACATTTAAGCAAAGTTTAAAATCCAAAATAAATACACAAATGCAAAGACATTTAAAATTAAGGCTGAAACTACCTGATTAACTCACTCTATTATCTCTAGATATATAGAGGTCTCAGAACAGTATATTTATGAAGTATACTGTATTATCTACTGCAATACTTAACTACAATGTTGAGCAAGTTATTTTCTTGTATTCTTTGAGAATGAATCTGACATCTATTACTTCTAAATGTTAAAGTGATTTAACATCAATCATTTGTTGTAGTTTAATGTAAAAAATGCAGGGACTTACCAATAGTTTTTAAAGGGGTAAATGAAAATAAGTCCCTAAAATATTTCCAAATTTCTAACTATATATTTAGGAAGTTATTAAAAAAAGATTTTTGGTCAGAAAAAATTTCTTTCAATGGGTAAGTCTGAGACAATGTAATTGACCACTGATGTGTTAAAGTCTCTGAATATATACCTATAGTAGTTTGGTACATTTCAGACTGCAGATTTTTTAACTCAATTCACTGATTTACATAATACCAATAAATATTCATGATATTATTCCTTTTCTGATTATGGATCCATTAAATATATTTGTGTTTTGTGATTCCATGATACAAAATGAGTATAAACTACAATGATTACATCAGTAGCCACATTTTTTAACATTAAATTGAAACATTCAATATATTTAGGTCTGTAAATACCCAACCATACATCAATACTTATTTTGGACTAAGAACTAGCAAAACACATTTGTCATCAAGTTTTGTTTTTGAGGGTGAATAAAATAGAATAATTTAAGTTTCTAACTATTAATTCTTGTAGTTCTGCTACATCAAACCACAGACCAAATTTGGCAAAAGTTGCTCCTGGGTTAACACCTTGTATTTCAAATTTAGCCTGGAGCAAATTTTCAAGGCTGAATGACAAATCTCTAGGAATCAGAACTGTATACTGAACTGAAGCAGCATAACTAAATCACTACAAATACACTGGTAGTAATTTGGCACTTATACTGTATTCCTCCAGTCAAGGGATTTAAGAAAAATAATTAAGCAATACCCTAGTGTAATATGAAAGATATTTCAATCACTTGCAATTGTAAACGGCTGCAACAAAATGCTTTAGGACTAGATTGAGCCTTTAGGCTCAGGTCTGAGTAACATCTAGCTGCATCACAAGGGGAGCAAAGGAAAGGAATTTTGATTGCCCTCCTTTCCCACTTGCTTGCAAAAAATGACGGGGGTGAGAAGGTTTGGGAGAGGAAAAGTGGATGAGACATTCCAACTCCTCCCTTCCTTCTGCTGGACTCCAGACATGAGCCAGGCTAAAAGTGAAGAGCTCTTTTACACCTTTTAAACCACTGAAAACTAGATATTTAAAATTTAACAGCAGTTAAATTTAAGATTAAGTGAACCATAGAAAGGTAAATTAAAAAATTAAAGTTTACATGGCAACAGTTTTAAAATTTATGATTTCTAAATAAGAACGCCCATACTGAGTCAGACCAATGGTCCATCTAGTCAAGTGTCACATCTCTGACAGTGGCCAGTGCCAGGTGCTTCAGAGGGAGAGGGAATGAATGAACTGGACAATTTTCATCCCTTGTCATCTAATCCCAGTTTCTGGTAGTTGGAGGTTTAGGGACACTCAGAACACTGGGTTGTGTGCCTGACAATACTGGTTAATAGCCACTGATTGACCTATCCGCCATGCATTTATCTAATTCTTTTTTGAACCAAGTCATATTTTTGTCCTTCACAACATCACCCTGCAACGAGTTCCACAGGTTGACTGTCTGTGTGTGTGTGTGGTGGGGGGGAGGGGCAGGGAGGAAAGACACGTACGTCCTCATATTTGTTTTAAACCTGCTGCCTATTCATTTCATTGGGTGACCTCTTTGTTAAGAGAAGGGATAAACAACACATCCCTAATCACTTTCTCTATACCATTCATGATGTTATAGACCTCTATCACATCTCCCCCGCCCCAGCCATCTCTATTCTAAGTTGAACAATGTCTTTTTAATTTATCTTCATATGGAAACTGTTTCATATCCTAATCATCTTCCTTGCCCTTCTCTGCACCTTTTCCAATTCTAATCTTCATTTTATTTTAGAGATGGGGTGACCAGAACTGCTTGCAACATTCAAGATATGGGCATAACAGGGATTTATATAGTGGCATTATGATGTTTTTTGTTTTATCATCTTTCCCTTTCCTAATGGTTCCTCACATTGTTTGTTTGGTTTTTTTTTTTTTTCCTGCTTCTGGACATTTTCAGAGAACTATTCACAATGACTAAGACCTCTTTCTTGAGTGGTAACAGTTAATTTAGACCCCATCATATTGTATGTATAGTTGGTATTATTTTTCCCATCTGCATTACTTTGCATTTAACAACACTGAATTTCATCCGCCATTCTTTTGCCCAGTCACCCAGTTTAGTGAGATCCCTTTCTAGCTCTTCGCAATCTTAAGACTTTGGACTTAAATATCTTGTAGAAAATTTGCAGATGATACAAAATTACTCCTCAGTATTCACCTCTTTTTCCAGATCATTTATGAATATGTTGAACAGCACAGGTCCCAGTACAGATCCTTGGGGGACCTCGCTCTTTACTTCTCTTCATAGTGAAAACTGATAATTTATTCCTACCCTTTATTTCCTGTTTTTTAATCCATAAAAGGACCTTCCCTCTTACCTCATGATTGCTTAGTTCCCTTAAAAGCCTTTGGTGAGGGACTTCTGAAGGCTTTCTGAAAGTCCAAGTACACTATATCCACTAGACCATTCTTTTCTACATGCTTGTTGACACCCTCTGAGAATTCTAATTGATTGGTGAAGCACGATTTCCCTTTATAAAAGCCATGTTGACTCTGATCAAACATATCATGTTTATCTCTGTGGGGGATAATTTTGTTTTTACTATAGTTGCAACTCATTTGCCTGGTACTGAAGGGCAGGCTTAACAGGCTGTAATTGCCAGGATCACCTCTGGAGTCTTTTTTAAAAATCAGCATTACATTAGCTATCCCGCAGTCATCTGGTACAAAGGCTGATTTAAGTGATAGTTTACATATCACAGTTAGTAAATCTGCAGTTTCATATTAGGTAAATACCATCTGATGGCTTATTACTGTTTAATTGATCAGTTTGTTCTAAAATCTCCTCACCCATCTTGCACCTCAATCTGGGACAGCTCCTCAGATTTGTCACATAAAAAGAATGGTGTGGAGACCTCTACATAATAATTTTGAATGTTGAAGCTCATACTTTGAAGCCCTAATGTGCATAATCAAACTGGGCTTCCTGCAGAGATGCATCACTAAAACAGAAGTTGTGACTAAGAACCACCTCATTCATTAGATCTAGTCCAGCAGATTTTGGAAACTTCAGGTCTTTCTACTGTGCTCAGAAAGAGTCCTACACATATAAGAAGCAACCCTGCCCTCACATTTTGGAAGTTGTACAAGAAGTCCAGGAGGATACTAACCAGCCAGCATGTAACACAGTGTGGAAACAATGTCAACATATGTTGACCCCTCTTCAGTGTGTAAAATTATACTGTTTCATGAATTATAATAAAAACGATTAAGTAATTGGATTAATTAAAAGTTGCCCTTCTTCTTCGTGTGAGAATTATCTTACAAAACTAGGGGAGTTTGAAGTCCACTCAGGGAGTAGTCAGACTTTACTCTCTTTCCCATAACAAGAAGCCAAGTGGCAAGCTGCCAGTTGCTCCCCAGACCTCAGCTGCTCCTAGAGCCCGATTCATTATGGATTTTCTCAAACAGCTGAGCGGGAAATAGTGCAAGTTACAACAAACTGTCTAAGGTAATTTATGCTATCTTCTTAGATGTTGGGGAATGGGGGGAGGGGAGGAGAAATTAAGCAGAAACCAGCCAACCCTGCCAAACCCATGAAGTTTGCAGGGTATGAGGAAACTCCATTTCTGCATGGGCAAGGGGAAAGACACACACAAAAAGGATCTTCATATGTAGATCATTAGGAGACAATCTAGCCCATAATTATTTTTTAAACATTTGTCTTCATTTTTTGTTCCGTTTTATTACTTTCCCTTTATACACAGCAGTATGCTAAAAGGTGTTAATGGCTGCCATCAAGCAGGTGTTTGATCTACAGACAATCACAGATCTGGTTCAAACTACAGGAACCTTCTAAACACCTTCTTTCACGCTAAATGGATAGAATAATAAAATGCCCCTTATATAGTAAAATGGCTGAAAACAACAGAATCTACCACCCAAGGCAAGAGACCACCTGGCAAGGCCTAAGCAAAACTATCCCAGGGAGATAAACAGGGGTTTCCCCCCACACAGCTTCTTGAACACAAAAATCACTGGAGAGGTAGACTTGGAAATTGTGAGCCAGGAAACTCTCTGCTGGTTTTTTGTTTTGTTTTTTAACTTTGCCCAGGGAAATAGGAGTTTGTGTACATTCATTGAAAATAAACAGGATTGCACCAAAGAAATATCTGAATTGCATCACCATCTTCTCCTAACAGAAACAACTCTATGAGGCCCAAAATAGTGGCTACTTGCTCAGGCCAAAGGGACAAAAATATTCCATATTTTTTCTAAAATATTTAACTTCTAAATAGTTTACTTAATTTCTATCTAATTCCATCCTTTTTTTTCTTTTCTACTCTAGATATTTTTCCTCCTGAGTTTGTTTACCTTGATTCTCCTTTCATCCCAACTGTCTATTTCCCTTTCAGTTCTAAATATTTTCCTGTACTTTTTCATCTTATTTTACATTTCTCTTCCCCTGATCTCACTGTTTTCCATCCCTTCCATTACTGCTGTTCCGCAATCCATTACTGTCTTTCCCTTCTGCTCTCCTCATTTCTGCCCCTCACCTGCAATCTTTCCTGTTCTCAGCTGCAAAAGTAGCCCTGCTGCCTCCTTAGTTCTCCTCCACTTTTATATTTAAGTAAATACAAATTGTGTGTCCCTCTTCCCACCTGTAGTCTCAAATTCAGCCCCCTAGTCTCTTTCCTTCTTCCAGGCTGCACTCAAATCACCTCACCTGACAGCTGCTAGCATCAATTCTCTTTTCCATGTCAAGTACCTCCCTCCCCATGCTGTCATCCTGCATTCACTCGGCCTGCTGGCACTAAAAAAGTTATTTCCACTATGGTTGTTACCATGGTGGAAGTAATCAGACCTGCAGGGAACCGTGCAGAATTGATCACCCAGGGAAAGACAATAAGATGAATCATCTAGGCAGACAGAGCTAATCGAACAATTGCTGGATTCTCAAATCTGTGCCTGAGCAAGCTTTTGAGAATTTAGGAACTGACCAGAAAACAAATGGAAAAAAGCTGATCAGATTTTTGATAACAACAGATGGGATACACTCTCAGGCAGTGGGTGCTCTCTCCCCTTTTATGCCATGCATTTTATCCCAATCACAAGCCCAAACACAGGGATGGCAGTGAAGGAGTTAAGGGTACATGCTTAGGGACCATCAGAATTGTTTTCAGCTTGTTTTAACTTTGAAATATCTAAATTATTTGCTAGACCATTGTGCCTTATAAAAAGCCTGACAAATATAACCACCACCATATAAAAATTAATATATGGGAGGAAACCCTGTGCTATGAGAGTGGCTGCAGCCCCAGTTCAAGCAAATATATAGAGGGGAAGAAGATAGGGAGAAATTATCACCCATCCAGTTGGTTTTAATTTTTAGATGTTACAGTGGAGTCCCAAGGCCAGTATTATCAGTTCCAGGATGCCCTATGAATCCCTCCTCCTACACCCACCATAAGAGAAACCCCTGTGGTTACATATTTAGTAGCCTGCCTCCAACAGCTCTAAGGTACACAAGTTATATAGGGACCCAATCCTGAGAATGCAGTACCCTAGTTTGTGAAATGTAATGTACTTATGCATGTACAAATGCATTATATGTCCCCTAAAGACTGATCAGGAGTAAATGCATAAGAGCACGTGATAAAGAAACTGGTGAATTATCAAAGAGCTAAATTACCTTTTACAGAGTCCAGCATGTGAAATATTGCCATTTGAGGCCTGATTCATCCTTCACCCTGTTCCTTAGACCAGTGGTTCTCAATCTTTTTTCTTCCGTGACCTTAAGAACAGCTCTTAGAGACCCACCTCTCAATGTACCATATCCCACAATCCTGTGAGGCTGCAAAGAATTGTGGGATTTGGGTCACATGACTATTTTTCAGTCATTTGTGGAGGAGGGTGGAAGGAGGACCACTGGTGTCGCTGAAGAGGTGCTTGTGGAATGGGGACATTGACCCAATTGAGTAGGGAAACACAGGTTTGCCCACCCGTGTTGGCCCATGTTGCCCACCCGTAAGGCTGGCCTTGTAAGTAGGCTACTGTAGAGGATGAACAAGGAGTAGCTCTCCTTATCCCAGGCTTGGATAGGAAATACTGAAAGCTAGTAATTATTTTGAAAAACTTCCTTTAATATAAATTAAACCTGTACTTCCACATCTGTTAAAAACCAGAAAAATTTAACTTCCTCATATTAACTGTAATTCATAGTAGTGCCTCTCAATTGGTGAGATCCTGCTTAATGCATTTCCAGCCCCTGCAGACCTGCCCAGCTGTGTAACATTCCATTGCAATCAACTTAAGGCAGCCAAAAGGGAAGCTATTATTTGTTATTTCTAATGTGAAGACTGTTCGTTAATATAATTTAACTTTTAAATTGTTAATGTTATGGTTTATTTGCCCACTTTTAGTTTGTATTTACACTTTACTGTTCAGAACTGGATCAGTGAAGGGAATTGGCCATGAATTTGTGAAAGTTCTCTGTCTGGTCCTTTTATGTCCCTGTATACTATGCATCTTTTATAATGATTAAAAACTTGGTATTAATGACCAACACAGAGACTCCATTTATATATTTGTATTAGTAAATATTAAGCTAAGTTCTTAGCACTAATCACTGCAGCTTTCCTTTAAAAAATGTTTGGAAACTCAAGGATTAAATGGCTACACTTTTGAATTTTATATTGACAAAAGTACTTGATAGGAGATAACTACATATTCATTTGAGATTATACTGGTACCAGAACTCACTAGGACATGTGGAATTCAAACTACAAAGTCAATTCAGAGCTGCACATATATCTATCAAAATAGTCAATGAAAATTAAAAGCCCTGTGGAAAACTGACTGAAGGATGATTTACCCGAGCATGGTGCTGTGGAGAAGTGCAAAGGATACTGCTCTCTTGCATCACTTAGTAGGTGGCTGTAATATCTGGCAGCAAAAGCAGCACTACTGCCTCAAGTTAGATAAGCACACATTGTTCGAGCATCTATTGAGTGCAAAGAGAATATAAAGCAGGGAAATAGGTGACCTAGCACGAAGGAGACAACCATCCGTGACTTACTTTAGTTGGGTACCCATCTCAAGGTACTGCTTTAGGGAGGGGAAAAGAATAGAAATCATGTATATGTCCTCAGCCAGAGTCATGTGGCTAGGGACACTGCCACTAAAACTAACCTGCCTGCCTTCATATTAACAGTAAAAGGTAGGCAAAAAATAATAAACTGGCAAATATACAAAGTGGCATTAACTACCACTGCCCCAGGCACCTTGATCAAGGGCACTGTTATTTGCATTGCCTTTTCCTTTAACCACTGCTTCTGGTTATGTGACAAATGTTTATTTAATGGCTGTGAAAGCATATTTAAGGTCTAAAAACATGCATTCCATTTAAAACTGCCCTTTTTGCAATCCAAATACCAAAACATACCCATACACTGTGCAGCTAACAATGTTATACACAGCCTCAGCACATGGAAATATACTGGAGTCATATGAAATAAATTATCTATTAAATACAATATACAGTACTTTCAAGTGCCAAATAAAAGCTGAACTGCTAAGTACATTACTCGACACATGACTAGCAATTAAAAGCACCCAATGAACCTGGCAATCTGCTAATACCCTTTGCACCACCTGTATGTCATGTACCTCCTGCACTTGTAGACAAGATCTGAGCACATAAAAGACAATGGTATCATTTGGGAGGGGGAAGGGCTTATGGATTGGAGCTCACCCTCTGTGATTGTATACAAGAAGAATGGTGATATTCAACTGTTCGTAGATTTTAGGACACTCAAAGGAGACACAAGCAGTTTCAATTGCCAGCCTTTGAAGAAGTGACTTGCTGGATATGTGGATCCCAGATTTTCTTGTGTTGGATTACCGATAAGGTTATTGGCAAATACTTTTGGCTGAAAGTTTGTGGTTATTGACTTTTAGCATGCCATTTCAGAGATACGGCTATCAATGATTCCCTTTTGGCTTAGTCTCTGCTCCTGGGATATTTCAGATAGTGGTCTCTCAGCTCCTTCATGATATATAGGATGTCTGTTGCTATTTGAATGATATTCTCATCTTTGTTAAAACCATTTCTGAGCATAATGCCATTCTGGAACAGGGGCTAACCTGACTCCAACATGCTGGCATAAAATTGAATGCAGTTAAGTGCAGTTTTGCAAAAGATGCTGTAGAGGTCAGCCGATGGTGTGAAGCCAGTGCCTGAATGGTTACAAACTGTTGCTTTACTACTGTTACCCACTGGATTGTAGCAGTTTACATTAATTAATTGGCCTACCTCAATACATAGATGGATGTGCTCTGTGCCATTTTAGTACCCTTCCCATGCCACTATGGAATTTAATCCAGGGCCAGGAAAAGTTAGTCTTGACAAAAGAAGCAAAGCAGGCTTTTGAAACCCTGCATTAAACCTTCTGTTGAATTAGATCATATGCTTATTTTGATCCACAGTGATTCAAACTGAGGCATGCAATTGAGTCTGGGTGCAGTTCTGCTCCAGGTGGGAGGGACGGTTATATCTGTGTCTCATAGGCTCATCCTGACGAAAGGGAGGTATTTCTAGATTGAGCTACAGTTCTTGCTATTGTATGCTTCAAGGTCTACTTTGTGGGAAGACATTTCACTTTAGAAACCAATCATTTTGCCTGTTCTGGGACTTTATCCTAAGGCTATTGACCTGCTGAGTGTGAGGTTGAAGTGGTGGATTATTCAGCTGCAGCAGTATGACTTCAATTTGGTATATATCAAAGGAAGACGTAATTTACTTGTTGATGCTCTTTAGAGAAATTCTTCTGAGTTGGCATCCTTGGAGGCAGAAACAGCAGGTACTTTGTATGCTTTTTACTGAAATATATGCAGTGGACCGCTGACATCAAACTTCAAGATGCTGAACTGTGAAAGGTGATATGTGCTGTAGATGTGGTTTGGATGGATCCAGTCCTTAAGAAAACAGTGTACATTCTACAAAATTCATGCCAAGCTCACAGTGAAGACATGTGTTACTCAACATCTCTTATGGAGAGGAGCCTGGGTGATTGTCCCAGCAGTCTTGCAACAAACAGTCCTGGATGTGTACCATTTAGGAGTTACAAAGGAACTGCTTAGTTATGCTTGGTGGTCAGGGCTGCACTCAGACATTGAGCATCAGAAGACATGCTCAGTCCACCCAATGCATAGAACTACTACTTCTGGTGCCTTTGAAACTAGTAGTCATAGACCATGGCAGAGAACTGCAGTTGATATTACTGACCTTTCAACTGCACAGCATGGCTACACGCTGTAGATTGTTATAGACTATTACTCATGTTACCTTTCCACATTCATAATTTCACAAGACAACTCAAAGGAGCTCATTTCTTGCTTAACCACTTTATTTGCTATTTTTGGCCTACTAGAAAGCCTTGTTTCAGATAATGAGATCTTTTGTATCTATAGAATCTGAAGGCATTCCAATGAGTATTGGTACAGGACATTACAAATCTGATACGTACCATCACCAAGGAAATGGAATAGCAGAGACTGCATGGAACTCTGAAGCAGCATGTAAGCACATGAGAGAAGACAGATGTCTCTTTCCTCAACAGTCCCTAACTTTAGGGTGTAAAAAGTTGCTCCTTGCTGTCTGGTGACTTCTGCTGCTGTGTACACATCACAGGCAGCAGCTTACTAGAAGGTCACATACCTGCTTGGTTATATAGACCGAGTTGTACATAGAGACAAGCCCTGTGTTCTCATCACACATCCTCCAGCTGGGCTACCTCATCCCTACTCCAGCCAGACCCCCCCAGCCATACTCCTGGCCCACCCGGTCTTCCCCCTCTCTCCCCCTAGCCCTCATGCAGAAGTGGTGTGTACCTTAACATTGTATTTCTTGATTTTCAAAGGTTTACATTTATCCACTCTCTGCATTCTAGAAAGCCACTAGATACTACTGCACCGCCTTAATTCTGCATTAATGAAGTTTTGGAGTATTTATTTTTCTTAATTCCTTTTTAAAAATTATCAGCACCCCCTATTTACCATAGCACAGCTGTCCTTGCTCCACTGCCTCCTCAGTAATGATTATCCCAGCCACAGAATGCTCCAGCTGCATGTTGATCCCTTCAGTGTCTCTGCATCATCTCCCATCTCTCTGACTGGTTCCCCTGTCCCAATCATTCTCCCCAAGGAGAAGTAGGCATCAGCACATGACCAGAAAGTTGAGAAGCTGAGAGCGATGGCAGAAACAGTGCAGGGAGTCAGTGGGGGCATTTTTGAAGGGGGGCCAGATGAGAGGGACATGAGATGAAAGATAGCCCAGTGGTTAGAACCTGGGACTTGGGAGACCTGGGTTCAATTCCATGCTGGGCGACTTTGGACAAGTCTCAGTCTCTGTGCCTCAGTTCCCCATCTGTAAAAATAGGGATAATAGTACTTCCCTTCTTCACAGGGCTGTTATGAGGATACATACATTAAAGATAGTAAGGTGCTCAGACACTATGGTGAGGGGAACCATATACATTACCTATCACTGACTGACAGAAATGGAGCTTTTGGAGGAACAGAGCTGAAGACACCCCCTTTCCCCCTCCCTCAAACATTCCCCTCTGATGCTCCCTTTTCCAGCTCACTCTTCCCTGCACTGGTCCAACATTTCCCCATGCTGCACTGACCCCCATACCTCCCACACAAAATGCCCAGGTTCCCCTACCAGTTATCTAACTCCTCCAACATTCACATTGCTCAGAGTCCCCACACACAAACCAGCTGAAGAAGATGGGAATTTAGGGAAGATGGGGCATAAAAATATTAAAACTATTAAGTTGAAGAGTGCCACAAGGTAAGCTAGTCTGCTAAGGTGCATTTAGGCCCACTGCCACCTGTGCCTGCTTTTCCTCCTATAAGTAATGATGAGCCAGGGCTAGTGGGATACATATGAGGCACCTGTTCCCAAGCAGAGGAAAGAGCTACTTGGAGCACCTATAGGCTGGGCATAACCAGTGTATGGAGGAAGATCCAACAGTAGCTTACTGCTGCAAAGAAGCTAAGGGGAGATTTAGGGAAGGACAGCAGATTTGTGAGGCGATTCCAGTGGTGGTTCTCAGTGGAGAGGGAGCCATGGAATGAGCCTGGGTGCAGCTAACAAGATGACCCTTCGACAAAATGTTTCTATTTTCTTCAAAGAGTTAAGTTGAACTTAAAAAAACAATCTGGAAAAACAATCAAAAACAGTAGTAGAGCGTTACAGTTGATCTTTATGCGTTTTAACATTTGCTGTTTAATTATCTTTAGCGTCCAATAATTAAATGTGGGGTTTTTTTGTCTCAACATTAGTATAACCTTATTGCATAACAAGGAAAATTTACCCTTTGTAGAAATAAAGTGATACGTATTGTAAATATCATGTGGGCTGGAGAACAAGTCTTCGATTTCTACTTGGTTTTAGGAAACTGCCACTTTTCCCATAAATATCCTCCCACCTTTCCACACACAAAAGAAATAAATTAAACATATATATATTTTATTGGCACACAGAAGATTAGCTTAACTGCTGGTTAAAAACAAGTTTCCTTAGCTCAGTTACTAACAAACTTAGTTAATTAAAACACAATTGTAAGAATTTAGTTTTCAGTATTTATGCTCTTTGTGTACAGACTTTCTTCATTGGTCTCTGTTGGACAAGAGAAACGAAGTGGTCAGTTTTCTTTTTACATACAGTACATTTCACTTTTGAGATCTTATATACTGGCACAATGCAGAGTTGTAAATCCTACTGGGAGATTTTGCTGAAACTTTTTTTTATTTTTAGGTCATGTCAAACTTTCTTTAAAAATCTAAATTTCGGGTCAGAGTTAATCTGATAATGTCCCTTTTAAAATAAGAAGACAAGATTTGCTGCAAATGTTGGGGAATATTTTCTGACTAATTTCTGTAAACAAACACCAAATGCTTACTAAGCACTTAATTTCTGTTCCATGGTGAGATTACTTGAGTCCAATGGGACTACTTGAGAGTTCACTAAAGCTTACATTTGGACATGCCAAGTATCTTGCATCTCACATGACATTAGCTTAGTTGGCAATTTTTTTCATGCGTTCCTGCATGTCGTGCAATTTATCACATTTTTGCAGAAGAACGAATTGCCTCACAAAACACCCTGTAGCCTAAGAAAATAGACACTGAGCTACAAATCCGGAGACCATCACTTCAAGCCTGATGTCTTTCACTAGCAATAAAACCACAATTTTTAAAAAAACTAAAATTTATGATTATAAGCATACTTTTTCAAACAAGTAAGTCAGTTCCCTAAAACGTCTCACAGAGCATAACAAAACTTGGCAGCTACGCATAATGTGTTTTATTATAGGCCTTCCACCATGTCTGGGAAGGCACAGCAAGTCCTTACCCCAGTGCACTCACATACACGGACAGATGAGATAGAGAGAATTAAGCTGAATGTGTGAGGAATTCTGGGTGGGGCAGCATAAGGAAGAGCATAAGCAGAAATATGGAAGCACTGTCTACCTATTACATTGTTGTAAGCTAGTCCCAATGCTTCATTACTGGTTCCTCCCTACAAGGCCTCTGAAGTTAATTTGCTTTACGCAGTCCAAATAATTCCATGCACTGCAAAAATAATTCCAGTGCCCCTTCTTCTCCCCAACATGTCTCCACTTTGTACGGCAAGCATAAATGGAGCCCAGAATTTTCCACCATTCTTCTAATGAGCACAAAATGGACAGGTATAATTAAAGAATAGATCAGAACACCTATTTTGGAAATACCATAAATTAAAAAAATTAAGTTGGTTAAATAGATGATCCCCAACTCCACCAAAACTTCCTTCTTGGGACATCAACTGGCAACCTGAAATTCAATTAATGCATTGGTTTTAATGTGTACAAATATGGTGTCAGACATTATTTTGTGTTCTTTCTATATGCATGGTATTACTAACCTTCTATAATTTTTTAAAAATATGAATGTTAAATGCCAGATTTAATCAGTCAACAACAAAAAACTTGAAAGACAAATCTCTAAGGCAACTTTTAGAGAATTCAAAATGCAAATAACAACATCAGAAGAAAAGAGGGATAAGCTTTCAACAGCAAAAAAGAAAAAAATCAGGCTTCCTCCTGTAGCAGATATCTGTTATTCTTGAAAAATAATCATTCACTATAAAAAAACATGTTGGGGAAAGCTAGATTTTGTTTGAATTTAGAAGAATTAAACTCAAGAACAAAATGTATTTAACATGAAACAAAATTCCAGCACTAATTAATTTTCTACCCAAGAGAAAGTTCGATGAAGGTATATCCATTGATTTTCCTAAGACATCTGTGCACAAACTCAATTAAAATTAATAGAAATAAAAGATCAGCCTTCAAAGGCTGTGAAAACCCATTAAAAGTTGTGAAAACCCTTTAAAAGTATATGAAAACATTCACATGGGCAACATTATATTCTAACTAAAGTGTTCATATTATGGGGGGAAATTTGCTACACATTTAAACATTTTCCCCCCAGAAAAAGTTTCTCTGTAAAATAAAAAGGACAAAAAAATGAGAATAAAAGGTTACATTCAAAAGCTATATTTTATTGTTATGGCAACTGATGTGCTAAAAATAAAGAAATATCAAAGTTGTTATGGCAACTGGAAATTTAAAAGCAGTCAAGAGTAGAATAATCAAACCTTCAGCTGCCTTAAAATGTAACATCTATGACTCAATTTTCAGAAGAGCTTTCAGATACAAGTTCTTTTGCTTTTATGAATCTACTTTTAGAGATCAGAATTACAGTGTAACTTTTCTAAAACTCTTCAGGGTAATAGAATGTGAGGAAAGTACAAGTGAATGGAAAATAATAAATTGGTCATTCAGACATCTCATGCTCGGCTGGTAAAGATTCTTATTTTGTTACTTCTCTTGTACTCCTGCAGCTTTAGCTAGGCCAGGGAACTACAACAGTTTATTAGAAGTTAGGGATAAATAATATTTATGGCATTCATTGTAGTGGTGCGAACAAATGACATTTTAAAAATTGCATTAAGAAACTATGTTAAAAGTTATGCAATCAATCAGGAAACATAAAAATTAAGGTTGCCTTCCCAAAGTTAACTCTTATAAATTAGGAGACAGACTAATTAATGGATCACAATTTTTCTCAAATATCACAATGTATTTAAATTTCTAATATATATAACACATTTTTAGGGATCCTAGCTATGTACACATTTACTATGAAGCTAAATTTGCTGTGCACGTCAGTTTAGCACAGCCTACCCTTTTCCCTAAACACCATCAGATGATTATTAAATTACCACTTTTGTTAAAAATTTAACAGACATGCTCAATGTACAACTTTCAAAGCCTCACAACTCAGCCAAATCCTATCCAATCTTTGACCAAAACATTCAAAGCCTCATCTCTGTAAGAGCTCACTTTTTAAAATTTAAATTTTCTAATTAGTTTGGCTGTATCTCTATTTTTAAAAAGACTGCAATGATTTTTATTATTTTTTTATTTAAATAGGAAAATCATTTTTGCTCAAACTGAAACCCTGCATTTGAGTAGAAACTAGGAACAGAAAATTTCAGCATTATGAGTGAAATTTTGGAAAGTTAGCTGTCACTGAAAATTATTTATAAATGAAAATACTTTGGCAACCTGATACTGTAGCTGTTGCTAGCACTCCAGCTATAACAATATTGGGGGCCAAAACCAAAGGGAGCATGTGTCTTACGATACATCTTCACTGTATCATTAGCCCAAGCTCTTGCCAGGGTGTTTTCTCTAACCCACTCACATCCATACACAAAAACCTCTTATGCAGGTTTGGTGGCGCTTTCAACCAGGGCTAGCTGGCACTGCTGGGAACATGAGTTAGAGATCAGGTTCCACTTTCACTCAGGCTAGTATCCCACACACTTTGCAGTGTGGATGCAGGTTAAACCACTCCAACTGCTAACAGTCCTCCAATGCCTTTCCCACAATTCCTCCCCATGTACCCATCAGGACCAGACATAGTCTCCCACAATTTACGGGAGTGGTTCAGCTTACTGCAGCACAAATAACCATGAGATATGCCTCCAGAAATCCTAGCAACACACCCAGTGGAGTCCAGCAACAGTCAGGATGCAGTAACTTAGTTATGGCTTTGTAGTGGGGCTACTCACACCTGTACTAAGCTAACCCAGGCTAACCCTGCAGTGAAGACATACTCTCTGAAGTGGGGAGAGGAGATAGGCTGACAAAGAGTCATATCTCTTGTCTTGAGATGCAGATATGGATTTGGGATGCTATGATAGCTAAGCAGTCTACCCATAAATCCAAGATCTTTGACTTCCATAAAATCCTTTGTGTAACAATGCCTCTGGATACCAATAAATTGCAACCCCCCAGGTTGAGAAACAATGAGAGTATATAGAGCAGTATAAACTAATAAACTACAGAATTTTTTGAGTTTTTTTTCAAAGAAACAGTTTCAACATTTGACACAAATTGATCTTACCTTGTGTATAACACACAGCATTTGAGATACAAAAGGATCTTAACTTGTATGTAACACAACAATTTACACTACACGTTTTAAAAGCTGACCTTTATACTTGTTTTTAATCTTATAATATCTGTGCAATTACAGGCAGGGCATTTCTACAGAGTTACTGCCCTTCACCTGGCTGAATGCATCTTTCAGATTCATACAATTGGAACCAGGAGAAAGTTGCTATACCACTTTACTTCACACACACACGACAATTCTAAAAATGAATAAACCCAAATGATAGGCAGAAGCACAGATGAGTAAACATAAACCAAACATTCAATCTTTACTGCATTTGGGCATGCAAATCTGCACTGTCATATGCAAATATGGTAGGTCAGCCTTCAACCACCTGATCTACATGCACAAATGTGTTTGAAGTTTCATAAGCCAGGTTGAGGTTGGCCAAAATTTGCCTTAATGAGTAAGGTTTACATTTCCTTTACCATCAGTGTGTTAAGGGCAGAAGTGAATTAGCCCTAAAAGCAGAAGTAAATGCTAAATCTAAATTCTCTGAATTTCAGTGATGCCAGACATTAGGTTTCCAGAATGGAAAACTACTAGAATACACTATATGGGACTAAGTCTCTACTTCCCCTAAAGGCACAAGTCTCCTGGCAGTTGTTCCACACACAGTCATGTAGAAAGGTTAGTGCTAGCTCTGTCTCTCTCACCTTGAAACAAATCTCGTCCTTTAGTCATTCGATGTCCTGACTGGCAATTACACAACCCTTTGTTTGAAGGTGGGGGTGTTTAGAAAGGAGTCACAGTGCAATCACTTTGAAAGGAGACACTAATAATCACAGGAGGTTCATTTTTGGGATTTATTTTCTCTTTAGAAATTAGTGACCTGTCAACAGTGTACATCTGCAATAATTCTTTATATTTTGTGGAGTTCCTTTGGCTGTAGCAGTTAGGTGCTTATATATAAACTGAACACAAATTACATACAACTGCCCACAATGGGGAGTACTTAAGAACAGCTAATTCCTGCCTTCAGAAACATTAGCAGATACTTTTACAACGTGATATAGAAAACACATACTTTTAATACTTTTTTCATTCTAATTGCTGTATGAACAGCGATGTGTTCACGCTCAGAGCATAAAACATATCGTTAAATATCTAGAGTAAGGAAGAAACCAATAGGTATTTTATTTACCCTTCTTGCTATCTCTCCCAGTTTGGCCTGGACTGCCCTGGGGTTTTTAAACAGACCTGCGGAGTGTCAAGCATCTTGCAGAGCTATCATTCAAATATGTGTGTGAGAAGAGGAAGGAGAGACAGTGACTCTAACCATCCACTACAAAATGCCCTGATACCTTAGGGAATGTGTACAAAACTGCAAACCAAGAGACCATAAATTCAAATCCCAGCTTCTCCAGTGACTGTTGTTAATACTTCTGCACACTTCATAGCCCAGGCTTCATCACCCAACTTTAGGGGAGAGGCAATTATCATTCACCTATTTTAAAGATAACTGAAAGTTGTATAAGATCAATTCACACAGCGATAGGAATAGAATCCAGGTCTCTGATATGACAGACCCAAATCTCATTCACTTTGCCATACTAACCTTCAGAAGAAATGTGCCATATTATGTACTTTGATATGCTGTCTCTAGCTAGTAGGCCACACACTGATCCCAGAGCCAGGAACTGTATCCTAATAACCAATAATGCAGTATTGTGTCAACTTACGAATGAAAGAGTTAAATATATGGAATTACTTCTTATGTTACTGAATATCCTGGAATAACTGTGGTTTTTGATACACTTTTATATTGCAAAATATTGTACTTAGAAGTGAATTTGGATGACTGTTAATGTTTGTTTTATTGCTCTATTATTATTTGTATTTTGATCAATAGGAGCTGTTCCTTTAAGAACAGCTTTAATTACAGAATATATTTGACTATGATGGAGCAGTGTGGGGAAGATTTTGCCTCTGTATCCAGACAGAGAGAAAAGGCAAAGTGTCAGCTCCCAAAGTTCCAGAACTTAATTTATTAAACTTATTTTTCCAGAAACTATACCTAGCATTTGGGACTTGATGCTTCAGGGAATTATTAAAAGCTAGAGGACCTTCTATCTATAGGTCACTAGCCTGAATCCAGCCTACGTCAGTAAAAACTAAAAGCTGTTGCTATCTAATGGATACTCGCTGGCGCCAATAGGAAATGAGTTTGGTGGGTCTCAGATCCAGCTCCTTCATCACAAATTCATCACCATATTTGGCATTAAGACTCAGCAGAAAAGCCCAAAAACTGAATGGGGTCATGAAGACTGAACGACTCGTTACCCCTAGAGGAAACTTCTTATGCCCCTGTGTCAGAGCTTATGAATATTGAATAAACAGAGCCACTGAGCCTACACTCTTCACCAGCATCAGAGCCACACATCTGTTTTAAGCTGAGGTTTGTGGCTATTTGCAAACTTTTTCAATAGAGAATTTGCTTAACTGTCACATATGGAGCTGCACAAAACTTGACAGTTAACTTTAAATCTTTTCCTCGGTGCTATCAATCCAAGCTAAAATCTCAAGCCATACACTGGTTCCATTTTCTAAAAGAAATCTAGTGTCTAGTCACTAGGCCACAGCAGGGAGCTATACTTTCTCCCAGAGCCTGCAAGGGGTAGCTGCTGAGCACCAGAGGCTGGTAGAAGTCAGAAAGAGAGCAGGTGCCAACCCGCTAGCCTGGTCTCAATAATGGTGAGAGAGCACAGTTCTCTCCCACTCAGAAACCCACCTTAGGGCTCATGGAGAAAGAAATGGGGAAAAGGCTGATAGGAGACTTGCAGGAAGTTTCAAATACCATCCCACTACCAAAATATTGTAAATGAGGAAGGTCTCTGACATTCCCTAAAATGAGATTCAATGAAGGGAAAAGCCCTATCGTCCCCCATTTCCCAGAGTGGTGGAGAGAGGAAAGAAAACACTAGAAGTGGGATAGACAAGGAAAGACGTTCTCCATTAGAAATATCAGAAGTATGCAGGTAGCCTGCTCATGTCCACACATCCCCAAGATAATTACAGACAAAGAGTGCTTGTTGCTAGAGGGAATTATGTGGGGATGGAGAAACATGGAGTCTAAATTTGGGCCCCCGGTGATGTGAATAAGCATTCAAACTTTGGGATGTTATAAGATACCCAAACCTTTAAAAGTAAATAAGTTAAAGTTAATCAAAATATACAAAACTTTCCAGAGCTAGATGCTTTTTTATCCCAGATCCATTGTTTTTTTTAAAAATTGCCCCTGGAAAAGTGCTTCAATTATTGCAACTATATCTACTGTACAATTGTTCGTTATTGAGAAATTTCCTGTGAAGCCTCTGGAATTGGCCATTCATACAGGATAATGCACTAGATTGACCATAAATCTGATCCAGAATTGCAATCGCTATATTCCTTACACAGCTGTTAATGAAAGAATAGATGGTCTTTTGTGACAAGGAGCATTGTTTTCGGCTTCCACTGTTTTTGGTCACACTTTGCTTAATCCCACTGGAGTCACTAGATAACTGCTTTCTCTCCTGTCTGGGAGGGAACTTCTCCCCCCCTTTCTGGCTACAGACTAAGGCATAATATCACTAAGCATCCATATTTCCTTATATAGTGTTAAAATATAAATTTCACAATGATATTAAAATCACCAGTGTGTCAATAACTTTCAGAAAAGACCTAACTCTACACATTTTTATAATACAGTAATATTATATACAATCAGTTGATTCAGTTGCTTATCACTTGAGGTTCAGCTCCCTCCTTTCCCCCACCATCTTTATAGACCAGTAAATCTTTGAAAAGTAAAACCCAGACCAAGCTTCTCTCTCCTGAGGGGACACAGACGCCATGGTGTCTTCTCCCCCACTTGTTGGCTTGATAGCATTGTTTACCTAGTATGTAAGAATGGACCTTCATTGTCTTTTCCTGACAATCAGGATGATCATCGAATAAAATACACATTCCTTTGTCTAAGGTGGACAGTGCTTAAGCATTACTTGTCAAACGAATTTTAGGACTATAACTCTAGTTTAGATTCTTAACTTTTGTACACACCCTGTGCATACATCATGCAGGAATATTAACTATCATGCCATGAGTTTCCCACAACTTAACTGATCAGCATTATTCTCATACTTGGGCCAAAAACAATGAAAATTCTATCAATCCTTTGTTCTATCCTGTGCTACACTGAGCAAATCAAAGAGTTGTTTGTTTGTTTTGTGGGATTCTAAGGACTTTCCTTACATGTAAAAATTGAGGATGCTCTACCGACTAATTACCTGAATAAAATGATGTTAGATAAACTTTCAGAAAGACAAACTATCTTCAAAATGATGTGCACAAAGCCATGAAAGGAAGGAATGCTTGAGACACATAAGTGACAACTAGTTACTTCAGTATTTCAGTTAATTATGTAATATTTAAATGAAAAAGCTATTAATTAAGACTCTAAAATCTGACATTCGTTTTCTAAGCACTTTCCTGCTCATAGATAAATCAAGAATTGTGAGCCAGATTCTCAGCTGGTGCAAATCACTGAATCTGGCCTGTCACGTTATTTGTAGTTATAAGTTTCTCATATTATTTTCATACAAAATATAGTATATGCTTTTGCCTCACAGGTAAGTCTGTCTAATACATGCATGAGACCTGGATATTCTAACAAACAGTAATAGCAGGGCTGGCAGAAAGACAAGAGACAAATGCTTCATCAAATGTTATCACCTAGGCTCGCTGATGATTTGTCAGAATTTTTCTGCCATTGTCTATGTTTAAGCGGGCCAACCAAATGGCAATGGCATAAAAATGGTTACAACTACTAAGCAAAAAAGATAAACATATCAGAAACCCCACAATAGTGAAGTAACTGATCTTGAAATTACTGCATCTCTTCTCCAGGGTGCCAAGCACCCTTAATTCTCAGTAAAGTCAATGGAAGTTGACAAGTCACATGATCAAGCTCTAAGCATTAAGAAAGTCTTTAAAACTGAATAAAACTAATTTCTAGCAAGAGTATATTTTAGGTAAAGTGTTTTAACAAATACACATCACTGATTTTAAATATGAGCTTTTGTCATAATTAATGTTCATTATTTTCATCAGATAACTTAATTCAAATCTGGTATCCAAGTTCCTCATTGTATTTAACAATTTTATTCCTTCATTAGATATTCATTTATTACACACGGGTTCTGAACAAGCAGTGGACAACAAACCATTATTATTATTATTGATTTGTTTAGCACTAATGTGTTTGGCACTGTGCAAATACCATCTGACTAGGTTCAATAGATTAGAGAACACATTTTCAAACAGATATGTGTGTGGTTTTTGTGCATGCCATATAAGCTGTGGTTTTGGGCACTGATCAGAGCTTCACACGCCAACTTAAATATGCACAAAAATGTGTACACAGCTCATTGAAAATCTGGGTTTAATTATTTTACTAAAACATAATAAAAGGTATTTCTTTGAGAATCACTTCATTTCAACAACAAAGGTTACACAGAGGAACACAGGAATAGGCTGGCTTTCAAAATGCAATAATATTCCTCAACATTTACTAATTATTTTTAATAAATGTTTTCAGTTCATATGGCATGTTAGTCCAGTATCTTCAAAGCTAAAAAAATGTAGCACTACTGAAATAATTTTAAAAGTTATGTTAGAAAACATTTGTAAAACACGAGATCTTCCTATCTTCTAACTTCCAGCACTTATAAAACTCAGAATATTATTAACTTCAACCAGAAAATGACATACTGTCCTTTCAGTCTGAATGGACACTTGAAATAACCTTTCTTCTTGAGAAGTAAAATGTATTACACTTTTAAAAGATTGAGGATTTACATAACATGGCATGAACAATCTAAGAGTGTGGAAAGAAGATAAATTAAGAATCGCTTTATCATTTGTCTTCTAGGAAAAGTAGATAAAATTAAGACAGCAGATATGCTATTGGTATTGAACAAATTAAAATTAAAACAAAAATAAAATTGGATAACAAACACATAGACACCTCACAATGATACTAATATGAAGGTATGTTCTCGAAATAATTATTTCACCCAATACTCACACCACTCATTAAGAAACTGATATACAACTCAAACCAAGTGTGATATGATTAACAGGAATTATTTGTACATTATTTTTGCTGTTTAATAAGGAGGATACAATCTTAATTGCCTTTATAATGTTTAAATCATTGGATTTTTTTTCTTTTTCTTAGCAAATTGCAAAAATTTACCTTACACTTGATCAGTTACAAAAGATTAACATGAGCCTGCAGCCATGCCACCCGGGGAAGATGATCTTATCTGTAAGCAGGCAACGAGGTCATGCCTGGTCAATATTTAAATGAACACAGCCAAGGAACACGCTAGGGGCTGCAAGAAAAATTGAGTAGGTCAGAGGTTTCCACAGAGTTACTACTGAGCAAATTTCCCACACTACAACAGTGTTAGGAAACAATGTGCAGCTGAATGTGCTTCCTTTCTAAGGAGGTTTGAAATCACAGTTTGGACAAGTTGTGGTCTCCAAAGATCCCAAGACAAATTTTCACAAAACTAAGGATGTTAACCTATGTCCCCCGGCCATAAATCAATTTCTAAGGATCTTTGTGGTAAATACTTGTCTTATTAGGAGAAGAGAAAGTAGTTTATTTAGAAATAATAATAGCACCTCACTGCAAATACCCATTATCGAGAAGTTGCTGGACTTGAAAATGAATAAAATCTTGCCTACTACTGACGCTCTCATGTAGGTTAACATTAGAGATAGACCACTAAGCTGCAAGAAATTTAACGGCAAGGGATGTTTCCTAGGATATAGACAGTAGGAAAAGAAGATTCTCCACTCTAAATGGAAGCATAAATTCACCCACTCACAGTTAGGACAAACAGATGAACTGTCCTGTACAGGAGAAATGTGCCAGAAAGTTGCTATGCAAATATTCTTTTCCATAGTTTATTTCTGTAAAGCAGCCTGCACAGATAGCTGGTGCACAGTGCCCTTTTTAATTAGAATCCTTTATTGATTAATTAGTCCCAGAACATTTAACAATGTAAGCCTGCATTGTGCATTGGGATAAAAGATGCTTCTCCCTCTTGGTTTTAACATCATATCCTCTGTTGCTGTTAGAAATAAAAAGCTTGATCTATTTTCTATCCAAATCAAAGGGGTCTTTCCATGTTAGAGGTAATCCTCATATCTACAAGTGAATATTTCAAGGCTACTTTTTAAGTCAGAAATTAAGATGGGGGCTCCCTAAAAGAAATAGAAATTACAAAGCTTTCAAAGGACTTGAAAGTAGACAGGATTTACTCACGTTTATATAAGCTTTGGCTCACTTCCAATTTCCTTCACTTTCGATCTTCTGGCTGCATTAGTTAACTTAGAAAAATGAACATTAGCTAAGTATATTAAAAGCAAAGTATATTAAATATGTAGCAAAGTTTTTCCCACTGTAGAAAAGGAGTTATTAGAATTTGAAATGTTGAAAAAATAAATGCTTACATACATTCTTAACAGGTTTACATGCGGTATTTGAAGGCTGATTTTTTACTTGAAGCTTTTGAACTCAACTTGTGCACAGAATTAACAGGAAAATGCATAGAAAAAGCTGTATTAAAACTTTGTTAGCATATAATTAATTCAGTTCTGTGGAAAAATGTGCTCTTCTAGAAAATGGAACCACAGATCAAAATAAGTACTTTTTAAAACCCCAGAATTGACCAGAATAGAAGGAAAGACGACATAATGGGAAAATCCTTACCCTGATTCTTACCTATACTCTGGGTTGTTTGGAATGCAACATCTACTTATTAGTTATATTTGTTCTCTAATTTTGGACCACAGACTACTGATAAAGGAGCTGTCCATTATCGAAAAGGGTAAAAAAAACCCCACCTTCGTCTTTCTTCATATTCCCTCTAGTATCTGTGTATTCCTGCTTTGAAACGATGCTCTAATCTAACTTCAGACACCACTGATGATAAAATTCAAAGTAATTTTCCCTTTTTCATATTTGTAATGTCCCTTTTCTCTTTCTTCATTTCTCTTTTTGTATCTTTATTTTCTCTTCTCATAAAATGTGTATATATAACAGATTAATCTTTTACTGTCCCCCTGTTAGGATGCTATTGTCTGAGAGTGGGAGAGATCTATTAATCTTTGTAATTCTGCCTAAATTGTTCACATAGCGTTGCATAGCATATACTGACAGAAATTGAGAAGGGAATTTTATACATTCTTTTGACCTCTTCATTAGACATGAAGATTTCAGCCCGAAACAGCTGATTCATCCACTTAATGTTGCCCATCTTCCATAAAGTCCCTCCCAACCCTTCCCCCAAACCCACCACACTGTTTGGGTTAAAATCAGGGCCATTTACAACTGGTAATAATGGTTATGGAAATAAATAAGCTTGTTCAAAACGTTTATCCCAGAATTCAAGAGTTGGCTTTCTAAATGAATAGTTGCAAATACTGGAAAATCTATACTTTTTTGGTATCAAGAGGATTACACTCAATTCTACCTCAGAACATTGACTGCTCTATTTGCTGTCAATGCTGTTCTTGATTTTGCTGCAAGCAATTCTTTTCAGAGGACATGCTTGCAAATTTAATTTTACGCAATTTTACATAAAACCTCCTAATTTAAAGGGTCTGTAAAGACCTGAAGACTTAACTCTGACTATTTTCTTTTCCCATTTAAATTGAGATAGTATGAAATAAATTATGAAATTTATATCTGATATCACAATAATATGGCTACTGCTTGAAACAGAAAGAATAAACTAGGTAGATTTTAACCTGCTAAGAAACAGTATATTTATTCAATGCTTCCATAACTCCCCTGATCTGTATCAACAATAGCATTTATAGTTACTTTCATACAACTGGCCCCTAATGAGATGGCAATTGCTTCCCTATGCTCATTTCAATTAATTTTTTTAAAAGCGATTTGTTGTCCTGATTTTGTCATTTAATCCCAGAATCAAACTTCCCATACTTTGAAACCTAGAAGAATTTCCAGAATGGTCACTCTCCAATTGAATGGCTTGCATATATATTCTTGGCTCAGATACAAGCATTACACAGTAAGCTAACAGAACTTTTATTTAGCTGATTTTTCCCACTTCTATTCCTTTAATTACTTGATTATGTCTAATTTTCTGGGCAAACGCTTCTATTTCCATAGCAAATAATAATGGACAGCCTTGTCCGGTTCCCCTTCACAAGTCAGATCTTTCAGAAATACAGCCATTAACTCTTGCCTGAAGTTCTTCATACAAATCTCAGTCCATTCCAGGAAATTTGTATTGCATTCTCGTCCAAATTTTTTACCCCATATAACCCTAAATGCATCATATAATGAGAATAATTTTGTTCTTTGTCTCAGTATACTAAATAAACCACTTTCAGTGCTCTTTTAATATTGTCTGCTAATTGCTTGTCCTTGATCGTTTGTTCCTATGTATACAGTTAGGAAACATTTTTAATATTTTATCTAGCACCTTAGCAAACAGAGAAATGTGATTTTAAACTGACAGCATCACATTAAGCAATCACAGAGAACTTCAAAGAACAATAATTCTCTAGCTGATTCAATTTTGGCAACACTAATAATAGAACAAGGCAAACTATTACAAGTTTGCTTTTTCTTAAGAATCAAGCCACAAAATTTAAGGGAATATGAAACATTAATGAGATGCACCTAGGATAGGAAAGATTTTATTCACATTCAAGTCCAGTAAGTCCTCTGCAGTGTGGGGTTTTTATTATTTCTAAGTCTGTGACTCCATGTTAAGGCTGTTACAGTACTTGAGGAATTCATACTTGATTGGTTAAAGCTAATATAGAATATACAACTAATTTGAGGTTTCTATCCTGGTTGTTACGGTCTGCCCTGAGGTGGGCATCCACATTCGTGAGCCACTCCAGATAGCCTGACACCACATCCCTTTTCTCTCTCATGATAAGTGCTTTCCTGCTTCAGTTTCCCTACCTTACATGCCATTTGCGCATCTTAGTAGGTGGATCCATTTGGCTTTCCTGCTTCTGCAGGTTGCCTCTCTCAGTGTTGTGTAGAGAATCAGCAGACATGTTTCTTGGAGGACAAAGTATGTTATAGATGATCTTTTTAACAAGGGGTGAAATCTTTCTTTCCTGTGTTTAATTTAAAAAAAAAACCAAAAAAAAAACAAAACAACCCCATTCCCATCCAAAACAGATTCAAACACTCACAAATAAAAAAGTAAAACAAAGTGATAGATTTCAAAGTTGTTTGTGTCTAAAATGCTATTTTGATATGGTTGCATAGTTAAAAATGAAAATAAAATAACGATTATATATTGTCACTGAACTATACACTAAAATGTGGAAACATTACTTATGAAGTTACTTGACAATACAAGGTTAGACAATTTGAAGTATTTTTGCATTACTATTTGTCAAATGTATGACATTTTCAAAAAGTTTGTTCATTACTAGATTTCCAAATTAGAATAAAATTTATTTTTTATCTGCCATAATTTAATTAATCTTAGGGTCCATGTATGATATATTTCCTGCTGCCTGCCTACAAGTAGTAATTCTCCATAACGTCAAGCAGACAGATCCTCACTGTGGATGATGTCATATCAGTGTTGGAATATTTTCAAAGCCTCCAGATACTAACATAACTCTCTTCCCGACTTGAGATAGTCACAAGCAATAATGGCAAGATACTATACATTCAGTATTAGAGCCTCCAACTATCAGTCCCCCCTTCCTGTTTAGGGACTAAAGCCAAAGTTTTCCAACTTTGTGCCTCAAGTTTGGCCCCCTAAATCCATATTTGTGAACATTCGATTGAAGATCATTGATTTACTCATTTGTGACCAAGTCTTCTACTGTACATAATGTAAAGATTCTTACTTTTAGAGACTATGCTACTAAGAAGTCAAGAAACCCAACAATACACTGTGTTTCCAGAAATGAGCCTAAACAATGAATACATATATCTAGGGCACACAAAGATACAAAGAGGTTAACCCCATCTCAAAAAATGTCTACAAATAGGAAAGGTCAAGAGAAGAGTACTGGGAAGTTGCTACAATCTTCGATTTTCATCAATTAAAGGCTAAAAAGATGATGACTAGTTCAGAAAGGAGATAAATAAGAGAGGAGGTGACAGAGGTATCTGAATGGTGCAGAAAAAATAAAGGTGAGTGTTCCTATTTACCCTCTTTTCATAATACAAGGGCAAGAGGACACAATGAAATTAGGACAGGACATTTAAATTTTTAAACTGAACAATCTATGAAATTTATTATCATAAAACATTATTACAGCAAAGAGCTTAGTAGGATTGAGAAAAGGATCAGACATTTATATGGATAAAATATCAAGTTTTATTATCCCAGATTAAATTAACATTTTCTTTTAAATGACAAAGAAAGTTCTTCAAAATATAAACAAACAAACTCCTAACTGACAGGGTTTAGGGAAAAACTTTCCTTAGGGGCAAGATTATTCCATAATTGTCCATTAAGAGGATATCTGGTACCAGCCATTGCTAGAGACAAAATATCAGAAGAGATGGACCCTTGATCCAGTTCACTATAGAAATTCCTACTTTCCTAGGTTTTGTAACAACTTAAAGAAATGTTCATGGAAAACAGAAAATGTATTATATGAGCATATTACATGCAGAGAAATAAACTACATAAAATATTAGAAGAAAATATACATAAGGCAAAATGACCTTAGCATACAGGATGAAGTGGCATTCAACTCAGCAATTTAAAAATACACTGTGATGAACAGAAGAGTTGAACCTGGATTCATTGCACAACATTACCCAAGCCAGCTGGCTGGCAGAGATTTATTTCTATTTGTAATAAAACTCCAAAGTTCTGCATGAACATACAGTTTACTTTAATTAAAAAAAAAATTTCATCATTGACCATAAAGAACTCCCCCAAAGTCCACCGAAGTAAAAGCAAATAGCCCTCAATACTTAGTCCACCCCTCAACCCCCAAAATAGCATGAGAAAACAGTTCCATTGTTTGCAATGTTCCATGAAGATAAAGATTCAAGCCTTTTGAAACTAAAGTGAGTAAGGAAAGATCTACTGTCCAGGGCCCCTAACTGGCAACACCCTGTCACCAGCCCACTTACATTTAAACATGAAGGCTGTTAGCTCAACTACCACAGTTGATCGTTAAGTCTTGCAGTTTCGTGCAAGCAAAGAAGCAGTCTATAAGGGAGCCAGCGCTTAGCAGGTCACACCTAAAAACAAACTGCAAACTTCTTGATACAGAGTGGCATGTACAAAGCTTGCTCCATTGTGTGGTACATAGAAAGGGTACCTCCATGCACCCCACCATTTAAAACCGAGTCACAATGTGGCTGACTACACTGCAGCAATCCAATCTGGACATCACATGCAGTAGTACAGCAAGGCATGCAGTAGTATAGCAAGCTCTACATTCAAAAGGTAAAGTCACAACCTTCTAATAAAGCACAGCTAGAAAAAAATACTCTCAGTGACCTAACTGAAGAAGTTGGGCTGAGCTGCTTAGGTGGTTTGAATGTGCTGTTTTCACGGTTAGTCTGCAAGCATTACATTTTGTGTGTCAGATTTCTACCAGGTACGTTTGTTCATAGGTTGGGTCCAATGGTTAATTTGCAATGTATTGCATTGCTATGTGCTGGCTAAAACCACTGGAGTAAAGGAAGTCACTTACACTTAACTGGTGATGCATCTGCATTTGTTTTGTGAATAACTCTTTGGGATCCATTACTTTTGAGCACTGGGCCAGCATCCCAGGTGCTAACCACCTGTATTTTACTTATATAGCACCAGTCCGGTCTGAATCTTCTTGGACTGTTTATGCTGGGGGAGGTGTGTGATTCTGGAGTTTGTCCCCTTATAATTCAATGTCTGTCTTTCTTCTTTTACTCCAATATTTCTTTCCTTTAACTCAGAGAAATTTGGCAGTGAATGTTGGAATGTACGGATATGTACACAAACTGTTTTGAGTGCTCTCTAGTGGTATTTCTAATTACAATACTACTTTGTACAAGAAATTTCCTGTTGGATTAACATTACCCAGACTCTTTCACAGGAAATTGGGTGTTTCTGTGTCTAGAAAGTGGAGAAACAATAAAGCATGGTGGATTCTTAGGATAGGATAGTTTTGAAGTTTCTATCCTCTTCTGTAGATACATTTGATGAGTTTATTGAGGGGATGGGATTGCCTACAATGGCATGTGGCCCATCGGTTACTGCTATTAGCAAATAGTTCCAATGGCCAGAGATGGGATACTAGATGGGGAGGCCTCTGAGTTACTACAGATAATTCTTTCCCTGGTGTCTCGCTGGTGTGTCTTGCCAACATGCTCAGGGTCTAACTGACCATCAAATTTGGGGTTGGAAGGAATTTTCCCCCAGGTGAGATTGGCAGAGACCTTGTGTGGTTTTCGCCTTCCTCTGCAGCTTGGAACACAAGTCATTAGCTGGTTTGAACTAGAGTAAATGGTAGTTCTCTTTATCTTGAAGTCTTTAAATCATGATTTGAGGACTTCAGTAACTCAGTCAGAAGTTATGCATCTATTATAGGAAAAGAAGGGTGAAATTCTGGGGCCTGCAACATGCAAGAGGTCAGACTACATGAACATGATGGTCCCTTCTGGCCTATGAGTAACCACTCATTTCTGCAAATCCAGCAACAGACCAGGAACCCCCACCTTGTGAACCTGACCAACAAAAAGGTAGACAAATGCCTTCATTCAAGGAACTTTATACAACCTTTGTTTTTCCTTCCACTGTTCTTCCCTGTCTGCCATCATTACCCCTGTCTTCCCTAAACTAAGCCTCTGCCAAGTAGCTCTCATTAAAGCCTCTATCTTGACTAGAGATTGGAAAAGCTGATATATCAGTCTCAGACTGCACAGTCTAACAGGAACATAGTACTAGGTATCATATGTATACTAAAGGCACTGCAACTCATATCACTTAACTATCTCCCGTAACAGCCTCAGATCCATGTTGAGTAGGAAGCCTGACAGAATAAAACCCTGCAGTACTGCAAATGAGAGAATCCACAGATAAGCAATTGTCTAAAACTCTCTTTTTGGTCTTGTCAGAGAAATAAAGAATGGCGCTGGTTCAACTACCATGCCAGGGTCCACAAATGTCCATGTTAACATTATCTTGTGATCAAAGACTGATGATAGATCCAACTGAATAAGCATGGACACTTGATCTTCAGTCACCAGAAGATGACCATCCTAAAATGCAACTCTCCATACCATAAAAAGGCCTAAAATCAGGGTCCTCAGAGGTCTTGACGGTCTAGATATCATCTGAGCTGCTTTGCCCACAGCCAATTCAATAAATCTCCCTTAAAAAGAGAGATTGTGGGCATGACTGCAACTAAGGTTCTCTGTATCAAGAGTCTAACAACTGCTTCTTTAAGAGATGCTAAAAAGGCATCATTGATAATTCCTACTCACTGCTGATCAAATTTCTCTTCATTCACCTTTACCAGCCAAGATAATCATGGGTACAACTTCTCGGGTTGTGCCCCAGCATGTTGAGAATGGAAGGAAGTGATATTGGCTTAAACTCTAAAGGAAAAGTCTTCGTATTTTTCTCTCCCTCCCATTCAACTCCCGAGGCACAGTTACACCAAGTAGGACTAAAAAAAAGTTTGCTACAACCAATTTTAAACATGAGCCTTTGACTGATAGGAACCAATTTTAAACATGAGCCTTTGACTGATAGGCCTCCCTCAGAACAACTGGAAATGAAGGATGTTAAAACAACAGAGATTGTATAGATTTTGTTAACACCTGCTAGATGTCAAAAGGTTTTTAGGTTCACACTGATAAAATAAGACTTCACTAGGACAGGCATGAGGGCTGGTGAAAGATATAAGCAAAACGATGCACATTTAAAGTGAAAATAACATCTTCACTGAAAACAACCCTTCATCTCACTTTACTAACCACTTTATCCATCATATGCCAAGTTATATAGTCACCAGTTTTTATATATAAGTAGCAGATGGGCCAAAGTTCATGCCTTCAGAAAGAAAGATTTCCATTCAGTAAAACTGAGTTTGCAAAAATGATGTGGGTCACAATGGGATTTCATGAATTTTCTAATTTCTACTGCTATTCCATGTGACAATGAGATATTTCATTGGAACTTTAGATGCAGTGTGTCCCTTAATAATCTTGAAAAATATAAGCCATCTAGAAATCCTTACCTTCTACTATCTCATGAAAATCCCAAATTACAGCTACATATTTTTGTAATGCAATAGGTTAAAGATCAGAGTCAAATAGAAAATAATCAACTTTTTTACCCCATGATAAACAGTTTCCCCACTGTTAGAATGGAGAGGCAGAATAATGGTTAATGGATTTGATGCAGCACACAACAGAATGGTGGTCTCAGATTGGCTCCCAGAGAAAACTGTGTCTAAATCACAAAAAGCACCATCACAACTGCCACTCTTGCTGGCAAAGCTAAATAGGTCATGAACACTGAACACTTCTAAACTCCAAGAGCAGCTTTCTCACCTTATACAATCTTAATACAGTAGAATAACTGGCCTTTGAAAATGCACAGAAGCTTTGTAATTTTACAACCAATGATTTTCAAACTGTGGTCCATGGCCATCTGGGAAGCCTTTTTTGATAATCTGCAAAATCTATTAGAAGACCCAAGCAGCAGAGGCATTGGGATGTGGAGAGGGAAGGTGATCCATGAGAGGATATTCCACTAACAGAGGGGTCCATAGAATGAAAAGTTTGCAGAAACACTGCTCTGGATTACTAATGATGCTATGCACTGGAAACCATGTGATGAGAACAGGAGCCAAATCTTTCCATACATAAATATATTTAACATTTTATATAAAAAAGCCTTTGCCAAAACCATATTCTTTCAATAAAGAGCAAAAATTAAAATACACAGTGATTGGGGGCTGATGCTAACAAACAATAAACCTTAATAAGACCCAACACTTTAAAAACAAGGCTATGCAGTTACTGTTATCAAAGCAAGCAAATATAGTTAAATGTCAAGCATTACTATGGATATAGGTCATTGGTTTCTATTGTTAATTAATGCCATCCAGCAGCTACCCATGGCAGGGAGTAAAGTGTGTTAATTACAATTTCAATTACTGCCCCCTCATCTCCCCCTCTCCCCCGCCCCCCTTTTTTTTTTTTTTAAAGAGCTCTGCGAACTTGTCGCTTTGCAGCCACACAAAACTGAGGCTCTATATAGTTTATTCTAGAAAACAAAAGTATAAATAAATTTTACCTTTGTGATGAGAATTCTGTATTTGTCCAACATGGCCTGATTGTCATGGCACCCTGCTAGCAACTGCCAAACCTCTGCCCTTAGTGCTTCTGGAACGCCACTCTTTACCAGTGTAGACAGTCCTTTTGGTCGCACAGCAAGGTTATTGTGCCTGAGAAAACAAACAACTATTTATCTCTCCTATATGAGGAGACACAGATATACACTATGAGAAACAGATAGAAAGTTTTCTGAGTATGTATGTTATTCAGAAAAGTATAGTCACTACTAAGTCAAGCCATAAATGTTTATTTCATTGCTCATGTTTGCAAGTATTTCTCAGGTTACCAGCAAAACTGCCACAAGAATCTGCTGAATACCTAAAATTAAAATTTGCTCATTATCCAAAAGGTCAAGGTTTAATCAAGACTAGAAAAGTGAAGAACTGAAGAGGGAGCAAAGCTAATCAATGCAGAACATATTGGTAAATGAAATTCATTGCAGGCAAGCATAACAATCTGTAGTGCACAGAACAATTTGACTATTCATACACATACATAGGTGAGCACAAAATTAACTAACTATTAAGGAAAAAGACATAGTAATCACCGTGAAAGCTCAATTAAAACATCTGCTCAACATACAGCAGCAGTAAAAAGGCAAATAAAATACACTTGGTTCTATAAAAAAGAGGCATTGAGGATATTTTAATGCTATTATTATGGAGGTACTAGTTACAGCTCCATAGTTAAGGCGGAGTTGAGTTTTGCATGTAAAGCAGGGATTCAACCTCTTTTTTATGTATGAAAAGTGCACTGTATCTCCACCAAATTACAGCACTGTATCTGACTATTGAATTAATTTTCTGAGCATTTACAAGTAAATCCATTTATTTAGTTTATGTGTTAAAATTAATTAAAATAGGTATTTAAAAAAAATTAACACTTCTCTATCAGACCTCGTCCACTGCTTCTTCACTTAGTTCCACTCTCTAAGTAGAAGATGGAAAAGGGCTGGAACATATGTTTTTAAAAAATTAACACATAATTAATCTGTGGAACTCGCTTCAAAAATCAAGGGAAAGAGCTTTGTAGAATTTTAAAAGAATTACATGAATGATAAACGCATCACTAGTATCATGAGGAATTACATTAAATGGGCTGATCATTTACAATGCATCAGCCATCATATTTCACAGAGAAAAAACCTAACTATTAATCACCTAACGTTAGGATGACATTTCCCCCATAAGTATACTGTGTAATTTTCAATTATGGAGGCTTCAGAACTTCTTCTGAAGCATCAGATAATGTCCATTGCTAGAGAGAAGACTCTGCACTAGAGATGGACCATTGATTTGATCTAGTATGGCAATTTCCAAGAATTCAGCAGGAGGGCAGTGTCTGAATTCATTCTTTGGCCTTGCTGTACACTACACTGCACTCTTCTTTTGGCAGTGTGTAATAGTAGACACATGTAGTCCCCCTCAGCACAGGCATAAATGGCAGTATAGACGACAAGGCATGGATTAGGTGAGTAAAGACACACCTAAAGGGTGTGGGTACGTACTCGAGTACATAATCTACACAGTTCACTATTCACCTAAACTATGCCTCCCTGTCTACACTACTATTTTTAGCAATTTAGTGTCTGGTGCTGGAGCCCTTCCCTCAATGTGGGGAAGCTCTGCCAGTTCCCCATTGCTGGAGCTCTTCTCCCACTACAGGGAAAGATTCCAGCAGCAGGGAAAGGCTCCAGCAGTGGAGAAAGGCTTTGCTAGCTCCCTCTGCAGGAGCCCTTCTCTTACCACAGCAGAAGACTCCAGCAGCGGGGAAAGGCTCTGGCAGCAGGGAGCTGCTGAAGCCTTTCCCAACTGCCTTCCCTCTGCCAGATCCCTTTACCGACAGGTGTACACACCACAGTGTGGACGCAGCCTGTAGCTATATGTACCCTACATGCCATCACCAGTGGAGTGGAGTGTAGACATAGCCTTGGAAACGCTTGCAAAAATTTTTAATTGTTGCTACCACCATTTCAGTTCTGCTAGCAAGAATGAGAGCGCCAATTCAGACAAAATGCTAGCAGGCTGCTGGAGTGTTAAGTTCTGTGTTGTGCCAACAAACTTTTTTATCAGTGTTCAAAATAATAATAATAATAATTGTTTTCAATAATTAATGAAAACATGAAGAAAGTCTTCTGGCTTCTGTCTCAAACTTAACTGCTTTGAGATATTTTCCAAACAAGCCTGTCTTTCTTGTACTCACAGTTGGAGAACAAGCTTGTTTTCAATGACTGATCATAAACATGAACATTTTCTGTTTTAAAAAATGTCCATGAACAACACATTTGGGTAAATGTTGAAAATTAAAAGTCTTGGCTCAGGACAGGTCATTCAAACTCCACCATTCCAGTCAGGCAAACAAAAGACATAACAATCCCCTTCCTACTTTGTATCATGTTTTATAATGGGTCACCTGTGACTAACGGATTTCTCATGGGAAAAGTCCTAGGAGGAGAAGCTATTATCCAACAGAAATATTTTAAAGGCTAGATATTTTAAGCATCTTCAAAGTAAAGAAATTTCTATTCAGGAGCAAATAAGTGGGTATGAAGTGAAATCTCAAACACAAGTTACACATATGGTGAGCATGAACTAGTTAGTGAGATATCCATACCCAGGAGAAAGTAGTTCAAGATGTGTTTGGTAATTACTCATATAGTGCCACTGCTATGTATAGACAAGTACGAAATCAAGGTCCCTATCCTAAGCACTTTATAATCTAATTTAAACTGATAAAGAGAAAGAGAAACAACAACAGACCAAGCAAGAGATAGAAAGGACACAAAAGAAAAAGGAATTTAATTATTTTGTCACAAAACTAAACAAATAACTTTGCCCCCCAAATTTAAACAGTGTGAAATGGGATGATGAACGTAATCAATTCCAAAGCAATAATTCCATAAGATACATGCTGTACTTTCTAGAGTGCTTTCCACACCTGCACATTTAACTACAATTGCTTTTTCTGTTTAGGCAGTTTACAGACACCACAGACGACAATTTTTCTTTATAAGTAACAAAGGCCTACTTAATTCTGAGCCTTTTAACATGTAAATAAATCCAACAAAGAGCTAAGATGGTAAGTTTTCACATGAACATGAAGGACAGTAAGCAATTCTTCATTGCCATCAGGAAAAGAATACAGATAATAATCTACTGTAATAGCCAACAGAACTTATACACCATGTATTACCACCATCATTTATGTCCAAGCATGTTCAGACTAGAGCACAGGATCATAATGGATTTGTTACATAAATATTCACATACATTAACTTTACTGCAGACATGGCACTTCATTTAATAGCATTAGATAGTTCAGCTTGTGTTATAAAATAACCATACAGTCAAGCAAACTCTGTACCTTTATAATAAGCAACTCTTCAGGTTTCTGAGTGTCTGTCTGGGAAATAGTTTAAATTATTGATATTCCTTGCTGTTCATTTACTATAGAAAATAAATACATGTGCTTTTTACTTGTTCTGTTGCTAGATGACCCACTGCCATCTGTTTGGCCGTGGAAACAGATTTTTTATTTAAAAAAAAAAAAAAAAAGTTTTGTTTATTTTCATCTCACAATTTGGCATTTGGAAATAACTGGGTCACTCATGGCTGTTGGTGGATTCATGTCTTTAATTTCTTACAAAGTGCATTTATTATCTTGGCTATACTTCAGCAGCTGTTAGTTAATAGGTCAAAGAACAAATGTATGACATTATTAGAGATGCCAAGACCATATGATTATGACCTGGCAGGACACATACAAAAGAACAATAAAAAATTACAGTTGCTATAAATATTTCTGTTTAATGACTACTATGTATGCCCATTATCTTTGTACACATCAGAAGCTGTTATCCACATCTTTCTGAGCATTCAGCTGCTTATGACCCAAGTTCAACATAAAAAATTAAAGCTCATTCTAAGGATACCCTACATACTGTGATTTACTAAATAAATCAGAAAGCCTCCCCCATTTTCCTTTTTGTGTTTGTTATATTTTATTTTAAAGTTCGGGGTTTTTTGCTTATCTTGGTTTGACTTCTAGTTATATAAATTATCTTTTTGGGGAAAAAAATCTCTTTCAGACTACATCTATGCAATTTTTCTGTCATGTCAGTCCACTGGTTTACGGTAACATTAAATGACAGGTAGCAATTAACATGCAAGAAGTTTTTATCTCCAACACAATCAGTGCACCAACTCTCAGAACGGAAATGTTAATTTCTTATGAAGGCATGTATCTTCTTTCAGCATATGCTGTAGTGTTTGGCACGTTGGAGGAGCTTATTTTATTTGATCTATTTTTAATTTTCAAACAGTTATATTTCTCATCAACTGTTTAATGCTATACTTTTCAAAAAATCCTGGAAAGACTAAGCTATTCCTCAAAAGTTCAAATACTGAACAGGTCAAATTCATCTCTGATACAACATCAGTGGAGTTGCACTAAAAATTAATTTGGCCAAGAATGTTTTAGGCTCAATCCATTTCCTCCTACCTCTCCTTAACGCAAGCCTGGATTAAGGCAACCTCTGGCTCCAGGCCCATCTCCAAGCCCCCACTCCCTGTATAAGGTGGTAGTAATGAAGACCATCCACACAAAAATCATCTGCTAGGACAGTGGACAGCCTACCCGTTCTCTTCTTTAAGAGAACTTATACAGTATATCTAAACCCATCTCTCTATTTTTGAACAGGCTGGGGTCAACACAAGACCAGGAATGCCCCAGCCCCTCCTCAACCCCACAGAGGTCTCCATGCAGAGACCTACCACCCCAGCAGAAGGCCCTGTAGAGGACAGAACCTGCTGCCACCTAGACAGAGGGCTCTGTTGGATTATTAGTAGCAGAAGGTCTCCACAGAGCAAGTCCTCAGATAAACTGGCAGGCAGGAGCCTGCAACTGCTAGTCATTAAGCTGCCTGAGGTCCTTCACCTCCTAGGCTCAGCACTCATACACCTGACTGTTTTCACAGAATTTGCAAATGGAAACTGGGGAAGGAAAAGTGCTTTGCATTCCAATGAGGGCGTGTTGAAGCTAGATCCCATAGCAGATAAATTCCACCCCATTCCTTCAATTACTTTTGTCAGAAAATTTAAACCCTTAAATGAACACTGGGTATAACTGTGGGACAATTTAGCAGAAACAACCACAATCTTATTATTGTAACCTTATTACCATATTAGCACTCAAAAAGTGCTAGGTACTTTACAGAAAATAAAATACCCATAGCCCCATAAAGATCTTGCATTTTAATAGCCGACTTGATTCAGAGGGTGAAAGCAACAAACAATAGAAGGAAGATAAGGAAGCGAGGATCATAAATAATAAGGGAATGAGGATACTCTGATTTCGTGCATGGACATCTTGCTGGTCGGTCGGTCGGTCGGTCGCGCGCACGCACGCACGCACACACTTTGTTTTTGTTCTATTCTATTTCCTGTTTAGCCCTGAAGTCCCAAACTAACAGTCCATCCATGTTGGCACTATCCATGTAGCTACTTTTCTTCCATGTTTATTTATGTTTATTTTCACAAGCATAAGCAAAATTCATTATAGTTATTTGCAAAACAGTTTCTTCTTCCACATTATGGCCAAAAAATTCCCATGGTTGGTCTTTATCTCAAGATAATTTTATTTTAATTTGGGCAAAATCTTTCTGGCCTTTTGAGTTGTGAAAAGGTGAAATGAAGACGTTTTTATCACTGTGTGGAAAAAAAGATTGCAATCTGTTTTCTAGGTGTTAGAGAATTTCTAAAGTATTTCACCAAATTCTACCTTTTCTTAATCCAGATTTCACAATGCCTTTCATGAAACCTGGATTGCCTTCTTGTGAAATATGCATTTGTTCACCTGGGAGGACCAAACTCCTTGAACGTGTAAGACCTCAATTTTAATTTTCTAGACACGTGTGAATATGCAATTGAATGTTAACTTGATATTGAGAAGTTTGACAAAAAACACATTTGATCAAATTGAGTCTAAGTAAGGCAATTTGATGTCTGTTACATGATTTAAAAAAACAAAAACAAAAACAAAAAGCCTCCCTCTGTTTGGCATTTGAGAAACAACAGATTAATGTCCCCTTGGGATACAGTTATGTATAGGATCAACAGGAATAATCAATACCAATCATAATCATAATTCACAATAATAATTCACAAAACATATCATAAAAAGGAAAGATTTGACAATGGACAAATCTATTACAAATGAATACATCAGGCTATAAAGATAAGCATTTAAACAGGATGTGGGCCAGGGGCATAGCTCTGGGTGGGCCTGTATGGGCCAGAGCTGCCCACTTTGAAAGCAGGCCCACCCAAGCTCCACTTAAATTACCTACGCAACCGGAGCTTTCTCGTCCGGTGGCTTCCCGTGGCCGGAAGCAGGAAGTTCCAGAAGTGACCTGCCAAGAATCACTAAGCTGCCCGACGCTCCAGTTGCCCTTGGCAAGTAGAGCGTCAGACTTCCCGAAATTCCTGTTTCCAATCACGTGACGGAAAGCAGAAAGTTCAGGTTTTTCAACCACCCCACCCATGTCAGCCAGAGGTCTTGCCAGAAGATCTGGTCTGGTTATGGGGGGGGGGAAGCATGAAATAAACTACTTTGAACACTAAGGTTGAGCAGAGGAATTAGTAAAATAAATATCTGAAAATACAGTAAAACAGAAACCAAGGCTTTCACAGAAACACTGGGAGAGATCCCTAGAATAACCACCAATTAAAAATACAAATGTGCTAATCCTTAATACACTGGGTTTAAATACATTTTCATATGCAGCATCTCTACTTTTCAATCAAACAAAACATTTGGGGGTTTTTTAATGGAGAAAGAAAATTAAAATTTAAGACTAGGGAATTTTAGGCCTTGTATTGTTTTATGAGCCATTATCTGATCTTCTGAAAGGTGAAAAGGTTCAGTATTTAACAATCTAAGTGAGAAAATTAATTTTTACCATCGCCACAGTAATTCTCCCCAGGAATACAAGACCTTCTCAGGACAATCCTTGGACACATCACCAGTACCACTTGAGAGTTCATTATCGCTCTCTGCAAAGACACAAAAACATGCACAGATTTACCAAAGAAATAACAGATTTATAAATAAAATTTTTCCTCACTAAAGCAGTTGTATGACACTACACAAAAAAAGATAGAAAATACAAATGAATCGGGAAAGCTTGAGGATTTGGTCAGACAAGTGTGGGATGAAATTTAAGATGCTGAAGTTTAAGATAACACATTTAGCAGATTATTAGTCCTTTACATTACACCACATCTAGGATATTATACACAGTTCTTGCCTCAAGAACCCTGATCACACCCGACACTGATGAAATGGTATTTTACTGAAAAAGATCCATAGAAGATCAACGAAAATGATATATATCTTCTGAACATCTTAAGTGAGTTAGGAGTCTAAATCCCATTTTCAAAAGTGACAGGAGAAATTGACCAGCATAGCTATTTTGGTATAATTTAGCTATACCAGAATAACTCCCCCATATGGACACTATTCTGGAACGACATCACTTTTCTTCTGGAATAGATCATTCATACAGGGAGCTATTCCATCATAGCTATTGCAAAACATTTATTCCAGAATAGCTATGTTGGTCAATTTTCCTGTGTAGACAAGCCTGAAGTCTCGCTGACCTCACTTCTGAAAGTCTGACCTTATCCTCCATTCAATCAGGATAATTCTCCATTCAATCAGGATAATTTGAGATTTTTTTTGAACCAGGAATTTGGGGCTTTTGAGCCACATGAACTTGGTGAAGATTCTGCTCAAGCTGTGGAAGGACTGGCCCAAGAGCTTTTGGCTGTATACCTACCACAAAATGTTTACAGTCAGAGTGCGAGAAAGGAAATATCATCCCCATTTTGCAGATGGAGAACCGACATGTAGAGTTTAAGTGACTTGCCCAATGTCACACACTGTGTTGGAGTTGGAAACTGAACTCAGATCTTTAGAGTCCTAATCCAGTACCTTAACTATAGGAAATTCCCCTCTGTTTCACACTGGGGCATTTCAAACTGTTCTCACCTGACTCCAGCTAATATGGAAAGTGATGCTCATGAATTTATGGCAGAGTGGGGCCAGATTATACTGCCAAAAGAATCAAATGATATTAGACCTTTGTAGTTCATATATGGAGGGAGATATCAAAGGACCCACCATCACCAAAAATAAACAAAGATACCAAAAAAAAAAACTTGTCACCATCTATACAAACTTTTTCTTGCTCCCAACCAATGAAGGCAGATCACAGATTTCTGATTATATGTTTACTGGTAATTTTGTATCTTTAAACAGAATCTTAAAGGCAAAATAAAAACCAAATAGTATTAAATATTTAAAACTAGAATGATTTAAAAGATATTGGGCCTGATCACAGTGCCAATTCACAGCTCTTTTGTACCACTTTGGCAGCACGAAAGAGTCACCGTCACATTCCCTTTATCCTTGGGGACCTAAAGCAGCTATACATGATTCAGAGCAGGCCTGAGTATGCTTTAAACATTGCCAAGTAGCAAACTATCCCAAGAATCCAGGGACCACAAAAAGTGGCTTAAAGCAACTTTTGCCCCACAAGAGTTTGCCCCAACAGAGCTCAGCCACACACTTGAGAGTTTCCCAACATCTTTATTTTTCCAAGAATTTTCAACATTTCACATTAGAAATAAGTTGATTTATTATAGGCATCAGTAGGTTCATGTAGAGGAGGATCCGTCCAACATAGTTGCATGATTTCTCTCCTAACTAAATCTTCATCACTGTCACTCTGACTCCAATTACAGGTTCCTAATTAAATATCTCATGAGTTGCCAAGTATAAGTCATTATTAAAAACATATCAATCCTTGAATTTGACAACCAAACATGAGGACAAAGACAGCTCATGTGCTATACCTCAAAGACATTCAAAGCAATGTGAACAGAAATGCTGGTTTGGAAAAAAACATTAGATTGCTGCAATCTTCTCCCATTTTAAACCAAAACATGGTTCATGAAATTTTTTGGCTCAGAACCAGTTTGCATAGTTTCATAGGTCCTGAAATAAAGGAGACCTGGGTTTGAATGAATCCCCTTGCCCCATTTTTTAAAATCTCAATAGAATCCTACAAGCAAAATTTTGATTTGATGGGTTCACATCCTTTTGTGCAGATTCACTGGAACCAGAAGCAGAAACACTGAACTCAGAAAATCAATTTTCCCTTATACAGCAAGGCTATAATTAGGTGTATTAAAATATAAGATAGTAAAATGAAACAGCTCCGAATGACTGGAAGAATTTGTTACGACCCATAGAACCAAACTATATTTTGAAGCCCAGACATGCAAAGCATATTAAATTCTAAAGCAAATAATGGGAAATATTGTGGACCCATTCTCATTTTCCTCACCACCTGAGCAATAACTTAAATTTAGATTTAAAAACAATACATTTTAAAAAGAATTAATAGCATAAATGAAATTTTAAAAATTATCCCCTCTCCTGATTTTTCCAGCTGGATCAGATGGTTTAGATACTATATTGCCCTCTTTTCTCCCTAAGACACTGAATAAAGATAGATTCTGCCGAGCAGATCCATTATTGGTCACATGGAGTAATTCAGCCAATCACAAGAAAAATATGACATGTTCCACTGATCTATCCCAGCAAACCTGGCCCAACCCTGAAGCTCTTTACAAATAGCAACTTCAAAAGGTTTGTACATATCCAAAGCAGAACAAAGCAAAATTAATCTGAAAAATGTTCTAAGCTTAAAAACAAACAGACAAAAAAAACTTGAGAGCCTGAGTGGTAATGTATGTTTACAGGTTAAAAGATTTTACTAAACCACTGCTGAAAACAAAAGCACAACAAACTATTCTTGCAGTCTGAGAAACATATGATTAAGCTCCACAAAACATGTTCCAGCCTGGCCAGCAACACTAGAAATAAAGGTTACTTAACCTGTAACCGAGGTTCTTTGAGGTGGACTCTGCATAGTCACACTCTTGGGATTTGTGCTGACCAGTTCCATTGAATGGTGCAGGCTTCTAGTAGCAGTGCCAATATAAGCTCTCAGACACCCCCTTCCATGCTCCTCTCCTCAACATTTGAGCATGTACTGATGGCAGGGCTATAAAAGCAGGCACTGTAACAGTTGCCACCTCTGTTCCTTCCACTGCTAATGCAGAGCCCCAGATAGTTAAGACTTTGCAGAAGAGGAGAAGAAAGGTACAGCGTGTGAACATGCAAAGTCCATCTTGAAGAACCTCAGTTACAGGTAAATAACCTTCTTTTCTTCTTCAAGTCTCCTCTGCATAGTCCTATCCTTGGGACTGTTTAGACAGCAGTATATAAGGAAATCAGATGGTGGGAAAGGAGTCCAAACTAAACAAGGAGTGCAGAATCGATCTACACAACAGAGCATCCAACTTAGTTGCGATATCTAATGCGTAATGTTTAGGAAAGGAATGCATAGAACTCTCCGTGCCTACTCTACAAATTTAAATTACTGGGACCTGTCTTAGACACGCTATAGATGCAGCCATCACTTTAGTGGTGCATGCTCTCAGTCTAGCAGGTGGAGATTGTGAGGCATTCTTATGTTTCTACTATGCATAGTTTGATCCATCTAGATCAGCAGTTCCCAGCCTGTGGTCCACAGACCCCAAGTGGTCTGCAAGGCTATTACAAGGGGTCTGAGGAAAAGAAAAACAAAACATCCTCACCAAGGAAATGTACAATTTCAAATAAAATTAGTAACGTGGTAGTCTGCAAAATGTTTAGAGGTTGAAGAGGTGTCCGCACTCTCAAAAAGGTTGGAAACCACTCATCTGGATGTTTATGCCGAAATGGGATTTCCATTAGTTACCTTGTAATACAGTACTTGGTGGATCAGGTGGCCTAATGGTTAGCGTCCTCAGTGCCACCCCACTGTGGGTAGTGTTTGCAGTACAGTCCTTCTCTTTCAATCAGAGGTGCATTGAGGTGGGCAGGAGGTCTATGTCCCTCTTGTTATAGGGGCAGTTGTGAGAGGAGTCTGGGCTCACCCACTCCATAAGGCTCTGACCAAGAACCCTAGTAGAGTCAACCATGTCAGACCCCTCAGGGTGCCATCTGAATTACCCTCCCTGGGTCACTTCTACTATCTGCCTTTCTCCTCCCGCCTGATAGAAAGCAAAAAGGCAACCAAAACTGTCAACCCCAAACAAGCTCAACATTGTCTTCTTCCCTCAGGAAGCTTCCTCCTGTGCCCTTGTCAGGAGCCTTCAGGGCACGTCTGTCCTCCTCCCCAGCCTTCCCCCTTCTGAGCTGGATTGTTCCCTTTTCAACCCTTACTCCAGTTGGAACATGCTCTGCAGGTCTGGTGGGTTGGGTGGTCCTACCTGGTCCCAGTTCTCCCATTTAACCTTTTAAGGCCCAGTGTGGGGTCTGTACACCCCATCACATAACAGCATATGAAAAACAATCTGCATCACTATCTGAAATTTTTGGTCCCATCTATTTAGAACGATAACAAACTTAGCATCTAAACAATGTACCTTCGTTTCACCCTTGTTTGAATGTGGTTTGAGGAAAAAACACTGGTAGAGTAAATTGATTGCTTAACGTGGAAGTCCAAAATTATAAACATTGGGTGAGGATGAAGAACTATTATCTTTATGAAAAACTATGAATGAAAGATCAGCCATCAAGGCATGAAGTTCATAACCCTCCTAACTAATGTTGTTGTTATAATAAATGCAGTTTTAACTGAAAAATGAAACAGAGAACAAGCAGAAACAGTTCAAAAAGGGGGGACAACCTGTGATACAACTAAGATTAAATTCCAAACAGGAATAAGCTTTTATTTATTTTGTACAGGAGGATAAAGATTAAGTAAACCTTTTAGAAATTTCTTAACAATATGATGAGTATAGACTTTCTATCTAGTGGTGTATGAAACTGCAATTGCAGCTGAATGTACCCTAAGTGACACATCAGATAAAGCCTTGTTCTTTAGAAACAAATATTCTAAATATGGATTGAATAGGGGTTACCCATAGTGAAAATCTTTTCCATTTCAAATCGTAACATTTTCTGGTTGATTGTCTTCTAGCATTTAGTAACACATGCTGTACATCTACGGAGAAAGAGTTCTCTAATTCTGTCAGAGACCTATTGCCTATGCTGTCAGATGTAACAAAAGTGGATTGTAGAGGTCCATGGCCGTCCCTCCCCATCAGTCTTGGAGGGAGCCCACACCCCATCACTATGGCATGACAATGAATGCAAAGCTCAATAGGGGGAATTAGCAATCTCAGGGCTCCGGCTGTCTGAGCAAGGCAGAGCAGCAAGCAGTCTAAGGCAGTGGTTCCCAAACTTTTCTCTGCCGTGGCACACCCTGATACCTTTAATTATTTTGAGGCACACCACCATATAGTCTCCAAATGAACTCATGAATATTCATGAGCCAATTCACAACTCTTCAAGTAGTTTTTAAAAAAATTCCATGGCACACCTGCTCAGGTCTGATGGCACACCAGTTGGGAAACACTGGTCAAAGGGGCTCCGGCCCTCTGGATGGGGCAGAGCACCAAGTAGTCTAGAGTGGGTCTGGCCCTCTGGGTGGGGTGGAGCAAAGCAGTAAGTCAAAACAAGCCATCCAGCCTTAAGGAGGGAGGCTGCCATCTCTAGGGTGGGGCTGGAAGCAGGAGTAGGGGGAATTGGCCCACCCTAACTCCACTGGGTCTCAGACCAGAGCCCTGACAGTGGCAGACGGTTCTGCCACTGGGTCAGCGGGGATCCCACTGAAACATGCTGACCTAGACTCTGGCAGCACAACCAGACCAATGTCTGGTGTCCCTGGGCTATTTCCTACTACCTCTCCTGGGTGTACCTCCATTTTCTCAGGATACACAGCCGGCAGCAGTCCCAATAACTCATCCAGGTACTGGTCAGCCAGCAGTCCTGGCACTCCCTCTGGGGTACTTGGTGCTGTATAGCTCAGTCTCAGGTGTACGTCTCGGCAGCAGGGTGGATAAAAATCAAATTTTTTTTTAAATAAAAAAAATCTCTTTTTTTTTTTTTTATTTAAATCTGATTTTTTAATTTTTTTTTAAAATCATCTATAAAATACTAAATTTCTCTTGTTTAAAAAATAACAGTTACAATTAAATCTCATCAAAAACATGCTACATACAGTGTCATAAAAATGAACCAATGGCTCTAATCTGTCCAGCCGAACTACCAGCTCTTTGCTTTTTGAAAGTTCTGGGCTTTCAGTTTCTGTTTCTCAGCAGACTAAAGTCACATGTGCAAAGAAAGACACAGGCTGGATAGGATTGTTGTTGTTCTGTGCTTATGGGGTGGTGGAGCTGGGCCTTTATTTGGAATTAGAAAATAAGAGGAAAAGCTATCCCAATTTCTGAAATTTACCAGAACCTCTTCTACTGCTCCCTCCCTTAGTACAGAGTCGTTTTTAACACCATCTTGTGACGGGGTTCCTGAACAGGAAGAGAGGGGAAGGTTTGTTTGGAGGATTTTGAACTAATTGGTATAACTGATTTTTATAGCGTGCAAAACCCACTTTCTGTGGTGATCTTTCGGCAGTTGCTGTAAAATTGGTTTAAACAGTCTCCAAACAAAAGAGGAACGAAATTCAAATTGGGTATTGCTGTTCTCAACCCTCATGTCAAACCGGAGGTCTAACTGGTTGTTTGGTAAACGTATTTTTAAAGAAACACATATGCAGACCACGCTGAGTAATATGGCTCTTATCACTACCCCACAGTTGATTCTGAAGCATTGGAACTTTCAGGGGTATGTCCAATTGTTTTAAAGTTTTCTTAATGAACAGTGGCAAGGAAACTTTACAGTATTGCAATAGGTCAGCTTAAAATATTGCTGCCAAACATATTAACAGTAGACTTCCTTCAGGACAGCAGTCCCCTTTTTATAAAGCTAACGGCTGGCTCCTCCTCTTGGTCACTCCTGGTCCCACTCATAACAAAAGAAAGCTATAAAAACACAGTTGAGAGTCCAAGTGATACAATATGTGCACTCATTTGCTGTACCTCCCCAAGGAAGCTGCTGAGAGTGTGACTAAAACAAGAAGGGAACTCCAAAACCCAATCTCAGATTAGTGCTTCCTAAACTGGATTAAATCAGTGGACTCTTGTTTTGTCAAGATTTATTTGACTGTGTCCGAATGTAGTTCTCATTGATTTAATTTTGCTGACTACTAGATATTTTTTTGCTCGATGGACATCTTTACACTAAGTACAGTATTCAGTATCTTGCACGAGATATTCATATTTCCTTTTATTTATTATATCTACTATAGCTCATCCAGTACAGAGATTAATCATTTGCAATACTTCAGTGAGGAGAGGAGGAAAGGAAACAATTTTGGAGTTACAAAAAGCTACAACACAACCCTAAATCAATAAACTGATTTTAAAAAAATTGATTAGCTAATCTTTAGTAACCACTTTTTCTTAATATTGGTACAACAGTATTGTCAAGATGAAACTTGTACAGTATGCCAAATTTCAGCTGAAGATAGTACCAATCCTTTAAATAGAGTTTAATCATTAGAGTTAGATTAATAGTTTTCAGAACTGCATTTAAGAATCCTAACGAGCACAGAACAGGAGCAGGGGATTTAGGGGCAGTATTTTGAGATCCTACTGGTAAAGAACACTAGGTATTGCTCTTGGATGCCCTCTCCCCAGCACTCAGAGCAGCACGTAACAGGGGCTGCACAGGGAAAAATCACATCTTCCAAGAGGGTATGCATGGAGAACCCCAGAAAACCCATCTTCCCTTCAGTAATAAGCTACCTAGCAGACTTTTGTGCAATCTAATAACAAATTCATTATATTTCGATTTTCTGCTTTAGAATGAACAAACAGATTCTGGTTCAGAATTGTTACTGTAACAAATGGATGTATTTTAAGTGCTTATTGAATGTTTTTGGTCTGACTGTATTTATAATGAAAAAACTAACCGCTCCATTTTTTGTGGGCCTTTTGTTGAATTCAACTTAATAAATGATCTTTTAATAGACTTATTACTCTCCCACTAGTATTTAAAACCAATCACATATATAGAGAGTACTTAGCACTACATTTTCAATAACTGCAAGGTAGTTCTTTAAACAGCAAGGCACAGTAGATCTGATTCAGTGAGTATGATGTTAATTTATAGAGTAACTGTGGCAAACGGCCGGTTTCATCCTAGTGGGTCTTGTGCTTTTGCCTCTCATAGTAGGCCAGGGCATCACCAGTTACCCAGTCTCCCCATCTGCTCCGCCGGGTCCCAGCCCATGAGCCCTATGAGTAGCAGCTATGTGCTGCTGGCACCCTACTCCCAGCTGCAGTCTTTTCCCCTGGGCTAATTCTCCCCCTCTGTCCTTCTGGCTTCTTGAGCCCTGTACCTTCCTCAGCACTCCTTTCTGTTCCTTCACACACTCTGCACTCCTACTCCTCCAGCTCCTGCCCTCTGTCTGTCTGGAGCAGGGGGGTTTTAATCAAGCACCTGGCTGGGCCTTAATTGGCCTCAACTGCTCCTAATTGCCCCCTCATGACTTCTAGCTAGTCTGCAGGGAACAGAGCCCTGAGCATTCTGGGGCTTACATGCCTCCCTTTGAGCACTCTCCTACTACCCTCTACCCTTTGTATATCACACAACTTAGAAGTAATTATTCTAAGTGTCATCTATTGTAAATGCAAATTAAAGAGAAAAACACATTGCTGCCCAAAGAACTTAGTTTGAAGGTATAAATAAGTGCAGTAGATACTACGAACAATGAGCAGTAGTGCACGAATATTAAAGCAGATTTGCTTGGCTAACCAGGTGGATTTTTGGTAGCGACCTGAAGGAAGAAAATAAGTTCATGATGAATTTTAACAGAGAACCTGTTACAAGCAAAAGAAACTTTGGAGTGGGTGAGGGTAACAAAAAAGTAGTTAGGAGAGAAGCTTGAACAGAACACAGGGAGTGGGTAGGGATGTACAGGAGAAGGAAATTAGGTCAGACGTAGGTGGTAATGTCATTCAAGTGCTTTAAAAATCAGAAGTTTAAACTAAATGTAGGAGAATAGGGGAAGCCAATGGAAAGGATTGAAGGTTTCACAAAGTATGGTCAGAGTAACTATAGGAAGATGCTACTGACAGCAGCATTTTGAACATATTAAATAAAACAAAGATGACAGTGATGAAGATCAGAAAAAAACAGGGTATAGTAGGTAAGATGAAATAAGAAGTACCAAAGCATGGACCAGAGTTCTGGCGCAATGACAGAGAAGAGAGGACAAATTATCAGAGCTAGTCAGGAAATGTGTTATTTCCTATGGAAAAACTTTACAAAAATGAAAAAAATTCATCTATGTTAAAAAATGGGATTATTAATGACAATATGATTTTTTGTTTCAATATAAATGCAAAAAAATTATGAAAAATAACCTCACAAAAATTTCTATTTCATTGAAACAGCATTTTTTGTTAAAAAATCAGCCAGTTCTACAAATGATATATTAATTATGGAAGTCCAGAGAAATAAGTTCGCAACAGTAAATTAAAGGTACATTACATTTACATTAAGGTAAAACAGTTCATAGGGAGAGAAGATCGGTTCATAGGAAGCAGCAATGGCTTTCTAGATGCAGTTACAAATTTGGACATGAATATGAACAAAGCAAGTCACGTTGGCTACTGTTCCTTGAGGAAAAAAAGGCTGGATATTTGTAATTTACATATTGAATTGGTGGTGGGGGGAGGAGGGGGAATATTTCCCAACCGCTATTTAAAAGATCATCTAAACAGAGAGCAAAAATTAAATTAAAAAAAAAAAAGGGGGGGGGGGGGAAGAGGGGACTTGAAAAATCTACAGTGAACAGCTATAGCAAACAAGTTTTTCCATTCGGTATCACCCTTATTCCTGTTCATGAATTGTTTGAAGAGGCTTCAATTTTTACAGAATTTGTTTGCTATTCAAAATTCTTCAACGATCATTTCATGCTGACAAATTCCAACACGTTGATTATTTGCAAACTATTTGCTGAGTGTCTGCTATTTTTATTATCCAGTGTTTGATTAGTCACCTTCATCATATGGTATTGATTCTTTTTCCTGTTTGGAAGAACACTTAAAACAGTAGCTGGGGGAGGATGGAATCAGATTATTGTAATAGAGGCTGAGGGCAGATACAGAATTATCTCATCACATCAGTATGAAAAGACGGTTACTTACCTTTGTAACTGTTGTTCTTCGAGATATGTTGCTCATGTCCATTCCATTCTAGGTGTGTGTGAGCCCATGTGCCTGGTCACTGGAATTTTTTTTCCTTAGCAGTATCCATAGGGCTGGCTCTGGCCCCTATGGAGCACCGTGCTCATGCCACGGTATATAAGGTGCCACCAGACCTGCGCCCCTTCAGTTCCTTCTTGCCGTCAACTCTGATGGCGAGAACAGAGGGCAGGTCATGGAATGGACATGAGCAACACATCTTGAAGAACAACAGTTACGAAGATAAGTAACTGTCTTTTCGTCTTTGAGTACTTGCTCATGTCGATTCCATTCTAGGTGACTCACAAGCAGTATCCCTAGAGGTGGGCTCGGAGTTTACAGGTGCGCCGTTTGCAGCACTGCTCTGCTGAAGTTGGCATCATCCCTTGCGTGCTGGTTGATGGCGTAATGGGACGTGAAGGTGTGGACTGATGACCAGGTAGTGGCCTTACAGATGTCCTATATTGGTAGCTGTGCCAGAAAAAGCTGTTGAAGAGGCTTGCGCTCTGGTAGAATGGGCCATGACAATTCCCAGCTGAGGAACATTTGTCTGCTCATAAAATAATTTGATGCAGGAAGTTATTCATGAGGAGATCCTCTGGGAGGAAACCAGTAAGCCTTTCATCCTTTCAGCCACTGCAACAAAGAGTTGTGTGGTCTTAAGGAAGCATTTTGTCCTCTCGATGTAGAAGGGTAAGGCACGCCTAACATCAAGAGTGTGCCACCTCCATTCCTCGTCCCAGCCATGTGGTTTCAGAAAAAACACTGGAAGAAATGTGTCTTGGTTTTTATGGAATTGAGACACTACCTTGTGTAAGAAAGCCAGGTAAGGTCGCAACTGGACCTTGCTCTTATAGAATACTGTGTACAGTGGCCCTGAAGTAAGTGCTCTAATCTCAGACACCCTTCGTGCTGAGGTAATTGCTACTAGGAAGGACACCTTCCAGGAGAGTAGCAACAACAAGGAGCAGGTAGCTAGGGGCTCAAAAGGGGGGTGCCATGAACTCTAACAGAACTAGATTTAGATCCCAGGAGGTCAATAGGTCCCGAACTTGAGGGTAAAACACTTCTAGGCCTTTCAGGAACCTAATCATCATACAGTGGGAAAAAATTGATTTCCCTTGTATTAGAGGGTAGAATGCGAAGATGGCTGCCAGATGGACCTCTAATGAAGAAATAGCTAGGCCCTGAAGTTTAAGATGCAACAAGTAGTCTAGAATAGCCTGGATCGACACCCAATGGGGCAAGATTTTTTTGGCGTGACGCCCAGCAGGTGAATCTTTTCAAGTTGGCCAGATACGACACCCTAGTGGAGGGTTTCCTGCTGCCCATCAGGGTTTGTTGGATATAGGATGAGCACGCTTGTTTTTCTGGGTTTAGCCATTCGGTCTCCATGTCGTCAGTTGTAGGGATTCTAGATCTGGGTGTAGGACCGGCCCCGGTTCAGGGAGAGGAGATAGTGCCAACATGACAATTCTAGTGGAGGGCGACTGACAGTTCCAGCAGTGTGCTGAACCAATGCTGAGGCGGCCACAAAGGGAGCTATCAGGATCATATCCACCTTGTCTCTCTTGATTTTCAACAGGACTCTGTGTATCAATACTATGGGCGGGAAGGTGTACGTGATATCTCCCATCCACAAGAGAAGGAAGGTATCGAATAGCAACTCCTCATCAAGCCCATGCATTGAGCAGAAATGACGACACTTCTTGTTCAGTTTGGATGCAAAAAAGCCTGCTTGGGGAGAGTACCATCTCTGGAAGATCATGCTGGCCCACCTCTGGATGGAGTGACCATTTGTGGGGTGGTAAGAAGGACCTGCTGAGGAGGTCCACTGTGGCATCCTTGACACCTGGGAGATGAGAAGCCATGATGTGAATATTGTGGCGGATGGCAAGGTTCCACAGGCACATGGCCTCTTAGCTCAGGGCTGGCAAGTGGGTCCCACTTTGCCTGTTGATGTAGTACATTGCAGCAGTATTGACCGTCAGAAACTGAACTACCTTGAATAACTGAAGGAATGGAACATTTGGCATGTCAGACATATCGCCCTGAGTTCCCTGATGTTTATCAGGTCTCTCGCTACTTGAAATGCCTCCAGAGTTGATGGCACCATAAGTTGGAGGGGCCCTCTTCCACTCCCCAGAGTCAGGGGTGGCTCCCTCAAGGGCCTCGGTGCCCTGGGTGGCAAACCCAGATCCGGCTGCCCTGACACAGGTGGCCACTCCAACACAGGACCTACGCTCGACCCCGCTTCCCTGCTCTTTTTCGGTGCAGGTGAATGACCTCTGTTGGAGCGCTGCTTCTTCAATGGTGATGAAGGAGAGCAGCGTCTAGAAGGCACCAGTGCCAGTGGTGCGCTCTGCACCAAAGCAGAAGTGCTAGGCACTTAAGATGGAATGGGATGGTTCTGAAGCCGGTCTCAGTGCCACCTCTAACAGCAGGGCTTTCAGGTGGATTTCTCTCTCCTTTTTAGTCGTAGGCCTGAATCCCATACAAATCCTGCACACGTTCTTCCTATGCGATTCCCCCAGACACTTTAGGTAATTGTTATGGGGGTCACTAAGCGGGAAATGTTTGTTGCAGGTAGAACTAGGTTTGAAGCCCAGAGACCGGTCCGTACCCTGCTCCCGGACAGAGGGCCCTAATGGAACTAACACTTAACAACTACCTATATAGAGACTAACTTAACAGAAAACAAAAAAGGACAACTAAACTAACTACTTGAGAAACTCTGAACACTTGCAGTAGCAAGCAAGAGCAAGGGTTCTAGCAACCGTCACAGGCGGAAAGAAGGAACTGAGGGGACGCAGGGCCGGTGGCGCCTCATTTACCGCACCTTGAGCATGGGGCTACAGAAGGTGCCAGAGCCGACCCTACAGATACTGCTAAGGGAAAAAAATTCAGGTGACTGTGCACATGGGTGCACACACATCTAGAATGGAATCAACATGAACAAGCACTCGAAAAACTAATGGGCAGGGCATGTATGGTCCCCTCCCCATCCATGAAAGGCTGAGTCATATTCTAGCTTAGTTGATATTAATAAACAAAAAATATATATTTAGAGACTATTAAAGTGATATCATGACCCATCCCACCCTCTCAACATCTTAGAAACATATAAATAAGTTCAGGGAAATGTCTTCTGCATTCTCTGCTACTTTCACATTGCCTACAACAATCAGTAACACACTCCCATCAGGCTTTCATTTCCCACTCCAAAAGATACCAAAAAGCAATACATAGCCCAACTTCAAACTCAAAACCTTAATGGTGACCTCATATGCTCATATCATTTATATGAGCAGACTAGCATGTCTGACTGTCAAACAAGCCATTCATAAAGGAAGTTAATCTGCCACTGCATGACTATGGTCTTCATTAAGATTTTGCATGAAAACTCTGGGAGAAAGCTCTTTGGTTAGGACACACAGTAGTATGAGCAAATGACCATTACATTGTGGCTATTTATGTGGATTTCACTTCATAAAGTATCAAATGTATTTTATGTCCATTACTCCCTTCTCTTCCTGAGGGGGAAAACAGGCAAATAACTGGTAGCAAACATAAATAGACTGGCAACATGCATTCAGCAAGGGCCTGATCCAAACATCAGTCAGCATCATGCTACTCAGAGGAGTGCAACAGCAATAGCAGCAGCAGCATGACAGAGGCAATTCAGGAGGTGAAAAGAACCCTGTGAAGCAATTTGGAGAACTCCAGGCTTGTCAACATTTTCCCCACGCTCCCAATAGATACAGCTGAAGCCAGGGCTGCACAGATAGCCACAAACTATTAATATTTATATCATGCTCATCACGTCTCTCCCCTTCATTCCCTAGCACAGGTAGGATATTTGCAAGGTCTCATTGTTGTATTGGCCAATACAGACCCTTAGTTGTATTCTCAATGTTAAAGGGATCTGCCACTGGATTGTTTCACCTGTACAGTTTAGTTCCCCCCCACCCAATAATTTATTTTGAATTACTTTTTAGAAAGGTAGGTTATACACAGGTAATGTGAAGAGAATTACTTTAATCAAAACAAATAGCCTTTTCCATGCAATTGCTAAAAAGAGAGCACTTCTCTAGTAGGAGCAGGGAAGAACAGAAAATGGAGGTGGATGTGAATGAGGACAGCATTCAAGGACTCTGTACATCCTCCTTGGTGAAAATTTGCAAATGACTGCCTGATCTTCAAAGAGAACATGTACTGCCTTTTTTTTTTTTTTTGGCAGACCATTTAGCTTCAGTTATATAACAAAGTATGGGAGTGGACAAGGGCCTGCAGGACAAAGCAAGAGCAAACATAGATACTACCTTCAGTACTCAAGGACTAGCATTTGGCAGACAAACTGCATCAATAGCAACCTAGTTTAGTGTAAGTCAATACATCGAAACTGTTCCGAACTGACCATGTCTTTTACTGTGTTTGATTACACTATGTTTGCATTCATCTGCATCTTTGTACACAAATGAAATCTAAAAATTTGTAGCAGGGAGTGGCCACATCTTCCCACTTATGTCTATTCTTAGTTTAGCATTATTGTAGATTTGTATGACCTATAAAGGCAAACTGTTGTGTATTCTCTTGAACATGTTGTGGGACAGGGCAGTATATTGGCCTAACTTAACTGGCTAGGCTACACTGACACCACTACTAAAGTCTGTTCAGAAAACCTAGGGAATGAGACACTTTGTACATCTAAAGAGGATCATTCTACTGCTAGTGTTCTACAGCATAATTTTTAAGCTTATTTAAAACAATTTTTCTATTCTATTAATAGCAACATTATGTTTAACATTATGTTTGTGTGATACTTTCAGAATTCTACAAGGTCTGTCAGTAAGTCAACATAATAAATGGTCCAACAATGAGCGTTAGTGTTCAAACAGTTCTCTGTACAGTGAAATGTTTTAGTACTCCAAGAACTCAGAAATTAACAGAAATGATCATCTCATGTCACTCATGAATTCCTTTAACAATGAAACAGTTCCCTCACCTTAACATATTTGTTTCAAAATATTTTGGAATAATTTTAGCAAACATTAAGCTATAACTATTCAAACAAAAAGTTAAAATATGGTGAGTGTGAATGAAAAGTTAACACAGTAAACACACACACTCCACTCTCTCTCCTCCAAATACAATCCTTCTGTTCTGATTAAATGGGAAGCTAGATATGGACGGCATAAGTAGGGTAAGAAGAAAAGGAGGTACAGTGATGGAAGGAGGACACAAATCAAGAGGACACACTCTTCATCTCTCATTCAAGTAAATATATGTTCACCCCATTATCCAGGGCGTGGCTTTGATGTGGCTGGGAGCAATGGCAACAGCTTCTAGCACAGGGGGGCTAAAATCTCAATGGGGAGCAGCTGAGGCAGTGTTCCATGTGCCTTTGCACTTGCAACCCTAGCTGACTTCATCATGTGGGGGCTGCTTCTCTCTCCACTCCTCTCCTTCCTCATATGGCAGGAGGTGGGGCAGTGAGAGCCTAACACACTGCATCTGAACCTGACCCATCCACTGCCACTGGCTAATGTGTGTAGTACTGGGGCCAGGTGATTGAGTCTCATTTGGTAGTGATGGAGCATTAGGGTAGGCTGATGCAGTTTTCTGCTTGGACAGGGTAACCATTTTGGGCTCCGTGTTTCAACCCTGCCCTTCCCATCTCTTAATCTAGTGCTAGGTCTACAGTGATGATGGGAGCTAGGCTAATCATCAGAGTTTTGGCATCTGGAAAGGATTTTTCTCATATTACAAAATTGGCAAACTGCTGTGTGGGTTTTTTCCACCCTCAACCTGGCATCCAAAAGGTCTCCCTTTAGAATTTAATTATTTCAACTTCGACAGAATCCAGTGCAGTTGGTAGGTTAAAAAAGGTCCTACTGAGAACCCTGTAATCTAGTGGACTACTTGGGCATTGACCCTGGGCACTCAATGTGTCTCTCGCTGCTTTCAACTCCACATCTTCTCTCTCCTTTTCTACATTGGAGGCAGGAGATTTGGACTTCCAGTCAGGGTCCCTTGGCAGACCTGAGGGTGCAGAGGGGGCATGACTTTCATATCCACCCTAAGGTTTATAATACATCAGGGTATACCACTTAAAAGATTTGCAGTTGAACAATTTTATTGGTGAATTTGGGGTGGTTTCCCCAGTTAGGTAATATTTTAAATAAAGCTGTGGCCTATGCATTTAACCAATATTTTGGTGTGCAATGCTTCCATTTCCACAGAAAGAACAGTTTTCACAACCAGAGAGTTCCCTCCTTCCCTCCTCTTCCAATGTTTGGAAGAAGGGTTGCAAAGACCCCAAAAAAGGAGAACCAGCAATCCCACTTCACAGACAAGGGATCCTCTGGATGAATCTTTGCCAACAGCTCTCCTCACAACTTTTGCTCTTCTATTGGTAGATTAGACCAATATTATTCTGGGCACGTTGGCTCACCTGACTTGCAGATAGCAACAGTCTCTCTTTCTGGAGTCTCTGAAGCAAGCATGAGCCAGTGGACCTTTCCAGCCCTGTCTCCCTTGATCCCTGGCTTCTTGTTTCTCCCTCATTTTCAGATAAAATACTATGGGGCCCTTCCCTACTTCCACTCAAAACAAGTTTTGTTTACTCACTGAACAAATGCCAGCTGTGGAGCAAAACTTTGGTTGTAAAAACATTTGTACAAAAAAAAGAAGACTCCACTCATGTATATTCATGAACAGCTAATACAGAAAGGGTGCTAACCATGTCAAATCATAAGTTGGTATATACTTCACTTAAATCTTAATAGATAATTTTTCCCCATTCTTCATCCAGCATTCATTCTCTTTACAGTTCACTAGTTTTACACCCACATTGATGACAAAGTCAATTAAATGCTGCACAATAGATAAGTGTTCCTATAAATGTAAATTCCTTCAAAATGTACTGTACCATCTGAGTTTGACATCTCTATGAAAATGCAAAAAAGTGAAGTTTTTGATTTAAAGAGTAGGACAAGAGAAACTTGGATGTCTAGTGGGAGTAATTCAGAATTCCAAGGGCCCACAACAGTAACAGTTCAAGTTAATCAACCTAAGGTACAAAGGTGGAACCTGAAAATGTATTGTGCATCAGAATCCACACTCATCAGAAAAAGGGCCACAGAGGTTATCATAGATAATGCCATCGCCCTTGGAGACTTTATAAACTAACAGGCACACCTTAAAAATCAATTTGTTATTTTATAGATAATTAAGGTAAGGAACGCAGGGCAAGCACAATGTGATCACAGCTGTTCAATCTCATGAGCAGGCTTCTTTCTGAGGTCTGCACAAGCTGCAGCAATTTATTGTTGTTATCTATTATTTAAAGGGTAAAGTGTCAGTTTTGCAGCACATAAACTGAAGTGACTACATTTTAGCCTTTCATTAGATTAGCAGGTAAAATTATTATAAAAAAATCACATTTTTAAGCATTCTAGAAAGCCAAATGATTTGAGTTGAACCTGAGCTGAATTGGAGTTGATAGACCAGATTTTCAGAAGTGTCAAGACAGATTCCAAAATGATTTTTTTTTTTAAATATGTCAAGTGTTAGTGCATTCAGGCATATAATCCATTTGTCCTCAGTTTGCACTACGGGGTGCATGAATGAGGTCTGCAATGTAAGTTTCATGATTTACACACTGTGCACAAGTATACAAAATGTTTGGTCGCACAAAGTTGAATGGGCAGAGATTAGTAGTTTACAAATTTAGCCTAAACAAAATTGAAGTTATTAAAGAAAACCTTGCTTAGGGCCCCAAAATATCCTATGCGGTCTATTTCCACACAGAGGACTGGAAAATCCTCAAGTTTTTGCTAGCTATATTTCTTCTCATCGTTCTGTTGGAGAAGTGGGGCTTGCCCCAAACAGAAGAGATGACAGGAACTGGCCCAAAGAAATGGAGGTTACTTACCTGTATCTGGAGATGCTTCAAGATGTGCAGTCCATATCTGTATTCTACATGTGGGTATGCCTGCACGCCATTTGCTTGAGTCCAGAAAATTTTAGTAAGCAGTGTCTTGGTCCACACATGCACAATTGTTCTGCTTGTGCTCCACAGAGCATTAAGGGCAGCATGGACAGACATTTCTCCAATTCCTTTTCTTATGAGGATGTGCAGCAGAAGGAATGGAGGGTGGCTAGTAGAATAAAGATAGGGACCACACATCTTGAAGAACCTCTAGTTATAGGAAGTAAGGAGATGTTATGGCCTGTCTGTAATTCAGCCAGCCCCCCAGCTGTATCTGTGCCAAAAGAATAAACCAAAGCTTCATGTCTTGTGAAGATGTGTAAGGTGCTCCAGGTAGCCAGCCGCCTTATATATTTCTAATAAAGATACATCTTGAAAAGATATCACAGAGGTTGCTTATGCCTTGGTGAAATGGGCTCTCACCCACTCCAGGAGAAGAATATGAAGAGGAGCTGGGAAGATGGTTTGTGATGGAGAGGAAAAACAAACTTGATTATGTAGCCTTGGTGGATGATGTCTAGAACCCATTTGTCTGTAGTTATTATTGCCCAGTTTACGGCAGACTGGGTGGGGTTGGGTGGTGGTTGTGTAGGTAGACACAGCCATATATCTGGATCTTTGAACTCTTTGCTTGTTATGTGGGGGTTCATATGGGTGTTGATCATAGAATGTCTAAGGAGGTGGTCTGAGCCTATCAGGTTGCTTATTATGTTTCTTCTTCAGGGCCAAGGTGTAAATGTCAGGGAGTGGAGGGTCAGAAAAGATGTGGACAAACTGGAGAAAGTCCAGAGGAGAGCAACAAAAATGATTAAAGGTCTGGAAAACATGACCTATGAGGAAAGACTGAAAAAACTGGGTTTAACTGGAGAAGGGCCTGATAACAGTCTTCAATTATTTAAAGGTTGTTATAAAGAGAAGCATGATAAATTGTTCTCCTTATCCACTGAGGACAAGAAAAGAAGTAATGGTCTTAAACTGCAGCAAGGGAGATTTAAGTTAGACATTCCAAAGAACTTCCTATCTATATTGGTGGTTAAGCATCAGAACACATTAACTAGGGAGGTTGTAGAATCTTCATCACCGAAGGTTTTTAAGAACAAGTTAGACAAATGCCTGTCAGGGATGGTCTAGATAATCCTTAGTCCTGCCTCAATATTGGACTAGATGACCTATCAAGATCCTTTCCAATCCTACGTTTCTATGATTCTATTCTATGACTACAGCCATGCCTCATGGCTACAGCTACGGCAATGGCTCTAGAGTGCGTTTACTGGCACTTGAAGTGATGTCTTTGCCACCAGCCTGCCTCCATCAATAAGGACTTGAAATTGGCCCTAGCTTCCCAGGGAAGTCTGTCTTTAAAGTCTGGAAATTTGACATAATTCAGGAAATTGTATTTTGCTAACACATCATAATTGCCAACTCTGAATTGGAGACAATACAATCCTATCCAAAAGGTTGAGATGTTTTGCGCTCTTGTCAGTTGGGGTAGACTTGGAGTACTCTAGGCTTTTGTGTAGCCGCTTGAATCACTAAGGAATTGGGAGCTTAATAAGCAAAAAAACAAAAAAACAAACAAAAAAAACCCCTGACACTACCTGGCATAAAGTATCACTTCTCAGCTCGCTTTGGGGTAAGGAAATAAGTGGCAGGAGTGTGGCATTCCAATCTGGTGGGTTCCAAAACTGCTTACTTAACTCTTCAAGGAGGTATCTGGAGCTCAGCTGCCCCACACTGCAACAATTCCTGGTACTGCTTGTGGTCATCATAGAGGGTGATGATGAAGCGACCGCCTCTTCCAATGAGGAGAATGATATATCTATCAGAACTGGATCCATCTCTACCTCCTTCTCCATAAATTCTGCCAGACCCAGTTGGTATCAGCTTGGAGAGGACAATTAGTGTGATTTTTGCACAGATCCACGATGCCTACTATATGGATCGCACGGGCCCCAGTAAGATCAGTAAGGATTGACCAGAGGGGGAGGGCCTAAGGCATCAGATACCAGCAGTCCCCTTGGTAGCAGTATTCGGAAGAAGCCAGGCCGTTCCAATACCTTCTTTGGTCTTGTTCCCATTGAGGGGAAGGAGGGAGATGGGGAGCCTCATCTGGAGTGTCAGATTCACTTATTGAAATGTTAGGCTCCTCTTCTACCAGCAGTGCCAATAGTACCAGTGAAAGGATGTTCCAAGTTATGGACATACTAAGTATTCATACTGGATACAGTGATCAGTGTGAATACCAGTGAGACACCGTAAGCCCAATTTGCAAATCAATAAGGTTTAATGTGCAAGGTTTTCTATAGATACATTAGCTGAATACAAAGCCTAAAATTAACGACAATATATCATACTCACTAAGCCTAGAAAGCTAAGCAGTCATTTAGAAGGCTGTATACAGGAACGGCTTTCTTCAGGGGCCCACCACAGTGGCCTCTGGTCCAACTGGCAGCACCTCTCGCAGAGTCAGGTGTTGATGGAGCACGCCTCTTTGTCTAAGTAGTGACTTCTTACACCTTTCCATAAACAGCTTTCACCTAATTACCTCTCTACTCATTATCATGCTAATTACATACATTGGGTTTTCACCCTTAACTACATTCCATTCTCACCATGATAAGTGGGCTCACTAAAACAATATCTGGTGATAGGAGGGGCAGTGTAAAAATATGCCCCTTGGCAGTGAAAAAGTGTACCCCTAGACGTTCAAGGATAACTTGTCGTTCCCATCACCATTATCTATGTGCAGCTGCAAGCATACATGTTGTGTATTTTGACTTGTTACGTGCTGTGGAATGCAGAAACTGAGACATCTGCAAGGTTACTCAGTAGTCCTAGTCATCTCTGCCAACCGGAAGATGTCATGCTACAGGGATCAGAATAGCCAAGCAAGCAACTAAAGCTATGCTAGGCCTGTAGGACAGTGGTCAAGCAACTCAAATTGCACTAGGCCTCCAACACTAGCGGATTACACTCTTCCCCACAAGGTGGTCTCCCTGGATGTAGGGATGTTTCTAGAAGAGCCAAGCACAAGAGCAGAGGAGATTGTGGCCAGAACAAAGCAAAGACATCCTCCAGCAAGACAAAAGCTTCGGTCCTCTCTGATGTTTCGGAGGCTCCCAAGGATTCAGGTCATGCGAATGTCTCATGTTTGAGAGATCCGGCATGGAGAACACTGGAGCCATCGGATGGGATCCCATCACTGAATCCCAGACAGAACCGTTAAGTACTGCTCATTAGGTTTATGGGATGGTGCAGGAGCCAGTACGATTGGATCCTTCTTCCTTCATGCCTTTCCTTCTTGGACAGAAGGTTATATGCAAACCTAATTCTTTAGGACCCATATGTGAGGATACACTCGACTTTGACAGGATGGGAATGGATCCCATTAGAGGCAGATCTGTCTTTATGCCTATGTTCATGTCCCCTTCTCTTGTAAGAGGGTTCTTCTTAGGTCTAAGAGTTTTTGCCTCAACTCTGGAGCTCATGCTCAGAAGTCTGCTGCTCATCGTCCGAGGCCATTTTATGGAGATGGTCTCCCCAGCCTGAATCTGAATGTCCTGCTCCATAAGGTGCTTCTGAGGAAAAAGCTGTCATCCCTCACAAGTCTGGGGAGGGAAGGAACAGAAGATATTGCACCTGATGGCAATAAAGGCAGTGCTAGTGGAGTCAGTGATGGAAAAAGAAAGAGGGCAGGGGAGACAGTTCTTGAATACCAGAACTCTTGGCATAGTCCCTTCTTCAGGAGAAGCTCCCTGGGGTGGGGAGAACTAAACTAATTATGCTAACTATAAAAACACTAAAAAATATAAACTATTAACAACTATTTATAAATTGTGTTCACGTTCACAGTAAAGAAAGACTGAAGACGATTCTGACTCTTTCCATGCAGTGGCAAGGAGGAACTGGAGAGGTGTTGGTCCACACTACCCATACTTAGTTTAGAGTACGAGAATAACTGCACATGTGCAGCCCAACGGACACTGCTTACTAGAAATTTCTGGACCCAGGTACATGGTACACATGAATACCTAAATGTGGAATACACATAGAGATCTTCACTCAAAGAAGAACCCACAAAATCCCACAAAATACTCATGAATCTCAGGATATGCACAGAGGGCCAAGCTCATTCACAAGAAAGCCCTATGCTGCCAAATACATCATACTGAACCTGCTGCAGATGGAAACTATTGCTCAGCATTCGAGGGGAGCAGGTTTGACAGAGAGAAGGGAGAACCCACTCATATAATGCTGACTCAGTCCACCACAACTTGCATCTTTTTAATCATGTGGATTTGGAAGAAGGAAGAATATGATGCTGTACAGAGCACCCATCATCCCTATTTCATCCACTCCCAACCTGGAGACCTGGACCACAAATGATCTCCCACAGACAAATTTTAACACAGTTGGGGATATTTGAGGGGTAGGGGAGAGAAGAAGAAAAGATGTCATGCAGCTAGAACCCCAATTCCAACTATTGCCCCCTTGCAACTTTCGCTATAAAAATATTCTGAAAGAGAAGGAGGAATAAAATTCCAAATTTCACCATTTGTCATGGAAAATGTACCTGTCATAATAACTCTAGGTAGGTTTGCATCCCATGGAAATGTTTTGCATTGAAATAACTTTTTTAACTGAGAATAGAATCACTAACTTAACAGGTTGAACATAACTCAAAGTAAACCATTAAGTGTGTGTTACATCATTCAGGGCAAGAAAAAAATTTAATATACTGTACTCAATTAATTTTTTACTAATTAAAGAAGGGATTAGAAACTATTGCTGCAGTTTATTATTAATAACTGAAAGTTTAATTTGCAATGCAGTAAGAATGGTCTAATGTTAGAGAACAAAATGTACAACCTGTAAAAATGAGATATCGACTCATCTCAGATGTAATTTTTTTTAAAGTGGAATGCTATGGATTTGCACTCATTAGAAGCTGTTGTACAAAAAAGTTAAATCTTGTAGGACTACAACAAAGATTTCTATCTGACTGAACATAGGACAAGATTACCTTCTAACTGACTATCCTGGTTAATTTAACATTTTTTTATTTTTATTTTTTATGACAATAATGGGAATTAAAAGGCAAAACATATTTAAATTTTGTTAGGCTGAAGGAGGAACCAACAACATCAGCCTATTTTAGGGTTCTGACACAATTCTTATGAATTAAACAAAATTTCAGAAAGTTATTTTTAATTTGTATAAAAATTCAAAATTGCCTACTTCTCCTCCCAACAGTTTTAATGTACTTTATTAGTTTTTATGTAATTTCCAAAAAGTAGGAATTCATTCTGAGATCTATTCTCTCCCACTAATTCTGCTTCTGTAACTGCTTCTTTATTCTCTCATCCTCATTTCTCCTGCTCCAGAATCCATGGTGATGATATTGAGGTTCTTTCCACTCACTGTTTCCTTCTCACTCCCGCAACTTTTTTTTTTTTTCCAGAGTCAACTTCATAAATCTTTGTAGTGTTGTTGCAGCCATACTGGTCCCAGGATATAAGAGACACAGGGGTAAAGTAATAAATTATTGGACCAACTTCTGTTGGTGGAAGGTACTAGCTTCCAAGTTACACAGAGCTCTTCTTCAAGCTCTGGGGAAGGAAGCAGAGTGTCTGAGATAAATACAAATTGGGACACACAGTTAAGCAGAAGGGGTAGCATGTTGGAGGTGATCACTTGAAATGAAGTAAGCAACTAGGGGATAGACTGTTATGCATAACGGGTTTGAAATGGGCAATTCAGGACAGAAGACAATGTGGTGTGTTACAAATTGTGGGAATGAGCCACAAAACCATGTCCCCATTAAGTCAATGTCTTTTGGGGTCTAGTAGAGTTGAATTTAAGAACCCAGGCTTGCCTTTTGAAGGAGTTGTGCATGTTTCTTTTGAGAAGAAGTATTGAAAGATTACGTATGGAGAGATCACTATGAAAACTGTTCATGCACAGGTGATAGTGTTTTTGCCGTCTTATATTTTTTTGTCTTTTACCAAACTCTGATATGATCAGATCATTTAACATTTTTCAGGCTGTCCTTTCCTACTCTCTTTTTCTGGGTCCTGTCAGGCCCCTGCATCACTTCAATCTCCCTCTGTTAGGGAGCGCAAGACTTTGTAACACGAAATCAGTATAGTTTGACAAGAGCAAGGCCCTGAAAGCAACGCTAAGCCAAAAAGGTAAGAGTTAAGACCTCTTAGGAGCAGAACCCAGACACTGCCCTCTGCCCGACCTTAGGCCAGAGGAGGAAGTGCCTTGGGGTCTGGAGCATCCTGAGATGACCACAGACATTTGCTAATGCTTAATAAGCTAAAAGGTCCCTATTTTAGTAATAATAAAGGGGAAGTAAGACTATGGCTGAGTTCTTTTTAAAGTAAGCAACTAACGTCACTTTGTTCCAGAAGGTCCCTAGCTAACTACCAATAGACTAATAGCAACTAAGTGTTAAGGCCCAATCCCTACTGGGATTGAGATATACGTCATGTATTACTGGATAAGGCTTGCTACAAGGTGAGGGGGGAAAAGGGGTATATCAATCCCCCGAGAGCCTCCCCAAGCTGAGACTCTCCGTGATCCGTGGAAGCGCTAGCGGATGCCTCGGGCAGGCGGTTCCCGTACGTCACCCGCTTATCAGAACGAAGTATCGGTCTCCCTCGTTCTTGCAGTGGTAAGCGTCCCTGCACACGTTTAGATAAGGCTAGCTCTCTTACATTGATGGGCCCCCAGGAGTATATTGCTATAGGTATCCTCTTGGCAGGTCTCTTCCTTGCTTAAGGTTCACTTCTCTGTTCACTAACTGCAGCTGCTGCTGCGGTTGCTCAGCTTATGATAATAATAAGTCCTGTGCCTATAAGTTGCTACTTTATATCCTTGTGGTTAATTGTACTTTCATTGTACTTTTCGCCTTAAGACTTGTGCCGGAGCTTCAGTTCCTGTATGGTAAAGGACTCCCGCTCCTGTCTTTCTTATGCTACCTCATGCTACTTTATATCCTTGTGGTTAATTGTACTTTCATTGTACTTTCCACCTTAAGACTTGTGCCGGTGCTGCAGTTCCTGTATGGTAAAGGACTCTCGCTCCTGTCTGTCTTTCTTATGCTATCTCATGTAATAAATAAGCACTTTTGACATCCTTTTGCCAGTGTGCTCCATTCCACCACTGAGATAAAAATACCGAACACTACACCCTCTCATCTTCAAATTTCATGGTGTCCACATTAACACCAGTCTCTCCTCCACATTTTTCTACTCACATGCAATTACTTTGTTCTTGTTTCTGGAGAGTGGAGCTATCTTCTGCTACACATTTATTCTTCCCTTCTACAATTTTACCTCCACCCTCCAAGCTGGCTAACAAAAATTCAACTTTCCCTCCCTAATAAGACTCATATATACTTAATCACATTCCAACATAGCTTTTATAGCACAGTCCCTTACTTCTGCACCAGTATCAGTGCAGAGATTCATGCTTTCATGTTTGGAGGATGCTCAACTCAATTCCTGGCACGTAAGCCACAATGGCAGCCTAATCATCTTTAAGAAATCTGTTGCTGTAGCAAAAGGCTGACTGTTCCTTAGTTTTCCAATCAGCACTGCATTTCAGGAAATCATGAGAATGTTCTATAAGATGACTGACCTTTGGGTAAAAGCTTCTTCCTTATGAAGTTACAATCTCTAGAAGTGTCATCTGACTAAGAAAGTGTTACTTATTAATTGACTTTTTTTTAAAAAGAGAAATCACTTTTTGAAGACTATTTTTGTAAAATATTTTTGTAAAATTGGCATGTTTACTTAGGAAAACAGTGTGAATAAAACTACAGTATCTTAAAGTTGCTATACACTAACTAAATTAAACTTTTGTATAATTTTGGCATGTTTGTAAAGAAAGCATTTTTATTAATTAGCAATTTCTTACTTCTGAACCACTTTCTGAAATCACTGAATATATAACTTTATGTGGGCAACAGCAAGGAGCTATAGTTTTTGAAATACAAAACAATATCAAGAGAACTCAAAAGCCAGCATTGCAATAACAATTTAATGACTGTGGGAGATGCAGAGATGACAAGTTAATTTGTGAAATAGTTTACACCTAGTTGCTGTATATCAACCTTATATCAAAAGAGCACTGAGCTGGTGGACTGATTCAGCAGACACAAAAAACAGACTGAGTCACCAAGGACTGTCTTCAAAGGGTAGCAAGTATAATTAAAAATCAGAACAAATTAACTGAAAAAATACCACTGTTCCCTCTCCCCTAATCAATCCAATCTTAGGACCTTGAATGTGGAATCCTGCCTTCCCATGAGCAGCCTCCAAATCTGTCTCCTTCCCCTGAATATCTATGCAGGGGTAGAGGGAAACTGAGGCTAATACCTGTCACAATTTGGTGACCGTACACCAGGACCAGTTCTGACAGGCTACAGAACCCACAGTGGAAGGGAAAAAGGGGAACCAGTTCAGCTGCAACCATAGCAACAGTAATGAGCAACACTTTCATTTTTATGCCTCGCTCAGTGCCTACTTATTCTTCATTCCTTTATCACACATTAAAAGGAGTGAATGTACGAAAACTGTGCTGTACTTTCTAAGTCTAAAAATTGCTTCCCTCCCCTACCCCTCCCAGCCTTCCAAAAAGCAGATCTGTCATGTTCTAAGAACCAGTTCTCAGGAGCTCTTTCCTGGCCATTGAAGGTTCTTTGCCTGGGGACTTCTGTCAGGGCAATTGTAAATTGGGGAGGAAATTTAAAAATGGTTATAAAGGAGGCCCCTATGCAAGTGTGCTTGAACCAGTCGTGCCTTGCACCTTGTCAAATTTCTGTACTCAAAATTACACATTAATAATTCACCCTCCTACTACTTTGCCATGCATTATGAACATGAGTACAGATACCCTAATTAATTTCACTTGAGATCTCTTCCAACAAATATACAAGAGGAAGTTTAGTCAATATACATCTGGATCTCTTTTTAGTTAAATTATAGTCTGAATTAAACAACCTTGTTAGCAAGGTAAGACAATTTAGTGTGGAGGTTCAATGCATTCTTTTGCTTTGACAAGCAAACTGTTAATATTAATTAAATAAGACTATAGTGATCCCCTAAGCAGGGGATCATTTCTGTGCCACCTCCAGCTCTCAGGTTTGATGACTGAGCTGACAGAAATATCAACGGCAGTGCTAGTGATAAAACATAATTAAGGTGTATGTGAGGTTGATCTGAAAAATTCTTAAATGACCACTGTGTGATTTTGCAGAGACCTTTAAAAAAATGGCAAACTGGAAGTTAGTATGATAAAACCCAGGCACTGGTAAGAACCAAGATATGATTTATTTAGCAGAAAAGTATTATCCCAGTTTTCTATAAGCTTTTGCTCTAACTGTGCAGTGAAATGTAGTTCCCATTCGCACTGATACGCTAATGACCTTAAAATCAGGATGGAAAGAAAATCCACACAGGGTCTGCCAATAGAACAGCAGCAGAAAATTCCTACTGAACCACTCTCTTCATATGATAGGGACTGAAAGAATATTCTGTCCTGTTTCTTAAAGTGCCATTTTCATTCTCAGTCATGGCCTGACTCATCTAGCTCATAAAGAACCACAGGATGCTTAGTCCTTGGGTTGGCAGAAATTGAGAGAGTTGCAAGCAGTAAGGAAGCAGGCTGAGGATGCAAATAAGGCATCATGCATTTGTATGGCACTATATAAATAAATAATATTGGAGGCTTCAGATGTCATAAAATGAATCATGAGGAAAATGATGGAACTAATGGAGTGGAGAATAGCACTTCATAAAGAGTAACCCCCAAAGCCCTTACATGGATCAACTAACTGTTAGCCTATGAGATGGGAAAGCCCCTACAATATATAATATATGACATAGCCAGGACCAGGTAGAAAGGAAAAAATATGTAGGGAGCTAGGTATCTATGGTCAGAGACCCTAAACAAAAATTTTAAAAAATCTAAGTTCAAAATCTAAAGTACAAAAGAAAAAAGTTTAGGAACTGTAAACTATCTAATTTTTCCATGATAATAATAAATAATCTACAAAAGAAGATACATTTCCATTCTTATGTATGTGGAATAACTGGCAGTAACTCATTTAATCTGCGCATCTAGCAAGATGGATAACTTCTAGGCAAGTACTCTAAATATAGTTTCAATGAAAACAGTATTACAACGCAATGACATTTTTAAAATAATTATTTCCTTAGCAAGCATTTTCAATTTAACATATGGAAACTATCATTAAGTTTAACTCACTGTTTTATTTTTCCTGCTCTGCACTCCTCTGTAGTATTACTGACCCTATTTTTAAATAAAGCTGTTTTACAAAGTGTCTAGAGGGCAATAGCTACTTTACTCTCTAATAACAGTCTTCATTAAATTCTGGTACAATCACTAGTTATTCTCAATAACAGGCACCCCCCCCAAAAAAAGTAATAACTAGTGCAATAGTAATTATTCAAGCCTGTGCCATCAAACAAGCTGCTGAAATGACTATTACTATATACATTTAAAATATACTCAGGATAGATTTCCAGCATGAAGAAAAAAATCCACAAATAATTTTTCAGTTACATAAAAATGATCCACAGGCACTAGGGATTAAAGTCAGAAATCATTACTACTATAAACAGCACAGAGCTTCCTGGCATCACTGTATTATAAGAGCTCTTTCTAGAGAATAATGGACTCTGATTGGAAGAAAAATACTTTAACAGAGGTTTGCTATCTTGTTAGTCTAGGAGGTGAGGAGGAATGGAAAGTTTTAGTGCACAGTGCTGTATGGATGCACCCTGTCTGCTGATGCATCTGAATAAAACAATCTAGATAGGATAGTCTAAGGCCTGGTCTACACACTGGTGGCTTAATTCGAATTAATTACCCCCGCGTCTACACTTGCGCATTGTTAATTCGAATTAAGGAGCCTTTAACATCAAATTAATAAAACCACCTCTGCAACTGGATTAGCGCCTGAAGCGCATCAGTTAATTTGCATTAGTGTGAGTGTGGACGCAATGGGACTTAATTCGAATTATTTGGCCTCCAGACTGTATCCCATGATGCCCCATTTCAGTACCCTCCACCAAAGCAGCCCCGGGAAGATTTAAATCTTCATTTCCTGCGGTGAATGGGTTTAAAATCCAAGCTGCGATCACCCCCCCCCCACACACACACACACACACAACAAGCCCTTTGCAGTTTGTCTCTTTAAGGGTTTGAAAGATTTCACCCTCCACCTCCCTCCCCGCGTGGTGAATGGGTTTTAACTACTTAGCAAGCCCTTTGCAGTTTGTCCCTTTAAGATTTGTCCCTTTGAAAGTTTAGCCCTTTAAAGTTTGTCATCCCTCCTCAGGTGGTGAATGCCTTTTTAACTGCCCAGCAGTGAGAGGAAATTCTTTGCTACATTGTTTCAGAGTCCAATCAGGGAAACTGATACTTTCTTAAGTTTATTCACAGTGCTACATGTGGATACATTATATCATGCTTTCCATCAGTAAAATGGAAACATTTGTATCACTGTATTAATATACTAACTGACTCCGTTGTTATTTATCTTACATTCTACAGACACCTGTAGAATCAAAATCAAAGGCAAGCAACATGCCAGGGGTGCTGGGGGGAGCATAAAAGGCAAACAGCATACAGTTCTAAAGTAATCCAGGATAAGCGGAGATGTATTTGTCACTGTCAAAATGAGAGCATAGTTCAGCTGGCTCCATGTGCCTGCAGCAATGGCGATTGGGAGAGTAAAAAAACAGCATGAAAATCCTTTTCCTGTTTGTTTGGGGGGTGGGAGAAGCAGCACTGCATCCTGGGATGATGACACTCATCACAACAGCCTCTATGGTTAGTTGCACTGCATCCTGGGCATCCCACATTGCACTGCTTTCTAATTCGAATTAAGGCTGGCCAGTGTGGACGCAAGAAACCAGCACAAACACTGTAGTGTGCACAGTCTGCAGCGCTTTCTATAAATCGCTTTCTGTAATTCGAATTAGTGCTGCAGTGTAGACATAGCCTAAAAGTGTCTTAGAGTATTGTTGGTAGTGAAGATGCACTAGTTGTAAATGACAGGTGATTTGGGGGGACTGGCGGCTATTATAATACATCCCTGATGGGCACAAATAGCAATAAATCTACATGGGAATAAAAGGCAGAAAAACTATGAACATAGCAGCATATATGGGAATTGTACATGTTCATTTTACTCTTACCCTCTTCTGCTTCATCCTCCTGTGGAGATACTGGACCCCCTCCACTTGTTGGGCTGACTGATTCATCGTCTCTCTCAGACTCCCGCTGTAGACTTACAACTTCATAAATTGCATCTCCATCATTTGTGTGGTTTTTCCCTTCAAACTAAAAATAAGAACATAAAATGAGTTTTAATGTTACGTTCCTGCTATTCACCAACTTCATGTTTCTGCTAGTTTGCTCAAAATAAGGTTTACACCAAGGACTGATACAGTAGTTTTGAGGGAAAGACTCACTTTCATTTCACTGGCGGTTACACTTGAGGATTGAGATTAGTATATGAACTGCTGAATGTTATTTGAGGAAGAAGAAAAACATAGCAATGAAAACAGGAACAACAATTAGTGTTAAGCTCCCCCTTCAACAACCACCTTTATGTAACTGAAGAATTATAATATCAACTTTACAATTTAAATGAAACAGAAAGAGGGAACTGCTGCAAAAAAAAATTGCAGAGAACAGATAGGAAAAACATTGTGATGACAAAAATAAGTACCAAACATTTTTGAGAATCCAAGTTTTTTAATGCATTTTGTATAATTGATGAGAGTTGGCAGTAGGCAGGACATTCCACATAATAAAGACTACAATACCCACTGCGTAAGCAATGTGCTATTAAAGGATCCTCAGAAGCAGTTTGAATAAGTGCAGATATTCACCTGTGCACCTTGGACTGCAATGTCTTCCATTTAGTTCCTTGTATTTATCTGTAAAGCCCTTTAGGATTTGTTTCCAGTGTATTTATGCTATACTTAGTACTTGAAATTAGCTGGGATGCTTGAGCTCAATACCCCTAGTTGAATCAGTTTGGGGAACAAGGCACTCTCACTGGAGAGCACTTGACACTGAAAAGCAGCTTCATGCCTGACTGTACCTGAATTTGATAACTTTTAAAGCACATTTTCTCACATGCTTTTCTAGTATAGGTGTGACATAAGATCCATTAAATATCCATCAAATCCTTTTATTGATTGAATCAACTTGTACTTAATATTTTTAAAAATGTAATGTACTTAAATCTTGAGCATTGGATAAATTAATGTTAAGTTTAGAAGAAAAATAAATAAATAGCTCTGTATTATGTTAACATTATATTATTCATAAATCTTGGAAGAAAAGAACCAGACACCAGCATTTTTCCTATATGTCTCCTCTCCAACACATGCCCCAGCTGCTTCACTTCCTAGAAGTCACAGAATAGTTGTACATGTCTCTCCTTCCTGCCCCCTCCCACCTTAAAAGCTATCTTCTCTGATGTACTCAATATTTTTATTCAAAAAGTGCTGTTATTCATGTATTTTCATATGGTTGTACAATAATAAAGCCAAATAGCTGTATTAAATTAACTGGAGATAAAGTAAAGCCAAAAAATACATTTCAAGACCAGTTTTAGATCAGTTTTTTCAGGCTGCTTCATTCTTTGCAAACCTTATATTATCCCAGTTAAAATAAAGTAATTTTTCAAACAGGCTAAGAATGTCAAGTCAGCCTCAAAAAGCAAAGGAAAGTAGTCTTACATAGGTACTGTTAAATTTGTCTCAAGCAAAATATTAACCATATGAGAAAAAAAGAAGATCCAATAAAGGATTAGTCAAAGAAGAAAGTTACCAAAGATAAGAAGTTACTCACTTTGTGCAGTTAACTATGGTTCTTCGAGATGAGTGTCCCTATGGGTGCGCCAATGTAGGTATGTCTGTGCCCCCTGCTGCTGAATGGAGATTTTTGGTAGCAGTCTGTACCACTCATGCACGCGCTGCTTCTCACCAGCAACGAGATTAGCACTGCGGGCAGGCATTCCCTCCTCAGTTCCTTCTCTACCACAGAGTCAACTAATTGAGCTCCGAAACCTCCTGTGCCTCAATAGAGCAGGATGTCTCTATATGCTGGAACCATGAAGAAGCCACACTTTGAGCTGAAGGACCCGAAGACTGGGATGGAGAGTATGTCCCTCACCCCGTGATAGAAGGCCCAGAGTGGTTGGGAGAGACAACGGTGAACAAAGCACCAGCTGTGACAGGTAAGGATACTATGTCTGTCTGGGCCACGTAACAGCAATCAGTATGACAGTTGTTTTCCCCCTTTATCTTTAATAGGACTTTTAATAGCATTGGAAAAGGAAGAAAGTCCTATAGTAAACCTTCACCACACAAGAGGAAGAGAATGTCTCCCATGAAGTGGCAACCAATTTCCGTTCTGGAACAGCATTTTGGGCATTTCTAGTTCTGATTGGTGGCGAACAGGTCTATTGCTGGAGATTGCCGTAGTTGAAAAATATTGTGGAGTATCGCTGAATCTAACTCCTACTTGTGGTCATGAGTAAATCTGTGGCTCAGGGTCTGCTGTTGCATTGTGTATTCCCAGTAGGCAGGCCACTGATACAAATATGTTGTGGGCTATGCACCTATTCCATAATTTTAGTGCCTCTATGCATAGGTCGTGCGATCTGGCACCCCACTGCCAGTTTATATAATATATGCAGGCCACGTCTGTCATGACCCTTGTGTGTGTGTGTGTGTGTGTGTACGCCTTTCATCGGTGGTAGGAAATGAGTACATGCATTTCTGACAGCTCTGAGTTTGAGCAGATTTATGTAGAGGCATATCTCACTCAAGGACCATTTGCCCTGTGTCGTGTTGCTATTGAGATATGCACCCAATCCTATGAGGGATGCAGCTGTGGTCGGGAGTAATGATGGGGGAAGCTGGACAAATGGGATTCTTGAACAGATGTTTACTGGATTTTTCTACGAGTCGAGGGGTTGTTTGACCCTTGTGAGGATTGACAATCATTTGTTTATGCTGTCTCTGTTCAGTCTATAAACAGAACCAAACCAAACTTGCAAGCATCTCATCCGTAGTGTGGCATGGGCTAATACTGATGTCCCTGTGGCCATGTGTCCCAGGAGCTGGATGCAATATTTGGCTGATGTTTGGGAACTGGACTGAACTGTCTATCAATGAGGAGAGACTGAGGAATCTGTGATGTGGTAGGAGTGCTCTCGCTTGAACAGAGTCAAGGTCTGCTACTATGAACTCCAGCCTTTGCATTGGTATCAATGTTGATTTTTGTTCATTGACTTGCAGGGCCAGATTTTGAAACAGGTTCAAAAGAGAACTGAGTGACCTGCTAGGGATCCACAAAGGATCGAGCCCTGAGGAGGCAATCATCCAGGTAAGGATCATGATGCCTTGAAAATGTAAGTGGGCTGCCACCACCAAGAGGACCTTCGAGAATACTCTGGGGGCCAATGAGAAGTAAATGCGAGGTGACGCAGGTGGTGTCAAAGAGAGGGCTTTGGATTCTTCGATCATGGAATGTTGGTCCAGGAAGAAGGATTACTAGGAAGAGACGGGATTCACCTAACGAAGACAGGGAAGAGTATCTTCGCAAACAGGCTGGCTAACCTAGTGAGGAGGGTTAAACTAGGTTCGATGGGTTCGAAGGTAAATGGGGAAGAGGGACACCACAAGGAAGCAGAAGGAGAAGGGTGCAGCATGGGAGGCCTCCCAATTCATACTCTGAAAGTAGGCCAATCGGATACTTATCTCAAGTGCCTGTACACAAATGCAAGAAGCCTGGGAAACAAGCAGGAGGAACTGGAAGTCCTGGCAGTCAAGAAACTATGACATGATTGGAATAACTGAGACTTGGTGGAGTAACTCACACGACTGGAGCACTGTCATGGATGGGTATAAACTGTTCAGGAAGGACAGGCAGGGGCGAAGGGGTGGAGGAGTTGCACTGTATGTAAGAGAGCACTATGATTGCTCTGAGCTCCAGTATGAAACTGGAGATAAGTCAGTTGAGTGTCTCTGGGTTAAGCTTAGAAGCAAGAACAATAAGGGTGATGTTGTGGTGGATGTCTGTTATAGACCACCAGACCAGGAGGATGAGGTAGATGAGGCTCTCTTTACTCAACTAGGGAAAGTTTCCAGTTCACAGGACCTGATTCTCATGGGGGACTTCAATCATCCTGACATCTGCTGGAAGAGCAATACAGGAGAGCACAAACAATCCAGGAAGTTTTTGGATAGTGTCGCAGACAATATCCTGGTGCAAGTGCTGGAGCAACCAACTAGGGGCCGTGCTTCTCTTGACTTGCTGCTCACGAACAGGGAAGATTTGGTAGGGGAAGTAGAAGTGGGTGGCAACCTAGGCAGCAGTGACCATGAGATGGTCGAGTTCAGGATCCTGACAAAAGGAAGAAAGGAGAACAGCAGCATACGGACCATGGACTTCAGAAAAGCGGACTTTGACTCCCTCAGGGAACTGATGGGCAGGATTCCCTGGGAGGCTAATATGAGGGGGAAAGGAATCCAAGAGAGCTGGCTGTATTTTAAAGAGACCTTATTGAGGGCACAGGAGCAAACCATCCCGATGTGCAGAAAGAATAGCAAATATGGTGGGCGTCCAGCTTCGCTTAACAAAGAAGTCTTTGGCGAAATTAAACACAAAAAAGAAGCTTACAAGAAGTGGAAGCTTGGTCAGATGACTAGGGACGATTATAAAAATACTGCTCGAACATGCAGGAATGAAATCAGGAAGGCCAAAGCACAACTGGAGTTGCAGCTAGCAAGGGATGTGAAGGGGAACAAGAAGGGTTTCTACAGGTATGTTGCCAACAAGAGGAAGATTAGGGAAAGTGTGGGCCCCTTAGAGAATGAGGGAGGCAACCTAGTGACGGAGGATGTGGAGAAAGCTGAGGTACTCAATGCCTTTTTTGCCTCTGTCTTCACAGACAAGATCAGCTCCCAGACTACTGTACTGGGTGGCACAGAATGGGAAGGAGGCGAACATCCCGCAGTGCTGAAGGAACAGGTCCAAGACTATTTAGAAGGATTGGACATACACAAGTCCATGGGGCCAGATGCAATGCACCAGAGGGTGCTGAGGGAATTGGCTGAGGTAATTTCAGAGCCATTTGCTATTATCTTTGAAAGCTCGTGGCAACAGTGGGTGGTCCCTGAGGACTGGAAAAAAGCAAATATAGTGCCCATCTTCAAAAAAGGGAGGAAAGAGGATCCAGGGAACTACAGACCGGTCAGCCTCACCTCAATCCCTGGAAAAATCATGGAGCAGGTCCTCAAGGAATCCATTTTAAGGCACTTGGAAGAGAGGAAGGTGATCAGGAACAGTCAACATGGATTCACCAAGGGAAAGTCATGCCTGACCAACCTGATTGCTTTCTATGATGAGGTGACTGGCTCTGTGGATGTAGGGAAGGCGGTGGATGTGATATACCTTGACTTTGGCAAAGCTTTTTATACTGTCTCTCACAGTATTCTTTTCAGCAAGTTAAAGAAGTATGGGTTGGATGAATGGACTATAAAATGGATAGAGAACTGGCTAGAGTATAGGGCTCAATGAGTAGTGATCAATGGCTCCATGTCTAGCTGGCAACCGGTCACAAACGGATTGGTCCTGGGGCCGGTTTTGTTCAACATCTTCATTAATGATCTGGAGGATGGGGTAGATTGCACCCTCAGCAAGTTTGCGAATGACACTAAGCTGGGGGGAGTGGTAGATACCCTGGAAAGTAGGGATAGGATACAGAGTGATCTAAACAAACTGGAGGATTGGGCCAAAAGAAATCTCATGAGGTTCAACATAGAAAAGTGCAGAGTCCTCCACTTAGGAAGGAAGAATCCAATGCACAGCTACAGACTGGGGACCGATGAGCTAGGCAGCAGTTCTGCAGAAAAGGACTTGGGGGTAACAGTGGATAAAAAGCTGGATATGAGTCAGCAGTGTGCCCTGATTGTCAAGAAGGCTAAGAGCATATTGGGCTGCATTAGGAGGGGCATTGCCAGCAGGACGCGGGAAGTGATTATTCCCCTCTATTCGGCATTGGTGAGGCCGCATTTAGATATTGTGTCCAGTTTTGGGTCCCCCACTACAAAAAGGATGTAGACAAGTTGGAGAGAGTACAGCGAAGGGCAACAAAAATGATTAGGGGGCTGGAGCACAGGACTTATGAGGAGAGGCTGAGGGAACTGGGCTTGTTTAGTCTGCAAAAGAGAAGAATGAGGGGGGATGTGATAGCAGCCTTCAACTACCTGAAAGGGGGTTCCAGGGAGGATGGGGCTAAGCTGTTCTCGGTGGTGGCAGATGACAGAACAAGGAGCAATGGTCTCAAGATGCAGTTGGGGAGGTCTAGGTTGGACATTAGGAAAAAGTTTTTCACTAGGAGGGTGGTGAAGCACTGGAATGGGTTACCTAGGGAGATGATGGAATCTCCATCTTTAGAGGTTTTTAAGCTGAGGCTTGACAAAGCCCTGGCTGGGAAGATATAGCTGAGGTTAGTCCTGCTCTGAGCAGGGGGTTGGACTAGATGACCTCCTGAAGTCTCTTCCAACTCTAATATTCTATGATTCTATGAGATGCCTAGGGGTGTACTCTGTATTGATAGTGATCCTGTCCTACCGTAAATCTGAGGTAACGCCTGTGACTCGGTATAATTGAGATGTGGCAATATGCATCTTGAAGGCTGAAGTCTGAGAACCAAGCTTCCTTTTCTAACACTGGAATGATCGTGGATAATGTAACCATCTTGAACTTCTGAGCTTTCACAAATTCGTTGAGCACGCTGAGGTCTCCAACCTCCTTTTTTCTTCAGTATTATGAAGTAATGAGAATAGAAGCCTCTGCCCCTAAGATGCATGGGCACTGGCTCCATCACTTCTATGCTGAAGAGGTGGACTATCTCCTGTCATAGCAAACTCTTGTGAGAAAGGTCCCTGAAGAGGGATGGGGAAGGGGGTCTGGAAGGTGTAAGGGAGGAAAAATGGATGGAGTATCCCATGTGGATCATCTCCAAAACCCACTTGTTGGAAGTTATGCATTCCCAGGAGCTGCAGAATGGAGAAAGATGGTTTCCAAAGAAATGGGAGAGATGTTCCAGCATGGAATGGCAGTGAGAAGACTGTTCTATCGGCACCTCGGCCAATACATCAAAACTGTCACTTTGATGTAAAGGGCTGAGAAGAGGTTTGCTGGGATCCTAACATCTTACATCCGGTTTGGATCCTGGGTTTCTTTCTCTGGGGCTCGTATGGCCTCAGAGTATTGACATGGGGATTGGATTGGATATGAACAAGAGTGTTGTGACCTGGGTTTCAATGACAACTGAGGGTTGTACTTCCTCTTGTATCCAGGTGTGTATATCCCTAAGGAACTGAGGATGGCTCTTGAATCCTTTCAAGTATGGAGGGTAGCATCCGTCTTCTCAGCAAACAGTCACTCATACAAATGGGAGGTCCTCCACAGTCGCTTGCACCTTCTTGGGGAAGCTGGAGAGGTGAAACCACAAGTCCCTTCCCTTTACCACTACAGTTGAAATAGAATGGGCCACTGCGTCGGCTGCATCCAGAGCCGATTGGAGGGACATCTTCACCACCAATTGGCCATTATTAACTAGGGCCTTAAATTGTTCTTTATGGGAAATCAGGAAGCTGATCAATAAAGGTGTTTAATTTCATGTAATTCTGGTAATCATATTTTGCCCATAGGGCCTGATAATTTGCCACTCTGAACTGGAGGGTGGCTGACAAATAGGCTTTTCTACCAAATAAGTCTAGCCACTTGCAGTCTCAGTCATAAGGAGTGGACTTGAAGTGGTGTTGTCATCCTTTGGAGTTTACCACATCCACAATGATCAAATTGGGGAACAGGTGCGAAAATGAGAATTCCATACCCTTTGCTGGAACACAATATTTCTTATTTACCCTCATGCATTTTGGAGGGATGGATGCAGAGGTCTTCAATACTGTTTTGGCAAGGTCCAGTAGGGCTTCATTAATTGGTAGGGCAATTTTTGCATCTGTGGATGAATGTAAGGTGTCCGCCAGCTTATGATGCGACTCAGTCACTTTTTGTAAGGGTATTTGCAGAGCCTCTGCCACTCTTTGCACCAAGTCCTGAAAGGTTTTAAAGTCATCCGCCATAGAAGGCAGAAGGGGCATGAGTGTCTCCTCTGGTGACAATGATGACACCTGGGTCTGAGGAGTGATGACTTCCTCCATCTCTGGTTCACTCATTGGTTCCTACCTTGTTTGCTCAGGGGCTTCAGAGGCCCTAACAGCAGCAGCTGAGGTATAGTATTTCCTTTGCTGGTGGAAAGGTCTGTTGCCTTTGGGTCTGGCCAAAGGTCCCAATACAGCTATTGCCTCAAAAAAGGTCCTCCTGGTTGGAACCATGGCTGTCCAAACCAGAGAGGATGTTCAGTTGGGTGGTGTTCTCTCTGTAGAATTGAGCACCATAGGGCGGGTGCAATGAGCAGTGAGAGATCAAGTCCTCTCGCTCACTTTCTGACTCTGCTGATGACATTGGCAGTGCAGAGCATGAGGCTGTTGGTGAGTCCAGGGTGCTGGATGAGCTTGGTATGAAGGACCTGGTACTGAGCAATGGAGAGTCCATTGCGTGCGACACCAAAAGGTCCATCATACACCAGAAGTCAGGTGGTGGAGGAGATGATGGTACCGGCACCAGCTGTCGGTGCCATGTGGCTTGTACCGACAGAGTCAGAGATATAGACCTGATGGGTAGGGTCCATTGGTTCTGGCACGTTGTCAGCGGTACTGATATTGATGGCGGTACTGACTGAGCCTTTCCCGGGTTGGATCTTCTTCGCTTTTCATGCCCCCATGGTACCAAGACTTCAGTGCCTGTGCCCATTGGGTCTGTAGGAGCTCCGACTTGTTTTGTCAATTTGGTACCGTGCATGCCCTGGATACTGAGGTCTAGGTGCCATCGGTACCAATGTCACTGACTGAGCCAAGGATTGTTTTCTGCTCATGGGTACTCCCTGAGGACTCTCTGACATTTTCTTAGAGGCCTTCTGTGAGTGGCTTACAGGCATCTGCCCAGACTCATCTCCCCTTAAAGTGGAGGGTTGCGGAAAAGGCTCCAGAGGTTGAAGGGCTGACTCCACAAGAAGGAGTTTCAGCCTCAGCTCTCCATCTTTCCTCGACCTGAGCTTTAGTTGCTGACACAATCCACATTTCTGTGGAATGTGCTTCTCTCTCAGGCAGCAAACACACTGCGAATGTCCTTCAGTGACTAGGATTGATTCTTTACAACTGATGCACTTTTTTAAGTCAAGGGAGCTGGGCATACCTTGTCCAGGGGGGTCTCCCCCACAGGGGTGTGGAGGACAGGGCCCCTTTCTGTTCTTTGTTGTTTCTTCTTTTTCTTTTTTTTAAGTCACAGCCAAAGTAAATGCAAATGAATAAGAAAGAAAAGGGAGCATCAGAAAAGCTAAAATGAACAATTCTAAAAGAATTACTGATCCGCAAATGGTCAGCTATTAGCTCTGTCTCTAGCCAGGGGCAGCTGAGAAAGAACTGAGGAGGGAATACCCGCAAGCACTGCTAGGCTTGTGGCTGGTGGGGAGCAGCGCATGCATTGGCGGTACGGACTGCTACTGAAAATCACTGATCAGCGGCATGGGGGTGCAGACACACCTACAGTGGAGTACCCATAGGGACACTACTTCAAGAAGAATAAGACATTATGTTTTCTGCTTCAGGAAAAAAATAGAAGTAACATATGAGAAGCTGCCATGTAAAACCAAGGCACTGACCACTTGTCACTGAAGAGCTGCTGATATCATTCACAAAAAAAGAAGTATTAACTCCAGCTTGCTGACCAATTTCCACCCTCAGTAATTGACATCTCCCACTCTGAATATCTCCTGTAGTTTCAATTCCAGTTGGTGGAAATGTTCCATGTAATAGTCTGAATCTGGACTGCCTGTGATTGCACACAGTCAAGTGACTTCCTCCAACTCTGCAGTTATGTACAGTCAGCAGAGTTCAGTCCATCACACCTGTTTCTATGATAACCTTTCCATGTTGGGAAAAAGCAGGACCTAGGCCCTCTTCTGTCTCTGAGTATCAGACAGATTTTCATACAGTTCTGGAAGTGCTGGATGAAATTTGGGCTACAGCTTGTAATTTAGATCCATGTCCCTTGTGATAGTGTAATTTAGCACGGAGACATTAGGTCCATTATCAATGCATACACGTTTCATCTCCCAGGATGTCAGTATCAAGTAATTGCAAGGCCCTTGGTCAAGCAATTATCTCGATGCTGATAATTTAATCATTTATCAAGGTCTCAGATGTTCCTTCTGGAGGGATAAAGAAGGGTGTTATTGAGAACACTGCAGCAGTACAGCTTTAGAGTAAGTCTATACTTTAAATAGACTTTCACCGCCGAATTTTAGAAGTTGCAGGAGCGTGATCACACCACGCTCCTTGCGCCAGGCTCTTGCGTCCCCACCCGCCATGCTTGGATCAACATTCAACGCAGTGCACCGTGGGTAGCAATCCCACAGTGCAACTAGCCACAGAGGCTTTTGGGAAGCTTATTGTCCTCCTATGACACAACATGCTCCTTCTTATCCCAAACAAACCGCACACACTTTTTTGCGCCGTTTTTCTATGACGTGCACACGTTGTTGCCGGAGAGACATGGAGCCCGCTCAACTCTGCACTATCATTGTGAGCATCACAAATACCTCATGGCTTATCCTGCAGTATTTTCAAAGGTGAAAGAGGAGCCACAGCACGGAAAATAGCGATGTTACTGAGGCCGCCCTGTTACAAGCCATAGAGAGGAACAACTCCCATTTGCTGCAGGTTATCACGCATCATGTTCAGTCCATGGAGCACCAGTTCTGGTCCCAGGAAACAAGCACAGATTGGTGGGATCGCATCATTATGAAAGTGTGGGATGATGAGCAGTGGCTGCATAACTTTTGTATGTGGAAGGCCACTTTCTTTGAACTTTGCACGGAGCCATCCCCAACCCTGAAGCACGTAAATACTCGCTTGAGAGTAGCTCTGACAGCGGAGAAGTGAGTGACCATCGCTCTGTGGAAGTAGGCAGTGCCAGACTGCTACCAGTCAGTTGGGAATAAATTCGGAGTTGGTAAATCCACCATTGGAGCTGCTGTGATACAAGTGTGCAGGCCATCAATAGGCTTCTGTTAAGAAGAGTAGTGACTTTGGGAAACATGCAGGACATAGTGGATGGATTTGCCACAATGGGGTCCCCAAACTGTGGGGAAGCAATAAATGACATGCATATCCATAGCCTAGCACCTGACCAACTTGCCACCAAGTACATAAACCAGAAGGGATACTTCTCAATGGTGTTGCAGTCCCTTGTGGGGCATTTGGACCATGCAGTTGCCATGAGCTACAAAGCTCTCTCCATGCTGTTTAAACCAGAAATGGAAATTCAAAATTTCCTGGGGCTTGAGGGGAGGAGCTATTTCTTGTTTATGTGGCCACATTACAGCAGAGCATGAATGTCCAGAGTGGTCACAACGGGGCATTATGAGATACCTCCCGGAGGCCAATGGCATCGATTTACATTGCGCTCTGCTCTGCACTCTGACACAAATTTGACCCATGGAAATCAAATTCAGCACTACACCACTTGCAGAGGTGGTTTTATTAAGTCGACTTTTGCCACGCTTTAAATCAACGCAACTTATGTGCCAGTGGAGAAGCATACTTTAGGGTGTTGATGTACGTGGCGTTACGTCAATCTCCATTACCAGTGTAGACCAGGCCTTAATGTTACTCTGACGACTTGTTGTTGTATTCGGAAAAAAGTTTAAATTACTTTTTCAGTTTTCTAAAATGTATTTGTCTGAAACTCCAGGCACATATAATAAACATTTTAAAAATACATTAAGAATGTCAGGTTAGCCTACTTCCAACATTTAGGAACCATTAAGAAAGGGATAGATAATAAGACAGTAAATATCATAATGCCACTACATAAATCCACAGTACGTCCACACTTCGAATGTTGCATGCAGTTCTGGTGGCCCCATCTCAAAAAAAGTGTATTAGAATTGGATCAAGTACAGAGAAGGGAAACAAAAATGATTAGGGCTACGGAACACTTTCTATATTAGGAGAGATTAAAAATCCTGGGCCTCTTCAGTTTAGAAAAGAGATGAGTAAGGAGGGGATACAACAGAGGTGTATAAGAATCAAGAATGGTATGGAGAAAGTGAACATGTGAAGGGATAAATAACCTTCCTAACTCAAGAACTAGGGGGCACCCAGTGAAACTAATAAAAGCAGGTTTAAAAACAAACATAAGGAAGTACTACTTCACATAACACACATTTAACCACTGGAACTCGATTCTAGGACATTGGGTTCACAAAGAATTAGGTAAATGCATGGAAGATAAGTTCGTCAATGGCTATTAGCCAAGATGGTCAAGGATGCAACTCCATGCTCCTGGTGTCCCAAAACCTCTGACTGCCAGATGGTGAGAGTGAACGGCAGACTGGATTGCTCTATAATTCCTCTGTTCTGTCTATTCTCTCTGAAGCATCTGGCACTGGCCACTGTCAGAAGACAGGATACTGGGCTAGATGGACCTTTGGTCTGACCCAGGATGACCATTCTTATGTTCTTATGACATTGATTCAAGCAGGCCAGGAACCCTGCCAATTTTGCATCCTTACCAGCAACATTCAAGAGAAGACAATGTGGCAAATTGCTCCACACACCAGAACCACAGGTATTTTCAGGTCAATTATCTGCTTCTATACATTTTTTTTTTTTAAAAGCCACACAGTAAGGTGAAGTTACAGCCCCATTTTCAAAGAACAGTAGTAATAGCTGGATTTTCTTTTAAACCATTATACCAGGCTTTTATTCTTCTGCCTGATCACATTCCTATTGCTGCCTCTGTTACGTATCAATTTATTGGACACTGAAGCAAGGAAAGATTCATTTCTGATCACTACCAGTCAAATAGGCTTATAATTTTTTAAGTCCACGCACAAGAGTGTGAGTGCATCAATTATGCATGTAAACTCCCTATTATGTATGTGTAAATCAGGGTTGCTCAAGCTTAAGTGTATGTGGCATGTGAAAATCCACAATTTACACATGCACTGGATGTTTGCATGTATATCTCATGCAGGTGCATTTTTAAACATTTGTGCTATGACTAGTGAAGACCAACTAATGGCAGATATTAGAATTTTTTTTTTCTGTCACTGTCAGTTTTAAAGTTTCTGCCCTCACTTTTGTATTATTTTGCTGACAAACTGTGAAAATTACCTACTATGCCCAAAATGATCTATGCCTTCTATTTATTTGCTAAGTGACATCACACTTCTTCAACTCAGGTCTTTCAGTTAGCTAACCCATCTTAATCTACGTCCACTATGGTGCCAGAGCTGGACTCTTTATTAAAAAGGAAATGTGCACACAAACTACTAACCAGATATATGAAACAGAATTTCTATTATCTCAATAAAAAAAATGCTCACCTAAAATTCTGTATTTCCTTCCCATTGTGTATTTATTCTTCTCCTTCCTTAATCAACCCTTCTCTGTCTTCAGTATATGCTTTGTGATCTAATTTAAATTGCTTCAGGGCTGGGACAAAGGATGTCTTAAAGCTGACCTATAAAGAATTTCTTAAAAATTGGGCTTGCATTCTCATTTGCTTCTCTATGATGTAAACAGAAGGCATGTAAGTTTTTCTGTTTGCTCTTTTTACACCTTAGAAATATCAGAAATGTCAAGTCTGGTCTTCCTTCTTTTTTCTAGAGAACTTCCTGGGAGTCTCAGATGGATATTTCAAGCACTCTCATCTTGAAGGAGTCAGGATATAGTTAAAAATTCAAAGTTTTTCTTCTCCTAAAGTGATAGTCACTAAAGTTAATAAGTGCTAACCGAAAACCAAACGCAAAGTTTTAAATATTCTAACAAATTCACCCCTCAGTTGCTCAACCTTCATCCTTGATTTTTGTGATATCACCATTTCACTAGTTCTTCAGTCACCAGTCTTCCAGATTAGACAGAACATGCATTTCTAAAGATTAAAACAAACAAAGAGTATACATGGTGTATGTGTTTATGTTACACTCTCTCTCTCTCGCACGCACGCACAGTGTGTGTATAGAGTACGGAGGGGATGAGAACACACAGTAGCCACAAAGAAGTAAAAAGGTAACCTGTGAAGTGCCTTGCACACAAGTGGCATTGTACAAAGGAATATGAAGAATAAATGACACTGTAATGAACTGCAGTATTAGAGTGAGCTGTTGATATTTAAATATATAAAGATGCCAGAGTTGCTTTAATGTCAGAGCTACATTATTGTAAGTTCACGTAGAAGTTTACCACTCCATCAGTGAGCAATTTAGAACTAGACAGGAAGCTTCCAGTTTAAGCATTTATAAAACGTGTAACGCCGGGGAATACAAACACAAATGCCTAAAGATGAATAATGGCCCTTTCATTGACTAGCATAAAAAGAAATATTTGAAATTATGCAGAGTAACCAAGCTAGACCTGTGAATTTGTAACTCAACTGGACCAACACATTTTACCAAAACAAAATCAATTAATTACTTTTATTTATTTTATATGTGAGTGCATATAAATAAAACTAGATAAAGATAACATGATAAAATTAAGACTTTCTAAGGATTGACTTTTCTTTATTTTTAAATGCTATTCTTTATCATGATTACAGAGGTGGTGCTAGCCCAATAGGGAGCCTACGCAGCAATATTTTCTCTCTCTCACACACACGCACGCACGCAAAGATAAAAAGCAAATAGGAGGCCCGCTTGAGCTGCTGTTGGGGCCCTAAGCAATTGTTTGGTCTGTTTGTGCCTAACGCTGGCTCTGCGCCATTATCAGGTGTCTTGCAAACATCTACAGAAACAAATAATTAGAAAAGGTAGATCTAATGCTCAGAAAGTCAATTTTTCCTAAAGAAAGGCAATTTTATTCTTATTAAAAAACACTGCTGTACCTGTTTTAGCTTCATGTAGAAAGTTTCTGTGAAGGTTTTTCTGCTAAAATACCAGAAACGCTCATTAGCTGGATACACGCGAACAACAGTCTCCAGCAAAAAGCGGACTGGCTCTACCACTTCAGTGATCACCATATCCACCGCCACAGTCATGTACACACGTTTATCTGGAACACAAAAATAAGTTCATATTCACAAAAGTAGTCAATTTCAAAAAATGTCAATTTCTCAAGATACTGAATAAAAATCACAGTAATAGATGGCTACTTAGGTTCAAATCTCTTCCTATTAAATCCATCTATTGATTCTGCAGCACGTATGTCTACCATCCGAGTTTTAGATCTTGTATATTCACATAGAATGAAATATACAACAGCCAATTCTCCTTTAATTTCAAATAATTCTGGCAGTTTTCTCACAGAAGTAAGCATGTGCAAGAATGGAGGCAAAATACTCCATATGGGGTGAGAAGGAGGAGGGAATGAAGAAACTGGACCAGAGACATGGTCTTGAGGTCAAATGACTGGAAAATTACACTGGATCAGGTCACAAATCTTTAGGTTTAATCTAATGTTGAAGGAGTGAGCTGTATTAGAAGTCAGTTATTCAGAGTCAAGGCATCCCCTACACCATTCTCCATTCTTCCCTCTTGGCACGCAGGTACAAAATGGATGAATGATGCCTATGCCTTGTAAGTTACAAATAAGACCCCTTATATACATGATTTTACAGTTGCAGGAAGCACATGTCTTAAAATAAGTGTTAGTTTTTAATCATCAGGGATTTAGTAGAGAGCCTCAGGAAATAACAAATGCACGCAACTGGCACAGTTATGTGATCAGACCAGAAATGGACAATGGAAAGAGAATGCAGCCAAGTCATGAACTGGAAACCGGGTCAAGCTGCATAGCAAGAGCCACGTCTATACTACACAAAAAGTAAAACAGGGTTACTTACCAGTAACTGTTGTTCTTCGAGATGTGTTGCTCATATCCATTCCCATATAGGTGTGTGAGCGCTCCGTGCAAAGTTTCCCGGAACTTTTTTGCCCTTAGCAGTCCCAGTAGGGTCGGCTCAGACGCCCCCTGGAGTCCCGCGCCCATGCCGCGGCATATAGGGCACTGCCGACCCCACCGGCCCTCAGTCCCTTCTTTCTGCCGACTCCGACAGTGGGGACGGAGGGTGGGTTTGGAATGGATATGAGCAACACATCTCGAAGAACAACAGTTATTGGTAAGTAATCCTGTTTTCTATCTTCGAGTGATTGCTCATATCCATTCCCATATAGGTGACTAAATAGCCATACCTGGAGGTGGGTAGGAGTTAGCGTTGCGCTGCCCTTGCCAGGACGGCTCTGCCGAACCCCGCGTCCTCTCTTGCCTGCTGCACGATGGCGTAGTGGGACAAAGGTGTGAACCGACGACCAGGTCGCTGCTCTGCAGATGTCCTGCAGGGGCACTCTTCCCAGGAAGGCCGCTGATGAGGCCTGGGCCCTGGTTGAGTGCGCTGTTACAGCTCCTGGAAGCGGTACCTTTGCCTGCTCATAACAGGTCTTGATGCAGGCGGTGATCCAGGTGCAGATGCACTGGGTGGAGACAGGTGAGCCTTTCATCCGGTCCGCCACTGCCACGAACAGCTGCGTCGACTTCCGGAAGGGCTTGGTCCTCTCAAGGTAGAAGGCCAAGGCTCATCTGACACCCAGGGAGTGCCATCTCCGCTCCTCCTCCGAACCGCGTGGTTTGGGAAAAAACAGGGAGGAAGATATCCTGGTTATAATGAAACTGGGACACCACCTTCGGCAGGAAGGCCGGGTGGGGTCTCAGTCGGACCTTATCCTTGTAAAAGACCGTATGGGGGGCTCTGAGGTTAAGGCCCTTATCTCAGAGACCCTTCTGGCTGATGTAATGGCCACTAGGAAGGACACCTTCCAGGAGAGTAAGAGCAATGGGCATGTCGCCAAGGGCTCGAAGGGGGGTCCCATCAACATGGCGAGGACCAGTTTCAAATCCCAGGGAGGCATCAAGTCACGGACCTGGGGGTATAGTCTCTCCACCCCTTTAAGGAATCTAGATGACATGGGGTGCGAAAACAGGGATCTGCCCTCCATCGGCTGGTGGAAGGCCGAGATGGCTGCCAGGTGAACCTGAAGGGAGGCCAGGGCTAAGCCCTGCAGCTTCAGGTGAAGGAGGTACTCCAAAACCGCCTGTATTGGCGAGGAGCTCGGTGGAATGCCCCGGGACTGAGCCCAACATGTAAACCGCTTCCACTTGGCTCGGTATACCACCTGGGTGGAAGGTTTCCTGCTGCTAAGCAGGACCTGCTGCACCTGAATGGAGCAGGTTCTCTCCCCCTCCGTTAACCACAGAGTCTCCACGCCGTCAGGTGGAGGGAGTCTAGGTCCGGGTGGAGCAGGCGACCCTGGTCCTGGGAGAGCAGGTCGTAACGCCTCGGGAGCGGCCAGGGTTGGCTATGGACAGGTCCAGCAATATGCTGAACCAGTGCTGTCTCGGCCAAGCTGGGGCAATCAGTATGATATCTGCTTTGTCTCTCTTGATTTTCAAGAGGACTCTGGATAGCAAGGGGACAGGGGGAAATGCATACATGAGTGCCTCCGTCCATTCTATAAGGAACGCATCAGAAAAGGAGCCCGATTCGTGCACTCGGAGTGAGCAGAACCTCGGGCATTTCCTGTTCCAGGCCGATGCAAACAGGTCCAGATGGGGAACTCCCCACCTGTGGAAGATAGAAGTTACCACCTCCTGGTGCAGTGACCAATCGTGTCGGGGAAGGAACGATCTCCTGAGGCGGTCTGCCTCGTCGTTCCTGACCCCCGGGAGGTGAGAGGCAGATATGTGGAAGTCGTGCCTCACTGCCAATTCCCAGAGCAACGTGGCTTCCTGGTACAAGGCTGAGGAGTGTGCTCCCCCCTGCCTGTTCATGTAGAACATGGCTGCCGTATTGTCTGTTAAAACCTGTACCACTCTGCCCCAGAGGAACTGGAGGAAGACATCGCATGCGAGGCGGACTGCTCTGAGTTCCCTGACATTGATATGTAGGGACATCTCGCTTGGTGACCAGCGCCCTTGGGTGCTGAGGTTGCCAGTGATGTGCGCTCCCCACTCCACATCTGAGGCGTCCGTGATCAAAGTCACCGACAGTACCACCTCCCTGAAGGGAACTCCCTTCAACACCTCCCTCGGGTCCTTCCACCATAGGAGGGAAGCTAGTATTGGGGTGGGCAATGTGACTATCCTGTGGAGAGGATGTCTGGTTGGGGCGTACACTGCGGCTAGCCACGTCTGGAGAGGCCGGAGCCTGAGGCGAGCCAGCCGGACCACGTACGTGCAGGCTGCCATGTGTCCCAACAGCTGAAGGCATCGCCTGGCTGTCGTCGTGGGGGACCTGTGAAGGTCGTCTATCAAGGCAGCCATCGCCTCGAAGCGGGGCCTCGGAAGGAAGGCTCTGGCCTGGGTGGCATCTAGTGTGGCCCCAATGAACTCAATGCGCTGCACCAGGGTGAGAATGGACTTCTGCTCGTTGATGAGCAGCCCCAGGTTGGTGCACGCTGCACATGTGAGTTCCAGGCTGTTCCTGACATGGGCCCTGGACCTGCCCCGGATCAGCCAGTCGTCCAGGTATGGGAATATCTGGACTCCCCTGCGGCGCAGATGTGCCGCCACTACAGCCATACATTTTGTAAAGACCCTGGGGGGCAGACGAAAGGCCAAACGGCAGGGCTGTAAATTGGTAGTGGGTACCAGCTACCGTAAACCTTAGGAACCTTCTGTGCCCCGGGAGGATAGAAATATGAAAGTATGCGTCCTTGAGATCGAGGGCCGCATACCAGTCCCCTGGGTCTAGGGTAGGAATGATAGAGGCTAGGGAGACCATCCGAAACTTGAGGCGTCTGATATACTTGTTCAGACGGCGGAGATCTAAAATAGGCCTCAGGCCCCCCTTGGCCTTGGGGATTAGGAAATACCGGGAGTAAAACCCTTGTCCCCTTTCCCCTGGAGGAACTTCCTCCACCGCTCCCAGCTGGAGGAGGGAGCAGACTTCCTGAGTGAGGAGGTGCTCGTGCGAGGGGTCCCTGGAGGGGGACTGGATAGGAGGGGAGTCCGGGGGGAAGGCCGTAAGTTGTAGGGCATATCCCCTGCGGACTATACCGAGGACCCATTGGTCCGAAGTGACACTTTGCCAGTGGGCGTAATATGGCCGCAATCTGTGGGCAAAGGGTCGGTTGAGAGGCAGGGGGCAAGTAAGAGTACCACCCCCTTGTGCACCGTCAAAAAGACTTTTTACTGTTTTGGCCCTTATTGGAGCCTTGGGTCCCCGCCGAAGACCCCGAACGGTTGCGGCAGTTAGGGCCACGGAACCTCTCCCGACCCCTCCTGGGTTGAGGGGGTCTGGGGGGTTGCCTCAGAGGTGGCGGAGGCTGCCGCTGGGCCTGAGGCCGAGACTGTCGCCTCGAGGCCTGAGGGGTGTAAATCCCCAGGGAGCGCAGCGTGGCCCGTGAATCTTTTAGTGCATGTAGCTTGTCATCAGTTTTGTCTGAGAAGAGTCCAGCTCCATCGAAGGGAAGATCCTGGATAGTGTGCTGGGCCTCCTGAGACAGTCCCGATGACTGGAGCCACGAGGCCCTTCTCATAGTGATGGCCGATGCAATGGCCCGACTAGCGGCGTCCGCCGCGTCACCAGAGAAGTTCAGGGCTGCTCCTGCCACTGCAATCCCCTCCTCGATCACAGCCGTGAAGTCCGCAGTCTTGTCCTGAGGCAGGACCTGCGGAAGGATCTTGGCGAGCCTCTGCAGCGAGGACCACAGGTTGAGGTTGTACCTCCCTAGAGCGCCTGATGGTTGGCGATCCTCAGCTGCAGAGAGGCCGTCGTGTAGACCTTTCGGCCGAACAGGTCTAACTTCTTGGCCTCTTTGTTTTTGGGGGTATTGTCCTGACCCCCTTGTCTCTCCCTCTGGTTGACCGCATCCACAACCAGAGAGCATGGTGCCGGATGATTGTATAGGTACTCCACCCCCTCCGCCAGGACGGAGTACTTCTTCTCGGCTACCTTGGCAGTGGGAGGAACCGAGGCTGGAGTCTGCCAAAGGGACTTGGCCACCGTGAGCACCCTCTTGTGAATGGGGAGGGCTACTCTAGATGGAGTATGTGACGGTGCCCGGTGCGTCGGTGCCGAGGACGCCGGTGCCGGATGCAGCGGTGCCGAGGACGCTGGTGCCGAAGCTGGCGGTGCCGAGGATGCTGGCAGTGCCGCCATGGCGGGCACCAGGATCCGCTCCGGGCTAGGTACTAGGGATCGAGATCGGTGCCGTGGGCTGCGGTGCCAAGCCGGACTGTCGACATAGGATGGAGTAGTCCTCCACGAGCTCCTCGACCTCCCACGGTGCCGAGGAGCTGGACTCGGTGCCGGAGCTGGGAGGGGAGCCCGCTCTCTCGACCCTCCTTGACCGTCTGGGGGGAGACTTGGACTCCTGTCTCAACCACCCACCGGGTCCATCCAGCGCGGGTTTATCCCGGGACGCAGGTCCCCTAGCCCTCAGCCAAGGGGGGGACGGAGGCGTGGGCAGGCCCATGAGGGCGCATGCCGTGGCGAATGCCTCTGGCGTCGACGGTCCTTGCAAGGGCTCTGCCCCACTCCGGGGAGTCGGGGAGGGCTCCTTCCACAGAGATGCCGGTGCCGGAGTATTCTCGACGGCACGTGGTTGGGGCATCTCCGGACTCCCTCAGTGCCGGGTTGGCGGAGCGGAGGAGTCCTGGTGCGCTGTCTCCTTGCGGCGCTTCGGTGCCGGCCCCTTGGTGGACGATGTCCGTGCCAGTGGAGCGCTCCGCACCAAGGAGACACTCGGTGCCGCAGATGACCACGCCGGTTCGGAGTCCGGACGGAGAGCAGACTCCATCAAGATAGCCTTCAGCCGCGCTTCTCTCTCCTTCTGCGTGCGCGGCTTGACGGCTCTGCAGATTTTGCACATGTCCCTGCAGTGCTGCTCCCCGAGGCATCGGAGGCAGCTGGAGTGAGGGTCACTCACGGGGACTGGCTTAGCACACTCGGTGCAGGGCTTGAACCCGGTTGAGCCAGGCATGACCCAACACGGAAAAGGAACCCCTAAGGGTTTCTAAACTATCTAATTAACTGACTGTTTGAAAGACAATGAGCTAGTAAGGGTACTGCGAGTTGCAAAGCAAGAGGCAATGTTCCAGCAACCGTCAACGGGCGGAAAGAAGGAATTGAGGGCCGGTGGGGTCAGCAGTGCCCTATATGCCGCGGCATGGGCGTGGGACTCCAGGGGGCGCCTGAGCCGACCCTACTGGGACTGCTAAGGGGAAAAAAGTTCCGGGAAACTGTGCACGGAGCGCACACACACCTATATGGGAATGGATATGAGCAATCACTCGAAGATAGAACAAACTTTAAAACATTTTAAAATCCCCTTAAAAAAACCCAATAATAATAAGAATAATTATGCTGTCCTAGGAATCAATACTACTATGAAGGCTGTAGCAGGTTCACACAGGGCCCCCCGCTGGTCAGGTCCTCTGCGCCCACAAACCATGCATAGTCCTCAGCTTCGTGCTTTCACCAGTGTTCTTTATTTACAGGCTTCCCCACCAACAACTATATACAACAACAGTCCCAAGCTAGGGCCACGCAGCCTCAGCTCCCTAATCACAGCAGCTTGCTTCTAACTGTGGCTTCGCCCTTGCAGGCTGAGCACTCACCCCTTCTCTTGCGGCTTCCCGCCACCACGCTCCCCTTAACTTTTATATGGCTTGGCTGAGTGAGCCTACCAGCTGCTCCTTGCTAGCCCCGACCCTGCAAGCTTTCCCAGCTGGCTCCTTTCCCCTCTTAAATTAGGGCTCTGGTGGCAGCAGGCTGACTTAACCCCCAGGGCTCAGCCAGCACCCTGTGACAAGGCCAAAATCAAGGTACAAAAGGATATGAGCTCCAGATTCAACCAAGCAGTAAAACAGGAACTATGCATGGCGAGGAAATAACTCCTAAATACCCTTGGGATTGAAAATTCTGATCCCCAGGGGAACTTGCCTGTGACCTCAGACAGGGTTCTGACCTGGCAATAAGAGCAAATGCCAGAATGAGCAATTCTTTATGTGGTATGTGCTTGTACAGTTCCTAGCACAGTGAGGTTGTGATCCTGACTGAGGCCTTTGGGGTTACCATGCAGTTACTATTAAACTTAAATATGCAGCATGTTCTCAGCGAAATAAAGAGAGAGAACATTTATTAAATCAGGTTAAATATTCTTTACCATATTAAGTAATTACTATGCAAGCAAATGGCATTGCTAAAAAAAATTGGTTACCTTTAGGTGTTTCTTCATTAAGTACTAGAAAGGTAGGTGCATTGGGATTCCACATTCCAGTAATAACATAAGCTGTCCCATCACAGCTCTTTCCCATGGATTCCTAAGGACAAACACATGTATTATTTGCATTACGGTGGCACCTAGATACCAACCAGTATCTAGGGCCCAGTTGTACTAGGAACTGTACAGTGAGACAGTGCATTGCCCCAAAGAGCTTAAAAATCTAAACAGACAAGATAGACAAGGGGGAAAGATAAAACTTACAAGCAGAATGAACAATATCATAGCTGGCCAACATTTATTTTCATTTAGTTCAATTATTTGTGTTAGTATTTTATTCTGGCAGAGGGTGTTTCTGGCTTTATATTTCACTGTTTTTGAGTGGGGGATTAGACAAACAAATGAAGGGAAAGGAGACAATGAAGAGAGTGAGAAGATGAGGAGAGGGAAAGCAGACATGGAGGATAGGGTAAGGAGAACTGACTGCAGGAGTAAACAAGACAATCAGCAAGAGGAGAAAGCATTCAGAGTAAAAACTAGGAAAAATCTCTGAGGACCTCATCAACATCCAAATGTCCGGGAAGGGAGTGTGGGGGAGCAGAAATCTCTCACAGTGCAGCTGTACCTGTTCCACCTGTGTGTGCAGCTGGCTGAAAGATTTGTATGTGCCACCAATGAAGTAGATTTCTTTGAGAATTAAACCTTAAACTTTAGGGCCACATATCAGAACAATGTACAGATGCACCCAAAACAGCCCTCCCACCCACACCCATCTTTGTTAACGTCTCCCTGTGTTTGCACTGAAAGACAATGCCATGCAGTGTCCTTCACTTCTTAAAAAAAAAAAAAAAAAAAAAAAATCAATCTTGGGAGATTTAAATCTGAACACAGGATTATGTGTACAAACTTTTGCCATGTCTGTGGTTATATGTGCATAAACACTAGACTCTTGAAGCCCTCTCCCTGTTTTAGAGCACCCCTTCACTGCTCATATCAAGGAGGGCCTTGTAAAGTGAACCCTCCACAGATTTTGAGGAGACAAGTATCATCCATCCTACACCAAATTTGACACAGTGCTGGGTAATTAATCTGAAGTGCTCAATAGAGCTGAGTGAAATTTTTTTGGTGAATAGTTTATTCACTGAAAAAAGCAGTTTCAGGCAATCCAAAACTATTTGCAAATTCACACTGAGTTTGCAGAATAGTTTCAACCAAACTGAACATTTCCAAAACATTTTCATTTTTTCCAGTCAAAATGGTTTGACAATGTCAAACCATTTTGATTTGTCAGGCTTGTGATGGTGGTGCCTTTTTTATAAACTTACTCTACCCACTGGGCCATAGTCTCCTGGAACGTAGGAAACTTAGGTTCATTTTCTCCCTCTGCCTGATGCGGAGCAGTGACTTGAACTTAGGTGTCCCATATCCAAAGTGGGTGACCTAAACACCTGGCTATAGAGTCATTCTCACACACTTTCCTTGGCCTAATGGCTATTCATTGCAATCATGGATGACTAAAAACTGTCACTATGAACAACAACGGAGAGAGCGAGAGACTCACATGAGAATATTTCACAGCCTCGTGGCTAAGGCACTCTCCTGCAATGTGGGAGACTCAAGTTCAAATTCCATTCTCCACCGTAGGCCATGGGGGGGAACTGAATCCTGATCTGCTACATCAAGGGAGACTATCCTAACCACTGGACTAAAAGTTATAAGGAGGCCTTGAGCACCCTCTCACCCCCATCTCATTCTCCAGAGATTTCGTGACTCTGGCTGTGATGTTGTATGAAGCATGGATGACCATTGATAATATTTTTAATATCCATATAACAAAATTGCAATGAATCTTACAAGATAAGCCATGTAAGATATCATTGGAAAAGTTAGAATTTGCTAATTATGATAAGCTTATCTATATGCATGCATCATCTTTGTATTGTAAGCTATAAATATATGTTATATGTCTGTATCTAAAACTTGTGCTGTGTTACTGGGGGACACCCCCAAGCAGATTAGCATCAGCATTATTCAGCCTGCTTGAAGGTCCATCAAGGGCAACCAGCTATACAGTGGCTCAGGGAGAGAAGCCAGGGGCTATGCCTATGAGTCAGCAGGACATGTAGGGCCATGCCTGTGGACTCCAAGTGCTATTCCATGTCCACATTCTGTGAGTTTGCATTTGGGACAAGCCACATGGCAAAAGATATAAAAGGCAGCTTCACCATCTCCATTTTGTCTTCATTCCTGCTTCTTATCTCTGGATCAACTTCTCTACATCTGAAGCTTTGAACAAAGGACTGACAGACCCATGCAGAGGAAATTTACAAGCCAACAAACTCACCGATACTGGCAAGAATATGATATATATAGACTTTGAAATTATATGTATGTATCTGATTCCTCTGATCATTTAATGTCTCTCTTCTCTTTTGTTCCTTTTCTTTTATAATAAAACTTTAGTTTTAGATACTAAAGGATTGGCTGGCCGTATGGTATTTTGGGTAAGATCCAACCCTATATTAATCTGGTAATGTAGCTGCTCCTTTAGGGATTAGAAGAACATTTTATAAAGGGAATAGAGTTTTAAATAACTTATTTTTACTGCACCTAGTTGCTGATTGGGAGCCAGAGACTGAAATTCAATAAAGAGGGCTGTGTGATTTCTGTTGGGCTTCTTGATAACCAGTGTGAGGAATCAGGAGCACTGTTTGTGACTGGTTGGTGAATCTAACTTCAGTTAGAACCACCAATTTTTGCAGAATCTGCTCTCCTTTTTGCAGCCTGCCCTGCCCTTGGCATTTTCAATGTGGGCTACTCTAGGCACATCAGGTCACACTAGTCTTCCTAGGTTTTTGTTAAAATATCCCAAACTGAAATGAAAGACATTGAGTTGCATTGAACAAAACTTTTCACTTGACCCAGCTCGAGGGGGAACATTATAAGTAATTGAATATTTAAAAGAATGTTATAAAGAGGATGGTGATAAGTTGTTCTACATCTCTACCAAGTGTAGGACAAACAGTAATTTGCTCAGGTTTGCAGCAAGGGACATTTAAGTTAGGTATTAGGAAAAGAATTCTAGCTCTATAGTTAAGCACTGCAACAGGTTTACCTCGGGAGGTTGTGGAATCCCAAGTCATTGGAGGTTTTTAAGAAAAGTTTAGATAAACACCTGTCAGGGATAATCTATGTATACTTTTTCATGCCTCAGTGCAGATCAATGGACTAGATGAGCTCTTGAGGACCCTTCCAGCCCTATATATTTATATGATTTCCTAAGTGCGCCCAAAATTTGCATACTCTGTGCTTGGCTTAAGCTAATATCATTTAGTCCCACTCTGTCATCAGCACGCTTTTTTTAAAAATAAAGAAAAAAGATGGTTGTTGCAGGAATCTCATTAGGGAAAAAAACAGGTTGCAGCAGGGCAGGAAGAAGAATCCTTTAAAGTGACTGAGGGATTTGGATGTCAGTGAAGACAACAGGTGGTAGACATCACATCAGGGTCATTACTCTGATCTTCACAGGGAGTAAAATACATCCTCAACATCTGAGCCAGAGCCAAAGCCAAACCCCTGAGACGTGCCAACATTCTGAAGCATCTTTCACTGCATTGACATGTCTTTTTGACTGCGGGCATGGGACAATGTAGAATGCTTTGAAGATGTCAAACCACCACTGGAAATTTTCATCTTGAGTCAAATCTCATTTGAGGAAGATTACTTTTCCCAAGAAAAGGAATGTCTTCCTGACTCCTAAAAATTACTTTACCATGAAATCTTTGGGAATTATCTTTCATGCTGACAACTCACTCTTTGAGGAAAGAGGAGTATTTAGTTAGGATCTAGGATTCTTGTGCCCTGACTGCTAGAGGGGACATCCTAAACAATTTAATGCCATCGACCTTAATTGCTTACTATGAAACACACCAGGATCAACTTGTCATCCATTTTCTCACTTTACATAGGAAACCAAAGGGACATAAAAGGACTGGGAGTAAATCTAGGTTATTGTACTGATGAGCAACACCTGATCAATTTAAGTTAAGCACTTCTTGAAGATCTTGAGATTTTAATATTGTAGAACACTAATCAAAACTCAAACATTAAAATATTATAGAAATTTTTAACTTGTGATTTGTATCTACAATCAACTCACTACAGAGTGTAAAATAGAAAAGTTAAAAGCTGAAAAAGGTCAAGTAGTAGTTAAGAGCAACGGATAAAATTTTAAGTTCCAGGGAAACAAATGAGAGGTTGATTGTTTCTGAGCATCTAAAAAAAGTAAGGTCACTTATTTAGATGTCTAAGTATGAATGCAGGTACCTAATTTTAATTATCTATATTTGAAAATTTTGGCCTATATGCCTAGCATACTACTGAAAGGCCAGTTACTTTTAACAATTAAGTGTCAGCTCACCAAGCAAGCTCCTCCACTGCTAACAGGAACTGATGGCTACAGGTTGTGATATCCTAATACAGTGAAACATGCATAAAAGGACAATCTTCAGTGGGCAACTCCTTGTCTTACGCAACTTCTTTAGACCATCTACATATGGTTTCTAGTACACTTTTCCTGAATGTTTAATTAAAATCCAAGGGCAAAATTTAGCCCTTGTTATAAATGGGTACAATGGGTACAATTCCACTGACTTCAGTGGAATTGTGTCTACTTACGGCAGGGCTAATTTTGGCTTCCCCGCTAATCAGTGAATATATTTTAGTACTCATTTTAGCCACCAGTTAAGTTATAGCTAGTTCTCATGCTGTTGCTTGGATAGCCTAGATAGAGGCCATCATGTGTGTTATATTTTCATGATGTTCTATCCTGATCCAAATTTGATGCATTACAAGACAGTCTGACAGATCTGGCAATTGACTAGAATATCTTTGGGAGAGTTTATCGTATCAAGTTTATGTATCATTGTGGGCCAGCAATTGTATGGGGAGGGTAACTAGAGCCCTCCATGAACTAAGAACAATGTGGAGTGATTAGGCAAATTCACTTAAGTTGTAACACCTCCAGAGACACACCACCCCCTGGGGAAGCTCACCTATACTAGTTCAAACTGGATTTTTAGAGGCCAATGGACAATGAAAGGATTTTTGGATACATAGCATAAATGTTAACTGAGTTAAGGCCTATTTCTGATCAAGCAAACAGATAGAACCTTCTGTCCAAAGGGAGGGCCTCAATTTTTGGGTTGGAAGGACTCACTCAATCAGAACTCTTGTAGAGGGGGGACGTGATCTCTGATAAGCTTATTAGTATATGTGTAGGTTCTTTTATTGTTTTTAATATGCTTTCATAGTCATCTTTTACCTTAAGAATAAATGTGCTTGCTTAGAAAAAGCTGTGTGGCAACTTAAAACCAGGGGCAATTACGCTGTTTATAGTTTCTGATGAGAAAAGCTAAGTGCACACAGGCCTGTAGAGACAGTCTGCCGTGCCGGGGGAACTCTGCAGCCTGGAAAAACCCCAGTCAGGAGGGAGAGAGAGGCAGGTCTTCACCCAAGAGAGGTGACAGATGCAGAGCCAGAAGCCTAAGGGTGGGTGCCCTTGCTGGACCACGAAGAGGGAATACAGGTGCAGTTTCCCTGATATGGGACAGGTAGAATGATTGTAATAGACAGGTGTCTGTTGACACCATCCAGGCATTGTGTTTTAGGTTTCTGGATGGTTTTTTCCATTCTGCATTCATTGGTCAAAGATGACTCTCACAAGGAAGTTGGTAGGCTTTCAAGAGCAAATGACCATAGCACCTTAGAAAGCATTGGGCAACTGTTTGAGAGAGCAGGACTTGTTTAGTTAGAAGACTGATCTCTTCATTTGACTTGCATTCCAACCACTGGATGTTTTCAATCATTCAAGATGTTTCTTCTGAATGGTGTCCAACTTCTTTTCCATCTTAACAATTAGAGGCCATGTTTCAGTCCCATAGGTCAAGATACTGATCATTGTATATCCTCAATTCCCTCTCTCTACTTATCACAGTGTTTGGTTTTCAAAAGATATTCTTGATGAAGCGCCCCATTACTGCTAACGTTTTTGGAATGAAGGTTTCGAGTTCTTCCTTGATGCCATCCATGCTACCCATAACATAGCCAAGGTAGGTGGTCACCCAACACAGTCATATTGACTAGTGGGTTCCCACACCACATTCAAAATCACCAGCTGGAAGAACTTCAGTTTTATTTCAATTAATTTTCAGCCCAACTTCTGCCATTAAACATTCCCAAGCTTTAAGTGCCATTGATTTGGCAATTAGTGGATCTGACAAAGTGAGAATTTTCTGTAGTATTTTTATGAATCTTATGTGTGCCTCAGTTTCCCCTCTATGGTGCATTGCTACCCAGATAGCGAAAAAGGATTACGTTTGCTCTCCAGGCAGGCAAAGGTGTGTTCATCACCTGCCTGTCTGGGTAGAATGAAGAGCCCTTAAGGAATTGGTTGAAATCAACCCAGATCAATAAGAAGGGCGGACAGACAATGCAAGCACCAATGACTGATGGATTTCCCTGCCTCTCAGCAGGGAAGCTGAGTAAAGACCCCATCTGAAGAACGAAAGACACAGACTGGAGGTGAGTGGGTAGAAGTGTTGGTTTCTGGAGGTAGGTGGGAGCTCTCTCGCTTGGGAACTAACTAAGGAACAAAGAGAGAGAGTGAGAGAGAACATGTGCGAGCATAAATCTGATAATGGAGTTCACTACAGTTGGCTGGGGCTCTGGGATGACCAGAATGGACTATTCTTTAACCTTAATTTATCTGTGCTAATCTAAAGACTTGTGCGTGTTTCTGTTTACTAAAACTCCACTGTTTTGAAAATGTGTTTGAATGCCACTACAAACACTGGGTGAGGTGCTTTAGTCCTTGAAAAGTGTGTAAGTCTCTAGCAGGAATCTATCTCAGTTGGACTCACTGAACAGAGTTCACAATGTGAAGCAGGAGTGCTGATGCCCCAGAGGTTCAGTCTCAGGAGGTGGAGAGGCTGAGTGGCCTACCCTGAAGGAAGAGTCAGATCCTTTGGGGTCCAGCATATCAAAGGATTTCTTCCAAGAGATGGTTCCAAAGTTGGGTGGAGTAGCACCGATTCTGGGGATCCATGACAGTTGGAGGCCTGTATGGGGATTGAAGAATGCTATGCCATCGGCAAAACTGATATCGGTGAGGTTCTTATTATCCAGATATATTCCTAAAATATATTTACTCGGTGTTTGGTCAAGCACATATTCTGACAACACTGAAGAATTCTGGGGCAGCGAGACAGCCTTGCTGAATATCTGACCTACTTCAGAGGAAGTCAGTTCTTTTCCCATTTACAAGAACGCAGCTTGAAGAGTCATACAAGAGATGAAACACTATACGGAATTTGTCAGAGATTAACATTTGATTTACTGAATATGCAATCTGAATATACGATATATGTTACTTCTACTATGGGTTTCCAGAAGTTTGTGGAAATTTGAGGCATATACAGTGGATATACTCTAAGATAAAAAAAATTGAAAATAAGGAGGAACAGAGGAGGGACTCTTTAAACAGCCGTGTCAGTTACATATGATAGATTAATGTCTTTTTTTTAAATAAGTGACAAAATTTGTTTGAAGATGCAAGTTATCATCACACCTTTGCTAGATTTAAGTAATCAAGTCAGACAAACATAGAAAGCTCTACTTTATTTGCTAATTTGAGTGACCATTTTCTTTAATTATGGATTTTTTTCTTCCATTGAGGGATACTGTCAAGGTTGGCATTTAAAAAAATTTTTTTTGGTATTTTTATCATCTTTGTATGTAAAGTCCACTTAATTCTTTTAGAAATACTTTCTTCCCCAGGATAACAATGTTTCAAATGTTTTAGTTAATAAACCAATGGGAGCAGCCTAAAATTCAAGAACAGCTCTACAAGAATAAACCAATATATGGAAGAAATATTTTGGTAAAGGAACAAATTTCAGCTTCAAGTTTCAAAGGGGATTATTTCAAAACTGGTATTTTTAAAAAACTGAATTACAATTACATCCCATAGCCTCCAGTTGGTTAGACAAGATAATTTTTACCATATCAAGTAGATGCATATCACTGTTCTTCACATTTCGACCTGGGCTTAACAGCATACCAAAGCATCTGCAAAAGGTTTTTAAAAAATTAAAAACATTAGAGTCATTGAAAAGTACAGCAGTATCTTCTTGAGTGTGCACATAATGACACAGATCACCCACTATTTTCCCTTTGTGTAGGAGAATCATATCTACAGTAAACTGCTGCTGGTGCTCTGTTGTCACACACATTCAGCAAATGCCATAATATATACTAGACATGGCCAAGAAATGGTTTACTGAAAAGATAGGTAAAGACAAATCAAGTATCAATTTCTGTTATGAACAGCTAACCTTTACTGAATAAATATAAAGCTTAAAGTATAGAATTTAAACATTAAAACAGTTCCAATACATAGGAAGTATTTGAGAGGAAAGCAAGGTATTCAATATTTCACCAAATCAAGGAACATTTATAAAAAATTTAACCTATCTTTGTACAGAAGGACTAAATACTATTTTTAATGCTGTTTTCCACCATTTATAATACAGTATCAGTGTTCCTTCAAAATGAAAATGCTTTTCTGTTCATTCCCTATTTTAGTGTCATGTTAATTGCTAACCTTAAATTTGAATTGTAAAGAAAAAACATGGATTGTTGCTTTCTTTTTCTGTATTTCTTTATATACATATCAAATGAGCTGAAGGGTTTTGTTCAAATTTGAGCAATTGAGAGGGGAAAGGATTAAGTTATAAAATATATAACATTTTGAACTGTATACACACTGTTGACCATTTGGGAGAAAGTATATACTTCTTCAATGTTCATTATTCCAGTCCCTTCAATTAAGGTATGGGAGCTTACAAAACACATGATTTATACTATAGTAGCCTGCAGAGGGTTCCAACTGAGATCAGGACCCCATTGTGTTAATTGTTTATATACATAATGAAAGACAGCACCCTGTCCCGGAGACCATGAAGTCTAAACAGATAAGACAAACAAAGGAAGTATTACCATACCCATTTTACAGTTGGGGAAACAGGTACTGGGGGTATGACTACAATGCACACTAAGCCCAGGCTCTGACTCAGGTTCAGCTCCCACTCCACTTCTGTCCACACATAAATCAGCCTGACTCAGGTCAGCAAGCACTCAAGACCCAGTTCCTAAGGCTATGTTCAGACTGATGGTGGCAAAATCGCCGCCGCCAGATCGATCTTTCTTGATCAATTGAGCGGTCAGTGAGACCTGCTCAATTGATCAGGAAGTTGACTGAGTAAGTCCACCCCCTCAAGTAACGTAGTGCTGAGCCGACGGGAAGAGCGACAGTGAGAACAGCGCGCAGAAGGGAAGCAGAGCAGTCGACGTCAGTTACGCAAACTACTTGGTGTAGTTTGCGTAACTCCCGTCGACTGCCGCCGAATCGCGCGGTAAGTGTGAACCAGCCCTAAGGCTCTGCTATGGAGATGAGTCAGAGTCTGAGTCCCACTGTGACTCAGGTCCAAGCCCTGTCATTTTGCAGTGTGGATGCAAGCACAAGGTCAAGCAGCAGACCCAAGTCAGAAGGTCAACATAATGCAGGATGGACATGTTAGTCCAGCTGTGAAACCCAGGCCCTGCAACATAAACCCTAGTTTACAGTGCAATATGGATGTTCAAGCACAGGCTTGGAAACACTGAGTTCACAAATCTGGGTATCATAGATTCTGGCTGAGTGATCAGTGCAGCCATACCAGGAAAGATTAAGTGGCTTGCCCAAGGTCAGACAGGAGTCTGCACTGAACCAAACTCTTGAATCCCAATCCAGTGCTTGAGCCACAAGGCTATCTTTCTACAAAAAATAAATAAAACAAAAACAAAAAAAATACTTCCTCTAAAGTCCCAAAGAAGACTTCAGCAAAACCTGGAAAAAACAAACTTAATACGTCTCATATTTTTAAGATTAAATAAAGCAGGACATTTTTTAAAACAATCTTTTCAGACTTTATTTATACAGGATAGGGAAACAAAGGCACAAAGCTAGTTTTTAAAAAAAATCCTTGGTTTGTCACAAATAGAATGGTTAGTTTTATATATATCTGCACATGTATAAATGGACAAATTTTATACAATATTACACAGAATATTTTTTAAGAAACTAGATCTCAAAATCAAGAAAGTATCTGAGCAGCATTAGTAACAGACAATTATAAAAAAGCAGACAATATTTTAGTCTTTTTGACAGTTTTTTTTTGCACAATAGCCTAATTTTCTCTAATGGAAGAAAGGTTTGACTGTTTCACAATGAAAATTTAGGTGTTACAACAAATAGGGATCATAAGGAACAGACAGTTTAGACATATAGTATTCATAGGAATCCACAAAAGCAGACTCACAGCTAACTAATTAATAGTGTGGTGAGCATGGTGTGTTTTAAGTGGAGATGTAATAAACAATACAATTACATTAGCAGAGTGAATATCATATTAAAAACTGTTACAAACACAGGTTTTTCCACATAAGTGATTATTACCCTATTAACCAGGTTTGTTCCTGTTCATTTTATGCATGTGATATTCTTTTTCTGCTTCATTATATAAATAAGACATAGTAGTAATTTATATAAAAATTATCTTTTTCTCTCTTTCTATTTTATTATTATAGAGCATAAAAAAATGAACAACTACACAGGCTTCAAAAGGCAAGTGAGTATATAAAAGCAATAGGTAGGATTAACGGGGAAGAGACAACAAACTGGAAGATAGACACACAATTCAGAACTGTCTGTTGCCTTTTTAGGCCCCAATCCTGCAACTTGTTGCATGTGGGTCATCAACTGTATCTGCACAAAGCCCCACTAAAGACAATGAGGCTACACAGAAGTGCGCCACTCTGCCTGCATGCAACAAGTTGCAGCATCAGAACCACCTTGAAAATAAACTACGGTCATCCACAAATTAATAAAGATTTCCATTTATGCAACAAGTCTTATCCATGGGTACACCCAGTGGCCTTAACATAATATGCAGGGGATTAGAGTTAAGGTTCAGTTCTTTGATCATGTGCATCCAGCTGATGTTCTGCACCTATGATCTAATGATACGGGTCAAGATTCTAACCTCAGTTATACTGGTATGAATCAGACTCTCTCTGCAGAAGTGAATGGAGTTACTCTACATTTGTAAGTGAGGTCAAGTCAAGCTCACTGCCTAGAAATGAAAGGGTATTTCAGTCTTCAGACAAATTCTGTTGTTGGCTTCTCTGCTGCCTGAGAGTGAGACTTAAAATATTTAACAGCTGTGATGAGGATACCTACACAGAGAAAATTAACAACTCATTTGACCAGATAACAATAACCAGTCACTCCCTGCCAGAGCAAGACTGAAGTCAGTGGCCCCAAATGTGAAAAACTATATCACATTAACAACATCTTATAACATCTAATTTCTCCTTACCTTCCAAGTTCTAAAATTTAAATTTCTCTGAATCTGTCAACATCCTTTGTATAGTGTAGATGTAGACATCAAAACTGGACATAGACTTCCAGTAAAGTTCTTGTTAATGCCATATACAATGGTATTAACAACTCCCCATGTCTAAACCCCAGGATTTATTTGCTCTTCTAGCCACAGCACTGCACTGCAAGCGCATGTTCAGTTGGTTATCCACCATGACCCTTAGCCCCTTTTTGAATCCCTGCTTTCCAAAAATATAATCCCACCCTAAAAATGTGACCCATATTTTACATTTCTAGATGCACAACCATGTATTTAGCTGTATTAAAATGCATGTTGTTCATGAGCCCAGTTTACTGTGTATGCAGATTGCTCTACAGAACTGACCTATCCTTAATATACCACATTGCCAATTTGTCTCATCTGCAAATTTTACCAGCAATAATATATTTTCTTCTAGACTATTGATAAAGAGAATAAATAGCATGGGGCCAAGAACAGATCCCTCTGAGACTCCATTAGAAACTTCCCTTTCAGATTATAAATCCCCATTTACAATTACTCTGAGATCAGTTAACCAGTTTTTAATTCATTTAATGTGTGCTGCTCTGATTTTGTATAGAGTTACTTTTTTAATCAGGTTATGCAGTACTAAGTCACATGACTTATAGAAGTCTAAGTAGATTAGATCAACGCAGTTACCTTTGTTAACCAAAGTTGTAATCACAAAAAACAAAATCTAGGAGGTCTCCTAGAATTACCTCAAGTTGTAATACTTTGTTAGAAAATCTATAATTTTTTAGGAATTCCAAGGTAGCATGAGACTTCCAGTGTATGTCCCCAGAGTGAAATCTCCCACAATAGTGCGATTTTTCTTTCTACATATTATAGATGGATGTTTAAAGAAATGCCTTATCCTGTTCTCTAGCCTAATTTGGTGGTCCATAACAAACTCCCATCAGCATTCTCATCCTGTGATTTGTCAGTTAAAACATTGATCCATAAGCTTTCCAAGTACTGTGCTTTAGAACTGTCAATTACTCTAAAGCAAGTGAACCTTTTTATAACAGATTTCTTACTGCACTTACTTAAAGTAGTTAATAAGATACTCATATCAAATCATCATTTAAGACTACTAAAGACCAAATGTTTTACAGATCTTGAAGTTTGCATGAAAATACAAAAAAATGAAATAAATGTTCTGATGTCCCATAGCCTCCAACTACAAAAGAAATTAGAAATTAATTCTGTAGCCTCTCTAACTATCAAAACTTGGAAAATCATCTAAATGACACTAAAAAGAAGTGGGAATCTTTATAGGCAGAGCTTAAATTAATGTTTTTGAAGTAGAGAATGAAACAAATAATTCTTAATGTTTTCCCAAGAAAATACACCGTTTGAAGAGAAGAGAAATCAGCTAGAGGCAATTTCATTTTTGTAAAAACTAAATAACTAGGCACTAATGCAACAACTATTCCTGAATTGTCACTGGTTGCTAGGAGCTGAAAGAACTCTGAGGATCATATGTGAGCCAGTCATTAATTAACCCAAAATCACTTTCATCCACTAGGCCCAAGAGGAAACTATTAACACATGCAGATTTACAGAACCCAAACTGAGCTTCATCAAACTGGAATATAGGAAGACAAAAATACAATTGTTTTGGGTGTAAAAGAGACTTAGCTCTTTGCTGTTCAGCATAGTTAGCTATACAAGAATTTCCTGTATGAATTTCCACTATATATTATCCATGTGTAGCCTCACCAGGAGCATAAATTCTCAGCTTTGCAAAAAGTTGAGTTTCCTTTTCAGACAGACAAGCTGGAACACTAATTACTTCCTTACAGACCACTGAAATTCAGGAAAATGAAGAACTGACTAGCTAGGGTCAGCTATGTATCTGCACAGCCTCACACACACACCACAAAGAGTATAATTCCTGTCTAACAAAACATTTGTATTGTTTTCCAGACTCCAACTTAATTCCTTTAGAGCTGAAATTTTCCATGGCTTGCTTGATATCAATGGGATTTTTGTGAAGTTTGAGCAAAATCTGTTTAACCATTTTTGAGTTATGTGGTTATAAACAAGATCTTGTTTAAATACTAAAATTAGAAATTAATTTTCCTTTTTTTGTGCTTTGGTATTTTTACAAATATATATGTATATTCCATACAGAAACTAAGTTCTTTAGGTTGCAAATTCAAACACCCAAAAGATAGGGAATGACAGATTTACAGCTGCCCATAAAGTTACTGTCTTGTATCCCTCCACCACCCATTGTGCATAATGAAAAAGACAGGGAAAAATTAGTGTGCAATTATGTAATTACAGACTATCATAATGCCTCCCACTCCCACAGCAAAGAAAGGGTTGTATTTTAATACTATATTTGACATACCATTTACAGATAGTTACTGGATACAGAAATTAAGTTGTATCAGGACATTGGGCGTGGATTTACAGGCCAAATTATTCTATATCCTGTTTTCAATTCTATTTTCCCAAAGAGAAGAAATGGAGTTTCAGGATACAGAAAATCACACAAAGGAGTTTAAAGGTAATATTTTTACTGTATTTTAGTTGTCTAAAGAGTTTTAATTTTCATTTTACAAGAAATCTGGAAGACAGTGAAAGATACACACCTTTTAAAAAATTTTTTTATTATTATTTTGTGCTGAGACTCTCTTAACCACTTCAAGGTACTTTCTCCTACTAATCACTGATTAATGTATTACTTTTCTCATCTTTTTCATTATATGTGACTTGAAAGTGTACTTGAATTCTTTTGATAAGACTGCCACCTGGTGGACTTTTTCATTTTAATTTTTTTCATGTTACTATTCAGGAGGAACTTCCCAATTATACTATACCAATCATTCCCCTTGCCAATGTAGTTAAGGGCAGTTAGGTATTCTCTATTATGAAAGAACAACTACTTATACAGTAACTGGTTCTTTTAGATGCGTTATCAACATGAATTCTTCTATTGTGATGGGACCTATTCTATTGCCCCCAGTTGTACCTCTTATTGTAACAGGTGCTTGTGAGAGGGGTCCCTGAAGAGGGATGGGGAGGAAGGATGGGTGGGGGTGTGGATGTGAAACAGTTGGAGTAAGCCCAGTTGGATGATCTGTCGGGCCCATGTGTCTGTAGTAATTGCTGCCCAATTGGTGTAAAAAGGACGTAAATGATGACCGAAAAAGGTTGCTGCTTTGGCCATTGGGGTGCATCTCAGACCCTTGACCAATACTTCAAAACACCTGTTTTGTCTGTGACGGTTGTGAGGAAGTTGACTGATTAGATGTTTGTTTCCTCCTCTGGGGTCTCTGTTTCTGTCTATAGGTGTCATATGGCCTCTGCTGATGCATGGAGGAGAAGTCTCTCCTCTGGTAGAATAGTATCGCCTGTGTTTAAAGGACAGGGTGTAGATTCCTAGGGTTCTGAGGGTCATCCTAGAATTCTTCATTGAGTGTAGGGTTTTATCCGTCTTTTTGGAGAATAGTTTCTCCTTGTCAAATGGCATATCTTCCACATTTGTTTACAGGTCCTAGGAATACCTGACGATTGCAGCCAGAAGGTGCTGCTGCTGTTGCTGTTGTTCAAGCTGCCGTATCTGCAACCTCGAGGGATGCCTGCAGGAATGTTCGGGTGATTAACTGGCCCTCATCTACTAAGGATTTGAGAGTTGTGCTTGTTTATCCTCTGGTAAGTACTGTGTCAGTTTGTTGATCTTGCAGTAGTTATGATCACATTGGGCCAATAGGACATTATAGTTAGCCACTCTGAATTGCAAGGTTGCTGATGAATACACCTTGAAGCCAAATAAGTCCAATATTTTGCTGTCCTTGTCCTGTGGAGTGGACTTCTGTTGTGATTGTTTGTTTCTGTGTTGCACAGCGTCGGCTACCATGGAGTTAGGAGGAGGGTGAGTGAACAGGAATTCCATGCCCTTTGAGGGAACATAATATTTCCTGTCTGCCCTCTTATAGATTGGTGGAGTCGATGTGGGTGTCTGCCAGATAGTATCAGCATGTTGCATTATTGCATCATTAATGGGCAGCGCAATTTTTGTATTAGCCAATGTATACAATATCTGTAATAGTTTATGTTGATTCTCTTCCATCTCCTGTAAGGATATTTCATGGCTTATTGCCACACATTTAGACAACTATCATCAGCTGAGGTGGGCAGTGGTGGCATTATTGCCTTGTCAGGAGATGAGGATGAGTTATGGGATGGTGAGGTATCCTGTTGCACCCCCTCATCTGTCTCATCCATTTCCTCCTCCTGAGTCTCCCATGGTTCAGGGGATGGAGGAATAGGTTTATCTGTAGCTGTGGCAGATGCTGTAGGGTAGAGCTTTGTATGATACTCATGAGTCCCAAGGAGGCCACTGTGTAAGAAAAGATCTCTAGGAAAACAGTTTCATTTGTTCTATCCACTCCTTTATGGTTTTCTCGATTTGTGCCAGTGATCTAGAGGAAGATACTGACTCCCTTCTGTCCGGGGATGAGTGGTATGGGGAGAAAACCCCTCCCTGCATGACATCCTCATCATCGCTGGTGAATGGAATGGCGATGGGCGAGATTGATAATTGCGATGCCTGTTGTTTGGGTGATATATTGGTGCATTGAGAGGGTAATGTGATGGAGGAGTGTCCTTCCGTGTGCGGTGCCATGGCTGTTGCTTTAGTGCTGTTGGTATCAAGGTGGTCTTTTCAACCGGCAGAGTGGTCGGTACCATAGAATTAGTTTTTGCCTTCTTTGGTGCTGAGGGTGGTGACGGTGCTGCTGACAGTGTTGATGATGGTGCCAGTGGTGGTGGCATCTGTGTCATGATGGATCTCAACACCATCTTGGCCAGTATTGAGGATGCCGTGACAGACTCCGGTTTGCAGCTCGGCACTAATGTCTTCTTGATGCCGTCAGTGCTGGAAGTAGTCGGGGCACCAAGAGTGCTCTTCCCTGAGGTGGTCAGCATTGGGGGTAAAGATCTGGCCGTGTTCTTTTTGGCACATCTCTGCTGGGTGAAGTTGGGGCTCTTTTCCTCTTTTCAGTAGAGGTTTGAGCCAAATCCCTGCCCTTGTCTCTGATACTGGGTTCAGAGATGGGTTGAAGGGATTTCTCCACAAGAATAAGTTTCAGGCGGAGATATCTGTCTCCCCTAGCTCTCGCCTTAAGGTTAGCACAGTGAGTGCAATTAGTTGGGACATGTCCCTCTCTGAGGCACATGACATAGAGGGTATGACCATTGGAGACCAAGATTGCATTTCTGCAGGTTCACATCTTTTGAATCCTGGTGCTCCAGGCATTTTAGGTAGTCTAAGGAGGAACGACCTCCTCTCTTCTTCTTCTTCTTCTTCCCCTCCCCCCCCCCCCTCAAAAATATACCCTCTCTTAACTAAGTTATCTGTGAGTAAAACGTTCTCTAAAACTAACTATATCTGGATTATATTCTCAGGCAAAGAGAGTGCTGCGGAGCTCCGTCTCAGGCCGAGGATGGTTGAGAAAGAACTGAGGGGGTTGGGCTGCGCAAGCGACGGTTGAGGCACAAACGGCGCCCCGAGACACCCTCCGTGCACATGCAGCCCGGACAGGCACTGCTGCAGAAAGCTCCGATTTACAGCACCGGGATGCACCGACACCTGAAGTGGAGCACCCACAGGAACAACGCTTGAAGATTTTGAGGCCCAGTATGATAAGAATTGTAAGGTCACCTAAATCAAGTTGATATTGGGGTGATCTTCTGAGGATCACTCAGTCATCGAGCTATGAGTAGAACTGGATTACCTGTTTGCTTAGATGAAATGCCAGGACTTCCAAGCATTCTGAATGCCCTCCGTCCTGTGGAAAGACCAAAGGGCAAGACACCATACAAGTGGTGAGATGTTCCTACTAGGAATGGGAGGAATTTCATGAGGGCCAGATGCATTAACATGTGAAAATGGGCATCTTGAAAGCTGAGAGCTGTGAGCCAGTCTTGAGCATTTAACAAAAGAATTATGGAGGCCAGAATTACCATCCTGAACTTGAAATGCCAGATGAACCTGTTGAGATGCTAAAAGTCCAGAATGAGATGCCAAACTACTTTCTTCTTTGGAATGAGAAAGTAATGGAAATAAAATATCCTGCCACGGCCTGTTGCAGGCAGTAGATGGAGTCCACCTCTTGTTTCAACAGTATCATGTGAGAGGAGTCCTGAAGAAGGGTGAGAGGTAGAAAGGGATTGGAATTGAATGCAGTACCTTTTGCTGACAATCTCCAGGACCCACTGGTCTGAACTGACCCCATTCCAGGCTTCCACAACAAAAAACAAAAAAAAACCAAAAAAAAACAGAGACAGAGAGGGAGGACATTTGTAGGATGTTCTGACAGACTCTCAATGGTGGTGTCAAATTTGTTGGTGGGAGGAAGATACCAAGTGCACCACAGCTAAGAAAGAGCTCTCCTCCCCGTCACACTAATATCTGATGCTGCATTAGTTGACCTGGCAGGAAAAGTTTATACTGTCTTTTGAGAGAAGAGGTATCTAGCCCTGGAAAGGGGGACAAGTAGCTAATGGTTTTCAGGGATAGGTTACCTAGTAGGCAAAGGTTGATAGGTATATGGATACTGGACTAGCGGACAAGAGAAGGATACCAGGTGACCTGTTCTCTGCAATCCATGCCTTTTCCTACTGAGAGAACAGTCCCTGGAGTCTATCCCGGATTTCCACTGAGATCCCAATAGAGGGAAGGAAAGGAGAGTGGGAAATAAGCCCATAATGTGCACCAGTGGGGAGGATGAAAAGAAGTAAGCCTCCTACAAAAGTGGGGCTGCCCTTCCAGGAGTTACAAGGGTGCTCTTTTGTCCCTTCGATTCAAGTAGGGGACTGGACCAGTGTCACCAATACTTCGCTTGTTTGCAACATTAAGGTCTCAGTGACGAGTGATCTAGTCAGCACCATCACCAACCTATCCAGGGATGGTGATCTTCAATGAGGCCCACAGATAAATCATTTGGTCCATATATACTGTAGGTGCCAACAGGAACAGCACCAATATGCCAAGTACTAAGGTGACTGTGCCACAGGAAGGGCAGTTCACAGGTTTAGTGGTATAGACCATGAGTGTAATGTTTGCTTATGCTAACTGAAAATGTGTTGAAATGCAAGTAGGGAGCAGGCCTTTAGGCCTAAGGTTCAGGCTTCACACTAGCTAAAGTGAAGTTGTTAGCATGAATGGAGATATTAATAAAAATGACTCAAGACATAACCTTGGGTCATGTAGTAAATATGTTTTTGTTTTAACTGGGGTTAGCTAGTGTTGTGGAGGAATTTTTGCATGTTTTGGAATACTAGTAACCACTGAATTAGCATTGATGCAAATAGTAATTAGAATGATGTTTAATATTAATAGTCAATAAAGAAGTATAAGATATTTGTGTTTTCGGGTATGAAAGATTTAATGTGCTAGAGGAAATATAGATACAGTATAAGTGCTAACGAGTGTTATAATTTATTATAAAAGGGTATTGCACAAATTTTAGATTAGCATGCTCATCCACCATCAGAGTGCCGTTACAGAAAGGACTATTCACCCATTCTTCTCATCCAGGAACTGATAATCCCAGAATGCACCATTTATTCTCGGACTGTGAATATAAATGTAGTGTATGGTTATATTGTTATTCCGGTTTGCTTTAACTAATTTTTTCATTAAATAGTGTCTGTAATTCAATCACTCATTGTCAGTCATAGTCCTCCACTAAATTAAATTATCTGTAACCACCCTGGAAGCTCAACCCTTATAGAGTTCAGTATGATTTTATTCCTTATGTTTAAACTATTAATTGAAGACATATCAAACAAGGTTACAGTTGGCACCCAGGGATCTTTGTCAGGCAGTTGGCTGACCTTTGACTGTTGAGTCAGAAACAAATCAGAGCCAGAGACACTGATGCCTACCAAGTTGAGACACAAGAATCAGCAGCAGAGGGTGACGTACACATTAGCTCAGAACTGGAGCGATGCGCCTTCCTACCCTTCTCTGAGGTCACAGACACCAAAATGGAGGCAGACTAACACAGGAAGTCAGGGTGGAATCTCAACTCACTGTAGCACTCATGAGTAGGAAATGACAAGAGGACTAAAGTAGAGCTACATGCTTCCTTTTAGTGTCCGTGATTACTTGTAGATAGCACTCCAGAGGAACATTTTTAGGTGGGCCTCTAGCTTTTGAGTCCATTTAGAGAAGGAGCAACATACAGAACAATTGCTCAGGAATATGTCCCTCTCAAACAAAAGAGGCACCAGGTACAGCTACACTGCAATGAATAAAATAAAATAAAAACCCTGCAACAGCAAGTCTCGAAGCCTGAGTATACTGACTCAGGTTTGCATGGCTCACACTTTAGGGCTAAAAACAACTGTGTAGATGTTTCTGCTCAGGCTGGAGCTTGGGCTCTGAAACCCAGTGAGGGGGTGGTTCTCAGAGACTGCGTAGGAACATCTACACTGCTATTTTTAGCCACATAGTGAAAGCCCCACTATCCGAGACAGTTGACCGAGGCTCTGAGTTTTGCTGTCATGGGATTTTTTGTGTGTTTGTTTTGCAGTGTTCATGCATCTATTAAAGCTTTGCACAAAAGGGGCAGGTTTTGAACCCAGGAATTTTGCTTCTGTCAAATTGTCAGAGACCCTGTATATGGTGGTCTTACCTATAAACTGAATTTCTGCCTAAAGGTTAGGGCTTGTGGCAACTGAATAAAAAACTAACGCTAGTAACTAATTAGCAATACTAGTACCTACTAACACTAGCGCAGAGGGAAGCAAGCAGACAGTATCTCTCACTGCCACAGGTGGTAGAAAAGAACTGAAGGACTGTCGGACCACTCCACCCTTTAAGTCTTCAGGTGGAGGAGGAGGGACACAAGTAACGTAGCATCCAGGCACAGCACCAATAGACACTGATGGCTGAAAGAATCCAATCTCGCACATATGGGGCATATGCACACCAAGAATGGACCAATCACACAAAAAACTGCAGTTTCCAAGGAAGAGTTTTAATGCCTGAGAGCATAGTCAAATATTTTTATACAATTCTTATATTTATTTATATATCTTACTAATTATATCATTACTTGTACATGTTCGATGCATATTATTTCCTAAATAATTTTATTTAAAATTCACTAAAAGAGGGGCTTTAAGAAACATTGGCCAGATCTGAACAGTAGGAGACTTCCATGGAAGAAAACAAAATGGAAAACCTTATGGCAGATTCAAGAATTTCAATAAATGGGCATCAGAGCATTAACGTCAACTTACAGTTTGCTGGATCTGAAATTAAGCTATAGGAAGAGGATTCATATCCCATTATCAATCCAGTGAGCCACCAACTCCCCACTGTTTCTATATTATTAAGATGTTAGAATAGCAAATGTGGCTTTAGCAGATATGGCTGCCAGAATTTCAATAGGAACATACTAGACACAAAAGGCTGCAATGGATGTACTACATTTTTTCCATATATTTGACACGTTAAGCAACACCAAAAGCAGTTAAAGTCAATAAATGACAAAGAATTGTAGGCAAATCCAAAAATGCAAACAAGAGGTGAAGCAGAGCAAGAAGTAGGGATAGGATACAGAGTGACCTAAACAAACTGGAGGATTGGGCCAAAAGAAATCTAATGAGGTTCAACAAGGACAAGTGCAGAGTCCTCCACTTAGGAAGGAAGAATCCCATGCACAGCTATAGACTGGGGACCGACGAGCTGGGCAGCAGCTCTGCAGAAAAGGACCTGGGGGTAACGGTGGATAAAAAGCTGGATATGAGTCAGCAGTGTGCCCTGGTTGTCAAAAAGGCTAATGGCATATTGGGCTGCATTAGGAGGGGCATTGCCAGCAGGTCACGGGAAGTGATTATTCCCCTTTATTCGGCATTGGTGAGGCCGCATTTAGAATATTGTGTCCAGTTTTGGGCCCCTCACTACAAAAAGGATGTGGACAAGTTGGAGAGAGTGCAGCGGAGGGCAACCAAAATGATTAGGGGGCTGGAGCACAGGACTTATGAGGAGAGGCTGAGGGAACTCGGCTTGTTTAGTCTGCAAAAGAGAAGAGTGAGGGGGGATTTGATAGCGGCCTTTAACTACCTGAAAGGGGGTTCCAGGGAGGATGGGGCTAGGCTGTTCTCGGTGGTGGCAGATGACCGAACAAGGAGCAACGGTCTCAAGTTGCAGGACGGGAGGTCTAAGTTGGACATTAGGAAAAAGTTTTTTACTAGGAGGGTGGTGAAGCACTGGAATGGGTTACCTAGGGAGGTGGTGGAATCTCCATCCTTAGAGGTTTTTAAGGTGAGGCTTGACAAAGCCCTGGTTGGGATGATATAGCTGAGGTTAATCCTGCTTTGAGCAGGGGGTTGGACTAGATGACCTCCTGAGGTCCCTTCCAACTCTAATATTCTATGATTCTATGATTCTAAGTCTTGTCTGAATATTATGAGTCAGATTTTCAGAAAATATGTCCCCTCTGCCTCCTTTAGGTACCAAAGTAAAGAGCCAAATCTTCATGCAACATACAGAAGGGTTTTTGTTTGTGTTTGTTTTAAATCAGGCCTCAATCAACTGTAGCTCCAAGTATTTGCTGAGCCAATATTTGCCCCATAAGTAGTGAAGGCTAATCTTAACACTGAAATAATTCCAAAAGTGATATATTAGCTAGAAGGTGTTTTGGCCACTAGTAACCAGTTAACCTATATACAACATTAACCTATATTTTTCTATTCCTTTGGATATTTAAGAAGAAGAAACACTAGGCCATATACACAAGTTAGCTCATTAGAGTTTCAAGTCTGAATTCAGTGCACATGTATTATTAAATTAGTACATAAATGTATTCAGTGGAACTGAATCACAGGTTCAGTTAGGGCGACGACAAGCACATTAGAGACCATTTCCTTACACTTAACCTGTTTTACTTTATATGATGCTTACCTTTCAATGGCCAATTCTTTGTTTGAGAGTTGCTGGACTGTGATCACAACTTTCTTCTCAATTCCTTGTTTCAATTTGAAATAAAATTTCTCTCTGTCCTTTGGCACAGGGCTAAAAACAAGAATTAGTTCCATTTGCATATATATATATATATAGCACAATATAGGTGGATAACTGTTAGTGATATGATGTAGTGATAGCTAGAGCCTCATAAAAAATTATATATATATATTTTCATTTTATTTTGGGGGAATTTCATTTTGTTTTATTGTGGGAGGAGGGGTGTCTGGGCCTGCCCCACAGCAAATGGGAGACCTGGGAGGGGTGTTGCAGAGTGACACTGCACTGCATTCAACCCACAGTGGTGACATTTGTCCCACAAAGCATGGCTTCCCACTCCCAGTGTTGTGACCTGGCGCACAGGATTGCAGAGCCACTAGGGTTTGGCCTGGCTAATCCACAGGACAGGAGCAGCAGGAGCTGCCAACACTGGGTAAGTCTTTTTGTTTTATTTCATTTTATGTTGTGTTATTTCATATTTGTGAAAACCACAGGGTTCTAGTGATAGCCCCCTTAGTTCCAACAGAGCCACCCATGTCTGTAATCATTTCACATCCTCTCATCCTTTCATTCACCTTTTATCAGCAAATGAATACTGAACAAGAGAAATCTTTGCCCCATACCTTTCGGGGCCAAAATTTCTGTACTTTTCATTTTCATGTTTGCAGATATTATTTGCATGTTTACCTCCTATAGTTTAAGGCTGCTTCCCAATCAATAGCTATCTTAAACTACAGCATAAGAACATTAGGTGCTCATAGTTGGGCAGCAAGCAAAATATAAAAACAGAAACAAGTGTTACATAAAATAAAAATGAATTCCGTTACTACCCCTTTCCATCCAAAATTCCCACATCTGTGTGTCTTAAATCACACCCAAAGAGGGCTGTGTGTTATTAAGAGAAGTCTGCCCATGCTTAGTGAAATTTGTTTCCTTTGCCACCTCCACAATGCTTCAAGACATTTTTCCAAGATTTTCTTCTGTATCCTTAACATCCTGATTCAAATTTACCGGCTTATTAAAACTCAGTTAAAAGAGTTTAATTGTAATGAAAGAAACCCCAGAAAACATTGGTACAATTTTTCAGCAAGCTAGGACTCAACTAACTTTCCAAGTTTCGTAGGAACATTTGAGCATGTCCACCAAGAACTAATATTTTAAACAGTTATAAAGCTTGATTCATATTGAATCAGGTTAGGCTTCTACAAAAAAAGGAATTAAGACAAACACAGCAATAATCTCTTAAAGAAAAAAATTAGCATATAGCAAAAAAACCCCAGCCAGTTTCTTCACTACATGCTAGCTAGCCACACACCCCTCAAAACAGCTGCACATGTTTTATGGAGGCTTCTAATATTTCTCCATTTTTTCAAATTACCTAAAATTTCCTTTACCGTCATCTTCTTTGACCTCTAAGGAGACACTGAAAGTGAACACATCACTATCTGGGGTCGGAAGAACAGAATCCTTAACATGATCTGAGGCTTGTTTGGAAGAACGTCTGAATGCTGTTGAGAAACTATATAAAATTCTGCTGACCTGAAAAGGGGAGGGGGAAAAAAGAATAAGAGTACTGATCCTATTTATTCATCATCTTATGAAAAACATGCAGTTGTAATGTATTCCCTCAAGAGATCAGTTCTCAGCAAGCATATTTTTGAAATTCTTAAAAGGAAATAATTTTACCTCTCTTCTCTCCTACTCTCCCTTCCCACGCTCAATTCGAGTGTTTAATAAGGATATGTATGGAAAAAACATGGGTTTTAGTGTAACAGAAGTATGTTCACTTGTGATGCAACATATCAAAAATTATCAAGTCAGCAAGTTTCACCTATACCAGTGGTTTTCAACCTGTGGTTTGCACTCGAGGGTCTGCAGACTACGTTTAATGGGTCAGCGAAACTGACTATGAAAATAAAGTTTCAGATCCCAGAAAAGGCATTCCATTTTTCTGATCAATCAAAAGTATGTGAGTACCCCCACCTACAGGTCAAAATCCAGAAGTGTTGTCATTAGTGTAAAAGCCCATAGTTTGGCACCCTTTCTCTTGCTGCGTCAAATGTGGAGTCGAGCATGTGCAACATTTATAGTTGAATTCTAGGGAGTTTTCAGTCTAAGACTTCTACGGTACGGGTCCACAGACCAGGATGAATTTCCAAAAGGGTCCACATCTCCATTCCAAAATTTCTAGGGGGTCCACAAATTTAAAAAGGTTGAAAACCACTGACCTACACAGTTCATGAATGTGATTTTATTGCTAAATGACCTGCAGATTTTTTATTGTAATTATTTTTAGGTTTCAAATGTCAAAATCTGTACAGTCTACTGTTTGTACCTACCAGGTCTTAAAAACTACATGGTCTTTCCTTTTTTTTTTTCTTTACCGTTTCCACCCAATTCCCGTTCCCAATATTGTGCTGTTCATAAACTCAAGGACAGCAGTAACTTGCTCTCTCAAATGTCCCAATGCTCTTCTTTAATCATCCAGAGGAATCACTACTGAGGGATTTAAGATGTTCCTTTGTAACTCCAGGGTCTAAGCACACTACCTCCTTGGTTATCTCAACCCAGACTCAAAGCAGGAACGAAGGATTAGTTAAAGTCTTAAATTCAGATCTCCCAAATCTCCCTATTATATTGTAGTGCAGTATATTGTAAGCTATGACTATGCTTGGGCAGGACCCACTGAAAGATATAAACTTCAGTAAAAGGAATTAAGGTAAGCTCCTAAATTATTTAAATATTCAACAATTAAAATCTACTGCATACATGCCAAAGTACTGAGGTTGATTTGACATGATAGTATGTGACAGCATTTATTTAAAGAATGGGAACAATCATAGAAAGTACCTTTATTACGCTCAGTAACAAGTCACTGTGGTAGTATTTCATACTTACTGCCTCTTTAATCTCACAGGAGAAAACATGAATCTGAAACTCCTCTGTTCCACAGTAGCTTACAGTAAATGCAAAGCAGTCACTCTCTGCAGTTCCATTTTGTCCACGTGCACAGAACAAGACCTTGTAGATTGGGAAAGAGGCTATCTCCTTATTGCTGGTTTGGTCTATTATCCTACAGGGGAGAAAGTGATAAATGTGAAGTCAGTCAAATAAATAGGAACCAAATAAAGATATCCACCAGCTTCTTTCTGTAACTGAATGAGTATAACTACTATTCAATACAAGCACCCAAGATTAAAATACAATTAGGAAACTGTAAGGAATAAAAATATTCAGTTTCAACTAGATTTGTTTTAATACAGTTTGTATCAAAATAAAATAGGAAGCATATAGTATCCTAAATTCCACAAGACCAATATTCATCATAAAAATCACTGCTCTGCCGTTTTTCACCAGAATTAAAGGGTTGGGTTAACTAGGAACCACAGCAATTGTGAAAATGCACTTTGTATACATACAGGGCCAGACATTCAGCAAATGGAGATTGATTCTGTATTTTGTAAACCCCCTGTCTGAGAAGATACTACTAGTCTGAAATGTAGGCTGTTATGCTGTGTACTGCTGAAATGTCAAGTAATGGTGAAAATTGACCATAATATCTTCTCCAAAAATATCAATAAAAGGTGCACGACTCCCGTTTGAGGTCAACTTCTGAACAATAAGATTTCCTTTACCCTGTCCTGTAAGCTACTTTAAGGACCTGATATTTTATTTTTACATAAAATTGGGGCGTGCTATCTTCCCACAACCATCAGTAGGAAAAAATACAGCCAAGAGGAATAAACCTCAATGGACTTCCAGCTCTTGCATTTCATAAAGAAGATACACAATCTGTTTCTGCCCAAGGAAGGTCTTTGAAGTGCCCTGAAAAAAAAGGAGATACGTCCCCAGTCATATCATGAACAAGCACCAGCTCCTTTCTAAATGTAGATCTAGGACTGGGTAGAAAGTACCCATATTCAAAAGTGCTTGGAAAAAAATCATTTTAAAATAATTTCAGCTTGAATACATGAAAGGCTTCCTTTCTAGAATTTTCAAAAGTTACCAACACTGCAGGTATGCTACTCCAAATGGCTTCTATATATCTTGTGAACTGGATTTCTCCAAATACTAGTCTATGCTGACTCCTCAAACTTCCCAATTCTGCTAACATTATTTGCTATCTCAATGTGCATTTAAACTAATCCTTTATGCCATAAATCAGAAAAGTCGCCTCATATACTTTGCTACAATGTGCATTGCATTAATACACATTTTTTAAATAAACAGAGAAGTAGGTCTCTCTAAGTTTTTCACTAAGTGGGTCAAACCATCAACAGATCAGCAAAATATACAAGTGCCAATGATCTGTATGTTTTTTCTGCTAGAAGTGAATCCTTTTTCCTCTCTGTTTCTCTCTTGCATAACACTTGCAGTCTGATGCTTTAGCAAGGTCACATCATCTCCAATTATATATTAGCTTGGAAGCATTTCCAAGGCACCACACCTGGTGGCTCCCACCAAGAACGGTAAGAAACATTTTAGTGCACTGGAAAACCAGATAAAGATTTTGCTCATTCAGAACCTATTTAATGCAGGTAATTTTATTTGTTTTTGTTTTAAGGAAGGGTACCAGGGAAACTGATTACAATAATAATGAAAAGCAGAACCAGTAAGGGAAAGCTAACAAAAAGGTGGGTCTTTTCCAAAGGAGGCACACTTCTCTAACACCATTTCATTATGGAAAAAACATAAAGGAACTTCACTTTATGCACTTATACAATACTACAATATGCGCTTATATCATCTAATATTTACAGAATTAAGCTCAAGTACAATATCTAAAAAAAATCAATAAAAAGCAGATAAAACTTTCATTGAAATCAGTGAGATCTGTGCCCACTTACTTCAGTTCTGAATTTGGCTTACAGTACCAAGATATCATTGTAAATGTATGACTACACTCTTTACAGGTTATTGGCATAGATCAGGGCCATTCTTTCAGTTTACAATTTCAGCTATAGGCCTACACAAGGGTCAGCAATAGAATCTTCTCAACTGTCCTTTTGCAAGTACACATTACTTTTGTAGTCTTCAAAAATATTCTATTTAGTGAGTGTATAGAACTTTTTGAGAATATTACTGTAAGGTTAACTGCTTGCAAAGGTCTTTATAAAGTCTGCAATTATGAAATATTGTATATTGGAAAATGCTAATAATTTGAACATGCTTTTGGTTATAGAAATACAGCATGCTCAGGAACATCTCACTTATTTCAACATTAGGTATGTTTATTTTGTATGGACAGGCTGAATATTTCTCATTATACAGTGTGATCTGTTAAACACAATCTAAAATATGTCAAATTTGCACACAAATTAAGAGAAGGTGGAGGTTTTGTTTCATACAATGCATGAGGGAGGTTGAATTTATATGATTGTCTCCTACCACCACTATGCAATAAAATTAATTTAATATTTAAGGATTCAAGATTCCAAGCTCAATTTATGCATTTTTCTCACTTGGATATTTTACTTATTGGTTTAAATATCCTTGATTTGTATTCATTTTATCATATTCTTCAGCAAACAGAGTTTGTGATGAATTATGCTTTTGGACAGGTCTATACAGTTCTCATTCACTTCACTGAAAGCCCGGAGTTTGCAACCCATGTCAGAATTTGAACCTTTTGTGTCTGCATAAGTAATGAAGGATAGACCATTGTAGTTCACCTTACAGAGCCTTCTGGTATATTTGGAACATAGAGAGTCACATGAAAAGAAGACTGGCATGAGGATTTCATAGCCGCCATAGCACGTAGAGCTTCTGACTCGTTGCGAGGAGCAGAAACGTTCATAGAACCTAGGTACGTCAGTTTGTTAAATAATACACTGTCCTCTTCTGAGGGTTCATTAGGGGAACACGGTGCAGAGATTTCTGAAAATGGAGAAAGTATAAGTTAACAATAAAACTCTCAGCCATTGCATGAAATTAGTGCAAGCTAAAAGCTGCAAGCCTACATTTGTAAACCTCAAAGAAACTATCACTATGTCTGAACAGGCTCTCTGAAGCATTACCTTAGACCAGTGGTTCTCAACCTATGGCCCACGGGCCAATTGCGGCCCAGTCAGCACACAGCTGTGACCTATGTGACATTCTTAGGGCCATACAGGTAGTATTGGATGTGGCCCACAAGGGTAAATAGGTTGAGAACCATTGCCATAGACATTAATCTCAAGGACCTGGAAAGGTAGTTATACTGAATCATGGCCATTTCATATTTTGTGAAGCTTTTGCAGCATGGGATGGTTGGTTTACCAAAACTAAAAGGCATTTTAAAAATATCTCCATATTTAGTGTCAGTCTGTCCCGATTGATTACAGGTATATCTTGCTGAATGAGTGTGAATAGCCTAAGGTTGACTCATCAGTCCGAGCACTTTGCAAGCATCCCCATATGGGCCATGTTGAGGAGAATATTGGTCAAAGACTGGTTGATTAAGCAATTAACAAGGTAATTCAGCTCATCAGCTGAGGACCCTTAAAAGAGAGACAGGAAGAGCCAGGAGGGAGAGGGGAAGGCTAGAGAGAGGGGCCAGAGAAGCCCAGGATCTCAGAAAAGTGAGGTCTCTCCCCACCCCTGTATCTGGGGAGAAGGTAAGCCTTATATTGTGAGGGACAAGCACCTATATAGCAACTAGTAAATAAAACACAGTGTCCTACCAATGCAAGAATCTGAGAGGATTGCTTGCAGCATGGAATCCAGGGTGACGGAACCCCACCCTTGACAAGTGAGAGCTTGTCCAGGATTTCCCACTTTGGTGCAAGTGAAGGACATGAGAAAGGCGCCAACAAGGAGGCACAGTGGAACAGGCAGCGGGGAGGGAGTCTTGTACTAGGCTGTGGAACAGCAGGAGTTACAAAAAACCCTCCAAGAGCTCCAACAGACTCAATGATAAGAAAGAGTCCTAGTTTTCCTGGCAACTAGCAAGCAGAACAATAGATCCTACAGTAATTTATTGCAGGCCACTCACAGGAGCAGCAACAGCCATTGGAAAAGCTGATGAGTCCTCCAGCCAGGCATGATAATGGGCAATGGGTCAGGAGGCTTGTAAAATGGGCCCAACAGATGACCCCGACACCTTTTTGTTAACATTTTGTTAACATTTTGTTAACATCAGGGAGCAGACTAGGAGAAGCGGGTATGGACCCTCCTATCGGTTCCCTCCCTCTATGGAGAAGGTAGGCTGCTTTTATGGTGCTGAGCAACAAGCAAGCATCTGATTATGATACTATAAAAGGAGCTATTTTGGATCAGATGGGTCTGTCTGCAGAACAATATAGACAGACGTTGCAAGTGGCAAGGTGGTCGGAGGGGACATAGCTTACGGTGGCTGAAGCCAGATGACTGAAGAATTGGGGAGATAATGGATTCTTGTTCTGGAGCAATTGTTACAGAGTGTCCCGAAGGTCACTAAGGTGTGGGTATGGAGGCACCAACTGGTTACTTTAGAAGCCACCATTAAATTCACTGACAAGTATGCATAGACTGGCGTCCACAGTAAAACGACCCAGGAAGGAAAGGCAAGGAACTATTGCCGATATGAACAGGAAAAGAATTGGAGAAGAAGGAGACCCCATCCATGAACCATCAAATTGTGTGTTACCTGTGTGTGTGTGTGTGTGTGTGTGTGTGTGTGTGTGTGTGTGTGTGTGTGTGTGTGTGTGTGTGTGTGTGTGTGTGTGTGTGTGTGTGTGTGTGTGTGTGTGTGTGTGTGTGTGTGTGTGTGAGAGGAGCGGGGGGAGAGGGCGATATTCAGGGCATCTGAAAGGGGTTGCCCCTATATGGGCTGTAATCTAGATGAGTTTTGTGAGTGGACAGAAACCCTTGGGAAAAGTCAAAACAAACATCTACAGTCTCCATAAGAGTAGGACAGTGACATGGGATGCGGCCTGATAGACTCTGTCACGGAGCATTCATTGGTTAAAGGAGACCGGGTGAAGCCCTACTGGATGGTGACAGGAGAAAAAATTAAAGCTAATGTATATTCACAAGGAAGAGAAAAATCTGTCCAGTGTCCAGGTCACCTAGAGAGATTCAGGGAATATTTAGCAGTAACACCACTTCCTTAAGTGGGATTGAGCCATAATCAAGGTACTGAGGTCAATACAGCATGAGTGCAGACACTGCATTACTCTAACAGCTGTCCAGCAGCTGTCCCACAGTGCCTGACTGACTTCTCTGGTCACAATTGTGAATTCCACTTCCCGGGTTTTGAAGACTAGAATTGCCCCCTCACTTCCTTTAAAACCTTGCAGATTTTTTAAATGCCTTTTCCTGATTGTCCAGCTTGGCAAGCACTCTTTATAGCTCTACATTTGTTGCATGAAACTGCCCAGATGACCATGCCAGCTATACGCTCCAGGTGCTCTTCACCTTGGCATAGACAGGAAATAATGGATCTCCTGAGACTGTGGGGAGAAGAAGCTGTGCAGGCACAGCTATGGACCAACTGTACGCATGTGGACAAGTAGATTGCAGGAGGGGAATACAGGAGAAGGGGTCGATAGGAATCAGTAGCAGTTCCACGTGAAAGCAAGGGAACTGTGGCAGGCATATCAGAAGGCCATGGAGCCAATAGTCAATGTGGTGCCACACACCTGCCACTTTTACAAAGAGCTGCATGCCATCCTTTGCATCCCGACCCCCAACTCATGCACCACCATGGATAACTCTGATGAGCCAGGGTCACAGGCCTCTTCCACAAACAGCAAGGATGCCTCCAACTTAAGACACAGGTATCAATTCTTCATTAATTTACTTGTACTAGAAGAGGTAGTGGTACAACAAGAGGTAGAGTTATCTCCTCTTCATTCCCCTGAACAGTTAGGCTGGAGGGGGCACCATGTGGAGCAGTTTATGTACACAGGGATGTCACTTTAATTCTCCAGAGATATCTCAATGAAACTTTCATGGAGCTACTCTGCAATCCTCAGCCAAATGTTTCGAGGGATGGCAGCTTTATTTCTTCCTCCATCTCATGACACTTTCCCATGCCAGTCAGTGGTAACTTGAGCAGGGACCATTGCAATAAACAGGATAGCAGCCTATGGGCCTGGGGCAGCTTTAGGACATCAACAGCAGCTGCACTCTGTGTGCCCGTCACCCTCTGTAGTAAGATATCAGGTAAAATCACCATTGTCTGTGGAAAATGGTGCCTGTATTCAATACCATTGTCCTATACTCAATTTCATGCAACCAAGCAATTCCCTCACCCCTGGCAGGTCATATTCACCATGGCTGGTACTGCAAGTGGCGCTGTTGCACAAGCACTCCAAAGCACGAGTGCCAATAAGCATGTCTTGTTTAAAACTTCAAGGGAGAAAGGGAAGGAACTTCTAAATCTTGAGTTTCACTTTCCATTGTAACTATACTGATAATGGTACCTCTGTGCATTTTATCTGTAGCTGCTGCCATTGCAGCCTAGAGGGATTCCCCTCTCAACACCCGTGGAATGCCTGAACCAGATAAAGAGAACTAAGAAAGAAGAGGAATCGGGATGACATGTTCGGCAAGATCCTGCAAACCAGCACTGCATCAGATCATGAGCATGGGGCCTGAGGGGTGAATATGCATCCTCTATGGAGAAGGAAAGAGCAGACAGGAGAAAGGCCCAGAAATCCCATTAAGAAAAGGAGAGAGAAATGCATCGGAACATAATGGGGCTTCTCTGGCAGCAAACACAAAAGTTGCAGACTCTTGTGGATCTTCAGATGCTACAAGCTCATGTAGTCCATGGCTCCATTATAGCACTTCTTTACACGCACACCCCAACATTCCATCTGGTATCAGGGTCACATCCCTATTCCTACTAGTCCACAGTAGAAGACATTAAGGACAAGCACAGTTCACATACACTGACCCGTGAGAGCCACAATTGCTGTATGTGTAGCTAAAATGGATGTGGATGTTCTCTCTCCTCCATTAGCTCCGTTCCATAAATGTATTGACTTTTTAATGTAGTTGCTTTTAACTTGCACAGAATTTTTTTCCCATTGTTTTCACTCATCAGTAAAATTCTATTGTTTGGGAAATAATTTATCTTTATTAGTTCACAGCATACACTGCAGAGTGCCTAGCAGTTCTGAAAGCACACATTTATTATTGTATAGTGTGGCAAGTCATAGGATCAATGACAAACAGTGTAATAATTATAAATGTACAGAAAGCACCACGAAACTAATAGGTGCTTTGACAGTATTATATTCACAGATGTACATTAAGCACCACACAATTCCTAACAGGCCCCAAAACAGCAGGGCCAGATAGAGCACAGTACACAACACATTGCTGTGGCTCATGATTAGAAAGCTCTTTTCAAAGCCTCCCTGAGCTGTATAGCTCCATGGTGTGCTCTTCTAAGAACCCTTGTGTCCAGCTGTTCAAACTCAGCATCCTGGTGGCAACTTTTTCCTCCTTTGCTTCACGGTTATTTTTAAGGACAGGCATTTCAACATTGCCAGTGGTGATTCTGGGAGACCCAGCATCATAATGCTTGGTTACTTGGCTCATGAAACTATACACTGACTACTTAGACAGCACCAAGAAAAGATTTGACTACTGCCTCAGGGAGTGCAGAATGATAGTTAAATATGTTTTTGGTAGATTGCAGAGGATGCTGGCTTTGTTGACTCACAAGATTGGGTCTTGGTGAGGGAAAAAAAATCCAAATGCTACTTGGAGTAAAGACTGAAAGTAAAAAGTAGCAAGATCCTATTCAGCCCTCCCCACATTCCCATCAGTTCCTGCTCCTGGAAGCAACAAAGGGAAGCAGCAAGTCACAGCTCCCTCCAATGGCCAGGAGAGCTAAAGAAAACCCAGACAACTAAGAGGCAAAAAGGGAAAGGGAGAATTTTTGGGGTAGGGAGTACTTTAAAGTATTCATCTTTTCCAAGTAAACAAGGCCCTCAAGAAACCTTCTTTTACAGATTAATTTAAACAAGCAGGGCTGGGAGCATTGTCAAACTGGCAATCAGACCCTCTGTGATCAGTTTTGGTTCCTGTGTCTGTTGCTGGAGTCCCATCTCATATTCAATCTCTTGGAGCACGTCTACATTATTAGTCATGTTCTATTGTTTCTGCAAACTAAATTTGTTCCTCTAAGTCTGCTTGCTTTTGCCTATGTTTTCCCTAAAATAATCATATAAGATTTGTCCTTATTATTGCTTTAAAGGCTTCCCACCTAGGTCCTAGGAATATATCCTCTAAGAGCTCTTAATATATCATCATCAATACGGTTTTTCGTTTTTATTAAAAAAACCTGTGTCTTTTAGCAAAGATATATATAGATATATAGATATAGATATATATAGATAGATAAGATATATATATGGAGAAAAATAAGCTGGAGATTTAGCCCTAGTGTTAAATTGGACTTTATTTTCATATACAGGCACCTGCTGGTCACAGATATATACTCCAATTCCAATGTTCAGGATTTCACATAAGAGACAGTTTGATATCAAAATTAAATCTGTTCTATTATGCATTTTGGCAGTTTCAAAGTAAAAAAGTAAAGACCCTCCCATTAAGGTGTAGAAATTTCTAAATATTCATTGTGTCCTCTTCTTTATACGCTAAGTCCAGTATTTAAGCGTTTTTAGATTGAGCTTCTTGCCTAGTTGGTATTCTTATAAAAAATCAGTTTCAGACCAGAGTTGAAAGCATTTGCCACTATTAGCCATGAATACTGGACCATTGCAATCATTCCAAAAGTATTATTGAAGAAGGTATTCTCATTTGAGCCATAAATGTCACAGGTTTACCCTCTACACCCAACTGGCTCTTGATCTGTTTTGATTCTTTTATTCCCATGCTACTGTTTACTTAGTATATACACCCCTCTCTTATGGGAGCTGAAATCTGTTTCATATACATGGGATACCCATACCTTTTTAAGTTTGATTACTTTTCTTGTTTTAAGATAAGTTTACTGAAGTACTGCTACCAATATCTTTTTAAAAATGTATTGGGTGGATTAATCCCTAACATACCCAACAGGAGCCCCAGATTGTTCCTGATTCTTACTCAGCACTCAATTAAAACATACATACTTGAGTCTAATTAGTTTCTACTTCTTAGTCTACTGCATTTGATTCTGGCACTGAGGTCAGGAACTTTTGGGCTTCCCCAATGTGTAGAAATATTTTCAGGATTCCTGGGAGTTTCAGTGCAAATCAATTTTTTTTTAACCTATGCCACTACTCTCAGACTTTCATAAATTCAGCCTTTTCTCCTCTGTTCACCTATAATATTGATAAAAGGACACTCTGCTGCTCTCCACTCATTCTTTCAACTTCCTGGATGTATCAAGAATCGAAACCTGATCCATCTAGTTATGTAAACACACTATGATTGGGCATGATATAGTTGAATTTGTTGTGTACTGAAATACCAATCCACTGTGCCCTTTCAGTCTTTATTTTATTTGATCAGACCGTCAGAATCAAATCTTTGACAACCCATGTTTCAAAGAACTGTATGGGGTATTTGCCTGCAGATTCCCCTGGTAGTCCTAAAATTTGAATATTTTACCTATAAGTCCCTATTTTCAAGATCTTCCAACTTTACTATCAATGTTTTCACCTGAGAGTCTAGGGCCACAATTCTCTCCTCTCAATGCTGCATGTCTTCCTCAACATTGGCAATTCTAAAATCCATGTCTGTAGTGACTATTGCTAGCTTACCTGACTATACTGTGGCTAGTTTGTCACTCATTTGTCCTTCAAACTAGCTGAAAAGGGTTTCTATAACCACAGTTAAATTGGAAATAATCTGTGTGACTATTTTACTAGCTATCACCACAACTGCTTATGCTTCTTCTGATTCTACTCCCTCGATTTGTATGTTTCCCTCTTCTTCTACCCTTCCCCCCCCCTTGTGGTTTTTGTCCAGCATTTCCAAATGTTGTATATCCCAGAAATATAGGCATATTAAGCTGCAAGGCCACCTGTTCTCCCCCCTAGTCCTGGAGGCTACAGTACTCCAACCTAAAGCCACAGGCAAGAAGAAAACCCTCTGTTCCTTCAGTTACACAGCTGTCTGTTAGATTCTGGCCTCGTCACTCAGACCATACAGTGACACCACACCCAGAGTTTGGTTCAGGTCCTTTTTCTCAAGGCTTCAGCTTTATTTCTTCCACATAAAACTGATAAATGCCACAACTCAAACCTGTCCCCTCCACATGACCCAGGGGATTTCTGCCAGAGACTCCCTGCTTGTGGCAGCTTTTCCCCATTTCTCCTGGAGGTTGTCTGTCTGGGAGAAACCCTGCTCCAGGTCCTACCATGGGAGCCAACATGCTTCCTGTAGCTTTCCCTGCTGTCCTGGGTCTCCTGAAGGAGTCTTCCTGCAACTCTTCAGCCCTACTAAGTTACTTTCTGACTTTTAAAATCACCTGATCCCCATCTGATTAGTCACAAGTGAGGCTGGGCCCAACTCCCCTTAAGGAGCCAGACACCCTGTGACACTACCACTGATGCTTGTCTGAGATGAAGGAAAAGAAGGTGTCACGTTATAGCTGGTGTAGTCTCTCTTCTGACACTGGTCTTTATGTGTCCACAGCATACATATATACCTTTATGACATCTTTGAGCTCACAGGTAGTTGTGTGTGATGCTGGGTTCTGCAATGGAGTGTCTGCTACAACCAGATTTTCCCCAGGAACATATTTAGCAGTTGCGTTAAATTGCATTAACTTTATGTACAGACCTTGGCATCTCAGTGGTGCTTGATCCAGGTATTTTCCATTGAGGAGGGTTACAAGCAGTTTACGGCTGTTCTCAGTGTAAATCTACAGAGATCTGTAAAAGTTGTCTCACATGCCCATAGACTTCCCAGGCACTCCTTTTCAATCTATGCATGTCATTTTTCTGCTTCTGTGAACATGTGAGTGCAAAACACAACTGGCTTCCACTCAGATCAATATTGTTGCAACAATACACCACCTAGGCCATAAATGCTTGCATGCATAATGACCATTGTGGATTTGTTCACAGCCTAGTACTTGAGAACTGGAGCTGTGAAGATAATTTTCTTTTTTGTAGGAAATTTCTTGACTAGGCCCCTATAGCCATGATATGTTGTGCTTTAACAGTTCATTCAATGGTTTTGTCATCATAGAAAGGTCTTGTATGTATCAACCAAGGTCATCTACCATCGCCAGTATGCATCTCAGTTCTGGTACATTTGTTCATGCATTCATTTATAAAATTGCATTTACTTTCTCAGGACTATGACCAATTCCATCTTTGTTTAGTGCCTGTCCCAAAAACTGGATTTGGAGTAAGCAGAAAACACCCTCTTCCTTGTTTACATTCAGTCCAGAATGACTTATTAAGCTTAGAACTTTGTTGAGGGTTTTGACGTGTTCTTCCACTGATGACCTATATATGAAAACATCATCCACGAAAACTACAACTCCATTTGTGTTTGTTAACTGTTCTGTTGTCTTTCTTTGGAAAATTTCAGGTGTACTGGAATCCCAAAAGATAATCTTTGAAAGAAAATCTCCCAAAGGGTGTGATAAACAAGGAGAGTAGCCCAGTAGCTCAACGTGGACAGATACAGGTCCAAAAGATCACTGTATCCAGGTTTTTATACTGTACTTGGCAGTATTTTAATGCTTACAAAAGGCTGCAACTTCTAAAAACTTCAGAGGCTAATGAGCAGAGCTGGCCAAAAGACTGGTTTGCAAAAATTTCCATTTTTTCCCCTTTCATTTTTTCATCAAAATTTCAAGTCTTGACAAAAGATTTCAATCAGTTCTAGCAAACAGCCAGTCTTAACCACTACTGAAACCATATGTATAAACAAAAAAAACCTGCCACAGCTGCAAAACCTATTTAGGATACATCTCATTTGCTGATAGGGCAGTCACCAAACAAATGAAATCATAGAATCATAGAAGATTAGGGTTTTTAAAGACCTCAGGAGATCATCTAGTCCAACCCCCTGCTCAAAGCAGGACCAACCCCAACTAAATCATCCCAGCCAAGGCCTCCAGGCAATTCCCTCATTCCATTTTTAATACTTCTCTCTTACCCAGATCAAGATTCAGCCAGCTGTCTTCCAACCCATTGAGGCATTGAGTGACAAAATGAAATAATCTTGATCATGATGATAATGTAGAACTGGGTAGTTAGATATTACTATTCTATTATTGTAGGTACTCTTATCCAGCATGGGAAGGGAGACTAATGAGTCTCTACATAAACATTCTCCATGGTTTTGTCCCATCTAGTTCTGAAAACAAAGTTTAACAGACCTCTGGATATTCATTCCAATGTTTCCTTTACTCAATTTCATCCCACAACTTCATTACATACCCAAAAATATCTTAACCAGTACCTGTATTAGAAGGGTCCAGAATTAGATGTAAAGAAGGTTGGTTTGTCTGACTGGCTGACACATCTTCAGCTGACTGCCTGCAAGCATCATTGGAGTCTTTACAGTCAATAGTATAGCTTATTTGGCCTTTTTCAGAATCTCTCAGTATCTCTTCCATGGCTTTCTCCAGCTGTTCATCTCCATTTGAAAATATCTGTATGAAGGACAAGACTCAAAAGCCTTTAAATTGTCTGCTACTTTACCTTAAGAGTTGTTATACAAACATTTTTTAAATATTTTTTAAATTTTTACTTTTTTAATAAGACATTTTGCCAACCAACACTTCCTCAGCTAAACATATCAGATACCAACGTAGTCAGGTGGCTAAAGCCATGAACGCACCTGAGGCTCAATGTTCATTAAGCCAACAAATAAAATATGCATAATGGAAGAATATATCTGACTACCAAAGGTTCCAACATCCAGTATTACAACTCAGCATCCAGTATAACTGCTCAGATAATGAAAATTTATATTTCCTCAAATCTTTGACCATATAACAGTAATAAAGAGTACCATGGATGTTTTACCTGTTTCAATTTATTTTTCAAACACAATATATTACAGATGTCACCTCTTCAAATACTGTATCGAGTATTAAAACAGAATCCATGAGTCATGGATGTGTGCTACACTCAAGTATTTTAAGAGGCAAAAAGAAATTAGTTGCAATTAGGTATATCTTTTCCCCCTCATTTTTAACATACATCTGTAATGAATGCCAAACTTAACTGGGAGATTTTGTTCTTTTTTCTATTTTCATTTATCTTTATTTCTAAAGAAAACTGAGAATTTAAAAACAAAAAAACAACAGAGCCCTCTCCAGGAGTCTGGACAATGGTAAAAATGTTATTCAGAAACTGAATTGTATATTAAAAAAAGGGAAATTACTTAATCATAGCAAAACACTTTTGGTCAGTTGAGACAACTAACTGAGAGAGACATTTTCATATACATCATCTCCTCAGGACAGTTCAACTTTGAGCCCCACTGAAAGCTAAAATTAATTTCCTTACCATAGTTTTCTCTCTTCTTTGAGTGGTAGCACAATGCTGTCAGTCAAGTGTGGACAAGTTTTCTACCTTGTTGCACACTTTGGATGAAGAGAATATCCTGAGATCCCCCTCTCCACCCCTCAGTTACTTGCCAACTAAAGTGAAGAATAATTCCCATTCAGATAAGCTCTTATACAGGAGCAGTTTCTGACAAAGCAATAGAAGTTTAATGATAATAAAATTATAGTAAGGAAACTAATTTTACCTTTCTCCCATATAAACATTCACTGCCCGCATGAGGCAAGTACTTAAAGGAAATAGCAAGCAACAGAACAACATCCATCAAATGTTGAAAAGAAAGAGTAACTTAAGTCTTCCAGCACTTGATAGCTGCATTGGATGAGTCCGTATCTTATAAGGCCTAGTAGAACAGTGCACTGAAAACCAAGTAACCACCCAACAGATCTCAAACATTCTCCGTGTTGCTGAACCAATAAAGTAAGCAAGCACTTGCTAGTGTGTGCTCTCTCTCTCTCTCACAAGGGAAAAGGATTATGGAATAACCAATATACCTAAAAATTACATGGACTATTTTGCAATCGTAGACAATCTTTTACTTTCCACTATCTTTCAATATTGGACTTAACCTTTCACTTTTTAGGTCCTCCATACAAAACAAGGTTACTTACCAGTAACTGTTGTTCTTTGAGATGTGTTGCCCATGTCCATTCCATACAGGTGACTGCACACTGGCGTGTACGGTTCCCAGAACTTTTTTCCCTTTAGCAGAACCCATAGGGTTGGCTCTGGTGCCCCCTGGAATCCCGCGTGCATGCCGCGGTATATGAGGCACTGCCAATCCTACAGCCCCTCAGTCCCTTCTTTCTGCCAACTCCAACAGTGGGGACAGAGGGTGGGTGTGGAATAGACATGAGCAACACATCTCGAAGAACAACAGTTACTGGTAAATAACCTTGTTTTCTCCTTCGAGTGATTGCTCATGTCCATTCCAATATAGGTGATTAAAAAGCAATACCTTGGAGGTGGGTAGGAGTTAAGGATGAGCTGCCCTCAGCACGGCTCTGCCGAAACCTGCATCCACTTTCACCTGTAGAACGATGGCGTAGTGGGACGTGAAGGTATGCACCGACGACCAGGTGGCAGCCTTGCAGATGTCCTGCAGGGGCACTCCCTCCAGGAAGGCCGCAGAGGAGGCCCGAGCTCTGGCTGAGTGCACTGTGATGACACCCGGAAGCGGCACATTCGCCTGCTGATAGCAGCACTTGATGCAGGATGTAATCCATGCGGAGATGCACTGGGTGGAGACAGGTGATCTTTTCATTCGGTCCGCCACTGCGACGAAGAGCTGTGTCAATACTCTGGAAGGTAGGAATAGGATACAGAGTGACCTAAACAAACTGGAGGATTGGGCCAAAAGAAATCTAATGAGGTTCAACAAAGAAAAGTGCAGAGTCCTCCACTTAGGAGGGAAGAATTCCATAAACAGCTATAGACTGGGGACCGACGAGCTAGGCAGCAGTTCTGCAGAAAAGGACCTTGGGGTAACAGTGGATAAAAAGCTGGATATGAGTCAGCAGTGTGCCCTGGTTGTCAAGAAGGCTAATGGCATATTGAGCTGCATTAGGAGGGGCATTGCCAGCAGGTCACGGGAAGTGATTATTCCCCTCTATTCGGCGTTGGTGAGGCCGCGTTTAGAATATTGTGTCCAGTTTTGGACCCCCCACTACAAAAAGGATGTGGACAAGTTGGAGAGAGTACAAGGAGGGCAACCAAAATGATTAGGGGGCTGGAGCACAGGACTTATGAGGAGAGGCTGAGGAAACTGGGCTTGTTTAGTCTGCAAAAGAGGAGAATGAGGGGGGATTTGATAGCGGTCTTTAACTACCTGAAAGGGGGTTCCAGGGAGGATGGGGCTAGGCTGTTCTCGGTGGTGGTAGATGACAGAACAAGGAGCAACTGTCTCACGTTGCAGGGTGGGAGGTCTAGGTTGGACATTAGGAAAAAGTTTTTCACTAGGAGGGTGGTGAAGCACTGGAATGGGTTACCTAGGGAGATGGTGGAATCTCCATCTTTAGAGGTTTTTAAGCTGAGGCTTGACAAAGCCCTGGCTGGGATGATTTAGCTGAGGTTAGTCCTGCTTTGAGCAGGGGGTTAGACTAGATACCTCCTGAGGTCCCTTCCAATCTAACATTCTATGATTCTATGATTTCCGGAACGGCTTTGTACGCTTGATGTAGAAGGCCAGGACTCATCTCGTGTCCAGCGAATGCCATCTCCTCTCCCACTCCGAACCGTGCGGTTTGGGGAAACAACATGAGGAGAAAATTATCTTGGTTACAATAAAACTGAGAAACCCCTTTGGACAGGAAGGCTGGGTGCGGCCTCAACTGCACCTTATCCTTTTAGAATACTGTATAAGGGGGCTGCGAGGTCAAGTTCCTAATTTCGGAGACCCTCCTGTCCAAGGTAATGGCCACCAGGAAGGCTACCTTCCATGAAAGCATGAGCAGAGGGCATGAAGCCATGGGTTCAAAGGGGGGCCCCGTGAGTCTCAAGAGGACCAGGCTGAGATCCCAGGAAGGCACCGGGTCACGGACCTGCGGATACAGCCTCTACACCCCCTTGAGTAACCTGACCGACATGGGATGGGAGAACCAGGATTTCCCCTCTAGCAACTGATGGAAGGCCAAAATGGCCGCCAAGTGAACCTTCAACGAGGTCAGCGCCAGACCCTGGCACCTTAGCTGGAGCAGGTACTCCAGGATTGCCTGCAGATGCGAGAGGCTGGGCGGAATGCCCCGGGACTCTGCCGAAGAGGTAAACCACCTCCACTTAGCCCAATACATGACCTGTGTAGAAGGTTTCCTGCTGCCCAGCAGGACTTGTTGGATCTGCACCAAGCAGGCGCTCTCTCCCTCCGTCAGCCACAGGGCCTCCAGGCCGTGAGGAGCAGAGAGTCCAGGTCTGGATGCAACAGGTGACCATGGTCCTGGGAGAGAAGGTCGTGTTGCCTAGGGAGCAACATGGGTGGGGCGATCGAGAGGTCCAGCAGCATGCTGAACCAGTGCTGTCTCAGCCAGACCAGAGCGATTAGTATGACATCCGCCCTGTCCCTCTTTATTTCCAGTAGGACCTTGGGCAGGAGTGGAATGGGCAGGAATGCGTACATGAGGGTCCAAGCCCAGTCGGTGAGGAATGCATCGGAAATCGACCCGGTCTCGTGAGCCTGGAGCAAGCAGAACCTCGGGCACTTCGCGGTTCAGGCCGACATGAATAGGACCAGTTGGGGAACACCCCACTTTTGGAGGATCGTAGTCACTACCTTCAGGTGCCACAACCAGTCGTGGCGAGGTAGAAAGACCTGCTGAGGCAATCTGCCTCATCATTCCTCACTCCCAGGAAGTGAGAGGCAGTCAAGTGGAAGTTGTGCCTCAAAAGTCTCACAGACAGGTAGCTTCCTTGCAGAGAGCGGAGGAGAGCGCCTCTCCCTGCCTGTTTATATAAAACATAGCTGCGGTGTTGTCCGTCAGCACGTGCACCACTCTGCCTGTCAGGAATCGGAGGAACACCCTGCATGCTAGGCAAAAGTTCTCAGCTCCTTCACACTGATGTGCAGGCACCTCTCCTTCCCCGACCAGAGCCCCTGAGCGCTCAGGTTGGCACTGATGTGGGCTCCCCATCCCACATCCAAGGCGTCGGAGATTAGGGTGACCGACGGGACCAGTTCCCTGAAAAGAACGCCCTTCAACACTGCCCTGGTAGATCTCCATCAGTCTCGGAAGGCTAGGACGGGTGAGGAGAACTGTGACCACCCAATTCAGTGGGTGTCTGCTCAGCACATACATCGAGGCCAACCACTACGTGCAGGCCACCAGATGGCCTAACAGCTCTAGGCGGTGCCTGGCTATTGTCGTGAGGCATCGGTGTAGTTGGGAGATGATAGAGACCATCGTCTCGAAATGTGGCTGAGGCAGGAAGGCTGTGGCCTGGGAAGCGTCCAGGGTGACCCCAATGGTTCTATGCGTTGTACTGGGGTTAGTGTAGTCTTCTGCTTGTTTATGAGCAGTCCAAGCCTGCTGCATGTGGAGCAAGTGATAGTCACGCTCTCCTGCACTTGGAACCTGAACTGTATGTGGTGAACACCCTTGGAGCTGAAGATAGGCCAAAGGGCAGGATTGTAAATTGGTAGTGGGAGCCAGCCACTGTGAAGTGGTGGAAGCGCCTGTGGCTGGGGAGGATGGACCCATGAAAGTATACATTCTTGAGGTAGAGGGCTGCATACAAGTCTCCTGGATCCTGGGAAGGGATTACGGAGGCTAGGGAAACCCTGCGAAACCCGAGTCGTTTGACATATTTGTTCAGATGACGCAGGTCTGGTATGGGTCTCAGACTCCCTTTTGCCTTGGAGAAGAGGAAGTACCTCGAATAGAACCACTTCCCCCTTTTGCCTTGAGGAACCGTAACCACCGCTCCTATGTTGAGGAGGGTATCCACCTCCTGCAAGAGGAGTTGCTCGTGAGAGGGACGGAGGTGGGGGGTTGTTTTTGGGGGGGGAGGGGAGGGGGAGGAGTTGGTAGAGGTAAACCGTATGGCGTAGCCCCCAGAGACTATCCTGAGGACCCAACAGTACGACGTAATCTTTGCCCATTCGGAATAGAATGCCCTTAACCTGTTCAGGACAGGGCGGGGCAGGTCCAGGAGACCAGTAGAGGTCTCACCCTCAGGCGCACCATCAAAACTGTCTCCTACAATTACCCAACCACCTGGGGGGGCCCTTCTGGGAGGCTGAGGATGAGATGGGGGGCTGATTCCATCTTCTAAACCCCTTACTTCTGTCCCTATTTCTGTAGGGTTGAAAGGGCCTAGGTGGAGGCCTGGTCACTGCTGAGCCTGGGGCCGTGATTGCCTCCTGGAAGCCTGGGGCATGTACAGACCCAGGGAGCGAAGCATGGCCCTGGAGTCCTTCAGACCGTGCAGCTTCGTATCGGTCTGACTGGAGAAGAGGGCCAATCCATCGAAGGGAGGTCCTGGATTGATTGCTGCACCTCCCGGGACAGGCCTGAGGGTTGCAGCCACGAGCACCTCCTCAAGGAAATGGCGGAGGGTATAGCCCTACCCGCCGAGTCAGCAGCATCACCGGACGTTTGGAGCACTGCCCTAGCCACCCTGATTCCTTCATCCAGGATGGTGGTGAAGTCTGCAGCCTAGTCCTGGGGCAGAGCCTCAGCAAACCGCTTGAGGGCGTCTCACAAACTAAAATTATATCTCCCCAGGAGGGCCTGATGGCTGGCAATCCTGAACTGTAGGGCTGCTGTGGAATAAATTTTTCTCCCAAACAGATCTATAACTTTTTGTTGTCTTTGTTCTTGGGAATGGAACCGGATTGACCTTGCCTGTCCCGCTGGTTGGCTGCCTCCACCACGAGGGTTCCCGGGGCTGGGTGAGTGAACAGGTACTCGAACCCTTCGGCCGGACATAATACTTTTTCTCAACCACCTTTGACGTAGGGGTGACTGAGGAAGGGGTTTGCCACAGGGCCTTCACAATTTCGAGGACCCTATTGTGGACTGGTACGGCCACTCTCGGTGGGCAGCCACTGCCAGCACATTGAAGAGGGTATCGACGGCCTCCACTAACTCCTTGACCTCCAGTCCCAGGTTAGAGGCCACCCTCTTGAGCAGCTCCTGGTGCACCCTGAAATCCTCCAGTGGCGCCATGTGGTCCTGGGAGACTGCCTCATCTGGGGAGGAGGAAGAGGACTGGCGAGGCACATCCTGTGGGTGCTCCCTGCCTGCCGAAAGGATGCACCATAGAGGGGCCCTCCATGGGGTCCGACTCCTCATTCGAGGAGCGGTGTCTATGGGCCTTCTCCTGTGTGGGGGCACGGACTGCACCCCCTGCTGACAGGGTGGATTGGGGCCCTCCCATCTGGAAGCCCCCATCTGGGGCCAAACCAGGGCTGACGGTGCCACCTGCTGTGACGCCTTGTGGGGACGTCGGCTGTCAAAATGACTGTCCCCCCTGCGGGACCCCAAGCCACCAGACCAGCAGTGCCATGTCCGTCCTTGGTCCCATGTGTCATGCCGGGGACCATTTTCTCACCGCCTCCAACATGGACGACGATGAGGACCGCCTCCATTGCCGCGAGCGGTCAATGGATGGAGGCGCGCTCCGAAGAGCTCCCAGTACTGGAGCCTCGGTACTGAGGACGTAATTGAGACCGGTGCCACGCCAAACTCCATGGTGCCAAGCCTTAGTCCGGTGACCGGGTTCTGCATCGGGGACTGCATGGTGCGGGTCCTCGAATAGCAACTGGGTTCCGCACCACCTCAGTGTGGGCAAATGCCTCGGTGCCGAGCCTCTGACGGTGACCGGGTTCTGTGCCGCCTCGGTGCGGGCAAACTCCTCAGTGCTGGGGATTGGGAACTGGAGGTGTCCAGGCGCTGCCTGGCGGACCTTGACCAGTGCCGCCTCCTGGCATGCACTGCCTCTGGTGCCAGGGATCGACATCAGCACTGAGAGGGAGACTCCACATCCCTTGCTGGTGCAGGTTGGCTCGATGCCGCTGACCTGGAGCGACTGCTGGGGATCTCCACCGCCCTTTGGGGGGACGCAACATGGGCTTGCCACAGGAAACAGGCCCCTCCTCCCTCGGTGGGTGGGGGGCAGAGGTGGCGTTTGCAGGCCAACAAGGATCTTGCTGCCTGAAAAGCCTCCGGCATCGATGGCATTGGCAGGGGAACTCTCCCACTCCCAGGAGTCGGGGGAAGCTCCCTGCTGGGAGATGCAGGCAGGGGAGAAGACTCGATGGGCCGTGGCCAGTGCATCTCCGCCTCGACCCTGCCCATACCGACAGTGCAGGGGAGTGTCCGCACTCCGCATGCTGTCTCATCTTCTTCGGCACCGGGGATGTGGCTCAGTGCCGAGTCGAGCGCGGTGCCTGCGGTGCACTCTGCACCGAGATGATGCTCGGTGCCAAGGTGGAGCGGGACGGCTCAGATGCTGGGCGGAGCGCTGCCTCCATAAGCAAGGCTTTTAACCTGATCTCTCTTCCCTTCTGAGTCCGCAGTTTAAAAGCCTTGCATATCTTACACTTGTCTTTCCTGCTCTTACAGCAAGCACTTACGGTACTGATCGTGGGGGCGGCTTAAATCCAGGCAACCGGGGCATGGCCCGGCCGCTCTAAGTCCCTCAGGGACTTCTTATCTAACTACACTACTTAACAACTACTTAAAACTAACTAAAGTACTTTGAATAACAAAGAGTTCAAAGAAGGGGAATAGTACTTGCAGAAAAGCAAGTTCTAGTTCCAGCAACCATCATGGGTGGAAAGAAGGAACTGAGGGGCCTTCGGGTCGGCAGTGCCTCATATACCGCGGCTTGCACACAGGGCTCCAGGGGGCACCAGAGCCAACCCTATGGGGTCTGCTAAAGGGAAAAAAGTTCTGGGAACCGTGCACGCCAGCATGCACTCACCTATATTGGAATGGACATGAGCAATCACTTGAAGGAGAAAGACAAACTCGTATCAGACCTTCCCCTGGGCTTTGTTCTATGCAAGTCAAACAATTTCCCTGACCACATCTCATGGGTGTGAGGTGGGCTGGGGTGGAAACAGGGCAAGGAAACACTGACTTAAGTGGAAAGCTGTGTTTTTCCTGGGCAACAAATTCTAAATCTCATCTAAGAGCTACCTTAAAATATTTTTTTAATTGAAATTAAATTTTAACATTTTAAAAACCCACACCCAACTACCCTGCAAACTGCGGATTAATGGATTCTGCCTCCAATTCACTGACTCTCCTTGTTGATGTAATTACTAAAAGGAAAGCCACTTTTCATTGTAAAAAAATGAAATAGCAATTCTCCCAATGGTTCAGATGAAGATTTGGTGAGTACTTGCAAAACCAGACTCAAAGCCTTTTAAACAGGGGGCTGTGCTTGGTTTCTTAAAAGCCGTGTTTCAGAAAGACAACTACAGGTGCACCAGTTCCTGTGACTGAAATTAAGGAGTTCTTTTGGTAATTGACTGGACAGTCCCGTTGGCATGATCTTCAATGAGCTACCTGCCACACATTTTCAAATACTTCAAGGCCACTATTTCCTTAAATATTCTGGAACTGGGAAGACAGTTTTGCCCTCTCTCCATCATTTTATGTAAAGGACTTTTGAGTTGGGTGTCCAGATCTGCAATATTGAAGGTGGAATAAATGAGATCCAGTAACTCAACTCATCCTACACAACAGACAACCTAAATCATTGGATTTGGACTTGGCTAATGCAGAGCACCAGAAAACAGGTGAAAGAATCTGAAAACTCCAGATTTGCCTTCAAGACTTCCTTCAAAAGCCCTTTCAGCATTACTACCAGGTGGGATAATGCAGAGAGGTGTCGTGTACAAACACATGCTGAGAGCAGCTCCTTTGATTTTAGTACTAGGCTTTCCTCTAACCACTTCTAGCGCTGGAGAAACACACTGGGTAAAAGAAGTCTCCAACTTCCCTTCAACCTACCAAAACTGCTATTAAATTCAAGAGAGAAGATGGGGTTGAAGAGAAAAGTCTGTCTGGGCAGAGAGCTCAGGGACAGAAACTAGGCTGAAAATATAGCGTAGTTATAAGTATGTCAGCAAGAGAAGTTGGGTCATTTTCTACAAATTTCCCACAAGTGCCAACACCACTATAGTTGCACCAATGTTCACTATGCTGGAAACAAGTGACATGAGACAAGGTTCCCACAGCCAGAGCCATCTGTAACACTGTCAGCCAAAAATGCTTAGAGGAAGTCTAATTGACATGGTATTACAAAGTGTCTCCAGTTCCAATGTTAGCAACAATGGGAAGTTTTTAGAAAGTGTCCCTAGTGTGGACCAGTGTCTCTCAACCTTTTTGTGCTAGCGACCCCCTTTGGACTTTTTAAAAAAAACGGTGACACCCCTCCCTGCCAGGTAAGACTTGAAAAAATTGCAACCCTCTACCTAAACATCATGAACTAGATTATGAATAATACTCAGGGCCAGCGTTAGGGAGTGGCAAGCACAGTAACTACCCGGGGCTCAAGCTGAAGCCCGAGCCCTACCGCCCAGGGCTCAAGCACATAACTTAGCTTCATGGGGCCCCTCTGTGGCATGAAGCCATGGGCAATTGCCCTGATTGGCACCTCTAATGCCAGCCTTACACTTGCAACCCTCCCTAAACCCATCCCATGACCCCCCAGGTTGACAAACACTGGTGTAGATAATGTTAAGGAAAGCAGCTCAATAAGGCAAGAGGCAGTACAGTCTATATATACACAGAAAAACAGCAGAGTCTTTGAATCCTAAAGCCACATTGCTTCCCACCCCCCCGTTTGAAGTTTATAAATATATTAGAAAAACAGTTTTATTTTTTGATTGTTTTTACCTGAAGGCTGTGCAGATGGCTAATAAGTCTTGCCACTTCAAGTTATTATATAGTAACTGGACTGAAACTTTTATTAAACAAACATATTTCATAGAATCACAGAAGATGAGGATTGAAAGGGACATCAGGAGGACATCTAGTCCAACCCCCCTGCTCAAAGCAGGACTAACCCCAACTAAATCATCCCAACAAGGGCTTTGTCAAGCCGGGCTTTAAAAACTTTTTAAGGATGGAGATTCCACCACCTCCCTAGGTAATCCATTCCAGTGCTTCACCACCCTCCTACTGAAAAAGTTTTTCCTAAGATCCAATCTAGACCTCCCCCACTGCAGCTTGAGACCACTGCTCCTTGTTCTGTCATCTGCCAGCACTGAAACAGCCTAGCTTCATCCTCTTTGGAACCCCCCTTCAGATAGTTGAAGACTATCAATTCCCCCCCCCCACACTTCTCTTTTGTTGACTAAATAAACCCAGTTCTCTCAGCCTCTCCTCATAAATCATGTGCTCCAGCCCCCTAATCATTTTCATTGCCCTCCCCTGGACTCTTTCCAATTTATCCACATCCTTTCTGTAGTGAGGAGCCCAAAACTGGACACAATACTCCAGATGCGGCTTCACCAGTGCTGTATAGAGGGAATAATCACTTCCCTCAATCTCCTGGCAATGCTCCTACTAATGCAGTCCAATATTTCGTTATAGCCCATCAACCAACTTCAACACCCTTGGATGCATTGTGTCTGGCCCCATGGACTTGTGCATGTCTAGCCTTTCTAAATAATCCTGAATCTGTTCTTTCACCACTGAGTGCTGCTCACCTCCTACCCATACTGTGCTGCCCAGTGCAGTAGTCTGGAAGCTGACCTAGTCTGTGAAGACCAAAGCAAAAAAAGCATTGAGTACTTCAGCTTTTCCACATCCTCTGTCACTAGGTTGTCTCCCCCATTCAGTAAGGGGCCACATTTTCCCTTCTCATTGCTAACTTACCTGTAGAAACCCTTCTTGTTACCCTTTAGATCTCTTGCTAGCTGCAACTGTAATTGTATTTTGGCCTTCCTTATTTCATCCCTGCATGCTCCTTTTTGTATTTAAGCTCACCGAAGATTTCTCTGTTAAGCCAAGCTGGTCGCCTGCCATGTTTGCTATTCTTTCTGCACATCGGGATGGTTTGTTCCTGTGCCCTCGGTAAGGTTTCTTTAAAACTCAGCCAGCCCTCCTGGACTCCTTTCCCCCTCATATTAGTGTCCCAGAGGATCCTATCCATCAGTTCCCTAAGGGAGACAAAGTCTGCTTTTTTGAAGTCCAGGGTCTGTATTCTGCTGCTCTCCTTTCTTCCGTCAGGATCCTGAACTCGACCATCTCGTGGTCACTGCTGCCCAGGTTGCCATCCACTTCTACTTCTCCTACCAATTCTTCCTTGTTTGTGAGCAGCAGGTCAAGAGGAGCACAGTCCCTAGTTGATTCCTCCAGCACTTGCACCAGAAAGTTGTCCCCAACATTCTCCAAAAACTTCCTGGATTGTCTATGCATTGCTGTACTGCTCTCCCAGCAGATGTCACGGTGACTGAAGTCCCCAATGAGATTCAGGGCCTGTGATCTGGAAACTTCTGTTAGTTTTCTGAAGAAAGCCTTGTCTTCCTCATCCTTCTAGTCTGGTGGTCTATAGCAGACACCCACCACGACATCATCCTCATTGCTTTTGCCTCTAAATTTAATCCAGAAACTCTCTAAAGACTTTTCTCCAGTTTCATACTGGAGCTAAAAGCTATCATATTGCTCGCTTATATACAGTGCAACTCCTTCACCTTTTCTCTCCTGCCTGTCCTTCCTGAACGGTTTTTACCCATCCACAACAGTGTTCCAGTCTTGTGAGTTACCCTACCAAGTCTGTTATTCCAATCACATCATAGTTCCTTGACCATGCCAAGACTTCCAGTTCTTCCTGCTTGTTTCTCAGGCTTCTTGCATTCGAGTACATGCACTTCAGATAACTAGCTGATTGCCCTACTTTCTCAGTATGAATCAGAAGGACTCCCCTGTTGCACCCTCCTCTTTGTGCTTCTTCCCTGTATCCCACTTCCCCACTTACCTCTGGGCTTAGGTCTCCATCCCCCAGCGAACCTAGTTTAAAGCTCTCCTCACTAGGTTAGCAAGCCTGTCTGCGAAGATGCTCTTCTCTCTCTTCGTTAGGTGGATTCCATCTTTTCCTAGCAATCCTTCTTGGAACAATATCCCATGGTCAAAGAATGCAAGCCCTCTCTCCAACACCACCTGTGTAATCACGCATTTACTTCCACCATTTGAAGGTCCCTACCTGGGCCTTTTCCTTCAACAGGGAGGATAGATGAGACCACCACTTGGATAAAGGAGTCTGAGGTGCTTCTTCCCAGAGTCACATAGTCTGCAGTGATCTACTCAGGGTCATTCTTAACAGTATCACTGGAGAAGTAATAAGAGGTAGTGGTCCGAGGACTTGAGGAGTCTCGCCTGACTCTCCATCACATCCTGAATTCTAGCTCTATGCAAGCAGCACGCTTCTCAAGTTACCTGGTCTGGACTGCAGATGGATGACTGTCCCCCTTTGGAAGGAATCCCTGACCATCACCACCCGCCTCCTCCTCTTGGGAGTGGTGGTTGTGGAACCCCCATCCCTCACTTGGATTTGCTCAATCAGAAATACTTATTTTACAAATATATACAGCAAGGACAAAAGTTAAGGATTTTGTGTTTGGGCAGATTCTTAAAAGTAATTTATCTTAAATAAATTATAATATAAATCACAACCTTTTGATGCCAGGGACTCTTAAAATGCATTTAAAACAAAAAAAAGAAGTGTACTTTTAGCTGAGGTTTCTCATCTTTTGCACAGGGATCCTCAGGTTGCTGATGAACCAAGACATATTCTTCACTGTTTAATGTGGACACAGATTCAGATGATTGATTAACTTTATCAAATGAAGACCGGACTTCCATTTCAGGAGTGCAATCCCCTCCTGCTGCATCAACCTAATAAAGAAATGTAGAAAAATTAAGCATGTCCCATTTTACCTAGCTGTAAAATAGAAAGACCACATGCAATAATTTAAGTTGAGAAAGTCTTAAGAATTGTTCTGACACTGTAGAAGGAAGGATAGTCTTGTGATTAAGGCAATGGACAAGATACAGGATATTTGAATTAAATTGCTGCCAGTCTCCTCCACAGATTTCCTGTGTGATTTTGGGCCAGTCACTTAATCTTTCTAGGCCTGTTTCCAATTTTTGCTCATATGCAGCTTCCCGTTCTCCCATCCTTTTTCTGTGTTGTGTACTTAAGAGTATAAGCTCTTTGGGGCATGGACAGTCTCTTACTATACATTTGTACAGTGCCTAGCACAATAAAGCCTTGATGTTGATTGTATAACGATAGTGCCTTATGGATCCAAATGGCTTTTTATGTTTAGTGCTATGAATTAAAAAGAAAGCCACAGCAGAATATGTAGATTAAATTAATTGCTCCTTTCTTGAAATAGAAGTGATTAAATATAAAACACTGCAACAATTTCTAACAGGAAGTTAGTTTCCTGTGCTCAGAGCAACCAAAGGCAAGTTCCTCATGTGCATGTTTCACATCATACCTAACAAGGGCAGGACAGGCAAACTCTTGCTTGGTAAAGGTGACCTATTTTATATTCAAGTATATTCAACTCAATAGTTATGCCAGCTGATCACAAAATTCAAGTGTGACAAAAACAAAAAAAGTTTATTTACCAGTAACTGTAATTCTTGAAGAGTTGCCTTGTATTTATATGTATTCTTGAGAAAAGTGCCCCCTGGCATATGAGCGGGTCCTGGAACTTCCTGAAAAGCTATGTCTGTTGGGGCTACATAAGCTCCATCTTATGCTGCTGATCATTCAGCAGCCAATATCATAAGGGAAGTGTAGTCCTTAACTGCTTCAGTTCTCTCACCTAAACCACAGAGACCAATATATTTAAGAAATCAGAGGCAAAGGGGATGATGGGTGGAGAGTGTGAATATACAGCAGCTGCTAAGGAAATATAGCTACTAGTAACCTCTTACTTCTTCTAAGGCCTCTGTTGCACTCCCACTCAAAAAGGAGATTAAATGAGCAGTAATGCCTAAATAGAAGGTGGGCTGAGAAGTTCTTAGTTAAGACAGAAATTAACATTATTCTCCAAAACCCAGCATCAGAGCAGAATGTTAGGTCTCCCCCCTTGCACTTTTTCCCTTCAGCTGCAAAAAAAATTGAGTGAGAGAAGATGGAGAAGACTTATGCAGAATCAGGTGACAGGCCCTTCTCACTATCTTACACCAAATTCAAAGTTGAAAACTTCTTAGATTGTAGAGAATTGCTTGAACTTGAGCATGTTGCATATATGGAAGTTGATATCTTATGACTCATGCTGCCTGGTGTAGAGACTCTGGACTTGGAGGAAAAACTAGACTATCCCTTTGGGATAAATGATGCTAAGGCAGAGGTGACTAATGAGAGAACTCTAGAATGCCAGTATATCATTGCTACTTTGGCCAATGAAAGCAAGCCTCTGTCTTGACTCAACTTTTGAATAACCAATTCCCCTCATTTTGATGGAGTCAAGGTTTTTTGGGGTTTTTTTTTCTTTTAATATATTATTCTTGTAGCTAGTTTATAGTTAACCACTCACTGTTCCTGAAATCACATCATATCATCTGTAAATAACATTCCCATACATGTTCTGTTTTCACTTGCATTTATGCTATGGGATAATTCTCGATCAGGAGTTTCAGTTTCTTTGAATATTCCTCTCCTCTGGATGATGGAAGACTGGTCAATTACAATGTTAACAGATATATAAAGCACAGTCAATCTCTAAAAAAGTTTTCAACTTTTCTAAACATATTTTTAACAAAAGGAAAGGAAAGAAATTATTATTAATAATAGAAGCAGACACCTGTTTCCATGGTTACTTTACTTTGCTAAATATTGTCCTTTTTCCGCTCCCCCTTCACCCTATTTAGTTCAGATCTCTGGATAGCCTAGATTCTGTCATATCCTGCCCTTCCTTTCTCCTGCAATTCTCTAGCAGCTTGTTATAGCTAAAGCTCAGCTTTCAAAGCTTTCAGTTTTGAGCAAATTATGTCTATAGCAGTGCTTCACAACCAGGTGTCTGGGCTGCAAACAGGTTTCAGGGGAGCTGCCAAACAGTGTCAGTGTCGAACTCACTGGGATCTGGGGCTGGAGCCTGAGCAACTGAGCTTTTTTATGGTTGAAATTTTTATGGTTGAAATTTAAGTGTTGTTTGCACAGAGATATCAAAGATAAGCAATTAAATGAATGGGAATGTTTATTTTTACTCACTCAAGTTTAAAATTCTGTTTTTGTTAATACCTATTTAAAGCAAATGCCTGAAAACTCCCAACAAATACACAATTACCCAACAAGTCCCCCAACAAAACCAGAAGCTGAAGACAACATTCCTAGCATTTCTAAAAGTTCAAAATAAAAAAGCAAAGAGAAAATAAAGTACACAGAGAACACCCACAACATATTCCACACGACGCACACAAAAAAATACCAAAATTGGGTAAAACCCTTTAAAAAAATCCATTGTAGGATGTTTAACTATAAAACAATCCAGGAGCTTCTGGAGAAGCAGTGTATGGCTCTGGAGGATTTTTTAAAAAGTGACTGGTGTTCTCTTCTTGCCCCCACAATCAAGTAATATTTTCCTAGTAACCTTTTAAAGTTATAAATAGATACAAATATTCTTGCATCTGAAGCTTGTAATTATGTAGTACAAAATACCAGTCAAAAAAAAACAAAAAAAAACAAACAATTTTTTCCACCATCTCCATAACCATATTCAACCTACATAAAAGTACAGATACCATTTATGAAAAAAGATTCTATTTTATGGGAGAATTAAACTGACCAACAAAAAGGCTCATTCAGCCAGCCAATTTGACTCTAGCTTTTGGAAAGCTATGTCCAAAACCATACCAATTTTCTCTTTCAAACAAAGAAAAGCAATGTGCTGGATAATTAAACAGAAAAGGTCACTTTAAAAAAAACAACAGAATTTTGTCAATGACTAAACTGAACCTTTTTAATCTGGTCTGATATTTTTGAGTCATCTTACAGTAATATGTGCAGTGTTTTTCAAATTTCTAGTTTGCTAAAGTGATGTGCATCACATACTAATTTGCTGCTGGGAAGCTACATATTGTTAAAATCAGTATACCCTGAGGACTGAGGCCATGTCTACACTATGGGCATTATAGCTACATAACCACGGCATTGCAGCTATGCCAGTGTTTCACCATAACGCGCAAATAAAGTAAAGACCATCAAGGAAAAGAAACATTTAGAGGCAAAAAGTATCCTTTAAAAATCAAAAGTTAAGAAGAAAATAGAAGGAAACAAACTCTGGCAAGTCAAATATAAAAGTATAATTAGGCAAGCCAAAAAAGAATCTGAAGAGCAACAAGCCAAAGACACAAAAGCTAACAGCAAAAAACAGGGTTTCATATCTGTCTGCTTTAGGCAAAGCCCAACACAAACTTCTACCACTCAAAAGGTGGGAATCCGGAATACTACATTGTAGTCATGATAGGGTTGCCAATTTTGGTTGGACATACTCCAGGAGGTTTCAGCACATGACAATCTTTAATTAAAGAGTCATCTTTAATTTTTGGAGGCTCCAAGACAATCCTGGAGGGTTAGCAACCAAAAGTCATGATGATTTATGAAATAAGTGGATCCTAAAAGTGTCATTGGCCCCTCAAACTAGCACTATTGTTTCTGGAAATGTTCCAACACTTGACTTGGCAAGTCCCAGTCCTTATTCCAATATAATTTTTTTCTTCGTAACAACTATGCCATTTGTGCCACTACAGATAAGGTTATGTTAGTATTCTTTTTTAAAATATCTTTTTACCTGTCAATTTTTCTTCCCACATCTTAAGTCCACTGATTCTTAAAAGACGGTTGGGTCCCTTCACTCCAGCATACAAAAATAGCTACAGCCATCGCTCACTGAGAGCCTTGATGGTGTCCATTATTATTATTAGGTGGAAAATTGCTGATGTTTCCAAGTTGCTTTTTAAAAAGTTGACTGTTAAGCTCATGACACTGCAGGCTAAATAAGACAAGATCTAGCTAGCTGTCCTGGATAAGGATGTCCTCCATAAACAGATGCATGCATTTCTCCTGGGTTTAAAGATTAGCAGTTACCTTGATGAAAATCCTGCGTGCGGATGACAACCAAAACGAAAGCACCTTTTACTAATAGTGATGCAACCTGAATGCAACACATACATTTCCTATGCTGGGGATACATCTGCCTTTCACATACAGAGAGGCAGAGAAATCTTCAAGGAAATGATGGAGGTTAAGGTTTCCTGAATTTGATTAAATTTTTTAGGTATTTGAGATCCAGCACAGTCCATGTCCCCCCAGATTGGTTGAGGACCTAAGCAAAATCGAGTAAATACCCAAAAATCTCTCAGGGCTATGAGCAAAGAGAACAAGACTTATTACTTCATTTGGATCAGGTGATCAATGCAGCTTTGCAACATGAGGTGTATCTGGACTGGATGAAATCTCCTTTGAGGAGGTGTATGAATTCTATAATAAAGCAATCTCTGTTTTATTTTCACAACCCACTCATCAGTTGTCTCCAACATGGGAGAAGGAAGGAAGGAAGGGAGGGCGAAAAAGAGTCTTCCACTAGACCTTGAAAGATGCAAGTTTGAGAAGCTCTGAAGAGCTCTGTGTAAACTTGTCTCTCTCACCAACAGAAGTTGATCCCATAAGATATATTACCTCATCCACTTTGATTCTTGCCAATTCATTGTCTCAAAATGCTAAGTGGTAGGGTTTCCTCTAATTTTTAACTCTACTGATCACCTTCATAAGAACTAGATCCTCTTGTGGACCATTTTTCCACATAATACATGAATCCTGCACTTCTTGATTCCAAAAGACACATTTCTGCTGATTACAAATTGAGAACCACTGCTCTGCAAGTGCTGAGCCTATTATTAAAATGCTTGTCATTGTCGAGATGCCCGGGGTAGGGTTTCATTTGCCAAAGAAGCAAGGGGTAGGCAGGACCCCCCAGGGTCACTATTGGACTTTCCAAATCCCCAATGTTAATTTTTCAGTCTGGGAAGAAAAGTGCCTGCTGCATGTTCGTGAACAGACCTGAGTTCCTAAATATGCGTGTGTCATGCGTCTTTCCAGACCACCCCACACTGATGTTGGTGAAATGACTCCTGTGATCCACAAGGGCCTGCAACACCTTTGAAAAGTACCCCTTACAGTTAATGTACTCTGTTGCAGGGTGGTCAGGCGCTAAGATATGGATGTGTGTGCCATCAATAGCTGCCCCACTGTTTGGGAAGCCCACTGTGGCAAACCTGTCCAGTATATCCTGCACAATTCCCAAAGTCACTACCCTTCGGAGCAGAAGTCTATTGATGGCCATGCACACTTGCATCACAGCAGCCCCCACTGTAGATTTACCAATTCTGAATTGATTCCCAACTGAACAGTAACAGTTGGGGTTTGCCAGCTTCCACAGAGTGATAGCCACTCGCTTCTCCACCATCAGAGCTGGACTCAAGCGAGTATTCACACACTTCAGGGCTGGGACAGCTCTGCACAAAATTCAAGGAAAGTGGCCTTTCGCATACGAAAGTTCTGCAGCCTCTGGTCATCATCCCACAGCTTCATAGCGATGTGGTCCCGTCAGTCTGTGCTTGTTTCCCAGGACCAGAACCAGCACTCCACCGACTGCAGATGATGCGTAACAGCCTGCAGCAATAGGGAATTGTTCTGCTCTATACCTTGTAGCAGGGCAGCCTCAGTGACATTGCTGTTGTCCGTGCTTTGGGTTCTCTCTCGCCTTTGAAAATACTCCAGGATAAGCCGCGATGTATTTGTGATGCTCACAATAATAGTACAGAGTTAAGCGGGCTCCATGGCTCTGTAGTGATGGCGAGCGCGCGGCATAAACAAACAGCGCAAAACCCGTTTCCAGTTTGCTTGGGGCAAGAAGGGCGGGGGAAGGAGCGTAGCATCATGGGACGATGTTAATCTTCCCAACAGCTTCCACGGCTAGTTGCACTGTGGGATAGCCACCCACGGTGCACTGCTTTGAATGTCGACCCAAGTGTGGACACACAAGCCCGACGCAAGGAGCATGGTGTGAACACACTCCTGCGACTTCTAAAAATCGGCAGGTGAAAGTTGATTTAAAGTAAATCGACTTCACTCTGCTGTGTAGACATATTCTCAATAAAATGACAACTACACAGAATCAAGACAATCAACTGAGCAACGTAAGAGGCAGGGTCAGCATCCCCAGGTATAAAGACCAGTGTCAGAGAAAACAGTGTGGAAAAAGCTGACAAAGAGGCTGATGACACGGGGGGGTAAGGCATCTTACATCAACCTAACAATGTAAAGTGTCTACATTACAATTTCGTTCTGACTGACATAAATGCCCTGCTATGCTGACTTAATGACTCCACCTCCTCAAGAGGTGAGTCAATGTGGATGTAATTAGGTTGATGCAGTGTCAGACTAGACGTACCCAGGGGTGTGAACGGAGGGGGGGGCAACCCGGGGCAATAATTGTCAGGGGTAAGAAACTCCTTCATCCCTGGGGCAAGCAAGCACCTCCTGGCCCTGGGGCCTGCCGGGAGAAAGGGGAGCCGAGCAAGCAAGTGCCTGCCAGGGATGGGGGCACAAAATGTGCCCCTCTAAAAATGGTCAAATTTAAATTCCTGCGCATGCCCCTGGATGTACCCATAGTAAATGGTTACACTGTTGACCTAAGTACACAAGCAACATAGACCGTCATTTATGTAGATCTTCATAAATCACATTTGGATGAGAAGAGCGTGGCTTGGGAAAGTTTCACCCATTTATTTCAGATACCAGTCTGACACATGGAACTAATGAACCAGAGTGGAGCCAGGAGAGGTATCCAAGTTTCACTAAGAGCCAAGCCCAAGATATACAACATAGCCCAGAGGGGCATTCAAACTCCCCACAAGGGGTAATCAAGCACAAAATACCAACAGGGACAGCTGAGACCATCTGAAGGAGAGCTAAGCCCAACCTTCAAGGTGCCCAGCAAAGCACTCAAGCCTCACCAACATAGAGCTAAGCCTGAGGAACCCAGGGGATCCCAGCAGAACCCAGGGGATCCCAAGCAGTCTACTGAGAATGAAGTCTCTCCAAGTAATCAGAACTTGGTTGGTGAGTGAAGTATAGAAGAATGCAACTACTTCCCTTCCCTTCCCCCCTCTCAATATGGTGCTTGGCATCAACATAATGAAAGACAAGGGCGGACAAGTTGAGTGTGTAAAGCTCTAAAGGACCTTGAAGGCTAGGGCATGATTTTTGCATTTTATACAGGGCAGGAGAGCAAGTGCAGAGATTCAAAGAGGGGAATGAAATGGTCACACCAATAGGCAAGGGAACCCAAGAGAAACTAAGTGTAAAGGGAATTTCCAACCTAATTTCCTTTCTGGATCTGGCGAAAGACTTCCTTTGATATGTCAACTTTTTTTTTTTTTTTTTGTGCACAGGACTCTTACCTGGGTCAGTGCCCAAGAAAGAGAGAGGTAAGCAGCAGTACTGACCATACTGGTCAAAAGAATTAAAAAATATTGAATTTTCTAGCATTTGTCTTCAGAAGATTCTTTTTCCACTGAAGTGGTGAACCATTTCTTCATCTTCGAGAAGGATTCAGATAGGTGGTTCTCTGTTTTCTGGAAGTACTATATTGTTAACATAAGCTATTATTTAAAGTGTTCACAGCTGGGATCAACTATGGTTAAAGGAAGAATATATCTTTATCTTATATCTGTGTAATGTACATAAAACAGTACAGCTTCTATCTGTAAAGGCAGTGACAACCTACAAGTACAGAGAGGATTAAAAATTAATACATTCCAGGGAAGACAAGGGTACATGGGATTGAAACAAAATGTAAACAGTAGAGCCAAAGGACAAGCCTCTTACTAATCACATTTAGAGATCTTAAGATGCTAATTTTACACCAGAAGTCAGGCTCTGAATTGTGCAAGCCCCCACCTCTCTGCACTAAGCAAAAAAAAAAAAAAAAAAAAAAAAAAATCCCTACAGTGTCGTCATGTTTTTAACTAATATCAAGCCCTTTAATGTGCTACCCAAAAGTGGCCCAAACAAGGAACAACGCTCATCTGTTGATCATTTTTTTCAAAAAGATTTTCCTGATTGTCTGACAGCAATGGAAGTAAAGAGTTTGACTAAACAGAATGCTACTGTTTTCTTTATACTATGAATATGTAGCATATTTATCACTGAATTAACAAAAAAGATGTACAGCTAACAGTTGGGACCTAGGACGTGCTAGCATAGAACTTGGGAGACCTAACTTCAACAAACTTCCTTGTGTGATCTTGTGTAGATTTGAGTTCATTTTTATTTTAAAATTAATCCTGAACCTGATAAAAGAAAGGCTCAGGACTTTTTTTGTCGCAAGAAAGTAAGTATCAACTTCAGCCCACCAGCTAGCATCCTGTTCTCAGCCTTTTTTACATTCAGAGAGCATGATGCAAGAAAAGAAACAAACCCAGCATGACCCTCAGCCTATGCTAAGTTTGCAGGGCTGGCAGTTACTTTTTTAAACACATTTGATACAGAAACCCTGGACAAAAAATATGGACCCTGGAGTCCATTACTGGTAAAGCCATTTTTGTACAGTCATATTTCAAAGAAAAACCACAACTAACATTTTACACATAGTACAGGGATAAAAAAAATAAACTTACTTTCTTGATTACTGCTTATGCAGTAGATAAGTATTCAAGTTGAAACATCTATCTAATTTGAATAGTTTCCAGGAGAGAGGGAAGGGCAAGATTATAGCTTTTTCAAGACCAACTGCTATTATTTTTGTTCAGCATATGGAAACAGAATCCAAGTTTCACATTTATGATACTCTACTGTATAGTCTACAGCTTATAAGATGCTTTTGTGCTTAATCAAATATATTCAGCTAGCAACAAACTGAAATGTTTGTATCTTTCAATTGTAGTGTTTTTAAATATTTCTAGTTTGTTAAATTAAAAGCAGAGCAGCAGGAGACAAGCCACTTACTACAGAAGTATTTATCAGGTGTTATTGAGACATTGGGGATGTTTTCAGACACAATTAGGCACGTAATTCCCATCAGAAGTCAATCCTTAAATAAGGTCTTTTCCTCTAGAAGTCAAAATCGCAAAAGAAAATCTAAAATTCTTACTTAACAGCTGAATTATCCATGTGTACAGATGTTTGATATGCATCCTTCCTGTGAAAAATTTGCCATCATGTCCCTAAAACACAGAATTGACATACATGTGTAAGAAGAGTCTTACCATGCTTGAATTAAAATTGCAGCCTATTAGCCCGCTCAACAGCCTGAGGGTATAGAAGGTAAGAATCATTCATCATTTGTTAGATGGGACAATGGGGTCACTCAAAACAACATTAGCTATGTAAAATACGTCTGCCTGCAATTAGACTCAAATGGTTACCTAATAGCTTCAAAGATTACAAAGCACTAAGAGATTCAGATGCATTGTCACTTTTAATCTATTCAAGAACCCATAGTATTTGGGTGGGATCCTTTGAATTAAAATCGACTCCTCAGCACTTAAAGGGAAGCTCTCATACCTCCTAAGATGATAACATTTCATTAAGGTTTTTTTTCATAAGGTTTCCATTATCAGGGCATCTGAGCACCTTCAAGTCTGAAAATGGTCAAATTTAAAATTTTTACCTGTTTACCAACCCATCCCAAAAAAGTCCATAAGGCTCAGTATTCTATTTTTATTGAATGTAGCAGCATCCCTTCTGAGCTTTCCAGGTGACAACAGTGCTCCATGCACTTCAGTGACTCCCATCCGATTGCAAGTCTAATTAAAGATTCTAATAAAAGGCTCTTAAAAGACAAGGACTAATTTGTCACAAACACATCATCCTCTTGCACCTATCAAAATCCATGAAAGAAAGTTGTCAACTGTAGCAGGCAGGTTGTTCTTAGCAGAGGACTCTAGATGTGAGACCCTTGCCAGGAGAAAGAGAAAACAGACTGAATGCAAATTTAACGTTAAGGCAAACTGCCAAACACTTCCACCCCTCGCCAAAAGGAAGATGGAAAGAGGAGATGCCTCGTCCTCCAGAGTACCACATGTCTCAAATGCCTCTTGTGTGTCAAAAAACTGCCTCCAGTCCCCAAACTAGTTATTAAAACCTCAAGCTTCCATCTTGACAACTTCTACAGTTACTAACTGCAATACAAAAATACACTGCACATTGCAGTTTGATGGAGGAAGGAGTAAAAAAACAATTTATAGGAAATGAATACAAGGGATACAGTGCATCTTAAACTGCTCAGGCGGAAAGGATTGGGGAGTGATGGGGTGTGATGCATGTAAAACTAAGTTTCGATAATTTAAGGGTCATTATTGCAGAGGATATAGCACCTGGAATATAAAACTGTAGCTTATTGAGTTTAGTAGTGAATACTGAGAAGAGACTTTAATTTTGTCTCTAAGAAATCAAATGAGTTATAATTCTTCAAACAATCAAATTATAGCCTCATTATAAACTGCACCCAGCCCCATCCTACTCAAAGGCACTGCGCCTTGTGACACCTTGGGCAAGTCACTTCACCTCTTTGCTTCAGGTACCCTATCTGCAAAATGAGGATAATGCTTAGCCTCTTTGTAAAAGTGCTTTGAGACACAAGTATTACTTGTAGATTCAGCCTCCAGCTTAACTCCAGCTGTGATTGAAAACCAACTACAAAAAGCCGTTACTTGCTCTGTAACTTATATGCAATGTGGGTGCAGACTTATATTCCACTCAGGTACGTTTACGCCAAGCGTGCTGGTGTTGGAGATTTTTACTTCAGCAGTACACACCAGGAAAGTGTATATGCCCTATGCCTCCACCTAGCCCATCTTGAGACTATATAAGGGCCATGATGGCCCAAGGACTCTCAGTTCTTTTGCACTGGAGAAGTTGGCTTAAGACTCTAATGGAAAGTAGGTCATGGAATACATCTACACCCACACCTCAAAGAACAAGTAACAGTTCTTTCTTCTTTAAGTGGTTGCAGACATGTATTCCACTCAGGTGACTCCAAAGCAGTACAGTTTGGAGATGGGATTGGAATCTACTTGAACAATGTTTGCAGCACCACCTTGCTAAAGTTTGCATCAGACTTAAAGACCATTGTGACTGCATAGTGCCAGGTAAACGTATGTACTGAGGACCAAGCAGCAGCCCACAAAAATTGTCTAGTATGAGAACATCCCTGAAAAAAGGCACTGATGTGACTGGGGCCCTCATCAAATGAGCAGAGAGCATCTATAAAGGAGAAATGCAGGCTACACCACACACACAGCTGATGCAGGAAGCTATTCAGTCAGATACTGTTTGTACCAATACCACCTGCCCCTCTCGTGATCCGCTCAGGAAAAACAGGGTTACTTACCAGTAACTGTTGTTCTTCGAGATGTGTTGCTCATGTCCATTCCAATTTAAGTCAGTGCACGCCACCGTGCACGGGTTCCTGGAACTATTTTCCCCTTAGCAGACCCTGTAGGGTCGGCTCCGGTGCCCTCTGTAGTACTGCATTCATGCCGCGGCATATGAGGCACCGCCAACCCTACGGCTCCTCAGTCTCTTCTTTCTGCCAACTCCGACACTGGGGACGGAGGGTGGGTGTGGAACGGATATGAGCAACACATTTAGAAGAACAACAGTTACTGGTAAGTAACCCTGTTTTCTACTTCGAGTGATTGCTCATATCCATTCCAATATAGGTGATTAAAAAGCAATACCTTGGAGGTGGGTAGGAGCTACTGGTGAGCTGCCCTCAGCACGGCCCTGCCGAATCCCGCATCCTCTCTCACCTACTGCACAATGTAGTTGGACGTGAAGGTGTGCACAGACAACCAGGTGGTGGCTTTGCAGATGTCCTGTAGGGGCACCCTCTCCAGGAAGGCCGCAGACAATGCCTGAGGTCTGGTTGACTGCGCTGTGATGGCACCTGGAAGTGGCACATTCGCCTGCTTGCAGCAGCACTTGATGCAGGAGGTGATCCATGTGTAGATGCGCTGGGTGGAGACAGGTGATCCTTTCATCCGGTCCGTCACTGCGACGAAGAGCTTCATTGACTTCCGGAACGACTTTGTCCTGTCGATGTAGTAGGCCAGGGCTCAGTCACATGTCCAGCGAGTACCATCTCTGCTCCTCCTCCGACCCGTGGGGTTTGGGAAAAAACACAGGGAGGAAAATACCTTGGTTATAATGAAACTGGGAGACCACCTTGGGCAGGAAGGCTGGGTGGGGCCTCAACTGCATCTTATCCTTATAAAACACGGTGTAAGGGGGCTCCAAGGTCAAAGCTCTAATCTCGGAAACCTTCCTAGCCGAGGTAATGGCCACCAGGAAGGCTACCTTCAAAGAAAGGACGAGCAGAGGGCATGTAGCCATGTGCTCAAAGGGGGGCCCTGTTAGTCTGGAGAGGATCAGGTTAAGATCCCAGAGAGGCACCGGGTCACGGACCTGCAGGTAAAGCCTCTCCACCCCCTTGAGGAACCTGACTGACATGGGGTGGGAGAACAGGGATCTCCCTTCTAGTAACTGATGGAAAGTCGAGATACCTGCCAGGTGGTCCTTTAGGTAAGCTAGCACCAAACCCTGTAGTTTCAGCTGGAGCAGGTACTCTAGGATCGCCTGGATAGGAGAGAGGCTTGGCAGGATGCCCCGGGACTCCATCCAGCAGGTAATCACCTCCACTTGGCCCGGTACATGACCTGTGTTGAAGATTTTCTGCTGCCCAGCAGAATTTGTTGGACCTGCTCTGAGCAGGCTCTCTCTCCCTCCGTCAGCCACAGAGTCTCCAGGCTGTGAGGTGTAGGGAGTCCAGGTCCGGGTGAGCAGATGACCCTGGTCCTGGGAAAGCAGGTCGTGTCGTCTCGGGAGCTCCACTGGCGGGGCAATTGACAGGTCCAGCAGCATACTGTACCAATGCTGTCTCGGCCAGGTTGGGGCAATGAGTATCATGTCCGCTCTGTCCCTCTTGATTTTCAAGATGACCTTGGGCAGCAGCAGAATGGGGGGGGGGGGAACGCATACATGAGGGTCCCCTTCCACTCGATGACTAACGCGTCGGAGATGGAGCCCGGCTCGCGACCCCAGAGCGAGCAAAACCTCGGGCACTTCTTGTTCCCGGATGATGCGAACAAGCCCAGTTGGGGAACACTTCACTTGCGGAAGATCAAAGTCACTACCTTGGGGTGCAACGACCAGTCGTGGCAGGGTAGAAACGACCTCCTGAGGCGGTCTGCCTTATCATTTCTGACCCCCGGGGAGGTGAGAGGCAGACAAGTGAAAGTCGTGCCTCACTGAAAAGTCCCACAGTCGAATGGCCTCCTGGCAGAGGGCCAAGGAGCGCTCTCCCCCCTGCTTGTTGATATAAAACATGGCTGCAGTATTGTCCGTCAGCACCTGCACTACCCTGCCCTTCAGGAACCTGAGGAACACCTTGCAGGCTAGCCTGGCGGCCCTGAGTTCTTTCACATTGATATGTAGGTGCTTCTCCTCCTCCGACCACAGCCCTTGAGTGCCTAGGTTGGCACTGATGTGGGCTCCCCACTCCACATCCGAGGCATTGGAAATCAGGGTGACCAACGGGGCCAGATCCTTGAAGGGGATGCCCCTCAACACCGCCCCAGGGATCCTCCACCAGTTCAAGGAGGCCAGTACCCACGGGGGAACCATGACCATCCTGTTCAAGGTGTGTCTGCTTGGTGCATACGCCGAGGACAACCATGCCTGGAGCAGCCTGAGTTTGAGGCAAGCCAGCCTCACCACATATGTGCAGGCTGCCATGTGCCCTAACAGCTGCAGGCAGCGCCTGGCTGTCGTTGTGGGGCACCATACAGCTGGGCGATAATCACGGCCATAGCCTCGAACCAAGGTTGCGGGAGGAAGGCTCTGGCCTGGGAAGCGTCCAGGGTGGCCCCAATAAACTCTATGCGCTGCACCAGTGTTAGGGTCGACTTCTGCTCATTTATGAGCAGCCCCAACTTGTTGCATGTGGCACAGGTGAGGGACACATTGTCCTGTACATGGGACCTGGACCTGCCCCCGATTAGCCAGTCATCCAGGTAAGGGAAAATCTGCATCTCCCCGCGCCTCAAGTGGGCCGCCACTACCGCCATGCACTTGGTGAATACTCTGGGGGCGGACAAGAGGCCAAAGGACAGGGCTGTAAACTGGTAGTGGGACCCAGCTATCATAAACCGAAGGAAGTGCCTGTGGCTGGGAAGGATAGATGCATGGAAGTATGCATCCTTCAAGTCGAGGGCAGCATACCAATCTCCTGGATCCAGAGCAGGGATAATGGAGGCTAGGGAGACCATGTGGCACCTGAGCTACTTGACAAATTTGTTTAGGCGGCATAGGTCTAATATGGGCCTTAGGCCCCCTTTTGCTTTGAGGATGAGGACATATCTGGAATAGAATCCTCTCCCTGTTTCGTGAAGGGGGACCATTTCCACCACCCCAGATCGAGGAGGTTGTTTACCTCCTGTAGGAGGAGTTGCTCGTGAGAGGGGTCCCTGAAGAGGGACAGGGGGGGGGGGGTTGTCTGGAGGGAAGGCTGTAAACTGTAGGGCGTACCCTCAGAGAACTATTCCAAGAACCCAACGGTCTGATGTTACGATTTCCCATTCTGCATAGAAGAGTTTTAGCCTGTCGAGAAAGGGACGGGACAGATCCTGGAGAGAAGTAGGAGTGCCACCCTCGGGCGCACCATCAAAATTGGCCTTTCTTGTTACCTGGCCCCTTGGGGGGCCCTTGCTAGGAGGTTGAGGACAAGCTAGGCCTATTACGCCATCCAAACCCCTTATTTCTATCTCTGCCCCTACTGGGCTGGAATGGTCTAGGTGGTGGCCTAGGTAGCTGCTGCGGCTGTGGCCACGACTGGCGCCTTGAGGCCTGAGGTGCATAGAGGCCCAAGAAACATAGCATGGTCCAAGAATCCTTGAGGCGGTGCAGTTTTTCATCAGTTTTGTCGGAAAACAGGGCCAACCCATCAAATGGGAGGTCCTGTATTGCCTACTGCACCTCCTGAGAAAGCCCAGAGGACTGCAGCCACGAACACCGAATCATGGCTCTGCTTGCGGTGTCTTCGGTGTCACTGGCAGCCTGTAGTGCTGCCCCCGCCACCGTGATCCCCTCTTCTTGGACCGCCGCCAGCTCCTGGGACAACACCTCAGCAAACTGCCTGAATGAGCCCCAGAGATTGAAATTATACCGGTCTAACAGGGCTTGGTGGTTTGCAATCCGGAATTGCAATGCCCCAGTGGAATAGACTTTCCTCCCAAACAAATCAATTTTTTTGTTTTCTTTGTTCTTGGGAGTGGAGCCCTGGTACCCCTGCCTGTCCCTTTGATTGGCTGCGTCCACCACCAGGGTTCCCAGGGCCGGGTGAGTGAAGAGAAACTCAAACCCCTCCGCAGGGACATAATATTTCTTTTTGGTGCCCTTGAATGTGGGTGCGACCAAGGCAGGGGTTTGCCACAGAGCCTTAGCCTGCTTCAGGACCCTGTCATGTACAGGTAAGGCCACCCTCGATGCCCTTTCTATCCCCAACACACCAAAAAGGGGGTCCTCCACCTCAGAAAGTTCCCTGACCTCCAAATTCAGATTGGAGGCCACCCTTTTGAGCAACTCCTGGTGTGCTTTAAAGTCTCTGAACGGTGCCCTGTGGTCCCGGGAAGCCACTTTGTCTGGGGAGGAGTAGGAGGATTGTGGGTGCTTGCCCCCTTGCTGGCGGGGCCCCGTGGAGGGTCCCTCCTCTGGATCCGATTCCTCCTCTGAGGAATGGCCCTTGCGCTCTTTGTCTGATGCAGGTGGCACCGATTGCGGTGCACCTGAAATGGGACCGATACTGTACCCTGTCCCATATGAGGCCCACATGGGCCCCAATAAGGCCATTGCCAGGGACCCCGAGGCCAACCCGGTGCTGGCATCGGCACCGACTGCTGTGTCTCCAGGTGGCGTTGGGTGTCCCTGTCTTTCCGGGATCCCGAACCACTGGAGCGGTGACTTCGGGCCCGTCTCCGGCCCTTGCCGCTCCACACCGGGAACCGGCCTCTTGACTCCGAGGAGGAAGAGCGGCGGTGCCGACGTGAACGGTGCCGACATGAGGCGCACTCCAATGAAGTCGAGGATGACGACCGATGCCTCGGCACTGATGACTTGCGGTGCCACTTCCTTTTGGGGGACCAGGAACGGTGCTGTCTGGAGCCTCACGGTGTCGCACCTGACTCCAAAGACCAGGATCTGCGATGCGTTGCGACGGGGGAGCCTTTCAGTGCCGGACTCCGTGCCGGTGAACAGGTCCGGTGCCACCTCGATGAACGGCTCGGTGCCGGGGATTGGGATTGAGATTGAGAGCTGTCCCTGCGCCGCAAGGTGGACCTCAAGCAGTGCTGCCTGGAATGCATTGCCTCCGGTGCCGGGGTCCAACCTCAGTGCCACGGGGAGGATACGCTCGATGAGTCCGACTCGGAGATATGAGGGAAGCTTCCACACTCCACCCTCGGTGACTGTCCGGCAGGAGACTTTTCCCCTGTCGGGGGTCTCGAGCAGCCTCCAGGGGGACCCAGCGCGGGTTTACCCTGGGACACCAGCCCTCTCCCCCTCGACGGAGGAGGGAGGCGAAGGTGTGGAAATGGCCATCGAGGCTCGTGGCACCTGGCAAGCCTCCGGCGTTGACGGCACCTGCAGGGGCACTCCCCCACCCCCAGGAGTCAGGGGAGGCTCCCTGCACAGAGATGCAGGCACCAGAGTGTGCTCTACAGGTCGTGGCTGGCGCACCTCCGGACTCGACCCTCCCGGGTCGATGGTGCGGGGGAGTGTGAGCATTCCGTGCGCTGCCGCCTCTTCTTCTTCAGCACCGGGGATGGTTCTTTACGTCTAGTTGACGCCGGTGCCAGTGGCGCACTCTGCACCGAGGAAACACTTATGGAAGCACTGCTTCCATAAGAATGGCTTTCAGCCAAATATCTCTCTCTTTTTGAGTCCAGGGCTTGAAAGTCTTACAAATTCGGCACTTCTCCCTCCTGTGCTGCTCTCTCAGACACTTGAGACAGTGATTATGAGGGTCACTGATTGGGAAACCCTTACCACAAGCGGTGCAAGGCTTAAAGCCAGGTGAACCGGGCATGGCCTGGCCACCCTAAGCCCCTAAGGGCTCCTATTAAAACTTAACTACTCTACTTAGCTACTTAACACTTAACTAACTATACATGATGAAGCTGTAACAGGGGAAAGTACTTGCAGAAGCAAGAGACATCACCAGCAGAAAGAAGAAACTGAGGGGCCGTAGGGTCGGCGGTGCCTCATATACCGCGGCATGAGCGTGATACTCCAGGGGGCGCTGGAGCCAACCCTACAGGGTCTGCTAAGGGGAAAAAAGTTCTGGGAACCCATGCACGGTGGTGTGCACACACCTATATTGGAATGGATATGATCAATCACTCAAAGTAGAACAAAAAGACAAGGAGACTCCCTAAAGGGCTTTAACCTGTCAAGGTAAAAAGCCAGTGCTCTCCTAATGTTTAAAGTTTACAGACATTCCTCATCTCTGCCAGAACGTGGCTTCAGGAAGAAGAAAGGAAGACACATCATCCATTAAATGAAATACTGACAAGACTTTAGTTAAGAACTTGGGATGCGGTTGTAGGGCTACGTTGTCATTAAAAAACACACTGTATGAAGGGTCCGCCCTCAATGCGTGAGCTCAGAGACTCTTTTGGCCAAAGTTATAGCTATAAAACAGACAATCTTCTGGCTTAGGTAAGACCAAACACAAGTGGCCATCTGTTTGAAGGGCAGACTCAAGAAGGCTGCTAAAACTGTCTTGAGGCCTCAGGGACATACTAAGTCCTGGATTGCAGGGAAAAGGCAGATTACCCCTTTAGGAAGTTTAGCAACCATTAATTTGGCAAAAACGAATCAGCTCTGTTTTGGATCATTGTCAAGTATGCCCTCAGCAAAATTAGAGGCAGGCCCAAAGATTTTAGATATAGCAGATACTCTAGTACATCTTGAATCTTTGCTTCCAAAGGTTGTACCCTGCAAAGACATGCCAGATGGAAAAAAATTTATGCTCAGCCTGGTAAACCAGTCTTGTTGACTGCTTTCTGCTACTGAGATGGATTTCTTGACCCACTATTGAATGCTGTGATGAAGCAGAATGGCCAGCCAGCACATCAGGGGTTAAAGAGCCTGTGCCCAGCTAGCCCTGCCCCGTTATAACCGCAGCCAATGCCATGCCTGGAGGGAGGAGAAAAAGGAAAGAGCCTGGCTTAGTTAGGGGCTGACTTGCAAAGGGGCAGGAAGCTAACTGCCTCTCTAACTGATGGGAAGGATCACTAAGCTGCCTACCAAGGCAGCCACCTGGGAGGAAGCACTGTCTCCCCAGCCAATGGAGACTCTCAAGGAGACCTAGCAGCCTCCAGTTCTGGAAGCAACTGAGTGGGCAAAGCCCAAGGACATTGATGGGCTTGGCCTCCCCAACTTGCAACCACCCACCCAAAGGAGTTTGGGACCATGACGAGGAGCCATTCAAGACCCATAAGAAGGACCCTTCAGGAAGTAGACTGCTTAACTAAGTGGGCTACAGGAGCCATGCCCCAAATCAAACAGACTGGCAAGAAATAGCACAGGGCAGTGAATTTAAACTCTCTGCCGGGAGGGCTACCCCTGTTCAGGGGGTTGACAAACACATGGCTCTGGGCTGGGACCCGGTAGAGAGGGAGGGCCTGGGTCTCCCTATCTCCCCCCAGCTTAAAGACTGAGGCCCTGTAACCAAGCAGGGGGCCGGCAGCCATGTGCTCTAACCACTAGACTGTCCAATCCTCCAGGGCACCCGCTACAAACACATTCTCTCTCTCTTCATGGTCTAGCCAGTCAGAAGCCAGGCTGAAAGGTGGAGGCTGCCCATGCCTGGATGCTGAATTTGGCCATTCTGTTGCTAAAATAAATCCAGGAGAAGAGGCAGGGGTGAAGAGGATGAACAGCAAAACTAAGGAGAACCAAAAACCAACACTGCCTTGGCCATGCCAGGGCTCTAAGGATCAATCTGGCACAATCTTGCTTCAGCTTGTCAAGGACTTGTAGGAGAGGAATCAGGAAACACACATTAGACCCCATGTCTATTTCAACATGAAGGCATTGGCAAGGGAATATGGGCTGTGCTTTGCTCAAGAACCTGGCGACATTTCCTGCTCACTTTTGTTGCAAACAAATTGATGGACGGGATGGCTCCCCTCTGAAAAATGAGTCTCAACACTGCTCTTGAGAAATCATTCATGACTGAGCAAAAGTCTCCTGCTGAGGAAGTCAGCTAACTGGTTCTGGGCTCCAGGTAAATGTGCAGCCACAGGTGAAGTGCAAAACTCCCAAAAGTTGATTGCTTTGACACAGCAGGGTGGGCCAGGCCCACTCAGCAACCACCTGTACAAATAATACATTGCAATAGTATTATCAGTGAAAGTCTGCACCGGCAGTCCCTTGATATGAAGGAGAAAAGCCTGGCATGTGTGGGTTGCTCAGAGCTCAAGGACAGTGACAAAGATTTACCTCATGCTGTGACCAGAGGCCTTGAGCCCAAGAACCCTCTACATGAACTCCTCATCTTATTAAAAATGAATAAATTACAACTATCAACTACAGGGGGTTGGGGAGAATAGGGAACCCCTGCACACACATTGTTTGAGTTCATTCATCCACCACTGTAAGGACCACAACACTGCTCGTGTAGTCAGACCAGCTTGTCTCAGTGATGCTTGCTGGGCCAATAGGCAAATCTCATTCATGTTTGAAGTATGCAGAAACATAGTCAGATATACTTGTTTAATTCTGTACATAAGACCAGATGGCTAACCAAGCTCAGATAAGTCCAAGTCATAGTGGATGGGTGAGTCCTGAGAGATAGGCACAGGTTATGAATCACCTGAAATCTCTGCTGAGACAAACAGTTGAACTCATATAATCAAGAAGGGCCCCAATGAACTTGACTCTCCAAATAAGAATGAGTGGTGATCTCTCTTTATTCAGGATGAGTCCCACATGACTGAAGATATGGATGATGAATTTGACATAACAATAAATCTGACTCTCAGATGACGCCTAGACCGGCCAGTAGTTGATGTAAGGAAAGACATGAAAACCTTCTTTCCTTATAAATACTGTCATTGCCACTACCACCATTCAGCTGGGGAAAACAAAGGAAGCTGATGAGAGGCCAAAGGGAAGTACTGTATACTGTGATGTCCCCTTACAACAAAACAGAAATTTTCTATGACCAGGAAGCACCATCAAATGGAAATATATACCTCAAAGACTGAGGCCAGTGCACCAATCACTGTGATTCAGGGAGGGGAGGATCTAGAGATTCCATATGGTTACCCACTTGCTTGATGAATTTGTTGAGTACAGAGACTGAGTATGAACTGCAGTTGCCCTTTGGTTTTGGGGATTAAAAGACAGCAGGATTAAAAACTCTGACCCCAAAACAGTGGAGTAACCTCTTCTATAGCTCCCAGGGTAAGAAGCGAATAGACTTCCTGAAGGAAAACAGTCTTGTGAGATTGGTCCCTGAAAAGGCAGAGGAAGGGAGAGTGAAGAGGGGGAAAGTGAGGGAATTAGATCAAGCATCCCAGATCCACAGTACTTAACCTTGGACAAGCGGGCTTATCATCTGCCAAGTGCTGAGGAAAAGAGATAGTCTGTCTCCAAACTGAGGGTAAGGAATAGAAAGATTGCTGCTTGTTGTGTCGCTGCCCTCAAAGAAGTCAAATAGTTGCTTCTCTGTCACAGGTGGAGGCAGACACAGCTGATTTGAAATAGAGATAAACAATATCTTCTTTTGACGTCTCACCTTCTTCTGAAGGTCTCGTGGTCCTTGTTGTTCTGTCTCAAAGTCTCCCGTGTTGTTGATAAGGTTGAGAAGGTTTGTATTGGCACTTTTTAGTGGATACGGTACACATGCCCAGAGGGCAGGAGGCAGTTTTTAGAGGAATGCAAGACTTCATCCATCCTATCAAATAGCAACTGTCTACCAAAAGTTAATTCCTCATCTCAACAGACTGTTGAATGTTCAGTGCTATTCCAGAATTGCATAACCATGATCCCCTTCTTATTACTGCAGAGGCCATAGCCTAGAAGACGCATCTGCAACATCAAGTGCCAACTGGAGTGAGGTTTTTGCCACAAGCCTACCCTCTGTGAGGACAACCTTGAACTCATCCCTTGCATCCTCCAGGAGCTTGTCAAAAAACTTAGCCATCCCCTCCCAACTGAGGAAATCGTATTTTGCCAAGAGCGTTTGCTGGTTCTCTATCTTCATCTAGAGGAAGGCAGTCAAATAAATTCTCTTTCCTAACAAATCTAGACTTCTCGTTTCTTTTACTTCCTAGGTTGCTTTGCACCTTCAGTGCAGAAACCTCTCATTGGCAGTTGTGACAACTGAAATGTTAGGCATTGGGTGTGAATAAAAAACATTTAAACCCCTGAGCAGGTACATGATAATGCTTGTCCATGTTTAGCCTTCAGGGAAACCAAAACAGAGTTAATCATAAAGCCTTTGCAAGTTATAATAAGGAGTCATTAATCCAGAGGACAATCTCCTTCGGTAGTTTTCTGTGTGAATATTTTCCTGGACTAGTTCAGTCTCTATACCCAAAGCTGAAGCCATCCTTCAAAGCAGGTCCTGGTAAGATTTAAAATCCTCTGGAAGGGGAGATAAGGAATCTGGAACTACTTATCTTCCTGATGCGGCAGGGAGGGAACTGGGTGGGTATAGCAAATATAGTCCCACAAGGGAGAGATTCAGAGGGGTAGCCGTGTTAGTCTGTATACAGCAAAAACAATGAGATTCTTGTAGCACTTTAAAGACTAACAAATTTAATTTCTGCAGGCATAAGCTTTCGTGGACTGTAACCCACTTTGTAAGATGTAAGGAATAGAAATCAAAGAGGAGGTATACATACACATCTAAGGGTAAGGAACAACAATGGGGAAGTTAGGTATGAGCAAAGTCCATTCAGTTAGAGTAGTTGAGGCCTATTCACAACCAAACTGAATGGACTTTGCTCATACCTCACTTCCCCATTACTGTTCCTTACCCTTAGATGTGTGTAGATATATACACACACACACACACACACACACACACACACACACAGCCCACAAAAGCTTATGCCTGCAGAAATTAAATTGTTAGTCTTTAAAGGGAGAGATTGTTGTTCTGACAAAGGCTTCTTCAGGAATTGTGGATTGAGAGGATGGACATCTTGATGAGGCTGCTCCCCCTGAAGGTAGAAAGATCTGCTTGCAGATGGGGATGAGTCCTAACTCTCTGTGAGCAGGAGGCACTCTACAGGTCCCAAGAGGGACACTGCGAGAATGGATATAGCATAGAAGACCAGTATATCAGGGGCCAAGATGGTCTGTCCTTTCTACAGGAGTGGGAAGAAACTCAGTACCAATATTCTCCCTTTGCAGGTTGCTTAGGGGGTCTGCAAGATTTCTTCCACTAGTGTGGAGAAGAGCTGGAAGACTTTATAGCGGAATCTGAGAAGTCCTCTGTGTAGTCTGAGGGCTTGAGTGGAGACCACTCATATGGGACTACAAGATATTTTCACTTGTCGACAAACCAAGAAGAAAAGGGCAAAGTCGTCTCGGGGATGGGAGCATTGTTGGGATGGGAAACATCAACAAAAGTCCAGGAAATCACCTCTTATTGGTGCCAAGGACCACAATGGAGTTGGTACAGTCTTAGAGGGGAGTCTAGGTATCGAGATCCCTAGTGACAAGGTGAAGGATATAGATAGTGCCATAGAGGAGTGCACCAGTACCAAACTTACAGCTTCTTGCACACACAGTGGCATCTGTTTCAACTCCAGTACCAAGGATGTCAATGGCATCGACTTCAGCTTCGTTGCTGAAAAAGCCGAAGGCCCTGGAATAGCAAGTGGTATTGATAATCCCAGTAATTCCTGAGGTAGGCGAGGCCAAAACGGACGAAAAGAAAGTTAATTGCTGTCACGTAGGCCTACAAGGTTGAAGATACCATAAGTGGCAGTGCCACAACTGTGTTCATGGGTACTGAACTCAATGGCCATCTCCCAAACTGACTGGAGTAAGTGGTACGGTATCGGAAATCTCCTGCCCATGTCCCGGGAAGATGCAGGTCAACTGCCCAGCTCTACCTGGATACAGTGGTCTTGCAGATGTCTCGAGGCTGCCTTTGAGGAGGAAGATGATGAATCCCTCCTTTCTTTCGGGTGCCCCCAATCTGAGTTGTGGCTCCCGAGATACAAGACAACCCCTTTCCCTTTTTGAGGGAGAACCAGAGTCCAGGGGTCTGTTCACCGCTTCTTCAGAGGTGAAAGGTGGCTAGACCCGGAGGTTGTGGAGGGTCCTGGTGATGATGCAAGCCTCATTGCTTGCTCCATCAAGTGCTGTTTCAGATGATGGCCTTTTATGATCTGTATTCTCTTTTTACAAGAACCCAGATGCAACATTTTTCTTTAATGTGACCCTCTCCTATACATAGCAAGCATCAAGTGTATGGGTTACTGATGAGAATAGAGACCCCACACAGCAGGCAATGTTTGAAGCCTGGAAAATGCTGCATAACCCTCAGGGCTGGGCACCACAAAATACAAAAAAAACCAACTAATTGTAAAAACGACACTAATACGAAACTAGGCTACGGGTACTACTTCTAACAACCAATAAAAACTATTTACGAAGTGAAAACTCAGCAACACAAATGTGATGCAGAGAGAAAAAAAATATGAGAAGATTTGCACACAGGGAGCTATGACTAAGGCCAATACAGTGCAGTAGAATTAAAGTCCCACATTTTCAATGCCCTGTAATGTGCAGATCACAATCTCACTCTAAACCCCAACCTATACTAAGGTATTTCTGTGGAAAAGTAACTTCACTATAAGGCCATCCCACCATATTTGCTTATATCACAAATTATGATCAAGAGACCTTCCAACCATGCTACTTTTCCCCACAGACTAAGTCAACATCTCATGATCTTGCAGTTAGACATTCTAAGCTAAGTCAGATGAGCTTAGTTGCTGTTCTTACTGCTATGCCATGAAATGAAGTACTAATCTGTTCAAAACAATTTTTTTTACTCAACTGGCCTACCTGCAGCTTTACTACAACACTATTGCAATGCTACCCAGGAGACCCAGGGTGTATTCCCAGTCTCCAAATCTGACTCTCTAACCAACAGGAGTGGATAATTTTCTGTAAGCAATGTCTCTGCCCTTCTGTGGCCATGCACAAAAGGAATGAGTTTCTCAATCATTTTTATGGCTAATTGAGTAACAATGGAAAAATGTGAAGGGGATCCCTGTGCAGTCTGCCTCAGTGGGGTGCCTATCTACTCTCTCCCTCAGTGATGGAAGAATGGAAAGCAGATGCTGAGGGAAAGGAGAAATCTTCAGCATACCCACAGGAAGGCAAAGAATGCCATGGGAGAGTGAACTGATTTACACTTGCAAGCTACATACAACAAGTACCCACGAAATGAAACGCTGCAACTCCCATGCCACCAAACTGGATTTTCAACCCTCAAAAGTAACAGCAACATTTAGAAACTTTTGTTTCTAAAACTGCATCTACTTGAGGGCTCCATATGACAGTCTAAATATATTTTGAACTTTAAAGGCTATTCAAATAAAGAACATACCACTGAGATACAGGATTCTTCTCAGCTTGATCAGTCAGTGCTGCACTCTCATATATTCATTTCTAATGACTAGCAAAAGACTTCCTATAGACCTTTTTTCCAAAGATGGGGCCTAGAATTTTTTGCAAGCATTTTCAATGGACACTTTCGGATTCCAGAAGTAATGGACTAACTCCCTCATGCTTGTGAGATGTTGGGTACACTTCTTAAGGACTTTGCTTTTTTACCCTTATTGTACCTAGATTTAAGTGTTTAGCTACAATAAATGGAGATCTGAGTGGATTTTCATCTGATTCTTTTAATTAAATAATTTTTCTCTCTCAAAACATAAAGTTACTTCAAATTTAATCTGAAGTTATAACAATTGTGTTAAATCTTAAATTTATAATCTATTAAAATTGTTTACATTAAAAATTAGATTTAAAAATACCCAACCATTACTTGTTTGCTGCTAAAGTTTTAAAGAAAGTCAAACCATTGAGCTGGTGGCAGTCATTGGCTAATCAGCTGTAATCACGGTTTGTTGAAGTGCTAAACCAGTTTTTGATAGCCTTTTTCAAGAGCAGAGGGAATATTTTCTTCATTTCAGTTCATTCAACTAGCTCAGTTCAAATACTAGTTCATTCAAAGTTAAGAGACTTAGTGGGAGCTGAAAAAGCAGGAAAGCTTGTTTTCTTCTTCCAATTGATGAATAAAAACTAGGGGCTAGTCTACATTAGAAACAGCTGCGCTGTTGTAACACACCTGGTGAAGACACTATGCTGATGGGAGAGAGCTCTCCTGTCCGTATAATAAATCCACCTGTGTGAGAGGCAGAAGCTATCTTGGTGGGAGAAGATCTCCCGCCGACATAGCTCTGTCCACACCAGCGCTCAGGTCGATGTAACTTATGTCATTCAGAGGGGTGGCTTATTGACACTCCTGAGTGATGCAAGTTATACCAAAGTAAGTAGGAGCATAGATCTGGCCTTACTGTGGAGAATGAGATCTACGGTCTTTAAGGGCTTAAATAACATGGTGATCAGAAACAACCAGTTAAATTCACTAACCACAGATAATTCCTTTGTTTAATACATGGGTTAGCTTTAAATGTAAAACCTGTTTTAATACACTTTTGTCTTACATATCTGACACATACGGTTATTTCAGAAAAAATTAAAATCCTGTTATTGTGCATTTTTAATTTAATTCTAATGTCCATCCAAATACAGCTTGACACAAATTATGAGCAAAAAAGATCAATCTAGTAAATAAGAAATTCATCACCATTCATCATTCATCACCATTCATCATTTCCTAACAATTTAAAAATCTGTACAAGAATCTGAAAATAGTATTTTGAGCTATATAAGTGCTTGAACATACACAGACAGTGTATCCTCCTGGTTAACAAGAAGTAGTACCAAATTTAGTATAGAGGCTATAATTAGTTGACAATTAACATGTTTTAATGGTTACCAACCTCTCTCTACAAAAATAACTAAAAAGTAAAAATGCTAAACAAGAGTGATTTAAATCAACCCATTGTGGTGCAAATTCAAGTTCTGGAATAAACTAGAAGGTACTACCACTGCTTGTCCTTGTGGTCTGTGGATGAAGAGAGGATTTTTTTCCCCATAAGTATTATGTTCATTTTTAAAAGAGGGTAAGCGTTGCCATGCTCCCTAGACAACAGAAGGTAAGATGTCAGCTAGTGTCAGTCTATTCAGGAGGTATTCTGCCATTCTACAATATGTGCCATAAAAGGGTGCTACAAAATCCAAGCTTTCAAGTTAAAAAATTACATTCATAAGGTCTAGAAACATAAAAGACTTGTCAACATACAAAAGCAGTTCAAAACCTGTAGCGTATACACAGTTACACCTACATAAAGGTGCCTTCTAATGGTGTAGCTTATAGCCCTTATAAGAGAAGGGGAATAAGCTATACCAGTAGAAGGCATCTTTAACCCAGTCTAACTGCATTCATACTAGTGACATTGTACTGGTGCAATTTTTTCAGTTAAAGAATCTAACTCCTAACCAAAATCATATGGGGGAAGACACCCTATGTGTAAACCTGGCCAAAGACAACCTTGAACATGTGAGCACACTTTAAACCAATACAATGCTGTTTTTCTGTGTATGCAAATAACTTGAAACAATCGTTCAAACCTCTCAGAACTACCCAATTGACCTTACTGGGTTAAGAAGCCTGAAATGTGAAGATTACAATTTAAATGGTGAATGGGCTCATCCCACAATCCCAAAATGTCTCCAATACCTCCTCAGATACCATACCATACAACTCAACTGCCAAAACCTTCAGCTTCATCCCTGGTGAATTCTACAATGGAGTTATGCATCAATTAAAAATCACTTCTGGCATGCTGAAAATGTAGAGGAAACCAATTTAATACCAGGATAAAGGGCTAGTGTATTGATTGTATTACTCAATTTCTTATTAAATCCCGAGTACTTGCAGCCTTGATTATATTTATAGCATTCCAAAAGACAGGCGAGTGTGCACAGAAAACTGTTTAATAAAGTTACTACCTGAAATTGTTCCTTTTAGTTGTTACAAAAATAGTTATGCTATAGTTCATATTTCCTATCGGTGTCTTTCATCTGTACATCAGTACAAGCTACGTCACTCATTTTAGACTCATTATCTTATCATCCAAACCTGCTGTGTTTCACTGTTTGTTTTGACAATTAAATTACATCATTAATTCCAAATATGTTTTAACAGAGTTTAGAGAAAATCTGATCAATATTAAAAAGACTCCCTTTCAATTTTCCACATAGATTTTAAGTCAGATCTCCTGTATAACTTCGGCCATACTATTTCACCCAGTCATTTCTGAATCAAGTCCATTACTCTGGTTTAACTAAAGCATGTATTTTATTGCATATCTCATTCTAGGTCTGAGTCATAGCTGGTTAATTTAGACACACCTACCAATGGGTCTGTCCACACTTAAGCAGCCTCCTTGTCTGTGGGCCCATAGGAACATCTATCTCACTGGGGAACAGCTATATTCCAAGGTGGTAGTTCTCTCTTATTTATGGTCACCACATGCCTAAAAACACAATAGAGTCATTTAAATCCAGACCCAACTCACATTTTTCCCAACCAATGTTCCAAAAGAGTATATTCCTTTGATGTCCTAATTTGTGGGAGAGCACTTTCAAAGTGATCTGCAAAGAATAAGTAATAGGTTTGTGAACCTGTTTTGTTCTAGGACATATAAAAGAGGCAGGGTAGAGTGATCTAAATCACCAATTTTAATTATAAGTGAAAGTAGAAAGCAGGCATCCTTAATTTAAATAATCAATTTTAATCTTGTTTTACATTTAATAATTTAGTTATTTTCCTAAAGGAAGGTTGATTCTCACTGGTTGGTAACCATGAAAACATGATGATTTGCAACTAAATATAACCTTTATACTAAATATGTTACTTCTTTTTGATAACCAGGAGGATACATTATAACTGTACACATTTCTTTAAGCAATTATATAGTTTAACTTACATTTATTCAGATTCTTAATTTTCACACTGTTTGTTAGAAACTCGTGAATGATGTATTTCTTATTTCTAAATGACAAATAGTTTCCTTGAGAGACAAGGTGGGTGAGGTAATATCTTTTACTGGACCAATTTATGTTGGCAAGAGAACTGGCCCATCCACCTTGTCTCTCCAATATCTTGGGACCAAGACGGCTACAACACAGCATACAATTAATTTACTTGTGATGTGTGTCCAGACTGAGTGGCTCATCAACACTGCTGAGTACACTACTCTAGTCAACTTTGTTACAAGAGCATCTATTAAGAGAAGTTTGAGAAGGCCTTCCTGATCCTTTTCCTAGAGTGAAGAAGAAAAAAGAGAGAGAGCATTGGTTGGGACTGTGCTCTTCACAGTACCTTTTAGACCTTGGACAGAGCCATCTTTGCATCTTGCAATGCCAGCTTTACCACTAAGTCAAAAGCTAGTTTTCTTACCAGTATCACCCATGAGCTCCACAAATACCCACAGGCCTAACAGCTGCAAAGAAGAAGAGGCAACACAATAGGAATGAATTCAAAATTAAGTCCATATTTGTGGAAGCAAGGCTGAAAACAGAAGAACTCAAGAGAGTTAAGACTACAGTACCTGCAATAATGGGAAACTAACTAAAAATACTTTTTAAATTAAAAAAAATTAGCTAATACTAAACATTCTAAGAGATGGAAAAAAGCCCAGAGGACATCACCAAAAAGGAAGAATGGCATTTAGTTTTTGGGAATGTCTACACTGAAATAAAAGACCCATGGCACAGCCATGGCTGGCCCCGTTCAGCTCACTCAGGCTTAAGGGGCTCAGGCTGAAGGGCTAAAAACTGCTGTGTAGACGTTTGGGCTCAAGCTGGAGCCCAGGCTCTTGGACCCTCCCTGTTTACAAGCATTTGAGAAAGAAACCTTTTTGTATTCTGGGGTTCAAATGTGTAATATTGAAAAGCAAGTGTACGTGGCCCAGGAGGTGCTGCTGGCTAGATTACTTAAGGCTTGCAAATATCTTTCAAGAACAAGGACCTACACAGGAAAAAACAGAATGAAAAAGTGAAAGAGACAGATTCACTAGTGATGTGTTACTAAACAAATGCAAATGAAGCACAGGTTGAATTATACCACTACCAGAAAAGAAAGGAAACAGATGCTGTTTGGATAGTTAATAGAATTAACTTGTTTCAAATGTCATAATTATATAAGGGTGTTATGTTTAAATTGTCTAACGTCATAAAAAAATCAAACAACCAGCCCAAGGGTTGGATCTGCCCCACTTTGTATATTTATGTGGCCCACATAGAATGCTCAAATTCTACAAAATCTGAGTTTTCAGTAAAAACAAAGGTTGCTGCCCTACCAATTGCAAAGATATTCTTAGCTCATGACTGAAAGTTTAACTGATATACTGTTCTCTTCCTGAATCTGCAGACAGCCTGAAACAATGACTGAGAATTCCCCTGCCCTATTAATCTCACTAGGATGTTAATGATATAAAGCCTAATGATAACACTTTAGAGGTCAACATTATTCATTAATTTAGGAGATGCAATGCAGGGGGTGGGGGGGAGTGAGAGCAAAGTGGAGAGAGAGGAAATGGGATTTGCTGCAGGGAAAGAAATGCAGAGGGAAGAAAGACAGATGCATAAAGACAGGAAGAGGAACAAGGGTCAGAACTACAGGTGGCTATAAGGGCAATGCGGGGGGGGGGAGCGAGAGTAAAGCAGAAAGAGAGGAAATGGGATTTGCTAAAGGGAAAGAAATGCAGAGGGAAGAAAGACAGATGCATAAAGACAGGAAGAAGAACAAGGGTCAGAACTACAGGTGGCTGTAAGGGCAAGTACATTTTCCCACTCAGTAACACTGAAAGCAAAAAAAAGGAACTAATAATGATGGTAGTTATGACATAAAAACCATATTATACCTTCGTCTTTTTGCTATCTTCTTATTGACATCATTGGAAGCTTCGGTGCAGGCAAGGGTAGTACGTGGCCCTAAATGTACACCTTAGCACATGAACCAAAATTTAAAATGGAATTCTGCCCTCTAAACAAAATGTGGCTCAGTATTCCACCATACCTCTTCAAGGTTTTAATTAAAAATATTAAAGTATTTCCATCTGTTTTCAGATTTAACTTCGGCTTTTAGGAACACTGTTCAGACAATTCTGTGCTAACAACTCAATCAGTATTTCAGGCCCATTCAAGTTCAAACTGCAAGTTTACCTCATACCAATGTCATTTGATGTTTAATTATGTCATATGTACCATAGAATCCAAATGTGCTGCACAAACAGTTTTTGTCCCAGTCCTGCAGAGATTTATACATGTGCTTAAATTTCTGAAGACTCACAACGCATGAAGTTAAGCACACGTACACAGGATGTCTGAAGAATTGGGGCATTAACCTGTAAATCACCAATACCAAACTTCAATGTATGCAGATGTCATAAAAAGGCAAAGAGAAGTATTTTAAAAACTCATTTGCACACAGTCACTTTGTTACAATAATTTGCAGATGGTTTTACGTACAGGATAAAGTGAACTTCAAGTCCCCAAAGCACGCAGCACATTTACACACAGGACTTTAGAGTTTGCTTAAATTAACTAAACACTTAGTTCAGGCCATATCAGCTTCAGTGGGGTTACATGGGTTTGCAGAGAACAGAATATGTTGTTTTGCATCCTAAGATAGGAGATGCAGCTGCTCTTTACTAAAGTCAGATCTGGCATCATGTCATCAGTATCACAAAACCAAAGCTTGACAATGAAAACTAGAGAAATGTTTCTACACAAGCGCCTTTTAAATAGAAGGCTGTTTCTTGGTTGTTCCTTTTTTTAAAAAAGGCTTATATCTTTTCTGTAGTTCAAAACAGAAGACACACTCAGAATCCCTTGCTAAGAAAAGAAACATATGAGATATAACTAACATACAAGAAAATTAGACTCAAACAGCCCAGCCTCCAACCCTTGACAGTGAGAGTAAAGTACCTTCCACACTTTAGAAACATACTGTACGGCAGGCTTGCCAAGTCTCACTCCTTCAGAGAAAGGCTTCCTATTTGGGATTAAGTTTTAGGGAGTTGTTGAAGTGTAGCCATGTGGAAATGAAGGGTTTTGGTGTGTACCTCAATGAAGTGTTTGTGCTCCTCATACTCGCAGACAGATGAAGCAGACTGCTGCTTTGCTAACTTTGGGCTTCGGAAGTGACTTCACTTTTCCCCCCGCCCCAGCTCAAGAGTAGAGCAACTTTACCATTACACTCCAGCTCCCCACCTCCCTCCCGAGGCTGCATTAACCCAGGGACCATTGGCGTGCAGATCAGCCCGCTCCCCTTCCCACACACACAAAACACCTAGACACGGAGCAGGGCGACACAGCCAAACTCTCACCAAAACAAACACACACCTCACACGTCTCCTCCTCCTCCTCCTCCCCCCTCCGGGGAGGCGCAGCCTGCAGATCCCAGAACACGGGGGGGAAGGGCGGGAGAAAAACCCAGGCAGCAGCAACGTCCGCAGGTCACAGTTAGTGCCGCTCCCACCCCCCGTGGCAGGAGAAGACAGCCGAGGTCACGGGGAATCGATCACAGACTCCAGTCGCCCACCCTCGGCAGGGCAAGGCAGACCCGAAAGAAAGCAGCTCCTTCCGCCTCCTCCATTCCCTTTGCAGGCACCGACGGACAGACGGACCCAAAAGGAAACAGCGCGGGCCCCCAGAGTGCACAACGGCCCGCCACCACCCCCTCCGCACGCAGGGAGCAGCCCAGGAGGGGGGGCTCGAGACGTCATCCCCCTTCCCCTCTCTCACCAGCCGCAGAAGTCTCCTTACGCCAGGCCAGCTGCCCCGGCCCGTCCCGGCTTCTTTGCTCCACCGCCACCGGCGCTCCGAGAGGTGAAAGGGGGAGTGAGCAGAGTAGCAGGAAGGGAGGGAGAAGGGGGAGAAGTCGCGCAGCCGCGCTGAAGCTAGAGAGGACGGCCAACGTTCCGACAGCGGGGCGGGCGGGCGCGCGCTGCGCGCTAGGGATTGACAGAGCTGAGGGCGCCTTCAGAAAGGGCGGTGCGAGCGCGCCCTAGGCGGCTCTTGCCGCCTCCCAGCTGGGGCGCGCGAGGCAAAGAACAACGGCGTTCCGAGGCTAGCGCTGCGCGCGCCCAGTCAGTCAGCGGTGGTTCACAGGGCGGCCGCGCCGCATACCCTCGCGCCGTGCGCCCCAGTCTCGTCGCGGGCCCAACTCTGCGGCCCGCTCTCGCGTCGGAAGGGGCGCTGCGTGCTACTCGCAGGGCGAGCCACTGGGGGCCCGGGTTTTCCAATGCAGCGGCTAAGCTCTAAGCAGGCAGCTAAAATAACTGGCCTAGGCTGAGCTTTGCAACGCCGACTGCGGGGGGGGAGGGTGGTTTAGCCGCGCGTCTCCTGAGCGGCGGCTATGCCATCCTGTCCCAGCCCATCGCCCAGAGGCGCCTGGCGGTCTGGGGCTGCGTTAGGGTGGCTGGTTATGTTGGTGCCTCGCTTCAGGCAGTTGAAACGTTGGCGTTCGTGGCTGTTCGAGGACATGCATGTCTGCGGCTTGTCTCTAGCGCGGCAGCACTCATGCCAACCCCAGACAGAGGCCAGAAAATTCTCAATCAGCCACTCCGAAAAGAGCACTGCTGTCCGTGAGATTGGCCTTAAGAGTCATGAGCTTCTGTCAAACGAGTCGGCCGCGGTTTTCCGTCTCTCTCCCGATTTGCGAATTGCCTCCCCCTGCAAGCCCATTACCGGCAGCTCTTGCAAATTAAAGTGCTGCAACTACCGTGGCAGTGAGGCGAACGCTTGCTTGCTTTCATGCAGTTGTGGAGCAAGTGTCTGCAGGTCCCATAACCTCTCTCCATCTCTGGCCCTGTCAGCCACCTGTTCCCCTAGTTGCCAAAGCTTGCGCGGCTCCGTGTGTAACATTTTCTGGAATTCTGACCAGGGAGAAAGTCACTCATGTTTCCTACCTGGTTATCTGTTACTGCTTGTCTCAATGTGAGGGACATTGGAGAATGGCAGGCATGGAGCAGCACAAACCTTCACATCCGCCCCCCAAAAAGTCAATAGCTATTGACTATCCCATTCCCCCAACCCCAAGGAAATTTGTGCCTGTCTCCTTTTTTGCTTGACCTTCTACTGTCTCTGGTCCTGCTCGACCAGTTATTTAATGGCCTAAGAAAGGGGAATTGTATCTCTGTATAAATCTGGCAGATAATACCAATTTGCTTCCACTTATATTGGCCTGTCAACAAGTATATGTCCATTTATGTAACTAGATATTGTCCTGTTAGTTTCCTTTCTATGTTTCTTTCATTCTGAATCTCTGTGCTGAAGCAAACCATAAAAAATAAATTGTAATTAAAATTAAATATATTTGTTATACGACCTGTCAGGGCTGCTTCTGTCTCAAAGATAGATGAAGGGTGCTTGCCTACAAGAGCAATGTGTTAGGGTTAGGGAGCATCACTCCAGAATGTTTAATAATGACTGTTTATTGGGAGAATGACTGGGGTTGGGTGGGGCAGATGTTTTCCAATTAATGGAAGCTAGTAAAATTCCTAGTGTTGGCATACATATCATTAGCTAGGCTTTAGGAAAGGGTGTGCAGGGATGTCCCACTCATGCAGTGTTCTATACTAGCTTTTCTCCATAGCACTGTGCTGGTACTGGTGGGGATCTTAGACAGGATCAGCAACTATGTGGATCCTTTAGCCAAAATTCTTTGCTTTTGGATAGTTCAACAGGTTTAAAGACAACACCATAGTTAGAACACATCATCTCTACATTACTACTTACATTATTGCTACCAGCATGTACTGGGGGAAAATGTTAAGGGAAAAGGCTAGTGCAGACAAGGCCTTACATTAGGAGTTAGTGTAATAACAGTAGATAAAATACTTATATGTGGAAATGTGATTTTTCAAGATCATGGTGTTCTTTGAACTTATTTAGTGTGACTAGAGAAAATTGACACATCCAGAATACAGACATTCCATTCAGATGAATTATTGTTCATATACTATAAGCAAAATCAGTAGAGTGCAAAGCTCAATTTCATGTCCCATTTGCACGCACACCCTTGACTTGCACAGCATCCAGGACCCTGGATCTGACCTTTAGAGTACATTTAGTTTCTTTTTAATTATTTGGCTTACTGAGGTGCTTGCTACATCCTTTTACATCTTCACCTTTTGCAAGTTTGTTTATTTAATCTTTTTTGACCTTTACATTTTAATTTAATTAATTTGCATCCTTCACATTGTCTTCACTGAGAAGCAATTTTCCCTGTAGCTATAAAGGCTACATAAATATAGCAAAATAATTAGTTTATCATCTAGAAAACTTTTGAGATTTTCCTTTCAGCGTTGTAATGCATGTAATCAATAGTTAATGACAATAATATTTATTGATAATGGTGCCAATTATTAATAAAATCAATTAAATTAAATTGTAATTCATATAATCAATTATAAATTAAATTCATTCATAATCATCTAATTTGTAGTGCATAGCACCAATTAATGCAGTTGACTGTTGATCAGTTATTTTGTAATTCAAACACCATTTATTATCAACATCAATGTGAAATCCATATCACATTTTTAATATAATGTATTCCCTATTAGGTATTTTGTAGTGCATACCAACAATGAAGGATATGATTAAATAAAAATTAATTAAATTGCAATGAAAATACCATAACACATTATTTAACATCTTTCATTCTTCCTTATTATTTTGCAGTTCATCTCAATTTACCTTTCTAATACAATAGTTGTAATTATCTTTATTGTGTTCCATTTATTTTATCTTTAAAATACTACTATCTTTTGCTTAAAATGCTTGTTTTCTATTTAAAGAATAGCAGTGCTTCCCAGCCATTGGTATTCATCACTAGTGCTGATGCATGAGTGTTTAGGGCCCAATCCAAAATTGAGTTAAGTCAGTGGAAAGACTCTCATTTACTTCAATAAAACAGCGGGAGTCCTGTGGCACCTTAAAAACTAACACATTTATTTGGGCACAGGCTTTCGTGGGGCGAAACCCACATCGGATCTGACGAAGTGGGTTTCTGCCCACAAAAGCTTATGCCCAAATAAATTTGTTAGGCTTGGTCTACACTTACCTGGCGATTCAGCGGCAGTTGACAGGAGTTACACAAGCTACGCAGAATAGCTTGCGTAACTCTCATCGACTGCTGTGCTTCTCTTCTGCACGCCGTCTTCACTGCACTGCGCCAACGGGAACCTTGTTCCCGTCGACGCTACGCTACACCACTTGAGGGGGTGGATTAACAACATCGACTTCTGGATCGATTGAGCAGGTCTTCACTGACCACTCAATCAATCCAGGTAAGTCAATCTGATGGTGGCAACTTTGCCGCCGTCAGTGTAAATGTATCCTTAGTCTTTAAGGTGCCACAGGACTCTTGCTGTTTTGCTAAAAACAGACTAACACAACTACACCTTTGGAACCCTTTTACTTCAGTGGGTTCCAGATCAAGGACCTGGAGACTGATATTCTAGCCTTTACCTTTCCTGCCTTCTTCATTAGCCTGTTTGATCCCTGTGCACTTCCAAATCCCCCATTCAAACTGTGTACTCTAATGGAGCACCACTAGATCTGTTTTAAGTATAAGACCTGGATTTGGAGCAGCTGATGCTCTATTAGGTAGCATATTATAAGGGCTGATCAGGCCTTTTTGGGGACACAGCAGGGACTGTATGGTACCTTGGGGCCCATTTAAGCTTGTGAGATGTGTAGTATCAGGTCTTTAATCTAGTAATCAGGTATAGCTGTCCAAAAAAATTTCAACCAAAAAAAGATGTTTGGGGATTTCCTGATCCAGCCTTTCCAGTAAAAAAAATAAAGTATTTAATTAACTTTGTTACTTGGAACTATTAATACATTGAATATATCCTAAATTATTAGGCATTGACACTCCTAGCTATTTATTAAAGTCTCAAACTTAAACTATTAATTTAATGTCATATAAGATGGCTCTTCTTAATATATCCAGATCCTCAAGCAGATAACTTAATTGATAGTTTAAATAAACTTATTGTGAGATAAAAAAATCCAGTAACATAATTAATGTGTTTCTAGAGGCATATAATTTTTTTTTAAATATAGAAAAAGACATTCCTAATTAAATTTCTTTTTATTCATCAAAATTATTTGCATTGTTCTTTATTTTACAAGTAAGCACTACAAATATCAGGTGACTAAGAGATAGACTAAAGATATACACTAAAGTAATTTTTCTGAAGTTTAATCAAAGTAATCCTTATTAGTTTAAAATGTATCTACCAAAGCTACAATGCCAATATCCTCCTATTATATCCACTAGGGGGAGCCACAGCATAACATGTTGCCAGGTACATTATGTGAAGGAGTCAGGCTGCTTAGTTAATTAAGAGTGTGTGGTGGGGTGGCCTATTCATTCCCCCACCCTGACCTCATGTCACAGTGCTTTAAAAGTAGAACTTTCTCTCTGGAATTGTAAATGGAATAGAACAATTGCCCTCTGTTTGGAGGACTGTGAAGGGAAGTACAGGTCTTCAGCACCTCCAGGAAGGACCCCATGGTCCACTCACTCACAGGGCAGCCCTGAAAGCAGACCCCACTGAGTCAAAAAGCAATGAGATTTTTTTGAGTTAACACCTAGAAATGTTTCTGACTTCAAGGAGGCATTTCCATCTAGGAGTTATTTAGGTGAGCTGGTTAGGCTCAGTACTAGGTTAAGGAGGATGGAGTTATGAACCAATATCTGGGGCAGAGGATCTGGGAAAACATGATGCTTGTGTATTTGTTTTGTCATATTGTAACTGTGAATTAGCATAGAAGGAATGCACCCAGAAACTTCTAGCAAGTTTGCATCATTTTGGTTAACCTACAGCTCCTGTAATATATCTGAAAACCTAGCAAGGCTTTGGTGTTTAAATCTTATCCTGCTGAGAACTTTTTCTCTAGCTAGTTAGACATTGGCTTTATCGCAGGGACCTTGCCTCAGGTCTTTATACTGTGTATGAACATCCCACTCTAATTTATTGATTTTAGTCTAACTGGAGTCAGCTTTAAAAACAAGCAAAGCAAGTAGCATCTGGGAGCCCCACATCCCATGCAAAACATGTAACTTGAAGGAGTCTGATTGCCTGTTGCCCTGCACCTTGTTTAGTTATTTATACCTGCGGAAAGTGGGTGTAACATGCTTCCATATTGTTTTAGTAGCATGTTACGCCCACTTTACGCTAGAATAAGTGATCACACAAGGTGCAAGACAGTCAATAATTGGGCTCGATATCTTTCTAGAAGCAGAAAGCGTAGGGCCAGACCTCTTTTAACAGGACTTGAAGTGGTGTGGGGACAACTCATCGTATGATATTCTCTTTCCAGAAACTCAGAACCTGGCAAATCTTAAGGCTGGTGCTGACCATTGGGTATGTGAAGTACTGTATTCAGTTAGCAAATTCCCATCTACCAACTGTGAACTGGTCTTTATGCTTTTTTGGGAAGGGGAGGAGGGTATCACATCTCAAATATTTAAGCATTTTCTAAAGCATAAAAACAACTGTGTTAGGGTCTTCAGTTGAACACAGTAATGCCCCCCGGAACATTTAAAACCAACTTTGCTTTTTCTTCTGTAAACAGCACAAAATCATTATCAAATGGTTCTGCAGCCCTGAATTTACAAGGCTGTGCCACAGTTAAAACACCATGTATATCTCTGTACGTGGTCAAGAACAAACTATATTTTATACATTTTGAAATGTAACTGGCTGTCCAAATTGGTAATTCGGTAGCACAACAGAACCTTAGAAGTTAGTTCTAGCAGAACAAATCAATACTGATCTGTTTTCACCATGTCAGTGTTATGTGAAACTGAAGCAGTAGCTTACTTTAATTGGTAATTAAAATTGGACAGAAAACATGCATTGAATATTGTTGCTAGCATAATTTTATCTACAGTGTAGACCTGGTCTGTGTGATATTCATTGGTTATAGCAGCAGATTGAGGATCAGGACTCATTAGAACAAAACCCAGCTCCTGTAGTGAGTCACTGGGTCAGTGGTTCTCAACCAGGAGTACGTGTACCTCTGGGGGTACGCAGAGGTCTTCCAGGGGGTACATCAACTCAGCTAGGTATTTACCTAGTTTTACAAGTGGCTACAAAGCAAGCACTAGCGAAGTCAGTACAAACTAAAATTTCATACAGACAGTAATTTGTTTATACTGATTTATGTACTGCATATGGAAATGTAAGTACAAATTTATATTACAATTGATTTATTTTATAACTATATGGTAAAAATGAGAAAGAAAGCAATTTTTCAGTACTAGTGTGCTGTGACACTTGTATTTTTATGTCTGATTTTGTAAGGAAGTCATTTTTAAGTGAGGTGAAACTTGGGTGTACGCAAGACAAATCAGACTCCTGAAAGGGGTACAGCAGTCTAGAAAGGTTGAGAACCAATGCACTGGGTGAGTTTGGATAAATAAATATTTCTGTGCTTCAGTTTGCCAGTCTGTAAAATAAGGCTAATCCGCTGACTGAAGTCTAATTAACTGCAATGAAGTACTTTGAGACCTAGGGTGGGAGGTGCTGTAAAAGTGCAAAGCAACATAATATAATTGAATTTTCATTTGAAATGCAAGACTTTCTCTGTTGAGATTCTAAAAGTATAGGAAAATGACAGAAATTTCCTTTTGTGTAGATCAAATAATAATTTGCCATTCTAATGTATTAGTACTAGATTTTTATGGGTTTTGGGTTATTTTTGGCATGTTGCAGATTTATCTATTTTAGAGCTTCATTCCTTACTCTTTAACTTGGAGTGTTACTTCTGTGTTATTCCTTTAGGAATTTGATTACCTTTTTATTATTTAGTTAGGGCTTTTAAGTTTAGCTCTCATTAGTATTGAAATAAAGCTAAATACAATGAATAAAGGCTTCTTGAGTTTGACTACGTATCAAAATTGCCACCAGTTTGCTTCTTTAGTCATATTGAGAAGGACTGGTGGATAGGAGACTCTGATGAAAAGTAGTTTGATTTTTAAATGTGCAATTACAACTTTGTGAATTACACACAGCTCATTGTTTGAAAACTCAGTTACAAAGGACTCTTGTGGTTGTGGGTCTAGCTCTTTCAACAGCGTTTGGCTAGTCATGTACAAACTTTCTTGAGATGTGATTTGCAGGTTGCAAGTGGCAGTTAGAGATAGCCATGTGATACCGTGAACATACAAGATACTTGTGCTAGCAGCCAACATGATCTGTGTCTGTCCAGTGGAAAAAAAAAAATTTGGTTCGGAGCCCTGCGGCGGGACTGGGATCCCACAGGCTCCTGGAAGCTCCGCTGCTATAATAGTGGGATCAGGTAAAATGTACTTTGTTACGGGCAGGATTTGCTGGGCAAAAAAACCAGATTGCAGTAATTTGCAGGAAAACACTTTAAAACTTTAAGTGAGGGATAGACAGAGATTTGATGTGTATTATAACAGGAGTTAAAGTATTTTTTACATGGTGTAGACATGATTTGTTTTATTTTTTTAATGATAAAAATTGTGTCTGAATTCCATTTATATATATATATATATATATATAATATATTAACGGACTGTTTTTTGTTTTTGTTTTTTTTAGTAGCACAAAGGAATCTGTCTCTCACTTGAGATTTGCAGGATCTAAGGTTTTTGCAGATGGGAGCAGGATAAATATGCAAGAAACAATGTGAGAGCAAGTGACAGTGGGTATTGAGAGATGGGACAGGAGCAAGATTAAAAATATAGTCCTGCACAGGGCTCTACTCTGGTCTTCCTCTTTGACTGAACAGGGCACTTCTCCTTGCTTTTAGTTTCTTTATCTGAGTAGAATTCCCTTCTATTTTAAAACCCCTCATCACAAAATGAAATCTGTATTAAAGCACTAGTTCATGATACCCCTCTGCCAACACTTTGACTATAGTTGATTATATTGCTCTTCATTATATTCCAATATCTGTGTGTGTAGATAATATAAAATTATCCCATCACACATATTCTATAAAGATGTTATCAGCATGACTTTTGAATGGTTGCTTTAATCACAAAATAAAAGCTAGTTATATAGATAATCCCAGCGTGAGCCAGTAGACTTTAATACCACACCATCATGTAGTCTGTATATGCTAGGTATATTACAGAACTATTTTAGGAATATTTCAGAGTTCTAAAGCTTTCTTTTAGGACTATTTCTTTTATGTTTTGGGCTGTAAAGCCAGGTGTGTTAATTCCCACAAGTCCAAATGCATAAGGTTCAAGAGAAATAAAAATCTTTAAATATAAAACACTTCCAAAAATTAATGAAAATATTATGTTTCTAGACCTAAATATGTCACTGACTTGGCTGGATATCTTGGTCCCTTCCCTGTCAAGCAGCAGTTGCCAGACTTCATTGGGAACCTCTCTACAAAGGTATAGAGGGTAGCTGCCATTACATGAAGCTCAACGCAGGAAAGAGAGCCCTCTGAATTACTGCCATTTGGGCCCTACTCAACAGCCAGATGAGCTAAAGCTTCTAGTCTAAAAAGCCCCTGAACTTCAAAGTGACCCTCACAGAGGCCTTTTCTCTACCAAAATGGAGTGCAAGCAAGGAGGGGGAATGGCAAACAATTCTGAGGAAAGTAGCCCTCAGTGTGAGTGGCTGAGGAGAACCCTGTCCCTCAGGACAGTCTCTGAAGACTGGGCAGCAACGCTGGTGCTATTCACGAGGGGCAGAGGGTACTGAAAGGCGGACTAATGTGCTTGAAAAGGGAACCTTTTGCTAGCCTCTGAGACTTGAAAAAGGCAGAACAACATAGCAGATCCAGTCTGACAGAGCAGCAGATTCCTGCAATAGAGGACTTGCAAAACCTGGAGAGAAAACTTTCTGAAATAGGTATTAGAAAAAGAGAGCCCTGTTTAGTTAGCTGCTCCAGCCCTGAGGTTGATGCAAGACTGTTCCCTTTACTAAACTTTCTAATTCATTGGTACATGAATGACCTTTAGTATAGATCATAAATCAGTGCTGATGTGGATTGAGGAGCTTGCAATTCCTAGACTTCCAGTTCCTATAACGATGGGTGTGAACTCCAGCAAAGTCAACTCAGTTCTCCTGAAGCAGATAAAAATTCCATGTAGAGCACTGTGACGAGGTTTTTGGCTGAAATCTCATAAACTGAGGTTCTGGGTAGACATTGAAGATTTCATGGTATTTTTTAATAAGGGTTTGGTCAAGTTTCTTAAGCAGCTATGTCCATTTCCCACACCATTGTCTCCCCATTGATTTGCCAGGATGGCCCACAAATAAAGATTGGGAGCCTAGGGCATCTTTCATATACTATAGCTAGTAATTGTACAATTCTTATTAGTGCTAGTTATCTAGTTTTTCTATTGCAGATCTCATTGAGCTGAAACAGTTGGAAAGATCATTTGATACAGCCTGTTTCAGTCTTAAGCGGAAGAGTAATGGTGGTTTCCTTAAATGTGACTTGCAAAGGAAAATTGGTCTTTTGTCCTGTTTAGTCTTCTTGGTACTTAAAGAATCTATTCTTTTAACTCTGTTTTATGCCTTTTATTTAAACAAACATTAAAAATTCAAGTCTTGCCTGCTTGGGAAGATTGTGTGGCTGGCTGGAGAATTAATAGAAGTATGAAATCACAAGGGCGAAGGAAGTGAGGCTTAACTGGCCAAGGGAAAGTGACTTTTTTAAATTCAGATTGTTTAAATCTTTATTTGATTATTCCCTATTTAACAAAGTACCTGGGTGAAAAATACCCTTCAATTTCTCCATCCATTTAATAAAGTTATAAGAAAGCTAGTCCCTGTATATGCTCTGACTGAGGCATTCAAGAAGTCTTTTTATCAAAGAGAGAAGGTGAGATTTGCCATTCCTGATATTTATAAGGAAATAGGAAAGTAGGGGGTAAACAAAAAAGTTGAGACAGCATATTGCATTACACAGAAAGGAAAACTTACCATAGTTTTAAGGTCTTTCTTCAATACCCAAGTGCTTCATCTGTCTTATCTAGAGGGAGCTTCAGACAGCTTGCTCTTATTCAGATCCCCATCTTGGCTAGCCACTGGAAAAGCACAGACATGTACCGCCATTAGGTCTGATGAGAATAAGATCTGGAGTTGTGTCTTCTGTGCACTGCTGGCATTGCAGCTCAGAACTTGAATTAGCATTTGCTTAATTTACTTTGTATCTTCTGTTTTTGCTTGGTTTTGTTGTGTAATATCTAGCTTCCAAGAGTGATGACAATGGTTATGCAACCCATTAGGACCAAATTTTTAGTATCTGATAGTTCTGTGAATGCAAGAACTGCACTCTCATTGAGCCTGGTCACTCTTGTGAGTGCACAATCAAGCCTAATATGTCTTAATCTCTGCATCTTGGTACTTATATACTATGGTTATAACCCGTGAAAAATTAGTGAATTAATATATTTAAAGTATCTCTTTTAATGTTTTGTAAAGCTAATACATTTGGTTGTTTAATTTCTTGGTGGCTTTTGTTTTGATTTGTGTGTATTTAAAATAAACATTTCATTTTGTTTAAGCATTTACTACAAAAGGAGAATTGGGGAAGAGGCCTTTGATGTGTGGGGATTAAACCATTCCTTGTTTGTTGTCTTTTGCAGAAACTGCAGTTATGAAAACACTGACAAGAGGAGCAGCTGTCTTAGAGAAGCAGTGATAAGCAGCAGTATAAATAGCTTACTGATGTGAAATTTTAAAATTCTGTTTCTAAAGTTCTAAAGTTGATGCTGTCTTCTTAATGAGCTGAAAGACTGATGGGGAAAAGGTATGTCACACATCCAGCTCCTGATTTCTTGCCTCTGATGGATAAGCTGACACATTACCTGCAAGCCATTAGAATAGCAAAAACATTGGCGCCAAATAGACTGGAGACACTAAGGCCTTGTATATGCAGGAAGGCTTTTTTGGTATAACCTAAGGTGTGGGTTTAATCTGATATAAGCCTGTTATAACTAGTATATCTTTCCCATGTACACAAGCCCTTAGGCAGAACTAGGTTGGATGTGAGAACAGAATTGCTGCCCTTGTATCTTGTGTCGTCAGTGGCCAAAATGCTGGCTAAAAGTAGTGACAATGCAATTCTTTGTTATAGGAAGATGATGGAGTGGGGAATGTGATGAGAGTTGCAGAAAGAGAGGAGAGAACCACATGCCAGAAAGGAAAGCAATAGAAGAGGATAGTATTCACTACCTGACGCATTCTTCATCTAAAAAATTACAAGTCCAGTATTACACTTCAGGCAGGCCTTATGCTAGGAGAACAATGACTGTATCATGTTGTTGTTTAAAGTGCTTGTCCTTGAAATGCTTCATTACATCTATGTAGCAACACTGGCTTTGTGAACAAGTCAAAATGATCTTGTCCACACAGCTGGTCTTGTGTTTGTGACTGTACAAATGTATTCTGTACAAGTGACCCCGACACCCCCCAATCCCAAATTTTCCCAAAACCATGTGCTCTGCAATGTCCAGCCCTCTCCTGGGCCATTCAGAGAGATACTAAGATTTGTTTGTTCCTTTAAAGATACTACAGTACCCAGTAGCTTGTCACATTCACTTTAAATCATACACAGCACTGAGTTGGTTTAGATTAAAAGTAAAGTAAGTTTATTAACAAAAAAGATAGCATCTGAAGTGAGTTCAAGTATAAAGGATAGAGTTAGAAATGGTTACAAGCAAATAAAAGTTAAAAACACTTTCTAAGATGCTAAAACTTACCAAAACAAGCTACAGCCTTTTATCAAGGTAGTTTCCTTCCAGCAAGATGGCTGGCCATATCTCTGATCAGCATCTCCCACAAAGTCCAAAGAGATCAGTTCCTTTTTCTTCATAGCTAAAAGATAACTTGGGGTTCTCTGCCCATCTCGCTATAGTCCAGTGAACCTTAGGAACTGATTCTTCTGAAGGTTACCTCCCAAAGTAAAGTTAATTCAAGCTGTGAGAAAGGTGACATGGAGTTTCTTGGTAAAGCTACTTTCATGGTAGTGTCTTCCCCTGCTGGTGTTTGCAAAAATGCAAGTTGATCTGTTTCCTGCAACCTCCTCCCCCTGCTGTCTTGATGGTCCTGTTTACATTCTATATAATTTGCATTCACATTGTCTCTTAATGTACCTTGGCAATACCTTCCAGGTGGCAGAACCACATTCCTTTGTCTAAGGCGGGGGTGATTTTAGCCTTGCCTGGCAGACACACTTTAATAACATAATTCCCAATATGTTTGTAATTTTGAATTTTTCCTCTGTACAAACACCACACTCAAGTTCTCAAACTGTAGACTTGATGACAGGAGATGATCCTCTTCCAGCAAACTTCAAAAAGTTCCACCAGATTTCTAAGGCCTGGTATATACTTAAAAGTTAGGTCAACATAGCTTTGCTGGTGTGAGAGGTGTGAAAAAACACAGAAACAAAAACACACACCTCTGGCCAACATAGATATGCCAACCTAACACCCAGCCTAGATGCAGCTATATTGATGGATGAATGCATCCATTGATGTAGCTACAATCATTTGGAGAGCTGGTGTTCCTATACCTACAAAATCTCTTCCACCCTCATTGGCTCCCTGTACACTACAGGACCATGCCGGCATAGCTATAGCAATGTAGCTATTCCGGTACAGTCTCTGTAGTGTAGACATAGCCTAATTAGTTATCTGTTTTCCTTTTCTGCTGTAGAACTTGACTTGAGTTAATTTTTCTAGTATCAGGATTTCCCAAATATATTGATACCATAATTTTAGGGGAGCCACTCCTCTTCCACCGCCTTGCTATAGTAATTCTAGCATCAACTGGAAAATGAGTGATCAGTTCTTTATAGCTTTTATAAGATGCCAAGTTCCCAGGACAATTTAATAAAAATACTAAGGAGTTATCTGACTAGCTGACACTCTATTATCTCCCTTATGGAGTCTCCAATGGCTTTCCAAAGTGTCTTAATTTTTGGGCAAATCCACCAATTATGGAGAAATCCTTCCATTTAACTACATTCTCTCCATGCTTTACCCATCCCTGTACCATAAATTAATTTAAAGGGAGTTAAGTACTACTGATAAAAAACTGTAACAATTTTCTTGTATTGTGTTCATTGAGGTGTGGGCATCATTGTCCCATATATTCTCCCATTCCTCAGTGTTGCTGTCTATGCTTACATCAATTTTCCATCTTATGAATTTAATTATTTACCCAAAGTTTGAAATTACTTTGTAGAGTGAAAAGTTTCATGGATGTAGTGAATAGTTTTTTCAGATTCCATCAATTTTTTGCATAGGTTTCCCTTTTTGTGGTATTGGGTTGAAAAACATCTGAACTGTAGGTATTGTTTTACTGGAATTTTGGTGTCTTTTGCAAGTTGTTGTCTTTCATCAACTGATGTATTGTCTCTAAACAGTTAGCCAAATTTTGATATACCTATACATTCCCAAATGTAAAAAATGTCCAGGAGTTTATTGGAATTAAATTCTATAGTATCTAGTATAGGCCTTAGAAGTGAGGGGTATGGGTTTATCTTTCCTAAACAAATTATCCCAAGTTTCTGTTGCTGCTTTTGTGGAAGGGTGGTTATATATTGATTTTGGCCTCTAGGTTGTCTTTATTTAAATCACATGGAGTTTGACTGCACAACAGTAAGCTTGTTATATCTCTATCTAGTTTTAGGGTTTGGTGTTATCCAGTACATCAAGTTTCTAATCTGACTAGTTTGGCAATAGTGCTTAACGTTTGGTAAAGCCAATCCTCCCTTTTTGCATGGCCTTTTTAAGTAGATGCATAACTGTGGTTTTCTTATTTCCCTAGATGAATTTGTTTATCAGGGATTGCCATTGATTTAAGACTTCCAAGGACTAAAAACAGAAGTTGTTTGGAAAAGGAAGTTAATTCAGGATAAGATTAATTTTAAATACCACGGTTTTGCCTAACCATTAAATTTTATACTTTGACCAGTTTTCTAGCTCTGTTTTGATTTTCTTAATCAGAGGAGTATAATTATTATGTAAGTCTTTTAGAAATGTGTATTCCCAGGTATCTTACTATAGTTACCCATTTGTATTTATCTTTTATATCTTTCTGTCGATTAGAACCCACACCAACATCCAGTAGATCTGACTTGTCATAGTTTACTTTAAATCCTGACACTCTGCCACATTTTAAGATTTCTTCTTGCAATTCTAGTAGTATGTAAGCTAGATTTGTAACAAATGCCATGACATCATCTGCATGAAAGCTAGTTTGTGTTGTTTCCTATTTATATTAGTACTGTTTCTGTTCGATTGGGCAAATGAGTCTATTACCATGGCAAAGAGAAGATGATAATGGGCATTCTTGGCATGTGCCTATAAAGAGGGAGAATTTTTATATATCCATTTACATTTATAATAGCATATGGGTTGGAATATAAGATGGAAATGCAATTTTGAAATTTAGGGCCTAAACCAAATGTATCTAGAGTATCTTTTAAGAACTGCCAATTCAGTCTGTCAAAAGACTTATCTTCATCTAGTGATAAAAATGGATGGATCTTATTAATAGAGTCTGAAAAAAATCAGAAACTCAGAAAAGAAAACTCTGAATGTTGTCAGATAGCTCCTTGTTTAATACAAACCTGTCTGGTCTTTTAATACATGTAGGTAATATTTTTCAGTCTATTTGCTAGAACTGAAGCATAAATTTTTGCATCTTGATTTAATAGGGAGATGGGCCTGCAAGGCACACAATTGGATAAGTCCTTAGCAGGTTTTGACTACAGTAACTACAATTTGTTTATCTCTCCCAGTATATAGGATCTTTTTTTCCCTTTTGATATTTAATTGATGACATCTATTAATTGTTATATTAGTTGTACCCTACAAAAAATTAGGGAATTCTGGAGGAAATTCATCAAGGCCAAAGGGTTAACCATTTTTAAGGGACTTAATAACTTATAGGACTTCCTCTGGCTTAGTATCTTTCTCCATGGCTTCTAAGTTGAGGTGTTCTAGTTTTGGTACATTAACTTTAACTAAATATTTCTTTATCAGCTTATGGTCAGCTAACTCTAGGGAGTAAAGCCTCCTACAGAAGTCTGCAAAAGCCTCACCCTTTTTGGGCCAGTTGCCAATTCATTTGGAGCTTTTCAGACTGGAGGTATGATTTTACTTTTTTTTTAATGTTTTTTATCCTGTTAGCTAATTATTTATCATTTTTGTTACACAAAGCTATACTGTGAAAAAGGGTATCTGATTGCCTGTTCAGTTTTTTCTGTTTCAAATAAATCTAACTTACTTTTGGCTTCTTAATTTTTTATATATTTTCTGTGATTGATTTGTCTGGTGTAACTTTAAGTTGTTCAACCTTATTGAGCAGTGTTTGCACTTCTTCTTTCTTGAGATAGGATTATTTATTAAGCTGCCCCTAATCATTGCTTTGAAGGCATCCATTTTTAAAATCTGGTCTGCATTGTTTTCCTTAAAGTACTGCTTAATTTCCTCTCTGATATCTTCAATTCTTTTCTGGTCATACAGAAGTGGGATGTTTCATCCCCATTTTTTCACTGTAGGTTTGTCTTCCGAGTTTCTAATAAGAAGCTAAACTGGAGCAAGATCTGACCAGGAGATGCAGCCTTGCTGTGCTGACGTTGCTGTATTAAGCAAAAATCTAAAGATTAGAATCATATCAATTCTTGGATATATTCTATTGGGTATTGAAAAAGAGTAGTTTCTTTCCTTTGGAAGACGATGCCTCCAGGAGTCACACAACTCATGTTTATTCATTAGGGAGATGTCTTCTATCCTCTCTGTCAGGTCTCTCTTTCTAGCACTTCAATCTGCAGCAGCACTTGTAACAAATCTCTCCCACCTCTAACCCCAGTTTGCTGATATCAGGCTCAAATTAATCAAATTCGACATTTAGGAAGGATTTTAAGGATCAAAACTCAGAAATTAGCTCATGAAAATCTTCTTTAGTAATAGGGATCCCTCTCTAGGATGGCTACTCATGCATCGCAGAATACTGGATATTCCGGGGAATGGAATGGGCCCGTCCCCACTGCAGTGACCTTGCGTGCAAGGCCATAGGGGAGGAGCAGCATGGTCTTCAAAATGGCATCCCCCATCTGATACTGGACAAAACTACGTTTGGTTTTACCAGATGGAAGACAAACCACCCAAAAAAAGGACTGCCTGGTTTAAAATTAGCCAGTGGTCTGCCTATTCCTCTCTCCTGCCCTCTTTCTTCTAAGAGACTTGGGCCCAGCAGCTACAATCTTGGATTTTTTCCAGCTCAGCTGCTCTGCAATCTCACTTCCTTGTGAAGGAAATATTTCTTCAGATTGTTCTCTTACATGGAGTACCCATCTAAGAATTAGGAGAGGCTTTTTGGGAAGTCATAGGGGCACCAGTGTCCACTAATTGTGCCATGCCAGCTACAGCTAAAGGCTGAAGCAGCCGTTCAGCTCCAGTGATGTCACTTCCCCATGTCTATTCAATTTAAAATAGAAAAGTAAATAATGTTACCATATGTAGAAGTCAGAGCCTGCCAAAGATGTGAAAGTGTACTGCAGGAACCAATGGGGATAGCCAATTATAGTTCAGAAATTTCTGCATTCAAAACTGAAATTAAACCTTTGTGATGTAACATGGCAGCTTTTTAACTGCACAATAACTAAAGAAAGTAAGTGAAGAATAATACTGTGTCCAGCTGTAACATAAGGAGGAAATCTTAGGCAAGCAAAAAGCTTTTACCCATGCTGGAATCTGGCCAAGTCATTGGGACTGGTAAACATAATCTGATAAAATAAGTAAGGAATTCACCATACAGCTGTAACCTCCAAAAAAGTCTTCTAAAAAAACATATAAAGAAATTTCTGACAAAATACATTCCAGCCAAAGAGGGTCTTCTGATGAACAGCTTACTAAACACAAACAGCAGCTATACATTTATTTTATTTGTTTCTTTTCTGTTTATAGTCTCAGAACTTTTCAAAAATGAGACTAGGGTTGTTTTAAAGTGTGGCTCTCTCCAATGAGCTAAACAGATGCACATTCTAAAAAATAAGAGCTCTCCTGGGGTGAGAGCTGAATAAGAGGTTCCTGTAGATTCCTCTCTTAATTAACCATGTTCTATATAGTCACAAACTCTAGGATATTGTTTGTTTATTATTGCTTTGCATTATTCTCTACTTCAATAAAATTAAAGTATCATGCCAACAATGCATATTTCTTTATGGGGACAAATTCACCACACTCTAATTCTGCTAAGAGAATATAGTTACACTAGGGATTAATTTGCCCCTTTATCTTTATTTTCTGAAGAGAACTGAAGAATATGTTTCCTAGAGATGCTTTCATGGGGTTTCCTATCTGATGCCATCACAAACTAAGCTACAGCTGCATGGTACTAAGATTTTGCTGGTGACAGCAGCAAGCAAGAAAAATGTGACAAATAAGTAACTTGTCACAGCAACATTTTTACTTCTGGTGTAAGAATATAATATATGATTGAACACAGTTAAGACAGAGATCTGCTTTTATTTGTTACCAGAGTACTCTGAATTAGTGCAGAAGGTGATGACAAATTCCACTGAGAAAATTATTTAGGGAGCATTTATATTGATGCTTTAATTGTCCTCAAGTACATATCTGGAGGATGCAGCATGGTCTAGTGGTTAGAACAGAAAACTGACTTGGGAGGTCTAGCTTTCATTCCTCATATATATATGGCGATTATTTCTCCCTGTGAGAGTCCTATGATTTGAGAGAGTTGGTAGGTTTAAATTGGAGATAGTATTTTATCATTTGTATTACAGTAGCACCTATAGGCCCTAACTTGGGCTAGGCATTGTGCAAACAAAGCAAAGATAGACCATGCCCCAGGGAGCTTGCAATCTAAATAGATAAGACAAATAAATGGTGGGAGAGAAAATAGGCACAGAGCGGAGAAGTGATTTGCCCAATGTCACACAGCAAATAAATGTGAAAGCTTGGAATAGAACCTGGGTTTCCTGATGCCCCAGTTCAATACTTTTTCTTCTATACTCTACTGTCTCATGAGTACAATGAGGAATCTGCTATAGAGGACCCTGTCTCAAAAATATAACTTCTGTTAATAAAATAATAATGGATTGTTAAAGTATATTTAGGCTTGGTATCACATGTACCTGCAGAGCAGCTGCAGTTAATCCTTAAAGTGAAGATGGTGATTATAAAGGATCATGGCAATCTTGAGCTAAAGGAAATAGTGTTAATGCAAAGTGTGAAGAAATAATTATACAAGGGAGGAAGACAGAAAAGACTGCAACATAAGTACTACTGAATGATAGGAAAGAAAAATAAACTGCTAGTTTATTTAGTTTAGTTCATGCTAGTAGGATATGGAGAAAAAGGAAATATTTCATAATAAACAAGGGAACCAAAGCGCAAGTGCTAGCAGTTTGAAACATGAAGAGGCAGCAGCCTGTAGAACTTGGCATAGGTATTCAGCTTCACTGGCTAGTATGCTATAGTTACTTCAGCAGAGGGCACCAGGAGAACAATCAAGTGTATAAAGTCAACTACGACTTATTGCTATGCTCACTGAATATTAAACAAAACTTTGACATTCCTGGTGCTGCACCCCTTCATTCTTTATGTGCCATGACTTCTTGGGTGTTTTCTTTGGGGTCTTTTTTTTTTTGTTTTTTTTTTTTTGGTTGGTTTGTGGTTTTTTGTCTGTCAGAACCACAGGGGAGTTGTCAATGTTGAGTGACACATGAACCCTTCATGGACCAAGGGTGCTAGAGAGCAAGTTGGATCGGGAATTAAAACAGTGCACACCACTAACTTCTAGGCAACCAGAAAGAGATGACCAGCTTTAGATTTTGTGGGACTTAATATGAAATAAAGACGTGGGATCCCCGGGGATGTCAATGCATAACATCAGAGGTGATAGGGTGTGGAAGTTAGATGGTTTGGAGTTGCTTCAAATTAGGGGGTGCAAGAGGGTTTTAGCAACAGAGGGCATGGTGTATGACTACACAGTTGGTCCAGTTCTAGTGCCAGCCTGGTACGGTGGTCTAATTCAGTACTTAATAACTATAGTAATATTTCACACATCTAATACCTTCCATCTGAGAATTACAAAATACTTCAAACATTTTTAATCAATAATAATATTCCTGTGAAGTAAGCATTATCTTTATTTTACAGATAGTGAAACTGAGGCATAGAATATATGTGATATATACTCTAGGCCTGAGAGTCATTTACACAAAGGCTCCTTTACAGTGCCTGAATGGTGAAAAGGGGCTTTAGTGTACATGAGAATCAAACCCTATATCTAGAGATAGATTGATGGGCTAGGAAGAGAAAAAACTAGATTGGGATATTCTAACAAGGGGGACTTACCACTGGAGTACCTCCTCGTGGCTGTGTGTAGTGTAGTGACTCGCTCCACATCTGGCATCCCCTGCTGATGGCTGGTCTGGTCTTCTGGTAGTCCATCTCTTCCCGTGACTTAGTCCTCCATGCAGGTGATGATTTAAGTCCACCCCTTCTGGTAACAAAGGCCAACAAACCAATGACCAATACCTTGTATCAGGTCTTTAGCACCAACCCTACATCCTGTGGTCCTCACTCCCTTTTCTCAGAGTTCTCTGTCACTCCTCTCTCCTTGTCCAGCCTCATGCCACCATATCAGTGGCTGGTAGGGGGAACCTAGGCCCTCTCCTTACATCATGGTTCCCGCCTAGGGACCCTATAACCAGAAACCAAGGACTGTTTCATCCAACTCCTTGCAGCTGCATCCCTGGACTTCTTCCTACTCAATCTTTCTCAGGCCTTCTTTCCCCCCACAACCTCTTTAGGTTCACACTTTTCTCAGTGACCTCCCATGGTTTTCAATACAATGGTTCTCTCTTCGAGTGATTGCTCACATGCATTCCAATTTAGGTGTGTGCGCACCCCGTGCACAGATTCCCGGAACTTTTTTTCCTTAGCTCACCCGCAGGGCAGGGCGGTGCCCCCTGGAGTGCTGCGCTCATGTTGCAGTATATAGGGTGCTCCGGCCCCGTGGGTCCCCAGTTCCTTCTTTCCGCCTCTGACGGTTGCTGGAACTTCTGCCCCTTGCTATTGCAAGCAGCAGTCCTTAGCTTCTTCGCTCTAGTTAGAGATCTAGAATTGTTAGTTAGTTAGTTGTTATTCAAACAGTTATTTAGATAGCTGTTGTAGTGTCAAGTGCCCTGAGGGGCTTCTGCAGGAGCCATGCCGGGCTCCGCTGGCTTCAAGAGCTGTTCCCTATGCTCAAAGCAGTTCGCAGTGAGTGATCCTCATGACCGCTGCCTCCGTTGTCTTGGAGAGCAGCACCACAAAGAAGAATGCAGGATCTGCAAATCCTTCAAGCCCCGTACCCAAAAAGAAAGGGACGCAAGGCTGAAGGTGTTGCTCATGGAGTCTACGCTCCGTCCGGCATCCGAGCCGTCGAGATCTCTGACACCAGTGGACGCTCGATGCAAAGCGCACCACCGGCACTGACATCGGCACAGAAGTCTTCGGTGCTGAAGAAGACGAAGCGGTCCGGCACCGCCTCCATGGACTCCTCCCTGCAATCAGCGAAGCAGCAAGAAAGACAGGAGACACCCCAGCCACGTGCCGTGGAGGTTCCTCCAGCACCAGTGTCTCCTTGTAGGGAGCCTCCCCTGACTCCTGGGGGTGGGGGAGTGCCCCTACAAGGGCCGTCGACGCCGGAGGCGTTCGTCGCGGAAAGGGCCCTCATGGCCTTGCCTACGCCTCCGTCCCCCCCTCGGATGAGGGGCGTGAGACTTGCATCTCGGGGCAAACCCGTGCTGGGTAGCCCCGGTGGGTGGAGGAAGCAACGCTCCCAATCCTCACCCAGACGGGCACGGAGGGTGGAGAGTGCATCCCCTCCGAGCTCTGACTCTCGGTCGTCAAGCATCTCAGCACCGTAGCACCGGAGGTGGTCAAGAGGCCCTAAGAGCTGGCGCAGGAGTGTCAGCGCGAACTCCGACACCACCCGCAGCTCGGGCTCGAGCTCTCCGGTGCAGGGGACATCGCAGCACTGTAACCGCTCGCCAGTCAGCAGTCCAGTGGCACCGAGCAGCGACGTCCTGGAGCGTCCCCTCACCTCGGCACCGACTGCAGTGGCACCATCCATTCCGACACTGACTGCAGTACAAACGATACCGGGACCGATAACGATGCCGGCTTTTACAGCAGCATCACACGTCTCCCTGGCGTGGTCCACGCCATCGATGCCCCCAGCTCCGTTGGGGGCCCAGGCACCAACGGGCCAGATCTTGACGCCTCCAGGGTTTCCAGCACCGACACTACTGGCACCGGTACCTCTGGCACCGCCACCTCCGGCACCGCTGGCACCGATGTATTCGGCACTGAAGCTACCGGCACCGGTGACTACGGCACCGATCCCAGCATACGTACCGCTCGCACCGACTGCCTCGGCACCGGGCTTCGCAGCACCGGGAAAACCAGCGCGTTCCCGTTCAGCCTCAATGGCATGCAGCCGCAGAAGCTGTCACTCCCGATCTCATAGTGGGAAGCGTCGCTACAAACGGGCGGGGCGCAGACACAAGAGGTCCACCAGTTCCTACAGTCGGTCTTCCTCTAGAAGGCACTGCAGGCGTCGGCACCAGTCCTCCTCTTCTTCCCAGAGCTGCTCCCCGCCGAAAGGTCGCAAGAGACGGTCTGCGGGCTCAGGCCACAGGGGCCACCATGTGGACACCCAGCAATTACCTATGCCAGGGTGGCCACAAGGGCCATGGCATTGGCCGTACTGGGGACCTTGGACCGCACAGCCGTGACAGGGTGCTGAGACTCTCCACTCTGGTGTGGTGCAGCCTCCACCTCCTCCAACACAACTGCCTCCACAAATCCCCTCTGATAGGAAGTCAGACCCAGAGGAAGGTCCCTCCACAGGGCCCATCTCCCTGTCCTCCTCTTCATCCCCAGATGAAGGGACTTCCAGGAACCATAAGATGCCCCTTTTTATTTCCGGGCACACCAAGATCTTCTTAAGTGGGTAGCTACCAACTTGGGGTTACCGCTTAAGGAGATGTCGGAGGAGGATGATCCCCTTTGGCCCGTCGGGGTCCTCAGGCCCTTCTCGAGTGGCCCTCCCCGTCCACGAAAGGGTAATGAAAATTAAGGCCCTTTGGCAAACACCTTCCTCTGTTCCCCCAACATCGAAGGGAACAGAAAGGAAGTATTATGTGCCGAAGGAAAACTTTGAGTTCCTATATAATCATCCCCTCCCAGGGACTCTAGTTGTGGATGCAGCGAACCAGAGAGATCGCCAAAGGGGTCAGGGGAGTACTCCCAAGGATAAAGAGGGGAAGAAGTTAGATCTCTTCAGTCGCAAGGTTTATTCGACTGCCGCTTTACAATTAAGGGTGGCAAACCAGCAGGCCCTCCTGGGAAAATACAACCAGAACCTGTGGGTCTCGATGCAGCGTCTGATCTCAGCGCTTCCCCCGATCAAGCTGCAGACCTGGCCACGTTGGCACAGGAGGGAGAGACAGTGGCCCAAGCAGCTCTGCAGTCCGCCAGTGATGCAGCAGATACCGCAGGCAGGGCGATGGCGTACTCCTTCGTCATGCGCCGCTGTTCCTGACTGCAAGCATCGGGGTTATCTGTAGAGGTCCAGCAAGTTATCCAGGACCTCCCCTTTGAAGGTTCTGGCCTCTTTTCGGAGAGGACGGACGACAAGTTGCATGCCCTAAAAGACTCGAGGGCTACCCTGAGGTCTTTAGAGCTATACACCCCTCCAGCGTCGAGAGGCCAGTCTCACCCCCAGCCACAACGGCAGCCACTTCCCCCACCAAGACCAGCCCCTTGGGCCGCTCAGCAAAAGAGGGGGCGGGAGCGCTTTAGAGGGCCCAACCGCCGTGAATGGCAGGGCTCTTCAGCACGGGCGCAGCATGGTAGCAAAACAGGAAGTGGAAATGGTAATAAACGCTTTTGACAGCAACTACGAGGATGGCGCTCTTCCTTTTCCCCAGGAGCCTGACCGACCCTTCGAAAGCAGGCGTCAGCCTTACTATCATGCTTAGGAAGCAATCACTACGGATCGTTGGGTCCTGGGGGTGGTTCTCAAGGGCTATGCCCTCCAGCTCACTACTTTTCCCCCGGACGCCCCTCCCACCCTGTCCCCTATTGGGGACCCTGCGCATAAGCAACTCCTCTTACAGAAGGTCCACTCACTCCTGAAGCTCGGTGCGATTGAGGAGGTCCCGTGGGCGGAAAGGGGATTTTACTCTAGATACTTCCTGATCCCCAAGGCCAAAGGCAGCCTGAGACCAATCCTGGACCTCCGTCGTCTGAATAGATATATCAGACGTATTAGGTTCCGTATGGTTTTCCTAGCCTCCATAATTCCGGCCCTAGATCCAGGGGACTGGTACGCTGGCCTTGATTTAAAGGATGTCTACTTCCACATCTCCATTTTACCAGGGCATAGGAGGTTCCTGAGATTCACGATACAGGGAGGCCACTACCAATTTGCGGCCCTCCCATTTGGCCTGTCCTCAGCCCCGAGGGTCTTCACCTAGTGTATGGTGGTAGTGGCGGCCTATTTGCGCCGCAAGGGGGTACAGATTTTCCCCTATCTGGCCTCCTCTGTTTAACCAGCTTTCAGGCTGCTGTCTCCCGCCTTCTCCTCCTGCTTACATGCAGCCTATCCTATTCCCACATAAATCAGGTCATCATTTCTGATGTCAGGTAGCCCTTCTCTTCCTGTACTCAGGAGGTTATGGAGGCCTCTGGTGGCTGGATATTGAAGTGGGGATGAATACAGTCCCCAGTTATGAGTGAAAAGGCATATATATCATAGCTGATGAAGCTGTAAACAGCTGCAACTGTTTCAGGCCCCATGTCAGCATAGTCAACCACAAAGATGGTAGACCCATTTGAGATCAGGAAAGCTGTCTCCCCCAGCAGGACTGCCCCTTTAAGAGGGAGCAGGATCCAGTGCACCTGGACTGATTATCTGCTATCCAACTGGGTTTAAGGAAAGGCACCTGGGCCTTATAAAGAGGAAGATAGCGGTATGTAGGGGGTCAGTATATACATGCAGGGAATAAGAAAGCACCTCCAGGGCTCTGAGTCAGGAGGGGGAAAACATCAGTGAGGGAAAGGACTGTGGAGAAGACCAAATGCTCTCTTTCCTCCCAGTATCTCTCCCTACTGGAACATTCTTACTTCCTGCAGTGAATCTAATCCTCCCAAGCCTAATTATTAGCACGTGTTGAACTGTGTCCATCTGTTGTCTTGTCTTATATTGAGATTGTAAGGCCTTTGGGGTAAGGAATGGCTTTTTGTTCTGTTTATACAGTGCCTACCACAATGGGTCCTGATCCATGAATGGTATAATATAGCTGTCAAGCACCAATATAGGAAAGCAATTCGTAGAAGGGGGAGGGATAAAGATATGTTTTAAACCCACTTTTAAAATACATTGATTCAATACATTGATTGACATTTTCATTATCTGGACACACAGGAGAGAGTCCCTCAAAGAATTCCACCAGGATTTCAATAATTTCCACCCCACCATCAACCTCAGCCTGGACCAATCCACACAAGAAATCCACTTCCTGGTCACATTAATATCACGCTGTACCGAAAACCAACTGACCGCAATACATACTTCCATCCTGGACACATTACATGATCCATTGTCTATAGCCAAGCCCTAAGATACAACCGGATTTGCTCCGATCCCTCAGACAGGGACAAACACCTACAGGATCTCCATAAAACATTCTTAAAACTACAGTACCCACCTGGAGAGGTGAAGAAACAAATTGACAGAGTCAGACAGGTACCCAGAAGTCCCCTACTACAGGACAGACCCAACAAAGAAAACAACAGAACACCACTGGCCATCACCTACAGCCCCCAACTAAAATCTCTCCAACACATCATTAAGGATCTACAACCTATCCTAGCAAATGATTCCTCACTTGCTCAAGTAGTGGGAGGCAGGCCTATCCTTGCTTACAGACAGCCCCCCAACCTGAAGCAAATACTCACCAGCAACCATACACCATACAACACTAATCTAGCAACCTATCCCTGCAACTAATCCCATTGCCAACTCTGCCCACACATCAACTCTAGTGACACCATCACAGGTCCTAACCACATCAGCCACACCATCAGGAGGCGCTCATTCACCTGCACATCTACTAATGTAATATACGCCAGCATGTGCCATCAATGCCCCTCTGCCAAGTACGTTGGTCACTACACAAAAGAATAAATGGACACAAATCAGACATAAAAAATGGTAACCTCCATAAGCCAGTAGGAGAGCACTTCAATCTCCCAGGACACTCTGTAGCTGACTTGAAAATTGCCAAACTTCAACAAAAAAAACTTCAAAAACAGACTTCAGGGAGAAACTGCAGAGCTGGAACTCATCTGCAAACTTGACACAATCAGACTGGGTCTGAATAGGGACTTGGAATGGTTATCTCATTACAAGAAGTAATCGTCACTGTTCACACATTATCACCCTCTAATCAACGGTTGTGAATAGGCCTCATCTATTCTAACTGAATTGACTTTGTTAGCACTTGCCCTCCCCAGTGTTGTTTCTTACCCTTGGATGTACTTCCTATCTGTATATAAGTATATATGTACTTCCTATCTGTGATTGTCACTTCATCCATCTGAGGAAGTTGGTTGCAGCCCACAAAAGCTTATGCCCACAGAAATGTGTTAGTCTTTAAGGTGCTACAGGACTCTCCTTGTTTTTGTTGTATACAGACTAACACGGCTACCCCTCTGGAATAGATTCAATTAACTTTCTGAAAAGATGGAGTGAAATGAAATAGTATAAGGCCCTGATCCTGCATTGGGGTTTGCAGGGAGCCCCATTGAAGTCAGTGGGGCTCTGTGTGGGCACTGGGGTCTGATCTCATAGAGTCAATTGCAGGACTGAAACCCAAACTTGTGTCTCATATTTAGAGCACAGGACTGGGCAGGAAGGACTGGTGGTTTCTATTGCCAGTATGACCTTGGGCAAGTCACAACCTCTATGTCTCAATTTATGCAGCTATAAAATGGGGATATTTACCTACCTCACAGAGGTGTTGTTGATAATATTTAGCTCTCCCAAAGCATTTTAAATCCTCTGAGCTCTGGATTATATACTAACTAACTAATGCAGCGAGGCTTCATAACTTTGGAAAGTACTTTGAGATCCCAAAACGGACAGGCTTGTAGTGCCAGGTATTATTTGACAAAGGAATCCTTGGAAGGACAGGGGAACCCTGAAATATTTTGCCCTTGTTCTAAATTATTTTAACACCTGTATAAAAAAGGTGTCACAACTTAGCCCCTCCGCTAAGGAAACCGAGGTCTCACCTCTCCCAAGCTAGGACATTCAGCATGTAGCGGTCTAGTAGCAACACCTACAACTGAAACCTCAGTCCTATTATGGAAGGTTGGTTCCCTTAAAAGTATATGGCGGGGGGCGTGATTCTTTCTCCACCCAATGCCTAGAAGCGTGGGTGACGTTCGGGAAGGGCGGGAGGAAGAAAGCGTGGGGGGAACTGCACCCAGTACCTCCCTCCCCCTTCGGAAAGAGCGTGGGTGTGTTGTTGCTGGAGGAGGGGAAGGGGAGTAGCCAGGCGGTTTCACCTCTATGGCTCCGCCCCAGAAAGGGCTAGACCCTGCTTCTTGTTGGGGGGACGGCTAGCCGGGGGTAGAAGTGGAAAAAGCGAAGCGCTCCAACCCAGCTTGCGCCGAAGGAGCGGCAGAGGAAGGAAGCCAAGCAGCTGGGGGCGGGGGGAGATACTAGGAGCATTTCTCCCTAGCCCGGGGCCAGTGTAGCTTCCTTCGCCAGGGACTCTGCTTCTCTCCTCCCCCTTGACGGCGCCCGGCCTCCGGCTCCCTCTCTCCCTCCCTCCCTCCCGCGGCAGGAAGGGGAAGGGGACGGGACGGAAGGGACGGGGAGGCAGAAGAAAGGGGAAGAGGTTCGAGCGAGGCAGGGTAGGGCGGGTCTCGGGAGGAGCAGTCCCAGGGGGAGGCGGAGAGACGCACAAGATGGCTCCTGCTGCAGAGGCAGCAGCAGCAGCAGCCGGTCGTGGAGAGGCGGCGGCTGGGCGGCTGCTGCTGCTGCCGGAGGCGGTGGTGGGTGCTGCGGCCACCCCTGTGTCCCGGAGCTGAGAGGAGCTGCTGCTGGGAGCCCAACCGTGCGGTGAGTGCGGCCCCCGGGACGCGTGCGGGGCTTGGCTGTGGGGAACAATGGGGCGGAGGCGGCCTCTCCGGCCTGGCGCTGTGGGGGCTGGCCCTGCTTTACAGGGGGCTTTGAGTGTGCTGCGGGGTTACTGCAGGGAGCTTTAGCCTGTGTCCCAGCCTCCTTCTCTAGGCCTCAGGCTTCGGCCGGGCTCCATTTCCGAGTTGCCCTGTGTTGGAGGAGACCACGGGGGCTGGTTCTATAAAGCTGGGGGCCGAGTAGGAAACATTTCCTTTGCCTTGAGGGCGGGGTGGCAGTTCGCGTGGCTCTTGGCTATGGGGAGCTGGGGTTTGCCTCCTCGTGTCACTCTGGGAGGGGACTCTTTGGGGTTGGGGGAGAGACTGAAGTATGAGAGAAAATACATTCCCCACCCCCAGTTATAAAGGTATGTAGCAGTGCTTTACAGAACAAATCGAGGGAAAGTTGGGGTCCCTGCCCTCAAAGGGGTGCAGCCCCCACCGTGGATTTACAGAGCTGATGTGACACACATTGGATGCTTTGTTTAAAACATATATATACAAATGTCTGTCTGTCTGTCTGTCTGTCTCTCCCCTTAAGTCAGCCTGCAGCTGTTTTGGGTGCCTATCAAAGTTATAGGGACATTCAGGGTGAGTTGGCCAGTGATTTCTGTGTGTGCGCCTGGAAACAGGGACACTTGAGAAATGTAAAAAGACAAAACAAACTTGAAATTGTTTTTGTCTCTGGTATTACTTTAGACACATTGTTAAAAGATGGGGCAAGGATTTCCTGCCAGGAAATGGAGCACTGACTAGCTACCCTTGAATGTGTTTTGAAGGGGTAGGAATGCCCAGAAATGATGTTTTGTCAGAGGCCATATTAAGTGAGATCTGTGCCATTTTAAGAGCCCACAAATAGGGAAACTGACATTTTTTGTAGAAACTGATATTTCATTAGATTTTCTCCTGAGCAGCTTTTTTGAAACTTATGAATTGCTTGTCAGTTATGGAAAAAAATGTATTGTGATATTTTATCAATTAGTAAGGAGCTTTTACTGTAATTTTGGTAAATTGAAAGTGGCCAAACTATTAAATTGCAAAACTGAGTTTGTTAAAACAGCTAGTTCACCCCTAACAGTAGCAATGCTACTTATTCACCTAATTCTTTTAGTGACATATTACCCTTTGATCACTCTATTGTAAGATGACAATTGGACTATTTCTATATTTATTCTATAATGATGTCTACTAGCCATGGTATATGGAAGGATGCTACCTTTACCATTAGATTTCTCTCTCTTCAGGAATTTATAAATCTTGTTTTAGGCCCTCCTGACAATTCCTAAGCATGTGGATAGCTACTTTTGTTAATAGTCTCAATGAAGTCAATGAGGCTACGTCTTCACTGACAGCGGCACATTCACCACCGTCAGATCGATTTCTCTGGATCATCTGAGCGGTCAGTGAAGACCTGCTCAGTTGATCCAGAAATCGATGTATTAAGACCACCTTCTCAAGTGCCGCAGTGCAGTGAAGACGGTGCGCAGAAGAGAAACAGAGAAGTCGACAGGAGTTACGCAAGTCAACTGCCATGGAGGTAAGTGTAGACAAGCCCTGAGACTACACGCATGAGTAAAGTTATTCACATGCTTGAGTACTGGCAGGACTGAGGTCCGTATCTTTATCAGTCAGTGAAGTAAGCATAGAAATTGCCAAACCATAAATGCAGTGGTTCATGTCTACCATTTATGTGAATATATAGTTTCTATTAAAGCTAATAAGACCTGGGTGCATCAAAGGGAGATGATCCTTCCTTTCCTGAAATTGTTTCAGCCTATTATTCTTGGGACAAATGCTTTGGCAGGTTAATTTGAGGGACATTTGCGCTGATGCTACATGAGTTCTATTTGTTTGTTTGGACATATGACTCTGATTTCCATGGCTGTAAGTAAAACACGTTGAGCAGCATCGAAATTCATGGGAGTGAGGAGGAGATTGCTTGTTCTTTGTAAAACAAACTTAATTTAAAACAGATACACTAGATTTTGGGTTTTAAGTTGGTCTGGGCTGGTAATGACTGCAAGGTCTGTTTTGATGTCTGTTTGTGTTTTGTGAAACTAAGGACAGGTCTACCCTTAAAACATTGCATTGGCGCAGCTGCGCTGCTGTAGTGCTTAAGGAAAGATGCCCCTATACCAACGGGCTTTCCATCTGTGTAGTTAATCCACCTCCTGGAGAGGCAGTAGCCATGTTGACAGGAGAAGTTCTGTTATCCACATAGCACTGTCCTTATGGAGTGGATGATAGGTTGGTATAACTCCATCGCTCAGTGCTGTGGATTTTTCATACTCCTGAATGACATTTATGCTGACATAGGTCTGTTGTGTAGACTTGGCCTTAATGATGACTTCAGCCCAGTTCCCAAAGGGTAAGTGTCTGCGTGACTCAACCCAGCACCAAGTTTGCTAACTGAAAGGTTTAACAGAGAGTCAAGTGCTGAAGACCTAAACTATTTAAATATGGCTCTTCAAAGCAGGTTTGAACTAATGTTGATAGGACAGTTTGCAGAAGCATGAACTCTTGTTGCCTGTGACCTACCAGTCATCTGAATGGAGGCCTTCTATCTCAAATGCTGTCAATCTGGTACTCTTCAATAGTACTGAGTTCAGGAAATAGATACACCCAACATTTTGAATGAATTGCTTTCTTTTCTTGTGTGTCTGAGTATTTGGAAAGAATCTGGAAATGGTGTCAAGGACTGAAAATTTCATCAGTCTGGGACTTGCTATATACACAAGCTTGGCAGAATTTGATTTCGATTTTTTTTTTGTAATTTTCATGATTAATATTGATTATTTTTAAAGAATTTTCTATTTTTAATAATTTAATTTTCGCTATTGCAGGACATTAAGGGGGATTAGTATTGGGGGTAGCACTGACAGCGGGGCTTTAGGAAGTTCCCTACCTGCCAATGGGCCTGAGAGACTTAGGTGCAAAGTTCAGGGGAGGCTGCGGTCCAGACTCGATGAGGAGGAAGGTGAGCTCCCAGCCACAATGGCAGTCACCCCACTGTTGAATGTCTTCTGCCTGGAGATGGTCTCTGTATTCCTGGCTGTGAATGGGCAAGCAGGGTTGAGCCAGTGGGGTTGCAGAGTACTCTGCATGGCCACCAGGCTAGTAAAACCTGATCCCTGCAGGTGCTAGCTGTGGGGGAAGGTGTGCTTGCTGACTATTACCAATAGATTTTTTTTTTTGTTGATTTGTGTGTCAGGTGGAATTGATGTTTACTGATGACTAATAATTTAAATCAAATCCTGCCAATACTATATTTGTGATACTGGACAAGTGTCCAAGAGAAGCACTGTTAGATTAACAAACTGATAGTGTTAATTATTTCATGACTCACCGTCGCTAAAAAGGAATACTGTATGCCATTAGAAAACTGGGAATTAGATTTCTGTGGTTTGTTAGCTATGCATGTTGTTGTTGTTGTTACCGTATTTCTTTTTCCACACGAATTCTAACATGATTTTAGTATCTGATAGCTAGAAAACAACTGACTGCAAACCAGTGTTTTAAATGCCTTAAGTGTAAAATGGTGATAATGATGCTTGCTTCTTTTGTAAAGCTGTTTGCTATCTATTAATGAAAAGTGCTGTATAAGAACTAGGAATTGTTTTATTTATTTATTACTTATTTGCAGTCTCTGAAAAGCTTGTAAATCCCAGCTTTCAATGGTATGAAGAAGAATAAGGTATGAAATTTTAAAACATGAGTGCTCAAAGTTAGGCTCCTAAATATGTGGCCTGACTTTTCAAAAGTGATAAGCACCCAGAAGCTCTAATGCGTGCTTTAAGCAAACTTTCTTTTAAATCTTGACCTTTCTCTAGCCATCAATGAAATCTGTTGCAACATGATTTTATGTAGCTGTGAAGTAGAAGAGGGACAAAGAAGAACATAATCAGCAATGTGGTTTCCCCAATGCCTGATGTACTGTAGCCTGCTTGAGTTTGATGGACTAGTGTTTAGAACCAGAAAAATTTTCCCATCACTGCTGTTGGACTGTTGATCATGCAAACACTTCAAAACCTGAGTGGAGATACGTATACCTGGAGAAATCTTTTTTCTCCATTTTACAAAAAATAAATCTATTTTGACTGCTGGGTACAAGTAAAATAACTATACCACATTGAAATTTAGCAAGTGATCCGAAGTCAAGGAACAATAACACTTCTCTAAAAATATATTTGATCTTCCACCCTTTCAAACTACTTTCAAGAAAAGCTTGAAAAAATAGATAGGCCTTGCAGTCTTCCTTTGGAAGTTAATGGAGACAGATGAGGGAAATGCATTCCATTTGTGGATGGAACTCCACTGAAAATTCTTTATCCCCATATGTACAAATCGAGTGGTTGTTGGTCTTTAACAGTAGAGATCAACTGGGATTCTTGAACTATCTCTTTTTGTGCCTTAACCTAAGATACACAGGATCCAAACCATAAAGACATCTATCTATTAAAGCCAATACTTTGAGATGCACCTGACGATAGACTGCAAGCTAGTATAGTCAAGGGAGCCACAGACCTAATATGCTTCCTGTGTGAAATGGCAGTAAATAAGCAGGTAGATGCGTTCTGCACTAATTGAAATTTTAGTGTAGTCCTTACGGTTAGCTCTGGAGAGCACATTATCTGGAGATGGTAAAGTGTTGAGTAACTGTTGTGGCATCCACAAATAGCTACTGATCATGCATAAGTCTTATTTAAACTGTAGACAAATATTAATATAGTCTCCTTTTGAGTTGATCCAGATATAACTCCCATTCGTGCTAGTATAGTCATGAGTATGTCTTGAGAAATATGGTAGGTGTGGTATCTTTTGCACACAATCCCATTGTTTTAATTGGGGGCCTGTGTAGTAAAACTTGAAGTGACGTCATACCTAGTTTTAAAGGAATTAATGGCTTATGTCTTCAATAGCTGTGAAATGACATAACTGAGGAGAAGTCTTAATGTCTTTAAAACTGTATGGACACCTGTTTCAACATGGTATTATAAATGCATAGTTTTTTTTCCTTTACATTGGAAAATCTAGTTCCAGTGGTCCAGGGAATAATATCTCTGTTGCAGCGTAGCAGTTACTCGCAATTTAATACCAGCTGTGACAGGAACTTGTTTTCATGCTTGATAAGTGAAGTTTCTAGACGATGACTTGTTCATTGCAGTTTTATGCTGCTGTTAAAGAGTGGCACTGGTTGCGATTTTCTATAGTTGAAGTTGTAGCACAGCATCCATAAAGTCCTCTTCTTGGTAGTTTATTCTTCAGGCTGAAATTTTCCATGCTTTGTATTTGACCAAACATGATTTTTTTTAAAATACAAATTGTTCAGCTCTTTTTGAGTGAGGGAAAAAATGAGGTAGGTGGAAAATACAAAATGAGTAATTATTGGAAAAGACAAATGTTTGTATAAGTAGTTTTGTCTGCCCCCAGCTACTTTGAAATAGAAAGCAATGCACTGGAGAGAGAAAAACATTAATTTTTCTCCTTGTTTTACTTCCTTGCACAGAGCACCTGGTAGGTGTTTGTGGGAAGGGAAGGGGTGTGGGGGCAAGGAGGAGGCAAGGGGTGAGCTGGGTGTGTTTCATAGAACAGGTTCTCTCTCTCCAGAAAATAGTTACCCTCTATTTTTTTATTAAAAAAAAAAAAAATAGAGGGTATTATTACAACTTTCAGCCTTCACTGGCAGGGCTGGCTTGTTGATTGAAACATGTTTGAAATGTTTATTAGCCTACATTTGGATGGATGGCTCCAGGACATGTTGACTTCCCTGCTACTTACTGGTTGGGCTTCTTGGAACCAGTGCAGTTTTCTAGTGTAGACAAGACTACTGTGGTTGGATATTTCTTTTAAAGTGATCAACACTGAAATAGTTTAATAAAGTTGACTTCAGATTACTATAAAACACTAACATTGTGCTTATTACTGCCATATTGTTCCTGGTGGAGCTGGACAGTGTTAGCAACACTGACAATTGCTTAATTATTCTGGTGTAGACAAGGCAGGAGAAACCCAGAGCTGCTTCTGGACTTGTGGATTCGATGCAAGAATTCAGAACTATTGCCAGCCTACTACCATGGTGGCTAGTATCCAATTTCTAATTAAAATCTTATTTAAACTTTGCTGTACATAAGGTGGGGCCAAGGTTCAATCTAGATCTCACCTTAAACAAACTTAAAAAAACCCAACAACCCTAATAAGTGGACTTTCAGAGAGTACCTTATCTTTCATTCTATCTGAGATTGAGGAGTTAGAAGAGGTTCAGCAAGGTCCAGATGGTGCATATCCATGACATCCAAAGGAGCAAAAGTATGAAGTGGCTGAACTGCTAGCAAAAATATGAAATCTCATTAAAAAAGCTACTATATCGGAGCATTGGAGGGTAATATGTCGTACTGTATATTTCTCTTAAATGTCTGGGGTGATCAAGGGAATTAAAAACACTAAACCTTACTTCTGTACTTGATAAATTGATTGAAGTGATAATTAAAACCAAAATAAAACCCCTGGAAGATAATCATATGGTGATATACTGTCTAACCAGCACAGTTTCTGCAATGGAAAGTCCTCTCACTAAACTCTTAATCTTCTTTGAAAATGTCAACAAAGTAGTGGATACAGCAGAACCGGTTGTCATCACTTATTTAGACTTTCAAAAAGGCTTTAACAAAGTCCCTCACAAGAGGGTCCTAAAAAAAAACCCCTAAATCATGGCTTGAGAGACAAAGTAGTATTATCCAGATTATTGATCCAGAAGAGAGAGGAAACAGAATAGGAATAAATGGTGGATTTTTGTCATCACAAAAAGTTAACAGGGAGTGCCTCTAGGTGTGGTGTGGTTCAAAATTAATGATCTGGGGGAGGGGTGAATAGTGAGGTACCAGAACTTGCAGACCACACACAGTTATTTAGGTTAGTCAAATCTGGGGAAAGTGAATTTGCAGCACAATAGCAGATGAAGTTCACTGTTGATAAATGCAAAGTAATGCAGATTGGAGTGCAAAGTTTGAATTACTCATACATCCTTGTTAACAGTTCAATGAAGACTTCTGCTCAATGTGCACCTACAGTCAAGCAAACAAGATGTTAGGAAGCAGAAGGAAATGGATGGAGAGTAATACAGAAAATCTGTGTTTTTATATAAATTGATATATCCTTGTCTAGAACGTTGTGTGCAATACCAATCACCCCATCACAAAAACAATTTTTCGGAAGTATATGGGGGTAAGGTGAGGTTCCAAGAAGGGCAAACCAAATTATTAAGGTCATGGACAAACTCTTCATGACCTTTATATAAATCTGTTCCAAATAGTTGTGAAAGGTGTTTCCTAATTCCCTTGAGTGACTTCCAGAAGGGATTAAGCCTCAGTTAGTTAAAGATTCAGGACTTGAATCTCAGGAGTTATTAAAAATATTATAGTACCATCTTTCATGTATATCTTCATATCTTGTGCAAGCAGAGTTCTTAGGTGTACTAGATTTTGTGGCATGTTCTTAATTCCAACTGTCAGCCTCTTTGTTCTACTGTATTGTGAAATTGGACAGTTCCATATAGGTGAGACACTCATCAAAATACCTTTTAGCTTAAGCAAAATGAACTGAGCTGGGAACTAGGAAACTGTGGGTTCCAGGTTAAAATCTTGGAAATTTTACCTGTAGGCATATCCCCTAAAGTGCATGCTACTTTTACTTCTGTGCAGTTCATGTCCTTTATTATTGAGGCAAACGTCCTACCTTAACCTTATGAGGCAGGCAAATTGTCATTCCCCTGTTTAAAAAAACAAACCGATTACACAGGCCATTGCAACAGAGCTGGGAATAGAACCAGGTCTCTAATATGCGAGATCCAGGCAGTCTCAATCCTTTCCAGAATGAGTGTGCCAAATCCATGGGCCTAGCTATCCTGTCCTTAACCACTGCTTTAACTGCTAGACCGTGTTCTTCCAGAGTCCAGAATAAAAATTAGGAGTACTGATCCCTAGTATTCTACATCTGTTTGGCTAATTCTTGTGTAACTCTCTGGTAAAGTGTGTTGCGGTTTCCTCTCGTCACCATTTCATATACAGAACAAGAGTCAATCTTGTAGCTCAGGTTATAGAAGTCTGTGCTAGGAATCTCAGTGTCCTGGCTTCAAACCTTGCTGCTGATCCGTGTGCTCTTTTTAAAAAAAAAAAAAAAAAAAAAAAAAAAAAAAAACAAGCCCCAAAAGCACCCCCAAAAAACTCAACTTGTTTAATTAATACAGTTGAAGCATCCTTTAAAACAACTTTATAAATGGTCAGGGTTAGCAGATGTGCAACAAAATTCAAGTGTTCCAAATTTTTGTTGTTTCCACACGTTTTAGTTGCTTGTCAGACATTGGCAGGTTTGAAAATTGAGTTATAGTGGTTTGTTGCTCAGTAGAGGCTTCTAGTAAATCAGTTGGTGGAACATTGCTTCTTTGAACCTGCTTCTGAAGGCTCTTGCAAAACCTCCTCATGAACCTCGGGCAAAGATCTGGTTTTCATTTTATTTTATTTTTTTGTTTCCTCCTTGATAGCAGTTACTTCAGTTAACTTCCAACTTACTTGCTCTCCTATGTTAATTGGCAAGCCCTGTCTTCAATTTGTTCTTGGAAAGGTGGTGGTGACAGAATGGCAGGATTCTCCTGGAGGGGCTGGCCTGCAGGTTAATTACTTCTGATTTATTGTGGCAAGCAGCATTGGACTCCACCCTGAGTAAAAAAGCAATACATTTGTGTTGTGACAGAATCTTGGGAAGGAATTGCAGTGTCTAAGAACAAGGCTTAGTTGGGGGTGATGTAGGGTTTTTAAATAACTTTTTTTTTTATGAATAAATCAGACGATTTACGAGTTTGGAGCATAGTGGGATACTCCCTCAGTTTACAGTGGTACTTACTCTCACTCCAGGCTTTATCTTTTAAAAAAATAAACAATCCTACTGGAACTCCTCTAACCCTCTCCATTTTGTAGCAAACTCAAACACCCATTAGAACGAAAGCTCCATCATCTCCTCCTATCTTTACCCTGTAATATATGTACCTCACCTCCAAAAAATGGATATAGTATGACACTTGCCAGTTATTCTGCTCGTATGTTGCATTCCTTCAATCCCAATCCCATCTGGTTTGGTTGGTTTGATAGGTCTGTTTAGAGTAGAATATCTTCCAGTCAGGTCCTTTGGTGTTTATTCTTAAGAAATGAGAGGTTTCAAAGACTGACTAGTGCTAATGTCCAGAGGGCTTGATTTCTAAGTTATTCATAATTATGAAAGGCATACTGGAAATTGTGTAGCGTCTCCTTCTGTTGTTAGCTCTGTGCCCTAATGCAAGAACTAAAGGAGACTTGGTGGAATAAATAGCTAGTGAATTTAGAAAGAATAAAAGGAAATGCTACTTTATGCTATTTTTCTTGTGGAACCCTCTCCCATGAGGGGTCACAAAGTCAAATACTATGACTTGATTTGAAGCAGATAGCTTTGATTGGTTTATACAGCACTATGAGCTTGTAATGTGTTGTATAAATGCTAAGTATTTTATGACCATTAATAACATTTATGCAAGCTAATGATAACTGTTTCAGGGTGTAAGCTGTTCTCCTTCAAGGGGTCCAGCAGGAATTTTTTCCATCCCTGGCATGTGCAACATTGCACAGTTGTTGGATGGTCCTATACTTTCCACTCAACCATTAGTACTGGCTACAGCCAGAACATGATGGATTATTGGTCTGATGTAGTGTGGCAAATCCTGCAATATGTGCTTTTAAGACTTCTAGAACAGTGGTTTGGTTTGTGAAGTGGTTATCTTGATGTGTGAAGATTCATTGTCCAGGCTACCATTACCCAGAAGATGAGGAAAAGGCATTTGGAGACTAGAAGCATCAGCAGAGGTACTAATATATTCTCATGAGCTAGTTGCTTCCACAGGTGCTGGAGCTAGGGTTGCTGGGGTTGCTTCTGCACCCCCTGGCTTGAAATAGTAACAGCAACCCAAATACATGGTTTCTGCCTTCAGCACACCCACTATAAAAATTTGTTCCAGCCCCATTCCTGTGTAGCTGGAGACTACCTCTTGTCAGGATTTTGAATGTAGAGTACATCATATACTAAAACTTGTGCTGTACTTTATGGTCACAAAAATCCATGCATCTTCTCTCTTTAGGGACAGGCAGTACATGGAAGTGTTGCAGGGAAAACATTGCTGTGAAAATTGCTTATAGATGGCAGAGTCAAGGTTGTGTGGGGGTTTGCCTTAATGCTGTATTTCCTGGTTTTCACAAGTCTGAGTTTTGCTAAAATCTCTGTTCTGGAAGGGCATGAGCTGTCACTGGGCTACCTTAAATCTGCATTAATAAAGTTTTTTGCCATTCTATACGTGTATATAAATTAGAGGATGCATGGAGGGAGAAACAGAAGGTAGATCTGCACCACTATACATCAAGAGTCAGTAAATTAAAGGGTCTTAGGGAAGCTGCAGCTTTAACTTGAGTCCAATGTTTTCCAATACTTCAGAAAGATAGAAAATAGTATTTTACTTGCTCATTTAGATTCATTCTACTCTTTCAGTGATATTGACAGAATAATAATTTGAACAGGAGTAGCATAGTGCCTTTCCTCTTCCCAACAATAACAAGTAATATAGGCTATATGTAAAAGAAGAAAAGAGTTCAAGAATTTTCAAGGCCAAATTCTGGATTTCCCCCCATATAAAACATGAGTAAGAGTGCTTGCTTAGGAGAAAATGTGGATGTTGAGGAATCAGAAATGTAATCCTTTCCATTGTCTTACCTGGGGGTTAACGGGTAGAGTACTTGAGGAAGAGATGCATTTAAAACTGGTTTATTTTGTTGTGAAACATACTTCTGTCATTTGCAATATCTTGCTTCTGTTATGGGCTAGCATGTGATGTTGATTTTTAAGCAGCTGTTCTCTGTGCTGTTTATAGCAAGATGGAATGTCTCTTTTCCAAAAACTGGGGAAAGCGCCAGGACTCAGCAAAATCATATAAGGTAAATACTATTGTTTTGGGAAAACAATATTTAGAAAACCCTGAATTTGTGTTTTGTAAATAGGCACAGGAAAGAGATTTCCACACTCAGCCTGGAGAACAGCAGTTGGTCTTTGTAGAAGAGCAGGCCTATTAATTAAGGATTCAAAATGATACATTTTTCGAGTTGTATGCATGATTGCAGAAATGTTAATGGACCACTCTACCTTGAATGGTTCTTTCGAATATGTGCTAACTACTTAAACAAGCTGTTCCACTTTGCATTTAGCTGTGATTGTCAAGAGTACCTTCTACCTTTCCCACACCTGAAGAAGAGCTCTGGGCTTGAAAGCATCCCTCTCCAGCAGAAGTTGGTCCAGTAAAAGATATTATCTCACCCACCTTCTCTCTCTCTCAATTTTGAGTGCAACTTTTTGTGTTTAACCTATATTTGTTGAGTTTTTCTAGCATAACTTCAGAGTCGGTTTTGCAAGTCAATACTTGTGTAGTTGTCTAGATCAGTGTAGGTATTTCAAGTTGACATTGTCTTGCAACTGTTCTCAAAATTGTGGCATTAGTTTGGATATTCAGTGTTGTACATATGAGCTGTATGGTATCCCTACAAATACTGGTCTGTTACAATATGGCAATTCCTTTGATCTGTCTAGTGTAGTTTACTAACCTGCATATGGTGCTGAAAATTCTAAGTCTAAAACTCCCACAATTTGTTTGAGTAATCCTTTACCATAGGAAGAGTTTCTTTGACATTGGAAGCTGGCTAGCTTTATATACTAATGTTTTTTGTTTTAAATCTTGTATTAATTTGCCAGCATCAGAAATTGATGAAAGTGGGTCAGTATCTCACCAGTTTTCCTTAGCTTCAATGATTAAACTTTCCCCATTTCTCCTGCCTTTTTTCAATGACTGAATTGACACTTCTATAGAGAGTGCTTTTAGTTTTTCCATCAAAAGGCACTGTTTCTAATGTGATACATTTTTTCTGACTCTATTGATATCTCTACCTCTATTGCTCTGTTCCGCTCCTCTTTCTTATCTCTTCTTTCTCTTGCTGTTTACCCCTCTCCTCCTACCTGATGGTCCCTCTGCTATTTTCAGTCAGTAAGATTCTAATAGCTAATGCAGGCAACAGAGATGCAATTAATAGGCAACATGCCATCACGTTGGCAGTTTAAATTTATTTCAAATTGCTCTTTTCCAATAATAAAGCCGAAATACATTGTGAATCACCCTGGTCTCCTGAGCAACTGTGGTCTCTGTTCTCTGGCTGTTGTGATCTCTTGAGTGTCGTCATAGCTTCCTCTCTGGAGAAGGTGAGAAGTTAGTGAGTATTGTTCATGGTTTCCTGGTCACTGCTTTGGCCATAGCTGTTCATCTGAAAGGTAAAATACAAAATTAGATTGGGTTGAACTTGCTTTACAGAATGGTTTGGTGGGTTAAACCAGAAGCTGCTACTCTGGCTGACCTTCCTGTGTATGATTCATTCTCCTGCTTAATAGCATAAAGATGCCTGCTGTAGAACTAATTAAAAATAAAGGAACTAGTGCACCAAAAAGTTGAGAGAGGAAGCTTTCTTGTCACTGTGGAACTTTAATGTTGATCTCACTTGCTAAACACTCAAGCTTTAGGGATTGGAATTTGGGCACTAGATCTTCAGAACAGGTTATAGACTGTAGAATAAGTTTTTGTTTTAAAAAAAGCTTTATTCAGTGAAGTGCATTATTTGAACCAGCCAATTAAAGCTTTGATCATAATAATTTTCTATCTACTGTGCTTTGATTTCTACTCCACCACACCTTGTTAACAATCCTCCATAGTTCTCATCATCTCCACAGTATAGCAGGGTTCATTAGGAATGTGGCTGCCAAACTTGACTAGATGCAAAAAGATTAACGTACTCTGTAGTATGATTCCTGTATTACCTCTTAAATATTCCATGTAATAAACTCCAATCTTGTCCACGAGACTTTTAATGTACTTAATTTTTGCACTCATATAGCACTCCTTATCTAAAGGGGTACTAAGTCATTATTCTGACTTTTTTTTAAGTAACTTTATTTTTCTGTAAGAGGCCACTCCTGTCCACAGATAGGGTATTAGTTCTGGTTTTCTCACACCATTCAGCTAATGCTTCAAATTTTGAGAACCCTTGTGACATGATGAGAGTTTATTTTTCTTTTCTCACAAAGCTATTGCCTTTTCTTGTGAAACTGCTATTATAGGTACCAATTTTGACAGCATATTTCTCCGAGAAACTGAAAGATGAGCTGCAGTGCTCAAGCTCAAGCTGCAGTGCTTGGTTCACATAGGTCTTTGAATAGTGTTATGCTCAGTAATGGCATAGCCAGAATTTGAACCACTGAGCAAGAGCTGAAAGGGTCCATATTCCACTAGGAATCTCTCAAAACCATCCAGACTTTTGAATTCTCCGCTTTTAATATAGTGGGAGACTGTGTGGTCTAGTGGTGAGAGTATGGAACTGAAAGTCGGCTCCTAAGTGTTTTCTCTCTCTGATATGTGTGACAGTGGTCAACGAATGTAGCCATCTTTCACCTCCCTTTCCCTTTTAGTAAAATGGTGATACTTGCCCACATTATGTAAATAGATTTAAGAGCAGGGATGAAAGGAGCTATTCAGATACCAAGTATTAGTGTTGTTTGTTATAAAAGTAACAAGATTGTGGGTGAAGCACTATTGAAAATGGCACTGGTGCTGGGAGAGCAATTCAGAGCCTGAAGGCATGGTAGTTCCAATTCATATGGGGGCATGCTGGATTAGTGTTTACATGAAACAGTTGTTACTCTTGGATACTGTGTTTAATTTTTAGGTTAAGTAAACAAAGCACATTAGCTTTTAGAGAGTAATTCACTTCTTACCTCCTGTATGAGTTTAGTGGAGTGGTCCCCAAACTTTTTGGGCCATGCCTCCTCGAACCTGGGCCCATGCTGCACCCCCCCTGGGGGAGCTGTGGTGGGGGTCTGGGAGCTGGGGCCTGAGTTGTAGTTGGGGTCACACTGGGGGCCAGGAATGGGGCTGGGACTGCAAGGACACAAAGGGGGCTGCAGCCCCATGAACAGGGCTGTGGGCCTGGGGCCAGAGTGGAGATGGGGAAGAGTGGAGCTGGGTGGTGCTTCCTCCCCACACCCCCCAATGTTCCTCCACATGCCCCACTGTGGTTTACTGAATGGGATTTCCCTTCCAGTCTCCTCTTTAAGATCTGAGAATAGTGAAATATTTGACTCCTGCTGGTTAAGCATTCCTCAGGTGGGCAGGATGGTGACCGTGTGACTGTGAAGCAAAATAAATTGCATAATGTACTCTTAATTTATAAAACTTGTACTTTGTACTAATGAAAAGTGGGCAAACACACAGTCATTCCTCTTTCTTTTTGCAAAGTAATAAGGGACGTTCCTGTCAAAATAAAAAAAAAAATTTCCTGAGGAATTTCATGTGTCATTTACATGATGCTCTTTCTCCTTGTAACACTTGTCAAAGAAAATGAATAAAAGAATTGTTTGAACTACACAAGAGTTGTAACGGTCAATCTTTGAAAGTAATTTTTAGAGAACTTGAGTGTTTCCTATTTTTGATACACCTGATACAAACCACTGATCAGTATGCTTCATATTAAGGGTTGCAAATCTTTCTTTGCTGTGTATTTGAGTTTATTTGCTTCTTCCTTGACTTTTCAAGCCTTAACAAGTTTTTACACAATTAAGGCAAGTACAGATTTGCAATCCAGCTCTTCCAGTCACTCCTCTTGCATTGGAATATTTCAGGGATGGTCTACACTGGAAATTAACGCTGGCATAGCTGCATCTTGGGATGTGAGAAGTCCACCTCCTTAAGAGATGTAGCTATGATAACCTAACACTTGGTGTAGACAGTGGCCGGTTGATGAAAGAATTTTTCTGTTGACCAGCTCCCTGAGAGGCAGGTAGCTAGATTACCTACACCGATGGGAGGACTCCTCCCCAGGCACAAGTAGTGTCTACACTCAAGTGCTACAGGAGTGTAGTTGCAGCGGTTTACCCTCAGTATATTTGTAACCAAAGTGAATACAGAGGTGGAGTGGGGAGCTCTGTGAGTATGTTTCTGAAGAGGATTGACGGGATTGCAACCACTTTTGTATATAGGTAGTTAAATAGTGTCACTGGACTAGTTTAGACTAGCATAATTTAATCTGTATGTTCAGCTGGAATTCAGGTGTGGTAAAATGTTTCAGGATGCATTAGGTGGAAAAGATTCCATAGGAGTGGAAGCTGTTGGTGAGATGTAACCAAATGCCTGAGGAGGTAATATTGTTGCCGATTCATGAGGAGCACATGATGGGAAGGGAGTGTGATACTCTCAAGCATTCGAATGATCATGTGCTGGGTTTCTCAGAAACTTCTCTCGTATGCAAAATCTGAAGAGTTTTGATTCCATTGTTCTTCCTGTGAGCACTGGGTGAAGTCACGCATTAAGTAAAAATGCTGTTGCACCCTGTGAGGGCAAAAATATTGGACTGGTTTATCTAGCCATTCAGGTGGTGATCATAGAATCCTAAAAATGTAGGACTGGAAAGAAAGGACCTTAATAGATCAACTAGTCCAGTCCCCTGCAGTGAGGCAGGACTAAATATTATCTATACTAGTGGTTCTGAACTTCTTTACCATTGTGGGCCACATGAGCAGCTCTGTGTTATGTGGGCCGCATCCACACTAGATATACTATCAGTACATCTACCCCCCCCCCCCCCAAAAAAAAAAAAAAAAAGTTTAGTATTTGTTATGAGAGCAATACGATTCAAATTGTTATAGTACCGTTCATTTCAACACTGGCAAATGTCTACCAAGAGCATTTTAAATTAGCAAAATAAGTCAAAACGTTACAGTAAATTAATAAATTTTAACAGTTAAGGGTGGCATGGTGTGATGTATTGCCACCATCACTTCCATGCTGCTGCTGGCAGCTCAGCTGGGTCGAGTGCTTGGAGAGTACAGCTGTGGAGCTTGTCTGCAAAAATGAGGAGCCCTGCCTGGTGTGGAGTACCGCCTCCAGCCCCTTCCCAGACTGCCCCCATGTCACCCAATGCTTATGGACTGTCCCCCCAGCATCTAGACACTCCCCAACCCCTGCAGTGGACTGGCACACATGCCTGCCCTGCAGAGACAGGGTTCCTTGTTGAGGGCAGAACGGCCCTGCCAAGGAGAGCCCCTTCCACCTCCCCCCAGCCAGGGACTGCCCCCATGCACCAGCTGCACCCCCACTTCCCCCACAGCCTCCATGGCCCTAACCCCTTGCAGCTGCTCCCATTGCCCCGGACTCCTGCACTCCCATCCCCACGCCCACTGGTTTCCTAACACGACTGCATGTAGGTCAGCCATGCTGTCAGCCTGCCACTGTGGCCCTAGTGCTGGGGAGCCTGCTCCAGTTGGGGTCACTGGACCCGTGATCCTGCAGGGTGGAAGGGCGCTGAGCACCCTGGCCTCCTGCTGATGCTGCTGGGCCCAATCCTGCCGGGGGCCTGATCTTGCGCTGCTCCATTTTTTGCACACCCCCATCTCCTGCTGGCTTTGTGCCCGGGGCAGGTGCCCCTTCTGCCCTGCCCTAGTTATGGCCCTGAGGAGGTTACATGGGCCACAGCTGTGTGCTGATTGGACCACAAGTGGCCCATGGGCCATGGGTCGAGAACCACTGATCAAGACCAGTGGTTCTCAACCCAGGGTTACATGTACAACTGGGGATACGCAGAGGTCTTCCAAGGGGTACATCAACTCATTTAGTTATTTGCCCAGTTTTACAACAGACTACATAAAAAGCATTAGTGAAGTCAGTACAAACTAACATTTCATACAGACAAAATGAAAGTAAGCAATTTTTCAGTAATAGTGTGCTGTGACTCTCTTGTATATTTGTCTGATTTTGTGAGCAAGTAGTTTTTAAGTGAGTTGACACTTGGGGGTACGCAAGACAAATCAGACTCATGAAAGCGTTAGTCTGGAAAGGTTGAGAACCACTTATCTAGACCATCCTTACCATAAACATAATCCTCTGATTCATCAGAAGGAGTGGTGACAGCAGATCTCTAGTGCGCATATGACAGATCTTGAAACTATACTGCATGAATCAGTGTAATATTTAAAACTGGGAGTATAGTCATAGTCATGCTGGTGTGACATGCTGGCACATGAGCTCTTAATTCTTGATGAAAGTTGGCAGTTAACCTGTTATGGGCCAGTGTCTGTAACATTCCATAAAATGTCCTTCAAGTAGTTTGCTACTAGCCTGTCTCCTATATGCTAGACAAATTTCATCCCAGTTCAACTTTACAGGCTGCAACGGAGTTACACCAGGAATGAAATTCATTCAGAAATTTTGAAAACATCCCTGTTCAGAAGAATTACTTTGTTTAGTTTCCCTTTCTGTCACAGCTTTTGCTTCCACAGCAGTGAATATCTGAATATAGGAATGTGTGATGGGACACTAACACTGGCTGATGTGGGTGGAATGATAGTTTCCATGCCTAGACTTCCTCTCTCATGCTGAAGTCTATCTAAATGGCTGTTTAAAATGGGGTTTGAACAATGCAAGACAGATGGGGAATTTAACTGATCTATTCATGTAGTCATTCACTAGGACTGAAAGAGTTATTTATAACCTGTATTGGCTCAATTTGCAATGATGGAAATGTAGTTGCAGTTACACACACACCTTCCACTTTATTTTTAAAATTTCCAACTTAAGATCCAAGGGCTCAGTAGTTAATATTCTCTGTAGTTCATTTACAGAGCAACAGTACAATATTATACTGCTAAGCTTCTGAAATGGATGCCACGCTCACATATATTTCTTCATTTAGATGCCTATAACCACACATCAAAAAGATTTCAGGAGATTTTTGAAAGCATAAATGGAATTTAAGTGCCCATATCCTATTGAATTTCAAGGCATTTGGGTGCCTAACTCTGACAGGCTCCTATGAAGATGCCAACCTAAAATATTAAAAATTATATGATAGAATAAAACACCCTCATCAGCTCTAATTCTCACAAAATCCACCTGGAATTTTAAAAATTAAGCAGGTTAATAACCTATGCATCCTTAGACCCTCATGCCCCTATCCTTCTCAGAGATCAGATGGGCTTTGCAGCATGCCCTTAAAATCAGAAGAATTAGGTCTTCTGTTGGAGATGGGGAGGGAATTCTGAAATTGAGGACTCCTCATGGAAAATGCCTGCCAGAAGCCACTTCTCTGGTTTTGTGTACACTAGGTATTTTTGCACGAGTGTAGCTAACACTCTGACTTGTAGTGTAGATACTCAGCACAGATGTGTCCATCCTTTGTTTCAAATCAGGATAATCCACACTGGTGTAAATTACTTTTGGAACACAGGTTGTGGTTTGAGGGTCTCCTAATGCCACCAGCGTCAGAGAAACGCGATCCAAAAATCAAGCAAAAGAAAAAGTGCATTTTATTCCCTCAAGATATTGCTCTTTCATCACAGATAGGGGTAGTTCTGCCTGAATCTGAGCAATTTCTCTCACAAAGTACCTAAGTATTTTCCTCATGGAGGGAGAGACTTGAATTGGCAGCTAAGCAGAGACAGCATTGACAGATCTGCTGACCAACATTTTGCAGATCTGGTAGTGGAGACAAAACTTCTTGGTTTTCTTCTGAATAGCAATGGGATAAACTTAAAAAAAAAAAAAAAAAAAAAAAAAGAGAGAGAGAGAGAACCAAACCCTTGATGCAGTGTGGACTCCTTAATTCACAATGAGTCTGAATCATAAGGCCAAATTTTTATTATAAATTAAAAATTCAAATACCTGTGTTTAAAATGGATGCTTTAATTCTGCATGCTCTGTGGGTCATAGCCACAAACACAAATCTGCTGTACAGCAAATTCATTCTCCTTTGTTTCGTTTCACAATTTTTTCCAGTTTTCACTTTCAGAAGGAAGGTCTAGGCTCTTGTAAATAAGGTTCATTGGCTTAAAAATACCTTTCCAGTTGCTTTAAAAATGTTGGGATCACCGCAGTATGGCTTGCATAATTCTGCATTTTTTATTAATACATCTTTGTTGGTGTTCATGGTGTGAAATCCTGTAACTCTTCTGAGTTCATCACTCTCTTCCCTCCCACCCCCCTAGTTAAGGGCAGTGAAATCTCGGTACCAATTTTCTTTGGGCAGAGTTTATATTGGCTTGTACCATAAATTGGTCTGGTAAGCACCAAGGGGAGTTTATTGTTGAGTTGAGAACCAGAAAAGAGGAGCCATGTAAAGCTAATTCGCTTCCAACAGTCTGTGTTGAGAGAACAATATAGACCTGCTAAGAGAACTTTTTTCCCAAACCACAAAATCATCTCTCATTAATTAAATGGTTTTTAAATAATTTAAGAACGACATGCAAAGTATTTAGATAATTTAACACGTCGATAATATGTTTTTAATAGATCATAATCCACCAGTTTGTCTGGGTTGTTTTCAGGGTTCGTAATTTGAAGCCTCATAGGACTGTGTATAGTTTTAAACTTCTGTTGGGTGTCCTTCACTCCCTCCCTTCATTCTTTTAAATCTAATTAAAAGGCCTGCTTTTGAAAATATGTAACTTCTATGTCTTACTCCTAAATACAGGTCTTAATCTGTTTTAATCTGATGGATCTTCTTATACCTGTACTAACTGATGCTTTTCCTTTACAAAAGATTAATCTCATTTTGTTTTGCATTTAAAAAAAAATTCTGAGGCAGCATTCTTTTCTCTTGTGGTTAAGTTCTAAAATGCCTGTTGTTAATATCAATAGGTGGGTGAGTGGAAACCCTGAGACGAAAGCCCTTTTGTTTCCATTTATCAAAACCACATGAACAGTGTATGTAACATTATTTTATAAACCGCGATAGAGAAAGATACTTATAAATATAAAGGATAAATGGAGCTAATGCCAAAGTGGCACTCCTTTAAAAATAAATAAATAAATAAATAAAAAAAATTGTAAGGTTAAAATGAAAAAAATTCACTCTGAATTAGTGCCTTGTTCCATGACAAGTTTTGGTCTCTGGAACTGCTCTCCAGCATTGCTACAAATTAAATAATCAGGTTCCAGTAATATTTAAAGCAAATTAAGCTCAATTACATTTAGGGCTGGTCTACACTACAAACTTCTGTTGTCCAAAGTCAGCTTTTTGCGCCATAACAGTGGTGGGTGTACACACTACAATACCACAAACCCCGCCCGTTACATTCCCTCCCTCCCCACCCCACCCCCCTGACCCAATTCTCCTGATTTTGCAACAAAATAAAACCACCTTGATGAGAGGCATACAGCTTTTTGTGGCAAACTTTTAGGGACAAAGTGTTAGTGTGGACACCACACTTGGTTATGTCATGGTAAATGGCATCCAGGAAGTGTCCCACAATGCCCATCCTGACTGCTCTGGCCATCAGTTTGAATTCCGCTGCCCTGCAGCCATCCGCCCCATCCCTTTAAAGTCCCTGGAATTTTTTAAATTCCACCTCTTGCTTGAGCTCCTATCGCATCTTCCCAGCTGACGATGGTGGCTGCACACACCAAATGCTGTCCCACTTTGAGCACACTGGAACTTCTGGATCTGATCAGCATTTGGGAGAGGAGGCTGTGTAGTTCTTGCTCCGTTCCAGACAAAGGAACTTTGATACGTACAATCAGATTTCTCGTTGCATGGCAGAGAAGAACTATGAATGGGACATGCTGCAGTGCTGTGCGAAAATCAAGGAGTTGCAGGAGGGGCACCAAAAGGCCAGGGAGTCAAACCGTCCCTCTGGTGCAGAGTCAAAGACCTACTGCTTCTATAAGGAGCTGGAGGCCATCCTCAGCGGCGACCCCACCTCCACCGCCAAGAAATCCGTGGATACCTCTACAGGGCCGGAAATAGTGGACACTGAACTCAGCCCTGATGAAGTAATGGAAGAGGAGATCGAGTTGGAGGATGATGCAGAGTAGGGGATTGGGTCATTTGGTGATGTGGGGAGTCAGGACCTTCTCTAGACCCTGGAGAGTCCTAGTCAGTCCCAAACCTCCAGCTCTGGCATGCAGGATGCGGGAGAGAGGTGCTCTGGTAAGTGATTTTTTTTTTTTTTTGAGCTGATGCTGCTCCATTACATGAGGTGCAACTGTCCTTTGCTTTGTTGCATCATACAGCTGGTTGAAGGGATAGAAATGCACAAGAGTAGCTGTGTTTGCATGTGCTTCCCATTCCCCTGTGCTGCTAGGAAGTGCAGCCTTACATGGGCAAATTGAGCAGGTGCCAAATGACCTTTGAATATGCGTTTGGCAGACGAAAATCTTGCTGGCAATGCCTTTATGGCAGGTTAGATCTAAATGAGGAAAATATTTCCATGGTTATAGCCGCCTGCTGAGTGCTCTATAATATTTGTGAAGCAAAGGGTGAAAAGTTTCCCCTTCAGTGGAGCACAGAAGTTGATTGCCTTGCAGCTGACTATGAACAACCAGATGTCAGTGCTATTAGAGGGGCACAACAGGGGGCCATGTGAATCAAGAAGGACTTGAGGAACCATTTTGGCAATGAGCAACAATAAAGTGTCTTTATAAACAGCACTGTGCCATGGTATGACTGCTAGCTAGCTTGCACTGTGTATCAGTGTAAGCTGCAACCAACGTGTGCAAGAGACAAAGATTGCTTATACTTCACAGAGTATGTCTTAATTAAATAATTATTTACAACACACGAAAAGGTGGGCTGGAGGGGAAAAAACAGTGAGGGGCAGCATGAGCTATGACAGCTGGGTGCAAGTCCAGCTATCATTCCAAAAGCTGTCTGAAGGGGTGGAGTGAATGGGGTACTGAGATGGGCCGGGAGTTTGGTGGGAATGTGTGGGTGGAGTTTGAAAGGTGCTTGGAAAGCAGTTCTGTATTGGTTGCAAGGGGGGGAGGGGGAGACGGGGGAGGAGTATGCATGAATTCAGTCTGCAGCATTATGAGTGACTTAGCAGCTCTGCTTGCTCCTGCATGGCTTTTATCACACGCTTGTGACCAGCTATCACTTGCACATGGTTTTCCCTCCTCTTCTGCCTATCAATTTTCAGTCAGTGTCTCCATATCCTTTTTTTCTATTTTTTCCATCTCAGAGGACTGGAAGAGTTCTTGCAACATCTCTCTGCTTCTCTGTGGTCTTTTTCTCATCAGTCACAGGCACTCAGCATATGTGAAGGGGTGTCCCCGCAAGGGCACATCTGTGGAAGCACAATAAACAATTAATAAAAACATGATTCAGTGTACCAACAGCATTGGTTTATTACTGTAAAATACACCTCTTTCTCACTGTCCCCTGGCAAGTGCACAGCTCGGCAATCAACCAGGGCTTGATGAGTTGTGCCCAGGGATAGGAGGCACTGAAGATGAGGAAAAGGATCTGGATGATTGTTGGGGTATTAATTTAGGTAAACAGGGACAAAATTTCAAATTGTACCACCATTTTCAACAGGCAGGGGCCACAGAAGCAGATCTTACTTCTGAGAGTAAGCAGGGATGCTAGGGTGCATCTCCTCCATACGAGCAGCTTCAAACCGAGTCCCTATGCTGCTCACCCTGTGTGCCGCTTTGGTCCCAGCATAAGTGATTGCCTGTTGGCATGAGAAAGTTTCATACAACGGTGGAAGAAACAAAGCAACTCTGCCAAGGAATCTCTGGCAGAGGATTAGCGAGTACCTCCAGGAAAGTTTCCTAGAGATCTCTCTGAAGGATTCCCATGAAATCTCACTGTGCATTAACACACTTTTCTGCTGCACTTCCTAGCAGCACAGGGGAATGGGAAGCCCATGCAAACACATCTACTCAAGTAAGTGAAAGCATAAATGGTGGAATTACCTGATTAGTTTTAAAACAATTGTCATAGTATATGCGATTTTGGAGGGATTTGCTAGCTTAGCAAATGTTTCAGTTCTATTGCTACAGTACATATGAAGACTTACACAGAGTAAAAGGGAACGCATTTTGAAAGATTGTGTGTGTTGTTGGAGAAGCAGAGTTTAAAGGCCAGTTATGATATTTCTAAAACAACATTATTTGGTGATTTACAACTGGATGGCCTGTTAATATGGAAAGCTCACCTTTTATGCAAGGAAAAGGCAGGTTCATAGTGTGAAATCAGGAATAAACAGTGCAGGGGAAATGTCCGTTTGTAGGATACAGGAGGTCAGTGAGGCAGTGATGAGGCTTACTTTTATTAACTAAAAGATTTTATTTTAACCAAAAGATAGGAAAGGTGGAAAAGAACCCCCCTTGCTCAAAAGGTATAAAATGCGCCAATTACAGGGGGTCTGTGAAACTTACAATCAACAACAGCTAACAGCTGAGAACCAGCAGCTAACAAGTAACAATATCTGATTGACAAGCAGCAAGTAGCAACTCACAAGTATCAAAGAGTGTTCAATTAACAAGTAACAAACTACAAAGAGATTATACTTACAAAGATTAAGCAAGGATACATTACGTTGGCCAGTTTCAGTTCACATTTGCTTTAAATTCTGCAAGCGGGGGAGAGCTGCTGTGGATGATCAGTTCACAGTGAAGCAAGCCAGGGAAGATGCATCAGCCTGCCAAACTGACACGCCCAGGAGATATACAGGGTGCCAGGTGAGATTCAGTTTCTCTCCACCTTCTGCTACCTGGGTTTAAACTTTTATAGTTTCCCGTGGTCAGCAGGGCTAAGCTCCATTGGTGGCTATTTGCTGCATGACCTTTTAAGGTCATGGCTCAGTGTTTAGCCAACCAGGTGTTCATGATTTTCCCGGGCAGAGGCTGACCAGGTATGTGTGGGACGTGCGGTTGTACTGCTGAGTCAGCCCTCCCCATGCTGCTTCTAGGGTGGCATGGATATAGTGGCGTGGCAAACGCCATGTTATAATTCTGCTCCCACACATAGTTTGTAATATTTCTGCGATATATTTCAGCACTTTATCCAAAAACTCATTTGCTATAGTATTACCTTAAAATACATGAATAAAAAGGTTCAGTATGTCTTCCATTAGAGACAAAGTTGCTTTAGGATTAACGAGAGTAGATAGGTAAAGTGACCATCTGTGGAATTCATGACTTACAATGGAAAACAAGAATCTCCCCCATATTTCTTAATTCTTCTTCAGAAAAACAAAGTTTTGAATCAAAATCCTACTGATAGCAAATCCTGTTCATGGGTTCATTGTTTTGGATGTACTTAATTACATATACTGTTGGAATGTGAATGTGACAAGTCTCTTAATAAGGAACATTTTTTTCCACAAGGTAGCATCCATTCAAATTATATTTATTTGTATTAAAGTGTCTATGAGCCTTAGTGCTAGATGCTGTAGAAACACAGAATAAAAAGATGATCCACAGAGCTTACAGTCTAAGTATAAGACAAATAGATGGCTTTAGACAGACAAACAGGAAGTACAAGGAAACAGTGAGACGATACTGGCTTGTGCAATAGGCAGTGATCTCAGCATGCCAGTGGCTTATCCATTGTCAAGATTTTTATAGGGATTATGGTAAAGGAGACTTTTTAAGGAGACCATCACTGATCAACTTGATCAGTGCTGTGCCACAGTTTTTAAACAGTCCTGTGGAGGTGCCAGTGGAAGAATACAAAGAGAGGGATGATATGATCAAAGCAAAGGACTAGAAAAGGGATCTTTACAGCAGCATTCGGAATGAATGAGTGGTACAAGACTGCATTTCCCAAGGCTAGAGAAAAGAATAGTCTGGTAATCAAGGTGTGAGGTGGTGAGTATATACAAGAGTTTTAGCTGTGTGAATGGATAGAGGAGGCTGTATCTTAGGGTTTGTCTACATTTACAGCGCTGCAGTGCTTAGTGAAGATGCAACCTATACTGAAGGGAGAACTTGTCAGTGTAGGTACACCAGCTCCCCAAAAGGTGATAGCTGTGTTGATGGGAGAAGCCCTCCCATTACCATAATGTTGTCTACACCAGGAGTTAGGTGGTATAACTGCATCTCTCAGGGGGTGTGGATTTTCCACACCCCCTGAGAGATGTTATACTGACCTAAGCTTTTAGTGTAGACCAGGGCTTAGAGATATTATACAGAAAGAATCTGCAAGATGTAGACCTAGATTGGATGTGTGGATCTGGAGAGAGGTCTGTTTTGAAGATAACATCCAGGTTACAGGCAGGATGAGGATGTCCACAGTGATAAAGAAGGTGAGTGGGGGAGGAAATTAGGAGCTCTGATTCTGCCATGTTGAGTTTGAGCTGAGAGCTAGACATCCACAAAGAGATGTCTCAGTGAGAGGGGCACAGATTTTAATTTGGCGAGAGGGGAGACAGATCGGGTGTAGAGATGTACATCTGAGAGTCATCAGCATAAAAATGGTAGTTTAATTTGTGTGTTGTACATGAGATTACCAAAAGTTAAGGTATAGAGGGAGAGGAGAGGGAGCCCTGTGGAACCCCCAGAGAATGCTGGAGGTAACATGAGGTAGATCTTCTTAAGGAGTAATTAGAGGCTGTAGGATGGCCTTATTTGTTTACAAATGTAGTTGGTTTATATTTTAAAAAGGGCAGTTTTCAGTTGTGTTAAACCTACCTCCTGAAATGAAAATAAATAATTAGAATTTGGGACAGGGGAAGTCTGCAATACTTCAAACCTATTTATAGGCCTCTTGAATTTGATGTAGCAGTTGTGCAAGAAACAGGGGTCAAGGTTATTTTATTGTTGACTAGTTCTAACAGTTTGTTAGCAAAATATTTATTTAAAAAAAAAACCCCAGAGATTTAAAGTCCTTTAGATTTAAAAAAATTGAATATGGCTGTTTCTGAGATGTTTGTTCTATTTTCTGGGGAAAGTAGTCTGAAGACATGGTAAAGAGCAACATTTTGTATCATGATCTAGCTTAGACATTGCTTTGCCAAAAGCCACTACTAAAGGATAGTAACTTAGGTTACAGTCCCAAAAGTAACAATGTGCAAATTTTGTGTTCCCCCAGTATAAAGAAAATTACAATTCTGGGGTTCTCTGCATTTCCACAAGTCTGTAACTGGTCTCGTTGAAAAGAAAGAATAAGATTAAAAATACAGTGCTTCACAAATTTGTCTTATTTGTATGGGGGGGGGTCTATGCTAATCTTCTTTGTATGTCCCAACTGAGGAATATATGCTGCCAAAGCAAGCATTAAGAGGTATTGGTTGGGATATTTGCCAGTTTTCTCAAACGTCTCCATTCAGCCACTCTCTTATTCTCTATCCTATTGCAGTCTCAGAATGTTGAAATTATGATAGTGTTGTGATATCTGTGCTACCCCTGTGATGTCACAACAGGATCATGCCTTCACTGAAGGATCAGGCAGATGGAGGAACTCACTGGAAAAATATAATGTTGAAAAATAAATGGGAATTTAAAAAAGTTACTGGCATAGTAAGCTGTCTTTTGTTGATGGGGCTCTTTTTTGCATTTGTTGCAGTCTGAAACATGGGAAAAACATTACTGTGGAAACAGGATATTTCTTAGGATATCTTAAATTCAAATCTTAATTGGCTGCTGTGGAAATCTGTCAAAAATGGATGATTAGATTTTTAGTACCAAACTCTGGTGGTGGGAACGTTTGAAGTCTTGCAGGAAAAAGGGCTCTTGATGTTGTCTTGTTGGTTTTTCTCCTTAATTCTATTAATTTGTAGAGACTAAGGTGCATGCTTTAGCAGTTTTGTCTGTAGGAATAACCACAATATTTATTAGTAATAACTCATACATAGTGTTTTTCATCTATAGGGCCAAAACAGTTTTGAAAGGAGGGTAAGAATCTCATTTATCTCCATTTTACAGCTGCCTTTTTAATTTACTTTTTAAAATTGTGAACCTGCTGAATAGAATTTAGAAGTTGAAGACCTGCAAACAGAATTAACTTGTCTCTCTCCATAATTGCCAACATTTCCAGGGTGATCAAGTAGCAAATAACACTGGTTGAACTGTTATTTAAAAAAAAAAAAAAAAAAAAAAAATCTTCCCCATCATGGATTAGCTGCATGGCATCGAGTGTAGACCTTATAAAGAGGGACCTTACCAGTGATCAACTTGCACATGTGCGTGCACACACACCTTTATTTGATCATCAATTTATTCCTCCTATCCCTCTGAGATGGAGGAAAGGGTCCTTTTTTTTTTTTTTTTTTTTTTTAAATACCTGGGAAGCCATTTGGATGGTATGATGATGGGAACCATATAAGTATCTAGCTGAATAGGTACATATCAGATGAGTTTTTTTAATCCTTGAGGTGTCAGCATCTAGTTTTCAAACCTGGGTTTTCGCTGTTGGAATTCAAATTCAGTTCTTTACATGTTTAGACAGCAGCTCTTCAAACCCCAATACCTACTTTTGGGGAGGACTGATGTTTTATTTGCTGTGACTTATTTTGACTATTGACCCATAGGTCTAAAATCTCTTCTCTGAGAAGGTGATTTTTTTGTTTTGCGCCTCTTCAGTAACTTGTCCTCCTCTTCCCCCCCCCCCCTTTCCATGTGAGCCCTAGTGCATAACTGCTAGTTCAGGGGGTCTGGTTTTTTTTTTTTTTGCTGGAACCCCCTTTGAAAATATTTCAGGCACCCCCCCCCCCCCAAAAAAAAAAAAATGACCACCCCATGCCATTCTTACCAGCATGTGCAGGGGCTGATGGCTCATGATCCCCCCCCCCCCCTTAATAACCTTATGACCTCCAGTTTGAGATCCCCTGTACTAATTAGAGGTCTATGTACCTAAAGGTATGCTGCTTTAGAGGTATGTAAGGGCCCTCTAGTTGCAATGAAAGGAAGTAGTTCTGGGCATCCCCCCCTCTTTCCCTCACCTCTCCTAAACCTTATGCACTTAAGCTCCTGGTGACATGTAGAATTTCTGTCTAATGACCTGAGTCCTACTTACTGATTTGTTAAGGGTTGCCCCTTTCTATTAAATAAATTGTAGGGATACAGAGTATCTACCAGAAAATATGAAGCTATTATGACCTGCTAAGTTAACTCTTGTATACGTCATTGAAAATTTACTGGCGGCTGGCTTTTAAAAATGTATAGTTCTTATTTTATAGACTATAAAGAGAGCTGTATCTATTATATATTTAAATGTTCACAGCTTTCATATATACACTACAACAGCTGTATAAAGGATGTTGTGACGTTCTTCAGTTAATCTTGGTGGCTAAGGATAGTCTTGTGAAAGCACAGGTCTTGCAGGTTGGGAGGGAAAACTAAGTTCTATTTCCAGCTCTTCCACTGAGAGCGCTTGGGTATGTCATTAAACCTGTCTATGCCTCAAGCTTCCCCATCTTTAAAAATAAATTGATTCTTGCCTCCTAGGATGTTGGGAAGTTTAATTAGCGTCTATAAGGTGCTTGGAGATCTTCTGTTAGGAAGTGCTATATTGGTGCAAGAGTTTTTATGTTGTTAGAAAACAGGAAGTTTCAAATGAAGGCTAATGTCTTGTCCTTAACCGGCCATTGTTTTTGCCAAACTATTGCATTGGCTACCAAACAAGTGACTTTTACATGATGTGTAGGTATGTTCCCTTCTGGGTGCATGTGTGTGGCCTTCCCATTCCTGCTAATGGGAGGAAGCCTTCCTTGTATGTTGCAGCCTTAATATGTAATTGAGAGGAAAGAAACTTCAGCCCTACTTTTGATCGGGTTGTGTGAGTTGGAGTCAGCATTCTGTTTTTATACATGGTTTCATTTTTAGCTTAAAGTTACGCAAACAACTCTGCATTTGAATTAGTTTGTCTAATACTCTGCTTATTGTATTTCATGTGATTTAGTGTGCAGTACCTTCTAAGGGTGGGGAGAGGTTTTTTAGGCACAAACCTCCTGGGTTTTGCTGCTTTTTCAGGACTTGCTTTTGTTGCAGCACTCTCTTTTAGTGTGTGTGTGTGTCTATATATATAAAAATAAAAATAAAAAGAATGAGGAAGTGAAGCTCTCAGAACGTGCAGTCATTTGACTCTCACTGCGTATTACCAGTCCAGAGAGCTTTTCCCTCCCTTTCATTGTTCTTAAAATACAGTAACAACGCAGTAATATCCTGAGCATATTTGTGATGTTCATGGAATCCCAAAAGCAAAGGTAAGAATCTCTTTTCCATTTGCCTCTCCTCTTCGTACTCTTCTCCCACTTTCTCCACATCCAAAAATTGTTTGTGTTCAGAAGTAAGCTTTCATTTTCAGATGCTATTCTGTAGAGCTGGGTGTGGAAACATTGTGTAACACAATTTTCCCTTTTCATGAATGCTGCAGTTGGCTGCTCTGTTTTTTCTTAAAGAAAAAGCTGCACAGTGTTGAACTGTATCTAAATAACCATTTTCTAAGACTTGTAAATGATTATAAGGGGAAGTGAAGGAAAATATTTCTGTGTACTCATAATGCTTTTTGCTAGGTAGGACAAACTCAAAACTGTGAGTTCTGTTTACATTAAAATAACCTGTTAAATGCTAGTGAAAAGTGAGTCAGTCATTGACCAGCTTAGATAATAAGTCCTCTCATCTTGGCTCCTGCATGACACTGGCAGTGCAAGCTTCCTCATACTCTCATCCTACTTGCTGCAGCCGTGTCCTGGAGGGTCCAGAGAAGGTGGTTTACTCTGTAGGCTCATTTAATCCATGATCTCTGTGTGCTGGCAAGGTTTACAAATGTGGTATTGTGGGGTGCCTGTCTCTCATTAACACTTGCCTATTGGGAACTGGCCTGAAACCAGAAATTCATTTTGCCTACACCAACTCGTATGTATCTTTAATAATCCTGAGTGTAGGAGGCATATAGCAACTGATTAATCCAGAGGATCTGCTCCACCAACTGAATTCATGAATTTTCAATTGGGTGTGTTTATCAGAAGTTCCTGCAATGTGGGATGAACAAGGAAAACAGGAGATGTATCTGATAAATTATAGTGGACAGAAAATTTAGTTTGACTGCTTTACTATCTTCCCTTTCCTATTCTACTGTTGAGGAATAGCAATTTTCAAAGTTAATGCCGTTGTTTTATTAAGTCCTTGCAGTAATTAGAGTAACCAGGAGCTGTATGTCTGTGTAAGCAGGTGAAATGGTGATTGGGATTTTTGTGGGGAAGAGAGTTGAAGTTTGAACTGGCAGTGAACAGGAGCACTTCTCTCTAGTGTTGATTTGCAGGGCCCCAGCTGAGCTTGTGAATTGAGCCTTGTCGATAGAACCCCTGGATTTCACAAATGTGAAATAATCCAGAAAAGAAAGTATAAAATGAAACATTGCTCAGGTTTGACCCCGCCACCCCTTCATCATGAGAGCGGGGTGACTGGTCAAACTTGAGCAAGTGGCATTGTGACCTGATTGGTGCTGCAAGTGTGTGCACCAGGTCGCAATGCTGTGGGTGGGGCGTCCGGCTGAGCCTCATAGAATAGCAGCTGAGTGCAGAGTGGGTTTGCTCTGCAGCCTTCTCCCCCAGGCCTCCACTCGTCACTAGGCTGGGGCAAAATCCAACCCCGCCCCTCCTCTGCAGGATAAAATTAAATTTCCCCCCAAACCACCCCCAAAATTAATTGATTGATTTAATAATTTCATGGTGCTGTACTTGTAGATCTCTAGACTTACCTTATTCCTATTGTTGGAGTGCGGAATTGAGCCATGAGTTGTTGAGGCATTCCAGGTCTCTGGTATCTCGTTATGTTTAAGGTCCTGACCTATAATGAATAACTAGGTGGCAAAATGTGTTGGTGACCTGATTATATTTATTAGTGAGGACTAAGAAGAACTATAATAAACTCTAGAAGAGCCTAGTAAAAAGTGATTATTGGACAACAGGATGTAGGTGAACTACTGTACACCAGAAGGAATAACTTGAAACAATTCATAACCAGTTGGATTATGAATGTGTTGTAACCTCTTGGAGGGGAGGGGGCAAAGATCCAAAAGTCATCATGGATGTTCTACTAAGGAGGTCGGCTCCATGGCCAAAACTAAATAATTAAGATATTAGGTTGTATTAAGGCATAGAGAATAATATTAAACTGTTCATAGTTGCACTATATACACTTAAAGTGCAGTCTCAAACCCTGAATACTTCATTACGTTTTGTTTGCTTTATTTTAAGAGACTTCGCAAAAACAAAAAATTCAGGAGAGAGCAACAAAAATTGTAGACACCACATAGAGAATTATCTATAAAAAAAAATCAAGACTATTAATATTTATTAAGACTGAGAGGAAGATTATTTAGCTTTGAAAGGAGAAGATTATCAAGATATTAAACATGGCATTTAAAGATCATGGACCAGATTAAGTTCTTGGTAGCTGTAGGTCATGGAGAAGTGAGTAATTATTATCTGGAGGCACAGCCAAGGAGTCCAAGAGACTTGCAGAAAACTCCATTTGACTTTCACTAAAGCTCTGAGTTGGTGATCAGATTACAGAATTACCTGGTTTGAGTGGGATATTGAGTGGAAATACTGAAATATTCAACAGTCTTTTCATTCATTCTGGGCTCCTGTTGTCTGTGTTTCTTGAGTCAGTATCACTAAGTAAATGTAGTTGTGGAGTTGGAGTCTTCTGTCCTTCCATCCACCCACTTCCTACTCTTACGAGGATTGCATCTGTGCTACTCTTTCATGTAATTTTACTTTTTAAAATCTGGTGTGGAAGCACGAAACTGACCAGAATCTCCTATTTTGCATTGGTTCTGGTTTTTTCTGGCGCTGCTAAGCAGGTGCTTTGTGCAAGAATCTTAGTATAGGTATGATTCTAGTCCGCAGCTAGAGATGCACAAAAGGAAGATGGTGTGAGGTGAGTCAATGAAGGAGAGACAGGTGCACACAAGGTTGGGACCTTGCTCATCAGTAAGGTGACGTTGCATCTGAGTTCATGAGTTTGGGGGCTGGCAGGGAAGAGGAAAGTCAAGCTCACTGATATAACTTGCTAGGAATCACGTTGCTCCAATGGGGACCAGCCACCAGCAGATTGCTAAGTGGACTATCTCTAACTCTTCTCAGCCACTAAGAGGGTCATCGATGTGTGGCCTTTCAAGGAGAGTAAAGTGAGTAGTCCTGGAAACCATTTGGTGGTGATAAAAATAACTCCATACAGCCCCCACTAGCACTCTCGAACTCTTGTATTTGGTGGAACATAAATTTCAGTCTGTAAGCATTGAATATCAGAAACATATCTGAAAATCATTCAAGTCCTTATCTCATGATATATCTTTATTCTGATTATTTGTGGCAAAGAAGGGAGAGACCAAAATAAAGCCTGAAGAGAAACTGGCAGAAATAAAATATGGGTGGTGGGTGAAGAGAATTAATGAATTAAATTTATTAATGAATTAATAAAATTCATAAAGTGGGAAGATTGAGAAAGAAATAACAATACTGATTTTTAGCAGGAATATTCAAGGGTTTCTGTGCATTTTAGTTATGAGATTTGGTGCCTCTGACATCGAGCTGCAGAATTTCATAAAAAGTAATATTCTTGGTGGGTGCAAGCATGCTTTTGCACTAGGCAGACATAGTTGGCTCTGTATAAGGGAGTGCACCACCGATCACCTTTATTCCTCTTGCCACAGAGTTTACAGAACTACTGTGTGTTCATGAGCTAGTTACAGTTTTGTGCTTGTGTCTAACTATACTGTATAGTAAAGGGTTCTTTCTCCTCAGGTTACCTTTGAGGCTCTGGTGAGTCCCAAACTCCACATAACATTAAAAACATGTGCGTCTTGCTTAGTTATATGTTCCAAGATATATAGATACCCACATTAGGTGTGTTGTGTGCCTGAGAGAGACTAACATCATTTTGCAGTGCAAGATCTGATGTGCCTTCACTCCTTGACAAGGAAGAATAGACATGCCCTTGGTTTCCTTAAGCCTCCAATCTACTGTTTCCATCACTCCTCCTTCAGACTCTGTGCTGAGGTCTTCTGAAAAGAGACTGGAGACATGCCCTGCTGCCCCAATCTCAGTGCTGCCCTTGATATTGGGCCCAAGTAGTTTCTCTCCAGGACAACAGTTGGCTGGGGTCAAGCTTCCCACCTGGCAACATCCGGTGCTGCAAACTCCATCCCCCAAAAGTCTTCTACATTATTCCATCAGCACGGAAGGTTGTTCCTGTAATTAAAATTGACATTGCTCTATGCCATAAGTGAGATGCAAGTCTCCTGAGTTGCTCTTGAACCAATTCAGTGGGGTGGATTGGTTAAAATCAAAGCAGTTTAAATCACCAATTTTAATCATGATTTAAATCTTAATTTGCATTTGTATTTTATTTTCTTAGAGGCTGATTCTCACAGATTAGTAATTATTAAAACACGTTGATTTGCAATTAAATATAGTCTTCAAATAAAATTTGTTTTCAGGAGGGTGCGCTATATCTGTACACGTTTGTTTAAGCAGTTATATAGCTTAACTTACATTTATTCAGATTCTTAATTTTTTACAATATTATGTTGGAAATTGGTGAATGATATATATTTATTTCTTTACTAGATGATTAAATTTTTACTTATGATTTGTGTCAAGCTCTTTGGATGCAAATTCAAGTTCATCTAAATGCACAAAAACATTTAAAAAATTATTTTAATAAAACCATTTTACATGTGCAGAATATATAAGAAAAAAGTTGTATACAAATGTTTCCATATAAAAATAATTAAACAAAGTATTGTGTAGTTAGTGAATTGAACTACTTGTTTCTAGATCACCATGTCCTCAAGATTTTAGAATTAGATCTCCTCACCTTGTTTTCATTCATGGCTTGGAAGAAGACAGCAAGCTTTCCTCCTTTTTTAACTCCCAGTTGGTTTCTTAACTTTGAATGAACTAGTCACTGAAGTAGATAAATCAACTGAAATGAAAATTTTCTTTCTCTACCTGAAGAAGAGGCTGCTGCTGTCAAAAGCTGGTTTAGCACTTCAGACTCTGGTTCCTGGTGCTTCGCCAGTGTCTTTGACCAGTTCAGTGGTTTCACTTTCTTTAAAACTTGCCAGCACACATGTACTGCTTATTTTTTAATTATTTTACATGATTTTAATAGATTATAACAAAGTTAGTACTTAGTATAGGTTGTCATAATTTCAAATTGTTTATTTTTTTAAAAAAACCATATTTAAATAGAAAAAAAATCAAATTTAAATAAAAATCTGATTTTTTTAAAACATTTTTTCAAAATGATTTTTATCTACCCTGCTACTTGGGGTAAGAGGAAGGAAAGGGAACATTCAGATCCTTAGAAGGATTCTAAGAGGAGAAAGAAAAAGGCACTATTTTCCTTTACCACCACTGATGCATGTTGCTTTTGGTGGTTCCTTTCTAATCTTGACATATCCTTTGGCCTGGACCCCTGGTCAGCTTGAGGCCTTGGTGCTAGTTAACTTAGATACTTTACCAGTGCGTATACCCCCTAGCCCCATTGCTATCACCTTTCTTGACCGGGGGACCACCTCTGAGCCTTTTGGCTACCTATCTGCTGCTTGACTCTGTACAGCAACATTCATCACCAATCTTGATCTGAAATATCCTCAAGGAAGAGGGGAATTTCATCTGAATTTTGTAAATGGTATTGCGCTAGCCTTCCAAAACTAGTATGGAAACTTGCCAGCGGAGGTATAAAATCTACTTGTCGACCCTTTATCGTGATGATGAAAAACAAGTGTTTTCCTGTTCTGCTGTTCTGTACAAGTGGAAATTGATGGGATTGTAGCTTTGTTTCCAGGGCTGTTGGTTAGACAACTTTCTGATTTCCTCCCCCCCACCCCCTTTTGCCTATTAGCATATGGCAAGTCAGCACTCCACTAGTGAGCAATCTACCAATTCAGAGTCTTTTTGCTTAGGCTGATTAGGAGCCGAGTTACCCAAGTGTTTTCCTTTACTAGTTTATGGGTATTACTTACTTTTGTTACACAATCCCTCAATCTGGCCATGGAATAGGATGGATGATTCCGTATGTTTATTCTTAGTGTGGAAAACTGTGAAAGCTTTATATCAGAACCTTGTCAGGACAAATAATAAATATTTATCTGTTACTCCAGTTGTCTTTTTTAAAAAAAAAAAAAAAAAAAAAAAAAAAAAAAATTGCAGGAATCTAAATATAAAATAGTAAAGTACAGGATAGGAATGTGAATGCAAAATGTCCTATAATTTCAAATGTGAATTTTAATACTATTTGGCATGCATTATGGAGTGGAGCCATTGTTAAATCCTTTTGGTTGTGAAGCCATTGTTAAAATAGTATTATCCATTCCATTATAAGTCCTTTTGAAAACTTTCTCACTGTCTGGGGAACAACTCCTTTTAGTCTGAAATTTCTGATGTGTACTTTAAGGCCATGGATTTTTTTAAACAAGCTTTAAAGTAAGTTACCCATACTGTTCTTGAATTATATACATTATTTTGGGAAATGAATTTTTAAGCTTTTTTAATTTCACCGTTTTGATGGAAAGAAACTTGAAACAGCTAGCACTTACGCATTCAAACATCTTCATACTACTTTATGGGAACTAGTGCAAAGTTTAGTTTCATGGACTTTTTGTCTTGCTTCCTGCTTTTGCCCAGAATCTTAAGAAAGCATAGTGATGCTCTACAAAAGCTGGTTTGGTTCACTAAGAGTGACTCTACTTTGGGTGTCTGAGATCGACATACAAACAAATGATGGGGAAACAGATTCCCTGTGATGTTTATATTTGGTTTGTATGGTTCAGATAAAGAAAACTAGGAAAAATAATCATTTAATTCAACGATATGATAGCCCTGTAAGAAGCGGAACCATTTGCTTTGCATGTCTGTTACTGGCAGTCTTTTTTTGTTTTTTTTGTTTTTTTTTTTCAAGGACTGATGGATGAAATAGAAATGTTTTTATTCTGAGGTTTGGAGATTGTTTTGAAAACAAGTTTCCAAGTTGTCTCACTCCATAGGTTGGCAAGGTTTAGGAGTTTGGCACAGGCAATGCCTCCAGCTAGTGCCTTGTGGTGTTCAGTAACAGCCTTGCTGACAGACTGAGTCGTATTGATTCTATCTACTCCCCCTTGGCGGGTAAAAAGATAGAGGCTAGGCTTTAAGGCTTCAAGCATGGAGAAAAATATGACACTTCTGAGCTAAGGGAACACAGATGTTAATTAAACCTTTTTTTGTGGGGCGGGAGTCAGAGTGCTTGCTGGGGTGCAATACTATTGACAGACCAGTCTTCCTGTGGGATACGGATAGTCTTAGTCATGGTTTAACTAGTAAGTTTCTCTAATCAGGTAGTATAGTTGTGAGCAACCATTGCACTAAACTCTGGTACACAAACTTGATCAGGTTTTTCAGACTTGGTTTATACCATTTAAATGGAGATAATCCTTCAAATAAAATATTTTGATTAGTTGTGGATGCTTTTAGAGCACCTCTGATTCAACAGGTTCTAATTTGTAGGCTGTCTGTCCTGTCTCCCATTTAAAACAGTATACTTTTTAAGTAAAAATGTCCAACATACTAACATTTGACAAATGGCTGCTATTCAGCATTCTGTTTGAACACAATATAGCAAACAAATATGCTCCTTCCTCATTAAAGGGAAAACCAGTGCAGTGAGGAAATGCATGTCAAGTTTCCAAGGAGTAATTTTAAGGTGTGAGAAGAAGGGAAAATACTCATAAGTCATAAATAATACTAGTGTGGTATATAATAGAAATAAAAAGTTCTTACTGAAAATCCTGTTTAGAATAAAACTAAATCCATGCAGCCTCACTGGCTTTTGCTAACTTTGGTAGAAGATAAATTTCAGGCCAAAGGTATTTGTAGTATCTGATTTGCAGTGCCTTTTCCCTGTTAAAGATATTACTTTAATCATTTGTTCTTGATCATATTTAGTCTTACCCTTTTCTCATAGCATATATGATGCCGTTTTGTTTATTTTCATGTTGAATTTTTTTTTACAGCAAGGGGATGTTTTATCTTGTACTTTCTTACATTTATCAGCATTCATTTCCTCTTTTGGCATTCAGATCATAATCTGATGTTACAGAAACTAGTAATAAAGACTTCCCAGGTTATATTCCCTTGAAATATTTCAGTGGAATCTGTCAGAGCAGTAGGAAGTATCTCTACTGCATTTCTTAAAATATAGAAAGACCCTGTGTTGTGGCAATGGTTCTTTCAACCAAGAAGAGTTTTGTGTGTGCATCCCTTGGAACCACCACTCATTGTGGTCCACAGTTGGCTTCCTGAAGAATCATCTTCTCCCTGCCTCTCAGGGATTTAATGGATTTAGTCCCCGAGGCCAGGGACACAAAATGAGGATGCTTTATTTCCAGTACATTGTGTCTCTATCAGTCTGTAGAATGATGATGCTTAAGTATCTTCCAGACCAAGGTTTTTTTCCTCCAAATGCATGCAGTGAGGTATTACATATGCATTAAATGACCAGATTAGGCAACAGTGTTCCCCTTGTCTGCAGTACTTTACCCAGAGGAAATGTATTGTTGGAAATGGAAGCGTTTCGTTGTTTAAGGATGATCTTGCAGCAAAAATAAAAATGAGTTAAGCATGGATTCCTGTCCTGGCATATCTGCTAACAAAGCTATGGATAGCAAGTGGAGTGATGGGGCTGCAACATGGATGTGCATTTTCACTTGCCTCTTAACATTCTTGTTGTTCTGTGGAACCTTCTTGATTTCCTGGGTCACTGAGGGTGTCACAAGTGACCTCTCATGTACCAGAAGTCTAATTTGCAGCTATTTGTCTATTTATAGTATTGTAATATCACTAAACTATACATTCTGGGGTACCTTCAGTGAATCAGGAAGCATCAAGGTTACTTTCATGGTGGGAAAGGGGAAATAATTATTTTTTTAATTTCTGGGCTGAATGCTACCTCTAAACCTGTGATTTAACTTGGTTTTCCACTTTTGCTTTGTAGTTCACTTTTTAAAAGAAAATTTTCTTTTGGGAATGAGATTCATATCATTCTGTGCACATCTGATATTTGGCTCACATCATTAGTGAAGGCTATGTTCTCATTTCTTAGACTGTTGAATTAGTTTGGTGTGGCTAGTCCTGTTTTCCAGGTGCACATATTACACTGGTATTTTTTGCACTTGCGTTTTGTGCCTGATCCCAAGCCTGTTGAATTCAGTGGGAACCTTTCCACTGACTTCGAAGGGATTTGAATCAAGCCTGGTCTAAACAACATTGTGTCAGTTTAACTAAAATTGTGTGTTTTAAATCCATAAACCAGTGGAAACCTAATGTAGACCATGTTTGATTAAAACTTGGTTTATATTGATATGCTCAGTTTGTTTTTCATGACCTCATTTTTCTTTACAAACCTCAATTTCTTTGCAAACATCAATGGTAACATCTTCATAAGGTAGATAATTTTTTCATAATTGTAAAAATGGGAATTCTGAGAGGTTTACATGACTTGGCCAAGGTTAGAGCAAAGCTGTCAGTAGAACAGAGGTCATGACTCAGAGTTTCCTGTTCTAAATACTGGATTGCACTCCCACTTCAACTAGGCCAGTTCCTCTTCAAGAATTAGAATAACAACATAAGACTTAAAATATCTCTTCCAATATGGAGAGTTAACTTTATTTTTCTCTTTTTCCAGGTTATGCTTCACACTTTATGCTGACTGTCTGTACTTACAGAAGATTTTTAAAAACAAACAAAAACATTTTTTTCTAAGATTTTGATTCCAGTGGAATCTGTGCTTTAGATTGTGTTGTGAATTAACTTCTGAAGCCACCATGCCTGTACAAGCTCCACAATGGACGGATTTTCTGTCCTGCCCAATTTGCACACAGACTTTCGATGAAACGATCCGGAAGCCCATCAGTTTGGGATGTGGCCACACTGTCTGCAAGATGTGCCTCAACAAGCTCCATCGTAAGGCATGCCCCTTCGACCAGACCACTATCAATACAGATATTGATCTCCTCCCTGTGAACTCAGCTTTGCTGCAGCTAGTGGGTGCTCAGGTAACAATGCACTTTTTACAAATTTATAACTGTTTATTTTCTTGGGTTCTTTCCTGCCTGCTTTATTAAAAATAATATTAAGAAATAACTGTTTTAAAGGGAGTAGAAGTAATGACGAGATTTGCTTAAAACAAATGGCTCACATTGGCTTGTTTAGGTACTGGCATCATTGGAAGTAAGCAGAAATGTATGTGTTTCTAGGAATAATATGCTACCTGCTGCAGATACAGCACAGGGATTAAAAGAACACATTCTTTTTGTGATAGTTATTACTGCTCCTGTAGCAGTAGAAAGTATAGTTTTTTGTTTTAAAAACTTAAAATAGAGGAGAAATTCCTTAAGATGGTCAAAGTGGTTAGTGCTTACTGTGATTAATCATTTTAAATATCTACCAGACAGGTGTTTTCAGGCTGTATAGTCACTGCTTTGACATCTAGTCTCTCTGCCCTCCTGACTTTTTCTGTGACACATGAAACGGCAATGTGCACATTCCAAATAGGTTACATCAAATGGCCAAAGTAAACCAGAATCCACATGGCAAGCTTTAGTGTCTTATTCAGTCTGGTTCCAGATGGGCTAAATATAGTTCCAGGCATTCCGTGTAGCAGGAATTTTAATGTGACAACATAGCAAGTGGGGTATTCATAATGGATAGCTCTTTCTCTTCCAGATTAACCTCCTCTTTCTCCAGAGATGGATTATTTTTTTAAAATGTCTGTCATCAGTTAAATTGGTGGTACAGCAGGCCACGTCAGAGAAAAATGAAATGCTGGTGTGTGAATGTATAACTTTGTGTCTGTCTTCACAAGCACAAACCTGTAGAAGACTACCCATTTATTGAGTTCTATGGTCCTTGTTCGGAACGAAACATTAGAAGAGACTTATTGCATGCAGTTTTCTATGTTTTGTGTTAACAGGACTCTCAAGTGCAAAATGAAGTACAGAAAGAAGAAGGGGGAAGATGTGCTACTAGAGTGCTCATACCATCATACTTGGTATCATATTGATACCATTGATACTGTGATATAGCGAAGGCAGAGGGCAATAGAAGAGTGGTGGATGGGAGATGTGAGCCCCAGAATGCTCAGGGCTTTGTTCCCTGCTGACTAAGACAGAGCCATTAGGGGGCAATTAGGAGCAGCTGAGGCTGATTAAGGACTAGCCAGGTGCTCCATAAAAGCCCTCTGCTCCAAACAGTCAGTGCACGAGCTGGAGGAAGTAGGAGTGCTGAGCTGATCTGTGCAGAGGAACGGACTGGAGAGCAGAGTTCTGTTGCGGAGTGGCCAGGAGGAAGGTACCAGCTCAAGAAGCCAGAAGGACTGAAGGAGGGGGAAAATTAGCCCAGGGGAAGTGTGCGCAGTTTGGACAGCAGTACCAGTAGCACATAGCTGCTTCTCATAGGGCTCCTGGGCTGGGACCTTGAGGAGCAGGTGGGCCCGGGTCCTTCCCCCTCCCCTGGGAAGAAGGGATGACGGGCAACTTCCCGGCCCACTACAAACGAGAGCGTGAGACACGCTAGAGGGAAGCCGGCCATTGGCCACACGTGGTGTCAGAAGTGGGATTTTCGCACAGTGGGTTTAAACCAGGGAGGCCCCAACCCACTCTGCTACTAGGATGGAGAATGTGATGAAAGCCCTGGTCAAGCCACAGCTGCCCAGCAGGAAGCTACCCGGGTCCAGGCGGTGGCCCAGCGGGAGGCAGTACAACTTCAGCAGGAGACCAACCACCTTCTGATGAGCCAGGCTGCTCAGGACCGGGCCCTACTCCAAGAGGTGGTAGGCCAGTTGAAAGTCCTGGTGGAGCAAGGGGGCAGCCCAGATGGGGTGCAGGCCATACGAGCCAGCAACTACCTTCAGAAAATGACGTGGGAGGATGATGTGGAGGCCTGTCTTCTGGCCTTTGAGAGGACAGCCCTGCGGGAGGCCTGGCCCCGAGACCAGTGGGCCAGTCTCCTCCCCCCTTTCCTAGGAGGAGAGGCCCAGGAGGCTTACTATGACATGGCGGTGGAAGCTGCTGCAGACTACTCCCAGCTGAACGCTGAGATTCTGGCCCGATCTGGGGTAACAGTGGCGATGCGAGCCAAGAGGTTCCATGAAGGAGGACAAAGCACCCCGGTCCCAGCTGTTCGATTTAATCCACCTGACTCGGAAGTGGCTATGCCCTGAGGCCCTCAGCACCGAGAAGATGGTGGAACTCCTAGTGGTTGATCGGTACATGAGGGGGTTACCATCAGGCCTCAGAGCCTGGGTGGGTCAGAATGACCCCTCTACTTATGATGAACTGGTCGCCCTGGTGGAGAGACAGTTGGTGGCCCGTGAATTGTCCCTGACTCCCCGGGAGAGGACATGGCGGGGCCAGAGGCCAGGCCCCAACCCCAGTTCTGGGACGATTGGGAGATCCAAGAGGATGGGACCCGAACGCCGAGTCATTGAGGACCGGCCCGAGGATCAAAGGGACTGGGGAACACCGGGTGAGGACGGGGTGGCCGACCAAATAGCCCAGGACAGAGGGGGGCCACTAACCGGTTATACCGGTGTTATGGATGTGGGGAACTGGGCCACATAGCAGCCCAGTACCCCAATGGGGACGAACCCATGCAGTGCAGTCTGGGAGGTCACGGAGGGTGCTGCAGTCTCATTGGCTTGGTAGGGGTGGTAGAGGTCCACCAGGGGTACACCAGGTCAGTAAAAATGAATGGCATCACAACCATTGCCCTAGTAGATTCGGGGAGTGCGGTCACACTGGTCTCTGGGAAGTTGGTGGGGCGAGACCAGATGACCCGGGCCAAGCACAGGGGGATAACCTGTGTCCACGGGACTGTGAATTTCTACCCCATGAAGATTGAGATCCAGGGGAACGTTACCCGGGTGACAGTAGGGGTGGTCCCTAAGTTCCCCTACCCGGTCTTGATTGGGAGAGATTTCCCTGGGTTTGAGAACCTACTTCCCCCGGTAGAGCCCGGGGTGGAGGGCAGACCCCTGATGGAGACCGAGGCATAGGCAGCCAGCCCTGCCCCTGCTTTTGCCAAATTTGCTCCCGAAGTATTTGCACCCCCCGGGAGACCCCGACAATCCCGCCGGGAAAGAAGGGCAGCGAAAAGCTTAGGGACAAGAATACTGGCCGGGACCCAGAAAGCTGCCCTGGCTAATAGACGAACCCGTTCAGCAGACCAGGAGACTGCCCAAACTAGCGAGGAGCCAGAGGCAGGTCCCAGTGCTAGCAGGAGTGGCCCCGGGGGCGAAGGTGAGGTTGGGCCCCTAGGGGAGGGCCAGTTGGGGCCCCTGCGGGAAAATTTTGGGCAAGACCAGGCCAATGACCCACTATATGTGAATGTGAGGGAGGAGGTAGTGGAAATAGATGGCATGACTGTGGAGGGCCAGACCAAGGGCCCAGGGCCGTACTATATCCTGAGACGCGACCTGCTGTACCGGGTGACACAGATACGGGAGGAGGAGGTGGTGCAGCTCTTGGTGCCACGAAAACATACCAGGGCAGTATTAGAGCTGGCCCATAGTCATTTATTCAGAGGGCACTTGGAGGTAGATAAGACCCTTGACTGAATTCAGAGAAGGTTTTACTGGCCAGGAATATGGGCGGAGGTCCAAAGATACTGCCTCTCCTGCCCGGAGTGCCAACTACACAGCCCCCGGCCTCACCTGCGAGCCCCATTAGTGCCCCTACCCATCATTGAAGTTCCTTTCGAGAGAATAGCTATGGACCTGGTGGGACCACTAGAACGATCGGCGCGGGGCAATCGAAATGTGCTCATCATTTTGGACTATGCCACCCGGTACCCTGAAACCATTCCATTAAGGAACCCCACCTCCAAAGCGATTGCGAAGGAACTACTCCAGGTCTTCACTAGGGTGGGCATCCCCAAGGAAATCTTGACAGACCAAGGGCCCGCCTTTATGTCTAGATTAATGAAAGACCTTTGTACCCTGCTCCGCATCCAGGCCCTGCGGACCTCAGTATATCATCCGCAAACGGATGGCTTGGTCAAGAGGTTTAATTGCACCCTCAAGAGCATGATCAGAAAGGTAGTGGCACAGGACGGGAAGGATTGGGATACCCTATTACCCTACCTGATTTTTGCAATACGGGAGGTCCCTCAGGCATCCACTGGGTTCTCTCCCTTCGAGCTATTATATGGTTGCCATCCACGGGGTATATTGGTTATAGCCAAAGAAGACTGGGAGGAGCAGCTCAACTCAGGAAGAAACGTCATCGAGCACATGGCAAATATGACTCCCATCGTGCGGGATCACCTGGAGAAGGCCCAGGAGACCCAGCAGACCTACTATAACCGATGGGCCAAGGCACGGAGGTTTCAGCCAGGGGACCGGGTGATGGTGCTGGTGCCAACAGCAGAGAGCAAGCTCCTGGCTAGTTGGCAAGGTCCGTATGAGATTGTAGAAGCAGTCGGAGACCTGACTTATAAGGTGAGACAGCCAGACCACCGGAAGCCGGTACAGCTGTACCATATTAACCTACTGAAGCCCTGGCAGGACCGGGAAGCATGTCTGGTCGCCCGAGAAGCGACCCCCTCAGATGGATGCTCCACAGGCAGAGGTTAGAATATACCCTGAATTAACCCCCGAACAGCGGACAGAAGCTATCGAAATGATCCAGCGGAACCAGGACGTGTTCTCCAAGCAGCCTGGTCGGACAACGGCGGTCCACCATCACATCATCACTGACCTTGGGGTGCGGGTGATGATAAAACCATGTTGGAGCTCGGGGTGATTGAAGAGTCCCACAGCCAGTGGTCCAGCCCAATAGTCCTAGTCCCCAAGCCCGACGGTACCCTGCACTTCTGCAATGACTTCAGAAAGCTGAATGAAGTATCTAAATTTGATGCCTACCCAATCCCCCGTATCGATGAGCTAGTAGATCAGTTGGGCAAGGCCCACTACCTGACTACCCTGGACCTGATAAAGGGCTACTGGCAGATCCCCCTAGCCAAAGGTGCCAGAGAGAAGACCATCTTCTCCACGCCCGACGGCCTATTTTAATATACCGTCCTCCCCTTCGGACTCCACGGGGCCCCCGCAACCTTCCAGAGGTTAATGGACCACTTACTGCGACCCCACACCAAGTATGCGGCTGCCTATCTGGACAATGTCATCCATAGCCCCGACTGGGAAACGCACCTGGGGAAAGTGGAGGCGGTGCTCGACTCCCTCTGGAAAGCTGGCCTCACCGCAAACCCACCTAAGTGTGCAATAGGACTGGCTGAGGCCAAATACCTGGTCTACGTGGTAGGGAGAGGCCTGATAAAGCCCCAGTGGGACAAGGTGGAGGCCATCCGGGCCTGGCCCCGACTGGTCCGCAAGAAACAGGTCAGGGCATTCCTAGGGATCGTGGGGTATTATAGGAGGTTTATTTCCCACTTTGCCGCTGGAGCAGGGCCCTTGACTGACCTGATAAAAGCTCGGGGCACAGATATAGTGAAGTGGACCAACTTGGCTGAAAGAGCATTCCTGGACCTAAGGTCAGCCCTTTGTAGCCACCCAGTACTGATAACCCCAGACTTTGAAAAGGACTTCATCCTCCAAACAGATGCCTCAGAGACAGGGCTAGGGGCTGTACTCACACAAGTAATTGGTGTCGAGGAGCACCCGATCCTATATCTCAGCAGGAAACTCCTCCCCAGGGAGCAGAGGCATGCGGTGGTCGAAAAAGAGTGTCTGGCGATTAAGTGGGCCATGGAAACCCTCAGGTACTATCTCCTGGGGAGACGTTTCACCTTGGTGACAGACCACGCCCCGCTCCGGTGGATGCACACCAACAAGGAGAAGAATGCGCGTGTGACCCGATGGTTCCTCTCCCTGCAGCCTTTCAACTTCTGGGTGCAGCATAGGGCCAGAAGCCAACATGGCAACGCTGACGCCCTGTCGCGCCAGCACTGCCTGACGTCCCAAGTAGCCCAACCCCATGGTGTTGAGCAGGGAGTGGGGGGGATGTGTGAATATAGTGAAGGCAGAGGGCAATAGAAGAGTGGTGGATGGGAGATATGTGAGCCCCCGAATGCTCAGGGCTTTGTTCCCTGCTGACTAAGACAGAGCCATTAGGGGGCAATTAGGAGCAGCTGAGGCTGATTAAGGACCAGCCAGGTGCTCCATAAAAGCCCTCTGCCCCAAGCAGTCAGTGCATGAGCTGGAGGAAGTAGGAGTGCTGTGCTGAGCTGAGCAGTGATAGGAGTGCTGAGCTGATCTGTGCAGAGGAACGGACTGGAGAGCAGAGTTCTGTTGCGGAGCGGCTCAGGGGAAGGTACCAGCTCAAGAAGCCAGAAGGACTGAAGGAGGAGGAAAATTAACCCAGGGGAAGTGTGCACAGTTTGGACAGCAGTACCAGCAGCGCATAGCTGCTTCTCATAGGGCCCCTGGGCTGGGACCCGGAGGAGCGGGTGGGCCCGGGTCCCTCCTCCCTCCCCTGGGAAGAAGGGATGACGGGCAACTTCCCGGCCCACTACAAAGGAGAGCGGGAGACCCACTCTAGAGGGAAGCCGGCCATCGGCCACAATAGGTACATTGATACCATATTTGGTATTACATTGTTGCATTTGAATTCATCACAAAGTTGAGCTCCTTTAAGAGGGAATTCTGTTTTGAGGAATACTTTCTGACAAATTTCAGGAATTTAAAGCATTGTGCAAGGTTTCTTGCCATGAAACAAAATGTGCATCTGTTGGAAATGGGGGAGGAGTTAGGAGGAGAGACAGGGAGGCAGACTGCTGGAATTGGACAGAACTGGCTTATCTGTCTTTGCTTAGTATCTTTATTCTGTGCAATTAAATTCTATTCTAATATGACAGTTACTGTAACGGATGAGGTTGATATCCCTCCCCAAAACAAAATTTAATTATTAATTCAAAATCTTGTAATTGCTCTCAGCCTATAAACTGTAGCCTTAGCATTCTTTTTCTGACCTCACCCCATGTGTTTCATCATAACCACCCTCTGCCCAACAACTATAATTGCTTATGCTGATAGACTTACATTCTAGTGCCATTCTCAGTATTATTCACGGTAGAGGAGGATGCATGCAAAATAAAGGCACATTTAAAGCACTAATATCCCTGATTTTTTTTTTTTTTTGGACTGTCTTTCCTTACACTAACTGGCTCTCTAGTAGGACTAGAGTATTACACGAGACTAGTTAGTACTGTGAGCACTGGCAGGTTTCGGGAGGGGATGGGGCAATGAGGTGATGACAATAAAAAAGTAATGCTTCAGTGCTACCTATTTTGAGAGTCTCATTACTGCTTGCAAAGCACTTTGAATTTAGGGTGTCACTTATTTTGTGAGCAAAGTGGTGAATTGTTAATTTTGCAGCTAAGGAACTCAACACACTCTGAGCTTAAATGACTTATTCAGGGTCACATGGCATGTCAGTGGCTGAACTAAGAATAAAACCCAAATCTGCCATGCACTAGTGAACCGCAAGACCATCCTTTCTCTCTCAATGTTGTTCTTAATCTTTTTAAAGTAGAATAATTTTTTAAACACCTGAAATTAACATCATATTGCCAGTGAAAGGCCAAAATAATTGTAATACCTGCTGGCAGATGTCATGTTTTATCCTTATCTAGTCAAGTGAAACAATTACATATGCACATTCTCTTCTCCTGAAGAGAAGAGGGTCCTGATGCCCTAAGATAAATGTCTGTAATACTTCATCCATGCACTCTGCATGCATGGAGCTAATGTGAAGTGCTTTAGGGCTTGTCCATACCCCTTGAAAAATCCACACACCTTGAGAGACATAGCTAAGCAGGCCTAACCTAACATTGTAGACCGTGTTAAGTGTACAGAAGAATTCTCCATCAATCTAGCTAATACCTCTTATGTAGTGGATTAACTACAGCAACGGGAGAACCCCTCAAGTTGCTGTAGTGAATGTCTACACTGAAACATTACAGCTGCACTGCTGTAGTGTTGTAAGTGTAGACTTGCTCAAACTCAAGTTTCCCTCAAAATGCGGCATTACACTGTGTGTCAAACTACCAGGTTATTACACAGATATTTAGCAGTTACTTTGCAAAAAGCAGAATTAAGAGACCCTTTAAATTTCAAGCTGAGCTTTCCAGTAGGGAGGGGAGAAACGGAGATTGAACATCCGGGTGTCACTTAAAACATCTTGGATCTAGAATTGTTCATTGTGTAGCTTGACTGGCCTCTATGTAGCTTTTTCTGTGTTTGTATTGGTTTTTTTGGTTTTGTTTTGTTGCTAGGGAGGGAGAAAGCTTCCTGGATGGTTGTCTAGACAGTCCTGGTCTTCTAGATCAGTTTTGCTGTGTATAGCATTCCTAACCAACGCTGTGAATGTATGCTAAATCTGTTCTGATTCAGGATATAAATCTATTGCTGACCACTGTGTTTCTCATGCCTATTACAAGCCATCTCTCTCTTTCTGCTAAATTTAATAATGTTGTATTTCATATTGTGCCATAGTCCCTACATTGAGTGAAGCAGAGTTAAATGGAAACTTGCGCACAGTAATCTTACAGCACGGATTTTGTAGAGTGCTAGTCTCAGCACAAATTTACATAGATGCACATGGTTAGACTCAGACATGTTCTGTTTGCGTACTTTCCCAGACAGAAGCAGATTGTTACAATGGTAGAAGCTTTCTTAGGGAAACGGTAGTAGTCTATTAGAATGATAGCTAATATTGAAGTTGTTGGTTAGACTAGTGTCTAAAGATTTGCGAGAAAGGCAGGTAGCTGTTGTAGCATTTATGGCAATGATCACTATGATTAAAGTTGTAAAACATTTCATCCTAAATACCTCTTTTACTCAGATATGAAGGAAATTGTATGAGAAAATTGAGACTAAGATTCTTGCTCGGAAGGGTAGAGGTAGATTGCAGTTTCAGTATTGCAGTAATACTCTGAGGAAGCCTGCAAGCCACCCTTGGTCTCCTGACAGGATTGAACTTGTTTTTAAGATTTAACCTGTCTTAAGTTTGTGTGCATGTGTGTGGTGGTGGTGATGAAATATTAATCTTAACCTTATATGGGGGAGATGATGCTGTTCTGTGTAAGCTTGGCTTGGATGATAGAAGTTCAGTTCTTCCAATTGGTAGTGCTTGTAAATTGCACAGAACAGCTTAATTTTTTAATTTTAACTAACAACAACAAAATGCCTTGTGAACATTGTGTAACTAAATACTTTTTTGAATGTAAATATAAAACTTAAGGTTGAAAACACACATCACATTGTCATAGAAATATTTGTCAATGTCAGTATGATTATATACTAAAATCTCATTCAGGTTTAAAGATCCTCTGCTCCCCAATAAAGGAAGTGTTAAAACCAGGCAAAAATTCCAGTGTCCCGTGGATGACTTTGATTTCTGATGAATTACCTGAGAAAAGAATTGAATGCTCCCTCCTAACACTTCTTTAAAAAGAAAAGAAAAAAAAGAAACACAAAACCCACTAACCTAATGTGATATTAGACTGACAACTTATGCTGCATAGTGTGTGTGCGCACGGCATAAAGTCAAGTTATTTACTAGGTTTATAGTTGGACCCTTTTTCCAAGTGTGGCCTGATACATGTGCCATTGTCGTTGTTTCCCTAAACTAAAAATGGCAGTAGCCTTAAGTGATCCAGGTTAGGGGAGAAAAAGCAATTTCATGCTTCAGTTTGTGTGCTCCTTACTAGGCACAAATCTATTGTAGTGCAGCTATTTGACTATTTGCCTTTCTATAGAAAATTTTAGAACAGCCAAGTCCTCAGTATGGATCTGCACATACCTGCAAACCAAAACCCGGCTGGTAGGTCTAATTTTAGGCCTAATAGTACTAGCTTTAAGTGTCCCTTTCTAAATATCTTGCTTTATCATCAAAGACTGACCACTAGTATATATGAGAAACTCCTTTAAATATCTGATATACCGGATGGTGTTCCAGTAGATTGTAACCATTCTGCTTTTCACATTTCAGCCACTCTGTGTTGCCACACATTCTAAGTAAACTTGAAATCATTGCAAGCCTCAGCATTTCTTTTAAACTTCATTCTAAAGCATACTTTAATTTGTGTTCTGTGCTCATTAAACTGCTCTTGTGCTGCCATATAATACAACTAGCTATGTAAAGAGAAACTGTTAGTTATCACTTAGTATGTCTAATATCAAACAATTTTTAAAAGTTTCAGGCCAAAAAAGTTTTTCAAATGTTAAGAATACCATGGATGAAGTGAAATGTCAAGAGTTCTAAAGCTGGAGCACATTCCCATGTTAATGTTGTGGAAAGAGTGGGTGGGTGTGTGAGAGAGAGAGAATATTTGACATTAAAGAGCTTGGTATGGTGTCTGTCTGTACATACTGCAGTGTGGAAGTTTAACTGTCATCTATTTTCAGGTTCCTGAGCAGCAGCCAATTACTTTGTGCAGTGGAGCAGAAGACACCAAACATTATGAAGAGGCCAAGAAATGTGTGGAAGAACTGGCACTGTACCTCAAACCACTCAGCAGTGCGAGAGGCAAGTCTTACACACTCCTACTTCCTTTTAATGGGACAACTGGTAACCGGTAATAGTTCATCACTGTTTTTAAAAGACTGTACACCATTAAAATAATTATAGTAGAACTTGCTTGAAAAAAAGGTCAAGTCCTGTTAAAGAACTGGGCTTTCTAAGCACAAAGGTTATTTTGTCAATAAAAAAAGAATGGACTTATTTTATTTTTTTAATATAAAAAGTATCTTGCTTGCTGTAAAATCATAATGCTACAAGTCACTGGTAGTTTTTATCTTGATGTAGCTAGTCAAGGTCAACCCTATACTCTTCACCTGTGGTTTACCTCCACTGATGTCATTGAGGTAGAAGTCAACTGTTTTGTTTTAATTATCTCACTGTAAAAACTCCATTTTGTCGTGAAGATATAACCTGAAACAGTCAAGTAAAAATTTCTTGTATGTCTTATGGATCAATCCAAGAAACTTGGAGTTATATTGTCCAACCAGCAGATGGGAACATGAAGTTTAAGAAAGTCAATGTTATCCTGTAACAGGATGGCTTGCCTCTTAATGGGGTTGGAGCTAGCCAACACTAATTACACATCTCCTTATATAGCAATGGATCCATCTGAGTGATCCTGTTCGAAAAATTGTAGTACTCTTATAGAACTCTTTTATGTAAATGTCTGTATGCTGGTTTAGGTAAATGTAAATATCTGTTAGACGCCTGCTACCCAGAGATAGCTATGAAGGGTGAAAGAGATGAGGCCCCATCAGCGAGTCTGTGGTGGAGTAGGTACTAGTATTTCTATGAGACTGCTTTCTTTAGAGTTGCTCAAGGATTTCATCTTTCATATCTGCCTTTGGTTAAAAGGTTTTTGACAAATTTCATCTTCACCCCATTCTGAGTCTCCTAGCAAAGCTATGAGCAGCTGAAGCACTAGAGCTGTCTAGTGAATAGATTTTTCAAGCACTGACTGAAATGAACCTTTTTAAAGTTGAGTGAATTTTTGACAGGTTTGGATGTAGAGTTCATGCACTAAAGTGAAGTGTAGCAGGGACTGGTTTGCACTTCTAAACACAGAAGTTGAAAGTTGGCTTGGTTAGAGGGATGTGACACCTTTAACGGATTTAGATAATTTTGTAGAAAGAGAAATTTGGCTCACTGTCTTTGTATGCTTTTGTTCTGAAGGTGTGGGTCTGAACAGTACCACTCAGAGTGTGCTAAGTCGCCCCATGCAGAGGAAGCTTGTGACATTAGTTCACTGCCAGTTAGTAGAGGAAGAAGGGCGGATCAGGGCCACACGTGCAGCACGATCACTGGGTGAAAGAACAGTCACAGAGCTTATTCTTCAACATCAAAATCCCCAACAACTTTCTTCCAACCTCTGGGCTGCAGTGAGGGCCAGGGGCTGCCAGTTCCTTGGTCCAGGTACGTATCAGTAAGATCACTAGTTCTGCATTAGCAGGATTGGAGAAAGAAAGATGATAGTCTTATTGGGCAATGGCTTCTCTTCAGAGATTCTGCAGGAGGTCTTCTGACTTAATTATAACTCTGAACTGTTTTTGTTGTCTTTCAAATATTTTTAGTGCTTTATTTTGTCTTTTGTTCATTTGCAAAGGTCAACAAAATCTGAGGTCTTTAATTGTTGACATCAACAGAGAAGACTGAATAGTTTGCCTCAGGGTGGATGGGTTTAAATCAGTGATTTTAAAATCACTAATTTTAATCATGGTTTAAATCAGCGATCAAGGAACTTTCATTTAAATGATCGATTTGCATTTGTACTTTAGGAAAGACAGCGAGGTTGATAAACATTAAAACATGTTGATTTGCAAATATATAGAACTTCTGCACTAAATTTGGTACTTTTTTGATAGCCAGGAGAATACATGATATGTATACGTGGCTATATATGCAATTATAGCTTAATGTACATATCCTTAATGTTTACATTTGTACAATGTTAGAAAGTGGTGAATGATGCATTTTTTTATTTACTAAATGATTTAATTTATACTTGTGATTTGTGTCTGCCTGCATTTGGAATGAAATTGAATTAAACTAGAAATGCAAAAAAAGCATTTTAATTTTTTCTAGTTATGTATATAAACACTTAAGTAGTTATATTTAAGATAAAAGGTTTATCAAAACATGTTTATCTTTTTTAAAACTGATAGTTAGGAAGTATCTATAGCTAGTGAATTGAACTGTTTCTTGTCCTCACCTCCTTCATGATTTTAGGACTGGTAGATCTCATCCTCTTGTACCTCATTTTTATTCATAGATTGGAAGAGGGAAAACAAGCTTTCCTGCTTTTTCATCTCCCAGTTTATTTCTCAACTTTGAGTGAACTAGTCATTGAACTGAACTAGTTGAAATAAACCGAACTAAAACATTCGTTCTCTACCTGCAGACAAGGCTATTGCTGTCAAAAGCTGATATAGCAGTACAACAATCCTAACCACCATACAGCTCAGTCAACCCATCCTGGGTGCTTAGCCAATAAGTTCTGCAAGTTCAGTGATTTGACATTCTTTAAAACTTTGGCAGCAAACATATAGTGGTTGAATATTTTTAATTTAATTTAAATAATTGTAATAGATTACAGTAAGTTTAGGCCTTAATATAGGCTCTCATAATTAAAAATTTATTTTAAATAAATGTGTTTTTAAAAGGAAAAATGTATTTAATTTAATTTTAAAATGTGGGTGTGTGTTTTGTATTTTGAAAAAAAAATCTATATTTATCCACCCTGGTTTACCTCTCCCATTTGTTCCTTGTTTTGGGAGAGCATAGCCCTAGTAAGGAGAGCACAGTATTAGAGAGGAGTAGACTGATTCTTTTCTCAGCTGTGCCCCTTACCTGTGTGTGTTCAGCTCTCCTGAAAATGAGGGATTCTTTTTTCTCCAAAGCCTGTGAAAAAAGAGAAGGCTGGGCATGCACCATCTGCTGCTCCATTACATGGAACAGTGAAGCTGGGGGGGCTCTGACTGCAGTGGGATGGGAGGCAGTTAGGAAGGTTGGAGCTCAGGCAGCTTGTTTGCCTATTGCTGTTCCTGCACCTCTACCCCCATTGAGGCTGTAATGACTTCTCCCCAGCTTGGTGAATGTGCTTTCTCTGTCTGCATGTGCTCTATCCTTCCTTTTGTTTGGATATCTTGGTGAAGGAGAGAAGTTTGCTGGTTCCAATTCCCACACCCTCTGTCTCTCTCTCTTCTTAATGCAAGAGTGTTGAAAGGGTCTTCCACATGCCCTACCACCTTCTTGGAGCTTTGGAGTGATTTTGCCTGCCCCTCTAGGTTAGCTACTGTATCCATATGTAGGGAAAGCACAGCATTAATGCAACATCACTTGGTGTGTCTCATCTTTTTTTGTGTGCGCTTTTGTTGCTTTGTATTTCCAGCAATGCAAGAGGAAGCACTGAAGCTGGTTTTGCTGGCTTTGGAAGATGGATCTGCTTTGTCACGAAAGGTCTTGGTTCTATTTGTGGTGCAGAGGTTGGAGCCACGATTTCCTCAAGCTTCCAAAACCAGCATTGGGCATGTTGTCCAGCTTCTTTACAGAGCCTCCTGCTTCAAGGTATGAAGTAAATTGTGTTTGGAAGTTCCACAATTCAGGAAAGATTTATTTGTTATATCACAGAAAATGCTAAGACCTCATTAAATTGGAATCGCACACCAGTCTACTACTAAAGAAGATTTTTGTTTGCTCACATTTTTTAATTTAGTTATCCTATACCATTAGTTATCATTGGTTGTTAGTTATCAGTTGTTCACAGTCAATTTAGAAGGACAAATCGAGTGGGGTCCCAGAGGGATCAGGTCTGGGTCCAGTTCTGTTCAATATCTTCATGAATGATGTATATAATGGCATAGAGAGTACACTTATAAAGTTTGCAGACAATACCATGCTGGGAGGGATTGCAAGTGCTTTGGAGGATAGGATTAAAATTCAAAACAAACTGGAGAAATGATCTGAAGTAAATAGGATGAAATTCAATAAGGTCATATGCAAAGTACTCCACTTAAGAAGGAATAATCAACTGCGCACGCATAAAAAGGGAAATGACTGCCTAGGAAGGAGTACTGCAGAAAGAGACCTGGGGTTTATAGTGGATTACAAGCTAAATATGAGTCAAGCAAACATCATTTTGGGATGTATTAGCAGGAGTGTTGTAAGCAAGACGTGAGAAGTAATTCTTCCACTCTACTCTGTGCTAATGAGGCCTCAGCTGGAGTTGTGTGTCCAGATCCGGGCACAACATTTTAGGAAAGATGTGGACAAATTGGAGAAAGTCCTGAAGAGAGCAACAAAAATGATGAAAGGTCTAGAAATGACCTGTGAAAGAAGATTGAAAGAATTGGGTTTGTTTAGTCTGGAAAAGAGAAGACGTGGGGGGGATTGTTACAAGGAGGACGGTGAAAAATTGTTCTCCTTAACCTTTGCGGCTAGGTCAAGAAGCAGTGGGCTTAAATTGCAGCAAGGCACGTTTAGGTTGGACTTTGGGGAAAAACTTCCTAACTGTCAGAGTAGTTAAGCATGAGAACAAATTGCGTTGGGAGTTTGTAAAATCTCTGTCATTAGAGGTTTTAAAGAACATATTAGACAAACACCTGTCAGGAATGGTCTAGTTATTATCTTGTCCTGCCTTGAGTGCAGGATACTAGACTAGATGGCCTGTTGAAGTCCTTTCTAGTTCTATACTTGTATTTTTAGAGAGTGGGTCTCTTTTATGAAGTCCCAAATTCATAGAGAGTTCACTGGACTTCACTGAGGGGCAGTTGGGCTGAAATTTGGTTTTAAGTTGCAAGTGAAATACAAGTTTGGTCTCAGAGTAGGCCATAGTGGATGCACAGTATCAAAACCATCATACAAATTAGCATGTTTTCCCTCAGCTTAGAAGAGGCTTGCTGGTGGAATAGTCCTAGGATATGCTGACTGAGCTCTATGGTGGCTAGGATTGAAATAGCATCAGGTGCTGCACATCAAGGATGCGATTCATTGGCAGAGCTGCATGAGGGAAGCCTATACTGTTGCTGACTCCAACTATTGGTTTTTAGAAACTGTCTGTTGTTGTTTGCACAAAAATTCACCAAAATGAAGTGACAGTGAAAAGAGACCAAACTGAAAATATATTGTGGTGTTGCTGCTGGTGAAAGATTCCCAAGATGTAGGAACTCAGGCACTATGGTGATGGTTGCCAGTATAAAAATCTAAAATGCAACATTTTTCTCTTCACATCCAGAATCAGGCTTCATGTCTGACATTCTGTACATCTCAGTTAATGTATTCCATAGAATTTCAGTATATGAATATAGGAAAGCTTATCCCTTATTATAATCAGGGGAAACTATTCTCATATGTTGGTGTTTACTGTGTAGTATCATGATAGCAATTAATACCGTCTGGGGAGGAGGGAACTTGGTACTAACCAAAGAATTTAATTGCTCCGAGCTTGGTGCTGCCATCTAATTTACCTCTGGCTCATTGTGATGGGTGACTTTCCTCCCCCTCAGGTGACTAAACGGGATGAGGACTCCTCCCTGATGCAGTTGAAGGAAGAGTTCCGTACCTATGAAGCTTTGCGAAGGGAACACGATTCCCAGATTGTGCAGATTGCAATGGAAGCAGGTTTACGCATTGCGCCAGATCAGTGGTCCTCACTGCTATATGGAGACCAGTCTCATAAATCTCACATGCAATCCATCATTGACAAGGTAAAGCCATCTCAAATCAGCCCGACCATTTGTTCCCTTCCCCAATTCTTTTGTAACCAAATACTAGTGATGAGCTGATAAAGGGCTAGTCTACATTTGAAATGCTACAGTGGCCCAGCTGCAGCGCTTCAGTGTAGCCACTCACTACGGTGCGGGGAAAGGTTATCCCATCATCCCACTTCACCTAGCGGTGATGGCTAGGTGGACGGAAGATTTCTTATTACTGTTACCTTGTCATCCATCTCCCACCTTCCTTTCTTTTGTCGATTACACTTGTGTTAAATTAGGTTGCCAACTTCTTGGTCGAGGGGCCAAAGAAGGCTGTGGGCTTTAGTAGAGATCTAGCACAATGGGGCACCAATTCTTGTTGGTGTCACTAGATGCTACTGGAATATAAATGACTTAGAACAGCCAGACCATGCTCCCAGGCAGAACCTAAGGCTCTGATTTATCTTCAGTTGAGTCTAGTCTTGCATGCTGAAGAAAAGGGAGTGCCCTTTTGGAACTAGAAAAGAGTACATGGTGAAGAAATCCTCTTTTGTGAAAATAAAATGAAACAATGGGAAGGATGACTGTGACCTACTGGAGCAGCCTGCAGAAACAGTGAGGGTTGCCTTGCCTGTAGAAAGTTAATTGTTACAATTTTTTAAGTTGCAGACCCCAGCCTCATTTGCACAGAGTGTTCAAGAACTTACCATTGCTCTCCAAAGGACTGGAGACCCAGCCAACCTGAACCGGCTTCGACCTCACCTAGAGCTCTTGGCAAATATTGACCCTAGTCCAGGTAAACCTAGGAGCATCCTGTAAGGGCATAATAGTGTCTGCTTTAACAGAATGACTGTACAGTATTGGGGGCTTGAAGGCTGTTCTTACAAGTTGAAGAAAGTGTCCTACACCCTGCTCATAAACATTAAAATACTTGTAGCCTGTCTTAAATTAAAAAAAAACAAAAAAAAACCACCCACTGCCACTCTAGCAAAAGCGATAGTTTCTCTGAGGTTCTAGGTTTTTACTTCAGATCCTGAAATGGGTCTAAAAGACTGACTTTGAAATAATCTCTCTAGAGATGATGGTGAAAGCTCTGCTATTTGAAGGCAAGCTTGGCAAAGGAATGAGAATTATGGAGGTGTCAGTAGTAACTCCATACTTAGGAGCCTCAGTTTCTATTCTAAGCTCTATTTTCAGACTAAACTCTTTTACTGGAAGAACCTATTTGTTTACGAACTGTAACATTCAAAATAAGTTGAGAATTTTGTTCTGAGAATATGGTAGGTGCCAGATTTAATATGTGTATTAGCTGCTTAATCAAAAACTACACATCTTGAATTTTCCTGCAGTGGTTTGTTCTTTTGTCTTGAATGTCCTTTACAGTGGTAGATTCTCAGAATTTTGGACTTAACACATTTTTTTTAATCAGAAAGCATTGTCCATGAAAGAATTATTTAGGAATCTTAATCCTGATGCTCTGGAACTATATAGAGTAGGAAAAGGTCAGGCTAGATAGACAAGCCAGTTTAATTTTTGTGGGAAGTGTCATGCCATTTTGTTGGCTATTCTGCTCTGAATGACTGTTAAAAAGTCCTCCAATTTCACAGAATGGGAGAGGAAAACCTGCGCGCGGGGGGCGGGGGAAGTGGGCAGAAAGTAGTGACTGGGAAGGGGAATCCAGGTTGTGGGGAAGGAAGAAGAAAAGGGAGATTGGAGAGGAGAGTTGAGTTGAGGGAAGAAGAGGAACAAGTAAGGATCTGAGAGGAGAAAATAGATGATGGAGGGAAGGTGGGTACCGGAGAGGGGAACCCAGGTTCCTGGTTGAAGAGTGCTCTTTAGCCAGCTGTAAAATAAAAATTATAGGCTTAAATCAGTGATGAGTGGTAAGCTTTCCCTGGTGAGTGTGGAGTCCTAACCTATCTCTTACTGCAGCAAGTGATAAATGTTTTTCTGTTTTTAAAGTGGTATCTTATGGTTGCAAAGAGAATCTTCAAAATATAGACCAGTCAATTCTTGGCACCCAAAAATGCAGTGCTTTCTTCCTGAATCTGCCAAAGAGTTCTGCTACTGCTCTTTATGCCTGTGGGAAGGAAGGGTAGAGTGAACTTGACAGTATTGTTGCTATTCAATAACTGTGGCAGCACTGGAACTATCAAGTACCATAGCAGTGTTCTGGGCAGTGGCAGCTGCTGCTACTTGAGAAAACTAAAAAGCAGAAAAGAGAATTGAGGAGATTATAGTAAATAACACAAGGTGGCTGCAGGAGGTTTTGGTCATGGAAATCCTCCACTTTAAAGCACCAAGGATGGCAAAGGTAGTAGGGGAGGAGGAGAATATCAGAAATCTTCCCCTTACCTACTTCTGGGGCAGGGAGAAAAGCAAAAATCTCCTTCTCCTTTCCTGGAACTACAGGAAGGTGGAACTACAAATGCATCAAACACTTACTAAGCAGAGGCTGATTATAGAAGATGGAGTCATCAGTGCCCCTTCTTTTCCCCAGCAGATGAGTCTTCAGTGGAGCTAGACTTCTCATCTTGATGTTGTGCCTGGACCCCACTTAGATTTTTCTTAAATACAGCTAGCTAGAAGGGTTCTGAAAAATTTAAGGTCTGTTTAATGATGTTACAAATTTTGAGACTGTGTATGCAGAGCATTTTGAGATCCACTGATTCAAAGCAGTGTGTTTGTGTGCCCAGTGATGCTATCTTCTGCTGGATTAGGGTTAAATAGCTGTAAAAGAAATGAACCAGATAAAAGAATAAACATCTATCCTCAGTGATGACCCTATAGTTACTGCCATGTATTAAATAGTGGCTTGATTTGTGAAGTTGTTTAGTTTCACATCTGGGGTAGAGAGAGAAATTTTGTGGTGGTCTGCAATGTTTGCCCTTCTAGATGATCTAGGGCAGGAGTTCCCAAACTGTGGTATGCATACCCCTGGGGATATGAGACACATCTCTGGGTGGGTATGCAGGAGGAATTGTGTAATGATGGATTTTATTTTTTGCATTTTCACAATAGGCTGTTCAGATAAAGCTTTAAAACTCCATGGCAATTTTTTATATAAAATACAGTAGTTAATTTACTTCAAGATGTACCTGTGCGAACACAGAGATGCTGATGTACAGAGCCCTCACTTCCATTTACCATACAATATGGGTTCAGTTGCCCAGCAACTGTCCAGTCTAACCCAGCTCAGGACTTAGTCAGGGTTTTTTTCTGTTGTATATGTTGCACTATAACTGTGTTTGTATGTAACAGTGAAATACAGACAGATGGCTAAAGACAGGGAGTGCTAAGAAGAACACACAAAGTATCAGTGATGAAAAGGGTAGCAGCTGGTTGGTCTGAAAGGGGATGTGCAATAAGAAAAGTTTGGGAATCTCTGATTTAGGGCAATGTTGATGTCCTTCGTAGGTAATATTGCCTAAAGTAATGTCTGTATGATACAGGGCCTTGGAGAGGCATCATGCAGCTGGAGAACAGGGCCTGTCCTGTGGAAAAGACCCTGCTTCCAAAAACAATCCACTTCCAATACACCAAACACTAATGTACATCAGAGCTGTTCTGTCAGAGATAGATATATTAAACCAATATGTTTTTAATGCAGCATTTGTAAAATGAGTCGTATAAAAGAGTGGCGTGAATACAAAGGATTTGATGGCAGAAGGTATATTCTGTGCAAAAGACGTGTGCATTTGTCAAGTTTCAATAGTACTGTCAAGCAGAACTTATGCAGTGATTTTGCTTGAAAGCACCAATATTTCTGGAATTTTTCAAATATGCTAAATACTGACTTGCTGTGCAGCTCAGGTATCTCATGTAAATAATTTCATTCTTTACATGGTCAGTACTGAGACTGTGAGGGTTTTTTTTGTTGGTTGGTTCCTGGTAAGGTGCTCCTTGAGGTTTGCTACTTAGATGTGGGGGTTTTTTAACATTGAAATTTTCTTGATAACCAGCTGTGGAAACTTCTTACAATTAAAATCAAGGTATTTTCTGTCTCTTGTGAATGATGCAGATGCTCCACCCCCAACATGGGAACAACTAGAAAATGCATTAGTTGCCGTGAGGACAGTGGTACATGGACTAGTTGATTACATCCAGAATCACAGCAAGAAGGGAACAGATCAGCAGCAGGTAAAGACTGGAGCATTAGGAATCTGGGAAACTATCAGCTTCTAAACTTTGTTCATTGGAGCAAGTAGCACATTTTTTTTGTATGTCACTTGTGGAGACCTGACTTCAAATATATATTAATAAAACTAGTTTGAGAGTCTCGTAGTGCCTAGTGAGTATTATCTGCAGTAGGCAATCATCTCCCACATCTTTGCATAGTAGATCAGGGTGAAAAGAGAAGAAAATCTTATCCAGCTGAAGCTACAGGGAAACCCCATTTAAAAAAAAAAAAAGTTGTACTAATTTTGCCTTTTTTAAAATTGGCACATTTCACTCCAGAAATGGCATCTTTTGAGGGAAGCAATGCCTATACTTGTTGCTTGTAATGGTTCTGTAAATCTTAAGCACTTGGGGAACTTGAGTGAAGTGCTGTTATAAATTTCCAAACTGGAAATCTTCAAGAACTAATTGAGGTAGCTAAACAGTGTTGTTCACTATCACGTAATTTACCAAACCTGGTTACTTTAAAGCAAGGAACTGCAAGGGGGTGAGGGATGGGGGGTCAAAATTAGTGTTAGACTGGGATTGTAACTGCAGCCTTAGTATGAGGAGGCCATCACCTATTAGTCAGCTGGGGCAAGAAATCAAATCCTCTTACCTCCCAAAAAACAGGCCTGTGCCACTTGAGCAAAAGTAAAAGCTCTAGGAGCTGTCTCATCGAAATTTCTTTCTGTTCATTCTTAAGTGCAACTGGCCAGTAGAGGGCAACATGCTCACATACATAATGCACTAATCAGTTCCCACTGAAGTAAACTGTGTTGGTGGGGAACAGCATAATCCCACTGACCTGAATGGGACCAGGACTGGCTCCCAAAATGTTCACAAAAAATAATGAATTTTATTTATCTACAACTATGTTATTCAGATACAGTCAGCACAGGAGTTTTCAATGAGAGGTAACTATATGTAAAACTCAGAGGGGTAGTAATAGGCCATTTTGAAATAGAGGGATACTAAAGAAAAGTGTAAAACTGACAACATTTCAAGTATGGGATAATTTTTTTAATCTGCAACTGAAAAACAGCTTGATGAATTTTCTGCAGGTTTTGAAGAACTCTTTTCCTTTGCCTGCTAAATAAATATGGCAATTTTAGGATAACCCAGATTAATGTAGATTAATATTAAAATCAATTAGGTACTTGAGTATGGGTGTTAATTTAGGAAGTTTTCTCCCCTCGGTATGAAATTCTGGCTTGCTTCAGTGAAGGTAGTTTCCAAGGTAGTGATGGTGTTTTAGCCCCAGCACTCAATCTGTGATTGTGTGTTTTATAATGTGAAAAGAGATACCAAACTACTTTCAGAACTGCCAGTAATGAATAGTTCTGTTTAAGTAATCACTGATATGGATGAGTGTTATTTAAATCTGGCACTGGATCTGCTGACACAATACCTAATCCTGAGTCCAGTGTATAGTTGGATCAAATTATCATACATACAGCTTCTTCAGTTGCACATCTCACCGTAAGGTCCTCTCTGAAGAAGTTTGTCAATAATTATTCACTTTGAACAGCCTATATTATTGAGAGAATTGTAGTCAAAAGTACCCTCTTGGTTAATTGTGTGCATTAATTTATACTCCTGTGCCTTATTTGGTTGTCTTTATTTTTCATAGCCTCCTCAACACAGCAAGTATAAGACATACATGTGTCGAGACATGAAGCAGAGAGGAGGCTGTCCCCGTGGAGCCAGCTGCACCTTTGCACATTCACAGGAGGAATTAGAAAAGTAAGAGTGCCTCTTACGGTGAAAATTATTCCTTGCCCTTTTCCCCCCTGCCATTACCAACAGAAGTCATTTATCAGAATTGTGGGAATGTGAGGAAGAATGTGGGTGTGTTTTACAACTTAAGAAGTTTTTCTGATGCTTTCTTAAATTCTCAATCAGGCTTTCTTTTAAGATTTTGAGTTTGACATATATGTAGTTCTGAATGTAGAATTCAGGCTTTGCCTTGTTTGGCAGTAATGCGGGTATGAACAGTTGAAAATCATGTAACAAGCATACATAGTACATTGTTTTTCTTCCTGATTTTAAACATGCATCCCAGTATGCTGCTTTGACTGCTCCCAAGTGTTTTTCTCATTGTCTCAATTTTATAATCAGGTGAGAGAGAGAGGTTGGAGCAGGTAATCCTTCAAATCCTTAGCTCTTTCTTGGTCTTGTACATCAAGCCTTTATACCACCTGAAAAAGCTTGAAACTGAGGATGAACCCTGCTCAGAGCTGTCTTTTTGTGACAGTACCTCTTCTGAACTTTTTGACTTGTCACTTATGTAATGGCTTATAAACAAGGAACGTTTGTTACAGCATAATGATAGAGCTTCTGTGCAAGTGATCATGGGATAAATAAATTATAGAAACTGTAGTTTTAGAAACCACTCTTTCAAATATTCAGCTGAGTTGTGTTGGGCTAAATGTCTGAGGAGGGAAGGTTCTGGCTTTTAACAGCTAAGCAGTGGTGATACTTCTAAAGAAGATTAGAATTCCATTCCATTGTTCAAAGTTTATATTTATATGGCTTATAATTTCTCAAAACTTTTGCATTTTGGGCTGAAATTACTCAGGAAAGTTCTCAGCCCAAAGGTTAACTTTTTTATCTTAGGAGAATACTAGTGAAGATATTCAGAAATGTTACTTGATGGTCATGTTTTAATTTTCTCTTTGAAATAATAACAAAAAAGGAAGCAAAAATAAAATAATTAAATAAAAGAACCAATGCCACTGTATTTTAACTGTGTAAAATTAATGAACCACAATTGTGCCTTCTATATTAAAATAAGGTCTCTTTGGGAGAGAATGCTTTACAGTTTGATAGAATGCTGTACTCATAGTTTGGAACATAATGATCTTTTGTTTTCAACTATCCACTCTACTCTACTCCTCCTCATGCCTCTCTCTCTAGCGTCCTCACAGTCATTTTGGTATATAGGTCATCTGTGGTAGGTGAAACGGGAAGGGAGGAGGCTGAAGTACCGTATGTAGAAATCTCACATAGTTTGATCAATTTTGACACACAATTAGTAGAAGTCCTATGTGATCATTGTGATGGAAACAGTTTTTTCCTTCTCCATGGTGTCCATAAGATACTGATGGGTAAAGCTGTTCTGGATTCACCAGGGTACCAATTGTCTAGGTTATCTCAGCTCTGAAACGTAGACTATATCTCCTATGGATTCCATTTGTTTTGCAGATCCGGTCTATTGTATCCAGACTGGATTGGCTGCTTCAGGGGTAGTAGTTCTGTTTTGGGAGAGGATAAAAGCCATGTCATCTTGAGCTGTGTTTCTGATCTGTGCTCTTTCCTTCTGTTGAACTCCAGTGAAGAGCTGTTTGATTCATTATTGGTATAAGAGTATCAGTGGTCTCCTAAAAGAGAGAAGCAAGGTATCAGCATCTCTTAAATGAACTCTTGCTAGAGACCTGCTCAAGAAACTGCCTCTTGCTGATTGTTTCCTGTGTAGCCTTCCTTTTTAGAGGAAAATTGTTAAGAAAGTTGTAGTGAAGCCGCCTGGATAATGCCTGGAGTCCTCAGCCATCTATGGGCCCGTTCCAAACTTAGTTTCAGAAGATTTTATGACATAGTCAGTGCCCTGGTTTCATTGGTGGATTATCCCTTCTGGCAAGAGGCAAAGACAGAGTGTCCACGTTTCAAGTATATTTGCTGCTTTTGAGACTTGACATATTTAATATAATCACAACAGGGATTCATGTAATTGCCTGAATGGCTTTTTCTTCTGAAGAAAAAAACATCACCGGAGGGTGGGTGGTATTGTGCAACTGCTATTCTTCTTGAGGGCTTTCTCATGTGAAGAGCCACCAGGATCCACTCTGTCACCTTTTGTTGAATATGTGCGAGATAGTTGGGAACATGAAATATTCCAGCCTGCAGTGTGTTCAGTGTGTTAATGAGATTTTCTACAGCTCTCTTTCATGATATGCAAATGATGTGCACACCACATTCCCTGTCTAGTTGAAACTGGGGCTTCCTGGCTTAAGTGTAACCCAGATGAGACGTGGGAGACACTGGCTGGCAGAGGGTTGGGTTACAGCGGAAGGAGATGGATAAGTTGATATATGCTCCCTTGATTAGAAGGGTTTGGGCCTGCCTTCTGTTAGTGAGCTGGGCATTCTTTCGGTCCGGATGGATCCCCACTGCTTTTGAATGGATTAGTAGTAACAACAAACAGTGCTGGTTTGTTTTTTGTTTTGTTTTTAATTTAAGCGTGACAAAACTACAACTGTTCCTCTCAATGCAAACTTCACCAGAGCTATATATGCCTTTATCACCTCTAGATTGGATTACTATTGTGCTGTACTTGCACCTACATCTGAAGACCACTCAGAAAACTGAGTGCAGAATGAATCTGTCCACTTTTTTTTAGTGGCATTTCTTGCAATCTTGGCTGCACTGTGTAGTCTGCATTAGCTTCTGATTTTCTTTTGGGTGCAATTCAAAGTGCTGGTTTTGATCTATAAAATCCTTTTAAGTTTTGGAATTTGTCTTTGTAGGAAATTCTCTTATTTTTCAGTCCCAACAGTAGAGACCGGTTGTTGAGCTTAAGATTTTAATAACTGAGCTGATGCCAGGGCATTTTTAGTGAAGGGCATTCAACTCTGGAATTCACTCTCTGTACTGGTCCAACCGAGCCCTAGTCTGCTGTTTTTCAGGGCACACTATAAAGCTCATATTTGCCAAGGCTTTTGCCAGAGGAGGTAGAGTTAGATTTATTTGAGGGTGGGGAAGATTGAATTTTTATCTTTGAATCTTAAGAAATCACTCAATTTATTTTGCTGTGCAAATTGTGTTGAATATTGTGCATGCACTTGGGTCTCAAAGCATATTTTCCAAATCTAAAATAAAATGAGATCACATTACACTGAATAATGTGACCTATTAGGCAAGTCCTAGGATAGAAGAGAATGTTTTCTTCCCCTGTATTTTTTCATTCAGTAATACTGTGTAAATAAACTAGATAGTGTACAATCTATTGTGACCTGTTTCCGAAAACCCTAACTGTACAGACGTAGTATTTTGAACACCTGAATGTATGTTGCTCCCATGTAAATGAAGACCCTATTCTTGTATATGTTCAAGGAGAACCAAGTTTGTTTACTCTGGGAACCTTAACTCAGAATTCCCTGGAACACTGTCATTGAAAAAAAGTCATCCTTAATATTGCATTAATACTTTTTTTGCATCTTAATATAGGCACATAATCTTTGCTGAATATGAAGTATACATACTCATTCTTCTGAAAGAAAACCGTTTGCTAACTTGAAATAGCACCAAGAAACTCCAGTCCACCAGATATTAGCAATACATTTCTGGAAAACTTCAGGAAGCTTGAATTAAAAATCGAAACTTTCTGTAGCACCTATGTGAAAAATCTTGAAACCCAACTCCTTCTAGTTTCTTGTTTCATTTTTTGGTGTGTGATTTCTTTTTCTGAAGATTTCGTAAAATGAACAAACGCCTGGTTCCCAGAAGACCCCTGAGTGCCTCCTTGGGCCAGCTAAATGAGGTGGGCCTGCCTTCAGCAGCTATCCTCTCGGATGAAGGGGCAGTGGACTTGCCCAGTCGAAAATCCTCTGCCCTGCCGAATGGGATTGTGTCAACAGGCAGCACAGTGACGCAACTTATCTCCCGAGGGACCGACTCCGGCTATGATTCTGCTCTGAAGCCAGGGAAGATCGACCACCTGAGCAGCAGTGCTCCTGGATCCCCTCCTGACTTGTACGGATCTTCCTAACTATTGTTCGAAGTGTCATTTGTGTAAATGTTTGATGGAGGAAAAATAGGACAGTAAATCCATTCTAGAAATGAAACAACAATTTTTCTGCCTTGCACCTTTAGTGATTAAAAATTGGCCTAGAAAAAAGATGTTTTACTTCCTGATTTTTATAAGGAAAAGTGGTGAGCCATCAAAAGATGGAGATTTGAAACCATATGATGTTTAGACATGTTCAGTGTTGAAAGCACATCGAGCTGTATGATGTGGCCTAATCATTATTGATGTCTTCCTTCTATCTTAGGCTGGAGTCTGTCCCCAAGAGCACTATTGCTGCCTTACCAGTGAATCCCCATCCTGTGCCCCCAAGAGGACCTACAGACCTGCCTCCAATGTCTGTCTCCAAGCAACTCCAAATGGTACCACGAGGCTCCCAGTTGTATCCTGCTCAACAAGCAGATGTGTTTTATCAGGATCCTAGAGGAGCTGCCCCACCATTTGAGCCATCACCTTATCAACCAGGTAAGGGTGTTGGGGTCAGTCTTTTGCCCTCCATTGGTTCTGTGCCTGTGTTCTCCCAGCCCCAGTGTTTTGCTTTTACCCCTCAACTTTGGGTTTTCCTCAGGAAGCATGAGGGATAAATGCTTAATGTGCTGATAGCATAGTAAAATGGAAGTCCAGCCTGGAGAAGAGGGTGTGCTTCGGTGGTAGAATTTTCTTTCAGCCTAAGTAATAAATTTCTTGTGTGATATCATTCCGCCACAGATTTTGTGTCCTTACAGGAGAACTTGCTCTTCTGCTTTTTTGTTAAGGGTTTGTGCCCATTCAGTATCATAAAACAGTCCCTTTTGCCACATTATAAAGTGGATGAGTTGAGGCGAAAATCACAAGGTGTCATGGAAAATGAGAACAGTACTTAACAAGATTTCATTCATGTTACAATGTTTTGAGGTATTCAAAGGGAAGGTTATGGGCTGCTGAAGAAATGTTTGTGCCAGAGAGTGATAAATGTGGACAGAGAACGGAAGCCATGGGAATAGCTTAGAAAAGAGAACAAAAGGGCAGTTCTGGAGAAGGAAGAGCCTGATGGGGATGGTAAAGCTAAGAGAAGAAAGTAGTGCTTTGAAAACAGGATTCTTATAATAGAACATGAGTCAGTTTGAGGAGAAAATAGAAATGAGGGAGAAGTTAGTGTGAGGGGAAAGATAAAGATTGAAGGACTGGAATACAGTTTTAGTAAGGAAGGAGAGAGAAGAATAAAAGCAAGATACCCAGAGCAACAAACTAAAATGTACAATGTTTGGCTTCATATGCAAATAGGAACCTGAACAAGCCACAAAATTTGACCATGATCCTTTCATTTACATATGGGTGCCCAGGCGCTGGGCCCCGGCACTCACCTGGGCCACTATTCTGTGAAGTCCAGTGTTTTTTCCCCTTGCTAGTTTGTCATAAGAGGCTCAGCCCTCTGGCTTAGTCCCAGATATACCAGGCCTTCCGCCACTGTCAGTTCACAGAAAAAGGGGAATTAACACAAATGAATTACCCTATGACTGTGAAGTCCAGGGCACCCTGGTCAAGTTAGGTATTCACAACTAAGTCCAAAAGCAAATATAGCAGGATAATTCTCACAAAAGGGGAGCCTACCTTGGGTCCATCTATCCATCCGTCCTGCATTCCTTCCTTCCAGGAGAATCTACTGGGCAGTAGCCGTCTAAGTAGTCCTGCCTTCAGTCAGCCCTTTCTCCAGGGGCTGGAGAGTGTTCTCCTTGGTCAGCCCTCAACTGTTCTGGATTTCCCCCTTTTTAAGCTCTTCCTTCCAGGTGTGGCAGTGTTGGGGCTGCCTGAACCCACCTTAGTTGATTAACCCTATGTTGCCCAGTGGGGGGTTTGTATACTCTCTCTGTGTGAGAGAGTGAGTGTGAGAAATAAACTAGTAATTCTGGATTAACCAGTTTGGGGAACCTCAGTAATCTTCAGATAACCAAGAGCTTCAGCCCTGGAGATACTTGGTATTCTGCAGAGCTGAAATCTGTTCCTGCCATCAGTGGGGCATAACCAGTGTTTACTTAACCTGGAGTTTCAGCTGAGCAGGGTTCATCCAGTTACACAAATGGCTCTGATAAATTGAGGCAAGTTATTGTCTACTTTTTTTGAGCTTCTTGAAAGAAGTTGCTCAGGCTACTTGTGCCCATGAGAGTGTAGTCATTGACTGGCAGGTGAACTTAAAGGGACACAATGAGTTCCCTCTCCAAAGGTGTGAGAATGATAGTTGTGGTCTCTGCTGAGAAGAGCAGGCTGCACCTTCTTATCTGTGCTGGGTTCAATCTCCAGCTGCTGTGACTTGTCTCCAGCCACACTGGCTGATTTGGTTAATTAAACTTCACTCTCTGGGTGCTAGATCAACCTTTGCTTTATCAAATGTCTTGTGGCTGATTTATAATTCCTTTTACCTATGTGAAAACCTATTATTGACAGCACTAAGAAGAGAGATGGATGGTCAAGAAATGATTTACTGTGGCCACATTTCAAGACTGCTGTAGACTGGAATCTCTAAAAATTGTGGTGAACAATTGATATGTCCAGTCATGTACTAACATTGTATCCTTGTTTCATAAATTCAGGTGTGTACTATCCTACTCAGTCATCGCAGTGCATGTCTCGTTTTGTCCGACCTCCACCATCTGCTCCTGAACCTGGTGGTCCTTATTTAGACCATTATCCACCCTATCTTCAGGATCGTGTGATGAATTCGCAGTACGGCACACAGCCGCAGCAGTATCCTCCTATGGGACAACCTATGTACCAACCACACTATGACAGCCGTCGTGTGTACCCCTCTGCCCAACCGTACCAACGAGAAGAGATAGTCCGAGGGAGCCCTGTGCCCATTGAAATTCCACAGTCGGCTGTACCTCCCTACTTACCTGAATCCAGAGACAGATACCAGCAAGTGGAGAGTTATTATCCAGTGGGTCCACATCTCAATCAGATCAGACCTTCATACCACAGAGTACGGCTTTCTATATACTTGTGTAGTCTGTTTAGAGAGAGATTGTTAAGGGAACGTTGACTTCGGAGATGTGCACACTTTTTAAAGGAGGGGAGGTGAAGTACTTTTTAGGAAAATTAAACCCCAAACTCAAATTTTAATTAGAGGTTCAGGAGGCTGCTATTGTCTCCCACCTTGTGCCAAATTTTAAAATTCATGAGAGCTACTGATGGAAACTGAGCATTGGTGGTGTTGACTCTTAAAAGAACGTGGTGCCATATAAATCATTTTAAATAGAGAAGTGTCATAAGTTCATCATGAAACCCTCAATGACCCTGACTTTTATGGCAAAAGAAAATTTGAAGATAGTATCTTAAATCTTTTAGTTTAAGTGTAGTTCTTAGTATCACTCTCCAGCAATGTCACCAACTATCTCTTTATACACCACGCAGATATAGCATGAGCACATAGCAGTGTGAACTTCCATGCACTGCCCACCCTTGACTTGGAGAGACAGCCTCTGGAATGGGCCAGGAGCTCTGGTTTCATGACCTATTCTATACTTAGTCCCTTGACTCGGATTGTCAACTGGAGTATCAGTGTGATATGGTTTTATGTGGATGCTAGGCCAGTGGAAACTAGAAAGAGGGTTAACTTGCTGCCCATAAGCCACTTGATGAAAATGGTCACTCATGACATAGCTAGGTTCAAATGAATGATGTGGAGATGAAAGGCTCTGTATCCCATTACCTGGTCCATGAATAAGCTTAAACTTTGAATTTTAATTTAGCCAGTTTGTAACTTCATAGATTCTGACATCTGATAAATCTGTTCAGATGGTATAATTCTGTTCATAAAGTATATAATATTCCCTGATATCCTAATTAACTGAGGTAAGATTGTCCTGCAGATTTGTACAGCTACTGTACCCCAGCATGAGAGTGACAACTTTGACATTCTCCATCTTGGTTGCACACAGCCACTTTAAGGTTAACTGTCCACACCACCCACAAAGGAGTGTGGTTTGCAAGACAAATGTTTGGCCATTTTGTGGGTTGAGGATCAAAAAAGGAAGGACCCACTGGAATAGATGGGACAACTTTAATAAGCACTAAATTCAGGCAAAAATTTATTGAAGGATCTTGAAAATAGAATTGTCATGTGCTTTCCTTCTTACAGCATGAACTGAGTTCTGGTGTTACTCTATTTTTTTCACCACATTTTTCCTTTTGTAGAGTAATGTTGCTCTTCATGTGTTAAACGACTTGTTGAATAACTTTGTATATTAAAACTTTAGGAGCCTTATAATCGACTTGCGCCTCCTCCTCAACCCCATCCCAGTCTGGATGAACTTCATCGACGAAGGAAGGAAATCATGGCCCAATTAGAAGAGAGGAAGGTGATCTCCCCGCCTCCCTTTGCACCTTCACCAACATTGCCTCACCCCTTCCACCCAGAAGAGGTAAGCATATTTTTAGGGCTGTCAAATTATTTAAAAAATTAATGCAATTAATTGTGAGATTTAAAAAAACGTCATTAATTAGTTTTAATCGCACTGTTAAACAATAATAGAATATCATTTATTTAAATATTTTTGGACGTTTCCTACATTTTTAAAATATATTGACTTTATTATAACAGAACACAAAGTGCACAGTGCTCACTTTATTTTTTATTACAAATGTTTGCAATGTAAAAAAGGCAAACAAAAGAAATAGCATTTTTCAGTTCACCTCATACAAATACTGTATTGCAATCTCTTTATCATGGAAGTGCAACTTACATATGTACAATTTTTTTACATAATTGCACTCAAAAGTAAAACAAGGTAAAACTTTAGAGCCTACAAGTCCACTCAGTCCTACTCCTTGTTCAGCCAATCACTAAGACAAACAAGTTTGTTTACATTTATGGGAAATAACGCTGCCTGCTTCTTATTTACAATGACACCTGAAAGTGAGAACAGGCATTCGCATGGCACTGTTGCAGCCAGCATTGCAAGATATTTACATGCTAGATATGCTAAACATTTGTATACCCTTTCATGCTTTGGCCACCATTCCAGAAGACATACTTCCATGCTGATGATGCTCGTTTTAAAAAAATGTGTTAATTAAATTTGTGACTGATCTCCTTGGGAGAACTGTATGTCTCCTGCTCTGTGGTTTTACCCACGTTTTGCCATATATTTCATATTATGGCAGTCTCAGATGACGACCCAGCACATGTTGTTTGATTTAAGAACATTTTCACTGCAGATTTGACAAAACACAAAGAAGGTACCAATATGAGATTTCTAAAGAGAGTTACAGTATTCGACCCAAAGGTTAAGAATTTGAAGTGCCTTCCAAAATCTGAGCGGGATGAGGTGTGGAACATGCTCTGAGAAGTCTTAAAAGAGCAACACTCGGATGCAGAAACTACAGAACACGAACCACCAAAAAAAAAAACAAAAAACCTTCTGTTGTTGGTGGCCTCTAACTCATGCACTGCTTTGGATTGCATCAGCATGGAAGTATGGAAGTTAGTCCTGCTTTGAGCAGGAGGTTGGACTAGATGACCTCCTGAGGTCCCTTCCAACTCTAATATTCTATGATTCTACGTCTTCTGGAATTGTGGTCAAAACATGAAAGGGCATATGAACATTTTAGCATATCTGGAATGTAAATACCTTGCAATGCCAGCTACAACAGTGCCATGCGAATGCCTGTTCTCACTTTCAGGTGGCACTGTAAATAAAAAGTGGGCAGCATTATCTCCCATAAATGTAAACAAACTTGTTTATCTTAGCAATTGGTTGAACAAGAAGTAGGACTGAGTGGACTTGTAAGCGCTAAAGTTTTACTTTGTTTGTTTTATGTTTGCATGCAGTTAAATTACAAATTTAGTTGTCTTTTAAGTTGCACTTCCACAATAAAGAGATTGCAATATAGTACCTGTATGAGGTGAATTGAAAAATACTATTTCTTTTGTTTATCTTTTTACAGTGCAAATACCTGTAGTAAAAAATAATACGAAGTGAGCAATGTACATGTTATATCCTGGGTTATAAGTGAAATCAATATATTTTAAAATGTAGAAAAACATCCAAAAATATTTATAATACATTTAAATTGGTATTCTATTCATGTTTCCCAGTGTGATTAAAACTGGGATTAATTACAATTATTTTTTAATTGAGTTAATTTGTTTTTGACTTAATTGCTTGAGTTAATTGCAATTGTCAGCCCTACATATTTTTAAATGAGCCTTTGGGTTGCTGGTATGGTCAGAAATGTGTTGGGATGTACGCAGTGTTAAGAAGTGACTTGCTTTCATTGATCCTGACCTTCTGAAAGACTGAGATGATGAGCCTATAGGATAAGAATGGGTAGATTAATACATTAGCACAACACTGAACAATAATGAATCTACTAGGATCTTGTATTAAACATTTTATGGAGACTCTGTGCTCCAGCTATGAAAGTCCATATGGTGACATCTCAGGAAGACCATTCTTGGTTGTCTATTAGACCTCTGGTCTATCAGTGGTCCTTAGTTACCTATTTATGCAACTATGAGAACAATTTTGCTGCTTTGAAGTATGGACGCACTATTAGATTGTTTTGAATGTATCCATTAATGACTGGAATACCATTGCTAGACTTGGCTTCATTTACCCCTCATATGGATAGAATTATGTAATAAGGCAAATCCTCTACCAAGTCTTCAACCAGATCAAGGTAAAAAAGTCACCTCTTCGTGCTGTGTACTGAACATTAATAGTGGGAACCCAACCAGAGGATTTGAATTTCACAAATATCATGAATATACGATTACAGCTTCCTATGGTGCATCTGGTTAAAGTCCTTCAAGCATCTTGCTTGAAGTTAACTGTCACAGGAGTCAATAATGCCTGTGATACGCCTCCTGCCTTTTACTTACAGAACCAGGTTTTTGTTTTTATACAGTACTTGGATGAAGACCTGAAGGTAGCTGGGAAATACAAAGGAAATGATTATAGCCAGTACTCTCCTTGGTCGTGTGACACTATTGGCTCCTACATTGGAACCAAAGATGCAAAACCCAAAGACGTTGTGGTGGCAGGGAGTGTGGAGATGGCGGTAAGTTGGATGCAAGAGTGTAAAACAATTTAAATTTCAAGGGACCTCTTTTATTTACTAGCTAGACTGACTGCAGCATGTACCTTTGATCAGACCAAATGTATCTGACAGTCAAGAAGTAGTTTTTTAGCTGCAACAAAATACTCTGTTTTCCAAGTGAGAAATTGTTCCAAAGCCACAAGGTCATTTCTGTTTAAATTATCTGTTTGTTCTCTTGGTTCTCAGTATAGGTATGAACTAATAGCTCCTACTCCACTTACACTGATTTTAATTAAGTTTAAGGGCTTGATTTTTCACTTTGATTTTTGAAGCCACTCATAGTGAGAGAGATACTATGCGGTTATGTCATCAGCTTCTCAACACAATTTGAAGTCTAAAAATGATTTTTAGTGAGGCTTAGTTGGTTGGAGCCACTCACCTTTTGTTTCCTTCTCTAAGGCAGAAGATGATCTGACTTTTTAAAAAGCTGGGGGTGCCTTAATGGTCATGGTTAAAGTTAACAATGTTTAGTTTTTGTTTTGTGGGGTGGCTCAGTAACGTCTTTTTGGGGATCCATGACCAAAAGAACTCCCCAATTTTTTTTTTCCCAGGAGTACTGCAAATGTAACATGATACTGGTACTGTCTGAGTGCCTGTCAGCGTTTTTCCAGTTCTTCTCTCTTTTACACAGTCAATCCAAAGCTGTTATTGGCTTTTTTTAAAGGATATAAGAATTCTTAAAACTTCAGTTAAAAGCGCAATAGTGGTGCAGGGGAACAGGGATTAACTGACCGTAACAGGCATGCCTCAGTGCTGCTGTATTTCTGCAGGATTGATTTTGCCAGGAAGATGCCTGCTGGGGTATCATTGATTGGGACTCAGTGATAGTAAGGAAGGAGGAATTAAGGCATAGATATTGCAGTAACGCCACACTTCCACATGCCCCTAAGTTAGAAAAACATTAAAAAATGCTGAAGTGTGCCCTTAGTTAACTTGAAGCAATCATACATAACCTTCCTTTAAAGTTTGCTTTTTTGAAATGTATCTGTATCACTCATTCTTTATTGTGATTGTCTTCAGACAAAGCAGGAGCCAGCCCTTTTTTTTGGTGGGGTGAGGGGGTGTCCTTTATGAAGAATTTCTCTATTTCCACCCCTTCACTGTATTTCCCACCTCATTTTTTCACTGTCCTATATGTCATGGTGACCTGTCTTGGCCCATATACTGAATATACTTGGCCCATATACTGAATAGATAAATAGGACCTTTCCTGCCTCCCTGCTTTCACTCTTCCATTGAAAAAGCTTTGCAAGAGACTTTACCATCAGGATTCAGGTGACCTCCTGAACCCTTTCTTCTGTTGTCCATTCAAGAGACTTCTTTCCTAGGGACAGGAAGAGCCTCATCCTTCACTTCCCCCATTGTCTCTCAAAGAGAGTGAGCTAGAATCAGATCTGGATCAGCCTGCTGTACAGGGATCCTTCTTCCTTCCTGGAAAACCATAGAAAGGTCATGCCAAAGCAATGGGGTTACTTGGTCACCTACCTAACAAAACTGTAATCTCTTTAGAACAGAAATCTGACATGGATGAGGAGGGGCTCACTACTCTCTTCTCTCCTTCTTCCTTTCCCTCCCTCCCCCCCCCCCCCCCCCCCCCACACACACACACACACACACACACACACACACACACACACACACACACAAAAGCAGCTTTGATTTCCAGGACTTGTAGATACTCTGTCCAAAGGTGGTTTTAATAACTACCCATTCTGAGTGTTGGGACCTGCTTCAGAACACACTGTATCATGTTTTGATACCTTGATGGGAATGGGGGGCTGTTACCCAGTCCTTCAGATTGGGTGCTACTCAAATTGCTACTGTGGTCTATGCCTCATACACTTCTAAGGCAGCCAGCGGCTCCCAAAGATACCAGGGGATAAACCAGTTGGCTCCAAACGTCCCTCCTTGGTATGTAGGAACATCTCTAAATGACTTATTACTCTTAATGCTCTGAATGGCATAGTTCAAGACTCTGTGCATTTAGGGACGGACATCATGCCTGCTGCTGCCCTGGATCTGTTCCTGATGCAGCTTACCTTTGTTTCCTCACCATCACTTGAATGGAATGCAGAGAGGCCATTAACTGACGTGGACTTCAGCTGCCAAGTTCCAGAAGGGTTGCCTTTAAGCTTTGGAAGGAGGGCCACTCACTCCAGTAGGCTGTGCCTGCTTTCCGTCCTCACTTTTGTCTCCTCCCATTCTCTCCTTTTGTCATAGTAGCCTTGCTCCATCTTAATAGATCTTCCTTATCTAGATGTGATCACTGCTTGCCAGACCCATTAATTCATGGATGTGGCAGACACATCACAAGTTCAGTTAATTCAAGTGACAATATAACTGTAGCTGTGGAAGTTCTGAACTGGGAAAGCAGGAAGCCTGTGTGGAGGCTGAGAGTAAGAGGAAGAACCAGGAGCAAAAATCCCATAATGGATAAGCTACCACCTGGCAGACACCAGAAACAAGACTTGTCCATACTGGTGGTCCATACCGGGAAGACAAGTAGCAAGGAAAGAAACACTTTATACATTCTCTCTCAATGCTGTGGTCAACTATATTTTTTTACCTCTGGTCTAGAACATAGACAGTAAAAGCATGCGTGACCAGCGGTTGGACCTACAGAGAAGGGCAGCAGAAGCTGGGGACGATGACCTTATCCCATTTGGAGACCGGCCAACTGTATCAAGATTTGGGGCCATCTCGCGTACTTCCAAAACGATGTACCAGAATTCTGGCCCCATGCAGGCCATGGCAGTTCAGGGAGCTTCGACCAAATCTATCAACATTTCAGGTATTTCAGGTTATATTTCTTTTAGCATAGTTTTTTCTTTAGTGTGGTAGTATAATGTAAGTTAAAAAAGTCCTTGGAAATGTTTCTTAAATGGTACTGGATGTGACCAGGTTCTGATTCGTAAATTATAGATATTAGAGGTGGAAAAGGCCTGTTGGTTCCTGTTAGTGCAGGGTTGTTCTATACTGTTTGTGTTTTAGTTTTTTTACATGGTATTAAGTCCTACACAAAAGGCCTCCCACCACATCACTTGACAGAGATTTTCCAAAGCCAAATAAATCTCACTGTCTGGAAACCTTTTCCAGGTATTCCTTAAATTTACCCATTCTTCTCATCTTATTTCTCCTAGCAACTACCCCATGTATACCAATAAGTTCTTCTCCTTCTTTAGTGTTTACACTCTTGAGGTATTTATAGACTGCTTTTTGTGTGTGTGGTGGGTTTTTTTATGAACTCCTCTTTCCTATTATGGCTTGCCTACACTTGTAAGTTAATTTGGTTTAAAGTAGGATGTGAATTTAAAATGCAATAGCTATTCTAGAAACTTCTTTTCCTGAGAAGTTTTAAGCATAACACAACCGAAAGTACTGCATTCATAGTCAGGTTATAAATTATCATTGCAAGCTTAACATAAGCATTATTTTGTGTAATGCTCAGCAAAGCCAATAACTAAGGTTAAGCTTTTGTCAGGTTTTTTTAAGTAAAAGTCAGAGACCGGCCACAGCAATAAACAAAAATTCACAGAAGCCCGTGACCTGTCCCTGACTTCTACTAAAAATAACTGTGACAAAATGGGACTGATAAGGGGGATGAGTGAAGCCCAAACATGGAGTGGGAGATAAGAGCCTGAACCTCGCTGAAGGAGGGCAACAGGGTCCAGCACCCACTGCCAGCTGATAGTTCTGGGCAGGTACCTGTGGTGGGAAAGGACGGTGGCAGCTTAAGCAGAAAATATCATGGAGGTCTCTAAAAGTCATGGAATCTTGTCCTTACCAATATCGTAGAACAATGTTTCATTTCTTACTATATTCACACCATTGATTTGGTAACATTTTCACTCTAGGAAGTTGTTTTAAGTATAGTAAACATAACTAGAGCAGTGTTCCTCAATTAAATTTGGCCACGGAACCCTTTTGAACTCGATAAATAATTGCTGAACCCCCCAAACTCTTAACGGTATTTTTACATATGGGGCCAAAAAAAAAGTCAAAATAAGCAAATTATATACCAGCATTTCTCAATTAAATTACACTCATACTCGATACCCTCCGCCGAAAAATCCGGGACATCTTCCCTTTTTCGACGGCGCGGAGAACAGCTGCTCTTGGCGGCGCAATGTCACTTTCTCGCGGAACCCTAACAGTGTTACCGCGGAACCCCAGGGTTCCACGGAACACCAATTGAGAAACACTGAACTAGAGAATTGGCCTAATTATATTTTTACCATTCCCCAAAACTACCTTCTTGGACTGTGCAGAAATTAATCATTGAAAACTAAAACTATATTTACAGCTGTTTTACACATCAGACTTCTAGAGTTGCAGACCTTTAAGAATCCTAGAGTTCTCTAAGAGCTCATTTTTCAAACTGGGGTTGATTACCAGATTTGTCAATGAATCATTATCTCAGCTGAGGTCTTCAAGGGCTAATATAATACAGGTGATAAATAATTTAATACTCAGTGAGATTTATCCTTCCTGAGAACTTGAAAGTCTGGAATCTTTTACAGAATATTGATTGGAAGATGGAAATGCCAGTTGGCCTTGTTCTTTAGTGAGGAAGCCTCCAGTTGATCATCCACCTGTTTTTCCTATGAGGGTGGCTGTACTTGCACGGAACTGGGGAATGATTATTTTTTAACCATCTGAAAGCATGCTGTATATAGGGGTGTGGGTGGGTGGGTGGATAGGTGGGGTTCAGGCATAGCTTTCCCACTTTATCCATTCCTATGGAAGAAGCATTTTGGTGGTTAAACTAAATCTTTCTTCCCAGCTACTATGGATATTCTCTGCAACTGTTAACAACCTATATACCAGTCTCTACTGGATTATAAGGGATAGTTTTGAAACTCAAAAGCATTGTAACACGGCGTGTGCTGTCTAGATAACTCCTTTTGTTCCTTTGCAGATTACAGTCCATATGGAGCTCATGGCGGCTGGGGAGGTTCTCCATATTCACCCCACCAAAACATACCTTCTCAGGGACGTTTCAGTGACAGGTGGGAATGTCTCTCTCTTTATCACATGCACAGACTTGCTCTTTTTGTCTGTACTTACTCTGTTTATAGTAGTTTATTCTTTACAAAACTCAGTAAAGCTATTTTGTCTGAAATATATTTTCTTTCCAATCCCTTTCCTGCCTCTCAAAGGGAGAGATTGTCCATCTCAGATGTGGCGAGTCATGGGAAACCCTTACCCTCAGGTGAGAGGGAGCAGCAGCTCAGGCTGGAACTGCAGCAACTAAACCATCAGATCAGCCAGCAGACACAGTTACGAGGACTGGAGGTTGGTACCTGTGTTTTGGAAGGGGCATGAGAGAACAGGAGAGAGATGGAGTTGGCAGGTTTGCTTATTATAAACCAGTCCATGACACCTGACATCAGGACTTGGCAGCACTTCAGCACAAAGAAAAAACCTTTGACTTTTTAGCAGCAGAACTGTGGACTTGCTTGCAGTTAAAATTTAAAAAAATGGATTGTAACTAAATTGTGGTAGCCTAAAGATAGCATACCATGTGTGTGTTTGTTCATGCCTGCTTGCTTTCTCTCTCTCATGGTCTTTTCTGGGCCCATTAATCTGTAAGCAAATAAAGCTCTTTGCTTTTCAGATTTTGAAGTAATCAGACACTGCATATAGAAAGTTTAAGCCCTTTGTCTTTTTGGTGTTTGGCTTTGTGTGGTAGCGCTTTTCTTCCTAAACAGCACAAGACTGAACAAAACAGATGTGAACATTTTTTAACTTTAAAATGGCAGGAGTGAGTGGTGAGCAAAATTAAGGAATTCTTCCTGTAGGAAAGCTTATTTACTGTCGTATTAACTTTTCCTGGAAGGGAATACCTTACCTTTCCACCAAAAAACTAGAGAACTACTCTAAGGTACCTCACATCTAATCAGATTGAGGTTTCTCTCCACAAGAATCATTATAGGGTATGGTTAAGAAGCCTTTGCTCTAGCAAGAGGCTGGCTCCTAAAGCTGGAGTTCTCATGGATTTCTTAAGAGTTTATGGAGTTTATAATATCTCTGAGTGGCAGAGACAGTTTCAAGAAGTGCACATTCCCAGTTACTTGAAAAGTGATTTTGTTTGTGTTCTTGTGCTCTTGTTCAGGAACAAAGGGGAAACCGTGTGTTAAATTTTTGCATGCTTGTCTTTGCTGATGCTTTAGTGGAGGAGTATTGGAAAATTCCTAACCCCCTACTATGCCTGCCTCCACCTCTCCCCTCCCCCCCGTCTCCACCCCCATGCCACTATAATTTATCTTCATGGTTTTACGTTCTAAATAGTTAGATTTTGAACATTAACTCTAAGAACCTTAAAATCTTGAAAGCAAAGCTGTTGTTCAGGCCCCATGAGCTTTAGCTGTTGTCTTTGTTTCTAGACACAATTGGCTATTTATAATCCAGGAGACATTTCCTATTTAAATACTAGAGGGGTAGATCAAAGCTTTGAGTATCAACCAGCCTTGGCCATCTACTTTTTACTGTAATGGATAAGTATCTTTGCTAACTGTATACCAGCCAGATGCTCTGGTGTGATTACTGTAAGGAAGGATGGCCTTGCAGTTGAAGTACAGAACTGGGGCTCAGTCTTGACCTCTGTTTTTTGGGTTTCCCACTTAATCACTGTGTGACCATAAGCAAGCCACTTGATTTCTCTGTGCTTCAGCTTTCCTCCACATTTCCTCACATTGGTTGGGAAGAAACATTCATTCTCTGAACTTACATAGCACCTCCCATCTTAGGATCGTCAAACACATTTATAAAAGCAGTTATATTGTAGCTACATTGAATTATACTATATTGCAGGTGAACTCCATTGTAGCAAAACCCTTTGCTTCTTATTCCAAGGCAGTTGATTTGCTTATCCTCCAGTAACTTTAGTTGAGCAAATAGTTGTTCGAGGAGTGTCCCTGTGGGTGCTCCACTTCAGGTGTTGGTGAATCCCTGCACTCTCCCCATCTTGCACTGTTGTCTTGCGTGACCAGACCCCTCTCAGTTCCTTCTCAACCATCCTTGGTATGAGATGGCGCTCCCAACAGCATTAAGGCTGATAGGTATGCTTAGTGTTTAGAATAGTTTTCAGTACCCTGGTTAGGTTTACTTATGCCTTTATCCATGTTTTCTTTTTAAAATATTGTTTTCTTTCTCCTTTATACTCCAAGTTGGAATACCCCTTAACACAGTTAGTGTTCACCGTTAGAGTTGAACCCCTATAACTAGAGCCATGCCTGGTCACTGGGCCACAGGTGCTGCCTTTCCTGCTGAGAGGAAATCCCGATCTTGGATGGACACGCTCAGTGCATCCAGTGCCTGAGAGAGACATATGCTAGAGACATATACTGTTCAAAGGTGCTCTCACTGCACCAACCTAATCCCTTGTGCCAGGAAGGACAGAGACCTACTTCTCAAACATCTATTAATGGAAAATTCTCTGTGCCCGGCATCCAATCCCACTCCGCAGACCCCTTCTGGACAATGGTCTCTGGCGACTTCACCCGCCTCACAGCACAAGGCTCACTTCTCCAAAAAGGTAGTGAAGAAAAGAGCTTTGACTTCTCCCCTTAAGGATCTGCCAAGAAAGACACAATCTCCTGCCCCGCTATGTCCTCAGTACCAATCACACTGTGGCTGAGTACTTACAAGGCACCGGGATCCTCTGGTACCATGAAAGCCAGTGACCTCAAGCAGGCAGGCTTGGAGTCGAGGGGCAAATAAAAACCTACTTCTTCCCCTATGGCACCGATAGAGCCGCCTAAAGGTATGGCACGGAGATGCTTCACGCAGGCTATGGCGCTGTCTCCTGTCCCAATAGCGCAGTGTGCTTTGATGTTGGCATCGACAACCTGATCACAACAGCATTGTCAGCACCGACCACCTCAGTACCGAAACCATCGGCATTATATCTTTTCCTACACCATGCAGACTTGCATGTTTCATTGATGCTGGAATCTCCTCTCTTTGGCACTGATGTTTCTCCGGCACACACGGCGCTGTGTCAGCCCTCTTCACCTCTGGCCCCTCCATTCTCTAAGCAAGGAGGAAAATACTGATGAAGAGGATGGTGCCTTTTCATCTCACCAGTCCTCTCCCATCCAATCTACTGCAATGTTGGATCCACCTGTGCAGCCTAAAGCTCATCACAAGGCTGAAACCCAAACCTGGTATGGTCCTCCATGGATGCCACCGCATATGCCATTCCCCACTCAGTGGCCCTACAGGGACCCCTGAGGGGCATACAGGAGACGGTACCCCAGACCTCTAAGCCCATACAGGGAGAGTCTTACATCTCCTCCGTCACCTTCAGTGACTGCACCTTCAAAGCCTCCTGAGGAAAGCTTTGAAAAACAGAAGTAGGCCCTGGAACAGGACACAACATCAGCAACCAATATTTTTCTCATGCCTGGACAAGGCCATAATGCTACTCACCCACAGCAGCGGACCATTTCAAACGTTTTCAAAAACTTTTCAAAAGAATTGCTGATACCCTAGAAATCCCTCTAGAGAAGGTTCCAGAGTCCCCAAACAAAATTACTGGACATTCTCCATGCATCCTCCTCCGCAAAAATTGCACTTTCCATAAATGAAGCACTCATGGATGCCCGGATTAAAATATATGGCAGACCCCGACTACGATACCGCTCACCTGCAAGAGAGCGGATGAAAAATAGTGTGTCCTCTCTAAAGTCCCCTCAGCCAGGGTACACGTACTCCTGGGGATACGCAGAGATCTTCCAGGGGGTACATCAACTCATCTAGCTCTAGTTTTACAACAGGCTACAGAAAAAGCACTAGCAAAATCAGTACTAATATTTCATACAATGACTTATTTATACTTCTCTATGTACTATATAGTGAAATGTAAGTACAATATTTATATTCCAACTGTTTATTTCATAATTATATGGTAAAAATGAGAAAGTAAGCAATTATTCAGTAATAGCATGCTGTGACATTTTCTGTATTTTTTCTGATTTTGTAAGCAAGTCGTTTTTGAGTGAGATGAAACTCGGGAGTATGCAAGACAAATCAGACTTCTGAAAGAAGTACAGTACTCTGGAAAGATTGAGAACCACTGCTCTAAAGGACTGAACTTCTTACTTTTTTTCACCCCACACCAAACTCCTTAGTGGTTGATGCTGTCAATCAGGGAGGAAGGCAGCAACAATACAGATCCACTCCATATGGCAAAGAGTGGAAACATCTTTTCATCAGCCATTCTTCAATTCTGGATTGCCAATTATACTGCTGAAATGGCAAAATACAACCCCACACATTATTCCAAACTCACAGAATTTATTGACATCATACCGGAGGACAAAAGAGACCATTTCAAGTCCATCATTTCAGAGTACCAACTCCTAGCCAGAACCACCTTACAGGCTTCTTTAGATGCAACTGATACAGCAGCACGCTACTACCATAGTTACGTGCTGCGCTTCATGGCTTCACCTGTCCGGCTTCCCAAGTGAGGTACAATCCACTGTAGAGGACCTCCTTTTTGATGGCCAGAAGCTGTTAGCAGCAAAAACCAAAGAGTCCCTTCATACTCCGAAAGACTTGAGGGCAATGCTTCACTCCCTGGGTCAATAGACACCTGCATCAAAAAGAAAACAGGGTAAATGCTATCCCAGCCATCGCACAAGGTCTGTCCCTTATATCTCACAACATAGGTATTACGACACACAAAGGCAAAGACAGGCCTCCAAAGCATCGACAACCTCCAGCTCAATCATCAACATCCCACCAAACCTCTGCAAAACAACAATTTTTGAGGATTTGGTTGAGGGCCCAAGAGACCTCCCCCATTCTTCAGTGCCGACACCATCACTAAACATCCCCCGTTTTGGATACCAGTGGAGCACTTTCTACCCAGTGTGACCATCCATCACCACAGACAAATGGGTTCTAGAAAGAATCTGTTCAGGCTCTACGATACCATTCATCGCCATCCCCTCCACCCACCTTCACTCCTAGTCTCCCCCCACACACATACAATCAACTTCTACGGCAAGAAGTAAACCACCTCCTACATCTAAGCACCACGAAACCAGTATTGTCACAACTCAGAGGGAAGCGTTTTTACTCCCAATGCTTCTTAACCCGGAAAAGGAATGGAGGCCTATTCTAGACCTCAGAAAACTCAACAAATTTGTAAGGGTCCAACAGTTCAGGATGGTCACAATATAAACAATATTACCAGCACTGGAACAGGGAGTGACAACTCTTTATTATCTGGACGAATGCTTGTTAAAACCACCCACTCAGGCAGATGCCATAGATATTATGCAAAGGACAATCACCCTCTTCTCGTGGCTGGGATTACAACATACAGAAATCAACATCAACACCCGTGCAGAAACTGGACTTCATTGGGGCGCATCTCGACACTCTAGAGGCCAAAATGTCATTGACTGTAATGAGGAATCTGGTCGGTGGCAATCTGATCTCCTCTGTACTCAACAGCCCACAGATATTAGCATGGACCTGTCGCCAATTATTAGCCCATATGGCAGCAACCGCATTTGTAGTACGACACACGTGTCTTCACATGCGCTCCCTTCAGGGCTGGCAAAGAACTGTCTATGTGTCACACAAACAAAACTTAAACAGATGCTCAAAGTCAGACTTGTTACATTGGTAGGTGCAACCCAACCATGTTTGCGTGGGAAACCCTTTCACATAAACTCCACCTTCAATGATTCTCACAGCCAAAATCTCCTTGATAGGTCGAGGAGCCCATTTACAGCACCACACAATTCAGGATAGTGGTCTTCCCCTGAGACACTGTTACACATAGTTCTAGAACTGCGTGCAGTTCTCAAAGCGTGCTTGCACTTCCTGCCATTGATCAGGAATGAGACCATACAGATAATGACTGACCAGACAAAATTGCCTGCATGTTTTATATAAACTGACAGGGAGGGGCAGGGTCACGCTCCTTATGCACCAAAGTCATGAAATTATGGAACTAGTGTATCTGACAATATCAACATATTGGCCTCTTGACCCCCTGGGAGACAAAACACCATGGGGGATATATTGAGCAAGGAATTCTCTCAGGACCACAAGTGGAAGCTACACAACATGGTCCTGCAGAGCATATTCAAACACTGGGGTCACCTATCCATAGACTTCTTCATGACATCCCAGAATTAAAAATGCTTCCAATTCTGCTCAAGAGCAAGGTTGGGGTCCCGATCCTTGGGCAATGCTTTTGTCCTCAAATGAGATGTGCCTCTGCTTTATGCGTTTCCCCCACCCCCCTGCTATTGAGAGTAATACACAAAATAAGAGACGGGTAGGCCAAAGTTGCCCTGATAGCCCCTGCGTGGCCCAGACAAACATGGTCCTCATACCTGTTGAGGATGGTGATGTGTGTACCACTCACTCTTCCAGTCTTGCCAAAACTTTTATCGCGAGATGCAAGACAGGTTTACCAACCAAACCTAGAGAGGCTTCACCTGAGAGCATGGTTCCAGCACAATGAACTGACCTGCTCAGAACACGTGAAAAACATACTAGTGAACAGTAAAAGGACAACCACACACAATACTTGTCTGCACAAATGGAAGAGATTCTTCATCAGGTGCCAAAATAAACTAGCCCTGCCTGTTACCACCCACTCACCAGTAATTTAGGAATACATGCTAGAACTAAAGAACTCTGGCCTATCCTTTAGTTCAGTTAGAGTACACCTTGCCACTATTACTGCTTTTCACCCTAAGATGGACAGGATATCGATATTTGTCTGTCTTATCACCAAACATTTTCTTAGGGGTATCGGAAATGTTTACCCTAAAATAGGAGTACCTACCCCACCTTGGGATTGGTACTACGCTGCCTTACTGGAGCCGCATTTGAACCATTAGCAACATGCTCTCTAACACATCTGTCAATGAAGGTGGCATTTTTAGTTGCTATCACATCTTCCTGACAAGTGGGAGAGTTAGGGGCTCTCATGGCACACCCCCCATATACTATCTTTTTCAAGGACAAGACCTTAAGATCTCATCCTAAATTTTTACCTGAAGTACCCTCCTCTTTCCACTTGAATCAACCAGTCCTCCTTCCCTCGTTCTTCCTCAGACCTCATCAGAGCAAACAGGACTCAACATTAAACACTTTGAACGTCAGATGTGCCCTGTTGTTCTACCTTGAGAGAACAAAGAGCTTCAGAAAGTCCCCAAGACTTTTTATTTCAAGTTCACAATGATCTAAATGTTCTGCCATTTCCAAGCAGAGATTGTCCGAATGGATTTCTGGATTTATTGACCTTTGTTACCAACAGCAGCATATACAACTCCCACCAGGGATCCAAATCTACCCTCCCAGGTCATTATCTACCTCACTAGCTTTCCTCAACAACGTACAGTCATGGATGTATGTAAAGCGGCCACTTGGGCGTCCACGCACGTGTTCACAAAACACTATGGGATAGATCAGAGCTCAAGATCAGACATGTTGGTAGGACGTATTCTATCATCAATTACCCAAGCAACTCCAAAGCCCATTCTGTCCACCAAGGGGCACTGCTTAACAATCACCTTAAAGTTGCACACCTACAGGGACACTCCTCGAAGAAGAAGCGAAAGTTACTCCCCCTGAGCAGTAACTGAAGTTCTTCAAGATGGTGTCCCTGTGGATGCTCCAGTACCCATCCTCCTACCCTAATACTTTGGAGTTCAATCTATGAACTTAGTGGTGGGGAAGAAACTGAGGAAGGTCTGGTTGTGTGGTGCTAGATGTGTGCCGATAACAGCGTGACCCACATGAGCGCTGCTGAAATTCTCCCATCAAAGGCACAGGGGCGCACCAACACCTGAATTTGGGCATCCACAGGGAGGCTATCTTTAAGAACCTCAGTTATTGCAAAGGGTGAGTAACAGTCTCTTCGTAAAAGAGCATTTACACATAGGAATGTATTGTGGCTTCATGTGCAAATGAAAAATAAAAATCAGGGTAGAAGAACCCTTACTAGGATTAATGATTTGTCAAAATAATAAAATAACTGCATGTTAAATACGTCTTGTAGTTTAAAAAAAAAAAAAAGACCTTTTAACTGGATGTAAGAGAACAACCTTGAAATGTCATTGGAAATGCTTTCAAAATCATGACATCATAACCCATGTAAGGGGAGGGAAGGCTTGGTTTTTTCAACTAGGCAATACTCCTAAATTACAGCCTGGTCCAACTATGTGCATGATTTGTTGTGTGCTCAGTTGTGTATGTGCTTGGCTTTATGCATTTAGGCTGTTAATAACAGGCTGCTGTTGCAGAGGGAAGCAACCACCCTGGCAGGCCAGCCACAGCCCCCACCTCCTAAGTGGCCTGGAATGATCTCAAGTGAACAGCTGAGTATGGAACTGCGCCAGGTGGAGAGAGAAATTGGGAAGAGAACCCATGAGCTGAACATGGTGAGTGCTGTGGGTGTGGGAAGTGGTAAGGCGGAATGTAGAGCTGCTTGGTTGGCTGCAGCACTTTAATCTTTGCAGTAAGGCTCTCTGCTGGATGTCGTTCATTTCCCTGTCACCATTTCATTAGCCAAAAGAAATCTGATGAGGTTCAACAAGGACAACTGCAGAGTCCTGCACTGAGGACGGAAGAATCCCATGAACTGCTAGAGACTAGGGACCAACTGGCAAAGCAGCAGTTCTGCAGAAAAGGCCCTTGGGGTTATAATGGACAAGAAGTTGGATATTAGTCCATAATGTGCCCTTGTTGCCAAGAAAGTTAATGGAATATTGGTCTGCATTAGTAGGAGCATTGCCACGAGATCAAGGAAAGTGATTATTCCCCTCTATTCGGCACTAGTGAGGCTGCATTTGGAGTACTGTGTCAAGTTTTGGGCCCCCCACTACAGGAAGGATGTGAACAAATTGGAGAGAGTGTAGCGGAGGGCAACAAAAATGATTAGGGGGCTGGAGCACAGGACTTATGAGGAGAGGCTGAGGGAACTGGGCTTATTTAGTCTGCAAAAGAGAAGAGTGGGGGGATTTGATAGCGGCCTTTAACTACCTGAAAGGGGGTTCCAGGGAGGATGGAGCTAGGCTGTTCTCGGTGGTGGCAGATGACAGAACAAGGAGCAACGGTCTAAAGTTGCAGGGCGGGAGGTCTAGGTTGGACATTAGGAAAAAGTTTTTTACTAGGAGGGTGGTGAAGCACTGGAATGGGTTACCTAGGGAGGTGGTGGAATTTCCATCCTTACAGGTTTTTAAGCTGAGGCTTGACAAAGCCCTGGTTGGGATGATATAGCTGAGGTTAGTCCTGCTTTGAGCAGGAGGGTTGGACCAGATGACCTCATGAGGTCCCTTCCATCCCTAATCTTCTATGACAGTATTCAACTTCATTTTTGTAGCACTTTGAAAACAAAAGTAGGGCCAATTTTATAATTGGTCAGCTAAGTACAAACTCTTCGTATCAAATTCCCGTCCAAGTCTTCTTTTGGTTATAAACGTGGCCTTTCAGGTGACTACAGCATATACAGTGTTGCAATGTGCATAAGATTTTTTTGCATTTCCATCCAGGACAGGGCCATTGTTCAGTACCCAAGCTGTGGTTTTAAAGTCCTTGGTCTTTACTTCACAGTGTCGGAATCATTCTTTTCTTTGGGAAATTCTGTATCTTGCATGGATGGACAGATACTAACCAATCTGTTTCCTTGTCTTGGCTTTTGTGAGGTACTTTGTGCAAGATTTACAAACATTCTCTTTTTTGCTCCCATGGAATCAAGCCACAGAATCTTTGTACAATGTGAAACAGTATTTTCTGTTCTCTTCTTTCAAAGGAGAGCCAGTCTTCACTGGATGTGAAAAGCAACCTGGGCACCAATAAACAAACAGAAAATGGACAGCTAGAACCACAAAGCAAAGTTCCAGCTGAGGACCTCGCACTAACTTTCAGGTAACAATAGGTGTTTCTATTAGTCCTTATCATCCTCTGTCTTGATCAGCCTGACTAACTTATCGTCTGTCTCTTTGGAATACAAGGAGCATCAGATACCTGTTGCTTTTGTATGATTTTTATATTAAGAGTATACAGTCGTGAAAAAATTGAATTATTCAGTTTATAGTATTACCGTGAATTTTGGGAGTGATTTCAGCTGACAAATGGAGGAATGAAATGAATCTGTGTGTGAATTGCTGACTTAGTCCCACAGAAAAACAAATTACTTTGTTCTGTTTTTAGTAGCAGGAATGTTTGGGGGGATTAGCTGTGAAATGAAGATGTTTATGAAGATATACAAAATCAGGGCAAATTCTCTTTTTGCACCTGCAAAGAAGCTTCCAATGGTGATTGTTCTGTGTTCTGAACTAGGGCTGTAACTACACTAAACAAAAAAAGCATTACAACATGCAGTTGGCTGGAATGTTATAGGTTCACACAGCAGCCATATCAGGAGTTTTACAAGCATTGGTTGTACAGTCATTACTTCAGATGTAGTTGATCTAGAAAAGACTACAGTGGCTTCTTTCCACTATGAACAGAAGGGCGCAAACTTTGGAGCTATATCAGTAAAACTAGTCTGTATAATTTCAGTTGGATAATATTTAAATATCACTATTAGCTCAACGGTTGAAAAATCAGTGAAGATTTTTAGTTAGCTGGTGTTTAACTTGACAACCCAATTAAAAATTGTCTGAATTTTTTTGCATATCAGGCAAGTGGAAGGAACAACGCTGTACCTGTGATGTAATGGTGCTGTATTCACACTTAATTTTGTTTTTCCAGTGTAATTTAGAAGTTATTCTAATCTCTACAACTAATTGCAAAGAATATAAATGAAATATTAATATTTATACCGTCGTAACAGTGAATCAAATGTCAAGACAGTAGTGTCCTAAATTGCTGATAATAGCACTTTTTTTTTTTTTTTTTTTTTTTTTTGGGAGTCTTAATGGAGGGAAGTAGAGCGCATTTAGCTATCCAGAGAAATGAGACCTTCAGTGTGGGTGAGGTACCATAAATTTAACTCGATACGATTACCTTAAAAGTAGTCAAATCTCTTGTAATTTAACCAGTTAAAATATAAAATGAAGCTTTCGTCACAACTTTTTAGTGGATTCCTCACTTTCCCCTTTCGGTCCTGCGCACACATCATGAAACAGAAGCCACTAGAGGGAAGTGTTAGTACAATATCAGTGTCTGTCTGCACATTGGAAATAATGAAAGAGTGACAAGAATCTCGAAAAACTGTTCTGGAAATGATTTTTTGGGCTACTTTAAATACTGTATTTATGCAATGTATAATTTGAGTGATAGTATCCATTTTATGAAATACATACTGAAATACATACTGAAATAATTAAATCTAATACTGTTGTAGAAAACGTAACATTTTTCCTTTATAATGTTGTTTCCCACTATCCTTAATGTATATTTTTTCTCATCTGGTGAGTGTTCCTGAAGAGTAAATAAACAAAGATTAATTGTACAAGGAAAGCTTGTGCATGTCTCAGGAAATAGTCACATATGGTCATTGTGACACTGTAGCAACAATATTCCAGGCCTTGTTTTATACTTTTAAAATGTATTATTTTATCCCCCTTTTCTCCTTCTATATTCCTTCTTCAGCAGTGATGTTCCAAATGGATCAGCCTTGACGCAAGAAAACATCAGCCTCCTATCAAATAAGACCACATCTCTGAGCCTGTCAGAGGATCCAGAGGGGGGAGGAGACAACCAGGACTCGCAGAGAACAGGAGTTGTACCCACCTCTTCTCCATGAAGTGAGGAAAGTGTCCCCCAGAGTTTCTGTTGGGGAGGGGAAGTTGGTAGCTTCCATCACATTTTCCTCTAAAGGTGATCAAAGAAACCCAGGAGCAGCAGCAGGAGATCCAGAGGCAATGTGCACAAACACCACTACTAGAAACAAACCCTGCACATAGTTCACATTAATGCGTTTTTTAATTAAAAAAAAAATTAGCAGTATCTGCAAGCAATTCAGATTAAATTTGTTTTTGTTCTGTGAATGAACTTTATTTTAATAACTTTGGACGCCTTGGATCCCAGGGCTTTAAAAAAAAAGATATTATATATATACTCTGTTTGATTAATTGTATGATCTTAATGAAGTAGGTTTTTTCTTTTACTTTGGTATTATTACATACCCAGTGTATAATTCCTTACCACGTCCACTCCCTTTCACCTCTGAACAAAGTTGGCCACCTCTTTGTATGGATTTAAAGGTGAATGAGGGACATGGGATGGAGGGAGGCTATGAATTGCAGTGTCAGAAAACGTGCAGCAAACATCAGTTCTTTTCTTTTTTAAATGAACTTGTAACTAGGAGTCTACTTCAACACCTACAATACCTTTCTACTTATACCCATTGGCTTTAAACCACAGTTGATGCCATCTTCTCAACTCAATGAAAGCATTCCATGATATCCATCCCACTGCAGTGTGTATAACCAAGGCTATGATTTTAAGCAGTAGCAAGAAGAATACAGTGTGTATACGTTATATTATTTTAACTAGGAACTGATAAGATTTTTGTGTTTGGAATTAGAGTTCAGCAAAGGACAAAGGGCCTCAACTAGTTGAGACCTGTATGTTTTGGACTTCCAAGAGAGATTGAAGAAATTCTTTGTCTGGCTCCTGAGCCTCAGTTACTTGGTCATCCACTAATTGTCATTGGGCAACATGAGAGAGGCACCAAAAAGTTTCTATTCCTAGCAATAGAAAGGTGAAGAGAGAACAAGAACGCATATTTTAAGGAAAATAACTGAAAACTAGCTCCCAAAGACCCTTTTTCATCAATCACTATTTGGAAAAATGGAAGTTCTTCTTCTATAGAAGGCACTTTTTTTGTAGCCCAGCCTCTTGTAATCATGTTAGTGTCCAGGGTTGCCTCAAAAAGGGCATGGACTGCCTATTATGGATCCGATCCAAAGTCTGCTTAAGTCAGTCAGTGAAAAGACTTCCATTGACTTCTATGAGCTTTGAAATGGGCCTTTCATTTGCCTGTTTTTAAAACATTATTTCAATTCTTTTTTTTCTCTCTGCTAATTACCGAGCTGCTTGTGTATAAATAGAAGTCTTCTGCTTTTGTAATCTGTCACCTCTGCCCTGAAATTTGTTTATTCACAGGTATATCAATCATTTATTTGTGGTGTCAGTGAAGGCCTATCATGGGAAGAGGAAGAGAACTTGATTTACATGCACAAAATTTGATAATTGGCAAAAGCAGAGGAGGGCAAATGTAGAAGTAGTAAGAATGTTTGGTAAGATCCAGAGGTACTAAAATTGGACAGCAATGGCTGGAAGTCCAGCTGCTATTCTTGAGTCTTGCCTGTCACTGCTGCATGGAATCCTTTCGGAAGCCAGCATTTCTTGTCTCTTGGAGAAAAGTTGCATCCAGAAATGCCACCTGAGGTGCAACAGTGATCCTGCCAGAAGCATTTGGAAGTATTTGAAAGCTAGGATTTTTTATGACCTATATCATTTGCTCAGTCTCCCCGTGGAGGTGGATAGGTAGACACCTCCTGAATGGACGTGGTTTTAAGAAGTCATGAGCCTTTCAGTTCTGCGTGGTATCATTCCACTGGGAAGTTTCCTTTAATGGTCACAAAGATGAATGAGGATTTGCCCTTGCTGCACGTATTTTGACCCTTTTTGATTGCACTGAACCAAGCCTCTCTGAATGGAAAGCTCAGTGGAGAAGAACTTGTGCAGTCCTGCTCCCTCCATGCCCCCTTGCCCTGCTTTTGTTTTTCTTTCTGGATTAGACTACTAAATCAGAAAGCACTGGTTATGTAATAAATTATTGCATTGCTTTGGTTGGGTAAAAGCAAGAGTTAATACTTTCTTTGTTTAGTTGTTTCGTAACTCCTTAACTCCTGCCATAGGAACCTTGGACTAAGCTTTGCATCCATCATACTGTTAATTTAAATAAAATGGGGGGGAATACAGTCCCACTGTTGCCTACCAGTAGAGAATCCAAACAGAAGACTCTTTTGAGTAGTGATTATTTAATTTGCCCAGTCAAGGCACCGCATTTATATACTATTTCACATTGAATTTGATTATGCCCTACAGACCTGGCTGGTCAAGGATTTGATACACATATTGGCTTGGGATTCGAGCTTTCTTTTTTATTTAAATAAAAATTTATATATATAAATAATATATATATATATATATATATATATATACATATATACATAGTTATATCTGTATATATATTGGGTATCTTTTAAGAATTTTTTCGCATGAGCGCAGCTGTTCTGATCAAATGTCTGATTGGGAGGTAGAAGCACTGAATGAAGATAAAGCATTTTCAGCTCACAGCCACACTTGCACATTCGTGCATGTTTATTTCATTCTTGGCTGAACTTTGGCCTCAGAATTGCCAAGGAAAGCCGTTTTGAGGCTTGTTTATTTTTTCCTTGCTTTTGTGGGGAGGAATCATCTCTGCACTGGATTCTCACCACCTCCATTATTTCTCCTACTCCCACATGTTTAAACCCACCAACTTCCTTGATCACAGCCACCATCCTTCTAGATGAGGAGGACTGGGCTGACTTCACTTAGAGATTGTCATTTCTGTTCCATCCTTCTCCTTGGTAGGGTGAGCTCAGTGTACTGTCTTGGCAACATGCTGGTGAGTGAACTGACTTAGGGACCCATGCTGTGGTCTTTTCCTGAAGTGCAGAGCACCATCACCAGGCCAGCCTTGACTTTGTTGTTTTTTAGACTTTTTTTCTGTTGTCTTTTTATTAACACAAACTCATTTTAGTCAAGATGATTAGTGCAGTATTTCAAACTAGGAGGGCAAGTGCAGAATGCCAGATTTTCTACTTTTGACTAGAAAAACCTTCTTTACATAAAATAATTAAAATGACCACAAAGTAAAATTGATTGCTATAGCACATTCCCCTCCACTTAGGAAGAGAATTTGGAGGGCGCAAAAAAAATATGGCCTATTATCTGTTGTGCCAGCTAGTTTCATTTCCAGTTCAGAACTGACCCTTTTCTCTCTAACCCTAGGGAAAGAAAAATTCTACAGTAAGAATTTGTTCAGATCACTACATATAGGTCAGCAAGGGTAAATGCTCCTAAATCTATGGATTAGAAAGAGGACCTTAATGTTGTTTTCCCCCTGTTCTTTGTGCTGTTCTTTTTGTGCATAGTGTTCTTGTTGTGATCAATCTGTCCAGGTGAATGCCCTGTTTGCTCAGCATTGTAGTTTGGCTTGTTAACTAGTCTGTTTAATATGTGCAAATCTTATTGATTTTGGCTGTTTCCTTTTCTCCTCCTGTTGCCCTTCTATATTTCTTTGCAGAGTTGTAGTTGATAAAACCAATGAAATAGGGAACCAGAAAAAGGATTTAAATCTTCATGAAGACCTTATCTGAAATCCGCTTTCTGTGGAAAAATCCTGCCAGCATTGCTGGGAGAACCCATTGCTCTTCAGGTGTAAGAACTGGTTGTTAAAGCTAACTACCTAAATTCTCATGGACCAGCTATGTCTACTGCTTCACTCATTTCTTTGTCCTATACCGGTCCCTGTTACACCAGGACACCATCCACTTTGGTCAAATGAAACTCCTACAGCCTGGTTTGGTTTACTCAGGCAAGAACAGTGTTGGAACACTGTTGGGGCACTCATGTTGTATGGCAAGTAGGGTAGATTTGCTGGTCTAGATGGAACTTCTGAGTGCTTGTTGCTAGCAGAGTTTCAGCCACGATGTGAACAGAGCCCTAAAACTGGGAAGCTTCAAATAGTAGGCTAGGCTTTACAATGCCAGGAACAAATAGTTGAGCCACTAGGAGTAGAAATAAAATTTCATTTTTCCTGTAGTATCATGGGGTTTTTTCCTTTTTCTTTTCACTCTTTTCATGTGCCCCAGTTCCCCTATCTTAATGGTAGAATTCTATATACTTATCTTTTAGTCTTTTGTAAGCTGCCCTGGCCCATTTCAGAATAGAAATCCTATAAATCTGAGCATCTTGCATACTTGTAGTGCTGTTACCACTTTCACCTCAAATTGTTATTCAGCTGTCTGGTTTCTATGACCCTTGTTATCTCAGTCTGATCCACCCCTCTCTTCCCTCTGGCTTGCCCGTCCTCCTCCCTGATCGTGCAACAGTGACAGCTTGCTGCCTCAAAACAGAGCATTCAAAAGAATTCGCTTAGCCAATAACTTCTGTGAAGTTGCCTTTTCTAATGGTGTTATTACTCAGTGATGCACAAATGTGATATTGCCCCTACTGGTAGGCAAACAGGGGGTCTGTATAAACATGATAAACTGCTGTTTTTTCTTTAAAGGAGAGCCAAAGACTTGTGCTTTACTCTTTTCACTTTTCCTGCTCCCCCCATTCCCCAAGGTAGCTAATTTGATTGTCAGATCTCTGTAGAATTTTGTGAGTTGACTGTATTATCCTGATAGCAGTTTGCACAGTTAATGATTGTCAAGCCTTAAATATATGTTAAATGGTGGCAAGTCATCAGTTCATCTAGTCACACAATTTGAAAAGGGTGTGTTTAAGCACCTAATATATTTGGAGTCTTCTAGCTTTTATACGCGTTCTTTCATCCACTCCCATGCATTCTTAGCCCATGATAATTTACACGTAGCAGAGAAGGGACTTAGAAGTTCATGTAGTCAAAGAAGCCATGTCTATAAAAATTAATCCTTGATTAACCTGTTGATTTTGCTGGTTTAAAATTAAAATTTCTAAAAATTAGTTTGTTGCAAATGTGAATCTTTGCTGACTTCTAAGGAAGTCCAGTGAAACTGGAAAGATTCCTGTCAAGTTAAACCATTGCTTTAAATCAAATATGGTACAAGCACTTTGTGCAAGAACATGGTTGCCTATTGCTAACAAGTATTTTAATATCTATGACAAACTTAATTAGCTGCAAAAAAGTAGAATTGGGCTTTTGAGTTTGACATACAGTAAAGCCATATTTTTACCAATTTCCGTGAGCTCACTTAAATCTCTTGCAGATTATGCTTTTGAAGTTCAGAGGGGAATTCCTAAACAATAAAAGTAATCAGAAAATCCTCAGCTTCTTGCTGTTTCCAGAGCTTTTAAAAATATAACAGTCACAGGTCAGTGATAAGTACCAAACCTCAGGGCAGCTTTTTGAAGAGGGAGCACTTTGTCAAGAAGCTATCTTCAGTCAAATATTGACTTAAACTTTTAAGAAAAAAAACCAAGAAATTCAGTGCTAAAAATGAGGATGTTGAGTAGCAGTGCTACCCGCTAGCCTTCTCTGTGTTTAATAAAGGGAAACAAATCAGTGCAAAAGCTGTATAAATGTGGAGAAGTGCATAGTCATTTAAATGAGCAGGCAGAATAACTATGGCATGACTTCACCTTCATAACCATCCATTATATAGATTCCCTAGTCTCTAAAACATGTACATTTTCTGCCCCACCTCCTAATGTTGGCAGTATTGACAGTGAGATTGATGCTACTGTCCACAAAATTATACATCTCTTTAACACAGTAAAATGCTTCCCCTGTCTTGCTCAGAGCAGTGATTCAGACATTGAACTGGTGAAAGGCCTGTCATGCTAAATGTAATCTCTGAATTTATATAAAAAATCAGTGCTTCTGAGCCACCTTCTAAACACAGCCTTGGTGCTGAAAAGTGACATTTTCAGTATGTGAGTATATATAGTACATGGCCAAGATTGTTCATGTGACATTGAAACTGATTTGGTCTCAGTAAATTTAAAATGACATGTAAAAATTAAATACTGATACCATATTGCTGCTGTCATCAACTAGTTGCTTTCTGACAAAATGGCAGATACTGGAAAAAAGCTTAAATGCCAGTTCAATTACACTACAAAAATCAGTCAACTGTTCAGGGGGACCTTATTCCAACACAGTCTCATGACACAGTTTCTACATTGTAGTCAAAACCATGTGCTAACTGTGTCTCTGAATTGTGCCTCATCCTTGGAAGCGATTGTTGTGATGTAGATGGGATGAAACCTTAATTGGGGAAGAAAGGAGCATTAATGTCATTTAAAGTGATTGTGTAAGTGGTGAGAGCTGTTTCATGCCATGGGAACTCTGAACACTATAAGCAAAAAGAGTGGAGCTTTATTTGAAATCTTCTAATGAAGGAGTGCATGAGGAACTTGGCTCTTCCTCTGTGTACACTGGGTTTCCTTCTCAACAGCTTCCCAGTGCAGGTAGAACATTATAACATAGTGGCCAAAGTGTTCAGAGTTGGATGCCTAAAGTTTAGCCATCTGAATAAGTGGTCTGACCAACAGTGCTGTTGAGCACCTGCAGCTAACCTCTGAATCCATTGAGAGCTGCGGATGCTCAACAGTTGTGAAAATCAGCCACCCTCCATTTAGGTTCCAAGCTCCAGCCACCAAATTCTGAACATTTTTGCCTGATAGATTTGGGGCTGTGTGACTTTCACATCCCAGAAACAACCAGTTCCTCCTGGTTATGAAAGTTTTGGCCAAAAGGAAAACACAGCAATATCAACTTAAAAATAGAAAAAAGTTTTGTCTTGGGGAAAGTACAACCAAAGGGAGATGCAATCCCTGAAAAGAAAAGGTAATGGATATACTGAATTATGTATATATATCTGTAACTAAAAAAACAAATCCTGTGGCATATTTGTTTATGGTATAAACTAAAAAGCATTTGCTTCTCTGTAACATTAAAGTTGTTAATTTGTGGCAGATAATACTCACAAGTCTTTGGCATCCAAACCAGATTGTGTACTGGATAGATCCCACAACTGGACCTGTGCAGTGAGCTCCTTTCTAGCTTTTTTTTTTTTTTTAAGAGGTGGCAGAAGCTTTCTGTGCATGCAGAAAACTGCTCGAGTCAGGAGTAGAGAAATAGCCCCACTAGCAACATCCATTGTTCGTAATCTTTATGCCGTTCTTTTGCAACCTCTCCTAGATGGGCAGCTGCAACATGGACAAAATAGCCAATAATGTGAGACTCTGTTTTTCTAGCGTAAGGAATTTCTACCTTCCCTGTGGCCTCTGCTTGCCATGTAAGCAGCCTCTGTGCTAAGAGGCGCTTTCCTTGAAGGTCAGCTTATCAGCTGCACTGTAGTTTGATTTTTTTTTTTTTCCCCCCCCCCCTGATTTTGATAACTGGTGATAGTAATGTGAAGAGCTTTGTCCCCATTTTGTTAATCTCTTTGGGGAATTGGGAGTTATGGGTGCTGTGGGAGGATTGAGACAGTTAAGGGACAGAATACCTAGCCACATCCATTCCCACTTTAGAAGCCACCTAACTGTTTCCAGTTGTGGGATTTCTCTACAGAAATACTTTTCTTTATTTGTAAGCCTAGTTTTCTTTGGTCTCTTAGACTTCTACCAGTCTCCCCGAGACATTCTGCAGTCATTATCACCTTTTTGGGTGGAGTTTATTTTATTTTTTCGTTTGGTTGGTTTTTTTAAATAACTTTTTAACATTGGTGCATATATGCTTGGGATAGAGCTTGTGTAATTTACCAATCGTATTGATTGTATGTGATCGTGCCCTGCAGAGGTATATTTAACAAAAAATAATTAAAATAAAATTTCAAAAATAGTCTAGGATAATAAAGGAGACCATGAGACTTGAGTCGAGTCTTGAACTTGCTTAGGATTTTGGATAAGTAAGGATCCCTGTGTGCTGTTCCTATAGGTCATTGCCTAACAAAATGTCATTGTTTTTTGTGGGGGTTTTTTTGAAGTGGCCCCTTCTTGTTTTCCCCTTCTCTATTATTTGTCCCTGTCAGAAAAAAAAATGTCCTGAGACTTAAAGGGACAGCTGAATATTATGAATATTGTTCTTACCTCTCAAAGCACTCTTTTTAAAGAGAAGAGATTAAATAGAACACGTTGGCAGAATTCCATAAACTGTGAATTCTGCATATGCACAGGGAACCTGTGAAATCTGGTACACAAAGGCTTAGCTTGGGGGAGATATTCAAAGGCATGTATGGCACTTTAGGTGTCTTTCATCATGAGTTAGGCACCTAAATGCCATTTTGGGGAGACGGCACAATTTGCCTTTACCCCCTTCCCTTGTGTTTTAATCTTCACAGTAGTCTGAATTTGAAGCTTTAAAGTAACAGCCGCCCTTGTATTGCATTGAGGGAAGGAAGGGGATTGACACATACAAAAGCCAGGAAGGCCTCTGGTCTTAAAGTTAACGTTTTCCCTCGTGGTTTTAATTTAGAAGTACAAAGCAAACAATTTCACTTTTGTATTCAAAAACAAAAACCAGTTGTGTGTGCATGGTGATTATATAGAAAACGCACCATGATGAAATGCAGTTTCCTTCCTCCCTTTTGAAAGTGACTCAGCCTCATGTTGCTCCAGCATAGTTTTTAAGACTCCTAAAGGAGGATTTATTTGAACAAGTAGAAAGGGGGTGATTTAACTTTTGGTTTGTAAACAGGTGGAAGTATCTACAAAGTCTTATCTGCTTTTCTGTCAGCATTTGTATTAAATGATAAATTAATGGAGAACACATTTGAAATATCTCTCATTTTCTCTCTGGATTGAAGTGTGTATTCATCTGAGTTTGTGTGATGTGAGCCTGTTAATCATGTAGCTCTTTTCTCCAGCGCAGCGTCTAGAATGCTGCAGAGTAGGGAGCTGCCCAATAAAAAAGAAGAGAAGCCTGTGCCCTTTTTTGAAGACTTTTCCCTTCCTTCTTTGGTCATAGGAGTCATGGCAGGCTCAGGCACAATGGTAACACCCCCCCTTTAATCATTTCCTTTGAGTGGAGTGATTTTTGTGCACTGTGTATCCACCAGACACGAACAAAAAAGGGATGTTTGAGACCATCCTTTATTATTGTTCAAAGAACCTGTGCTCTACAAGTGCAGGGATGACAGTCTTAGGTCTGAAATACAAACAGTTCACCTCATTGAATATTGGATTTGTTTTAGTACATTTGCTTCAGAATGAGAGTTACGCCAAGCCCATGACCTATTACATATTTTTGCGTTCTTCGTCACACCCAAACCACCTGCTTTTTATTGGCATTGCCAAGCCTACCAACTGGTTGCAGATTTTTTTAGACCTCTTGAGGATGGGGGACATCAAGTGTGTGGAGCAAGGTCTTCCTTCCGTGAAAATTCTGTCTTGCTCTACCCAATTCCATTCAGCACAAACCCAGGGCAACCCCTGTAACTGGAAACTCATTCAGCCATTTGTGTATGCTACGTTCATCTTCAGTGTTGGACCCCAGGCATCATTCATCCCATCTGATGTGCACGTTTGTTGTGTGGCTGATCGTTATCGTGACTACATTTAAGGCCCCCTCACCAGTCCATGTGTTCCTTGCTTGTTGTTATGCTCAGACTGCGTTCGTTCCTGTGGAGTGACTAATGCTCAGTGTAGCATGCTGAAAAGTTCACCTCTCTTCCCAAATAGTCCAGACCCCAGGATGCTGTGGAGCCCACCTAAGTAGGGAAAACTCTGTGGTTTTAAAAAGGAAATCCACAAGTTAAAGGACGAATCTGGTCCCTTAGGTAGGGATCCGTGGTTGCTCTGAGGGATTGGCACTTTTCATGTTCAGAGTGCTTTAGAGATACTAATTAACCTTTATCTTGTTCCTTTGTGAGAGAACATTTATTCTCCCCCATTTTATGGATGCAGTAACTGAGGCGGGGGTTGTGCCTATCCCAAACCAACTGAGGGAATCTGTCACAATGGACTAATTTGTGAGGCTGCTTGAATCTCAGTCCTCCTCCCGGTCTGCAGCTCCCTGCAAAAGCCTGGTGATGTACACCTAAGGCATAAAGCCTGGCCACCATTCCTACAGCCTCCTCAAATCTGCTTCAGTGCCTCTTTTCTCCTGAGGAGAGACTGTAAAAGCCTTACCAGTGTGCTCAGAAACAGCTCCACCCACTTTTGTCTCCTGAACCATAAGCCACTCAAAATAGGTTGTTCATGGCTCTGCCAAGATCAAAACAGTTTTCAGATGGGGCAACTGAGGCGTGCATACTCCACTGCCTTATGTGCAACTCCTAGGGCACCTGTTGGCCCCTGTGACATCTATGTATTGCACAAAAGAGTGGCCATATCCAAAGGCATGTAATATTTCAAAAAGCAGTCTGCCTGGATGAGTGACACATACTGGCGGCCTGTCTGCTTTTACCTGCTATAGTGGGGGAGACTTTCTGCAAAGCCTCACATTTTCTCTGTTGTGAATTGTGACTTTTCTCCCCTAGAGTTGAGGATAAGAGACCTGATACTAAGTCCTATGGTTGATGCTTCTGAACCTCCGCCACCAGGTGAGCATATAGGTAGGTCACTAGCTCCGTCTCTCACTTGAGGAACAGACGCTGATGCCTGCAGAGTGCAGCAGAGATGCGTGTTCCAACCTGAGACCGTGCATGTCACCATCGGGACAAAAACTGCTTGCTCCACAGAATCAGACAAAAAGCAAACCATTTTTATATCATGTATTTTCCATGTCGAACACAAGAATAGTACCTGTGCTGTCTTGGCATGTGACTTTCATGTTGGCCTCCTCCCACCCCCATCTGCTATGAATCTATGCTCCAAAACAGTGCTTTAAGAACCTAGACAGACAAGGTATCTGAAGAGCTTGGTGTAAGCTCAAAAGCTTCTATCACACCAACAGAAGTTATTCCACTAAAAGATACTACTTTATCCATTTTCTGTCTCTACTTTCCTGGGACCAGCACGGCTACACTACCGCTGCCTGCTATAAAAACCTGTTGGTTTTTATAAAATCACTTTTGGAGCAGAGGAAGCTTTTATCTTGGCTAAATGGACACAAATCTGCACTACAGTCTACCCCCTGCCAATGTAATCTGCCCTATGTATGTGGATTTTTTTTTTTTTTTTTTTTTTTTTTTTTTTTTTTTTTTAAAAGACCAATTCTGCTGCAACCTTAACTTTGGAGTTGGTGCCATTCCAACTCCCACTACAGTCAGTGGAAATCTTGGTGTACATCAGTGTGCATTGGGCCAGGCTCTTAGCCCTTTGCTGCAGAGCAGGTTGATAATACTTTTCTTGTCCTGGTGGAAAATACACATCCCCGGTGAATTAAGGGGAGAGGGACCATGATGGGTGCCTTCCTTTGACTACATTGAAAGTTTGTTCATTTACTGGATCCTCAATTAAAGGACCTACAAATGATATTTGGTGAATGGAAAATAATGACCTGTGGGTTTTTTAATTGATTTTCTCTCCCACTCAGCAGTGCTGAGAACCCTGAACTCCCATTGAAGTCTATGGGACCCTGTCAGTGCTCAGCCCCTTGGAAAACCGGTCTGATAACCCTTTAGAGCCCTGCACTAAAACCCTCTAGCCTAAATTATGGCTCATCTCCCGTGGAGAGGGAGTTCAAATATTGCCTTCTAAGGGCTTATCTTTGTGTTACTCAATAACTTCCATTGCTGCTCTGGCTCATGGTCCTGTTCTGCCAAAACCTGCTCTCTGGCAGGAATGAAAACAGGAGAGTGCTTCACAAAACCTCGCTTTTTTTTTTTTTTTGTCTGCACGGTCCTGGGCAGCTTGCTGGCAGTGTTCAGAGGGTAACATGCACTGGCATCTATTGTGAAGATGTTACTGATTATTGCAGGGATATTGCATGATACAACACATCAGATCGGCTTTTTTAATCAAGCAATGTTACATTTATAGAGCAAACTGCAGCTGAGCTCTTGAATTAAATCAACACCTGGCTCCCATCATGGCCACTTGTGAAGTAGGGAAGCATCATGATCCCCAGTTTGCCAATGGGAAAACTATAGGACAGAAGTATGTGATTTAGCCAGAACTCCATGTGTAAATCTTCCCCGACTTGTATTTGGTTGTTCAATGGTGGTGAAGACTATTGTCCTGAGCTAAGTTTCTAAATCTACAATCATTTGGATTCTGGAAAACTTCTTTGTGTTTTATCAGCCAGGGTTGGGAGGCCCTGGAGTCTGTGTGGAGAAGGTGACCAAACTTTCCCTCTCCAGACTGAACTTTAAAACCTTTTTCAGATCAAACATTGTTTTGTTCAACTCTTTGCTTAACCTTCCATATTCGGTCATCAACCTTTGACCCTAACATCCCACATCTTCCCTCCCGCTCTCCCTTGACTCGACTGCGTTCTGGTTGGGTGCAGAAATTCAGTGCAGAAGCTACTATTGACTAGATTGGTCTCGGATTTTTCCCTGACCTAAAGCAAGCCTGTCATCGTACATTGCAGATCAGGTCTTGCAGGCGAGGATCTGAGACGCCAGAAGAAGGTAAGAGGAATTGCTTCCTTCCAATGAGATTTTCATGTTCATTAACATGGCTTCTCATGAACTCATCCTCCTTGGTAGAAACCTACCAACTCCAGCCACTGCTGAATTGCTTGTCTGTCTGACTGCGTGGTGCTGAGGGACTGTTTTTGTAGAACTTGGACTAGGTTCCTTAGAGCTTCCTGTCCTGCTCCCTAGAATGCCTGAAAAACCTTGGCTTTTTAAGAAACTGAAGTAGGGGGCATTTCATGTTTCAAGAAGGCTTGGAAAGTCCCAGCTCTTACCTGTCTCTAAAATGCTGTGTCTCAGATTGGGGACGTCAGTGGGTCTCCTACTTTCCTGGGAATTTCACAACAAAGCCCTGCTGGGAGAAATTCCACCAAAGCTTAAGCTCCTTAATATTTGCTGGGCTTTTAAGCTCTCAGAGCAAATAATACTGACTGACTTCTTGGAGCTACTTCTAACATGGTGTGGAGGGGGAACGCATCTGGCATGTTTGCAAATTAGCCGTAGGTTTGTAACACTAGTGAATGCTGCCCTTCGGAAGACTGTGTTGAGCAAAGGTGGCTAGTACTGGAGTAGAAGGTGACTGGGATACTCAAAGCCTGACTCTGCTAGGGAAGGAGAGGAGGAGGTTGTTTTTAAAGTGTTTTCTGCTTGTTGACTCCTGCACCTCCCGTAAGCAATGCAAGAGACTGCTTGGAGCCTTGCAATTTTGAGTTGACTCAGCTCTCCCATTCCAGCATTAGGATAGAAGAGGGGTGGGGGGAATGATCTGCTCCACTCTCTCTTTTTTACCAGTTCTGCTGTAAGGTATCAGCATTGTATGTTTCTGTAGCCCCTCTCCTCCTGGAAGGATCCCAAAGCACTTCATGTATTACGTATGTGCACCCATCACTGGGATGGAGTGTGTCCACCAAACAGCTTCTTGCACAACAGTGGAGGGGGAGAGGGAGCATTTTAGCCAAGATCACAAGGACGGATCACTGTCATGAAAAGTAACAAAGGCTCTTTGAACATGGTAGATGCCACCTCTGAGTTGGATGGGGTTTTTTGTAGGGTTTTATCTGAATCACTCAAGATGAGCTGCATGGTACACAATTCGTCTGGTATATGTTGTTTCTGATGTATGTTGGTCTGAGATGACCCTGCTTGGAGTTGAAATTTTGCTTCTAAGGAGTCAAGGGGTGAAATCATGGTATCACCGATTACTCAATGCGAGTTTTCCATTGACTGCAGTCAGGCTTGAATTCCATCCACCCTCTGTGTTTAAAACAGGATCGCTTTCAGTTTTCTCATGAAAAAAGGCAAGACAGCCAATCTTCTTGGATCTGTTTACGTTTGCATGCATGCCCATTGCAGTGATATCGAGCACCTTTCTATAAGGTATGTATCACTAGAGGCGGGCCCACGTCTGTGGAGTTCACTCCTGAAGAGTGAACCGGGTTATGCAAAAATCGGTTCCTAGATACTCTGATGATAGGCATGAGGTATGTGTCTCTGTAACGGCTTTTAGCTTTGAAAGAATTCTGACTAGGGTATCAGGGACAGCATGTCTCTGCCTGTAAATAACCCTGTCCTTTCAGTTGAGACTGAGCTGAGTTAGGGCCCTGCAGCTTGCTGCTGCTGCTCCTCACAACTTCCTGAAATGAGACATACGATGCAAAATCAATCACGGATACAATGGTGGTGGAGCAACTATAATACTCAGAATAACCAGCAGAACAGCTGCTGGTTAAAAGTGAAGAAAGCAGCAGCAGTTCTGGCTGTCCAAGTACACAGCAGAGGCCCTCGTGTGCAGCTCTTGCTCCCAATAGGAATGAAAGGTTCAGAAGCTAGTACTGTGGGTAGCTTTCCTGGCAATTGGCTTCCAGTCCTTCATTCTGTTTCTAGATATTTCTGTACCACTTGTCATCAGCAGAGGTGTGACCATTAGAACCCATATGATAGTTATCTGGCTAACCTGTGCCTTGAGTATGACGTTCTGATAGGGAAATCAGGCCAAGCTGGAAAAGGATTGTCAGTAATACTGACTTATCTTGCAGGGGCACAGTGAGTGTTAACAAATGTAAAGTGCATTGAGATCCTCAGACGGCAGGTGCTGCAGATGTGCAAAGTAAGGTGCTGGGAAGGCACCTCTGCTCAGCCCCTTACAGGACTGTCCCTTTAAAAGACCATTTTACTGTCCCCTCACTTTCCTGACTTGGTATTTCCCATGTCAATAACTTTCAGTCACAGGAAGTAGAACTGGGACTAAGTCGTGGCGCTTGTCTCACACTAAGGACTAGGAAAATGTTTAGAGGCATGGGACCATTCCCATATGCAGATTGCAGTGGGCGTAGTGAGTTTGGAGAGGAGACACAGAGACGGCTGTTATGTTCATGAGTCCATTTGGAGGGATGGCTCGTGCTGAATTTCCAGCTGGATTGTAACTTTCTTTCTGGTTTCAGGAGGATGCATCTGCTCATGTTGTTGGTCATCAGCCTTTGGGGTGCAGTAGCTCCCCAGCTCCACCCTGTGAAAGACATCTGCATTGCAAAACCAAAGGACATCCCTGTGAATCCCATGTGCATATACCGTAACCCTGAGAAGAAGGAGGGTGAGGGGTTAGGGCCGGAGCAAGTGAAGGAGAAGATCCCAGAGTCTACTAATCCCCGGGTCTGGGAGTTATCAAAGGCCAACTCCCGCTTCGCTATGGTATTCTACAAGTACCTGGCAGACTCCAAGAATGATCATGAAAACATCTTCATGTCACCCCTCAGCATCTCCACGGCCTTTGCTATGACCAAGCTCGGTGCCTGTGGTAATACCCTCCAGCAGCTCATGGAGGTGAGTGGCACCATGTCCACCTCTTCCAGTTTGCTATCCTGCAGCTTAAGTTAGAGCAAGGTTACTAAAGGCTGGCTGCCAGCTATAGGTCAGTGATAAAGCCCCTCAGCTCAAGACATTTCCCTGTGCAGAGAAGAACTAGCGGCTCAACAAGCCCCTTGTCAGGGCCACCTCTGTCCTTGTGGAGAGCACTGCAGGAAACTCCAAGCTGGCTTTACTTGGGCTCATGGGAATTCCAACATCTCTAGCTCCAATGGACAGAGTAAATTCTTCTGACATATGCTGGGTTTGGGCCTACTGGAGGAGAGGGAAACTCTTCTGGAGGTGGGGAAGAGAAGGCAAATACTTTGCTCCTAGTGGTCCTTTGTGTGCAACTAGCTAACGTTAGATATGCAGGGATAGATCATCCTTGTGCTGAACTCTGAGGGAAATCCAATGAGACTTGGTCATGGGGTTAGAGTTAGAGCTCCTCCCCCTTTCTACAGGAGCTCACACTCAGGATGTTCCTGCCCAGATAGAGGGGGAAGCTCCCCTATCGCTCTCTGGAAAGCTGCTAGAGGAAGAATGCGTCATGGAATGAATAAGGGACCAGGTGAAGACCACTGACTGACTTCTATGTTCAAACAAAATAAATACCCCATAAATAAATTCACAGCATCACCCAATATCAAGGACGCTGAGTCCCTTATTGATCTCAAGGCACTTAGGAGACATTCAGTGCAGTTATAGCGGAGCTTGCCTACCCTAGGGAAATCTATGGTACTAGCCACTGAGTAGGTCCCACCAGTGTGCCTCTAATGGCATAAGTTCCATTGATGCTAATGCAGCCCCTTGTGAGCTCACACACACAAGTGCTTCCTTCAGTGAGTGCACAGCCGCGCTAGCACCGTTTGCAATAGATTTGCAAAACGGGCTTAATGTCCTCACTTTGCTTGTGACCCCATTAGCAAAAATAGGAATAAAAAGGTGCATGAAGCATCTCCCTGGAGTCAGCTCCAGGGCATTCTCCAGATCCATGCGCAGTTGTTGCCAGGTGATGACTCTGGTGGCCCAAATGAAATGAGTTTGGTCTCAATCCAGCACCCAGGTGTCAACATCCTCAAACTACCAGCACAATTCATACCTTTGTCAGCTGTCACTGCAGAGGGGCCAAAGGCCAAATGGACCACAGACTGGGCTGCCATTTTGCACCAAGACGTGGTCATTCTAGGTCAGAGTTGAGCCATGTTGGAACAATGCTGGGGGAAAGTTTACCCTGCTGCTTCCTGTTCTATGGCTAAACAGGATTTTGGTCTCCAGGACTGTGACTGCAGCAACTTCCACCAGCATGAGTTTCTCTTTGGGAAGACTTCCAATAACCCAAATAAAGCTGAAACAGAGTGCAGCTGAACTGAGGAGCAGGGGTTTCTGCTGCTCACAGCAGCCAGCAAAAAACAGTTTAGGCAAGTGATGCTAGGCTGTGGCTCGTGTGATTTTTCCCCCTCCCCATCCCCCCCGGGTCTCTAGTTTCCTACTGGGGCCATGGTAGTGTTAGTTTTCAGATGATCAGATGATTGTCTAGGCTGGAGCAAAGTGATCGCTCCAGAAACAAAACCCATCTTTTACCCACCCAGCAGATTATGGGGTACTTGAGCCCCACTTGTAATTGGGATTCTTGCTCCATTCATTGTGCTTGTGCTGCTCTTCTTTGATGACGAACCAAGTGAGCGGTGTACTGTGGGCACAGGACTGTGAGCCAGATGTTCTGGCCCTTCTGCTGACACCAGTTTCCTATGTAGTAGGGTTATCTGTCTAAGGTACCTAGAGTGATCCCCATTGCTGTAGTATCAGAGCACCTCACAATCTTCAATAGATTTATCCTCCCAACACCCTTGTGAGGTAAGGAAATGCTGTCTTCCCTTTTCAAAAAGGGCACCAGGATTCAGAGAAGCTATTGTCTACCTAGGAAAGTTATACTGGTATAAAGTATGGAGGTGTGAATTTAGACCACTATAGTTAGACTGGTGTAACACTCCGTGTGGCCACTCTTATTCCTGAATAAGCATGTCTACATGGGTACTTGATACTGGTATAATTAGTGATTTAACTATACTGGTATAACTGGAAATGTTTCTTGTGTAGACAAGCCCTTAGTCACGCAGGAATCCTGTAGCATATCTGGAAATTGAAACTGGGTCTCCCAGTCCTAGGCTAGTGCCAAGGATTTAAAAAGAATCCAGGTCTCCTAATTCCAGGTAAGCAGCCATGAGGTCTTCATTCACTTCCTGAAAGGAGAGGGGAGGACAATTGGTGAACAAGAATTCTGAAGCTGTTCTTAGTGTAATGTAGTGGCTTAAAAGAAGGTAGAGAGAGATGGGGTCAGGCAAAAGGGGCAGTTAGGGAGGGGCCTGGGCAACGCATAGTCTGAGCATGGGAGAGGAGGTGTCTGCTTTGAAGGGGAGGAGGAGAAAGGAGCAGTAGCATGATTTTTACATAGAAGTTCTGTGTTAAATTTGATGTGTTCTGGCTATTTCAAAGCTTTGTTTCTGCACAGCTGCACACAGCTTTCATGCAGAGAGGCTCAGCTGCAAAGATTGTGGGTGCGTCTAAACTCAACAAATGTCCAGGCCTGATCTAGGGGGTTGCATCAGGCCACTCTCTGCTTTCATGTGAAAAAAAAACAAACGAACCAAGAGTTCTTGCCAAGTTCAGAATGGGTGGCCCATTGTTCCTGTGCCCATGGAGCTAAAGAGCAGTAATCACACCATCCCCTCTGCCTGAGGCTAGAGGAAATGGAGAGCCTGGTCTGTGGTTCTTTCTCTCACTCCTTTGGTTCCCTAGGTTTTCCGGTTTGACACAATTTCAGAGAAGACATCTGATCAGATCCACTTCTTCTTTGCCAAGCTGAATTGCCGGCTTTATAAGAAGGCCAACCAATCCTCTGAGCTGGTGTCAGCCAATCGCCTCTTTGGGGAGAAATCTCTGATCTTCAACGAGACCTACCAGAACATCAGTGAGGTGGTTTATGGAGCCAAACTCTGGCCCTTGAACTTCAAAGTGAGTCTGACACACTTTGATTTGTCTCTTCCCAGTTCCTTATGCTGTTGCTAAACTCTCCCCCACATCACTGGACCAACCGAAAAGGCACTGTGAACTGGGGGGGCGGGAGGGGGAAAGTTGTGTGTACTCAAATGCAGCACAGTTTTGCTATGGACCTAGCCTGCTTTAATCTCAGATACAGGTTCATCCATTTAAAAGCTGCTTGCTTCTGAACGCTGCAGCATGGTGCTCAGAAGACACTGTCTTCATTGGGAACGTGCTCCCTGTTTATCTGTGGCCGCTTCCTATGGGAAGAGACAATGAGGTGTTGAAAATCCCCATTTAATTTTTTGTTTTGTTTTTGGTCTGTTCCTCCAGGAAAAGCCAGAGCAGTCGAGGAATCTAATTAATGAGTGGGTTGCTAATAAAACAGAGAAGCGCATTACTGAGGTGATCCCCGAAGGAGGCATTGATGACCTCACTGTCTTGGTGCTGGTCAACACCATTTATTTTAAGGTATGGCAAACAGCCCTAGGGAGAAACCCTGCTCCCTTGATGGGGGGAGAAGATAGTCTAGCCAGGTGATGAGAAATTGGTAGATCATTCTCCTAACCCAAATACACTGAAGCTTTAAGAAATGGATATGCTGGCTCAGGCCTGTCAACCTGTGATGGCTAATGTGAGAGTCAAATAGGGAACAATAGTGAAAACCCAGACACACCAGCATTGGGATAGAACTCCGAAGTGAACCTCACTATAAGTTAGAGGGGTGCAAACCAAATAAAAAACTGGGATCTTTCCGTCCCTGATTTGTGTATATTGGGGGAGAGGTCCAGAATCCAGATCAGAATTCCTTGCCTGGACCCTGTTTCTACAATGGGTCGTGCCAAAATCCCAGATCCAAACACCCCTAAGATACAGCAAGAATCTGAAATTTGAACCCTGCTCCAAATTCTACAGCCCAGAAAGTGCATCTGACGGGTGTGATTTCACTGCCCGAGCTGAGTGAGATGCACAGTCAACAAACAGCAAAACCAAGGGACAAGTCAGTGAGTTCTATACATTAATTTAGTTTTGGGGAGGTAGTGGGGGCTGAAGAGCATCCTTTTGGGATAGGGCAGTTCCCTAAACCAGCTCTACCACTGAGCTGCTATGTCATGTCAGCTGAGTGACTTAGGCCTTGTCTACACCCATGGTTATGCCAGCAAAACTTGGTTGCTCTGGGGTGTGAAGGAAAACACACACCCACCCCCCAAGTGATACACATTTTTTACTGGCATAAGCATGAGTGTGGACAGCGCTGTGTTGGCAAGAGATGCTCTCTTTGACATAGCTACTGCCACTCGTTTAGGTGGCTTTATTATGTCGGCAGGAGAGAGCTCTCCTGCCGACATAGCATGGCTACACTTGTGCTCATGCTGGCAAAACTTATATCGCTTATAGTTTTTTTTCACACCCCTCAGTGACAAAGTTTTGCCGGCATAACTGTGAGTGTAGACAAGCCCTTAGCCTCTCTGTGTCTGTTTCCCTATCTGTCCCCAACTCCCCCCACCGTGGGGGAGGTGAGGTTGTGAGGCTAACTTCATTGTTTGCTTTGTGTGTGTGTGTGTGTGTGATCGGGGTCCGTTGAGAGGTGCTGCAGAAATGCAAAGTACTGTTAACTACAACAGTGGTGAGCCAGCACATTCCCTCACAAAACTTTGGGCGGATTCAGGTTCAGTGGGACCTTGAACTCTGTTTGCTTTTGCTTCTGAAAGATTAAATCCTTGCTGAAGTTTTACAAAAGCCAAACCAACCCAAGTCCTGCTACCATCTCTACCATGCACAATGGGAGCTGCTGCTAGCAACAGATGGGAAGGCAGTGGTGATCTGAAGAGAAGGGGGGGAGGGGAGAGGCTGATTTTTCATGGCTCAGCGTGCGCCCTGCTTTGGGGCTGGGGTTCTCTGTTTGATCTGTGGCTGATTACTGTCTGTCTTTACCATGGTCTCCCAGGGGCAATGGAAATCGGAATTCCCTGCTCAGAACACAAAAATGGATAAGTTCCATAGAAGCGACGGCGAGATCTGTATGACCCCCATGATGTACCAGGAGACCAAGTTTCGTCACACCTCCATCCCCAGCGACCATGTGCAGGTGGTGGAGCTACCTTACAAAGGAGATGACATCACCATGGTTCTCATCCTGCCCATCGAGGGCACATCTCTGGGAGATGTGGAGCGGGATCTGACATCAGAGCGACTGCAGGGCTGGCTGGACTCTATGAAGGAAATCCCGCTCTCAGTCTACCTCCCTCGCTTCCGCGTTGAAGATAGCTTCAGCCTGAAGGAGAAGCTGCAGCACATGGGGTTGGTGGATCTCTTCAGCCCGGAAAGTGCCAAGCTGCCAGGTCAGTGCCGGCGGGTTCCCACACTGCGGGCAGAGAAATTAAATGCAGCAGCAGCATGCGGAGGGGGGCGAAGTATTTTAAAGCAGTGCTAGAATTGTAGGGGCCTCTCCACTGATTAGTGTACAGATGTCCTGATAGCCCCAGTGGTGACAGTGGGTTTTGTTAACTGGGAGCTCTGGCAGAGAGGCAAAGTCCCTAGGGGGGTGGTCTATCTGGGTCAGGGTTGAATCTACAAAAAAATGTTGTCAGACTGGCACCAACACTAAATTTGCCTGCAAATTATTCAATACTAAGGACTCAAATCTACCCTTAAATATGAACACTTAGGATTTCCATTGAAGTCACTATGGGCCCCATGCAACCCTGCCAGGGCAGAATTTGGTTCTTTAGCTTGACCCTTGTCCTCATCTCATTAACCCTTCCCCCATCAGTGGTGGTGTCTGCCTCAAACTCCCTCTGCTGTGAGAGTGACATGCTTTGGCACTCCGGGTGTTGTCTTCTCAAAAAGTTGTTCTTGAAGTTTCCAGTCTATTTATGGCTTGTTGGGGTTTTTTTAGGTATAGTTGCAGAGGGCCGTACGGACCTGTATGTGTCTGATGCTTTCCACAAAGCCTTCCTTGAGGTAAGCTGGGCTTTCCTGTCCTGTCCTGTGTTTTATCTTTTACTGTAACTTTTTTGGTTTAGTCTTTTTAACAACAACAAAAACCTTTCCCTTCTGTCTCCTCCTCCCCCACTCCCCTCCCCCAATAAAATTGTGGCATCCATCTCCGATCTAAGCCTGTGATCCTTCTGGGTTCTGGTCTGTGGCAGGTGAAGATATGGCACCAAGACCACCAACGATTTAATTCCAAAGCCCAACAGCACAAAGTAAAATGTGTGGTTCAGAGTCTATGAAGAACCTAGGGCCTGATTCAAAGCTTGAAGTCAGATCTTCCTGTTGACTCCAGAGGGCTTTGGATCAGACCCCTACTGCATTGCTGGGCCTATGCAAGCAATACCCGGACAGGTGGCTGTTTTGTCATGCCAAAAAATGGGGGGAAAGCCAGGGTTTTGGCAGGGCAACATATTCAAATGTCATCATTTCAGTTAAGGACAAAATTCTGATATGCTGCTTTAATATTAAGTTGCTTGTCCTGGGAAGTTGAGATGACAAATATCCTTCTACTTAACAATATGACTTGCTTAAAACTATTTGAATGCTATTTAATAGCTTAAAACATTTGATTAACCACCCTCATTCTTCCCTACACTGGAAGCACACACAGCCCAGTGTGTACACGTCACAAAGGCATCTTACCCCGACTAGTAATGACTCAAGACTTGTTATGAAAAACAGCTCCTAAGCCCCATGGCTTTTGTCATGGCTGTGTCAGGCATAAGCCCTGCATGGACTTACATGCATGATTATCTTTACAGTGGAGTCAAAGGCACTACTTACTGTGCTTAATGTATACATCTTTGCAGGACCAGGTCCTTGCAGCCTTAATAACTTTTTTGATTGGAGCATGGGTTATGCCCCCTTCTCTGGACTTTGTCTGCACTAGACTCTCAGCTTAAAATATCCCATTGCTGCTGTCCCAGTGTGGTTCCAGAGTTGGCGGAAGCTCTAATGTGGACGAGGTGCAATTGGTTGCCAGCATTTGAAGTCCAGTTTTTGGGTAGATCAGTTCTGAGCAGAGTAAGATGACGTGCTTAGAATGCTACTGGGTTGGAATGGAGAGGGACATTTTAAGGAGAAAGTCTAGACCAATATTATCCTTTGCAATGCATGGAACAGTGGGACAAGAAAAGTCCTTATCCCCGCCCACACTGACTCTGCTTAGCCAAGCCCACGTTGCTAAATGGGATGGGACATGGGAGTGGCTTTTTCATGTAAATGTTGACATATTTAAATGAGCTGCCCATTGTGGGTGCTTGGATGAGCGCAGTTTGCTTTATGCACGCCTGCTGCTGTTTGATAGGTGAGGCTTTAGTCAAAATAACTGCAGGCACATATCTGAAAGTAGGATCATGCCACTTCTTCCCCCTTTCATTCTCAGTTTTGAGGCAAGGACTTAGCAGGCTTTTTCTACCTTATTGGCATTATCTATGTATTGTGAGACTGTCTGGGAAGATTCTACAGCAAACCCCAGAAACCCTCCCCCTACTGAAACTCTTGCCTCGGGCAAGGATTAACAAAGTGCTGAAGTGTTCAAGGCTCTTGTACCCCAGCACAGATGGACCCTGACTATTCAAATTCTGGCCTTAGAACCTCCTGTGGGATGAGTAATTTCTAAGAGGCAACGGGGCATGCATTGTCAAAGCCAGCACACCATTTATGAACCATACGGCCAAGTCCAGTCACTGAGTTGATAGCCAGGGATCATTACGGTGGTCTTGTTTCCACAGCTAGCATTGCAGATTTAGAACTTAGACACCTCTTTCTCCATATCTAGAGTCTCCTAAGTCATCTAGGCCCAGATCCTCAAAAGTGTTTAGGTGCTGAACTCCCACTGAAACGAAAGGAGTTCGGTGCCCAAAGCCCTTTAAGGATGTGGGTCCCTCCCGCTGTGGATGCAGGACTGTCCATGTATTGACGAGCATAGCAAATGTTGTGGGCCTGGTTTTCAAGACAGCTTTGATTTGCACAAGACCATCCTTGCACGGGTTGGAAATCATGGGGTTACACCAATGCACTAGCGTTTGCAAGTGGACATGTTTGAAAAATCTGGCCTCTGAGACCCAGAGGCAGCAGATGTTAAGCAGGAGTGAAGGGCTATCGGATGACTTTTCCGGATGACTTTTCCAGATGACAAGATGATGCTTGTGTATTCTTCTGCGTGCTTCAGATCCCCAGAACAGTGGGGGGACGGAACCTTGAAACCAGCTCATTGTTAACCCTCTGTTAACCCTAGCAGATGGGCGGGTGCTCCATGTCACCACGCAAAGAAGCCTGCTGTACCTCCTGCAGCCGGCAGGGCCTGGAAGCTCTCCTCGTGCAAGGAGGAGTGAGCATTTCATGGTGGCATGACTGACTTCCCAGCCAGCGTGGGGAATGGGATTGCCAGGTTCCCCTAGCTACTAAGTCCCCACCTGGAAGCAAGGGGTGGGGGCTGGCATCTGCCCAGTGTAGATGAGGAATGTATTTTAATCCCATCTTCCGTCTGATTGGCAGGTGAACGAGGAAGGCAGTGAGGCAGCAGCTTCTACCGCAGTCGTGATCTCGGGTCGTTCATTTCCCATCAACAGAATTATCTTCAATGCTAACCGGCCTTTCCTGCTGCTCATCCGGGAAGTTGCCATCAACACCATCATCTTCATGGGCAGAATATCCAACCCCTGCTCTTAAGGAGCTGCAGCCAGATCCACAGGGGTATCCAGCCAATAAAATATTCCCTCCCAGTGTCCGTCTGTCTCCTATGCTGCATTTCTGCACTAGTGGGGGGCAGCAGTTTGGAAGGCCTGGGCAGGCCCACACTACCCAGCTTTCTCTCAGGGGAGCTGTCCCATTATTGATGCAAGCCTTACTTACAGACTGTAACCTACTACACTGTTTTGTTTGCCCTCTTACTGTCATAGTCAGGCAAGGGAGGTGATGCAGCTTGACTGATGTCTCTCTCAGCAGCAGAGGAAGTCCCAATCCTGCAATCTCTCTGTTAAAAGGAGGTTGGATTCTCCTAGTATTTTGCACCAAGATTTATGTTGTGTATCATTGTCCTCCATCAGGCCTCAACTGTGACTCTGATCACGTCCGCCATTAAAAAAAATCCAGCAAGCTAAACAATGAATGGCCCCTTTTCTCCTTGTTATAAACCTTTCAGTGTGTGAAGAAGGAGCAGGCTGGGCCCCTAGAGCCCTCAATATTTAATAAATGGGTGTTTCTCCCCAACCCCCTGTTATCCTAGCACAGTGGTTCACAAGTGTGTTTGTGGGGAGGGAGAGGCAATGCCAAACTTCCTATTGGGGAGTGGCGAGTCTTCCCACTCACTCACGAGGTCACAGTCCCTGAAATCTGGCCTTGCTTACCCCACTGTTGTCACCAAGGAGGAAGCTGGGCCAAATTTGCGTGAGTGGTATTGCAACCTGATGCACAGGGTTGCAATGCCCACTAACACTCTGATGCTGAAACTGAGAAATACTACCCTGAAAACTCTGGATATTAAGATAGTGCTTTTAAATGGTTTCCTAGGCTGTGCTAAATTAGACAGCAGGATCAAAGGACTGATTTATTTCAGATAGAATCACCTTTTTTGGAATCAGTGAATTGATGGTCCCAGTTCTATCTAGATTACTTGGAAAGTCCCATTTTGTAAGGTGGGGGGGGTGGTGTCTAAATTAAATAAAAAGGTTGAGAGCTGCTGTCCTAACAGAACAATGCTAAATTAAGGCTTAGCCCTGTTCCACGGAAGTCAATGGTGAAGCTCTCAGGATACAGCTACACAGCAATAGAAGTCCAGGGTTGAAACACAGATTCAAGCCTTAACTCTCCTTCCATCAACAAACAAATGGTGCTAACACGGGACTCGGAGCCGGGGTGCTAAGACCCCACAGGGGTGGAGGGTCCAAGCTGGCACCTGGGGTTTAAACTGCTCCACTGGAGTCATGGGAGTGTGCCAAAAGGATCCCACTGGCTGCCTTCCTTTGTCCTCCGGACAGGCCAGTTTTCCCACACTGCACCATGAGCAAAGAGCTGGAGCAGCCCTGTTTTGGGAGGGTGCTAGGAAGTCTGAGAGGGGGGTGGTTGGACTTGGGCTCACAGTGCAGTGTTGGGGGGGAGCCAGGGTTCAATATTTCCTAACCTGGGAGTGTAGTTGCTTAAGCCCTTGGCTAACAAACCTAAGGTCTGCTAACTCAAATTCCCCTAGCCCTGGGCTTACATTGCAGTGTAGATATACCCTCCGAGATCAGTTGCTCATTATACCACTCGATTGGCCTTCCAGAAGTTCTAGCCTCTAGGCAGGACCATGATACACATGAATGAATTGCAGTAATTTAACTGGGAAATTTTGTCCCTGTAGCTTTGGCAGAAACACCTCTGAGTGGTGTTACATTAGGCATCTCACAGTCTGAAGAGTTGCAAGACCACACTATTCTGCTTTGAAATGGTATTTGACTTGTTGACTTATTCACCAGTAAAAGGACCTGTTGGTCAAGGTTGAAAATACCTGTCGGTTACTGAAAGGGTTTTCCCCATAAGCAAATGTGTGGGGTTTTTCCATCAGCTGTGCAAATGAGTAATGAAAGTTCCATGTTAATTACACTTGAATTCAGAATTATGGAAAACCACAATTAAGGTAATCTCAACAACAGTTAGGCTAATCATAGAATATTAGAGTTGGAAGGGACCTCAGGAGGTCATCTAGTCCAACCCCCTGCTCAAAGGAGGACTAACCTCAACTATATCATCCCAACCAGGGCTTTGTCAAGCCTCAGCTTAAAAACCTGTAAGGATGGAGATTCCACCACCTCCCTAGGTAACCCATTCCAGTGCTTCACCACCCTCCTAGTAAAAAACTTTTTCCTAATGTCCAACCTAGACCTCCCGCCCTGCAACTTTAGACCGTTGCTCCTTGTTCTGTCATCTGCCACCACCGAGAACAGCCTAGCCCCATCCTCCCTGGAACCCCCTTTCAGGTAGTTAAAGGCCGCTATCAAATCCCCCCTCACTCTTCTCTTTTGCAGACTAAACAAGCCCAGTTCCCTCAGCCTCTCCTCATAAGTCCTGTGCTCCAGCCCCCTAATCATTTTGGTTGCCCTCCGCTGCACTCTCTCTAACTTGTCCACATCCTTTTTGTAGTGGGGGGCCCAAAACTGGACACAATATTCTAAATGCGGCCTCACCAATGCCGAATAGAGGGGAATAATCACTTCCCGTGACCTGCTGGCAATGCCCCTCCTAATGCAGCCCAATATGCCATTAGCCTTCTTGACAACCAGGGCACACTGCTGACTCATATCCAGCTTCTTATCCACTGTTACCCCCAGGTCCTTTTCTGCAGAGCTGCTGCCCAGCTCGTCGGTCCCCAGTCTATAGCTGTGCATGGGATTCTTCCTTCCTAAGTGGAGGACTCTGCACTTGTCCTTGTTGAACCTCATTAGATTTCTTTTGGCCCAATCCTCCAGTTTGTTTAGGTCACTCTGTATCCTATCCCTACCCTCCAGGGTATCTACCACTCCCCCAGCTTAGTGTCATCCACAAACTTGCTGAGGGTGCAATCTACCCCATCCTCCAGATCATTAATAAAGATGTTGAACAAAACCGGCCCCAGGACCGACCCCGGGGAACTCCGCTTGTGACCGGTTGCCAGCTAGACATGGAGCCATTGATCACTACTCGTTGAGCCCTATGCTCTAGCCAGTTCTCTATCCATTTTATAGTCCATTCAATCAACCCATACTTCTTTAACTTGCTGATAAGAATACTGTGTGAGACAGTATCAAAAGCTTTGCTAAAGTCAAGGTATATCACATCCACCGCCTTCCCTACATCCACAGAGCCAGTCACCTCATCATAGAAAGCAATCAGGTTGGTCAGGCATGACTTTCCCTTAGTGAATCCGTGTTGACTGTTCCTGATCACCTTCCTCTCCTCCAAGTGCCTTAAAATGGATTCCTTAAGGACCTGCTCCATGATTTTTCCAGGGATTGAGGTGAGGCTGACCGGTCTGTAGTTCCCTGGATCCTCTTTCCTCCCTTTTTTGAAGATGGGCACTATATTTGCTTCTTTCCAGTCCTCAGGGACCTCCCCCTGTTGCCACGAGCTTTCAAAGATAATAGCCAATGGCTCTGAAATCACCTCAGCCAACTCCCTCAGCACCCTCGGGTGCATTGCATCCGGCCCCATGGACTTGTGAATGTCCAATCCTTCTAAATAGTCTTGGACCCGTTCCTTCCACACTGTGGGATGTTCACCTCCTTCCCATTCTGTGCCACCCAGTGCAGCAGTCTGAGAGCTGATCTTGTCTGTGAAGACAGAGGCAAAAAAGGCATTGAGTACCTCAGCTTTCTCCATCAGTAGGTTGCCTCCCTCATTCTCTAAGGGGCTCACACTTTCTCTAATCTTCCTCTTGTTGGCAACATGCCTGTAGAAACCCTTCTTGTTCCCCTTCACGTCCCTTGCTAGTTGCAACTCCAATTGTGCTTTGGCCTTCCTGATTTCATTCCTGCACGTTCGAGCAATGTTTATATAATCCTCCCTAGTCATCTGACCAAGCGTCCACTTCTTGTAAGCTTCTTTTTTGCGTTTAAGTTCGCCAAGGACATCTTTGTTAAGCCAAGCTGGACGCCTACCATATTTGCTATTCTTTCTGCACATCGGGATGGTTTGCTCTTGTGCCCTCAATAAGGTCTCTTTAAAATACAGCCAGCTCTCTTGGATTCCTTTCCCCCTCATATTAGCCTCCCAGGGAATCCTGCCCATCAGGTCCCTGAGGGAGTCAAAGTCCGCTTTTCTGAAGTCCATGGTCCGTATCCTGCTGCTCTCCTTTCTTCCTTTTGTCAGGATCCTGAACGCGACCATCTCATGGTCACTGCTGCCCAGGTTGCCACCCACTTGTACTTCCCCTACCAAATCTTCCCTGTTTGTGAGCAGCAGGTCAAGAGGAGCACAGCCCCTAGTTGGTTGCTCCAGCACTTGCACCAGGAAATTGTCTGCAACACTCTCCAAAAACTTCCTGGATTGTTTGTGCTCTGCTGTATTGCTCTTCCAGCAGATGTCAGGGTGGTTGAAGTCTCCCATGAGAATCAGGCCCTGTGAACTGGAAACTTATCATACACTTGTCACACTTCTTGTGTACGAGGGAGACATTTTAAGGGCTTTAAGTATTTCATTTCCACAGTTAGCTTGTGGTGTTGAGGAACTATGGTTTGTGTGGCTTTGATTTTGTGCATCTGGTCTCCTGTGTAAGTGTGGTCTCGGATCCTTGTACATAATCTAACTAGCTCCACCAGTGCATAGGTTTGTGGCTATACGTCTGAGCTATGCGGCACAGTGCTCTTACCTTGTCTGTCTCTGAATGTGGCCCGTTGAGGAAGAGCTATAAAAGCCAGTCTCTTATCAGTGACAAGGGCATGGCCTTGAGGCAGACATATTATAGGGTGCTAATGTAGAGGCAGGGAAGTGCACTTCAGTCTAAATGGTACAGTAGTATATTACGGGGGGATGCACTATACATTGTGCCAGTAGATGGCACTCAAGGATAGGTAGCCTAGTTCCTGGGTTTTGTTGGACTGATACAATGTGCACTGTAAATGTCTTCCTCTATGCAACTCATTAAATCAGCTCTTGACTCCACAGGCCTATCAATGACTGAGTGTAAGGTAATTAAGTTACAGCTGCCAGTTTCTGGAATCACTCATGCCGAGAGGTGTGTTGGATGTACGTGAGATTGTGTCCTAGTTCTTAGTAGATCAGGGGCAAAGTTAAGGGTGTTCTATACAGATTCTTTATCCCAGGGTCTGAATGCCTGTGCCTTTCCATACTTTCTAATAGTCAGTATCTTTCCCAGACATGGAGCTTTAACAGGGGAAGTTCAAGTGACTATGGTTTGATTTCAGTATTATGAGCATGTTGTAATTTTAAGTCCTCTCCCCCAATTGATGAGAGCTTAACTGTCTAACCCCTGGTTCAGATAGCTTCATGCTACTGAAACTCCTAGGCTATTGAATGATTTTATTCCCAGCTGGGCTCTTGTTTTATAGAAACTGGCCTGACACAAAAACCTGCATGGAGGGTAGGTGAAGAAGTACTAGCAGCCTCTTTCGTTCATTCCCTGCTGCTGCCCTTCCCTGAAAGTTGGGGTCTGAGAGACCATCTCTTGCTGAGAGGAGATGGTCTGGCTGCAGCCTTGTCTGTAGGTAGAGAGCCTGGGACTGGTTATATTTGCTTTCCCTGCTGCTACTTTTCCAGGGCAGGATCTTCCTCTTGCTCCCTCGACCTCAGGTCGCAGCTCCAGCCCCTCACCCCTAAAATCAATTTTTTCTGCAGCCTCTGGCTTCCTTCATCTCATTCCCTAGTCCTTGAAGTGAGATCTTGATCCTGAGCGGTGTGGGGCAAGGAGGAGTCTGATCTCCATCCTGCTGCTTGCTCTCTGCTCCCAAACCAGACAGGCAGGACCTGAAAGAACTGCTCAGCAGGACACAGGCATATATGAGCTGCCTGGCAACTAGTGAGTCATTCCAGAGCATATTGCACCCAGAGAGCACACACATTGCAACCAGCCACTGAGGGCTCCCTGTTCCTAGCAGGGACCCTGTGGCTTGGGCAGAGGAGCTAAGAGCACCTCTGCAGCCAGGGAAAACCAGCTGGTGTATGTTTTGATGAAAGGCAGCAAGAACATCAGGTATCTTAAAGTGCTTGGCAGTGGCTCCGGAGTAGATGTGCCCGACCATACACTGGATCCTTGGTCCAGTCAGTGGCTGAGTTCACCAGTCACAGTGGGAATGTTAAGTGCTTTAGCCTGGGAGGGGCCCTGCTCTTGGAGCACAAGACCCCCAGTTCAAGGAGCAGATTCCAGCTCCCTGGGGTCACAAGACCTATTGTGTAGCAGTGCTGCAGCTGCACCGCCCCCCTGTGCCCTGTAGTGCTGGCTGGCTGTGCTACAGTCCCCATCGCTGTAATGTGCCGGAGCAAGGACTCAACTGCCTCATCAACTGAAAACTGCAGAAGGTGAACAGGCTTACAAAGATGGCTGCAGAGTGTCGCAAGCTGTTGAGCGAGCACAGCCAGAAGCCGTTTACTTGCAAGTCTAGCTTTGGCTCAGCCTATTCAGACTTTCTAAGAGGCAGAGTCCAGAATCACTGCACCTTGCCACGGCGGCTGACAGGACTAACTCAGGGGAGACACTGTTTGCCAGATCATGGAGAAAGACAATGGGTGGGGATGGAGGGTCATACAATGGAGGTGATGAGTTATAGAAGGGGTATTTGCATAGAAGCTCTTCATCTCTTTAATCATCTATTTTTCCACCTTCTGTCTCTTCCATGACTGGCAACCCCACTGCTGACTTCCGTAAGCTGGCCTCTGCCTTGACTTGCCCTCTAAGGGCAGGTTACAAGTGGGAAAATTGAGCTAGTTCCTCCCTGTGGTGTTTTGCCAGCCATACCGTCATGGTACAGCTCTTACAGCACTTCCCTAAATTAAGCCATAGCCTCTCCTGAGGCACGTGTACCCATTTTACAGTAAGGAAGACTTGAGATTATTCAACATTTTTATTCAGGCCACTGATTTTTGGAGGCCTGGCCTGAGGCTGATTTTTAGATGAGCTGTGTGCCCCCCTGGCAGAGGGAGGCGAGGAGGCGCAGCACTTTCGAAAATCAGCTTCAAGGTCCAGTGGCTGCTGTTAAGTATTGACTGTACTTTACCCAATGTCTGTGGCGGAGCTGGAATTAGAGCCAGATTTCCTGAGTCCTAGGCCTTGTCCCTTTCGTGGCTAAGGGAGGTATGAGAACAAGCACGTACAGGGCCTGGTTTGCAGAGCAGACCTCCATCTGTGCAACAGGAATCACTTGCAGATGCAAACAATGGTCCAGCAACTACGTTCCTGGAGCTCCAATAGGGGATGTGAAGCCCCTAATTTGTAGGGGCTGCTGTTAAGTGAGGGTGTGGAGGAGTTGACTTCTATCTCACATATGGGCTATGAAGAAAAATTGGTTAATCCAGCCTCACAGTCGAGGGGCCAGGTGAGGTGCTGCACATCAGAAAAAATTCCTCGTGCTGGTCAATGGCTATTTTCACTGACTCAATGTTTTCTGAAAGGCTCTCTACAACTGAGCACTTTTCCCCCCTTACCGGGGGGAGACAGGGCAGTGTAGCCTATCAAGCCTGATCACTTCAGTCTTCAGTGAGCCTGGGAGGGGGAACAGCTGCGTTCTCTGCAGATGCCAACAGCCTGCAGCAGTAACAGAAATCCTAGTCCAAAAAGCCCTTTTTAGGTTTGAAGCCTGTAAGAAAGGATCCAAAATAACCATCAAAAGGCCAGCTCTCCTGCCTCTGAACCCCTAGGAAGGAGAAATCAAACGGGAACTTGGGGGCGAATGAAAATGTTACAACCTGAGTAGTTGTCAGTGCTGCTCTGTGTTTGAAGGGAGCAGGGAGAAACCAAGTGGGTCCTGGAAAGCAAGCTTGTCTCCTTGCTACCTCTCCTTCATGGACCAGTGAGCTTAGATGAGGAGGGAGGATGATGAATGAAAGGCCAGATCCAGCCACAGGAGAGCCCGGGTGTGAATGTTGTCTTATTAGTGTGTAAAGAACAGACCAAATGAATTGTAGCGCTGTAACAAACTAGGCAGCCCCCCAAAATGACAATCTGAGTATTAAACCATTTAATTCTCAAACCACTCACATGCATAATGTTCTTTTACAGTGTTAAAAGAAAGAAAACGCAATTTGTTTTTAATACAAACAGAATTTCAAGTATACATTTATAGAATTTTCAAAGGTTCCTAACCAAGTTGCTACGTTTTCATTCACATTGTTCTTAAAGCTGTTTGCTGAGAGCTTTTGCTAAACTGATTTAAATGTTTGTACAATTCTTTATCGTCACCCTTTTATGCCTCAAATCCTGGTCATCTTGCTTCCCTTCCTTGTCAGCACCACCAGCAATCAGTGGTGGCTACCAATCAAACAACTCATCCTCACTAAGGGCTGGTGTGTGCTTGGAGCACAGACAGAAAAGGAAGATTAGAGGACCAGCTTGGGAAAAGCTTGTAAAATCATTTAAGAACAGTTCTGATTTCCACAAATTACACACAGCAGGGCCACACTTCAACCTGCTGCAGACGCAGTGGGAACATCACCTATTTAAAATAAGGACTCCACCCACACCACACCCCACCCCACCCCAAAAACATTAGAGAAGTTAGTACAGCACAAAACTTCCTACCTGTGAAAAAAGTCTCTAGTTTTAGGACAGGTGTCCTACACCAGTTTAGATTCATAGGTCAGCATTTTAAAGGGATGCCCCAATTATTATATTTTTGGTTACTCTAAAAACCAGGCAAAAAGCAGGGTCCATGTGAGACAAAAATTTGGACTTTAAAATGATAGACGTGACTAGGGCCCCAGCTACACTAAAAAAAACGGTAACAGCTCTGTTGTGCCTCAGGCCTGTTATAACAGAACACAGCCTGGTGGTTATGGATGGTCCATCTGCTGTGCTATAACTGGGTGTAACATCTCACCTATTATAAATGGATGTTAAACACACACTACAGCTGAGGGCATTGTTGTAGGCCCAATTATAAAAGCATGCTGACAGATCAATGTGTGCCAGTTTACAGAATGCTACCATGGTGCCAAGATAAACCACCACTACTGCAACACTGGTTGTAGCTCCTGTTTTTTAATGTAGAGGGGGCCACAATCTTGCACTAGAAGGGGGTGCTGAGGTAGGAGGTAGAGCTGCATTTGCTTATGAGACTGCAGCAGGCAATGGCAGCAGCCAGAGGTTTAGCAACATCACGCCCTCCAAAAGTCTCTTGCTAAAACAATCCAGCTGCATGTACAAGTGGCTACAAAGCCAGCAATAGCCACACACATCTTAAGATTTAAAGTGCATTTCTTCAGTAAGGGGGATTATTTTTCCTTAAAGTAACCTAGTTAAAGTGCTGTTCTAGTTTGAAAAGGGACTTTGTAAAAATGGCACCATTTTCCTTAGCAGATCTGTTTCCCCATGCGTACTCAGAGTCAGATCTGCTGCCTAGTGACTTAAATAAGGTATTTATTGCTTTTCACTCCTTTCAGTTCTGCACAGCCAACTCTCCTTGAGAGGGATGGACCTGGATTCAGCCCCTATTCGAATCAGGTTAACTAAATTCCAACTGCACATGGTAGCGCTGGTCTTTGTCCTACAGACTCTTCATTTTGAGAGCATGTACTAGCCACAAAGACCCTAGCTTGATTTTTCAGAGCCTAAAGGGAGTTTGTGGGGCAGAAAAGAGATCTTGCTTGTGAAGCAAAGCTAGAGCCATAATGAACACACAAGCCTCGGCTGCCATTTTCACAGAGTCACTTTATAGTGCAGACCTGCATTTTAAAAACACAGGTGGGGCAAAATTAAATCTGTGTTCTGTATCAGTGATTCCCTGTCTCTAAGGGAATCCGTGAAAGACTAAAGCCTTGTCTACACGAGCACTTATTCCAGCAAAACTTTTGTCACTTACGGGTGTAAAAAAAAAACCACCCCCCCGTAACGAGTTTTCTGGGCACAAGCGCTTGTGGGGGCTGGAGACTGTCTCCCATTCACATAGCTACCGCCACTTGTTTAGGTGGTTTTATTATGTCAGCAGGAGAGCTCTCTCCCGTCAACATAACACGGCTACACAAATGCGCTTACAGCTGTGCCGCTGTTAGTTTTAAGGGTAGATTAGCCCAGCCCTTCCACTGAAAACTGACTGAAGAGAATTCAACGATCTATACAGATGAGATTTCCAAGGGTTCACACCTCCATTTGACATTTTTTAGGGGTCTCCAAATGAAAAAAGGCTGAGAACCACTGCTCTACAGGAAAGCTTTGTAAATAATGTGTGTAGCATGGCAACCTCAGCACTCAGAGGGAGGTAGTTACTGTCCTGTATCGTGGCTGCAGCTTGATGCAACTGAGTGAATGGAGTGATTGCTCCAGAAAACCACCAACACAAAAACCATTTCCTGTGTTATTTTTCTAAGGACAAAGTTACCCCCGTTATATTTTTTTATTGAAAACGTGTTCAATTATCCCCTCTAAGGGGCTTTTGTATTTTAGAAATTGATTGTCAGTTCAGTTTATTATGAATCAAATTTGATTAGCAAATTGCCATAAAGCCATTTACAGTAAATTTAAATTTACTTGTGTTACTAACACTATTATTCTTTCCATTTTCCCTGGGAATGCACCCATTCATCACTATGCACGGTTAGTGATTCCTCAGCCAAAGCTATTCTTTGTGTTACCATGTGACTGCATTGGAAAACATTTGATGCAACTGGCAGTTTTACTGGACCCATTTACAAAGGAAAAAAAAAGCCAGCAGCCTCACAGCTGGAAGCTGAGGGTCATTCACAGCCTTGTAGAGAAAAGGGGGTGAGATTAGAAAATGGGAGATTTGGCTGGGGGGGGGGGGGGGGTGCAGAGCACCTTCCAGGGCCTCTCTAGACCAGGTTGCCTGGGTGGGGACACTTCTACGTAGAATACAGGCCCAGATGCCAAGGGGGGGGGGGGGAAGGGGAACTGGGTATTGCTTTCACATCTCCCCTCCACGAAACACTGTTTAGAATAGCTTGTTTTCAATTTCAAGAATGAAAATCGCTGCTACCTTTTTTCCTTCTCTTGCCACTTATCTACCCTCCCTTTCACAGCACAAGATGAAGAATCACAGTACAATAGGAACACTCAAGGATCGAGCCAACATATGCTCTTTTCAACTCAGGTTTTAAAAACAGGCTGCAGAGAAGTCCCTACTTCTCCATCTTTTTCCTCCCGTGGAAAGGCTGATTCTAATAGCACATGACCCACTCTAGGAATCAATCAGCAACCTGATGCACAGAAGCACAAAAGAAACAAATGATCATTTAGAGAAGGAGAAGCCTCCCCGTTCAATTAAAAAAAAACCTCATTGAGTTGTCCTGCTGAAGATGTAGCCCCAGAATTCTTTGCAGGTCATGTGTTATCAAGGGAGGGAAGGAAAGGTGGTTACTCAAGGAAGCTTTTGTAAATGGCACTATAAAATAAATGCACAACCGTGCTCTCTTGGCTACAGAGCTGCTCTCAGCCACGCTATTTTCCCTAGAGCCCCCCCAGGGAAGAACAGAGCATGCAGCTAGCTCCCAGCGAAAGAGCACTGCACCAAAAATCTAGACCCCTCTCAGATCAGAGATGCAAATTTTGCTCTGAGCCTGTATTCTGAGTGACCGCCGACAGCCCGCTATACTAACTGAATCCTACCACTGTGTTTCAACAGAGTAACCCTGTGCTGTGTCACCATAAACTTGAAGTTGCTTCAGATTTATGTTGCAGCAGCAGACTTGAAAGGAGTCTCGGGAGAGAATTCAGCAGAAAGAGATTTGTGGAATGTTTCAAACCTTTTTGCAAAAAGCAACGCTGTAAGCTCAATGAGCAGTTCACTAGCAACATTTTGTTAATGTGAAGCTTCCATAATGACTGGCTTCAAATACAAAATGGACCGCTCTCTTTCCTATCGCTCCCAATCCCAAGTAAGTCAGTGTGGTAAGTGTGTTCACTTACTGATTTGCATGATATAAAGCTATTAAATAAAAGCTTCACAGTAACCCATAGAGCTTTCTTATATGTGAAAACCCCAAGGGGGTAGAGTATCATGGGCGGCATGAATTTCCATTTGTACTGAATGCTCGGGATGCTTGGCTAAAAAGAACAGGCTCCCCCCACCTCTCTGCTGGCTCTATGCGCCTCACCCTGTATAACTTTTACTACGCAGAACAAAAACTTAGGAAGCACTAAAGTGACATGATCAGGTTAAAAATCACTATCAAAAACAGTCTTTGTCCAGGTTAGGGGTTTTTTAAGCTTTTTTCCAGATTTAATCATTTAAAATTTACTTCTCTCTACTTACACCATTATTTTCTATATTTCAGTAATATCATTCGGAAACTAGACTGGTCAGTTTCACTTTATTTTTCCAGTCCCTTTCACAGTTTCTCATGCCCTACCCAATGATGGTGTATTTGAAATCCAAACCCAACAGGGCAAGGTTTAAATAAATACATTTCACTGCAATATAAAAATAATGAAAATACTTACTCATAAGGGTCTGAGTTTTTAAAGAAGGGTTTATACAACCCAAGCTAAGTACGGGGTTTAATAAGCCTAATGGTGCCCATGGAAAAATAATGCAGAGGTTTTTTTAATTACTGCCTTAGCTGACTAGTCAATCAGAATATGTAAAATTGAACAAGGAAGTTACACAGAAGTATTTAAAGATACCTGAATATATTTCAAAAACCTTCACTGATATGAATTGGACAGATGCCTGCATGCTAGTTAAATGATCCCTTTAGTGGGAACAGCCTGGTTTATTTGTAGCCACCCAGGGAAATCGGAGCTGCAGTCTGACACAGGCAAAGCAGATTTCTATAGCACATTTTAGGTAAGAAATGTAATGTCATGGATGTGCTGATCTATCACTGATTATTCAACAGCTAGAGAGCTAAGGCAAGATTTTCAAAAGCACATACAGCACTTGCCCCCAGTGAATTGGTCACATTTTTAAAGTGATGCCCGTGCCTGGAAACTCCTTGATATTCCGCTACACTTCACTTCATCGCCACTTCAGTGCTGCCTCAACCCTTTCTGTGGTTCTCCCATTTAAATGCAAATGAGCAATTGCTTATACATATAGTCTCTAGCATTTAACTTTCAGAGAAAAGGATTTTTTTAGAGCTGCCCAAGGGAATCTGGAAGCTTAACTGCCTTTAATTCTAATGCCTCAGGCAGCTCTGAAAAAATCAGCCAGCGACAAACTCCTATGAGAAGGCCTACTACACCTGCCTCAGCTGCGTAGCACAGATTTTAATAAGCTTGCCATCACTGCCTGACCTTGGCTGGAAAAAAAAAAAAAGACAACTGCAGTATTACAGCAGCACCCTGCAGTGCACTGGTGGCAGGAATGCTATCGGCCCTAGGGTAGACGGGTCAGGCACCTTGCCCATCATGCATGAAACAGTGCTCAATAAGCCAGAAATGGCTGTGCTAGTGGCTTAACACTGCTGCAGCTGCACATTGCTGAAAAACAGTACACATAGAAGCACTCATGGGAGCTCCTAAATGAATGTAGGTTTTTTAATTCACTCCATCCCCAACCCCAGCAGCTGAAAGATGCTAGAGATACACAGTGCTTTCCCATCAAGCTTTGCAGGTGCATTTCATTCCCATTTGTCTCAACACTTCAACAGAAACAGGCAAAGCAATACTTACACTGCAACACCACCAACAAAATAACTGTGGACCTACACGGTCTAACGCCTTGGCTTGGCTGGTACAGCTCCTCTCCCTACACTTTATTGTTCATTCTCATGCCACCAAACCAACCAGATTTTCCTCTTTAGTTCTGTTTACACTTTGCAGAGTTCCCCCCAATTCTTAACAAATGTCCCAGGTTGGGCAGAACTATGGTGCGTGAGCCAGGTGGACACCTCAGTTAGCATAGCTACATTACTTTCACACCCAAGTGCTAATGTTACCACTCAGCTCATGCACATGCTTCTGGGAGTGTTTTAAAAATGATATCTCTTGGCCTGCAACACACCTCCCCTGCAGCCAAAACAGCCATTGCCTACAGTAGGAGCAGGGGCAGGCTCTGTCTGTGTGCTGAGATGTGGGTAGCAATGATAAGCGTAGCTCCGTTTTTCCCCTTGAAGATGGTAAGAGAGCACTCGTCAGTCACCCACCTGCTGACTACATAAAACACTAAGCTTTAAAGCTGCTCAGGTTTATAACGGCAGGATTCTGGCTTGGTCTGAGTTTAGATTTAGTCACCAGGGAAAGGCAAATTTGGGAATTTGCTCCTGCCTGTAGGATTTGTCAGGCTTAGAAACAGAGACGTAGTGCAAGAGAAAAAGAGGCAAACCAAGAGATGCGCTTTGTATGCTAAATGAGCTGCTTTGTCATTAGATGAAGTAAATATGTTTTTTGCTAATGCTATTCTAGTAATATAAGCATCCCTCCCTAGCAAGGATTGTACTGGCTTGGCACAGCCTGACATGCAAGTAGGGGGTGCTGGTCTGAGTCCAATCACTTCTCTCCTCTTCCCTCTCATCTCTGCCCCCTGGACTGACCTGCTATTTCACCAGTGCCTAACACATAGCCTTTTGTGGACTCTGGAAAGCCGTAGCTTTCAATACAGTCAAGCGGCCTCCACCCTGTTTAGTGTATTATTTAGTTATTTTAATGTCTAAAAGCAGGAATAGGTGCCCATCCCAAACGCTGGGCTCCCTGGCCTAATTTAATTTCACAACAAATTTTAAAGGCGCCTCTTCCCAATGCGAAATAATCACCTACCCACGGATAAAACATAGCCAACAACCAAAACAGCTCCAACCTGAACTCCCCTGCAGCTGGGGGGGAGGGGGAGGGCAGACCTTGTACTATGCCCCAAAGGTTAACAGCTCTGGACTCTGACAGACTGGAGGAACATGAATTTCAAAAGTTGGCCACCTCCCAGAGAACACAATACCAGCAAGTCCCCGCCCATCCAGAGGCAGGGGGGTTGACTCACTGGGATGTCAGGTGTGGTCGTATGGCATTAGAAGCAAGGTGGTCTCTCAGACAGGACGTCCCTGTGCACAGGGACCCCACATGGGGGGAAAAAGGGCACACTTTACTGGGGCCCAGAGGCCTGGCTCAGGACGCAGCCCCCGCCCATGAGGAAAACATTGAGGCTAAATTGTAGATCATGCCTGAGGATATTTACAGAAACCAAAATAGCAAAGGGGGGGCATTTTTCAGAAATGTAGAATATGTAACAGTAATTTCAGAATTCAAACTTTTTTCATGGCTCATGAGATTGTACATCTGGGATGAGGGACTGTGGTGTGTGCGCGGGGGAAGGGGCCCGTGTTACAAGTTTGTACTGGACCCAAAAAAATTATGCTTTGGCCCTGCCTGTGCCACACCCATGCCCCCTCAATTTACGCTGAAACAATCACTCTAGGTAACTGCTGACCAGCTCTGCCCTGAGCTTTTTACAATGACAGTCACCCAACACCAGCAGCTCTGCCATAATTACTTTACTTTTCTGGTCTTGGGATGGGTGAGTTCAAGATTTCATCACAGCCTTGAAAGGGGACATATAAGAGCTGTGAAACGTGCAAGGATGGGGCCTAGATTCCAGGTTACTGTGGCAGCTGCCATAAGTGCTTGTAGTGTGGTGTCCCCCAAAATGTTCTTGTATCATTTCCTACATAGCTGATGCTCTGTGAATAGCACCACACATGTCCATAGGCATCCGATAAGGCCCTAGGGAGAAATGACTGTCCCTCTCTCCTTAGTGGCAGACACATACAAATGGCTGTGCTACAGCAGGGCTTCAGCCCTCTCTACAGAGAGAGACTACTAGACCCTGCACTGAAAGCGCATACTAGGGCTATGCGCTCACTCTCACACACGGCCCTGAAGTTACACCAACAAAACGTGTGGACATGCAAACAGGTAAAGGCTCAGGCAAACATACAGGGGCACGTGAAATGGGCAACTGTGCAGCTACTGGTATGTGCAAAAGCATATTTTACTGGTACACCATAAGGGCTTTTTAGGAACATTTAGACTCAAAAATTGATTTAGACCCTTGAAACGGAAGCCCTGGAACAACAGGACTGCAGGGCCCTTTAAGGACTTTCTCCTTCACAGATGTCTAAAATGGTAGTGGGTAGGGCAGCCCATTTCACCATGTGGAAACTGAACCAGTTGAATATATATATATTTATATATATATTATATATGACTGGTATTTGTAGGCTGACCCTGACTGACCACCGTCTTGCTAAAAATGCATCTTGGTCACATTTGCAATGATCATCGGCAAAGACATTAAAAAGTCTTTGTTTGGGTCGAATTCTGTGATCACCCTGTTCTGGTCCCTCTAGAATTCCATTCTCACAGCATCTCTGCTCTGGTTTGTAGGTACCTGCCTCCCGTTTAAACTGACCATCTACAATGGCTTTAACTGCAGCCACTGCACTGGCATCATTAGTCCTCCTGACCACACTGTAGCAAGGGAAACCCTCATGCAAAAAGGATTTCAAAGAGATTTAATCGTTAGACAAAGTTTGGTATCTGCCCATGGTGAGACGTGCTTGTCTACTCTGAAGCTTTCACATAACTGGGCTGGGTCCAGCTCTCTTTGAAAAGTAGCAGGTTTCTGATTGGTTGGGGATTCTGAGGTAGCAAAACCAAAACAGAGGGCTTCATCAAGCCCCATGAGAGCCATGCTGGTGGCCAGCCAATTTGTCCATAGGCTTGGCTGTGGAACCAAGCAACCAATACATGTTTGCTCCTGATGGTCAAGGTAGTAGAGGCTGTAGTCAGCCATCTACACGGGAGAGCCACACAACAGCCAAAGCACTCATGCAACAGGTGGCCACTGAAATCTTTAGAGGAAAAATTAATTGCCACGTTAAACGTTAGGCCATAGTCAGCAAGCTCCAGTACTAATGTCCCCCATGCCATCTCTGGTATATGCTGGCTCTCCTCACACACTGCTGGAGTCTCTTAACCTCTCTCCCCATGTTTTATAACACGTCCCTTACTGTAACCCTGATATCAGCCTGCCCTAGAGACCCACCTTACAAAGAGTAGGTAGTGAACGATATTAGCTATAAACAGGAAATGCAAAAAAGTAATTGTATTAGAAAAAAGTCCACAATTTTTGCAGCCAAATGTCTAGGACAAGCATTAACCCTTTAAACCAATGTGGAACATTCACACTAAATGCTTTTATGCAATCCAGATTGGCAAGAAAATCAAAACCAAGAAAAAAGGGCTATTTTCTTGTTAATAAACACTACATGATTTAAAACTCTTTTAGCACAACTACAAATAGCAGTACCCCGTACACCCTAAATATTTGAGTCCATTTGTTCACTGATTCTTCTCTGCCCCACTGGTTAGTAGGGGATATTTTTTCTTAGATGTGCATCCTCCCATGAGCCTGCATTCCTTCCATTTCACTGTATTATTACAGTGGCTCCTGCTAGAGACAACTGCACTTAGGGGTCCACTAGCATGTGCATTATACTCCCAGAAAGGCCACAAGCTGACTGCAAGCTGGAATTTACTACGGGAAGCCTTGGCCTAAAGGAATTTTCTTCTCACAAAACTGAAATATGACAAAGCTCCTTGGGGCAGGGACTCTGTCTTCCCACCTGTTTGTATAGCACCCTAGCACCATGGAACCCCCAACCTCACAAGGTCACAGTCAGAAACTGGTTAGTTTATATCTTTTTCTATTTGCCAGATCTGAAAAGGTGAGCCTTCCCCTACTCTTCACTGTCTATCAGGATTCTCTGGAAGCAGGAGATTCAAAGTGAACTGAACCTAGCTGGCAGGGATTGCCTGAGCCACACCATCCTGCTACCAGGCATTGATTATGTTGAGGAATGTGCAGTGAGTTTTGCTGACTCACACCGGTAGGTGGCTCATTACACCACTGGATATAAGAGAAGAGGGAGAAGCTTTCTAGAGGGAGGCCATCTAGGGTGTTGGCTGAGTAATTTAGTGTGAGGAACACTGATGAGCAGCCAAACCTGGAGAGAAGTTTTAAGCTATGTATATTATAAAACATAACCCTGTGAGGGGTGTGAGTTTGAACTCTATACCGTGTGCAGACTGTGTTTGTGAGCAGACTGGGAAAGACACCTGCTTACACAGACCAAACGCCATTCCATACTAATTTCCCTCTGCCCCCCACTTCCCTGGAAGTGATACAAAGTACAGTGAGATGAGAGGGCTCTCTTTCCAGTGAGAGGCATAATAACTATCAGCTGGGGAGCCTGAACGCCCAGTCCTACTGAGTAAAAACTCGTCTAAATTACAGTGATGAATGACCTATTATTTCAAAAAGGTATATGTTTCAGAATATGCTCCATAATTATCTGAATATAACAAAACCTTAATGCTAGCAGAAAGGCCATGCCTGCACCATGCAGTTTCTTGGATCCAAGTATTCTTAACAATTAATCCCGATTCACCAGCTGGAGATTTAGGGCTTGTCTAAACAGTGCCACAATGCACACTAGAAGGGTGTGAATTCTAAAGCACACCAAACGTGTTGTGCACTAACTGGCCTGAGTGGACCCCGCCAGCATGCGTACCCTAGACCATCGTAACATTGTACCGCTCATAATTATAAATGATTATTCCCTTCCGCACCGGTGCACTTTAGAATTCGCTCTCTTCTACTGTGCATTGCCACACCATGTAAACCAGTCCTTAGCTTTAGCAGGGAACTTGATACACATGCTGCAATGCCTCTCTTAGGACCCATCTGCATTATAAATGAAACAGTCACATGATAGTGCAGACAATGCTTTAGTTTCCTTCCCTAACCAGGCTAAAGCCTCGACTCAGCTGTCCTGGTGGTACAGGTGGTCTCTTAAGGAGAGTTACAGGCTGAGAATAGCACACTTATGCTATTGTTGTTTTGTACTCAAGGCAGGTTAATAACCACTTCTCTGCTATCTAATAGCCATTTCATTACTGGCCAATCACAGCAGCAGGTAACTGATGTTCTACTGTGGCTACAAGAGAGTCAACATGTGTCTACAGAAGCAATTTGCTTTATTAATGCCATTGCTTGTCAGCTCTCCCTTTCCCATCATGTCAAACAGGCATTCGTCAGTAGCCAGTAGACCTAAAGGGTGCTGCTGTCAGATGCAAAAGAAAAGCAACTTATTCCAATGCACAAAAGAACGAGCAACAGGCGAAGCCATTATACTGAGTGCCACCTGTCCAGATGCCACCTCTCTGATCTCATCTCGAGACCTCTTTGGTCAGTCACCACAATAAGATGTGTACCTCTTCTGAAGGGGCTGCGAAACCATTTTTTAGGGACTGGTGGTTGCCAGGGGTTTTATTTGTAATGGGGTAATTTGTCCCATCTAATTAGACACTCGCTATATGAGCCACACTTTGAAAAACTCTGCGACACTAGGGAAGATACCAGAGAAACCAATAAGAGATTCAATGGGAGACAGCTTGTTTCTCCAAAAATATAAATATGTAACTATTCTGGAAGAGAAAAATATAATTTAGAAATGTCTTTTTCAACCCACAATCCATTCTCATCCCTCCCTCCCCCCTCTCACCCAGTCTCAAAGGTTTCAAGGTTAAAATTGTTAAGAGATTCACCAACACTGGTTCAACAAGTCAGAAATATGGATTTAAATAAGACACCTAAGAACTGCTCAGAATTGTCACCTACACGAGGCTTTCTGCTACCAAGATGTGTCATATAGCAATCTGCAATGCTTTGGTTCGTGACCAGATTAAAAAGTAATGTTAGATTAGAATAATGCAGCCTGTTGTAATACTGAAAGGTTTATACATCCCTAATGATAACTGGAGTAAGAAAAATTCTGCTTTCCTCACCAAAGGCTTCTTTTCTTGCCACTACAGTATCACATCATATATTATCCATTGCAACTATTCCCTCTGCATACAAGATACCAAAGCGCTGGAAGGTGACATTGATGATGCAGCTGAATCTGACTGACTTTTATGAACAGGAACAAAATAAATTAAAGAAAACAGTAGTAATTTCTTCACAGTTTGGAGGAGGATAACACTACAAGAAACCTGAATCTCCAGGCATAGGAAGTAAAATAAAGCAATGAAGATTCTGGCTAGGGATATTTTGAGTTAACATTAGAAGTTAAGACTGAAGATTCGTGCCAGAAGCAGACACCTTATCTGGCATGGAAAAATGATATAGACCACATCAGACTCTCTGCTCTCAATGCACCAAATTCTGGTCCCATCAAAGTCAATGGCAAGATTTCCAGTGACTTCAATGGGACCAGATTCAGCTCTAAGACACTAGAACAATAGATCCTAGCCATTCTGCCTCAATAATACTCAGTGATAGGAAGATTCTTGTGAAGCCAACTCAACCCTAAGTATGGAAGACATACGTTCCCAGTCAGACTCCCACTCAACCATGCAAGTTTCACTGCCTAGTTCTCTAGATCAGAGGCTCCCAAATTCTTTTTTGCTGAGCCCGTCTTTGTAGATTCACGTCCCATGCTTGCCCCTCCATACCTGGGGGAAGGGGCAGAGAGGCTCAGTACTCACAGGCAGACCTGGGGGGACAGCACCCAAGGGAGGGCCGGAGGAGGGCCCATGGGTGCTGGGGCAGAGCAAGGGTATCATTATTGCCGGGGTGCAGTCTTTTGCTCCCCGCTCACAGAGTCCCTGCCGGCTCCCCAGCAGAGGGTTAACTGCCGGCTGGCGGTTGCTGCAGTGGAGGAGCGAAATGGGCAGGGAGCCCAGTCCTGGTAGCCAAAACCGCCTGCCCAGAGCCCCGTCTGCTTTCCCTGCAGGAAAGGGCCCTCTCCTGACCCTGGCCTCATCCTGTCCTCGCACCCCCCAATAACCTCGTGGTGCCCCGACCAGGAGGACATGCTGCGCAGTTTGGGAACCTCTGCACTAGACCTTCTGTCCTTTTCTAGCTAGCATCCCAGATGCTTCAGATCTATCCTCCCAAACTCCAGGCTCTGTATCACCCATTATGCTGGTCAAAAGGCTACATTTTCAGACAGCCTTTTTAGTATGCACTTCGTTGCTCATTCATGTGCAACAATGTGCCAAGGTAACTGGTAATAGTTTAGAGATGGGAGGACTCCCCTGGCCAAAATGTATCACCCACTTGAAATGGGGGGGGAGTGGTTCTTGATTTACAACCAGTTGAGGTTCCAGTTCCACTGGCTGTGGTACAACATCATCTCTGGACTGCTGCCTTTTTAAAAACCAATGTATTCTATTCCCCAAGCAGCCCTACAAGGCCTGACAAGGATTGCGTTCAGACAACAGCTTGTAGTGTTTGCATAGTATTAGCTTCCATTTGGTTACAAATATATATATATATATATATATATATATATATATATATATATATATATATATATATATATATATATATATATATATATTTATATATAAAAATTTCCCTTGAATACAATGGCTTAAATAATAAACATTTTCTGCTCTCTCTAAAGCCTTCCAGTTAGGATCATAAAACGCTCTACAACCATCAATGAATTATGTCTCATGACGTGTATTCACCCCTATGACTATCATCATCTCCATTTCAATGAAGGGAAACTCAGCTATAGAGACTTGCCCAACGGCGCACTCAGTCCATCAGTAACAGAGCTGTTCAAAAAGCCCAGATTTTCTCACTTCAGATCCCAAGCATTAGCCACCAAGTCATCCTCTCATGAAAGAGAGCATTAAGGGAAATATTTTTCTCTGACAAACTTGAGTTACACAAAACCCCAAACTAAAAGCACAACCAATTTGACGTTCCAGGAAGAAGCAGCATTCCTCTGGCTTCTCCTATCCCCAAAATATTTCAGCAACAGCAAGCAAAGCAGTTAGCAGCACTGAAAATGGAAATGATCTGCGTGCTCTAATTGCACCTCTAAATTAGCAGGCACCCTGGTGTGCAAAACAGCAGATTTTATTAAAGTTTAACTAATATAGGTTTTATGGGTGCTAATTTTTGCTGTTAATTAAAATGCATGACTCAAAGTATCCATCTTATGAGCTAACTTGCATTAAAACTACGTCTTCCAGATCATTTTTCATTTGTTGATCAGCTTCTGCAGTAGCACATAAAAGTCAAGGCCCCGGCCCTCCAAAACAGATCTGCATAGACAGATCCCCATGTAAATCAAATGGGTTCCACGCAAGTGCCAAGGGTCTGTTCTCTTAGTTCACTTGCAGGATTGGGGGTCATATTTTTAAGTTAATTTATTGCTGGTGAAAGGCATGGGACTGACAGCACTGGAAAGTGAAATCATCTGGATGTCACAGGGTAGGTACAAAACAGAACAGCAAGAGAGAGAGCATTTCCCAGTACTGCCCTGTCAATTTGTTCCAACCCTGATCTGGAAGGACCATATGTTGAGTTACATGTGTCCTGGTTCCATGCTCATTCAAGCCACAGTCTCCCTTCTAAGACTTTTGGAAAGATTGCCAATTAGTTTCAAACATATTTCTTCCCCTGAATAACTGTCAGAGGGGAACAAATTTTAATCACTACCCATCTCAGCGAGATTTAAACCAGTGATCTAGAAGTGAAACAATCCATTTTCCATTTCTATTTAGTCATCCAGGCCTTTGAAAGCTGAATTCTACAGAAGCTGGCTTGAAAAATTTGCCAAAGACCTAACTAGCTAGAAGACTAAACCTACTGACCAGAATATGAAAGATGACCAATGGGTGCCCACCAAGCAACTCCAGGGGCAATAACCTGATAAGAAGCCCAGAGAGTGATATGAAAGATAAGTAGGGGCTGCCCACCAGCTCAACTGCTTGGATTCTTATCAGGTTGCTATCCCTGGATCCTGGTAGGAGGCTCTATCTTTTGTATCAGACACTGGCTAGGAATGCAAATACATTTTGTACAGTCATCCTCCATCCTTCTCTAACTGGCTGCTGGAAAAGAGAAGCAGCTCTCTTTTCCCCTCCTGCAACTCCAGAGCCTCCTGGCTGTTGTAAGAGTGTGAGGAAGAGATTGCCCTTTCCCCAGCCTTCTTTCGGTCCTCCTCCCTGGGAGGAGCTATAGGGTGCCTGAAAAGCAGCAGCACAATGTTGACATGTTTCTTGTTTTTTCCACAGCTATTCACAGAAAACCCAGCAGCAGCAAAACTGTCCAAAGTGGCAGTAATTTTACTCTGCTGCAACTTGGCAAAGCTTTGCCCAGCAGTGAAAGGACCAGAGCTTTCTGCAGACTCAAGGAAACCCCTGCATCGGTTCACATTTGGAAGGTTATATTTGCAATCGTCAAGAACTAGAAACTTTTTTTTCCCCCACTACAGAAAAACTATATTCTGCAGAAATGGATGATCCATGTTCCTCCCTTGCCAGAGGCATGTAGGCAATTGGGATTTCAAGCCCTGGTTCAGAACTCTGACCGAAATGTTAATTACAGAAGTATTAGTATATGATAGAGCTCTTACCTACACATCCCCCTTTAAATCACAGTTGAAATCACAGTTTGGCAAAGGTGAAAAGTTGCAGTAACACACTGAAATGCAAAGCCAGGTCCCCAGCTAATCCAGGATAAGTCTCTACTAGAAAAATATTTCCTTTTTTTCCCCCAACATCAGTGCAGCTGCAACAAAGGTATAACTGCCAGTATACACTGACCTAAGATTTTTATCACTGCGTCATGAAAAGCTGCTCAAAGCAGCTGCACCTTTGCTGAAAAATGAGTATTAATTTTCCTATATAGGCAGGGGCCTTGTCATTTCTATTATCCCATCTTGGCCTCATTTGTTCTAAGAAACGGAACCACTAGTGATGATAATTTTAGAAACAGACCTTTCTGAGCTGGTTTTCAAATTGCTAGTGTAGATGGGACTACACAGTTTTCAGCATTATTACAGAAAGCACTAGAGACACCAGGATCTCCGTGCACACAAATATACACACATACATGTTCAGTAAATGTACAGAGAGTATTAATGATTCCCACCTCCCATACTTTACACAGACCCTAGCTACAAGCTATAAACTTCACCTTAACAAGGCCTGGGCAAGAATATTGGCTTTCACATGCAATCAGAAACGGTTGGTTGTACAGCAGCAACTGCTGCACCAAAAAAAAAAAAAAAAATTCGTTCACAAGCTTTATTGTTATTTATTTTGTAGACTAGCCTAGGCTTAAAAGTAAAGAACAATTTCATGGCTCTTGCCTGGCCAATTAAGAGGAGTGAATCAGCAAGCAAGGAGGTGCTGATAGGATCCTATATTACTGGGATCTCCTCTGTTCACAGTATCAATACAGTGAAAATCTGTTCAAGAATCTCAGAGCCCTGCCATACAAACAAGGCATTCACTATTTCATTTCAGCCCTTCATGGCTTAATCTTGATGGATTCGTTGCCATCTGCTTCGGAGAAATTTTGCTTGTATAGTAGTTACTGCACCTTCATCTTTCTCTTCACAGCAAGCTCAGCAGGGAAACTTTCCCACTATATATATATATATATATATATATATATAAAATATATATGTATATAAATAATTTTATGTTTTATGGTTGGTAGTATTTTAAAAGGTCTAGTTTAAACACTTAAAATCTTTTAGGTGACTAGAAGTATTTTCCGATGCTCTCTAGTGTGAACGGGATAGTTTGGGGTTTTTTTTGGTAAGTTCAAAAGCTATGACTAAAGCAGCACATTCTGCGCATCTCCATTTCCCCTCATTCTGGAGAAACCTGCACTGACAACCACCTCCCTCCTTTCTTCTGCAATTTCAAGCACTCTTAAGGTGTCCAGTCCTATTTTGTATGACCTTCACTAGATCACTGAATTTTGCTGGTCCTGGGGAGTTATTGCTGAGAACAGTTTTCACTGTCTTATGCTGCCATTTGACAGGTGGTATGACATCAATGGCAATGTTTTAAATAATCAACAGAACTGTACATTGCACCCATCCTACCTCAGAACACCCCAAAGCTTCCCTCAGAGACAGCATCCTCACTCTATTCTATCACGACCCCAGCAGATTAAAACTGCTCTTTCCGATTGCCCTCCCCTACATTGCACGCACAGACTACAGCAGCCTTCGCTATCTGGGAAAGAGATGGGCGAGGCAGCATGACCCTTACATTACACAGAATGAGAATGGATAATAATACTTTGCCCTTCTAGAGATTCTTCCATCCAAACATGCTGTGAGGTAGGGAAGTATTATTATCCCCATTTTACAGATAGGGAAATTGGCATAGGAAAATTTGGCTTGCCTAAGGTTACACAGTAAGGATGCATATACACAACAAAAAACCAAAATCCCATGGCAACAAGTCTCAGAGCCCTGGTCAACTGGCTCAGGAGGGGCTGCAGGGCTAAAAACAGCAGTGTGGAGGTTCAGACTTGGGCTGGAGTCTGGGCTCCAAGACTCTTCCTCCAGTTTGAACCCAAACATCTACATTGCTTTTTTTTTTTTTTTTTTTTAAACCCCGCAAGCCCAAATCAACTGACCAGGCTCTGAGACTCAATGCCACAGGTCTTGTTTTGCTGTCGCTCAGAGAGAAAGAGAACGGAGGCCTCCTGTCTGTCAATTCTGTGCTCTAACACCAAGATCATCCTGCCTCCCTATAAAAGCAGAACAAAACATTTACACTGTTTTTCAAATGCCTCCTTGCTCCTCCCACTAACCTGATGTTCCTCCTTCACCAACATACACTATGCTCCCTCTGAAGACAGGATCCCTTCAGGCACAGCCTCTCCTAATTTAAATCTGCAATAGCAGTATGACCAGCAGTTCATTCCTTTTTGCACTTACATAAAACCCAGCACCAGAGCCAAAGCAAATTCTTAAACTATTGCATATTTTAAAAGGGTATCAAGACATTTGCTTTTTTGAATTTCCACCTATGTACCTGTACTATATTTTTAAACACATACATAAGTGCAAACACATCTGAGGCATGTCTCTTTGGGTTTTGTAAATTACCCTTAACTTCCGAGTTACTTGGAATATAAAACACTATGTATGTGCAAGGGACAGAGTTACAATTACTATAGGAGCAGCAACTCTGAATTTCCTGAACCATTATGAGGCGTTAATGTAGGATTTTTTGCATTTGAATTATATAAACTTATCAAACTAGTACATGGAGACATAGTTAAAAACACCCACCCATGATCATTTCACTGGGATTGGACTGTTTCGATATACAGTATTGCTCTTATGTAAGACCAAGTGCAGGGGAAGCAGAAGATGACTTTGGTAGTCAGCCTCTAACTCGGCAATTCATCCGGACAAGAAATCTCTTCCTAACTCTTGGCAACATTTGAAGAACTGCATTGTGCAGAAACTGGTCAGGAAGTTGGAGTGCTCTGTGCTATGAATACTAGGAACAATAAGCGTACCCTTCCCAAATCCCCTCCCCACAAAATGTAGTCAAGTCTAATGCAAACCTCACAGCTGCTAATTTCACTTTCAGTAGCCTAAGCGCTTCAGATTTTGCTGACCTCTAGAATACTGCTCAAAGGCTTTGGCCCACTTTTAACAAGCAGGCAGAATGCCACACGCCTGGAAAGGGCAAGCAGAAAGCCCTAAAATAATGGTTTAATTAAAATTTTAAAAAAGAGAGACACACCAAAATAAGACATGATAAATACACTCAGGCAGGGCAAGTTCCACCAGGACAGTGATATTTCTTTAACATGACAACTACCTGGGAAAAGGGGAGGGTAACTGTTCCTTTCCCCTACTATCCCATGGGATGGACCAGCAGCTGTTGTGAAAACAGACACCTGTGCGCTGCACTCACTGAATTTGGGCCATTACAGCCAACACCACCACAAAGACCGAGGTGCTGAGCCAAAATGCTGTCAAGAAATAAAATGACTGCTTCTCCTGGATCGCTACTGACTATATTAAAAACATTAAAAAATCCTGTCGATCCCTGAATCGGAAGTCGATTGACCCAGTTTTGTTTTTTTTCCCAAGGAGCTGAGGAAAAGGGGAAAAGCTTTTAGCACTTTGTTTTTGTTAATCTTCTGTTTTGGCAACATCCCGCCCGGTGGTGGCATTGCACTGATTACAGTACCAGCCTGCCGTCTCGGTGCTGACTGCTTACAGCCAAACGGGAAGAGGGTCCTTCCCCACAACCCATTTCAATCTGGCCCAGTGGTAGACACAGACCCTTGCGCTGTCTCCCCCGCCACAACAGCTTCCTCCTGTGGGGGAGACTCTTCCTCAGCCTGCCCCCTCGAGGTGACGGTGGTCTCAGGGGAAATGCTGTGCGGCCCCTCCAAAGGCACACAGCCAGGGTGGTTTTTGCGAAAGTGCTGGTTGAGGATGGCCTGGAAGGGGAAGCTCTTGCCACAAACGTGGCAGTGAAAGGGCTTGTTGCCTGTGTGCTTGCGGATGTGGTACTCCAGCTGATCCTTGCGTGTGTACTTTTTACCACACATGCGGCAGACGAAGGGCGTAATGCCCATGTGGAGACGCATGTGCCGGTCCAGACTGCCTTTCTGGTTGAAGGATTTGGCGCAGTAGATGCAGGTAAGCCGTGGGTTGTACCGGAACCACCGCTCAGACACTTCCTGTTCACGGAGATACTCAACATAACCACTCACTCCAATCATGGCTGACTCCTCCACCTGGGGCAGGCACATTAAGACAGAAAAAGGAAGAGTGTCAGCTAGGAAGACTATAAGAAACAGGATATTTTTATTCCTCTCTTGGGCCTCAATCCAGTCAAACACTTAAGTATGTGCCAAATATTGAACTACGTAGGACTACACACATGTTCAACCTTAAGTACACGCTTAAGTGCTTTGCTCAATGGGGCTTTCAGTCTGAAGACTAATAGATCACCAGCTAAAAGGCATCGCTGCATGTCCCCCTTTCCTAACTTGTTCACTGGGACCTGGGAAGATAAACATGGCTATCATCAGCATGGCTTTTGGCAGAATCAAGTTCTGGATCAAAGGTACCAATGCTGCGTTAACTGTCTGAGAACTTGGACCTTTTATTAAAATATTGGTAGTTCCTTTTTCAATATTACTTGTAAAAAGAAAAGTAAGTAAATGGACAGAGGGTTAGTATGATGAAGGCAAAATAAGTGTATGAAAATCACATCTGAAGGTCTGAAGATACTTCACAGGCAATGAATTATATCTCACTAATGGGCCGTGAAGTCAGTATTATCCCCACTTTCCAGATGGAAACCTTACATGATTTGCCCAAGGTCACAAAGCAAGGAACAGCATGTGGATCTCCTGATTCCCCATTATCTTTTTGAACTAGAAAGAAGAGTAGCCAAGAGTGGCTCTTTAACCACAAGCTTGGAAGCTAGGACAGCCATGTACATTGCTATTCCTAGCCAGCTACCACACTCAGACTGAACGGACGCAAATCCACAGTCTCCTGGATACCTGCACTCATATCAGGAGGGCACAGCATGGGCATTTGAAGTGTTATGCCAGTTTCATAAGATGCGAAATCCAGATAGGTAGCCCATGTAACCCCGGAAGGGCCATCCCTTCAGCAGGCTATTCTAGTGCCAGATGCCTCACCATTCGATCACACTTAGAATGGAAAGCTACCTGGGACAAAATGACATGAACAAAACCACAACACATTACAGGAAAATGCTGCCAACAGATACCCTACAGGCAAGCTTTGCGGCACACACCATAACAAGCCAGGAGAGCAGGGTGACGTGACACTTCACCAAGTGCACAACTCCAACCAGTTCTTTCAACTGGAGCTTGAGGCTCCTTCTTTATGGCCTTTTCACACTCAAGGTTGCAACCGTTTTCCATGGAAAAGCCCTGTCTGTCCCGCCCTTATATGTTTAGCTTGACCTGAACATTTCTGGATTTCCTCTGAAGGCAAAGTTGGATGTTTTTCCAAAGTATGAAGAAAATTCAAGGTATTTTTATGTTATGGCAAATTACAAATCTACCCATTTGAATTTCTGACTTTGGTCTAACTTTCCTTGGTCTCCTCTGCAGCTCCAAACGGCCTGTTACTAACCTTCAAACGTTCCATAAAGTTAAGTCTCCTTGAAAACTCAAGCACCTGCTATATGTGCAAAGCTGGTAAAGTTTGTACCAATGGACAGTCTGGGGCCTAATCCTGCTCCCATGGGAGAATTATAGGCCCAGTCCAGCACCATTAACATCAAAAATGGGATCGGGAGCAGACACTTGGGCCTGTGTTTCAGAAGGGCTGAGTGCCCACAGCTGGACGTTAGCTGGAGTTCTGCAAGCTCAGTGCCTCTCTGAAAATAGGGTTCTAGATCTCAGTGAGAGAAAGAGAGAGGAAGTTGGCCAACTCCAGCTTAGTAAGAACACAAGGGTCCTTTTACAGATGGCAGCTAGCAGAGCTCTTCCTTTGGCTCAAGCAGTAGATGTAAAGTTTTTTAAAAACTGTAGTCCTGGCTCTGCAGCTGTGCATGGTTTAATCTGGAGAGGTGGCACCCTCTCCATTGTTATGGTTGATTTTAGTCCCGTTATACCAACAACAAAATGCTCATGCTTTCCAGGTTTATGGATCAATGACAGGCAAACGGTGTTCTAAACATTTAATACATTGAGTATATACAGTCAGCGTGTCAGAGCCTTTAATACAGCTGCCTTTTGACATCTTTGCAAAATGTCTATCCCTCAAATACATTTTTAAATTACCTGAGAAGGTGCATTTTTAATACCCCATCAAGGGCATCAGTGAAGACAGAACCTAGAACCGTCAGCACATGCGCCTAACACCTGAACTATTCTAGTTAGGTGAGACTACATAGCCAGCTTTTATCTTCTATGACTCTAGCTACATGAGGGAATTTTTAGGGGGAAAAATTCCCTCCAGAAATATCATCTATTCAGCTGCACCCATGACAGCATCAGTGGGAGAGTTTGTGTAAACATGGTTTGGGAGTCGTCTTGTTCTTTTAACCAAAGTGAGAATTGCCTGTGACACCATTTATAAAACCCAAGCACTTACAAAACAAGGGAATAAATAGCAAAGGTCATCTTAAGTCTTATGTTGCCACAGACACATATAGCATTTCTATCCAGAATGACAAAATGCATACTTGGTTACAACTCAGTAACCAGAACTTTCCAACACCATCATTGAAAACAGGTCAACCCAAACTCCGGGCTAGGTTGCGTACCTGGGAATTGGGCTGCTTCGGCTCATCCATCCGCCCAGGAGACTCGCTTTTCGATCTGTACCGCTCAGTCACAGTTACCATGCTGCCAGAAGGGCTAAATCTGTGGGGGGGGAGGGGGCAGGGGGGAGAGAATGTAAATAGAGTTTGAAATGGCTATCGGCATAGTACGGTTAGTGCATGTACTGGGAGGCGAGAGAAGCATCTGCAGAGAATCTCTTCTTCCCCCTCAGGAGACAGAATGTGGAGCAGTGGAAATGTAAAAGAAAAACCAGGACAGACTAGTCTGTGCTTTCAGTTTTAATATCTGAAATATAAAACTGGGTCAATCAACTTGCTTCAGGAATAGGCAGATTTTTGGTAGCTACTAAAATAAAATGTGAAATGCGATAGAGCTCGCTGACTCAGGCAGCACTACAAGAGAAGAAACCTCTGCTCAAAAGGCACCTCCAGTCTTCCAACTCCCTGGGCAAGTGAAGCTGAGGGATGTCACACTGATGATGCAGATGGCTCCAGGAAAGGAGTGGTAGAAGTTATGTGTGGTGAAAAACGATGGGTACCCAAGTGTCTAAGGCCATCTGATCTAAGGAAAGGAATTAACAGAATAATAGAAATTAGAACTGTCCAGAGCTAGTTTGTTCCCCTGAGGGCCAGCTCAGGATTGTTACCTCCAGTATAGATTACAGAGCTTTTATAGGTTTAAATGACAAATGATGGGGCATCCACCACTGCCAGGAAGCTGCTCTCCAAGAAGAGTGGAGGGTTTGGGATGGGAGAGAAGAGAGGAAAGGGTGAGGAAAAGCACTACAAACACAGTCGGAACCTTTTTGCTTTAATCAGAACAAGTAAGGCAGAGGGATACAGAGTCAACACAATACAAATATATTCACCTATTATAGATGAAAGCTTTCTGTTCTTACCAGATAAACTGTCACCTCAGGAAAGAACAGTGGCTCATCCAATCCCATGTTCTCTTTCTCAAATTGACCAAATGACAGCTGCTTCAGAGGAAGATTTAATCTCTCCCGCCTCCCCCCGCAACACAGTGAATTCTGCAATCCTGTACCACCAGGAGGCAGATTTCCTCCTAACCCACAGCTGGTGATCAGCTTGTTTCTGAAGGAGGATGGTTGATAACCCTTATGATTTTACCCTATCTAGCCTGTAACTGGAGATGTTGTTCTTACGCACCACACAGCAAATACTGTAGGACTAGTAACAGAAATATTTCTTAAAAATACAGAAAACACCTCAGAACATATGCCTAAGAACAGTGTGTGAAATAAACAGTGATGGATGATCAGGGAAGACACACGGTCAAGCCAGATAAAAATATTGTGGCGTCTGCTCTTCCAACCACACTTAGTAAATGAGTTAAAGGAATCTCACCTGTCAATCTCACTGCTGGTTGGTCTGACCACTTTGGCTCCTGATGACCCTAACGTGTAAGCCTCCTGGCCCATTGATCCGTGGCCTGTTGTGTCAATTACCATGGCCGTGACCTCCTCAGCGCTGCTCCCATCTTCTCCTGATGGCTGATTCTCTGTGCCCAGCCACTCCTCCAGGTTCTCTGTTTTAATGCGCACTCCTCCAAGCACCCTAACATCATCATCGTTCCGTCCCCCATGGTCTGCCATGCCCGTCTCGACGTACCACTGTCCTGCTCTGTTAATCCGCAGTATGGGCTCCCTGCTCTCCACGTCTGAACTCTGCTCTATTATCTGAGGGCTGGTGGACTCCTCAGGGGGGCTAAGCTCCCGAATATCCAGCACGGTGCTGACCTGGCCTAGACGACTCCCTTTCGGAGTGTTGTGGCGTGGGCTCAAAGAGCGATTTAGACTTGGGGTAACCCGGTGAGACTCTGGGGGTCTCTCCTGATGCTTTGTCCTAGTCTGGCTCGGTTCAGCTTCAACCTCTGCCACATTAATTTTGAAGTGAATTCCCTCGAGGATCTGCGTGCATTTGTCTATAATGTGCTGCATCTGCAGGAAGCTGGCTGCTGTTAGGTAACTTATGATGTCAGCCAACTGCAGGCATATCCGCCCGGTATAACAAAAGGAAAGGAGCTGCTCAAAAACAGTGGGGTTCTTGATGACTGAAATGGAGACTGTGCTCATTTCGTTCAATGACATATGGTCACGGAAGTAGGGCGAGCTAGCAGCCAGCACCACTTTGTGAGCACGGAAAGCCTGTCCTTGAACATTGACCACTATGTCACACAAGCGGCCCTGCATGCGCAGCTGGTTGAGGTGGCTCAGGACAGAGTTGCTGAAGTCAGGAATCTCCAGCTGAATGTTTCCACTTTTCTCCATGGCTGCCCAAGTTGTAGGTGTACAACCCAGCTGGAAAGAAAAGCAGGATTAATAGGACTAGTAATAATTTGCATTTGGAACACCTTTCACCTATGGATCTTTGGGGTGGCTTGATTACAGTGTATAAATACCTACATGGGGAACAAATATTTAATAAGGGGCTCTTCAACCTAGTAGAGAAAGGTATAACATGATCCAATGGCTGGAAGTTGAAGGTAGACAAATTCAGATTGGAAATAAAGCATACATTTTTAACAGTGATAGTAATTGGAACAACTCACCACGGGTCACAGTGGATTCTCCATCATTGGCAATTTTTAAATCAAAATTGGATGTTTTTCTAAAAGATCTGCTCTAGGAATTATGGTGGGTAAATTCTCTGGCTGGGGTTACGAAGGAGGTCAGACTAGATGATCACAATGGTCCCTTCTGGCCTTGTAATCTATGAATCTTGAAGCACTTTGATTTCCCAGAGGTGTTGTGCCTCTAAATCTACTAATGCTTGCACTGGTTCTCAGCTTTTGCACTCTGTAGATCACTTTATAGGAGAATTAATCCTCTTATGGACCCACCTCCACTACTCCCGCTGCTTAGCTCTCAAAGTTTCACCCTGTGGGCCTCCAAGATGAGCTCAGTAGAAGTGATTTTTCCTTGTATGGAGAGCATTAGAAATGGTTCAGATGCTAATATATGTAGTTGATTGCATAATGGCTGATCATAATACCTTAGCACTTACACATTATTTGACTCTCTAGATATCTAGTCTCTCTAGGACTTTTCAAAGATGACCAAGTATCATTATACCCAGGTTTTATAGAAGAGGAAACAAAGGGAGAGACTGAGGCCTAAATTTCCATATATCCACTAACTTTGGTTGCCCAGCTTCCAAGGACCTTTCAAAGGGGCTCAACTCATATAATTTCACCTGAACTAAATGAAAACATGGCCCTAGGTGTCTCAGGTAGAGCACTCGATACTAGTAGACACTTCTGAAACTTGCATTAAAAAAAATCCACACAGTAAGTCAGTCACAGAGGCAAGAAGAGAATCCAGTTCTCAACTGCAAGTCCTGTGCTTTATAAACTGGGTCAAGCTGCCTCCATGAAAATGTAAACTACTGTAGCTAACATTTTTGTTTCTTTGGGCAAAGAGATGAATACAGCAAAACATCAGTTGTGGATAATGATGGTTAATGAAAGAAAGTCAATTAGTTTTCCTTCCTTCCTTTTTCTATGATCCTCGTGTATCTTGTTGGCAAAGTTTGAAAATGAGCCTTGGCCATATATGGTAAAAATTCCAAATGAGCCAAATGTAGATGTAAATACAAAAAAGAACAATTAAAAACAGAGATTCTAGACTAGATGCATACCAAGAAAAAGTAAGTAGCACTCAATAAAAGACCACTTGTGGCATAAACAGGCTCCAACTTGGATGGCATCTGAAGTGCTGATTAGAGGGACTGCTGCAGGCATCAAAACAATTTTAGGGAGTCCAGGAATATCCTCGTTTAGATTGTATCTACTCTGAGAAATCACAAAGTCAGTGGGACCAATCATATGCATAAAGTTAAGCATGTGTGTCTTTATAGAATCGGGCCCTACAAGGCTTCAAAGGCACTCTGCAGGGGGGTTTGTCCTTGCACAGCAAAGTATGATACCAAGCTTGAAGCTACATAACTGTCTGTCACACAACAAAGCTGTGCGAAAAGTTGCAAAACCGTACAATGTTGCAGATAGAAATTTTGTGTAGCTGCAGGTTGGTTAAGATTAAAATCCATAAATTGCAAAAAACAATTGTGCAATTTCACAGTGTCACATCTAAAAGTTCCGCCTTTTTTTCCTGTCTTTTGAAAAACAAACAAGAATATGGAGTGCAAAGGTCTAAAGTTAATGCAATGCTAAGAATTTGAAATACACAAACATGAGGACGTATAAAAGCCAGGGTCTTGATTGTACTGTTAACAGTGATGTACAAAGGAAAGGAAATTGGACTGGTATCCTTTTGTTTCTTCTGATGTACTAAGAAGGCCAAAAGATGGGTTGTTTTTTTCCTTAAAAAGAAGGATTTCATTCTGTTTTCCTTTGCAGTATGAGGAATGTCAACTCTTGTCTTCCCTGGTTTGTTGGAGGCGTCAGATGTCACTATGAGCTCTCTCTCACTCCTTAACTGAAGGGACAACAATGCTAAATCTTTAACAAATGCATCCAATTGTTTGAGGGTGCTTGAGTTAGATTGGTGGTAACAAAAAAAGTTTCATACTGTCTGAATAAAATCACTTCCCCTCTCAATTAATCTGGTGTCACTTGTCTGATATGTATAGCCCTCATCCTGCAAACATTTAAACACATGCATAACTGCACTCATCTGGATGGTCCCATTGACATCAAATTATGCACATGCTCAAATGTTTTCAGGATCGGAGGCCTAAGATCAGATAATCCTACTTCTCCATTTGCACATTTCTAATGTAAAAATAAATGCTATTTTTCTCTCTTTTTAAATCATTAAGGTCTTCTTTCTAATCATAAACAAACACAAAGGGCACTGCAGCAGAGTGTACTACACATCTGGCTCTGGAAGCCTAGGGTTCCAGGCAGGACTATGTTGGGAACAAGGGTTAATGGATAGGGTTCAGAAGCAGCTGGAACCGATTAGCCTCCCAGGAAACCAGCCTGAGCTATAGAGAAGACAGGTTCAATCAGGTGCTGGACATTGGCAGTGGTATTCTTCTACAGGGAAGTCATCTATTTTTGGTAGAGACTCTTAAAAACTATGTGAGCTTGTTTGCCTTAACTCTGAAAGCAGGGAGAAATCAGAACCTGTGTTTGTCTTCCCCCTAAGGCAAGAGGATGTGAAGATCTTTGTTCACATTGACTCTGAAGAGAGGGCACGTTAGGATTTAGGTAAGCCTAATTGGTTGTATCCTGTTCACAGACAAATTCTCTCCTTTCTCTTTGAAAATCACCTTTCACTTGCCCTTTAACTGTTTAGAAGGTAGAACTCCAAGCAATAAGAGAGAAACATACACCATATGAGTTAATGTTGCTGTGAGCCCTCAGTTTTTGCATGATTCTGGTATTAGTTCCTAACCTTAGCACTGTAAAAACCCTGTGTAATATAGCATGGGCACTCCCTCCACATCTTCACCTGATGAGCCTTTGGAAGAATCAGTTGGGCAGTACTACTTGCAGACAGCATATTATACTTGTGCCCCAGATGCTGCAACGGCTTCTGATGTAATTTTAAATACAATTTAAGGTATTGGCCTTATAACACTTTTTTCCTGCTTATGTTAGAGAATCAGAGGTACCAGAGCAACTGAGGCCACCCATCTTTGCCAAAGTTTGGGGGACTGTTTTCAGTAAAGAACCTTCAACTTGAACTAATCATCTCCTGTAGCACAGATACATCCTTAGTCATAAAGAGCAGGCTTGAGGACTTGCAGAGAAAGCTGCAAACCCTCTGTTTTCCAGGCTTTATTGGAGGGGTTGAGTTGAACAGGAGAGGTTTAGTACTTGAAAACTATAAGTATTAACTGTTGGCACTGGTCAACTTGACTAGCTTTTGAACTATAAGATGTAATTTGGACCAAGAACTTGTCAATTACGAACTAAAATAGGGAATCTTGTCACTCTAAATCACCACATTTTTCCATCAACAGACAAAACTTGCCAGTTCTTGTTTTTTACCACGGGTTTATGTTTGGTGTCTCAAAGCCTCAACTTTGGTTTTTTTTGTTTTTGTTTTTTAAAAAAAAGCTTTTACCCCTCATGGTTGCAGAGAAGCTTGAAATCATGAACTTTAAAGGCTCAACAAGGCAAGTAAAACCCTCAAGTTTATTCACTTCAAATCTCATTTGGAGGAGGGGGGAAGGAGCCTAATCATGACTTTTGAATGCTTGGAGTTAGCAATAATGGGGCTCTTGTATTAGAACTTATCGAAACATCATGCAGAGTCAGACATTGTCTGGAGACTAAATCACACTTCGCTCCTGATTCTCTTCAGAAACTCTTGTATGTGAGTAGGTGACAAAAGGCAAGTCTCTGGTTGCTGCTGCTAGGTTACTGCACGTATGTGGAATGTGTTGGGACTGGCAGAGGGAGAGGGGTGTCTCCAAACCACTGCCACCAACAGCCCTGGCACCAGATGGATGTTGTTCCTGTGTGTGCTGCCCGTCAGCAGGAGTCACCTGAAACTGCAGGGAACAGCATGTCATACACTACACAGCCCCAGTACTGCTATTTGAGTCAAACTTCTGGAAACAGCCTCTACAAGTGTTCAGTTCTGCTGGAACGCCACTGATTCCAGCAGCCTGACCTTGCTTCAAGTCACTAATGTTCTCTGCTTTCTTGACACTACTTTTTTTCCTACCTCAGTCCCATGCAAGTCACACACTCCTGCTCCAGGGCCAGCTTCTAAGGGAGGGAGATCTGCACAGGAGATACATCACATAACTGGGCTACAAAAGCTGCTCCCCTATTGTAGTACCTCTCTGCTTCTGCCAGCTCTCCCAAAACAAGAGCTCCAGGGAACCACCTTCAGGGCTTTTGCTATAAACTAATTTCACCAATGCCTTCCACCACTTGATCCTGAATCCCGCCACGGACATTTGCACATCTCTCCCCACAACCATTTCCTCCCCTGTGTCTTCCTAACAACCTTAGGTGCCCTCATACCATCCAGCCTCCTTTACCCCAATCACTCAGTTCCATCAGAATAACAGAATTCAAAGTAAAAGCTTTCACCCTTTTAAAAAAAGCTAAAATGCAGAACTTTCACAGGGGTGTGGCTATAACAAACCAAAGAAACCACATGCTCTTATCACTGTAATCGTTATCTTGGCATCTACCTCCCAATACAGTGTTGCCCTTGCACTTCAATAGTAAGTTCCTCAAAAAAGGGACTGCATCTTATGTTTAAAAGGCAGCTGCATGCGTGTAGTGCTGTATAAATAACAATTGGGGGGCAGGGGTCAAGGGTAGGAGTGGCAGCCTCTGCACTTGCAGTGGCACCACCACCAATGCAGCTTCATCAACCATGGCAATGGTGGTGTAAGAGCATGTCTTTAGCAACATGCTATTTAATCCTAATAAGAACAGGTCTAGAGAACACAGTGACTTAAAACACAGATGGCAGTCCATGCCTCGTACACACAAGCAGTCACACAATTGCTGGCCCTGCCTAGTAGCTGTGCACGTAAGGGAGAATCCCCTCAAAAGTCTAGTGAACACGAGACCATGGGGTGGAGGTTATTGCTAAGGAGGATTTCAAGGCTGGCTGGTGGCTAAAGAGTTTGCTGCCTCTTGCTAAGAAGGGAGCAGAAGAGCTGCTCCTGGTGGGATAGAGGGACAACAGCTCATTGGGACATGGCAGTGGATTCAGGAGCTGCCATGGGATGGGACTTGAGTGGGGGGGAAGGGTACCATGAGTAGGACAGGGCTATGGGTGCTGGTGATGGGGCAAGTTGGGAGGGGGCTTGCCCTTGGTGAGTTGGGACAGCCCCTCAGACGGGGGTGGAGCAGCTGACACTGCTGGGATGGGGCTGTGCATACTAGGGCAGCCCCGGGGATGGGTGGAGCTACCCCCCACCCCGTGGGATGGTGCTGGGAGTGGGGCAGCCCTGGGGATGAGGGGGGAGCTGCCCCCATGGGACAGAGCTGAGGGTGGGGTAGTCCCTGGGAGGGGGATGTGAGGGGAGCTGCCCCCCGTGGGACCGGGCGGTGATGGGGTGAGGGGAAGGGAGCTGCCCCGTGGGGGCTCATGGGGCGCCCCGGCCTGCAGAGCGCTGCCCCGCGCGGGAGCGAGTCGCTGGCGCTGCCCCCTCGCAGGGGGTGTCTCTGGCCAAGGGCGGGTCGGGGGCCCCCTGCACCGGCCCCGCGGGGGTGGGAGGGAGCCTGACAGCGCCTTGGGAGCTGGGCGGTTCCCAGCCTCGCCTCGCCCCAGCCCGGGGGCCGCCGGACCCCGCGTACGGCAGAAACCTACCTCCCGGGGGTGGGAACGGGCCGGAACACCGTCCCGGAAGCGAAACCCCCCGAGCGGGCCGCACCCCGGAAGAAAATTCCTCCCCCACTCCCAGCTCGTAGCGCCCCCCCGCCCCGTGCCCCGGTAAGGAGCGGCCGTGCCGCGCGTCATGTGACCACGCCCATTGGAATGCGGCCGCCATGGCTCTGTGGGGGTGGAGCCTGGCTGGCTTCCGTCACCACCATGGCTCTGTGGGTGGGTCATGGGAATAATTCCGCGGGGACCATGATTGCTGCTGCACTGTCACGTGACCGCGTGTCGGGGAGGACATATATACCGGTGGCGCCGCCTTCCCTCTTCCTTTTTGCAGCTAGTTCGGTGGGGCTTGCGGGAGCGTGGCTGCTGCGGCGGGGCTGGGCTGGTGAGTGTCGCTCGTCTCTAGGCCGCTGTGGCGGCTCGATGCCGATCGATACCGAGCCCGCCGCCGTGCCGGGGCGCTGTGGCGTTGCTGTGGCCGGGGCTTTGCCGCCGATGGGTGCGGGCTGAGGAGGATGGAGGTGGATTGGCTGCGGCCCCCCCCCCCCGTGTGCGGGCTCTTACTGCTCGAGGGGCGCGAAGCTTTAGGCGGCTTCCTCGATGTTAACGGGGTGGAGGAGGAGGAAGGTTTGGGGGCTGGACGGGGAACCTGATGCGGGGGCGCACTACAGAGCGTGCGGCGCTTCACGCCCGCCAGCCGTAAGGGTCGCCGAAGGCGGAGTGTTGCCTGCTGGGGGTTGTAGTTCCCTGACTCTTTGCTGTGCTGAGGAGGGAGAGTCAGTGGTGGCTTTGGTGGGCTCCGGCTCTAGTCTAAATCCAGGCTGCTGTGGGTGGCTGGGGGATGCAGACACCCTCCAGGGGAGAATTGAGGCTTTCACGGTCGGGTGCTGGTTGGACTATATGGGGCTGCACGTGGTGCAGTGCCAGGTGAGTTGGGTTCTGCCCTTAGCGTCCCGGCGTGGTGTGCGCTGAGCTGGGTGGGTCTTTCTTCAGCAGAGCCTCAAGTGACTAGAGAAACCCCGACTGGCAGAAGCAAGCCTGGTGGGTGTGTGTAACAGGCTGTGCTCTGAAAAGGCAGCCCCCTGCTTTCCTGAGAGCTGCTCAGACACAGGATTTTTAGGACTGAGCACCAACGAGCAGGATTGTGGCTTTGTGCCTCTGTTTAATAATGTGTAGAGAGAATCCTATGCAGGCTCATAGCAGATCACGGGAGCTGGCTATAGTTTGGTGATCATCTGTAGCTTTTCCATGGGCAGTACCTTTGGAAGGGACTGGTCTCCCAGCCCATAGGGTGAACGAAGGTAGAGATGGAATTGGAAAGGTGTAGTGTCAGTGTTGCTGGAAGATAGAAACACATTCTTGGGAGTAAGTTGGAATGTCTTACAGTTGAATACATGAACCTTGCATGAGAACACATGGTGGAAAGTGTTGAATCTCCTAGTTTGATGCTATTGGCTGTAATAGGAGAGTAAGGCAGGTCTTGGTACAAGCATGATTTTTCCTTACTAATTAACAGGCCCCAAACTTTCTTTTTTATGTGATAGTGTCATGTTTTGTTTGAACTTGCCCTCCATGTACCTGCATGTGATGAAAACCATGTTGGTAGGGACATCTGAGTGTGTGATGAATACCAACGTCTCTGAGCTGGACATGGGATGTTTTTACTGCTGGGCAATGGCATAAATAATTTGGCTGTAGTATGTTCTATTCTAGCCTAAACAGGCAAAATCAAATTGTATTAGTGGTTGCCTGAGTGTAACTTGTGCCCTCTATTAGTTACAATTGCATCATAGAAGGAATGGAGGGTGATCATTAAGGTCCCACTAAGGGCTGTATTTTCTTATTGCAAAAGACTATCTAGTTGGCAATAATTGGCACCTTTGATAATCTGAGATCTAACGATGGTGGCTGCAGAACAGGTTTAAGAGCATTTATTGTGCCTAGGTTTTCCATATGAATGGAGCTCTTTATGTGACTGAGGGAATTTTGTAACTTATAAGTTGTATTTTTCTATTTTTAGCTGTGATACATCAAGCAAGTTCTTCCCTTGCTGGTAACTACCAAACAGGTAGGGACTGCTTTTTAAATGTAGGGTTTAATTGGAAAAATACTATCTGCCCTAGTACAAGTCCACTTGAAGATGTCTGGCTTGACTGTTCTCAAGAAAGCTGGAGTCCCTGCTGAGGTGCAGGGCCAGTGTTGCTCTGTGAATGTTCCAGTAGCTGCCTATATAGCAAGTGACTCTTAATTGACCTTCTTCTGTGCCTGTACTGGCAATCCTCACAGTGTTGTGGGTGAACACCATTCTTTCCCTGTGCTTTATACAATGTTGCCCTTCAGTCAGCCTATCTGAAGAAAAGGCCTATAACAAAGTGAAAGACTACTATTAAACTGAACAGCCAATGATGCTTTAAGCATAAGAGTAGTGGACAGAAGTGATTTCTGAGAACTCTCTTCTGAGGCTTTATTCAGTGCCTGCTCTGATATCAAGCCTTGAATTACCAGTGCTTGAGTTTCTTTTACTTTGTTTGCAGACCTGGGAAAGTTTGAAACCTGATGTCACTTGCTAAGGTAAAAAATTATGTTTGCATTTTTGCATCCTAAATGAAGAACAATATTACTTAGAGAACTAAATGTAAATTATATTTTAGTTCAGTCAGTATGCTAGCTAAACGTGTTCCAGCAGCTAAATACCAAGTTTTCCTCTTGTGCCACAATGATGACACTTATTTGCTACTCTTGATCAAGAGAATGATGAGAGCTCAACCACCTGTATTTCAAACTGAGGCACATGGCGCTGTGGGCAAGTTTAATCTGTTGGAGTCTGAACCTGCTTCATGACTCTAATCTCTTTTCTCAGGATTGAATGGACGAAGTTGGAAGGCCCATGGAAGGAAGACTCTCTGGTAAGAAACAGAATAACTTCTCCATGATCCATTCATGGGTTTCTCCTTCCTTTCTTCATGAAGCTGAGGCAGTGCAATAGCAAGACTAGTTATGGCACATGCTTTGTGGTTTTGTTGTCAGTTTAGTACAGCAGAACAATTCTAACTCTTGCTGTTACTCAGAGGATCTTGGATTGTGTTTTCCAGTTGGGTAGCTTTCTCTTTCTAGACCATCTTATATTTCATTCAAAGCTCCTCCTATCTTTTGGTAGATCACACTAAACCAGCAGTTCCAAAACTAGGCTGACATTCCATGTGGGGTCGCTTCATCAGCAGATGGGGTCATGGCAATCCCAAGCATGCAGAGGATGCCATTTTAAGAATGGCCTTCTCCACACAACATGACCTCACATGCACTGTATGCATGAGGTCACATCGCACAGGAGGAGCTATTTTGCTCTACAAAACAGCACCTTCCATGCAGCATCATCTTTCACACCCAGAGGATGTGGTTTTGTAAAGCAAAACGCCACTCTCCTTGTGGCGTGACCTTGCATGTGCAGTGCATGAGGTCATGCTGTGCAGAGGCCATTTTGAAACGGCAACTTGCATGCTGTCTGGTGTAGTGGAAAACACATCTGAAAATGGGGTCATGCAGGGAAAATGTTTGTGAACTGCTGCACTAAACTAAACTCCATATTAGAAAAATATCTTAGAACCAGTTTCACGAAAGCCGATACAATGATGATAACATAGTTCAGCAGACTACACAATGACGAACATCAGCTTTGTCTTTCGCTCCTATCTGATGTATCTGGCTATCGTGTCATGTCCACAAATGAACCTAGGAAAGGTGAAGCACAGACTGTATTAGGGATCACTTGGTGCAGATCTTATTTTTGTGCTTGGATATTGAGTGCCCTAAAACACATTAGATCTCAATTGCTTGGTTTAATATACTTTCCCAAGTCAATGGGTGTGCAGTAACTATACAGGAAATACTATAGAAAGCAGACTCTCCAGTCTGTTTTGCCCATTAAACTAAAACAGTTAACATAGTAACACTACAATTCCATCTATGTATTTAGAGATGACACTTACGTATGTCTACACTGTAGCTGTGCCATTGTAGTACTAATGTAGACATTTCTTTCCTACGCTGATAGAAAAATTCCTTCTGTCCATGTAGATTTGTCAAATTGAGCTGCATGTATGCTGGGGGTTAGGTCTTAGTTTTTCACAGCCCTGAGCAATGTAGTTGGGTTGACCTCCGTTTTTAATTGTAGATGAAGCCTAAATTTCTAGCATGCTGACTACATTGCGTTTTCTTGTACTTGCTTCTCCCCTCCCCCATCTCTCTCCATCAGTCTGATCTCTTCTCTGATGCTGTACTTGCATTGTTAGCTCTTTGGGTCAGGGACTTTGTTCTGTCTATACAGTGCCTAGCACAAAAGGGTCCTGGTCCTTGACTGGGGCTCCTTGGTGCTTCAGTAAGGCAAATAATACAGATGCCGTAAGTCTCTCTCCTTTTCAGGCAGTGTTAAACAGATTGGCTTTGGATGACCACCTACCTGATGCGTGGAGAAAAAATTCCAACTGTAACTCAGTTACATATTGTTTGCAGGGAGAGCGGAGCACAGGCCACTTCAAACAGAAGGTAATTCTTTGAAGCACACCTCTTCTAGTGTAAATGCTATCTATTCCAGACTGTCCTGCAGGTGTCTGTTGAATCCGCTTTACTCTTCTGTCCTATTAAGTTTGAATGTTGGCAGTAGGAAACCGTAGAACTTTCAAACTTAGTTTTTGGACTTGAAAAACCCTAACTAATGATACCAATGATGGGTATTTTGGCTTTAAAAAAAAAAGAGGGAATAGGAAATGGAAGACAGATTGGACAGGAAATGGTGATCTGTAATAAGAAGTAGTGAAAACAGGAAGGAAAAAATACAGAACAAACAAGAAATGTAGCATGTAGAGTTGGTCTAATCTATATGTACCTAAGACTTGAACAAAGAAGGCAGCGCTAGCAAAGACAAGAATTGTAGAGAGACTTCAGCATACTCTGGCAGATGCAAGAAGCTGTGTTAAGTTAGTCAGGGTTGTTCCAGAGGGAGCCCTGGCCAACTTCTACCCCATGTGCTCGGGACAGACAAGTTCTCCCACAGCTCATTGAAAGAATCAGAGCCATAAGTGGGTGCAGACCAGTGTGAACCACTAATTCAAATAGGCTTTGTAGTCTGGCTGCTCACACTTAGGCTAAGCCAACCTGGGTGCTCAGACCCAAGTGCTGATCACCTGAGTTAACTCATTAGTGATGAAACATACCCAGGAAGGAGGGAGTAAAATTAATAACTCCTTGAGGGTCTAGTGGGAGTAGTGCAGGTTTCCTGGATGAAAGTGAAGTGCCCAACTCCTAGGTTAGAGAGGAGCGTGTTGTGTGTAATGGAAAGCAGGCTGTCTGTATCTCCTGTAGATGATGTTGAATCAGGTCTCTGATCCTAATGAGGATAAAATTGACTAAGCACTGATACAGTTCTTGAATAAGAATTAAATCCTCTAAAAGCTTATTGCAGGCCCCAGCTAATCCCAGCTTTCTCTTGCAGGCTTCTAAATGGTGTGTGGGTATCATGTAAGTACTATATTTTAAAATGGGAATCCTAGAGTATCTAGAGGTGGGTCTAGAGTATGCTTCTAAAATAATGAAGTCCTAGCTGTAATCAGGTGGCTAACTGAGAATCTGTTACTAAAGCATCAAGAAAAATTAATGCCAGTTGCTGATTGCACATCACATCCTTAAATAGTAAAAGGATGGGGGAGAGCTGACAAAGGGCCCAACACTAACAAGTTATCCAATGAATCGAACACAAACTGTCTTCTCACACAGCTCACACTGACGCATATGTGCTGCTCCACCATGATGTCTGTGCCTGCTGCCCTCTCCCCACTACACAGATTTCTGTTAAGAACATCATTGCCCACTGGGGCCTGTTCATTTCAAGCAGCCTGTATGATGAGATGCAAATAGACAGACTGACTCAATCATGGAGTTCTGTAATTAGCTCTATCTGATTTCAGGCATCTGGCTTGGATTTTCCTGTTTCATGGTTGGTGCTCTGAGTTGTCCTGACACTCTGCTTCATTCCAGGACTGGGGTGACTTGGATGTACAGAGTGCTGCTATTAGCAATGGTGAGTCATTAGTCAGTGCTAGCTTTTGCTTTGATATTAACTTGGCTATTGACAGTGTGTACAGTGTACCAAAAAGCTGTGATAGTTTGGTTCCCTGATACAGTCTGGGGACCAGCTGCTGGCATCTAAGAGTTCTCTTGCAATATGGTAGATATCATACTGAAGTTCTTAGTGCAGGGTTCCTCTGGGATTTCCTGACTTATCCTTTACCTCTTCTGTTACAAGATTTCATGTACTGCTAGCCTGCAGGGCTCACTCAAGGTTAATCTAAGGCAGTGCTTCACCAGAGACACAATGCTTTGTTTTGAGACCTGTGGATAAACAGCTACTGTGGATTTTGGAGATTTGTGTTCTAGGGAACCGTGGAATGTTGTAGGCAAATCCATCTAGCTGTTGTCTCCTACAGGGTTTATAATGATGTTGACAAATGTCTGACCTGAAATCAGTATGTGGACTACTTCATTACTGAAAGACCCTGTAAATAAAGTAATACAGAAGTTAAGACACACGCTATTTTACTTTATCCAATAGGAAGCAATTCTGCATAGCTCTCCATGAGTAAAAGGAAACTAACAATCACTTCTCTGCTTGTTAGGTCCTGGCCCTGGTTAGAACAAATGGGTAAGAATGTATTTTGTTTGTCTGGACCAAACAGTTTTGTTAACTTGCAGCTGGTAGGAGCATTGTTGTAACCAGTGATGAAATTAGATTCTGCCAAATGAATGTCCGTGATATTGCTACTTTCCGTTCCATTTACTCTGAGGTTACACTGCCTTTCCCTTTTCTAACTTCAGAGCAGGAAGAATGTATCTTTGAAACAGACTGGCCCACTGAAGCTTGGCGTGCAAGGGATTTTTAAAATGCACTGCATACATGGAGCTTCTCAACTATTAGAATATTTTGACTTGTCCTTTTTGCTCTAAAGGTTACCTATTTTAGACACTTATATGTGGATGAACATCTCTCTGAAAGGGTCTGAAACCTCTAGTGCTTAGGATGGGCCAAGGAATGATCTGTTCATCCCCTTAAATGATTAACAAGCTTTTAAGAAGCTAATGCATGCTTCACTTAGTCACTTCTGCTCATCTTCCACCCTGTAGATCAAAAGGAAATCTATAGTCAGGGATGTCTAGCTAGTTTGCATGACCAACTGATTTTATAGTACACTTTAAACAACTTTTTTTCCTCCCCATTAAGCATTATTAGAAGATGACATGACCAGGACAGCATTTCAAGTGAGAGGTTTGTACCTTACTCTGTTCCTTTTCAGGTTATATGCAGCAAAACCAGCTGGGTTTTAATCACATAAAAGTAACTGCATTGTTTGTTGGAACTAACCTTTCATTGTTGTGCTGTATGAGGCTCAGGAGCATCACTTAAATACTGTAGTTTTTAACTGTGGTCCTAGAAACTGTTTGACAACAGTACATGTCTGATTCACAACTACTTATTTTCAAGCATGAGGAGATGTGTGGTAGGTGCACCTCTAAGCAAGGAAGATGCAAGCCCCTGGGGCTTTAAAAACGGTTTTGGCCCAGCATTGTTCCCATAGAAGTCAGTGGGAAAACTCCTGTTAACTTAAATGAGAGCAGAGGTGGGCCAGCACAGAGCACTCTCAAAAAGGTTAGTAGTCTCGTAAGGTGGGACTTAGCCATCTTGAGATGCTCCTAAACGTCCTTCCTTTTTGAATATGCCTCCTGCACCTGTTTTAACACACTGATCCCATAGAAGCAACATGGGAGTTACTCTTTCAAAAAGCTTTTCTTAAATTCCTACTAGAGCACTTGGGGTCACTCAAGGTGCAGAATCATGATGCCCGGCCTTGATGTGCAGTATTTTTTCATGTTGCACTTAGATGGAATGAATGTTTGCCCATTGGAGTCCCACTTGCAGGGATGATATGACATTACTGTTTTGTTGTGCAGTTTTAACTCCTTTTCTGCAGGGGTCAAGATATAGGTGCAGATTCACCAACATTGATATTGGCATCTCTGATTCATGGAGGGATATTCCTCCAGTACTGAAAACATGTTTAGTCAAAGGGAGGATTCAGTCTGTGAAACCAGACTAATGAAGCCAGCTTGGAATACAGATTAAAAACCTACCAACTGCATATCTAAGATACCTCCCCTGAAACTGTACGGTCTAGGTTCCCTTCCCTCTCGCTTTCCTTTGCAAACTGAGCAAACAGTGAAGTCTGGCTTGAAGCTAGAATCAAAGCCTGTGATGACTTAGATTTATAAGAGTAGTGGACAGAATGGGTTTCTGAAAACTTCACACTGAGGCTTTGAAACTAGTGGAATGTCTGCAGGTGGGGCAAAGAATGGCGCTTAATATTTGAACTCTCTTTCAGAGCCTGGGGCATGTTCCTGGAAAAAGGATACCTTCAATAAGGTAATGCTTCACTTGAACTTGAGTGTCTTTTCTTTGGTAGTCAATAGGTGGACCATGGGCCAAATCTGGACCACCAGATGCTTTTGAATGGACCCCAAAATCTTTTTATTTACTTAGTATCATTGTTGGGTGTGTTTTTTACTATTTTTCTCTGGAGTCTGTACCTTGACTGAAAAATGTGGACCTTGACAAACAGACTACCCCTGCCTGACTGGAAGCCGGCACTAGTGTCTATGCTAGATAATTGCATTTAATAAAGTGTTTGCAGCCATTTTGAGCTGCTCTGCTTTTGCAGAGTGAGCTCCGGGCAGTTACCTTATAAACCCACACAACTCTTTGCATAGACCCAAAGCCTGGGATAACTTAGATAATAAGAGTAGTGATCAGAAGAGGTTTCTGAGAATCTAGCACTGAGGCGTTGCTGCTTGTGGATGTCTGTAACATGATGATAAAGATGTGACACTCACTTCATTTGTGTGTTCTTTTTTAGTCGTGAGAATAGAATTGCCAGACATGACTTGATATGGTAAGTTGGCAGCTGCATTTGACACTTACATAATTATGAAAATGATATTCTAAGTAGAGCTTCCTCTTCCACTTTAGTGTTTATGAAACATCCACTCTTACAACTGACCAATGTTATGGCTAGTTCCTCATAGCACCAATTCTAAAAAGCAGAGACATCCCAGAATAAGTCACACCCAACCCAGTGTGTTCTCCATCTCAGCTGTATGGTTTGACTAATATTTGTTAGCTGACTTAATGACATTAGGATTGTGTGCTGCAGTGTGACTTTCAGCTGTTGGTATACTGAGCGTGATATTGTTGAGCCCCAAGAATTGTTCCATGGCTGAGTATAAAGCATGTTGGTGAAATGCTGACTTCCTGTAACTGTGTACTGTTAATGATGATTTTGTTGTAAACAATGGGAATCTCTCTGAAAGAGAATGAGGAGGACTTTTATGCTGAAACAGTACAGAACTTCAAGCTGTCTGTGTACTAAGAAGCAGATTCTGCCAACCAGAATTTGTTTGTAAAAAATGTAATTATTATGTTACAGAGTAAAAGTGGTCAAACATTCTGTGATGCAAGCATCTCTGTCTGCCTCAAAGGTAAGAATAAAGCAGATTATGCAAAGCTTACTTTAAAGAAGATCAAGGTGACTCCTTTCAGGCTTTTTTTGGAATCCCTTCGTGGGGCTGTGTGATTCTAGTGCAGTTCAATCAGGAGCGACTGGTGCCTTGACAGATCTGCTTTATATATATTTGGCCATATCTGCTAGCTCCTGTGACACACTTCCTTGTGTTAGTCCTACAGTTCCTGTTCTGCAATTGGGGGTGGCAGGAGAATTCTTCTGACTCAGGCCAACAGAAATGTTCACTTGGTCCTTTTTCTTTAGTAGAAAACAGCTTGACTCCCATGATTACCCCTTAGAACAACAGTATGGGGTCTAATTTTCTTCCATTAAAGCTATTGGGAGCAGGATTGGGCCCCTTCCACTGGTAACTGTAATAGTCTGATCACTGCAGTCAGATAAAGTTGGAAGCCCATTATAGTTCCCTAAGGTAGAACATCACTGAATCAAGGTCTTAACTTAACTAGCTGCCTTAAAGTCAGCACATCTAAAAGGAGTCACGAACTTCCTGCTCCCACTTTCTGAGAGAGGTAACAATAAAGGGATGATAGCCTGAAGTGAAACAGCCCAGTGGGTGACAGGGCTATTCAAGCCGATACAATGATGATAACATAGTTCAGCAGAATACATAAGTGATGAACACAGCTTGTCTTTCGCTCCTATCTGATGTATCTGGCTACAACTGAATCCTGACATTAAAGGATGGCTGTTGTTTAAAAGTGACTACTTAAAGCACTTTACTCCAACATTACCTGCTCCTTGGAGGTAATTAGTAGTGCAACTGAAGCCTAATTAATTCCCTTCAAAGAACTTGCCCATGGATTGTCGAGGGCAGAATTCTACACCATGGGGCAATGGTGGACCTGGCTTGGCCTCATAACCTCTATGGGGTGTATGTAAGGAGAACCCCAAGAAGGGCATGCCCTGATGTTGAGACTGCTGCCCTGGAGGGTTCAGTCAAACACTGACATGATATAAAATACATGGGGCTTTGCTCAGGGAAGTTCCTTTGGAAAACTAAGAGCCAGTTGTACAGATCTGCTAGCAGGTAAAGCCTGGGTTTTGTGTATCCATTGTTAGCTTACGTGGGTTTGTAAGAGCACTGGGCTGCATCTGAATTATAGTCTAGAATCTTGTTCCTAAAGTGTTCTTTAAAACACTTTTTGGGTCTTAAGCAAAAACTCGGACTTGTCTGAAGCTTAGCAGAAAAGGTTGTGACACTGGTAGACTTGCATTTTTACAATGCAGGTTCAAAATGCTGCTGGGCGCACTTGTAACCACTGATACTTGATTCTGCCAAATGAGTTAGTGTGATAAACCATTTCTCTTCCACTCTTTGAGGTTGTACTACTGATGGAGAACTCTGAATTTTAGTCTCTTCTTCCCTCTGAAGGGAGCAAGATTGATCTGAATGGACAGTTGAAGAATGTGAAAGGTGGGTATCATTTTACTGGCACTGTTTAAACCCTTTGATCCTTTTTGCTGGAGTGGCTAGATGATGATTGAAACCTTAGCTTGAACTCTCTCTCTGATGAGTGATGGAAAATCTAAGGTCTGATCTGTTCCTATCCAGAAATATCTTGTGCTTCCTAGTTAAATGCCTTACCCTATAACAGGTTTTTTTTGTCTCCTTGCAGTGGGAGGAGTTCCAGGACTGGCAGAAGATTCCCTCCCCTCCCTGGAGTGATAGTGAAGAAGCAAAAGTTTTCTGCTAGCCCATTAAAAAAACCTGCTACATAAAAATAGCTTCCTGTTTTTTAATTGGAGTAGGGAGGGGAAGAGTGAGCACTGGACAGGCAGTCTTTTTCCATGGCTAGAAAAGCATTGTCACAAGAGTACGTAGGTGCAGTGCTAAGGCAAGGCCACAGCTGGTTCAAAAACCGCCTTTTCTGCTGTAAGCTGCTCTTTCAGAAAAAGTGTGGTTTCATTGTTAAGCTAACACATTTGTAACTCAGTGGTGCATAGCCATAATGATGGGAGTCACTTGATCAGAATGATGGATCTCTTAATCCGACTCTTGTTCGGGCAGTGGGTGACAGATCCATCCTGGCTTACAGACAGCCCCCCAACCTGAAGCAAATACTCACCAGCAACCATACACCCTACAAAAAATCCAACCCAGGAACCTATCCCTGTAACAATCCCCATTGTCAGCTCTGCTCACACACCACCTCTAGTGACATCACTGGTCCTAACCACATCAATCACACCATAAGGGGCTCCTTCACCTGTACATCCACTAATGTTATGTGCCATCGTCTGCCAGCAATGCCCCTCTGCCATGTACATTGGCCAAACTGGACTATTACTACCAAAAGGATAAATGGACACAAATCAGATATAAAAAATAACATCCATAAACCAGTGGGAGAACACTTTAATCTCCCAGGGCACGCTGACACTGACCTGAAAGTTGCTGTAATTTATATAAAAAAAAAAAAAAAAAAACCCTCCAAAAACAGACTTCAAACAGAAACTGCTGAGTTAGAAATGATCTGCAAACTTCAGAAGAATGAGGGGGGGATTTGATAGCAGCCTTTAACTACCTGAAAGGGGGTTCCAGGGAGGATGGGGCTAGGCTGTTCTCTGTGGTGGGAGATGACAGAACAAGGAGCAACGGTCTCAAGTTGCAGTTGAGGAGGTCTAGGTTGGACATTAGGAAAAAGTTTTTCACTAGGAGGGTGGTGAAGCACTGGAATGGGTTACCTAGGGAGGTGGTGGAATCTCTATCTTTAGAGGTTAAGCTGAGGCTTGACAAAGCCCTGGCTGGGATGATATAGCTGAGGTTAGTCCTGCTCTGAGCAGGGGGTTGGACTAGATGACCTGAGGTCCCTTCCAACTCTGATTCTATAAGCTGGGTTTAAACAGAGATTTGGAATAGCTCTCATTACATGAGGTAAATTGCTTTGCTCACCCATTCTCACTTCCCACTCAATGACTGTCATTAGACCTCACGTACTCAGCTTTCATCCACTTCCCCCATTGTTCTCTATACACTTGTATATTTATGTGATGATCCTGTGTTTCTCATTTCTACCTCTGCATCTGACAAAGCTTATGCCTGCTAAAATTAAATTTGTTACTCTTTAAAGTGCCACGGAACTCTCATTGGATCTCTTAATAAATCCTTTCCACTACGTTCCGGGGGGGAGGAATGCATTCTGATGTCCATATTTGGACCACAGACCGTGCCTTTGCTTTTGTGGTGCTTCGCTATAGCGAGAGAGGGGACCAGAATCAATCCTACACCAGAAGGAGTCTTTTATCCACCATGGATCTTTAATATGCTTGCAAGGGAGTTTAAAGGATGGACTGAGGCAGCATCGTTGCTTTTGCTCCTAAAGCCCACAGGCTAGGATGTCAAATTTTACAAATGCTATCCTACTTTCAAAGTAGATAAGTACAGCAGTTGATACACACCAGCTACAAAGGGGGGGGGGGAGGGGAAGAAGGTATATTAAGATGCTAGTGTAAGGAAAAGATTTGGTACCTACACTATCTCAGTAACTCATCTAAAATGGTTAATACCATGCTCTTATGTAAGAGTAAATAAGATGCACCTGTTATTAAAAGTGTAAATTATTTCCTTCATTACCTCCTGAGGTGGTCATTGCTCTGAAAATGAACAGTATTTAACAACTGTCAGACAGTTCCCCCTCCTAAGCCTTCTCATCCACTCTTTTAAAAAAAAAAAAAAAAATGGGTGTCCCCTATTTGAGGCTAGGACAAAACAAGCCTTGGGTAGAATCAAGTGTGCGCCCCCCCCCCTCCAAAATAGCAGCTGGAGCAACAGCTACCGTGAGAGGATTTTTCTACCATTGGTTTGGGGAGGCTTTTTCTGCAGCACCTCAAGCACCTAGCCACAAATTGTATACTCAGAGCACAGCTGTTTCCTAGAAATGTCCAATAACAGAGGAATGGGCAGCCTTCTGCATTTTGTCCTTGATATACTAAAGAGGACAAATTTGAGAAATGGGTTTTTAAGCCTGAGGCTGATCTATAGGCCTAGCAACCAGTGAAGTTTCTCTTCAGTATATACAAAGTCATGGCAACAAAAGGCACAAGTAGGGTCTCTTCATCTACTCCTTCCCCTCTGTATTATTTCTTGAAATACCACACTTCATTGTGCCTGTTGAAAAGCTTAAAGGGACTGTCATAGCCCGCAGTGTAGTAGAAGTCCTCATGGAATGACTGACCCGCAGTCTTTAGGGTTGTGGTCAGTGCCTGGGCTTCCTCAGCATACTTCTCTGGAGAGGCAAACCCACCGAAGGCCCTAGGGGAGGAGAGCAGGGAGAGGGGCTCTGTTGTGTAACAATGGCTTTGTGGGAGTTTTAACAACACAAACCTTGCAATTAGAGCAGGGGTGGCCAACCAGTCAGAGACAAAGAGCCAAAAAATAGCTATTGCTAATGCAAAGAGCCACATTTTCCTTACCCTCCGCCGACAATTCACCCTGATCCCTCATTTTCAGCGGTGGCTTGTCAATTTCACTTTCCCCTCCACTCCTACTTGCCGCGGACACTTCGCACGCAAAGAGCCCTCGCGAGCTGCATTCAGAGGAGCAAAGAGCTGCCTGCGGCTCGCAAGCGGCTCGGCCACCCCTGAATTAGAGCTTAACCCGAACACTTAAGCTTCAAAGAAAGGGGGAGGGCCTGGATTCTGAAATGTTCAGCTAGCTCCTAGTAGGCCATCCCAGAACTCCGACTCCATGCTGGAAGCAGATCTGAAACCAGAGCTGGGGCTGAATTTCATGTAAAGGCCCCATCTTTAAAATGGGCTGGACAAGCAGCCAGGGTCCAGACACTCCCAAACCAGGATGTGTTTTGTGCTGTAGCGAAGGGGGGTGTGTCATGACTCAGGGACATGTACATTTTTTATATATATATATATATATATATATATATATATGGCCTCAGCAATTCACAGCACCCTGGCTGATGCTTTGCAGAGAGGTGCCTGGACCCACGGTGCTAGCTGTTCATAGGACTAGCTTCTGTAGGTGGAAGAGACAGCTTTCAAGCTTCACAAATGAAGGCAGTAAAGAAGGGAGATGCTTGCTGGTGGGTTTCTCCCATGCATGGTACTGGACAGCAAAGGGTGAAACTGCGGTCAGCAGCCCTAGACCCCTCTCCATGCTTTAAACAGTCTCCTTTTCCAAAGACAGAGGCAGGATGGTGCTACCTGACAAAGATGGCTTCTCCCTTCCGCTCCTCAATGAAGACGTCTGGATCTGTGGGCTGCGGCGGGGAATCTTGATGCTCAAACGGCACAAAAAATGAGACCTTGAAGTCTGTGCAGCCAGATTTCACCAGGCAGGTCACTGGCACAGTCATCTCAATCTTCATGGCTGGAAAAAATGAGGAAAAGGAAGCTCCTGTCTCACACTGGACCTGAGTAGAGGTGGAGGGTGAATGCTTCTGTGGGACCTGCAGCCACCAGGGGTACTGTCACAGATGGACTTCAATACTCAGGGAAGAGGAAGCAGTATTCTTGCAGCATCACCTCCCCCCTGGAGCAGGGACTACTGCCACAAGGCCTTTCACCACATTTAATCTCAGGGATTCATACTGCTGCCCATCACCATGATATGTGAGTGCCCAGCTTGATGCTCTCACCCATCAGTGCTTCTCTTTACTGCCTGTGAATGCTTCCCTGGTAAGCATCTCCACACCCTCCGTGCAGCTCCTGCTCCCATCCCACGCACTCTTGGAGGGACAGAGACCCGTCTGCTCTGTCTTTTCCTTCTCCTCTCCCTCAGTCTGAGGTTCCCATCCCCTCCCCACCAGGTGCAGGGCAGCTCAAAGGATACCCCTTCGCAGACGACAAACACACTAATGCATTAACTTAACCAGACCAGGAAAGCATCTCCGCCATTTCTATTGTACTGCCCATCCCCAAGAGCTCCCTGAAACTTTGCTGTTGCCAGCTGTCTCCTGTGGGCCCTGCCCACAGTGAGCAGGCTGACTCCATGGGGTTCCCAATGATCCTTCCAACCCTGGGTGACTTCATACCTCTCTCATTCTTCCCCTGAATGTAGTAGAAGAGTTTCCAGAAGCCCTGGCGCAGCGCCTCCTTCTGCATCTCTCCTTTAATTACTGTACTAGCCCATTTGGCTGTCTCGTAGTGACGCAGCTCATAATCTTGCACCTGAAACAGATCCAAAGTTACAACAGCCCTTGTGTCCAATACACAGCTTAGTAAACAGGGGGCTTTTATTTCCAGATCATTGAAATGTCATAACCAACGCTAGCGTCCTGCCAAATCACCCTATGGGTGAATGCCCCAAGCAGACATCTCAGATGCCAAACGCTCCCAAGACCCTTTTCCCAACAAGTCACATGTCCCTAACAAGGCACCCTCTAGTTGCCAAACCTTCACAACTTTGCCCCCCACCCTCACCCAGTTGCAATGTAACTTACTTCGTTCAGGGAACTAAATCACGGAGTCTTGTGCCTATGTGAACTATGTTTACACTGGAGAGTTTGCCAGCACAACTGAACCCTTTCCAGTGTAGGCAAGGCCAAAGACACACGTGGCCACTATACCGTAGCTGCAGATGTTCAAGGGCAACTTCCTTCTTGCCTAGCTTCTTCGCTGATAGCTCTAAAGTTTATTTCTGCAAGGATCTACCCAGTATGGACAATACTCCTTAGCTTCTCATAGAGAGAGCTTCCCCCAACTAGAATTTACCACAATCTCTGCTGAGCTCCACCTGGGTGACTGCAGCTCGAGCGACAAAAATGTCTGTTTGAAGGACTTGATCATCTCTCCTGGGCTGAAAGACAGAAAACATTTCATTGGCACCCCCACAGTGCAAGGGGATCAAGGATCTCAGGCTTCTGGGGGTGGTTTTCTCAGGCCTACACAAAATCTCTAGCCTTTTAGCAGTGCCACTACAGTGGCGTGGAGGAGGATCAGACAGATGGGTGCTGTCCATTTAGGCCACAGAAAGGATGACTTTCCCTAAAATCTGACTATTTCATTGATTTACCACACTGTGTTTTGTCCCCATCTTTGAAAACTTTTCAGCCCAGAAGAAACTACTGGGCAGCTGAACTGGTGACACTGGTGCCTCAGGGACCACCCTATGCACATGGCTTTCCCTATCCATGACATTAAGGAGCTCAGTTATTTGTCATCATGGCAAACCCCCAGGGGGATGTAGCCCCCTTTCACACTGAGCATCACCTGGATGTGTAAGGTGGTCAAGCTGTATATTCCGTTCACGTGCATCACTGGCCATCTTAGCGTGCCATCAAAGTTTTTTTGGCATCCACGTGATCCCCTGCTGTGTGGCAGCATCCTTGGTCAACACGCTTTGAGATGAATTGACCTTCCATGCTAACAATGCGTCTATACCAAGAAATATCCAAACCCAAGCCAGTGCTGGTGGAGGTGGTTGCTGGGTTCAGCTTAGAAAATCCTCATTTCTAATCTTGTCCTGCCCTTGATATGCAACAGGTGACAGAACCACCAAGAATCGAAAACACCATTCTGCTGTTCTTCAGCCTTCCTCTGCGCCCACATTTCACTTCCATAAAGCAGGGCTGGGCTGGCATACGTGGGGCTCTATAGAACATGCTTGCTCTGAAGCTGCTGCTGTCAAGACAGCCCCATGGAGGCTGCTGCAGTGTGTGAAACAAGACAGCAGCTGCCACATCACTGAAGCATTCCCAACACTGTCTAATGTGACCCACATATGTGGCAGTTGCCACCTGCTTGATGTCTGGTCCTGATAGGTTAATGGTTGTACTCTGGAGCTGGAAGCTGATGAATGGTAATGACCAAGGACTTTGTTTTATTGGGATTAATAACTACATCAATGCACAGTGCCTCTTGCCTGTTCAGATCGGCCATCAGCTGCAGCAGCCCATCAAACTCAGCCAACAAGGCAAGCTCATCGGTATATTGTATCAAGGCAGCTACTGCAGGCTGGCAAATGCTGACTTGGCTAGGGAAATATAAGGAAGGAGGGTGCAGCCTTCTCAACCCCTCGATGTTCCTGCCAGCTATCAAAACCTGCCCATGTGTGATCCACATCCACAGAGGAAGGGGGTGCTACACATGCATGCCTCTGTGACCCCACCACAATTATCTTTTCTTATTCACCTCACCCAAACCAGCCCTTCTTGGGCCAAGTGTTACAGCCCATTGGAGACTGGACTATTATGAGCCACAGGCAGAGAAGTAGGTCAGACTGAGGTGCACCAATGCCCGTGGCCCCAGCAATGGTAGAGAGACAATTAAGTGAGCTACAGCCAGATAATCCTGGCAAGTAGGTGACCCACACTGCAGGGGAAGGCAAGCCTCTTCCCTCTCCCCACCCAGATTACTGCCAATCTCACGTGGGGGCAAATTTCTTCCCCACCCCACATATGGGGACACATTAGACCCTGAGCATGTGAGCAAGAACCAGCCAGCCAAGCACCTGAGAAAGAGAATGCTCAGTGAGTCTGGCCTTCCTGTCCAGCGTCCCATCTTCAGCCATGGCCACCTCTGATACTTCAGAGGAAGGAGACCAAAAAAACCCAGAATACTTTGGAGGGAGAGAATCCCATCCTGGCCCCTGCTCGTGATTATCTGAAGCCCTGAAACATGAGCTTTTGAGAACACAGAAAAACAACTCATTTTAAAAAAAGATCCAATGAATTTTACGAGGCTTGCTCATAATTTAAATGCTTTGCATTGGGAATACCGCATTGCACCATATCCTACAGAGCTCCTGTCCTCTGATAGATTCCCCAAAAAAGGAACACATTGGTGGAGACTAAGATAAATAACATGCCAATTAAGCAATCATCCTGATTCTCAGGGGCTCATACCAATACACTGTGCTGCTGGTTGTATATTTCAGATGAGACAAAGTACTGAGGAGCTGGACCATTCTTAGTCAGCAAAGAACTCATAAGTAGTTATTTATTAGAAATCTTTTATAGAGTGCCTTACAGTATCTTACAGCGTATTTGACAATCCTTTACATGGCACTTTGCAAATATAATAAGACCAGTTTACTGTCTCAAAGAGCAGGGGCACTTTTGCAAGAATTGGAGTTATAACCCCTTTGACCTAGTCAATTTCTCTCTTGATTAATTCTCCCTCCCTAAATTTCCACTCTAGCTTCAAACCCAGATGGCATTTATTTATACTTTCTGTCCTAAACTGTTGTGTAGCACTGCTTTGTGCTGTTAATCAGCTGCTGTGTTCCGCCTCAGAGGTGGCTGCAGTGAGTCCACATAATTTGTCTAGTAGTTTGTAAAGCATGTTGGGATCCTTCAGGATGAAAGATGCTGTGGAAATGTAGACATTTCAAAGCTTCTACTAAATTAAGAGCAGCTGCATTAGCAGTCACAACAGAGCAGGGAAGTAGCACACAGGCAACCAGAGAGCCATCATACGTAGATGCCAGTAAAACTGAAGATGCATTTGTAAACTCCTGTGACTTAGCTACAGGGAACGCCAGGCACAATATCTACCCCCTGCCAGCGAACAGATGCAGTGGGATCATCTCAGGCCTACAGGCAGGCCGCTTATCAAAGGGGCCAGTCAAGAAGATTCAACTGTAATACACGCATACCCCTATAGCACAATAAATTATACTCTTTTCTTATGCTTTAGTAACCTGTGTGACAAACTCCAAAGGTATGTGCCAGAAGGAAATACAATCAGCCCAGGATCAGACTGGACAGTGTATTTGAGGGTTTAACCCCCATCTATTCCTGATTTGATGGCAGTGATGCTGTATCTCAAGCCATCTCTCCCTAAGTTCTCCTAGGTTTCACTCAGCACTGCTTTTCTCACTGCTCTTTGATGAAAAGCATTTAGTCATTTCTGATTATTTATGGAAATTTTCTCTCATGCACCCTTGTCTCTTGGCCACTGGAGTAGAAAATGTGTCTCCCCCTAGCATTGGCTTACACCCCCCCTTCCCCCACTCCCCCCCCCCCAAAAGCAACTCATCACACTGTCTGTAACTTTCTGTCCAATGCTGTTAATTCCTGAATGTAAGTGACATCTTTGTGAGCTAGTTACAGTAAATATTGCTTATGAAATGCAATGAACAGAGCACCAAGCATAATGATACACTGGGCTACAGGAGAAAAGAATATGCTCCAACATTGAACAATACCCCTGCCATTTATAGATAGTTCTCCAAATAGGCACAATAGCGCCAGCATGCATTATTAGTTCCAGCATTACAGACAGATCTACAGTAAGTAGATCAAAGTTTAGCTGAGTTTCCCTCTGTTACTGATTTATATCACTTTCACTTCGTCCATGAGACCTGAGATTAGGAACTTTTTTCTTCCCCTGTGGGATTCCACTTCTTCCCCAGCTTTAAGGCAAATCTGTCCAATCTACATGCTCCATCCTGCTGCTCTCTCTCATGGGCTGGCTGTTCTCTCATAACACTCACTGCGGGGCCAGGGAGGGCAGAAAACCACTGGGGCCCGTCACAGAGGGTTTCTTACAGTGACAGCTGCAAAGGAGAGCAGCCTGGGCGTGCCGTTCCACAGGCACCGGCTGTTAGAAAGTGGATGACAAATTGGACAAGACACTTACGTTTTGAAGTCTAAGTCCTACTGTCCTTCTCCCTTGCTGGCTATGATGTTCCTCCCTCCAAGCTGTGTACACCATACACTCTCCCAACTCAGCATTTATTTCTGTGCTTTATCGGCAAACTCCACCCCACCACATTCCTACTGGTGGGAACCACTGTTATGAAAACCATAACATTCTAGTCATGCTCTCCTATTTCTCTCATTGGTTGTCTCCGACACCCACCCCAAATAACCCCACCTCTTGCTCACATGCTGAAGCGCTGGGCCTGGATGGGATGGGACCTGTCTCCTCAGTTTCAAGGCCACAGCTCAAATCAAATCCAGCCCTTGTGTAACTTCCATTGATTTGGCTGTGCTCCTTATGCAAGCTCTGAATTTGGCTTGATGTTCTCCCTGACAGACAGAATTATATACAAATAGCTTCTTCGTCTAAGAGATTTGACTAAAGGAGATTGGTGCTAGAGAGCGATTGATTCTGGGGAGAAGGAGGAAAGCTATGTAAGGTACTGACTCTAGCTGTCTGTACCACAGTGTGTTTTCAAACACTTCTTGTCCGTCTTTCATTGACGTGTCAGCTGAAATTTAGAACACAAGGTGGGAGAGGTAATATCTTAATTCATTGAATCAGCTCCTGTTGGTGAGAGAGACAAGCTTTTGAGTTTACACAGAGGGAGCTCTTCTTCAGGTCAGGGAAACAATGTCACAACTAAAGAGGAGGTGGAAGGATTGTTTAGCATAAGTAGTTAACACTTATTTCAAGGGCCCATTCAAGGTGAAGTGGCCCATTAACACCTCTCCAGTCAGGGGGGGACGACACGACGACGGACGACGACGACGACACACACGACAACTGGAGGCGGGGGGGGGGGGGGGGGGGGGGGGGGGGGGGGGGGGGGGGGGGGGGGGGGGGGGGGGGGGTAAGTGGTTTACAGATTATTGTAATAAGCCATAAATGCAGTGTTTCTATACGGACCACGATTTTCAGTATCTAGCTAAGTTATGCATTTCAGTTTAAATTTTTAAGTATTTTTCCCCAATGGCTGTCTATTTTTAAACTAGACTTTGAAACTAATCGACTCCTTTAGCTCTCAGCCAGGTTGTGTAAGGGGTTACATAAAGCTGTGAGGAGATCCTTTTGAATCTGTTCAACATGTACAGCTAAACCAGAGCCTTATGTAACAAAATCTGTCTCAAGACACACCCAGAGCCAAATATTCCAGAGATGACAGGGGCACCGTTTCAGATTTTGATAGGGAGGGAGCCACTTCAACTGTGATTCCAGAACATAACTTGAAAACTTTAATTCGTTTGCAGACAATTTAGAAAATAGCTAACAGGAGCATTGTATCTAATTCCTATATAAAGAAAGAAAAATAAATACATATTAGACCCACTCCACTCTAATACTAACATGTTCTATATCTTGTGTCAAGTCACCGGTCATGTTTAAAATTTTAATGTATATTCTTATTATGTTACTAACTCTTGAATACAACAATTGAAACAACTGTAGAAAAATCTAGATTGCTTTCTATCATTTAGGCTACTTACTTTTTGCAGTTCACCAAGCTTGGAATAGATCATTTAACTTTTGGAAACAGCCTACCAGGGCAAGGCCCCATGAGTTTAAACTGCACCTGCCTATCAGCCTTTTGGGGGGTAAAAAGCAGCATCACTACTGAAAGCTTTTCCACAAGGAATACTAAAGCCCTTGTATCTAGCTTCTGGATAACATAAGGATGGTGGAGGCGGATGCATCATGCACTCTGCACAGCTTGTCTCAGCACCTGGCCCTCCACAGTTACTACTGCAACATCCTTCACTGCAGCCAGCTTGCTTCTGCTTCACCAATGCTGGATCAGGGGCCTCTCATTCACCGTGGCCCCGTGTTGAAAGAAGGACTAGGAAATGGTACCAGCCCCATTAGATTTATGGAACTCTTCCCCCAGAGAATTATGGGAGTTTGACCGCTCTCTAAGGTAACCAGATTACCCAAGTGTGTAGGGGAGAGAAGACCATCTGTCACACCCACTCCATGGGGAAGCTGTTCCCTGCATTCACCCCATCTCACTCCTGGGCCCTGCTCCATCTGGTCTAGGTGGTGCTGTTGCTGACCAGGCCCCATGCTGACTGGAAGCGTTGCCGCACCCAGAGACTGTGGAGAATGGTTTCTCAGAGCACACAAGCAGGCCCCCCCTACTTCTGGGAGGAGGCTGCTGAGCTGAATGTACAACAGAGGGCCAGTTTTAAGGCTCCAAATTTGCTGGACAGACAGCTGAAAAACCAAGATTATCCTGCAAAAAAAAAAAAAACCAGGACATCTGGTCACTTCACCCCTCTCCACAACTCCACCGGATCCCTGAATGCCATCTGAAATCCTCCAAAAGCAACCGCTTCAGGGAGCTGTTTCAAGAATGGCGGGACAGTTACCTGGAGGGCAGTGCATCTGCGATGATGTGATACAATGCTAATATGGATGTGGGGCAAAGCTACAGGCAATCTGCACCCCAAACAAGCATGGATAGTGCATGCCCATAGCACTGTCCAGTGCTTACACCAGTGCTATTCCACTGGATCGGCTACAGTTCGACTCTATAGAGGTTCCTAGGTCATCTTCATCACTGGAGTAGCTGTATGCAGTATCTATTGGGGGCAATTCTCTAGTATAGATAAGGCCATGACAGAACTCCAGCAACCTTCCATGGCACCAGCGGTAGCAGTTGGTATAAATCTAGTGTTACAATTAGCACAGAAAGGCATTGCCTTTAAAAGGGAGTGGGAAATTCCAGGAGAAATGCAAACCAGTTGTGGATTCCCATCCTTTCTAAAGCAGAGAAGCACAAAACAAAATTGCCATCCATGACATGCTCAGTTGACATTTCTATTCCCAACAAAGAGCAACTGTGTTCAGTAGAATGGCCACAGCACAGACAATAGCCCTCACTGTTCTCCAGAGATGTTGTTTTCTCATCACTGTTTTGTTTTTCACATGCCTGGAAAGGACACGGCCGCAGCTGGGTGACAGGAGACGTGACATCTGTAAAATCCTTAGATACTCAGATTATTGTTTTATAAATCTATTTTATAGAATATATAAAAATTATATACACATACACGCAACACCTTTTAGTTTCTGATTTAAATTGGCATGTCCAGACTAAATGGTATTTTCAAAAAGGAAGAGATGCTGACCAACTAATTCCTACTTTCATTTTTTTGCTCTTTACACAACAAACATGATGAAGCATTAAGTTTGCGGCATAGAAACACAAAAGTTAGATAAAACCATCAAATATGCTTGGTGGAAGGTTGCAACATAACATTACTTGATTTCTTAGAATTCAGCATGATAACATAAATGACTCCCAAAACAGAGAGACACAAAACAGGCTGCTCCCAAAAGCAGCAAGGGACTACTTATCCCACCTTGTTCTAGGCTGGCTCTTTCCAGGCTGATTTCTGAGAAACTCCAGATTTCACACTGCCACAATAGAGACCACATGCCTGAAAACAGGACCGGAAGAAAAAAACACACTCTTAAAGTGATAGTTTGCAGTTCCAACACAGTCCTCAATACACCAGAGGAAGGAATCACCTGAGCATTGTGGAATCTAAACAGCCATATTTGCTGAATATACCCAACATGCAGGACTTAGCTACATATGCACACCGATAGTTTGGTTGGGTTCTGGAGCCTTCTAGACTCCCATTACACTCAGTAGAACTGCCATCTTTTTCTCATTCATTATACCATTAGCTTTTCCAGTCTCCCTACTGAGCTCTCAAAGTAATTTTAAATGATTTAAATCAATCCACGCTTCCAGAAAGGCAACTAAATGCAGTGCCCTAAACAGCCTGACACTGGTGTAAGTTTTCCAGGTCTCAAAGTGGCTGATAAGACCATGTATTGGGGCTGTGTTTTTTCTGCATGGAGGTTGCAAGCGAGTCAGCACCAGAGACAGAAGTTGCATTTTCTAACTTTGCTGTTCTTTTCCCCCCAATTTTGTGTATGCTCATTTTGTTTTGCCTTCTAGGACTAACAGCAGCAGCAGCAGCAAAGACAGCTCCAGACCACTTAATCTAACTTCTTCTCTGTCTCCAAAAGGACACCTATCACCATCTTGAATGCCAATATTGAACAGGGGGAGGTTTTTTCCTAAAAACTTTCTTCAGCTGAAGGGAAAGGGAACAAGGGATGTTGGTCAACTGAAAGCTTGACAACACTTTACATTTCAAATGCTTTAACTGTTCTTTTCCCCACCTTGTATCTTGACTAAAAAGCTAAAATTATTTTTAATGGTGTTTGCCATGGTACTAAGCATACCAAACTCTGAATCTTGTTTTGTTGGACAGTTACAGGGTAAAAATAACATCTTTGACTCGTCGGGCCCATGTAGGCCATCTAAAGTAATACAACATGCCATATTAGCTCTTTCCACAGGAAGCCTCTCATCACCCTCAGTGCAGAGGAAGCTGTATCGTCAACCCCAAGAGTTTAATAACCACAAGCTGAATCCCCCCAAAATTATGAAGATTTATTTAAAACTTGTGAGTTTTTTTTTAAAAATGTGGTCTGTCTCATGATTACATGATGTAACCCTTCTGGGGAATCTTCCTCCTTAGCTCACAGTGGGAGAGATGGCTCCAGGATACTTTTGCTCCCTGACTCTCTCAAAAAACAAGGGCTGTCTCTTCCATCACCCTGGGCACACCTGCCAAGTGCCACATGTTGGGTGTGACAGTCAGACCTGCAGATCCCACTCCATATGCCCTGCAGGGACTAAGCAGGGTTTTGCCTTTAATTATTCACTCTAGCAACACGGAATACTGTGGTTTGCTTATGAAGGTGGCCAGGCTACCTCTCTGCCTGCTATGTTGCTGCTCTCTGATTCTCTGGCTTGCAAGCATGGAGGGAAGCATGCAAGGAGCACTGTGTGGAGGGACGGGGGGTCTGATACTCCATTGCCCTGCCTCTGCAAGAGGAGGGAACTGATGGAAGGGGATAGCATGGGCTAATGTGGTCAGGAGTTGAAGGGTGGGATGGGAACAGGCTATTTCTGGCAGATTGGGGGATGGTTATAGGAAGCAGAGGCAGAATGGGCAAGGCTCTCCCCGCTTTCTCCACCCAACTCCTAAACATCCAGGGACCCCCTCGCAATACTCCCCAGATCCCTCACCCACATCCAACACCCTCGAGGCTTTCCCACCCCGACCCAACAATCCCCTTCTCACAATCACCCAGCCGCAGTCTAACGGGGAAGACACAAACTACCATGTGCTCTACTTAGGGCTTGAATTGTACCCCAAGGACCTGGTTCTCCTTCACCTTGTGCAAAGACAGCCCAATAAGCATGGTAGGAATGTCCACTGACCCACAGTGGCAGTTCAGGGCTTTATCAATGAAGTCAACAGAATTTGTTCCAGTGACTTGAATGATCTATGGATCAGGCCCTCAGTGGCTAGTTCTGGTGCCCACAATCCAAGAAGGATGTTGATAAACTGGAGAGGGTTCAAAGAGAAGCCACAAGAATGATTAGAGAATTGGAAAGCATGCCTTATGGTGATAGACTTAAGGAGCACAATCTGTTTAACAAAGAGAAGGTAAAGCACAGTGATCACAGAGGGCTCTTCAATCTAGCAGACCAAGTATAACAAGATCCAACAGCTGGAAGCTGAAGCTAGACAAATTCAGATTCAAAACAAGGCTTATTACCATTCTTGTTAAAAATCTAACCCCTGGAACAATTTTCGATGGATCGTGGTGAGTTCTCCATCACCGGTAATTTTTAAATCAAGATGATATTTTTCTGAAAGTTTTGCTCTAGGAATTATTTTGAGGAAGTTCTATAGCCTGTGTTACCCTGGAGATCACACTAGATGTTTGCAATTGTCCTTTCAGTCCTAAGAATTTATGTATCCAGATAAGACACACCCTGGCTCAAGGTGACACCTGGCTGAGGTGGAACCAAGGAGGTTGCACCCCAAAGGTAAGGAAGAGAGCGAGGGGTCAGAGTTCTGTCCCGAAGAGGAAGGTTGGCTTCTTTTAACTGGTAAAAGTTGCTTTCCTGCTTTCCTGACAGAGTGAGGAAAACCACACAGGCTGGGAATTTGTTTTTATTGGTTGGATAACTCCACAGGTGTGGTGACCCCCTTTCAGTTGTCTTTCGGTTGAGCCTGTTCGGTTACTATGAAAAGTTATCCTACCTTACCTGAAAATTTCCTCTTCTAGTGGGAAAGTTAATGAAAATCTGTTACCCCTGTTTGCAGCACACTGGAGACAGAACCAGACATCAGTCAAGGCAGGCTGGGTGTGGCCTCACTCCTGAAGACCCGGCCAGTCTGAGGCCCTGTTTACACTTACCTGTGAGATTCAGTGGCAGTTGACGGGAGTTATGCAAAGTACGCAAAAAAATTGCGTAACTCCCGTCGACTGCTGAGCTTCTCTTCTGCGCTCCGTCTGCACTGCGCTGTTCCCGTCGACACAGCGCTACGCTACTTTTGTAGCTGGTCTTAGTACATCTGCACTGACTGCTCAGTTGATCCAGAGAAATTGATCTGACGGCAGCAAATTTGCCACCGTCAGGGTAGCCGTAGCCTAAGATACTTCCAAAGCTGCTTTGTAGAGCTAATTCCCTTTAACCATTAATAAAAAGGTTATTGAACATAGCAAGAAATTCACATAAACACTTCCCCACTGCAGAGCAACTTCAAAATCCCACCTCAACTTTGATAAATATTGTGCACCAAAGTAAAAAAGGGAGCGCGCAAGTGGCAGCAGAGCTGTAATCAATCTAATAATGAGTAACAATAATAGGGTCATCCAAGAGTCTCAACCCAAAGACATGATTGAGAGGAATCCTCCCAACACCTTTTATGTAGTGTGCGCGCACGTATTTCAGATACTCTCTTGACAAGAATAGGATTTCTGACATGTGCTCAACTTCTGAGGTCTTTGAAGAGTGGAGGAGGGTAACCACTCCTTCTTTGCTTAACATATAAATAGCCTCCATCTGCTCCAGGAAGTTTTTGCTGTAAAGGAGATAAGTTTTAAGCCCTGCACCTCCAGGACTGGCAAAAATTAATGTATTCCTTATTTTTTATATGGAACTATATAGCACACATTTTCTAACATTTGTAAACTCTCCTCCACAAGGAATTGAGTGATGGGTAGAATAATGACTAGCATCTAGCCGTTCACTCAGCAATAACCTGTGCATGAAATGTGACTGAATCGCATTATTTGCCAATTATTTTGCATCAGTTTTGAATAATTTATAACAAGAAATGGCTTGTCTTCCTTTCAAAGAAGACGCTAGGGTTTTTTTAGGTGTAAGGACGGCAGATATTTAAACATCAAAGATCACTTTATGGTCTTACTACTTCAGGTTGCCTTTCATGACTCTCATCAAGTAACACTAAGTTTACATGTAAATTTAGTACTTGTCACAAGAGGAAATTTCTTCCCCAAGGGACCCAATACTCTCTAAGCTTCATTCTCCTTCTGAGATTTATTAATAATCCTAATGTGTTTATATTTCATATTTTGTTTAAAGTAACCAACAGATTATCTATGATTCTTCTGTTAAAATATTTTAGCTGCTGATGTTAAGAGCTCTCCATGTACACATTTTCTGAGTCTTCCAGAACCTATTTTCTGTATATTTAAGATGGCTTGAAAAGAGGTCATATAAACTGAGACAATATTATCTTTAATAACTTTGACTACAAACTGCTGTGCTAGACAATAGTTGCTGTCTAATCAACTTGTCTGATAACAAGTACTATGTATCAATACATTTTCCTAAGTGATATTGAACTTTGTTCATAAACAGATAAGTAGTCTTGTTTTCACTAAATTACAGACTATCATGTAGTGAGATTAGTGGACACAATACTGGGCCCGATCCACTCAAAACCTGATATTGACTTTGTGGGGCTTTCAATTGGGTCCCTTATGAATTTAAAGAACATTATCTATTATTTTTCTTTTGAACTGCCTTTAGAAAGGAAATCTTCATATTGCCCTGTGGATTCTGCAACCCTTACTCACACAACCAATCTCATTGATGTAAAGGTTGTAGAATGAGGCTCTGAATCTCAGAGGCTGGAGAAGGGAGACAGACTTTCTCTGCCTTCCTCCTGCAAATCAGTCACAGCTCCATTAGTGTGAGTTTCCACTAATAAGAGAGAGAACATTTAAAAAAAAAAAAGAATTTGGTTTTAAGATAGGGGCATTTTTTCTACAGAGGAACAGCTGGGATGTCTGTGCTGGTAACAGTGCTCAGCTAGAACCAACCTGAGTACAAATCAGGTTTTTACATCAGTTGTCGAGAGTTAACCACACTCCCAAGACTGTGATGAGACAGACATGGCCTAAAATGACATAGGATTGCAGTTCCCCATTGTTAGTTACTGATTTCTTAACATGAGGAGAGAAAAGATCAAGGGAGCGCTTCTTTAACTGTTTATTTATAACAGTGCTCTGATCCTGCACAGAGCACCCAAATGGCCTGTAGGAGAATGTTTTTATTGACATTAGAAAGAGAAGGTGGGTGAGGTAATTTCATTTATTGGACCAACTTTTGTTGGAGAGAGAGAAAAGCTTTTCAGCTTACACGGAGCTCTTCTTGTGACCTGAAAAAAAGATGGAATGGAAGGTATCTTATTCACATGGCAATATAGTAACTGCTAACCAGCAAGCTGGATTTTCGCTACAAATGTCAAAGATGCACTCAAGCAAAATAGGAGAAAGATGGCTAGGAATGACTGCAGCTGGTCAGGATCTCAGCTACATCTCACCTGAAAGATGGCATCTCCAAGCTGAAGGCATTGGTTCAGATGGAAGAATGCTACCCACTGACTCTCCAGTTTAGTTTGGGAATTCCAAGCTTCATTCTGGACTCAGACTTTAGTCATCTAGTCTGACCTCCTGGACATTGCAGGCCACAGAGCCTCACCACCCACTCCTGTAATAGACCCCTAACCTCTGGCTGAGTTACTGAAGTCCTCAAATCTTGATTTAAAGACTTCAAATTATAGAGAATCCACCATTTACTCTAGTTCAAATCAGCAAATAACCCACGCCCCACTCTGCAGAGGAAAGCAAAATACCCCAGGGTGTCTGCCAATCTGATGGGGGAAAATTCCATCCTGACCCCAAATATGGCAGTCAGTTGGACCCTGAGCATTTCAGCAAGACCCACTAGCCAGATACCTGGGAAAGCCTCCCTCTACTCTTGTGGAAGGCCCACCTACCATGTCCTATCGCAACAAGTAATGGCACTGTTGCTCCGTTCTCTCGTTGCTTCATTTTTCTAGTCTTTTCAGCCAATCTTCTCCTTATCTTTTTCCTGTTCCCTGCCCATTCACTTGAGCCTACATGCTCCACAGAGAGAGGACGTCTACTGGTGGTTCTTCCTTGTGGCAGGGCCTGCTGTGCTCTTACAGCTGAGAAGCATGGAAGCAGAGCGGAGAGAGAGAGGTTTGGGTGAGCAGGCTGCTGCCTGAGATTGCACTCCTGCATGATACATGGGAACTCCTCCTGTGATTGCTGCATATGGGGCAGTGGGAGCGCCAATGGATGTCTGACAGCTTTCAAGGACCCACATGCAGCTTTATCACAACTACAACAGAATCTTTGTAGTGGGAGGTGGAATGAATCTGGAGTCATCAAACTTTCTCTATGATCATCGCTTTCCTTGCCTGCACCCCAGCTCTCTGGACTCACTTGGAGCACCCTAGATTGTGAAATTCCACTGTACGTGTTCCTTTCAATTTCTTTCTTGAAGTTAAAGAGAAAAGCCCCGTTCAAAGCAATGTTCCATTAAAGATTAAAGCCATGTTTCCTGGACCAAACTTTATTTAAAAACATAAAAAAGTTAGAACAAGAAATCTCTTAAAAGTATCAGGACCACAGGCCCCAAGATAGATCCACTTTCCACTTGGGGCTATTACAAGGACAACCAAAACTGCAAGACCCAAGAGTGTTTGTAACTTGTCAAGATCCCAAGGGCTGCACATACTCACATGTGTACATGATTTTTTAAAAGATAAATGCACAACCTATATGTGCACTTATACTGCTTCTCAATAAGTGAACAGAAATTGCTCATTATTGAGTTCACCAGCAATAAGCTGTAGTTGATTGTTTTTATCCTTATCCTGCAGAAACAGGAAGAGGACAGCCCCAGGCCATGTTCAGGGCTCTCCACAGGCTGTATGTGGTTCTCAGCTCACAACAGCTCTGTTTTAACAGGAAAGTCTAGTCCTCAGCTAACCATGATTTGATGATTCCGTGATTCTCATGATACAGGTCACCTGAAAAAGAAGCTAAGACATGATCTTTTCCAGGTGGCAGTGCTCATACTCCACTAGCTACATTTCAAATTGAAAGGAAATGTCAAACCCACCACCACACCTGATGCCGGTGGTCCCAACCTTCCCCTCTGTACTATATTAGAGAGAGAAAAGCAACCCGTTTTTTTCCTTTGTTCTTCAATTCATCCTTCCTTCCCTCCCTCCCAAAGGGAAGTAGTCACTATTATCTTCTGGCAATTCAATGGTATTACCCATAATATATGCCATAGACCAGCTGATGTTTTCTGCCCTAGGAAGGCAGAGTGGGAACAATGCTGATAGTAGGATCAGTCACAATCACTGGCTTTGAGTCAGTTTTTATTTGCCTCTGCTTCTGCAGCAGGCCATGCAACCTGGATGTGGTACGGCTCTAGCTCCTCAGGGGTGATGTAATCTGGAGCGTTGCTCATAAGGTCCTGTCCCTTGAAGGATTTGGGGAAGGCGATGACATCTCGAATACTTGGAGCTCCACATACGAGACAAATCAGTCTGTCGAGTCCTAGAAGCACACACCAAATTAGTTAAATACTTGTGTTACAGCCCCACATTACTTCCCTTTGAATCTATAAAATGGGATGCAAGGCAGTAAATAACATTACTGGGAACCAGGACAAAAATACAAGGTAGCACGTCTGGGGAAATGTAACAGAAACTGGGATTGAATGGGCAGGAGAACTTGATAAGCAAGCCTTGGGATGACAATGAACCGCAAATTAAGTAAGAGTTTGCAGTGCAGTATTGTAGAGAAAAGCCCAATGCAATTGTGCTGAAAAGGCAGAGACCAGGAAAATGGCAGTCCCTCACTAGGACTTGGCTGAGACTACACCTAGAACACAGGGGTCTGGTTTCAGCACCCCAATACTTAACAGATATAGGCAAATGGGAGTGGGGGTGCCAGAGAAGAACAAGAGCAAATAAATGATTGGAGGAGACTGAGTTATATGGACTAAAGATGAAAAGCAAACCTTAGTTTAAAAGCTATAGCCCAAACGCGCAAGATTCTAAGAAGAAAATACTACAGAGCCATTGCTGTAAAGCTATGTAAATAGCACTAGAGTCTAACCCCTTTGAGATGGATTACCACATCCTTAAGGTTCCGAGCAATCTCAGATGAAGGCATCCTGGTTTTTTTGCCTGAATGAGTGACATTAAAGCACTCCAGAGAAAGCAAGCAGCAAGCCGCTCAGATTTCCAAGTAGCTTTCTTATATCACACCACTCGTATTAACACACCAACTACGTACTCCTCCTCTCGTTTGGAGATTTAAAACATGCTTTTAAGTTTTAGAAAAGCTTCTCCCAATGCACCTTGAAAAGCGAAACATGCACTAGCATGGTTCAGCGACAGCCAAGTAGGAGCTATGACTGGGGAAAGGCATGCCCATCTACAGATATTTGAAGGGTGGAAACAAGGAGGGAGAGGAACTATTGAAGGTGACACAAAAGAGCAATGGGATGAAATTAAGAAAAGGGCTATTGGGTTAAAGTTCTGTAATGGTGAGATCTCTCAGGCTGTAGAATAGTAACCCTTGGGAAGGGGTAGGTGACCTGTTGTTTTAGGACTAGGTTGGACATAAACACCAGGACATGGACAAGGATTGTTCTCATGACCCAGATGCCAGCAACCAAGTCTAGACATAAGAACTGAAAACACATTACTATGTTTTTGGGGACATATTGTGCCTGGTAGTCAGGAACCTGCCCCCTCCTTCACACCTGGTACAGTCCTATAAGCACTGTGTGTCCCCCTTTGGTGGTGACAGGTTAAGCACTGCCTGGGATCCACGTTTCTCACTACATGATCTAGGTAGAATGAAGAGGGACAGTAGTACAAGATCAGAAGTGGAGAGACAAGATGAGCATGGACACTGATGCCACCCTTGCAGTCCCTATCAGAAAGAGCAACGGTTCTTGTTACACAAGCCCCTTCCTTGATATTTAGTTTGTTGCTATGGTTTGAGTCCTGATGTGCCAATGAAATGTCACCAGCAGGGCTGCCTCTCCTTACTGGGCCCTGGTCTACACTTACCTGGAGATTCAGCGGCAGTCGACGGGAGTTATGTAAACTACGCAGAGTAGCTTGCGTAACTCACGTCAACTGCTCTGCTTCCCTTCTGCACGCTGTCTACACTGCGCTGTGCCGACGCAGCGCTACGCTACTTGAGGGGGTGGTTTACCAGCGTCGACTTCCTGATCGGTTGAGCAGGTCTACACTGACCACTCAATCGATCCAGAAAGATCGATCTGGCGGCGGTGAATTTGCCACCGTCAGTATAGACATGGCCTGGGAGAGCTACAGTGCACCTACCTAAAGCGATTCCTCCATGAGGGGGCGCTCCACACTCCAAAGCTTCAAGCAGGTGGGAAAGCAGCTCAGGATCCTCCTGGAACATTACACACAAAAGGTCATCTTGAGCAACAAAGGCTTGTATTGGGTACCAGGGGGGGAGTGGGAGGAGGCGCGCGGCGGGCTGAGTCATCCACTCCTTGGGGATGGGAGTCACATTTATTAGCACAGTGGTGGTCATCCTTCCCTGCTCCCCAACTCCACCACCATCATTGAAACAGAAGTCACAGTATATTGGTACTAGAGAGACACACGAGTCTTCATGTTTTATGAGAGTTATGGTCCTTTCCTCACTCTTCACAGAAGACAGAACTAGTATTCCACCTCCAGTACTATCTAGATCTGGTGACAGAGAGAGCACTTGACAGACTTGGAAGACTTCAGTTCTATTCTGAGCTTTGCCACTGGCCTGCTGGGTGACCTCAGACAAGTCACTTCACAGCTCTGTGCCTCAGTTTCCCCTTTTGTAAAATGATACTGCTCTCATTTGTGACGTGCTTTAAGATCTACAGATGAAAAACGGAATAGAAGAGACAGCTATCATGAGCATCACCACTCTCAGGGAGCTAGGAGGGAAGAAAGGTACATGCATGACTCCCAAAAGCATGAAAGGAGTGAGATATAGCAATCCCAACAGATGAATAAACCAGTGTACCATATCAATGGAACCACTCACATAAGCAAACAGGTGCATAAGTGTTTGCAGGATTGGAGGCCATAATTTTTAACTTTGCAGTGTCCCTTTAGTGTCCTCCAAGTAGGTCATTTGTGTGTCAATGAGATGCTCCGACCAACGCATCATTGTTAGTAAACCTAATTCCTCAAGATTTATATCGCAAATAATTGCACCATTTGCAAACTAGTTGTTTGAGGGTTTAAATTTGTCTATTTTAAATTTAAAAATTCCAAGAGGGCATGTGAAACTTTTGCAGGGTGTTACCTTCAGCACACTCTCAAGAACAAAACGTTGCTGCTCTGCATTATGAATTCGGATGGAGCCACCTCCAATCTCACTGCCATTCAGCACAAGATCATAGTGCTGGCTACGGACCTGGAGGATGGGAGACAGACAAGTGCATTAGCATGCCTGGCATGCAGTTCACTAGAGCCCTTTCTGTGCTCAGATCATTTGTCGCTCAGATTGCAAACAGCCTGATGACAAAAAGACACTTTAAAATTTTGCTTTATTAGCGGAATCTCAGACATCTGGAGGAGTCCAACAGGACGTTTAAACCACTAACAACAGGAATCTTTCCAACCAATTCCAGTGTGGGTCTCAAATTTCATGCTTTGGCAAGTGAGGGATGCTTGGCATGGACATGATCCAAAGCCCACAGAAATACTGATTATAGTGGGCTTTGGATCAGCATTGCACAATATCAGGCAGAGTGCAAATAACTGCTGTGCAGGCTTCCCCTCCTCACAGCAATGCCAGTGCTTCATTTGTGGTACTCTCTCCCCCCTACTGTTCCAGACCTGGGAACCACACACAGCCATGGCAGGGCATCATCAATCCTGATTTGGGACACACTCAGCAAGCCAAATGCAGAGCTTCTCCCTCAGGAAGTTCTTCATGGGTTGTACAAACACACACTAAGACTTGGTTGTGGCCACTGTTCTCATTGCAATTTGATTCTAATGAAAGTTGTAAAACAAAACAAAAACTCTAAAACCCTTTCTGCAGATATTGCTGTTATTCCCCCAAATCTCCTGGGACTGGCAGTACTGACAATGGATCAAATCCCTCTCTTACTGCCGCTAGGTACTGAAGCCCTTTAGGTAGCTCCTGTTAAGTGCCCCTTACATCTGAGGTCAAGATCAAAACTGTACTATTGAAGCAGAAACAGATTAGAGACAGTAACTGCCTCAATCCTTAGGGTTCTATAGATGAATGTAACACACATCCTCAGAGACTTCTAGGGAAGAGTTCTGACCCAGCTTTACCTTCCATAGAAACTCCTCACTCTAATCAATTATTTCCCAGAAGCCTTCGGGAAGTAAGCCAGTCAGCTGGTGACACACACTTAGGTGTTTGCTAGTTCTGGGTAACCTGGATCCACCTTTTCCCAGCAGATATGCAGAATGCATGATTTTCTGCATTAGTTAATGCCCGTTAATACAGCAGCTAAGGTTGCACCTCACCCACTTTTTCAAGGAAATTCTAAATGAAAAAGTAAGCCAGAGTGAAACATTTGATGGTTGTAGTCACCTTTGCAGGCTCTGAGTAGAGGAGGTTGGTGTCTGAGGGATGTGGGGCCGTGAAGGGGTGATGAGCAGATTCCAGTTCTGCAGTGTTTTCTTCTTTGGGAAGAAATAGTGGGAAATCCACCACCCACAGGAAATGAAAAGCAGTGGGATCACGGAGCAACTGGCCTCTCAACTCCAGAAGGTTTGCACTCTCCAACCGCAGATTTCCTAGCACAGAGCACTGCGGAAGGAGGCAGAGAGACAGAACAATAAAGTCCAGTTTAATGTCATGAACACAGAAAACTCTGGGGAGGGTCCTATCATACCCTGTGGCTGGATTTTAATTTTCTACAGAGACAGAATCAAAGACCCATGCCACCATGTCAGCTTCACTGCATTTTTGCATTAGCTGCAGCATCTTTAGAAGACATCAGTCTTTTGCTGAGACAGCACCACAGCAGAGGAGGCATTTGTGCAGCTACTGCCAGTCCTCAGCATTCCCGCTTCTGCAAAATAAGACTAAGCAGCAGCAGGAAAGTTCATCTTTCCCAAATGCTCCAGCCTTTCCCAAATTCATGGCCAACCACAATGATATACAGCATAAAAATACGACAAAAACAGACACACTGATCTTCTATTGCATCTCTCATGCACTGATCTCAAAGTACTTCACAAACATGATTTACTTTTCACAACACTCTTGAGAGGTAAGTAAGCAATATTATCCCCATTTTACAGATTGGGAAGTGGAGGCATAAAGCAGCGGGGCAACTCACACAAGGTCATGGAATACGTTAGTGGCAAAGCCAGAAACAGAATCCAAAACTAACTCTCAGCTTTCTTGGTCTTACAACTACATAACGCTGCGTCTCTAATCAGCAACAGCAAGAACTGAAAGCAGAGTTTTCTGAGATAATACTTAATCAAGAGTACCCTGACATACCCATCAAGGTCAGATCCTTAGCTGACGTAAGCCAGTCTATCGCCATTATATTGATTTATATCAGCTGAGGATCTGGCTCCAGGAAAAGACCTGATATTTTAACATAAATTAGTGTGGTTCTCACCACCTTGACTGGAATGTTTTCTATTGTTAAGTTTTTCTTAGGGCTGAATAACAATGAAGATCCTAGTTGCAAGCACTTTGTATTCCCATGTTAGGATCAGAGGAAATTCAGACTGTTTAACTATAATCCCTTATATCAGAACTGTAACTCAGATCATTAGTCCCTGTAAAGAGTTGGACACTCATTCAAAGTCATATTTCCATAAGAGATACTATCCTTGTTTTGAGGAAAGGACTTCCTAAGCACGGGGAGGGCTCTCCTTAGCCACAGTACCCTGAGCTAGAGAGAAAAATGGTCACTCTCTTTGGGCTTGTGCTTCAGAACTCCGGACAGGGGAAGCACCTTGCATAACCAAACACCTGGTCCTCTGCTGCTTGCTTGAAAGGGAATATACTTACTGGTTAGCGCACAGGGAAGGGTCAGAATATCCAGCTTCTCTTCCCTGCTCTTCCAATGACTGGATGTGTGATTTGGGACAAGTCACTTGGTCTGTCAGTGCCTCCCCTTCCCCATCTGTGAAAAGGGGTTCATAGCACCTCTCTGACTGGGAGCGTTGTGGGACTTCATTCATTAATGTCTGCAGAGTGCTCTGAGATCCTCAAGTGGAAGGAATGAGAGATGTGCTAGGTATTATTAATATTAACAGACAGTGACTTCAGCCCTCACAGCCAGTCAGGGCTTTCCCTACCACTTTCTCATGCTCTCCAGCTGCCAGCAGCACCACATCATCGGCCTGGACCTTCAGAGCTTGGATGAGTTCTGACTGCTGCTCCTCACTGAGAAACTTACTGAGTGGCGACTTTAAGCTCCCACCAGGCTTCAGGATCAAATGTAAAACTTCCTGTTGTAAAAGACAGGCACAGATGTGAAGCATGTTCAGTTCATCCAGTACATCCTGATAAAAGAGATATAGCACTGAATCACAGACTGTCCCTCTCTCTCAGCAGAGGATGCCATATTAAAAGCTTCCTACACTGTGAAGTTCTTATATCCTATAAGACGACCTAACGTATTTACCACCTCATTTACTAGAATACTCTAAGGCATTATGCAGCACACAAAGAAATACATACAGCTGCTAGGCTATTTATCTTCAACAGATAAGAAACCACCACTATATTAACACAGATTTTTAATCTCAAAACAAGGTGATTATATGTACAGAAGGTGGAAAATTTAACCGCTTTTCTATCGTGTATCTGCTTGCAAATTCCATATAACACTTTACACATGTGTTTTACCTGCCCCTTTACACTGCAGAAGTGTTCGTGTCTCACCTGGTTAAACTGAGATTTTGCAGATTCCTTTAAAGATTCAAAATCTTTATTCTGAAGATATCTCTGGAAAGAAATAGAGACATTGAACAGTTAAGCAGTATGTAAGCCGAGTCAGAAACTGAATCCACTGGCTCAGCTAATTTCCTGTATTAAGCCCTTGATTTCAGAATTACTTGTGTTTTGAGACATGTTCACAATTCCATTTTTCTTTTTTAAATACACACCACAACACCACCTAATGGGATGCTGAAGACTTGCGCCTTTCATTGCCAAACTTACAACAACGAGTGACAAACTGTGCTGGACAGCCACAGACAACGTGTGCAGCAAAAGTGCAAAGAAACAACCCAGTATCTATGGTTTATATAGATGAAATTGCAATATATACAAAGTAGCATAATTATCTCTAGATTTATAGTCAACTTTGGATTTGATCTTTGACTTTATTGTTATGAAGTACTAATGATCCCCACATAGGTAACAAAGGCACACATGGGAGAGAGCTGACATTTGCAGGTTTGTCTCACCAGCCCATAAGGAGTCATGCCTTGTCCAAGTCTATTTCAGACCCTTGTCTCTAGGCACAATTTATTATTCAAGCCCAAAACAAAGCCGCTCCCTAACCAAAGCAGGCTGCAGTCTCCAGAGATTTTTCCCTTTGGCCTCTCTCAGCTCCCTCTAGGTTCTTGGCCTAACCCAGGAACATTGCATTTCTCAAGCTCAGCTGTGTTCTTGCTGGCCTTTATAAAGACCAGATGCTCTTCATGTTACCACCTGACACCCTAACACCACTCCACAACCTCAGCTGGGAGGCAACTGATCAGTCACAAGTGGAACTGGGCCTGTCCCCATAATGGGACTGGTGACAGGGAGATTGTTATTAATTAGAGACAAACTTAAATCAGTAGAACTTATTTTTTTCTAAAATTTACTTCTTTCTAATGTGCTTTGCCACTACCAATTCTACATCACTCACCGCTCCTTGGGAAACACAAATAGCTTTGATAGTGCCTTGTGGTTTGTTGACAGCATTCTGTACAAATGCAATTTCCACGCTTCTAAACATGTCAGTGATATCAATTATCTGAGAACGAGAAAGAGCACACAAAAAAGAAGAGATGTCACAAACATGCAGCAGGGACCTGTTGCTGTGTCCTCCAACTGCAGCAAGATCTCCCAGACAACAAAGCATGCTCCAAGAAACCACAAGGCATTTATAAAGAAACAAATGGAGCAGGGATTTAGAAGTGTCACAGACTTCAGGAAAAGAAAGTCTAAATACAAGACTGAGTGAGAGACTGGATAGCTTAGGGAATTGCTAATGGTGTTCAAAGCCTTTCATCTCTAGGTGATCATTCTGAATGTAGCTCAAGTCATCAGTTGTCAAAGCAGTACTGATGAGGAGTCCTATGAGACATGAGTTTGGTGATCTCAGCCCAGGTTCTCCAGTACACATATCTACATTGGGATGTCAAATCAGATCAGCTATGATGCAGCCCTTTCAAATCTTCACATAGCAATAAATATAAAATATTGCGTTACATTTTTTAGTACTGCTTTCCGCATTACATTACTGAACAGTTCAATTTTCAGCACAATAAAAATTATTGAATTAAAAAACAAAATCACAACTGGCATTCTTGGTAAGAGTCTCGGAGAGATCAAGAACTAAACTGGACAGAGGAGACTTCTCTCTTGAGCTGATATGGCCAGGTCAGGAGCGAGATACATTGATGAACAATGCAGACAACCTTGTGGTTTCTATGGATGATTCGAGGACTTCGGTTACCAGCCCAGTCAAGACTCTAAGTAGCACTAAATTCATTTTAAAATAAATAAAAAAGGTCTACACAAAACCAGCCCTTTGTCATGGACCATCAACTCCCCCATTGTCTAGAAGATTAATATCTGCACATATCACAGATGATGGGAAAGACACCTTGGGTCATCTAATTCAATCCTTCCTGCCCTACAAGACATGTCCTCAGTGTGAATGTATCCTTGTTAGGATATAAATAAGAAAGACAGGATACCCCTCCCAAAAGAACAAGTTGGTTGGAAGATCCCAAATCCATTTTGCATCAGTGCTTTAACAACCCATTAGTGGAGCTTCCAGTGGCATAAGGGGCCAGCTACAATTACAGGGGTTTCAGAACCTGTAGATGTTATGGCACCTAGATTCTCACCCATCCATCTGTGTGGAGAAGTGGGGTTTAAACAGAGATGATCAGGAAACACTGAAAAAGAGAAGGAGAAAGGATAGATGTTTCCAATGGGAGACAGCGCACCTTCATACCAAAGCGAGTGTCTGGCTTATCAGTCCCATACTCAGCTACTGCCTCAGCATAGCTCATGGAAGGGAAAGGGGTGGTCAAGGGGCCTCTCTCCTTAGGCCAGGAATACTGGAGCAGGCCCTCAATCAGCCTCTGGATTCCAGTTTGGTCTACAAACGACATCTCAATATCGATCTTAAGGACATAACAAGAGACATAACAAAACATTAGCTACAGGCACTGGGAAAGCTGCATCCTATCCCCCTTTGCAGCTCTTCTCGGGACCTAAAGACTTGGTATATAAGGTGATCATAAAGATTATTAGATTTCAATATACTATATATCTCACAACTGCCTTACCTAAAGGCATACTGCTAACCTCATAGTTAGATACATCATCACAGAGAATCCTGCCCAGGGTATCAACAATAGCCCCCTGTTCAGAAACCTAATGATTAGTTAGTGAATTCAGGGCACAAAGAGAAGACTTGGAATGAGCTGGGCCAACTGGACCTGTTCAGGAGCCAAAGGCTGTGGTGCACACTGCCCTGGGAACCCCTGTGGAAGAGGAGCAGGCCAGCCCTGGAGAGCCGCACACATTTCATTACCAATGTGCCAAAATAACCAAACTAGCTGACACTGGTACCTGTTGTGGCTGAAACCCTTCTTCATCCCAGAACTATGGTTCGTGAAATACACTTCCCCAAACACAAGGTCAAATAATGTTTCTACAGTGAACAGTGATGAGCACGTTTCACACCAAATGGATGGGCTATACCAATAATACTTGCAACTAGCAATGCTGTTTGAGATCTTCTAAGTGGCCTGAGACCTTGCCAGAGTCAAGCAGCTAAAGAGTCTGTTTGGAAATACATTACCTGAGTGAATTCAGGCTGCCTATCTGGCTTTGAACCTTCATCTCGATAACAGCGGGCAACTTGAAAGTACCTGCAATTCAAATTAAAGGCAACCTAAATTAAAATTGTGGCTCCAGGATGGATTATAAGGTTCATTCCTCCTGATGATTCATGCTGGAGATACCAACCAGGATGAGCCACCTTCCAGTAGTCACCTGGCAGTACACCTGGGGACTCTCCTGGGGGAGGCCAGCAGCTCAGAGGTGCTCCAGAAGTGCCATCTGGGACTCTAGGCAAAAACCGCAACCAAACCTCCTCTTCTTCAGGTCTCTATGTTGTACTAGGCTATACAAGCACATCAATGGCATGTGGAGAATTCTTATTGGCTGTCCTCCCACTGGGTTGATGCCGTTAGGACCTGAAGTTCCTCTAGAATGTTTCCCTACCACTCTCTGGCATTTCCTGCTTTTATTTCACAAAGCATGTTAAAAGGTATTGCACTCATGCCAGGACCGTGTCCTTTCCAAATCTCAATCACACATGACCGTTTCATCTAGTTTCATCTCAATGAGAGTTTGTTATATCGGTCAATCCAGGGGACCCTGCACCATGCTTTCATTTTCTGATCTTCAAGCAATCCCTTCCATGAAAAGTCTCCTCCCAATTTTTAGTTCAGAATCAGACCAAAACGGAAAATTTCAAACATGCAAGTAGGTGATTTAGTCACACACCTCCCATTCATTCCAATGGGAGTCACGTGGCTAAATCCACTACTTGGCTTTGGGAGTCACAAGGTATGCTTTACAGTTTCTAAGCTTCTCCCACTTTAGGTCATTTAGCTCATCCATTTAAGGCCATCTTATCCACCAAAAAAAACCTGCTCTAAGATCCAGTTCCTCAAAGATATTTAGATGCCTAATTCCAAAGTTCTTGGGGGGACTCTTTAAATTCTCCAAAGTCAAAGAGAATGGACCCCATAACATTAATATTTCAGGGAAAAGAAGACACTCACCTGTCCAGACCTCCAACCATCAGGAGCTGCTTAAACTGCTGAGGACTCTGTGGCAGACAGTAAAACCTTCCAGGCTCCCTGGAAGGCACGACAAATTCCTTCGCGCCCTGGTAGCGAAGAGGAGAGAGAGACTTTTTAATGGAGTGTACAACTGCCATCTTGAACCCTGCCAAAGGAACTTATTGAGGCAAACAATGTAGTAAGTTTAAAAAGAAAACTAAACAATTATGAACCTGATCAAAAGCCAGCTGAAGTCAAGGGCAGACTTTCCATGGACTTCAAAGAGCTATTTGTCAGGCCCCCTATAAATCAGAGTAGCACCTGTGTTTTTACGTTAATTAGGGTCAAATTACTAAAGTTTGTGCTAACAGGGCATAAGGTGCTCATCAGCTGGAGTTCGGATGAACTCTTTTTGCAGGGTCTACAGTACTGAAGAATCAGGTACACTATGCAAAAGCAGGGTGTGGGGGGATAGGATAGGGTGTCTCTCTCTCTCTCTGTTTTTAGGCCTCAGTCAGTTGTTTTTCCTGTACAGAGTTCTCTTGTTTTGTGTATTATGAGTGGATGCTATATGACTGCAGAGTGAAAGGGGATATGTTCTTTGTTTTCTTTCTTCTTTTTTTTAAATAGCTGCAGCATTCTCTCTTCTCTATCCTCCACAGAAAACTAGGAAAAGGACAAATAGGAAAATGCAGCTGCCTGTGAAAAAGCTACTCTTGGTGGCTGCCAGGCTGCCAAGGACCAAAGAGCCAGATTAGCCAAGCCTCGCTGGAAAGACAGGAACCAGAGGCACAGGAAATGGGTTAGAAGTCATAAGCCTCAGGAGATGGTGGCCAGGCAGGGAAGTTCTGGTTTAGAGCTGGTGGGTGAACTTCGTGTTATGTTTCTAACCATCAGAGGAGTGAGGTTCTGGAACAGCTTTTCAATAAGAATAGTGGTGGCAAACACCCTAATTAGTTTTAAAATGGAGCCGGATAAATTTATGAATGGGATTGATTATATGACGGTGTTGCCTGTGATAGTAAGGGACTGGGCTTGATGGCCCAGGCGGTCCTTTCCAGTCCTATATTCCCATGTTATTATGGGTTAAGATCCTTAGATTTGTAATTCACAGTGATCTTTGTTGTGTTTGGGGTTTTTGGTCCCATTCCTCAAGGCGTAGAGAAGGATTAATACATTCTATTTCTTTTACCCTATCTGCACTTCTCTTCTTTATAAATCTGTCCCATCTGCTTGGCCCCTCTGTCAGGGGCTGACCCTTCCACTGAGACATATGGCATTAGTAACCATTGGGGAGAGGATACTGGAACAGAGGAGACATTGATCTCACACTCTTTCTCCATAATATAACATACCCACTCCACTGTTTCAAAACAGCCTGTTACCATGATTATGAACTAGAAATCCCTTCCATTGGAACTGTCTCAAGCTTCAGGTCTCTGAACTTTCCTAATAGGTGAATGTGTTTTGGGGTGACAATGGACCAAACTCAGAGGTGATGTACATGATGGTGTCAATTTCCCTTTAAGCTGATGTAAGTTAGGCACTGGAGGGGGAGGCTGTGGCAGAAACAACAACCAATAGGAGGAGATAAGGTAAAACTACTCCCTAACCCACTTTACCTTGCAGCCCCTTACACCTTCCTGTTGCTTGTTCTCCTGCTGCAGTCTTGGTTTTCTGTCCACTCAGTAGGGTCAGTGACACTGACTGACCAACAGGAAACACACACTATCATGCAAATCCGCTCTGACTTCAGCCCAGCATCCAGGCTCTGGGAGGGGAATATTGGGTGCATCACTATCTCGTCCTCAGTTCTATGTCATCGGGGAGAATACCCTTCCCTGCAAACAGGGGGAGCTGACAAGCTAGTTCTTTTTCTGCTCCTGGCAGGCTGCCTGTCTCTCAGGGCGGAGCTAAGTGGAAAGTCCAGCCACTGTTTTCTCAGGTGAGCTGACCTCAGGTACTGGGACAGGCTACAAACAGTAGCTGGAAATGGGTGGGATGAGGTCTTTTGCAAAACTAAAATAAAATTCTATTCTAATCATCATTATTGAAAGCCCTGGTGGTTGGGCAATTAGGACTTTGCACTGGCACGTGTATGACATGGGTCTAAATCCCACTTCTGGTGTCACATTCCAAGGGCCACCAGGAATTGGCAGCCACAGTTTGGTCAGTCTCAAAGGGAGGAAATGCCTGGTGTTTTCTACACTTACGGCATCACATCAGGAGGCTTTGAAAAGATTTCTATCCTCTGGCAGAAGGCTAGTGGCTGGGGTGCAGCTTTGATGGGCAGATTAACAATGAATTAAAATGGGAGGAGCTGAAGAGAATTGGGTTCTGAAAATGCAAAGGAACCTCTCAAAGAGAAAAAAATTGACAAGCCTGTTATATTAATACATTTTCTAATTCAACAGTCAATCCCTCCCATCTTTTTCATGGGATTCACTGATGTGGCTTGCCAAGGCAAGAAGTTAATAGTTGAAACAGTCAAGGTAGCATTGGCCTTACTATGACTACTCAGGAGAGGTTAGCATGTTGGATAAGGAGGAAATGTAAAAAGGAAAATCAACTTCAGGCTGTATTCAGAATTCTCTAATCACTGTGGTAAATCATTGCTCTGTAAAGGTGTGAACCAAAACCCATTCAAGTCAATGGGAGTTTTTCTATTGCCTTCAGTGGGCTTTGGACAGACCTTCACTATGCTTGCTCCTGCTACAGTTACATTTCTATGTCATCATGTAAAAGGCAACTCTGTGTTGAGCTCAGTGCGACCACAGAGCAAGATCCAATACCAACGACCTGGCTTCTGCCTGGCAGAAAACTATGACGCAAGCTCTGACAAACTTACTCCTGAAGGACTAATGCAATCTAGCCCAGGTTTATATGATGCAGAAATTGAGTGATCTTTTGTTAATGCTTTTGGTATGGGTTTCCATAAATGGCCACAATCCAGCCTCACACAACAGATTTAACATTTATAATATGTACACAAATTAGAATTTAAAATTCAGCATCCCCTAGAAGTTAGAGAAGAAAAGGTCCTTTATACATCTCGTTGAATCTCCTCAGGACCAGATGATTCCCTTCAGTATGTTTGATAAAACTTTGTGCTGTTTAGTTTTAAACATCCCAAGGATTGTTTTAATCACTTCCACAATAACATGCTATCCCACTATATGGATTTAAGAAGGCCATCTCAATATAAGACCACTGTTTGTCAGTTAGAGGATAGAGCATAGATCCTAACATCATTCATTCCTGGACTTGAGCTCTCTACCACCACATTATTACTTAACAAAATAAAAGTCCAGCATATAAAACTGGAAATTAAATAGCCTTAAATGGGAATACTAGTATAGTCATTTACACAAGAGATACATGCCAATAGAATGCAGTGCTTGGAGTACGGGTGTTTTCTGGAATATGATCCTCAAAAGACAGGATTCCTAATCAGCATATGTACTGCACTGCAAGAAAGCAACTTTGTTCTTTCATGATACTAGAAGATTCTGAGTCAAAACATGAGTTGTCACCTTGTCCTATCCACCCCCTCACGCCTCAAAAAGATCCGTTTGACATATTAGTAACTGGCAACAGGAGCAGGATTTACTATAGGGAAAGGGGGACAGTTTCCCCCTCACACACACATCTTGCTTTGCAACCCTCTGACTTTGCAGGATATAATATAATCACATGTAATGTTCTTTATGTAACATAACTTTGCCTGCCCACCCACTGGAATTTTTCTGAAGTGACGCCCCTGATTGGCAGGTGAAAAGTTAAATAGTAACATCTGACAGAAATAAAGGCAGAAGGGCACACTGGGACACCTGAGCAAATAAGTAGTCTATATGATTGCAGGAGGCCTGCATGGATGACTAAGAGCATACATACCCCTGGAGTTCTCTTAAATAGCGTTGGAGTTTCTACATCCACAAACCCTAAAAAACAAACATATGCTTCAGACACTGACTATGTTGAGAACATTGATTTGAGAGCATTTGGCTGGTTTGTCAGCTCGAGGCAGACTGGCAGAGCATGCAGGTCCTCAGCCACGTATAGACTCATCTGGTTCTTTTTGGAACAACTAAGGATTACTTGTACAGGCACGGCTTGGTCCTTAGAGGTGCTGAGCACCCACTACTCCTATCAGGTCTTTAGTTCCCAGCATCCCCTGTACAAGCTGCATAGTTGCTTATGTTTTCACTGGCTACTCTAAACAATTAGGCTAAGACTTTCCAAAAGTTACCAGTAATTTTAAGATGAGCCACCTGCCCTCTAAAAACTGAGATGCCCAAAAATCACTAGTCACTTTTAAAAATCTTGGTCTTAGCATGTATTTTATAGCTACAACTTGTTCTGCAGCATAATAAGGGACTTATAGCTGCTGTGCTCTTTAGATATCCCAACATCCCACCATAGTCCCTATGGAAAGCTGGTATATTCCTGGGATAGGGAGCCACATCAGGGCAGCACTTTGCCCAGCACTTCTCCCCTAGTATGTTTGGCAGTAGTAGAGCAGATAGCAAGAACAAGGAGAAAAGAAAAAGATGATAAAGTGCTATGAACTAGATACTCACTAGATGTATTTCTCTTACCATGGAGATTACAGAGGTACTCCCGCATTCTCATTACCATCTGCGATCTCAGACGCAGGTTATGTTGCATCTGGGAACTGCGCAAATCCAAGTAGCGATACTGCATGCGCAAGGCCTCAGATTTCTAAAGAGAAAAGAATTGTGATTAAAGAGCAAAAGTCAAACCTGATGCCCATAAAAGCTTCTTCAAAGGCCACAATGGAACGGGGAAAGCAAACGTAGGACCCTGCATTACTGCAGGTGACTCATGACCTACAGGGAAAAGTGTTAATTGCCTAGGTCACATTTTGACACTACTGCAGGTTTTGTGATAGGAGCTGCATGCTCCAGGTTCTATATTCTGGAATGCTCACTTTTCATTTGGCAGGAACAGATCACAATAATAATAATCCTACTTGGGACATGGATCTCAAAGCATTTTGCAAAGGTGAGTAAGCATTATTACAATCATTTTACAGATGGAGAAAACTGAGATACAAGACTTTGGGTGAGCTGCCCAGGGTCACATAATGAACCAGTGGCACAGAAGATATAGAGACCTGTTCTCTTGTATGCTGGTCCCAATCCCTATCCATTGGTCCACATTTCATAGAGAAGAGAAAGGACACAATAATCAGTGATGTAAGATCTGTACAGTGGAACCCAAGATATACCTAACTATCAGTCTGATTGACCTTGTTGTACTGGAGGGATGTAGTCTTCTGCAAGCTGGCTGCATGTTTGGGTCAGGCTAGATACCTTAACCTTTAAATGCACCAGTAATATTGGTGTCTTTTGCTGCATAATCACAAAAGATGGACATGATCTCAAATTGTCCTTGCTATTTTTAAACCTAGAGCACTGAGCCAGTTTAGGCCTTATATTCTACTTCGGTATTACAATTTTAGAATTTCACTCTCAGAGCTCACTCTAAGCATGTTTCATTGTAAACAACTCTTTCCCCCAACACAAGATGATGGGAGTAAGAAGAAGATGTCTACAACAGTGCCACGACACTGCTCTGCCATTCAGCATGGCAAATTCTAATTCTTCTGAAAAGCCAGTGCTTAATGCCAAGAGGCAGGCAGACACCTTGATAAAGTCTTTAATTTCAAAGGGCAGCTTCTTGCAGGAATTCAGGACCTCGGCTGTCTTCACCTTCACTTCAATGTCACCTGTTGGCATTTTCTGAAACAGAGAAAAATAGATTTGAACATCCGGCAAAATACTTGTACGAGCTTATTTCTATATTCATGGATTTTCAGGCCAGAAGGCATGCTTATGATTATCCAGTATGACACCCTACATAGCACAGGCCAGAGAATTTCTCCTAGTGATCAATTTCTCCAACTCTGCCTCAACATTCATTGGCAGGCTAAGGCCAATCAGCTCCTATTTAAGACACACTGGGTCTCACTTTCCTTCAGTAGTGTATCCATCCCTATTAGAAGTAAACCTCCTTTTTTGCCCATAACCTGCTCTCTCTCCCTATGACACGTACCAACTATAAGGCAAGAGTTAGGCCCTGGATCCTGCCAACATTCATGAACATGCTTAACTTTATGCACAAAAGTAGTCCTATCAGCTTCACAGATGTATAAACAAGGGAATCGCAAACAGGAGTAAAGAAGTGCGACTGCTACTGGAACCCTATGTACAGTTCTGGTGTCCACAATTCAAGAAGGATGTTGATAAATTGGAGAAGGTTCATAGAAGAGCCACAAGAGTGATTAAACAATTGCAAACCATACTTTATAGTTATCAACTCAAGGACCTCAATCCATTTCACTTAACAAAGAGAAGGTTAAGGGGTGACTTGATCACAGTTTGTAAGTACCTACACGTGGGGAACAGAAACTTGACATGGAAGGCTCTTCAGTCTAGCAGACAAAGGTATAACAAGATCCAATGGCTGGAAGTTGAGTCAGACAAGTTCAAACTAGAAATAAGGTGCAAACTTTTAACAGTAAGGGTAACTACTCATTGGAACAACTTACGAAGGGTCAAGGTGGACTCTCCATCCCTGGCAATTTTTAAATCAAGATTAGATGTTTTTCTAAAAAATATGCTCTTGTTCAAACCAGCATTAATTCAGGAAAATTTTATGGCCTGTGTTATACAGGAGATCAAACTAGATGATCAGTGTCCCATCTGGATTTATCATCTATGAATCTATAAGGGTTGGCAGTATCAGGGCCTTGGCCTTTCATGTGGAGGAGAGCTATGGTTCAGCTCATTGTCCCCTATGACACACAGGAACTGTACGGATTATACCAGTTTCCATCAGTAAAGTTCCCATTTGAATTCTAAGGTAGACTGGAGTTTTTCCTCCCACCTATTATCACTGCCACAATAAAGACCACTAAGCTCTGTTATTCATTCCCTCCCATCTTGCAGGACAGAGTGGAACACCTTCTACTAACCAGAAAAGAACACATTAAAGTTTCCAATACACTCGTGTGTCTTAAAAAAAGACAACTGTGAAGCCCAGAGCTGACATTCTTTGTGGTGACTCCTAGTGGTTAGAAAAGTGGCTTGGGCATCAGAATGCTCAGTCCTGCCAATGACTGGAAGTGTATGATCTTGGAAGAGTCACTTAAGGCTGTTGACAACAAGTGTGGGTATGCAGCACCTCTGAACAATCAGGCCATCAACCTCTAGGCTTCAGCTTCTCTATCTATACAATGGAGCTACTAAAACTTACCTACAGCAGGCATGAGTAAAAACAGTCAACAATTACTGCAGAATGTATTATGACATTGCTTATATTTAGACTAGGAAACCAAAAGCATGGATGGTAAAGTCTGGCTTTTTTAATGGTGACCAATGCCTGTCAAAGGGGTACAGTGGGACTTAATTCATTAGTATTTGTGAAATGCTCTGAAGTTCCTGGAAGATGCATATCACAGCAGTTATTTCTGTTTCACTGTATTCACAATTCTTTCGTATCACTCCAAGATGGATTATCACACCTTGGAGAAAACAAGCTTGCTAATGGCAAAACAATGACACATGTGCAGCATGAATCCACCTGCCAAATCTCTGTGCTAAATTCAGTGCACTTTCCCAGAGTGCCAGACTCCAGAAAACCCCAGAAAGATTCCAAAGCACTAACCGGGTTCTTCTGCCCTGGGGGCCGAGAGGCGACCGTCCCAGTTACCCTCACAACGGATTCCACAGGGGCATCATACAGGACCTTCTTCAGATGGGAATGTGCCTGCAGGAAGAAGAAAATACTGAGATGTCATGGAAACTGAAGTCATATTGCAGACTGTGCCATGCTTGGGTGCTTTTCTGCTTTTTTTATGCCCCCCCGGAATAATTTAAAGATCATTCTTTATAAACCAATTGTAATTACATTATTTACTTGTATTACAGTAGCACCTAGAAAACCCAGTCATGGACCAGAGCCTCATTGTGGGAGATGCTGTACATACACAGAACAAAAAGACAGTCCATTTCCCAAAGAGATCACAATCTAAGAAATCTTAGATTCAAAGCACAACTCATTTTCCTTAATGGCTGGATTAAGTTAGGTCCCTAGATCAGCTAAGAGCTTTGGTGATCACAGTCCCTTTGCTTTACTTCAGGGTTGCTCAAATTTTGCCCAACTGGGAGTCACACTAGCAATCTGCTGGGAGACTGAGGGCCACAGATAATGTACATAAATCAGAGCAGATTGTAATATAAATTCAGTCTGACAATGCAGGGCAGCTCATTCTGCCCTGGACACCATGGGGAACAACAAGCTGTTGAAGCAAAAAATCTAGAGACTCATCCCTTGGCAGGCCTTACCTCATCCTGTGGGATGATGATTTGTGTCAGCCCCTGGAAGTCCCTCAGAACCAGGAACAGGCCCTGTCTGAATCATGATGAAAACAAAATGAAAAGAGTTGTGTCTCTTTTCTGCTTTCCGAGCCAAAACCTATCTCGATATCTTGTATTTTTGGGATATTGTGGCTTTAGTCTCAAAGCCCTTTAGAAACAACATGAGCATAGGAATCACTTTACCCACTTTGGAAATCAGGAATTAATCAAATATTTAATTTGGATTAGATTTAGTTATTAAACCAGATTATAAAAAAACCATAACATCAGTGCTTGAATTTGAACACTTATTCATGAAGAATAAGATTTTTGAATACACAACAAAACATTTACAGACCCTTGGTACTGAACATCATAGTCTATCTGAACAAATCTAGCTAAGGAATCTAACTAAAGTTCAAACAGAGATGAGAAAAAATGAAAACGAAGGAAGTGACATTCAACTTCCTATCAAGAAATTTCATGTGGACAATCCAAGTCTCTAGAGTGGCTGGGATAAATCTGCAATAGAATCTATTTCCATGGCTGCGGTAAATAGACCTGTTGTATTTTATAGAGCCATGCACTGCCAGATGGGATGCATTACAGAGCCTGTAAGAAACGTGAGAGCACACCATAATCTTGTTGTAGTAATCATAAAGCCTTTTCTTGGAGCTCCACTCAAGACTGTTCCAAGACAACGTGTTTAGTACTGTTAATAAAATCAATATACAACATCACTGTAGAATTCTGCCAGATAAAGAACAGCCTCTTTACATTATAAAATACAAAGCACCAGGCTCTGATCTTAGTTACACTTACCACTGAACTTGTAGGAGTTACTCCCAATTTAAATGCATGTAACCAAAGTCAAAATCAGAATTTGGCCCAATGTGTCTATAATTAAGTCACAGTACTAAGAATACTGCATCTGTGTTACATGAAGATTTAATGCTTTTTTACTAAATATTTGCAAAAAAATTAATCATTGTAGATACACTACTAACACAGTTAGTACATTGAAACATGTATTATTGTGTATATTCAATACTTTGAATTAATACTGCAATTAGTTAGCTCCTAACCTATTTTTCTTATTTATTTATATTTTATGAATAATCCATGTGTATTCTCAATGTGCATCAAGTCTTGTTGTCAAAAAACCACACTCAAATCTCATGCTCCTTATTAGAATATTTTAAAACTTTGTTTCTGAATTTGTATGGTGGGGATTGTAGTAATTACCTACTTTCCAAGGTTGCTGCAAGGATTAGTTAATGTTTGAGCAGAACTTTGAAAAAACATAAAGCACTAAGTGCAAAACATTTTAATCAAAGCTAGCTTAACTATGCTACACTAAGTTTTATGATGTTCACACACTACTGTAGTTATTTCTGATTATTCCCCACTTAGATAATTGTTTAGTGGTAGCTCTGGAAAACCCTAGGAGTGACAGATTTGTATTCCGTATTCAAACAAGATTAATCATTAGTATTTATTGTTAGCACAAATGCCTCCAAAAGTGCCTTTGTCACATATTCATTGTAATGCAGCTACCTCTAGGGCAATGAGTAATATAATACAGCAATACTAATCAAAGGTTTAGGGCAGGAAGTGAAAAAGAATACAAATTTCCAACTGAAACAGTAGTGGAAATTTAAATTGGCAGAATGTAGTTACTAAAATGCGAACTAGGTCAGGACTCCAGGGTTAACACTCAATTCTCAGGGAAGGTCCCAGGGGATTTTTAATACAGGTAAATGGTCAAGATCTTAGTGCAGAGGACTTGGTGGGAACATGGCTTGCAACTGTAGTGAATCATTGGTGTCACTTCCTGCAGTACCTGAATTTTCTTTGATGGTCTTCCATCCCAGTAGTGACCTAAAGCAGCCTTGCTTATCTTGTGAAAAGCAAGAAGATCCCAGCACACAGTGATATGGCCGCATGCGTACTAAAGCACAGAATAACAGAGTGTGGGGAAGAAATTTCACACAGATGCTAAAAAAGAAAAAAGGTTCCAGCTATGATTCAGCTACTTGTAAATTCCCATCTAAGTACTGACCTGACCTTGCTTCACTTGGGACACTTGAGAGAATCACAGCAGAAAGTGGTATCTTGTGCTTAAAATTATTACACGTATTTCTAAGGTGTCCTCAGATCTCTCTGTCTTAGATATTTGTAAGGCAGCTATCACCCTGGTATTTCTGGTGAATGCTACATAATCCCAGTTCAGATAAAATTTAGGATGAAACACAGCACACTCCCAGATGGCTGTTAAACTATTACTACTGAGATCTCATACAGCATTTTTCACCTGCAGATCTCAAGGAACTTTGCAAAGGAGACAAGTATCATTCTCCTCACTTTACAAAGGAGGGAGTTGGTAGGCAGGAACCCCCTCTGTCTGAGTAAAGAGGATGCTGCCCTCAGTAGGCTAGGAAGAACAACTGCAGCTCCTCAGCCTCCCCCACTGACGGCTTCACTGGACACAGTGAAAGACAGTGGACCTAAGGAAGCCTGTCCACAGCTTTCAGTCCCACCTCCCTCCTGGGTCTTTGCACGGGTTAAACACTGATCTGACATGATTCTCATTGCTCAAGTCCTACACTTCAGACAGAGGCAGAGCTGAGAGGAGTGTGTGTGCGTATATGCAAAGGTGACTTTAAACCTCCTCTTCTGGGGCAGTGAGAGGGACTGCCCCAGGGCTACTCTAATTTACACTGTGCTTTCTGCAGTTTGCCTATAGGCCAGGGAAGCAGAGAATAGCCATAGTACAGTGCCCTTGGGCCACAGCCCTGACATGCTCCCTACACCCATGTCTGGGCACAGGTCCATCACAGAGCCCTGTGAGCTGGTGCTCTACACTTGCCTGGAAGGCACCATGCATGGGGGACAGTCTGAGGAAGGTGTTTTCTCCCATTTTTAAGACCCTTTATGCTGCCAGAGTAGTGTAAAGGGCTATTAGTATAACCGAAATTCAGGCCCTAGGAGCTGCCTTGGCTCCAGCAATGTAACCTCGCCTCAATCCACGTGGTCTGCGTTTACCTTTGGTACTGAATCCATCCACACAAGGTGACCTCTTGGCCCACATGAGCAGAACGCAACTCTCCGCAAGTGCTGGTCCGAGCCACAAAGCTATTGAAATCTTGAGAAAAAGCCACATAAAAAACAGTTTCAGTGGGAGCATGAATGTTAATATAGCTATACAATAATAAGAATATTGAGGTCCTGTTAGTCAAAGAGCACCGTACAAACACAGAGCAAAAAGGACAGGCCCTGCCCCACAGAGTTTACCATTTCTTTGGGCAGGGACTGTCTTTTTTTGTTTTGTGTTTGTACAGTGCTTAGGCAATAGGGTCCTGGTCCAGGATTTAGGCTGCTATGCACTAGGGTAATACAAATAAATAAAAATAATAATCCTAATGTGCTTTATGGACATATATAAATGGATCACTTCTCCCATCACTTATGTGACCTCTTGTGTGGAAGCCAGCAGTCGTTAAGCGTGGCATGGAAACATTACAAACCATTTTAGGCAAGGAAGTAAAGAATACTGTATATCCAAAGCAAACTATAAAGTTAACTTTTGGGAGGCACAATTGAAACGTGGCCATATGCGAACATCATCAGCTCTCTAAGAATCATACCAGTGACGTGCCTCACCTTGCATCTAACAACCTGTATATACCAACTCTGGCAGCCTGCTTTCATGATCTGCTTACGCAGCAAGTAACAACAGGCTTGCTGATCTCTCATCCTAATTCCAGTTTGGTGCTCTTTGATGCTGACAGACATTTCAGCATAATTTGCCATATTTGCCTATTTCTTCTCAAGAAAGACCCAGGACAAAAATAGCAGAGGATGCTGCATATCAGGATTGAGGCATGTGGCCAGGTCTGTGTTGGAGGAATGGAGTAGCAGGGAGAATGGAGTAGCAGGGGGTTGAGGAATGGAGTAATAGAGGGTTCACTAGGTCAAGGTTTAAATGTATTGGCAAAACCACGTAAGGGAAAATTGAAGCCTGCTTTATGCAAGGCTAGTAAAGGGCCTGATCCAAAGCCCACCGAAGTTAATAGGAGTCTTCCTATTGATTTCAATGGGCATTGCATCAGGACCTTAGATAATAAAATCAGACTGGTCCGTTTCACACTCTAGTTCTTATACATTCACATAGTGCTCTGAGTCTTAGTTAGTTTATAGCATTTTAGAAGACGGTTAAAGGGAAACAGTCAACATAATCAGATTCCTGTCTGAAAACATTTTACTCACTATTGTTACTGCCCTTAAAATTACTAGAGGAAAAAAAAAATTCCCTCACTTTTAAGTTAGGCAGAGTCAATTTCCCCTGTTTGTCCATGTCATTCACACTACAGCAGGAGAAATGGGAAATTTGATTATCAGACAGGAAAATGGGATTTGAAAACGACAAAAGTTGGCTTTGGATCATGTCCCATGTGGGAATGATGTGCAAAAAGTAAACAGCATAAATGGGTTGTCTTTTTTAAAGTATACATTTAAAAAAGATCTATAGGGAAGCACTAAATACACATCTAATTGTGGTAACTGTTTCATTTTCTGTCTTGGTTACCATGATACGAGGCTCTGTCACCCAGAGTCAAAGGTGGGTGAGGATAAGGCAAATATGATACAATGCCAGTTTTTGTAAATTCAGTGTGTGAAAATAAAATATCATATTCAGCAGATTTCTCCCCACCCCATCTCACCTGATGCTCTCTTCTCTGAGCTAAGTGACAAACTGTTGGAAACATATCTGCAGCAAGGTCTGTTAAGTTCTCTAGAGAACAAAGACAGCTGACTGTATAGCAGTTGCAGCCCATGGCGGAAGGACATCTTACAGGCCACAACAGCTGGATCAGAAACAGGAGGGCTGCCCTGGATCTTTCACACTCTGTAGTTTTAGGAAAAAACAACATGGAAAGTAATTTAACTTGTAAACCTGTCTTTATTCTTCAATCAGTACTTGTGTCAAATTCGCCCTTGACAGCCCATCTGCCTTTATTTCCTGGAAGGGGCAGCATGGTCTAATGGCTAGGTCACTGGACTGGAAATTAGTAGGCCTGAGACCTCTATTCCCTGCCCTGCCAGTGATCAGCTGTGTGATCTTGAGCAAGTCAATTCACCTCTCTGTGCCCCTTTCTCCTCCCAACCTTTTCCTGTTTTGGACATTTAGACTGTAAAATCTCTGGAAGGGGGACTGTACCTCACTATCTATTTGGATAGCGATCAGCACAATGGGGCCTCAATACTGTAATATAAATAATAATCCTATGTATAAACTCCACCTTTATTCCCTATTTGTCATCCATGCTAGTTCTGGTCCCTGTCACCCACTAGTCTGTGTGATATTAATATTCTGTATGTGTACAGTGTCTTCCATCACAGCAGAGGTTCTCAGAAAGAGGTCTATAAACCACTTGCTTGTGATCTATGGAAAGAAGGCAGGTTACACGGAGGTGGCTCCACCTTCTTTCTTCCAACTGCTTCTATGAGCTGGTCTACAGTTTCTAAAGCCATATAATTCAATCAGTACAAAAACGGTGCCTTGCATGCCCTAGAGACCACCAGGCTCTTCACGGCAAAGGTCAGCCCTTTTCTACACACAAACTTGCCCCAGTGTAACTAAATATGTCAGTTTAAACTTCATGAGCTCAGTGCAAGTTTGCATAGAGACTCTTATTTCAGTTCAAGGGTCTCCTATTTTGATGTAACTTAATTTTTTTTTATATCATATCAAAATAGAACACTCAATCTGAAATAAGAGCACCTACTTATAAAGAAATAATTAAAGGTGAGATTTAAAACAGATTTAAGCTGATGTACACTTTAAAATGTTACCAGCATAGCTATATCAGTAATGGTTGTGATTTTTTTACCAATATAATAATGCTGGTAAAAGCCCTAGTGTAGATGCAGTTGTACTGGTACAAAGCATTTCATACTAGTATAGCACATTTCACTTTGGTGATCTGGAATAAGCTATGCTGGTATAAAAGTGTTTACATAAAGGGTGTTACCACCTTTTCCATAGATGCAAGGCCAGAAGGGGTCTGGCTTCTTATAGAACTCAGACCAATGAAAGACTCCCAAAATTGCTAGAGCAGATGTTTCAGAAAAACCTCCAGTCTTGATTTAAAAATGGCCAGTGACGGAGACTCCACCTCAACAGCTGGTGACTTTAGCAAGTGCCAAAGCTTTGGGGTGCAGACAAGGCCCCAGCCCAACTGCAGGCATGCCCGTTACAAGGGGAGGTGGGGGAGACACGGACAGGTGAGGCCAAAGCATGGCCGGCCCCGATCCTATTTGTAAACCAGGGAGTGGGTGGGCTTGCCAAAGGCCCCTCCCCCAGCCTAAGAGGAGGAGCCACTGAGCCTGGAATACAATTAATTACTGGGGACAACTAATGAAAAAACCAGGAAGGGGCATGAGGGTCACAGGGTTAAATGTGAGAACTAGAAAGGGACAACAAGCAGAGAGCCCCGGCCAGTACCCACTGCTCCCAGAAGGTGTCAAGGAAGCCAGCGGATGCTGCCGGGAGGAACTCTGCCCAGATGCGTGAGTGCACAAGGGAATGGAAGTAGGCCCCACAGTCGCAGAGAGGCCCCCCTGCCAACCTCCTCTCCCTGGTCTTGTAGATAGCCATTTTGGCCAGGGCCAGGAGAAGGTTGACGAGGAGGTCCCGTGACTTCGCGGGGCCAGGATGGGGTGTGCATAGATGAAGAGGTGCAGTGAGAAGTGCAGCCAGAACCTCAGCAGGACGTTCTGGAGGAGCCGGAACAGGGGCTGCAACCTGGCGCACTCAAGGTAGATGTGCGCCAGGTTCTCCTCATGCCACAATATAGGCAGGTGTCGGGGTGAGGGATGAACCGCGCCAAGTACGTGCCTGTGCTTACGGCGCCATGAAGGAGCCGCCAACTGATGTCCCCGGCGGGCCGTGGGGTCAGGGTGGAGTACAGACTGGCCCATCGGGGGTCCTCGCCCTCTGCAGGTGGCAGCAGGTCCCGCCACTTGGTGTGGCCGGGCCCCTGGTGTCACGCAGTCTGCGCACCTGGGAACGACACAACCTACCCCCACCGCAGCTAGGGCAGCTCTCTCCGGACGCGGCGCAGCTCAGCCTCCCCAGCGGGGACCGCCATCCGGACAGAAGGGCTCAGCGTGAAGGGAGCCGGTGCGCTGCGAGCAGTAGCGGTGTCGGAGCTCGCGCTCCGAGCAGCCTTCCTCCTCCCCCATTTTTGTTTTTAAAGGCTGCCCGGGCCGAGGGGGAGAAGGTGCCCGCGAGCCTGTGGCTCTCCGGCGGGAGCGGGAGAGAACCCAGGCGTCCGAGCTCCGGAGCCCAACACAGACTCGGCACCGCTCCCCCCGGGCCCAGCCCCTTCCTGCTGCTGGCGTAGCGGGCCCCCCTCGCAGGGAGTGGTAGGGCTGGGCTTAGCCTCCCCAGACACTAGAGCCGCCACCGCCGCCGCTCTCCTTCCTCCCTAGCACACGCCTCCAGACCGCTCCGCAGTAGCTCGGTCGGTCCTACCTCAGGGCTCGGGACAGCGCGAGTCTCCTTAATTGTCCCTGCCCGGCCACCGTTGCTCTCAACCACCACGTTTGATCGGGACGGAAGCGATTAGCGCGGCGTGACGGAGAGGGTTGCGGGTGGTAACTCGCCACCACCGCCCCGTGGTGGATCACGTGACACACTGCCCGGCCTAGGCTCACGCGCGTGCCCCCGCCCCCTCTCACCGCATGGGCTGCCGGGAAGGGGATTCAAACGATTTTTAGCGCGGAGGCCGCGGACAAAAGCGGTTAGTGTGTCCGCGGCGCGTGAGCTGTTTCCGCTATCAGCCGGTCCGGGCGCCTCAGTCTGCGGCAGGTGAGAGCGTGCTGCACCGTGTCTAGCGTACGTGACTTTCCTTCCCCCTCCCCGCCGCACGGTCCGGGGTGCTGAGCAGCCCGCCGAGTTGCCTGGCGATGGCGGCGGCGGCTGGGGAAGCCGCCCGGGGACCCAGCCAGCCGCCCTCTGTCCTTCCGGGCGGGTTGGTAGCGCACCAGCCGCACAGGCTTCGCGCCCGGGGAGGCGCCCGGCTCTGCTTCGCCCGTGCTGAGACATCCTCCGCGGCGCGGAGCCGGGCTGCGAGACGGCTTCGGGTCTGAACGCGCGCGCGCGAGCCGGGGAGGGAGCGGACTCTGCCCTGCGACCCCGCTGTGCTGCGCTAGATCTCGCGCCTCCCCTCCCCCCGTCCTCTGCTTTATCCACTGCCGGCAGCGTGCCGGGCCAGAGACTGTAACAGACACGGAGGGGACAAGGCCCCCCGAGTTCACAACCTAAGGCCCAGGGGGAGGAGGGCATCGTTTCAATTGCCTGTTACAGTGGCTAGAAGAAGGAAATTGCGCTACTCGACCCCGATCTTTCACAGGCGTTGAGTGTTAAGCTAACTTCGCTCCACTGGAATGGGGGGAAGAGAGGCGGGAACCTTTTCCTTAGTTAGGGCGGATGAAGATGTGAGCGGTTTGGCGATGGGTCTTTGTCAGCTTGCGCATTCCATGCTGGGCTTGGGAACATTTCAGCCTCCCTTCTGAATGTAACTTTCGGTGGGGCTTTGAGCATTCGTTGTTGTAGCTGGTATTTGATACCAAGTTTACATCCAAACTGTAGATTGATCTAGCTACTTCACTCAGCGTCGTGAAAATTTACACTCCTGAGAGAGAGAGACTAAACACTATTATAGGTACTACTAGGCCAATGGAAAAAGTCTTCCATCACTTCTTGGGAGGGTGGATTTACTACAGTGATGGAAAAACCCTTTCTGTTTCAGTAGTGTCTGCGCTACAGTGACAAAGCTACAGCTGTGGTGCTTATAGTGTAGACCATTGTTTCTCAATTAAATTTGGCCACGGAACCATTTTGAACTTGATAAATAATTGTGGACCCCCCCCCAAACTCTTAACAGTATTTTTACATATGGAGCCCAAAAAATGTCGAAATAAGCAAATTATATACAAACAACTAGGTCAGCATTTCTCAATTAAATTTTCCCACGGAACCCTTTAGGCTCCGTGGGGAAATTACACTCATACTCGATACCCTCTGCTGAAAAATCTGGGACATCTTCCCTTTTTTGGTGGTGCGGAGAGCAGCTGCTCTCGGTGGCGCAATGTCACTTTCTTGGGGAACCCCAACAGTTTTCCCACGGAACCCCAGGGTTCCGTTGAACACCAATTGAGAAACACTGGTGTAGACATACTCCAGGTGAAGAATCTATGGCCAGGTGTACACTTCAGATCTATGTCAATATAATTGTCGTTCAGAGGTGAGAAAAATCCCACACCCCAGTGATGTAGTTTTACCAACCCTAATCTCCTGATGAAGGAGCATCTTCACTTAAGTGTTACACAGGGCAGGTCTTCACTTAAAATGCTGCATCAATGTCTGGGAAGCTGTGACGGAGCAGTCAAGGGCCATTAACATTGGGCTGTTCTACCCCAGTGGAACAATGAGTTCGATACCAGCAGGGCCATTGATTTTTTTTTTTTTTTTTTTTGAACCACTGTCAGTCCGGAGGCCCAGGTGGGAAGTGGGGAAGAAGTTTGTTGCCAGGAAATTCTCTAGCGGAAGATTCGATCCCAACAGAACAAACCAGTGTTTGTCCAACAGTGCTGGGAATCTAGGACAGGACCAGTTTGTGACAGAAAACCCTCAGGCTGTGACTTTGTTCCTCACATTGTATCTGAACTGTGAGGGTATCCTCATACAATTGCAGGCCTCAGTATATTTTATTAAGATAAACCTTGTTGAGGTTGTGGTTCCTACAAGCTGTTTGTGAAGAAAACAAGGATTTCTATGCTGAACAGCTTTTACAATCTGTTAACTGTGTCTAGTGCTTAGAGCATTCCCCAGGATCTTACATTAAAATGAACTATCAATCTCTACTTTGGCCAAGGGGGCTAGTAACATGGTTTTTAATTTTTAAATGGTTATTTTTTGGGGGGGGAATTGTAGTGAATTTAAATCAAATTTTTGTAGGTGCATATTGCTGGTTCTTTACTTCCTTCCCATTTTGTAGTCTTAAATTGCAAAGATGACTATTTTGCATTTGTTTTGTTTCCTAATTCTTAGTAGACTTCAGTTTTTATTCAGATTTCTTTCTACTGAGCAATTTCTCATTTAAAACGTTGATTATGCTGAACAAAGCCCAGGAACTTAACATCCTTACCATGAGAATAGCACAAACTCAAAAACCGTCTTAATAAGCAAATAGCTAATGTTATATTTACAGCCAGCACCACCTTCTGATACGTTAAACTTCTATGACTCAAGAAAGCTGCATGCTTCAACCAGGTTATACGCCTCCATCAGGATTTGAAGTCAATGAGATTTGTGTTTCTAAATCACTTGGATGTTTCTGGAAATTCCACCCTTAAGCATGGGTTTCAGAGCTTAATTTTCTAGGTTCCTATTTTTTAACTTTTTGGCCTGTTTATAAAACAGTTCATAATAACTTTGTTAATCAATTGCAAGTCTAAACTTTTAATTGTATGCAGTCTGCTAATAAACTTCATTTTCAGTTCAAAACAAAGTTGCTTCAGTGTTCTATTTATTTTTTAAATAAAACTACAACTTTAGCTCCAACACTTGTACACATGCTTAACTTTAAGTACATTAGTTCCTCTCATGAGTAAAATTATATACTTGCTCAAGTGTTTGTAGGAACACCTTAATTTTCAATATTTTATCTCTTGCCTATAGCAGTTCTGTAAAAGTCAAATAAGAGACCCTACCAGTAGTGGCATTTGAATTAGAAAGAAGCATTTATAATTTAGTTGATCAATTTGAATTAGTTTTACAAAGGGTCAGTATGATCTGAATCAATGATATACAAATACTTAATTGATTTAAATTAATAATTTAAATTATTCCACTCTGATTATAGTAAGTTTTCAGTCTTTTGGCTCTTTCCATGCACAGGATATGGATATTGTTGATTCTAGGGGAATGACCCCTTTAGGAAGAAAAACTGCAGAGACTGGAATCAACTTTACAAGTACTACACATTTCTCAAGAGGTTTGACGTTCATCAGGACACACCCCCTGTTTGGTCAGAGCCCAGCTAGGAGAGCAGTTCCACAAACATTATTACTGCAGGTGGGTTTTTAGTAATTTGATTTCACTAAAGAAAATGTGTCTATTCATATCTTAAATCAGCTGCCACAGCTTGTTTGACATCTTTATCTAACCATTCTATTGTTGACTAGATCTGTATGCTGAGTCACTAATGTCAATTGTATTTCTCACAGTAATTCCTATGTTGAGATAATGGCTTCTTTCCTATGTTTCAATTGCTAGGATGTTCATCATGCATTTCCTGAAAGGAATGGGCTTTAAAATTTGTAGAGCACTCTAATTGTTGTGGGATTTATTTGTTTCTGATCAGAGAAACGCCTTTCACTTAAGTCATTTCAAATAGTGTGAAGCACTCACCAAACATTTACAGGCCTGAAGAATAAGCCTATCGGGGTGAAAAATACCCATGCACCCAATCATTTCCCCTGCAATTTAAAGGAATACAACAGTTATGTACTGTATTATTTGTGATCCTGCCAACTTTCTTTAACACATTTTTTATAACCACCAAAGCAAGAGACATAGTAAGTTTTCTGTCTACTTTCCTGTAATAGATCATGGTATGTCTTTCTGCATTATCTCCAGTGTTTTTTCTCTTTACTTTTCCAGCATCATACACTGTTTTCTTCCCTATATTTTACATTGTATATTTCGCTTCTCCCCTTCAAGTCTTTTTGCTGTACTTTTTCTAACCTCTCATCAATATTGCCATCTCTCTCATGCCTGCCCCACCTCCCACCCACATGTTCATGTGCATATGCACCTTTGTCCTCCCACACACCCAATAGTTCCTACAGGACTGACACTACTAGCCAAAGTCAGATATAAAGGAGGGTGTGGGAAGAGGCAGTTCTTTCCTTCTCCCTTGCCAAGCTACTGGGAAAGGCCAAGGTGTTGGGACATCTACTAAGCTGCTGTTTCTTGACCCTCTTTAGGGAATTCCCACCTTTTGTCTCAGGCTTTGCTTAGCAGTTCAGGAATGTGATTAAATTGAAATCTCTTTCCCAAGGCCCCTTTGGCTGATTGGGGAAAAAAGGAGTAGTCTGTTTTGTGGGCTCCCCCGGCTTCTCCCCTTCCCCGGTCTTGGCACCTCCTAGCTGCTGTTAAAATGTGTGGAGAGTCTCCCATGTGCTGCCTTTCTCTCAGTCTTCCTTGGCATGGGTGTGCTACTCTTATTCTTTCCATTGGCTTCTTGAACATCTCCATTGCCTGCCCCTTTTGTTGATCACAGATTACACAAACTGCAGCAAGTAAAATTAACCTAATTTTTGTCAGTTCCTCTGCTGTCTACTAGCTTCTGAATAGCAGCAATGAAAACTGACAACTTCTGCAAAGCTATGAACTGCATCAGAGCCACTCAAATTGTCTTCTACACAAAGGCATGTGTCTTCTGTCAGCCTTCCAAACCTGAACTGAGTATCTTTGCAACCCTAACGGCTAGAAACTTAACTTTTCTGAAATGAAAGTTTAGATTCTGTGGGCATTGATAGGACTCACTGGATTTTTCTTTAAAACTAGCCTGTATTATATTCTGGAGAACATTGTTACTATAATCCAGTCTTTGATGCCTGAATGCTATAGCTGGGAGAGGAAGTGGGAAAATAGATGACAATGACTTTGGTATCCTCCATCTCTACTTTCTAAATAGAAAAATCATTGCCCTGTTCAGTCCTTCAGCAGTGCTCATGGAAATATATACTGACAAGTTAGGAAAAATAGCTAACAGAATAAACACGGCTGATTAACCTGTATAGCTGATGCAGTGTATGGGTATTTCTTCCATTCCATGAAAGGAACTGTGGGCAGGCCTACAAAACTGAATACTGTTCTCTTGATTCCAGGAAAATGCTGATCCTCAGAAGATAGCATTCCTTCTACGCAAACAATGGACCTTGTATAGTGTGACTCCCATGTACAAATTCTCTTACGGTAATCTGAAGGAGTATTCTAGACATCTAAGTGCCTTTGTTGCTGCTGAAAAGCAGAAAGGATTTGCTGTAGAAGTAGGCAGTGATCTTGGTATCAAAGTGACATTGTCCACCCTTTTAGGATTGAAAGGTTCGGATCAGGACCAGGTTGCAATCCTTGTCCAGGTAAGAGCTGCAGCTAGCACTGTTGATAGCAATGGGGTATATCTTAACACTTCTGAATTGCCTCACTGTAGCATCTTAAAATATTTATGGCTGCTGCTATAATTTTCATGTATGCTGGGATTCAGACCTTTTTATATCCTGGTGCTTTTAACTAATATGGTTCTTGTCTGTTTTTTAACACTTTCGTGGAACTCTTCATAAACAGTGGATCCATTCAAACATAGATTTGGGTACAAATCTGTTATGATTAGAGCATAGAAGTAGGAGTTGGCACTCCTTTGTTTTTGCTCCTGCCATCAACTTGATATAGGATCTTGATCAGGTCTCTTACTTGCATCAGTAAAATGGGTGTAATGCTACTTCCCTGCCATAGTAAAGGCCCATTAACACTTTGAGGTCCTCAGAGGAAAGATGCTACTGAAATGAGATGATCTGTACTGCAGCTATTGGCGGAAAATTAATGTACAATGCAAATGCTGCATTAAGCGTCACTAATGTAGACTTGAGGGTTGCTTCTGTTTCCATTGAAGTAAATGGCAACACTTCCACTGACTTCAGTGGGAGGAGCCAGGCCCTCTATAGGTATAATAAATGAATTGCAAAAACCGTCTTTAAACTGTCCAAATAGCCAAAGTGGTCTAATGGCATAGAAACTAGTGCATTGCACAGCCAAAACTTGGGATCTTGGGCCAAAATCTTTAAATTAGGCACCTAAACCCATATAGGAACTTCAGCACTTCTAAAAATCAAACCACTGATTTGGGTGGAAGCGATTTTTGCTATTGTTTTTTGGGAGGAGGAATTCTTGTACTTCAGCAAATCTTATTAGAATCAGTTTTGTTCTGCTAAGAACTGTCAAATGCATCCTAGAACTTGGAGATGTAATGCAGACTTTCTCCCCTAGATTGCATCAAGATCTCAGCTCCCATTTGAAAATGCAGAAGACAAAGTGGTGTGGTCGGGTTGGTTCTGCTGTATATCTGGAGATGAGCTTTTGGAGAGTGTTTCAGAGGATTTTACTTGTTTATCTTTGTTCCTTGCAAATGGGGCAGAGAGTTACACAGGCATAGTTGGCACCTGGTTTCAAAAGACCTTTGACTGTTATTTCAGTCGTTTGACTATCAGCCCACTCAATCTTGCCTGGATGGCTGCTATGTGGACTGGGTGCAAAGTGGACAGTCATATCACTGCAACAGAACTTGTTTTCTCTGTACCCTGCATTCCCCAGTCTCTGGACATTTCATATGCCATACATCCTGAGGATGCAAAAGCGTTATGGGACACAATCCAAAAAACTCCAGGGGAGGTTACTCAAGAAGAAGTGGATTTATTTATGGACTGCCTTTACTCTCACTTCCATAGACACTTTAAGATCCACTTGTCAGCCACAAGGCTGGTGAAAGTTTCTACATCTATAGCCTCAGCACACTGTGATGGGAATATAAAGGTACTGTACTGAATTCCAATTATAAGGCTTCAAGGAACTTTCCTAGCTGGTATTAATTAAAATACTGCTACCTGGCCAGACAGAAAGCTGCTCCTAAAGTTGGAAGCTATTTGGTTCTCATAATAGATTTCCTCCTAAAAAATCAATATAAACATTTCAGCCTTTTCCAGACATAACTAGTTTCTAGTGGGTTCCACAGTGCATCTGACACTTGTGCAATCAAATTTTTGTATTGTGTTGGAGCCCCAGTCCATTGTACAGTCCCTGCCTTATTGTGGCTAAAATCTGGATTTAAAAATTCCAAATTTATACAAAACCAACAGCCAATAGAAATATCAAAGTCAGAAGTTAATAATCTTTTTAAATAAAGAAATTCCTTCGTATTCATGTGCTACCACAATGTTGGGATTGAGACATAACATGGAGACTAGTGTATTTTCACTGTCCAAACTGAGATGTTTTTAAAAAAAATCATTCTACTTAAAACTGATTCATTTGTAATGATACGAAGGGTTAGTAACATAGTTAAATGTTTTAAATTTGGAAGCTGCCAAATGGGTGCTGCCAATCTTAGAGTATCTTTCTTATTTCATTGGTGCATGGCCTGTTATAGGAGCCCTGCCTCATTCAGTGGATAGGAAAATGCACAGGAGACCTTTTTAGAATGTGAGCTCTTTGAGGCAGGTACTGCTTGTTTGTATAGAGAAACATACGCCTGTTCGGGCTGACAGAGGGATGACTGAAGCTCCATTTTGTCATTTTTAGTAAAAGTCAGGGACAGGTCATGGGCTTCTGTGAATTTGTTTACCTGTCTGACTTCTAATTTTTTTTAAAAAGTGACAAGTTTAACCTTAGTTATGATCCACCAATATAAATGTTCAGTAACAACTTGTCAGGTATGGCTTGAATAAGGAAGAGTTCTGCAGGAGGGTGGAGGAGCAGAGTGGCCCATTGTTGGTGCTTCTTCCAGGGAGGGGAGGAGAGGGGAAGTGAGGGAACAGACTAAGGAAAAAGATAAGTCCCCACCAAAGAGGAGCTAGGGAGCAGTGGTCCTTGGGCTACTGATCTTTCCCCCAGATGAGTGAAGATCAGAAGGGACAATGTGGAAAGGAGGAGCTAGGACACTAGCCCTCATGTATACTCAACAGGAGGAGTCCTGTAAAGAAAAAGGGAAAATAGCTGGTGATTAACCTGGAGTGCAAATCCTTCATTGCCCTGTTTCTATTTAAATGTGTAGAACACATATTGATGATTGTCAGTGATTTAAATAGCTTATTTTATTTCTATTCTGACTACAACTAATGGTTTTCTTGCAGATCCTAAATAGCAAGCACCTACTAGGAGTGTTGACACTGCTGACAGAGCTGGCGATCTCTCATATACAGTGAAACATTTTACTCTGTCCTAAAACTTTACAGATGCTCTGCTTGGATTATATTAAGTCTGTTTGCAGTAGATTCATGTTTGTGAGATGTCGACTGCAGAAAACTGACTTTCCTGCAGAATTTTTTAGCCTCTTCACAAGTCTCCAGTCCACAACATGAAAGCATATTAGTTTCATTTTTACCTCATTGGTTACTGGACTGAAATCCACAGGTGGTAATGAAGCAAAGAGGGCCACAAGAGGAACATAATTTAGATGCATATTTTGCTGTAATAAAAATATCACATCAATAAAGTTGCAATTTGTAATCGCTTCTTTAAGTATCCTCTCATTCAAAGGAACAGGGATAAAATGGAACACTGCTCCTGTTGCATAGCCTCGATGCTAACCCAGTAGTGCTGGAGGGTGGTGGATGTAATATAGGGCAGAAAAGGCTGTGTTTGGGATTAATTTCTGCAAGTTCAAAAGCATCCCCCTGTTTGAGTGAATAGCGAGATACTCAGAAGCAGAATCAGTATGGCCTTGCTATCTGAGCACTTGAGAGAGACTTTTTTCTTGCTTCCAGCTCTACTAGTGCCCTAAAACAAATCACTTTCTCTGTACCTCAGTTTCCTCATCTACAAAATAGGATAGTTGCTACATGTCGTAAAGCTGTGTGATATGTACAAATGAAAGTGTAAGGTAAAATGAATTTTCCCACACTGCAAAGTTTGGGGTTTTTCTGTCAGTGAAGCTAAAGCCGAGGCCTTTTCACATCAGTGCTGTTTAAGTGTGATACTTGAATTAATGCTGGACCTGTATGTCTGAAGAGATTGGAAGCCCTGTGACAGCAGCAGCAAACTTGTACTTTTCATGCTGCCTGTAGCTAATTCAGCTGAAGGAGGAAGCTGTATATTTTAAAGAGAGCAACATCCATCCTCATTTATAGAATTTGCATTATAGCAATTAGGGAAGGAGTAAAAGATCTTGGAAGAAAAGTGTCAACCTCTTTCAGTCTTAGTTGATGTTGCTGTTAAATGGATGGTCTCTGAATCAATGTGAAACCAGAATTCTGCTCAAACTGCCTTTTACCTGCTTCAATCCACATTAGTTCAGTTAGATAATCTTATTCTTTGCCTATCACCTGGTACATAACAGCACTGTACCTCAGCTATTCTGCTGTTCTTGAAGTTGTCTACATTTAAATAGGTGGTAGTACAGAGCATCGTTTCGTTGTTTGGACAGCACCTGGCACAATGGCTATGGGCTCCTAGGTGCTATTATAATACAACTAGTAGGCAGGTGCTTATGGGGCTTGACTTTCAGAAGGGCTGAGCTAATCCACAGCAACTGTTGGATGAAAGTCAGCCGGCATGCTCCCCCACCCCACGAGCATAGTTTCAGTCCCATTTTTGAAAATCTTGGCCTAAGTTTTCATTTAAAGAAAAAAGTAATTACATTCTAGCCCTTGTTTGCAAGAGACTGAAATTCAATGACTTGACTTTCATTGCTAATCTGTGTAGGAGAAAGATTCAACTACTACATTTATCCCCCAATCTTAAATCTCACACATTCTCTGATTCCAAAATCCCTCCGTTTGCATGCTCATTACAGGATCTGAAATAAATATATTGGATTTAATTTAAAAAAAATAACCTTAGCCCACATTTACTCTAGCTTTGGTGTATGGTGTACCTGTGATATAGAATATTTTGAGTGAGGCTTTCCTTTCTATGATCTACAGCTCCACTGCACTTTTGAAAGTGGTATTTCATCTTCCATGGGCCTGCTAAATAACTTTGTTTCAATATGTTCAGTATTACATAATAGCACTTCCAGGGAAGTGTACTAGAGTAAATGCCCATCTGCAAATCAGTGGAATTACATTAGGGCTGGATTTGGCTTATGGTACTAGGCCACCCTCTCCCCTAGAAAAATAGCTGTCATAAACATTGCTAGGCTAAAGGGTGCACGTGCTGTTCTTTTCCCCCTACCAGAAGAGCTACAAGTCAGTTTTACTTAGATGGCTGGCTGAAGCAGTTCCTGTTCAGTCCAGTATGTTGTCTTTACTGGACCAATGCCCAATGCTTCAGAAAGGCATCCAACCCCTATTGAAATGTACCTAAATGTAAAATACTATATACTGTGTGGTAGGGGACGAGTAGTTCATCCTGACTTTCATCTGCAGTGCAGATTATACCCTAAACTTGTGATTAGCCCCTATAATTTTACTGTAGAATGGTAACAGCTTATGAGAATTTTGTGTGTCCTGCTTTTATCAGAGATGGTGAAACAGGCCTGTTCTTCCCTCTCAAAGTCAAAGGAAGCAGAATCAGGCCATAAAATTAAACTGTAAATTATTTCTGCTACTTTAGACAAAAAGAACAAGCAATAAATAACAGCATAAAAGAAATTTATTAAGGTGACACTATTTATACAAGTTACTCATGCTAGAAAAAAGCATAAATGATACATGTAAACAATTGTTTACAGAATACTTGTTTTTCCTTGTAAAGGTGCAAATGATCTTCAAATGTAAACACAAGAATGCCAATCTCAGAGGGGCTTTTTTAAAAACTTGTTTAATGACCCATTTTTGTTAGCATAGTGTTATTTTTCTACATTCTCTAGCACATTAAAGTGCTGAGTTATATGAATCAAACTGTAAAGTTTAAGTACTGAGATGTTAGCACTGCTCTTTTAATATCAAGGATTTACATTCCTCCTACCCTTTAAAATCTCCAATTTAGTAGGTAAACCACAAAGTTACATTGGTTGCATCATGACATTCTCTCATTCTGGAACTTGACAATACAGCAAACTTTTCCTGATTGTTCAAGCTGGATGGCAGGGTGCCCCAACCCTTTTTGCACTCACTAAAACATATCCCATTACTCACAGTGCAATTACACATCACCAACATAAGGGAAGTGCATTAAAAATTCACTGAGGGGAAGTACCATCTGATTTTTATCCTAATGTTCCTCAGTAGGAATTATAAAGAAACAAGAGAGACACGGCTAAGCTGATTCTGACCACAGCATTTTTCAGCAGGAGCTGTTTCAAGTCTGCACTAGTGGCGAGTGCCAGGAAACTGCAACTATGCCTTTCTAGATTCTCCAAAAGTAACGAGTGGTAACATGAGCTTTAGACAAGAGTTGGTAATTCTAGCAGACAGTGGGGTACAGAGATATTTTAAAAGACAGCAATAAGTGATCTCATAAGGTTCGCATATAGGAGACAGATCCTGAACCTTTGCACCACTCTCAAAAAAAATGCATAATTTTGGAGTCTAGCAAGTTTTCACCTCCTTTTTGAGCTTCAGTAATTCAGCAAAGAGACGGGAGTTCCAGTCCTGCTTCTTATCTCCCAAAAAACTGAACAGACACTCAAGGCACTGACCTTCACAGCTCCTGTGCTCTAAGAGGCCCAAGTGGCTGGGCTCTGCGGTATCCAGAAGTATTACAGGATGTAGCCCTGCCCCAATCACCAGCCTGTCAGAACTCAATCTCACATATATATAAATTAAGAGAGATGGAATCTTTCATTGTGAGCGATATAAAGAAAATACATGATACAAATTAAATGAAAAAATAAATATACTCTGCACTCAGAAAAGCTTCTGTGCAAAGATGGCACCTTGCAGATCACACACTTTTTTTTTTTTTTTTTTTGTAAGTGAAGCTCTCTGTAAATAAGGCAAAAGCACTATTTTCGGTATCACTTTCCTCTTTCATCCACTGCATGGATGCCACTTCCACTGCTCAAGGAGAGGCCCTCCTCTTTGCCAGACTGCTGGCACAGCTTGTAGACCCACATCATCGTTTATGCTAGAGTCACTTTTACTGTTCAGTTTATTCAAAAACCGAGAGACTGTTTAGAAAAAAATACAGACATATGCAAAGCTTCTAGTTGTGGCAGGTGGTTCCCTGGAGTCTGACACAGTGGTCTCCCATTGGGCGTGCGCTCAAAAAAGTCATTTTATTTATAATTCCATAGAAAGAGGCACCAGCAAAGAATTAAGTTGGATCTATATTTTACTAGAGCCGCACAGAGCTCCATGAGTCTCTTCAGTCTGTATAGGATTGAGAACCAAGGGCTTTCCCTCCATTAGACGCTTACCATATATGGGATTCACAATGTGTCATTTTGATAACGCCTACACCACCTCCCAGCCGACGATAGTTCATTCCACCATACAACCTGCAAAGAAAAGATGCCACTGGTCATATTGCTCAGGTTCTTAATGTACTGTCTACTCTGGTAAAAGAATAAAACAGCCTCTGTAGGCAGCACATATAGTTCAGCACAATTATTGGTCTCCATTTAAAGTGATGCCTGTGATTAAGCTGCCTGATGAGTAAGCAGGGGTACCCATCTATACAGACACACATCTAAAGTAAATAGCTATATTTGCTCATACATTTAATTCCCTTGATGCAAACAAATTGTTTCTTGTTTTGAATCTTCCAGCAACAGAAAACTGCACTGAATCTCCTTTCTGCTCCTGTATAGTTACAGGGACAGAAGACAGCAGCTTGATGGGCTGCATTTGGCCCTCTGGCTATGCTTTAGGCACCATGAAGCAGGGGTAAATCTACATGGTGCTTAGCTAATTTCAAACTTATATCTGCTTTTACTACACACAGCTGAACAGACCAATGTGTAATGCATTTCAAACATCATCTGCTCTCTCCATGCTATGATACTGAAACGGTGACCACATTTCACATGGAAATCTGATCCCTATCAGGTCCCATTTCCTATTTCAGCTGCATACTCCTCTATGTGCTGATGCCATTACAGTCTGCTGGAAGAAATAGGACAGCGGAGTTCTTTAAGTAACTGTCACCAGTGCCATCCATTAACCCCAGATTGCATATCAAGGATTTCCCAGTCATGATCTGCAGATAGAAGAAAAACTTCACATAGCAAGAAGTCCAGCAGCCAGCAAAGAGAAGGAAGATGATAGGAGACATCACTAGCTTTATTCAATCCAGTGCTAGTAACAAACAAGCTAGTATCCTTAATAACTATCTGTACTACTTACAAACACTGGCCAGCCTTTGGCCCACATGCTTTGGCTAGCTCTCCATACAACAGGTCCTACAATCACTTCTGCCAGAGAGTGGCTGTCACCATTCAGTTGAAAGGCAGAATTAAGTATATACTACTCCCCTCTGGGCTGGCTTTCTAAAGCAGCAAATTCCTTTCAAGGATATAAATAGGAGTCTGAAACTCTACACTGATTAGATTTTGAGATTAATGTACAAACAGTTGTTTTCAAGCGCAATTATGGTCAGAAAAGTGATTTTAGAAAACAAGCCTCTCTCTGTTCAGTACATATTTTCCACCAGTGGTTTTATATCAGATCTGCTCAGTTTACAAGTCAAAACAATATTTTTCTAACTGCTGGCCCTGCAGATTTAACAGAACCATCTAGAGAGATTCTCGAATCAAGGCATATCACTGGGAAGCCTAGGTAGCCCCAAAGGACCAGGCTGAATTCTGTTCTGCTTCCTGTATCTTTAAGTTGCCACAGCTAAGGTACAAGTTTATTTCTGTTGGTAAAGTGAACAGACAAGGCTCAGTGTACACACACCCAGAGGAGATCTCCAGATTAGCCTACAAAAAATGTGCCAAAGCACAGCACTTGAGATTAACAGGTCTAGGTTCTAGTACTGTGTGCGCCAATGGCTCACCATGTAACTGACTAAGTCACTCACCTTCTCTGCATCTCAGTTTCTCCAGCTGTATGATGGCAAATCAACACTTCCCTACCACAACGGTGTTGTGAGGCTTAATTTGCTAATGTGGGTAAAGGTCTTTGGGATCCTTGAGTGCAAGGATCACATGTATTGAATTCAAAATGAAGATGGTAGAGAGGACTTCAAGCACCGCCACTGCAGTTTTGAAGGACAGCTGCAGGCCCTCACCACAGGGAGCTATTTCCAAAATGGCTTTCACTCCTCTGGTCAGACACATTGAGGAGCAATGGGCAAAACACATACCAGAACACAGTGGCACTGCAGATCATTCAAATATGGATTGTTTTGGTGAAAGCCCACCCCCCATGTGGAAGTGTGCTCCCTCTCTTTAGGAAACAGCTGTGTAGTGAGACTTCGCTGATACTGATACAGTCTGTCAGCACTAATGTGACAGCGTTGTGAGTGGTAAGTGTCCCCATTTCAACAATCACTAGTCTGTTCTGAACCACATTCCAGGGGCAGGTGAAACACCATTTCTCTACCTCTCAGCTATTCAGAAAGTGATTCTCTGTCTTACACTGGAAAGGGGGGGAGGGGGTTGGTAATCATGTGACATGCTGGCTTACACAGCCTGCTCCCTCTTTTGGTTTCACCTGCAAATGAGTCAGCCAAGTCACACAAAGGGTTACATTGGCCACTTCCATCAACCAGATTTCCAGTAGACGAGGCACAACACATCTTGACTCTGCTGGGAAGACTCTAGTTATAGGTGTAATTTAAGCAGTTGTGCCTCAGGTTTGCAATTTCACTGTTTCTTTAATTTAAAGGTTACCTCCATGTGTTGGCATCAGGATCAAACACTTCAATGGTCTTCAAGTACGTTGTGCCATCAAAGCCTCCCACGGCCATTAGTTGTCCATTCACGACTGCGAGGCCAACCTGGAAAACAACCACCACGGACATTACTCATGCTTCATTGCAGGTCTTGAAGGCTTGCCTCACAAGGAAAACACTTCAATAAAAGGACATTCAATCATTCAGCAAAGTCAAGCTTTGGAAAGATGTCAGTACACAACATGCACTTTCCTGGGGACAGGAGGGGTAGAGAAAGGACAATTGTATTTTAGTATTTGTGCTAAAATAGATTCAGAAGAGCTAGCATAACATTATATTCAATTAGAACATTTCAGTACAAATTCCCCCATAACACATGGTTTCTTTCCTGGGATGCTGAATAGAATCAACCAAAAGGAAGAGAACAACAGGGCTTTCCCACTGTTTCAGAGAAGACAAAAAAATGTGTTCTGGTGCTTGGTGGATTGGCAACTGTGAATCCCAGAGTGAACATCCTCCAGCCCCAGACTCTGATGACCTCACTATGATGCTGGCAGGCCAGATACCAGCTTTTGCCCAGGCTGCAGGCATTAGCTAACAACTGACAACCTTGGAGCAGGAGACCAGACCAAGTCACCTGTATGTTAGTTTTGCGCAAAATGTATATTAGTCTTATAAGAATATATTTAATGTTTAGATTCTATGAAATGCTTGTAAGTTGCTGCATGTATCTCACTTGTAAGAAAATATGTTAAGTTTTGCTTTATAACTTTGAAAATGTTAGCTCTGAACTTAGGCATGGGAATCACTCGCTCTTAGAATTTAGATGGTCACTCATTTGTGTGTATATGTTTGCTTGCTTTAACCTGTAAATTCTTAATCCCTTTTCCTAGTTAATAAAACTTTAGATAGTTTATTACAGGATTGGCTACAGGCATTGTCTTTCGTGCAAGATCTAGGGTACTAACTGATCTGGAGTAAGTGACAGGTCTCTTGGGACTGGAAGCAACCTGAATGTAGTGTGATTTTTGGGGTACGTGACCATTTATCACTAAGTCTAGTTTGTCTGGGTGGCAAGATAGACTGGAGAGTCTAAAGGGACTGTATAGGACTCCACAGTAAAACTGTTATAGTGATCCAGGAGTTCTCATTTGTTACTGGCTTGGTAAAATCTAATTATAGAACATACCACCAGTTTGAAGTATCTGCCCTGTTTTCTAAGAATCTGCCATGAGGCAAGCACTCATAGTCGTGAGCCACTCCAGACAGCGTGGCACTCATGACTCTTTCTTGTTCTCTTTTTTCCTTCTGTCTAACAAGGGAAGAGCAAAATGCGATCTGAGGGGCCTTTGTTTTGGCCCAGCAGAGGAGCAGGGAGCTCATGCTGGCCATAGAAAGACATCTCTTTTTAAATTTTGTGATTCGCAAACAGAAAGAGCTCAGTAATATCCCAGTCACCAACTAATAGGCAATTATTAATTGTATTGACAACATCTAAAGATGTGATAGGTGCTTTAGGGAGAAACATGCTCCTTGCCCCAAAGAGCTTACAATCTGAATGTGAAGTTGTGCCATGCAGTATACTGCCTTACTTTAACGTAAGGATAGAATGAATCCACTTTACTATGTAATCTAATATCAAATAACATCAAATGTGAATCAGAATAGTCAATATTCCATGGCCCATGTGAAAACACTCTAGACGAGTGAGATCTTAAGATGGTTAGCAGTCTGCCTCTGCCAAAAAGCTGTGCTGTGAGAGCAGAAAATTAAACCTCTGCTCACATGTCCATAGCTGATGAAAACATGATGCCATTCCTTGGACTACAAGATCCTGGGAAGACAGACAGTGACCTGTGTGAGAGTCTGAAGGACTCTGCTGCTACCACACCTCATCCCACCTCCTTAACAAAACATTTATACTTGGCCAACCGGCTGCCTGGTTCTCTCTCCTATGGGGAGAGCAGAAAAGGTTTTCAATGAGTAGCTATAATGTTCGTCTGCTAATTTCTCCGAAGTGCACGATAGGACAGGGCCTGTTTATTTAATGGCATGTTTTTTCCTGTAATGGCTTCTGATGTTATTGGGGGTAAGGGGTGTTATGGCTATTTACTGAAGTAGTACACTCAAGAATTCCCCTGCTTCAGAATTAAGTGCTTATGACTCAGTGCTAGCGGTCAAAACTCTTATGGAAAAAAGCAGCCTAAAAGCAATTCTCCCTTCCCAGCTGTATTAAAAAGTTATCATCACCCACTCACCCCTTGCAGCATAGGAAGTACTATTGCTACACCTTGTACTTCCTTCTGGGTAATGTGCTTTGCCTTTTTACAAACATTTCCCTCTCAGAAGGGGCTAGATGCAGGAAAAGTGAAAGCAGCAAGAGAAGAGCAGAGCCCTCCCCTATGCTCCAACTAAGTAGCTATGTACAGCACAAGCTAGCAAATCAAGCAGAACTCACTCCACTCCGCCGTGATGTCATGGCCACCACAGGAGACCACTGGTTGGTTCTGGGGTTGTATCTCTCGGCACTGCTAAGCTCTGTGGTGTCATCTCGGCCTCCCACAGCATAGATCATGTCCTGGTATACTGCACAGCCCAGGTGCTTCCGCCTAGTCCCCATGGGAGCTATTGTGTGCCAGCGGTTCTCCTGGGGATTGTAGCGCTCCACTGTGGAGAAAGTCACATTACAAATCTTTGGACACCATCTAATGCCCTTCTATTAGTAGCTTTGTGCTTGTAACCTTAGCACAGGTCAGAGTGGAAAGAAAACATCTCCCTGACACCAGAAATACATTGTGTCAGTTTGTCACCATCAACTCTGCTTCTTTCTCTGCTCTCTAGAAGGCTTGCTATTCTTCCTCCTCTCCCCAACCCCAATCTAGCAAAGACAGGAATGCCAGATGTTTAGTCTTTTAATGCACCTCAGCTGAAGAATGACAATCTGGTGAAGCTACAGCTGGTCTGTACTGCCATCCACACTTGTGACAGAATGACCTCCAGTAAGTATACTGCTGCCCAAGCCAGGGAAGACCAGAAATATTGCAGAGATGATGTACTGGCTCTTTGTAGGCAAGTGCTAAGCAAATGCACAAAATAACTAGGAACTATTACAACTTCCTAGTGAGAAGCAGACACACAAAATACAACCAAGCAGGTTTAGGAAGGTGGGAAGTGTACTAATGTATAGCAAAATCAACTTCAGGTAAGGAATCCACTCAGAATCAGATCACACAAATATTTACCAGCTGTCTAGGGAAGGCTTATGGATAAAAGAGCAAGACCATGGAAGCTACTGGTTGCAGTGCAGTATGGAGAAGTGACATACCTGTATTGAGAGGGGACGTCCCATCGGAGCCTCCCACAGCATAGAGAAAGCCCCCTAAAACAGCCACTGCCACTCCCAAGCGCCTGGTGCTCATGGAAGCCACTCGAGTCCATTTGTTTTCTTTTGGATCATACCTGCCACAAGAAAAAGCAGAGACCAGTTGAGCTTTCAAATATGTACATTAGGCCCTGTTTCTCTTGGGAGCTGAACCAAGCAACCAAAGGAATCTGTGGGGAACATTATTTCTGACCGTTCCACATTCAGGTGGGGTAATACTAATATGTCTGTTCTGGTTCTAATGGAGGTTCAGCATATTCACATCGTGGCAGCTAGACAGACAGTTGCTATTTGTTGGAATTGAGGTTAAACTAAAAATATCCACCTTCAAATACAATCATTAACAAACCCACTCAGCATGTCGCCTTTCAAACTCACCTACAATCAACTGAATCTCGTTATATGATATTTCCTTCTCCTCCCCTCCTGCTTCATTTTTAATACCTTTCCACAATGTTGAGACAAGAGACGCCATCCTGGCCACCAACAGCATACAGATATCCACCGAGAACTGCCACTCCAACGCTAGTCCTGCAGGTGCTGGTAGGAGCCACGTCGCTGCTCCACTGATTCGTCTTCGGGTCATATCTAGAAAGTGTGTCAAATAATTAAAGTCTGCACTGCTTATCTATGGAAATCTCCAACTCCCCTATGGTTTGGTATTAGTGGCACAGTGGAACTTGCTTACACTGAAACCAGAGCGAAACCACAAAAAAGAAGGATGAAAGTCCGGAATTGTTCCAATATACTATGCTGTGCACACTGCAATTCTGGTTTCAGTAAAACCTCATCTTAGCATGAAGTCATTCTTGGAGAAATTACTGACTTCACTAAAATCTCATTCCACTGTATTTTACTTTAAATCACAGAAGGTTTCAAAGTCCCAAATCTGATCTCCATTCCTCCTCCCTTGTATGTTTTTCCAAGGCCCACATAATTCTCTATTCACCAATCCCAGAACAAAATGTCTGCAAAGTTTTCTCCACTTATATGTAAGTAAATATATATCTATAATCTCACCTTCATAAGCAATATTAAAACAAGCAAATGAGAATGCATATGTAAGGAAGTTAAGCAATGATAGCTATAACAATGAGAGTCCTGTGGCACTTAAAGACTAACAAATTTCTGCAGGCATAAGCTTTCGTGGGCTGCAACCCACTTTGTCAGATGCATGAAGTGGAAATCACAGATAGGAGGTATATATATATATCCAAGGGTAAGAAACAACAATGGGGAGGGCAAGTGCTAACAAAGTCCATTCAGTTAGAGTAGATGAGACCTATTCACAACTGTTGTTCAGGAGGTGAGAATGTGTGAACAGTGACAATTACTTCTTGTAATGAGATAACCATTCCAAGTCCCTATTCAGACCCAGTCTGACTGCCCATCATAAACTACAGCCAGGCCCACTCTTACACTTCATTTCCTTATTCAGAGAGCTCAGAGCAGGGGGCAGATTAAGATTACCATTAAATTAGGGATATAAGACTGCGTGCTGCTATGTCTGAAGTCTTAGGCCATGTCTACACTATAAAATTATGTGGACCTAATGGCATACAGTCGTTGTATTTATTAAATTACTTGTGTGCACACGCACTTGGCTCCTTGTGTCGGCAGTGCGTGTCCTCACCAGGAGCACTTGTATCAACCGTATTGTCAGCATGGGGCATTGAGAGACTGTGCGATGGCTCCTGAAAGCCAGTAACAGTGAACATAAGCACAGCAGGGCCTACACTGATACTGTGTCGACCTAATTACACCAATTCTATGCTGCTTGGGGAGGTGGTGTGTTACTAAATTGGCGGAGAGTGGCTCTTAGGTTAGCGGGAGCCAAATTTAGGTGAAGACACACAAAGCACCTTATGTCAGCCTAACCATGTAGTGGAGACTTGGCCTTAGTTTAGTAATACATGGATACAAATGCACAAAAAGGCTAGTAACCACTGCCACATATTAGCTAATGTACTGAAGGAGGAAATATAGATACTTTGGAGGTAGGATTTCAGCCTTTCAGCATGTGAGCAACATAGACAGCAAAATGGATACATTTATCACAGATGGTACCATATTTTGAATGCATGTTAACCCTGCAATGTTCTGCTGGAGACCTACCTTTCTACACTGTTAAGGTAAGAAGAACCATCATGCCCTCCCACAGCGTACAGGAGGTCATCCAGAACACTGACTCCAACTCCACAGCGCCTTTTGCTCATGGAAGCCACCATCCGCCACTCGTTGGTTTGAGGGTCATAGCGCTCCACGCTGGAAATTGCATCCCCACTACACCATCCTCCCACTGCAGGAATCAATGCAACATATGGTGTCAGGGTAGCACATCAAACTCACACACTGTACATGTGTCTCCACACCTTCTGCCCGTCTATCCACAGGTGCTTCTTACACACCACCCTGAGAAGACAGTCTATCAGAATTATCCATTCAAAGGATAGTCAATAGGAAAACAGGATGGGATTTTCAGGCATGCCCTAGGGAATTTAGGAGCACCGAGTCCCATTGAAAGTCAAGTGTTTCATCATGTATTATTATTAGTGTTACCCTAGTGCCCTGGAGCTCTAATCATGGACCAGCAACGCCTTTTGCAAGACAAAGATAATGCAAGACAAGAAGAAAGTGTAGGTTAACTCCAAGTGTGGGATGGGTAAAATACAATGTCACTTCTGAAGGTCTGACAGTTAGGGTTGGCCATACAGCCTAACCTTGACACAAGGAGTACATAGACTTGGATTCACAGCCAAAGTTGCAGGCACTGTACACACCTGCAAAGAGCACTTCTCCACAGCGGATAGGTTTGCGTGGTCGAGTTCTTGGTCCCTGCATCAATGGCCGCTCCTGGGGCAACAGCAGGTAGTTCTTAGCTTCATCCACCAGGTCCCTGTGCAAGAGAAAATACAGCATAGAAATTCAGATTTTACACTAAAGAAATTGAAAACACAATATAGTGTTCAAAGTTAGACAACTATTTTGTTTTAAAATCAACAAATAATAAACAATGTGTTTTTTAACTATTTTGTTAACATTGTTGTGTTGCTTATTGTTCAGTTTTACACAATATACATTTATACTTTGTGTTTTCCCTGTTTGAACACCACATTTTGCTCTAAACATTTTTTTTGAACTGTAGTTTCACTAAAACTGTTGGGTTTCAAAAATCTTGAAGCATTTCTTTAAGTTCACATTGCTTGGGATTTTGATCATTACAACTGTTTACATTAAAATGAAAAGGAAATATGTACATTGTTTATTTACAATGTGATAGTTTATACGTATATAATAATTAAAATTAATAATTTTCCTCAAGAAGCTTTAATAGTGGCCAACAGTGCCTTTTGCAATTGCACAGGTGGGGCCTCAGAGAAAAAAGTTTGGGAACCCCTGCATATACTGGTCATTAAAGTCAGGACATTTTCAGATACAGAAAAGCTATTTTAGGTTGTTTAGAATATGGCTTCCTCTGAGCAGTGCTTAGTGGGATTCATGGTAACTTAGGCACCTGGCTTTACAGTCAAAGTGATATGAAAAACAGTCTATCTTGTAAAGGGTTATTTATCACAAGGGTAAATTGCCTACCTAAAGCTTGCTCTCCCACCAAAATATTGATTAAAAAAGTTTTTGAGGATACACAGCAACTTCTACACAAACAAATACATACTTGCAATGCAGTGCTTTCTTCTATCTCTCCTCTACCCAATCCCAGAAAAGGAAACTGTATCCCTCTAGTTTTACCACTGACAAATCACAATATTCTTGGACAGCAAATACAGATAAAGCACCCATATGAAATGAAATTTAGATAGAATGAAACTGAACAGTGCACTTTCTAGCAGGACTTACCTGCATTCTTCATCACTTTTAATGAGTGGATCTGAGCCAACTGTACCCACCAGGAATTTGGGACTGAGCAGTGGCAGACGGACATGTTGCAGCACCTATTAGACAAAACAGAACACCATTATAGGCAACGCGCTTCTCACCTTACAGACGGTGGAAGCAGTCAAATAGACAGCAACAGCCACAAATTTGCTTCCACATGCTTTGTGATCTAGTTAAGTTATAATGCAGTCACAAGAAGAGAAAGATTAGCAATAGGAGAGTAATGACCATCCAAGTTGCAAACCAGCAGTGTGGAATGATTTACAAATTCAGACCATGGCACTCTCGCTCAATGCAGCTTTTTGTCTATAGCACCTTTGCAATTTCAATCAGCCACTTTAGGCATTCAGCTGGACAACATCAGATTTTACAAGAGCTGATCCAATGGGACTGTTAACGGATGAAATCAACATCCTTAGGATACTGCAGACATCTATACATATTGTCCTAAGCACTTGTTTGGCTGGAGGTTTTATCATCTATTTAGCTCTTTGAGTGTATACAACATTCTACAGTAAGTGAACTACGTCAAATATGCCACAAATATCTTACAGCTTAAAGGCACAAGCAGGTATAATAGAATAGAGAATTAAACACAGATGAGCACTGAGCCCTATGAGGGGCCAAAGAATTGTAAGGGGTATAAACAAGAGCTGACTGGAGGATGACAATTCTGTTTCAGGACAACTTTTGAAAGTTTTCATGAAATGCAATTGTGCTGAAATGTCCATTTTTAGAGCAAAAAGAGCAAAGCCGGGCAGTATGTCTCTCTTTTTCTCTCTAATTACTTCTGACCAGAGAATCCTGTAACTCAGAAACCTTCCCCTCAAAAACATGGTCAAAACCAATAACGCCACTGCAAAACATTTCAGCTTGACAAAAGAGCGTATTTCATTGAGAATGTCCTGACCAGCTTTAGTATAAACCCTCAGACTTCAAGCCATAAATCAGCTGCCTGAGGTTAAGAAAAAACTTCCCTTGGGGCAGGTTACGCCATAATCTCATTATGGATTGGCACACATTCCTCTGAAGCATCTCGTACTGGCTACTGTTGGAGAAAGGATTAACCAGATGAACCATGGGTTCTGATCCAATAGAGCAAATCTTATGTTTCTATCTGTAAGCATTTCTAAAGGGCCCATTACTAAAGTAACTGGGCCCTGGACTTTTAGGCCTAGCTGAGTGGAAAATGTGAGTGTTCTAACACATCTGGAAAGTTCAGAGGGAATTATTTCCACTATTTATGCTGACCAAATCCAATCTCTCTCTCCTTGTATAAGGCAGATGCATGTGAACCATGCTCAAGGTTACCTGGGGTAGCTGGGGTCGCCTCTCCTGAATGCTGTACTTTACCCAGGCCATCACTGCATTGAACACCTGCTCCTCACTGCGAACATTCAACTCATCACTGGATATGATATCTATGAGCTGATTGGCTGGAAGAAGCATGAACTCCTCACTCTCCATCACCTGTTCAAAAAGAGGAGGATAAAGAAAAAGGTAAGGATAGTGTTTCAAAGCACCAGAACATTCCCTGCTTCTGGAATCTGCCACAAGATTAAAGAAGAAACCCTTCCCTCTAGACAGAGTCCAATGGTCCAATCCAGTAAAGTACTGAGCACTCCCACTTCTGTTGATGTCAGTGGAAGTGGAGGATCTTCAGCATCTCGCAGAACTGGGCCCCAACAGTGCAGTTCAGACAACTTTTAGATGGTGATGCAAATGAATGGGGAATATAAAAGTTTTGTAGTTACTTGTAAAGGGGTAAATCATAGAATGCACTAATCCAATTTTAAAATTCAGGAAAAGCAAAGCCCTTGTTTAAAGCCAGCCTCCTCATTTGCCATGTGTAATACATAAAACAGAAAGATAAATATTCTGCAGCTGGTAAATATTTGAGAGGAAAACTGCACCAAAATAAAGACCTTTTATTTGTAATGTAATAACAAATCCAAATCAGAACCCAAAATAAAAGAATCTCTAAAACAAAATTACCAAAGGCATTGTAGATATCTAGGAAAAAATCTTCCTGATGTTGATTTGTAGCAGTGGAAAATGGAAAGCAATGGAAAGTGTTTCAGGACAGCAGATGGACTCATCTGAACCTACCTCTGTTTCTTTCACTCTCTCTAAAAATATACACAGTGAGAGAGTGCAAATGCACTTAAGAGGGAATCAGAGCCTCAGTAAAACCCTGAGGACTGATCTCCTATGAAATATAAGCCACTGACAAACTGCAAACATGGTAATAATTTCTTTGGTACGAAAGATAGGAAGCAAGTTTCTCTGAAGACTTTAGCCACCACTAGAGGACCTAGAGTTTCTTCTCCTTCCTATGCTCAGACCAAATGATAGCACAGTGATAACAATGCACTACACAGCCATGCTGCAGACTGGAGATCTTCCTTGGTGGCTATGGAGCGAAGACACACTGAATACGATGTTCAGGCACTAAGGGTATGTCTATACTGATGGTGGCAAAGTCGCTGCCGTCAGATCGATCTTTCTGGATCGATTGAGCGATCAGTGTAGACCCACTCAATCGATTAGGAAGTAGATGCTGGTAATCCACCCCTCAAGTGGCATAGCGCTGCGTTGACAGGAACACAGTTCCCGTTGGCGCAGTGCAGTGAAGACAGCGCACAGAAGGGAAGCACAGCAGTCGACGGGAAATGAGTTACGCAAGCTATACAGGTAAGTGTAGACCAGGGCTCAGTTACCAGGTCAATGGGAGAGGTAAAACAATCTAAATAAAATGTAACTGTGGATGTGGCACAATTGCTGACAGCCAATCCATCTTCCCAATTGTGCCCACTTTCTACTATGGTGCCTGCGACAGAGGCTAAGCCATAATGAAGTGATTGAACATTGGCCTTCCCCAGTAAGTAATGTGTATGCATGAGCTCACCTTCCTGATTGCAAGATTTTAAGCAAAAACAAGAGAAAAATAAAGTCTCTTGGCAAAGATTTCCACCCTCCCAGGGATCAGCTGCATGGTCCATTTAGTTACTGGAAGAATTTTTTCAGAATATTGTTTGTGTATTAGAAAATAGCCAAGATGCTGACAACAGCAAATGTTGCTAAAAAGGGACACAGTAGGCAGTGAAGGTCACAGTTATCAAACTAGCTTCCAGTAGTCAAAGGAGGAGATGAAATTAAGTTGGTCCACAAACTATCTCACCCCTGCAGTCCCACTGCTGGGAAGGGAGGTAGACACTAGGCCAGCCTATGAACATCCAAGCCAGCATGTTTGCAGAGTCTGCCTCTCAACCCCACAAATGGTAACATGTGCCTAAGGCTGGACCTGACAATTGAAAAGTGTCAGTCTGAAAAGTAACCAAGCACTGCAAGGAGCAATATTCTGTAACTCTCCAATTCATGGCATAATTGGAGGTCTTGTAAGACCCTGAAAGTAATGCAAGCGCTTCTGCCAACTGAGTTGCTACCTCTATGTAACTTGCTAGTATACAAAAGTGAACAACTGAATCATTTAAAAATGTCTAAACATCAATTTTCCAGGACAGTGGTAATTATCTGACTAAAATTAATAGACTATTTGACTGCTTCCTTACGGAACACTTATAGCCCTATGCAAGATCTTGAATGGGCTACACTATTTCTTTGTGCTCATTGTAATTAGGAGAATTTATCTTACAGCATTAGCTGTGATAATTTGATTTATATACCAGAGAATATGGTCCATCATCACAGAACAAGTGTCTGAAAATAGAATATATATGGTAAGAGCTTTCCCTACTGACACACAGGCATGAACTGTCCACCCCACAGTCCCTCTCCCCCTAGAACAAATATGCAGGAACAAACCTTCACAGAATAGAGTTGTTAACAGATCCATTTCACATTATATGCATGAGATTCACTAAAGCAGATTAAGTTGAGAGGAATAGAAAACTTGGAGAACTATTTTACCAAGAAATTAATGATGTAACTCGGCAACATACATAAACATTAACAGAACCAGACAGTTAACAAAAGGGTTGGCTTATTCACATCCTGAGCAATGAGAGTTATGTGGAAATAATTGGTAGTGTAGATGTAGCCTAAACTAGTCAGCACTGATCAAGAACAAGAAACATTGCAGGTGGAAGGGCAGGATCTGTAAAGGCACGAAATAAGAAATGCCCAGAACCCACACACTGCAGCTTACCTCCTGAAAGTTATGTTGTGTGAACTTGTCAGCAATCCTCAGCAGCTCACGGCAGGAGTGAGTGTCAGCAAAAGCCCGGATACCCAGGCAGTTAGAAGGGTCCAACTGTCTTTTTAGGAACTCACAGCAGGCTTCCTGGATCTCGGCCAACTGGAGAAGGCAAGCAGCCGGCAGTAAGGTCTGTACATTGCCCTCTTCCACTGTGATCTGGGAAGTATACGCAAAGTCAATCAGCAGCTCCATGGCCCTTTCATCAATGTCTCGAATCACTACCTCTGTCTGCCGACTCTCTGCCAGTTCCCCAGTGAACATGGCTCGGAAATAAGGGCTGCAGGCTGAAAGTATCACCCGATGGGCATAGATCTTTTTGGCACCCACAACTAGTACCACATCACACAACTCCCGGTGCTTCCGCAGAAGATTGATGACCTCCAAGGTTTGTCGAGGGTGCTTGTCTGAGATGTAGGGCATGCGAGCAGGTTGTGGCACCCCTTCTGGCAGTTTATTGGGATCTCCAAGGGTGCAACGGCTCGTCACATCCATTCCGGTCTCTCCTGGTCGAGTACTGGTACACCTGAAAAGGAGGGAGCCATGAAACAGGATTATCATTGACTCATCTCTCACCAAATGTCATTGGTGGCTCTGTGTCCATCACTGTCTGTTCTGAGCTGGATAAAGAAATACTACCACTTTAAACTCCCTTGACCACCTAGGGAAACAAGCACTTCTGATCAAATAGCTAGAGAAAAAGATCAATCTAAATCAAAGCATCCCAGTGAGTTAACAAAAAGCCAGCTTGCAATAGGCTCATGTTTACATCTATTTTTAAAGACTTTTCTGACAGTCATCACTGTAGTATCTGAGCATGTCTTACGCATTTAATTGAACCTCATAATAGCCCTTTGAGGTAGGGAAGTAGGAGCCCCATTTTATGGCAGTGAATTAAGGCATAAGAGACTCACTTGCCCAAGGTCACACAAGAAGTCTGACACAGAGCTGGAACTAAATCTCAGATCTTCAGAGTCCCAGTCAAAAGCCTTAACTAAAAAAGATCAACCTTCTTCTCTTCTTCATTCTTCCTCTAAGTAGATTTTTATAATATCACTCATCACCATGGTATCTGAGCATACGACAACCATAGACTTTCATAAAGTAAGATGGCTGGCTTCTATCATGTGTATGTCCCAGGTTCATGGAGCATCCATTAATTTACTTATCTCAAGGATTTTTGTACTTGGATTCTTCAGACACATTGCACAAGGGGTTGTTAATTTTTCCACGGAATGGCATACTAAGGATTGCAATTAGCATAACTGGATCTTAAACAGTCAAAACATTTTCAACAATATTTTTTAAAAAATAAAGCTCCTCTTCCCTGAAAGGAAGAAGAAAAAATCAAGATGGAAACCTCAGAAATTAGAAGGCAGTCAGTGAGATATATAAACAATAACATTTCTTACAGAGATCGTGGGGAAAAGGCTATCCCAGTATTTCAAAAATGTCACTGTCATTAGCTAGGGTGACTAAATGTAAACAGTTTTCAGCCACATGTGCAATACTCTAGCTCTTTGTTGTCCTCCACTGGGTTTTTAGGCCACAAATACCTTTCCCATACATCCTCTTGCCCCTGGATGGGTATCAGCCACAGGATGTCTTAGGAGTATGGCCTCTATTTTCTAGCATCATCAGCCACACAAGTCTTCCAAAAAAGGGGTCAGAACAGCACTGTACCTCACCCCTTCTAGCTACAAAAAGAGAGAGCACAGTTGGAAAAAAAGCTAATATAATCCTGAGAGACATGGGAGGTAATTGTGGCTGCTCTAATTGGCTGTGGTGAATTCCTCAGCTGGAATACTATGTCCAGTTCAGGGCACCACACTTAAGAAAGCAGTGGACAAACCAGAGAGAGCACAGAGGAGAGCAACAAAAATCATAAAAGGTTTAGAAAATCTGACTTCTGAGGAAAGGTTAAAAAACCTAAATATGTTTAGTCTTGAGAAAAGAAAAGTGAGGAGGGACTTAATAACAGTCTTTAAAATAGGGTAAGGTCTGTTATAGAGAGAATGGTGATCAATTGTTCTCCTTATCCACTGAAGGTTAATTGACAACAGCAAGGGAGATTTAGATTAGATGTTAGGAAAAACTTTCTACCTATAAGGATAGCTAAGCACTGGACTAGGCTGCCAAGGGAGGCTGTGGAATCCCTATCACTGGAGATTTTTAAGAACAGACTGGACAAACACCTGTCAGGGATGGTCTACGCAGGGTTACTTGATCTTTCCTCAGCACAGGTCTTGTTAATTTCTCCAGTTTCCTTCCAGCCCTACACTTCCATAATTCTATACTGCTCCTGCTTTCACACTGCCTGGAGCTACAATTCCTCCAGGAGCTCTTGCAGCTGAACAGCTCCTCTGCAACCCACCATGGCAGGGCTGAGCCAATAAGGCAGTTCAGACCTTACTCTGCAAAGATGTCTGCCCATTCTCAGACTTTATGCTGCAGTTCATTGCTGCTATGGCTGACCACAAAGTCAAACAGACAAAGCTAAACCAAGTTCCACTTGGCAGGGATGCAAAACCATGCTTTTGAAGTGTCCCTAGCCTCTGTTTGCCAGAAGCTGGGAATGGGTGACAAGGCCTGGATCACTTGGTGATTACCTGTTCTGTTCATTCCTTCTGAAGCACCTGGCACTGGTCACTGTCAGAAGATAGGATACTGAGCTAGATGGATCATTGGTCTAAGCCGGTACAGCCGTTCTAATGCACTTTCAGTAACGAGGCTGACTTTTGCAAATATTAGTGCACAGTAAGCATCCCTTCCCGCCCTCCCACCCCACACACACTAACAAGACTCCAGCCCATCACCAGAGAAGATGGACAACAGCTGGGCTCTTGGTAGTACATGAGGGGAGGGAACAAATGCAGTGTTTCAAGCACTCTAATGTCTTGCATATCTGACACATATCATACAAGTGATTATTAAGCACAAGTGTCAGTCCCTAGAAGATTTCAATTACTATGAAAATAAGGAGTGCTGGGAAATCAAGCAATAGCCTCACAAAGAAAGTGGTGGAAGCCCCATCATGTCCTAACATTTAAAAGGGGACTAGATAAAGTACTAGACTATCTAGGGTAATGAAGTATCCCCTGCACTGACCCTCAAGGATAGCCCAGATGACCTAATAGGTCTTATCCATCTCCAACCTCTAGAACTCTATGATATTTGCGAGCTGTCACAACCACTAGCCGCAAATATTCTCAATCTGTACTAAGAGTTAAAAGAAAATCTAGCCTCATTTTGCCACTGTATGGTACATTTTGCTGCATGTTTGAAGGAAAATGAATTTAAAAATAGATCACATCTTTTTCTCTCATTATGATGTCAAATGCACTAATCACAAGGAAATTGTTCTGTTCATAACAGTTCAAATAATTCAGTTGCATCTTAAACTGTTTTCCTTCTTTCTCCCCAATCATCATTTTCAGATGTTTCAGACCATTACCTTTTCCTCAGATCTTGGTTACACAGGTTCATCTGAGTCTCCCCTCTGGCTTTTATTGCTTACTCCTATTCAGTCTCTTTACACTTCAAATAGCTTGGTTGGTTCTCCCCCACCCCCACAACTTTATCCTTTTTATATGCCACACTTTCCCTTCCTGACACCTCTGACAAATCCTTTTGCTATTAAAATCTCACTCCTCCTTCCTGCACCTTTCTAGCCCATTCCACCAGGTGGGGCTTTATCATCATTTTCAAAGACATGCCCTATTTTTGGAAAGATAATTTCACACACAATGTTGGGAAACTCCCATGTAGATTATGTAAACTAACTTCAGCAATATCCCTATGGAAACCCTAGAAAGCTAGTTTATACATTCATTTACTTGCCTTACCAGTTTAGTTTAATAGTTTTTAGTGACTCGGACCAGAGGGTAGGTATTTTATCCTTCCATCAAGAGATGGACGCAAAATAGTTTGTGTAGGAGGTCTAGTTCTAGCTAAACAAGCCAGTTGGATTGCATTATGCATCACCATTTTTCAGATCCATCAAGCCTTCTCTGAAAAAGAGAGAGCACAAGAAAAATGCGTACCACCATGGCTACTTTGGATAATTTGTCTTGACCAAGTTTGCAGCCAAAGCATCTCTGAGCAAGGTAGATGCTGCCATCAATTGCAAAGTGAGCCTGATGAAATTATAGATCACATCACAGAAAAATGTGGTCTATTTCTACTAGGGAAGCCATTTTCTGGAAAATGGGATGTTCCTTGTTGTGCCTGAAGGTGACCTTCTGAAGACACACACGGGCTTCCCCAGCTACTTAAATCCCCTGAAATGTGGTCCTGGAGCAGCACTCTCAAGCTCTTTTGAGAACCATATCTACCTTTCATTCCACAGAGTCGTGGCAAAGACTACTTCCCAACTAGTAGGGTGGTTTACTTAGCCATTTCCCCTATGTGGACGTCATAGCTGATTTTGAGAGCTGGGAAGAGAACCAGGGGAAAACCAGGAGTGTCCTCTAGATTGAATAAAGCTCCCTATGAAATCTTAGGCTCTGAAGGGCTTTTTATCCAGCTCAAACCATATTATCACCTGCTTAGATTTGTGTGGTGGAAAACCCTAGCCCCTTGCATCTAGTTGGGGAGAATGAAATCTCCTCTCTTGCACTAGAGACTGAAGCCAGTTTTAAACTGAATAGCTGAAAATGTGGTTTATTAACGAGAAGAATTTCATTCTATTCAGGCTCTTACACCGTGCCCATTGCCACAGTATTCTAGTGCCTCCAAGGTATCTGGTATATTTCTTAAAGGAAAGAGTGTAATAATGATTAAAGCACACTGAACAGATGCAAAGAAATTCAAAGTTAACGCTCCCTATTCATCCATAATTTATCTTTGGATACTGAAGAAGCTAGTGATCAGTGGACTCGGGAATTTTCACATTGGATCAGACCAGCTGTTTGATGTTATGTACTGTGGGGCTGCTGCTATACAGAGGCACAGAAGTGTGAATTAAAAGGACCCAGCTGATGGTGTATGTCTGAATCAGGATAATAATTTAACTGCATTATGGGTGCATTATGCATAAATATGCGCAGAGAATGAAATGATTACTCAGTGGTTTAGAGGTATGAAAGACAGAAGGCAGCACTTGATTCTCACATGCTAGGCTGGCTGCCTTCCTCCATACAAAGGGCTGAGAGCTGCTCCTGAATACTCAGGTTGATTAAAAGACAGAGTGGGAGACAGAACAGGAAATGTGTATGCAAGAATCAAAGATTCACACTCAGCTATGCAGATATTCAAGGATTAGCTTCCATCAGAATACAGGGCTGGGGAAATCAGCAAATACAATGGGATTAAGGAAGAGCTGACAACAGCACTTTGTAGCATATAATACTAAAAAGGACAAATAGGAACACAGGCAGCTGGCAACCCAAATCAACTAAATAAATGGGCTGTTTTATCTCCTCACTGTATTCGGCTATGCTCTAGTCATCACAAGCATTTATTAGGCATCCACCCCTGAAGTATGCAAGGACCTCCTACAGGGTTCCAAACATCTATGGCTATGTTTCTGAGTAAATACACACTGATGCTTCAGTAATAGGTCACTTGTAAGCACCTTTGACTCATAGCTCCCCACCCTCCCTCTCCAGCTCCCTCTCTTTCCCTCCCCCCCCCCTCTCTCTCTCTCTCTCTCTCTCACACACACACACACACACACACACACACACACACACACACACACACACAGAGAGAGAGAGAGCTCGGAAAAGCAGGCATCTGCAACATTCATTAGGAAAAGACATGAAGATTATAGTACCCAACTGAAGCTGTGAGGGGACTGCATTTTGGTTTGGAGAATATAAATGTTAGAGTTGGAATTTGGTTTGTACACCAGGCTATCAATCCCAAAATCTGTCATGGGATTTTCAGAACACAAGGAGCTTGATTTTATGTCTCAGCCAGAATAAATAAGTTACCTCCAACAGCACAGTGCCAACTAACAACATGTTGAGACATTAGTTCAATACCAACTGTGAATGCCACAAATTAAATCCTCAACACTCTGCATTGCATCAACTAGATGTTCAGTGGAGGCTTCTAGGAGCAGAGAACTAACTCCAGGTATCAATAGAGGGATCAAAACAGTCTCCTTGTCCCTCACAGCTGTTGGGGCTTAAAGGGACTTTGTCAATTTACAGTTATGTGTTGTGTACAAGCACTTTTCAAAAATCTGTTACTAATACCTTATTTAGATAAATAATTGTAATAATCCAGTTTACTTGTCACTATTTACATTGCTTACTTTGACAAATTCTCTCAACTTAGTCAATTAAAAGCAATTAAGTCAGTTTCACTAACTCTGAGATTATCTATATGTAGAAAGAAGAAACTAATGAGGCTGTGCATCCTGAGTCTTTTAATAAGGTTTCTATGCCTTCTGCAGCTAGTTTCAGGCAGATGAGCTCCTAGTCCATGCAGCTGGCTAACTTCCCCAGTGAGAGGCAGCACCATTCCCCAAACTACAATTTCATCTTTAATTAATTTCACCTCATTCCTCCATTGTAATCTCTGCAGTGAAAGCACATACCTGCAATACCTTCTTTGCTCAAAGAAGACAGTTTTAACTTGTTCCTTCTAAAGGCTGGATACTTTATACAGGCCTACCATAATCATCCATCCAAGCAATGACACAGCTCAACCTCACTTTGTGATGGTCCTCAGATCTCACAAGCAAACGGTGCTACTATGTCTGCAGCGCATTGATTAAGGATAAAAGGAAATGCTTCCCCAATGGTGTAACTTGATTTCATAGCAAGATTTGTTAGAAATACATTTTAGAAACACCTTCTGCTAAAATAAGCAATAGGATAACAAGCAAAACAGGACCCTAATGGCCCCCACAGAGCTCCCCAAGATATGCGAGCATATTCCCAAAGGATTAGGAGACCCCCCCCATCTCCAAAAGATCCATGCCATTGTCAGCTTCTGACTGGACAAAAGCAATGCAATATACCTGGACATGAAGCCGTCAGCTCTTAGGAAACTCCAGTTAGTACACAGCACAATAGCACATTTCCTCAACAACACAGGCTAGCATGAGCACATCACAACTGTCATCCACTCTCTCCACTGGCTACCAAAAGAACACGGAGTCAAATTCAAGATCTCTTCAAGCCACTACAAGGTCTGGACCCAGTACAACTAAAAATGTGCCTGATGTTCTGAGATAAGGACTGTAATAGATAAATCTGCTGCTGTCCATTGCCAGAGTAAACTTGTCTGTACAGGAGACAGAGCTAAGGTTGAAGAATGAACTCCCAAAGGATCTAAACACAACCTCAAATCTCAGCACTTTCCATTATTTGGCACACAGCACAGCAGCCAAAATAAATACAGAAACAATTTAAAAGTATCACAATTTTTCCCTTGGCCCCCCCTCAAAAAAAAGGGGGAGAGGGGGAGAGAGAACCACATATGGCAAATGCTTATCACACAGCTTTATGCACTTACAGAAAGCATTCAGATGAGGGCAGTACAAGAACCTCAGTAGAACAGATGTGGCCTTATGGTTGCTAAAAAACTGTGTAAACAGCTCCCACTGCAGAAGATCAAGATGGAAATATCGGGGAGGTTCAGTCCATCCTCTGAGGAAAAAACCTCACAGGAGAAAGTCACCTGTGTCCCCTCACAGCCTAAATCAGTTTCCTTGTCTCAACAAAATGTTGAATGATATCCAGCTACAATGATGCCTGTGTCACGACCTAGGATGTATTTATTAGCTTAATTGAAACAGTGGCATAGATAACCTTTTTCTGGTTGTTGAAGGGTTCATTAACTCAATAAGGATTTGTAGAATGACATTAGTGAGTTCATACACAATGCAATTCCTAACACCCTGTTACACAAGCAAGTTTAGGTTAGTACTCATTTCTGCAAATGCAGTAATTAATCTCTCTCCACAGTGGTTTATGCTAAAATCCCACCTCTTTTCCTACTGTAAAGTTTATGTGATTACCAGTGTGCATCTAATAAAGTTTCCCCACTTTCAAGGCTACTTTGACCTAAGGGGCACAAGCAGCATATCAGGCTAGGTGATTTTCATGACTCTTGGCTGTTCAACATCTTTTAAAAGTGATTCTGAACCATGCAAACACAGATAGGCTGTCTACAGAAGGCCTGTTTCAAGATACAGAAATATATCTGCTACAAAGCATAACTATGGTACAATCAGTATTAAAATAATCAAAATGGGCAGATACAATTCATGTCAAACAGGCTGGTCAGGGTCCCCTTTTTAACAATACAATTCTTCTTTGCTTTACAGGACAGAGAATATTTCTGACATAGCTGAAGTCAGCATTACACAGGATGAGATTGCAGATTTGTCCCCAGCCCACTACAATGGATACAATTAGTATCCACAATCGAGAGACAAATCCCCTCAACCTGTAGGGAACTGGAGTCTACAGTAAAGGTAACACTAATGCACATCAGAAGCATGATTTGGTTTAAGAAATACTGCTAGACAGTTCATGAGCAAATATTGATATAATCACACCATATAAGAAGTGGTCCAAAGTACGTTTAAGCAAAACAGTGAACTATTCTAAAATGGATGATTACGGCAACTTATATCTTCCATACTTCCTTTCTCTAACAGCATATTCATTTTAACAGATGTTTCGTTTTGCCCTTGCAAATAAATATCCTTAATTCTAGAATATACACCACCTCACTAGTTAGGGTTCCAAATAAACATATTATGGGCTAGCTATTTATGAAATCAACTCAATACCAATTGTCAGATTTTGATCAGAGAATGATCATTTCTTGTTCTGCACCTTACCTGCGCATTGGCTTTCCGTCCATGCACCGTGAAGAGAAGCCTTCACCTTAAATTTCAAGGCCTGACCTAAGGAAAAAGAAAGGATGACAAAAGTGAAAGTATATCCTATTTTATCTCTTCACCATGATACAAACAATAACTGACTTCAAGCCCTTATCCAGCTGCAAAATTCACCACATAGCTAAAAAACGTCTGGCTTGCAGAGAATAAGAGAGAAGAAAATGTAAGCACCTTACAAAAAATGAGTTCAATACAGTTAGCACAGTGATGATATAGGCATATGTGACATCCATCATGGGCTCAGTAAGCTGCATACTATGATGGATGCTCTAAACAATTTTATCAAGGAGGAAAGGTTATCTAGGATTCTGGGGAGGTGTCTCTCCATGCTTCCAAAAAAGTGCCAGGAGATATTTATACTTCACACACTTACGAGAAAAGGATGGCACCCATTAAACAGCACATTGAGTTAACACTGTACTTTAGGGTCAGTATTTGGTATAAGACCAAATTTGGGTCTGGAAAACTCTGTGTCCCAGAGGAAAGAGCAATGCTAATAAAACTACATATCCATAGAATATATAAAGTTGCATGATATTGTAACTCACTTTCCAATTCCATTAAACATATATTTGCTTTTTAGCAGAAACAATAGTTACATAATTTGTATTCCTCAGACACTTCCTAGTACTGACTTCCAATTCTAATGCTGAGTACACCCTCTTTTTGCAGGAACACTTGTCAAGTAGATTATTTTTAAAAATGACTCATATCATGAAACTCCACTTTCTGATACAGCATCCTTCAACAATTTATCAAGCTTCTTTTTATTACACACATTCTCTCTCTCTCTTTTTTCCTGTTCCTCTGTTAATAATCATAAAGGTATTTCTGGAAAGGAAGAAGCTGACTGATAAGGGAAACCATGACACGGACTAAGAAAAAGCACTGGCAAATATGCAAATGAAAAAAAAATCAATTAAAATACTCTCTCTACTTTTCAATCTTAATGGGTAAAAAATGTATAGTAGGTACAAAAAAGAAGTGCAATTTTCATTTTTCTTTTAAAATAATGATGTCAAGTCAATATATAAACTAAACTTTATGGCAACAGCAAATACTCCCTTCTGTATTGTGGTGTTTCATAACAGACTTTAACAGTTGAACTCAAGAAGCAAGAGCAGTATCACAATACTTTCTAATTCCATAGCACCTTATATCCAAGAATCATAAAGAACTTCAGAAACAGTTAAGATGCACAACATTGCTGGGAGATTGGAAAGCAATAGATTATACCACCTACAAGAGCAGGCATCCTCAGCATATGAAATAAAGTTTCAGAAGGATGGTCTTATGATTAAGGCACCAGACTGGAACTCAGGAGATCTGGACTCAATTCTCTGCTCTGTCACTGACTTCCTTTACGACCAGTCTCTGTGCCTCAGCTCTTTATATGCAAAATGGACATAATAACAACTCCCTAACTCCTGTATATATTGAAGATTTAGCTTTACATATTATTTTTGCAGCCTAATTTATAAAAATCTTATATGGTCAGATCAAGAAACAATCATACTTATGTTCCACCAACATGATATTATATGAATGCATAGGGAGAATTTAATATTTTGTCCTGATGAGCTTGCTGGTTAATCAAGATGATGTTCCGATTTGCTATCTTTAGTTTTGCAGACTTCCCAAATTATCAGTACCTATTTATTATTTGCTAATAAATGGGACTATTAAGTAATATGGAACCTACTCCTGAGGGGTGGTGCGCACATGCATGAAGGGGCTTCAGGGAATTACAAAGATCATTCCACTACAAGGTTAACAGTCTCGGATGTCACGTCTCACCTGCATACAATTAGATTAATGGGCACATCCACACCTGACCCTTTTATAGGAATATGAATAGAAGATGTTCACAGTAGGCTGCAGGTATTTCGTACAGTAAAGCGACTGAGACTATGTTCTTCAGAGTCATTTTGTGTTTGTGTCAGAATGAATCTCCTCAAAATATCATTAAAATCAAGAAAAGAAATTTCTGTAGAATTTTGCTACAAAGTTCCTGATTTAATGTCCTCACTGGGATAGCAACATCAGGTAATACTTAATCACAATGGTTGTTTCATTCAATTAATAGTGTTTTTTACTCTCTTTTTGCACAGATATAGCTATATAGCAGATATATGCTGCTGTTTTCATGGACAAGCATAGCTGGTTTTCTATCACCTGCTGGTGTGAGACCTTACTTTTGCATCATTTCGTTCATAAGACATGACATGAAATGAAAAGAAGTTGGAAAAAGAACTATCAAACAGTGTTGTTGAAATATGGAAAAGCAACATAAACAACATTATTCCCTGCATTCCCTCCACCTCCAAAAATATTGGATAAGGCCCTAGGCGCATCGCTCCTCATACTACACCAATAAGAAGGTTTAAATCTCTATGCTTCTGTTTCCCCATCTGTATCACTGGGGGAGGGGAGGGATTTTCAAAGGCACAAACAGCAGTTAGGCACTTAAATGCTACAGACTTCTAATGGGAATGGGACCCCTAATTGCCATCTGTGCCTCTGAGACTCTCACCAAAACCAGGTATTTATCACACCATGATGCTTGATAATTTGTTCATGTTTGCAAGGCAGCATGGGGAGCCCAGGATGGGAGGTGCACTCGGGTATCATCAGTTCCCTGGAGAATGAGACCAGGCTCCAGCTTGACCTGTTATCTATTCCCCATTTCCCAACCAGTCCTGGCTAGTGGCAAGGGGGTGGTGGGAGAAGGGATGCACTGGGGACTTTTAGCTACTACAATTGAAGATAGAAAGACCCTACCCCCCCCGCCCCGCCCCTGCACCCCATGCCCACTGCTCTTCCCCCATCATCCCCCTGCTTCTCCTGCCCCGCCCTGCACCCCAGGGCCCACTGCTCCTCCCCCATCATCCTCCTATTCCCGCTCCCCCCATCACCCCCCTGCTACTCCAGCCCCGCCCCTGCACCCAGGCCCCCCTGCTCCTCCTCCATGGCCCCCCAGGCCAGCCCCCCCCTCCACACCAAGTCTCATCCCCCAGCTCCCCGCCACCCCCTGCGGAGGCCTGAACCCCCCCCCGGCCCGGCCCCTCACTCAGACCAGAGCGGGGGGCAGGAGTCGGCTCTAGTCGGCGGCGGAGGGAGCCGGGCCCCCGCCCTGTCACTCACGGGCGCGGGGTCTGTGCCTGCTGCCTGCGGGTCCCGGAACAGCGAGTAACCGACCGGCCGCCCGCAGCCCGTCTGCTCTGCTCTGCTCTGCTCTGCCAGCGGGACGCGGTCCGGCCTCCCCAGCCTTCCCCCCGGAACCGCAGCCGCAGGCACAGCCGTTCCGGACTCAAACCGGCCCGCCCCCTTTCCTTCCCAGGCCCAGGGCTGGGGGCTTGGGCAGAAGCGGGACCAGGCTGAGGGCACAGGCCGGACTGTCCTGGCAGCGGCCTGTGCTGGTACCGCCCTGGTTTGTCACATAAAGTCCCCACACCACCATGAAGCATCTTGTAAAGTATCCTGGCCATTGGTCATAGGATTGCCAACAGTCCCTTGTTACAGGGGACGTCCCTTATTTTTTCATCTCTGTACAAGAAGATCAGGAGCGGCTGATGCTGCAAAAAGCAGCAAGAAATACCCCTGGGGAATGCAGGTGAGAATAATAATAATTAATATCAGCAGGAGGGGTGGGGCGGGGATGCTAAGAAAACAGTCTCTTATCTTTGAAATACAATGTTGACAACCGTATGACCAGTTGTCACTGTGTCATGGCAATGGTCACCACCAAGCGGTATGGTAATGGGTCACTGTCAGGTGTCACAGCAGAGTATCATGGCAACGGTCCACCACCACGCATTATGGTAATGGGTCATTGCTAAGTGTCACAGCAAAGTGTCATGGTAACAGGTCACCGCCAAGTGCCACTGGTATGGCAAAGCGTTATCATAACAGTCAACATCAAGTGGCATGGTAATGGGTCACTGTCAAGTATCATTGTGTCATGGTAAAGCTTATGCCTTCTGAAATTAAATTTGTTAGTCTTTAAAGTGCCATAGAACTCTCGTTGTTTTTGTCATGGCAACAGTCACTACCAAGCATTATAGTGATGGGTGACTGTGTTGTGGCAAAGTGTGATGGTAATAGCGTCACTGCCAAGTGTCACTGTGTCATGGCAAAGCGTCATGGCAACAGTCACCACCAAGCGTTATGGTAACGGGTCAACACCAAGTGTCATAGTGTCCTGGAGAAGCATCACTACCTCACAGCAATACATCCCTCCATCATGACAGTATGTCATGGAAAAATACGTCACACCAAAGGGTCATAATGCCACAACAAAGCATCATCATGCCATAAAAAAGCATCATAACAAAGTGGCGCCACATCACGATGAGGTGTCCCTGTGTCAGGGTAAAGCCTTACAGAGAACTGTTGTGGAAAAACATCCCAATGAAGCATCACCATGTTGGGGCAAACATAGCCACGTCACGGTGACGTGTCACCAACCCACAGAGCAAAATGTCACCAAATGTGACTTGATGACTTAGCACTCCTGATGACAAGAATTCCAAATAATAAAATGCAGGGTCACACGTTGTTTTAAATATCCCAAATTTGCAGGTGCATTCAGGAGCCATTAGCATCCCTAATCACAGGGTTTAGCATATTTTCACTTGTTTAAAGTTGGATGATTGTGGAAATTTGGGGGACAGGTGGCATTTCTTCCTGTTTACTATGTAAAGATTATTATCCAGGTTCTGTAGATGAGAAAATGGAGGCATAGATCATTTATGTGACTGGCCCATGATCGCACAGTGAGTTAATGACAGAGCCAGGTATAGAACCGAGCAATTATTCCAACAATCCAGCAGCCTTAATAAACTTGAACTGGTCATACTTTACATTTCTTTAGCACCATTCCTTTCAAAGAATACCAAAGTACCCTACAAAGTGCAACCTTTGCAACAAGTGTGTTATGTTTTTTATTCTTTGCCTATCGTAATAATTCAAGATGCTCAGAACGACTCAAGACAATTCCCACCTCCACACCCAGCAATAACACTAATGAGATAATAGCAGATTTGTGTTGGGTCAAAAATGAAAGAGCAGTTGCAAAGCCTTATCAATGTACTTCAATTGGACTTTGATTCTGCAAAGACTTACGCCCTTTCTTAAGTGTGACTACCCATTTCAATACAACTTTCGGGCAGATCACTCAACCCTTATCAGCTCAATAAAGTGATTATCAGTTATTAATGTCACTTTCACTAGGCTCTGGGAATTTAATGTACATTGATGTGAATAAACAGAAGTATTTCCTAGTGATTAGAGCAGGAAACTGGAAGTGAGGATTCCTGGATTCTGTTCCTGACTCAGACCCCCAACTTGCTGTATAGCCTTGGACAAGTAATTAAATTGCTTTGTGTCTCTGTTTCCGCACCCTGTAAAATGAAGTCGGTATAACATCTATCTCACAGGAAAGACTGACACACTATTACTAACAGCTTTTCACAAGGTATCCTGCAATTACAGTTGTCTATGTGTCCTGAACTCACTTTTGGGATCTATGAAACATTATTGCTTTGCATCTCCAGGTGCTAAGATAGCATCACAATCTTGGGACGGGTGGGATCATCCCCAGTGTAGCAATTTTGTCATGGAAGGGGGATGGTTGTGAGGTTTAATCAATGTTTGCATAGTGTTTTGTGATCCCCTGATGAGACAACCTAAGAATGCAAAGTGCTAACTTCTTAGAACTCAGCATTTCTTTAATTTCTTAAATAAATGGAGGTTTACATTCCTTCCGATTTGATGAGTTACACTCTCTCTGGAAGGTTTGATTGTGACGTTTATATATCACACTGCCTAGGGGGAGTTCTGCTTCACCACAGAAGTTGCTCCGGAAGCCCTCAAGTGTGCAGAATGTGTGTGCGTCTGCTGCACCATCCTTAAGAAACTGTGATGTGTTCTTTTTTTTGCAACCAGCCAATTCTACCTCTTCCCCATTGCTTTTGGGGTGTCTTGCATGTCAAGTGGTCACTGGGAGGCAGTAGTCTGTGTGCTTTGGGGATTATGACTGTACCCAGACACTATGCGAAGGAGCAAAAGGAGAGAAGCTTCATGTGTCCTACAACTTTTTTGCTCACCTGGGTCCTGATCCAGAGTTCACTGAAGGAGTTCACTGAAGTTCAATTCAAGGAGACTTTATTGGCATGAAAAGCTGTGCAAGTATTGTCAAAGAGGTGGTTTTTAAAAAAAAAAAAAAGTCCTCTCAGGTATCTGTTAGGGCAGGTACAATCCAGCCAGAAAGGGTGTATTTGGGACTTGATCCCTTGTGTCCATTTCTCATTATTGTCCATTTCCCAGCTGGTGGCAGGTTGCTATCTGGTGCACTGCCACCCCTTTTCTTGAGACAAGGTGGGTGAGGCAATATTTTCTACTGGACCAACTTCTGTTATTGCCAGCAGAAGTTGGTCCAATAAAAGGTATTACCTCAACCACCTTGCCTCACTAATATCCTGGGACTGACATGGCTATGTTACCCAAATAACAAATATTACAGGATCTTATTAGGGGATAAGGCAACAAGCCGCATTTATTGTGAACACAGAAACTTCTGTAGATAGTATCAAAGAAAAGAAAAGTATCAACACTGTAATAACATTAATATTGTGCTCTACTTAGTGAAATAGCATTAATAATAATGTAAACACTAGGAAAACAGTATTAACATTATATCAATACTACAAATTACAGAGACACATGTTTCAATTGATGCTTTCATTCACATTCACACACACTGACAGGCACACACAGATAGAGACAGACAAACATACATAGGGATCTTCCAGATGTCATAGTTACCAGCTTCTTGGTGCTCATGATAGTCACTGGCCAGGTGACTAGAGCGTGAGGATGAGGAGCAAGGTTCTGCCGATGCGCATCGGTACTCCTGGCTGATGTGATGTTGTAGACCCGAACCTCCTTCATCTTCTTGTCCCATTTTATAGGGAAAGGACCCCATGTAAGTCTATGGGTTTTGCATTGTCATGCTGCAACTGCATTCTTGGTGTGATCCTCAATCACCCACGTTGTTGCAAGCCTGATCAGATTTTGTCCTTTGAAATGTGCTGGCTCCAAAGTCATCAGGGTGGGCTCCTCTTCGGCCATTTGATCATCTTTGCTTCTTTCTTCTTCCCTCAAGTGTTTTAGGTGAGGTTGGTGTTTTCTTCATGTCTGTTTAGATATCCCTTACTCAGACCAATTGTTCAATCACTCTTTTTGTCTACATCCAACTCAATTGCTCAGCCATTCACACTTCAATCACTCAGGGCCAACTCCTAGCTGAAGAACTTACATATTATTTTTTAGAGCAAACCTTATTTCATTTTTGACAGTGTCTTTCACAATTAGATAGATACATTACATTGCAGTGTGGCTTTTGTACTTAGAATAGGATTTTTACAAATATATTGGAAGCAGGTAAAATTAACAGATAAACTGGCCAGTGGACATAGTACAGACATTTACAAACAATGTTAAAATTATACAAAGTACAGACAGACTTGAATTAACATTTAAAAGGGTAGAACAGTAAGAGTCAGTTTGAGGTTTTAGCTTTTGATTCAGACTGATGTGCCTTTTGGTAGGAAGGGGGGTGTTTGTGGCTCTGTTCTTACATATATTTCAAAAACAAGATTTTGGCCAACAGCTACACCTACATAAAAAGCTTTTCTTGCTTCAGGGTCAGGCACAGTGGGAAGACTCCCATTCACTTCAGGAGGCTCTGAAATCAGGCTCCTGCTTAGAAGATGTGCAGTCTGCTCCAAAAGGTTCAGTGACTCCCAGGGCCATCACAGACAGCTCACTGATATGATATCAAGGGATGGGAAAGGACTCTTTTAAATCCTATCCCTAAAAATAACAGTGTCAGGAGATGCAGCCTGGCATCATAAGGCTGTGATGATTCCTTCAGCTGTATTCACCAGCGATTTCCCTTCCGTCTCTCTCATTGCCAGCCTCAGTAGCATGGTACACACCCGGAACCTTTGGCAGCGGGCCTGGTCACCCAGCTGGCTGGGCGAGGCCTTTCCGTGATGTCAACCTTCCCTGGAATCCGGACAAGAGTGACGGTGGCACACAGAGAACAGTTGCTACGGCAACAGCAGAAGCTGTCCGCATCGGTGGGGCCAGGCAGGCCAGGAACAGCTTCCCTGGGATTTGCTGGTGAGGACACTCCCCTCTGTGCGCAGGTTTATGTGAGCCCTAGAGAGGCCATGGGGCCCTAACTGAGTTTTGTTCAGGATGGTCATTTAGGGCCTGATCCTGAGAATCTGCACTAGGGAGCCATGGGACATTGCACGTGGGGTGCTTGGTGTCCCACGGCAGTGTGGGTCCAGTAGGGTGCCACTGAGGAGCATCTGAGCGGAGAACAATGATGTCGCCACACATGAATTCAGCACAGTAGGCCCCTGCCTTGTGACATTCTGTGTCACTGTGTTTTTCAACACAATTACCCTGAAAAGCGGGTGATCTTGGTACCTGCAGCGCCCACTAGAATCAGTGAGTCTGGGACACTTAGCACCAGTCAGAATCAGGTCCTTCGATGGCAAATCCTCCTCGAGCATGGCTTCTCTTGTTAAATGTTTGTCCAAACAGCACTGTCCCAGGGGCTGGAGTGAGAAGTAGCTGCACAGTAAGAATGTATTTGCCATGTCATGAGAAAACAGAAACAAAACGGTCCCTGTCAGCTTAAGTGACATTGGGCCCGATCCAATTCCCAGTTATGGACCTTCCTCCTGTGCAGAGTCCCATTGTCTTGACTGGGACTCCACATAATCCTCAGCCCTGAATTAACTGAGTTAGGCCTTGATTCTATGTCCCTAAAAAGTCTCTCTCTTATGGAGCACATAGACGTTAAAGTGCCCTGTGTTTTGGTCCAGGCCCTTAATCTCTAAGTGTTTGTGTATTTTAAATCTGTGGATAAGTGCTTTTGTGATAAAATAAAAAACAATGGCTATATATATAAATATGTATATCTATAATTTTCCTCGTGCATCTCTGCAAAAAACTTGTGTGTCCCATTTCAATGGGATTAAAAACTATGTCCCTATCCCCCCACCAATATCACTTTTGCTAGCTTCCTAAGGCTGTAATTAATTAAGCCTCACAACAATCTTGCAAATTTACATTATTATCCCCATTTTACAAGTGGGAAAACCAATGCATGGAGAAGTTATGTGACTTTTCCTGAGGTCACACAGGACCTCATACAATGTCTACTGAAATCAATGGGAATTTTTCCATTGACTTCAATGGGTGATGGAGCCGGCTCATAGCTAGTAAGTGAGAAAGCAAGGTCTAGAACGCAGCAATCTCTACTTTCAGTGCTCTTCTCTAATCGCTAGTCTGTGTACACTCCCCAAAAGCTGCAAGAGAATAAGATCCTATGATCTTCAGTGCCAAAATAATTATCCTTCTTCACCAGTCTGTAAAAGGTAAAACCATTAATTGGTAGCCAGCAGGGGGAGCCAGTAATGTTATGAGTATATATAGATTTTATATTTATACAAATAAATTAACCCTGAGCAGAAAAATTACATTTTAAAACTTTATATAAGGGCTACTGAGTTCAAAGAAAGTTCATTGTCTTGCTCATACCAAGCTCTGCCTGATATATAAACTTATGAAAATCTGTCTTAATTTATCACGATGATTTGCACTTAATGTGGTCACCAGTTAATTTGATCCACTTTGCCCTAGTTAGGTTGCAAGCTTTCTGCAAAACTACCATGCTTGTTGGTAGCACTGTGAAATCAGTATTGCCAACACCAAATGTTCAAAGCTCATGAGTTTGACTCACAAAAATCACAACACTGGCTTTAAAAATCATGAGATTTTTAAAAAACAGTAAAAGTTGGGTTCTTTGTATTTGCCTTCTGGGGTTTGAGCCATTAGGGTTCACTTCCTTGACATTTTCCAGTTGTACTCTGCAGCCATAAGGGACAGAAATGTATTTTGTTTTTTAAATGAAAGCTGAGATTCTCATGCAATATCATGGTTCCCGCATCTGAGGCTTTAAGAATAAAATAAGGAGACAGAGAGCTGGCAACATTGTAAAACAATCCTTTCAGATCATGGAGAGTCATTGATGCACACTGGAAGTGCCCCATTCTATTTAGGAAAAGACCCAGGTTGCAATCCTGGTGATTGTATGTATAAGCACACCACAAAACCAATCAGCTTTAAAGGATTCCATACTGTTCCTATTTTCTTGGCAGACATTGCTCTAGAGACAATGGAGCTGATAGTGGCAACACAGCCAGAAGATACAGAGGAGCCTAAAGAGCCAGATAATTCTAACCCTCTCCTGAGGCCTGCTCTCACTGGAGACGTAGAGGGTGTGCAGCAGATTTTTGCGGACCCAGACGACCCTGATAGTGAAAAGGCCATGCAGCTGCTCATGGAAAAGGACATTGTAGGGAGAGACCTACTGTATACAACCTGCATGGCTGGACAGAGTGCAGTCATCAGAGCACTGGCAAAGTACGGCGTGGTCATGAAGGATAAAACAGCCAGAGGTATGTAGCAGACAGCAGTGGGCACCAGATTGGGCCACACACCTGCTCACTCCAGCCCTGACCCAATTCTCATCCGAGCCAATGCATTGAGTTCATTGATGCAGGATCAGCCCTTCTTCTCCTTCAAGCTTAACCTGACCTCTCTGAATTCACATTCGCCTACTTCTTCCACCTTCCACTCTGCTTCTGTGAAGTTCAATCCAAACGGCATTGACTTCACTAGGCTTTGGATCTGATCCTAGACCCTCACATGGCTTTATACCCACCTCCTCTCCGTGCTCACTCACTCCCTCTATCCTGGCCTCTCCTCTGTTTCCTTCTTGTAACTCTCCACTGTTCAAAGCTGATATTTCTGTTCTGTTGCCCCAGCTGGTTGGTCATTTTTCACTTCCTGCAACCTAAATTCTCAAACCCTCTTGCTGCAAATCTTCCTCTTCCTCTGTTGAACAATTGATTCCAGACTCCACATGAATTTCCCTTCCCCTCCATGTCTGGCTCCTTCCATGTACGGTTTGTCTGAGGATTGCTCTGGGCCATAATTTTCTCCCCGCCCTCACTGCGCTGCGCTGATTGGTTGCCAACCTCCCCTCCAGTGACGGCTGCATTTCACAGGCCCTCCGCATGTACCTAGCATTTTGGGATAATTTGGGAAGAAAGGTGCTATGAAAATGCAAAGTGTTGTTAGTTGGCATTTGACCCTCAGCAAGATACCGCTCCCTTTGGCTCTGAAGACTTTTCTTTCATCCACCAGGTTACACGCTCCTCCACTGTGCTGCAGCCTGGGGCCACCTAGACACTTTAAAAACTCTGGTAGAACTGGAAGCAGATATTTTAGCAACAACCTACCAGGGTGAAAAGGCCCGAGATATAGCCTACCGCTACGCACAGACAGACTGCGTCGAATTCCTGGAATGGGCAGGTAAGACTGGTAACGCCTGAGCTTAACAGCTACACAGAGGAGGTTATGATCACCAGAGGCTAGTTTGTCAGCTGGTGGAAGTTCATCAGAGCTCCACGGGAGTGAATGAAGCTATCCTGATTTATACCAGTGGAGGATCTGACCCCATGTCTAGAGGTCAAGTGAATTTCAAACACTACACTAGGTGTGGCCTGCCAGGCGATTGATCCAACAACAAATGCAGCTCCTAAGGTTAGATCTTCACCAGTAACTGTGTGGGTGGATCCTTGGTAGCTGCCCACGCCCTAAGGAAAGTCCAGGAGAGCAGAAAGAATCAGGCTGAGGTTCTCTGGCCCTGACAAGTGACGCTCAGTGCAGGACCTGAGGGAAAGGGACACAGCTCCCCGGCATGCAGGGTATCTGGCACCAGTTTGGCTTTGGTATGACTAAGTGCAGCCTCAGAACTGCTCCGTTACGCCCAGCAGCTACAGCCCTAAGGGGGAATTCTAGCAGCCAGGGGTTGCTGGACAGAGTTGTTCTCCAGTCATGCCCTCTGTTCCTTGGCCATGCCCACTGTGCTGGAGGAGTTGGTGTACAGCACCTGTTCGGGTTCCATGCCATATGGGGATTCACCTTGTGCTAGAGGAGTCCCCAACTGGCTGGATAAGTCAGCTTTCCAGTTGCCTGGCATTGCAAGAGTGGATCAAAGGGGCCGGATCACAAGGGAGAACTGGGGCATCTTTTTGCCCAGTACAGTGCTATTTTACTGACGTTCCCAATTTAAACCACTTCACCAGACCTCTGAAAGATTTTTTTTTTAATAGTCCCTCTTTTTCCCCTCCTCCTTCTCCACCTATCCACGGGAACATCGACAACATTCAACTTTGCAACTGTCATCACTAGATAAGCATTCAAACAGCTATAGACTTCGGATTGGCTCTGTCATTGACCTCTTCACTCTCCTGCCTCAGCAACATCCTTGCAAAGAATATGGATAAACAATCATTAGAGCACGAAAATATGATTTTTGTCTGAGGAGGAGTCCTTTCCCTATACTTCCTGCATCACTGTATCCATGCTGGAGCTGTGGTTGTACGGACAAATAGGGAAGATCTCTTCATCCACAATTTCTTCTGTCTTCCTTTTCTTACTTAACTTCTGGTGCCTGGCTTCTTTCCCATGATGATGGCATACGTGCTCCAGATATTCCATCATGATGGACGTGTTAGCCACCAGCCTGCAGAGCATTTTGTTCACATTGCAGGTGCACTCAGTATGAAATTCTGTCGCAACAGAAACTGAAGAGGTCTGGACAGCCACCTGGAAAGACAAAGCCGATGACATGGTGACAGTAGTTCTTTGCTTCGAGAGTCAAAGGCCATCAGCCTGGCTTTATTTCTTACTTACAAATTCAAGTGTCCGCAGGACACATCTATGGCTGCTGTAAATGTACCTCCACTGATTTCACTGAAGATGCTCTGATTCACACCAGCCTGGAGATTTGGTCTAGTCTGTTATTCTCCAGAGATTTGCTCTCTGAAGGGTGTCATAAGAAAACCTCAGACTTATCCTCTTGTCCACCTGCTAGGGCTCCCACTGTGTTTTCCCCTGGCTCTTACAGTACTTTCAAATGTCTCTGTTGCCCATTCTAGGGCTTTAATCAATCTCTAACTGTTAGGGACTTGGATGAGACCTTCCTGGGGGCAGGTCAGCCCACATTTGCCTATATGGGGTTTCTTGCACCTTCCCCTGAAGCGTCTGGTTTTGGCCACTGTCAGAGACCAGACACTGGACTAGATGATCAGAAGTCAGAGCCAGTCTGGTAGTTCCTAGGTTGCTATATTCATGGTGCATGCGAGAAATTCTGGAGAGAGCACATGCTACAGAGTCCTCTGCTGTTAGGTTCAGTCCTCAGAATAGCAATTCAGTTGAAATGAGACCCAGTTGACCTGTATCTTTAAAATCAGCCCTTCCCTCTGATGGTCCCACTGAAGTCAATGGCAAAACTCCTCTTTTTATTGTGTGAGCAGGGCTGAGCTCTGAGGGCCACTTCTTGATTCACTTACACTGAGTTGTCCCTTGCTTTGTAAATAGTCCCATTGACACAGGTGGGTCTACCCCGGGAGAAATGCACTACTCAAAAGGAAGGAAGAGTGTTAGAATCTGGCTCTTACTGGGTTTATAAAGCCTTACAAGCTTCCTCACAAATCCTGACAGTGAAGTGGCAGAACAGCACTCTACCCCAAAAGCACCAGGGCCCAGATCCTCAAAGGTATTTAGGCTCCTCATTTCCGTTGATTTCAGTGTAAGTTAGGAGCCAAAATACTTTGAGGAACTGGGCCAAGATCTGACTCCATCTGAAAGCCTATGCGCAAGACTGTTGCCTCACCGAGGGCACTGCATGGACTGAGTATAGAGAGCAGCCCTGCTGCATGGGCGAGCCAGAGCAAATCCTTTGGCTTGGATTCATTTGGAAAGTGAGTGTTTGCAGCAGCAAGACTCCAGGCATCGACTGTTTGGTGATCGCTGAATGAGAGAGAGGGAGTGGGATTAAGGGCAGCAGGTGTTACCCCCCTCATCTCTCCTCTGCCTCTTTCCTTACCCCATCGATTCAGAGAGCACCATTCAGTAACCCTCACCCATGCTATAAGCTGTCTGGGGCAGGGACTATTTTTTTTACTGCATATCTGTACAGCACCTAGCACCATGGGACCTGATCCTTTACTGGGGAGCGTAAAAGCTACTCTAATACAAATCATAGTACTAGTTAAGATAAGGGTGGGCTTTCTCCAGATCTCAGGCCATATCCAGAGGGCTTCTACCTCCCGCAAAATGGGACTCAAGACTCAGGGATGATCCAAGCCAAGTGTACTACTTGCTATTTCCCACGTATAAGTACCTTGACTCTAGCTGTTCACAGCACAAAATCATGGCACAAAACTCTAAAGCTGACAACTGCCCCGGTCCTGGGGCCAACATTTTAAAAAAACAGGATATTTCGACACCTAAACAAGTGGTCTGACTTCCCAAAGTGCCAAACACACAGCAGCTTCCCTGGAAAAATGGGTATAGTCAATGGGAGATCTTGAGTCCTTGACATTTTTGACAATCAGGCCACTTACCGAGGTACCTAAATATGGACTTAGCTTTTTCTGAGCCTTTTGGCCTCAGTGTCTTCAATGGCACCTCAAAATGGAGGCCCCCAAAATTAGCAGATACTTTTGAAAATGTAGGCTTAAGTGACTTGCCCAAGGCCACCCGGTAAGTCGGTAGCAGAACTAGTTTATTTCCAGTCCCATGCTCTAAGTTAACCAACACTGTTCCTACTTTACTCATTTACATCACTCACCTTCCTCTCGGGTCTTCTCCAATTGCTCCAAAGACAGTGTACACATAAACCCCCTACGAGGAAAAGAATAACTGTGCAGCTGGCATACAGGACCTCAAGGCATCCTTTGTGTATTTCCAGGATGGTAAGGTAGTGAGACAGTTGGTCCAGAGGGTAGGGCAGACAGCTAGAGTGAAGCTGAATTTCAAGCTTCAGTTGCTCCAGATCCTCTGGAAGAATTTCCCATCCAACTCTTGCCCAGCTTGGGCGATCACAAAGGCAGAGGCTGTCTTGGAACAAGAAGACAATCCAGATAGGAAAGACTAGGGAGAGACCTTGGATAAACATTGTCTTCTTTTTTTAAAAGGTAAGGTCTCTAGTGACTTGATCGTCACCATGTACCAACTGCAGCCAGAGATCCAGTGGCAAATAGCCTTTAGAGTTCATACTCTATTGCCCTGAATGGATTTTAAGCAAATGAACGTCTCCACCATGGCATTTTGTGGCTTGGGATCAAGTTCCAGATCTGAGTGCCAGAGAAGTTGTCGACTGGTGACATCATCAGCCAGTGGTTTGGTTTCAAGATAGGCACTGTGATGTCATAAGGATCTCAAAGCTTTTCTCAGTGGGCAATGTAAGGAGTTAAAGCTACAAGCAGCCTAACATGGTCTAGCAGCTAGAGTGGGGAAGGAGAAGTTAGAAAGACTGATTTCTAATCCCACCTGTGCAATTGATTGAGCCGTTCTGTGCCTCAGTTTCCCCATGTGTAAAGTGATCCGTTTTGTATAGTGACCCGTTTTGTATAGTGCTTTGAAATCCACAGAGGAAAGGAGCTATTTATATATATATGTACAAAGTATTATGAATACAGATGTTTGACTTGCAAAGGAGGCTATTCTGTTGGTGAGCTAATACAGCAGTTATATCTATGGAACTGGATACCATGAGAAATCTAATGCCATTGTGTCTGGTTGGGAACCCTTTATACACACAGCTCCTTGTGTCAGTAACTGCTCTGGTGTGAGTCGGGGGTTCACAGCCTGACCTGCAACGGCTCTAGATTGTGGAAGTAAGAGGAGTGCTCTGCGTTGTGCTCTTTCTAAGATACACAGTTTTGCCAATGGCTGACCCCTCAGGTTTGCAGCCTACAAAGGTGACCCTCAGTGTAGGTGTGACCCTGAGGGAGGCTGAGCTCTTGGGACTTCCCTTGAAGTCTGGGGCAGTGAGTGGCACCCACCACCCCACAGGGGCAGGCCCATCATTTCTAAAAAAATAATTATTTAATTTTGTTCCTGAGGGAGAACAGCACAATCTAGTGGCTACCACACCTGTGCACACCTGCAGCACTATATCCAGGTGTTAAATCATGCTAGAGCATGGGACTGCAAGACAGGAAACTGATTGTTTGTGTGTGACTTTGGATCAGACCCTCTTGGGGCTAGATTGTTAGCTGGCATAAATTGGCATTGAAATCAATGGTTTACACCAGCTGAGGATCTGTCCTGTTTGTGCTTGGTTTCATGTCTGTAAAATGGGACTAGTAGTAGAAAGAGAGAGCCGGAAGCATGGGGCCTAGTACAAGGCCTGAGGCCTGACCCCAAGTTAGCAAAAGTCAGGCTATGAGCAAAAGTCAGGATCTGCTATAAAGCAAATGCCTGCTTACAAGTTCACAGTCCATTATGTGAACGTGGCAAAAACAGGGCTGGCGTTGCTAAAACAGACACTTCTAAGAAGTACTAGGCACTAGGTATTCATGTAAACACATTCCAGAAGGGTATCACCAGAACACCCCGATACAAATTAATGGTATAAACACACTCCCCAAAGATGGTACAGGGACACATTGACCCCTTCTAAAAATAAGGTGAGGATGACAGGTTAACCAAGAGGTACAAGGTGTAGGGTGGTAACTTACCATGTCAGAAGGGCAATATGCAACCTCTTTGTATCAGTGTATAAAAGAGGGATCAGAGAAAGGGCATCTTTGTCCACTCGAGGGGGCAGTGGAAAGTCTATGGGCATACATGTGTTAGTGTAACTGTAGACATAGAGCTACTACCATTTTTTGTTGACAATAAACCTGGCCGAGCGCCTCCACCACTGAACCAAGTCTGTGGTCTTTCTGGGCAGCACTATCGAGGTCTGTCTAGCCAGCTGTCTTCAGGACTGGTGCAGCATACAGAGAGAAAGCAGACATGCAACTAACAACAAGAAGACTTATCTACCTCCCACAAATGTGGTGAGGCTTAATTTGTTAATATTTATAAACCCCGAGGGCTTCCAAGGAAGGACAAAGGATTACTACTTAAATATCCTTAAAGCAGTCTGGATCAACATTGGACACAAGGCTGGTTCATTTTGTGTAGCAGCCTGACTCTCTATAAGCCACTGTCTAGTTCTGTGAATACTTCTCCACAACTTTAACCTTGTCTCATAGTCTTGTGGGTCCTGTTTCTCAGAAGCTAAGCAGGCCCTGTGGACATTCATCACCCACATCCAGGCAACGATTGCAGACCCAGAGAAGGTGCAGGGAAGGCTGAACAAGGAAGACAAGGTACAGTGCAGAGCTCTTATTAGGACTGACCTATTCTTAGTAAAGTTTAGCACTGCCTTCTTGATTCCATGTGGAGACATGTTTTCTCTAACACCACCCTTTGCAGAAAGACTTCCCCAGCTTGAGGGGAGAGTACGTGCAGAAGTGCTTTCAGGGGGGAGCAGACAGGCATATGAATGATATTACTTTGATATCCTTGTGGAGAAGGTGCAGGATAAACACAAAGGCTCAGCTCCCACAAGTATTTAGGTGCCTAACTCCCACTAATTTCAATAAGCACCTAAATATCTTTGAGATCTGAGCCCAAGTGCTTTACACATATGAATGAAGCCTTAGAGGTCCTCTGCAAGGTGAATGTTATCCCCATTTACAGATGGGAAAACTGACCTACAGAGAAGTGAAGTGATTATACCAAGGTCACGCAGGGGAAAATGGAGCCTGCTTTCACTGCACTCTTGGTGCTGGATCTCTCTGCACCTCGTGTTGCTATGCAGTGTCTCCTATAGCTCAGCAGCATTTATGGGCTCTGAAGAGAGTGCCACCCAGTTCTCCTGAGCTCGGGGCACAGAAAAAGTTAGTGTCGGTTCTGGATGAGATCCTGGGAGCTCCTGGCTCCCAGTCCTGGGCTCTGATCACTAATCGTACCTCTCTCTTCAATTAACTAATATAAACGTATTCAATATACCTTAATGTTTAATTCCTAACAAGAAAGGTCAGTTTCAGTTCAAGTAGGCCAATGTTGCACCCTCTCTTTGGTGGCTGGCAGGGCCAGGCTTGTAAGCTCACTCAGATCACACAGGCAGCCGGAGCTTGCCATCTCTAAAGGTTAATTCCCCCCCACCCTTCTATAGAACACGTCTCTCACCGCCTGCCGTGTAAAATCTGACTGGCTTGAGAACACTAAGGAGCCCACTAGGCAAGACTTCCTGGATCAGAAGCAGCAGCTGGAAGATATAATGCTTCCCATCTTCACAAAGCTGGCCACACCCCGTGAGTACTGGGGCTACAGAGCTCAACTGGCTGGATTAATCTGTTATATGATTATCAATATCTGTATATAATAATAAGTAATGAACATTAATAAAGCACTGAAAAATAAATTCAAATAGCCATAGAATAAGGGTGGGCTTTGGGGGCCCACGTCAATTAAAATGTTATATATGTGTTGCCCTACACAACATAATATATGGTATTTATAGGACAAGATTACCTGACGGTGCGCTGTGGCAGAAAGATTATGAGCCCAGTTCTCTGACCCTTTGTGCTGGTCTCCATCCCGGTGACTGGAAGGCAGGGAGGGAGGAAAAGAGAGCTGGATGAACACATATGCCCTAGGGTGTACAGAAGGTGCTCAGACACCAGGCAGACGGGTGCCAGAAGGGAATGCAGGTGGAAAGCTAGGAACCTGAGATAGGGAGGAATGGATCTGAAGAGTTATCCACTGTTGAGTTAGGAATGTGAGAAGGACACGCCAGAGGCCAGGGAACCTCCTAAGGATGCAGGGGGCTCTTTTCATCCCACTGTCTTGGGAAATCCTGAATTCCCATGCCCATATGTATCCCGCTCCCAGATTATCCCTGGCTTGGATGCCCTTCCACTCCCAAACCCGAGCAGTCCCTCAGTCACCCATCCTCTTGACCCTTGCTAAATTCTCCCCTGCCCTTGAAGCCTAACAAAACCCAAGAGCCAGCTCCTTCAAACTCATTGCAGCCTTCAACCTGAGCCCTGTCTAGGTGCTCTCACCCCCACCCTCCGCTTCTCTCCTCTGTCCAAATGCCCTGCTCTCCAGCCCAGGCCATGAGCTCTGCTTTCCTCAACCCCTGAATCCATCAACTGCCCTAACCTTCCCACTCAGTCACCACTTCCTAGCTATTCTTTTCCCGGCCATCTTCCATCATGAGAATGAATCAGAGAGGACTGTAAAGCAGGCGGGGTGGGGAAGCAAGTAATGGGGGAAGAGACTCCACAAGCTCTAAAGGAATCGCTCTGCACGTACCGGCTGTGTGGGAACTCTCCTTAGAAACCAAAGGAAATTCCCAGATAAAGACTTTGTTAGCTGGAGTTAAGACGGAGAGTATAGATCAGGGCCCTCAGACTACAACACCTCCCAGGGACTAACAGCGCTGAGATTTAATAGCGCTGACCACGAAGGGGCACAAGGCGAGGGAATGATCCTTCAGCATCACTGTCAAAGTGACCAGAGCACATAGCTCCTTGGCTCTTTGTCTGGTGAGGATGTTGACCGTTTCCTCTGTTCTCTCAGGTGCAACACGTTGTATTGCTGGGTCCATGAGTCTGTAACTGACAAAAGGAGGCAGCATTAGAACACAAGGAACCATTGCTTGGAAATCTGCTCTCTTGCAGGTCCGCCGACGGCGAAGAGCACCAGGTCTGCGCTGAGCTGCAGCAAAATCTGAAGCCTCATTTCCACAGCTCCTGCCTGTCTCACGTCTTTTTTTTTTTTTTTTGAAGCTTCACAGCCAGGTAGTCATTAATCTGACCATAAAGCCCAAACTTCGGGAGAGGCCGAATCCACAACAGCACAGACCCATCTGTGATCAGTGTCTAAATGCAAGATAGTAAAGTTGTTCTGTGGTTTGTGAAAGGTCAGATTAGGTGCTGGCTACCCTGTATTACCTGAGTCAATGGCATTTTCAGTTCAATTCAATAAGACTTTATTGGCGTGACAAACTTTACAAGTGTTGCCAGGGTGTAAGAAAGAGACAGACCCCTTAGAGACAGGGATGACCTACTCAGGATGAGGTTAGACACCGTCCTTGGGGTTTGATCTCTTCTAGCTAAGGGTCATTGCTGGCCCTTTCTGTTCCAGAGGCTGGTTGTTTCAACACCTCCGTAATTTAGACTCTGGTCTTGAGATGTGCTGAGCAACTGCAATTCCCAGTGACTCCAAAAGAGGCAGCCTTTCGCAGGGTCAGGGGCCAGGCCTTCATTATAGTGGGTTTTTTGCACAGCAAGTCTACTATCTGCAGACCTGCATGAGATCTCCAGCTCCTGCTCCCTGGGAACTTTCCACTTTCAAAAATCAGACTGATCTTGCAGTACCTCTTTGATGCTTTTCCAGGTGTAGCTGTTCTCTCAGATAGCATAAAACCTTCCAGCAATCATGCCTCCTGAAACAGGAAGGAGAAAGTGCAGCTACGCTGCGGGACTCATGGTCCCACTTGAGTTATTGGTATAGGGCCCTAGTCCTGTGAGATGCTTTACCAACACAGAAGGCAAAGTCCCTGTCCTAGAGACTTTGCAATTTACATTATTTATAGTGCTAAAAACAGCAAAACGTCTTCTCATCTGTTGCCCCCTTGAAGCAAGGGGTGCAGTTTAAAATCACCCAGCTCAGTGGGTGCTGGAGGCTGTGCCCTGGCTCCCCTGGCTGTCCTTAGTGGAGCTTCTGGGCTTTTTTCCCATGCTGGTTTAAACTTCAGTCTTTCTCGTTAGGGTCAATGCCATTCTGTGACCGGGCCGTGGGCTCGGCCTACAATTGCTCATTGTCTTCTGGACCAATCGTGTGTGGTCTCCAAGGGTTATGGTGGGGCATTTTCCCTGTGGTGGAATCACCTGGGTGACAGAGCCTCGGGCACTCGCCCACCCATTCTGCAGTGCTACGTACTGCCCACAAGCAAGGTGCTCACAAGAGGCTTTCAGCCAGGATCCATCGGAATGAATTCCGTCAGTTCACTTGGCTAGTGGAGCCAGCATGTGGCTACTCAGATAATCTCCCTGATGATGTTTTTGTTCCACTGCAAAAAAATTAATCAAATAGCATAAAAGCACCTCAGCCATCCCCTGTGACTCATTCCCATGGCAGCAGGCAGAAAGCCAGCTTGCACCAAATGTGCTGCAAAGTGAGTCAAATCCACTGCGGTAGGAGCTGTTGCTTTTGACTGTTTTGCTGTCCCAGGCATGCACCCTTCAGTGGAGCTGTGCTTGGGTTCCTAAGACAAGCACCTAGGTATGTCAGGGAGCAGCTGTTTGGCCTCTCTGTCGCTACAGGCACCTTGTAAAATGCCTTCTTTATAAGCGAACATATCTGTTCACTCCAGCCTGTGCAGAGGGCGACTGCAAAGCCTGACTTAGAAGGCTTAAGTGGCATATAGTCCTTGCGCTGGCTCTCTGCAGGGGGTGGGAGGAGAATGTCACAATGACACATTGCTAAGCAAGCGGATGTAACTCTTAAGGTGTCAGTATAAAGGACTTGCTGGGGGGCCCTGTAAGTGACACAAACTTCGATTCACCTGTATACGTGGCCCTGAGTCCACTCTGAGGGTCTCTTCCTGGAGCTGTGTGACTTCTCAGGAGCTATTCCAGCATCTACAGCTGCTAAATATCTTTGTGGGTGGAAATTAACAAGCTGAACTCACTTGGAGGTAATAAAACCTGTTCCACTCTCGGTTAAAGTACAGTTATAGTCAGAAAAGTATCTGGCTATTTACAAAAAAAAAAAAAAAAAAAAAAAAATCAAATCGGTTTGCAAAGTACCTTTGAGTTCCGGCTGCGGACATCAGTGCTTTCAGCCCATCTCTACGTTAAGCCTTGTTTATTGTCAAACTGACACCCACACACTTCACTGTAGATGGGAAAGCTGTCGTGACCTGCATAAAGGTACTTCCTCCGCTTTCATCCTGTCTGCAGATTTCGCCTATGGTACATACATAGCTCATGCTAGGTGCGAGGTTAAACAGCATCACCTCCTTTTGCCTCAGTGCCTCGCTTGGTCCACTGAGCCCTTTGCTGGTTTTTTCCCCATCTTGTAACTGGTAAATCTACCCTTCTCCACAGGGAGTGCAAATGAGTTTGCAAACATTCACTCCTTGACTTGCTGTATTCGACTCTTTCTCCTGTATGTTTGTACTTCATCCTCTTTTGATGGTGTGGAACTTTAAAGCAAAGAGACACTCAGCAAAGACAGAGATAGAGCAGCGCTGCAGGCTGCGGTAGAGTTCTTAGCTGTTTTTAGTCGGTCATGAAAGCCTCTGGAAACTCTAAGAGTCCTGCTATATGCAGCCTCTAGGAGGCAGCATGGTCCAGTGGATAGGGGGTTTGGACATAGCTTCTACTCCCAGCTCAGGCACTGACCTACCTCAAATCACTTACGCCCTCTGTGCCTGTTTCCCCTCCCAGCATCAGCACAGCAAGTCTGATTTTGCTTGGGATGCCTTGGACTTACCGTGTTACAAACAGTCATAAAGAAAAGGGGTGTTAACAGGGCAGTGCTGTAACCAATAGCAACATGAGCCAGAGGAAGCAGCAGAAAATAGAAACAAGGCCAGGGATCCACAGCTCGTGACCAGGCAGCAGCATGGGAGGTTTCAGGCAGAGGTGAAGAGCGCTGGCGTAATTCCCTGTAGCAGCATTGACAGTAACCTTGTTACCTGCCTTTAATGAGCACTAGCACTTGGAACTTTCCTCCCCAAGAACAAGGAACCACATTCAAATCAGGTGTGGCTCCAATTAACTCATACCTGCTTCCAGCTGGTCTGCATGAGAGCCATGGGCTACAGTTCTGCACTCAGGCACAGCTTCCACTGGGAGTTGAGCGCCGATAATGAAGGGCAAAGTTAGACCCGGGAGCTTTGAGCAAAGGGGGGATATGATAGAGGTGTATAAAATCATGACTGGGGTGGAGAAAGTGATTAGGGAGGTGTTATTCACCCCATCACGTAACATGAGAACCAGGGGTCGCCCAATGAAATGAATAGGCAGCTTTAAAACAGACAAGAGGAAATGCAGAGGCAACTTATGGCCTTTTTGTCAGGGGATGTTGTGAAGACTGAAAATATAAGTGAGTTCAAAAAAGAACTGGATAAGTTTCTGGAGGATAGGTCCATCAATGGCTATTAGCCAAGATGGTCAGGAATGCAAATCTATTAAACCTCTAACTGCCAGAAGGTGGGAGTGGACAACAGGGGATGGATCACGTGATAATTGCCCTGTTTAATTCTCTCTGAAGCACCTGGCATTGGCCACTGTCCAAGACAGGAAACTGGGTTAAATGAACCATTGGTCTGACTGTTTTGCTGTACTTTCTCCCTAGCAGCATTGTTGGGCTCACTAGGAGAGATTCCAACATGTGGGTGGAAGAAAGGATCTCAAAGAAACCTCATCTCAGGCTATGCATATGTTAGTACCAGGCACAGCTGTGCAGGAGGCTGTGATTGGATTTCCAGTCACATACTCACTAGGCCTCAATGCCGCAGCAGGCTTTGGGGAACAGACAAATTAATTAAAATGGTGTTGTTCCAGAGGGAGAAGCTTAATGGCTTGGAGATCACAATGAATCATGCCATGGGCTTCCTCAATATTAACCTATAGTGCAGTACATTCAACACAGTCTATATTTTTGAAGGAAGAGTCTAGCCCCTGCATTACCTCACACAGGAAACCTTATTTTATCTAGCGATCTAAAGCTTGGCTAGGGATGCTGGCACTGTAGCACTTCTTTGCCAGTTAATACTTCCATAGCACCTGGAACCCAACAGTCGCAAGCCACTGAACTAAACCTCACCCCCACAAGCAGGAAAGTATTATCCCAGTTTTACAAAAGGGGATCTTAAGGTAACTAGAAATTAGTGACTTGCTCAAGGTCACATAAGGAGTTTGTGGCAGAACGGGGGACATGACTCAAATATCCTGAGCTAGCCTGGTAGGTAAAGCCTGGACTCCACCTAGAAGTGGAGCAGAAGACAAGCCGCAGCTTGGGGTCTAACTTTTACTTTCATCAGCTATTTCTAATTTGCTCATGCCTCTCATCAGGCCTTTTATTAACATGGTGTTGATCCTCCAGCTGCAATTGATTCTAGTGGTGATGGTGTGTCTGAATGGGCAGGGCAGGCATGGGAGTGGAGCCTGCCAAAGAAGAGGGTGTGGTGGTATGTGTGAGATTGCCCGTGGTGGTGGAAGCAGAGTTTGAGATAGTTCCTTATGCCAACTTTACCAATTCCTTCCCCTGAGAGACAAGCAAACTTGATTGGCTTCAACGGGTATGACTGTAACTTAAAATGCCAGAGGCCCTGGATATAAATCTAAAGGAAGCTGTGCTTCACAGGGGTGTGAAATCTGGGGTCCCTTCACATTGCTCCCTCCCCTGCCCCAAAAGCCCATTTCATGGCTAATTTACATATTCCTTTCCCAGAAAAACAAAAACCATTGCCCCAGCTGGCTTGATGAGGGCAGGGCTGTGCTTTGGGCACAGGAGAACATAGGTTTAGTCCCTGATGAGCTCTTGTACTGGTGAGGAAAATAAAGGTGGGTGTGTTTCATGCTGACATGAGTTTGCCTTCTTGTGTCTTACCAATTTGTTGGAGTGGAACGTACCCACAACACAGCTTGTGGTGTCGGTCTCAAGCCACCTACCTGATGAAGTTGGGAACCAGTTCTGCTGGTTTCAATATGTGATGGGTCCTCAGATTGGTTGTGAAAACAAAGATGTCATTGAACTGTGAGGCAGCAAACAGCACATGGGTGAGTCACAAGTTTCTATCAATGAGAAAAAAAGCAGTGTGTGTTTTGGTCTGAGGGTATGGTTCTGCTTTTGTGGGAGATGCATCCTGGTAGAACCCAGGGTTGTGACAAAGCTGGTGCTGTTCAATTTTGGAGGTCATTCCTCTTGCTTAATATGCAAATTCCTTTCCAGAGAAAGCCAGGCACCAAGTTGGCCTCATTGGTGGACATTACTGGCCTCAAGGTTAGACTCTTATAGGACATTAGGCGTCCCAAACCGATCCTCATGGACAATGTCAGAATGACAATATCTTCACACTTTTCTCCAGAATAACTTGGGCCCAGATTCTCAAAGGTATCTAGGAACCTGACTCCCACTGCACTCAAGGATCTTGATGCCTAACTTACCAATTTCATGCCCCAACAAAGAGAAGGCAGCCCAGTTTTTGGCCCGCCAGTTGGCTTTCATTGCTAGGGAATCAGCTCCTAACCAGCACTACTGGCGAAAAGGGTTTTTTCCAATTCCATGAAAAATGTCTTGTTTACAAAATGCTTGTGAAATAACACGCCAGGCAGCCTGGTGCGCTCAAGGGCACGAAGTGTGGCTGGGGTAGAGGGACATGCTGACACACGTTGGTATTGACTGGGGAAATGGGGATCTTTCAGTCTGGGATGGGTCATTTACAAACTAAAACATATGCAGTGGGATACATGGGTGGGCTGGTCTCCAACTGAAGGAGTTGGGAGTGGAAATAGAGGTGTTCTTCAACCTCTGCCATAATGTCTCCTGTGTGATTCCTAAGCATCTTTTCGTACCACTTGTACACTGGCCTGGCCCCAGTTTGATCTGGTGATAGCATCTGGCTAGGTGTTTACGTGGAACAGGTTGCAGGCCCAGCCAAGCACTCGGATTATGAGAACAAAGAGGAGTTACCCTTTCTGGCCATAGCTAATGCTTAGAACCACATACATTCTGCCACTCATCACAATGAATCTGACTTGATTTTACCTCTTATCCCCTTCTCCCTCGTTTCTATTTTAGTGCACACATCAGGGTCTTGCAAATCTCTGTTTTGGCTTTTGTTGATGCAGCGTTCTTTTACAATGTGCTCTTTCCTCTAGAATATGAATTTAGAAAGAGGTCATTTAAAAGTGAATGTCACACGGATTAATTAATCCAACCCATCCAAAATTGAAAGTACTCAAAATCGTTGTTTTGGGCTGATCTTTTCAGAACATGAATTGTATTAAATGAGAGAGGTCAGAAATTAAGAGAAACCCAGGCCGCCGGTGTGGCAGAAATCCCGAAGAGGTAAAGGAAGGCAATATAAATTTAGGCTACGTTTACACTGGCAGCAGCAAAATCGCCGCCGCCAGATCGATCTCTCAGGATCGATTGAGCAGTCAGTGAGACCCGCTTAATTGATCAGGAAGTCGACTGAGTAAGTCCACCCCCTCAAGTAGCATAGTGCTGAGTTGACGAAACAGGCTCAGCGCAGTGTAGACAGCACGCAGAAGGGAAGCAGAGCAGTCAATGTCAATTACACAAACTACTCTGCATAGTTTGCATAACTCCCATCGACTGCTGCCAAATCACGCTGTCAGTGTGAACCAGTCCTAAGAAACAGCCTCTGCCCCATCTAGTTAAAGATAGATTAAGCAGCAGCACTTCTGCCATCTACTGGATAATGCAGTGACTGCAGTTCAGAAATCTCAAGAGCTAAAGCAGTTACTTCCAAATGGGTGTAAATTGCCAATGTTTAAAACAAAAAGCTCACCCTCCCTGTGACTCTGGAGAAGCGACAGAAGCAGCTAAGGCTCCCACCTAGTACTACCTGGGCTGAAAGAGCTCCCTCCAGGGAACCTTGAAGCATTGCTCGATTCACTATAGAGGTTTTAAGCTATGAACCAGAATTGTCCAAGTCCTTGCAGGCTCCCAGCAGGGATCTCGCCCTTACCCCTCAGTCCACCAGCACCCTTACCTGGAGAGGAAGGGCAGGACAGGGCAGGGGAGTTTAACCTCACTCTGTGCAAGAGCTCAAAGTGTATTTAAATACAGGCCAAGACTCCAACTGAGTTCGAGTCACATATTGCCCCAATCCACATAGCCCCAGGAGCCAGCACAAAACATGGTCTTACACAGGGACTTAACTTTCATAACTAAAGCATGATGCAGCAAAGCATTACAGATTTTCCAAGGCCAGCAGGGCCCTGCGATCATCTAATCTGACCTCCTGTATAACACAGGACTGAATTATGGAGGATACTTTTAGGCGCTATTGCTGTTGCTGCCCTTGGGGCATGCACGAGCTGCAGTGGTGTGTGCGAGTTAGGTACAGGATTAGACACCTAAACTACATGGGGAAAGTTCTCTGCTCTTTAAAAGGCCATTATTAGGCTGTGGCTGCAGACCATTCTCCACCTTATCTGAGTTGCCAGACTAGGACACAGCTGCATTTGGAAGCATCTCTCTGCAACTATAAGCCTTGGTTGTAAAAAACAAAAGCAGTGATTCTGCAGGCTCCATCACATCCGCTGATTAAATCCACCCTCCATACTGGGTGGATGATGCCTTGCTCTAGTGCATCAGCAGGGAGTGAGTGCTGCCTAGGTACTTAACCAGCTGTCAATCTACAGCCATGATTTTTCAGCATGAGTGCTTAGACAGAACAGCACCTGCGGATGGGGTTTAGCTCCAAGGTCACAAGCTCTCTCTTACAGAGCAGGGAGAGGCACTGCAGGTCCAAGCTGGGACAACCCCAGCTGACAACCATGTATAACAGAGGAGACAAGAAGCACCAGGGTCCAGTTGTTTCATCTTTATTTACAGGGAAGGGCAGAACAGTACAAGAGTCTTGAAAGCCACCCCCACCAAGCAGAACCTCCCGCCCCTGGAAACCTCTCCCCCGCCCGGGGGTTACCTAAGCCTGGCATCTGGCCCTCCTGGGGTAGCCCAAGCATCACTGGGCCATGGAATACGGAGGCTGCCATCTCTCAAGAGTTTGTTGGGCTCTTTTGGACGAGGTGGAGGGGAGAAGGGCTTCCACCCCCCAACTGTAGGAGAGGAAGAGGGAATGGTTTTGCCCCTGGCAGTGCTGACTGGGGGCATCCATTCCTTTCCTTGCCCCCTTGGAGAGAGCAAATTCTGACTGGCCCCTGCTCTGTGGGGTCTCAGAGTCTATTACATAAGCTTACTTCTCCCATCCCAGTTTCAGCCCTCTCTGAAAGGCCAGCAGAAGGTGAATAAAGATCTCTTTTCCCAAAGAAACCAGGCTGCAAGGTCATTCATTAGTTAGCCCCAAGAACAAGCCGGGCCATCTCACACAGCAGCCTTGCAGGACTCCCAGTGGCCTGTGAGGGGCAAGAACAAGCCTTAACTTTGAAGGGTCACCCCAAAGCACAGCTCACAAAGCAGACAGCGAGCCCCCACAGAAGCCACCCAGTCCCACATGGGGAGCTGCTGAGCGAGGGACAAGGAGAGCAAAGCACCAGCGGGACAGAGGGCAGAGGTTACAGCTCAGAGCTCAATGGGACAGGACAGGCTAGGGCTGTGGGATTCCTCTGTTCTTAGTAGAACCCACCCTGAGCAGAAGGGACCCTTTCCACTGCTGCTCTTTCACCATGAAGAACCATCCCATTGCTCCTATTTCCCCCCCCACACACACACTGCCCTCCCTTAGGGGGCTCTTTGCGGGTCCCTACCTCTGCACTGATAACCCCTCAAGCACAACCGTGCCTGACAGCTGCAGCACTGTGCAGTGGCACTGAGCTGCTGAAGTCCTGTGGTCAGTGCCGGATCATGGCCCAGCACACCTGTCCACCCCACCTGTGAGCCAGGAGTCACTCCCAACTGGCCCGGCCCACAGCCCGTGGGAACGAAGCTGTGATGGCTCTGTGCAAAGAGCAAGTGCTTCTGGGCACTGTCTCCCAAGGCAATAGTGGCAGGCTGTGGCCAGGACACAGGCACGTTTGGATCCAGCACCTTCTCAGAGAGTAGGGAACCCACACCAGGTCTAATTCAGCTCAGATCCCTCACCCAGCCCATTTGGAATGATTTTGAGGGCTATCGCCCCTAGCCCAATGGCCAGGGACCCCCCTGGACCTGCGTTGGGCCTCATGCTCCCTCCTCCCCCCCAATAACTGGCTGCTCAGCCCTTTGCTTCTCCAGTAATGGGGGGGAGAGGAGAGGGCACGTGCCCAGACAATGCTGAGTGAACAAGCCCCCTGCTAATGCAAGGGCCTGGGAAAGAGGCCACTGTGCCCAGTACTAGCAGGGAGAAGATTCCAGTGGCTGGCAAAGGCAGCAGTCTGATCCTTTGGCCAGAATCCCAGCCAAGGCACTTGATGGTTTGCCCTGGTAGCTTCAAGCAGAAAGTGGGCATGGGGCCAGGCTTCTCTAGGGGCAGAGGGACTTGCTCAAGGTAGCTCCCCCTCGAGTGCCAGCAGCACGGGGCTCTTCAGAGCTAGGCCACCAGGCCAACGGTACAGCATGCTGGCATAGTGCTACTCAGCAGGGCTCCCTGGAAGGGGCTGCTCTGTAGCTTCTCCCCCACCTGCCCTTTCTTCTCCCTGAGACCAGCTGGGGAACGGCCTCTGTGACACTGTAAGCAAGGAGCAAGGCCCCTTCAGCCAGCATGGACACACCCTGCCTGGGCACTGCCAGGCTCTCACCCAGTGCTCTTGCTTCTCTGGCAGCTGGCCAAAGGCTGATGCTGGAGCACACTGACATCTGCCCTACTGCTCCACTAGGGGCCCCAGGCCTGCCCCTTAGCCCTCCTCCCAAACTCCAGCCAGAGGGGCGGAGTCTCTGGCACACTCCTAGGCAGACAGGGTGAGGTGCTCCCTGCCACCCAGCCGAGTGGCAGGATGCTGATGGGCCCGTGGCTGTGACTAGCCAAGCCCAGAATTTAATCCCTTCAGAATCAATTCTCCTGCCCCTTCCAGCCAGTTCTTTGTGGAATGAATCATTCCAGCAGCCAAGGTTTCAGCCATTGTTCTCCCTTACTCCACCCCACCAACCAAAACCAGCGCCCTTCTGCGAGACGGAAACAACAGCTATGGGTTGCATTACAAGCTAGGCAGGCCAGCACTAAAACTTGCCTCCCACCCCATAGCCATATGGTGGCTGCTTCTGGCTCCTAAGCCATTTGGTCACCTAGTCTGAAACCTTTGGTGCATCTTTCCCTCTCCCACACTTACCAATGGGCTTACTAGATCCCCACCACAGCAGCACCCGTGCTCCCGTCCCGGCTGCCCTCAACAATACCAAGCCTGGCAAATACCTTATGGCAAGTAGTTTTACATTGTTCTTTTTACACAAAAATAGAGCGTTTCTGTATTTATAGCTATTTATAGCCGGTTCCGTGCTGGAGTGGTTATTGAGCGAAGCCAGCGGTAGGCGTCCCCATCGGGATCTGAGATCCTGGGTATCCAGATGCTCCTCTCTCATTTTCAATATACAAAATTAAAGGCATGTGTCTCCATCTAGTTTCTTAAATACGGGGTGCGAGTGAATGGACACAGTACGTACAGATCAGCTGCAGCAGAGCCCAGCCACCATCCACCCCCAATCTCACCCCAGTGCCCAGGATCAGTGTGGCCGGCTACTTGACTCAGAGGGCTGCCTCTGGCGCGGAGGGGTGTAGCCATTTAGGCAGCTGTTGGTCTGGCGTTTGCTGAGTCCTCCGTTTAGAATGTCCTGGATGTGCTGCACGATCAGGTTTATGGCCACTGGGTGTGGGGAGATAAAGACGGTGTTAGGATTGTACGGTGTAAACGAGTCCCGAGCTATAGAAACGGGGCCACTTCCAACTCCCTTTGCAGTGCGGGGAGGGGGGGGGGGGGTGGAGGAACGCCCACGAGTGCCAGGCTGCCTGCACTGCAGAGAACAGTGACACCCACCCCAGAGCAATAGCTTCCCGCATGCAGGCAGCTCTGCGTCCTCTCCCCAAGACAGAGGGAGGGAGCCACGCAAGTCAGTGGAGTTATGCTGATTCACACCAATGCAGGAGCTGGCTCTGCCTCTAATGAGGCTGTCCAAGCATATGTACTTCGGACATACTAAGACCCCTTCGCCTTAACTGCTCTCATTCCAGAAGACATTCACACTGCAGGGCACAGGGGGGCTCCCATGCTGCCCTGAGTTACTGCCTCTTGTACGCTGGCTCAGACATTAAGCTGCAGACTGTGTCAGCCCATGCAGCGACCGGGAGCATCTAGGAGCTGCCCATGGGACAGCATGCCCTCCAACCAAGTCTGCATAATGTCGCCGAACTAGAAAGCCAGACATGGGACTAATCACTGTGCTAGGAGCCATGCTGGCTCACATCTACCCCCAGCCCCATAGGAGTCATTCCCGTCCACATGCCAAATGACAGCGATGGCCCCATTCGCCAGTTTCCCCACATGAAGCCTCTCCATCCATTCCAGAGGAGCATCACTGCTCACCTTCATTATCCGCCCCCCTGGGGATGATCACGTCCGCATACTTCTTGGTCTGTGAGAAAAGAGCCTGCGTTACAGGGGGAGAGCAGAGCGCGTACCTGACCCAGGCTTGAAGCATTTTAATTGCTTTTGCTCCTCTGAAGATTTTGCACCAGAATCCAACATTGGCAACCCTGAGCACCACAACCTCAGCTAGGCCTCAGAAACAAACCAGTCAACCACCCACCATGAGACTTCAAAAAAACATGTTCTGGGTTCTTTTCATTGGCCTGCTTGCTTGAGCTTTAGGCTACACGCGGAGCATGTTTTCAGGCTTTTCTCTACAACCACGGAGGCTAGAAAGTGTCATTAGTAAAGGTTGTGATCATGTGAGAAACTCCTGACTCCAGGAGCTGGTGCTTCAAGGGAAACATCCCGTCAAAGATCACCAGACTCGCAGTAAGGGTCACAGGAGCTGGCAGGACTGAACTGCATAGGGGTTTGCTGGAGAGGCTGCCAAGTAGTTTGCTTGGGTGGGATTTCACTCCCTCAGTGCCGCTTACAGCATCTTTTCGGAAGTTAATGATCCAGGATCCCATTCTCTGCTGATTTCGCCTACCTTCCCCATGAGGCGAATGCCAGCTTCATCCCCGGCTTGGCACTTAGCATGGAGTGAAGCGAAGACACCCACACTGCCATCGATAACAAAACCAGTGCACTAAGCCAACTGTGGCATAGTTGTCACTACTGCAGGATCTGCCCAGCACAGCTACACTGAGAGGCTCCCAGAGGCAGTTGCCAGGCTATGGGAACACAGCCTCTCCCCACAAACTGTGAAATTAGTCATGGCTTTAAATAATGGCAGTTATCAGATCCCATTATCTTAGAGAGCCAACATGGGGACAGTAATATCTTGCATGGGACCAATTTCTGTTGGTGAGAGAGAACATTTCAAGCCACGCACAGCTCTCCTTCAGGTCTGGGAAAGGTGCTCTGAGCATCACAGCTAAATCCAAGATCGAACAGATAACATCTGCTAACCACTTATGCTAAACTCTCTGTTTGATCTAGTGGTTAGCTGGGACGCTCTGTGTTCCTTTCCCAGACCTGAAGAACAGCTCTCTGGTGGCTTGAAAATTTGTTTCTCTCACCAACTCAAGTTGGGCCAATAAAATATTTTCTCCCCCCTCCCTTCCCTTGTCTCTCTAAAATCCTGGGACTGACGTGGCTACAACACCCCTGCCTAGTTATCAATCTGTCAGACTCCAGCAACGGGGACTCCCTCCCAGCTGGTCTGACCCAGAGCCAGCTAGATCAGTACCAGCATCGCCAGAGCCCACCCCAGGTTGCCGGTTCCGCACCGTGGGTAAGTAGAAGAGCTGCCCTGTGAACCATGAGCTTGGGGCATGGGGTGCAGATCAGAGGGATGCAGGGGAAGAAGAGATGTTGCTGCCATCTCTGCCATGCACTCCTTTCCCTGCAGGACCCTCAGCAGATTCTGGAAGCAGACGAGGGCGGCGGTGGCACCTTTGGTTGTTTTTTGCTGGAGATCCATGAGCAGGAGAAGAGCGCCCCAAGCTAGCTAGAACAGAGCTTCTCGCCCTAGCAATGCACACTACTTTCTGCAGCCAACTACCTACTCTTCATGCCAGGCCGCTACACCCTCCCCTGATCCTATCAAGAATGGAGCTAGACTTGGCTCCCATGACTGGTCCACTCCACCCCTCCCAGAAGCCACTGACGACTGTGGAACAGCAGAGAGCCGGGGAGGAGAGTCCAACCATGGTCCCTGCCCCCCCTTAAACTGGCCTTGCATCTCCAAGAGACCCACTAAGGCAACTCTCTCTGTGGAGCAAAGCAAGGCTGTGTACTAGCCCTTCCCTCTCTGGCTTGAGAAGAAACTGCAGGGCTGGGAACAGGAAAGAAACACAGTTAAGGAAGAGGGTGGTCGTATGGTTAAGAAACTTGACTGGGATTCAGGAGTTCTAGGTTCTGCTCCCACCTCTGCCACTGACTGACGTGCAACCTTGGGCAAGTCACTCCACCCCAGCGTCTTGCTTTCCCCATTGTGTAAGAAGTGGATAAAAATCTTTCCTTGTCCGTGGTGCTTAGACATGCTCTGTGAGGCAGGGATGTCTCTTACTAGGCGCATGGACAATGGCTAGTGCAGTGGGGCCCTGATCTTTGTTTCAAGCCTTTAGGTGCTACCGCACCACACAATAATTCTGCCTTCTCATTAAACTAAAGGGGAGACAGATGGGCAACGTAGGGTCCTTGTGTTCATCTCCCAAGCCCACTTCTCTCCCTCTGGCTTCCGTGGGAGCCGAAACCATCTACACCCTCCCCAGGCAGCACCCGAAGTCGCTTCACTTCCAATTCCAGGCATTCACAGCTGGCACCCAGCAAGCTCCTCCTCAGCTTCACAGCCAGGCACCTCTCCAGCCAGAAGGGGGAACCACAGGCCAAGTCCTGCAGCACAGAGCAGAGTCCCCTATCCCTCTTTTGGGCTGGCCAGAAGGCGTGAGCAGGGGCCAAGATGGGAACAGTGTGTCCCAGCACACTCTGTAAGCTGCATCCACTAGCAGGAGATTTCCCCTGCTGCTGGCTGCATCATCCACCTGGGAATCCCAGCCACAGGGCAGTGACCGCTGGGAGCGACTGACACCGGGGCCAGCGCCTGCAGGGAGAGGATGCACACCGGCCAGGCTGGTGCTGCCCCGAGCCAAGCAATATTGCTGCAGGGCGTAGCGGGCCTCCACGAGAAGAGAGCTCCCAGCCAAGGAGTTCTCAGCAGGCTTGTGAGGTTGTTTTTCTTACTCACTGGCAAGCAGAATTCCTCAAAGGCTGGTTTGACGAAGGTAATGTACTGAGACAAGATGTGCTCAAGGTCTCGGCCTCGCTCACTGATGTCTCGTAACACTAGGAGAAGAAAAACAACACAGTCAGGAGCCAATTAGGTGACCCCATACATCCCCGCCCCCCTTCCTAGACACACACACACACACACACAGGCGCCACTGGGCTGGTGCTTGCTCCGCATTCACTTACCCAGCAGTGGCCTCCTCAGGCCCCACCCCAGGCAGTGAGTCGGCTCCCTGCTCAACGCCATTTGGTTGCATGAGCCTCTGATAGCAGGGGACTGATATTACAGGCCTGAGCCAGGCAACACGGAGCAGGAGGCTGTGCCTGTCCCCCACCCCACCCTCCCAGCGGGTCTGTCAGTCTTTCCAGTCGTGCCTCCACAGTTCTCCCAGGGCACCAGTCCCAGGCTACAGTCCTGATACCATTGCGTTACTGGGGTCTCCCCTCCATCCTGACCTGCAGCCCCCTGCTACTCCAATCATAGGCCCCTCACACAGATCTGCAGATACCCATCAATCCTGGCCTGCACTGGCCCCAGGGCAGGGATGCTTCGAAGCAGAGGCTGACAGTTATACAGCAGCTTTTGCGGTGTAAATGGAAAGTCCTCTCTAGGGGGCGGGAGTGCAGGAGGAGAGAGAGAGAGAGAGTGTGTGTGTGTGTGTGTGTGTGTGTGTGGTCCTCTCAAACCAGACCGGTGACCTAACCAAAACCTCTGGAGTGGAGGAAAAGTGAAAGCTATCCCCCACCCCCCGTTTCCCCACAGCGTAGAAGCCACGCCTTGCTATCCCTCTCTAGCCCTTTTTGGGGGATGGCTGGTCCAAGTGCAGTTTGGGGAGAAAAGGGGGAGGAAAAGAGACTATCACATGATGCTTGGGCATTCCAGGGCCCATTCCTATCCCTCAATCCCCCAAATCCTGGTATGTGTCAGGAGAGGGCAGTCTCCACCTTCTCCTGGTGGTAGGAGAGCCAGGCCTGGCCGATCCCAGTATTCAGCTGTAGCTGCCCCAGTGAAGACAAGGCAAACAGATTCACACCAGCGCAGTTTCTTTACCCCTCCCCAGCAGGAGTCAGGCTCCGCCGGTGTAAAGGGCGGCTCTGCCCTTTTACATGAAGAGTTGTCCCCAGTGCAGCTGGCTGATGTTGGGGCAAACCCATGGAGCAGACAGTGCTAGGAAGAGCTCGAAAGAACTTTTGCCCCCGTGTGTGAAGGCAGCACAGAGCAGGCAGCTCATAGCACCAGCCCGACGGCTTTTTGAGAGGATTGCCAGGAGCCAGGCAGAGTCAGCCAGCGGCCTACCAAACATCCAGAGCACTGGCAGAGCAGCATTGGCCTCTCATGCTGCTTTGGAGCTGACCCAGCAGTGCCAGGTCCAAGCCACGCCCTTCACAGCACAGGCCATGGGCCTGGCAAGCCTGGCGTTTATTCCACCCTGCCTGGAGACCAGCCCAGGCCAGCCCAGCCCCATTCCAAGCTGCTCCTGCTGACCCTCGAGATAAAACTCAGCACAGAGATTTTCTGAGCAGCAAACAAACGGGCAAGAAGAGGGAGGTGTAGCTTTTCCAGTTCCACCCCACGCTCCCTGGCCTCAGGGAGAGAAAGCCTCTACGAAGGTCACATGCAATCCCATGCATGGGGAGGTTTCTGCAGCTCCCTTCAAACACAACGGAGTTTATTAACCATTGCTCGAGCCCAGAACCAGATGGACTCTCAAAGGCACTTGAGATAGATCCTCATGCTCCAGGGCATAAAACGGACCTTAGCTGACAGAAGATCGGAGGAAACTTTCCCAGGGGCAGGTTATCCCTGAAAGCCCCATTTTGGGGTGCTTGCACCTTCCTCTGAAACAAATGGCTCTGGCCACTGGCCAAGCCAAGATCATTGGGCTGTTCCTCTGTGGCCGTTCTTCTGCAGTGCATGCCGGGTGCTTGAGCATACGGGTTACAACTGCAGGGAGTACAGCGCCCTTGAACTTACCACAGCATCAGCTGTCATACTTTGAGTAGGTGCGGCACCCTCAGGACGGCCAGGGAGAGCATCCAAGATGACAAGGGAGGCTCAAATCCTGCTTCCACGTGGCTCCTGCCCCGTAGCCCCAGGAATTGGGTCTTACCCACTGCCAGTCTTTAGTTTCTATTGGTATATATGTTTTACTGAAGCAGGATTTGACCCACCCAGAAAGTCTGATATACACGTGAGAGCGGGCGGGGGAGGGGGCTGGCAAAGATGAGATCAGGTCTGATGCATCTCCCTCTAGAGCCCCAGGAAAGATGCCTGCTGACTAAGAAGAGATGATCAGCCCCATAGCAAAGGGCAGTATCTGGACAGTTCTGCGATCTGGCAGCTGATCCATTCTCAATGGAAAGAACATGGTGTGATTTACAAAAACCGAAGTCCCAAGTTTACTGCTCTAGCCCCTGTGCTAATCCTGGATTCTGGAAATCGGGGCTTGGTTCCCACAGTAACACTTAGCTACAGTAATGCCTCATGAGTGGGCTGCAACCCAGTCGCCGGATCCCACGACGTCATCCTGCCTAGTTTCTGCAGTTCAGAGGTTACAGCCAAAAAGGACCAGCAGTCACTGGCTCTGGAGTTCTGCAGAACACAGGTCACTGGATCTGTCCCCCATCCCATTACTGGCTGAGATAGGTACATGGCTGGTCACTGGTTGGGGGGGGCGGGGGTCAGTCCCCCCCCACAAAAAAGGGAGGAGTCTTATCCCCTGCCAGGGAGGGGCTGCTCTCCGATGGGCCCGCTGGTTTCCAGCCAGCCATATTGCAGAGCTTTAGAAGCCGGTGAGAGATAAAGTGAGAGAACAGCTCCCAGCCACTGAGTTTTACCTATGGCAAGGGCTGGAAGAGGGTAATTGAGAGCTGATCTGAGCATGGCTGCCTTTAGGGGCTAAGACTTGCAGGGCTCCAGTAGCCAAGACCAGTAAGCCTCACCGACACATCCACCTAGACAATCAATAGTGGGGCCTTTCCAAATCAGCTGGCTCAGTTTCCTCAAGGTGGAGGAAGGGGTGTCATTCCTCAGTTGCTATCATTGGGGTGAGGGCCATTTCTCAGTTCTGACCACAGGGAGGAACTGTAGCTGGAACTTTTAACGGGACTGGATAATTGTCAGACCAACATTAGAAGTCATGTGCTAAGACAGAGGTAACCAAATCTCATGCTTCAGGGCATGAGCCAAATTGCCACAGTGGTCAGGCAGGTTTACAACAACATTATGTAAAGCACTATACTGTCAGCTAAGTGCAGGTGATTTTCACCTTCCCGTGGGACATCTGATAGGCCATCTGCAGAGGTGGGACACTCAACTGGACGGACAGCAAATCCCAGAGCCTCAATATCATGAACACTGGATAAGACAGACTTGTTTAGTAAGGTCATATTTATACAGTGTGAGACACCTGCTAGTCCCCCTTTTCCCCCCTGCTCTTTGGCAGTGACTGTACTGTGACGTCTCTGAACGAGTCATGCAGAAGCAGCAGGCTGGGCAAGGAGGAGACAAAGATGGGCGTATAAAAAGGAGAGTTCATCAGCAGTGACAATATCTCAGCTGCTGAAGAGACAGGAACGTTGGCAGGCATCCTGCAGCATCTTGGATCTAGCTTTCTCAGTGAGCAGTGAAAACCCATCTCAGAGGGGTCTCATCCTGCCATGGAGGCACCCATTTATGTTGGCTGGGACTTCCCTAAAGTCCCTTAACGGATTTCTACTCTGCTCTCCTGTTTTGTCTGTACTAAGACTGCTTAGGTAGGGCCCTGTGTAAAGCACATTTTTAGAAAATGCATGACACCACAAATGACAAAGTGTTCAATTTCATGGAGTTTGCACGGAATTAATTTTACAAACAAAATTTGGTCAATTAAGATAAAACTACTTAAAAATATCATAATTTGGGGGCATTTTCACAATTTCCACGTCCTCTGAGAAATCGTGATTTACACAAGGCTCTAAGAATATGGGATTTAGACATCTGTTAATATGAAAGGAGTCTCTAAATCCCTTAGACTGATTTTAAAAAAGTTCTCGATCAGCATTTGCCAGTGGATGGCATCCCATAATCTCTCTGACTCTGTGGTGCCAAGGTCCTCCCTACACTATGTGAAGAGTGGTTCTAGCAAACGGTTTTAAGGCCTTACATTTGCAACAAAGCACCCACTGCAGCTCACTCAGGCATTCTGTGAGAGCTGACTGCAATGCGTGGCATCGTCTTCAGCACAGATCCAGCCTGTGACTGATTCACACTCTCTCCCCCTTTCTCCTGGGTGGCAAGGAAGCAATGAGTGTGACAGGAACAGCAGTTTGTTTGCATTTCCCCAATGCCCTCCTGCAATGCGGCAACTTGTGTTTTGTAGTGGACGCTAAAGCAGGATCTCTTCACCGTCCTGCACCTCCAGCCACACAGCAGTGCTATGAGTGATAAGAGTTGTCCCTTTTTGCTCTAGAATGCCTAGCCTCTGGTGCAGGAAGTCATAGTGCACATGTGGTAGCCAGTCTCCTATGATACGTACCTATTTCCTGCTTCCTACATGTAGTGCTTGCTCCAATCAAGACCTTCAAGAAGGCTATGAGCTACGCAAGGGCCCCGCTCAGCTTCTGGAGCAGTTCAGGCAGAGCTCACCTCCACAGCCTATGGCCAGCAGTGCTCCACCAATCACTGCCAAGGCAGAGGGCTGGAAACAATACCGAGGGAATAGAGTCCTAGTACAATAAAGCCCGGGTCGTGAATTGTGCCTCTGGGACTCTTCAAGTCATTGGTCTGGATCAGTTTAAAGGAAATTCCCTTCTGAAGAAGCAACTCTATCCCAACAACCCTTTGACAAGAAGGCCTTTGAGAAGGTCCCTCACCAAAGGTTCTGAAGCAAAGTAAGCAGTCATGGGATAACAGGGAACATTCTCACATAGCTCAGGAACTGGTTACGAGATAGGAAACAAGGAGTAGGAATCAACAGTCAGTTTTCAGAATGAAAAGGGGTAAATAGTGGGGTGCCCCGGGGTCCGTTCTGGGACCAGTGGTGCTCAAAATATTCATAAGTGATCTGGAAAAAGGGGTAAACAGGGAGGCGGTAAAAATGTGCAGATGATACAAAATTACTCAAGACAGTTAAGCCCGAAGCAGACGCGAAGAGTTACAAAGGGATCTCACAAAACATGGTGACTGGGCAAAAAAAAAAATGGCAGTTGAAATTCAATGTTGATACGTGCAAATGAATGCACATTGGAAAACATATGCAACATGATGGGGTCTAAATTACCCGTTACCACTCAAGAAAGATCTTGAAGTCATTGTGGCTAGAGTCCTCTGAAAACTTCTGCTCAATATTCAGCAGCAGTCAAAAAAGCCAACAGACTATTAGGAACCATGAGGAAAGGGATAGATCACAAAACAGTAAATATCATAATTACACTGTATAAATCCACAGTACGCGCACAACTTGAATGCTGTATGCAGTTCTGGTCACCCCACCTCAAAAAAGATGTATTAGAATTGGAAAAGACACAGACAAGGGCAACCAAAATGATTATGGGTATGGAACAGCTTCCATATGAGGAGATTAAAAAGACGGACTTGTCAGCTTGGAAAATCCAAGCTAACGGAGGAATGATAGAGATCAATAAAATCATGCCTGGTGTGGAGAAAGTAAAGAAGGCAGTGTCATTTACCCTTCACATAACACAAGAACCAGGGGTCACCCAATAAAGTTAATAGGCAGCAGGTTTAAAACAAACAAAAAGGAAGTACTTCTTGTCAAAACACCCAATAAATCCATGGAACTCGTTGTCAGGGGTTGTCATGAAGGCCAAAACATGTAACTGGGTTCAAAAGAGAATCAGCTAAGTTCCTGGAGGATAGGTCCATCAATGGTTAGCCAAGATAATCAGGGATGCAAACCCATGTTCTGGGTGTCCTGAGCCTCTAAACAATCAGAAGCCGGAACTGGACAACTGGGGATGGACCACTCGATAATTGCCCTGTTCTGTTCATTCCCTCTGACACATCTGGCATTGGCCAGTGTCAGAAGACAGGATACTAGGCTAGATGGACCATTGGTCTGACCCAGCATGGCCGTTCTTAGGTAACTCATCCAGAGTCACCCCAGCTTGTCGATAGGAGGTCAGGAGGTGAAGCTTGTCAAGGAGCAGGAGAAGAGTGGCTGGCAAAGAGAGCAGGCCGCAGTGGAAGCAGCCCACCACACGCAGCACTGCATCCCTGTGATGTTGTGCTGCGTGTGTTTGGAGCCAGGTTCTGGTATGGCTGAGGCTGACAGCAACACTGCATGGGTCAGACAAGGCTGGGAGTTTCCTCAATTCCAGTGACCAGAGCACCCAGCTGACCTGCTTGCTTTATCCCAGGTGGAAAACACATGGCCTCCCTCCATCTCAGTCCTTCCACTGGCCCACCAGAGTCCTGCCTCCATTGCCGGCCAGCTCCTGCTATTAGCATGACTATCAGAGAGGAAGTGGTCATCTGGCGATAGAAGTCCCCAAATTACTCTGCTCCAGAGACACTTGGGGAGTAATAGGCGGATTTAACACCAAAAGTTTAAGGGTGGCTGAGAAGGACAATCCAGCATCATAAGCCCTTCTCCTCCCAAATTCTGTGTGCCAACGCTTAACTGCCGTGCGATGCTCCCTACGCTGTCCGTTCTTGGCCAGCGTTCAGAGCTGGAACCCACTGGGCATGGGGAATCCAAGCTGGTCCTTCAGCTCCCAGAAATCACCATACCCAGGCAAAGCAGTTTTGGAAGCGACCCCTAAAGCCTCCTTTCCCAACCAGCACAGGGGCACATGAGGAGTTCCAGGGTGCACGGGAACTAGCCATCATATTGTAAGGAGAGACTGTTAGCACAGGCCTTTAGAGACAGCCCCGTATCCACCCAGAGCATGAGAAGTGTCTGCAGAGACTACCATCCTGTAGTTAGTCCCTGAGCTTACACAATCCATCGCCATCCCCTACCTGCTCCTACACTACAGGCATGGACTTGGAACTAGTTTTTAAAACAGCTTTGCCGTACTACTGCTTTTGGCACCCCATGGCTGGCCGAGAACCTGCCTTCCAGCTGTCTTCACTGAAGAGAATCCGTAGGGCTCCCTGCAGCTAGGCACAGATCTCCCAGCAGAACTGCCACAACAGAACCAAACATCTGGCCTGGAATCCAGTCACTCAGACTAGCCAAAGCCAGATGCTCCATGTAGCATAAAACCCACACAACCCACAACCAGTTGGGATACAGGAGTTTCCTGATGCTGCCTGGGGGTCAGTGTAATGCCCTGGATCATGCAGGCCAAGAACCCTTGCCACTTCCGTCTAGTGAGGGGTCAGAGCAGATGCCCTTCCATTGATCCAACAGGCCAATCCCGCTTTGGAATCGATCTGCCTTCAACATCTCCCAGCAGCAAACTCCCCAGGTCAGTTATGCACCAGGTGGCATCTCTCTACCCGACTACCGATGCGCCTTCACACAGGCCTCACCTCTGCGGGACAGCCGGGTGTCTGCATCTGTGTCCACGAACAGCTTCATCCGGAAGAGGTCGCGGACCTCCTGGGTGTAGAAGGCCAGGATACCCTCAAAGAGGACCACGTCAGCTGGGTACACCGTCACGGTCTCCTCCTTCCTGCCATGCACAAGAAAGGCGCATCAGAACAAGAGGAAGAGCTGCCCTGATGGGCAGAGCGTTGGGGCGGCGGGGGTTTATAGGCTCTACACCTGGATCAAGCGCCCCTACCCCAGTATAGCAAAGCTTACCCACCAGGAATCCCAAGGCTTTGTACTCTCTTCCCTAAAATATGGTGAAAGGAGGGCGCAGACTAGGCAGTGAAGGGGAAGGTCATCACCCTATGCATGCGGATTTCTCCCAGAGAGCTGCTACTTGCAAGAATCAATCATGCTCAGCGATCTGCCCCACTGGAACTTGACAGACACCTCCTCCAGTTTATCCAGTGAAGGAGGCCGGTGTCCTGCAGATGACAGCCTCATTTGCCATGCACCCCTGCTGTATTCCCTGAGCACCTTATGAAGCAGAGATCCCGTGGGAAATAGCCTGCGATCACACGCGCGCACACGCGCACGCACACACACACACACACCCACCCACCCGCGTTTTAGGTTGAGTGAACAACCTACATTCTGACATTTTTTGATTTGAGTGCTTGGCTGTCACCCTTTAAAACCTAGAGGGTGCGCGCGTGTGGATTATTTAGCTCAAGCATTGGGGTGATGTACAGTGCACACAAGAGTGGGCAAAATAAAGACGCTTCCTACAGAAATACCCCATATTGGTAGTTTCTGCTTAGGAGATCCTTGCCGGGGGTGTCAGGGGTTGGAGGATGCTGCTAACCGGGAACGCCCCAGAATCAGACCAGCAGGTGTAGAGCAAAGCAGGAGTCTTACCTGGAATGGGAGACAAAGTCATAGACAGGAATCTGGACTGTCTTCCCTTCCATGATCTCTTTGAGTGTTTTGACGATCAGCTCGTTGTCAAAGGCGTCTGAGGAGAGAACAGGTGCTATGAAGGCAGCCTGCCAACCCCTGCCCCCATACATCATGGCACTTCAACCTAGGCAGAGTCCCTGATAAGCTAAACATGGAAGAGCGCAGGCAGGCAAATTCATGCTGCCTCCAGGCCTGAGTGCTAAAGCTGGCAGAATCCTCAGCTGACAGAAAAAGGTAGAACTCCACTGAAATCAGTGGGGTTACGCCGCTTTACACCAGCTGGAGGATCTGGCCCTAGAAGATCAATACAATCCTTGTATTGATTTTTGTTTAAAGCCGAGACTGAAGAGTGAATCTCCTCCCGAACCCCAACCCCTTGGAGGCTAGAGCAGCCTTTTATCCCTGAACGGCTGCATCCTACAGCTTCACAGAAAAGGCTCTGTTCACAGGGCAGCTCACTGCCCGAAGCAGCTGGGTTTTGGGTGAGGCGGTTCTGGAATTTCCCACCAGCCCATTAAGCGGTTGAAAGAGTCTCTGTTGCAGTGACAGGAATTGGGCTCTCTTTGTCCTAGTTTGTTTTCTGGAGAGACACTGCACAGTATGGTACCTTCCAGGAGGGGAGGGCTTAAGGGAATCAGGCACCCGTTTGAGATACCCTCTTGGGTTGCAGGGAATACTGACTCAGCCTTCTGCCCTTTCCAGGCAGATACACTGACTGGCATGTAGTGCTGCAGCTGGTAATGGGGGTGGGGAGAGAGGCATGTCTTAAAATCCCACTCTTTAAGGAGCAGAGGTTTTAACCTATTCTCCTTGGGCAGTGCTCCCTCCTGCCAGGCAGCACATCAACCCACAGGTGGCTGCTATTCAGTGGCATTGGTTGCCTAGAGTCTGCATAGTGCTTTGAGATCTTCAGCATGGAACAGTCTGTAGAAGTGCAAATATTATTTGGACAAGGACAAGAGCCAGTGCACTGCAAGGATGAGAGAGCCAGTCCCATCAAACCAGTGCATTGCACCACTGCCCATCTCCCACCCGTTAATGCAGTGGGGCAGGAAGCAGCGTCCCCAGCATTAGCAAGAGGCTCTGTGCCAGTGGAGTTAAAGGAACGGTTCGGCTCAGGAGAGGTTTCACAGAAGCCCTACACAGCCCAGTGCATCCCAAGAGAGAGCTCTCTAGGGTCAGGCTCCATTCACCTGGGTGGTCGAAGTTGAACTGGCCTTTGAGTGCCTTGGATTTCTGCTCAGAGGTGAGGACCCGATAGAAGCTGTCTTGACTCAGTATCACCACCTGCTTCTGGCGATAATCCACCTCATTCTGGCCCAGCAGCTGGACGATTCTGGAGCAGACGGAGGACTTCAGGAGCAGCAATGAGGGGGGAAATGAAAGGAGAGAGGCTGATGCAAATGGAGCCGATTCTGAGCCAGAGACTTGCTGATTGGGGAGAGGCCTGTCCAGGGGGGATGGGGAGGGAAGGGAAAGCACAGGAGGCTGCAGGCTCAGGCAGGAGACATTTCCATCCTCATCTGACACTTTGCTCTTTAGACAAGGAGTAGAGAAGCTCATCTGTCCCCTTGAGACATCCCAAAGCCATCTTGGTGCTGTCCCTAGATCCTTGTCCCAGGGCACTGTTTTGTGGCCTTGCCTATTCATTTAGCTAATAGGTGTGACCCCACCTGCCCTCTCAGACTCCCCCGCCCCTTCTAGCCACTGGAAGGGAGGAGAAGGGACACTCACTCTCCGCATCCCAGGCCATCTCAAAACCTCCTCGTTGCCATGAGGCTCCTACTCTTCCTCCAGCCTCCGTCCTGGCTCCTATTCCAGGAGTAGCTCCAGGGGCTGCCCTGAGCTTTCCTGAGGTGGCAGCAGCATGAAGCCAACCGGATCCACATCACTTGCACTGCCTGGACAGGGTTCCCATTAGCAGCAGTGACAGCCAATGTGACTCCAGGGCCACCCTCCCTAAGGAGCAGCTGTGTGAGGAGGCCTGCAAGGAGCAAAAGAGGCTCCGATGTGGCGCTCGAATGGACTCCAAGCGTGGTCTTTGTGGGACACAAGCCAACGAGCTCCATTCTCCTCTCACTCATACAGGGAGCTCAGCTGGGATCTGTTACGCCAGCAAGGGCAGGCGAGAGGAAAAGTCAGGCTCTCGCCGGGGAAGCAGGAGGGGAGAAAAAACTGTCTGGAAGTTTGTTTTAATGGCCAGCGGAAAGAAGGGGCTGATTCTGCACCAGTCAGAAAACATCAGGGCCTTTCTCAGAGCATTGGGAGTCAGTGAGCAGGGCTGGGAGGAGCAGCAGAAATCACATCCTGGTGCCTCTTGGCACGGAGCGGGGAAGGCAGCTGTTGACAAAGCCACGTGTCTCTGGCTGACATCTCGCACATTCAGACTGGCAGAAGGAGCAGGCCAGAGTGCAGACCATGCAGCTGTGAGCTGGAGATGGGTTTCAGGTGGAGGCTGTTGGGGATTCCCACCTGCTTTGTAGGGACCACCTCTTAGATCACCCTTTTAGGTGCTGTGGCCGATGGCTAGCTTCCCTCTAGTGGATCTCGTGCTTTGCTCCTGTGTGTGTGGGGGGGGGGGGGGGAGGAGGTGGGGGAGGAGGAGGAAGAGGCCAGGAAAGTGCCCGTCACCCCGTCTTCCCTGGGGGAGGGGGGTAGAGACCCGGGCCCACCCGCTCCTCCGGGTCCCAGCCCAGGAGCCCTATGAACCACGGCGGTATACTGCTGGCTCTGTACTTTGAAGCCGCAGTCTCTTCCCCTGGGCTACTTCCCCCCTCAGTCTTTCTGGCCTCTCCGGCCCTATGTCCTTGCCGCCCCTTGCTGGGCTCAGTATCTCCTTTCAGGGTTCCTCTGCTCTCCCACAGTTAACTACTTTGCTCTGCTATTTCACTCCACTCCACACAGCACAACACCTCTGATTCCTCCACCTTGTGCCCTGTGTGTTTGGGGCAGAGCCCTTTTATAGAGCACCTGGCTGATCCCTAATTGGCCTCAGCTGGCTCCCACTTGTCCCTTCATGACTCCAGTTAGGCTGCAGGGAATAAAGCTCTGATCATCCTAGGGCTGATATACCTCCCTTCGCATACTCTCCTGCTGCCCTCGATATATCACACATCCCCCCCCCCGCTCAACACCATGGGGTTGGGCTACGTGGGACGTCAGGCAGTGCTGGCGGGAGAGGGCATCAGCGTTGCCGTGCTGGCTTCCAGCCCTATGCTGTACCCAAAAGTTGTAAGGCTGCAAGGAGAGGAACCAGCGGGTCACTCAGGCATTCCTCTCCTTGTTGGTGTGCATCCACTGGAGCGGAGCGTGGTCCGTCACTAGGGTGAAACGTCTCCCCAGTAGATAGTATCTGAGGGTTTCCACAGCCCACTTGACCGCCAGACACTCTTTCTCCACCACTGCATACCTCTCTTTCTGGGGAGGAGCTTCCTGCTGAGATAGAGGACCGGGTGCTCCTCACCCCCTATGAGCTGCGTAAGTACAGCCCCTAGCCCTGTCTCCGAGGCATCCATCTGGAGGATGAACTCCTTCTCGAAATCCGAGGCTATAAGCACTGGTTGGCTACACAGGGCTGTCCTTAAGTCCATGAGTCCTTAAGTCCTTAAGCTTTGTCGGCTGCCTCCGTCCACTTTACCATATCCGGGCCTCGAGCTTTTATCAGGTCAGTCAAAGGGCTTGATCTAGCGGCAAAGTGGGGAATAAACCTCCTATAATACCCTACAATTCCCAGGAACGCCCTGACCTGTCTCTTACGGGCCGGTCAGGGCCAGTCCCGAATGGCCTCCACCTTGTTCCACTGGGGCTTTACTAGGCCAATCCCTACCACATAGCCTAGGTATTTGGCCTCTGCCAGCCCTATGGCACACTTGGAGGGGATGGCAGTGAGACCCGCTTTCCAAAGGGAGTCGAGCACCGCCTCCACTTTCTCCAGGTGCGTTTCCCAGTCGGGGCTGTGGATGACCACGTCATCCAGGTAGGCAGCCGCATACTTGGTGTGGGGTCTCAGTAGGCGGTCCATCAATCTCTGGAATGTCGCAGGGGCCCTGTGGAGTCCGAAGGGGAGGACGGTATATTGAAAGAGGCCATCGGGCGTGGAGAAGGCGGTCTTCTCCCTGGCGTCTTTGGCTAGGGGGATTTGCCAATAGCCTTTCGTCAGATCTAAGGTAGTCAAGTAGCGGGCCTTGCCCAATTGGTCCACCAACTCATCGATACGCGGGATTGGGTAGACATCAAATTTAGATATTTCATTCAGCTTCCTGAAGTCGTTACAGAAGTGTAGGGTGCCGTCCATCTTGGGGACTAGGATGATGGGGCTGGACCACTGGCTGTGGGATTCTTCTATCACCCCCAGTTCCAACATCCTTCTTACCTCCGTCCTAATTTCTTCCCTCTTGGCCTCTGGGATCTGATACGGTTTTATCGTCACCCGTGCTCCTGGGTTGGTGATGATATGATGGTGGACCACCGTTGTCCGACCGGGCTGCTTGGAAAATATGTCCTGGTTTCGCTGGATCATCTCGATCACCTCCACCCGTTGCTCGGGAGTTAATTCGGGGGACAGGCTCACCTCCCCCTGTGGAGCGTCTGCCTGGAAGGTCGTTTCTCGGGCGGTCAGGCATGCTTCCCGGTCTTGCCAGGGCTTCAGCAGGTTGACATGATATAGCTGTATCGGCTTCCGGCGGTCTGGTTGCCTCACTTTATAGTTCAGGTCTCCGACGGCTTCCACCACTTCGTAAGGACCTTGCCAACTAGCCAGGAGCTTGCTTTCCACCGTTGGCACCAGCACCATCACCCGGTCTCCAGGCTGAAACTTCTGTGCCTTGGCCCGTCGATTATAGTAGGTTCGCTGGGCCTCCTGGGCTCTTTCCAGGTGGTCCCTCACAATGGGAGTCACCCGGGCAATCCGCTCTCTCATCTGGGTCACGTGCTCGATGACGTTTCTCCCGGCATTGAGCTGCTCCTCCCAGTCCTCCTTGGCTATGTCTAATATGCCCCGGGGGTGGCGACCATATAATAGTTCGAAGGGGGAGAACCCAGTGGATGCCTGAGGGACCTCCCGTACCGCAAACATCAGGTAGGGTAACAGGGCATCCTAATCTTTCCCGTCCTGTGCCACTACCTTCCTTATCATGCTCTTGAGGGTGCGGTTGAACCTCTCGACCAGGCCATCCGTTTGCGGATGATATACTGAGGTCCGCAGGGCCTGGATATGGAGCAGGGTACAAAGGTCCTTCATCAATCGGGACATAAAAGGGGTCCCTTGGTCCGTCAAAATATCCTTGGGGATGCCCACCCTAGCGAAGACCTGGAGCAGTTCTTTTGCAATCGCTTTTGAGGTGGGGTTCCTTAATGGAATGGCCTCCGGGTACCATGTGGCATAGTCCAGAATGACGAGTACGTTTCGATGGCCCCTTGCAGATCACTCTAGTGGTCCCACCAGGTCCATAGCGATTCTCTCAAACGGCACCTCGATGATGGGTAGGGGCACTAATGGTGCTCGTAAGTGAGGCTGGGGGCTGTGTAACTGGCACTCCGGGCAGGAGAGGCAGTACCTTTGGACCTCCGCCCGTATTCCTGGCCAGTAGAACCTCCTCAAAATTCGGTCCAGGGTCTTGTCTACTCCTAAGTGCCCCCCGAATAAATGACTGTGGGCCAGCTCCAACACCGCCCTGATGTGTTTTCGTGGCACCAAGAGCTGTTGCACCTCCTCCCCCCGTATCAGTGCCACATGGTACAGCAGGTCGCGCCTCAGGAAATAGTATGGTCCAGGGCCCTTAGTCTGGTCCTCTACAGGCACGCCATCTATCTCTACTACCTCCTCCCTCACGTTTACGTAGAGGGGCTCATTGGCCTGGTCTTGCCCAAAATTACCCCACAGGGGACCTATCTGGCCCTCCTCAAGGAGCTCTACCCCCGCTTCCTCCCCTGGGCCGCTTCGGCTGGTACTGGGACCTGCCCCTGGGTCCTCGCTAGCTTGAGCAGTCCCCTGGCCTGCCGAACGGGTTTGCCTACCAGCCAGGGCAGTTTTCCGGGGGCCAGCTAGTATCCGGGTCCCCAATTCTTTAGCCGCCCTCCTTTCCCGCCGGGACTTCCAGGGTCTCCCGGGGGAAGCAAATATTTCTGGAGAAAATTCGGCAAAAGCGGGGGAAGGGCTGACTGCCTGCGCCCTGGTCTCCGCCAGGGGTTGGCCATCCACCCCGGACTCTACTGGGGGAAGTAGGTTCTCACACCCAGGGAAATCTCTTCCTATCAGGACCGGGTAGGGGAGCTTAGGGACTACCCCCACTGTCACCCGGCTAGTATTCCCCTGGATCTCAATCTTCACTGGGATCGAGGGATAGAAATTCACACTCCCGTGCACGCAGGTTATCCTGGTGTGTCTGGTGCAGGTCAGCTGGTCGTACCCCACCAGTTTCCCGGAGACCAGCGTAACTGCACTCCCCGAGTCTACCAGGGCCATGGTCTTGATGCCATTCATCTTTACTGGCCTGGTATACCCAAGGGGTGCCTCTATGACCCCTACCAGGCCGATGAGACCGCAGCCCCCTCCAGGGCCTCCCAGATTGCACTGCATGGGTTCTTCCCCCTTGGGGCACTGGGCTGCTATGTGGCCTAGTTCCCCGCACCCAAAGCACCGGTATGGCCGGTTAGTGGCCCCCCTCCGTCCTGGGCTATTTGGTCGGGCATCTCCGGGCTCGCCCCCTATGCTTCCCAGCCCCCTTCGGTTCTCGGGCCGCTCCTCAATGTCCCGGCGCCCGGGTCCCATCTTCTTGGGCCTCCCGATAGTCCCGGAACCGGAGTTAAGGCCCGGCCTCTGGGCCCGCCAGGTCTTCTCCCAGGGCGTCAGGGATAGCTCACAGGCTGCCAGCTGTCTTTCGACCAAGGTGATCAGTTCGTCATAGGTGGAGGGGTCGTTCTGGCCCACCCAGGCTCGGAGGTCTGGCGGCAACCCCCTCGTGTACTGGTCTAGCACTAGGAGCTCCACTATCTCCTCGGTGCGGAGGGCTTCACGGTGCAGCCACTTCCGAGCCAGGTGGATCAAGTCAAACAGCTGGGACCGGGGTGCCTTGTCCTCCTGATACCGCCACTCATGGTACCTCTTGGCTCGCGTTGCCACCGTCACCCCAGATCGGGCCAGGATTTCAGCCTTGAGCTGGGTGTAGTCTGCAGCGGCTTCCGCCGCCATGTCGTAATAGGCCTTCTGGGCCTCTCCTCCTAGGAACGGGGCAAGGATGCTGGCCCACTGACCTCGCGTCCAGGCCTCCCGCAGGGCTGTTCTCTCAAACGCGAGAAGATAGGCCTCTACGTCGTCCTCCCGGGTCATTTTCTGTAGGTAGTGGCTGGCCCGTATGGTCCGCCCCCCATCATGGCTGCCACCTCGCTCCACCAGTACCTTCAGCTGGCCTACCACTTCCTGGAGTAGGGCCTGGTCCTGGGCAGCCTGGTTCATTAGCAGGCGGTTGGTTTCCTGTTGTAACTGTGCGGCCTCCCGCTGGGCCGCTGTCTGGACCCGGGTGGCTTCCTGTTGGGCCGCTGTGGCTTGGACCAGGGCCTTCACCACGTCCTCCATCTTGGTAGCGGGGTGGGTTGGTTCAACCCCACTGCACGATAGATTCCACTTCTGACACCACGTGTGGCCGATGGCCGGCTTCCCTCTAGTGCAGGGGTGGGGAACCTCCGGCCCAAGGGCCGGATCCGGCCCGCGAAAGAATTTGATCCGGCCCGCGGGCGGGCGGGAAGTGTGCGCCGCCGAAACCCTGCCGCCGTCTGCCCATTTTCGGCGGCGGCGGGAGCTCGGAGGCGGTTACTGGCCCACGGCACCCCGCGGACACTGTAAAACCGCGCCGCCGAAAAGGCGGAAACGGCGGCGGCATTTCGGCGGCGAGGGGGTGGAGTCGGCGGCGGCGCGGTTCCGTGGGGGGGGCGCCGAAACCCTGCCGCCGTTTGCCCCTTTTCGGCGGTGATGGGGGGGAATTCGGCGGCGGAATCGGCGACATGGCCCGCGAATGAAGGTAGGAATATCAAAATGGCCCTTGGCGGGGAAAAGGTTCCCCACCCCTGCTCTAGTGGATCTCGTGCTTTGCTCCTGTGTGTGTGTGTGTGTGTGTGTGTGTGTGTGTGTGTGTGTGTGTGTGGGGGGGGGGGGGGGGGGGGGGGAAAGGGCCAGCCCAGGGGCCCTATGAACCGCAGCGGTATACTGCTGGCTCTGTACTTTGAAGCCGCAATCTCTTCCCCTGGGCTACTTCCCCCCTCAGTCTTTCTGGCCTCTCCGGCCCTATGTCCTTGCCGCCCCTTGCTGGGCTCAGTACCTCCTTTCAGGGTTCCTCTGCTCTCCCACAGTTAGCTACTTTGCTCTGCTATTTCACTCCACTCCACTCCACACAGCACAACACCTCTGATTCCTCCACCTTGTGCCCTGTGTGTTTGGGGCAGAGCCCTTTTATGAAGCACCTGGCTGATCCCTAATTGGCCTCAGCTGGCTCCCACTTGCCCCCTCATGACTCCAGTTAGGCTGCAGGGAATAAAGCCCTGATCATCCTAGGGCTGATATACCTCCCTTCGCATACTCTCCTGCCGCCCTCTGCCCTTGATATATCACAGTGCCCACGTTCAGGTTGTTCGGATGGCAGATTAAACTAGTCTTGGGAGGGTCCCAACAATAGCTGGTGGAAGCCCTCCCCAGTTCCATCCTTAATGCTGCTTCCCAACCGATTACACTAGGCAACAGGGAGGCAAGTGGCCCGGGCGCGTCAGAGTGGAGGGAAGTAAAGAGGTGGCAAAGGGCAGGTGTCGGGGAGAGGAGGGTGAGACTGGAGTAGCTTTACTCCAAACAGGCATGAAGATTAGAAACTGATCTAGCAGGACAGAGAGGAGAGCTGCACCAGACCTCCTCATACGTGCACTGAAGTCACTGGGAGCTGCAGGAGCGAAGCATCACTGGGAAAAGAAAGAAAAAAAAGCAGGCCTCTAACTAAGTTTTGGCCTCAGTCCAATACAGCAGCCTTTGGCTGCCTCACCAGAGCCCTGGTGCGTTTGAACTTAGATTAAGTTGAGGCAGCCACCTATCCACAGTAGCACTTGCCTAAGGCAGCTAGTTGGCAATGCATTCTGGATACCTATGCCACATGGGCTTGCAGGTGTCAGACAGGGGAACAATCAGGATCCATTGCTCCACTCCTCCCACAACTGACTCAGCCTCTTAGTTTGCCAGCTGACATTCCCTTCTCTGCCGCCCCCCCACCCCAGGCAAGCCTCCTTCCCTCCCTCCCATCCACACCCCCCTTCCCCACACTTCCATTCCCACCCCAAGTCTCCAATAACGCCCCTAGCCTTCCACTCTGCATTCCATGAGCCAGAAATCCAGCCCTGGATTGCCAGTCCTGAGTGCTTAGTGGAGCCTCTCAGCTCTAACATCCAACCCACTAAAAGCCCCCTGTAGCCATGCTGCCACCTGCACCCTCCCCCATTAAGGTCAGACATTCGCAGCCAGCTATCCATGGTCAGACTGGGCTTAGGAGGTGGAGTTCGAGCCAGGGGCATCTTCAGAGGCCAGTGGGAGGAAACAGAGGGTGTGTGTGTGTGTTTGGGGGGAGGGGGGGGGGGGAGGAGAGAAGAGGAGGAGCATGGCTCAGAGCAGAGAGGGGACTGTCTCCTCATCTGTTCTCCAGCTGATTTGACATCCCCATGTACCGTCACTCTCCAAGCCCAGATCCTTCTCGATGAGCAGTGCACTATGGGCCCGCACTTGGAGGACTCTTCAGCCACAGGGGCTTTACAGACTGAACTGATAAGCAGCTTAAAACTGGTTCAGCTGTAGAGAGGTGGGCTGTTTGAACAGCCTCATCGGAGCCCATGGGCTGGCAGAGCTCCCCTGCTCACCAGTCCCTGGCCTGGAAAGCTCTAAGTCACTAGTCAGGCCAACTGCTGCAGATGTGAAACAAGAAGCTATGATAGAAGTCACTGCCTAAGTTTCTGGAGCTCAACCTCCCCATATATAAATGAAGCTCACTTCGGAGTTCCCCAGAGCTCAGCTAGAACAGCAGCATTTGGGAAACTTCAGGGGAGGTGTTTTTATTAGGAAAGGAGGAAAAAAAATTCAGGCTCAGGAAAAAAAAACAAAAAGAGCATCCAGTAAGAGAGGAGCTAATAATTTAATTGGGGGGAAGTGAGGGAGCTCACGGGCAGCTGGTCAGGAAAGGGTGCAGCCCATTCCCACCTCACTTAATTATTTTGTTGGACAATATTGCTTTACATGTGGCATCCCTTCCTGACCTCTGCAATGGTCAGCTGACACCCAGAAGCATGACATTTAATTCCTGTAGATCTTATCAATGGGTATTCCGTTACCCAGACTCTCTCTAATTCAAAACAAAGAGTCCAACTACAGCATCTGACTATGCGAGCATCCCACGAGGGACAGAGTTTTCTGACTCCCACCATCATGAGTTGCTTACCATCACCTCTCTTTTATTTTCCCATTCCTTGCGTCCTTCTCCAGTATGTTTCAACATCGCCCACTGGTTATCAAGCTGTATCCCACTGGTTTTGTAAACACTTGCCACACAGAACATCACCCCTCCACTGCCTCTTCCTGATCTCTCTCTCATAGCTAGATTGCTGCCCATCAATATTGACATTCCTGCTTGGAGAATCAGTCTGTTGGGAGTCAGCAGTGTTGCTATGGGCAGAACCATCAGCCAGCAACCCCATCAAGTTGTTCTTGCAAATTTCCCATGGCCTTCTCATTTGTCAGCTAGATCTCTTTGTCACACCTAGGGGCAAGGTCTCAGCTGGTGCACGCCAGTCAGTGTAGCTCTACTGTCATCAGAGACTATTTACACCAGCTGATGGCGGAGGGGAGATCAGGTCTCCATAGTTTGGGTCAGACACAGGAAGAAAGTGCCAGGCTGAGTTAAACTAAAGCTCCCTACCTCCCCACTCCACAGAGAGAACAGCTGTCACAGCCAGAAGTACGCTGAGGGGGTAACTTCTGACCTCTCTGCTTTCATGCAAGAATTGGCTCATGCCTGGTTTGCTGACCCTGGAGGACATGGTAAGGTACGCAGGGAATGGGGTCTTTGACGGCCCATTAGCACAGCCATGTTCTGGCACTGGAAGCGGAGGAGTTCTGGGGACACATTGTCAGAAGTGCTCCATCTCTTCCTCTAGTGAGATTATTCTCTTCCTTTGCAATCAGCTCACGCAGCAGTCCATGCATTCACCAGCCTAATCTCACACACTAGTGGTGAAGTTTGGCCTGTGATTTGAGGGACGGGTAGCCAAGCCCCCACCTTTATTAGTGTTTAGAAAATTGAGGGCAGAATGCAGGGCCCAGCCACACCCATTTCTATTCAACTGATCACTTAAGGGTAAAGATCAAAGCACGTGCAAGCTGCGTTCGTCTTCCAGCAGCCTGCTTCTATCAGGCACCCAGAAGGGATGGGTGTAAATCCCCACAGCAGAAGCTGCCAGGTGTGGGCTGAGGCGTCTACTTCATTTTTCTTAATGAATTTTAAGGGCTATCAGGACAAATGGGGGAGGCATCCATGAGGATTTCCTGCTCTCTAGCCAGGAAAAATGGACACAGATGCTATCCTTCAGCTCCAACTACTACAGCCAGGCCTCCAAAACGGCATGCTACTCCCACATAAACAGACTGATTCAGTGCCAAGGCTGCCTGAGCCTCCAGCCCAGCAGAGCTCTGGTTCAACCCTTGTGGATCAAAGGAAACCAAGACCCTCAGGCAAGGAACAGTGCTCCAAAAGGAGGAAAGTGGGAGAGCGCAGAACAGAGTGGGGTTGAGCAGGAAGGAGATATTTGCGTTCAAGTAGAACTATCTGGGTGATGAACAACAACAAGAAAGAAACACAGCCAAGCTTCACAGGGGTTTGGGTCTAGGTTTTCAAGAGCAGGATGGCGACTCTTGGGAAAGGAGTGCCACAGTTCCCTCCCGGTGGCTAGTCACCAGTCTTGCGTAATTTTACAAGTGTAGCTGGTTTCCCCCGCCCTTCACCCATTAATGCAGCCACTTGCTCCCTTTAGCTTGGAGAATGAAATGAGACTCTCAGTTTCATTTCCTTAGTTTTCCTGCATCAAAACAAGTTGTTACATTTCAGCTAGCAGATCAGGGAAGGAGTTAAACATCTCCAGCCCCCTCCCCCCCATTAAAACCCTTACTTGTTACTGAAATACAATGTGGAGCATCCTCTACCCTAACCCACTCGCTCTCTAAAACCTATTTTTTTGGGGGAGGGAAAGGGGAAGTTTGAAATGCTTGAAAAATAGGACCCCCTCCAAGTATCAGCCCCCCCAGATTCTGCAAATCTGCTTCTGACAGACAAATAGTGCCCCGAGGGGAAAACTTCAGCTACTGGCTTGAAAGGAAGATTCTGAGGAGGAGGAAAGGCCAGAGACACAGAGATCATAAATTCCCCTACACAACGGGAACAGAAACTCCTCTCACTTGGGGAAGCACCTCCTCCAGATGAAGGACACACATCTCTAGTTTAACAGAGGAGACTGCAGTTAGGGAGGGACATGAAAACTCCTTTAGTGGGAGTGATCAGTGTGGTAGGTGGCAAAGCTTGCAGATGACAAAACGTTAGTTAAGACCCAAGAAGACTATGAAGAAATTCAGAGGGATTTAACCAAGCTAGGTGAATGGTCAGCATGATGGTAGTGGAAATTCAGCGCAGACAGATGCAACGTAACACACACTGGAAGGAATAATCTGGACTTGTACATACAGTTAATTTAGAACCCAGCAGTAACTGCTATGGAATGAGACCTGGGTGTCATTTTAAACAACTCAATGTTAAGCAGCTGTCAATAAAACAGAGTGTAGGATCACAGAAAATATGATATTGCCTTTAGAGAGGCAGCATGGTCCAGTGGATAGGGCACTAAGCTGGGACTCCAGAGACCTGGGATTGATTCCTGCCACTGACCTATGTGTGACCCTGGACAAGTCACTTCCCTTTCCTGTGTCTCTATCTTGTCTATTTAGATTACAAGCTCTTCAGGGGAGTACAGGGCCTAGTACAAAGGTCCCACTTTAAGCTGGGACCTCTGGGCATTACTGTAACATATCTAAAGTAACTCCCTTTACATAAATCAATGTGATACTGTCACCTGAATACAGTGTTCAGTTCTAGTAATGCTGTCTCAAAAAGGATATCGTGTAAATAGAGGGGTGGGTGATACATAGGGGTTGGAAAAAAGCCACCCACCCTCGATGAACAGGACACTTTCCCAGGAAAGTGCCTTCACCTCTTCTAGAATCTAAGTTTTCACTTAAATATAAACAAGTACCATACCAGTCTAATCCTTCCTGGTTGCAAAGAAAGCCTTTGTAATGTGAATTGAGAGAAGTCAGTGCAGTGATGTCTTCCTAAGCCTGCAGGCACACAACTCTAGTGCCTCCTCTGGGGCTGCTCAGAGCTTCCACAAGCTGCAACAGAGTGAAAACTGACTCAAGGCCTTTTCACTTTTACTGCTCTTTTTCAGATCTCTGTGGTAGGCAATGTAACTGACAAGAGTCTGATCAATTCTACAAGGTATCAGTATGTTTTCCCAAGCCCTGCCCATCCTGGGCAACTCTGGAGTAAGATGCCCATGGAAAAAAAGTTTCTTCCTAACTCAAGGCAGACAGAGGTTGGTTTATCTTCTTCAGCATAACTGGACGTTCTCTTTAGCCATGTAAACGTCTGCTTTATGGCTGAATGACACCTGCAAAGCCAGAGCTGGGAGAGACACGAGCCTCTGGTGTACCAAGCTCAAAGACCCATTTCTTCATGCTCAGATAATCGCAGCTCAGTCAGCATTAAGGAAGAGCTATTTGAACTGTGCACCTATTCCAGACAGACACAAGAAGGGGACTCTGCTGCAGAGAAAGCCGCACTCATCCTAGTGGAAAAGGAAGTGAACCTGCCTACGTGACAGATGGGCATTTTGCTCCCGCACCCCCTGGAGATAATCTTTTCTCCTGGGAAAAGCTTTGCGTTTCCATAGGGACACTCCTCATTTAGATTCGTCTGTCATGCAGAGAGGGGATGGGAAAGAAGCATCCCTACTTCAGCTCACAGCTTCTCCTCTTCACTCAGAAGCACAATCAAGGCCAGTAGAGAGCAGAATAGGTCCTAACCAAGCTGGATGCTTTGCCTTGGACCACAATTTTTTGTAAACTGTGGCTACTCTGGTTATGGGGGTAGATACGATGGATTGATATGATGGATTCCGAATGTTGAACCTGAGAGGTAGCAGCCAGGAAGCAAGGCAAGGTCCACACCGAATGCCTTCCACCACGGAACAAGGGATAAGTGAAGACTAGTTCCTAGGGGCTTGGTGATTAGTCAACCCTTGCCCCATTTCAGTGTTCTCTGTCTGGCAGGTCCAATGCCAGCCCCTCCTAGGTCATAGCCAGGTTCTGTGGCACACTGAAGGCTTGTGGGCACTGGGGCTGGAAATTCACCATTCGGACTGCTTTTCACCCTTCCTCAGACAGACACACAACACAGAACCCTGGAAAAGCCCACCCCTCCACCCAGAACCCCTCTTGTGCAATTCCACCACTGCTTCTTTTCACTTCAGGAACAGCAGGTCTCTTGAGAGGGTAAGGAAACCAAACTTCCCCAAGACCAGAAGCGTGCAGTTCTCGTTCACCAGTAGAACAGTGCAGCCAGACCTCCCACTGGGAGCCCACATGAACTCTCTGGGCCCGGTTCTCCACTGCCTTGCTCCCATACAGTCATTTATGTGAGAGCAGAGTGGGATTTTCTATTCCGCAAAGATTTGAGATTTTTGGAAAATAAAGAGAGATTCTGGAATGGAATGAAAAAAGAGCTCAGAATAGCAGAGAACAGCTCCAGGAGGGCAGCCCAGGAAGCCCCAGCTCTGTGCCATCCTGTGGCAAATTGCAGGGGCTTGCCAAGAAACTGGGAGACTGGAAGCCCAGGCTACTGGGCAAACCAGGCAGGGGACCATTGGAATGTCACCAAAATCGACACATTCCCGTGGAATCATTTGATCTCATTTTTCCGATCTGCACCAAGTTACACATATGCAAAGAGGGAACTAGTGACTTTCCCATTGCCTTGCAGATCAGACCATCACCTTTTACTAGTCAGCAACGTCCTGGAGGGGGCGCAAATTCTAGGCATGGCTATTTCAGTTACTTTTAATGACTTCAGTCACCAGGGAGCCCCCAGCCAGCACCGAAGTTCTCTCGATCCACAGAGCAATGAAAGCTCCCCCATGACAACTTGCCAGCATGTCCTGGCCCAATAAAGGGGAATCCCCACAGCCAGCCTTGGGAGCCCACAAAGCCTCGCCTCTTGCTAAGGTGTGGGACCCAGAAGCTTAACATGGGAACTCCCACGTAGAGAGAGGAAAGATCCCCTTGAAGAGACTTGCGTCACTGTGCAATGGGGTGAGGCTGACAGCTTGTCTGAGGTTAATCACAGTCCTGTCACAGAAACCTGGCTCTGGCCTTTAGAGCCACAAGTCCTTGAACGCAGGGAGGACCTCAGTCACTTCATTGCTGGGCAGTGCTAGCCAGGATCCCGCCAATGCTAGGCCTGCAGCTGTTCCCCTGCCCAGTCACCTGTGGTAGGCCGAGCCAGCTCCTCTATGTACAGCCACAGCAGGCTCCAGCCACAAGGAAGGGCAGTGCAACACCATGGCCTAGTGAACTGAGCAGGAGACCAGGAACCAGAAGCCAGGCCAGTGCTCACAGGAACTTCCTGTAGCCTTGGTAACATCACACAGGCCGAAGTGTTCGAACACAAGCGTATAAAGCTGGGCATCTCAGTAAAGGTGGCTTGCCCGCTCCCCCACCAGCCCTTCCCAGAGGTGTTCAGCACACGCTGCTAGCATGTTAAAAATCCACATTTGGGCCACGTTAATTTAGGTGCCTGGCAAGTGTGCCACTGTTGAGGGGCCCAATTTGACACACCTATATTTGAATATGGTAATATGAAACCATCCCTCAGCTTTCCTACCCATAAAATGGGGGTAGTCCTGACCTACCACAGAGAAATATGGGAGTTGCAGCAAGTAACTAATATTCGTAAGATCTTACCCAAGCCCTAAAACTTGTCAGAAAGTGCATACAAATTTTGGGACCAAGCTACCTCCAGAACCAGAGTTTATTTCAACAGCTGTCCCTTAGCAAAGTCTTTTCTGACTAGTGGCATCTACGTACAGACCTCAACACAAACGGCTAAACTCCGGTTCTTCAACAGAAGGGGAGAGGAATGAGTCAGTTAAATCTGAAGTCCATTCCAAACATCCTCCATACCTCGTAGGATGTAATTACAGATATGTTGCACTGGAAGAGACCTGAAGAGGTCGTCCCATGCTGAAGCAGGACCAAGTCTACCTAGATCATCCCTGACAGCATGTTTGTCTAACCTGTTCTTAGAAACCTCCCATGATAGGGATTACACAACCTACCTTGTACGCTTGTTCCAGAGCTTAACTATCCTCACAATTACAAAGTGTTTCCTACTATCTAACCTAAATCTCCCTTGCTGCAGATTAAGCCCATGACTACTATTCCTATTTTCAGTAGACATGGAGAACAATTGAGAAGAGCCTTCAGATATGTTCAGGCTGTTATAAAGAAAGCAGTGATCAGGTACCACCCTCCCATGAGTCTTTACTTAAGGATTAAATATTCCTTCCCCATTAAAAAAAATTCTCCTGTCAGGTTTTCTAAACCTTTTAATATTTTTATTGCTCTTGTCTGGACTTTCCAATTTGTCCACATCTTTCCTAAAGACTGGCACCCAGAACCAGACTCAGTACTCCAGCTGAGGCCTCACCAGTGCAGAGTAGGGTACGACAATTATATCTCGTGTCTTACTTATGACGCTCCTGTCATACACCCCCAAACAATATTAAAGTCTTTTTCACTACTGCATCACATTGTTGGCTCATATACAATTTGTGATCCACTATAACCCCCGGATCCTCTCCTTCAGTACTATCACCTAGCCAGTTATTCCCCATTTTGTAGCTGGATATTTGATTTTTTCTTCCCAAGTGAAGTATTTTGCATTTGTCTGTCTTGAATTTCATCTTGTTGATTTGAGACCAGTTTTCCAATTTGTCAAGGTCATTTTGAATTCTAATTCTGTCCTCCAAAGTGCTTGCAACCCCTCCAGACTTGGTGTCATCTGCAAATTTTATAAGCACACTCCATTAGTCAAGTCACTAATGAAAATATTGACCACTACCAGACCCTAGCCTGACTCTTTCATGACCACACTAGATACATCTTCCCAGCTGAGCAGCAAACCATGGATAACTACTCTGAGTACAGTCTTCCACTCAGTTTCTCACCAAGTTTATAGTAATTCCATCTAGTCCACATTTCCCTAGTTTGCTTATAAGAATGTCACGTGGGACTAAAGCCTTACACAAATCAAGTGCTAGCACATCTACTGCTTGCCCCCTGTGCACTAGGCCAGTAACCTTGTCAAAAAATGTGGACAAGAGTCCTTTATTTGAGGAGAGAGGAAGGAGGGTAGGAATTTTCATTGGGATCTTTGGTTTAGGGAGGGGGGGAAGGGAGAGAGAGAGAGAGTTGTTGCAGAGTGTTTAACTGGCCTGGCAAGGAATACTAAGACAAGCCTTGGGAAGTCACCTGGCAGGGGCACGAGGGTGGAGAAAAGACAAATAATCTCCATTCATTTCTCTGGTGGAACTGCCGACAAGGGGGCCAGCCTCACCACTTCCTATGGCCACTAGACAGCCATCGAATGATAACGAACTTTAGTCAGGTTGGATTCTGACAATGGGAAGGCTTTGTATTTCAGCCAGCTCTTACTAGTAACGCATTTCACTGGACAATATACTCTTAATAAAGGGAGCAGCACTGTGGCCTACTAGGCCATCACATTAGTACTGCTCTAGTCTAGGGATTCTGTTTGAGTCCTCCTCATTTGCCTATTACCACTTATGCTACCAGCAAGGCTTCCACAACATGTGCAGGGCCAGCCCTCTGGTTGGTCACCATGGTCAGGAGGCAAGGAGCGGAGTGGGCCTGTGGTGATAGTCCAGGAGCTCAAGGCCAAGGAGATGAGCGGGGAGACCAGGGAGGCAGCAGGGACCAGGGGCACCAAAATTGAAGTTCGCCCAGGGCACCATTTTCCCTAAGGCCGGCCCTGCACACAGGCTTCAGAGACGCACAATCCAGGAGGTTTATAAAATTACTTCAAGTTTATTTATCCTTTGTGGAAAATAAAGAAATTCAAACAAACAATCAGTTGGACCCTTTTACTAAAATGCCAACAGAACTCCTCTTCCCCAACCCTCTAGGGTCCCTTTGTGAAAGAATAGCAGCTCACCAAGAGCTACAAATGAGCTCTCCATACTCCCCTGCCACAGGTCTAACACAGCTGGTAAGCCTAGAGAAACTTCTACCCATCTCAGACTCAACAATAGCAGGGGGAGGAGCTTTTATTTGTGTGTGCGCCTTTGCAAGGAAAACATCCTCTTATCTTCACTCTGGTGTGTTACAACAACAACCCGCAGTTGGTGCTACAGTGAGTTAGATGAATCCGCAGCTTTGGAACAGGAAAAAATAGCCATCTTGTTTTCCTTTAGAACCTTTCTGCTTCTAACCAGAGAGACCAGAGCCAGCACACGTGGACCTTAAGAACTGATAGTCAGCCATACTGGTAGCCACAGGACATTCACAAACCACTTGCCTGGGCTCAGTGCGGTGCATACCACCATAGAGAGAAAAACAAAATTCTGTACAATGACCCACTTGCCCTCTATTAAAGCAATCAAGAATACAACCAAAATTGGAGGCCTTGCCAGGAAACAGCTGGCCAGATCCTTGTTGTCACAGCTGCAGGGACACCTTACCTTACCTCTGCCACCAAGCGTGTTCTCGCTTTGCTACATCACAATCTACGCTTGCTATAATACACCAGTTTGGGACACTGGAAGCGCAAGCACCAATAACCTTTTCCTACTGCTTCTGCTTGAGCATAGCAAGTTAGGAATGGACTACAAGACAGCTGGCTATGAAACTTGCACTGATCTGTTGAGTTCCTTCTAAGCAGCATTGCACAATGTGTCTTAGCAGCAAGCAATCGCTGCAGAGAGGAAATCAAAGCTGAGAGACAGGAAAGGCCATCTAATACAGTCAATAAAAAAAACCCTTCTCTATTTTACAGGAGAGCCTACTACTGCTGCTGAGCGTTTCACTTTGAAGCTGGGAACTGTGGACTCGGGTCCAAAATAGAATGCTCTGAGACACAGCACTTAAGCAGCAACAGACCCGTTACTGGGACAGCTATACAGAGCTAGGCCCACGCATGAAAGGCCTCACACAAGCCCAGAATACTTGAGTCACCAGAAAACGTAGTGTAGGAACAATTCAGCATTGGTTCCCAGATAGAGATTTCCGCCCCCTCTCTCTCCCCACCTTCTAAGGGATTTTTTCCTCAGAGAGCGTGAATGTGTGTTTTCAACAAGCAAGAGAACAGACAGAGGCTACCCTCTACCACTGCAATGAAGGCCTGGTGTAATTTTAAAAAAAATAAAACTGAGTGCACATAGCCCCAGGTTCCTCCAGCAGCAGTCAGGCTCCCTGTAACAAGAAAGATTTCAGGTACATTCTCACCTTCAAACACGAGCATGTTCACCTTGAACATTTTTTAAATGGACACCATATGCTGAAAGAAATTCCACCCCCCTCCGAACACATAAAGACAAAATATGTGTCGGGTAACCGTTTGCCGTGATTTGTCTCTACCGGTAATTCAAACAACAAACTCACCGTAAACCTCAGCCCAAGGTATCTCTCTAGAGCCTAGCTGTTCCTAGAGTTTTCCCCTAACCCCAGTTGTGTCCAGTGGATCTCTTCCATGCTCCCTTACATCCAGGGTGGAGCTATGGCATCACATTTGCCAGTATGAGTCAGCATCTCCCAGCAGGATTCCAACAACTGCTACCAATTTGGGTCAACAAAAGACTCCCATCCGAGACCCATAACTGCCTGAAAAAAATCTGTTACTTAGAATGATAATGAGTTAACACTTCAGATTACTGGAATGGAAAGGGATTGGGGGGAGGGAGGGAAAGGGGGGAGAGAATATTTGTCCTTTGCCTCCTCCATCCATTTTCTGTGTATATTTCACTTTCTCCTATTTTTCTGAGTCTTTCATACACGTTAACTACATTAAAGGAAAGTGCAACTGTAAAACCACCAAAGTTGCCAGATGTCTCTGGGGAATGTGTAGTACACAGAGCCCCACACACAAAAACTGGTGTGTAATAATTAAGGCTCTAGTCTTGCACTGAGCTAAACTGGGCCGGATCATGACAGAAATCAGAGGGGGTCTGTTGACAGGGTTAAACTGGTGTTGCTTTAAAGCTGTTCCTCTCTTACTGATTACACTGACAAGTTTACTATTAGTGTGGAGAAGTAAGGAAGGATCTAAGGTCCTCTCTCTAAGAGAGGGGTATAAAATCCCAGAATCAGCTTTCCCAAGAATGCTTGTACACATGGACATAGACAATTGGGGAACTTCGCTGAAAAATAAAGGAAACACTGAGTTTGGCACAGCTCCTCTTATAGCACTTCATTGAAAGTGGACAAATCTAGTCATGGTACTAACACTTACATTCAACAGCTATTATTTTTCAGCTCTACCAGCCCCCCGCCCAGAAAAAAAGCAGTCTGTGCCCCTTCTTTATATTTTCATTCCCCCCTTTCTCCCCAGGTGCCTCTCCAGCAGGAGCAATTAACACAGTGGCTCGATTGCCACTGCCAAGCTCTCTCACAACAGCTCATACTAGCCAGCCTTGAGGCAGGAAGGCCAGCAGCGACTCCTCCACATGGCTGCGGTCGCTCAGAGTCAGTTGGAGGGGGAGGCGGGACAGGGGCAGCCCCAGGATGGCTTGTTCCCCAGCCTGGCCACTTGTCTGGCCCCATTCAGCCCAGCCACGCGTGCAGCACGCTGAGCCCCCCGCCAGCAGCGTCGCCGCCGAGGCAGAAAGGGGTAAGGAAGGGGGCTGAACTAGCCAGAAAACAGGGTAACCGTTTCCAGAAGCAGGAGCCATCTGTGTCAGCTCCCCCGCCGCTCAACCGCCGCGCAGACACCTGCTCCTCCCGGCCCGGGGAAGGCGGGATCGGGCCTGTGGGGCTGGGCTGGCAGCGAGAGCACAGCGCAGGCAGGAAGCAGCCACTGTGCGGTCGGGGAGCGGAGGCATCCCCCCCGGCCAAGCGCCCCCAGGGCGGGCTGGCAGCAGAGCCGCGCCGCCAGACGCCCTGCCCCTGCTTTCCCTCGCCGCAGAGATCCCGCTGGGGGGGGACACCCCCACCCTCCCGGCCGTCCTACTCCTCGCTAAGGGCCGCACCCCATCGCGGCAACGGGGCCTCCTCCGGCCCCTTCCCTCCCGCGCACGTGTCATCGCGGGCCGGGGCCTCTCGCAGCCAGGCAGCCGCCCGCTGCAAACCAGCCGCCGCCAGCCCCGGCCATGTGGCCGCTGCGCTGGGCTTCCCCCCCGGGCACCCACGCGGGGCAGCCCGGCCCCAGGCTCCCCGGCTCACCTTGCCGCTGGCCGTGCCGCCGCTGACCCCGATCAGAAAGGGCTCCCCACCGCCAGGCTGCTCGTGCTCCTGCAGGCTCTGCTCGCTGTCCCCTGCCATGCCGCCGCTCTCAGTCTCCGGCCAGCTCGCTCGGCTGGGGGGCTGGGCTGGATTTATGTGATGAGTCAAGGAAGGGCCTTCCTCCCCGCCTGGTTCACATCCCCGGCGTGCGGCTCCCTGCCAGGTGCCTGCTGCAGCTGCACATGCTCCCGCCCGCCCGGGCTCAGCAGCTTGGGGTTGCAAAGTGGCTGTGGCTTAAGAGCCGCACAGACCCAGCATCTGCCCCCTCCTCCAGCTGCTGAAGACAGAGAGAGAACAAAGCGGAAGGAAGGTGTCCGGGTAAAACTAAGAGACGCCTCCTCCAGCACCTGCGCTCATTTAACCCACTGAGGGCCCCTGCTCCCGATTGACCTCACTGTGTGAGATGTTGTAGCATAGCTATGAGGCTCCAAATCTTCCAAATATCCTACTTTCCTCTCTTCAGTCACACCAGGATTGGGCCTCCTTCGTTTCCAATGGTGCCTGCCCAAAGAAGACATCCAGATTTTGCACTGATTGCATCTGATGAATACATCTTTACCTACTGCCCTAAATCAGTTCAGGGGAGCCTTTTTAGGTATGGATTTCCCCCAAGCCATTTCCAGAGATCATCAGCCTCCAGTGGAATGCTATTTGGGTTGAACCACAGTATTGCTCATGATGGGAACTCAAATGTCACCTATCCTAGGTTTGTCATCCTATCTTCCCCTGGCCCTGATCCAAGCACTGGTGCACATAACTTATGCACTTAACTTTACACACATGAATAAACTTAAGCTGGTGAGTGAGTGTTTGCAGGATCAGGACCCAAATTCTAGAACTGACCACTCAGGATATGAATTGTGGGAAGGGGGTCTTGAGAAGACCTGGCCTCATCTGTTCATCAGTCCCAGCTCTCCTGACTCCCACATCCCTGCAAAGTGTTTCTTGTAATGTCAAAAAGTCCCTCAGGACCATGTATGTACTCTACTCTTCCTAATGCCTAGTAAGGAAGAGAGACACAACTGAGAATTTCCTGCAAGGGTCATTTCCAATGGGATTCCCTGATCCCATACCAACTTTAAAGCTCTGATCAGGGGCACAGTACCAACCACAAGGAACCATTAGAAGTTTGTAACAACACGCAACAGTTGGCAAAGTCAGCATCAGAGCACTTCAGTGCCTTCAATGGAAATTAGGCACGTAATACCTTTGAGGATTTGGGCCTCAGTTCAATTTCCCCCATCGTAGCCATCTCTGTAACTATGTCTAGTATCTTTCATGTCATTTTGCTCTCCTTGTGCCCACACTGACTTGCACCACACTCTTTGTAGCACAGTGTGGAGACAGATCAAAATGTCTACCATATCCATGCCTTTTTGCATGGCCATTACCTATTTCAGATTCTACCTTCTGAGGTCAGAGTTCAGTTTCTCTCCAACATGCCCACCATTGAATTTCCTCACCTAGAAGTATCCACAGTCCAATCCCTGTCTTAAAAGCAAGTTTTTTGGCACATAAAAGAAAGTGGACAACCATGGATAAAAAGATAGGATCCCATCTTATTAGGACACTATGAAAAGTTAGGCCAGGCCAGCACAAAGCTTATGTTACAGAATACAGAAATATTACCTAAGGCACATCAGAATAGAGGCTGTATGTCAGCCTAAAGTTATCTTTCAGTGTTCCCATCTGTCTTTAAAAAGTGTGTGTAAGTAAGGCCAGGTCTACACTACTATCTTACATCTTACGAACTTAGCTCTCAAAGTAGACAGTGCTATGTTGATGGGAGGGCTTCTTGTGGAGATAGATCAACTAGTCTGATGGAAGAAGCTCTCCAGTTCGCGTTGTAGTGTCTTCACTGAAGCACTACAGCAACGCAGCTGTGCTGCTGCAGCTTTTTAAGTGTAGACTTTCCTAGTGTAACAAGAGCTTTCTTTCATAGTATATATTTTTTTCGTCTTTTCCCAAGAGCTCAGACCCAAATCTTCAACAGTATTTAGGCACCTAACTCCCACTGAAATCAATGGAAGTTAGGTACCTAAATACCTTTGAGGATCTAGGACTAAACTCTTTGTAATGGAGATGACAGGCAACATACTACCTCACCTTTCAAAACCAGCCCAGAACTGTAAAATGGAAGTGAATCAAGTTCTGGTACCAGTTTCTGCTACATATAAAAACAATCAAATTTCCTATACACATGCTCAAAGCTCACCAAGACTCACCCTCAGTCTTATGGGGCCCTAGTCAGCCAAAGTCTTTCCAACCCTTCCACAAGGTTTGGGGTCCCCTTGGACAGAAGGACCTGTCCATTTGCTGGATCAGAAAGGTCCCAAGTCAGTTTAAATGCAGCCTTTTCATATCAAAAGCCCTTTCTGTCTGTTGGTCTCTGGAAAACCCAGTTTGAACATATATGCAAGCCTCCACAGGAGGCGCTACCTCTTTGGAAATTTTACAACCTGAGTGATTCACCTTAATCAGCCCCCAGTGTTTTCAGTTCCTGAAAGAACCATGGTAAATCTCCCTGCTGCAGTTGTATACAACCCCTGGCCCACAGCGATACATAAGCCATTCATAACTGTAATACTATATGGTGCCCAAAGAGACTGCATGCAGTTGTAATATTTGTCACAATTGATTTTTAGGCTTCTCCATCCCATTAAATATTGTTGTTTTGAATTATTTCTCCCCAAGTGTATTAGTTTGCATTTCTCCTATCTGAATCTCATTTTGTTATTTTTTTACCCATGTGTCAAACCTCTCTATGGGTCTGATCCAAACACCATTAAGTCAACCAGTTTTTCCATTGATTTCACTGAGTTTTGGATCAAGCTCTAAGTGACTCAAGTCCAGTATTCTCCGTTTAGGTTTCATAGGATAGCCCATAGTGCACCTTCCCACACATGCAGTCACAAGGGGAAGGAAGAACCATGAAGACTAATGATAAAGAGCAGGCAATGGAATATTCATAAAATTTGATCATATAAAATCAGCCAGTCTTCATGATCTGCACTGTTGAGTATTAATGAAATCAGCAGATGAACTGATTGTACAGTTTTGAAAAATCTTTGACAAATGCAGAGGCACTGAAAGACTGGATAAAAGCTAATTAATAGCAGCATTCAAAAATGAAAGAAGGATCCCTTACATTTAACTTTTATTCCTATGAGAATAATGGAACAAATATTAAGAGCAAATAAATAGCTGAACATAGTCAATAAACAGCTGGGGTTATAAAGCACAGATATTGCAAAAGAAAAGGGGTCAATTGTGGCTTTGCACAAGCTCCACATATGGTTGTTGTGTTGCCTCAGGAGCACATCAGGCAGCAGATTGTGACTGAGGAAGTCAAAATGGCCCAGATCTTCCAAGTATTCAGGTGTCTCAATAATTCCCATTGTGTTCAATAGGAGTTAGACCTTTTATTACCTTTGAGGGTCTGGGTCAATCTGCCTACTAGTCCTCCTCAGATCCAGGGGAGGTGAAAACATATCTTGCCCCAACTCTATATCTGTACATCCCCCAACACTGGAGCAGTGGCCCTAAGATTCTGCCTATTTCCCCATCTCTTCCTGCCCACGTGCAGAGGGAGGGTATCGCAGCACCTTGAGGTTGTTCTCCCCTTTGCACAGCTACCCACAGAATGGGAGGCTGGTTCAGGGAAGCAAGGCAGTGCTTTTTGCTCCCTTACTCCCTTTTTGCAGGATGGGCCACAATCTGGCCTAAACTTTGATGCCTTTGTTTGATAGCATTGTTACCCCTTTTGACATGAGTGGTTGGCCAAAGATTGGGGCCCAGCGGGGTTTTTTCCGCTAGGATGGGATCAGGTATTTCTTTGATGTAATCATGTTTATTTACAAAGAATGTACAAAGTCATATTTCCCAGAACACAGCAGGAATCAAACAACAGTTTTGCTCACAACTTCAAAATTCTTTTTGGCAACAGCCACATTGAAAGCTCTCTCTGGGTTTTTTTCAAGACCAAACTGTGCTTGTTCAGGCTGCCTATGTTTGGATTCTGGAGCTTCCTTGTTATCTTCTCTCTGCTTCTCTGGTGGTTCTCTCCTTCTCTCTCTCTCACACACACAACTCCACCAAAGAATACCCAACAAAAACCTTCTGCTCACATCCTTCTAATTCCTCAATGGACTGACATGTGCCTGTGTTGTGGTTTGAGGCCCCTAATGTTTCTTACATTTATTCTGAAAGGCTGCTGCTACACTCCCCAGTTTCAATGATGTTCTGCCCAGCCCACAACAGTATTAGGCTTGGTCTATGCTTAAAACATAGCCCAACATAGCTACAATGCTCAGGGATGTGAAAACCCCTAACGTAGACATACTTAGGTAGATGGAAGAATGCTTCCATTGACCTAGCTACCATCATTCAGGTAGGTGAAGTTCCTACAGTGATGGAAAAATCCCATTGCTGTAGTTTGCCTCTACACTATGGGATTAGAGAGAAATAGCTACAGCACTGTAGCTATGTCCTGGTCTACACTAAAACACTAGGTTGACCCAACTATGTCCCTCAGGGATATGACAAATCCGTATCCTGAGTGAGTGACGTAATTAAGCTGTAACCCTGATGTAGACAGTGCTAGATCAACAGAAGTGGATTACCTATGCTGATGAGAGAACCCTTCCCATTGGTGTATGTAGTGTCTACACTGAAGCTATGCCGCTGTAGTGTTTCTAGTGTAGATAAGCCTAAGGCACTAAAACATCTATAATGTAGATATGGCCTTATTATTATGTTACCTTTATTTATGGTATGAAGTACCAGACTCTGCAGGTAGTAGAATTGATTTCAGTGGGCCCATCACACAACAGGAGTAAGGGTGGTGGAACCTCCAGATCCAAAGGGCTAGACTTTACTTTCAGACACAGTCCTGAATGAGGATCAGTATGTAAACTGCATGACTCCAGTAGCAGCCTCAGGAGGAAAGATGCCTCTGAGATATCTCTTGAAGGCACCACCTCTGTCCTGGCTCCTTCTACTACAGGGGTAGTAATCTGCAGGTAGCCTATGGCAGCAGCATATTATAAGACCCCCTTACCAGCTCAGTCGTTCTGGCCAGGATATGGAGAGGCAGAGTCAAGGCTCCAATACTCCTCCTTACCCTTCCCTGCTCACTCACTCTAAAGAATGAGTAAATAGGCACCACAGCACCTGTTTACTTTTGCACACCCGAGTTCCAGGTAGCTTGGCAGGGAGGAAGAGGCGTCTTCCCCTCATACCGCTGTGCTAGTGGAGTTCAAGTTAAAGTCTAGCCCATAATTAGTAGATGAACTATATTTTACTTTTACTGAAGCACATGATACTGTCTTATGAATCTTACTCTTAAAATTAATTCAAATTGGCTTGAATAGGAACTCTGTCATGTGGACTGAAAACTAGCTGAAGGACCATAAACAAAGGGAAATAGCAATGTATTGAGTTATGGGGAGGATTTTAACAGGTCAGTGTTAGGTCTAGTCTTATTTAACTCCCTCATTAATGATCTACAAGAGAGAGTAAAGAGCACAATGATGAACTTCACAGATGACACTGAGGTGGAAGGAACTGTGACTACCAGTGAGCGCAGGGAATATAATGCAAAGGAACCTAAGACCTGAATCAAACCCCACTTAAACCACCCTGACACGGACTTCAGAGGCCATTGGATCAGGCCCATAAAGAGATTAAATATATAGAAATAAACCAAGAAGAAGAGATTTGGTTTAGAAAAATGCAGATTAATACATCTGGGGAATAATAATGCAAAACACTATCCAAAGGGAAGGAAAAACTTGGAAAAGAGGTAAAAAATAGCAAATTAGATGAGAATTTGCGAAGTGGTATGGCTGTAAAAAGGCCAGTGAAATTGGGGCCTATGCACAGGGCAATCATTTCACAGCAAGGTAACAAACTCTGATGTGACCATACCTGAAGTAGGGTATTTTTTTGGAACAAATTAACTACCAGAAAAATATTGACTAAATGAGGACATTTAGAGAAAAGCAACCAACATAACCAGGGAGTTGGAAGAATTGGTGTAAGAACCACAAAGAGATGATTGCTAAGAGAGAATTAGAGGAGGATACATGTAGAAGTAATGGAATGAAGTCAGGAAAAATTATGCTGAAAAACCCTGGGAGAGTTTCTCAACGAAGTAGGGGAAGCCACACTGGTCGGGACATTTAAAATTGGATTGGAGAAAACAACAGAAAATGTAAGGTAGGCAATAATCTCTCATGGTGGGATCACACACTGGATGATCACATGGATGTTCGTCATCTCTGTGACTCTCAGAGTGGAAACATTCCCTATTTTCACCCACCGTGATCAGAGGACTAAGGCATTAAGACCAGAAAGAGGAAGCATGGCCCAATGGTTGGGAACTAGCCCGATGCTCAGGACGGATTCCCTGCTAGGGGCAAGTCACATAGCTCCTGTGGGCCTCAGCTCCCCGTCTATGAAGGGAGACTACATGAGCGCTCAGCCGACGCCCCGCCCCCGTACTAAAGGCAGTTCCTGGCTTGCGAGCACCCGCCGCCCGCCCGACCCGCTAACAATGACAAAGCGGCGATCGAGCCGAGGGAGTGACCAGGAGGCTCCTCCTGGAGCGCAGGGCAGAGCTTTGCGAGAGGAGCGGCCCGGGCTTATCTACCGCAGGGCCCCGGCCTCCTCCCGTCAGAGCCCGTTCGTTCCCCAGGGCCAGGCCGGGCCGGGGCAGGGCCTGGCACTGTTAAAACGCGACGGGCAGGGTTCGCAACGCCACTGCAAGCTGGGCCCGGCCTCGCACCCCCATGGCCCGGGCCGGAGCACTCAGTCCGGCCGGCCCGCGTGGAGACAAACAAGAGTCCCAAAACAACCCGGGGAGGGGAGGGGAGGCGAGTCCCGACGCACTGCCCTCTCCTCCAGAGCGTAGCACGATGAGGCTCCACCTTGGTTGGATGGCACCGACTTGGGGCGAGGCGGAAGGGGCTGAGCGCGGGCTCGAGGTCATTATTGGCAGGCAGCTCGCCCAATCAGCAGGTCCCATAGCTGTAAGCGGGACTTCCGCTTGGCGGTGCGCCTTGTCGCCGGACATGTAACTCTATCTCACTTCCGGAGGGTGGAGCTAGTATGAAGTAGCTAGGCTGAGTATCCCTATCCGTCTGCGGGCGGCCTGCCGGGCCTGACCTGACCTGACCTGACCTCCTATAGCTTCCCTTCTGGTCCGAGTGGCGGGGGAGTGTGTAGCGGAGGTCGGCCTGCCCGCCCGCCCGCGTTCGGGGCAACATGAGCACCATGTTCGCCGACACCGTCCTCATCGTCTTTATCTCGGTGTGCACTGCGCTGCTGGCTGAGGGTGAGCGGGGCCGCGGTCTGCGCTGGGGGTGGCCGGGTTGCGGAACGGCTCCCTTAGGTCCCCGGTGTGACCCCATGGGGAGGGAGCGCCTGCCCGGTGTAACCCCATGAGCCGCCTCCGATCCAGCCCGTTCCCGGTCCAGAAGCGGGCAGGCTGCGAGCGTGGACCTGGGGATGCAGAGGGCTCTTCCCGGGTCACCCAAGGAGCGTCCCCGAGCGCGATAGCTGTGAGGCCATGGGCCAAGCCTGGCTCTGCAACAGGCGCCGTGGGTCGCTCCGCGCCTCAGCTCGCCATCATCTGGGCCCGGGGGGCAATAGCCCTTGGCGGGCGGTTGTGGGAAGAAAGGCGTTAAAGACTTCTCGGGGCTGCGGTGAGGGACGGGGGCCGTGTCCGTGTCTCGGCTGGGGGGAGGGTGAATGACTCTACACAGCCTCGGCCGCGTGTGTTGTGTGCGCGCCCGCGCCCATTTGTGACATCAGTGACGTTCAGCAAGCAATCCAAGTGAGGGGAGATGTGAGGCCTGCTTTGCTCTCTCAGAGGTGCTCCTGCCATTCAGTGCATCTGTGCTAATGCTTCCCTGACAGACAGACAGAGCCCCCTGCTCTCTCTATGTTGCTGTTCTCTTGGTTTCTTTCTCCTGCTTAGTGTACCCGAATCTAAATGCTGCTACAGCCCTGGGGCAGTTGCGACAGAGCTGTACCGAAAGTCACTCTCCCCTTGTTGTGTCTGATGTTTGTTTCAGGTATCACGTGGGTGCTGGTTTACAGGACAGAGAAATACAAGAGACTGAAAGCTGAAGTGGAAAAACAAAGCAAAAAATGTAAGTGTTGCCTTTCAAACACCATAAATAATATGGCTCTTTTTATCTTCTCATTATTTTCTGCTTCAGGATTTTAAATCAGTTTTTGAACTGATTACACCAGTTTAACGAAAACATCTATATCTAGAATGAGCCTGAAAGGACTTGGAGAAGGAGGGAGGGAGTACAATGCAGTGAAAGGAGAAAAGGAAATGAAGAATGGAGATAGAAGGAAGAGGATAGAAAGGTGGAGGAAGAGTTCCAAGATCTATGGTATAAGGTAAAAATGGAGAGCAAAAGCATCGATAGAAATAAGTTAAATGACCTATGAGGGATGTAAGCAAATGGCAGCTTGACAGAAGATCAGATTGGCTTCTGACTCCCTCTCTCCTGAGTCTTCAGGAGAAGACCAATTCCAGCAGTATAAGACAGTTCAGAGTAGCTATGGGTAAAGCCTACTAGTATAAATTACAGTAGTAACTGCAATCTTAGCAGAGGATTTAGAGATAATGTTTGACTGGTTTGGATGCTGTGGAACTCATAAGCAGCTGGTATGGATTAATCTCTGGTGTTTAATGATTGCAGTAGAGGCTTTATTCTGATTATTTTGTAATTCCTCCTATCTCTAGTCTGTTTCCACGAAGAGCCAGGTGTGAGGTGCATATATCAGTAAACTAATTGCTAATGTTAATGCTTGTGAGTTACAGTTTAAGTGGCAAAGCTGAGAATAACAAATATTAGCTAAAATTTCAGATTTGATTAGCATTTGTTGATCACAGTTTATCCAAACATCCATTTAAAAAGGAGTCTAGGCTGTCCTAAGCAGCCCCTGACAATTCTCAAATATACAACCATAAACTAGATCCCCCTCCTGCCACACCTTTCAACCATTCGTCAATATACCCACAGCAACAACCAATAAGATACCCATAGGTTTTGGGTTTGTTTTTCTTTGGGTTTGTTTGTTTGTTTTTTCCGAAGATCACTAGGCTCCTCTGCCAGAGCCTTGGCATTCTGTTACAGCTACAGAAAACAAATAGGCCTTGAAATGAATAAACTAGGGCTGTTAGTTTGGGGGAGCGATTATAATTTAATCTCTCCTCAAAACATACTTGTGTTACGTGGCACAGCCACATCTCAGGACTGAGTGAGCCTGAAAGCTGCACGGTTGATGGCCGACTATCTTCTGACAATGGAAAAAGTTGCAAGATAGAAGTGTGGTTATAGTGAGAATGACATTGTGCCACTGTATTCACTCGTAGTTCCTTTTCTGAGCAAACTCGCTCAGTTCACATCACCCTTGCGTAATCCCACTGGCCTGCTATCCTGAGGTGTATGATTTAGTTTACGGATAAGTAAACTTCATCATTAACCTTTTCATCCACAGCATTGTGGTCAGAGCAAATGAGTAGATTTGTGCCTGGGCTGTTACTTTTTTGACAATTGTGCAGGCTTGGCTTACGAGTCACAAGAATTTTACCTGTCAGCACCACAAATTCTCCTGTGACCTGGAAATTCAGCTGTAGTCTTTGTCTTGATCATCACCAGGAATAAAAGTTCTACCATTAAATCTTAGCTAACATACTAATATGTGAGACCTAATTCTTTAGCACTGACTCTGTAGGGACAACAGGAGTGAAAATGAGTTTGTTGGTAAAGTAGATACGATACAGATGTGTGGTTGAAAAAAGGCCACCAATATCTCTTATCTGATCATAACTGTATTTGAAAAATTATCATCCCATTTTCATATTGTGATATTGGCTATATAGATCTGAAACTAAAACTTGGCTTTCACTTTCTGACAGTGTCAATCAAATCTCTCGCTAATGGAGGTGATTTCATTTGCAGATTGAAAAGCATAGTTGCTGGATCATAGTATTAACAGGTCAGCACTCTGGCTTGTAAATATCCATTGGCTTTTCTTGCAGCAATCTTTGGAGTGTCTCCTGTCTGGATTGGCTGTCTTATTTGGTTTCTGGTAGCTTTGGTAACTAAGTTTAGATTTGCTACATAATTTTTGAACTTCAAAATATTGCAAATGTTTCAGCCCTAATTGGATGACCAGCAGGAATGAAGTAAATTATGCCAGACTGCTGGGGCTGCACGTCCACTGAGAGTGCCTGCTTGTGAAGAAGGGATATAACAGAACACAGGCGTTCTTGTGTTCTGCTTCCTACTGCAAATAGCTAGGGTCAGAGTTTCCCATAAAGCTTGTTTCATCGCTCTTGCTGAATTGAAAGTACTCTCTAGAATTCATAATGACAAATCAGCAAGGGCTGTTTAAGCCAAAATGACACCCTGACTACTTGGGTCACAGTGCAATGGGCACCTTTGGTAGGCTTTAAAATTCTGGCTTTTGACAGGATTTTAAATTTTTCTCTCCCGCGTCTAGGATTGGTGCTTTCAAGATCAGGAATGTTTTCCAGGCATTTGTACCAGTCTAGTTCTGGCAGATTATAAGACATTAAACATATATTGCATATATCATAGTGATATGTTTATCTTGCTTCCCTTCTCCTCTTGCCCCTGACTGTGTGTGTGGGGGGGGGTTGTTGGGTGAATGGGAGAGGAAGAGAGAAAGGATTAGCAGCGTAACTCTCCATTGTTTGTGTGAAAGTGATTCAGTGTTGTCTTTACGCTTTGCAGTGGAGAAGAAAAAGGAAACAATAACTGAATCAGCAGGCCGACAGCAAAAAAAGAAAATAGGTAAGATTTGGAGAGAGGTGTGATGCTCCACAAGTGAGAGGGAAGCTGTGAGGAGAAACTGCTGGAGGCGGACTTTCCCTTTCAAAGATGGGGGGAAGAGAGGAAACTTTAACTCTTTGTTTGGTGGTGGGATGAGACTTGGTTCTTGATGGGTTGGCTAGAATGTGACTTCCTCTTCTTCCATGTGGATTGTTAGAGCCTATTTCAAGGGAACTAGCCTCTTCCTTTCTAGACTGACTTTAGGCAAACCCAGTGGCATTGGGATTTCAATCCATGCTGTCATGTGGACCGAGAACATGGAGTCTTTTAGCCTTCACTGTTCCCAGATGCCATCCCTGAGAGCTCATTGCTGCAATACATTATCACCATGCAATAACCATGTGACTACAGTAATGCATGTTAATGTTTGTGATCCCAGATTGGATGAAACCTATCTCTTTTTAGAGATTAGATTTTTCATTTTTTCCTCATAACATCACTATAGGGTGGAGTCAAGGGTGTATGGGTGTTGTAACTGCATCTTTATAGCTTGTGTTTGAAAGAAATCCAAACATGACCTCAGCTGGGGTTGTAGCATTTGTTTTGGAGATATTTACATCATTCATCTTACATGTCTTTTCCCTTAAATTACTGATCTATACTCCTTAATTCCAATTCAGTATTATGCTTTTTCCTGGGGATATGTGAGAGAAAATGTGTTAAGTGTTGCATGGGCACGTATTTGGGATAGCCGCATTACTCACAAACATCAAAGCCGTGAGTGATGCAGAGCAACCAATTGAGTTGTTACAGAAAACCTTTATCAGTAACATTTGAGAGAGATTTGAAACTTATTGGGGCTATTTATTCTTGTCCCTCTTCCTATAAAACCAGAAGTCTTCATTACAATCAGTTGTTCTAAACAAGGCCCAAAACCTCTGCTTAAATGATTTAAAATAGCTTTTCCTAGATATAAAACTTGTGATCTCTGGGCTTCTCTCAGATTTAGAACCTTAATTCCTTCCCCTTGCACATGTGCATTATGGCACAGTCTTTAATTACACAATCACATCTCTTTTCAGCAGAATAGAGGCAGCTTTTTGATATTCCTTCTTATCCTTATTATTCAGCATGAACTCACCCTAGTTACTGTTCACTATCCAAATACTGCTTTGACCAAGGAATGCCTTATTTCCCCTTGGACTTCTAACCTGTTCATCACTTGAGTACAAGTGCCTCACTAACACTAATGAAGTTATTTTCACAATGCCCTTTTGAGGTAGTGAAGTAGTAATCCCTCTGTTACAGATGGGGAACTGAAGCACAAATAGGTGAAGACCAAAGTTTGTAAAAATACCCACTAATTTTCTATGCCTTGGTCTTTGGGTGCCGAACTTGAGATATCTAAGGCTTCATTTCTTTCAAGATGCTGAATAAGCATAGCTCTTATTGTCTTCAGTTGGAGTTGAGGGCCTAGCACTTATGAAAAATCAGACTCTAGGGATCTCAACCTGGGCATCTAGAAAATGAGAAACATATAATCAGTGGCCATTTCTGGAAACAGAGAAGTATCAAAACCATTCTTTGGAAGAGGTGAGATTTCATCTCTAGACTTCCTGGTTTCCAGCCCAGTGCAACTTCAGTTGAAGTTATAGGACATATCAGTGAGAGAATGGCAAGCAGGTTGGTGCAGGTAACTTGTTTAGGCGGATATTGTGTATAATGCACTTAAAACATTCTGAAAATGAAGGAGCAAATGATGAACAAGTTTTACTGAGCATGTGCAAACTGCAGTTTTTGTTCCTGGATTGATGTTCATTGGAATAGCAGAAAGTATCTTTCTGAGCTCTTGATTAACCCCCTGTGAAATTGTAAGTTCCTGCTCCAAACCACAAAGCTGTTCAAAGAAACGGTCAACAGTTTTTATATAGGAAAAATAATTGTTCTCAAGTATAGCTGAACTAGGCTTCCTGAAACATTCCAAAACTTGAGTCATAAAACAAACCTGTGAAATTCTGTCCTAAAAGGTTTGTTTGATAAAGTTATAAGTAGACTTGGAAGGATTAGATATTATTGGTAAATGTTGGTAAACATCAATTTCAATGTATATACACACAAACTGATTTAAAATATTTTTTCATCTTTGATTGAAATATAGATAGGCAAAGTAAGAAAAATGTTGCTTCAGACCTTATTAGAATCAAAATCCAGTGATTTAGACTTTTGAATCAGGCTTCTTACAAATGGACCTGCGAATGAATAGTAAAAACAGATATCCTTCAATCCACAGACTGTATTTTTTTGTATATTTAGACATATGATATTGACAATTTGTTTTAATGGTTATAAAGAAATAATTTTTAGAATCTGTCTAGTTATAATTGTCTGACATCCCCCCCAATAATTTTCCAGAAATGTTAACATTTAAATGATTAAATCTAAAAAAGCTTAAATATAAACATCAATATTATCTTTCAAAATTATTTTTAAAAAAATGTGAATTCTTCCAACCCTACTTAATAGCAACTGGAAACAGATGGGGGTTAGAAGTGTTACTATCGCTTCACCTAACACTTTCCATTGTAACCGCCATATAGCTCCCCAACTGCTTAGAACTTTGGTGCTTGGAGGACTCTCTTGGTGCTATGGTCTCACAAGCTGTCAATAGTGATTTGTGGCCTGCCTTGTTGTGTTGATACCGCCAATGTAGAGATGCAGGACTCCCAAACACCTTGCACTGCCACATGCTACTTCCCCCATGCCTTGCTCATATTCCCTCTCCAATATTTCTTGATTTTTCCACATTCCTACTCAAACCCATATCTGTGGTTTTCCCCGGTTGCCTCTGGATCTTTATCCCCTAAGAGGATCAGAACTGGTGAGATTGGAGCAGTGTCGGAAATAGAAGATGGAACATGACAGTTCCATTGGCTAATCTTGGCATAACACAAAACTGAATAAGGGAAATAAAAACTTTTTTAAAATTTGAAGTGGCCTTTGTGTGTGAGATGTTATCAGGACGTTTGAAACTTGGAGTTGACTGAAATGGGAGGAGCAGTACAGTGCAATGTTTCCAAAAGGAGTACATATTTTATTTAAATATTGTATAGAAACAATTTGTACAAAAATTGAACTTTCTGAGATGTTTTTGGAGTGGGAAACAGTAAGATATCTTCCTACTTTAAGTGCAGCTCTTGTGATTTCACCTTTGAAATCCCTAGTGACACCTCTGTAATGAAGTATGAGTTATCATATACAGTGCATTTCCTTATAGTGATAAGATTTGATGTGCAAATAACATTCTTAGAACAACACTACGTCCAGTATACAATATACTGGCACTAGCTGATTTTTACAGGCACTATTTGATTTTCCAGTTGCTGTGTCCCTATGTTATCATGCACATTGAGTTGGCAATCTTGGCGTACTATGCATTGCCTTCTGAATGTTGACACACCTCTTGTTCTGCTGCATGTAGTTCCAATTCAAGAACCGTTGGCTGTGTGCAGTTTTCACACTGTAATGTCTAACATAAAGAGATGGAATCTGTCTTGTTACTATTATTGACTTGGATAGCAAGGAAGGTTTAGACTTCCTGGAAGTGAAATTATACTAACCCAGAAACCAGAATGACCTCTATATTCTTCACTGCTTTACAGAGAGGCAAGAGGAGAAGCTGAAGAACAACAACAGGGACCTGTCAATGGTAAGAATGCTGTAAATTAGGGGCGAGGCCCAAACTAGTGGTGGACTAGATCTTCAACTCTCCAGGAGGTGAAGGATCATCCTTAATTTCTATCCATTAGAGCAGAGATGATAGGAACTCATATTCACGTGTCTCCGTGGGCTGCACCTCTAACATCTGCAAGCTGCAGTGTGGCCCACAGAGTTCTACGCTAGTCTACTCCTACACTATACACATAGCTTCATTAATTCTTAACCCCCCATCTTCTCTAGTGCTTCCAAAATGGAAGCAGTTTTCCTGATTTTTCACCTACCCACCGCATCTTCCTAATGAACCCACTGCATTTCTTATTTCCCTTGCCATCTCGCAGTTCATGTGTCCTCCCCTTTCTGTATGCTTGGTCATCTCTTGGTTAACAGAACAGCCCTGTTCGCTCCCTTTCTTCCATTTGCCTTTATTTTTAATCAGTTTGTGTCTCTCTGCATTAGCTGTCAGTAATGAATGACTCTGACCTCTCTGATTGCAGGTTCGAATGAAGTCCATGTTTGCAATTGGTTTTTGCTTTACTGCCCTGATGGGCATGTTCAACTCCATGTAAGTATCAAAACTCTGGCTCTTTTTTTTTTTTAAAGCCTTCAAAGTGAATATATCCCATCCCCTTCCTCCTTTGCCACTTGGACTCTTTCATCCAATGTTCATGGGATCCCACTGAGAGCTGCACCTAATTTGTATAAAATGGATCAAACTGCAGCTCTCTTGTTCGATATGGGAGGTGCAGCCTGTGAATCTGCAGATCACCGCACTTATTGCGTCTGCTCAGATCAGCATGGAGCTTTGCATGCAGGAATTCTCTAGGCTGTGCTTTACCTATAACTGAGCATGTTTGTTGCTCTGGAATATTTGACCAGGATGAAAGTCTGGTTAATTCAGAATGGCCTTGCAGAGATCAGGCAGCCTTCCACAGTCTTCAGGTCTTTCTACCACTTCTGCATCAGCTGCTTCATTGCTTGCTAAAACAGTACTGGCTTGGGTTTTTTTTTTTCCTCCTAATCTGAGATTCTTAAAGAAAAAAAATGATCTTGGAATTGACTAGGATATTTATATAAACTCTACTTCTCATATTCTTGTATGTCTGAATAATACTGCTAGAATATTTTCTTTGTCTTTAAGAGTGTAATCCTACAGCTATCCTGGACTTTTCTTGTGGGAGCCACACAGTTCTTCTTATCTCCAAAAACAAAACAAAACAAAAACAAAAAACCACTAAAGGTTTCTTGACCACAATGATCATGACGTAGGCCCATGGCTGGCCTCCAGATTTGGGGGATATATCTTAAATTTATCATTCACAAATCTACCCTGCCCTTCTTATCTGCTCTTGTCTTCTCACCTTCCTCATCACCAGTAATGCTAGCGTCTGCTCCTTATTTGTCCACTTCTCCCACAGCCATCTTTGGGTTTTTTTTGTGTAGCCCTTTATGTGGAACACCCTCTCTGAACTGGACCATAAAGCCACTTTCCTGTCCCTCCTCCAGTCCCAACTCTGCCATGATGCCTACAAGAAACTTAAAGGCTGCATCAGGAGCCCATGGGGGGAATACTTGATGTTCTTTGGGAAGGGCGAATGCAGCTTGTCTCTGATGTGAGCTCTTCAGGTCAGGAAATGTCACTATATTTAGACAGTACCTAGCATACTGTGGGTGCTCTGTGATACAAATGATTTATGTGATGGGATCTTTCAGTCTGGGGTCTGGAGGAAAACTTGCTGCTGTTTGTGAAGTGAAGCCCTGCTGTTTATATTAGGGTCTGGGCATAGATGCCAACACTTGAAATGTTCTGCCAATGACAGTTCTTTGTTGTTCTAAGGTCAGTTATAGTGCAGCTTTACTTACAGAACTAGACTTGTCACTCATTAGCATGAAAAAGTGTGTCCCTCCCCCTGAAGAATCTGCCATTTCATTTTGTCTTCACGGAAGCAGGCAGACAGATTTGCACTGTCCTGCTGTAACGCTTTAACAAAAACACTCTTCTTTCCACAGCATCTATTTTGCGCCCAAATTCTCCAGCAAAGCACTTGCAGGACAAAGTATATTCCTCCTTTTCTGATAACTGAGGCACATTAGAGGCTGGAACCCTTGCTCAGTCACAGGGAGTTCAGCATGGTGGGCATAGCAAGGAGGGAGGCAGAAATATGCACTTTATATCCTTCCCTCATTGCAGCACGCAATTGGGATCTCTGCTTCTTGTGACTCCTACAGAAAGGCTCTGTACATGCAGTATGTATATGAGAGTGGTAACGAGCCCCTTTCTTGCTGTTTAAAATGGGAGGTGTAATATACACAGTACTGGGATGAAAGGGACAGGTGTAGGAAGGCTGGCTTGAACACTAAAAGCAGAATGCCAGGTTGAGGAACTAGCATGAGGATCCTGATTATCCTTTTAGGATAATCTCTTTTCAGGTTGATAGGGTCCATGCAAATGGCATGTCTGCTAAGGGTTAGCGGTATTCGTCCTAAATCCCCCAACACTTTCAAAGTTTACAGTACTTCTTATAAGAGTGTGTGCCTTAAAACCTAGGTTACCTGCTGGAAGAAATGGCAGGCACTTCGAGGTATCATCTCTGAGCCACTCTGTATTTTCACAGCAGGAATAACACAGAATCCTAAAATAGGGAGATGTTACAGGGAGATAAACATCCGTTCCCAGCCCTTCTGCCAAACTGCCTGTGAGATGTAAGCAAAGTTGGCACATGTTAGAACTATAGCTCTGTGTGAATGCATCTCCACAGGAAAGAAAGCTCATTTAGGAGCTCTTGAAACCAGAAACACCTGTTAGAAAATCAGCACTCAAAGAGAAATAACATCAAACTCTGAGCACACACTGATGCAGTATGATACGCACATTGCTTCAAAAGGTAGGGTCGGTTCTTGTCTCCAAATTCACACCATGTCTCCATATCTGGAATGTAGCACTGAACGCTTTCCAGCTCCTGAGCTGCACAGATAATTTGGGAATATACAACTTCCTGCTTCCAATGAGTGAATGCAGAGGAAGAGTATTATATTAAAAGGAAGTCTCTCCATAGCGGTTGCTCACATCCCTTTTAGTAACTGATAAATGTAGCAAATCTGGAAAAAGCAGAGAGCTGGGCTTTGGTTTGTCCTCTGAGAGCTGAGCATACATCTCTAGTACAAAGTCCATCAGTCTGCATAAAGTAATTACAACAAGCTGGTAATTCAGTCTCTTGACTCAAGTGTTAGTTCTCTGGAAGAAACTTATGCATGACTTGGGTTTTAAATAGCAGATGTCAATACTTGGGGATGTTGATTAGGAAGTTCGTAGTCTGTGTCCTGCAAACCTTGGTCAGCAATTTAGCTAGCCAGTAATCATTGATAGGTTGACCTCCAGGAGGCACCACTGGACATTCCACAGCATCTGCTGGGGGACGCCTGCCCAGTCTATCTGGTGGATGGCTGGCCACTATGATGCACTTGAGGATGGCACATGTGCATATAGCAGTCTTCCCATGCACAATGCTAGAGAGGTGGAGCATCATGGTTTTTCTAGGCTTTCAACTTGATCTTGCATCTGGTTTTGTCCTCTTGGAGGCCTGTTTCATTTAAAACACTTAATCTTTTTTTCTGCAATCCCAGGACCCAATTACTGTCCCAGTCTGAAGCCCTTCTCTATGCTGGTGTACTTGGTAGCCGTCTCCCACTGAGTGCTCTCTTCTCTTCCAGATTTGATGGCCGCGTGGTGGCAAAACTTCCTTTTATCCCCCTCTCCTATATCCAGGGCTTGTCCCACCGCAACCTCCTGGGGGAGGATTACACTGACTGCTCCTTCATCTTCCTCTACATTCTCTGCACCATGTCTATCCGGCAGGTGAGTGTTGTGTTGCTCCCTATGCATGGGGAGTGGAGCAGGTCTGCTACCCAGTAAGAAGTAGCAAGTGCCCAGTAACCAATTTAGCCCATGTAGTCTGTCTTTGACTTAGGTTTGTTCGAAGCTTCCATGTTGGCCTCTGGTTCCCATAGGATTAGCCTTCAAAGGAAATGTAGTGCAGAAAGGTTTTGCTTCATTTGAGGTCTTATCTCAGCCCATGAGGGAGATCTGGTAAAGTCATCAGGATTGCTCCAAGACGTTGGAATGAGCCAGTGGAAACAGCTTCCACCCTGCTATGTGTCTCCAAGTAACTTTGTGGATGGACAGAATCAGCCTTGGCAGGGGACAAGTTGCATGATTTACTGAGTTCACCACAGGCTTCAGCAGACACCAGGATTGGTAAGGAAAAGCTCTTACTAAAAACCTATCTCTACAGTTATATCAGAAAGAAAAAACATTCCATCTTTAGTGTAGTCTGAGGGCATGTCTACACTGCATCTGGGGGCGAGCCTTCGAGCCCAAGTTGACAGATTCACGGTAGCGGGGCTCATGCTAGCAAGTTAAAAATAGTTCTGTGTAGATGTTGTGACTGAGGCTTTGAAGCCGGTGGCGTGGACTTGAGAGCCTGAGCTGCAACGTCAAAGCACAATCTACATGCTATATTTAGTGTTAGCCTGAGCCCGGCCAACACAAGTCTGTGGACCCAAGCTAGGAGGCTTATTCCCATATGCAGTGTAGACATAGCCTTAAAATGAACTGCCTTGGTGCTCCAAAAGGCTCAATCTGTGTCCAAAAATCTGCTAAGGAAACCAGGAAGTCTGGGGTCAGACTTGCATTTTTCTCAAGTGCCTTATTCCCTTCTCTCTCCTCCCTTTGCCTGCTTAATGCATGACTCTCTCTGAAGGCTAAATAACTTTCCCTTCAGCGTATTGTCTGTGCCTGATCAGCAGTGGGTGGAGTAATTTATAGAATGGAGGTCTGGCATGACAAGATACATGGCCATTTTAGGGAACACTGTTAAGACCATAATGGACTGTGACCCATACACAGGCCCTTCTGCTACAAGGGAGAAGTGCTGGCCCTGAAAATGGGATGTGTCTTTGGGGTTGGGAATAGCTTGCATTGCCCAAGCCAGTGATGCCATCATTTTACTAGATGTAATGCACTGAAGCAGCATTAATGGTGAAGTAGCAGTTTAACTGACAGTGGAGCTTCTGTTAGCATGTGACTGGGTTGGATGGAGTGTTAGTCTGTGCTGGTGAGGACTGGTGGGACTTGAGTGCTGCTGAAAATGTGTGTTGCTTGTTGAATTCCCCCCAGGGAGTGGGGAGAGGCTTATAGACAGTGGGAGTTGGATTAATGCAGGTGCGCTTAGCTGCTTCTCTATATTTATCTTTCCTTTCGCTTTGGTTGACTTCCTGAATTCTTGCTGCTTATTTCTCCTTGACATGTAGAACTCTGTTCCTTTTTCCTCCTGGAGGTGCCAAGGGACTTAAAAACCCTTACAGCTGGTCAGCAGAGGAAATTACTCTTGTGCCAACTTCTAACAGAGGGGTCAGGATGGGCTTGGTGAAGTGGCTTAATAAAATGAAAGTTCCTTTACTCCAAAATAAAGTGCATATTTGCATCAAACAGATTCTTTCCCTCCTTCCACAGCAGGAGCCTGCACAAACTCAGATGAGTATCCAGTCCTGTGTGAAGAAGCAAGGCAAACAAATTAGCAAAAGCCATCACATCCACAAATTCTTATTAAATGCTCTCAGCACAGCAGTTCTTGTCCAGTGTTGTTTCCGTGGCCTGGAACTAGAACAGCAGGTGCTGTGGTGTGCTAAGAGATTTGTCTAGTTTTTGTGACTTCTGTCACTCACTCCAGGCTTTTTTGTTGTTTCTACAGTGATGGCCCAGTGAATCTCACACCAGATAGCTAGTGTCTTGTGGTGCCATGGGGAAACTCTCCTTGACACCGATCTGTGTTGCAGTGGGGCTTCAAGCTTTTCTATTCTGACACCAATAGACTTTCTTTTGCAGCCATGAAAGGCCATAAGCGGTGAGAATAAAACTCAAATTGTGTTGGCTCTTGCACCTCTGCTGTGCACCAGTAGGATACTTGGGGAATTTAATGGCTGAAAAATCCTAAATTGCTTTTTTTTGTATGTTTAAAAAAAAAATCCCATGGTAAATTTAGTCTTAGCTATTTCCTGTTGGAACGGATATTTTAGCTGTGTAGCTTCATATGCTGCAGCCTCTCTAGTTTAATACTCTTTTATTCCCTGTAGAACTGACATATTTTGAACTCCGAGCACTACATTAAAAGAAATAGCTGCTCCTTTCGTACTCAAATATTTCACTAAGCTGTAGTTTAAACTGGCCCCCCTGGAGGTAGAGGAACCCCTTCTATGTGCCCATGAGGGCAGCAGCCCAAGTGAAGATCGGCAAAAAAAAAAAAAGTGGGGCCCCAGAATTAAATTGTGGGAGAACAAGTGGAGAACCCAGAATTCATTTGAGGAAAAGAGTGTGGGAGAGAATCCCAGAACTCTACCTTGAGGCAGAGCCTGGATTTTATTTGGGATATGGGTCTCTCAGTCTACTTTGGGGCAGCGAGAGGACTAACTCTTGGGGAGTAACCAGGTGCCACTGATTTAAACAGGTATTGCTTCTGGGTGGGGAGCATAGCACAGCAGTACTCTTCACCCGGGCAGATAGCCCTGAGGCATCTGAGTGTTGAGGAAACTCTTCAAGCCTGGCTTGATTGCTTTTTGCCTATGACCAGCATCTCCTGAAATATCCAATTTGCAGTGAGTAACTTCCTCTGCGCTGTTCCTATCTCCCCTTGATGTAAATCCTGTTTGGTGGTTCCTTGTGCCTTCCTGTTCGGAGAGAGTGCTGCTGGAAGAGTCTGTTTACAGGCCATTGAGCTGCTGTGTTTAGCTTTCAACTGAGGCAGTCTGCTGCTGAATTGGGTGTGATGCAGAATGTCAGTTATATCCTCTGCCCCTCCTCCTGTTAGAGCACTAACAGCCTGCACCCATTCTGCTTATCGAGTGATAAACCTTTATTAGAGAGGCTTGCCAGTATTTAGTTTCCTTTTCACACATGCTTGAATTGTAAACTAGTCCTTTTTCTCTACCCTAGATGTGTTCCTGGTGTGTGTGTGTGTGTGTGTGGGGGGGGGGGGGGGTCAGCTAGTTCCGTTGCAAACAGGAGAGGGAGCACATCATTCTTTCCCAGAAACTGCCCTCATCATTGTAGGGCAGGAGGCCAGTTCTGGCTTTTCTTCTCTCAGGGCACTTAGATGCCATTTCTCTGTGAGACTTTTGTTCTCCCTGCACTGACTGGGGTGGGAAGGATTCAAATAAACAGTTGTCCATCCGTCTACTCTCCCCCTGTGTCTATCATGTAGTACAAATGTTGTTCTTGCTCCCCTGCTGCCACCTTCTTACACTTCTATTGGTTACAGTGTGTTGTCCACAGCATCCCTTTCACAGAAGAAGAGTGCGTGCGATGCTATGGGAACCTAAAATGGCGCAGGCCTCCATAGCACTTAGTTCCAGCATCAGTATCTGGGACCTTCTGTGCAGTTTTAACATCAGTCTTGCAAAAGTCATTTATCAGCATGATTTCATTTCAGCTGGAGAGAGAGAACTCTATAGTTGTGGGAGGGGAAAGGCTGGCCAGAGTGTGTATCATTCTGATTGGTTATAGTTTGGCTGTGAGCTCAGGTCAGCTTGTCTGTTTGCCTGTTATGCTCATAATCCCTCCTCCCACCAGAGAGACCTGTCTGCCGGGCAAGAACATAGAGGGCTGAGTGATGGCTCTGACAAGAGTTGGGAGGATGCAGTGTGACCTTCCCCTATTATGCCTCTGCTGTATCTGTGCACCTCAGTCCTGATCCTGCAGTACCCCCTGCTGGTCAGCTGAGTGCCTTTTGAATAGCTGTTCCCTTTCTTTATTCATATTTTGAGCAGAGAGTACTGGGACAGGAAACACAAGATAGAGCCTCCCACAGCAAAACGTTTGTTTTATGTACAAGTATCTTACTCTTAAAATGATGCAACACATCTCAGTGTGTTCCCTGTCTAGCAACTATCCTACAAATAGGGAGATGTAGCAAGAACTTATTTAGAATTTACTTAGAGGCCTTCCACTGTGCTTAATGTATTCGTTGTTATACTATAGTGTACCTGTATCTCATCACAGATGGCGGTGGTAGCATCTCCTTTAAAGAAAGTTTATCAACATTTCCTGTTACAGGACCCTATTTTCAGTTATTGATAACCTTGCCCGACTTTAACCCTGTGGGCTAAAATTTTCCATGCTATCTGGTAGCAAGTGGCAGAGGTCTGTGGGTTGGATCTAAAGGTTCCAATGTTGCTGATGAACCATCCGGCTGTCAATATGATGCCACATGATGGAATTTTTTTCAGTTGACTTTTTTTTTTTTAAACCTAGGAGATAACACAGATTTTCGTGTTAAAAGAACATTATTGAAGTTACAAATCCAAGCACTCAAAAATTAGGAAATGCCAGAATGAAGGTTGCCTATGCATAGACATTATGATAAAGCCTTTAATTACATGACACTGTTTTTTCCACAGGACTCTGCCTTATTCAGTTCACAGAATAGACAGTGCTCGCTATTTTAGGAGCTACTCAATATGTTGATTTCTCCTCCTTGTTCATTGGGTGGCACCAGGCATTGGTTACTCGCACTAATTTCCTGATGGGCTTTTCTGTTGTGCTCAGCACTATACTAGCTGTGTGCTTATTAAACATTACTGAACTTATTTTTACAACAGTCCTGTGAGATGAGGAGGCATTAGTCCCATTTTATAGATTGGCAGTTGTGGTACAGAGAGATTAAGGCAAACACAAAAGTGATCACTAAGCTTGGGTGTCCAATTTGAGATGCTGAGGACCTGATTTGCAGAGTATTTAGCTTTATATGTTCCGAACACACTCCCATTGACTTCAGTTGCAGTTGAGTGCTCAACACATTTGCAAATCATAAGAACGTAAGAATGGCCATACTGGGTCATACCAATGGTCCTTCTAGTCCAGTATCCTGTCTTCTGACAGGAGCCGGTGCTAGATCCTTCAGTGGGAATGAACAGGGCAATTTATCGAGTGATCCATCCCCTTTTGTCCAATTCCAGCTTCTGGTAGTTGAAAGTTTTGGGACACCCAGAGCATAGAGTTGTGTTCCTGACCAGCGTGGCTAATAGCCATTGATGGATCTATCCTCCATGAGCTTATCTAATTCTTTTTAGAATCCAGTTATACTTTTCACCTTCATAATATCTCCTGGCAATGAGTTCCACCCATTGACTGTACATTATGTGAAGAAGTACTTCCTTTTGTTTGTTTTTAACCTGCTGTCTATTAATTTCATGGGTGACCCCTGATTTTTGTGTTAAGTGAAGGGGTAAATATACTTTTTTCCCCACATCATTCACGATTTTATAGACCTCTGTTATATCGCCCCTTAGTCATCTCTTTTCTAAGATGAACAGTCTTAGCTTTTTTTAATCTGTCCTCAAATGAAAGCTGTTTCATTCCCCTAACTAATCCTTTTTGTTGCCCTGCTCTATACTTTCTCCAGTTCTAAAATATCCTTCTTGAGATGGGGTGACCAGAACTGCACGCAATATTTATGGTTTGGCTTTACCATGGATTTATATAGTGGCATCATAATATTTTCTGTCTTATTATCTATCCCTTTTCTAATGGCTTCTAACATTCTGCTAGCTTTTTTCACAGTTGCTGCACATTAAATGGATGTTTTCAGAGAACTATCCACAATGACTCCAAGAGCTCTTTCTTGAGCGGTAACAGCTAATTTAGGCCCCATCATTTTGTATGTATAGCTGGGATTATGTTTTCCAATGTGCATTGTTACATTTATCCATATTGTATTTCATCTGTCATTTTGTTGCCAAGTCACCCAGTTTTGTGAGATCCCTTTGTGTCTCTTTGCTGTCACCTTTGGACTTAACTATCTTGAATAATTGTGTACTGTCTGCAAACTTTGCCATCTCACTGTTTACCCCTTTTTCTAGATAATTTGAGTATGTTGAACAACATAGGTCCCAGTACAGACCCTGCTATTTACCCCTGCCCACTATGAAAACTGACCATTTATTCCTACCTTTTATTTATCATCTTCCTACCATGGGCCTCAGATTGGGCACCCGGTAAATGAGGTATAAACCATTAGTGACCATCTGTGAGAAAAAGCTTGGTTTACGTGACATGCCCACCCTCACTTGTGAGCTCTGCAGCAGAGGCGGAGATAGAATGCACTTCTGCAGGACAGCATTCAAGTGTCTTAACCATGAGAATGTCCTTGCCCTTCTTTCAATTTCCTGCCTTATTCACCTTCCAACTTTGCAACAAATGAGGTAGAGTCCTACAGACAACAGTCTCCTTCGCTACACATTGATTCCCCAGAATAGGATGGAAAAAATATTATGTGATCCTATAATTAAAGGCTGTGTCATTGTTGTACATATGCACAAGGGGACCAGATTAAGATTACATACACAACCTTACTTCTGGCATTTCCTAACTTCTGGGTACTTGACTTTGCAACTCTAATGTTCTTTTAACATAGTTTTACGTGTAAATTATAAAAAGTAGAATGTTTGCCATCAGCAAATGCTATAAAGCTGCTGTGATTTTCGTTTACCGGTAATCCCCTTTCCTTTTCCAATTGCTTGTAATGCATATATATTTGTATCTGGGCTGAAATTTTCCTTAGCCTTTGCCCAAAAGTGACTCCTGTCTTTTTTGTGTAAAATTTTGGTTTTGCTGCTCTGTGAGTGTCGAAGTAGTGGGGAAGTTATCCATATGCTCTTCTTCCAAGCACAAAAATTTCATGACTTTTTAAAAGGTAGAAGCTGGAAACTTCCTAGTTGGCTCATGTTGCCAATCTTCTTGAGGAAGGTATTCAAGAGTGAAGAAACTCATTATCTTCTTTTGCTCTGTGCATGTTCAGGTTTTCCATTGTTCCTCCAACACCATTTAAGCTTGCATCACTTAGAACAGTGGTCTTGATTAGAATGAAGGATGCCCTCTGCTTATATCCTGCTTCTAACATGATCTAGTGTTGAAACCAAATCAATTTAGTTTAATTGCACTGTGTTGTTTTTAATGTAGCTTCACACAAATTTCAGTACAATTCTAATCTTTAAGCATTCTGCTGTGAGTCCTGAATGACTTTCCTGAAGTAAGTACTTGGTTGTTTTCAATCTTACTATTTCAGTAACACTGTTATAATGTTGCATTAGAACACTGTGTGTTCCAATGTTCAAAAATCTAACAATTAGGCAAAGGCAGAGAAGCGGTCATCTACACAGATTTATTTTTGTTAATAGCTATGTATTACTATACCATGTGTGTCTTGGGAGAGAAAATACTGTTTCCAGCTACATCCATTAGCAAAGAAATCAGCTCTGTACTCAAACTTTTGGCAGGAGCTCAGCAATTTGTCTGGTTGCCATGTAGGGTGACCCAGAGTATTGTGTGAGATCCTTCCTGTCTGGTTTGCAGATCCTTGAGGTCTGATTAGTCTCCCTTGACAGTGGTTTTTTTAAATGTGTGAAAACAGTGGAGCACTGCTCATAGATTTTTCTGCCTGTGAGCAGAGAGCAGGAAGCTGTAACTGTGTATGTATTGTAATTGAATTGCAACAATAGCTAATGTTACCATCATAATGCAAAGAAAACAAAATTGGCAAAGGCTGCAGCCTGCAATAAGAAATGTAGTACCTGACCATTGGCTTTATGACCTGTGTAGGTGAAGACAGAACTGAATTGCAGCCTTGGACTGGAACCCACTCCAACTGGTGGAAACTTGATCAGGAAGAAACTTTGCAGCTTGGGCCTACCTCTAATTGCAATTAATTATACATGTAAATCAGTTAATCTCACTGGGTTGCATTTCTTCCTGGCCTTTTTGCATGGGTACAGATATAGCATGTATATACACTGGCTAAACTGAGTTGTAAAACCCTGGAGGTTGAAGTTAATGAGAGATTTGCCATTGATCTAAACAGCAGCAGGATTTCACCCTGTGTATTGGTTCCTTCTCACCGCACCACCCTCACCTGATTCTGTTTTTTTTCATTTTCACAGAACATTCAGAAGATGCTTGGCCTGGCTCCTTCGCGGGCTGCCACCAAGCAGGCAGGGGGCTTCCTTGGCCCCCCTCCTCAAGCTGGCAAATTCTCTTAAAGTACTGTCCATGCAACTTCCATGGTAACTCCCCTTGACATCCATATCAAAGACAGTTTGCCCTCGGTTTGCAGCAAGACTAGAAAGCCTGCTGTAGAATCCATTCATTTGAAGCCGCCTTTGGGATGAATACTGATTCCATGGAAGCATCTTGTATTTGGATTATTCTGCAAGCAGCCTGTCACCACTGAAAAGAAATTCTTGGCAGATGACTTGAGATGTATTTTGTGTGTCTGTGTAATAAATGATTAGGTCACTTGCATTTTAAATGTAGTCACCTAATCCTCTTGCATGGACACTGGAACTGTCTTGCTGTATAGAACTACTGTAAGGATAATAAAACCTTATTTGGAGCCATGGGAGGGAAGCTGAGTCAGGCATCAAGGACAAGGATCTGTAAAATAAACAGTTTTTGGAAAGCCCTGCACCATTGTGCTGTAGTATTGATTCCATGCCCATTTTCTTAGACAAACCAGCTGGAGATCTCTCTGTAGTAGGAACCCATGTATAAGGCAAGTAGACATGTTTAATTCCATTGTTTAAGATCTTACCACTAATGGGAGGAAAAATACATCTAAATCTGGAGTTTGTTTTTTCAGTGGTGCAGTACCCAGACCACCGTGTTACGCTGCAGTTAGAGGGTGCTGTGTTTCTGAACACACACCCGGAAAGCTCAACTTGGCAAGGGTATGTGTAGCATTACAATGTCCATGTTCTAGCTGCCTGCTTATTGGGAATCTCTTCAATTCAGTCATAATTTAAAACAAACCTGGCCTTTAGTCTTACCTTGACTAAACAGTTATATAATATCTTGTTTGTTGTATGCCAGAGATACCATCTGCAACTCTACCCTTCAGTGCCTAGGAATTACAATATACGCACATGTGCCAGACCGAGAATGCTGCTGTGCTATTCGCTGTACTTTTAAGCTGCGTGATCAGTTTGCATGTCTTAAAGGTCTCTAACCTTGTTGCCACTCAACCAGAGGGTCTCAGTTCAGTTCCCTGTGCTATTTCTACATTGCCAAATATTTACTGAGTTCAGTTTTTTTAGCTGGAATCCAACTCATTTTGTTTGAGGGGACTTGAAAAATAAATCATGAAACTAAACTTTTATCAGGCTCACAATACCAGAGTTCCAAAACTGGTGAGAGGTGGAATGGCCTTAACGATTATCTCTGCCTTTCTACAGCCACACATTATAAACTGCTCCAGTGGGTGGAAGTCCATACCTGGCTTTGGAGGCACTTTTTGTACCTGTCGTCATAGTATCTGTTCATTAATTGCACTAAACATGGTATGTTCTTGGTTAAATGATGTGCTGGAGGTGAAGTCAAGACAGCCTGTATGTGGCAACATGGGTCATATCCACTGATTTTTTAAATAAATAATGGGAGAGTTCTGACTAATAAACCCTGGCCTTGAATCCTATCAAAGAGTGCCTGGGCATATATAAACTTGGTTTAAAACTGGTTAAGGTTGCTTAAATGCCACGTGTAGCCACCCCAAACCCTTAAAAGCAAAGAAATGCTAAGCTAAGGGACATATTTTTATCATATGAAGATGGCACAGCATTGTCAGGCAATAGTGCTAGACTCTGCATCTCTGCAAGAAACTCTTCTGCTTCTAAGAAAACTAAGTGCAGCACACACAAAGTTCCCTCACTATAATGAAAAACCTTCAGCAAAATTAACAAGTATTCAGAATTGACACTTGTGCACAGGTTAGGTGTGTGGTGTGATGTGTTTTTAGAGGAAGTATGAAATCGTAGTTAAGATGTTGTGTTGTTATGTTTGTTTCCTCATCTGTTAGAGGCGGAAAGGAGTGGAGAGGCAGAATGTAGCAAACTGTAGGCCAGATCTTGCAGTTGTTACACATAAAAAGTTCCCATGAAGTTGCAAGATCGGGCCCTATTGGACTTATTTTGTATATAAACACTTATAATGGACTCAGTCATGGAGTGGCATTAATTTCCATGTTCCCACTGAGCAAAAATCATGAAATTTGGTTCAGTAGTAGTCATGATATAAAATGAATTATGTCTTAAACTGGACCTAAAAAGGAAACAGCTTCCACATAGTTTGAGCTCCAGCTTAGTCACTCATATTTACCTGGCACTACATCCTGTCTAAAACTCTTATACAGCTAATTGCTCAATAAGATACTGCAAGTAGATTAGGGTGACCATATAGCAAATGTGAAAAATCGGGACAGGCTGGGGGGGTAATAGGCACCTAAGACAAAGCCCTGAAATAAAACTGGGACATCTGGTCACCCTAGAGTAGATCATTCCAGTGAGTATAGGAAAAATCTCACATTGGAACTTTTACCTTTCTCCTTTCTGTCAGAGGTCACCAAAAAGCAATCAGTTTTTCTTGCCAGATTTTAACTGGTCCAATGTCCTTTTGCGCTGCCATCTTGAAATTTGGTACAGTCTATCATTGTGGATTGCTGATTATAGTGACAAAACACCAAATATGACATTTCTAATGTAGTTCACTGAAAGATAGGCAGTCTTGGAATTGAAAAGAATTCCATTATTGTAATTCACAAGGTGCTTGTGTTGCATATGAAACCTTCAGTTTAGAGAAACAAACAGCAAGTGAGGTCATCTGTTCTGTTTTACTGGATGATAGCTAAGAAAAGGGTTAAAGCTCAGTGAGTGTGTATAGTGGCTACAAAAGTAAATGTATCTACACAAAGGCAGGACTGCTGTCAAATAGTGATACAATCCATGAAAATTTTATACTTTCTGATATATTATTTCACTGAAATACAGCTGCTTATTAATCATCTCTATATAGCTCAGCTTTACCCCTGTTGACCCATACCTCTCTTAGCTTACATAGGAATTGTCACAGCAGATCAGTCTAGTCCTATATCCTGTCCCTAACGGTGGCCGGTACTAGATGCTATAGAGGAACTTGCAAGAAACTACATAATAGATAATTATGAAATAATCTACCTGGAGGGGCAGTTTCTTCCTAAACCTAGTCAGTTAGTAGTCCTGAAGCAGTAGGGTTTGTATCCCTTGTATAGTTTCCTCCTTCTGTATCTTAATCTAACTGCAGATACTTTTATTACATAAATATTTCCTCCTTTTAAAAATTCTAAGCTTTTTGCCTCATTGATGTGGCAATGAGTTCCAGATTAATTATGCTTTGTGTTAAAGGTATTTCCTAGCATCAGTTTTGTGTGTTGCCTTTGGTTTTCATTGGGGTTTCTCCTTGCTCTTGTATTGTGATATTGTGTGAAAGGGTAAATAGTAATGCTTAACTAGCACCTGAACACTTCAATTGCCTGTGAGAAGTCTAGCAATCTTTGTCTGAAGCATTGTGATGTTGGAAATCCTTTGATTTTTTTCCCTTCTAAATGTCCTGAATTGTTCAGATAGACCTTGGCTGCCCACCGGTGGGTAGCTGCAGAGTTGAATGTCAATGCAGCCATCAGAAAGTGCTGCCTTGCAAATTGATTCTATGCCCCTGCCCTTTCATAGATTCCGAGATCATTATGATCATCTAGTTAGGCTTCCTGTATAACAAAGGACATAGAACTTGCTCAAAATAATTCCTAGAGCAGATCTTTTAGAAAAACATCCAATCTTGGTTTAAAAATTGTCAGTGATGGAGAATCTACCACAGCCCTTGGTAAGTTGTTTCAAAGGTTAATTACTCTCACTGTTAAAAATGTATGCCTTATTTCCAGTCTTTATTTATCTAGTTTCAACTTCCAGCCATTAGACCATCATGTTATACCCGTCTGTTGCTAGACTGACGAGCCCATTATTAAATACTTGTTCTTGGCAATGATGTTCTGAGGTTGTCTGTATAATTTCACTGTTATGTAATCGATTTCTTTCCTCCTGTTGCAGCTCTTAATTAAACACATTGGTTCATAACTAACCCCAAGTGCCTAGGCATACTAGTAGGAACACAGGAAAGTGTTACTCCCTTGGCTGGCTTTTTCCCAATCTGCAGTTACTTATATTTTTAACTAGACTGCATACCCAGCATTGGCATATATGCAGGGGCATCAACCACTCAAATTCCAGCATTTCAACAAATGTCTGGGGGATTGACTGTGGATACACTGGAACCTTGTGGGGAGAGTTTTTTTCTATGCAGCAATAAATTGCTGGGAGATAGTTCTTGGCTGGTGGCCATAATCTCACTGTCCCTCTTTGTTTGGGCATGTTAGGAATGTGAACATAGTGCAGCAAATAGCCTGTGCTATAGCAGCAACTTTTCTGAGTCCTACAACTGTGTGACTGTAACACACTCCCCCACCTTGTGTGATCCTTTCTAATAATTAGTATTGCCAAATCTTGTGATATTTGATGGTTTCCTTTAAAGCCTCAGTGCCTGGAGTCATGTGATTATAGGAAAAACACCCTTTTCATTAAAAAATAAAATGTCTAGCCCACAAAGTTGCAAAGTTTTAAACTGTGACTCTTAAATGCTTCAAAAACCAGAAGGCAAATTAAAAAAAAATAGTTGTTTTAAAATCTCATGATGTTTTGATAGTGACTCATTCCAGTTTCTTTGAATGCTTGGGGTTGCCAATCTTGCAAACCTCACAGGCAAGCTAATTGCTTCTGAAAGCTGCATTAACCCTTTGTAGACACACAACTCCCTGGGAGATTGGCGACCACACTGTTACTGCATCTAGCCAATCCATGGCATGGAAAACCTGGGCCTGTTGCTAGCACGTATCTGCACACATGCTCCCCCATATGTGATGATAGCAATAGACTGGCTGCTTGCAGGACTGGCTGCACTCCCTTCTCTTACTCAAATTATCACTGCCTACCTGTTGATGCTTGTCTGTAACAGATGTGCTCTGCTATGTGGCTCTGAATACTAGTTGTGTTGTTGGAAAGGCTATGAGTTCAAATCCTTCCTGAGCTCTGGCAATTTTTTTTTTGAAGGTTAAAAAATAAGTTTTCAATAAAACGTAAAGTAACTAGTCAAAGCAAATTGGAGTATCATCCTCTCCTTAAATTCTAAAATCATTCTGGGAGTACGCAGATGCTATGATGGATTTCAGTGGATCCTATTTAGATTCTGTCACACTATCTGGAGTGGCTCACAACCATGAGTTTTTACCTTAGGGCAGACAGTCAAAGGCAGATACCCCAAACTGGTGGTAAGTGCTATAAGTACTGTAGATTTCACCAACACAGAATTAAATGTGAACTCCTAAAGTAGTACAATAGTCTTATAATGGAACCACAGACAGTCCCCTTAGACACTCCAGTCTATCTTGCCACCCAGGCAAGATAGATTATATGATAAATGGTCACTTCGACCAAAATCACAGATATTCCAGGTTACACCCGATCTTGAAATACCAGTCACTCACCCATGTCAATTTGCATCCTAGTTTTCACATCAAAGACAAAGCTGTTAGCCAATTCAGCAGTAAATTAACGAAAGATTTATTAGCTAAGAAAAAGGAATGAGTTATTGAGAGGTTAAAGCAAGTCAAGTATATGTACAGGTGAGTCACAGTCTATAAATCCAAATGGTAACAGAGAGATAGTAATCTGCCAGTTTCCCAAAAGTCTCAGGGCTACCCAGCGTAACTGGGAATCTCTGTCTTCTCATTCAGTTATTTTGCCCTGTTAGAATCCAAACAATTCAGAGATGAAAATTTTTTCCTTGTGACGATACTTAGCTTCTTTTCACAGAAAACAAACTGACAGGGTTACTACATGCATGGGCTCTTTCTTTGATGGCGGAGAGAGAGCAGTAACGTTGATCTCTGACCATCACACACAAGGGAGACTTGCTTTCAAATGCACAAGAATTAGCACTTTCCTGTTAAAGTTCTTCATTTGCATTGCAAAAGGCTTCTTTCTCATTTGATGGGTTATTTGTTTACACGGGTATATACACTGTAAATGTTTGCATTACATTCTAGCAGAATACACATAAGTGAAAACAATGAATGCAGCATCCCATTAGTTTTCATGGTTTAAACTCCAGATACATTCTTACATATTTAACAATCACTTTGATCTATACTTATACACAAGTGAATTGGCCTGGCTTCCAGCTTAGAGTTTATCCATTCTCAGCTGATGCTGAGGCTTTGGCCAGAGCTGACACTTGGCTTACCAGCATCCCAGATGTTGTGGGCCAGATCCTTGCTAGTGTGAGTGAGTGTAGCTCCACTGACTTGAAAGACAAAATTCTCCTTAACCATTGAGCATAGGGGTTGTTAATGAGGGGTCCTACTGAACTACCAACATACCCAGTCTCTTCCTCTGTTGTCCACATATCACAGTAACTTTCAAAGAGGGGCCAGTTTTAATGTTTCCTCTGCTAAAATTATGAAATTTAAAAGGAAAAACCTGAACTCAGACCTCATCAATTGTAGGTAAGAAAGTACACGTAGACACTCTTCCACTGCATGCGTTCCTTCAGAAGATATTTCTTAATGCAGCTGAAATCAGAGTTAAGGGTTTGCATCTGAGCAGCATTGTGAGGAACTGAACTGGAGCATTACTGAGCTGGATATGTAGTGTTTGAGGAGTAGGAGGGTTTGGATAGGATTTGTTTGGTAGGGTTTGATTGGGTAGGATTTGTTTGAATAGGGTTTAGGTTGGTTGGGTATGGTTTGGGTAGGATTTGCTTGGGTACAGTTCAGGTTTGATGGATAGGGTTGGTATTTGTTTGGGTGTGGATTGATGAGTAGTGTAGGATAGGTAGGGTTTGCTTGGGTAGGGTTGAGGTGGGTTGGATGGAGAAGGTAAAGTTTGGGTGGGTTTGGGGTGCAGTGTGGGGAGGACTGGCTTGAGCAGGGACTTGGGTTATTTAACAGCCTGCACAACGTGTGGGGTTTCCGGAGGCAGAGCAGGAGCTAAGCTCGCGGGGCAGCAGGGAGAGGGGGCAGATGAAGGGTCGAACTCGCCCCCCCGGGGCGGAATCTGGGTCATCCAGTGAAGGCAACCCCGGCTCTCCCCCTGGCCCAGAGGCCTGGCAGGCAAATCCCGGCCCCGGGAGCGGGGGCAGGAGCTGCAGCAGCGGAAGTGATGACCCCCCCTGAACATGCGCATTGCGCACGCTCGTTCGCTTGCTCAGCGCCAGGCGGTTAACGGAGCTGCTGCTCGCGGGCGCTGGGCGGGGTTACGGAAAGGTTCAGCAGCGGTCCCGGGCCTCCCGTCAGCTGCGGTCCCCCGACTCCTTACTGCCAGCTGCTGGGGGCCTCCGCCCGCGGGGCGTTGGGTTCTTCGCCTGGAGGTCGGCACGCGGGGGCCGTGGGGGATTTCGTCCCTTCCCCCCAGAGCCGGGGGCCCCTCCACAGGGGGCGGTGGGGGATTTCATACCTTCTCCCACTCGCCTGTGCTGGGGTCCCTGCGCCTGGTGGGATTGTGTACCTTTTGTACCTCCCCTGTCGTTCTTCCTCCAGTGCTAGGGCCCCTTCTCCCCCTTTGCGCGGGGTGGTGCTGTGGGGTCTCCGTGATTGACACTTGTCTCTGTTTCTTTTCCCCCACAGCCTGTTCTTGCTGCCCTGCAGATGCTCCTACGGCCCAGCCTGCAGCCCCTTCTGCCTCGACTTGGCTCCTTCCTCTCCTTCACCACTATGAGCAGCACTGGCAACTTCAGTTTGCAGCAGCCACTCAACTATAGGGCTGGGGCCCGAGTTCAGCCTGTGGATGGAAGCCACAGTGAGGAGGTGTATGAGCCAGCTACAGGTAGCTGACTGCTTCTGTGCCACTGGTGGGGCCTGGGATCCTAGAGCCCAGGAGGAGCTGCTGTTTTCTCAGTTGAAATAGCCTGAAGATCTATAACCTGCCGTGCCCCTAAACTGGAGTGGAATGCTAGATAGGCACAGCAGTTGAAATCCCAAACTCCAGTGTGAGGCCCAGCATGTTGCAATGAATGTCTCTAAGAAGTAATTGTCCCTTCAATTTGGGGAGACAGGGTGGGTGAGGTCATATCTCTTATTGGACCAAATTCTGTTGGTGAAAGAGAGAAACTTCCTCACTTACACAGCTTTTCTTTATGGATCCCTTTCAGCAACAGAAATTGATCCAATAAAAGATATTACCTCACCCATCTTGTCTCTCTAATATCTGGGGACCAACATGGCTACAACAACACTGCCTTCAACTTGGGTGATACTTATGTAGCTTGTCTTGACCATAAATATGTAGTTTAACAGGTCCGCTCTTCCATGAGGACTTTTATGGGACAGGAAAAGGAGATTTTATCTGATAATTCCTCTTTCTCCTGAGCCCTTGTTAGTGCAGCAAATATGGCCAAACCCACAGCAGCTGATAAGTGGCCTGGGTTTCCTATTCTGTTGCATCAATGCTGGGGATAGTTGGGTCCCATGTCCTCATGTGGATTGAGCCCAGTGCTCTTTCTTAGTAAACAGAATGGGGCGAAACAGCAAAGGCACTCAGCACATCCTAGATGAGATGAGGTAGACAGGAAAACATGCACTTTTCTCATCTCCCTAGCTTTGTGGGGCACACAGACCTACCTCCCTTTTGTGTAGCCTCTGAATATCCAGCATCACCCTCTGTCCTGCCAGCACTTCCACTCTTCATGTCAATCGCATTCTCTGTGAGAATATCTGTAGATGCTGTGCAATAGCATTAGGAAAAGTGTGAATTTGCCTTAGAACCAGTGTTTGGATTGAATAACTGCCTCTGTTGGAAATTCAGCACTGATATACCAGCCACTAACCCACAGGATAGCTAAGCAGAAGCTTGTGCTTGCATTTCCTATGTGAATATTGCCTTTGGTGCTGCTACTCAAATGCTTGAAGGATTTCAGGTCTTCATGTAGCTGCTTTTCCCTTCTGTCTTGGTCACCCTTCACACTAGTGAATTTTGCCAAGGTTTTCAAAAGTGGATTGTGACTTTAAACTGCCTCAGTTTTAGGATGCCCAGGTTGTGAGACACCTTAAAGAGTTCTGATTTTCCCACGGTGCTGGGCACCCATTCTCTGAAAATCAGATCGCTTTATGGTGTCTCAGGGTGGGCACTCGATCACTAGCCACCCTGGGAAAATCATAGTTCTAGCAGTGGTTTTCAGCCTTTTTTCATTTGCGGACCACTACAAAATTTCAAAGGGATGTGTGGACCCCTTTGGAAAGCTTAGACATTGTCGGACCACAGGTTGAAAACCACCGTTCTAGCAGTTAACACTTGGTGCTAGTAGCATAATGGTCATATTCAGAGGCAGCCTGTTTGTCACTTTACTAGTTTAGCAAATAGCACTTGGGATTGGTGTCAATACCAGAAGCTGGCACAGTCCATACCAATACCAACCTCTGGAGCCAGCCCTGCACCCAATCCATGAGCAGAATACTCATTAACTTCAGTGGAGTATCCATGAAGAACTGGATGGGATCTGGCCCTTAGTGATAGTAAAAATCTCTGCCAGTATCAAATTCTGGTACTGGCAAAGGACCTGTTCAAAATGTATTAAAAATTATAACTGTCTTAAACTGCTGGGATTAAAAGGCTTTTTGGGAGAGGATTTTAGGAGAGGGTGTCATTGGGTTCTTCTTCAAGTGCTTGCTCATGTCCATTCCATGGCATGTCAGCTGTGTGCGCGCCACATGCACTGGTGCCAGAAATTTTTCCCTCATGGTATCTGGAGGGCTGGCTTTAGTGCCCTCTGGGGTCGCATGCATATGTGCTGGTATAAGGGGCACTGTTGGCTCCACTTCCCTCTCAGTTCTTTCTTGCTGTAACTCCAACAGAGGGGAAGGGAGGGTTGGTATGGAATGGACATGAGCAACACATCTCGAAGAACAACAGTTACGAAAGGTCAGTAACCATTCTTTATCCCAAGTCCTACAGAATCAATAGAGAGAGGAGACTTCTTAATCTTGCAGACAAAGACATAACAAGATTCAACGAGTGGAAGTCAAAGTTTGACAAATTCAACCTGGAAATAGGGAGCAAAATTTGAACAGCAAAGTTAACTACCCATTGAAACAGTTTACCACAAGTTGTGGTGGATTCTCCATCACATGAAATCTTTAAACTGAGATTGGATGTCTTTTTAAAAGATGCTATAGTTCAATCACAAGTTATTGGGTTCAATGTAGGAATTACTAGGTGAAATTATTCTGTGGCCTGTCTTATACAGGAGGTCAGACTAGATGATCACAATGATTCCTTATAGCCTTAAAATCTATTAGCATAAATGCAAAAGTTGTTAGAGACAGAATGAACACTTCCTCTGATACTGTAAACCATGAATCACACTGGTGCTACTTCTGTAAACAATTGCAGATAGCGAGGTTATTGGCAAAAATCTCTGAATGCAACCTCTAAAATATGAACCTTCTCTTTTCTTAGGTCGAGTGATAGGCAAGTTTCTCTTCTCTGGGGAGAAGGAGGTAGATCTGGCTGTGCAGAGTGCTAAAGCTGCCTTTAAGATATGGAGCCAAAAATCAGGCATGGAGCGGAGCAGGGTTCTACTGGAGGCTGCCAGGATTATCCGGGTATGTGGTGGAGCTTTTGTCTTGTGTTGGAATGGAGTCATTCTGTCCTTGGTCCTCCTCCTGAGCTGTTCTTTAAACCCTTGACAGCTTGCTTGTGAGGCTGTGCTTGGATCACTAGAAAAGACCACTAATGCAGTAACATTTCTTCAAACTGCATGGGTAACATTCCAAAGTCCTCTTTGGTCAGCACAGATAGTAAATTCTCTTGGGCAGGGCTGGGCCTCCAGTCTCATCAAGTCATTCAAGGCAGTTTTGTCGTTGCATGTGACGCTAGCTCAGTTTTCTGTCTCTTCTCTTCAGAGCCTTTAATGTGTCTGCCTTCCCCCGTCTCTTGGGTCTCTCCTTTCCCAAAGAGTATAAGCCAAATTTCTGCCTGAGCTGAGGTCTCTGGATTGCTTACCCCACTACGGTAGCTTCCGTATCCTTATAGCAAACTTAATTCTGTTTGCAGACATATAAAAATCCATGTAAACTTGCTGGAAGTGAAGCCTCCCAGAGCCTGGAACTTTTGTGCCTGCAGGAAGTAGAGGGCATTATCCCTGTCTCTGTTTGCTTTTGGAACTTAAATTGCATAACTGTTATGCTGCCTTATCTTCACAACTACTAAGGGCTTATCTGCATTTCGCCACAGTAGCACTTAGTGAACATGCCGCCTATGCTGATGGGAGAGCTTCTGTGATGACTGGGATGCTTTAGAAAGGGACTGTTGCTAGGACAAACGAAAGAATACACTGAAAAGTGTACTTGGCAGCATTTCAGGTTTGCCTCTGCTGTATTTTTGGAGGGATTTTTGCTTTTTTTTTCCCCCTTAATTGTACAACTTCTGCTGCTGCCTGACCAGTACAGTGGAATCATAATGCCATGTTCAAGGCAGCAAAGATGAATTATCAATGGAACTTCTTTTTATTTTAAATCCATGGTTCTAGCCTCTTTAGATCCCTTTTGAACTTTTCTTGTCCTCATTATTTTCAGTTCCTCCCAGTTTCAGATCATCTGTGACCTTCCTTAATGTTCTGTTTACTTCCACTTCTCAATCTAAATGATCAATACATGTCAACAAGGATGTTAAGCAAGACTAGATCTGTGGCAGACCCCAGCAGGTCTTCGTTAGACACTTCCCTAAGCCCAGCTCAACACATTGACAACCTGGTAAATGGCAACTGGAAAACATGTCTTGTAGAGAAGATTGGGACATTACTGATGGCAAAGACTGTCTTCAACTGTGTTGGAAAGAAACTAGCTTGCTGTGAGTGGTGCCGCAGTCTGTCTAATGCTGCTCCTGTGCTGCACTTATAGGAACGGAGGGAAGAAATTGCCACCCTGGAAACCATCAATAATGGGAAATCCATCTTCGAAGCCAGAATAGACATTGACACATCTTGGCAGTGCCTGGACTATTATGCAGGTTTAGCGGGAGCTATAGCAGGTGAGAGTTATACTGGTCACTGTAGCCTCATTGCTTTTCCCCAGCTGTGAGTCAGTCAGTGGTATATTTTAATGATCATTTAGTTAGAGGATGATAAAATCTTAGGGCCACTAGAAAGTCCTTGGCTATTTGGAATAAGGTAGAATTTTGGTTTCAGATACCATCCTTCCTATCACATGTATCTCCACACTTTTATAGTGGTGGGTTAGACATGGGGAGCAAATTCTGTCCTGCTTTAAAACCTGTGTGGCTCCATTGACCTCAGCAGGAGTGCCAGAATTTGGCACAGGGAACGCAGTGACCAGGTAAACAGGGCAGCCATTCTGCATGTAGCAAGATTCCTTTATAGTCTAAGGAGACAGATGCTGATTGTGAAGTGGGAAAGGCAACTGGCCACACCTCCAGTGATATCCCTGGCTTCTTTTTGAAAGTGCCTTGGGCCTCTCAGCTTTCACCCAGACAGTGTGCAGACTGGACTCTGGTTTAAACGTCTCTTAAGGATGGTTCTGCTGATAAAAGCTTTATCATAATCTGGGGGTTAGAAGCACTGCTATAAATATAAATGGGTGAGACTGTAGTATAGCAGCTAACAAATGGAAGTTATATTTCTTTTTTTGTCTTTATTCCTTATATTCGGGGACCATATTCACTGTTAACCGGGCCTGAAAGCCCCAGCTGTGATCAGGGCCCCTTGTGCTAGGTGCTGTTTATACACACGTTAGGACTCCCTCTCCCCCCGTCCTTTCAGTTCTTAGTTTGCTGACAGAAGCAGAAGTCCAAAGTCCAGCAGCAGGCAATACGACAGGCTTATTGGGATTTTTTTTTAAGCAAGCATCCATTAGGATCCCCTGGTCCTTTACACCAATGCATCTTCCCCACTACTTCCTGTTTTATCTCAATTTTTCTAATGTATCTTAACCAATCATTCCTTTAACAATATTACAAGATGATTCTTTAATCAATCCTAATATATTGTAATGTAATTCATTAACCAATCATGTACCACCACCTTAACTGATCATACTTAGTTATGCAACAGACAGAAACAATCAAAGAACCAGACAGAAATCATTCAAATAGATAATAGAGAACTGGGTACCTTGAAGACAAAACAATGAGTGTCGATTTTACAACCACAACTGTTGTTAGCATTCTGTCTGGAAAAAGAATTACCTATCAAACCAAGTTTCCTTTAGACATTCTAAAATCTTTCCTTTATCTGGAGGTGTTAGACTGGATCACTGTCTTGTGTGCCACTATGTGACTGCACACTTCCTAGTTTATGGCCGCCACCCCTGCGTCTGAGCCAAAGTACAAGGCCTCAGACTATCGCAGCGAGAGGAGACCTGTGGTTTTGATTCTTTGTTTTGTACCCCTATAACTAGCTTAAATTATAAGAATATACTTATAGAACATGGGCCTTCATAGGCAGGCCTGAATATCTATATTCTATATATTAACAACATAGTGAGAGAGAGTTCCTGCTGTGAAGAATTTACAGCATAAAAAGACAAGACAGACAAAGCGGGGGGATGGAGGGGAAGAGGTGGCTTATCTCCTTTTTCAGATGGAGAAACTGATGCACAGAAAGATATAGTAACTTGACCCAAGTCTCTCTCTCAGTCTGACAGAACTGGAAATTGAACCCAGATCATCTGGGTCCCAGGCCAGTGCCTTAACCACAAGATCTTCCTGCCACTGTTGGCATAATCAAATGCAGCTGGTTTCAGTGGGCTTACAGGCACCCACCTGGGCCAACAGTGAATTTTGTCTCTGTCTGTCCTTTTGCTAGTTTCTCTGGCACTGTTGGGATTTCACTCTCATGTTCACTAAGAGGTGGAGCTGCTCTTTGAGTTGATCTTAAGACCGCTTTGGGCAAACCCCATTTGGTGCTACTGGTCTTGGGGCACTTGCAAACCTGTAGGTGTGGAGGGCTTTGCTAGATCCCATGTGGCAGTGAGTCTGAAGCTGCCTGATAGGACTGGAAGGTGCTTTGCTAGTTTGTGCTCCTCTGACTCCATCTGTTCTCATTCACCTGTATTTATCCCCACCCAGGTCAGCATGTCCAGCTTCCTGGGGGATCCTTTGCTTACACCCGAAGAGAGGCACTTGGGGTATGTGTTGGGATTGGAGCCTGGAACTACCCCTTCCAGATTGCCTGTTGGAAGTCTGCCCCAGCCTTGGCTTGTGGTAATGAGACTTCCTTCTCCCCCCTCCCCCAGTCTGTGTAGATTTCTTTGTGATGTGGGTGATCATGTGGCGAAGGAGAGAGTCAGGGTTAAGCATTCATGCGCTAAGCTGCATTAGTGGATGATGAAGGATCTGTTAGTTTTAGGTCCTTTCCTCAGAGACACTCATTCTGGCAGGGAGGGGAGACCAAGGCAAGGCATAGATGGCAAATAACTCTGTTTCGGGGTGGGAGCATGACAGGGAGGGGGTGCTGCTGTTGCCTCCCACCAAACAGGTAAAAGTTTCAGTGAAAGACTGAGAGATAGGGGAAGGAGCAAAGTCATGGGGCCTGCAAAGCAATGGCCCTGCCCCTCCTTCTGTTAGTTCCAGTAGCAGATGCCATACTAGTACATTCCTGCTGCTGTGTGCCTTCAGTTGTTTGCCCCCCTTTGTGTGCCCTTATTTAATCAGTTACTTAGACTATTACATTTGTAAATGCTGTTTCTGCCTGTTGGGATCCAAAGGGACAAAACTGCCAGTTGCTCTCCTGTTTTAAATCTCTGCAAAATCCATCGTCCTACTGGAGGGTGAGATGTTTGAACATGCAATCCCTCCCATCTCCCTGTCCCCAGTGCCTCTGAGGTTTTAACACCCCCTCTCCTGTCCTGCCTTTGTGTTGGATTTGCATAGGTAATGCCATGATCTACAAGCCATCTCCCCTCACCCCCATCTCCGCGGTGATGCTGGCAGAGATCTTCACCCAGGCTGGCGTGCCCAATGGGCTATTCTGTGTGGTGCAAGGTGGAGCTGCCACAGGTCAGTTTCTGTGCCAGCACCGGGATGTGGCCAAGGTCTCTTTCACAGGAAGCGTGCCAACTGGGATCAAGGTAAAGACCCCTTTGTGCTGGGGAGGGCAAGGGGCTTCTCATTATGGCACTAATGCCAGAGGACATGCTGCAGAGGCAAAGCCTCCCACAAGCCTGTGTACAAGCAGCCTGCCCTAGACAATGGCTGGGCACATGGGGCATGACTTGCAGCTATTCAGAACTGTCAGATAAAAGGCTTTACTTATGCTATAGGGATCTGTGTGGAGTACTAGAGGTGGGGGGTGGCCTTGAGGGCTGCCTCTGCTCTAGAGAAGAGCTATTAACCTGATCAAAACCCTGGGGAGTCTTGGCTCTGAGAGAGAGTTAAACTTTTCAGCCTGGTAAAGTGGGTTCTCTGGCGGGGAAGAAATACAGGTACCCAATGGGTAAACTTTGGTCAGGATGTGTTTGAGCTATGCAGCAACAGAACATACAAGAACTGGAAACTAATATGTTCCCCTTCAATCATCCCAAACTCAGGTTAAATCAATATGCAGAGACCCCTTTTTTCTTAGCGGGAAGAAGGGTAGTAATTACGGTTAATAATTTTCTACCCCACATTACTGGACAGCTGCTTACCTAGCAGTGGTATCATGGGGAATAAACAGGAATAAGCCCTGACCTACAGCAAATTATGCTCATGTACATGCAGCCAGACAGTGAACACTTGGGAGCTGGAAAAAATTTATCCTGGGGCCGTGTTAGCTTGGAACTCAAGGGCTTTCCTACTGGAACATCTGAAAGGGATCCTCCATTAGTATGGGATACTAACTGATCCTGTCTGTTTCCTGTGGTGGGGCTGGGGATATTACTCATTCCCCTCAGTTTGTAGTTGCTGCCTTTTCAGAGTACTCCCCTCCTACCCCGTGCAATCCCTGGCAGAGTTTCTCTGCTGAGAAACCAGGGCCCTTTTCCATTCCCTGAGGCAGGGGAGGCCTCTAAAAGAGTTTATAAGATCTGCAGGACAGAGTAGCATAGCACAGACTGGGTCACTCTGCTTCTGGAATGGTAGATATTTTCACAGACACACACATCATCTGCTAGTCTAGGTGATGCCCACTCTGTGCAGCTTTGGCTGGTGCTGTGTGTCTGCATCCTTGCACTCAATTAGTCTATAACATATTAAAATTGATACACCCTTAAAACTGTACATTTTCAACATGCACAGTTCTTTGGCTTTCAACTACCATTGTAATCATTGTCTGTCGTGTCCATCACAGTGCAGCAGCCTGGGAACACTTCTTAGTGCCCCACCCTACTAAAAAAAAAAAGGCAGTCCCCAACTTTCTGCATGTGACTTGCTTCTGTTGTTGCAAAGGGCGCGTGTATGAGCAGGGGTGAACTTTCCCTCTCACCCCCTTCTCTAGAGTGGGGGGGCATATATTTGTGGTCTCCTGTGGCCCTTCTGTACCTGGTTGGGCCCTCATGGACACCCCCACCAGCCTGTCCCTTCTGTCTTTGTTTGTATTAGATCATGGAGATGTCAGCCAAAGGGATCAAACCAGTCACCCTGGAGCTGGGGGGCAAATCCCCCCTCATCATATTCTCTGACAGCATCCTGGAGAATGCCGTGAATGGAGCCCTGATGGCCAACTTCCTCACGCAGGGCGAGGTCCGCAGGTCCAAGGGGATGTGAATGCTACCCGCTTACTACCCTATTGGCGGGAGGGCAGCAAGACTGTTCTTGAGGTTGAGGGGGCACATCATGTCTCCCTCCCCTTCCCTCCTCCAGACTCACTGACACTACAACGATGGATGTCCTAAAACACTCAAGTTACATTCCCCCTCCTTGTACACGATAGGAGAACTACCACATGATGGAACCTGTTTATGAAGTCTCTTCGGTGGCTTGGGGAAGGGCACACACTAGAGCACTGCGTGGGACTAATGTAGAGTCCTGTAATGGGACTGCGGTCCCACAGGAGCTGCTGCCATAACAGGGAGAACGGCACACGTCCTGGGTTCTGCCTCTAGTGAGAGTCATGATAGAGGACAAAACTGGGGTTCGAGTGCCTACTCTCTGTGCCACCTTGAGCTCCTTCCTCCCTTGTCCCAGGAGGTAGTGTCATTCTCTGGAGTGGAGGTGGTGTCTCCAGGAGCATCTCTTCAGGGGCTGGTACCTTACACAAATCAACTATTCCTGCACTTAGGTCTTGGGAATCAAATCCGCAGCACAGAGATCAGAATGTCTGACTCTGCCTCCCCACTGCGGCCTCTTTGGATTCCGTTACTGACTAGATCAGCTGCTGTGAGTCTTCAGCAGTGTGGGGCATTCCTCTCTGGCTTACTGATAATGCTTCCACCCCCATGCCAGTCTGCGAGGTTTTTACTCCTCTGTGGGTGCTTTGAGGTTTTCTGTAACATCTATCACCACAATAACTAAATGCTTAAGTGTCCCTTTGGGGCACCTTTGGAGTTGGAGGAGCCAGCTCTGATTATCCTCTGCTGGTGGCTGTATATATTTTCACCACTTAGTGGCACCGAGACCACTAAAATACTGGTGTGTGATGTGTTTTGTGGTGAGGGAGTCAACAGCCGACCCCTTTGCCGTTATTGCCTCTGGGGATGGACTGAGCTGCATAAGGCAGCTCACTTGTGTATCATGTCCAAACAGCTCCCGAGTTGGGAAGGAAGGATCCAGGGCTGTTTTGAGCTCCTCTCTAATCAATCAGACTGCCATGCAAACAGCAATCATGCTGGTGGCCTATATGGAGCTGGTGATGCAGGGAAAGGAGTTTGAATCCTTCAGCTCACTCCCAATATGTTTGAGGAAAGATAGATAAGTGGTTAAACTTGGTAGTTACATTGATCACTTAGTAGCCACTTGAGGCCAAATCTCTGTGAGGTAGTGTAAGTGAAACATGAGGGTGGTGCATGTGCTGCTTCAGTGGGTTGGATGGGGAGCCCTGTGGGGACCATAGTGTGTTATATACCTCTCCTCCTCCTAAAGAGCCTTGCTTAAGATATTGCTGATTCTGATGGCCCAGGTTTGCTGCAATGGCACTCGAGTGTTTGTGCAGAGGGAGATCCTGGAGGCCTTCACGAAGGAAGTGGTGAAACGCACCCAGAAGATTAAAATTGGAGACCCACTTCTGGAAGACACGAGGATGGGGGCCCTCATCAGCCGCTCCCACCTGGAGCGAGTCCTGGGGTTCATTACGCAGGCGAAGGAGCAGGTGAGAGCATCCAGCTTCCTTGGATTTGTGGGAGCTTGCTGGAAAGAGTCACATATGCTGGGGAATGGACCTTCCTCTGCTGCTAGTTTAATAGATAGACAGCATGTATTCTCTCTCCTCCCTTTGTGGGGTGATGTGAATTACACATGCCAAGAGGGTACATGCACTAGGGACCCCTGGATTAAAACTTACACAGTACACAGCAGCTTGATGTTTAATCAGAGTGGTAGGATATCATACCATACAGATATTAGTGTCTCAGCACGGCTATGGCATCATGGGATAGATTGCCACCTCTGCTTTATATGTTACAATATGGGCTAACATGTGGCTCTCTTGATCTATTTATGGGGAATATTTGAATACTCTAGAATCTCAGCTTTCATTTAAAAACACAGTTGTAGGCCTTGTTTGCAGAGAGACCCTTCCAGACTTAACCCAAGTGTAACCAGTGAAGTGATGTATGCCTGGGTCTGCAGGAAGCCTGGGTACAGTAACTTTGACACCCGGGAACTTCCAAACCCTTCTAATGTCTTTGGTCTAGCTATGCTAAAGCCTAATAATCGTTCATATCTCAGCACTAGCTATTTAATTGTGAATGATTTTAGCAGCAGGAATAGGTAAGGGGACTGGGTTGAACCCTGGAGGAGTAGAATTGGAGGTGGTGCAGAGGGATGAAAGGAGAGGAGAGACGGAGGAAGAGAAACAGAAAGGAGAAAGGGGAGGGCAGAGAAACAAATGACAGAAGTAGGGGTCATCCTGAAGTTCAGCAGGAAAATGTTCTTCACATGATACTAAGGGATTGACTGTGTAATGAACAACTAAGGGCCAGATCCTTAAGTGGTGTAAACTGGCATAGCTCCACTGGTGCAATGCTGATTTGGGCTGGCCCAAACTGACTACATACTGGCCAGATTCCACCCTTGATCTTTGTGCAAACTTCCCATTGATTCCAGTTGGAGCTGTGCCATTCATTGGTTGAGGGGGGAAAATGTTGTCCTGAACTTCGGTCCTGGCTCTCTCCCCAGAATGAGTCTGACAGGCCTGGTTTAAAGTTTAACTGCAGAGCTCTTTGTTTAACACGCCAGGCCAGTAACAGATCACCTGGACAGATTCGAATTACAGCTTACTGGGCTCTTCAAACCAAGCAGTGGGAAATGCATTCTTCCAGCCACAGGCCAAGTCTATGGCTCTGCATTACCCTTTCTGACATACTAACAAGGAACTGCAGCTCCTGGCTCCACCAGGCATGTTAGCAATATCCCTACCTGTAACAGGAGAATGGCAGAGCCCTGAATTTTGGGCTCTGGCCAGCTCTTAATACAAACAGCTGAAAATGGGCTTCTCCTTTGTCTACTTGTTGCTGCACCTGGGAGGCTTTTGTTTGTGGCCTGAGGAGCAGCAGGTGCTGTCCGTTCAGGCTCTGAGTGGCTCTAAACTCAAGGGTTTTCCATTCTTAGCTGATAACAGACACGGGCCAGGGAAAACGTGCAAGCCTGTTAATAGGTCCCAGCATGATTTATTCCAGAGTCTCTGCTGTCCCCAGTGACAGCCTGGTCATGGTGGTGGTATGCTGCAGTTACCACTTGATGGACTAGGCACTAGGGCAGATTGCCCTCTGCAGACATCTGCTATAACCCTTTCCTTTCCAGTCAAAGCACTTATTGCTGGATGATATGTGCTCTAAAAAATGAGAGCAAGGTCAAGCCAAGGGCAGCAGTGGGTATGCCATGTGACTATCTAATTTCCATGGAGGAGTAATCTTTCTGCTGCCTGCAGTGATGCTGGTAGAATAGAGCAGACCACTTGCTCTTCTGGGTGGGGTGAACATTCCCATAATGTATCCGTCCAGTCACATGCTGCTCAGGCCTGGAGGCATCTTGAGTACGTATTGAAGTTCTTGGAGGAGCCTGGGGGGGAAATGCCAGATCTGCTGAAGGCGAGGGAACCAAAGTACCTTTGGGAATACAGCCTGACTTTCCCAAACAAGTGGCACAAACTGCTGCTGTTCTGTACTTTGTGGGCATGAAGGAAAGGAGGGAGGGAGGCTTCCTGATCTTGGGGAATTGGCTAATCCTGTCACTGAGAACTGCCTGGTCTGGTCTCCTTATACTCACAGCACGACAACTCCTGCTCTCTTAGCCTCCCAAACAGTCCAGGGGCTTTGCTGTGCAGCTGTCTTTGAAGCTGATTTGACTGTTGCCACTGCATCAAGCCCCCAGACTTGTGGAATCCATCATTCCTGTGACTAGCCAGCTTCATTCACCTTAAGCCTCTTCTAAGGCTGCAGCTGTGGCTGCTGCTGGCCAACAGGCACGTCAGGGCAGTATGCTGGCACTCGGACATGCTGTGTACCTTCTGGTTTGGCTCACTTTCAGGGGGTGAAGGTGCTGTGTGGTGGGGACCTGTATGTTCCGGATGACTCCAAGCTGAAGAATGGCTACTACATGCGACCCTGCGTGCTAGGTATGATTCCTCTTCAGCTCAGTGGAGCTGTCTTACATGCGTAGGGTAAAGCTAACCATTCCTGAGCTCAGTGAGACCCTCTGCCTAAAGTGAAGCCCATGAAAGGTGTAACCCTTCTCAGATAGTGTGTATGGTTCAGACAGCTGGACTCAATGCACAGTACTCTAAAGGCATAGGAACATACTGAATAAGATCAGTGATGTGTAATGTCTATGGCCGTGTCCAGAATCCAATGCTTCAGAGGAAGGTGTATTAATACCCCGAGGATGGACAACTGAGACAACTGGTCCAAAGAGGTGAAAATTTCTTCCTAATCCTGGGTAGTTAGTGCTTGCTCTGTGCCCTGAGACATATACGTTGATATCCATTTAAGAAGCTTTTTCCATGTGGTTTGACTGTAGATGTTCAAGGAGAATTAGCTTTTTTAACCTTACTAAGCTCTTGATTGCCTCATCTAGTGGCAGTGGGTTCCCCAGGCTTATCATCATTGCTTTATTTTTAAAAAAAACCATTTTCTTTCATCACTTTTAAATTTGGGAGTTTCCTTGTATGTGAGAAAGGAGTGCCCGGTCTAACTTCTCTAAACTGTTTGTTGTTTGATGCACCTCTTGTCATATCCCCTCTTGTAAACTGAATAGTCTCAATCTTCTCAGTTTCTCTGGGCCTCTAATACTTTTAGATCTTTCCTACCCTGGCTATTTTGCAAAGGGGTGACCAGAACTGACTATGGTATTCAAGGGCAGACTTTTTATACAGTGTAGCAATATTGCCTTATTTTCTTATGCTTCCTAACCCTCCAACGCTGCTGTGCAGTCAGCAGAGGTCTTTGAGCTGTCCACAACAATGCCTAGGTCCCTTTCTGGAGTTCATTTAGAGACCAGGAAGGATTATGAGAAATTCAAATTGTGTCCCATATTGTGCACTACCTTGCAGCTTGGGGCATTGCTACCTTGCAGTCAGATCCGTGATTGCAGCCTGTGTAGATGTACCCGAGCTAGCTTGAATAAAGTACTAGTGCAGATGCAGCACCATGGGCTAGCGGCAAGAGTTTGTACCCAGGGACACCTGGGGAATGCTTCTACCTGTTACTGCAGCTTTGCTTCTGCTGTTATCCAGGCTAGCTAGATCAAAGCTGGCTTGGGTGTGTCTGTGTGCTGCATGCACACCTATGATTGCAGTGTAGATATACCTTTAGCCCACATTCACTTTCGTCTGCTATCACACTCCAGTTTGCCTAGCTTTGTTCTTTCCTCCTGAAGCTCCTTACAACCAACCCTCTCTAGTTGTGACTAATGTCTCAGCCCCAGGGCTGGAAGACTTGGACACACAGGTAGAGGAATGGAGGGTGGGTAGATCTGAAGGGGAATGGGAGGGAATGGGAGATGTGAAGCAGCAGCCGAGGGCTTTGAATTGTGGGCAGGCAGCCTGCCCGCTTCCTAAATCAGGCAGAGCCAGGATAGAAGTCACACATCAATGCCATGTCTGGATATGATTTTTATGTGTCTTAGGTGTTGGAGGGTCTTATACGCATGGTACAGGCAGAAGATGTGCAAGCTTGCACCTCCTAGTCTGCCAGTACATTCAATCCTGACTTGCAGCACCCTCCTTTGGCCTCACACATAGCTCTGCCTAGCCCTTCAGTCTTGAATTGCAACATTCCCTGCAAGTAGCGCAGATAATGGTTTCAGGTTGCAATGCAAGGCATGTAGGAATACATAGATTCAGGAGCTTTGACAGGATACAGGGACGTGATGGATGGAGAATGGTGGCCTTGACAGAAAAGTGACACAAGTTGTGGGTTGAAGCCCAGTAAAATGACTGGTCAGAGGGATGAGTGTAGAAGTTAGTGCTTGCTCTTCATGTGAGAGGTAGGCTATGCCGCCCCTCCCCCCTTTTTACCCTAAACCCTTCCCAGCTTGGCTTATAGCATCTTCATTGGTACTCTATATCAAGTACTGTTGTGACAGGGCTGGGGTTATGTATACAGAATTCACCTCTCTATACTAGTGTGTGTTGCAACGCTTTCAGGGGACTGCAGAGATGACATGACGTGTGTGAAAGAGGAGATCTTTGGGCCTGTCATGTCTATCCTACCATTTGACACTGAGGAGGAGGTCCTGGAGAGAGCCAATAACACCACCTTTGGGTTGGCAGGTGGTGTCTTTACCAGGTACAGGTGGGGGCAGTGTGCAGTCCTTGAAATGGACTAGGGATAAGGGAAGAATGTTACCAGACTAGAACGCTACGTGCTGGTGGCAATTCTGCTTCATGGATGCTCTCACCTAACAGCCACAGAGAGCAGTAAGATGACTCAGATCAAGCCAGAGCACTGTTATTTGTTATTTGTATTATCATAGCACCTAGGATTCCTAGTCATGGACCAGGACCTCATTGTGTGAGGTGGTGTACACAACTTGGAACAAAAAGACACTTCCTGTTTCTAACTGCTTGCTGGGACTTGTTGTCTCTGCTGCTATTTGTATTCTAGCTAGGACTGGGGTCCCACTGTGCAGACATGGAATAGGAAATGGTCCCTGCCCCTGGGAGTTTGTAACATAAAAGATAAACAAAATGAATCATGCTAGGAATACAGACCTTGTTGTAAATTACAGTCTGTTATCTCCCCCGCCCCAGTTTCACCTTTCATAACAACCTGTCTCCAGCTGCCACTCGATCTCCTTCACAGCTCTGTCTCTCTTCTCTGCCATGGGAAGACACTGCCTCATTTTAGGATGTGCACACACCAACTGTCCAGAGGCAGCTCTTGTCTGCTTCCCCCTCCAGTGGTGGGGGAGAAGACAGCCAGCCCGCCTTCCTGGTTTCCTTGTTCTGACAGCTCTAAACTAAGTTCCACCCTAGGCTTCCTGGCAATTATCTGCTACATCCCTTGGGCAGGCACAGGTTGGGTGCTTCATTTTAGACACTGCCTGTGGACCAGATTCTCATTCACTTCGCGTCAGCACTGCTGCTGGGCATGGGTGAGCAAAGGCTGCCAGTGGGACTTGATGCCCCCCACCTGAGCTGTTTGCAGATGGGGTGGGGAAGCTGGCATGGAATGGAAGGCTCTCAGTAAACTTTTTCTCTTGCAGGGATATCCAGCGGGCTCACAGGGTGGTGGCTGCTCTCCAAGCTGGAATGTGCTTCATTAACAACTATAACATGAGCCCTGTGGAGCTGCCGTTTGGGGGATACAAGATGTCAGGTGAGCAAGGCTCCAGCTCTGCAAAACCTGCTTGGGTTTTCTAAACGGGGTTTCTAAACCTCTCCAGCATATAAGAATAAGGTTGTCACTATTCCTGTGATGGCAGGATCAAGTGGTATTCTCAGAAGCTTGGGAAGCCAAAAGCCATGCAACATCTTGGTCGCTATTCTGAGCAGCCAGCCCTAAATTCCCCAGGGCTGCAGCTAGACACTGAAGGCAAGAAGTTGGTGAGTGGGCTGCAGTGTACCACAGAGAAAGCAAGGGAGGGGAATTTACATGGCCTGCCATGGCTCCTACTTGTATTAGGGAAAACTTGAAATACCATGTCAAGAAGCTAGTGATGCTGCTGTGCCCCCTGCAGGCAGGGTCATCCTTCCTCAAAGGGCCAGAGGGGGTGGTATTTGGCCACATGGCTGGTGACAGAGCGAGTGGCGATGACTGGCATTGCTATCTGACTCTTGGATATGGTGTCTGTCCCTTCTAGGGTTTGGCAGAGAGAACGGCCAGGCAGCGATGGAGTATTACTCGCAGCTGAAAACCGTCTGTGTGGAGATGGGCAGTGTGGAATCTGTGTTCTAATGGCAGGGGCCTCACAGGAGAGCAACAGGCCATCCCACTCACTAAGCAGAGATTTCTACTAGAACTTTTTGATGGCAGTAGCTGGGAGTGCTCAATGTCAGGTGCCAAAGGGGGAAGCCAGGGTGGGGCAGTGTGCTGCAATTCTATTCTTTTGTAGTGGGTGTGGCGGCGGGGAGACAAACTCTTGAGGCTCAAGTTTGTGTCCTATTCTCCACCCTCTGTGTGGGGGCCTAGGACTAAAATTAGATTAAGTGACCTTGATTCATCACAAGCAGCTGTTGCTACTGAAGTAGTTGCTCTGTCTACTGGCACTTATTTAGTGTAACACTTTGACTAAATATGGGGTGGTGCTCCGACAGCTGTGTGCATGGAGAAAAACTGCAGTGATGCTAGAGTCTCTGTAAGCAGGTTTCCTTTGTGCACACTGAACCCTATGACAGCCTTGGTAGGAGCATGACTGACTTTTTCTAGATCAGTAATGCCCTTGCCCAAAACTGCTTCAGCATGGAGAGAGGGGTGTCTGAATACTGGTTGGCCATCTCTATATGCTGACAGAGCCTTGGTTGGTTTGTGCAGTGAAGATCGTATTAAGGGCATCCATCAGCAGCTTTGGAATAGGCTAATGCTCCAGTCCTAGCCCCGCCTACGTTGCTGGTGTAGTGAAAGTTATTTGTTATCCCTCAAGGCACCTACAATTAGGCAAGCTACTCTTATGTACACACACAACTGTTTTATATTCCTTTATTCTAACAATCAGATAAAAGTGCTTGTGGATGGCCTTGGCTGTGAGATCTGCTTATGGAATGGGAGCTGCAGCTCAAAGTGCTGTCTTCTAGTGGGAAAAGACATGGTTATTAGTATTGTAGCATTCAATACAAGGTCACTTGCAGTGCAGTTAAATAAACACTGACAGCTGTTTTGGAGAGGAGCTGAAACTTTCAACTGTGGGGTAGAGGACTAGTGAGTGGGTGATCAGGGAACAAGCAGCAGACAGACTCAAGCTTGTCCAGCTGGGAGTTTAGCAAAGTTAACTTAAGAGTCCCACCTACAACAGAGCTACTGCCTAGATCACTCACTGCATAAAGGATTCAGGGCAACAGGATTTTTAAATCAAGTGCAGTATCAAAAGGGAAAGCCTAGAAGTAGAACTGACATGAGGTGGGTACAGAGAGGCACTGCCAAATGCAAAGCTGCCTCCAGTGGTTCTTTCAGGATGTGGGTTTCTGCTGCTTCTCCAGAAAGGTGGTGATACACTTAATGCTGTTAGCATAGTGTTCAGTGCTAGGATACCAGCACACTAGTGCTGCACTGGCAGCAATGCACCCACACAAGGGACTGAGTGAGGAAGAATTAAATGTGGTGTAGGGCTAGTTTAGCTAGAGCAGAGTAGGCAAAAGCATTACCACAAAGGAGACACAAGGAGCAAAGGGATGAAATTAAGGATAACTGAAGTTCTGGATCTCGTCACCTGCCCAATACTCAACGGTGGCATTTTCCATCTCCTGCTTAAGCTATAGTAGGGAGAAACAGCCACCATTACCTGCCCTAAATAATTCAATATATCCTCCATCTCTGAAATCCCCTTGTCCCCAAGGCACAGCTGCTTTGGCCCTCACCGCCTTCTTCGTTTGCATACCTTGTTTAAAAGTTGCCCTCATCTGCCCGAGATGCAGATTGCTGGGTAAAATAATACAATTGCAAAGACTGCACCACTGGCACTCATGGAACAGCTTCTTGTCTGAGAAAAGGGATCACGGGACGCAAGGGTCTGGGCCAAGGGCAGGAAAAGAACCACCTTTAGAGCAGAGGGGCCTGAGTTTTGTCCCTTATGCTCTTAAGTCCTATAATGCTGCTTGAACTGTGGCCAGCAGGATGAGGTCCTGGGGGTGAGAAGGGGTGGTGACCCTGTTTTTTAACCGGTTCAACTAGCAGTGCCTGCAGCAGAGGCTAAAGTTCAACCCAGAAACCAAGAACTGGGCAGTGATGCTGGAGCACAGCATCTCCCCTTAGATTTGTGTGTAAGACCCTAGAGCAAAAGTACTGTTGGGGCAACATCATTCTCAGCACCAAGAAATGGTCCTTCTGCCTGCAGCTAACTACAGGGGAAAGAAGCAGCATCTTCCTGGCTGTGGGCGGGACACAACCTTTTCTACTCACCTGCCCCCCGGAGTTGCTGCTGTTAGAGATCAGATGCTCTGAGTCGTCCTAGCACAGGGAAAGAGAGGGAGTAGGACACCCATTTTGATCTGTCACATTAGATGTCACCAGCCTAGGCCAGCATCATACAATACAAAGTGTGTGCTTGTTTACGGGACTCTGGTACATTCCTGTATGTACAGCACAGGCTTTTTTTCCAATTCCCTCCTCTGTAATTATTGCCCAGAACTACTTTAAAAAGTACCTTTGAATTTTAATTAGGAAAAAAACTAGTTAAGTTGGAAATTAAGTTTATTATCCAAAACCACCTCCCCCCAAAAACCCAACAGTCTACATCCTGGAGATTCTCCAGAAAGCTGCGAAGGGATATGGAGGCCAGCTACTCCCTGGAGATCCAGTCAAGGTGCTGGCAGGCTGAGTACAGTGTATTCCCCACCAATCCGATGAGTGCAGCTGAACCAATGGCCCCTCGGTTTCGCTTTCTGGGATCTGGAGAAAGATGAGACAGCAAGTGCTTAGCTAGCCGAGCAGCACTATCCCCCACCACCATGAGGTTTAATAAACTTTTAAGGTTGCAGATGGAGGGGTGAGGGCACAGGTCAGGCTTCAGCTTGCTGTACAGAAACTTCATTCGCAGCTGTCTCATCGGTTCATTTTTGAAGGGGAAGCCAAAAAACTTTTCCAGAATATGCACATTTAAAAGCAAGTAGTTAAGACTGTTGCAGGCAGAAAGCAGCATGCTCACCCCATTCTCTGCATCCACAGAGCACAACCCAGATGGGTGAAAGTCCTGAATTCAGGATTCCAAGCTTCCCCTGCTCCACTTGGTGTATCTGACATTTTGGGGAGCTGCATTATCAGTTACGCACATGAGGAGCAGAACTTTGGGGGGGGGGGTAAAATGAATGAGGGAATGATTTTCACATCCAGGTTTAGGCTGTATATCCCCTCTGAGCCTGCAGAGTTTCACTGCTGGGGAGGCTTGGGACTTTTCTATTTTATTTTACACAAATGCTTTGTCATTCTCTAACCCTATCACTTTAGGATGTGCCTCTCAAGCTAGTTGCCCAAAGACTGAGCGGGTTCCAACGCTAGATTGCCAGGCTGTAGCACTCCACACTGAATACCCACCAGTTGGGAGGCTGGGCTGGGGGCTGCACAGCTGAGTAACTGTATTTTGGAGGGGAAAAAAATCAGCAAGTAAGCAACAAGGAATTTTAGCTCTTCCAACAGCTGTTTGGCTTCCTGAATGGTGTCCTACAGCTGGAGGTTTAAAGGGCTGTTTGTCCTTCCTCTGTTCAGTGCTTGCACTGCTTTTGGGGGAATAATGGGGAAGATGCATTTGTTTTGCCTATTCCTTTACTATCCAAGTGTTGATAGAAGCCCCAGTAACACGAGTAGCTAGGCACTATACAGCCACTTTAGTACAGATTGGGTCCAGAAGAGAGTGCCTATCATGAATTGCGGCAAGAAGAAACAGGGCTGAACAGCTGTGCTCTAAGTCAAAGTAAAGAATGCCACTTGTGTGTTTGGAGGAAGGGGGAACAACGCACACAAATCAGTCTGTCTTTTTCTAGGATGGGGGAACGTGCTCCAGTTCTAAGGAGGATACTGTATCTGTGAGACCAATCTGCCTTTTCAAACTCAAAAGTGAAAGAGGGACCAGAGCTCAGTCACAGGGGGGACCACTAGCTACCATGTCATGAGGAGGGGGAGGGAAGCCAGATTTGGTTCATCCTATCCCCAGCGTAGAGCTTCTACACAAGAGCAAGTATGTGCAGATTCTGCAATGCTGTCTTCGCTGTCACCCTATCACGTGGGGCAAAGCCACCAGCCTCCTCTCATTGGCACAGGAAGCCTTATTCACCACTCCCGCCCCGCCACCAACTGACTCGCAGGGCAGGGCAACCTTCCACTAAAGAGGCTAGAAGGTCAGCACCAGAGCCCCCAAGTCTTAAATGGGGCCCATCCTTTGTCAGTCTAAAGACTCACCTCCTGTGTAATAGCCATAGGCGTAGAGGACTCTCCCAATGATCCAGGTGAGGCCAAGCCCAACAGCGACACGCTAGAGAAAAGCGTGAACAGTTAGTGGGGGAAACAATACCATGCTCCTTTGGCCATCCACAGTTGCTATCAAGATGGTAAGGGGTCAGGGTAGAGAAGGCAGACTTTGCCTCCTCAGGAGATCTTGGCACGTCCTGCTGCACCCAACAGCCAGGGAGGGGGGAGTAGGAACAATCTCCAATCCAATCACTTCACACTTGGCCAGGGACGAGACTCACCGGGTGGTAGATGCCGCCCACGGCTAGAAAGAACAGGAAGGAGGGGTAAACTTCCAAGCTGAAAATAGAAGACAGAGATTTGCACTTATAATTAAACTCTTAAGAGGGTTGGGTTTTTTGGTTGTTTTTAAAGAGATCATTGTGGAAATCTAGACTATCAATCCTTGCCTACCTATACACTTGAGAGTTGGGCAACATATTTTAGGGCACACCTTGAGCCTGTATAGAGATCAAGAGAAAGGGACTGGACTACTCACAAGAGGCCTCCGAGCCCAGCTTTTTTAGCTGCCTCTGCAAGAAAGCTGTGACAACCAAAATGGTGTCAACATACAGTGTGTGCCGGGATGGATGCAAAGACCCTTGAGAAGCCTGAAGATCCCAGAGCCATTGTCCAGGATCAGCAGCGCATTTGCTTACAAGGCCTGAAGTTCCCTTTTAAAGTTACTGCCAATTACTAAGCCACTGTTTATTAGCTGGGGAAGGGGAACACACCAGTCATGCTCTCACTGCAGCCACGTTTCTCTGGGCTGGTGACCAACAGTCCATTCATTTGCTGGGCGATTCAGCCACTCATCAGGCAGCTGAACAAATGAGACCATCCAAAGGCAAGGCATGACATACTCAGCTGAAAACAGCTTCCTGTGTCTTCGGATCAGTCCATATGGGCAAAGTGACAGGCTGTGATATCACACAACAGTCCCTCCCAGGCAAGGCCAGACCATGACTGGAGACTAACCCCTATGATTTGAGGCAGGATGAGGGCCCAGCACTGTCTCACCTACTAAGCATTACACTGCAGCAGAGCCTTACATTTGCTCAAAGCCCAATCCAGACAGACAGTGTTTAGCGGTGGCAAATCCCAAACTCCAGGTGTCAAGTGCTTAATTTAAATCTTCAAGCCAGCACTCCGTCCCGTCCCTGATACTCACGTGTTCTGATGTGCGCGCTGGATGCAGTTGAAGATATGCCCATGTTCAGGGTCCGTGCTATACATGTTTGGATACTGTTAAAGACAACACAGTGTTAGCAAACACACGCAGCTCTGGGTCCTCTCACAGCAGTGTCACTCGCCACTTCCCACATAGGGTGTTATTTCCCCAAGGACTTGCCCAAGGCAATCTGAATTTCTACTCGGCTTGTATGGCAAGACCACCTGACTGCCTCATGGGGAGTTGTGTTGCCTTTCTTCAAGAATAAGCTAGACTTCAAACTCCTGGGAGCATTGGCTGACCCTTGCCTACAGCCTAGGGCACAGAGTGAACCCTAGCCTCATGTCTCAGTAATCTTGCAAATGCTACAAGATGTGACATGAAATGGAGGATCTGTCCCCCCAGATGCTACCTTGTTAAGACCATCTTTTGGCTCTGGTCAGCTAGCACTTCTGGAAGACGACCCATGGCTCCTTCTCTCTACACACCCTCCAGAGGGCAACAGGCAGCAGCAGCCAGTGGTTGGATGGGCCTTCTGTGCAATCCGTCTGCTCTGTGGAGCCAGCTTGAAGGCTGGAATGGAGGCTAGAGCAACCCCTCCTCACAAAACAAATCCCGTTCACTTTCTCATCTGGGGAGCTGGGCAGAAGGCAGCAGCCGGGAATAGGGGCTGAAGGTGCACTATCTTCCCCATCTTCTCTGTGGATCTGAGCAGCAAGCAGGAGCAGTCACTTTGCTGCAGATGCTTTCCTGAAGCAAGCTGGGGTTAGCGTTCTGTGTGCGCACTTGCTGTCCGGGGGGGAGTTTCAGCTGTGAGTGTCCACACTGGTTCTAACCCTGCTAAGCTCTTTCATGCCATCTCCCAGCGCTGAACTCATTGCCCATTCCTTTTACTCTATCTACAACAAAAGGCCTTCTGGGCACGAATGGAGATTCCCTTGTCCATACCATGCTAACAGCCCAAGGGATGGCCACTCCACAACACAAAGCTAGCCCATCACCTTAAACAGGTCGTACAAAGGATAAGAGAATGGCTAGCACTGTGGGGACAAGCTAGCTAGGGCTCTGGCCCAGGCAATAACAGGGAATCATTGCAGAGTTCTAAACTACATCACCTCACTATTTTCTCCCCTTTAGGACTGGCCTACGTGAGAAAATTATATTGACCCAAATACGTTGCTCAGGGGTTTGAAAAATCCACACCTCTGAACGACATTGTTAAGCCAACCTAAGTCCCTGTGCAGACAGCGCTAGGTCAATAGAAGAATTCTTCTGTTGACCTAGCCACCACCTCTCAGGGAGGTGGAAAACCTATTGTGACAAAGCTCTTCCTCTACCTCGGTGGGTCCAGCACTTCCTTCTAGAGGTAGGTCAGGGAACTACTTCACCCCTTAGTGTTCTCTAGTGGTGGGGGAGGGTAACACAGCCTCTCTCAGATGGCCGTTCCCTGCTGGGTCCCAGTCCTGTCTGGTTCCCAGAGGCCCTTGCCTCTTTGCTGGGGCTCTTGCCCCTCCAGTAAAAGGCCAGTAAGGGCAGGGGGCCTGGTCCCGGTCCCATCCTCGACTCCAGGCCCCAACCCAGGGACCCTACAAGTTGCAGCCTCATGCTGTGGCTTCAGGAAAGCTGCTAGCTTCCCTTGGTTACTTCCCCGTGCCCCTCGACTTAATGTCCATACCCTGCTCGGACAGGGGCCCTTCCTGGCCTCCTTGCCAGGGGAAGCTCTTTACCCCGACAGCCCCACTGGGTGTGGTAGTGCCAAACCAAATGTCCAGTTCTATCTTCCCCTTCTGGCAGGGTCTTTTCCCTCAGGCCTCCAGGCCTGGGAAAGGTCCTTTGTCCTCTTCGGGCAGGGTTTTTCCCTCTCCTAGTCTTTGTACCTGCAGGGCTCTCCCTTGCCAGCTTTCTGCTCCTTCTCCTAAACCCTCCTGGCTTCTGACAGCTTCTTACCTGCTCACTCTCACAACTCCAGCCACACCCTTTCTCTGGAGGGGAGGCTTTTTACAAGTCCTGGGCGGGGCCTTGATTGGCCCCAGGTGTGTTAACTAACCTGGAGTAACCCCAGTTCTACTACCAGGGGAAAAGGGACTTGCTGAGCCTGGGGCTGATATATTGGCCTTCTAGCGCTCTCCGGTAGCCATCTAGTCTGACCCTGTCACACTATGCTAATGGGAGAGTCCTCCCATTGGCATAGGTGGCATCTACACTGAAGCACTGCCGCTGCACAGCTGTAGTATTTCAAGTGTAGACAACCTCGTAGAGTCAGTGATAATGCAACTGCTGCTCTCTCGGCCAACACACTGGAGACTGAATTAGGGACCGCCACAGCTACAAGCATGAGTCTACATCTTGAGCTGAAAGAACCAGGCTCTCCAGCCAAGAACTGTAACAGACCCATCTGTTTTGTGACAACTATATTTGCTGAGTGGACAACCACCAGCTGGATATGCTCCTGTGCAGAGAGCTCCAAGAACATGATGAGGCACAGAGCTTACAACCCAAACACTGTACAACTGTAGTCTTCTCATGACACCACCTACGCGATGTTCCTTATTTACTAGGATCTAGACAAGACCAAATTCCAGTTCACCACACAACGTACATAGAGAGGGGACCAGTTCACAAAGTCTTGGGTTTCCCCTAATTGCCAGTGCTTCTGCCATACTAAGCCAGCTCATAAAACGCTTTGGCCTCTTTCCTTCAGGATAGCCAGTGGAGGTATTCTCGGTGCCTCTAGGGCAGGACCACCCACACTGCTCACTCACCTCCACCTTGTACTTCTTGCGTGCCATCCCCACATTCACAGCAAGGTGCGTGATCATGATAAAGCCGGCAACACCAGTCAGGACCACATAGCCATATTCCTTGGAGAGAACCACCATCTTGACACTGTTGAAAGGAGTGTTTGGTTACAATCTCAGGACAGGACTGAGAATCCACAAGAGAATATTAACCCCATTGGTATGAAAAGTGGGGATCTACTGAACACGGACCAACATCCTTCCAGCATGGGGACCTGTCTGGCTGAGGGAAGTGACAAACAGTGAATCATGGAGCTTTTCCCTGAAACCCAGCCTAAGCAGTTAAGTGCTGTGTGAAATGAGTCAGGGCCTTTCTATCCAGGCAAGGCTCACAGCATAACCTTCACCATCACAACTGGCTCCTCGCTGGTACTCTCAGGAGCAGGGTCATGGATGGATTGAGCCCTGGAGACAGAATGCCCTTGAGATCAAAATGAGGCACCCTTGGGTGGTGCATGCAAGGAGACAATGGGTAGAAGCTTGCACCAGTCCACACACCAGTTATATCGGTTATTTTCACTGAAAATAGTTATACTGGTAAAAGCTGCCGTGATATAAAAGTGACATATTGGTACAGATATTTCCCTTCCCATTGAGGAACAGCTATACCGATATAACTGCACCGACATGAGGGGTGCTTGTTCTATTTTAACTAGACTGGTATAGTTAGAGCAGTACAACTTTTTAGGATAGACCTCTCAAGCGACAGCAGTGTCTAGTGGGGTCTAGCTGACACATTTTCAATAGCACTAAATTCACTTAATTGATTGTTTAGAATAAGTCTTAATAACAAATATGTAAATTCTACTGCTGCAACTGTCCCAAATTTTAGATTAGGGCCCTGGTCCTCCTCCCGCTGAAGTCAATGGCAAGATGACTATTGACTTCAATGGGATGGTGACAGACCAGGAGACAAAGATACTCAGGATCAGGGTGGGGAGATGTTACAGGTTTAACCCTAGACATACAGCATTGCAGATTGCCTTCCAGAAGTCCTTTCATCCCAAGGCTAGCTATGGCCAAGTGTCAGTGACACTGCACACAGTGTGAGGGCTAGTGGGCGGCAGAGCAAAATGACAATTGTATCCATGTTAGTGAAAAGGGGGAATCCATGCTTCAGCCCAGCTGGCCATCGGCAAGCTGAGTAACATTCTTCCTCCTTACAGCTAGAGAACAGTGCCAGGGAGAGAGCTCAGATTTACAAGCACCCAGCAAGCCTCCAGAAGCATCTAGTCTCTGGTAATTACCAACAGTTGCACATGTTCAGGTTCTCTAGCTAGGAGAAGGCCTTGCAAAGCTGTTATACACAAACCATGTCTCCTTATACCCAACTCCTAACTCTGCAAATCAGCTTGCCCAGTTCTGTTGCCTCTCCCCACCACTGGGACAAGGCTCTCTCCATTTTACAGGGCCAGGTCAAACCTGACTGACCCTTTCCACTTGGTGACTCCGCCATGTAGTGAGGCTTGAATCCTTCACTACCACAGAAACAGATACAGTTTTCATTGCTGGAAGAACTGGCTTCTGTAGCCTACCACGGCAATGCCGACAGCACTCCTGAGCCAGGGAAGGGAAATTCATAAGGTTCAATTTCATACTTACAAGGATAATTATAAACATCATGGAAAGGAATAATGGCTTAGACTTTGCACATGAAATCTTGCAAGTAGTTACTTTAAGTATTCATGAGAACATTGAAAATTAAGGGAGGTTTAAAGCTGTGCGCACCGGCAGTATCCTTCACTATAATGGTTACTACACTTCATTCAGACTGTTTTGCAAATGATCAGCATTTCACAAACACAACAGTTCCTTGCCCCTAAGAGCAAATGGAGGGTCATTTTTTTTTTATTAGAAGCTGAATGCATATCACCAACTTCCAGCAGCGATCAGAAGCAGCATTTTTCCACTCAGATATTCAGGAGGGAGGTTGCCCTCCACCCCCAGACCTCATCTCTGCCTGTCACCCTGGTCACTGGAAGGGGCTTTATTTGGGGCTACCCCAGAAATATCTCACCAGCTACTGCAGAACACAACAGCGCCATTGCACAAAGACTTTCACCCATGTTTCACCATGGCTTCTTAGCCAGCAAGTGAGATTCGAGACCTTATGCTTAGTATTGAAAAGACTTGCTCCCTGCATAAGACCAGCCTACCTGAATGACTACCTGTCCCAGAGACTGCAAGGCTGGAACTGTGGGTTTAGACAGGGTCTTCAGAGCACTTCTGAAATGCCCCCTCATTCCACAGGCACCAGGGCCATACTGCATGTAGCACTCTTAGGAAAAGCTCCAGAGGTTTCGCTTGTGTGGACTGAGGGGTGCTTTATTGGTTGTGTTGAAGGAGCCTTCCCCCCCATTTTTGTACCAGCACTGTCTCAGGGAAACACACAAATAAGTTACTTGTTCAGAGCACTGTTTAAAGGGGCGTCACCTCTCAAACCTGCTAGGATCATCTGGGTACCTTATCAATTCCCTGCTATTGCATGGACGTTGGGCACTGGTGATGCCTCAGTTTATCCTATTGTCTGCCTGTTGCACACAACAGTTTAGTCTCCAGATGGAGAAGGCCCAGCAATTCCAACAGCTGGAAGTTAAAGTTAGATAAACATTCAAATTGGAAATGAGATGCAACATTTTAAACCGTGAGGTTGTAGTGAAGTGGTCATCAACAGGTTAACTGGGTTACTCAGAGTATTATGGATTGGAGCCATGCTCCACCCTCTCTTCCTGTTTAGTTAGTAGTTGAATACAGCAGCACTTTCCCAGCCTGCAGTACTGTACATAAAGAGTGTTTCTTGTGCACGGAGCAGTCCCATTACAGAGGAGAGTAATTAAACTATGGAACAGTTTAGTGAAAAGAAAAGGTAAATTCTTCATCATTTTGAGACATCTGGTCTTGACCATCTAGGTCAATCCACAAGTTACTGGTCCCAATACTGCTCTTTTCCATGGTAGGAAAGAATAATTAACTACAGGAAATACTGGGTGAAATTCTATAATCTGTGTTATGTAGAAGGCCAGGCTAGATGATCACTGTAGTCCCTTTCATCCTGGATCCGTGAATCTATAATTTTACAATATCAAAAATATGCTGGAAGTCAGTTTTATTTCATAACAAAATCAAAATATGCATGAAGAAGATGAGATCAAAGATAACTAACTTTAAGAACTGCAGATGGTAATTTAAGAGTATCATCAAATAAAAAACAGTAAGGAAAGGGAAACATGCTTGCAAACTTCAAAGACAGAAGAAAAATGAGAAAGTTATATGTAAGTGTCATTTTGACTATGTTACAGGCCCATTGCTCACTAAATGCATGTTAACCAGATAAATGGTTGAAAAAAATGACTAAGCAAGGAGTAAGAAAGTGTTCTGAGGAAGAGTCTGCAGACAACATCTGAAGACAAGTGTGTGAATACTGATAGTAACACAGAAATTTTCACCTGATGCACGGAGTCTTACGTTTGTCTCACAATGGCATAAATCCATAGGGGTTAAAAGAGAGTCTCAATGACCTTGGCTGCTAGAGATGTTGCAAGTCTGGCTTTTCATCCTGACTCAGCATTGCTGGAACAATTCTGCTAATTGAGCCAAGACTGAAGGAAATTGTTTGATAGGTTACCTCTGTGCACAGTCAATCATCAGTCTAGAAGTGATAAAATCACAGTTACAGTTCTGTGAGCCAACTGACAACAATCTCAGCAACCACAGGGCATAGAACTACTCAGGGTTTGAGGTTAGCAAGAACAAGCATGTTCAGTTGCAGCAAAGGCCAACATAATCCTAGGTTATATCAAAGCCAGTATTATAACTGAGATATAGTATGTGCTTGTATAAGATTACAAGGCAGTCTAAGCAGAGTATAGTAAAACCAGGCAAAGGAATTCAACAGGACTCAACTTTTGTCTTATTTTTTATGACCTGCAGATACACTGTGCATATCAGCAACCTTTGACCGCCACCACACAGATGCTGCTAACAAACTGAATGACGTGGCTCAGCAGGCTTAATTCATTCTCCCTAAGTTGCACATATTTAGGGCAAAGAAGTTCTTTCAGAATAAGGTAGAGTGTGAATTTAAAATGCTATAGCTATTCTGGAATAAGAGTGTCTATATGGGGGGTTATTCTAGAATATCATGGCCAGTCAGTTTCCCCTAGTGGACAAGCCCTTTGAGACTGGACACAGCTTGAGTTCAAAGGATTGAAGAGGATGCATACCCACTACATATTTTGGGACTCATAAACCTGTAGCAGCTTACTAGGCAATTAATGCTCATGAATAAAGAAACATACTCAAGCTACACTGTAATTAGTAATAACACATAAGAGTTATCTAGATTGTAAACTCTTTGAGACAGAGCCTAAAGTTTGTCTCCACATTTCTCAGCAAAGTGCCCAGTGCACTACTATTGGTGCTTTACAACCAGTTAAATATTTTGTCTCTCTAGGACCAACCCAGTAAAAAACTCACAACACTTTACAAACATGAATGAATTCATACTGAACACTTCATTAACTTGAAGATAAGATTATTCAAGAGAATTTCCTATCAACACCATCACTACAAACCAAGGCGACCACCAGTTAAGGCAAGAAGTATCCAGAGCAAACTCAGTGCACCTGTATTACCATCTACACTTCACATAACCCTCATAGACTCTCCGTATCATAACGGTCTCTAGCTTCCAGACATGGCCACATACCATGCTTGAATCACACTCACAAAGCTTTAACTCCGGATGGGAAGGAGTCATGTATCTGACTATGGCATTTTCTTCCCAGGCAATAACAACACATTAAGGATGTCTGGATTGAGGGGCATTGGAGAAGCAGGCTTGGGGTCAGTTGTCCACATAGGAAGACTTGATGCCTGGAGAACTAATGAAGTGGTGAAATCACAAGAGCTGAGCGTGAAAGCAGAGTAATTGCAATAAGAAATCAAGACTGTCCTGAAGTCATTGGTTGGTTTGTTTTTGTTAAGTCCTATTTAACTTGAATGACTTAACATTTTTGCATAAAGGAAGGCTTTGTTCTAGCTAGCACCTCTACAGATTCATTTAAGGTTTTTGGGATCAATAACCATCCTGGAGCCAAGCTCTCCAGCAAAACCATGGTAGACCAGACTAGACATTTCTGATATTTCTATGATAAAACAAGCAGGACATTTTATAAATGAAAACCCACACACTCTTCAAGCCTTCTTTATATATCATAAGTAGCAAAAAAGAAATAGGGGGAGGGGGAGGAGGGGAAGCACAAGCCAAGTTTCTTAAGTATCCTTTGCAGGTCACCTTTAAGAGAGCTCCATGTATGTGCTTTTGGTCATAACTTAGGGTATGTCTATACTGCAAAAACCAAACAAACAAACAAAAAAAAACCTCACAGCAGCGAGTCTCAGAGCTCTGGTCAACTGACTTGGGCTCACACGACAGGGCTAAATATAGCAATGTAGATGTTCCCACTCTAGCTGGAGCCTAGGTTCTAAAACCCAGCGATGGGGAGGCGAGGATCTCAGAGCGCAAGCTCCCAGACTTCAGTCCAAATGGGAACATCTACATTGCTATTTTTAGCCCCAGAGCATGAACCTGAGTCAGCTAACCTGGGCTCCGAGACTTGCTGCCATGGGTTTTTTTTTTGTTTTTTTTTTGCTGTGTAGACATACTCTCAAATTGAAGCCAATATAGACAAGGTACTCCTAAAACCATGTAGATCCCAACACTGCATGGCCCATAGTGACAGATACAGACATTAGATGCTGGGCTCATAGCTGGGAAGCCTGAAAAGTTAGTTTTGTTTTGATTCTTAGGATGAATGCTTTTATATAACTGAATTCCCCATTCCTTGTAAGCAATGTTCTAGTTCATAGGAACAGGAGATTGGACAAACTCAGAGAGAGTGCAGTGCTCACAACAAATCCAGTTCTTGGGGTTTTCTTGCAATTAATTCACTCAAAGAGATACTGGGATTAACAATCTTGCAGGCCTTTCTTCTTATATTGTGTACGTTTCAGGATAGGTTTAAATTTGAGCTAATCAGTTTTAGCAGCATCTCTTTCACTTGCAAGATCTGTGCAATAACCAATGCCTCAGATTAAAGCCCAGGCAGGTCTGAAATGATACAGGTACTGTCTGCAGCAAGTGGGACAAATGGAGACAGACAAGAGGGTTAAAAAGGTTCATTCCAGCAAGGGAATGCAGCCTTTGCGTAGGTAGGTGACACCTCTTTCCCCCTTGCGCAATCCGGAGATATAACCGGAACCCCCTGGTGTGACACCCTGGCCCAGGGTTCCCGCAGTCAGTGATGGGATTTTAAAATACTTCTTCTGGCTTCCTGTTGGGTGTCCTTCCCTTGTTACCTGATGGGAGCTACTGGCTGACTGGCACAGAGACTGAGGCCTCAGTCTAATCAGTACAGCATTGTGCGATGCATTGGGACAAAGAAAAGCGATACCAGATTGCTCTGGGGATCTGGAGCAGGGAACGGACCAGGCACTGGTTTGTGTAAGCAGTGGGTTTGGGGGTGGCTGCAGGTCCAGTGGGAGGAAGTGGCCCTACAGACCCACAGGGAGACAAGCTGCAGAGGTCAGCAAGCCCAGCGAGCAGCACAGCAGCAGCAGCAGGAGGACCGAGAGCAGCGAGGGAAGTCACCGAGAAGTGGCTGTGGGCTGGGCAGGGACAAGTACCACGGGCTTTACTGGGGGCTAGAGATGGAAGAAGCTACCCGCTGGTGAAGTGCAGGGGAAAGTGCCAGCCGGGAGCCCAGCAGCGTGCAGGGCTGGAGCCTACACACAGGCCGCCCAGGGAGTGTCACCAGCAGGGGGGCAGGGGGCACAGGGGCATGGACCAGGAGGAAGAGGACACGGAGGGGGCCGTAACCATCCCCTGGGCCAGGAAGGACCCGGCCTCACCAAGCCGGCTGAAGGACCAAAGACAATTTTCACCTCCAGAAGAGAGTGATTTCCCTGATGCGACACCCGAGCTGCTAGGACTGGGAGATTATCCTTGTGCCCCCCCCGCATCGGCCTACCCCCAGGGGTGGGGGGCAAGGGGGCAAGGGCCCCATGGCCCCTCCTCCCGCCCAGGGACACCAGGCTGGGGGATGGGGGCTACCCCGCCCACGGGCGCAAAAGAGCCGCCGCAGGCCGAGGCGCCAGGCCCCAGAGCAGCTCCCAGCTGCGGCAGGAGCCGCCCGGACTCACCCGCTACCTTCGCCGCCCAGACACGGTACCGGAAGATAGGTGCAACCTGGGCCCGGTCAGGGACTGGCTGAGCCGAAGGGAGGGCGAGGATTTGGACTAAGGAGCCGTTCGTGTCCGGACCCGCCCCGGGCTCCGCCGAGCCACCACCCCCAGGGCGGGCCCGCCGCGCCGCGCCAACCCGCCCTCAGCCCGGCCCGCCCCGCCGCGCCGCAGGGTTGGAGTCTCTGGGCTGCCTGTGGGCGCTGTGGTCTCACCGAGCGCCTCCCCCCGCCCCCCAGTCACAGCGCCCCCATAATCACTGTGACACCCCACAACACTTCTTCTAACTGGGGGGGGGACGACAAATTGCCCCCATATTCACCGTGACATCCCACAACATCCTGTCTCACCATGGGGACACAGTGCCCCACAACACACCCTCTAGCTGGGAAACAGCACCCCTATAATTACTGTGACACCCCATAACACCACCTCTAACCAGGGGTCACACAGAGCCCCAATAATCACTGACACCTCCTTCAGAGCCACCTATAATCAATGTGACCCCCCAAATGCCCTCTGTAACCACTCTGCACCCCCTTTAATCAGTGTAACACACCCCCCATACACAGAATTGCCTATAATCAGTGACCCCTCTTCACACAACACCCCCTCTAACCACTGTGACACACATACAACACTATAATTCTGTGACTCCCCCATGCATACACAACACCCTATGTAATCATTGTGACACTCATTCACATAAGGCCTCTGTAATCACTGTAACAATCTCACCCCACAGTCCTTTATAATCACTGACTCCCTCCAAAAGCCCCCCTCAGTCACTGAGACACTATCCCTGCAGTGTCCCTTTTGTTCACCAATATGCCCACCCAGCTAGTCCCTTCATCACTGGGAAATCCCCTTAGGGCCCCATATAATCACCAGAACATGCCCAAGGACCTTCTATAATCTCTGAAACACCCACCCACAGTATCCCCTCAGATACCACTAACAAAGACCCTCTTAATCTCCATCTCAGGGACTCCCTTCACTCAGCCCTGCATAACCATTGAGACAATCTCATACAGGGCACCACATAATCCTCAAGACATCTCATATGCACATGGCCTCCTATGACTAGGATAGATGGTTCTGGTGGTAGAGAGAGGTGTTCCATCATCTACAGTTCTCCTGGGGGAAGGGATGCTGACTAAAACAGAACCAGAAGATAACCTTGAGTCAGATCCTGAATATTTGAACCTTAGGCCACTGGGTCCTTCCTTAAATTGATGAGGGAGCCTGGAGGGCAATGGATTCATCTTTGCTGGTGTTTATGGACTACTTTAAAGAAGCCATTCCTTGCTGGCTGGGAGTGGACTCACTGAGGTGGGCTACTAGTGGTGATTCAGAGCAGAAAGGTTTATCTCATAATATTGGTTTTAAGCCACAGCACGTTAGCTGTGAGATCCCAGCAGCCAGTGGCTAAGTAAAACCATTGGTTCACTCCCTTGCAGAAGGAGGGGAGTTGGTGATGTTCAAACAGTTATGTGTGATCCTACTGGCTGGACCTAAGGAATGGCTTAATGTCACTTGGCAGCCAATCTAAGGGATGCTGTACTCCTGGTGGAGAATTTTCTAGGTGCTGAGTAGAACTATGGAGTGGTAACCCTAGCTGGGAAATCAGGGGTCTGGTGATGAAATGTGGGTATACAGTGAAGGAACAGTCATGAAGACTATGGATTTAAAAGATTTTAAAGGATCCATTTAATGGATTTTTAGTGGGTTAGGGATTTCCTACTTTGAGCTGTTACACATTCCTGTGTTGTGTGTCACAAACAGCTCTGCCTAGTTCCAGAGGGGTAGCCGTGTTAGTCTGTATACAACAAAAACAACGAGAGTTCTGTGGCACTTTAAAGACTAACAAATTTAATATTTGCAGACATAAGCTTTCGAGAGACTTCAGCTCTCTTCTTGAGATGCAGTAATACAGAAAATAGGTGACACAGAGGCATTTTATAGATATCCAGGTGCATTGAGAACAATGGGGGAGCTGGAGTCCGGTACTTAAGACCTAATGACGACCATTGAGTAGGAGGTGAGAATGGGTGAGCAAAGTAATTTACCTTCGGTAGTGAGATAGCCACTCCAAGTCTCTGTTTAAACCCAGTTTGAATGTATCAAGTTTGCAGATCAGTTCTAACTCAGCAGTTTCTCTTTGAAGTCTGTTTTTGGAGTTTTTTTGGAGAAGTAGAGCAACTTTCAGGTCAGAGACAAAATGCCCTGGGGAATAAAAGTGTTCTCCCATTGGTTTATGGATGTTGTTATTTTTTATGTCTGATTTGTGTCCGTTTATCCTTGTGTGTAGTGATAGTCTGATTTGGCCAATGTTCATGGCTGAGGGGCATTGCTGGCACATGATGGCATATATAACATTTGTGGATATGCAGGTGAATGAGCCCCTTATGGTGTGATTGATGTGGTTAGGACCAGTGATGATGTCATTAGAGACGATGTGTGGGCAGAGCTGACAACGGGGTTTGTTGCAGGGATAGGTTCCTGGGTAGGATTTTTTGTAGGGTGTATGGTTGCTGATGAGTATTTGCTTCAGGTTGGGGGGCTGTCTGTAAGCCAGGATGGGTCTGCCGCCCACTGCCTGAGCGAGAGGTGGATCATCTGCTAGGATAGGTTGTAGATCTTTAATGATGTGCTGGAGAGATTTTAGCTGGGGACTGTAGGTGGTGACCAGTGGGGTTCTGTTGTTTTCTTTGTTGGGTCTGTCCTGTAGTAGGTGACTTCTGGGTACCCGTCTGGCTTTGTCAATTTGTTTCTTTACTTCTCCAGGTGGTTATTGTAGTTTTAGGAATGTTTCATAGAGATCCTGTAGGTGTTTGTCTCTGTCTAAGGGATCAGAGCAAATCCGGTTGTATCTTAAGGCTTGGCTGTAGACAATGGATCGTGTAATGTGTCCAGGGTGGAAGCTGGAGACATGAAGATAGCATTGTGGTCAGTTGGTTTTCGGTATAGGGTGGTATTAATGTGCCCATCCTTTATTTTTATTGTAGTGTCCAGGAAGTGGATTTCTTGTGTGGATTGGTCCAGGCTGAGGTTGATAGTGGGATGGAAATTATTAAAATCCCAGTGGAAATCTTCAAGGGACTCTTTCCCGTGAGTCCAGATGATGAAAATGTCATCAATGTAGCGTAGGTAAAGAAGAGGTGTTAGGGGACAAGTTTTGAGGAAGCGTTGTTCGAGGTCAGCCATAAAAATGTTGGCATACTGTGGGGTCATGCAGGTGTCCATAGCTGTGCCACTGACTTGGAGGTATAGATTGGTTCCAAATCTGACGTAGTTGTGGGTCAGGAGAAAGTCACAGTGTTCAACTGTGTGGTGTGACATATGATCATCTGGGAGAGTGTTTTTGATGGCTTAGAGTCCATCTTTATGTGGAATGTTAGTGTAGAGAGCTTCTACATCCATAGTGGCTAGGATGGCATTTTCTGAGAGATCACTGGTGGGTTGTAGTTTTCTCAGGAAGTCAGTGGTATCACGAAGATAACTAGGAGTGCTGGTGTCATAGGGCCTGAGGAGAGAGTCCATATAGTCTGATAGACCTGTAGTGAGAGTGCCAATGCCTGAGATGATAGGGCGTCCAAGATTCCCAAGTTTGTGGATCTTGGGTAGCAGATAGAATAACCCTGGTTGGGGCTTGGATGTGTGTCTGTGTAGATTTGTTCCTGTGTTTCTTTAGGGAGTTTATTAAGTAGATGTTTTAGTTTCTTTTGGTATTCTTCGGTGGGATTGGACAGTAGTGGCTTGTAGAATGTGGTGTTTGAGAGTTGTTTGGCAGCCTCCTGTTCATAATCCAATCTATTTATGATGACAACGACGCCTCCTTTGTCTGCCTCTTTGATTACAATGTCAGAGTTGTTTTTGAGGCTGTGGATGGCGTTGCGTTCAGCAAGGCTGAGGTTATGGGATAAGCGGTGGTGTTTGTCAACAATCTCAGATTGTGCACGTTGGCGGAAACACTCTATGTAAAAGTCTAGTCTGTTGTTTCGGCCATCAGGAGGAGTCCATGTAGAATTCTTTTTCTTGTAGCATTGATAGGTTGGGATCTGTGGGTGAGTGTGTTGTTCATCGGTGTGGTGGAAATATTCCTTGAGTCGGAGACGGCGAAAGTAGGATTCCAGGTCACCACAGAATTGTATCGTGTGTGGGGTTGGTGGGGCAGAAATATAGTCCCCAAGATAAGACCGATTCTTCTGCTGGGTTGAGTGTGTAACTAGACAGATTTACAATATTGTTAGTTGCAGAGTTGTGGTCTCTTGTGGCATGTAGGATTTTAGATAGTTTAGAGTCTTTTTTCCTCTGTAGAGAAGCAAAGTGTGTGTTGTAAATGGACTGTCTTGTTTTGGTAAAGGCCAGCCATGAGGAGATTTCTGTGGAAGTTTGACTTTTCATGAGAGTATCCAGCACTGAGAGTTCCTTCTTGATCTTTTCTTGTTTGCTGTACAGGATGCTGTTTCACACAGCAGACCTACAGCAGCCTTTACTGTTCTTTCCCTGCATCCTTGCTTCTGCTCCGTCAGTGCATTTTTTTAAAAGGAGGAGATGCGCAACCTTCCCTCAACAAAGTGGACATGTGGACATGTCCAACACGTCACAGTTTGCTTTCTTTGTCTGCCTTGAGGATTTCCTGAATGCCACAGTCAGCAGGACATCTGATTACATCACCTTTCCCAGTGAGAGCAACCATGGGGAAATTCTACCAGAGAGCCCACTTTCCGTTGGTGCTGGGAACCATGCATAGCACCCATTGTTCCTGGAGTGCTCTCAAGTGAAACACTGCACCTTTAGAAACAGGCAACATTTCTATTCAATCAACGAAAATGCTGTGTGTACAAGACCCCCAAACTGCCAAATTTGACTTTGCAAGCTTTTGAAAATTTTGTCCATAGCCTTTAGCCTTCTCACGCTGGGAAACTTCTTTCCTACATACTCAGCGGAGGTCATGCATTTATAGAGTCCATATAGTTGTCTGTCAAGCTAAGAGTTAATTTGAGCACGGTAAGAATGTACCTTCATTAATCAATAGTAGGTGTTTTTCCTCTTCCATTTTACAATTACAATTTTAACTATCCTAATAAGATGGTTGCCAAGATTTTGATAAAAGTTCATCAGAGGAGTATTTGGATAGAATCCTAAAGGGGATATGGTTGGGTGAAATGGAATGTGGAGTCCTCTGATGCCATTTAGAATGACTTTGATCTTTAACCAGAAATCTAGTATGACTGGACAAAACCATCACAAGTAGCTAAAGGAACCAGTGACTAGTGACTTTTAATTTCTCCATTTTTGGGGGCCCAGCCCCAGCTTGAAATATCTTGAACAAGCCTGATGTTCAAAAACCAGGTGCTTATACTTTTCTGAAAATCAGGCCCTTTTAAGGTGGCTCAGGTTGGGCATTGCAAAACTGATGTATCTAAAATCACTAGTAATTTTTTAAATTGACCTAGGTCAATATAACTTAGACCTGTTATATTTTCCTCGACATTTATAAGAAGTGTCATTTTATTTGTCATTTTTCAGGTGTCATGTGCATCCTTTGAACTAGTTTGATCTGAGTTTCTTTTACAATGTTAAATGAGCACTTTGACATATGGTTCCTAATGAGTATGAGTCCTAACGAGTCTTCTTTGTGTGTGATATATGTTTAAATTTCTCTCTTCATTTTGAAGATATCAGTTAGTTGAACAGTAAAATTTGAAAAGTATATCTGACCATTTTCTGTTTAATCTCATGGGACAGATTGTGATAACTTTACTCTCGTTGAGTTGTATCTTACTCCACAAGTAGTTCCATTGATTTCGGGGGGAGTATTTGTGGTGTAATTATTCAACATGAGTAAGAGTATCATATTATGGCTCCATTGAAGCAGCTCATTCTATTACAGTAGATATATGTTTTATCAAAATAGTGCATTCTTAGTACATTGTGGAATATCCAAGATCATCGAGTGTTAGTTCCAGGTACAGGTTCATGAGTCAGTTTTACAATCTCTGAATGAAATATGAAATATTTAAAAAAAATATGAAAAAATTCCAGCTTCAGTATAGCATCTCTTATGATATTTAGAATTTAGGGGCTGGATTCTCCCATCCTCTAAGGCCACAAGCAGTGGAAAGCAGGGGAATTCCCTGCTGGGGGTGACCTGGCAGTAATAGCTCTTCTGCCTCCTGCATGAAGGAAAATAATTGTTTGCTTGACTATAGTTATTCCATTTTTGCAGCTTCTTTGTTTATAAGGTAAGGCCGTTTCACTCTGTGCACAGATCATGGAAAGTTCTTAGGAATGCAGAAGAAGGTAAGCCTCAACTGAATTCAGCAAGCTCTGCAATCTTGATAGATAAGTTGTAGTTAGCTGCAAAACATCTGTAAAAGTATCTTATGAATAATGATATAGACCAATAGTTATAGAGAAAATAGGTTTGTGCCCTTGTAAGGAGGATATATATGGTTTTGTCATGAATGTTTAAGTAGCAATAAGGTATAAAACTGTCTGTAATTCTTTGTTCGGGGTCTTTTTCCACTGTCCACTTGTGGGCTTGGGAATTGACCTTCTGCAGAATAAACTCTTTTGGAGACTGTCCAGCCTGAAATCCTGTATGGGTCTCTTATCGGTGCAGGGTAACGAACCACACTTGGAATCTTTTTCCAACAATTTGGCGACCGCGGCAGGACTCCTTGCTTGCCAACCCCGAGTTCTGCACCAGCCAGTGCCCCAGCCGACACTAGGGTGAGTTCACCCTGAGGGCTTTTGGACTGGGGTTAGAACTCGACGGAAGGCTGTAAAGCAGTTGAGACCCTTTGCAGTCTCACAGTCTCCAAGAGATTCAGGTACCTGTATGTTTCGTGTGTTGTTATTTCTTTTTTGTTGTTGTTGGTTGTTTTGTGTTGTGTCTGCCAGGTTTTCTTAGGAGATTCCAAAACGGGCACCCTAACACTGTCCTTGACGGTGGCCATGCGCTGAGCCTAAGGGTTCATAATGCAGAAGTCCTGGGTGGCACGAGGTTCTTTCGTGCACGGAATCTCCTCAGCTTTTCTATCTGATTTGTTTAAGACCAATTATCAGGTCCCTCCCTGGTCTCTTTGAACACTGGGCACGCAGGCTGACCTATCTGCAGGCAGTCCAGCTGGTCCGAGGCAAGTCCTCTAAGGCCAGAAACGCTGTGTGGCGGATTTTTCCATTTCCCGCACAGAGACCATAATCTTATTTTATTCTGTGACTTTGCTTCTGACTTTCAAATCCCTCCGGAGAAGTGTCTGTTGCTTCCCCCCCCCCCCCCCCCCGAGAGATAAGCACATCCCCAATTGTTCTGTGCACAGATCGTCCACAAGGTATGAACGGGAGAAATAAGTTGTAGTTTAAGTACTAGGATAAGGGCTCGGATCAGGTTCATTGACCTGTCCTTAAGAGGACAAAAGCCGAGGCTGTATTGACACAGAGAGAGAGAAAGTGTGTGTGTGGGTGTGTGTAGTGATAGTGTGGTGGACGGAAGATGGGGCTCGGTGGCAGTAAAATCCCCGAGAGCAGCCCCTTAGGGGCGGTGTTAGCAGCATGGGCTGCGGGCAAGTTACCGGTAAAAAAAAGCATGAAAAAAAAAAAAAAAAACTCGAGCTAAAGAAAAAGTAGCAAAGCTCCATGAAACAGATCAATGGAGCCTATGGGATCCAAACTTTTGTACATCATGTTACTTGTATTTGAGGGTATTAGTGGTATTTTTGTGTGTATGTAAGTAGTTATAATGCTTATAAAATGGTGCTTTAAATGTACTGCAAAAGAAATGCAAATAAGTATGCTGAATCCAAAATAAAAACAGCAGGATATAATATGTATGCTAAAATAAGAAAAATGGAACAAAGTTTAATGCAGTGTGGTGCTTTGTAGCATCAAAGGGGGATGGGAATTGTAAAAGTAAGGATTGGGCCCTTAAGAATCCTGGTTCGAACAACATGGCTTATGGGTAAAAGGAGAGGGGGGGCTGAAGATAAAATGCAGACAGAGTGAAAACTCTAAAGAAAGACTGCATGAATCCCGCGTAAGGACTCCAAAAAAGAAAAATTGAAAATTCAGATAAAGGAGTATATAGAGAGGTTGAGGCCAGGGTCGGGGAGTGGGATGTGGTACCTTTTTGGCCCCAGGAGATTCCTCCTGCCACTATTGTGGACAGTTGGGACACTGGAAAACAGAATGTCCAAAGCGATCTGGCCAGTTGGAGTGGACATTTGAGCCACCACCACCTCCTCCCTGAGACCAGACTCAACCTTTATATTAGGACAGCCTGGGGAATAGTAACTTCATTAATGCACCCTTTTTGTTAATAGATTAATCAGGTCTTTATGTGTCTTGTCTTATTGATGGGAAACCAGTAAAATGTTTTATAGACACTGGAGCCAGCAGATCCACCTTAAAAGCTCAGGAGTTTTCTCTATTCCCTTATCAACGAAGAATGTAAATACAGTAGAAATTTTAACCAATTAATGCTGCATCTAGTGTCTAAACCACTATCTGTTTCTTTGAGATCTATTTCTAATCAGCATGCTTTTCTTTTAAGTTCTGATTGTGTTAAACATCACACATATAGTACAAGAGGTTACCATTCCCTTTTCTAACAAAATACATCCACCTAGTTTATGAGTTCCAAGGGGAATACTGCTTTAAGGCCAATCAATCCATGTAAGAAAAAAATATTAGCTATTATGGCATTCGTTTAATGCAAAGCTCTTTAGCTTATTCATAGAACATAAAAGTTTAGTAGGCCTTTATTTTATTTGTAAAAATAAGGCCCATAAGAAATTACCCCCGTGGTGAAAAGGCTTTTTCCAACATGCACCAGCAGCTCCTCACACCACCCTTGACGTAATAGGAAAAGGGGGCATGCCGTTGGGAGAGCTTGGGCAGCCTTCTTCTTTCAACCATTGATTCAGCAAAACACTTTCAGCCTGTGCTTAACTTTAACATTGACTTAGAACTACTCAAATGCTTAAAGTTAAGCACAGACTTAACTTTTCTGGAATGCTTGAAGTGCTTGTGGGATCAAGGCCTTTGTCCCAAATAGCTAAGGAGATGCCTGCAAAAGGTTGATTTTCCAAACTGTGTTTATCAGGCCTAGTGAAGTCTACAAGGATTCTTCACAATTAAGTAGGGCACCGTTACTTGTCTGAAGGGGAGGTCTATCACACCAATGTGACTCTTACGCCTTGTTTATATGAGAAAGCTGCACTGGTTTAAAGTAATGTGTGATGTTAAACCAGTTTAGTTAAACCAGTGCAAAAGCCTGTGTGGACACTCTGATTTTGGTTTAAACCAAGTTTATTTCAGTGTAGATTAAGTCAATTAGGAGTCAGTTCTTTGTAAACTCTTTGAGACGGGGACTGTCTGTAATTATATATGTGCACAACAACTAGCGCAGGGGGCCCTGATTCCTGACTGGACACTGTAAGTGCTACTGAAGTACAAAGAACAGTTCTCTCCATAGGTGTTGGTGTCATTTTCACAAGACACATTTTTTTATTATTATTTTATTTTCTACCTGCATTTTTAATCACTCTTGGTCTCTTTGGGTTAGTTCTGTCTTTACTGTTATTTTCAGCTCCTCCCAATTAGTCTCTTTCATGAAGAAGTTAAGGAAATCTAGACCAAACAGATCCCTGCAGCACACGACTAGACATCTCCCCCAAACTCGATACATTGCCCTTTATTATTACCATATGTTTATTGTCCTTCAGGCAGTTTATAATCCAGCAGTTCATATCCAAACCAATCTGCATTAATCTTTCAAGTAAGATTCTAGGAGACATGCTATTAGGTTCAGGCAGTAAAAGCTAAGCTGAGCTGGTCTCAGCAGGTAATTGTCTCTCCTGGCAGCAATATTAAGGAGAGGTTAAACATATATATCAGCCAGAGGTCACTTTGTGGAAATCTTTCTGTAACACTTGGCTGCTTCATCTCCAGCATCTTTTGGGGAATAATTTGTGTATTTTTTACAAATTGTACTTAGATTGCAAGGTCCCTGGGGCAGGGACCATGGCCAAAATTTTCCAGAATAGGAACCTAAAGTTAGGTTCCTAAGTCCCTATTTAGGCTCCTAAATAATTAACCTGATTTTCAAAAGGATTTAGCTCCCAGCAACTCCCAGTGACCTCCGTTAGTGCAGCTGAATGCTTGGCATTTTTGAAAATCAGGACACATAATCTAAGAGCCTAAACATGAATTTAGGAGCCTGACTTTAGGCCCCTATTTTTGAATATCTTTGGCTTTCTATATGTTCAGGTTCTTAGCCATTTTGGGGCACTCCGTAAATAACAAGTTGGTTGATAGATGGGCACTTACCATACTTTTAGCAAGCATCAATTAATTTGTCAGTGGCCCAAGCCCAGGTGGAGAAAGAAATTTTGGAGAAAAGAAGGAGGAAGTAAGAAATTCCCCAAAAGAGGGTGAAACTACAGCAAAAGGATTTTATATTCCTCCAATTGTATTCAGGTCACAAGAATCACATCTGGAAAGAGAGAGATATGGAGGGGGGGTGGGAAGGACAGGCGGACCAATAGAAAGGTACGTTTAACATCAGTCTCTGTTATCCAAGCATAGTTATTCATCAGGGCTTCAGAGGCCAATTCTAGGTGATTACTTCTTCATCTTCATCTTCTTCTTCCTCCCCCTCCCCCTTTGTTGTGTGGAATTCATATACCACCGCGCACACACCAGCCAGCCAGGCTGCCACAGTGCCAGCAGAGAATATGCAGAAGCCAATCAGACCCAGAAAGGCATAGTCTGTCTCATGTAAATGGAGGAGACATGTGTAGTGGAGCTTCGACTCCACCGCAGGGATTGACCAACCATGTAGGGCTTCTGGGCTGTAGCAGGAGATGTTCTCAGGATCTGTAGAGGAAACACAAAAGTAATACTCTCTTGTATGTGCTTTGAGCAATAGTAAATAGGAGTCCAGAGGAAAGTTAGAAAAATAACTTGTCTTCATGCAAATGTCCCTAGGAATAAAGAATGCGGAGGAGGGTAAAATCAGTGTGGTTTTATCTTGTATTGGAATAACATTCAGGATGAGCCTAAATACCCCCAAACTTGGAGCAACTTCACTTCTGCATGTGGATCCAAACACAGCTCTGCATAAAACATTGGTGCTCAGTTTTCTTATGAGGCGTCAGTAGCTTTTAAAAATCCTGGATAGAGAGTTGTTTTGCAGTACAGTTGGGCTCCCTGAATTGTCCATAAGCTGTAGCTGCCCTCAAGCCCCCTTTGCTGGTGGGATGGCTTTGGATGCATGGAACATCCATCTTATCTGTGCCATCTCATCTGTATCTGTGGCAGTGGCTCACATGGACAGGAGCTTCTTATTTCTCTCCTAGCTGGAAGAAAGGTGCTCTTGGTCCAAGGCACTCAGCCTGGATATGTTTACCCGCAGCATTAAAGTTTAACTGCAGTTCTCACCTAATCCCAGGGAAACACAAAACCTCCTGTCTGTTTCACGCACAACGTATTGCCGGAAGGTAGAAAAGCCTGACAGCGAAGAGAATTAGAGCTGTCTAGGCCGACACACAGGCCTTCTACCCTTTCTTTCAACTCTTCATTTATTCCTCTCTGGCACCCATGAGCAGCAGCTGTAATGCCATTAGGGAAAATCCCTCTCCTCCCCTTCAGTCCTAGCAGAGGACTCCTAGCTCCTTCTCCTCTCCTCCCCCTCCACCTCCCCCATGAATGTCTCCAATACACACATGAAATAAAGAAAAACACTTATTATTAAACACAGGTAACCTAAGCCCCTAGCTTCCAACAGCTGTTTCACGGGGCTTCCAGACTGATGCATCCAGTCATCTGTTGCAACCCTCTTTTGTATTGGTGCCTGTAATAACCCATGTAGTTTCTTACACACCTGTATATGGCTCCAGTGCATTTTCTCCCATCTACAATGTTATTGCCACGAACATTATTTCTTTACACAGCTCCATACATGTGTGTAACACTTATAGGCAAACAAAAGAGGAAGCTTCCTACCTAAGACAGGTGCTTGGATAACTGTAGTAACACCAGCCTCTAATCCTCCTTTCTTTGTTCTTTTCTTACTGAGGGTCTTTGCCCTGCCAATCCTCAAACAGTTACTGTTTTCAGAATCCCCTCTCAGCATTGTGCAGTGCGTGATTCTTTAAAGACTAGAGCCTGTGTACATTTGAAGTTGGGAAAAGCCAGCATACATTCCAATGACCCCAAACACGCTCTTACTCTTGCGATCAAAACAACTTTGGGAAAGCGAAATGCATGCTCTTTTATCCTGTGCATAAGCAACAGCTACAATCCAGTTACATAAGCTTCTGATGGAGGCAGAAAGAAAACAGCTGGATTTAGGCAATTCAGGTGATTTAAGAAAATATCATCTTTCAGGCCCCACCTCGGGAAAGCATCACTACTCAGAACATCTGTTAAGTGTGTGCTTAAGTGCCACTGCAGTCAAAGGGATTTAAGCATATGCTCATGTGCTTTCCTGATCCAGGATTTGAAGTTGTAAATTGAGCCAATTTGCTCTGGAAAGAAGGAGAACATGTGAGAACTCTACAATAGCCAATGCACAAGAGATATTTTTCTGAGTACGATCACACTTGATGTTCTGTTTTACACTCTGTCAATCCCCCTTAATTTAGGGCCTGATCCAAAGTCCGTTGCAGTTAATAAAAGGACTCCCATTGAGTTCAGCATGGGCTATGGATCAGGCCTTTAATACTGAGTGCTGTACAAAATGTATCTTCATTCAGAGCAAAACGACTGAGATAAAAGTGCTGTGATAGTCAGTGTGATTAGAGAAATGCTATACCCTGGCTCTGGGAGAACAGCCATTACTCTTAGGGAAAAGGTCATTGCCTGTACTCCTCATATAACAAAAATATCGGCAGGCTATGAAAGTAGAGGGAAATCAATGGCAAAACTCCCACTGACTTCAATAGGGCCAGGATTTCCTGTCCCAGCTAGGGTCCCAAACGAAAGGGAGCTGATTGGTGTCATTCTCATGTGTGTTTGTGCACAGAACAAAATTGCCACATAGTTGGCCCAAATGAATGTCTGCGTTCAAGGAGAGACACCCAGGAATGGAACAGCAGAAGGTGTTGCAGGTTAGGGTAGGGGTGCATTGGCAGAACGGTGGGGAGCTCCGGGTTGGAAAAGCCGGGGTATTATGCAGGGTCAGAATTGATGTGGGCTGGGAATGGTGTATGAGGCCCCAGGGCTGGAATAATGGTACCTCTTGCATTTTCACTGAGAGTATTTTTTAATCTACAATGAAAGACAAAGAAATTTAACACCACTGGCAAAAAACTATACTACAAACTGGAACCCCAGAAACATCAGGAAGTTCAGAGGAACAGCTTTCCCCACCCAGAGCTTTTTCTAGAACTGTCTGTGGGTAATACAGCAGGACAGACACATGGCACTTTGAACTGATCACAGACCACAATGGCACCAACTGAGGCTAGAGTAAGAATTTTAAGGGACTAGCAATCTTCTTGTTTCTTATAATTCAAAGACAGTTCTTGATTCTTAGTTTGTTGTTGGTGGTGTGTGTGTGTGTGTGTGTGTGTGTGTGTGTACAGGGTTGTTTGTATGCAGTTGAAGGTTGAGGGGAGATGATTGCTCTTTGTAAATATATCAGAGGGATAAATATCAGAGAGGCAGAGGAGTTAAGTTAAGTGTCAATGTGGACACAAGAACAAATGGATATAAACTGGCCATCCACAGATTTAGGCTTGAAATTAAATTAAGGTTTCTAACCATCAGAAGAGTGAAGTTCTGGAACAGCCTTCCAAGGGAGGCAGTGGGGGCAAAAAACCCTAACTTTCTTCAAGAATGAGCTTGATAAGTTTATGGATGGGATGGTATGACAAGACTGCCTGCAATGGCACGTAGGCGATCTGCAACTGCTAACAGCAAATATCTCCCATGGCCGGTGATAGGACACTGGATGGGGAGGGCTCTGAGTTACTACTGCAAATTCTTTTCCAGGTGTCTGGCTGGTGGGTCTTGTCCACATGCTCAAGGTCTAACTGATTGCCCTATCTGAGGTTAGAAAGGAATTTTCTGCTGGGTCAGATTGGCAGAGATCCTAGGGTTTTTTGCCTTCCTCTGTAGGTATGGGTCACTTGCAGGTTTGAATTAGTGTAAATGGTGGATTCTCTGTAACTTGAAGTCTTTAAACCATGATTTGTGGACTTCAGTAACTCAGCCAGAGGTTAAGGGTCTATTACAAGAGTGAGCGGGTGAGGTTCTGTGGCCTGCAATGTGCAGGAGGTCAGACTAAATGATCACAATGGTCCCTTCTGGCCTAAAGTCTATGAACTGGGCATGCATGGGTGCCCTTGTGCGTGTTTGTTGGTGCGTGTATAGTTATGGTCAGAGGGCTGGATCCACAGCTGAGGTAAATTGACACAGTTTAGTTAACTTCAGTGGACCTGTGCTAGTTTACACCAACTGAGTATTTGGCCCATAATGTGAAAGAACAACACTGACATTCTGATATAGAAAGCAGAGCCCTCTCTCTAGTTTTCCACCAAATCTTGGGCCAAACCTGGTCTGGCCCACAAAGTCCTCACCTGGGAAGCGAACACCACTCTCTTTCATCCAGAGGGTGAAGTCCAAGAAGGAGCAGTTACAGTTCCAGAGGTTTTCACTTAGACCCAGGGACTTCAGGTTGGGCAGATCCTTGACAGTGTTAGTATCCAGGAACGCCAAGCCGGTCCGGCTCACATCCAGGTACCTCAGCCAGGTGTTGTTGGCAAAGGAATCCTTCTCAATCTCCACCAGATTTGGGTTGCCCGAGAGCTTCAGCACCACCAGGCTGCTGAGCTGTGAGAAAGTGGTGAAGGTGACCCGGGTGAGGTTGTTGAAGCTGAGGTCCAGGTAGATGAGCTTGATGACACTGATGAAGGTGAAATCCAGGTCTTCCCCAATGGCGTTCTCCCTGCAGTCCAGATAGACCAAGTCACTTAAGAAGTTCAGCTCCACCGATGGCAGGTAGGAGATGTTGTTGGTAGCCAGAATCAGCTGCCTTGTGTCCAGTGGAATAGTTGTGGGGAACTCTTGCAGCTGCTGCCCTGTGCAGTTCACTTCCAGGTATTGACAGGTACACTTTGCTGGACAGTTCTGGCTCTCTGTCATCACGCCCATTCCAAGAAGAAGCACCAGCCACAGAGGCTCAGGGCCATTAGAAGGGGACATGACAAGGTACCTCATCTACTGTAGCTCCTCCACACGTCTTCAGCCTGTCAGACAATGCTGGGGCAGATGCCCGGCAGATCTACAAAACCCCAGCCCTGTGCAAGCAATTTTTTCATTCCAATAAAACCAAAGAGGAGTTGAGCTGTGAGGCTGTTTGAAAGCTTCCTGTATCCCTCACTCACACAGCTCCCTGGCAGATTGCCTACTTGGCTGCTTAGAGAGAGCTCACCCTCTTTCTGTGCTTGAAAGTAAAGAAGAGCTGCTTGCAAATGGGAACATCTTCAAGTCACGCTGGTTGCCAGTTGACACCTTTGTGACGTCAGCAGCTTGCAAAGGCAGCCTGGCTTCAGAGACAGTATTTTAACCTGGCCAGCAGTGCAGATGCCTGTGTGTGTGTACGTGTGTATGTATGCAGGTGTGCCTGACTGTCTCATGTGTGCACAATGCTATGTGTGTGTGGCTGAACTGAAAGTGTGCAAAGAGGTGAGTGCAGTTCCTGTGTGTACCAGTGTGTGTTTATGTAATGGTGGTACAGCGTGTAGTGGTTAGGGGTGTTAATTTGCATTCATAGAACAAGTAGGCTTGTATCATATCTAAAATGCTCTTGTGTGTGTGTGTTGGTTTTGTTTCCTTTCCTTGGATATATAGATCACATGAAAGAAGCTTTCACATGCACTTTCACTCATGGTAAAATTTTTAAAATGCTTAGACTCTGTACCCTCATTTGTGTTATAGATCCTTCGGTTGATGACCCTCTGCACACCAGCCTTTTTGTTGCGAAGATCTACATTGTCTTTTAGCCTGTAAGCTTTTTGAGGCAGGAACTGTCACTTCTTATGTTTGCACAGTGCCAAGTGCAATGGGGACCAATCTGGTTGTGACCTTTAGGAGCTATTGCAATATATATGTCAAATTACACACATGAAAAGTACATTAAAAACATTATTAAGTTTGGAAAGTCAAGACCTCAAAATTAGAAAATACCAGAATTATTATTATTATTACTAATATTGTTATTATTATTCCTTGCTTTTACAGAAATGTAGAGCTGGAAGGGACCTCAAGAAGTCCTCTTTTCCCATGCTGAGGCAGGATTAAGTATACCTTGCCCATCCTGGACAGGTGGTGTCTCACCTGTTCTCAAAAACCTCCATTGATGGAGATTCCACAGCCTCCCTTGGTAACTATCCCAGTGCTTAACAATCCTTATAGTTAGAAAGTTTTCTCTGATAGCTAATCTAAATCTCCCTTGCTGCAAACTAAGCCAATTACTCCTTGTCCTACTCTAGGTGAACATGGAGAACAATTGATCACCGTCCTCTTTATAGAAACCCTTTAGATATTTGAAGACTGTTATCATGCCCCCCTTCAGCCTTCTCTTCTCTAAATTAAACATTCCCAATTCTTTCTACCTTTGTCCAGAAGGTCAGGTTTTCTAAACCTCTTATTTCTCTTGCTCTCCTCTGGACTCTCTCCAGTTTGCCCACATCTTTCTTAAAGTGTGGTGCTCCAAAATGGACACGGTACTCCTGCTAAAACCTCTCCGATGCCAGCGAACCCATTACCTCCCATGCCTTACATAAGACACTGCTGTTAATACATCCCAGAATTATGTTTGCCTTTTTTACAACAGCATCATATTGTTGACCCATATTCAGTTTGTGATCCACTATAACCCCAGATCTTTTTCAGCAGTACTATTATTACCAGTTGTTCTCCATTTTGTATTTGATTTTTCCTTTGTAAGTATAGTACTTTGCACGTGTCTTTAGTGAGTTTCATCTTATTTATTTCAGATCAATTCTCCAATTTGTCAAAGTCATTGTGAAGTCTAATCCTGTCCTCCAAAGTACTTACAACATCTCCTAGCTTGGTGTCATCCACAAATTTTATCTCTCTACTCCATTTCCCAAATAATTCATGAAAAACTGAAGTTACCAGATATAGAACAGACCCTGCCAAGACCCTGTCACACAGGCTGGCTTGCGTGGGGGGCATTTAGTGTATTGTGTGACATCAGTATGGCAGGATCATGATATTGCGTGTGAGGTACATCATGTCATGTACCGTTAGAAAGAGTATATCGTGCTGAGTAAGATACTAATACTTGTGTTCATGTATTGTATGTAAAATTAAAGTTATGAATGTATTTTTGTATTTCTGTATGTCAATTTGGGCAGGCTGGGACACACCCCAGACAGAGAGGCAGCAAGACAATAGCCTGCTTAATGGCCTATTGAGACACTCACAGATGGGAGGGGCCCAAGCACACCTGAAGAGTCATTAGGATCGGCCCATGTGACTATGGACCCCAGGCACACCTGAAGAGTCACCAGGATTGGCCCATGTGACTCTGAACTCCAGTTTGGTTCTTGTGACTGTCCACAGGCCACATGGCCGGGGGAGGGGGTTTATAAGATCAAACCACAGGATCCATTTTGTCTTTGTTCCTGTCCAGCTGCAGTCACACACCCACCTCTGGATCAATTCATCTTGCAACTGAACCGAAGGACTTAGACTCATCCAGGTACTGGATGTGAACCAGAGGGAACTATACAAGCCTGCAACTCCACATTTCTTCCAGAAACCTGATGTACATGGACTTTTAATCATTTGTATGTATCTGATTTTCTCTAATCCTTTAATATTTCTCTCATGGTTTATTTCTTTCTTTTTACAATAAACCTTTAGTTGTAGTTACTAAAGGATTGGCTGGCAGCATGGTATTTTAGGTAAGATCCAAACTTATATTGAACTGGTACTGTGTCTGACCCCTTGGGGTCAGAGGGAACCTTTTTAGTAAAGAGCACAGAGTTTAAGTAACTGGTCTCTTTACTGGACCTAGTGCTGATTTGGGAGCCAGGAACTGGAATGCAGTAAAGGGGGCTGTGTGTATTTGTGTACTGGTTTCTGTGAGGATTCAGAAGTGCAGTTTGTGGCTGGTTGGGAAGTCTGACTTCAGTGCCAGCCACCAGTGCTGGGAGAATCTGCTCTCCTTTTACAGCCTGCCCTGACCTTGGCATTTTCAGGTGGCTGTCCTGGGCATGGACGGGTCACAGTCCCCACTTGGTATGTCTTTCCGCTTTGACAGGAATCATTGATAAGTACTCTTGGAGTATGACTTTTCAACCAATTGTGCACTCACCTTACAGTAATTTCATCTAGACTGTATTTTCTTTGTTTGCTTATAAAAATGTCATATGGGACTGTGTCAAAAGCCATATGAAAGCCAAGATATATCACATCTGCTGCTTCCCCTCATCCAGTAGGCTGGCTACATTGTCAGAAAAGGAAATTACATTGCTTTGGCAGGATTTGTTCTTGATAAATTCATGTTGGCTATTGCTTAACACCTTATTATCCTCTAGGTAGAGCCCTGTGTGGATATAAAAATGTGGATCCGCATCCAATCACCATCTGCCAGAATCAGTTGACATGTGACCAGCCATCCACAGTGTCTGTCTTCTAGGTCATATGCATCTGCAGCTTTGGACCCCCCAGTCAGCTGTTTGGAGGCCAGCCCTGCTGCAGCCGCTACCACTTATCAGCTGTTCAGGGGCCAGCCCCTCCAGGCAGCTGCTGACCAGCTGATTGACAGCAGGCAGAGGGAGTCCCGCCTAAACAGCTGACCAGCAGCCAGCAGGGGGAGCCCCCACCCCCAGATCTGAAAGGTGGGGGAGCAGCGTCAAAGACTGAGCTGCAGACAGCTGCATCCCTGCCTTTGAGTTTCACATCCAATCCATCATTCACGAGAAACAGTCCGTTGATATAAAGCGGATATCGGTGGATTTGCAGAGCCCTACCTCTAGGTGCATACGTATTGATTGGTGAATAATTTGTTTTAGTATCTTTTTGGGTACTGAAGCTAGGCTGCATGGGCGGCATGTGAATCACCAGTTCGGGGAGACTAACCCCCAGCCCTGCCCCTTCCGCCAGGAGCCCCGCCCCTTCTGTCCCCTCTCCTATCACAGCTCCGCCAGGAGCTGGGTGGCCTGAGCACCAGTCAGACGGGCCAGGTGATCCCACCCAGAGCTGGAGTGCCCCAGCACCAGTGGACAGCAGCCCGAGTGCCCCGGGAAGGAGTCCATGCCCCAGTGCTGCCCCACCCCAATCCACCCCAGCAGCAGCCTGGCTGGTCCGTCTCAGCCCCCCGGAGCGCCGCCAGCCTGCACCGCGCCACAGCACCAGCCCACCTGCGGGCTGGCGCTGGCCGGTCAGTCCCAGCCCCTCGGACTGCTGCCAGCCCAAGCACTTCCAGCCGCCAGAGTGCTGCCGGCCTGCACTGTGCCGACCTGCATGAGCACCGCCCCACCCCTACCCCCAGGCTAGCTTGTGGCTGGCTGACCCACCAACCCACCCTAGCCCAGGGCTGGCCAGTCCACTCCCAGCCACTGGCCCAAGTGCCCCCAGCCCCCGGAGTGCCACTGGCCTGCCCTGCGCCACAGGGTTGGCCCTGGCCAGTCTGCCCCAGCTCCTGGAGTGCCATTGACCCAAGCGCTCCCAGCTGCCAGAATGCCACCAGTCTGCGCCATGCTAGCCTGCCTGAGCACCAGGCCTGACGCCCCCAGGCTGGCCTGTGGCTGTCCAGCCCGCCAACCCACCCTGGCCAGTCCACCCTAGCTCCCGGAGTGCCACCAGCCCATGCCGCACCACAGCGCTGGCCCACCTGAGTGCCAGCCCTCCCCATCTCTAGGCTGGCCTGTGGCCAGCTGGCCCACCGACCTACCGCAGCCCTGGGCTGACTGGTTCACCCCCAGCCCCCGGAGCGCCACAAGTCTGCGCCGCACCACAGTGCCAGCCCATCCCACCCCTGGGCTGGTCTGTGCATGGCCAAACCCCACTGCTGGAGTGGCTGCCGGCTCGCACTGCTTCAGTGGAAAAGCCAGGGCCAGGCTGGCTAAGACCGCCTCCCCGCACCACCAAGCCTATGCGACACGGCAGGAGGGGGCAGAATGTGGGCGAGGCCAGCCTGACTGTCAGGGACAGCTAAGCCTTCCCTGGCCTTACGTACTGGTGCCCAGGCTAGGCTGACTGCTCTGTAATCCCTGGGTCTTCTGTTTTTACCAAGCAGAATTTCAGTAGTTTTTGGATTATGTCAATGTGGCCTTTTTGATTTAGACTGATCTGGTTTCTTTGTCTAATTCTTTTGCGCTTGGTACATCATTCAGCATTGTAAACAACTTGACCTCACAACAGGGGTACATCTTGTAGGCCCAATAGTCACAACAGCTCATTAAACCTTTCTGGAGTCATGTGGGGTTTATATACCCCATCACACCATTTCTGTATAAATGGGCTTAAAATACATTAATGAAGGAAGCTTGTCTCACCTAGCAACTGTTGCTATGTGGACTGTGACATACAGAGAATGTTACTGGATGAAACGGTTGTCTGTTAATTATGACCTGTCCTTGATGGTGCTGCAGTCTGATCATCACAAGAGTGATCATGGCTATGACAGGCTAGTGGAAGTCACCCTCCTTCACAGGGGGGGATGATCATATATTGAATTAGCCATCAGTGCCATAGGGGTCTGGGCATCAGGTTGCATTCATTACCTACATGGAGGAAAGAAAGTCAAGTGACAGTGCTACAATTGGGAAAGTAGCAGCTCATGTCCCTGATCTCATTGTATATGGTGATTTCTCCCAGGAGCTGCCGTTCATTGAGAGTTTTGATGGAGTATTGCTTTTTGCAGACATTTCAGGTGGGTAGAGAGATTACTGAGGGTGGAATTTTCAGAAGAGCCGAAGGATGTTAAGTGTCCAATTCCTATTGAAAATCAATGGGATTTGTGTGCCTAAAGGCTTGTCTACATGGCAAGTTACTGTGTGACAAGCCAGGGTGTGAATCAACGGCATGCCAGCTTGCCATGCACTAACTGGCTGTGTGGATAGTGCTACAAGATAGTAAAAGTTCCGAAAAGTGGCTTGACGTACTACACTCTTGAGTAGCAGTGTGCTAATGTATATCCAGGACTTAGCAGTGTGCACATGACAAATTACTGGGCAACAAGCTAGTGTGCTGTAGAGTCACACCCTGGCTTGGTGTGCAGTAACTTGCTGTGTAGACAAGTCCTAAGTCCCTTGTTAGGCCTTTCTGAAAAGCCCACCGAAGGTTTAAAAGAGATATTGTCTTCAGTAATGGGAGGCTTGGGACCGAATATAGCTTAAATCACAGCTTTAATGACTTAGGGACTTTCGTCCATATTACAGCACTTTGGACCGTTTTGCAAAATTGGTTGGTTTTAGGTTCAAAAGAGTTTGGGACAGGAGTAGCAAAGGATGCTGCAGCAGCAGCTCAGGGATGAGTTGTCGACTGCTGTCCCCAGGCTGGAGCTTTACGCAATGTTTTAGATATCATGGGCCCAGGCCAAAGAGTAACTGGAAGATAAGTACTGGGACCCTGAACTTGCCTTTATATTACGTGGGTGGACAGGTTTGATGTGTTTGTGGTAGTTTGTGTTGCTGTGGAGATGTGCTCCCATATTTTCAGTTAGTTTCCTAAGGCGTTAAGTCTTCATGCCAAGGTCTTCTGCGTTTCTATAGTCCAGCTAGGAGGCGAGGAAAGCATATATAACAGAGACCAGATCATCATCCTCTAGGATGAACCTCTCCTAGCTAACTGGAGAGTGTAGAGAGAGTTACTTGTAGATGTTACTGTATGGGAGTGTAGCCTCAAAGAGCATTCCTAAATGATGGTTTGAATTGATCAATGATGGGTGTAGACCTTCAACCAAAGGAGACTGCACTGTGATTGCAAACTCCTCTACCCACCAACATCTCCTCTGCTTTACTCAGGTTCAGCTTTAATCGGGTGTTCTCTATCCATGAACTGATCTTCTCCAAGCACTGGGCCATCTTGGTGGTAGGGGTATAGTTGTATATGCTGAAGGTGAAGTAGAGCTTTGTGTGTCATCTACGTATTGCTGGCGCTTGAGTCCATGTTGTATGACCAGAGAGAGAAGTGATCCTTGTGGCATTATGCAGGTGAAAGATCTGGTGGGAGAGGGTAAGTTTCCCATCACTACCCAAAAGGACATAAAGCTTTTTAGCTTGTTGCCCTGGATCACTGGCACCTCTCTCAGGAGGGTCAGCAGGATTTCATGGCAAACAGGGTCAAATGGAGCGGAGGAGGGATCAGAATGGGGAAGCAGGGACAGTTCCAGCGTAGAAACAAGATGAACTGGAAGAACTAGGGACTGGAGAAGCAGGAGCATTGCATGCAGGGTAGATACAAATTAATTAAAAAATAAAAGATTTTTTAAAAATTTAAATAGGATTATTTTTATTTCATTATAGGTTTATTTTATTTATTTTTAAAAAAAAACCTATTTAAAATTAAACCTAAATTAACAACTTATGTTAAAGCCTAAACTTACGATAGCCTATTCAAATCATTTAAATTAAATACAAAAAATAATATATAGTAGTACACATTTGCTGCCAAGTTTTAATGAAAGCCAGACCCCTGAGCTGGTGGAAGTCACTGGCCAAGCACCTGGAACAAGAGTAAGCTGAAGTGCTAAACCAGCTTTTGATAGCAGTAGCCATTTCTCCAGGTCAGCTGTGCTGGAAATGGGGATGCTGGGGGTGCAACAGCACACCCTGGCTTGAAGTGGTTTCTATCATATACAGGGTTTACAGTTTGGTTCAATGGTTCTCAGCATCCCCAGTATACACAGTGCTCCAATGCCACTGCTGCAGCTGCAGAAAGAATATTTCTTCGTTTCCGTTTATTCAGCTAGTTCAGTCCAATGACTAGTTCATTCAAAATTAGCAATCCAGTTGGAAGTTGAAAAAGAGAGACTGCTTGTTTTCCTCTTCCAATCTATAAATAAAAACAAGGTGTAAGAGAATGAGACCTACTCATTTTAAAATCTTGAAGGACATGGTGACCTAGAAACTCCAGTTCGATTCTCTAACTACAGATAATACTTCCTTTGCATAATAAATCAGTTTTAAATGAAAAACAAGTTTTGATAAACTTTTTGTCTTATGTATCCAGCACATTTAAGGTAGTTTTATTTGATTAAAAAATTGAAATGTTGGTTTGTTTGCATTTTTAATTAAATTTGAATTTCCATCCAAATAGAGTTTGACACAAATTGCAAGTAAATGAGTCATCATCTAGGAAATAAGAAACGCATCATTCACCATTTTCTAATGTAATAAAAATGTTAAAATTAAGAATCTGAATAAATGTAAATTAACCGATGCAATTGCTTAAATAAATGTGTAAGATATAGTGTATCCTACTGGTTAGCAAAAAAAAAAAAAAAAAAAAGAAGCAGCACCAAATTTAGTGTAAAGGCTATATTTAGTTGCAAATCAATACATTTTAATGGTTACCAACCAATAAGAATTAATCTTTCTTTAGGAAAATAACTAAAAGTTACAAATGCAAAGCATGATTACAATCAATGATTTAAATCAAGGTTTCCTAAATTAAATCACTTTGATTTAAATCAGGCCTGGTCTACACTGGTGTCTTTATTCGAATTAAAGTCCCTTAATTCGAATAAATTACTCCCGCGTCTACATTTGCACATTGTTAATTCGAATTAAGGAGCCTTTAAAATCGAATTAATAAAACCACCTCTGCAAGTGGATTAGTGCCTGAAGTGCATCAGTTAATTCGCATTAGTGTGAGTGTGGACGCAATGGGACTTACTTCGAATTAATTGGCCTCCAGACTGTATCCCATGATGCCCCATTTCAGTACCCTCCCCAGAGCAGCCCCGGGAAGATTTTAATTTCCCGCAGTGAATGGGTTTAAAATCCAAGCTGCGATCACCTCCCCCCCCCCCCATACGCACAACAAGCCCGTTGCAGTTTGTCTCTTTAAGGGTTTGAAAGATTTCACCACCCACCCCCCTCCCCGCGTGGTGAATGCGTTTTAACTGCCCAGCAGTGAGAGGAAATTCTTTGCTACATTGTTTCAGTGGCCAATCATGGAAATTGATACTTTCTTAAGCGTTTATTCACAGCGCTACATGTGGATACATTATATCATGCTTTCCATCAGTGAAATGGAAACATTTGTATCACTGTATTAATATACTGACTGACTCCATTGTTATTTATCTTACATTCTACAGACACCTGTAGAATCAAAATCAAAGGCAAGCAATATACAAGGGGTAGTGAGGGGGAGCATAAAAGGCAAACAGCATGCAGTTCTAAAGTAATACAGGATAAGTTGCGATGTATTTGTCACGGTCAAAATGAGAGCATAGTTCAGCTGGCTCCATGTGCCTGCAGCAATGGCGATCGGGGGAGTAAAGAAACAGCATGATAATCCTTTTCCTGTTTGTTTGGGGGTGGGGGAAGCAGCGCTGCATCCTGGGATGATGACACACGTCACAACAGCCTCTATGGTTAGTTGCACTGTGGGATAGCTTCCCACATTGCACTGCTTTCTAATTCGAATTAAGGTTGGCCAGTGTGGACGCAAGAAACCAGCACAAACACTGTAGTGTGGACAGTCTGCAGCGCTTTCTATAAATCACTTTCTGTAATTCGAATTAAGCTAATTCGAATTAGTGTTGCAGTGTAGACCTAGCCTCAGTTCACCCTGGTTGCATGCCCAGGTTGGGTATGTTGACAGACCTGTGTAGTTGCACAAGAGTTGCAGCAGCAGATGCTGCTGCTAGATGGAGCTGGGTGGTCAGAGCTCTACAATTGAGGGTGTGGAGCACTGAAATTAGGACTGTTTAGCCAGTGCTATCGGCTCTTCTCTTTCTTAAGCACAGAATTCACCATTTGGGTATGGAAATGTAGTGCAGAGCCTGTCTTGACTGCAAGAGCTGAGATCCTCTGCCATTTCTTGGGTTTCTCCAGCAGCTGCCTGACTGCTGTTTGTGTTACAGGTTTCACTGCACTGACAGAGAAGTTTAGCATGGACACCGCTCTGGACTGTGGTGCCGATCAGCTTACACAGACCCTCAATCATTACGTAGGTGATATTGTGGAGGGTAAGTGCCAGGCCGTACGCTCCTTCGCTGAGAGCACTTTTTTGGACCAGATCTGGGGAAATGAAGAAATGCAGTCTGGGCCCTTCTTTTCTTGGGGGTTGGGATCCCCTGTGTCACTTAGGGAGCCTTGACAACCCCCCCAAGATTAGGAGGACTGGGTGGAACTGCTGTGGGAACCAGTTGTTGCTGCTCCTTGCTGGCACAGTGTGTCCTGCTTGAAGGGTCCATTGTTCTGGTGGCTCTAGTGTGGTAATAGGTCTCCATTCTGTTTCACTGGAAGAGCGATGTCTTCTTGTTTATGCGGCCAAGAAGCAGGATGCTCCCCTAACATCAGCCTGCTTATGATTTGGGAAGCTGAGTTCTGACAAAAGTTACCAACAGCTGAGGGCACAACTTGGACCTTTCTTGTTCATCATATCTGGCCTCCCACAGCCCTGTGAGATAGGCAAGTGCTATTATTCATGTTACAGATAAAGAACCAAGGCATGGAGAGGCCAGCTGATTTGCCCATGGTCACACTTGCAGTCTGTGATGACAGAGCAGAGAACTGAATGCAGCTATCCAGAGTCCCTGGCTACCACCCTAACCACTGAACCATTCTTCCTTATCTACTGCTGTCACGTTGCTTTTGAGAACTTGCTTTAAAAATTCCCATGGAGCAGTGCTTCTCAAACTGTCCCTATGACCTTTTCTGTTGGTCTGCAGGGAGCTATGTATTGAGAACCAAGCCATAGGGGATTTGAAGTGCTGGGAGAGGAGGTAGGTCTGGGAGGGGACATTTCTGGTTGCTATAGAGAACTCTGTGCTCTGCCTCTTTATGGTGGCTTTGGAAATGGAGTTTAACTTCCTGATTTTTGCTCTGAGCCGTCAGAAGCTGGGAGTTTTGTTGCAATGACGTGCTCAAACATACATCATCTCACTCACTCAGTCACGCCTACTCTGCAAAATATGTCCCCTCAACACGCACACATGCACACACACGTGCCCCTCCCCTGACAGAGCAATTTGTTCCATGATTTTCTTTGACAAAAGCTGTGTGTGACTTCTTTCGCCCTTTCTCTTTTCTCAGAGGTGCTGATTTATGGAGGAGATATCTTGAACTTTGCAGGTATTTGTTAGCTTTTAATATCTAATGAGGAAGCACTGGGGTGGGGTAGAGTGGCTTGAAATCCTGTTGTCATGTGACTTGTGAGACTCTAGTGCAGGCAGTCAAACTAGCTGACTCCCTTTCCTTGCTCTATCATGCCCCTCCCTCTGGCTCCTAGTCCCACAGGGTTTATCTATGATTTGGTAGAAGCAAGAATTTACACTCTCTCTTTCAGTTAGAGACAACCCTGATTCTCCTTCCTCTGTGTCTGAATGAGAAACCATGACTGCTGCTTCCTTTAGAACTGAGGCCCCAGATGGGAGTTAAACATCTAAATACTTTTGGGGATCTGGGCCCGAGTGACTGATTTAGTTGGGGTTGGTCCTGCTTTGAGCAGGGGGTTGGACTAGATGACCTCCTGAGGTCCCTTCCAACCCTTATCTTCTATGTTTCTATGACTGTGCTAGCAGTTGTCCAAGGGCGATAAGAGGTGCAAATGTCTGAGGTGTACCTGGAACCAGCAGACACAGGTTTGTGTGTGTGGGAGCGGGGAGGAGAACATTCAGCAAGCCACTGCAAGGAGTCACCAAAAGGGATGGGCTGGTTGCAGTCAGTGGCTATACGGGATCATTGGGAAGGAGTGTTCACTTGTAAAAAGCAGCTGCAGGGGATTACTGAAGGAGAAAGGATAGTCACAACCGACAGCTGCTAGGAGCATGGAGAGGTTGGTCAGTTCACAGCCAGCAGCTGCTAAGGAGTTTGGGATGCTTAGATCTGCAGTGGCATTTTGAAAAGCCAAGTGGCTGTGTCAGCACTTTAAGAACAAGAAGAGTGTGTCCTCCACAAGTCTCTGTCACTCTGCCTTCCACAGGGGATGCACTGCTAGCGCTGTGGAAAGTGGAGCGAAGCCAGCTGAGCGATATCATCACACTGGCGCTGAAATGTAGCCTGAGGATCCAGGAAGAGTATGGGGTTCGTGAGACTGAAGTGGGTCTGGAGCTCCGAGTGAAGATAGGTACTGTGGCTATGAGTGGAATAACAATACTTTGCAGTAGCTAGAGAGCACTTTCCCAAAGCACTTTACAAAAGTGAATAGGAAGCATTAGTTCCATTGTACAGGTGGGGAAGCAGAGGCGCTTGGAGATGAAATGTCTTGCCCCAGGTCACACAGTGAGTCGGTGGCAGAAATGGGATGAGCATTCAGGGCTTCTCGCTCCCAGTCTCCTGCCCTAACCAGTAGGCAGTTCTGCTTCCTGAGTGTACCTGACGGTCCCATGAGCCTCCCCTGGCTCCCAGGATGTGCTACTGAGAAACACCATGCCCAAATCTCGTTCCATTTCTAGTGGGCCAGGAGTCTGGAGAAGATGTGAATTGCTCAGGACTCTGATCAGTTACATCCTTTTTGGCAGCGCATGGGAAAGCCGCTGCTGTGGTGGGGAAAATGCATTTCTGGTCAGAGAGGAGAGTCTTCTGGGGGCTGGAACGAAGAGCATCTCACCTCTAGGTTGCTGGTTCAAATTCAGCCTGTGGAAGTGGTGACCAAGACCTGTTCCCATTTGATGGCTGCTTGGTGACTCATGTGAAATGCATTTCGGCTCTCGTTTGAGTTTCTAGCTGACAGGTATCTTTGACACATAACCCATCATTACATTCAGTCTTGTCAGAGAAACTAAGGACTGAATGGGCCTTGGGGATCGAACTGCTGAAGTACCTTAAGGGTAGGATTACCATACATCTGAGTTTTCCTGGACATGGCCTCTTTTTTGCTCCTCCACCTTCTTTCCGGGCAGATGTTTCAAATAACAGGCAATGACTGGGATTTTTGCATAGCAGACACTGCATCTCAGAAAAAGCCCGGATTGGTCTGCTTCCTGACTGGTCCCACCCTTGAATCCGCAGTTGATTAGTCCATTTCTCTGCAGCCACACCCTGGAGGGAGGGGAATGGGGGTTCTGCAGGGAGTCACTGACCAGCTGGTGCTGTGTTCTGGACTTGCACCAGCTGCCCTGCCACCACGGCAGGGAGTGACATTGCCCCACCTCTCCAGTGAGTACCCCCACTGCAGGTACCCCCTCCAGCACTCCCAACAGTACCCCTCCTCCAGCACCCCCCAATATCACTCCCAGCATAAACACACCTCTCCAGCACCCCCTCAAGTACTCCCCAAATACCCATCCCAGTACACATACATCCCCCCAGCACTCCTCCAGGTACACCCCCCCCTCCAGCACTCCCCAAATACCCCTTCCAGCTCCCCCCGGCTGTGTCCTCTTTTTGTAACCTGAAATATGGTAACTGTACTTAGGGAGGCTGTTTGGGGCAGTCGCTCCTGCCCCTGGCCATGTTGCACTTATTCTGTGAATAAACAACTGCAAACTGTAGGGCTGCCGGTCCGGTACCTTTCATTGGTACTAACTGTACCTAGTTTATTTTTTAAGAGCCATGACTGGCTCTGAAGAGCTTCTGACTAGGACTCATTGAAAAATTTCCATCCAAACTTTTTTTCCATGGAAAATTGGATTCTCTACTAAGCAGCTTTTCTTATGAAGAGTGTCCGTTTTCCATGGAAAATTTCAGTTTTCCATCAAAAAACCCAAACTGCTGAAAACTGAAGTGTTTTAATTTAGAAATTCTGCCATAATGCCTCATGGGAATTATATTTCAATCATCTAATGTCCTTTGTGGGCTGGGTTCCGCAGCTGGACTACATCTCTCATTGTGCACCATGATTAAGGACTCTTCTGATGAACCACATCCCCTCACTAAGGGAGGATATTAAGAAGCATCTGGAGTGATGTAGTCAAATCAGGGAGCCCAGCCTGTACAGGATAACAAATGGGAGTTTGAGGCACCAGAGCTATAACTCCCATGAGGGTAAGTGGCAGTATCTCCAAATCCATTTCTTTTTGTTCTGTTTTTGGCCAAAGTATTTCAGTGTTTGAATTTCTGCTGAAAATCAAAAATATTTATAGAAAATTTAGATGAAAATTATTTCTTTTGTGTTTTAATTGAAATTGTCAGTGGAAAGAGTACCCCACCCCCTTTTTTTTTTACCAGCTCTCCTTCTGTGTATTCCACATCCATGAAAAGGGTTGTGGGAAGTGCCATCACAGTATCTCTGTTCACACAGTTGTCTGTCTGGGCAACAGAATGTAAAGCCACTTAAGTTTGGGATCTTCAGGAACTTGCAATCTCTTTTACCGTTTCCTTATATTAAACTGGGGATTTTTAGATTACATCTGGATGGTTTTTCTGTGTGTGTTTCAAGCCGACATTTACAATCTTCCTTTATGCAAACTGTCCCAGCAGCAGCAGCAAACTAAGAGCGAAACCCCTCTGCTTGCGGCACCCTGGTTAAACCATGCAGACAGAATGTGCAGTGATTTACCAGATAAGACAGTGCTTTTTATTGAGTTCTATGCAAAGTCTTAGGAGATGCTGCACTGGACAGATTCAGAAGGGATTAATGAATTGCTTATCATTTTATTGCTATCCAGCCAATGTTTCTCACACTCTCATTCATGAATGTATGCCTCAGTGGACACCTGCTACATGCTATGCACCAAGCTCCAAACCTCAGTTGTTTTGGAGTGATCTGTCTGAAGGAAAAAGTGTGGCAACAATTATTTTAAATGAGAAGAGTATAAACATGTTGTTCTGTATTTGAAATAAATCAATCATCTTCAGCTGTAGATCAACCATAGAAAATCTGTGGCCAAGAGGTGAACTTTGTGGAAACTTACAATGAATTATAAGCAGGTTGTTGTAATGGAAATCAATTTGCAACCTTTTATACAGATGCTACTGCGTGACCATTATAATTTTGTATGTATTATTATTATTTATTAATTCACATGCTATTTAAATCACTGGAGAGCGCTGTTCTAGAAATGCTCAGATTAGTGAAATAAATATCACATATTGTCAAGAACTGATCCAAACCTCCCACCCCAAAAGAAAGAGGTTGGCCTCCAAAATCCACTTCCAAAATAACTGAGATACATGTGTTACACACTGTACAGTGAAAATGCCCTCCATCACATTCTTGTTTCTCTTCTTGTCAGGGCTATCGGCAGGTCACATCTCCAAAGTTGTTGTTGGAGACAAGAAGCACCAATATTTTCTGGTAATTGGCCGAGCAGTGGATGAAGTTCGGTTGGCCCAAAACCTAGCAAAAGCAAGTGAGGTTATTCTATCGCCGAACTGCTGGGAGCTTTGTAACCGGAACATGATAGAAATAGAAAGAATTAAAGATCAAAGAGCTGTTAAGGTGGGCAATGTGGAGTGTACAGCGATGTTTCATAACCAGTGGAATGCGTATTGCCTTGTGACCTAGGTTGGTGTGTGTTTACATGCCCATTCTCTTCTGCTGGATCAAATATCACACATGTGCCTGTGTGTATATCTGTTATTGGGGCCTGTCTCCATTGGGCCAGCTGGGCAGAGGGGGACGAGAAGGATGATGATGCGAAAGCTGAAGGCAGTGATGAAGTAAGAAGGCATAGACGAGTGTGGGAAATACCTTGTTCCCTGGAAGCCTGGGATTAACTCTGGCTTCCTCTTGCCAGGCGTGGCTGGTTGTTAGGGAATAAGGGGGCTAAACCCCACCCGTGATCTCAGAACTGCAGGGGACAGTACCAACTGCTGCCACAGGGGACTTTTGGCCCTACAATACATAGTCTGTAGGCAGCAGAGGGAGGAAGCACAGAGCCAAAGAGGCAGAATGTCCCTACTCCTAACTACAAAAATACGATCAACCTGCCAGGGAATGGAGGTGAGGGCCTTGCTACCTGCCACCCACCAGTTCGAGCACTCCCATCTCTTATATCTTGCACCAGTTCTTGGAGAGCAGCTGTAAGAATTGGGAGGAGAATCAGACCCCAGGTCTATTGTAATTTTGGTTAGTATCTTTCTGGAGGTGCTGAGCTAGTTCAGTGATGGGCGTCATGAGAAGAAGCTGGGCTTCAGTCCTGCACCTGTATGCGAGGAGGCCCGTAGAAATCAGTGGGACAAACCATGTGCTTAAAGTTAAGCATATGTGTATGCATATGCAGGATTGGAGTCTTCGACAGATACCCAGCAGGAGAAAGATTGTGGCATTGCAGGACTCTGCTCCCAGCTTTTGAGGGCTGGGGGAAACCCTGGCTGAGGAATCTTTTTGTTATGGTCACTGGGAGTATGGTAACTTGTTTTGTTTGTGCCAGAAACATCTTTGCTGATGACAGCTGTGTCCTCCATCCAGTTGATGGGGAGGTTGATGATGGAGGTGACAGTGAAGGGTGGAGTGCGTTTTATTGAATAATTCTACATTTGGCTCGGGGAAGTTGACAGACTCCTTTTAATTCTGTTTGCATTCAGGCTAGATACATAAAGAACATCCCTCAGTTTCAGTTTGATGAGTTCTTCTGGTCATGTATCGAAAAACTACAGCACTACCCCAGTGATGACAATAACGGTGAGTCACTCCTCATTCTACTCCAGGGACACGGGATTCTGGGCAGGTTGAGAGGCCTTTGCTTGCTGTCTGTGTAAATGTGAGACAGTGAATGGATTGTACATGGGGACCCCTGCCCTGTTCCCGATTGAGTTCCTCTGTCCTCCTCCATCCCCTGCCCGCAAAGCCCTGAGGCAGCCAGCTGCTTTTCACCTCTCTCTCCTGCCTGGTGGCTTCAACCTGTCTGAGCACTGGCAAGCACTACACTGACTGTGGAGGAAAGGAGACCCTCTCCCTACCTTCTAGGTCAGCTCCCTTGAGGCCCCTGGCTGTCAAGGAGATACACTGTAGGGGAACCCTGCTCAGTGCCTGCTGCTTTTCTGGGTGAGCAAGCTCTCAGTGGTTCTGGTAGAAGCACACAAGGAATTTTTTAACAGAAACTCCCAGTCAGTGATTTGCATTTTCAAGATTGTAGGTGAAATAGGTTAGATGAGAATCTCAGGTCCCATAAGGCACTGTCCAGTCCCCACTGGCATAAGCCTACCTTTGAGCAAAGCCAGGAATAGAGCCCTATGCTTTAACCACTAGCTCTTCCTTGTCCCATTGAAAGCATTGAATTTCCTCCCCTAGATATCCTGAGAACTACCTCCATGTTGGCGCCTAATGATGCATTGGAGAAGTCCCTACGGAAGTATGTGATGAGAAACATTCTGAAGAAGGTACTGCAGTAACTTTGCAGAGTTTTATTTTTTTGGCCGGATGTTCTTTGCTTTACACGGCTAGAACTTTTCTGCGTTTCTCAGATTGTAGCCAATACCAGATGCTACAGAGGAAAATACAAAAAACCCTGCAGTGAGTAGTTACAGAATAATTTGTCCACATGGAAAGATTTTTCATAACCCTGACCATCCACCCTCCCGCCCCTTAGGTGGTTGGCTTGAGACATGAGGGTTATATCTCTTCCAAAATGCTTGGGTTTTATTTAAAAAAGCCCTTATTATTATAATACTGGATGCTCCCATCAGTTTTTGGAAATCTGCTGAGTGCTTGGCTGTAGGCAATGTGTTCTACAGGCTAATTGTAAGGTGTGTGAAAAAGTTTTTCCTTTGTTCAGGTTAAAATTTTGCTGTCTTTCAGTTTCATTGACATTCCCTTGTTCTTACCTTATAAGAAATCCGCTTTATTGATCATCACCACCCATCTCCACTTGTCCCATATTTGTTCTTCTGACACGGAAAAAGCCTGTTTCCCCTCCGTGAATCCTCCAGGATCCAGTGTGGTTCTATTGCACAGGGATACAGGATTCCTGGAGCCTGCAAAAAATGTCTCTCTTCTTGTGCGCTGCAAAGCTCAGCTCTAGGGTGGAAGATGATTATGTGGTGGAGAATGGGGGGTCAGTTGTTCATGGATCCATGTCTGTACAGGTCCACTGGCCAGTCCCAGCTGTTGAAATAGCATGAACTAACAGGTTATTTATCTTGAGGAGCCTGTCAGTTCCATCTCCTGGAAACATCACTGGCTGACCTTAGAAAACATGACCTGAAGAGGAACTTGGTGTCAGTTAGAAAGCCTGCCTCTTTCACCAATAGAAGCTGGTCTAATAAAAGCTATTACCTGGTCTTGAGAACAGCCTGAGCTGTTAAACAGGGAGATTGAGATACATGATCAGTGCCAGGGAGACTGGGGGAAGCCTATAGTGGCAGAATGAACTAATATGCTTGCTGGCCCCTGAGAACGCCCAGGGGAGAGGATGAACAGGCTCCCCAAGCAACGTATTTAGATATCTCCATTTGCCCAGGAAACTGTCCTTCTCTAGACTCGCCTCCCCTACTGTAACACAGTGGGGGGAGGGAGAGGAAGGAGGGGGAATTTTCCACAGCTGTGAGATCCTACCACAGTCATACGGTTTATGGGGAGACATGGGTTGTACCAAAGTCACATAGACAGACTCTACTCAGCTATCTACCCCTTTGTCACCTTTGTGCCTAGCCTCATTCCCCAGTCCTGTGATGAAAGGATCATCATCCTAAAACTGGATTGTGTTTTGCATTGATGGGGGCCCAGTCCTTCCTATGACAATAGCTGATAAAACCTTTCTGTCCTCAAGGGATTAACACCTACACCTGTGAGCAGAGTTGGCCCAGCTGGAGTTAGGAGTATGGAGTAGCAAATGCTTTCCGCTCACCAGGAGTATGGACTGTTGAGTACATCTGGCTTTTCTTTTCCAGATTGACGACAACCAGCCACTGGAATATTTATCTGAGCTTCGGCCGGTCACAATTGTCTTTGTAAACCTGCAGTTTGATGAAAGTGCCAACACCTTGCATCTGTGCAAGGCCATCCATGATGCCAACGTGAAGATTTCGGAGATTATCCAAGTCTTCAGAGGCAAAATCAACAAAGTCTTCATGTTTGACAAAGTGAGTCAGAGCCCCAAGGCCATTCTAGCCCAGCATCCAGAGCTGGCAAACATTCCTCTGAGACGCTGGGACTAGGAGGCAGGAGGGACAGTGGAGTTGTCAATAGGGATAGAGAAGGGAAGTGGAGGGCAGGGATCAGGAGGAACGATAAGAGGCTCAGTGCTGAAGAGACTGAGTCTGAGGCGGTTGTGGGACATCCCAGAGCATTTTGGGGGACTCTGTATGCTGTTCCTAAGGGGTTTATGCTGACAGCACTACCCTAATAGGGTTGGTGGGGTGAGAGCTGGAGCACAGCAGAACTGCTTGCCACAGACATTGTTATTGATTGGCTGTTTGGAAAAAACCCTCCCCCTCTGGTGTTTTCTTTCTCCTCCCTGGCAGGGCTGCACATTCCTGTGTGTGTTCGGGCTCCCTGGGGATAAGCAGGCTGACGAGAGCACCCATGCCTTAGAGAGCGCATTTAAAATCTTCAACTTCTGTTCTGTGAGGCTCATGAAAATAAAGTAAGCAGGAAGACACAGTTCTCCATGTTGCCTACAGGGGTGCTGCTGGATTCATTTGCCATCAAAATTCCCTCATCCCAACAGGAGGGCTCCCCTAGTGGGCAGGAGGCTGTGACACAACAGCTAGGAGACACAATTTGGGATGAGTCCAGTTCACCTGGGGTCCTCCTCACGCTACATGACCCTGGCCTCCTATGACAGCTACGTGCTACTGGAGCAATGGAACTGCAGCCTCAGAAGTGGCACTGATGGAGCCGTCATGGTGACTGGCCGTGAATCTGAAAGCTGCTCAGGATAACCATGAACCTTCAGAGCAAAGTGCAAAGCCAACCATATGCAGTGACCCACCCCAAAACAGCCCAAGGAACTCCAGTCCCCAAGTCCAGTCCCCGCAGAAAAGAGAGAGCAATGTGTCTTTCAATAAAGATGCCAGCTGTGCAGGATTTTCAGCATGAGAATGGCAAATTCTTTGAGCTGTAAAGGCATTTTGCCCCTTGACAGCAGTGGTAACAGGGCAGAGCATGAGCCAAACCCCTACTGAGAGTCGTGCACCACCCCACTGGCCTTCAAAGGTCCCATCAAACCCTTCTTGACTGTGGTCAGTGGAGGAGTTAAGCAGTTTTGGGAGGCAGTCACATACCGTAACGGTGGGTGTGGTGTAACAAATTGGACAGCTGGATGATGCAAGGAGGGAGGGCTGGAACTCTACAGTCATCTCACCCATGGAAGTGTTTTAAATGTGCCAGATTTCTACTGCGGGCAGATAAACGTGTGCAGAAAATGTGACTACTTCCCTGAACGTTCAGCCAGGGCTTCACCGCCAGCTCTACACGAGGCAATGAGAGTTGTCATGGCTTTGCATTACAGGAAGAAAAGGGACTCACCACCCACCGGGAGGTCAAAGAGCCACTGTGCCTGTGGAGTTGCCTGAGGATTGCGGCCTCTGTGGCACCTTTGCAAAGGATGGACATGGGCTTCCTTCGGCCCGGGGTCAGCTCTGCTCCCTGGGGTGCAGCACAGGTGGGGCTGTGGCCCATCTCTCGCCCGGGAGGTCGGCTCTAACAGTGATGCTTGCTCCTGGTGCTCTGCACTCCAGGAAGCACAAGGACTGTCATTCGTGGGCATGTGTGTATGGGAAGCTCTTAACTCCCCTCGCCATCCCTTTCCATGCACACAGCTGGCTGGGTCGTCAGTACAAATGAGCACTACAGGAGTGAGGGTGGTGGGCGAGTGTGGGAGTGGATGGGGCAGGAGGGATTAGACCTTTGGGATTGCTGACTCCATGTTGCTCTCCTTCCATGCTAGGCTAGTGTCCATTGGGGTTACCAGCGGGCCAGTGTTCTGCGGAGTAGTTGGTCACCGTGTAAGGCATGAATACACAGGTACTCTCTGTTTCTAGGTTTGTTTGGTATCCCCTGGGTGGGTGTGTGAGGAGTGCATGTGCAGGCTGTGTATTTTTGCTGGTGGAGGGGTACGTACACATGGATACATATGGAGTTGTCCGCAGGAGGGCGGGCAGGAGCTCACTTATCTTCTCAGTGCCTATTTTTTTGCTCTCTCCACCACACAGTCATTGGCCGGAAGGTGAATCTCGCTGCCCGGATGATGATGTATTATCCAGGTTTAGTGTCCTGTGATGCAGTGACCTACTCCAACTCCAGGCTGTCCCCTTACTTCTTCGAAGAGCTCCCCCACATTGAGATGAAAGGAGTTGTGAATCCCGGGTTGGTCTATCATTATCTTGGCATCACTGAGAAAACGTAAGTGCCCTCTGTGACGTCGTGCACAGGACACCCAGAACTGTGAACCACTGTTACCACTCTACCTTAGCAAGAGCGAGAGCTTTGCTGCTGCTAAGCTGTGTGGCAGGTCCCTGATACTCCAGCCTGCCTGCCTTGCCAGCACATTCTCCAAGACCGTGCCAGTCCAAACCTTGGCTTGCTGATAACAAGCAGCAAGCTCCAGCTCCTGAGTTCTCCAGAGACCTCTCCCTGCAGCATCCAGTCTCTCGCTCTACGCTCACAGAATTTATGAAGAGAGACAGAGCACACACCAGGCTATAGGGTTAGCTGAGGACTCACACGTCACCTTAATACACAGTACTGAGATAGTTTTGTAATAAAACAAAGACCATAGGTTTAAGTGATACTAAGCAAGAGAAAAAGAGATGGATAAGGTTCAAAACAAAACAAAACATGTGTTCTAGTGACTAAAACTGAATCTGAGCAAGTTACAATCTTTACCTAAGCAGTTTCTCATTTACATCATATTTCCAGCAGCTCTTGCCTTTCAGCCCAAGAGAATCTGGTTTTCATAGTCTCAAAGGGTGCTAATACCCTATTGTCCCCTCATTGATAGATAACTAAAAGGTTTTTTTCTGCCTCTTATATTACTCAAAATCCATTGTCTCTGTCTCAAGAGCCAGGAGGAAGTCTTCCTGGGGTGCAGATTCAATCTCCCAGCATGATTGTTAAACAGTCTTCTCACCCGCTTGTTTAGTTTGATGTATTTGTTTACTTTATATGTAAAGATACCTCCATTGTCCTCTGCCAGTAAACAACCCAGTCAGATAGGTAAATACATATTAATTTGCCTAGGACAACTAGGTTTTATGCTCTGCTTCCCAAACACATTTCATGAATATATTTCCAGCAGACATCTATAACTTTTTGTACCCAGTCTGTACACAGATCACGCAATGATTTTGGGGCCCAGCATGTCACTAGGTTACATATAATACCTTTCATGACACTTTTGAAATATATATTATGACAACAATGTGTTGGGGAAATGAGTGTGTCAGGCCTGATGTGAGTTACAGTAGGGGGCCATCTGCCACTTGGCATTGAGAGGCTCCCAGGGTCACACCCCCATTTACCAGGGTGGGGTAGGGGTGATGAAAAAGACAAATTTTCTTTGATCAACATAAAGGGGATGGGTGCTGTCCTGGCTGATCAAAGCCACAGTCTGTATCATTCTTGCCTGAATCCAGAGTATAATCTCACAGCTGTCTTAAGGAATTTCTTCTCTACAGTCCTGTACTTCGCCACAGAAGATCGACTCAAGATAACTCTCAGTCAAGGAAACAAACAGCTGCTTGGACAGCATAGAATAGCTCAGAGTAAAGATACCTTCAACTGGCATATCTTCAATTAACCCTCATCTTTGAGAGGATGGGTAACCATTGTGTCCCATTTGCATCTCCCTCCCATTCTTCCATCAGCTCCAGCCACTAGGAGACTGGGAACTGAACCGTGGAAATGTAGAAGTGTTCAGTGTTTCTTCATGCACCTAAAACAGCCCCATAGTCTCAGTCCAAATGACTGTCAGTTCAGATTAAGGGGAACAACAAAACAAAACAGAACAAAAGTAAAGTCTCCACAAGGGAACACAGTTTGGGTCCCTCCTTTGGAGCAGGCTGTCTTAGCAGTGCCAGCAGACTGCTTAGAAATTTAAAGGTGCAGTATAGAAAAAAAAAATCATAGCAATTACGTTCTGTAGCTAGCTACTCCACCCTTCCAAAAACAATTTTAAATGTTCATTGAGTTCAGAGGCCAAGTCCTGGGACACTTGAGGATGGTGGCTTCTGGCCTGTGCTTGCTTTATAGCCTGCAAAATTATACTTTTAAGTAGTGATTCAAAAATCTGTCCCAAGCTTGGACTTTTGGGTTTTAATATTATTGTATTATGTGGCCGTGATCATCATTCATGGTTCTTGTTGGTCCAATTCTCTGTGAACAATTACCAGAGAATCTTCAGCAATTCTGTTAGGCCAGTATTTTAGATTCTGTTCCTTTTAGGATGACCTTTTAAAAGTTAATATTAGATTTTTAAAAAAATCTAAACAAAAAAAATTGCCCCATACACAAGGCATTCTGACCCACTGGTTTGCAAATATTCCATTGTTTTCGTACATCATAGCATTCTGACTCACTAGTTTGCACGTGTTCTGTTTTTTCATATATCCTGATACCTGCTTTCATCAACAGCCGCTTATACAAGATCTGCCTTGCTCTCATTGTCCAGACCCAGGGTTCTATTCCTACAAGTGCCTTATTGTGAAAGGAGCCCCATTAAAGTCAGTGGGAATCCGTATGTGGGGAGAAATTTAACTTGCTAACGAGAGATTTTAAAAAGCAACACAATAGCTCAGCGTAATCACCAATTTCATCCACCTTCTTATTAATGGCTTTACTTTCTTTTTACCGTGGTATGTTTATAAAAACTTGTATTCCTGTTATGGTCTTTGTCCAGTATTAACTCATTCTACTTCTTTTGCTTTCCTTATCTTTTCCCCTGCAAGCTTTAATGAACTCTGCCTAGTCCTACTTGTCTCCCATATCTCTCCCACTTGTAGTACAGGCTCGTTTGTAACCTTCAGATCCTTGAGCAGCCTCAGAAAGCCAGACTGGTGGGCATTGCATTGATCTTTACTGGAGGAGTCATAGGCTGTTGTGCATTATTTCCTTCTTAGCTCTCCAATTCTCACTGATGGATTTTAATACCTCCTCCCATTACACCGTGCTTACTGGGCTCCTTAATTACTAACATTTCTCTAGCGCTCTTCTGAAGGGAAACCCATGACACTGCTGCACCCCCGTCTCAACTTGAGCTTCCATGTGCAAGAGGCTAGAAATAAGGAAACCCTTCTTGGAAGCAGGGCTTAGATTCAGAGACAGTGGGCACCCAGCTGTGCTCCCGCACCTATAGATTCTGATCAGGAGTATTTTCGCTCTTTAACTGCAACTTTCTTTTCTCTTCCTCACTGCAGAATGATTGGCAAAGCGTATCTCACCAAGGAGAGGTCTGAGTATTACCCCTTACTGGGTAGGTGACCAGAGCTCTTCTGAACTCCAGTTTGTTTGTCATTAGTAACCTGTGGAGCAGTTGCTGCTGCTGGGAAGAGGATGCAAGGGGAAGAGATGGATGTGGGGAAAAATGTATAAGTGGGAGCTACTACCTGAGGATATTAAATAACTGTCCATAGGGATCATTCAGAAATGTAAACCTCTGAGATGTATTAAGGATGTTCTTAAAGACACAGGGTCTTTACTTTGAAGTTATGGTGCCTGATCCTGCAGTCCTTATATGATGCTAAGGATCTATCCCTGGTCAGAAAAGAATATGGAATACATGTTTGCAGTATTGTTGTAGCTGTGTTGGACCCAGGATCTGAGAGAGACATGGTAGGTGAGGTAATGTCTTTTATTGGACCCGCTTCTGTTGGTGGAAGAGACAAGCTTTTGAGCAGAGGTGTTAACTGCCCACTTCATTTTAAGTGGTCTCATGCAACCTGTAATCCCCTTATGCTTAACAATCTGTTCCACCTTGTATTTAGCTGAGATACTCTGGTTACCTCCCCCAGACCTAAAGAAGAGCTGTGTGAGACTTGAAAGCTTGTCTCTTCCACCCACAGAAGTTTGTCTAATAAAAGATATTACTCATGCTTATCATCTTGTCTCTGTGGAATACATGCAAGAATTTTCTTACCCCTCATATTTGCTCCCTTTGTTTCTTTGACTAGCATCTTTTCATTTTACTGACAAATGGGGTTGAAACAAAATGCCAGATCCCAGCACTCCAAAACTGGGTGAGCCTCATTTCATCTTTAAGTTTGAATCCTGTTGGCCTGTAGGAGCTGATACCCTCAACTACTTTGTGCCCCCCCTTAGGGTGAATCTCCTGGTTGGCAGGCTAGTAAGGAGAGATGTAAATTATACTTCCCTGTGCCAGCTCCAGTGCATATAGCTCAAGGACTGTAAAAAAGGCTGGATAAAAATCTAAAGAGTGACACTGGGTATTGGAATGAACAAGAGGTTGTGTGAGGAGAGGGATAATGTGGTCACACTTCTTTGTGTGTACGGGTGGGAGGTACAGCAATCTGCTGGAATCTGGACAGTAGGGTTTGGGAATACTCTAGAGAGGGGAGCTGCAACTGTCAAGATGAGCTGAGAGAAAGGAATGGATAAGGACAGCAGCAGAAGTGGAAATGAACGAGCGACTTATGTATGCATTTCGGACCTGGGTGGAGACATGCTGCCACTGCTAAGCAAAGAGAGAAGGGGACATGCATTAGTCTTTGCTTTCTAAAAATCACTCAATCTTTCTTAGGTCGGGAAAAAGAGTTTGATATCTATGACACTTCATTGAAAGGATTTGTGGGATCTACAGAAGGCCGTGTCATAATGTATGAAGGCCTTATGGGCTACGGAAAGAGCCAGTTACTTGCTGAAATAGCCTACTTAGGTCAGAAGGCTGGCCACAGGTAGGTGTATTTGATATACCTGGCTCCCTGTGCCCTACACCCCTCTGCCCATGCATCTTGATCCTGAATGGCAACATTCCTACAGAGATCGTAATAATGCCAAATGGTATGGAGGGTTTGTTTGTCTGGTTCAGATTGAGACTACCAAATGCCTTTCTCTTTGGATGGAAGCTGATCTCTAATGGCTTAAATGAGCCTTGTATAGGGATGAGCAGCTTTTTGTAACTTCCTCCTTTAATACAAATATATTTCATGTACAGGAATAGCCAGCCCAATCAAAGGGGAGATAAAACAACCACTGGTCCAACTGTACCTATCAATGCCAGCCTATTGCTCTAATTCTTCATTTAATAAATGAGACAATCTGAGAGATGCACTTATGGTTGCATGGGTACTTTTGTGAGTCAAAGAATTAACTTCACTTGCTCTTCGATTAACTGTGGGCTTCTTGTCTAGTGGATTTGTTCAGACATCCACTCCCCATGAATCAGAAGGCATAGTCTTCCATCTATTTTGTGACAAAGTGTTTTGAAGTGTGATTGCCCTTTGCTTCATCCTGGGAAACTCAAAACTAGCAGGGAATGAATACATATCAGAAAGAGACACCACTGGCTATTTCTCCCATCCTTCCTATGAGGGACTTTTTGATTGAGGCTGTCATGACCCAGATCAAGTCAGATTCATGTTTCAGTGCTATTCGACTGAGATGCTAAAGAGGAAACATGTCTAGCAAGAAAGTGTATCTGTTAGAGCTGCTAAAACAGTTGGGGGATTTTGCAAATTTGTGTTTTAATTCTCCCCTCATTTTTTGCCCCCTTTAATTAGAAATTTCAAAATTTGAAAAATTTTATTAGGTCAATACTTGATTGAAAGCCGAGGAAAGATTTCCATGAACATTGTCAATATTAAAAAGAAAAAGTCCTTTTTGTTTTTCAAATTTCAACATTAAAAATGTTTCAAAATTAAAAATGTTGAAATTTCAAAATGTTTTGATCCATTCTGGAATGTGTTTTCTGTCTACCCAGACTCAGAGTTACTAGCTCTTTATTGGCTATTGTGACTTTTGAACTGTGGAAGAAAGCTCATGTGTGTGCCGATTTTCTTTCCCCAAGAGAAATGGACAGACTTTAAAAATGTCATTAGTGAGGGGCTTGTGAATGGCCCATCACTGAGAAACGACATTTTTGGGGGTGTGTGGTGTGGCAATGAGAACAGCTATAATTGGGGTGATTGGGATGTATGGTTGCATGTCTTTCAGTGCAGGATGACTTTAGAACCCAGGGCAATGCATGGAACTGAATGGAAAGCAGCCAGGTGTTTTTGACAAGGGTATGATGTCCAGAAGACAATGAGCAGACCAGCCTGGACTCTGATAGTAACCCAAAGAGTAGTGGTTGGGAAAGGTGGTTGGAGATCAGTTAAGGGCTGTCAATATTTTGTGTCCTCAAAGAAAAGCCAAAGGGAATAGAATGGAGAGGCTGAGCTCTGGAGTTAGGTTGCTTTGCACCAGCCACAGAGAAAACAGAAACCACGAAATCAAATTCACTCAAATCCACTGCTGATCATCAGCCATTTATCCATAAGGAAAAGCAGGTGTTGAAATGCCTTGTTGTTGTCTTGGAGCCCAATCACAAAGGGCTGAAGAATCCTGGTTCCATTATTTCTCCTTCATTTGGAAGCTTTTTCTGTGTCTAGATGTCCATGTGGTAAGTGGTAGGGTTGCGTTTCTGTAATTCTTTCTCAGAATGCGCTGGCTCTTCCTTACTCCCTGTTAGAGCTTCCTTAATTTCTCTTCATTTTAACCATGCAGGGTTGTTGCTATGGAGCTGACAAAGGTAAACGTGCAGCAGAACTTTTTTGCCATCCGGACACTCATGGCCATGTTCCTGGGGATTGATGCATGTAAATCTTATGATGCAAGACAGCACATCCTCCAAGTCAAACTCCGAGGTGTGGTAGAAGAGACGTACTATTGCCTCCTGAATAACATCTTTCTTGTTAAGGTAATGGAGAAAGCCCTCACTCTCTGTGGGAAAAGCCTGTCTGTGGAATTGGGTTTTGCTATTTAGCTTGCTTCATACCAATTTTGCATCTCAGCAATTTTATATTCTTGTCCTGAAATTGCACACTGGATCAAAGGTGTGAATACTCATGAAATTCAACACGGTAGTTCTGTTTGGAATATACAGGGTGCTGGATATAGCTGCAGAAATTTTTGCTTCAAAATCTGCATGGAATAGCTAGTGGCATCATGCCATAGATATGATGCCATCCACTTCATCTACCCCACTTTCTCACTTTTACTCTGGGGTTGGCCTTATTGCAGTCATGAGGCTGACTGGTTCTGATGAGCCTGAGTTCTAACCCGTGCATACGTCCTGGACTTTGTTCCTATGCATTCGGAAGGATATTCACAGCATGTCTGCCATCTGCAGTGACACAGGAGAGAGGGCAGCAATTCCACACAGACTTGTGAGGTTGTAGGAGATAGCCTTTACTCATCCCAGGAAAGACTTCACAGGCAGCACTTGGGGAGTGAAGGGGGTACAGATGGGGACTTAGGGCACGTACAGAGCAGTTAAGGGAAGGGCTGGATGCTGGTCAGTTATGGTAAGAGGACCTCCTTCAATGGGAAGTTGCATTTGAGTTTTCAAGGGGAACAGGAGTGGGGAAAAGTTGAATGGGGCTGGAAAGATGAAGTCTGGCATCTGCACTGGTTGCCATAAAAGTAAATGGGGCAGTTCATTTCTTGTTCTTCTCCCCACTTCACTGGGTTGATTTTGCTGTCTGTCACTGCGCAGCAGGGAAACATCAAGTTTGAAAAGAGGCCTAAAAGGGGAAAAAGGTGTCTTGGGGGGTGAGGCTTCAAAAATGGAATTTGGGTGAAAGGTGCAGGCTTATTAGCCCAGGAGAACGAAACCCTTCTTATCCACAGAATTCCTACAATGGCAGAGTGAGCTTGCTGTACACACACAACTTCCCGCCTCTGCTATGAAGAGACCACCTCTCTGGGTGAGAGGATGTCACAAGCCATCCAGTTCTTGGCTTGTCCACTGTCAGTCAACCAGAGTCAACTGAATCACAAGGGAAGTCAGCTCCCATTGACTCCAGTGGGATCAGGATTTCACCCTTAGTTCCTCTGATGTAGGCATCCTCCTACCACGAGGAAGACTAAGACCAACAGTTTATTTCACATAGGTCACCAAAGAGCTGTCAGATGGTAGCTTAATTGTTCAGCTCGACTTAGACTGATGATATAGACATGGAGGCCTCAATGTGTTCACATAAGCATCCCCTATATGATGCAATTCCTGTGTGGAAAGAAGTAATAGACACTGAGATGGACAAGTGTGTTTCACTTGGCTGGACATTTCTATCAGGGCTTTCCCCATGTATGTGTATACTATGAATAGAAACGCTGCCTCTTTTGCTCACTGTTATGATGTTTTTTTGACCAGTTTCCCACCTCCGAAGAGGTTTCCAAAATGGATGGTGAAACAAGGAAACAGGAAATGGAAATATTTCTTGTGAAAATACTGCAGAAGGTGAGCCACTCTCTTCATCATGAAACAGAGATAAATGATTTCCCAGACTGCACCCTGGACTTGCCGATTCTGCTAATGAACAGTTTATTGGCAGGCTGGGAATACGGTATAGTCCAGTCATTTTCCCTATGTTATTCCTCTGTATCCCACCCCAACCCTAGCTCCTGTTACCTGCACTCACCGTGTCACATCTAAAGTTAGAGAGCAGGAACTGTGTCTTTCTGTAGCACCTAATGCACTTTTTGGCCCTGCTCAAATTCAGATTATGGAATGGATTCTCCGTGAAACTGGCTCAGGTTTTGTCCCAAAGTTTGGTTCCCCTCCCAAAATGTACAGACTGCACTGCCAAAGTGGAAGAATGTAAATAACCCCCTTCTCCAAAAGAGTATACTCCTCTGGGGTGACATTGCCCCTGGTGTGCAGGGGCACAGCCCTCTTACAGTTGCATAAAGGGGGGGGTGAGCTGGCTGGGGGGAATGCTGTGGACCTGGTCTACTCCCTAGTGAGCACAAAGTGGTCACTGTAGGGATGGTCTGAGGGCAGGCCATGGATTCAGGTGTGTGCAGACCCCAATGCCATATCTAACCATCACAAAGGGGCTACAGCTGCTCTTCCACCCCATAGGTTGGAGTAGCCATCATGGGGGTGGGGTCTGTGTGACAGCCTAGGCCTTGGCCTGAAGACAAGATATATGTACATGAAGCAACACCTTATTCAGGCAATTCTTTGCCGTTTTTTAGGCAATGGAGAAAGAGATTCTCATTTTTGTCATTGATGAAGCCCAGTTCATTGATCCCGCCTCATGGGAATTTCTGGACAACTTGCTCTCCAGCGTCCCAGTGTTTATGGTCATGTCTCTATCTCCTCCCACCCGCGAAGGACGGCTGCCTTGTATCTCCGCAGCAAGCATCATTAACAGTGCAAAGACCATCTACGTTCAGCTGAGGGAGCTAAAGCCCTCTGTGATCCTGCAGAAAGCCTGCCAGGACCTTGGGGTGGTCAGTATCCCTCGGGAACTAGAAACGTAAGTGACAGGCCGCAGTGCCTGCTCTGTGCTCCTAAGTGCAAACTAATGTTTCTCTGCAAAACAGAGCGGAGCAGGTCCACAGAGGCAGAACCACACGGCTTATGGCCAAGTGACTGACTCTTTAGGGTCCATGAAAGCGGGGTCAAGACAGCCTAATAGCCTAGCACCTTGTAAAACATAGTTGGCCCTAGCTGTATGCTGTTCCATCCAGTGGCTAGGCAAAGATTCAGTGTGGTCTAGTGGATGGAGCGCTGGATGGGGACTCAGCAGGGCTGAATTCTATTCCTGGCTCTAGCACCAGCTTACCTTGGGCAGGACACGTCATCTCACCAGGCCTCAGTTTCCCCGTCTGTAAAATGGGGATGATGATACTGACTCCTTTGTAAAGTACTTTGCGGTCTATTGATGAAAAGCACCATAGAAAGTCCAAGTATTATTGTTATTAATATAGTTCTCTTGGCCTGTCACTGCCTTCTAATGTTCTGGCTTGCAAGTACATCCCAGGGTGGCTGCTAAGGGGGAATCTCTCGCTCAATTTGTTCCCTAGGCAGGGTGTTAACGTGGTACTGCCCATCCCGTCTATTGTGTTGAAGAGTGCTGAGCACAGAAAGCTAAGGTGTTGACTTTTGTTTCCTGCTGCACCATTAGCAGTCAGGTGTGTGCCTGAGTTTGTGCACCTTAGTTTTGCTTAGTGACCTGGGCAACCATCCTGTCAAAATTCCTTCTGCTATGCACTAAGGCAAACACGAGTTGTCTGAGCTCTGAGTGCAAAGTGCTTCTTCCTTGGGACCAGCCTGACTGGAGTGTATACCAAAGTCCTTCAGAGGGAAGGTGTTGGTCAGAATTCCTTGCTGATATTAAAGGGCCCACCACTTTGGGGAAGGGAAAGGCTGGGTTTGCTTCTGATTTCAGGCCAAGAGGCATGGTCAGAGATTACTCCAGCCCATTGGCACAGGAGGGGAGGGAAGGTGAGACAGCAAAGAAAGGTGGATTTCTGTTGGGGGTTATCCCAGGAATCAGTGTAGGCAGGGATGCCCCAAAAAGGTTCAGCCGTGACACATCTGGCTTGCAGAACTGGAGAGGGCATCTCGGCCTGTCATACTGTTGCGAGGTGGTTCAGTCCTCCTCAGAGTAGGTTGGATGGAAGCCGAGGAGGGGCATAGGATGGAGCAGGGGGGACAGGTGAGGGGGAAGAAACCAGCAGAAATCTTCAGTTTCCCATCCCCTAGGCAGTCTGGGATCTAGTTGGTTCAGTGACAGGGCCAAAGTCCTCACCAGTTTGAGTGAGGCCTGGATGTCTCAGAGTAAGCCCCAGAGTACACAAACAAAGGTATGATCCTAGTAAAGCATAGGCTTTCAGGAGTAAATCCTCAGCCATCTAGTCCCAATAGCTCCCACACCTCTGCTCTAACATGTCCCACAGGGGTCTGGTGGTGACCCACCTGCCCATCTTCTTTATTCCAGCCAGCTGAACACCTGCCAGTACTTCAAAGTTGAGCAACTTCTTCTGGTTCTACACTCTGCCTGCCTATTCTTAACCTGTTTGTGACCTGCCCAGAGTCCTCAGGGTTGTGTCATCAGTTCCCTTTTTGCTTAGGTAAAACCAGGCTTTCGTCTCCAGTTTTATAAACATTTAGCTAAAGTCTGTCTCCATATTGCCCTGACATTTGCCACCTTTTACCCATTCAAACTGCAAGGCTAAAATCTCATTGAGGCCTGATTTGATGCCTGCCTTCAGCTACAAAGGTGCATTGTGACAGCAATCAATTACTAAAAAACAACCATAACTGCACAGTGCATTTTAAAATGTTCTGTTTATTGTTTTTTCCATTTTACTACTGTAATGCAAATGGCTAGGCCTGTACTGTTTCCATATTTGCTGAGATACTAAAGCTAAGCACGGTATTAAAACACTGGATTTTTTTATGCTCTAATTCAAACAGGAATTATTTTAGGGAAATTCTATGGCCTGTGTTATACTGGCAGTCAGACTAGATGATCACTGTGGTTTCTTCTGGCTTTAGAATCTGTGAATCAATGAAACATCAGATAATACGTGGACTTGGGCAATATTGTGCCAAAGGAAGCTTTGCTGACATTCTGAGTTGTTGCAATTCAAGTGGCTGAGAAGAGGCAAACGTCTCAGCAACTTGTAAACAGATATTGGCCAAACCTGTTTATAATGTTGCAAACAAAAAGCCTGGTATAAAATGGAGAGATTTTCAAAATTGCACCTGGAAGTGAGGTGCTGTCTGTGCTAAGCAACCCTTCTTCCCCTCCTCCTGATGTTATATAAGTAGAAGGGACCGTAAAATAACCCCAAGGACTCCTATGAGACCCTGTGGGCGGTCCCCTGTGAGAGGGGGGCAGCGTCCAGGGTTCTCCCTCTGGGTCCTTCTCAGAGGGGGACCACCCCTCCTGGCTATTTCCTGCCGGGAGCAGTCTCAAACCCTTTTCCCAGGCAAGCAGTCTAGGGCCGAGCCCTCAGGCAAGGCTGGCAAAGGAGCAGGCTCACTCTCTGGAGCGGTATGGAGGGTGAGGCTCTCTCGGGGCTGGTAGGGAAGGGGGGAGGGGGACGCAGGCCCACCCGTCTCCACTGCGTCCCAGCCCAGGGCCCACGCTGCCTGGGTTGCCCCCGACTCAGCCACGATCTTATGGGTGTCCCTGGGCTTCTTCCTCCCCGAATCCCCCGGTACCTGCTTCCCTCAGGTCGCTGGGTGTGGTAGTCCTATGAGGCCCTCCTCATCCACGGGTGGCAGCTCTGGCAACTTCATGGGTTCCTCCACGGAGGGCAGCTCTTCCAGGTCCTCCAGCCCCCAAGGCCACAGGTAGGGCCAGTAGGTTCTCCGGCTCCCAGGCTCTGTACTGCTCAGGTCGACCCTCCTCTGGCTCCCAGGCAGCAGGTGACTCTGGTGGGCCCTCCACCGGCTCCCAGGCAGCGGAGAACTCCGGTGGGCTCTCCACCGGCTCCCAGGCAGCGGGTGACTCAGGCGAGCCCTCTGCGAGTTCCCAGGCTGGGGGTAAGACCAGCTGCTCCCTGTCGGCGTGGGTCTCTGGCCTGGTCTTAGCTGGGAGTCTTGGGGGAGAGGCGTCCTTCTCCCTCAGGCGCCTTCCCCTGACTGGGCTCGCAGGCCAAGGTTTTAAAGGTCTGGCTCTGCCCCCCTGCTTTCGGTCAGGTGGTGGTCCTGGGGCTTCTAAAGGCCTGGACCTGCCCACCTGCTTCCGGTCAGGGGTTTTCCCTCTGGGTTCTACCAGCCAGGGTGGGTCTGGCTCCCCCTCTGGGTCCTTCTCCGAGGGGGACCACCCCTCCCGGCTACAGACCCTAACTGGTGTAACCATAAGATCGTAGATCCTATCATGTGCATTGATTGAAGCAAGGAGTCCCGTGGTGGGGGGAACCAGTACTAATTAAAGACTGGCTCAGCATGTGTGTGTTGTGCGCAATTATGGCTGCATGGTTGAAGGCAAGGGGAGCAGCACTTTTGAAAAATCAAGCCACTTATTTAGGTGCCCAACTATGGACTTCAGAGCCTAACTTTAGACTCCCATTTTTGAAAATCTTGGCCATTATTTATATTATGGTCACACCTAAGGCAGCAGTCAGGGTAAGGGCTATAATGTCCCTGCCCTCAAACACTGAGAGACTAGGTTCTCTCTTCGAGTGATTGCTCATATCTATTCCAATATAGGTGTGTGTGCGCCACGTGCACAGATTCCCGGAACTTTTTTCCCTTAGCAAGTCCCTTAAGGTCGGCTCAGGCGCCCCCTGGAGTGCTGTGCTCATGCCACGGTACATAGGGCGCTGCCGAGCCTGCGGGCCTTCAGTTCCTTCTTTCCGCCTGTGACGGTTGCTGGAACGTCTGCCTCTTGCATAGCGCAAGTAGCATCCCTTAGCAATTCATAGTGCCTTTTCACTGTTCTGTTGTTTGTTTACTACATAGTGCAAGTTAGCAAATTAGATAGTGCCCTTAAGGGCTACATTTGAGCCATGCCTGGCTCCACTGGATTTACAGCCTGCACCCTGTGTGCAAAAGCCTTTCCCATGAGTGACCCTCACGATCGTTGCCTCTGATGCCTCGGGGAGCAGCACCAAAAAGAGAGGGACATCTGTAAGTCCTTCAAGCCCCGTACCCAGAAGGAGAGGGACGCCAGGCTGAAGGCTATCCTGATGGAGTCCACACTTCGTCCGGACTCTGAGCCATCGCGTTCTCCAGCGGCACCGAGCGTCTCCTCAGTGCAGTGCGCTCCACTGGCACCGGCACCGAAGTTGTCGGTGCCAAAGAAAAAGAAGCGGCCCGAGGTCCGCCCACATGGATCTGCTACCGGTACAGCAGGGGGTGACCCAGGAAATGCCCCAGCCACGTGCCGTGGAGAGTACTCCAGCACCGGCATCTCCTCGCAGGGAGCCTCCCCCGACTCCTGGGGGTGGGGGAGCGCCCCTGCTTTCGCGGCGGCACACGCCCTCATGCCGAGGGTTCCGGGACCAGCGTCTCGGTGTAAACCCGTGCTGGGTGGCCCTGGTGGGTGGAGGAGACTGGAGTCGAGGTCTCCCCTCAGATGGTCAAGGAGGGTCGAGAGTGCGGGCTCCCCTCCTAGCTCCGACTCAGAGTCGTCGAGCTCCTCGACACCATGGCACCGGGGGCGGTCGAGAGGCACATGCGTGAGGCAACGACGCTCCAGTACCGCCTCGCGCACGAGCCACAGCTCCGGCTCTCATACCCCGGTACAGAGCCCAGCTTGGCACCAATCCCTGACTCCGGTGCGGAGCCCGGCGCGGCAGCACAGGCGACGCCACTTGAGATCCCTGGCATACAGCCTGCCGCGGGTAACGGTGCCCGTCAGTGCAGCGCATCGCCTGGCACTGACCGTCTCGGCACCAACTGCCACGGCACCGACTGCCTCGGAGTCGCCTGTTCCAACGCAGCCCGCCTCGGCACCGAGCGCCTCGGCACCGCGAGATTGATCGCGTTCGGGATCAACATCGCGACGACATAGGCGTCACCGCTCCCAGTCCCGAGGTGGCAAGTGTCACCGTATGACGTCCAAGTGGAGGAGGCGATCCACCTATAGCTCCTCCAGCAGCTCCTCCCCGTCGGCACTGCAGACGCCAGCACCGTAGGTTGTTTTCCTCGTCGTCTCGGGGCCCTTCACCTCCCAGGAGCCACAAGCACAGATCGAGCGGCTCCGGGTCCAGGGGGCGCCATCCTGACGTGACCCAGCAGGCACCGATGCCTGCACCGGCGTGGCCCCGAGGGCCCTGGCAGTGGCCATACTGGGGGCCGTGGGGTGCCCAGGTGGGCCAAGGAACTCTATCCAACTCCTCGGTGGCCCAGCCAGTGCCCCCACCACCGAGCCACCCGGAACAGGGCCACCCCTCGGATGAGGGGTCAGACCCTGAGGAAGGCCTCTCCACAGGGCCCCTTCCACAGTCCTCCTTCTCGTCCCCAGATGAGGTGACTGCCAGGGACCGCAAGGCCCCGCTCTTTGATTTCCAGGCCCACCAAGACCTGCTGAAGAGGGGGGCAGGCAATTTAAGCTTCGAACTTAAAGAGATGTCTGAGGAGGAGGACCCCCTCTTTGGGGTATCCGGGTCGGCAGGACCCTCACGAGTCGCCCTGCCTGTTCATGAGAGGGTGATGAAAATAGCCAAGGGCCTCTGGCAAACCCTGTCCTCGGTGGCCCCCACCTCCAAGGGCGCCGAACGTAAATATTATGTTCCTAAGGAGGGGTTTGATTTTCTTTACACCCACCCCGCCCCAGGAACACTTGTGGTGGATGCCGCTAATCAGCGGGACCGCCAGGGTGGCCAGGGCAACACCCCCAAGGACAAGGACAGCAAAAAGCTAGACTTGTTTGGCCGCAAAATGTATTCTACTGTGGCCCTGCAGCTGAGGGTCACTAATCATCAAGTGCTTCTCAGGAGATACAATCTAATTTGTGGTCCTCGCTGCAGAGGTTCCAGTCGGTGTTGCCCCCGAACCAGGCCGTGGACTTCGCCACTGTGTCCCAGGAAGGCGTGGTGGTAGCAAATGCGGCATTGCAATCTGCCAGTGACGCGGCGGATACCACCAGCAGGGCAATGGCTTCGGCCATCGTCATGCGCCGCTGCTCCTGGCTCCAAGCTTCAGGCTTGTCCCAGGAGGTCCAACAAGCTATACAGGACCTCTGATTTGATGGCACTGGCCTCTTCTCAGAGAGGACAGACGAGAAGCTTCATGCCCTGAAGGACTCGTGAGCCACCCTAAGGTCCCTTGGGTTCTACACCCCGCAGGCCTTGAGGCACCAGTCTCGGCCTCAGGCCCAGAGGTAGCCACAGCCTCCAGCCAGGCTGCCCGCCAGACCCGCTCAGCCCAGGAGGGGTTGGGATTGGTACTGGGCGCCTAGCCGCCGCGATCACCCGGGGTCCTCGGCAGGGCCCCAGCAAGGCCCAAGCAAGGGCAATGCTGCCAATAAAAGGTTTTGACGGTGCGCACGAGGGTGGCACTCCTCCTTTCCCCCTGGATCTTTCCCGGCCCTTTGCTCACAGACTCCGGCCATACTATGCCCAGTGGGAAACCATCTCCATGGACCGATGGATCCTCAGTGTAGTCCTCAGGGGCTATGCCCTGCAACTTATGGTCTTCCCCCTGGACTCTCCCCCTACCCAGTCCCTCTCCAGGAACCCCTCTCATGAGCAACTCCTCATACAGGAGGTCAACTCCCTCCTCTTGTTCGGGGTGGTAGAAGAGGTTCCTCCACAGGAACGGGGAAGGGGATTTTATTCACGATACTTTCTAATCCCCAAGGCCAAGGGAGGCCTGAGGCTGATATTAGACCTCTGCCGTCTGAACAAATTCATCAGACGCACCAGGTTTCATATGGTTTCCCTAGCCTCCATCATTCCCACTCTAGATCCAGGGGACTGGTATGCTGCCCTCGACCTCAAGGATACATATTTTCATATCACTATCCTCCCTGGTCACAGAAGGTTTTTCAGGTTTGTGGTAGCTGGCTGCCACTACCAATTTGCAGCCCTGCCCTTTGGCCTCTCGTCCGCCCCAAGGGTCTTCACAAAATGCATGGCGGTGGTAGCGGCCCACCTGTGCCCCAGAGGGGTCCAGATATTCCCATACTTGGATGACTGGCTGATCCAGGGCAGGCCCACGCGAGGAACAGCCTGACACTCACCTGCGCCACATGCACCAGACTGGGGCTGCTCATCAACGAGCAGAAGTCCACACTCACCCCGGTGCAGCGTATAGAGTTTATAGGGGCCACCCTGGATGCCACCCAGGCCACAGCCTTCCTCCCACGGCCTCGATTCGAGACCATGGCTGCCATAATCGCTGATCTGCACAGGTCCCCCACGACGACAGCCAGGCACTGCCTTCAGCTGTTGGGACACATGGCGGCCTGTACTTATGTGGTGAGGCTGGCTCGCCTCAAGCTCAGGCCTCTTCAAGGGTGGTTGGCCTCGGTGTATGTACCAGCCAGGCATTCGCTGAACAGGGTGGTCACGGTTCCCACCCAGGTACTGTCCTCCCTGGACTGGTGGAGGAACCCGGGAGAGGTTCTGAGGGGTGTCCCCTTCAGAGACTTGGCTCTTTCAGTGACTCTGATAACGGACGCCTCAGACGTGGGATGAGGGGCCCACATCAGCAATGACCTGAGCACCCAGAGGCTCTGGTCACCAGATGAAAGGGCTCTCCATATCAATGTCAGGGAGCTCAGAGCAGTCCGCTTGGCCTGCAAGGTCTTCCTCAGGTTTCTGAGGGGCAGGATGGTTCAGGTCCTCACGGACAACACGGCGGCCATGTTCTCTTTGCCAGGAGGCTACTCGACTTTGGGACTTTGCGGTGAGGCACGACTTTCACATATCTGCCTCTCACCTCCCGGGGTCAGGAACGATGAGGCGGACCGCCTCAGCAGGTCGTTCTTACCTCGCCACGACTGGTCACTGCACCCAGAGGTGGTGACTTCCATTTTCCACAAGTGGGGGGCTCCCCAACTGGACCTGTTCGTGTCGTCCTGGAACAGGAAGTGCCTGAGGTTCTGCTCACTCCAAGGTCACGAGCCGGGCTCCCTCTCCAACATGTTCCTGCTAGACTGGACGGGCACCCTCACGTATGCGTTTCCCCCCATCCCGCTCCTACCCAAGGTCCTCTTGAAGATCAAGAGGGACAGAGCGGACATCATACTGATTGCGCCAGCTTGGCTGTGGCAGCACTGGTACAGCATGCTGCTCGACCTGTCCATCGACATGCTGCTCCCGCTCCCGAGGCGCTACGACCTGCTCTTTCAGGATCAGGGTCGCCTACTGCACCCGGACCTGGACTCCCTTCACCTGACGGCATGGAGACTCTATGGAGAGAGAGCCTGCTCCATACAGGTCCAGCAGGTTCTGCTGGGCAGCAGAAAATCTTCCACTCAGGTGGTGTACTGGGCCAAGTGGAAGCATTTTACCTGTTGGGCGGAGTCCCGGGGTATCCCACCGAGCTGTTTGCCCATACAGGCGATTTTGGAGTACCTGCTCCATCTGAAGCTCCAGGGTCTAGCACTGGCCTCCCTGAAGGTGCACCTGGCAGCTATCTCGGTCTTCCACCAGCCAATGGAAGGGTGATCCCTGTTCTCCCACCCCATGTCAGTCAGGTTCCTCAAAGGGGTGGAGAGGCTGTATCCACAGGTCCGTGACCCTGTGCCTCCCTGGGATTTGAACCTGGTCCTTGCCATGTTGACAGGACCCACCTTCGAGCCCATGGCTACATGCCCGCTGATTGTCCCCTCCTGGAAGGTTGTGTTCCTGGTGGCCATTACATCGGCTAGGAGGGTCTCCGAGATAAGAGCATTGACCTCGGAGCCCCCCTACACGGTCTTCTATAAGGATAAGGTCCGCCTGAGACCCCACCCGGCGTTCCTGCCTAAGGTGGTGTCTCAGTTCCACTATAACCAGGATATCTTCCTCCCCGTGTTCTTTCCGAAACCACACGGTTCGGAGGAGGAGCAGAGATGGCATTCGCTGGACTTCAGATGAGGCTTGGCCTTCTACATCGAGCGGACTAGGCCGTTCCGGAAGTCAACGCAGCTGTTCGTGGCAGTGGCCGACCGGATGAAAGGCTCACCTGTCTCCACCCAGTGCATCTCCACCTGGATCAGGGCCTGCTATGAGCGGGCGAAGGTTCCGCTTCCAGGAGCTGTGACAGCGCACTCAACCAGAGTCCAGGCCTCATCCGCGGCCTTCCTGGAGCGAGTGCCCCTGCAGGACATCTGCAGAGCAGCGACCTGATCGTCGGTCCACACCTTCACGTCCCACTACGCCATTGTGCAGCAGGTGAGAGAGGACGCGGGCTTTGGCAGGGCCATGCTGATGAGAGCAGCTCACCGTTGACTCCAGCCACCTCCAAGGTATGGCTATTTAATCACCTATATTGGAATGAATATGAGCAAGAGAGAAAAAAAGGTTACTTACCAGTAACTGTTGTTCTTCGAGATGTTACTCATATATATTCCACACCCACCCTCCGTCCCCACTGTCGGAGTCGGCAGAAAGAAGGGACTGAGAGCCCGCAGGGTCGGCAGTGCCCTGTGTACCGCGGCATGAGCGCGGCACTCCGGGGGGCGCCTGAGCCGACCCTACGGGGCTTGTTAAGGGAAAAAAGTTCCGGGAATCTGTGCACGGGGCGCGCACACACCTATATTGGAATGGATATAAGCAACACATCTCGAAGAACAACAGTTACTGGTAAGTAACCTTGTTTTACAACAGGTAGCCAAAGAAGGAGGGTGTGTGGGGAATGGGAGGGGTGACAGTCAAACAAGTATAGTTTAGCACAATGAACCGTGCTTGTGGCTTGCCATCTGCCTAGCGTCTGTCAGCTGGCGGTGTCTTGTAGGCATAAAGGCAGAGGTGGCTTTGAAGGAGGGAAAGGTGGGGAATAGATGGACTTTGCCAGGGAGCTTTTCCTGGCTACTGATGGGGCTTTATGGGAGAAAGGAGGAAGGTATTTGAGGAAGAGGCTGACTGGCTTGGAACTTTTCAGGTCCGAAGGCAGTGCCAGCTATGTGATGAGTTAGCAGAGAATATTTAGGCTTGGAATGGTTTCAGTTCTAGCAACCTAAGTGCTATTAGTAACATTTAAAAAAGAACACCGGGTCAGATCCTCAGCTGGTGTAAACAGCCATAGCTATGTTAATTTCAGTGCTGATTTACACCTGACTGTCATTTGAACATTGAGATGCTTTCCTAAGAAGCTGACCCCCGGCCCTGCTGTTCATTTACCTCCTGACACGGGCTGTATCTTCAGCAGCAGCCCTGCAACCTACCACCTTGTCCATTTCAAATGCAAGTTACCTTAGATGTTGTTAGGGCACCTGTCACTGTGGTGTCTAAGTAGCTACCATCCCCATCACCCGAGGATCATCGCATTCCCTTATTTTAATGGTCCGTGATACCTTTGCTTCTCTTTAGGTTCCTGATTCAAAGAAGCCATGGGATCCCATTTTACTGCGAGGAGTTGCTGCGGAACCTCCATTTAAACAACATGCTCGTTTTCCATCTGTTGGAGGAGGAGGAAGAAATAGAAGATGAGTGGGAGGGCCTTTTTAGTAAGCTACCGGTCATTAAATGCCGTAGCCCATTGTATCCTGTACGCAGGAGAATGACTCCCCGTCCTATGCAGTTCTTACCCTTTCCATGAACATTTGTCAGCCTGGCTCTGGCTTGATGGAATTCAGGGAAAGGAGGATGTGGGGCAAGGGGGAGAGATGCTGAGGGGAATGGACAGAGGAGCTGCACAGGCTAAGAAAGGAGGAGAGACTGGGGTGGGGGTGAATCAGGAGAGGGTATGTGGTGTGAATTGGGAAAATGGACATCGCAAAATTCCATTTGGGGCAGCTCTTTGCTAGGCAGCAGTCGAATACTGGGTGGCAGGGTTCGTGGCTTCTGCCCCTGGCTCTGGGAGGGGAGTGAGGCTGAGTAGTTAAAGCAGGGGACCGAGTTAGAACTCCTGGATGCTATTTGTAAGTCTCACAAAGATCTTCCTGAAGATGGGTACCCCATTTGACAGACACCAGAGCCAAAAATAGAGATCGGGCCTCTTCTTGCGGAGAGCCAGTGTGGCTATGTGGATGAGATGCGAGTTTTATCTCCTGCTGTACCAGAAGTGACCTTGTGCAGCCTCTTTTGTCCTCAGTTACCTCATCTATAAGAGAGAGGGACTGGCATGGGCCTGCCCCTGGGCTGGGAGGATGAGGCCTTGCTCAGTAATAACAATTATTAACTCTAACTGGGGAACAAGAACTCACAGTTCCCCACTTCCCAGCTCAGTGCGTCCTCTACACCGAGGCATAGTTCGATTGGTGCCAACTGCATCAGGAAGAGACTCCAGCCATAGGGGAAGAATCAGCCAAAGCCGGGACTGCTGCACTGGAAAGGGAGTGGATAAAATGGAGCCTAACTGACTCCCCAGCACCTCACTGGACTTAGAGCTGTGCAGGAGAGGATTCCCTCCCACCCCTCTCTGGGGGGATTAGCACCCAGGTGTTGCCTCCCCCCATGTGGCCTTACGGCAGGACAGAGAAGCTAGCCAGCATCTCCAGCTGTAGCAACAGAAGCAGCCTGGCTTTGAACTTTGTGCAGTTGTGCCTGGACTTTTTCTGCCCTGTGCTGATTGACCGTCTTCATTCCCCCCCAAGCCTCTTGACCTCAGCTTCAATCCACTCCTTCTCTGCCCTGCCCTGCCCCCGTCACTCTTTCCCCCACCCTATATCTGTCTCGACAGTTTATCTTGTGAGCTATTCAGGGCAGGAACTGTCCGCTGCTGTTTGTGCAGTGTATGGTGCAGTGGCGCCCCATCCTTGGCTGGCCCTTAGGGCACTACTGTAATAGGCATGATTAATAAATAATAATAATAATAATAGAAGAGGAGCCATTACTGTTGCTCTATGCAGTTGCTTTGGAGCAATACCAGAGGCTTAGAGGGGCATGGGCACAACAGAGCCTGACCAGAGATTGAGCTTGGAGATCCTATGATTAAAAAAGACAATGGCTAAACATGGGACAAATTCTACTGCATAGGCACAAAAGGTGATTTTTCTTTTGCCCATAACTTAGTCAAATGTAGGTGGATTTTCATTAGGCCAATTATTTGGCCTCAGGACAATTTTCTATGCCTGCTCCAAATCTTTGAGACATTAAAGCTGCTCAAAAAGTGGGTAGAGGAGGTGGTGGAAATAGGCATTTTTTTAACATTGACAAAACTGCTGAACCATTTTAAGTCTAACTTTTCAAAAAATCCAATCTGAGGCAGAGCCCAAGCTATGTGTTGCCCCTCTAACAGCAAATAGTTTCCCATAACAGAACATGCTGCCTGCCACCCAGTGAAATTGACAAGCAAGATATTTAAAACACTAAAGGAAACACTTCTCTACCCAGCACACAGTTAATCTGTGGATTAATTGACACATGATATTATGGAGGCAAATATCTTCCAAAAGATTTACATATTTATAGGAATAGCATCACTTGCAGTTCCACCAGCTAAGATATGCGAAATGTAAGGGATAGATACTTAGATGTGGGTTTATTCAGTACTCAGACAGAGTACATTAGTACATCTGAAAACAAAACCAAACCCAACTCACCTAACCAGTTTTTTTATTATTGTCATTTGATGGACATGCCTGGTTTGATAAATGGGTAGTCAGAATAATACAGTCACCAGAAACAAAAAGTCCTGAGTAATGTTAAATAGAGAGAGCTGATGATTATGTAATGTTTAAAAAAATAAAAGCTATTGTAAATATCAAAACCAAAATGATCATCTTTCCATGGCAATTATTTTGTAAGCCTCTTAAAACTTCCTAAATAAATAAGGGGGAAGAGAAAAATAGCAGCCCTGCTCCTTCAGGTCATAAAACAACCATTTATTTCCTGTGGTTAGGATTGTACTTCCCCCCATATTAGTGCCAAATTTCTGTAAGGGAAGAGGAGTTATGGTTCCCTCCTAAGCCTCTGATGGGAATGGGGTACTGGACTGCATGGGCCATTGGTCTGATTTAGTCTGGGAATCCTAGAAGATCTTTTTGGGCAGGGACCAAACATGAAAGCTTTGGCCCTCAGAAGAGCCGGTCTCGAAATATCATGAATAAGTAGAGATGCAATGGGTACCTGTTTTGCGTTCTGAATTATAGAGTTCACTCCCAAGCCAAAGTGGCTGTGAAGCCTGTTCCCATTAGATCTTGCCAAATGGTGTTTTGATTTGGTTATATTTAAAAATCAAACCAACTAAAGTGTGAATGCTTCCAATTGTTTTTTCTTCTCTTTCTCCCTGTGCAGCCAATGCCATCAAGGTCGTGGCCTCCAAAACCCAGTCGCTCTCCAGTATAGACAATGACTTGTACATTTGCACCATCCGTCAGAATGTTAAGTTGCAAAATATTATGCTGCCCCCTACATTAAAAGGTGAGGGTCTGAGCCTGATGTCTCCAGCCAGTGGTGGCACAATGTTTCTGTTCCTTAAGGTATAGGTGCCGAAACTAGGGTTGCTGTGGGTCCCTAGCTTGAAGTGGTGTCCATTATATACAGGATTTATTGTTTGGGTCTCAGGACCTCCACTTTAAAAATTGTTCCACGCCCCCTTGCAGCAGCAAGAGGGCCTAGGAGCTTGAATGCTGAAGAAAGCCCAGGTCTGAACTCTGGAGCAAAGTGGAGAAGGATGAGTCTGAGCTCTGCAGGACAGGCCAGACCTTCCAGTTAGGAAAGAAGTCTCCTTTACAGACTTCTTCTGGAGTTTGTTGTAAAAGGTTCTCCCCTCCTTTTGCCCCAGTCCAGTTCCTGAATATGCCGGTCTGGTCATGGAGTCATGCCAGGCCTCCAGTCCAGTTGTCAGCACTCGGAGCAGCTGAGTCCTGATGCTGTTCTGGGAAGCTACTTTCTGACTCATGTAAATGACAGGCTACTAAGCATTAATATAAACACAGCCCTTCTAATAAATTCTACAGTCAAATCAAGCCACGGAGCAGGTCTGGTGGATTCTGAATCAACTCATGGTCAGTATAAAAATCCAGGGGGTGAATTCCCCGTGACTGCCCATTATCAATAATTACTGGGGAAGGCAGCTTCCAAAGGAGACAACTGAGGCATTGGCTTCCTGAGGTCAGTTCATCTGTAGGGTAAAGCGGACAGGTTCCAGACAGGATATCCATCCTCCCCTCCCCAGCTAACCGCTGTCAACTTGCTGTCTCAGTTTCCCAGGAGCACCCAGTGGGGACAAGTGATGATTTGCTGGAGGACTTGTTTTTGGCAGGCATTGCACTGGCTGAGTTAGACAACATGAGCCCTTCGGAGCAGATGGTAGTGAAGTGTGCAGCTATCATCGGACTGACTTTCACGACCGAGCTGCTGCTCCACATCCTTCCTGAATGGACTAAGAGGAAGATGAACCAGACACTCGCAGCCCTGGTGGATTCTCACATCTTCAAGTGCTATAATCAAAGAAAGGACTCCCAGAAGGCACAGTCACAAGATATGCCCTCGTCAGAGTTACTTGTTTTCCCCAGGACTGTGAGAGCAATTGGACAAGGGGCAGGTAAGTGGTGCTGGCCAGGGAATGGAGGCATTAGCATGTGCTGAAATCCCACGGCTCCTTGTCTGTATTATTGGCGATCTTTCCAGAGTGCCAAGTGAATCCTTCTTGTTAACATGCAGAAAGTGCAGGGGCTGTCTCTGGTAAGGATGGACTGTACAGATCATTAGAGTTTTGAGTACTTGCTTGCTTCTTAAATGGATCCACTTTGACAGTCAGCCTACACAACAGAATCTCACATCACACTTTGAAATAAACTCCTGAGAGTCTCATATCCATTCCAATATAGGTGTGTGTGTGCCCTGTGCACTGGTTCCCGGAACTTTTTTCCCCTTAGCAAGCCCCGTAGAGCAGGCTTAGGCGCCCCCTGGAGTGCTGCGCTCATGCCACGGTATATGAGGCACCATCGGCCCTGCGGGCCCTCGGTTTCTTCTTTCCACCCGTGACGGTTGCTGGAACGTCTGCCTCTTGCTCTCTAGCAAGTAGCCTCCCCGTTGAACTTTCTCTCGTTGTTGTTAGCATAAGTAGCTGTTAAGCATAGTCGTTAAGTTAAGCATAGTGTTAGTGTTAGTGTTAAGTATAGTAATTAGTTAGATTAAGATAAGACACCCCTCAGGGGCTTAAGGTTGGGCCATGATTGGCACAACTGGATTTAAATCCCGCGGCGCTTGTGGCAAAGCCTTCCCTGTGAGTGACCTTCATGGCCGCTGCCTCCGCTGCCTGGGAGAGCACATAGAAAAGACAAATGCAGGATCTGCAAGGCCTTCAAGCCACATACGCAGAAATAAAGAGACGCGCACTTGAGGGCTATCCTGATGGAGTCTGCGCTCCAGCCAGACTCCTAACCGGCGCATTCCCCTGCGGCACCGAGCATCTCCTCAGTACGGAGCACTCCACCGGCACTGGTGTTGACCCATCGCCAGGCCCTGGTGCCGAAGAGGAAGAAGCTCCAGGACTCCCCTGCACCGCCTGCCCGGCCTGGGGAGAGTCAGGAGATACACCAACCGCGGGCTGTTGAGATTACTCCGGCACCTACATCTCCTCGCAGGGAGCCTCCCCCGACTTCTGGGTGTGGGGGAGCACCCCTGCAAGGGCCGTCAACGCTGGAGGCGTTTGCTGTGGCACGTGCCCTCATGGCCATGCCCATGCGTCCATGCCCCCCTCGGCCGAGGGTGCAGGGACCGGCATCTCGGGGTAAACCCGTGCTGGATGGCCCTAGTGGGTGGTCGAGACAGCAGTCTAAGTTTCCCCACAGATGGTCACAGAGGGTAGAGAGTGTGGGCTCCCCTCATAGCTCCGACTCCGGGTCGTCGAGCTCTTCCGCACTGCGGCACTGAGGGCGGTCCAGAGGTTTGCGCTCGAGGCGACATCAATACAGTTCCGCCTCGCGTGAGGGGCACAGCTCCTGCTCCCGCACCCCAGCACCAAGTCCATCGACACGGCACCGGTCTCAATCCCCGGCACGCAGCCCGGCATGGATCCCAGTGCTGGAGGAGACGGCATGAGGACATGCAGGGCACCAGTCCCAATCCCTGGCCCGCAGCCTGGCGCAGATCCTGCTGCCGGAGGAGATGACACGGACTCAGGCACGGCACCGGTCCTGATCCCCGGACCATAGTCCGGTGCAGCTCCCGGTGCCGAAGGACTCTGCACCGGTAGCGACTTCAGCACTGCACCGCCGTTCACATTCATCGGGGTCGGAATCGGCGCCGAGGAGGCACGGCTGGCACCGCTCCCGGTCCCCAAGGGGGAAGCACCCACGTAAGACGTCAGCACCAAGACGGAGGTCATATTCCAGCTCCTCCAGCTGTTCGCCTCCCCGCCGGCACCGCACATGATGGCACCAGCGCTCCTTGTCTTCATCGACGTCTTCGCGGAGCAGATCATCGACAAAGGCAGGCAGGAGCCACAAGCACCGCTGGTACCGCTCCAGCAGCTTGAGGTTTCATGCCAGCTGCCAGGAAGAGCACAGTCTCACCGATGCCAGCACCGGCATGGCCACAGGGACCGTGGCAGTGGCCATACTGGAGTCCATTTGGGGTGCAGATGGGCCAGGGCACTGTCTCGGTACAATCATCAGTGGCCCAACCGGCACCCCCCCACCAAACCAACCAGACAAGGGCCATTCCTTGGAGGAGGAATCGGACCCTGAGGAGGCTCCCTCCACAGGGCCCCTCCCGCAATCCTCCTCCTCCTCCTCCTCCCCTGATGATGCGGCCGCCAGGGACCATAGGGCGCCCCGCCAGACTTTAAGGCCCACCAGGAGCTCCTCAAGAGGGCGGCCAGTAACCTTAACCTGGAGCTCAAGGAACTCTCTGAGGAGGAGGACCCCCTCTTTGGGGTGGCTGGGTCAGCAAGGCCATCCAAAGTGGCCCTGCCGGTCCATGAGAGAGTCTTGAAGGTGGCCAAGGCTGTCTGGCAAACCCCTTCCTCGGTTGCCCCAACATCCAAGGGCGCCGAGAAAAAGTATTATGTACCCTCGGAGGGATTCGAGTTTCTTTATACCCACCCTGCTCCTGGGACCCTTGTGGTCGATGCGGCCAACCCATGGGACAGGCAGGGCGGCCAGGGCAATATGCCCAAAAATAAGGATAATAAGAAACAGGACCTATTCGGCTGCAAGGTCTATTCAACAGGGGCCCTGCAGCTGAGGATTGCCAACCACCAGGCGCTCCTCGGCTGCTACAACCTAAACCTCTGGACCTCCATGTGGAGGTTCGCAGAGGGGCTGTCCCTGAACCAGGCAGCGGACTTCGTGACGGTCCTAGAAGAGGGCACCGCTGTTGCAGGGGCGGCCCTACAAACTGCCAGCGACGCCGCAGACACCGCCAGCAGAGCCATTGCCTCGGCTATTGCCATGCAGAGGTGTACGTGGCTGCAGTCCTCAAGGTTAACGCAGGAGGTCCAATAGTCTATCCAGGACCTGCCCTTTGATGGGGCAGGTTTATTTTTGGATAAGACTGACGAAAAACTGCATGCCCTGAAGGATTCTAGGGCCACTCTCAAATCTCTGGGGCTATACACACCACAGGCCTTGAGGTGTCAGTCTCGGTCTCAACCCCAGCCGGCCCCTTGGCTACCGCCCCGGCCCGCTCAACCCAGGAGGGGCCGAGATAGATACAGGGGCTTGAACCACCACAACTGATCAGGGTCATCTGTGGACTCCCAACAGGGCCCAGCAAAGGGGCCCAACAACAGCAAAAGACAATTTTGATGGTGCGCCTGAGGGTGGCACCCATGCTGTTCACCTGGATCCGCCCCTGCCATTTTCAGAAAGGCTCAGGCCATACTACACCGAGTGGCAAAAGATCACTTCAGACTGTTGGGTCCTCGGTGTAGTTCTCAAGGGCTACACCCTTCAGCTTACAGCCTTCCCCCGGACTCCTCCCCATCCCGTCCTCTTCAGGGACCCCTCTCACGAGCAACTCCTGCTGCAGGAGATTAATTCCCCCCTCCTCCTGGGGGCTGTGGAAACAGTCCCTCTGCAGGAAATAGGGAGGGGTTTCTACTCAAGGTATTTCCTTATTCCCAAGGCAAAAGGGGGCCTGAGACCCATATTAGATCTCTGCCGTCTGAACAAATTAATCAGACGTCTCAGGTTCCGTATGGTTTCTCTAGCCTCCATCATTCCCGCACTGGATCCAGGGGACTGGTATGCTGCCCTCGACCTAAATGTAACCCCCTTCTATTTCTGGGTTACTTGGGAGCCGGCAACACTCACCTGTGTGCAAGGGCGCTAAGGTTGTTAACAACAAAGGAGATCCTGAGTATCCCAGCGGTGATGTAGGATAGGTGGGAATCCTCTATCCACCCCTCTGCTGCAGTCCCTTTACTTTTAAAGAAATTTAAACTTGGCGGTGCCTCCACCTGGCTGGCCCCTGCACATGCTTAATAGCGGGCCTTGGGAGCTTCCAGGACTAAACCTAGTCTGATGATAATAATAATCTGAGACAGGTCTAATTTAACAATTGCACTTATGCAAACTAAACATCCAATATACTTAAATTAGGGTTAACACAACTTTACTTAACAAATTAAAGAAATATGGCATAACAGACTGAAACTAAACATCACTATTATGTTAAATCCACAGGGCAGCTGAATAAACCAATTAATAAAATTAGTATGAAAACAAATGAAACTTGTCTAAACTTCCATTTACACTGCCACTGTGTACCCCACCTGCAGAGTGTACACTCCCCAAGAGTTCAGAGCCCTAACCCCTTGCTTGCGTGGGCGCGCTTGACGATCTGAAGAAGACAGCACTCTGTGGGTTCGGTGTTCCAGTTCAGCTCAGTTGTCCCACTGGAGGTTTGGAGCTGGCCCAACCAAATGTCTGCAGTCCTGGCCCTGCTTGAAAGGATTCTCCCTCTGCCTCTTCTTAGGCCCAGTGAAAGTCTCTGTGCAGTGCCCCTTTCCTTACACGCCCTGCCCCAAACAACAGGGGGTGTGGCACTCACACTACCTCCACTGCAGGTCCACCTCAGGCAGCTCTAGGCTCAGTCCCTGCCCTGGCTTAGGCAATGCCACCAACCTCCAAAGCTCCCTGCTCGAGCAGGCTCTCTGCAGCAGCTTTGGGACCCTAGCAGCAGTCAGCAGGCAGCAGCAGCTTTGGGACTTCAGCAGCAGGCAGTAGCCAGCAGCAGGCAGCCAGCAGCTTCCAGCCTCAGCTGCATTCCACCCTAGCACCAAAATGGAGTCCCCCACATGCCATTCCCTGTCTCTCTGGAAGGGGAAGAGTCTCTCCCCTCTCCCCAAGGCATCATGGGAGTTGTAGTCTCCCAGGCTCTTTCCAACTGTAAACTCCCAATAAGTTCCAAGGCCCCTGAAGTACAGGGTGCCTACATAAAGAATGCATATTTTCACATTTCCATCCTTCCCAGACACAGACGCTTCCTCCGATTTATAGTAGCTGGCTGCCACTGCCAGTTTTCGGCCCTACCCTTTGGCCTCTCATCTGCCCGCAGGATTTTCATGAAGTGTATGGCAGTGGTGGTGGCCCACCTCCACCGCAGAGGGGTCCAGATCTTTCCCTACCTGGATGATTGGCTGATCTGGGGCAGGTCCAGAGTCCACGTGAGGAACAGCCTGGCTCTCACCTGCACAACATACACCAGACTGGGGCTGCTCATCAACAAGCAGAAGTCCACTCTCACCCCAGTGCAGCGCATAGACTTTATCGGGGCCACCCTGGATGCCACCCAGGCCAGAGCCTTTCTGCAACAGCCTCGCTTCGAGACGATGGCTGCCATTATCGACTATCTCCACAGGTCCCCCACGACGACAGCCAGGCACTGCCTGCAGCTGTTGGGACATATGGCGGCCTGTACATACGTGGTGAGGCTGGCTCGCCTCAAACTCAGGCCTCTCCAGGCGTGGCTAGCCTCAGTATACGCTCCAGCCAGGCCTCCTTGAACAGGGTGGTCATGGTTCCCTGATCTCTCTGAACTGGTGGAGGACTCCCAGGGAAGTTCTAAGGGGGGTCCCATTCCGAGACTTGGCCCCATCGGTCACCCTCATCATGGACGCTTCGGATGTGGGGCTCTGGTTGGCAGACAAAAGGAGTCTCCACATCAATGTCTGGGAGCTCAGAGCATTCCGCCTGGCCTGCAAGGTGTTCCTCAGATTCCTGTGGGGCAGGATGGTGCAGATCCTCATGGACAACAAGGCGGCCATGTTCTACATGAACAGGCAGGGGGGAGCGCACTCCTCGGCCCTTTGCCAGGAGGCCATTCAACTCTGGGACTTTGCAGTGAGGCACGACTTTCACATATCTGCCTCTCACCTCCCTGGGGTCAGGAACAACGAGGCGGATCACCTCAGCAGATCGTTTCTACCCCGACACGACTGGTCGCTACACCCGGAGGTGATAAGTTTTATCTTCCGCAAGTGGGGTGTTCCCCAACTGGACCTGTTCGCATCGTCCTGGAACAGGAAGTGCCTGAGGTTCTGTTCGCTCGGGGTCACAAGCCGGGCTCTATCTCTGACGCATTCCTTATAGAATGGACGGGGACCCTGATGTATGCGTTTCCCCCCATTCCGCTGCTGCCCAAAGCACTCGAAGATCAAGAGGGACAAAGCGTCATATTGATCACCCCAGCTTGGCCAAGACAGCACTGGTTCAGCATGTTGCTGGACCTTTCCATAGCCACGCCGCTGCCGCTCCCGAGGCATTACAACCTGCTCTCCCAGGACAAGAGTCTCCTGCTGCACCCGGACCTGGACTCCCTCCGCCTGATGGCATGGAGGCTCTCTGGCTGACGGAGGGAGAGAGAGCCTGCTCAGCGCAGGTCCAACAGGTTCTGCTGGGCAGCAGAAAATCTTCCACTCAGGTGGTCTACTGGACCAAGTGGAAGTGGTTTCCCTGTTGGGCAGAGTCCCAGGGTATCCCACCGAGCTGCTCGCCCATACAGGCGATTTTGGAGTACCTGCTCCATCTGAAGCTCCAGGGTCTAGAGCCTCCCTAAAGGTGTACCTGGCAGCCATCTCGGCCTTCCACCAGCCGATGGAAGAGAGGTCATTATTCTCACACCCCATGTCAGTCAGGTTCCTTAAAGGGGTGGAGAGGCTATACCCGCAGGTCCGTGACCCGGTGCCTCCCTGGGACTTGAACCTGGTCCTTGCCACACTGACGGGACCCTCCTTCAAGCCCATGGCTACATGCCCACTGCTCGTTCTGTCATGGAAGATAGCCTTCCTGGTGGCCATTACATCAGCTAGGAGGGTCTCTGAGATAAGAGCTTTAACCTCGGAGCCCACCTACATCGTCTTTTATAAGGACACATTACGGTTGAGATCCCACCCGGCCTTCCTGCCTCAGGGGGTGTCCCAGTTCCACTATAACCAGGATATCTTCCTCCCCGTGTTCTTTCCTAAACCACACGGTTTGGAGGAGGAGCGGAGATGGCACTCGCTGGACATGAGACAAGCCCTGGCCTTCTACATCGAGCAGACGTGGCTGTTCCAGAAGTCGACGCAGCTGTTCGTGGCTGTGGTGGACTGGATGAAGGGCTCACCTGTCTCCACCCAACGCATCTCCACCTGCATCACCGCCTGCATCAGGACCTGCTACGAGAAGGTGAAGGTGCCACTTCCAGGAGCTGTTTCAGCGTGCTCAACCAGAGCCCAGGACTTGGCGGCGGCCTTTCTGGAAAGAGTCCTCTGCAGGACATCTGCAAGGCAGCGACCTGGTCGTCAGTCCTCACCTTCACGTCCCATTACGCCATCGTGCAGCAGGCGAGAGAGGGCGTGGGCTTCGGAAGGGCCATGCTGATGAGAGCAGCTCACCGATGACTTCTACCCACCTCCAAGGTATGGCTATTTAATCACCTATGTTGGAATGGATATGAGCAATCACTGTTGTTCTTCGAGATGTGTTGCTTATATCCATTCCACACCTACCCTCCGTCCCCACTGTCGGAGTCGGCAGAAAGAAGGGACTGAGGGCCCCCAGGGCTGGCGGCGCCTCATATACCGTGGCATGAGCATAGCACTCCAGGGGGTGCCTAAGCTAGCCCTACGGGGCTTGCTAAGGGGAAAAAATGTTCTGGGAACCAGTGCATGGGGCGTGTAATCACCTATATTGGAATGGATATGAGCAACACATCTTGAAAAACAACAGTTACTGGTAAGTAACCCTGTTTTTCAGGGTAACTATCAATGCTTTTTTTCTTTAAAGAAAAAAAAGGAAAATTCTGTACAAAAACTCAGCTGTTGCAGCATTAGGAATGCTATTGTAAATGTATTCATGTCACTCCTCCAGTACCTAGAGTGAGACAGCTGCATCCAGGGGATAGGGAACTGGCCTGACACGCAGGAAACCTAAGCTCTCCTCCTGGCTCTGCCACTGACCTGCTGTGTGACCTTGGGCAAATCACTTCACCTCTCTGTGTTTCAGCTTCCCGTCCCTCACTTTGTCTGACTTGTATTTAGAGTATAAGCTCATCAGGGCAGAGACTGTATTTTATGCATTTATATGGTGCCTAGGATAATGGAACCTGGATCTCAGTTGAGATCTTTGTGAGTTATTTTAATACAAACAACAATCATAACCATGATGTGGCAGCATATATATTAAAGTGCTAAATTTAACACTAATTATAGTCATTCAAAAAATCCTACCACACTTTGATGACAAATAGAGATGAAATGGGTTGGCATGAACTAATACGTCTTACTTGAATTTTTAATTTTGTTCTGTTCTGGTACATCACATACCTAAGATTCCACTAAACTCTCCCTCTGTTGTTTAAGGGCTTGTTTACACACAAGACTGGGATGGAAATCACCACACAGGGTTTGAGTCGCACTTTTATTATTTCGGTGCAAGTCTGGCACCAGCAATAACAAGAGGTGTGAGTTAAAGTGGCTGTGGTTATTCTGGTGCCTGCTGGTGTATGGCCAAGCAGCGATAACCCACACCCATCCACTCAGGGTGGCACTCTGGCCTTCTCGTTGGTGGCTGGGCCAAATCTAGAGGTTGAGGAGCCTGCTATATCTGTGCCTCGGGGCTGCAATTTTTAGCTTGTGCAGTAACGACTCATACTTTAAGATCCGCTGGTTCTGGGTTTGATCCCCACTGCCAGCGAGTGCCCCCACCCTGCCTGTGGCAGTGGTACACCTTCAGTGCGGACACTTCCATCAGTGAGCAGCTGCAGCAGAGACAGAGAGTCTGGAGTGCAACAACTCTGGCCTTGCGGGTAAGAGCTGATGAAGAAATCCACGTTATCTTTCAGATATCCGCTCTTCCGTCTATAACCGAATCCAGCAGGAACAGCTGGTGATGCAGTGCGGTGCCATGGCATTCTGCACCCCGCTGCTGCAGGAAGCAGCTTACGAAGTCTGGCTAAAGAGCCAGAAGAAAGCCTTACATCGCAAGTGCGTGAGCTATCTAGAAGGGCAGGCTCACAAATGCAAACGCTGCGGTGAAGGGGACTTCATTTCATTTCACCGCTACATAGTGGAGATGATGCTGGAGGGCATTGAGTCTCAGGAAACAGTTTCTGAGCAGCACAAGGAATACCCGCTCAGTGAAGCAGCCTCAATGATCATTAATACAACTCTGAAAAAGCTTGAGGCACCCTCATTTGAAGGTACACAGAAGCTCTTGTTTACGCCACGCTCCTCAGATTGGGCTCTCCTAGGGACTGTGCTACTGGGAGGGGGCAGAATCTTAAAGAGAGGACTTTGCTCACTGCTGCAGAGACTAGGGCCATGCAGGCAATGCACTGACTGCACAGTTCTCAACGCATCTCTGCGTCCCAATGCTGCACGGAAGTGTATTGAGCCTCAGCATACTCTGAGGCATGGGGCCTCATGAATATCACCAGGTGTACTTGTGGGCATGGACTCTGGGCATCTTCTGTTCTCAGATGACTGGATGCACCAGATACCTTTGCTGAGTCCCACTCTCCCTTCTCCTTTACCTCCAGTAGCCCTGTTTGCTCCAAGTCCCTCCCACCATAGGGAAAATCTGGAGGAGCATCCTGGCCTCTTTTCCATGCCATCCCAATCCCCTTATTTGTCCCTGTATCCACACTTTCTGCCCCCTGAACCCCCACATGTGCTGTAACCTTTCCATGCCCCCTCACATTTCTGCTCAGCTTTCAGCTCCAGTGTTGGGAGCTGATGGGTAGGGAAATATGCAGGGCTGTGGTGAAGGCAGGACCAGAGTGGGGCTGTGGAAGAGTAGTGTGAAGCAGGCAGAGTTGAGGGGTGGGACTGTGTGCAGGGAAGGAGGCTATGATAGCAGGACTGGAGGTATAAGAAGGGGGGACCTGGACTGGCCCAAATTCTGCCTTCAGCTACACCTATACACAGGACCTAGGGTTTGCTGGGGAGCTCAGCCCTCGCCCCAGAACTGTGCTGCATAATCTGACCTCTCCTTTTGGAACAGATACGTTTGTAGGCCTTATGATGATGGAGAAAATGTAAAGTGATGCTGTGTCACCTGCCTGAGTCTGCAGAGAGCCTGAAACAATGGCTTTGAGGGAAAGAAGCTAGCTGAAATAATAGCTGTGAGAGGTGTGACCTGTCCCATTCATCTCAATCAGAGCCCTGTGGACTCTGTTTCAACAGCTGTAAAGTTTGCCAAGATGCCAAGAAATTCACCCTGTTGGTGGAACTTAGGAGTTCTGCTGCAGGATTTGAGCCACTGCAAGCTCTTTGAGGCAGGGGCCTTCTCTTTGTTCTGTGTTTGTACAGCCCCCTAGCACAGGAGAGCCCTGGTCTGTGACTGGGTCTCCTGGGCACTACAGTAATACAAATAATCACTAATAATTGTGCCACAGAGCACAGGAGGCTCTGGCTGTGTAGCCTCCATGGCAGTCAGAGGAGTTGTGTGGGTCTAGCTGAGGACAGATCTTATCCTTTAGAGTTTGTCTTTTAAATTATAAGTGCTTTTGGACAGGGACCCTCTTTGTATTCAGTGTCTGTACAGCACCTAGCACAACGGCACACTGGCTTCCACTGGCCACTGCCATGCAGACAGCAACAAGGAGTTGTTCTACACCTGTGTATTAAAAGCTGTTTCTCTTTCCTATTTGGCAGCTATAGAGCCACAAGCTGTGACAGTTGAGGCTTCCCTCGCCAGCACATGCGCCCCCAAAAGTGGCCAGAGGACAAATGAAGGTAAAACGTCCTGTCACATACAGAAATGCCAGTAAGCGGGAGGGAGCGAAGCGAGACAACCAGGCTAGAAGCCAGCCAGTTGCAGAAGAGAAAGAGGGACGAAGAGGGAAGTGGCTGACGAGGGAGAGAGATTGAGTGAAATAATATGGGTGCAGGTAGACGCGAGAGAGCCCAAAAAGGAAACGAAAGAGGCAGGGAAAGGATTGGGATGGAGAGTGGAGAAGGATACAAGAGGAGTGTAGTAGCGCATTCTCTCCTAGTGGGCATCCTGTGTGTCTGGTAGCCTTGTTGTATCGGTTCCTTGTCTCTGGCCTCACCTGCTGGTCTCTCCCCCGACCCTCCAATGGCCTTTCCCAGGCTTCCTCTTCTCCTGACTCCCCTTCTGGGTGTACTGTGGTGCGGCCCTCTTGCCAAGGCACGTGGAAGTTTAAACCCCTTTTGGAGTAACATGAACAAATCCAAATGAAAGTCGAACCAGATCTTCAAACTAATTCCTCTTCTGCACTTTCCCTCCGGCTCCACTGTCATTTCCTTGCTGCCCCTCCCTCCAGGCTTCTCCTACCGGGACCTAACCTGACTCCGTAGAATTCTTACTCTGTTTCCTGTCTGTTAAACCCACTGTCTTGCCCTGGCTTTGTCAGAAACCTGTCCCTTCAACTGAGCTCTGCCTCCTCTGGCCAGGAGCCAATTAGTTAATCCTACCCACAAGTGCGGAGCATGTCTAGTTGGGGTATTTTCCCTTGCCTTGCAGGTGATGGGGGGTAAGCTCCATCAGAGAGAGCAAATGATTATGGCCCAGATCCTCAAAGATATCTAACTCCCATTGATTTCAATCACTTGATGGATCACGTGATGATGACCTGTTCCATTCATTCCCTCTGAAGCACCTGGCATTGGCCACTGTCGGAAGACAGGATATTGGGCTAGATGGGCCATTGGTCTGACCAAATCTGATCGATTTCATGTTCTTACATACCTTTGAGGATCTGGGCCTATTACCCTGAGTCAATACTGAACCAATGCCCTACTATGGTGATAGGAACTGCTGCCCAGCTGGAGACTTCCATTTTTTAGATGAAATGTAAACTTGAGCTCTGTAAGATCCTACAGCAAATGTTACAAGAAGAAGGATACAAGCCCAGGTGTTCGGGTTATTCCTTACTTCCTGCTTCAGTTCTGGCAGTCTGAATGTTGAAACATTGGCTCTTGTAAATAACACTGCTGTTCACAGTATAAGTAGGAAAATATGTGCAATTTGTAACATACCTATACAAAATAATTAAAGAGAAAAGTAAACCTACTTCAGTGGAGTTAGACCAAAGTGAATTTGACTTAGTATGTTAACACATGAGGATGTACAGCTTTGTACAGGCTCTGCAAAAGAACTGGTCACTTAGTTCTTAATAAAAAGAGGAGCTAGGTGGATTAGAGGTGCCATGTGTGGTGGTGCTTTATATAATACTTTCAACATTGTCTCAGTGATGATTCTGGGGGTTTGCTTAACCCCCTTTATTTTATAATACACATAGTTCATTCTCAGTCACAGCAAGCAATTACACAGCAAACAGTTAGCCATTCATCACACCGGGTCTGAGACTGTAACAGTTAATCCATACTCACAAACATTAATGGAATATGCTGGCCAAAACACTGAACTGGAAATGTGAGTGATCAGTTCACAGTATAATAGAAATTTCCTACAGTATTTATACAGTGCCTGTCAGTGACATCGTGCTTTACAGGGATCACTCACTCACCAATGAAATGCAGCCTTCTCTGGGGTGGAGTACTGCAACTACTCTGTGTCAACATTACCCAACAGGGTTTTTTTAAGGAGTAGAAAGGAAGAATAACTATTTCAAATGACACTCCAAAGGGAGTTTATGGAGCAGAATGTACATTTCCACAAAGAAATTAGGCCAGGAAAAGGTACAGTAGCCACTTTCATAGAGGCAGCCGTCTCTTTCTCAGCTGACCTGTGCTGCTAAACTGCAGGCAGGGTTGCAATGAAAGCTGAGCACATTCGCTTTCCAATAAGCAAAGGGAGGTGATGACTGTAAGGCGGCTTTTCAGAGGGACTTTATTCTTTGATTTTTTTTCATGTTGAACAGGTGCAACCTTGGATAGGATCTCTGTGTCCAGACAACCATCTTCTGGAGTTTTCCTGACCTCCAGTGCCGGTAAAGATTCTTCTCTTTGTAGGCAGCATGTACCAGAACCATTTGTCTTGAACAAAGGATGTGTATGGCAGGCACCCTTAATGAGATATGCATTTTCCCTTGTTCTCTGAATTTCAGTCATCACTGCTTCTACTTTCTCCAAGAAGTTAGAGCTGTTACTTCCACAAGACATGGAGAAAGGTAAACTCAAGCTTCTCTTCCTGGAATGTAACAGACCAGCCATTGGTTCTTTTTAGACTCAGTCAATGCAGCAGGGAGAAATTAAAGATAAAATCCATGCTTGACTGTAACAGCTTTAAACCCAAACAACACTGTGCTTCTCTAGCTCCAGCCACAGCTTTGTTAGTTATAGGACTTCCACTGATTCCCATGGGCATTGCATCTTTGTAATGGAGAGCAGAATTTGACCCCTCATTAGCTTTTATTAGCCTTAAAAATTCAGAATTAAAAAATACTGTTTAAAAGAAAGCAACAAAAAATAGGTGGCTAGAGAGCACTGAATTTCTCCCACTTCCCTGACTAACTAAAATGCTGCTCTGAAAAGAACCTTTAACGGTTTGATGAAGTCAATTATGGGCTAACAAGTTTGGGCAAAAAATCCCACTTAGGGTTAGATCATATACTGGTGTAAATGAGTGTAGCTGTGTTGACATAAGTAGAACTATACTGATTTACACCAGCTAAGGATCTGGCCCATAAAGAGCATTTTTGGGAGTAGTGGGTGTTTCTCCTCCTTAAGCCATTGGCATTTTGAGGATTTCTGAGCGGGTGGGATTCTTCCCATTAACTGTGTCATTTTGGAGTTCCCTGGCCTGGTATGTCACACATTAATTCTGCAGTGAAGACATTCCCTATGTTATGGCAACACTGTGAATAACTCCTCAGCAGCGCCTTTGAATTTCATCTCATTATCTTAGTGCTAGAGAATGGTAAAAAATGGCTCTTATTCCAGGACATATGATGATGCACTGAACCCAGTGGTTAATTTCCTTTCCAGAGACAGCAAAGACACTAAAAAAGCACAGGATGTTACCAGAGGAAAACCTTAAGTATGGGAACAAGATCTTCATTCACCAGACCACTTTACAAAGAAATAGATTTCTAGGGGCTCCAGAGGTTGTGAGTGGGATATATGGGCTTGGCTGCTGTCTGGGGAAAGATGTTACCTGTTGGAGGGTAAGATACATATGGAGACTGGGAGTTTGGAGGGTGTGTGGGACTCAGCTGTGTCACCATGATAGTCACCTTAGAATGGAACAAACCTTTGGGTATTACTGTCAGAGCCTCATGTATTCCATGGCATAATGGGACCAAAGCAACAGCTTGTATGTTCTACAGGAATATTAATTTACTCTCTTGTCTCTGGGAAATGCTTTTCATTCCCACTCACTACTCCCCCACCCCATGACTCATAGATGAAAATTCTTGCAGTAGAATTTGATTATTTTCAACAATCCAAGAATGGGTTTTTCATTACATACGCTGCATGGCCAGGCTCCATGCCCCAAACCTCAGCTCCTGTGCCAATCTGGCCCAGAGCCCTCTTCCTCCATGGACACCAAGGAAGTGGAGAGCTGGGAGATGGCTTCAGTGGTTCATTTTCCTAGACTTCAGCTGTTGTACTGTTCTCCAGCCTGCTTAGCTTGGCAGCCTGCATTGTTCCATGGAGTTGGCTCTTTCCCTACTCCCAGAGCAGGAAGCATGCATGGAAATCCAATGATCTCTCTGTTGTGGGGAAATCTGCAGGGCAAGAGGTAGCTGCAGGCAGGTCCTGGCAGGTCAGGAAGATAAAACAGTGAGTGCCTGACTGTAGCAAACCAGTGAATTCTGTGGCAGAAATGGCGGTTTCTGTGGCATCCTGGGAAAATGCCAACTTGCTCAGCCATGGAAGAGCAGAGTCAATGGAGCCCTGGTTGAGATGGATGCAGCAGAACACACTCTCAGAATGATTGTTTCAGGCTCTCTGCAGACTCAGGCAGGCATCTTGCCAGCCATTTACACTCAGTTCACATTTTCAAGGTTTTTGCCTTGATCATAAGGGATAGAAAACATACTTTTTAAAAAATGAAAGCTTAGATTCTGGAGCATTCTTCTGCAGCAGAGGGAGGATTCCTTGGCAAATCCAAATACATGGGGTACTGACTACTGTAATACAATAATAAATTGGCTTGAAGTGCTTTAAAGTTTCTGCCCTCAAAGCGGGGCCTTAGTTGAAACTTTCCCCTGAGGGCTGGGACTTGGTATCAGGGCTGCGTGCAGCAGCGCAGCGCCAGCATCCATCCAAGCCCCACCTCACAGACTACTGTAAAAGGGATGGGGGTGACACTAGAGTTTCAACTCCCGTGGTCAGCACCAGCTCAGTGGCACTGAGCACCGGCTCTTCCAAGGAGGGATCGTTATCACCAGAGCACTGAATGCAGGGAGTGTCAGTGGTCCTCTGAGGCATTGAGGAGCACAGCTGCTTGGAGGACTCACCAGAGGCAGGTCTATTTGACACTTACCTTAAAAAAAAAAAAAGAAGCGACCAGTCTTCTGCTTGTGACACTGGGAGAAGTCTATGCTAAGAGGTGCTTTCTGCACCCTATATAAACAGGCAGGCTTCTATATGTTTATCTACAGGTACCTCTGGTGCCAAAGGTCCTGATCCTGCTCAAGAAAGACAGATACTCATGAAAGCTCTATACTGTCAAGGCCAGCTATGTTTCACAGTCCTGCTGCAGACGAGCTAAAAATATGAGATACAGCTTAAGCAAGCTTTTAGGTCCCATTTCTTTTCTATCCAAGGGAAGATGGTAAGGCCTGCTTACCAAGATCTCTTGTAGAACCCGTGTTCAGTGAGGCACATTTTAGCCAACTTTTGTGCTCTGCTTTCTCCCTGGTCTGTTAAGGGATAGGAAGAATTCAAAGCTGAAATGGTTTTCACTTGTTCTGTTTAGGAGGTGTCATGTGCTGGTACTCTCAGAGGCGCTAAGTGAGGCAGAAAAAGGGCTGCTTGCCTCCTGGCCACAAGCACAGAGGCCCAGGGCTGGTGTCTCAGGCATGTGCTGAGGGCCTCAGCTTCATGAATCCTGCAATAACGTCTGCATCTCAGCTTTCTTTTTTAAGAAGTTCGTGTCCAGCCCTTGCAAAAAAGAACTTGAAAAAACAGAAGGGAGAGTAACTGATGCAGGGATGCCTGCCTGGGTTTGCAGGAGGCAGCAGCCACTGTAGCTAGGGAGAAAGCTGCCTGAGCCCACATCACAGCAAACAGCATGGCCCAGGGAGAAGGGAGGCTCTGCCATGCTTGTTGGTGGTGGTGGGGCATTGCCACATGTCCACCCTCTAGTGGCCTCGAGTCCCCATGTGGGGGTTTGCCAAGAATCCCAGATTGCCTTAATCTTGCTCTGCATAAAAGAATACCATAGTCTTCCTCCAGAACAGTGCCACAGAAGGCACAAGAGTGGTAAGGGATTAGGGACAGAGACCGTCCTATGGGGCAAAAGAACAACATAAAAACAACACTAGGTAATTAGAACAATGAATTCTACAACACCCCCTGCACGTGTACGCACAAGACAAGCCTTGTGACGTGGGAATCCTTCTGCCCCTTCTCTGCCATCTTGTCTCTGGCCAGAGCTGAAGAGATAGAGAAGGAGTTTCTGGAGAGACTAGACGAGATCATTCAGCATTCTGACAGGGGCCGGGAGAAGATCAGGCGCTTGGGCTCATGCGAATGTGAAGAGATTGTGGAGTCTGTGTTTGTGCCCCTTGCCCGGCACTGCATGGCGTTGGGAGAATACGCCAGAGCCTTGTATTACTTGTTGGAGTGTGCAGCTGCTTACTTACATCTGTCAAACAACTACATGGTGAGCTACTTTGTTCCCTCAGTCCCAACTCCCATGTGTGTTCATGTCCTCTCCTTTGGTCTCCCTCTTACTTGTCTCCATTTTAGCAGGATAGCCGGATTTCACCTAGGAACACACAGTCTTTAGTACTTTCAGAATGGTGGCATTAGGCCCTATCTTTTCCTACTCTCTCTGTCCTGTTTTGCTAGAGACCCTGAGCTGCGGAGCAGGATTTTAATGTCACAGACATAGCACATGGGAAATTACAAGCTTGCATACGGTTTAATATTATTATCCCTTTTGACCCAAGCAGTTAGCTAAAATTTGGGATCCTGTGGGTTGTTTCTGTTAGAAGGAGAAACTGAGCCAGCATGTCATTGATGTAATCCTCTGTATTTACAAGGAATGCACATAAAGTTCTGTTTCCCTGAACACCGTAGGAATCTAACAGCAGGAGACAGTTAATTGCTCACAGATCCAAGCTAAGCTTCTTTCCAGGCAGTCCTCTGCCCAAACACATGCTCTCTCACCTTTTTCTCAGAGTCATGCTACAAGTCCCTCTTGGGCTGTCCTTGGCTTTCTTCTGCTTTCTCGGTGTCTTTCTGTGGTGTTTCTCACACCCACACCCACACACGCCCCTGCAGTTCAGTCCATCTCCAACCCTATGTTTATCATCAGACTCCCAGGAAACCCCTTGGGCCACATAGCTCAACTCCTGCTCCAGCTTTGCATGTGGCCTGTGTTTCGGGGGGAGGCTCCTATTGTTCTGGTTGTCTGTTCCATAAAGGAGCTGAGTTGCATAGGGCTGGCCTACACTACAGAGCGTTGTTGACAAAAGCCAGCTTTTGTTGACAAACCAGTGGAGGTGTACAGACTGAAACGCTCCTCCCACCGATGTAACTCTCCTGCTATGCCAACATCATAAAACCACCTCAGGTGTAGGGCCAGGGGGGAGGGGGATGATATGAAGCTGGGCAGCTGGACCCTCCTTGCTGGGGGTGAGAAGCCTCAGGCGGCTTTCATGGGCAGGGAACAGGGAGTGGGGGGGGGGGGGGAAAGGGTGGCAGTCTGCTGGGAGCCTGGAAGCTTGTGGGGCAGCCGGGCTTCTGGCAGGGAGCTGCCAGCAGAACTGAGAGACTGGTCTCAGCTCCCCACACTGTCCCTCCTGGGTTGGGAGAAGCGCTTCTGGGGAGGATGCACCCTCGACCCAAGGAGGGCAGTGTGGACATCAGCCACCACAGTAATTAATGCAGTGGCTGTAAGTCGACTAAACATAGGTTGATTTATCTTTGTAGAGTAGACAAGGCCTTAGACATTTATCCAGAGTGAAGGACAGCTGTCCCACCCACCAGCCTCAAGGCGATTTCACTCACCCCCCAGGATAGTCAGACTGAGGTGGTTTGTGCATCTATATAGTGGACGGAGGGTAGTGAGGAATGCTCACAGCCACAGTGGTTTAATGTACTAACTGCAATTCCCTCGAGGCTGGGGGTGGGGGGAGGTTGAGGAGATCATTAGGGACGTGATTTGGGGCAACCCATTGTAGTCTTTGGTGACATTTCGACATCATATGAATGAGCAATCTCTGCTCTGGAGAGCTCATGGCAGACACAGGGTACTCCGAGTCAGGACTGGTGCATGTTACCAAGCTGTGGAAGGGACCCACAACAGGAACAGCCAGGAGGAGGTGGTATGTATGTCAGGAGTGAAGTATATGGGCAGGGCTGTGTGTGTGTGTGTGTGCGTGGGGAGGAGGGGGGTTGAAGGGTGACTGGGACTCAGTGCTATCAGCCCCTCACTACTACATTTCCTCCATAAATCCAACCAAAGGAGCCCCTGGGCTTTATGTCCCAGGTCTACATGCAGTTCCAGCAGCTCCTGGGTTACTCCAAGGGGAAAGAAAGCAACGTTGCTCTCCTCAATATGGTGAAAAGAGCTCCCTTTGGTTTGCAGCTTGATTCTCCACAGTCTGAGCACAGCTCGAGAGGGGAGGAGACGGGGTCCCCAGTTCAGTGCCGCACTGCCCTGGCACGAGACGGCTGCACAAGGGCAGCCCACACTTAGGCTTCCCCCAGTGGAATCTGGCGTAATGCTTTGCCATGAACCCATTCTGCTCACACCTTGCCCTCAGCAACCCGCCTCCTTCTGTTGGCACAGGGTGTGGGAGGCAGGGGCAGGAGACACACAGCTGCCTGCACTGAGCGGAGTCCACTGCACAAAGGGGATTCTCCACTGGCCATCTCCAGCTGCTTGCAGCAGATGGGAGAATTCAGCCCTCTCTCTCCAGTGGGCGGTGGGGTTGGAGATATGTGCGGCACAGGGGGTCACGCACCCTCTCTGTGCTTTGCTTTCTTTAAGGCCTTTTGCAATCTGAATACAGCGGAGAATCTGATCAAGTCGGTGGACCTTAAAGCAACTGTAATAAACCAGTTTGAGGAAGCCACCTTCTACTGCCTCAAGGGTGAGGTAAAGAGACAGCTAGACGTGGAGAAATCTCTTTATGTATCTGGTCGGGGCTGTTCATGGAGGATGATTTCCTGGAATCTCTAACCAGGGCCAAGGGGAGGCGCAGAGACAGGAGGGCACCAGAGGGCTATGGTGGCAGAGAGCAGGGTGACCTGAGAGCCTCAGAAAGGGGGAGGGACCCAGAGGGTTACAGATAGAGTCTCACTGGTGTGGGGACACAGAGGGGGCAGTGACGTGAGGGATCCAGAAGGGCAGATCTCTTCCCATACTACTATACTGAGCATCCCTCATATTCAAGTGCCCCTTCCCAGTCCCAGGGAAGGTGGGTTATTGGGGGGAGGGCAAAATGCAAACGCTCCAGTGCCCTGGAGGTAGCCCAGGTGGGTGGTGATGGTGGAAGGTTCACTCCCAAAATATCCCCAACCTCCTGCACTGACACCACCTTTTGGGATGAGCAAGAAAATGGGGAGCCCCTGAGAGATGGGGAACTGGGGGGTCAGAGTGTGGCATGGGGGAGAAGGACCTCGAAGACCTGGGGGATACCTGAGAAGGGGGGACCCCTGAGAACTGGGAGACTGGGTCCTGGAAGGCAGAGAGAGGGATCTCTTGTGAGCTGGGTGGGGCTGGGATCTGGAATCCCCCTGGAAGCTGGGGTGCGGGGTCAGGACCCCTGCCCCCAGACTTCTTGTCTCTTTCCCCTGCAGTTTCAACTCCCCTTCCCTCCCAGCCTCCCAACTTCCAGCTCCCATCGGCTGGCAGAAATGCCACACTCGTCTTTCACTCTGCAGCATCACTTTCATTCCAGCAGGCCACCAAGTAAAGGTGGAACAGCCTGGGCTGGGACAGTCCCAGAGTGTGGGAGGAAGAGCTGGCCACTAGGAGCCACAGCCAGGAGGGGATGGAGGTCTCCACTCTGGAGCAGAGAGGAAGGCGCTCCTGCTGCACCGGGCTGTACCCCGCAGGCAGCAAGGGGTAGCCTGAGCCCCTTCATCACAGCACCTCCTCCCCCCATGTTCAAGTTACTAGGCCCTGATTCAGCAAGGTACTTAACTTTACGTACCGTGCTGAATCAAAGACCTAATATTCCCCTCCACCACCAACAGCACCATCATCCGTTTTCCCCAAGAAGAGGTGGCAATATCAGAATTCCAGGCCTCTGCCTTAGATTGTCTTGGTGGCAGTGCAATGACTTTCATGCAAAACTAGGGAGGGACAGATTAGACTCAGAGGCTTTAAGCTCAGAAGGGACCATTATGATCATCTAGTCTGACCTGTACAATGCAGGCCACAGAACCTCACCCATCCACTCCTGTAATAGACCCCTGGCCTATTGATGTTTTATCCATTGTGACCTGAGTGGCTAGTCAAAGTTCAGACTTTGCACTGGTTGGGAAGAGAAATTGACAATGGAGTCTGGTTCCTTTCATGCAATCTTGTTTATCTACAGGGAATGTACAAAGTCCAGTTTCTCCAAACACAGGAGGAACCAAAAATAGGAGACAGCTTCCTTGCTCATAGCATCCATCTCTTTCAGCCAGATTGTTCAGGCTGAGGGTGTCTGGCTTTCTTACTGTTGCTTCTCTCTGTGGTCCTTCAGCAGTAGCTATGTCTCTCTCCTACGTCTGTACAACCTTATCCTGTGAGGCCTTCCTCTTGCAAAAGTCCAGACTACTGGACAGGCTCACATTTCTCTTGTCATCTTTGTTGGGGCCACCGAGTTGTCTCTCACAGCTATCTTCAATGAGGGGTGGAAGTCACAACAGTTTAGATGAGGTTTCACCCAATCCACTTTCTACTCTCAACTTCTGCCCTTGGCTCCAACAGTGATGTCATGATAGAAAATGGGAGGCAACTGAGAGTCCCACCATTTCAGAATGCACAGTTGGCTAGTAATGTTACAAATGGTCTTTGTCTCACTCTCGCTTCCCCTCTGCAGGTCTGTTATAACATGGGCCAAATGAATTTGGCAAAGAAATTGATCAAGAAGGCTTTGATTTTATTAAACAGAAGATTCCCATTTACCTTGATTGGAGTCTTTTTTAAGACTCTGGTGGAAGTGTCAAAGCACGCGTCTCACCAGAAGAAGCAGCAATTCTTGTATAGTCGCAGTAAAGGGTAGGAAGTAGAACTGAAGTAAAACCAAATTGCGTGGATTTCACCTTAGACCCTGGTCATTATTTGGACCTCGATCCTGCAAAGACTTAAGCACAGACTTAGTTTGAAGAGTGTAACACGCATGCTTCAAATTAAGTATGTGAAGAACAGGGGCTTTAAATAGTGGTGTTTACATATGCTAGTGAAGGAAGAATTAGAGAGACATAAGTTCCCAGTGGTACAATACTTTAGAGCAAGGCATTTATTTTGGAAAACAGGAATTGATTGTGAAGAAATGCATCTGCTTTTGAGAATATTTTTATACACCCTGCTACTGCTGAAGGCATTATTTCAAAATTTTGTTTGCCTCTCCTTGCTAACTAGCCTCTTGATGGGAGTGCTTATATTTCAGCCTGGGAACAATGCTTTGATTTACCTGTTTGTGATAAAAATGGGTACAACGTTCATAAACAAGTTTGTAAAGTTTTTATTTTCACTACAAATAATCTCCCTGAACAGTGGCAATGCTCTAACAGAATGTATTCTACTAGCGTGGCCGCTTAATGTGTTTACAAGCATTCTTTTAGGTTGTGGAGCAAGAAGTCATCATCTTAGTGGTTCGGGGATGTCCTAGGTGAAGGGGCACCTGAGAATAGGAGAAGCTATGTTTGTAACCATGGGCTTTGGAGACAGCGGGGGCGGAGGGAGCCAGGAGGGAGCCATCTGGTGTTAAGTAGAGAGCCTGTGGGCCATGGGGGACAGTTTTGTTGGGGATTCAAGCAGAGAGAGAGAGGTGAGGCAGTGGGGGTATCAGCATGAGCGGATGGAGGTACCACAGGAAGGGGAGATAGAGTGGAGTGCATAATGGGGGATGTGCTGGGGAGGAGGAAGCATGGGGAAATAAGGGAGCCCCAGTGGAGAGGAGGCAGTGGTGGAACAGCAGAAGGTGGTGGGGGAGGTCAGGGAGGCAGCCCGGGGTATGGAGAGGGTTAGGGCAGTGGAAAGGAGGAAGTGGCAGAGGTAGAGGGTTTAGGCAGGAGAGGAGAAGGGGAGTCAGAAGAGGGATCCTTGGGGGTGAAGGTGAGGTAGTGAGAACAGGTAGCAGCAATGGAGGATCCAGCAGGGGGGTTTCAGTAGTAGGGAAAAAAGTGAGCGGGAAAAGGCTGGATTCCAGGAGGGGCAGGTGAGACCCTGAGGGGGTGGAATGACAGAGTTTGGGTTGAGGCAGCAGGGGGGAATCCAACCCCCGTCAGGCTGTCTCACCTCTCCCCCAGGAATCCCCAAGGTACTTCACCATAGCCTCCTGCTGCTGCCTTCCTCCTCTGCTCACCTTCTTCCCCATCTCCACTGGACCTCTCTTCCTGCTGCTGCAAACTCACCCTTGCATTACATTTACCTCTTGCCCCACTGGTGGGAGGATGGACACAGCCATTCCCTGCCACGAAGCCACCCCCTTCCCTGGATCACCAAAGTGTCCCAACACAACACTCCTCAACAAAACACCCCCTGTCCCACACTTACTCTGGCCTCCCCTGTGGCAGGCTCCCAGCCTACACTGCAGCAGTCTCCAGATGGTGAGCCACGCTTCCACCCTCGTGCCAAGAGTTTCCTCCCTCAGTTCCCAGGCTCCCCTCTTCCTTACGCACACTCACTCCTTCCCTTCCTCTTCCCACAGGCCCCTCATTCTCTCTTCCTCAAACTGCCTCCCCCCTGGTCTCTTTCCTCTCCCACAGCCCCTCTGGCTTCTCTTCCCTCCCCCAGGATTGCTGGCCTCAAGCGTTTCTTCACAATCACGAAACTTGTTCTTTTAAAAAATAAATGGCAGCCAAGGCTCTCCTGTGATTCCATGACTCCAGGAGCTGGGGATTTAAGAAAAATGCCAAATATCACGAGAGCTGACAACATGGCTTTCCCCATATTCCCTCACAGCTGTCTCCTCTGATCCTTCCCATTACTGTCCTCCCCCCATGCTTGCGGGGTGGGGAGAAGAAGTGGCTGCCCCAGCCAGTGCTGCTCCCCCATGCCCTGGCCAAGCCCCTCCTGCTCCCCTCTGCTGACAGAGCAACCCCTGTGGGCAGGGGCTACAATTGCCAGTGATTCCCCTTGGCTGGAACCTAACAGCTGATCTGCGGTGGCCAGGGAAGGGGAGAGTTCTCAGCATTGCTGTATGAAGCAGCCTCAGGCTCTTCTGCGCTGCCCCCTTCCACAGCCAGCCAAAGTAGGGGAGTAGATGTCCCCCTCCCTTCCCAATGCCCATAGGTACTTCAACCTCCCCACTGCTACATCATTACCCGCACAGAGACCCATCAGCCTACTGCTACTTCCTCCTTTCCCCTCTCCTGCCCCTGGAATCCTTCCTGCCTCCTCTCCTGGGGGGAATGTCCAGATCAGGATCCTGCCTCCTCTTTTTCCTCACCCCCACTCTCTATTTAATTAGCAGCGACAGTGAGATCTGTGCACTGCTGGGATCTGCTCTGGCTAACGATGTCTCTCATGTGACAGGGAGAAGAAATTAGCTTTCCTTCACCAGCAGGGTCACTGCCTTTCCTTACTGTGGCAACTCTTCAGCCTGGACACCGCTACAAACAGCAAGAAGTTCTGTCGCCTGGCTGCGCTCATGAAAGTGAACTCAGCGGAGGAATCTGAAGATGAGAGCCAGGTGGGTCCACTCGCAGCTGGGAACCCTCTTCTCCTGCCCCCCAAGAAGACGAAGTAACCAGCAGCACTGGACGTAACTGTGGTGACAGGACACACCTGCCGTAAGGGGACTGAGGAGTTCTGACTCTTATAGAGCTGATGCCTGATTTCAAGGGTGACCTGTAAAAGCTTTGCATTGGATAATCATCCCAATGTTCTGTTTTTCTGACCCTCTTTCACACTATCGAAGCCCCTGGGGCTGGAAATCTCATGGAAAACCAGCTGTCTTGTCAGATTTCCGGAATGCCTTGCTTCTTACTGTCTTGGCTGGTAATAACATGACCATGGTCTTCCTTGTCATGTTGCAGCACTTCTGTCTCTGGGAAGAACTAGGGAGGCAGAGATGTGCTAAAGTGACAAATAATTAAAGGCCACTGAGCTTTTTTTAAACCTCCCAAAAAAGCTGATCTGAGGTTCAGTTTCCTTCTTTTTATTGTAACAGTTTAGGTTAGTTTTGATTTTTAAGCCATTGCTAATTTCATGTACTAGTTTATATTTTATGCCTATCCAGCACCTAGCCTGGAGGGGGAGGGGCCAGTCCTGAATAGAGTCTTTAGACGTGACTATAAGAAATATTCATATTAATCATCCTAATTTTTTGTAATGGTCAGTGTTGTAAGAGAAAAATGAACAAAGAAATGTGGGGGCTTCTGGTTTATCCATGTATCCCTTTTGAGGCTATACCAGGTAACAATCCAGTCAACAGTTTCAGGCCCCTGTGTTTTGTTGTTTGGAACATTTTAGATCATTTCATCCTATACGGAATTCTCACTCTGCTGCCAGATGATGGGTTACCAGGCTGAATGGATGAAATATGAGCTGATGGCTATCCAGCGTAGCTCTCACCTCCAGGTTATTGGAGGAGGGCTATTAACAACGGTTAAATTAGCACAGTCGTTGGCCTATATGAAGCTCTGCTTGGGTAACCTGCCTCTCTCTATTCAATTAGGTAAGTCTGCTACAATCATATACTGTGAGGAGAAGGTGTCAGTATTAAAGGAGTGACACTTAATACATTTATTTTTTCCACAGGCTATCGAGCCCATGAAATGTGTGTGTATCTGAAGAAACCCAAGCTGGACTATCTGGTTCTCTGCATGCTCTTCAAAGCTCTCTTTCTGAGCATCAGGTATGATAAATATTTATGTTCCCATATGGATGGGCTGAGGAGAATGGCATGTGAAGAAGAATTAATGGGAACTTTAGCAGATCGATGGAGACCCAATGTAGTAAATGTAGAGAAAGCCCAATGACTTCAGTGGGCAGAGCATGTGGTTACGATGACAGAAGACAGACCAGCTAGGTGTCTCTAAGAAGCACAGCCTTATGTTTAAGGCCTCCTCCCCCCCCCTTTTTTTTTATAAGAAAATTCATGATAGTTTGCAAGGAATGAATTTGACAAGTAAATTTAGTCAGTTGCAAAGAAAATATGTAAACGATCATGGTTTGGGGGCATTTTCATGATTTCCATGACCTCCATGAAAATGTGATTTACATAGGGTCCTACTTATGGTGTCCAAGGAGGAGATGGAGGGATAATACTGAGCAATACCTAAGAGATCTTAATGTGAATTACCATCAATGGGAACAATATGCCCTTGACAGAAAGAGATGGAAAGCACATTATGAGCATGACCAAGGACTTCCCTGACCTATAGAGTCAGGGAGTGAGGAAGTATGGATAGGCTAAGTTTGGCTTTTTGCTTTGGTTGGCTGGTACTTTTCTTCTGAAGTGAATTTTTTCTTCATGAGGAGACAGTTTGGATCCCCATACTTGGGATGCAGGTGCCTCTGTCACATAGCTCAGAAGTGTCAGCTGGAGTCATGTGTCACCCTTATTTCCTCTCACCCTGGCAAACCAGAAGGCTGTTCTGTTTCTTATTAGACCTCCATCTATAATGACTCTCTCTGAGCCACAATGGCTTCCTGAACACACTTGTTCTCACAACAGTTCCTTCTGCCATGACATGTTTGTCTGCAGTGATAGATCGGCCACCTGAACTCTATATGCTCCTGGTGCTTTTCCTTGTCAATGACCAGCTGTGAAGGCAACTAGCTGTGCGCAGTTGACCTTGCAGACACTTATATGCACACAGGGATATTTCATGTACGTTGAAAGGACCACGCTGGAACATCTCTGTCCACTCTGTGTCTTGTGGGGCATTCTTGAGACCCTTCTCCATAAGTTTGTTCGCCAAAGATCCTTGGAGTGAAAAATAGGATAGATACAAGAATGAAGTGATAGATGGGATGATAGAAGATGAGACATGGAAAGAAGAAAGGAAATGAAGCGATAGGGGAAGAAAACGTCCCACAATAAAATGTGTCGTGCAATAATGCTCCATGATGTCTAGGTTCCAAGACTGTGTACGAGTACTGAGCTGGCTGGAGGAGTTGGCCATTGAGGAGGAGAAAATCATTGGGATGGCTTGTTTCTTTTCTTACTGCTTAGAGCTCTTGCTTTATGCTGGTAAGTACTGAGTGATGGGGACAACAGATACTGGTGTGCTTTGCAAAGGCACTTCTGTCTCCTGGACAGGGATGGTCACCATGTCAGCATTCCTGAAAAACAGTGGCTTCATTCTGGCATCTTGTTTGTGATTACACTGAAATGGTCAGTTTTTAAAGAAGAGAGGTAAAATGTTTGACAGAAAAGGGGTTGTAGCTCACCTGATGGGATATTGATATCTGTGTGAACATTGAAGCAGTTGGGGTACTATCATACAAATCAGAAGCCTAATACTGGGAGGTGGGAGGTTGTGAGGTTGGCCAACAAGCCTCCTAAGGCTAACTGGGGTTCTGCAGACTTCAATAAGCCAGTATGGGGGAGTTCCCCTGATCTCCGCCCCAATCATCCTGCTCCTTCTAGCCCCCTGTGCTCTTCAATCTCCTAAATCCTTGGGTACACTTAACAACTTTTCCAGTATAATTATACCAGTATGGCTGAATTGGCAAAACCCTCCGAGTGGAGATGAGCAAAAAATGCTTTTGATGTTACAGCTTATACCAGTTTGGTGAATGAAATAAACCATACTGGCAAGGCCCTTTTTACCCTGGTATAACTGCATCTACCTGCTAAGGTTTTGTCTGTCACAGCTATCTCATTAAAATGTCATTCCCCTAACTGACTTAACTATGTTGGTAAATCATTGAATTGTAGACCTGGCTTAAGGTCTGCAGGACCACAGCTTCCTTCATGCAGATTTCACACAGCCCACAAAGCAGGGAACTGGATGAGAACAGGAGGCTTGGCTGGGATATCAGGTGGTCACTTCACACCACCTTACTGTGGGTTTCCTGAGGTCTTAAAGGGGGGAGAACTCCCTTGTGAACCTTTGATTGATGATGGGAAATCTCTTTCTTTGACAAGTCTCTCCTCTCTCCTGGTCTGGCTATGCGCTGGGCTCTGTTTCTGCAAGGGAAAGGGCTAGAGACTTTTCTTTCAGTGACAGTCTAGGGCTCCAGCAATCCTTTTACATATTACTCCAAGTTAGCCATAGCAGGAATGTCCTTGGAGTATCTATTAGATGTGTTTAATAACCTATTGTAGGTGAGATTACTGCTCACAGTCATGATCAAAGGCAGACAGCCTCTGTAGGAGAGATCTGCTGAAGCTAATTGTCTTTGGCTTTATGGTTGTTGTTATTTGTTTTTTCCTACAAAAGTGGCAAAAAAGTTGGAAGAATTTTGAAACTCTCTTTCCCCTTTGTAGTTTAAGGAGATCCTCCTTCAAAAATACCTTCTCTAACTCACTTAAAATTTAACACACACGTCCTGCCTTGGACCTCGGTGTAACCAGCCAGTTTTGACATAACCAAGATACTTTTAGAGGTGTATTTTAGAGAGGGATGGATAATGGGACCCAAGTGGCAACCTTCCTTATGTAATGACTGCTGCTGCTCCACAACTTGGGAATTGCTTTGCCCATCTCTACATTGCATCCATTGTGGAAAGGAAACATGCCAGTTAAAAAGCAGACTGCATGCTAGGGTGAAAGGTTATTGATGTTTTATTTTTTTTGCCCAGTACAGAGTCTCTCCCCTTGCACTAGAGAGCACTTATACAGAGCATGTGATAGTCCCAAGGAGCTCAGTTAAAACCCCAAAGCTTGCAGCATTTCTGTTAGACTTTGATTGAGATCTGAGGACTTTTTTTGCCAGGCAATTCAGCTACTTCCAAGATCCCTCTTGACTACCTTTATACTTGTGATAGTGTTAGAATAGGGAAATGTACCACTGCCCAAAGAGGAAACGGCTTCTCTAATGCAAATTTCTTTTACAGGGTTTTCATTTAAGACATTTAAAGAGTGCCTGGAATTCATACAACACAATGAAACAAACTGCATCCTTATGTCTCAGAACAGCATCATGCTTGGGCTGTATTCATCCCTTGCCATTTGGTAATATATGAAGTCTCCTCAAGATTGCTTTGCTATGTTGCTGGTTTAGTCTTTATTTTGCCATATGGTGGCTTGGAGCTTGGAAACGTTGGGCTGGGTTCTGCCATCTATACTCATGTTGACTAGCACCTTAATCCAGGAGTCCTGTTGAAATTAGTGGGACTACTTGACGTCAAGGTCAGGTACTTCTTAATGTGAGTAAGGGTGGCAGAATTGGGCCAGTTCCATTAGAGGACTCTATGGGGGTATTGATGAGCCTTAAAGCCTTCTTAGCTAGGTGGTGGCTGAAAAGTTCTTGTCATCATATCACATACCTTGGATGGATAATTTTATGTCCAGTAAAAACATCTTTGCTTTGCACTAAATTATTATAAACATCATCATGCCAAGGAGCCCTAGTCATGAACCAGGACCCTGCTATGCTCGGCGCCATACAAACACAGAACAATAGATAGTCACTGCCCCCAAAGAGCTACAATCGAAGTTGGCGGCAATCATATCTCATGATTTGCTTCAAGCAGTAGGAAGAATTCCTCTCCCCAGCGCATAACATTGTGCAAGTAACCAGATGCAGCATGAGTTTTCCATCTTCTTCTGAAAGGCCATAGGCTGGTCCAATAGTCCCACCCCTTACAGCAAATCCTGTGTGGATCTCTCCCTTGGTGATCTAGGTTTGCCAGACTTCAGCAGTGGTCCAACTTCAAGGAGCCTTTTGAAAAGGCCAGAAGGTTACTGAGGAGGAATAACGCCTCATTCTTCGCTACCAGTGGATTCTGTAGATTCTTGGAGTGTGAGGCCCTTGTGCTACGGAAACACATTGAGTCAAAACCTGAAAGTGTCCGGGAGACTCGTACTAAGACACTAAAGGTGAGAGGAGGAGAAGGAGAAGTTTGCATTGTGAGGAAAGACTGTAAAATGCAATACATGTACAAATGGAGGCCTGATATCTCCTGATGGCTGGTAGGCATGGAGTGCCTGATCCAAAGCCCGTGATGTCAGTGGGAGTCTTTCCATGGGTTTCAAAATGCTTTGAATCAGGACCAATGATAGCACCCATCTGTCAGGTTTCCCTACACACCTCCCTTTCCCATCTGACCTACTGTAATGCCCAGTGGCTCAAGCAGGCTGGTGTCCGTCCAGAGCCGTGGTCTAGTGATGTGTGGGTGGCCTGGTAACTGGGAGGTTATTAGAGGCAGTCCAGGCAATGGTCAGAGTTCTCGCATGGGGAAATCCAATCCAAGGGGGCAGGTTGACGAGATAGGCGAGATCAGCCAAGGCAGGGTCAGGTGAGAGAGCAGGGCAGCAAGGCAAGGTGAGGCAAAACAGCAGGGTGGCAAGGTGATGGAGGCAGCAACCAGCAGGCTATAGCCTGCTGCTCAGACAGCTTCCTCTTTCTATCAGGGTCCTTTTATAGCCCAGGTACCCAACGAGAATGCTGTGAGTCCAGCCAACCAGGGGCTTGGCTGCTGTGGGACTGTAGGCCTTCAGCATCAAGGCTGTTGGTCAGGAGTGGTAGTTCAGCACGTTGTCATGGCATGGACGGCCTAGAGATGCTGTTTAGGGACCTGGTGGGCCTGGATTCCATACCAGGGTCCTGACATTGGCCGCTCTCCCGTCCTGTGTATCCAGTTCTATTCAGCTCCACTAGCCTTGGTCTCCTCCACTGAATTGCCTAGTTCCCTATTTGGGCCCTTGTAATGGTTTTAATGGTTTGGTTTTGAAATCCCTTCAGTGTCGCATTGTAGCGCAGAGTGAGCACTAACCAGTGTGAAGGTTGTTACATGTGGAGGTTGGGGGGAGTAGAGGTTGATCATAATTTTGATTGTCTTTTGCTTCTTTCCAATTGATTAATCCAAATATTGAATGGCAAGAATTGCATAAACTCTTCCCCCCCCATATACAGTACAATGGAGGCGGGGGGGGGGAATCCCCAGACAAAATGAAGTGCCCCCAAAGCACGATAGAAACTTCTGTTTTTGGCATGGAAAGTGGAAACTGGTCAAAAGTGATGATGTATATTTGTATGTGTCCAGCTGTGTGAGGGGGAGGGGAGAGGGCATCAAAATTTTTGTACTCTGCAGCTAGGTTCATAGTCTATATTGCAGAACTTTGTAGGGGAGACAGAGACACTTGAATTTGATGTAATAAGAGGCAGGAAGCCAGTGGAAGGACTCGGAAAGTGGGGGCAACCCTGGATTAAAGAGAAGTGTTTCCTTATCATTGCCCTTCAACTGTATGTTTCCACAGCCAGTAATTGATGCACATTTGTGGGGTGAGAGAACCCGGACAGATTATTCTGACATTGTAAGGATGTAGAAAAAGATGCTATTAAGTCTGTGACAGATGTCCTCTCGTCCCCATCCCGTTCCCTTTGTGTTTTAATGAGAAATGTATCCTTAGGATTCACTTGGAGTGGCCTCTGGACAGGAGGTAGAAAAGAAATCAGCCACATCGAGTGCTCAATTCCCAAGTAAGAATTGTCCAGTAGGTAGGATAAGAGACTATTGAAGAGCCAAGTTAGTGAGTGCTGCCTAAGTGCATGATGAAGACAAGCTCATACAGTCTGAATCTTTCCTGGCCTTTATCTTGCCTGTGCTACTTTCTATCTCTCTGTTGGTTTCCTGTTTCTTTCTAGCTGCCTCTTCTCCTCAGGCATACTATATTCCTGCAAAGGGATCTCAGAGCTCTAGGATGTCATCCTGACATGAATCTCAATTGTTCTCTTGCTAGGACTTGGACCAGGTTCTCTCTCGATGCTCCACAAGCCCTATTTATTACCCTAGGGTTTACCATCTGAAAGCCTATGTCTTCCTGGTGTTGGGCAATGAAGAGCAGAGCCAGATCTATCTATCCCAAGCATTCAAACTCTGTGACATATATGGAAACCTCCTGGAGAAATCCTGGCTGGAGATCAGCAATGTAAGTCCCGAGAGCTGGTAATCTGAAAGCTCTTTCCTGTGAGCTCTAGATGAGCTGGTCTCTGGGAAGGGATTTAGGATTGCTTAGAAGAAAGTGGATCTGGCTGCAGGTCAATAGCTGCAATATAGAGAAAGTCAAGGGATGTCCTGGGTGGAGCGAGTGGGTGCCTGCAGTAGACTATAGCTCCCTAGCACCCCTAGAGAGAGAGAGTGGGCACTGTTCCTGTGTCAGAGTCCAGTGCTGTTCAAGGCACCTGCCTCCTGCCCCAGGGTGGGGTGCAGGGGAGTTTAAGTAGTCCAGAAAAGAAATCAGGATGTTTCCACAGGCCACAAAAAGCAGAGACCTAGGCCTTTGGAAAGCCAAAGAAAAAGAGAGGGGAAAAAAGGGAAAAAGTACCAGCCCTTCTCCTTTCTGAGAGGGCCTGGGTGGGCAAGGCTCTCTAGCTATTTCCCTGGTCAGCAACCCCTGCTTCTGGGAGTTGGGGACCTCTGCACTGCAGTCCAGCTCCTTCACAGTGCTACCCTGAACTGAGTTGGGATCCTCATTTTTAGGGACACCCCCATCCCTCGCAAGCCTTATAGCTGCGTTGGGTTGAGGCTGGTTGTGCCCAGAGGAGCTCTTTAACTCCTTCCCGACAGGGATGGGGAACTGCTCCACCACAGTACCATACACCCCAAACCCACCTAACTACTAACTTCCACTAATGTTTGTGGTATATTCTCATACAGCTGGGGCTGGCATGACATTCAGCGGCATGGCTTGTGGGAGGAGCGTATGCAGCACCTTGCTGTGTACATCCACACCCACATCATCAGGAGAGTCCACATCATCAGGACTCTCCTCCAGCAGAAGGGAACAGAATCCCTTGAGGACTCTATGCACTGTAATACTGCTTACCCTTGCTTATAAAGCCCAACAAATAAGCCCCCAGCTTTTGCCAGAGTTACTCTGCAGTACTCCTAGAATCTTCCGAGCTGGGGAGTGAGATGCAGCCTGAGATTCCAACCCAAGTGTCTCAGTATTGTGTGCACAGCACTTACCTTGACATCCCTGGACTGATCCTCAGGGCTGCAGGTTTAAGAAGCATAAAACCCCATTCAAAACATTTGACAGGTTTAGGACCATTTTTAGTACAAGTCCAACCATTTCAAAGCAACATTGCTTCCTGATCTATGCCTCCTGGAACATATGCGTTGGCTCCTTAACTGGAGTCATTTTGAGGGAAGATCTACATGAGCATCATTTTTAGGGGCCAATGGTTTTCTCTCTAGTGCAAACTTTATATTTGCAAAATTAAATCTCTTTTTCTTGTTGCCCATGTGTCTGTCTACACCTGCCTGCCCATCATGGCTTGCTTAAACTTGTCATGGTTAACATAGTGTGTTCCCCCTAGCATGACCGTAACATGCTCCACAGCTACACACACATTTGGTTATTAATGATGCTATAAATTGTGCTGTCTCACCTGTTTTTTGAGGTCCACCTTGATTGAGCCTCAGTCGTTTTCAGTGTTATTGTGAGCAGAGGGCAATGTCATGGTAGCCCAAAGTGTGCAAATGGACCTCTCAGTGCTATCCTATACTGCAGAGGTGGCCTTTCTGGTCACTTGTCTGCATTCCACTGCCCAGGAGTCAGCCTGGCCAGGACCCACCTACCTGTACAAACAGTGCAGCACCAACGGATGGCCCCTAGCTGCACAGTGCTTCCACAGTGTCAGGCGTCTTTTGATGATAGCTCCAATGTCTATAATGCCTCACTGGATCATGTGGCCAGGCTGCCAGCAGGCTAGCACTGACATCAGCATACTCACTGCCTTATGGACGGGGCAGAGGCTGTGGGACCACATGACCATAGCAACCATGGAAGGTGTATGGTATGAGGGCAGAGATGGACATTCCCTGAGACTGCACTATGAGAGCGATAGAGGAGAAGGCCCCTGACAGCCAGGGGGAAGAGGAATCTGATGAGGTGCTGCCTGAGACAGCTGCAGGCTCAACCCTGGAGAGCAGGAAGCTGAGCTATCACTGGAAGGTGGAGGAATCCGCAGATGAATGCCATTCAGACCTGGTAAGCTACTTCTGAGTTGTGAAAATGTACCGACGGGATCTGATTTGGGTCTGGAAGGGAATGCATTCCAAGATTCTCATGAGAGTGTGTTTGTAAGAGGGGGAAAACATCCATCTTTCAGTGCCCTCCACAAGCCACCCTTCCTCTGTTTCCTCCCTTCACCTCCATTGCATGGTTGGTAGGTCCCATTTCCCACCCCAATTTCCTTTTCTTGCCCCCACCCCTTGCAGTTGCATGACCTACCATTTCCAGTAGGGACAGAAATGCCCTGTCCCCGATGAACAGCAGCTGGCTGTTGTTAGATGTCAGACAAGCAGGGAAAAATGTAAAAGGCCCACAAGCAGCAATGCAGAAAGACTTAAAAGCAGAAGCACGAATAAAGATCTAGTGTTGTCTGGCCCAGACGTCTACATTACAATGGATATGCTGGGCCATGTGCCTGCAGCACGTGCAAAACAGGCTGGTATAAAGGGAGATGCCTGGAACACACTGCCAGATGGTAGCATGCCTGCAATGCCTGAAAGCCAGTGCATGGTAATATCCGCTTTCACAGTACACTCTGCATATAGAAGGTACATGGAAAAGGTGAAGGCAACCAAAGGAGCAATGGACATATAACAGTGGCAAGCATACTTACTGAAAGAATTTTACCATTGATCCTGTTAGTTCCCGCCCTAATTTTAACTCACTTTTGTGAAGTAATATCAGAAAATGTCTCAAAGCCAGTGCGCTAATGTAGCTCTTGCGTTTCTTGGTAGAGCCTATTTTCTTCTCCACCCAGGGAGCTGATTGGAGCAGATGGCTGGGGTGTACAGTTTGTAATTTAAAAATTAAGCAAAATAGATACATTTGTCTCATCCCTTGAAAGTATTAGGATAAGGAACATATGGTGGGTTACTATGGATGCAAACTCAAATCTAGTTGGTTTGTCTTAACAGGTCCTTCCACCATGGTCCCAGCTGTGCAGTTCTGTTTTGGACCAAAACAACAAAGGCCTGTATGGGTGCTGGAGTTAAAACTCTCCTTTGCTATGATGCCTAATGTGCTGAGACCACAGTCTACCAAGTTGACCAATATTGTCTCACTGTTTCCTTGTGCTCCCCCGTCTGTCTGTATCCATCTGTTGGCTCTTGTCTTAGATTGTTAGCTCCTTGGGGCAGGGACTGTTTTTTTGTTCTGTTTGTACAGCACCTAGCACAATGAGGTCCTGCTCCATCACTGTGGCTTCTAGGCATTATGATAATATAAATAATAATACTAATAGACAGGCTGACAGCTTTGCGGCCACGAAGCACTTGCTAATTGCCTCATAGAAAGACATTGGCCAGAAATATGCTTGGTCCCATCACAGTGAGAGGGGGAGGGGGGGAAAAAAGATGGGAAATCTACAGATAGGATGGCAAACAAATCATGGCCCATTACTTTCATCAGAAAGACATGCATCAGGAGGAGAGGGGATTTGAAATATGGATGTCTGAGCATTTTTTCCAGATCGAAATGGACACAGCTAGATTAATAACCACCTCAGTAAGAGTCTTTTCCAGCTCCTTGTTCACAGTACTTGTACAGTACTTGTGTTTGGAACAAGTCACATGGCAGAGACTATAAAATGCAGCTGCACCTTCTCCATTTTGTCTTCATTCCTGCTTCTTATCTCTGGATCAAGTCCTCCACAACTGTAGCTTTGAAAAAAAGAACTAAGATGGTCGAGTTCAGGATCCTGACAAAAGGAAGAAAGGAGAGAAGCAGAATATGGCCCCTGGACTTCAGAAAAGCAGACTTTGACTCCCTCAGGGAACTGATGGGCAGGATCCTTTGGGAGGCTAAAATGAGGGGGAAAGAAGTACAAGAAAGCTGGTTGTATTTTAAAGAGACCTTATTGAGGGCACAGGAACAAACCATCCCAATGTGCAGAAAGAATAGCCAATATGGCAGGCGAACAGCTTGGCTTAACAGAGAAGTCTTTGGTGAGCTTAAACACAAAGAGAAAGCTTACAAGAAGTGGAAGTTTGGACAGATGACTAAGGATGAGTATAAAACTATTGCTCGAGCATACAGAAGTGAAAGCAGGAAGGCCAAAGCACAGTTGGAGTTGCAGCTAGCAAAGGAAGTGAAGGGTAACAAGAAAGGTTTCGTCAGGTATGTTAGCAACAAGAAGGTCAGGGAAAGTGTGGGCCTACTGAATGGGGGAGGCAACCTAGTGACAGATGATATGGAAAAAGCTGAAGTACTCAATGCTTTTTTTGCCTCTGTCTTCACAGACAAGGTCAGCTCCCAGACTACTGCACTGGGCAGCACAGTATGGGGAGGAGGTGGGAAGCCCTCAGTGGTGAAAGAACAGATTCAGGACTATTTAGAAAAGCAGGACATACACAAGTCCATGGGGCTGGATGTAATGCATCCACGGGTGCTGAGGGAGATGTGATTGCAGAGCCATTGGCCATTATCTTTGAAAACTCATGGTGATTGGGGGAGGTCCCAGACAATTGGAAAAAGGCAAATGTAGTGCCCATTTTTAAAAAAGGAAAGAAGGAGGATTCAGGGAACAATAGAACAGTCAGCCTCACCTCAGTCCCCAGAAAAATCATGGAGCAGGTCCGTAAGGAATCCATTTTGAAGCACTTGGAGGAGAGGAAGGTGATCAGAAACAGCCAGCATGGATTCACCGAGGGCAAGTCATGCCTGACCAACCTGATTGCCTTTTATTATGAGAACTGGCTCTGTGGATGTGGGGAAAGCATTGGACGTGATATACCTTGACTTTAGCAAAGCTTTTGATATAGTCTCCCACAGTATTCTTGATAGCCAGTTGAAGAAGTATGGGTTGGATGAATGGACTATAATGAAATGGGTTACCTAGGGAGGTGGTGAAATCTCCATCCTTAGAGATTTATAAGGCCCAGCTTGACAAAGCCTTGGCTGTGATGATTTAGTTGGGGTTGGTCCTGCTTTGAGCACAGGATTGGACTAGATGACCTCCTGCAGTCCCTTCCAACTCTAATCTTCTATGATTCTATGATACTGACAGACCCATCCAGGTACTGGATATACTCCAGAGGAACTGTACCAGCTGGCAAACTGTATAATACTGCTAAGAATCTGATATATATATGGACTTTGAAGTCATTTGTATGTATCTGATTGCTTTGATCATTTAACATCTTTCATCTTGTCTGTTTCTTTTCTTTTACAATAAACCTTTAGTTTTAGATACTAAAGGATTAGCTGGCAGTGTGGTATTTTAGGTAAGATCCAAACCAATATTGATCTGGTAATGTGGCTGACCCTTTGGGAAGCAGGAGAACTTTTTGTAAAGGTAATAGAGTTTTAAATACTTAATTCTTCACTGGACTTAGTTGCTGGTTGGGAGCCAGAGACTGAAATGGAATAAAAAGGGGTTGTGTAATTTCTTGTTTTAGTTTTTTGATAAACACTGTGGGGAACCAGGAGCACTGTTTGTGTCTGGTTGGTGAATCTAATCTAAGTGTTAGCCACCAATTTTGGGAGAATCTGCTCTCCTTTTTTGCAGCCTACCCTGACCTTGGCATTTTCAGGTGGGCTATTGTAGGCACATATGGGTCACAGACCCTACCAACCTTCCCTGAGAAATTCCATCTTGGCAATAAACAGAGAGAACAATTTCCCTGGTGAGATGCATTTTTACTATCTCTGAGGACTATGCACGGCAGTTCTGTGGTTTGATGGCTCTGTTCTGGTGTCATTGTACAAGCAGATGGCCTGCAATAAAATCTTTTGTAGAAAGATAAGTAAGTATGGTATTTACACTTCCAGTATAGCGTCTCTGTAGTGTGAAGCAAAAGTAAATAATCAAATGAAAACCATTCACCTTGCACCCTAAAAGGGTGTAAGGAAGGGGGCTTAAGGGCCTTAGCACCCCTGTGTGGGCTATGTGTATCATGGGTCATGGGGAACAGAGAAGTTTCAGAGGGGTCGCTACTTCCCTTCCTCCATAGGGGCAGGGAATCCAACACACCAGCCAGCAGAGCTGTGCCAGCAAGGAGGGGGAAGTAATCTGTGCTTGGTTTAGCTGGCTTCCCCAAAGCCAGCCGGTAACCAAGGATCAAATTGTGACTTTCGTAATACCAATTTCTTCTCTGGTCTGTTTGTTGAGCAGTGCAGGATAGATAGACATAGATAGCAAAAACAGAGTGGCTCTTTCCAGCCTTCTCCTCTTCCTAACCATCTCGGAAATGCTGTCTCTGAAGATCCAGTCTCATTCTGGTCTCTCATTTCCTTTTTGTTCTCCCTAGGAGTGGTGGTTCGCTGCAAAAGGCCCCATGGAAGACTTATGGCTGAAGGCCGCGCCAGATTTTCCCAAGTGGGAAATAGGAATGACAGAGAAAGACTTTCCAGAGATCCATAAAGCCAAGTACTTGCTGCGAGTGCCAGCACTGGATATAAACAACCCTTTCCCAGAATCTGAGGACATGAGCTTCATGTAGTTCTGAAATGACCTACCTCACTGGAGCACATTGTAAGCCTTTCTAGCCGGCACTACCCAAACTTGTAAGCACTTTCATCTCTTCCTTTGGTACATTTGGGTTCTAATGTCTCACTGTTGTTTGCTTAGACAACTTTTATTCATTGTTAATTAAACTCAGCAGTAGCTCTTTGTTATAGTACTTCATTTCTTTATAACCTGGAACGGAGTCCAGTGCTATTCCCAAAAAGGAAAGTCTAATTTAATTTTTTTAAAATAGAAGTTAAAAGGAATGTATATCTACTTATCTCAATTCATGACCAAAGTTCACTTTCTTCAACATAACCACCACTGTCCACCCACCACAAATGTTTTGGGCATCGCCAGCTGGTGCTGTTCATCATTAGTTTCTTGAAGTCTGTTGTGCGATGCCTTTTGGTGAGAGAGATCCTGTGTATGAGGGAGCTAATACACATGGCCTTCAGCATTATTCCAGGGAGGCTGCTGCCTCCATCTTAACTTTTGAATGGAACAGACATGGGAGAGGAAAATCTGAAAGCACACACTCAAAACCTCGTTTGTGGTGTACTGAGAAATAGAGCTGGTGATAAAATTGTCATTGAAATTTTGAAGTTCCAAAATTTCCACCCTATGAAATCATTGAAAAACAGAAAAAAAAAAATGTATCAAAGTTCTGAAAATGTGAAGTGTGATAGAAATCTGTGTCTGCACCCTGGGAGGGAGAAAACATTTTTAAGTGAGGAATGGATACTGGACAGTGTGCATTCAACTCTGTTCTGACCAACGCTGCTCCCCTGTAGCACCTGGGGAATTTCAGTAAGTGCTGATGTACCAAGCAATGACGACCAAAGGTAAAAATAACCAGAGTAATAACCCTGAATGTGTCAGTCAGCACAACTGCAAACAATTCCACTCTCTCCTCCCTTTGCCCCCTCCCAAAAAACATTTAATGATATGCTTAACTTCATACACCTGTATAAGCCTGTTGACTTCAATTGGGCATTTGTGTGGCATTTTGGGTGCCATAATTTTGCAAATTTTAGACACTAAATTTACCAAAAAACTGGTGAGAAAAATAAAACTTTTCCCCAAACTGCCAAAAAGTGGCAAAAACAACTTCCCCTCCAAAAATGTTTAAAAATGCTCCCAAATTCCCCCAGAGGACAAAAACGCACAGAAATGATCAAAACTGCCCCCCAATGCCCAAAGTGACACAAACTAGGGTTTTTTTTTAAAAGAAAGCCTCAAAATGGTTTAAAAAGTGTTCCTAAAAAGTACCCCAAACTAGCTACAAATTGGTAAAAAATGTTCCCTCAAAAGGTGGTCAAAGAACTGTGCATGCACAGGGGTTTCTGAACTGGCAGAGGGATTGTGGTAAGGCAGCATTGCCATCTTCTGGTCATTCTACATATGGAATATAAATGTATTTCATGCTGAGAAATGCTCTGTAGTTATTCACTAGTAGCAGCTCATTCTGTCTTTCTGGTTGTTACCTCATTCCCTCTATGCAGGATTAGTCTGACTCTGATATTCAGCTAAAAATGCCCTTGAAATAACACCCAAGAGGCACCCTCAAAGTCTCCCCTGAACTGAAATTCCAGTGGGAGCTCCTCTTGGGAGTGGGGACAGTGGTTCACATTGTACTGAGATCAGAACCCATTTTGCTATTTGCTGATGATGGTAACAGAGAAAATAATGGGATCCCCTTGATGTTTTCTTGAATTAACTTTCACAGTCTACATATTAACTGTATCAGGGTTTACAGCCCATTTTGCCCTTCCCATATTGCTAAATGTGTGTGCGCGTGCGCACACGCCAACCATCCCTCCCCCATATGGAAAAGATTTAGAACCACTGATTTAAAAAAAAAAAAAAAAAAAAAAAAAAGAATCCTGTAACACTTTAAAGACTAACAAATTACATTTCTGTAGGCATAAGCTTTCATGGGCTGTTGACGAAGTGGTTGCAGCCCACGAAAGCTTATGCCCACAGAAATTCGTTAGTCTTTAAAGTACTACAGGACTCTTGTTGTTTTTGCTGTATACAGACCAACACAGCGACCCCTCTGGAATTTAGAACCACTGATGTATATCTTTGATTTTCTACATGATTATTTAACAATGTCTGGAAAACACCAGCCCTTAAGGGTAATGTTGTTTGTAGAGGGCACCCTGCTTACGTGTGTGCCACGGGACCCCACCAGAATACGCACCTCGGGAAGGGGAGTAGGTAGTTACGCATGCGGGCACGTCAGTGTAAACACGGCTTTAGGAACTGCGGCTTACAAAGAAGGACCATGTTTGCCTAGCACATCCATGTAGGTCAATGGGTCTGCTGCAGGCCTGTAAGTGAACAGGGGGATTATTTAACCCTGCGGATGTCGCTGTCGGGTCTGACCCAAGCCCGTGGAAATCAGTGGGAGCGTTTCCACTGGATCAGGTTCCTCGTGTTTCCCACGGGCCAGCGCCTCTTTTCTGCCATGGTTTTCTCCACCTACCCTGAGAGCTCTTTACAGACCCTCACTTCCCTGGAGCACCTGACGCACCCAGCACGCCCCGTGCAACAATGAACCAGCCTAGAGCACCGAGTCCGACCGGCGCCATGTGTCTCTGCTGCACACAGAGCCCGCGAGCCGAGCGCACCGGGCCGGCCCGTAGCGAGCAGAGCAGAACCTCCTACAGCAGCAAGGGAAGGGGGCGGGGCGCGCGTTAGTTTGCCAAGCGGTTTCCGCGGCGCTCGCTCACGAGATTTACAGAACCCCTAGTTTGCGCAAGGCGCCGCCTGTGACGCATGTGTGTGCGCGCGCGGGCAAGGGCAGGGCAGCTCCCTCGCCAGAGCCGGAGGGGGGCCGATAGCGGAAGTGACGTAACCCGGGGCGGAGCGCCCGCCCGATTTGAAAAAGCGACGCGGCACGCGAACGAACAACAAACGCAGTAACGCTTATTGCGTCTGTGCGCAGCGGTAGCGGGCGCAGTCCCCGTGCCGGGTCAGTGAGGTGAGCCGAGCCGAGCCGAGCCGAGCGCGGAGCATGTTCGCAAGCGCTACGGTGTGTTGCTTGCCGGTCGCTGCGCGCCCCTGCCCCGCCCCGCCCCGCCCCGGGACCGTCCGACCCGGCAGCTTCTGGGCTGGGAGGGAAGAGCGCGGGCTGAGGTGCCTGAGGGGGCGGGGCGGCTCGGGCGGGGCGGGGTGTCCGTGCCTGGGGGAAGGAGCTGGGCCCTTCACACCATCCCTCGCCAACTCAGAGTTCCACCTTGTGACTGCGCGCCCTGACTGAGGTAGCGAGTGGCGCTGCCTTAGGTGTGTTTCACACCTGCTGCCTGCTCCCTGCGTGTGCCAGGTGAAGTGGCGATAACGAGCCTCGCACTTATGAGTGTATCATCGGTCAGATCTGGGTCATGGCCCCCCCCCCCCCCCCCCCCCACCACCAGTCCTCTCTTTTCTAAGCTGAGTTACAGGGCCCTACCCTGCCTCATAGACTCTAACCCCAGAAGGGACCCTCATGATCCTTTAATCTGACCTGCACCTTGCAGGCCACAGAACCTCACCCACCCATTCCTGTAATAGACCCCTAGCCTCTGGCTGACTTACTGAAGTTGACAAATCATGATTAAAAGACTTCAATTTACAGAAAATCCACCATTTACACTAGTTCAAACCAGCAAGTGAGCTGTGCTGCAGAGCAGTGGTCCCCAAACTTTTTTGGTCTGTGCCCCCCTTCTTATCTGGTCCATGCCTTGCCTGGGCTGAGAGCTGGGTGGCGCTCCCTCTGTGCCCCATGTTGGGGCTGGCCCAACCTTGCTACATCCCCACAAATGTTCTAATGTGCTGCATAGTTTGGGGACCTCTGTCAGAGAGGAAGGTGAAAATCCCCAGGTCTCTGTCAATGTGAGCTGGGGGAAAATGCCTTTTTGACACCAACTATGGTGCTAGACCCTCACCATGTCTGAGACCTCTCAGCCAGACAGATAGGAAAGAATTCACTGTAGTAACTCAGGGCCTTCCCTGTCTAGTGTCCCACTGTTGGTGATGTTTGCTACTAGCCGTTGCAGATGACTACATGCCATTTGTAGGCAATCTCACATACCACCTTCTCCATAAATTTATCAAGCTCAGTCTTGAAGCCAGTTGGGTTCTTTACCCCCACTGCTCCCCTTGGAAGTCTGTTCCAGAATTTCATTTATCTGATGGTTAGAAGCCTTCATCTAATTTCAAGCCTAAATTTGTTGATGGCCAGTTTATGTTCTTTAGTTCCTGTGCCAACATTGGCCCTTAATTTAAATAACTCCTCTTTTTCCCTGGCATTTATTCCTCTGATGTATTTACAGAGAGCAATCGTATCTCCTCTCACGCTTCATTTGGCTAGGCTAAACAAGCCAAGCTCCATAAGTCTCCTCTTGTGAGGTAAGTTTTCCATTCTTTTGACCATTCTACTAGCCCTTCTCTGACCTGTTTCAGTTTGAATTCATCTTAAAACATCTGAGACCAAAACTGCAAACACATAACTTCTCATCAGTGCCTTGTATAATGGTAATAACACTTCCCTATCTCTAATGGAAATAACTCGCCTGATGCATCCTAAGATTGCATTAGTCTTTTTCATGGCTGCATCACGTTGGTGGCTCAATCATCCTGTGATGGATCAATACACCAGGTCATTCTCCTCCTCTGTCACTTCCAACTGATGTGTCCCTAGCTTATAGCAAAAATACTTGTTAGTCCCTAAGTGTACGACCTTGCAGTTTGCACTATTACATTTCATCCCTTTCTATTTTGCCAATTTTCAAGGTCATTCAGATCTTCATGTAAGATATTCTGGTTCTCCTCCATATTGGGAACACCTCCCAACTTTGTGTTACCTGTATATTTTATTAGCATACTCCCACTTTTTGTGCCAAAGTCATTAATGAGACTGTTAAATAAGATTGGTCCTGAGATGATCCCTGAGGAACTCTACCAGTAACTTCTATCCAGCTGGACAGTTCACCTTTCAATATGACCATTCAATATGACTCTTTAACTAGTTCCTTACCTGCCTTTTAATTCTTGTTAATCCTCATCTCCAATTTAAATGATGATTTTCCTTGTGGAACTGTATCAAATACCTTACTGGAATCTAGATAGATTAGATTAGATCTAGTGCATTTCCTTTGTCTAATCATTTTTATTGCCTTGCTCTGTACCTTCTCCAATTCTAACATATCTTTTTTGTGATGGGCTGACCAGAACTGCACACAATATTCAAAGTGTGGGTGTACCATGGATTAATATGATATGTTCTGTCTTATCTATCCCTTTCCTAATGATTCCTAACATTATTAGCTTTTTTGACTGCTGCTGCACATTGAACTGAAGTTTTCAGAGAACAGTTATTCCAAGATCTTTATTGAGTGGTAACAGCTAATCTAGACCCCATCATTTTGTATGTATAGTTAGGATTATGTTTTCCAATGTGGATTACTTTGCATTTATCAACATTGGACAACAAAATGGCAGACAAAATTCAGTCATCCTGGGGCAGGAGGGGCTGTCAGTGCCTGTGAGAAGGGTGCAAATAGGCTCTTGGGGTGCCTGGGGTCCCTGTCTCTGGGATGTATGGGTCTCTGGAATGAGGGGACTGTCAGTGTCTGGGGTAGATGGCAGGGACTGCCCACTGGGGGTCTTGGTGTCTGGGGTAGGAGTATGATGGATCCATGGGGGGGGGTCCTGGTGCGGAGGGGGGATGAAAGACCCTGGGTGGGTTCCTGGAGCATGATGTGAGCACCTGGAGCAGGGAGGTATCAATACCTAGGGGAGAGTTGATGGGGCCCTGGTAGCTGGTGAGTCTGAGGAGATGCCTGGTGCGGGGCAGAGGGCAGTCAGTGCCCAGGAGAGAGGTGACAGGCTATGTGGTGGACAGTCACAGGGCTTGGGGAGAAGGATTTTTCTGTGGTGATGTTGGATGTATGTGGGGACTGAGCTGAAGCCCACAGCAGCTTGCTAGTTACATAGGGAATTCTGCTGAGGGAGATTGCTTGGTGACATGCACAGGCCCGGGGGTGGTTGGGAAGTGCTGTCAACCAGTGACCTGTGGTACTCTGCATAATCTCCCCAGCCTGAGTTCTGACAGCTGTAGTGCTCTACAAGTGAAGTTTTTGCACTGCTGTTTTTCTTTGCAGACCTGCAAAATGGATCTCTTAACGTTTCCCAGATATAATCCCAACGACATCATAACTCACATCCGCAATCAGATCCTAACAGGATCCGAAGCTAAAAATCTCTCAAAAAATGACCTGTTTCCAAATCCCAAGGTAAGTGTGCTCTGGAAACAGAATAGCTTGCTGCTGGAGGACAATTTAAATATAGCAGTGTTTTACCCCCTAACACTCATTTGCACAAGTAGCCCTCTTAGCTGCAATATAAATATTCACATGAGGAAATATTACAAATAGGGACTGCAATCTTATAGGTGCATGTGAGCAGACAGACCCCTGCATCTGCATGCAATTTCATGATTAGGACATTGGGACCCATAACTTAGCTTTATGAAATGGGGAAACCTGCTTTAATGAGCCATCCTTGGGGTAACAGATTTAGTCTAACAGTGAATGCCATTGTCTGTTGCTTAATTTGGATGGTGTTAGCAACAGTTCTGTCTTCAAGACCATGCATTTAGCCAGGGTGAAGGTGCTTAGCCAGGTATTCAGTAGATGTGAAATTTGAAGCTCTGATATTACAGTACAGAAGTTGCAGAATTCAAATGATGGAATGCACTGACAATCTGAATTTTTGTACGTTTACACATTGTAGTTTAGCTCATTGAGGCTTAGACTTTAACTCTCCTCTTAACTGAGGACAGTAAACCATCCACTGGAGAATCTCGGGGAATTCTGTTGCATGTGAGTTGATGTTTTAAGCGATTTCCTGAAGACCTGAATGGTCTTCCTGTTTAATCTGTACCAAAATCTTTTGTTTTAAATGTACTTAATTTATATAATGCCTTCTCCCCTGCAATTGTTTGGGAGTTTATTAATGGTATGAGATTGTCTTAATTTCCAGTCCAAATGAAAGCGCATAAAATATGGTCTTTCTTAAATATTTCCCCATTCACTATAGGAGCTTGCTCTTACACTAAAACAGTGATTTTAAATAAAAATATAATAGACTTTTTCAAGATTTTTGGTGTCACTCAAGTTTGAAAAGTCTCCAAGTGAAATGGACATTGTCATAATTGATTACAAATAGATAATTAAAAACCACTAGTGTAAATACACTGATTAAGGTTACAATTGGCCAGTCTGGCTATTGCCTGTTAAAGTTGCATCATGAGCTGTAGCACTGCAATATCTCATGATGCAACATGAGAGTATTGTAATTGATACTTGTTGTCTTCATGAAAAAGTGAAGTGGCTCTTCATATGTTAAAGGCAGAGTACCTTTTGTTTGTGATATATTCTATGTGCTACAAATAACTAGGAAGACTAGATTGTACTTTACAGAGAAGAAGTTTATCAATCTGAGTCATTTGGTATTAGAGTACTTGTAATTGCTGGAATGAAATCTTCTTTCTCTCCCTCTTGTAGCCTGAGGTATTGCACATGATCTTCATGAGAACCTTGCAGAATGTATATGGAATCCGTCTGGAGCACTTTTACATGGTATGTATACAATGGTGCACAATTAAGTGCAAAAAAAAAAGTGAAATTTATAATTTCCAGAATTATGAAAATTAACAGTAATTAAAGCATTGGGTTCTTTGAATTTTTAAATTAGCTAATCCTTCTAGCGTTTTGTGTAGTTGAATGTGAATGTTGTGGTATCCTGCATTTAATCTACAGAATTTAGTTAATGGTTAACTTCAGATATAATATAGCTAGAAATACTGGAAACTATTTTATTTTCTCAATCTGCATTTGGGTTTAGCTTTTCTTTCACAAAATAAATATAAAAATTACTTTAAAAATACAATTGAGGACAAACCAGTCAATGAAATAGACAGCCTGGGAAAATTAAAACTGATTCCTCACTAATTTAACACTGTATATTGAGTCTATCTTCAAAGTGTTACAAGCGTAACAAATCCCTATCAGCCCTGTATGTAAATAAGTACTAGCCACATCTCACACATGGGCAAATTGAGGTACAAAAGTTATAACAAGCCAACGTCAAGGGAAGTTTGTCAGAGCCGTGAAGAATGTAAGGGTCCTTGGCTTCTGGAAACTTTTCAGAGCAAAACTCCCAAAAAGGGTCTTTGCAGAATGTGCCCAATGCATGTTTCAATGATCACAGAATGTCACTTTGAGTCACCCAGGTACTGTGACAAGACTGGAAACATTGCTTCACTGGAGCCCTAGACTTTCTGCCCACTCTTTTAGGCATGTCAGTATGGCACCTGTTGACCTGGAGTTCCTAACTAACACTGAATAGCTGCTTCTTCAGTATAACGGCCTCCCTCCCCACCAGGGGCAGTGGATGCCATGCTTTAGCTGAGATAAATCCTGAGCAACAGATCAGTCTGGGGAGCTGTACTCTGAGCCCCAGATATGTGCAAAAATAGTCAGAGGAACAAGATTTTGTGAAATGTGATTTTTAGGGGTAGGGTTATTTCTTGGGAGCCACTTGCTCAAATGACACCAAATTTGGCTCACGGACACTACTCAACACCCCCATGAAGCATAGCAAATTTCAAAACAATATGTCAGCATGTGGATTTTAGAGCACTTAGAATAGTCTACCTTCAAACAGAAAACAATACTCAGCCTTAATTATAGTGGAGCTGGTACTATGCTGTAATATACTTGAATGTATTAAAATGTATTGCAGGCACTTAAAAGCATACTCAAAACTACATGGCAGTACAGAAGGTGTCCAGACTCCCATTATTTGAGGGGTAAACCAGCAATTTCCATACAAATTATCAGCTTGTAATAAATACCTAGGGCTCAGTTCTAGTCTGAAATATGCCTGTGCTGCTTCAATCCATTATTGCACTTGAACTTTCACACCTGTTCTAGCCTGTAATGTTACTTGACCATAGCTTTAGATCACTGTATTTCTTGGATTCCTTCTAAAGGATACAGTGGGCCAGGGGATTATTTTTTTATTTTAATTTTTTTTTAGGAAGCAGGATTTTTATATTGTGTGAGCAAATGGTTCTTGCTTCCAGTTGGTATACTGACTAGGCAAGTGCCTCCTTACGTTTTCACTTTGCAGCTGTTTGAAACTCCCTCCTGGAACCACCACCCTTCCCACCCCTTCCAGTCTTCAATTACTTGGTTCTCAAAATATTATTCTGTGAGCCACCTGGACAGGGATCTACAGGCTGCAGTTTGACTTTGCCTTGGAATTGGGGATTAGTGATTGACTTTCCCCACCCATGTTTAACACCTCTGAGTGACTTTCCCATAGGAAAAAACTAGTATTTGCTCCATATGCACACTTTATCTCCTTATTTATTGACTCTTGTGTTTAGATGCCAGTCACAGTTGACATAGTATATCCACAGATTGTTGAAGGCTTCCTACCTATTTGTAACCTGTATATTAATATGTAAGTACAACAAATGGATTTTTTTCATACAGTTTATTCATTATTTGTCTGTAGCTTAATTCATTTTAGGTGACTGCGTTCTGTGCAATTGTGATGGTCCTTCAACTTGTTGAATTTGTGTGAAGTAAAATTTAGCAGACTAACAAGAGGCAATTTAAAGCAGCTAACAGTTTAGTAGACTAAGAACCTCTGCTGCCAGCCACTTTTTATCCAAATGTGTGTGAGATGTGTGTGCTTTACGATTGTGAGACTGGGGTTTTGAATATCAATATACTATGGCAAGTTAGTGAGCATGCAATTGAATTGGGAAAACCTTGAAGTATTTCACTGAGGCCCAGTGCAGAGGCTCATCATTAGATACGGAGGGGAATCTTAGCGTAGCAGTTACATAAGCTTGAAGTACCATCCTGGTTATGTCTACCATTGTTAGAGTCACCGCTCTAACAGATGCTGTACTTTAATCAAGGTATGGTGGAAGAATTTACATTAGGCAGATTGACTTAAAATTTTCATATTAAACCCACTCTTTTTTTTTTTTTTTTTTTTACTGTTTCCATTTCTGATGCACTGAAAAATAAATTAAAGCTTCTGAAAAGGAAGAAAATTACAAGAAAGCAGTGCAAAACTGAAGAATGCATTTAATGTGATCCCCACAAGGAGAGAGATTGCCCTAAACCGGCAATTAAAACTCTGCGTTTACTAAAAAACTATATAAAAAAGCTACAATAAGAGAACTTTAAGGTTGCAAAGTAAATTGCTCCATGGTTTGCCTTCTTGTGTGTACTTATACAGCCTTTTAAAAAAATGAGCATATCCTATTTTTTCTGCCAGACCTTTCCCTGTTTCACTGTGCAGGGTGTAAGATGGTGAATGGGGCAAAGATGGATCAGCAGTTGAGATCAATCTTAGCAAAAAAAACATTTAAAATTAGCCTTCTCGATATTGGAGATCAGCTTAGGGCTTTTTTACACAAGCACTTAGTTTTTGGCAAGCTGGGGTGTAAATCTACCCTGCTCTAATCTGCTGCTCACTGTGGCTATGTCTACGCTACAGAAATTTTGTCAGCCTAAGATATGTCGACTTTCAACCACACTGCTATCCTTGGGTTGGTGGAGTACATCCTCACTAGGACCACTTCCACTGACCTAAGGGGCAGTGTCGGGGAAGCCCACAGGCTCCCGGCTGCCCCCCCCACCACTACCGATCCCAGCTGGGGTGCAGGAACTTCCCAGCTCCCAGGTGGGAGCCGACTGCAGTCCCCCCTGGCTTGCCCGGTCCCAGCTCGCAGCCGGGAGCTGGGAGGCAGCTGCCCAAGCCCTGGCTTTCAGCAGGGCTGCAGCTGCCTGCGCCCGGGTTGCCAGCTAGCTGCAGCCGCATGCAGCTTGCCGGTGCCCGGGTTGCCAGTGGGGCTGCATTTGCCCATGCTAGGGGTTCCAACCAGGCGGCAGCCGCCCATGCCTTCCCAACCAGGCTGCCAGCGGGGCTGCAGCTGCCCAGCTGTGAGCCCAGGCGTGCGTGGCTGCAGTCCCGCTGTCACTCAGGATGCCAGCAAGCCCCGGGTGGCTGCCGACTGGCTGTGAGCCTGCCCGTGGCTTGCCGGCATCCCAGGACGGCAGCCGCCCACAGCTTGCCACGGCTGGGAGCCTGGGCTGCCTGGGCTCGCGGACTGCAGCCGGAGCCCAGCGGCTTGGGGAGCTGGGCTCCAGCCCCTCCACTTGTCAATTTCACTGCTCTAGCAGAGCCTCTCCACCGCTCTAAGGCGACACAGACGCTGTTACCCTAGCTCTATCAACCTACACCTTTTGTCAAGGTGGTTTTATTTTGTCAACAAAACAGGGCAGTTTTGCCAACAAGAGTGGTTGCAATGTGTACACCAGGATTGTTTTGTCGACAAAAGTCCCCTTTTGTTGACAAAACTCTCGAGTGTAGACCAGGTCTATGTGTCCATGTGGATGCTGCTGAAACTCACTAAAAGTTCCCTAGTGCACTTTAATCTGCTCCTGTTCAAGTCAGAGTAGATCAAAGCACTCTATGGAACTTTTAGATCGTAGCAGTGGGGTCTACATAGATGCTTAGTGCATGGCAGACTAGTGTTGGGTAGATTCATACCTCAGCTTGCCATGAACTAAGTAGACAAGCCCTTAGTTGAACAGAATTCGAAGGACATCATTCAGATTTGGTAGGCTAGTACAGGAAGTTTTCCAGATTTGACCAATATTGCAATTCTTATGTGCCAGTCCAGGGGGGAAGCACTGAAAAGTCCCTTTCATGTTCTACTGCACTAGTAAACAACGCAAGAGTGTAAAACCAGACATTCTGTATCTATGCAGCATGTTGCAACAAAACAAACTTAACTAAATACACTTGCCTACAGCAGAATTTTCAGAAAACTTAAGTTGAATTTACTGAGAAACCTACTGGTTTTGATTAATTTATCCATTGATTCTTGGAATAATTTAAAGAAAAGATCTCACAACCTAAAAGAAGAATGGAAGTTCTTTTCAAATATCTACTGAACATGACTAGTACCTCACAAAGCATTGGTTGGTACTGCCCACTAAAATGCTGGAAATGTAAGTGTCTTGTGAAAAGTAACTTTAAAAAACAAACAAACCGTACCCGAGGCATTATAACAACTCATGATCTATAATACTAGTTTCTGAATGCAATACTCATTAAAGTGCTATTCCTGGGTTTATTCTGCCACATCTGATCACCATTGTGTAGTGTGCCAGGATACAATCAGGTTTGACCGTTGTGGGAGAACAACCATGTTCTCTAGATTTTATGTAGGGCAAAAATACTGTAAATGGCCATTTGAGGTAGGTTTTTTTTTCACAGAACTAGTAACGCTTCAGCATCTTTTTTTTTCCTTCCCTCCCACAGGGAGCGTTTTCTTCCAGTTTGCCGCATTAATGACTTTCAGATTGCTGATGTCATAAATCCAAGTAAGCAAACATCTGTTAACCCATGTATATCTCCACATGCTCATGTGATGCCTGGGCCATTTCTATGAAATATCTTTGAAGACTCTTGGGTTTTGCTTTCTACACTGGGGTAGATAATTGTGATGTAGTGGAGCCAGCAGTTGCCTTCTCTTAAACCTCATGAGAACCTGCAGAGAAGACCAGTCCAGTAAACAGTTCTTACATGCCTTAACCAATCCAGTTAATTCTAATTAGTTAGTGAATCTCAGATCTCTTACAAAACATTACAGTTCTGTCTTGCCCCTTAGGTTAGAATAGATAATAATCTGTTGTTTTCCAGTAGTTTTCTAATATACGGTGGCTATAATTACTGTAAACAATAGAAATAGTTATGAGTAGGTGTCAAGACTGGAATTCCATCATCTGGATTTCCTGGGGAAAATATTTCTATAGTATTTCCTACTTTCTTCCACTGTCTTGCTAACACTGTTGCAGTTCTGGTATGTCACAGGCTATTCAGGAAAGTCTTTTTGTGAACTTGCTAAAGAAATTTCTTTAAGTTGATTTTTGCATCTTCTTGTTTTCCTGCCAAAACATTTGAGGTTGGCCAGAAGTATCTTTGTTCTCTGTTCCAAAGTTCCAATTGAATTGAGCTGGGAGAAGGGCCTTCTCAGTTCAGCGATCCAGTTGCGGATTCTTTCTGTGAATGCCTGCTGAAGTCTCTCTGTAGCTCTTCTTCAGAGTTTAGTACAAGGTTTTTCTGTTTGGGTGCTGACCATTTTTTGCCTCCATTCTTTTTTTTTTTAACCAGCTGTTTTTTTGTACTGACATTAAATGTACTGCACAATGTTTTCAGGGGAATGGCTGTTTTTCTGAGACAGTATGCCCAGTTTGTATTTATTTTGTTAGATTGTACAGTGTCTTTGACACTGCATCTGTGCCCATCATAAATTCATGGCATGGTGCAGTTGCTTGTACAATCAAATGAAATCTTTTCCAATTACTGGTGAGGCAATAGCTATGTAAGATTCTGTCTTCATTTAATTTTTTCAGAGATTGCCATACCTTAATTATATCAATTTAAGCACATTTCATGACTGAGGAAGACTTGTTCCTCTCTGAAACATACTTGCTTCACTGATAGATATCTCTTAAAATACCCTCCCAAAACTGGCATTGGCATTCTGTAAGAAATTCTCTTCTAAGCTAATATGGGTAAACTAACCTCATAACTTTCCTTGGAGTATAGTACATTTGTAACCTAAAAATATCCAGAGCTATCTTTAACATGGTAATTTTCTTCATTCAATCTTTGCCTCTACTTAGCTGTTTGTGTTATGCTGTGCTCAAATTTTCCCATTATGGGGCATATAGAGACCAAAATACTCATTCTTTTGCTATTCCTCTCTTTTAGAAGCAAAGCGGACAGCTCGTTTCTTGAGTGGCATTCTCAACTTCATTCACTTCCGAGAATCACGCCGTGAGGTCTACATGGAATTCCAGTGGACATATGTAAGATTTTGTATCATTTGTAGGAAACTGCTCAGACAAGACAATCGAAAGTATAACTGTTGTTAATTTTTACCTGGAAGTTTGGAGGCTTAGGTACTGTTTGGGAAATTGTACTAGCTTGTCATGTATTACAATTTTTCAAAGGGGCTATAACAGCTTCCTGTCTTTCTGAAAGACTGAGACCTTGAAGAGAAAAATTTCCAGGGGATTTCTGCCTATCTGTTAGGGAAATCATTTAAGTTTTTGCAGGGTAGGATGGGAGTCTTAATTTTTTCCAACTGTTGGAAAGGCAGCACCTTAAGACACCAGCTGACTACAGGAAAGTCTTATTGTGCCATTGAGCTATAGGTTCTGATCAAACATGAGGCACTGGTAAATTGTTTTAGAAATATTTTTGTGTGGTACTCTAAGGAAACGTCAATTTAGCATTTTTATCTAACGTCAGCCCATTTAAGCATGCCTCAGTGTCTAGAAGAAATAAACAACTATAAAGGACAAGCTGAATCAGTCAGTCTAGGAAAGACAGCAGTGCTGATGATAGGAATGGGAAGTTAGGAATTTGCCTATTCTCTTACTTTCCCACTTGATGAATGTTTTAGACCAGATATTGTGAAGCCTTTATCATGCTGGTCTCCTCATTCTATCTAGTCACTTAGAGTAGCAAGATATGCCTCTGGCCTGGCCTGTGGAAGATGGAAGGTTATTACACAGTTTCCTGTTAGATGAGGTTCTAGTTCGGATGATGTACTCTTTGGTTACCTCCAGGTAGACTACTCTACCTGCTGTACCTGGCATTGAATCTGACCAGTACATGGAAAATTCAGCTGTTGAAGCACACAGTTCTCTGCATCCTAGCCAACAAAACCTGACTCGGTCATATCACAGTAGTGCGCCATGAACTCCTTTGGTTCCCCTTTCATTTCCAATCTGAATTCAAAGCCCTAATACTAATCTACATGGCCACAGCTGCTTAGAGCCTAGCTGCTATGGAGACTGCCTCATCAGCAATATTTTGACAGCTGAACTCTACAGGGATAATGCCACTGGTGATACCCAGGATGAAGACTCTGGCATTTAGGGCAAGATGCTTTCAGCTGCAGGAGCTTGGGTATGTAACTTAATGCCAGAGAAGATCAGATTGAGCCTAAAATTAACCACGTTCAGATAAAAAACCAACACCCACCTTCTCAATAAAGCCTTGGCCTAATAGTGGCTTCCAAAAAACCATGATATAGCAATCAAAGGAGATTACTTTTCTATTAAGACTTGGTTATTTCTAATATGTCTACGGCCTTGGTAGTTAAGATGAAAGTATGTGAACTGTGTATAGCTTTTCTACTGATTCTCATGTACATCCTGGATTTCAAAACTTGTCGACAAGGTCTTTGGCTCTTGAAAGGCACAGGATAGAAGTAACAAACATCAGTGACAGGCACTTGCTAAAGCAGCAACTTTAAAAGTCAAGTTTCTTTCTGGGCAGAATGGGAGTTTCTGTGCCCACTGGACTTTGTTTTGTGACAGTATCTTAAAGAACACCAGTTGCTACACAACTGCAGTTTGTTAAAATCTATATTTGAATATTTCCATCCTTGATAGACAGCTGGTCTGGTTCATACCGAGTTACAATGTGCTTGTTGTTTTTCTGTGGCACATTAAATTTAGTATTTGGATATTCCTGGAAAATAATATGCATATTGGAATCTATAAAATAAAGGCTTCAGTACAGGATAATTGTCAAGTCACTTTTTAGGCCTAGCATCTGGGGCCTCTGTCTAGTATCTGGTGAAATATTCAAGCACAGGAAGCAAAGGCTTGGGGAAAACTTTTACTTTGCTACTCTTGCACTCCCCTCAATCACTAGGCAGAAAACTATGAAGCTAGAACTACATACTAAGAGCTACCAGTAATTATCTAAATGGGGCATGTCAGCATCACAAACAAATTATGAAAAGCACATAGGTTGTAGGACTAACCTGGCTGTGTGAGGAACATGTTGTAGGCTGATTATAAATCTGTTTATTCTCTCATATAATGTAAACTAGTCACTAAAATACCTTAAACTTAATTTACAGAAATCAGCTATGGAAAAAATACAGCAACTGCAGACAGCAAATCAGGAGGCAGCGATGAAACTAGAGAAACTTGAGTGAGTATGGGGTCTAGTAATTGATGACCTCTGTGGCTTTCACAATTAGAACATACGCACACATGACATCTAATGGGGAATAGCTTAAGCTGTTGTCTTAAAACAGAAGTGATGTAGCTGGTGACTGACTTCTCTAAATCAACCTACGCATTATATGGCCTCATCAGTGTCTGAGAATCTTCCGTCTGTTTAAAGATAGAAGTAACCATCTTTCTTCCTTTCAGCCTATAGGAGAAATAGCTTGGTTAAGTTTTTAAATGCACTTATTTTTCTGTATAAAGAAAATCAGGGGAGAGCCAAAAGATGAGTTTGCATTTAATTCTGAAATTGTTGAGGCAGGTGATTAGTTCTCCTTATTTCCACAGTTGAGATCCAGCTTCTGTGAAAGTTCTGTCTTCTGAACTGACCAGCCTTCTCCAGTTAGGCAAATGTGTCAGGGGCACATAGTTATGTACAAGAGGACTCCCTTGTACCTAGTGCCAGTCCTATGGAGGTTTGATTAGCTAGCCTCTAACTACAATTCAGGCAAACATAAAACTTTCCCCCCGGTATGTTTCTCTGCTTGCTGGTGGTTGCTTTTTGTGTAGTTTCTCTAAGAGATTGTGGGGATTGCTTTCAGGTCCTATCGGTCATATTCAGAGTTCAGAGATCTGATATTCTCAACATCTTGATCAAATTGATTGTGGGAGACCAGTGACTTTAGAAACATGCTGCCATTTTATTGGAGTGAAAGAATGCTATTTCCAGAGCATATACTCAGTGGATATAGTTTAAACTACTTTAGAATCTTTTTCAGGACATGGTGGATAACCAGCTAAATATGACCTCCCTTTGGCTGATGGCTAATGTGACTGTTGGATATATAAGCAGAGGAATATTGAATAGGAAGTGGTGTTCTCTGTGTAACCTTTGCATTAAGGAGACCATTACTATGCTAATGTCCATTTCTCATGTCCACATCTTAAAATGGATGTGGAAAAACTGGAAAAGATTCAGAAAAGAGCGACAAGAATGATTGGAAAAAATCTGCTTTACCGTGACAGACATGTGATCAGTCTATTTAGCTTATCTAAGAGAAGGTGAAGAGGTGACTTGATCATGATCTAAAGGTATCTAGATGGGGAGAAGTTGGCTGATAGTAGAGGGGTCTTTATCCCTTTGCCTGCTAGACAAGCTCAATAGCTGGAACCTGAAGCTAGACAAATTACTAGAAATAAGGTGCACATCTCTAACAGTGAGGTAATTAACCTTTGGGACAAGTAACTGAGTTGGATGTGTGGTGGATTCTAAATCACTTAAAGTTTTTAAGTAAAGATTGGATGTTTTCTAAAACAGATATTCTAGCTCAACTAGAAGCTACAGGCTTGCTACGGGAATTACTGGGTAAAATTCTGTGGCCCTTGTGTTTTCAGGAGGCCAGATTAGGTGATCATAATGGTCCTTTCGGGTCTTAAATCTATTAATAAAAAATGAAAAACCAAAATGTAGTAAACAAGTGGTCCAGCCATGCTTGTTAATCTTTACTGCTGGGGAGAGCTCCGTGTAGTACCAATAGTTTCTTTTTTTTGTCGTGAAGAGTTCTCTCGTGGATCAATAGCTGTTTGAAAGATAGGAAACAAAGGATAAGTATAAATGGTCCATTTTTACAATGGAGAGAGGTGACCAGCAGAGTCCCCCAAAGATCTGTACTCGGACCTGTTACTCACTGTTCCGCCTTTTCCAAGTTATTAATAAATAAGTTGAAGTGGCAAAGTTTGCAGACAATACAAAACTATTCAAGAGAGTTAAGTCCAAAGCAGATTGCGAGGATTTAGCGGCATCTCACAAAACTGGGTGGCTGGGCAACAGCAAGACAGATGAAATTCAACATTAAGTGCAAAGTAATGTATACTGGAAAAAAATAATCCCAATTATATATACACACAACAATGGGTTCTAAATTAGCTGTCATCATCCAAGAAAGATCTTGACATTACTGTGAAAATGTCTGCTGTATATGCCGCAGTGGTCAAAAAGGCTCACTGTGTTAGGAACTGTTAGGAAACGGATAGAAAATAAGACAAAGTATCATAATGCCACTATATAAACTCATGGTCTGCCCACATCTTGAATACTGTGTCCAGTTCTGGTTGCCCCATCTTGAAAAAGATGTAGTGGAACTGGAAAAGATTTAGAGAATGGCAACAAAGATAATCACAGGTATGGAACAGCTTCCATATGAGGAGAAGCTAAAAATATTGGGTCTGGTCAGCTTAGAAAATAAATGACTAAAATGGGTTGTAATAGAATCTTATAAAATCTTGAATGGTGGGGAAAAAGTGAATAGAGAAGTGTTGTTCACCCTTTCATAAAAACCAAGGGTCACCTGATTAAATTAATAGGTAGCAGGCTTAACACAACAAGAGGAAGTACTTTTTCACACAGTGCACAGCTAAGCTGTGGAACTCATTGCCAGGTGATGTTCTGATTGCCAAAAGTATAACTCAATTAAAAAAAAAACTGGATAAGTTCTTGGAGCATAGCTCCATCAATGGATGTTAGCCAAGGTAGTCAGGGATTCAACCTCATGCTTGGGGCCACCCTAAGCCTCTGATTGCCAGAAGCCAGCAGTGAAAGACTGGTAAATTCCTCCATGATTGCCTTGTTCCGTAAACTCTCCCTGAAACTCTGTTGCTGTCAGAGACAGAATACAGGGCAAGATGGACCATGGTCTGACACAGTATAGCAGTTCTTATTGTTGTATGTAAAGTTCCCAGTCCTGCCTCCACTTACCTTCTGTACTTATATTTACTGTATACATTAGTATGCATTGCTTGTGTTATCTGAACCGGGGCCTGTTTTTTTCCCTCAAACTGCAGAGGAAGGGGAACCAAATCAAAGCATCTGCTCTACAGCTGCAATGGCTAGCTGCTCTTGGTGAACACTACCAGAGGAGCGAGCACTGCAGGACCAAGTAGCAGTGTAATCAGCTGCTCACCTTAAAGGGAATTATGCTACTTACCTACCTCACAGGAGATGTTAGGGTTAATTACACTAGTATTTGCAAAGCACCATAGAAAAGCTGAATTGTTATGCATCAAGTTTTCAGTGTTCTGTTCTGTTCTGTGTCTTTGACTGTTCAGCTTTCCTTCTTTGTCCAGTGTTATTTCTCACTCTTTTTGCACCATTGTCTCACTCCCTTTGCGTATGTAAGCAAATCTGCACTCCTCCTGTTCCATGGACTTTCCCTCTCCTTCAGCTGTCAATTAGCTTCCACCCCATGAGATGGGGCTCCCTTATGGCCTTCCTTTTGTCAGAGTACTCAAGTTTATTATCATTATACTTTATCACCATTATGGACTGCAGATCAGTTTTTAATCTCTCTGGGATGTCCCCCCGGTCACTTGCTCCACTACCAGTCACCAGTTCCAAATTCAGGTTGTTCTAATTAAAAGTATATTAGAGATGGAAGACCCTATTTTAAACATGCCTCAGACTAATATTTCTAGAGTTGTAGTTATATTTACATTACTGCTTCAGACTCCCTGGATGGGCATAGCTGCTTCCTTTACTTTTGTTTTCTGGTCCTTTCTCATTAGTGCATCTCTTCACCTTCTTTAGCCACTGTCTCTTTTTGTTTGTTCGTTTGTTTTTTTAAACCCATAGCCACATCTCATTTTTATTGGCAAGTTTACAAAACTAATTTGAAAAGTAAAGGGGTTTTCCAGTCCCAAGAATTGCTTTCAGCACAGTGGAGAGTCTCCTGTCTGATTTTAGCCCTGTGCTTTAAGTCTACCACTTTAAGCTATTGCTACAATAAACAGTATTACACCTTATAATTCAAATATTTAGATAGATTTGTCATAGTCCGAAAACAAGAATGACAGAATACTTTCTTCCATATTGCCTCTTAAACTTACAGCTCTCACTCCTTGTGCTCCAGACACCATCCCTCTTTACTTAAATTACTCCTTAAATCACACTTTAGCTATGAAATTGATCAACAATAACCCACCAACACAAAATTAAAAAGAAAATTACACAAGATTAAATCTTCAACTGGCCACCCAGATAACTGTCTGTAGCTGATTGTAAGACCCTGTCTACTACATAGCTCTGAGTTCACAGACACCTGGTGTATGCTGAAAAAATCAAACCTCCTATCTTTGTTTTTAGCACGATTCCAGTAGAGCAACAAGCAGAGTTCAAGCAGCTGTCTGATGACATTCAGGAACTGCAGCAAGTACTAAATCAGGACTATCGTCGAAAAACGGTATGCCATACTTGTCTTTCTGATGTTCTGTTACAATGTACAACTGCTATGACGTCTGATTATGGGCATTTAATATTTCTTTGGATTTGTCTTGAAAATTTGAGGGGAGATTTCTGATTAAAACTAGAAGCAAAAGCAAAATATATAAGGTATTTACATCTACCCTGATCTGAGTTCTATGTACTCCCCAGCATTAACTTGTGCCGGTACCTATGAAGGAATGAAGCTAACAACTGGGTCCATAGGGATCAGAAGCAGTGTGTGAAATAGTCTGATTTTCATTATAGAAACACATTACTTGGTGAGGAACTGAGTGATCTACATTAAAATGAATATTTGTGTTGCTCCCTACTTGAACTCAAAAGGTCAAACCAGAACTGGGGGTTGGTCTAGGCAGGAAATAGGGACTTAAGGACATGTCTACACTGGAGTCTGAAGTGTGATGGCAGCTCAAGTAGATGTACCCATACTAGTTTTACCTGTGCTAGCATGGCTAAAAATAGCAATGTAGATGTGGCAGCAAGGGCTGTACAAGCACACAGCGATCCTGGTTAACTACTTGTATAACTCAAGCCTGTGCTGCTGCATCTGCACTGCTTTTTTTAGCCACACTAGCATAGGTGTGTTTATCCTTGAATTGCATGTAGATACTGTCACGCTGGCTGGATTTGGGGAGGGTGGGGGGACCTTTATTATATTGTTTGACATCAGTATGTCAAAATCGTAGTAATTCGTGTAAGATATGCCATGTCAGGTACTGTTAGAAAGGCTATAATGTGCTAAGTAAGATGACAATGTTTATGTTCCTGTGTTGTGTGTAATGGAAGTTATGGATATGTTTGAGATATCTGTATTTCAAATTGTGCTGTCTGGGTTGCACCCCAGACAGGATGGCTGCAGAACAATAGCCTGCCTAATGGCCCATTGAGACATTCACAGGTGCAAGGGGCCCAGGGGGAGATGCCAGGGTGATACTTGATGAGTCACCAGGACTTGCTCATGTGACTCTGGACTCCATTTTGGTTCCTGTGAAATTCCGCAAGCAGCATGGCAAGGACCAGAGGACATAAAAAGGCAGGGGTACGGAATCCATTTTGTCTTCACTCCTGTTCAGCTTCAGCCACCTATCTACCTCTGGATCAAGTCATTTGCAACTGAAGCTGTGAAAAAAAGGACTGAGACCCATCCAGATACTGGATGTACACCAGAGGGATTATACAAGTCTGCAAACTCCACAATTCTTCTAGAAACCTGATGTACATGGACTTTCAAATCATTTGTATGTATTTGATTGCTTTAATCCTTTAACATTTCTCTTATTGTTCCTTTCTTTTTATAATAAACCTTTAGTTTTAGTTACTAAAGGATTGGCTTGCAGTGTGGTATTTTGGGTAAGGTCCAAACTTGTATTGATCTGGTACTGTGGCTGACCCTTTGGGGTCAGGAGGAACCTTTTTGGTAAAGAGCATAGAGTTTAAAAAACTGGTCTCTTTACTGGACCTAGTGGCTGATTGGGGGCCAGAGACAGGAATGCAATAAAGGGGACTGTGTGTATTTGTATACTGGCTTCTTGATAACTGGTTTGGGGAATCAGAAGCTCAGTTTATGGCTGGTTGGGAAGTCTGGCTTCAGTGCCACCCACGAGTGCTACGAGAATCTGCTCTCCTTTTGCAGCCTGCCCTGACCTTGGCATTTTCATGTGGCTACGCTAGGCACTGAAGGGTCACAGTGATGTAGTCTTGGCAGGATCCACAGAACCAGAACATTTGGGTTTTGGATCAGAACCTCATGCTATTCCAAATCTGGAAATTTGATATTGAGAGTGCTAAAGATTAAAGTTAGTTAAGATTAGTGAGCAGAGATCATATGATGCTATGAACGCAAAAGAGCTTAAAAAGTCATGTAAGGAGAGAAAAATAACCCCTAAGGGGGTATCTCAGAGCAGAGAATGAGAGATCTGCTCAAAGACAATGACCTGAAAACAGGGTCTCCAGCTGACACTCCCGCAGAGGTAGCAGCCGTGGAAGATCGGCAGCAAGCCTTTGAAGATAGCTGGCATCTTCAGCATGAGAGAGAAATGGCAGAACTTCGTTTGTGGGAAAAGCAAAAGGCAGCTGAAATAGAAAGGCTTGTCAGATAGAGCTGAAGGCTGCTGAGGAAAAGGCAGTTGAGATAGCCGAGCAAGCTGAAGAAAAGGCTCATTAAAGACAGATGGAGCTGAAGGCTTCTGAGGAAAAAGCTGAGGAGAGGGCTCATCAAAAGTGGATGGAAAAAGCCAGAATCCAACTCCAGATCCTGGAAAAGAAAAAAGGTCTGACCTCACCTGGAAGTCCAGCTTCTCTTGACAGCGATTGGGAGAGAATCTTTACAGTTTATGGCAACTTTGATATGTTTGATACTGATATGGTAAATATATGTAACCAGGTTAATGTCACCCAATCCAAGAAAATGTATAAATGTAATTCTCCTGTGCTATTGGTAATCAATGGGGAAATTTGTGAAGGAGGGGTGCATGACTATAAGCAGTTGTCTGTGTCCAGCCAGATATGCTGTGACAAGGAAGAGAGTGTCTGTAGCCTTGGGATTGTGGAAAATAGAAGCTTGTCAGTTCAGAAAAGCAGTTTATCTGCGGAGGGAGAAACTGTCTCCAAATGCTTGTGTTGGGAGTGGCACTTTGCCTGTTAAAGAAGCCACCCCAATATCCAAAAATTTGTCCGGGAACAGCCATGTGGGCTGGGCCAAAAGGGAGGAAATTTCTAACTTTGTGAATGTGAAGAATAGCAGTTAAACTCTCCCTCAGCAGATAATCTCCAAACTTCTGTCTAAAGAGCAGACAGAGTGTACCTCTCAGCTTATGCTAATTGAAGATATGCTGGTTGTCTCAGAGTTGGTTCTGGTCTTAACTGAAACCCAGAAAGAGTCTGTTAGGGCTCAGGAAAATGTTCCTTTAGAGCAGGGGTGGGGAACGTCCGGCCCTCGGGCCGTATGCGGCCCGCAAAATGATTTGGTCCGGCCCGCGAAATCATTTGGTCTGGACCTGGCGGCGGGGGAGAATTCAGCTGCGGTGCGGTTTCACGGCGGCGGCGGGGTTCCGTGGGGGGCAGTGCCCACCGCCGAAACCCTGCCGCCGTTTGCCCCTTTTCGGTGGCGGGGGGACTTCAGCGGCGGGCACTGCCCCCCACGGAACCCTGCCGCCACCGTGAAACCGCACCGCCGCCGAATTCTCCCCCGCCACCAGGGCCACCATCAGGCCCTTGACATAAAAAAGGTTCCCCACCCCTGCTTTAGAGCAACCCCTAGCTGAAGAAGGAAAGGACGTTTCTGTGGAAAATGGATTGTTGCCTAAAACTGCTCCTGAAGGAATAAAACCTCCTGGTAACTTTTGCAAGTAGTTTTCTGTGACTGAAAGGTGTGAAAGCGAATTGATTAAGTTAGCTCAGGATGAATCACTGCCTGTAGCAAGCAACAGTTTATATGTTGAGAGACTTGGTTCAGTTTCTAAAGTCCGAAGTTTTTCAAATGTGGATGGATTCACTGACTTTGTTTTAGAAAGGTACGGTTTGGATACTTTGGAAAATGTTCCAGATGGAGTGGAAATTATTAGGAAGTTTAAACAGCCCTGTAACCAAGTGGCTGTGCTTGATCATTATAGTGGCAAGATGATGATGATGGAATGTGGATGTCTCCAGACTGTTAGCTCTGTAAGTGAACAGATAGTGTCTCAGTTTCAGAGGGAAAATTGGACAGCTGAAGCTACATAGCAGGACAGATGTGAAGTTGATCTCTGGGGAATGCAGAGGGTGGCAGGCAAACTCTCACCTCCGAATGGTTTGAATATATCTTGTAGTCTCTTAATGGAATCAGGTACATCTGATGCTATGTGGAGGCAGAGATTGGCAATGAAAGAACGTCAGAACCCTGTTTATCAGATGCTAGTAAGAATGGTTGATATCTCTTTAAACCAAGTCCAGACTTGAAATGGATAACAGTTAAAAATTTGGAAACTAGTGAACTAGCTAGTGTGTGTGGTGGTAGTGCAGGTTGCCTGCCTGACGGGGGAGAAAGATCTACCCATAGCTGTTAGCATGGAGGACTCCTCTTGGGTGTTGCCAGCTGAAAGTGGGTTGGATGTGTCTGGGACGGCTCTGAATTTGAGTAAAATTCAGAAGGAGTTTGTTAGGGCTCAACAAGAGGATGTTTCTTTGGAAGGGGCCAGAGTGGAGGCCCAAAGTCTTGCCCCAGCAGAAGAAGGAGCAGGCAGATTTTTCATGCATGAGGGCTTGCTATACAAAAAATCCCCTACAGGGAAAAAGCAGCCTCATGATAAAAACTGCAAGCAATTTGTAGTATCTGAGGGATATGGAAGTGAGTTGTTAAAGTTGGCTCATGATGGTCCCTTTGCAGGACATCTGGGCATAGAAAAAACTTGTAACAGGCTGAAGCAAAACTTTTATTGGCCTTACCTGTTTGACACAGTGAGGAATTATTGCAGAAGCTGTGATTTGTGTCAGAAGCGCAAGAGTTTGAAGGGTCCTAAGAATGTACCCCTACAGTCTTTGCCTCTTATTGGGGAGGCGTGTGCCAGAGTGTCTGTGGATCTTGTGGGGCCACTCTCTAAACCTTCCAGAAATGGGAAGAAGTATATTCTAGAGTTGGTGGGTTTCACCACCAGGTACCCTGAAGCTGTAGCTTTATCTAATGTTGAGACTGAGACAGCGGCCACAGCTCTGTTTACTATTTTTAGCAGAGTGGGTTTCCCCAAGGAAATCTTGTCAGACCATGGTGCCAATTTTATGTTAGTTGTATTTAAGCAGCTATGGGAGATGTGTGGAGTAAGTCATCTAAAAGCTGCCCCTTATCATCCAGAGACCAATGGTGTGGTAAAGAGGTTTAATGGACATTGAAGGCTATGCTAAAGATATATGTGGACAGACGCCAGAATGACTGGGATGTCTTGTTGCCTTATTTGCTGTATGCGTACAGGAGTGCACCCCAAGAGTCTACAGGGTTTGCTCCTTTTGAGCTGCTTTATGGGAGGCAGATCAGGGGACCCCTGGATCTGATTTGTGATTCCTGGGAGGGTAATATAGAGGTGACAGAACCACCAGTGGTGGAGTATGTGTCACAGTTTAGAGAGAGCTTGCAAGATCACATAAGAGGAACATAGATTATGCACCAAGAACCCACTTTTGAGCTAACTAAACCCTTGCAAATGGTTGGTTGTAAAAAATTGAATAACATTGTTACCTCCATAGTGAACCTTACAAAGAAAAAGCCTGTTTTAACTAAACATGATTTTGCTGTTAATATTTATGCCAATGTTAAGTCTCATAATTAGTTTGTTGATAATGCCAAGAATTGTAAAAATGAACCATGTGAAAAATCTTTTGTAAAATCTTCAAACTTGTTAAAAGCTGTGAAGATCCAAAACTGAAAGGGAAAAGTCCTGTGATGCATTCAGTAGTGTCTAGGGACACCCCTTTCTGCACCAATTTTGTGGGGGGGGTGTCACGCTGGCTGGATAAGGAGGGGCCTTGAGGTGTATTCAGGAGCTCTGATTACTCCCTTTTACACCAGTCTTGCGTGAGGGGTGTCACGCTGGCTGGATGGGGGCAGGGGAGGGGGCCCTTTATTATATTGTTTGACATCAGTATGTCAAAATCGTAGTAATTCATGTACGATATGCCATGTCAGGTGCTGTTAGAAAGGCTATAATGTGCTAAGTAAGATGATAATGTTTATGTTCCTGTGCTATATGTGTAATGGAAGTTATGGATATGTTTGAGATATCTTCCAGAGGGGTAGCCGTGTTAGTCTGTATACAGCAAAAACAACGAGACTAACAAAGACTAACAAATTTAATATTTGTAGACATATGCTTTCGAGAGACTTCAGCTCTCTTCTTCAGATGCAGTAATACAGAAAATAGGTAACACAGAGGCACCTTATAGAGATATCCAAGTGCATTGAGAACAATGGGGAGGTGGAGTCTGGTACTTCAGACCTAATGACGACCATTGAGTAGGAGTGAGAATTGGTGAGCAAAGTAATTTACTTTCAGTAGTGAGATAGCCATTCCAAGTCTCTGTTTAAACCCAGTTTGAATGTGTCAAGTTTGCAGATCATTTCTAACTCAGCAGTTTCTCTTTGAAGTCTGTTTTTGGAGTTTTTTTTGGAGAAGTAGAGCAACTTTCAGGTCAGAGACAGAATGCCCTGGGGAATTAGTGTTCTCCCACTGGTTTATGGATGTTGTTATTTTTTATGTCTGATTTGTGTCCATTTATCCTTGTGCATGGTGATAGTCCAGTTTGGCCAATGTACATGGCAGAGGGGCATTGCTGGCACATGATGGCATATATAACATTTGTGGATATGCAGGTGAATGAGCCCCTTATGGTGTGATTGATGTGGTTAGGACCAGTGATGATGTCATTAGAGACGATGTGTGGGCAGAGCTGACAACAGGGTTTGTTGCAGGGATAGGTTCCTGGGTAGGATTTTTTGTAGGGTGTATGGTTGCTGGTGAGTATTTGCTTCAGGTTGGGGGCTGTCTGTAAGCCAGGATGGGTCTGCCGCCCACTGCCTGAGCGAGAGGTGGATCATCTGCTAGGATAGGTTGTAGATCTTTAATGATGTGTTGGAGAGATTTTAGCTGGGGACTGTAGGTGATGGCCAGTGGGGTTCTGTTGTTTTCTTTGTTGGGTCTGTCCTGTAGTAGGTGACTTCTGGGTACCCGTCTGGCTCTGTCAATTGGTTTCTTTACTTCTCCAGGTGGTTATTGTATTTTTAGGAATGTTTCATAGACATCCTGTAGGTGTTTGTCTCTGTCTAAGGGATCAGAGCAAATCCGGTTGTATCTTAAGGCTTGGCTGTAGACAATGGATCGTGTAATGTGTCCAGGGTGGAAGCTGGAGGCATGAAGATATGCATTGCGGTCAGTTGGTTTTCGGTACAGGGTGGTATTAATGTGCCCATCTTTTATTTTTATTGTAGTGTCCAGGAAGTGGATTTCTTGTGTGGATTGGTCCAGGCTGAGGTTGATAGTGGGATAGAAATTATTAAAATCCCGGTGGAAATCTTCAAGGGACTCTTTCTCGTGAGTCCAGATGATGAAAATGTCATCAATGTAGCGTAGGTAAAGAAGAAGTGTTAAGGGACGAGTTTTGAGGAAGCGTTGTTCGAGGTCAGCCATAAAAATGTTGGCATACTGTGGGGCCATGCGGGTGCCCATAGCTGTGCCAATGACTTGGAGTTATAGATTGGTTCCAAATCTGAAGTAGTTGTGGGTCAGGACAAAGTCACAAAGTTCAGCTGTGAGGTGTGACATATGATCATCTGGGAGAGTGTTTTTGATGGCTTGAAGTCCATCTTTATGTGGAATGTTAGTGTAGAGAGCTTCTACATCCATAGGGGCTAGGATGGTGTTTTCTGGGAGATCACTGGTGGGTTGTAGTTTTCTCAGGAAGTCAGTGGTATCACAAAGATAGCTAGGAGTGCTGGTGGCATAGGGCCTGAGGAGAGAATCCATGTAGCCTGATAGACCTGTGGTGAGAGTGCCAATGCCTGAGATGATAGGGCGTCCAGGATTCCCAGGTTTGTGGATCTTGGGTAGCAGATAGAATAACCCTGGTCGGGGCTGGGGGTGTGTGTATCTGTGTAGATTTGTTCCTGTGTTTCTTTAGGGAGTTTATTAAGTAGATATCTGTATTTCAAATTGTGCTGTCTGGGTTGCACCCCAGACAGAATGGCTGCAGAACAATAGCCTGCCTAATGGCCCACTGAGACATTCACAGGTGCAAGGGGCCCAGGAGGAGATGCCAGAGTGATACTTGATGAGTCACCAGGACTTGCTCATGTGACTCTGGACTCCATTTTGGTTCCTGTGAAATTCCGCAAGCAGCATGGCAAGGACCAGAGGACATAAAAAGGCAGGGGTACGGAATCCATTTTGTCTTCACTCCTGTTCAGCTTCAGCCACCTATCTACCTCTGGATCAAGTCATTTGCAACTGAAGCTGTGAAAAAAAGGACTGAGAACCCATCCAGGTACTGGATGTACACCAGAGGGATTATACAAGTCTGCAAACTCCACAATTCTTCTAGAAACCTGATGTACATGGACTTTCAAATCATTTGTATGTATCTGATTGCTTTAATCCTTTAACATTTCTCTTATTGTTCCTTTCTTTTTATAATAAACCTTTAGTTTTAGTTACTAAAGGATTGGCTTGCAGCGTGGTATTTTGGGTAAGGTCCAAACTTGTATTGATCTGGTACTGTGGCTGACCCTTTGGGGTCAGGAGGAACTTTTTGGTAAAGAGCATAGAGTTTAAATAACTGGTCTCTTTACTGGACCTAGTGGCTGATTGGGGGCCAGATACAGGAATGCAATAAAGGGGACTGTGTGTATTTGTATACTAGCTTCTTGATAACCGGTTTGGGGAATCAGAAGCTCAGTTTATGGCTGGTTGGGAAGTCTGGCTTCAGTGCCATCCACCAGTGCTACGAGAATCTGCTCTCCTTTTGCAGCCTGCCCTGACCTTGGCATTTTCAGGTGGCTACTCTAGGCACTGAAGGGTCACAGATACACCATAAAAGATAAGACAACAATTGGTCCAGACCTTCAAAACAGCTAAGAGTATAATGGGGCTATCACCAGGACATGCTAAAGATCAAAAGACCCTGACTGGTTAAAAGATGCCCCTAATAGAAAGGGAGGGGAAAAGTGCTCAGCATGCCCACACAGATAGGAGCTGCAGGCAGGCATGTTCTCTTTAAGCAGGGCCTAAGCATGTAGGGCAGGAGCAGTTAAAAGTCAAGATCCATGCAGTTAAGTCTCCCTTTGTGTTGTTTGTAACCCATATTTCTGAAAGATGTACTCCTGTTAATGTTCAGCAATACTGTTTGAGGAAGGCTGTGGTGTCTCTGTGCATAAATCACTAGTAATTTCTCCCAGACACATCAATAGCAAGGTCCAAATCCCAGCTGGACTTGCTGAAATAGTCATGATTGGTACCCAGGGGGCTGTAACCCAGGTCCCCATATAAGAGTGAGTGAACATCTAAGAGGTCTGACAGCTGTGGATGTGCAAGTGCTGAGACACTGAGAAGGGCTAGCTGTGCAGATAGCTGGTAACTGCTTTTTTCAATAGGTTCTTCTCTGAAGTAAAAGTTCAACTTAAAACCAGAAGCTATCCTAATAATTCTCCCCTCTTAACTGTCAAACAATTGTTCTCTTCATTAGACGGTGTTGCAAGAAGTGACTTCCCAAAAGAAAGCAGAAGTTGCAGAGAGAACCCGAAGTCGGGTAAGTATAACTCAATTTAACTGGGATTTGAACAGTAGCCTGGAGTAAGTGATAGAACTTGTTTTTTCTGTAGCATCAGATTTTTCTGCTTTAACTTCTGCTAGCTAGGTGTAGTGTGACTGGTTCAGATGATGAAATTCGATTGCATTTTAGAAACCACTTCTATGTTTGTATTTCATGGAAACTTGCATGGTAAGAATGTTTGGTTTTGATATGCCTGGGACTCAAGCACTTGTAACTAAGGTTGCTAACTCCTGGTCTAAACATAATTTTTGTACCAATATAGCTATTTCAGTTAAGGATGAGACTTATGTACTGAAATAATTATCCCTGTACAGACCCAAATGTGGGATGTAGTTATACTGGAATAAGGGTGATAATACCAATATAGCATCTTTATACTGCCATTACAAGAAGTAGGACTGAGTGCACTTGTAGGCGCTAAAGATTTACATTGTTTTGTTTTTGAGTGCAGTTACATAGATTTTTGTTGCATTTGTAAGTTGCACTTTCACGATAAAGAGATTGCACTACAGTACTTGTGTGAGATTAATTGAAAAATGCTATTTCTTTTATCTTTACAGTGCAAATATTTGTAATAAAAATAATATAAAGTGAGCACTATATACTTTGTATCCTGGGTTGTAAGTGAAATCAATATATTTGAAAATGTAGGAAAAAATTAAAAAGTATTTATAATTTTAAATTTGTATTCTATTATTTAACTCTGCGATTAAAACTGTGATTAATCACAATTTTAAGTGAGTTAACTCAAAATAAATTAATGGCTTGAGGTAACTGCGATTAATTGACAGCTCCAGTTAAAAGATTTCAGCCATTTGAGTATAAAGTGGCGGGGAGGAAGACGATTAAAAAAATCTTACAACTCTGTGAACTGCTGTAATAATGCTGAAGGAGCTGGACATGTAAAGTTGAAATTTAGTGCAGAAGTCCTTGTAGAAAAATCCCTTTAAACATTTGAAAATTGGGTTTTCACTTGACCAAATTATGAGCCTTTGAAAATTTGACTTTATGTATATGTAGAGTTGTTTGGTATGATGCCCATTTTATATGTTGCACATCAAATGAAGGATGGCTGTCCAACAAGAGCTGAGCGCCTTCCTACTGATCCTGTAAGGTGCATGGGATATATTGTTCCCATTGCTCCTCGCCTCCATCTTCCTCCTTTGGAAAGAAAAATATGTAGATGCTCAATACATCAGATCTTAAATCAGAAAAGATACTGGACCATTATAACACTTTACATAAGTATGCGAGATGGAAATACTACTAGTATTTAAAGTTGTAGAAAAGCTAAATATTGCACTGGTATTAAAGAAATAACAAATGATCACATAGCTAAAGACCATTGTGTTTCATGCAAATAAAAGGATAGAGTTAAGGCTATATATGCTACCTTTGGAAATTCCTGATTTGAATGCTTAACTATAGAACTATGATATTCTTTTAGAGTTTATTCTTCATGGAATAGTTACATCACCTTTAAGTCTTCAGAGACTATGAAAACACTCTAGAATGAGTAGGGGAAACAAGGCATCCTCGTAACTCTTGGCAATAGCTGTACCTCCTTAGATATTACCTATTTTACAGAGAGGGAGAATGTTGTTCAGGACTAGAATTGGGCAAATGGAGGAAAAAAATTATGCATATTCTTGTCAAACAGCTGGCTGTTTAGCTCTGCTGGTATTTGACCTCTTATTCATTAACATTTGGATAGTGAATCTTTATTGGCAAGAATGTTTGCAGCAAGCATGTGTGCAGCGAAAATAACATGCAGTCATGTAACTCAAATGGTACTATATAAAGCACATGCACCAAGGAGCAGAATTAAGGCAGCCTTAATGTTGGCATTTCCTGATCTGAGTGCTTTGCTTGGCAACTGTAACATTCTTAATAGAATTTAATAGACTCTAGGCTTTTAAAAGAAAAATACTAAATAATTTTATGATGTAGAACAACTTGCTAAACAGCAGTAGAATGTTGTCCTGCACAAGATGCTCACTGCAGAGCCCCGCCTCATTGAACTTCTTTCCTCTTCTACTTAAACCATCAGAAGACAAATAATCATTTACAGTATTATTAAAACTGATAGAGATCAACCATATATTTTTAATGGTCTTTCTAATTAGAATCAGCTAAAAGTGACAATGGCTACTTTGAAAGAAGAACAAGAGCAATTGAAATCAAAAATTGTAGAGTCTCCAGAGGAACTGAAGAATTACAAAGAAAATATGAAGGAGACTGTCCAGAGACTCAAGAAAACCAAGGTGAGTCTTGATCGCTGTATTATGCTTGCCTTGTACTTATTAGTCTATTAAATTTCCTCTGTGATGGGGAGGACATGAATAATGATATGAGTCTGTCTACTGGCATAATATTGAGAGCTGCTTGCCCATCATTTAAAAAAATCAGCAATAGATGACTAGCAGGGAATTTAAGAATTTAGTTTATAATGAATGAAAACAAAGACAGCTGATATTTGGAGAGGTGTAGTAATCATAGAATATTAGAGTTGGAAGGGACCTCAGGAGGTCATCTAGTCCAACCCCCTGCTCAAAGCAGGACTAACCTCAGTTATATCATCCCAGCGAGGGCTTTGTCAAGCCTCAGCTTAAAAACCTCTAAAGATGGAGATTCCACCACCTCTCTAGGTAACCCATTCCAGTGCTTCACCACCCTCCTAGTGAAAAACTTTTTCCTAATGTCCAACCTAGACCTCCCCCCCTGCAACTTGAGACTGTTGCTCCTTGTTCTGTCATCTGCCACCACCGAGAACAGCCTAGCCCCATCCTCCCTGGAACCCCCTTTCAGGTAGTTAAAGGCCGCTATCAAATCCCCCCTCATTCTTCTCTTTAAGCATGGGATCACAATTGCTTTAGTGCTATTGATGATTTTTTCATCTGTAATACTAAGCTTAGAAACTTTGGGTCCCTGGAGCCTGCGTGGCAGTGTTTTGACATCTCTTCCCATGCCCTGGCCTCTTGACCAGGTGCTCCAAGGTTACCTCTATTCTCACTCAGTCATTCTGAATCTGGAGGCTTGCGTTCTTCTCTCTGGGAACACTTTATCCCAAAATAACAATCTAATTCCAAAGTCATTTGAAATAGGTTCACTCCAGTTAAAATAGAGAAAGTAAATCAAAAGGAAGCAGATAATTAAGATTTCAAGTTGTTTGTGTACCTTAAGTCAGCTGCACAAAAAAAAAAAAGGCAATAGTAGCTTCAGGAACTAAACATGTCCCTTAGTCCCCATTCCAATTTGTGGTTTTCTAATCGCTGCTTTGAATTCTTAAATTTTTCACTTCTCCTGATGTGTGAAGACTCATGACAAACAAGAGAAAACTAAATGGCCATTCAGGGAAAACATTGGAATCTCTGAGTGTCTATATGTGTGTGTATCTGTGAAATGCACAAACTAAACAGAAGAAAAATACAGGAAAATGTTCCTCTAACTTCTTCAGTTACAGTATATATTTATCTTTTGGGTTACCTGTAAAAAATAATGGACAGAGAAAGTTCAAACAAGTATATATTTCAGTACAAATCTTACAGCCATGAGATTGATGTTTGTCTCTACCTCTCATGAGCAGACTGATTCATCTCTGTGTCAGTGAAGCTCACAACTTGCTGCTCTTCAGATTTCTCTCCCTATTTATATTGCTTTTGTTTTGTAGGTGTGAAGTTATTACCATCTGACTCTAATCAAACCTCCCTGTGTACTGCTAGTTGAGACCATGTGAACATAATTACACTTCTACTAATATAGAGTTTTCCATTGTATAACTTTTTTATTCTGTCCCCCAACAGGCATTGTAGTACATAGAATAGATAAATTTACTTACTTATTGCTCAAGGTTTGGTTGAGTACAGCAACTAGGTGTCATCTCTGCCTTCCCAAAACAATGTATTTTTTTTCCCTGATGCATAATCTTGTTGGCAAACTCAAAATTTATTTCCTTTTAGCAACAATTTTGAAGTTACTTGATTTCTTTAATTCCAGTTTATATCAAACATTGAAGGAGTAGTCACAAGAGCAAATGTGCATTACTGCAGAATATAATAGAAACCACATTTCACTCATTTCTTTAAGTAAATAGCTTTTTTTTTTTTTTTTTAAAGCAAGAGGTTATTGAGAAGTATGAAGGTTATCGAGACCTAGTTGAGATTCTGCCATCATGTCAATTGGAGGTGCAATTATACCAAAAGAAAATGCAAAGCCAAGGAGCAAATGTGGAGAGAATGGCCAATATCTCATCAGAGGTTTGTATTATGTACTTGTGTGTGTCCCTCTAACTGCATGTATGAAATAAATTGCTCTCCATTAAGTACCAGGTTTTAATTTCATGCAAGTGTTGCTCCTGTTGCTCTGTCTAATTTTTTGTTTAGGATATGAATCTGAAAAACCATTAGGTAAATGTACAAGTGATATCTGCTAAAGTTGAATCGACTTGAAAGCAAAGCGAGTTGCCTTCCAGCACCTAGATATAATAGCCAGTCCCATATCTATTTTCTTAATCATAATCTTCCATGTCAATAGTTCTCTTTATCCCAAAGGATCCTAAGCCACTTCAAAACTATTTATAAGCAGCACCACCAAACTGCAGCCACTGTTGGGATGGAGTACAACAACTTCCCTTAGCACATCAGTGAGTGGGAGAGAAACTTTTGATTTAAGGTCATAAGGACAAACTCCTGTAAACTTGTTGCCATCTTTAGTAGTGGAAGCACCTATTGCCATAGAAACATAAGCCAAAATAGCATGAATGGTATTCTTTTTATACAACTTTATTTGTTCGGAGGAGGGAAGTTTGAATTTTAAACTGTTCTACTTACTGGAAGAGCAGAAGCCAAAAGGAGGAAATAGCATTGTAACCAAAATGATCATTTTAATAAGCACCTTAACTTTCAGTATTACCAACCAGTTTTTCATTGGACAAAATTTGTTTGTTATATAGCACCTTGCTAGTTAAGGCAAACAGTTTGGGAGAATGATAGAGTATTTTAGTAAGTAAAAATAAAAAGCTACCTTATTGTTCACTTCTTTAGGCAAAACATAGTAAAGTTTTGAACATTTATCCTGGGTAATTAACTGTAGGATATTGCAGTAATTACTGTAAGTCTGATTAAGTGATGTTACCCACCAAGCCAGACCTGTTAAATATTTACAAAGTGTGTTAACTGTTGGATTTCTAGGCAGAATTAACTGGGTTTTCAGACTATCAGAATGAGAATGAACAAAGTTCTATTTTAGCAAATGTCCAATAGAGGGACATTGCATTTCTCTGATTTTATAGAATTGCTTTTCAGTATTTCTTCCAAAATATCGTAGGTCAGAAATCTAGAGGACCAGATTGAGAGTGGCCATATAGAGTTGAAGAATGCCAAGACAGATGAAATGTCCTTAAAGAGACTGGTCACTGCTAAGCGTGAGAAGCTGTCTACGACTGAAATAAGGATAAAGAAGAAACATGAGGACGTTGAGCAGTACAAGCGCACAGTATTTGAGTACGGCTGAGTTGGCTTTTCTACCTGGTGCTACTTTATCTGACATACACTTACAAAAATTCACATTCCTGTTACAAACGTGTAACAAGTAGTATAGAGGGAAATGGGAGTGATGGGGGAATAGTTCTGTGAAGACCAGTAATGCTGTAGGCAAGCACTTGGGCACTCTGATCAATAATTGCAATGTGACTTGACAGCAACTCTTTTTTAGTGGATTACTAATTCAATTTATAATGCTTATTCTTGATTCTTTTATCTTTTTAAAGAAAATGTCACACTGGGATAATTTTCCAACTCATCAGACTTCAACAAAGCCCAATTTGCCTTTCATGAATTTTTCATAATTTCCCTTGCCACTTTTGCTCATTATCAAAGCCATTCAAGACCCACAGGGAAATGGGGTCGTGTATCTCAGGAAGGGTATAATCCTGATGTGACACGTCTAAAACAAAAGAAAAAGTGTCATTTGATCAAAGCTTCTCAGCCCATCTTCTGTCCTACGTGATGTAGCAGGCACATCAGAAGGCTGGGCCTGGAACATCACAATCCTTTCTGGAATGTTGCATAGTCTTCATTTAGATGGGGAAAGTTAACTGAGTGCTCTGGTCCTATCTAAGGGCTTGTGTTCTTGGCAGAAAGCTGTGCTTAGATTTTTGTGGCCGGTCCCCCTGGTTTCTGTCACTCTACTGAATTTTGAAGTAGCTTAAAGTAAGTGGAGATTTTAATTAAATAAAAAATGAAGGCAGTACAATATAGAATTCCTTGTGCTTGCTTTTTTTTTATATTAAATGCTGCTGTCAGTTTTTGATGTGCTGTAGATTTTTGCATTAACACATAATTGCCTTGTAGATGTTTCCAGTGCTTAGACTATTAGTGGCTTTAGCAGCAAAGAATGGGAGGGGAAGTAGTTTTGGGATCCTGGAGAGCAGAGGGCTTTTTGGTGGTGAGCAGGAGAATGCATCTTTTCCTTTGTGAATAGGAGCAGAGATGACTTCAAACTTCTTGTTGAGCTTGAATGCCTTGTCTCATCTGACAGCAAGCCGTTGCCTAATGCTTCCACAGTGGGGAGGGTTTTCCCTGCACAGTTCTATGTCCAGGAGGATGCTGGGGGAGTGGTAGCCTTGGCTGGGCCCATTTTACCCCCTCGCCCAGTGTGTCTTGAAGAGCTAGAAGCTTAATACTTTTCAAATTAAAACTTTTGTGCAGCACAACTTTGTGGCTGGGTGAATTTTATGGCCAGTTCCACATGCAGAGAATGGTGCAAAACGCACAGGACTAGGCATAAGGTCAAAACACTTTCTATTAATGATGATGCAACTTCAGTGCAAAACCCTAGTTACATTCTGTCCTGAAGCATTTTTTTAAAAATATGAACCATCAAAATCCTTTTTCAGAGCCTGCATTGTCAAACAGCTAATCTTCAAACTGTTTTCAAAGCCAAGTACTAGCTAATTCTTACATCAGTGACATGGATCAGTGGTATTGCCATTTTAAAGACTGAGAGACCAAGACACAGGAAAAATTGAGATCCCATAGGAAGTTTGTCTGAGCTGCCCTCAAGGTACCAGTCCCACTAAATCATGCTGCCTCTCGGGCATGTGTTCTCAAGCTCACGGGCACTAAATATATTTGGGGGGGCATGCGATGCTTTGGGAAAATGGCACCTGCTGCTGGCTGGGTGCCCTGCACTGAAGGCAGCACCGGAGAAGTAAGGGATATCAATGATATATCATGCCATCCTTCTGTGTGCTGCTGGCAGCAGCACTACCTTCAGAGCTGGGTGCCTGGACATCAGCCTCTGCTCTGTGCTCTTCCTTCCGAGCTGGAGAGCGGTATATGGACTTGGGTGGCAAGGGGCATAAACAACTTCAGATTCAAAGAAGGGAGGCATGGTCAAATAAGCTTGAGAACTACTGCCCTAGTCTGGAGTATGATGAATGCATCACTCAACGGTAGAAAAACACTTAAAGCCAGATCCCCAGCCTGTTTAAATTGCTGTAGTTCCACAGAGGTCAACTGAGCAATTTCTGCTCGACAAGTTATATTCTTAACTCCTTTGAGTTTTGTTTCTTGATGCGATATAGCTCTAGGATTTAAGAATTGAGGCAACTTTTGTGATGTCAGCATGATGGAAATAAATTATACACATAGATGGATAAATGTTACTTATCCCACAAGTGCAGCTTTTTCTTCACTCTTGCAAATAACCGTTGTAGCTGTAATTTAGAAAATCACTTTCCTTGACTCCATATCCAGTATGAAATCCATCTTTGTGTTTATATTTAATTTGGGGTGAGATGATAGTGCTGAACCAAACTATTTTATACCTTCTTGCTAGGTATTGTAACAGAGTTCAGGAGAAGAGAGGGGCTGTCTATGAGAAGGTGACGGCGATTCACAAAGAAATCCAGCATGTAAGATTCAAAGTCCAGCAGCTGAATGAGAACGCTGAAAAGGAGAAAATGAAAGCACAGGTAAGCAGGAATTCTTATCCAGTACTGGGGAGGAAAGCTGGGCAAAACTGTTTGGACAAATAGTTAATTTGCCAGCAAATGCAGTTTAGTTCACCCAAAACTCATTGCGTTTGACACAAATTTGCCAAATAGTTTTTTTGCAGGAGCACACCCTAGACACTAGGCTATGGAATATTCTGGTGTGAACATTTCTCTTTCTTGTTGAGGCTGTTTCACTTCTTTTAGTCATTGGAGCAAGGACTTGAACTTGGTATACCAAATCCTTGGTGAGTGCCTTAACAACCAGGCTATAGAGTCATTCTTTGTCTTTTCCTAGCACAATGACTATAAATGGACATTCATAATGATGACAAAAATTTTAAGGAGGTCCCACCACCGCTTCCTCAGTCCTATAAAAATATCTGTAACCAAATGTTTCGAGTTGAATGACATGTTTTGTTCAACCCAAAATGGATTTTTTAAAATTTGTCTAAAAGTTTTCAGTTGTTTTGGGCTTAGTTCAACCTGAAGTGACTTAATTTTTTGGAACTGTCAGCAAACTAATTAATCAGTTACTTGCTCAGTTCTTCTGGGGAGCCTCAAAACGTTACATAGCTCTGATGTAACTAGCTATAATTATAAACTAAAAAGACTGGTCCCACACCAAGGTATGTTGGAGTAGTAGCTTCTGCTGAGTGGTTAAATTAGCTAAGAATGGAAGTGCATTTGCCTGATTTGGTTCCCTCCTTATCTACCAAAAAAAAAAAAAAAATTGCCGCAAAATTGGTATGTGAGGCCTGTGGTGGAGAGATTTTCTTTGATTTTATATGAATCAGGTAAAAAGGGTTTAAGAATTGTGTGTAGTCCATTAAATATATGCTATGTGTTGTCCAGTCTGAAAGTCATCTAATTTCTCTGCCTGTAGCAAGAATATTGAAAGGAACGAGGCTAAAGGTTAACTTACTGGGCTCATCTAGTCCACAGGGCTGAAGTTTCAATTGATTAAACTAGTTTTAACATTTATCGTTAACAGCCTCAGAATGGCATATTGGCTCTAGTGAGTACTTATATCTTGCTCACGGCTCTGCACCTGGGCGGTGTGTGAAGAGAGTTGTAATTTCCTGGCTCTCTTGCATGGAATAGAAGGATAGTGGATATGTTACCTTGCTCTGCTGCTCCTACCCTTAGCCCCCCAATCCACATGTCCTTCCTGCAGCAGATGTCCACAGCAGGAAAGTCCTGCTCAATGCCAGCTAAAGTCCATATAAGCTAAGCTCTTCTCAGGTGACCCTTAGGTAGTCTGCAGGAGGGAGAAGAAGACCAAGGGGAAGCTTTGGGGCTATGGAGCAACATAATACTTCAAGAGAGCCCCAATCCCGTGGATAATAAGCAGGCTGCTGAATCAGGGGTCTCCTGTGAACCTTACAAGGATCAGCGGGCTTGGGAAAGGGAGTGTGCTGCATTGTTGCAGGGGGTGAATTCCACTCCTGTGGCCCTTCTGAGGTGTGTGTGTGTGTGGGGGGGTGTAGGTAGAGTGGAAGGTGAGTGCAGGATAGCCTGATTCCTCTGAATTTTAGGAGATGGCAGTTCCCATCACTCTCCCATCCCTGTGCTCATGTGCTGTACCTTTTCCCTGGATACTCCTGAGCAGGACTGAGTGCAGTTCTGATTCACCCAAAACCGGTTCTGTTGTCTCTTAGATCCTTTGTAAAGCATCAGCATTAACACTATTGATGGGAAAACCTAATTCATTAACTCTCTCATCTTAGGAGATCTATCTTAACCTGAGGGCTGGCTTGGAGAAATACCATGAAGCTCTGGCAAAGATAGCAGAGAGCTATGCAGCCTCACGAGATGAAAAAACTGCTGAACTAAAGAGGAGAATACTTAGAGTTCAGACTTCCTGAACTAGCTGTTCTACCGGCTTTCATTTGGACTCTGTTTATTGTATTTATCCTCATATTTGGATTTGAAATATTGCATTTTATGTGGAAAGCTTCTTCTAAAAACCACCTCAGAACACATTTAGTATTATAAAGAGGCCCCCGTATTGTCAACTAATTAACCTTGGTAAAAATGGACTTGGACATCCTGTCTGCATTATATTTCTCAATTTTGATTCTTCTAGTGGTAAGTTTACCAATTTAACTTGCTTACATAAAATAGTTTGAGGGTTAATTTTGTCTTCTAGAGTAACTCCAGTTTTTACAGAAACTACCCAGAGGATCTTGGTTTTGGGGTAGCTTTGGTTTGAATGGAGATATCTTTCTTAGATCTTGGTTATAGTATTTTCCAGCTATATTGAACATAATCTGAATTAATTTAAGTTCCGTCTGATTTTGGGACAAGTCTTACTGAGATCATCATGATGGGAGAGTGGAATCTTATATAAACTCTGGCTTGCTCTGCCCCTGACTTTCAGCAATAAAGAAGCCCTCAGAAGAAAGAATCCTATCTGGGGGAACTACATACTTTTAGTTGGTTTCTTCCTGGAAGTTTGAATCCATGGTCTCTGCTCTGTGTAGTATTGAACACTCATTTATGTTTGTACAGGATAAGTCCATGTTTGGGCAGACAACTGAATTAAAAATAAAATGACGTGGATTAATATTCATTATCCATTTCTACTGAAACTGCTTTTCTAAAATGTTTGGCCAGATTGCCTTGAACACTTTTCAGCTTGTTTTAGTAAACATAAAATGTTACTTTTAAATAGCTGCTGTAAAGATTTGGATAGCCTCATTTCTCTATTGTATTCTTTCACCCTACCTTTTTGTTGACTCACTCCCTGGCATAAGTATTTTAGTTTTTGAGTTTTATATCTCATCTATGTTTATCTTGAGACAAGGTGGGTGAGGGTAATAACTTTTTTTTTTTTATTGGACCAACCTCTGTTGGTGAAAGAGACTAGCTTTTGAGTTATGCAGAGCTCTTTTTCAGGCCTTATTCTTTGTCCTGCTTCTTTGGTTAGGTTTTCGCCTTTTCCTGGGGTCTTTTCCTGCAGTTCTTCAGGACTGAAACTTTAAATATCAGTGTGTCTATTTTGTTGCCTCTCTCTCTTCTCTATTTGGATCTGTTTTTTTCCAATGTCTTTTTCTTGATCTTTTGGTTTGAGATCCTTTCTAAAGTCACCTTGGATAAAATTTTCAAAAGATCTTAAGTAACTTGGGTGTGCTTGAAAATAGGACTCGAGAATTACTCTCATCTTCCTTTAGTTGAACTGTTGAATATTTCTTTGTTAATTTGACTTCTGGGTTAGATTATTTTAGGCTGTGTCTGTGTACCATGTAAATAAAACTAAAATTTGATTACTCATTGGTTTCAATATATTCATAAGCTGGATATAACTAAAAAGGTACAGGAGAAATATTAGTAATTTTAAAGAAGTTTTTAGACCTATATATACAATATCCTTCTATACAAAAGACCTGTATATACAATATTTTATATTTCAGACCCATATGTGTATATATATTATTATATTTTAGACCTGTATATACAATATCAAATTCTGGTTTAAAAAAAAAATCTTTTAATTCCTTTTTTAAAGTGACTTCCAGAGGTGCTGACAATGCATAGCTCACAGTCATGTCAGTAGGAGCAGTGAATATGCTCAGCAACCTCTGAAAATCAGATCACTTATTAGGTGCTTAACTTAGGCCCTTGAAAATTTCTCTATATAAAAAATACACACATTAGATGAAAATAAATTCTTATAGTATTTAATTGTTAAATCACAAATATCTTTATCTAATACAAAAAGTATTGCTCCTGCAACTTTTTATCACCTAAATATACCCTACAAGTATCACAGATGGATATTTGAGAACTTATGATCTAAACATCAAACACTTTTTCAAGTGAGTGAATAAACTTTTCAGTCTAATAATTGTTACATGCTCCACACTTTCATTAAATTCTGAGACCATTAAAGATTTTAGTATTACCAATGGTGAAATTGAAACATAGTCATCATGGCACTTCTTATTTATCCACACGTTACAATACATTAGTACCACTGTGGGTTAGGCATGTATGTTAGTACAGTCCCATTTCTCAGAGGTAGAGACTGAGACACAGTTAAGTGACTTGTCTATGTAGCACGTGTAGGTGTCAGACGGGATTAGACTTCTGGAATCTTCTTCTAGCTATGCTCAATCCATAAGACCATTCTGCCTCTCATTACCTGTTATTACCAATTAACTTAATGCCTCAGCTACCTGCAGTACATGGAGAAACAGTTTTGGGTTATAGTGTTCCAAAGCATATGTCTTGATATATAGGTTTAATATGCACGTTACAGCTACTAGTGGATAATATTGATGGAGTTGTCCAAAATATGTGTAAACAAAATATAGGCAGAACTACATTGTCCCGAAGAGGTAAAATAACACCAAGGTGTAAGGTTATACCCTGACAGGTGTCCCTGATCCTGTACCACTAGGTAAAGGAGGGAAGGTGTTTTCAGTATTTGGACTATATTGAATCAACTCAATAGCAGTCACATAAAGTCATGTGTGTGTCTGTCTGTACATCCAGTACCTGCGGAGGGAATGCTGTTTGTTTATATTATTGTCTGAGGTCTCATTTATGCCATATTGGTGTGTCCACAGAGCAGATGGGCTTGCATATCCCTTTGCATATCCCTTAGATCAGTGCCTCGGCAGGAGTCAGTCTCATTGCCAGGATTCTGAAATCATTAGTCCATGAAAAATTAGCCTGAGGGCCATCTTCAACAGACATTTTGGAGATAAGGGTGGTTCTCTGGGCAGTTCACAGCGGTCCTAAAGACAGTCTTCAACACAGCCATCATGATTTGTGGATTCAAGGCCAGGAGAGACCATTGTGATCATCTAGTCTGACCTCCTGTATACCAGAAACCATAGAATGCCCATTGAAGAGCCCATTATTACATATTTGTTCCCCATCTAAGTACTTACAGACTGTACTCCAGTGCCCCCCTTTAAGCCTGTTGGTTAAGTTAAATAAACTCAAGGAGTTCAATCCAACACTATAAGGCATGCTTTCTAGTCCTTTAAATCATTCTTGTGGCTGCTCTTTGAACTCTCCCCAATTTATCAACATCCTTCTTGAATTGTGGACACCAGCAGTCACACCAGTGTCATGTACAGAGGTGCCAGTGCCATGTACCACCCCCCCAAATCTTTGTCACAGCTTCCCAGGATAGAGTCCTCCATCCTGTAAGTATGTCCTACATTCTTTGTTCCTAGATGTATACATTTACATTTGGCTGTATTAAAATGAATATTGTTTGCCTGAGCCCAGCTTACCAAGCAATCCATATCGCTCTGTATCAGTGACCTGTCCTCTATGTACTACTACTCCCACAATTTGTGTCATCTGCAAACTTTATCAGTGATTTTATTTTCTTCCAGGTTAGTGATGGTTAAATAGTGTAGGGCCAAGAATTGATCCCTGCAGGACCCCCTCTGGAAACACCCCTTTAGAATAACATTTTGATACCTACAAGTTAGCCAGCTCTTTAATACATTTAATGTGTCATGTTAATTTTCTTTCTAGTTTTTAATCAAAATGTCATGCAGTACCAAATCAAATGCCTGACAGAAGTCTAAGTATATTACATCAACACTGTTACCTTTATCAACCAAACTTGTAATCTCATCACAAAAAATCAAGTTAGACAGGATCTATCTTCCATAAACCCATGTTGATTGACATTAATTATATTGCCCTCCGTTAATTCTTTATTAATCTATTCCTGTATCAGCCACTCGATGATCTTGCCTGGGATTAATGTTATACTGTCAGGCCTATAATTTCTCAGGTCCTTTGGCTTACTCTTTTTTAAATATTGGCATAACATTAGTTTTCTTTCAATCTTCTGGAATTTTTCTCTTGTTCCAAGCTTTATTGAAAATTAAGATTAACGTTCCAGCTAGTAACATAGCCAGCTCTTTTAAAACTCTTGGATGCAAGTTATTTTGATCTGCTGATTTTGAAAATGTCTAACTTTAGTAGTTGTTGTCTAACATCCTGCTGAGACTCTATTGGAATGGAAAGAGTTGTTATATATGACTAATCATGTTTTTCCCCCAAATACAGAACAGAAATATTTATTAAACACTTCTGCCTTTTCTGCATTATTATTAAATCTATCATTTCCATCTAGTAATGGACCAGTACTTATTGTTAGGATTCTTTTTGTTCCTAATATACTTAAACTTTTTTTATTGTGCTTAACTCCTGCCGGCCATAGACATCTGTGTCCCTTAGCTTCCCTTATCAATTTTCTACAATTCCTTGCTTTTGATTTATAGTCATTACTATCAAATCCCCCCCCCCTTCCGTTGTTTTTATTTATCTATCTATCCATCACTTGCCCTCTAAACCAGATTTGTTTTTAACCAATATGACCTTCTTTCTTGATTTGTGGCTTTTTGGGCATCTAGTAAAGTGGTGTTATGATTACATCGTTACATTTTTCTGGTAAAATTCTTCCTCTCAGCTGATTTGACTCATAATCATTTTCAGAGTTGTGAAAGTGCCCTTTTTAAAGTGTGTGTGTGTGTGTGTGTGTGTGTGTGTGTGTGTGTGTGTGTGTGTGTGTGTGTGTGTAAAATCCCTAGTCTGGACTTTATTCTGTTTGCACATCGTAAATGCGATCAAATCATGATCACTTGTACCTAAATTATCATTCATTTTTAATTTTGTGATCTGTGCCTCTTTAATTGACAAGCCCATCATAATGGAAAAAAGAGCTTGATTCCTGTGTTGGGATATTATTGGGGTGTAAAACTGGACACTTCTACCCATCACTTACTGGCGGAGAAGGAGAAAGCATCAGACCAGATTAGCCAGCTAGTAGTAGACCCACACAAGTAGTTCCTGGTAAAGGAGATGAGAAGATCTGTCCAATCTCAAGGGTTCTCATGGGGTGAGACAATATTGGCTTCTTCTCTGGAAGATCTGACCAGTTCCCTCAAAATGAGTCATGCCATGCCTGATCACTTGTCAAGAGCACCACAACCTTGAATTTCTCTTGCTTGTCCACATGGCTCCTGGGAGGATTTGGTTTCTTAAGTGGAATAGATCACAATTTACAAATGAATTTTGAGGGTGTCTACATCAGGACTGGTACGTGAGCACTACACAAAAGCAGTGTATGCATGTGTGCTGTGTATGAGGATAATGTGTGTAGCCAGTTATTTTGCTGTTGATATCTAGGTATATGATGGGTGGTAATCCATATGGATTATTTATGGATTAAGGTACTAATGCAAAAGTTTACAGACCTCAAGTCTGTAAAACAATAGTTTAGCCAAACTAACTGAAGCCTAAATCCTAAATATTTGACATACTCAACTAATCAGTGAAGGACCCTAAATCATAAGGTCACATGATAGAATGCTGTAGTCCTGGATAAACTGCTGTCAGGTAACTGCAAAGTACTAGTTTATGGTGGTTTTGAAGATTGTAAAATAGGAACATCAGCGGATTTTCAGTCACAGGAGTACTATGGTAACCCGATGAGTTATATGCTAATTTAGTTGAGGCAAGTTAGTAGGTATCTTATAAGAGAAGGACACTTCAGGATTGTTAGGTTGAGGAAGTTTAGCTGTGGATAAAGGGGAGGGCTGAACGTACCCTTATGAATGTGTATGGCAGCCATGTAATTTGTAATAAAAAGGGCTGGCCCAGGCCTCAGCCATTGGGATTTCCTTGGTATGCTAGAGTGATTGCTTGCTGACCATCTATTTTACCAGCTTCAGTTCCCCGCAAAGGATGATGTGAATATGCAAGTGCTGAACATTTTGTTTTATCTCGATCTACTGTGTTGTGGTGTTTGATCTCCCTGGTTGTTCTAATAAAACTATTAGATTCAAAAGGTCTTCCCTAAGCGTGAGTGTGTCTCCTGCATATCCCGGAGTCCCCATTCTAATAATGATTCTGTGGCCAATCTAGAGGCAGCTGAATCCTGCCAGACCATGACATCTTAAATTGAAAACTGTAAAGGATACCTAATAAGTAGACGGGGCAACAAGTGCCAGACACTGCCATCGAAGCATATGTAGCATCGTTCCTAGGTTTGTGGGATCAATAAAGTTGTTAGACATTGCAAAAGGCTGCTTGCAGCTCTGAATAATCCCATGTTTTATGTACTGCTTAACTGATGTTTAGTTACTCCAACTGTAAAACAGTGGCTAATGGAGTAGTCACGCCCTCTGTAGAGAGTCACTGAGATGTGTGGTTCAAGTCCTTTAAAAATATTTAATAGTGCCATATTCTGTGTACCTCTAGCGTGGAGGTAAGCACCATCAGGGCTCTAAGCACTAGGTTTTCAGACACTAGCCAGATGGTTTCATACTGAGCACTTCTGATAAGTAAAAGACTTTACTTGGACTGGCAGGGAAAAAAAGACTACAGATACCTTAGGCACAATGGCTTAAATCAGTTGTGTTGTGGCTGTGCTCATCAATAGCAAGAGCACACAATTTGTAATAAGCCATTCGTACAGTGTTAGGATGATGTATGTGTGAGGAGTGTATTGGGGTAGACAATGTCTGGTTTACTTGGGGAGCTGGTCAAATTCGTAGTTTGAAATTATATTTTCCCCACTTGGCATACTTTTCTGCTCCCAAGTCACATGAACAGACTTTGATTTTTAAAGTTTTAATCACTATTCAATGAACAACTTCAGTTCACTAAGTGTGCCTTTTAACTATTTGCTGACCAGTGGTGTGTGATTGTGATTTGCAACCATGATATTGTTTCTGCTGCCTCACAGGCTGGCAAACTTTCAACCAGAATAGTAGTATTTATTTGGATTACTGTAGCAGCTAGGAGCTGTAGTTATGGACCAGGAGCCTATTGTGCTAGATGCTGTACAAACATGGAACAAAAAGATGGTCCCTGCCCCAAGGAGCTTACAAGTGTAAGACGAGATAACATATACCAACAGACAGGGGGCAGAAACCAGATGCTATTGGTCAGCATGATAGGCTGTGGTCTCAGCACACAGTAGTCTAACCTTTTATCATGTTTTTTGTAGGCATCATGGGAAAGGTGAGTATTAGTGTGGATAACGGGGAGCTTTGTGGGTGTTTACAGGAAGTTCCTTTCAAGCCTGAGATGCAGCATGAAGGTACTTGTTTAAAAATTTAACAACTGGGTGATGGTACTGGGCCACATCAATAGCCCCCTGTACTGGCTGCTGCTGTGGGAGCTGGGGCCTGTGCTTGGAAGTCCATGATTTTCTTCAAGGTTCAACTTCAGATTCCAGCCATCCTGCCCTTTGATAGCATCGCTTAATTTCCACCAAAGTCAGCATCATCACCATTACTCCAGACAACTTCAGCATTGACTTGCTGTGCTGCTGCAGGTTGTTCACCTGCTTTGTCACCAGTTGATATAGGCAAAGGAGGGATTTGCAGATTCTCATCTTGCAAGAAGGAACACTCCCGTCTGCCCCTGTCTAGAATGGTGCATTGCTTGAAAAGCAGTAATCAAACATGGCTTGGGGAGACCCATTTTGGACACAGTATGCCCAGTCAAGGTGGACAGGGCTAACCTGGGTTAGGGGAGAGAGGTCCTTAAACCATCCTAAATAGGACACTTCTCCTGATTGTCACTGTATTATATGACAGAGGAGAATGTCTACAGTGGTGGTGTAGCCATGTGGCTCCCAGGGTCTGAGAGACAAGGTGGTTGAGGCAATATATTTTATTAGTGAAAGAAATAAGGAAGAGAATGTGTAGGAAAGATATAAGTGTACATTTGTCCACTTGGTGGCACCGTTGTTACAGGGAAAAGTCTGAACTAACCCACAGATCTGCTAATGCAATGCAATGCAATGCAAAGGGGTCTTGACTGACTTTGCAGCCTCTGGAGTAACAGCTTTGCAGTTTCAGAGAGAGACTGGCTAGGAGAGAGGAACAAAATTGTTCGAGTTTTTTTTAATATTTTGACAGGAAACAATTTTATTTTTTTGCTGAAAACATTTTGTTTTCTACCGGCTACATTAAGAGCATTTCCACATGAGAGGAGGCCTGGAGCACTGTGGTGAGAGCAGGCTACCCAAAGGGCCTGGGAAGAAGCGCCTACATTTTCTCTAGGATCTTTCTCATTTTGCCAGAGTGGCTTGTGTGTTTTGGAGGAGGAGGCATTTTCATGCGACAAATTAGCTTTCATGTTCCATGAAAAATCATTGCATTGCAATGGGATAACATGTCAATGTCTTCTCATTTGGCCTAAGCCCAGACTAACCTTTGGCTTGACAGCCCTGGAACCTGCAGTTCTCTCTATATAGGCCAGGTACAATACTGATAGTGGCAATGCAAAGTGGCAAGCCAGAGGGACGTGAGCAGGTACTGTAACTACTGGATTGTGGCTCACATGTTGCGAGGAAGAGGGATGTAGTTTTGAGACCAGGTCCTCCACTAGCGTAGGTCAGCGTAGCTCCATTGACTTCAATGAAGCTACACTGAATGATGGCGGCTAAGCATCTGCCCCTTTTATATGAATGGGGTAATGGTTTATATGGAAAGCATAAATCATGCAAATGTGGGATAGGCCAGTCTACTGGTGTTTGTTTTCATCAACGATTGTATTAGATGTGAGAGTGGAGGGCTGGGCATGTGCTGGCGATCCGTGCTGCGATTGATCTCTGCAGTATCCGCCCAAGCTCGGTCTGTGCCTGGTGTGAGTTATCCTAAGAGGGGGGAAGCTATTCTGATCAGTGTGACCTCATGCCCATAGACTGACAGTCAGGGGTGTGTCTGCTGAAACATGTCAGCCAGAGGAGATGGGCTCCCTTGGGAGGGAGGTCCCTTAACTTAGACCCTTCAGGATAATCCTTAATTTTCCCCATGTTTCCTCCTCACCTATAGTTGGCTACTGTAATTATGGCCAAGCAGTATTTGATGAGGCTCAGGAGTATGTGTATGTTGTTCCTTAATAAAGGAGGAGTAATGGCTCCATGATACTCCCAGCCCCTGGGATCCAGGGCAGGGAGTCTGAGCTGGGATATTGATCTCTGGTCTCCTGTATTACACTAATATACTTGGCTTAGGAATAGCCAGGCTGGAACAAACCCAAGGTCCATCTAGTGCAGTGTCCTCTCTGATTGGCCAGTACTAGATGTTGCAGAGGAAGGTGCAAAAACTCTGCAGTCAGTTTCGTGTGTGTGTGTGTGTGTGTGTGTGTGTGTGTGTGTGTGTGTGTGTGTGTGTGTGTGTGTGTGTGTGTGTGTGTGTGAGAGAGAGAGAGAGAGAATGTCTGGGAGGTGCACGGAGTGGGTGCACTCGGGCATATGTTTGTTTTGATGGGCAGGAGGAATTGACCCATGATGAGAGATTAAAAGATGAAAAATCACGGAGGGTGGGCCAGTGCTACAACTATGATAGTAGGCTGTGTGACGCACAATAATGGGATGTAATTGAGGAAAAATTAAGCTGGATATGGGAGCTCCACTAGATTGCATAATGTCTTTCCCATGGGAAGTGGTGTAAGCCCCATTGCTCAGTTAGACTGCACAAAGCATTGAAAGGATGAATCCTAGTTTAGCAGGGTGGCAGGACAGACTAGGTCACTTCATGGCACTCGGCACTGAGATAGCATCTTACTTCTGTGGCTCTCGAGGTCTTCTCCATTTCTAATTTCTGTGACTATATGGTACCCCTATGGGCATTTACCAATGCACCAATTGCTGTGGAGTCTAATGCCAGTATGTGGCAGAATATACACATGTGGGTGAATGCTTGAGCATATGGTCCCTGAATTGTCCAGTGTATCAGCCTGGCTGCAATATCTTTCTGTTCTTCGAGTGCTTGCTCATGTCCATTCCATTGTAAGTGTGTGCATCGGCTGGTTGGCTCAGGCGATCCCCAGAGTGGGTAGGAAGATCTCAGCTACCTGGTTGCCCCGGCTGGAGGGGTTGACATGCCACCGCTCTCCCAGAAGTTGCTCCAGATCATGGTCGCTGGAGCACCCCGCATCGGTGGGGCATGGAGCGAGGTCACCCACCGGTCACAATCCCCGGCAGCGAGCGAAGTTCATTCCAGGAGGCGGCGCCTGTCTGGGTCGCTTGCAGAAGACCGCTCCCCAGAGGGAAGTCGGCACTGCTCCCGCTCCATGGCACTGAGGAGTTTGCCTGCACTGGTGTGGTGCAGAACCCGGTTGCTGGAGACTGATTCGGCACTGAGAGGGAAGCATTGCTGTAAGTCATCGGTGCCCAGGCGCCACCCCCGTTTGCAGTTGGAGCATGGTTCCAAGCGTCGGCACCAGTCACGGCACCAGCACCAGATCTTGTCGTCTTCACAATTAACGATGCTGAGTGGCCATTCTCCAGGATGCCGGAGCACCCACAGATCGGGTCATCGCTCCCCCACTATAGGATGGGTGGCCGTCCCTCCCTGTCCATTTCGGAGGGAGGCCATCCCCACTCCCTACCCTGCTCCGGCAGGGGTTGGCCCAGCCCAGGGCAGGAGAACAGTCTCCGGGCTTGGGCCCGGCTGCCCAGGCAGGGCAGCACACGGTTCAGGGGCCCCAGGCGGGGCAGCACACGGTTCAGGGGCCCCAGGCGGGGCAGCACACGGTTCAGGGGCCACTGGGGTGGTCCACCCAATTTCACTGCGTCCCAGCCAGGTCCCTAGCCGTGGCAGAGGGGTAAGCCACGGAGTCAGCAGGGTTCCAACCGCAACACACTGACTCACTCTCCGGTTCCCCAATCCCCGGACTGGGTGGCCCCTCCCCTGGGCTACTTCTTTCCCTTTTCCCCTTGGGTACCTGCTATGCCACTGTCCAGTCTACCTCATCGGGGTAGGCACCCAGGGGCAGGTTGCAGAATCCCTCGATATCGTCGGGGAGCGGTAGGTCAGGCAGCTCTTTTATACTGCCTGTCCCGCCCCCCTCACTTCCAGGTGGGTGGACAGGCAGTCTCCGGCTCCGCCCCCACAGGCCTGGCCTGTTTCTCCCTGTCAGTTTCTGAGGTAGGCCACACCCACTCACGACACCCGCCAATTGGCACCATACAGCGGGAGCCTCTGAGGCAGCCCCACCATGGTTGTCTGACAGTGAGTCAGTGTCCTCTTGAGAAGATGGCCACCAGGCAAGTCATCACCACCAGCAAAAGATGCTGGAGCACCCTTGGGCTCAGGCAGCACCAGGATGTCTCAAGGGCAGTGGTCACCCCACTGGCCGTATTGGGAACCCTAGGGGTTTCCGGTCTGGCTGGGTCCGCAGTTGTTCAGGTTGTCTGGGGTGCAGTCCGCACCCCCAGCATCGGAGAAGGGCCATCGTTTGTCCTCCGACGATTTGGACCCCCAGGAAGGGACCTATTGGGGCCCCTTGTCAGCAGGAAGAGATGCCACCACCCACCACGCCCCTCCAGTCCTCCTCTTCTCCAGACGAGGCGGTCACCCAGGGACACTCAGTGCCCCTGGATGATTTCAGGGTGCATCAAGAGCATCTCAAGAAGGTGGCTTCCAATTTGGGGTTGGAGGCAGAGGAGCTGAAGGAGGCATCAGACAGTCTTTTTAATGTCCTGGCAGCAGCCGCCCCAGCTCAGGTTACCCTCCCGTACATGAGGGGATATTGAAGATAGTGAAGGTCCTGTGGCAGACCCCTTCATCAGTGGCCCCAACTTCTAAGGGGGCTGAGAAAAGGATCCCAGCCAAAGGATTTGAGTATCTTTTCACCCACCCCTCTCCGGGTAACCTGGTGGTAGATGTGGCCAGCCAGCGGGATAGGCAGGGACAGCCCGGTTCCATGCTAAAAAATAAAGACAACAAGAAATTAGACATGTTCGGGAGAGAAGTTTATTCGATGGCAAGCCTGTAGTTTCGAATTGCCGATCAGCAGGCTCTCCTGGACAGGTACAATTTCAATCTCTGGGACTCGCTAAAGCGCTTTGTGGACACTTTGCCCCAGGACGAGGCGCTGGACTTTAACATGGTCCTGGAGGAGGGTATCATGGTGGCCAGAGCAGTGCGGCAGGTGTCTTTGGACGCAGCAGACTCGGTGGGCAGAGCCATGGCCTCTGCCATCTGCATGCGCAGGTGCTCATGGCTGCAATCCTTGGGGCTGTCCCAGGAGATCCAACAGTTCATCCAGGACCTCCCCTACGATGGGTCAGCCTTGTTTTCAGACCAGCCGGATGGGAAGTTGCACGATCTGAAAGACTCAAGGGCCACGCTCCACTCCTTGGGGCTTTATATGTCTCAGACCTCTAGATGCCAGTTCCATCCTCAGGTCCAGCAACAGGAGATCACGCCCTACAGAGGGACAGAAATAGGGGTCTAGGAAACATCAACCAATGCCAGGGTCCTCCTCAGCTCAACACAGGTAGTCTATGTGATCTGGTAACCAAAGGAGGTCATTTTGAAGGTGCGCCTGAGGGCGGCATTCCAGCCTGTTCCTTGGATCTCTCCCGGCCCTTCTTGAACTGCTTAACTCCCTTCCTGTCTGAATGGGCCAAGGTCACTTCGGATCGCTGGGTCCTTGGCATAGTCTCGGCAGGCTATGCCCTCCAGTTTGCTTCTACCTCTCCCAACAACTGTCCCTCTCTGTCTCTCTTCAGGGATCCCTCTCATGAGCAACTACTCATGCAAGAGGTAGAGACCCTTCTCAGCCTGGGGGCCATAGGAGGGGTTCCACCGGCCATGAGGGGAAAAAGGTTTCTCAAGATACTTCCTCATCCCCAAAGTGAAAGGGGGTCTAAGACCCATACTAGACCTGCATCGTCTCAACAAATATCTCAAGAGGCTGAAATTTCACATGGTCTCCCTTGCCTCCATCATCCCCCTCCCTGGATCCAGGAGACTGGTATACTGCCCTCAACCTAAAGGACGTTTATTTCCACATTTCTATCTTCCCCAGCCACAGGCATTTCCTCCGTTTTGTGGTAGCTGGCTCCCACTACCAGTTTGGACAGCATTGCCCTTTGGCCTTTCCTAGGTCTCAAAGGTGTTTTCAAAATGTGTGGCAGTGCACCTGAGGTACAAAGGGGTCCAAATGTTCCCCTACCTGGACAACTGGCTAATCAGGTGCAGGTCCAGGGCCCAGGTCCAGAACAGTGTAGATCTGACATGTGCCACCTGCTGCTGGCTAGACCTGTTAATTAAATGAACAGAAGTCCACATTAACCCTGGATAGAGTTCATTGGGGCAGTCCTGGACGCTTCTCAAGCCAGAGCTTCCATACCCCAGACACACTTTGAGGCGATGTCCGCCATCATCGCTCACTTGCACCTCTGCCCGACTATAACAGCCAGGCTGTCTGCACTGTTAGGCCGCATGGCAGCCTGCACTTATATGGTGAAGGTGGCTCACCTAAGTGGGTCACTCAGACCACTTCAGTTGTGGCTCGCCTCAGTTTATGATCTGAGCAGACATTCCCTGGACTGGGTAGTCACAGTCCCCCCCAGATCCTAGCTACACTAGACTGGTGGCGGAGCCTCCGAGCAGTGTTTAGTGTGCTGTTCGAGGAGTTAGTCCCCTCGGTCACTTTGGTATTGGACACCTCGGACTTAGGCTGGGGGGCTCATATCAGCGCTAACCTTGGCACACAAGGGGTCTGGTCGAGGGAGGAGAGGCACATGCACATCAGTGTGTGAGAGTTACGGGCTATTCGACCAGCCTGTGGAGTGTTCCTCCGCTTTATTGCAGGCAAGGTGGCGCAGGTACTGGCAGACAATACAGCGGCCATGTGTTACATCAACAGGCAGGGGGGAGCCCGTTCCTGAGCCCTCTGCAAGGAAGCCATTTGTCTGTGGGACCTGGCAGTGAGGCACAATTTTCACATAATAGTCTCTCACTAGATGTTAGACGTGTGTTAGCATTCTACATCGAGTGCACGAGACCATTCCGGAGATCTACACAACTCTGTCATGGTGGCTCTTTGGCTCACTTGTTTCCGCCCAGCACATCTCATTGTGGATAACTTCCTGCATCACGTTCTGCTATGAGCAGGCAAAGGTGCCACTTCTGGAGATAATTACAGTCCACTCAACCAGAGCTCAAGCTTTGTCCACAGCCTTCCTAGTGAGAGTGCCTGTGCAAGACATCTGCAAGGGCTGCCACCTGGTCATCTGTACATACCTTCACATTCCACTACACCATCGTCCGGCAGGTGAGGGACGACAGGGCTTGAGCAGAGCAGAGCTCATCTGTAACTCCGGTCCACCTCCAAGATATTCCTTATGTATCACCTACAATGGAATGGACGTGAGCAAGCACGCCAAGAAGACGGTTACTTATCTTGTAACTGTTGTTCTTTGAGATGTGTTGCTCGTGTCCATTCCATGACTCATACCCTGTCCCCGCTGCCTGAGTTGGCATCAAGAAGGAACTGAGGGGGCATAGGGCCGGCAGTGCCTCATATATCGTGCCATGTGCGCGGGGCTCCAGCGGGTCCTGAAGCTGGTCCTATGGGTACTGCTAAAGGGAAAAAAAAGTTCCAGTAACAGTGCATGAAGGCGTGCACACATCTACAATGGAATTGACATGAGCGACACATCTTGAAGAACAACAGTTACAAGGTAAGTAGCAGTCTTTTTTCCTCCACCAGGTGCTTTACATTAAAGGTTTCATCTGGTTCTTTCTCTGTACTCTAGTATCCTCCCTGGTAGGAGCTTTTAGGGCAGAGACCCTAAAGTGGTAGGATCCAGTGATGTCTCCCGGAAGCTGCATTGTTGTTTGCAGATAATGTGACAAAGCGTTTTTCATCTGCTGCAAGAATTATCCTTGCTGGGCTTGCATCTGGGCTCATTCCATTTTGTTCTTTATTTATCATTAATATGGCAGTAATGCCTTATGACCATAATCAGGTTGTGCTAGGTGCTGTACAAATATATAGCGTATGATAGTCCCTGCCCCAGAGCTATCAGTCTAAACAAGATGTACCAGGTGGATGAGGCAAACAGGTATGCTAGAGTGGGAGGCAGGGTAATAAATATAACGTGCACAGGCCATATCCTAACAGCAGTGATCACAGCTCCCCACCGGCCTAGCCATTCTCAAGCTGTGCATGTAGCTTCCAGAAAGGCATGGGCTAGAGAAGAGACAAATTTTCAGGGGGTGTCATATTCTGTTTAAGGTACATATGTGTCCCCGTGTCACCATAGTATCTGAGTGCCTCAGAACCTTGAGTGGATTTATCCATGCAACACTCCTGTGTGATAGGGCAGGGCTATTCTCCCATTGCACAGATGGGGAACTGAGGTCCAGAGAGACTCAGGCGCAGATTTTTAAAGGTGATTGGGGGTTGCTGCACTTAGCAATGTAATACCTATGTGATTTAGGAAACTAAATCTCATTTTCAAAAGTACTATAGGCATTTAGGAGCCTAAATCTGAGTGACTATCAGTGGGATTTTGGCTCCATAGTGCCTAAATCCCTTTTGAAAATGAGGTTTAGGCTCCTAACTCAGGTGTGGCACAGCAATACCTAATGACCTTTAAAAATCTGGGCCTAAGTGATTTATCCAAGGTCACTGAGAGAAAGCAGGGAATAAAGCCCAGATCTCCTGTTGCAGGCTACTGCCTTAACCACTGAACATGGAATTTGTGAGGAAAGCTGGTTATGATTTAATTTGACTGCTCTAATCACACGTGTGCCCATTGCAGATGCTGAGTCCATTTTCTTTCCTCACCAGCTGTTTTACTGGATCCTGCCTTCTGGGTTTGGTCTCATTTTCTACACAAGTTTTCAAGGAGAACTGGTGGAATTTCTGGGAAGGAAAGGTTGAAGTGTCTGGACTTGGACCATTCCCAACAAGCAAAAAGACTGAGTAACAATGCACCAGGGATAGGCAATGGATAGATATGGAAGGCTTAAGGTAATCCATCAAGGAAACTGCAGTGGGTTTCTTCCTGAAAGAAAACCAAATTGATTACGTTTGATTCACATGTGGGCTTTTTTTCTTCCCAGAAGGAAAAAGCATAGGGGCTCTAACAGCTGAGGCTGGCAGAGGGAAACAAAAGCCAAACCAGATGACTTGCAAATGAAGAAACCCTTAGGCCCTGCAGGTTGAGACTGGTATGTTAGAGAGGGGCAGGAATGTAGATGGAAGAATATAGCAGCTAGCTGAAGCAGTTCATCCTAGTCACCCCACAGTAACCATTCCGCCACTTTGGGTGGAGTAGGAGCAAGCAGACTGAGATGAGGCCAGAGGCTGATATTAGTAGAAGATGAAGGCACTACAAAGAAAAAGAGGAAAAACCCAGGTTATAGTGAGTTTCCATAGCAATACAACACTTTTCCTGGGAATTTCAAAGGAATAGATCAATGTGTGTGTTGAGCTCTCACATTCCAAATCCTCCAGTTCCACAGTTTGCCCCTAACCAACAGCAGCAGTCACATGGTCACCAAGAGCTTCTGTGGTGCAATAAGATCACCAATGAAGGACACAGACTGAACCAGCCAGACCATCTTAAGGACCTCGCTGGGGATAGATCCAAGTGGTGCTTCATCTCCAAGCAGGCTATATCACTTTGGGGTTTGCCATGACAATGATGAATATCAACATCTGTCGTGGTAAGCTATGCCCTGATTTTCAACAGGGCAATCCTTGGACAAATTTGTTCTTTCCTGTCCTTTTCTATTTTGGCCTGGATAAATCTGAGTAGCCTATTTTTGCAACATAGGAGGATGAGGAGGGCCATGCATAGGACAGTTCAAAGGGAGTAATGCATCCTAATTATCACAGACTGGACCAGCTCTGGGCAACCATCTGAAGATCCTGGAAAAACGAAGGTGTGAGCTGGTCCAAGTGGTGGCAAGAAACCCCCTGGAGAACTAATTGCCCCAGGTGTTTTCATGTGGCAGTGACTTCTGTCCACATGCTCAAGCTTGAAGCTGACTTAATTCAATCTCTGTCCAGCTTAACCTTGGGGAAAGCCTAGGTTACATGGCATGACCTAGGTACAACTGAGGGAGATTTGTGTTTAGATGCAGGGTATGCTACAGTCATGCTAGGGGGAACAATGGATGTCAAACCTGACTAATGTCTTACATTCAGCAGATGCATAAGCAATTCTCTGTTTTCTGATAGGTGGGTTCAGATAGAATCATAGAAGTGTAGGGCTGGTAGTGACCTTGGGTGGTCACTAAGTCCAGCCCCCTTTGCTGAGGCAGGACCAAGTAGATGTAGACCATCCCTGGCAGTGTTTGTCCAATTTGTTTTTAAAAACCTCCAATGACTTTTCTCTTTATGTTCTTTGATCGGATTGTTCCTCTGTTACTGGTCAGCTGAGACTGACTGGGTCTCAGATATTTATACACAGTAAATAATTATCATTTAGAATAAAGCCATGAGTTAAATGAATTCGGGGGAAGAAAAAACCAAGTCAAAGTATATAATACCAAATAAGCAGCAGTACTTTAAACAAAGAAATCTTAACACAGCCCTCCCCCACCCTTAAACATTTATTATATTTCCTCATATTTCTCCCGACAGCCACTTGTTCAACTTCTGGCCTGTTTGTAAAAATCTGCACACCATCTATAAAAGTGATACACTATGCACATACACACTTGCAAACTTCTGTTCGATGGGCATTAAGTAAATTATTTCTTTAAGATCATATGGCAGATCTATAATTAATTAAATCCTCCATGATATTAGTGTAAAATAACTTAGTGTTTCTAAAAAGGTAAATGTAATTTGCCGATCTGGTATTTGGAAGAATGCTTTCCCCAAAATCAATTCCTTTAGTTTCTAGAGAATAGAAATGAAAAGCAATCTCATTTTAATTATATCTCTTTATAGCTAACAAAGGAATGATTTATGCAATTAAATTAACTGGCTAGAAAATTATTCTCAGCTGGGCTGTCCTAATTCTTTGCTTTCTGAATTGCAGGCTTTTACACTTTTCTATGTAGATTAATTTTTCTGATATGCAAACAATGCTCCTTGTGTTCATTTTTAACATTTTCTATTCACAGCTCCCCTTTTCTTAGTGCCGATGACATGAGTAATATTTGTGAACTGCTGAGCTCTGATTCATAAGGGTTTTTTTTATGCAGAAAGATAGGAAAAAATCTTTTCTTTTGAATCTCATTATTGCCAGCACAGTGCAAGGTTTTGAAGTTTTCTTATCTATTGCCAAGAAACAGCAGTGGGAACATGGAGAAATTGCAAAGATGTCAAAGAATGCAAACTTTTAAAGGGAAGCACTTTAGCATTGGAGAGAGAAGTGACTTTGCAGCTGCGGTTTCTTTGTATTTTTTTCCATGCTCCTTTGTGCCCCCTGGCAAAAGAGAACTAAGGGCAAACTCCCATCTTGTGGTGCATGAGAGCACTTATGGAAAGAGGTTCTGGGAGACTTTTCCCTGCAACAGTTGGACAGAACTCTAGCTTCATGTTACTTTGACTGTTAGGCACTGGAAGAAGCTGAACTACATGTTAACACATGACCACAAGGGTGCATAGACTGGAGGAGTGTGGGTATCCGTTCCATAGGACAGGGATTGGTGCAGTTTGCTCTGTTTCATAGAAGCAGTGACTACGCTGCAGTACAAATTTCCCCAGGTCCTCCCTAAGGGAATGGGCCAGTCTGCAAGTTGGATAGGAGGAGAAGTTGCCAGCGGCCCTTCTCTTTGAGTGTGCATCAACCTGCATAGATGATAAATTCTGGCTAATGGGAGATGTGGTTGCTCAACACCACTCAACATCAGGTCGCTTATGTAGCTGCCTCTGTATGAACTTAGGGGCCAATAGATATCTGAGTTTGAAAATGCTGGCCAGTAAATTGAATGCTTTATATTACTGGAGGGGTCCTTTAGCACCCCAGTCCTGTGCTTCCCAGCTTCCTCCCTCAGCAAAACTGTGTCTCCCCAGCGTCCCTCCCAACTCGATCACCCTGTTCCCCAACCTGTAATAGACCAATGGCTTCATGATCCTTCACTCTGTCCAGTTCCTGGTCCCAGGCCACCCAGAGGGAGGGACAAAGGGGCAGTTGCTTTGTGTCCCCTGTTTGACAGGACCCCCACAATGATAGAAGGGTGGCCAGGCCAAATGTGAGTGAATGGTGGTGCAGCACGACACAGGCATGGTGCCAGCCATTGATTGCACTGGCGGGAGGGAGATGGAGAGGAGTGACCTGGGGTGACCTGCTAGGCCAAGAGCCCCGAGGTAGGAGCAGGATTTGGGATAAAGCCCCCACGGGCAACAGGGCTGGAAGTTAGCCAGAGGTGGGACTGGGAGTGGCCTTTCAGGTGCATACAGGGCACAGCCCCCCGTCCCGCATAGAGAGCAGTGACCTCACAGGCTTGGGCTCCCTGACTCCTATCCTCTCCACAGAAAGTGGTTTACCCTGAAGGAAGGAATTCTGCAGCATTTTCAGTTTCCTTCATGGATTTTTTTTCATTTAAACCTCATTTTAAACCTTTGTCATATGTTACATCCCACATCTGGGCCTTGGCAGTATGAGAAGTAGGTGCCTATTGGATCATCTGTAATTAGCAATGGGCACATCTTGGTAGATTCAGACATTAGGTTCAAGTGCTTATCCTAAGCTTATCGGAACTCTGACCTTGTGGCTGCAAAATTGGGCTATCAAACTCACCAGCACAGGGTCTAGGTGATTTCTGTTTCCTTCTTCAGGATGGGTCATGATCCGAGCCAGAACAGCCCATATAACAGGATTTCATCAATTCCACTCGGGGCTCGAGGTAGCAGCAATGTAAAGAAAACCGTTTCAGACATGCAAAATATATTGGATTGAGTTCTGTTCAAAATCTGAGCAAGAAGTTCATCTCTCGGTGCTTAGATCAGAATTGGTTTGTATAATTCTGTGTCCTGTTAAATGTCATCCCTCAAACTGTGGTCTATGGCACATTTGAGAAGTCTGTTCAGCTGCTTCCATTGCAAGGCTGAAGCTGACATGAGTCTTCAAGCTGACCCTTGCTAATTGTAAGATCCCAGTCTAGAACTAGAGCTGGCCAAAAAGGCCAAATGAATTTTTCACAATTTCTGTCCACCATTTTACTTGTTTTTTCATCAGAATTAGAAATTGCAATTGCAATTTTGTCAGCAAGGCACATTTTGGGAATTTTCCACCAGCTCTATCCAGAACTCCTAGGTGCTCTGAGGTGCTTTTTGGTAAACAACATTTTTTTAAAAGCAGTCCTCTTTCCCCTGTGTAGCTGTTTCATATCTTTGTTGCATAGAGGGATGTGAATTTAACTGTGATTTAAATGTGGATGTGACATCAAAATTGGAGGAGATGCAAACTCAAGAAGCCAAATCAAGTTGAGAAGTGACCCAGAGATGGGTTGGGGGAGAGTGGAAGCTATGAAGGGAGAGTAGTCCAAAGAAATGTAAAGCCCCCATATGTAGTTTGCCAGATTCTGAGCTGGATCACTTCAAGATAAATGTGGGGTTAATAACCTCAAGCCCACCAGTGTTGTTCAGATTGCAGGGAGTGGAAGTAAACAGCAAAGTCTGCAGATGGAAGGGGCTATCACCAAGCACCTGCACCCATCACATCAAAGTGAGCTTACTTTCCTCTTGTGTCTTTCTTACAACTCTAAGATGACCTACCAAGCACTACAGTTCCTCAGAGAAAGTGTGGGATCACATCAGGGGGAAGAGGAGTCGTAAGTAGCTCATAGTATGAAAATGTTTGTTTGAACCTCCTGGTCTAAAGAGAGAGGCTGTAATCAGGGATAATTAACTTCAGGGCAATGCTGCATTGGTATCTCAATCCCATGCTGGAGCATCCAACAGCAAGGAACCTACTCACAGGCTCAGGTGCTTTGGGGGAAAAAAAAAAAAGAACAGGAAAGATCACTTATCAGACAACCTTCCCTGGGCCCAACCAGCAAGTAAGACTTAACTCAGATTCTAACATTTCAGTTTGGGGGTTCAGGTCCCACCTTTTGCAACTCAGTGTATTCCCTTAAATAATGTTACTACTACTGGGGAAAAAGCACCCGCAAACTTACAAAACCCAGGTAATGCAGAGGTGCGGTGCTGCTTCTCACTCACGCCTCCCCTAAACAGAAAACGCAGAATTAAGGTGACACTTCACACGCAGCTTTAATCTTGCTTCTGCGGGACTGGCATCAGGCATGGAGAATATAATACTACTTCACTTCTCCCTGCCCAAACCCACCACATTTTCTGTGCCCAGTATGCTTGTGCCTGCCATCCTCTGGACTCTAATAATGCTCTGTGTTTCCGGTGTTACTTGACGCTGGTTGGCAGACGCTCAGGGAGGGGTAGGGTACCGTGATCCCCCAAGAGGCAGAATTAAGGCCTCACCCTGATGTGGCTCAGCAATTTCCAAGGCCGTCTGCCTATGCATGGAGGTGATTGAGCATTTTGAAAAATCACCTCTAATGAAATGCCGTTGCACCCTGAACTATGGAATCATTGCTACTACCCCACTGACAACAGAAATAACTTGGAATGGCTATCTCACTACCGAAGATAAATTACTTTGCTCACCCATTCTCACCTGCTACTTAATGGTCGTCATTAGGTCTTAAGTACCGGACTCCACCTCCCCCATTGTTCTCAGTGCACCTGGATACCTTTAAGATACCTCTGTGTTACCTGCATCTGAAGAAGAGCTAAGTCTCTCGAAAGCTTATGTCTGCAAATATTAAATTTGTTAGTCTTTAAAGTGCCACAGAACTCTCGTTGTCTTTGCTGTATACAGATTAACACGGCTACCTCTCTGGAACTATTCTACATGGAAGGCACTGAATTTAGCTGTTTGAAATGGAAATCCACCAACTCCATGAAAAAACTTGCACAGATACAGACAGACATCATCTTTCTATCCAAGTGCAAACAAATGAACATCATACCTAAAGGACTAAAAGTGAAAAATCCCTTACAATCGACATATTATACAGACTATAGTGACAAACTGTGTCACACACTCTAAGAAACTAAGGAACCACCTGATCAGCATCCTGTACAGCAAAGAAGAAAAGATCAAGAAGGAACTCTCAATGCTGGATACTCTCATGAAAAGTCAAACTTCCACAGAAATTTCCACATGGCTGGCCTTTACCAACACAAGACAGTCCATTTACAACACACACTTTGCTTCTCTACAGAGGAAAAAAGACTCTATACTATCTAAAATCCTACATGCCACAAGAGACCACAACTCTGCAACTCACAATATTGTAAATCTGTCTAGTTACACACTCAACCCAGCAGAAGAATCAGTCTTATCTCGGGGACTATCTTTCTGCCCCACCAACCCCACGCACACAATACAATTCTGTGGTGACCTGGAATCCTACTTTCGCCGTCTCCGACTCAAGGAATATTTCCACCACACCGATGAACAACATACTCACCCACAGATCCCTACCTACCAATGCTACAAGAAAAAAATTCTACATGGACTCCTCCTGATGGCTGAAACAACAGACTAGACTTTTACATAGAGTGTGCACGTCGGCGGAAACAATCTGAGGTTGTTGACAAACAACACCGCTTATCCCATAACCTCAGCCTTGCTGAACGCAACGCCATCCACAGCCTCAAAAACAACTGACATCGTAATCAAAGAGGCAGACAAAGGAGGCGTCGTTGTCATCATGAATAGAGTGGATTATGAACAGGAGGCTGCCAAACAACTCTCAAACACCACATTCTACAAGCCTCTACTGACCGATCCCACTGAAGAATACCAAAAGAAACTAAAACATCTACTTAATAAACTCCCTAAAGAAACACAGGAACAAATCTACACAGACACACACCCCGAGCCCCGACCAGGGTTATTCTATCTGCTACCCAAGATCCACAAACATGGGAATCCTGGACACCCTATCATCTCAGGCATTGGCACTCTCACTACAGGTCTATCAGGCTATATGGACTCTCTCCTCAGGCCCTATGCTACCAGCACTCCTAGTTATCTTCATGATACCACTGACTTCCTGAGAAAACTACAACCCATCAGTGATCTCCCAGAAAATACCATCCTAGCCACTGTGGATGTAGAAGCTCTCTATACTAACATTCCACATAAAGATGGACTCTAAGCCATCAAAAACACTCTCCCAGATGATCATATGTCACACCTCACAGTTGAACTTTGTGACTTTGTCCTGACCCACAACTACTTCAGATTTGGAACCAATCTATACCTCCAAGTCAGTGGCACAGCTATGGGCACCTGCATGGCCCCACAGTATGCCAACATTTTTATGGCTGACCTCGAACAACGCTTCCTCAAAACTCGTCCCTTAACACCTCTTCTTTACCTACGCTACATTGATGACATTTTCATCATCTGGACCCACGGGAAAGAGTCCCTCGAAGATTTCCACCGGGATTTTAATAATTTCCATCCCACTATCAACCTCAGCCTGGACCAGTCCACACAAGAAATCCACTTCCTGGACGCTACAATAAAAATAAAGGATGGGCACATTAATACCACCCTATACCGAAAACCAACTGACCGCAATGCATATCTTCATGCCTCCAGCTTCCACCCTGGACACATTACACGATCCATTGTCTACAGCCAAGCCTTAAGATACAACCGGATTTGCTCTGATCCCTTAGACAGAGACAAACACCTACAGGATGTCTATGAAACATTCCTAAAACTACAATACCCACCTGGAGAAGTAAAGAAACAAATTGACAGAGCCAGACGGGTACCCAGAAGTCCCCTACTACAGGACAGACCCAACAAAGAAAACAACAGAACCCCACTGGCCATCACCTACAGTCCCCAGCTAAAATCTCTCCAACACATCATTAAAGATCTACAACCTATCCTAGCAGATGATCCACCTCTCGCTCAGGCAGTGGGCGGCAGACCCATCCTGGCTTACAGACAGTCCCCCAACCTGAAGCAAATACTCACCAGCAACCATACACCCTACAAAAAATCCAACCCAGGAACCTATCCTTGCAACAAACCCCGTTGTCAGCTCTGCCCACACATCGTCTCTAATGACATCATCACTGGTCCTAACCACATCAATCACACCATAAGGGGCTCATTCACCTGCATATCTACAAATGTTATATATGCCATAATGTGCCAGCAATGCCCCTCTGCCATGTACATTGGCCAAACTGGACTATCACTACGCACAAGGATAAATGGACACAAATCAGACATAAAAAATAACAACATCCATAAACCAGTGGGAGAACACTAATTCCCCAGGGCATTCTGTCTCTGACCTGAAAGTTGCTGTACTTCTCCAAAAATACTCCAAAAACAGACTTCAAAGAGAAACTGCTGAATTAGAAATGATCTGCAAACTTGACACATTCAAACTGGGTTTAAACAGAGACTTGGAGTGGCTATCTCACTACCGAAGGTAAATTACTTTGCTCACCCATTCTCACCTCCTACTCAATGGTCGTCATTAGGTCTTAAGTACCAGACTCCACCTCCCCCATTGTTCTCAATGCACCTGGATACCTATAAGATACCTCTGTGTTACCTATTTTCTGTATTACTGCATCTGAAGAAGAGAGCTGAAGTCTCTCGAAAGCATATGTCTACAAATATTAAATTTGTTAGTCTTTAAAGTGCCACAGAACTCTCGTTGTCTTAGAAATAACTGAATGTGAATTACCATCAGATCGGTTAACAGCATTAATCGCCTTCCTTGTGGACAGTGTCCTGACTCTATTAGGATTTCATCTCACATATGGTAGTATCTGGATGAACAGTTCCCTGTTCTGGGGTAATAAACCAACCCTCATCTCCCACAAACTGGTTCTCTAAGGAATGAGCAATTTGCTTTATGGAAAAGATCACTGTGAGAAAACAAATGGAAGTTACCTAACCATCTGGCTCTCCTCTATTGATTAGCCTGCCAAAGATGGCTGCTTGGCAGTCAGGCTGCTTTAGTTTCTATTTATCTACTATATTTTGTAATCTTTCTCCATGAAATCTAGCTGACACAGATACTTTGGACACTCTTTGTATACTATTCCTTCAAGACTTAGAGTTGCTGAGCTGTCAGTGAAATTCCTAAAACAAGCAGCAAGAGTAATCCTGCATAAGAAGGGATGCAAACAAGAGAATTTTGAGATATAATGGTGGAAATACTATTAACAATGTATGCCTGTGCAGGGCCTCATGTCATGTTGAAGGAGATAGTATTGTTGAACTGAAAATGTTTAGATGGGGTATTAGTGTGTTAGTGTTGTTATAATGGGCTAATGCTTTGAGATTGGCATTGTGTTGGACGTAAGTTAACTTCTAATTTCTTGGCTTTTAGTGTTTCATTTTGAAGAAATGCACTTGTAGAGCCTTAACTCTTAAGTTCACAAAGTTCTTTGTGTGAGAATTTCCTTGTATTTTTTTTAACATACATTTATAAATATGGGGGCTGAAGGCTGAATAGAGTGATTAGCTGCAGAATGGGGCTGTGGAGCTGGTCAGAAGTAATAGTGTCTCCAGTATTTAAAACTTAGGGCTGATCTACATAGCATGTTACTGTGTGTCAAGCCAGGGTGTTTATATACAGTGCACCAACATGCCATGCAGTAACCTCTCTTGTGGAAAGTACTATAGCACAGTGAAAGACCTGGAATGCAGCTTGATGTACTGCACAGTAAATTCACACCCTGGCTTGCTGGCAGTAACTTGCTGTGTAGACAAGCCCTTAACTCATCTTCGTCCTCTTCATCCACTGTCTCACCAACACAACCTCAATAGTCCAGTTTTCTCCTTGCAGATTATAAGGGCTTAAATCTATAAAATGTTGTTACACTTGAGTATATAACTAAAATGTACGTGCTTATAATTTACAAGTAGAAAATTAGATGGGACTGCACGGGTTGAGTATTTCTATTTGCAACCAGTAGGGCTGGAATTTTGTTTTGATTTTAAAAGTTCTTCACTTGCGTCCTAAAATTGAAAGATTTTTTTCAAAATCTCATTTTACTTTTCACTATTGATTTCCTTTCTTCATTTCTAAAGGAAAATAAGCTTTGACTTCCCTAGTCAGTTTCACTTCCTGCTTCTCATGCAGTAGCCCAGCGCTGTTGGGTTTGGGTTCCCAGCATCACAAAGGAAGGTTTAACTAAAAACCGTTTTCACTCAACTTTAAAACACAATGATAACGTTTCTATTCATATCAGGTTTTGCAAACCTCAGTTTTAAAACTAAATCAGAATTGTGGGCCTCAAATTAATGGGTTCTTTACATTGACAGAAACACTCTGTTACCAGGAGAGAAAAATCTAGTTTTAATATTGCTCTTGAATTTTCGTTTCTTGTGGCTCTTTCATTTATATTTCCTTCCACTCTCCAGCAAATTAGAGATAACTGTTAGCTGTTGCTACCTTATAAGCAACATAAGAGAAGTGTAAATCAATATAGATGATATATACTCAATTTTCAACCTTAAATGATAAACAATATATATTGTTGTGTATATGTACATAGAGCAATAGTTCCCATACAGTTATTGATGTATGATTTTTGCAAGGCCTTTTGGGATTAACCAATATGACCTGCCTTTAGGAGAGAGACTAACAGATTGGAGACCTTTGATCTATGCACCATGAATTCTGGACTTTTGGGTTCGATTACCTTTTTTAGGTTTTAATTCCCTTATGCTGAGAAACATACCCTGTTTGAACTTGGTTCCAAGACCTGCATTCCTGTTGATGTAACTTGAGACTACCCAGGGATGCCTTATGTGTGTAAAGATCATTTGGGCTAAAAGACTACAGGGAAACTGAACAGACTAGTAGTTTTCTATCAACCACAGCCACGGAGTTGCTTGCATTTTATCAGGAACTCAAGCCAGTCCTAGATTTGGGGGTGCCTGGTTATCTGATAGTATCTGGAACAATTTACCAAGCAACGTGATGGATTCTTCATTACTGGTAATTTTTATATCCAGATGGGATGTTTCTTCTAAAAGATTTGCTGTAGGAATTATTTTGGAGTTTTTTGGCCTGTGCTAGGTAAGAATAGAGGATCACAGTGGATCCTTAGAATCTATTTATCTCCACCAGATTCTGCCCTTGGGGGAACTTCATTCAATAATGGCACTTCACCTCCAATCTAGCCTTTCCAACTGGACCCCAGACTGACCACAGACCTTGCCTACTCAAGGCAAAGATCCATGACCCTGGTCTGAAGCTGAGAATGATCATTCCCCACCCAATAATGGATCTCAAAGGAGCATCCATTCTTTGACTTTTCCCTTCTCCTGTTTACTCTTGGTCTGGGTGTGTTGGGGAATTGACTCATCAATACTGGAACCTTTGTAAGTAACTGAGAACACTTTGGTTGTAACATCATTAACATTCCATTAGTCAAGAAAAGGGCTGAAGGACAAAGCTGGTTTTCTAACTTGCAATTTTTTCTGCACATTTAGGTCAAAAAGCTAGAAGGATTGAACATCATATGTACTGAGAGTTAAGCCTAAGACTCTTGAACAGAACCCTAAAATACTAGCTGTGGAGTTCAAAGCTAACATCTAAATAATCCATGAACCACAACAGGTAGGGCTGATTTGAAAAAATAACATAAGAAACATAAGATTGAATCACGCTGGATCAGACCAATGATCCATCTAGCCCAGTATCTGGTCTTCTGACAGTGGTCAATGCCAGATGCTTCAGGCCGAATGAACAAAACACAGCAATTATCTAGTGATCCGTCCCCTGGTGTCCAGTCAGAGCAACTGGCAGTCAGAGGCTTAGCTATTTAGGCTAATAGCCATTGTCTGGAGAATAACTTCAAGATTTTGAAGTGGTTGCCTTTTTTCTGAGCTTTTTTCCAAAAATATTCTTATTTTGAATTAGAAACTTTAATGAAAACTATATTGAAATTTTTCAGAGAGAAATGTAATTTTGTGGAACAAAAATTGTCAAAATCATGTTGCAATTAAAAAAAAAAAAAAGGCCATTTTTTAAACAAGGGGGCTTTTTGTTGAAAAAGCTTTTGCTTTGCCCTACCGATAGGCCTCTTGATTTCTTGGGCACTTTGGTGCAGTGAATGGGAAGTTCTGCCACAAAGTCCATGAATGTGAAAATAAAGCTTAGTTAGTAAACTGTTGCTAGCGTTATTTCTGTTGATATCAAATTCTGTTTGTTGTATCCTGTCCCCAAATTTTCAGCATACTACATATTTTCTGCAGTGGGACGTCGTGATCGCGTTGGGGGGAAATGGAAGATGTGCACAGGCAAGGCTGTGGGAATGCAGGAAAGTGCAGGAGGTGGTTTTGATTTTTAGGAGGCAAATTGAGGTTTTGAATCCTGGACATCTTCATGCTGCCAACCTCTCCTTCCAGCTTAAATGAACTTGCTCCAGTGCTTATGAAGCCTAGGGGCTAGTAGCATTTACCAGCATCTTGACTTAGTCAAAGTAAATATAAGACAAAAATCCCCTACCCAGCTGTACCAACACCCATCAGTCCTGAACAGTGGCATCATATTTTGGGCCCCAATACAGCCTGCCACAGGGCTACAATCCGGCACAGCTGTAAACCTGTGGGGGCAATGAGATCCAAACCCTGATTATTTTAGATTATTCTAGTTCAAATCTCTATGCTGGAATCTGCCATATCCCAGTTTATCTCAGCACAATGCTGGCCGCTTTATTGGATCTAAATGACTTTAGGACATATTGAATATGCAAATAATAATAATAATAATTACTATAACAATGGAAGCAGCTTGGGATTTCTTCATGGTTTCTTTCTTTTTTTTCTTTTTCTTTTTTTTTTTTTTTTTTAAAAGACTCCTCTGGCCTCTACAGACCTCACTTTTATGCAAATCAAACTTTGCTGGATTGTGTTACCTATTGAAAAATAGTTTCAATTAGAAATTCAATTACAGTGTCTTGGGGAGATGGATCTGACAGTTTCTTTGAATTTGGAGCATTATGGAATGCTCCAAAGTGCCATAAATCTGCTAATTGATTTCTGTACCTGTAATGTTTGATTAGGTGTATTTTATTGTCTTCTTGGTTTTAATTAACCCCAGGCTTGTCAAAATGCTTCCACAGACAAAGGATATATGATGAACTGAGATAAACTCTATTAACGGAGGCTGACTTTTGTCAGTAATTGCTATCATGCATAAGAGTTATTAGAAATTAGCACACAAAAAAAGAAACTGTACTTTTGGTAACAACTTTTATTGGCTGCTATAAATCTGTTGATTGCCCCCTACGTGCTGGAGATAAACACATGTGAATGACCATGGGGTCCTAAGGAAAATCAATCACTTGCCAGATGTCTTATAAATATTAAGAGTGACAAAATGAGAAGAATTATGAAGTCTAAGTGCTGAAAATTAAATGGTTGCGAATGCTCCTAAACTTGTTCACATTACAGATGCGGAGGAGGCAAGGACAGTTGTATCCAAGGAAGCTTCAACTGTCAGTGAAGCAGAACATGCTAACTCAACTAGTTGTCTCAGAGAGATAGGTAATGGAACGCTGGGCCTTTTGCTAAGTTGCTGGTTTGGGTTCAAACTCAGGTTGTTCCTAGGGTTGCCAATTTTGGTTGGATGTATTCCTGGAGGTTTCATCACGATACTCTTTAGTTAAAGATTAATCTTTAATTCCTGGAGACTCCAGGACAATCCGAGAGGGTTAGCAATCCTAATTGTTGCCTGAAAGTCGTTCATTGCTTATAGAACACGTGTCCAACACACACATGCTATTAACACAAGTGGCATCTCATCAGCGAAGACAAATAGAGTGGACAAGGAGAATGAATTTCCCTGTCACCCGAGAAGAGGTCCTTTTAGCTTGTCGTTGAGACATTTGTGGGGGATGTGGAGCTTCTCTGTAGTAATTTATGAATAGTCTGTTGGCCTGGTTATTGGGATACTTGTTGTAGGACTACATTAGCTTAATCTAATAAGGGGCTGTGTAGCCGGGAGGGTTAGTCCCCCTCTGAGGAGGACCCAGAGGGGGAGCCAGACCCACCCTGGCTGGTAGAGCCCAAAGGAAAACCCCTGACTGGAAGCAGGTGGGTGGGTCCAGGCCTTTAGAAGCCCCAGGGACACCACCTGACCGGAAGCAGGGGGGCGGAGCCAGGCCTTTAAAACCCAGGCCTGCGAGCCCAGTGAGGAGAGGATGGCTGAGGGAGAAGGACGTCTCTCCCCCTGTTCTCCCAGTTAAGGCCAGGCCAGAGACCCATGCCGACAGGGAGCAGCCGGTCTTACCCCTAGCCTCGGAGATGGTGGAGGGCCCACCGGAGTTCCTTGCTGCCTCGGGACCTGCGGAGGGCCAGCCAGAGCAGTACAGAACCTGGGACCCAGAGAACCTACCGGGAGAACCTCCCAGTTAAGGCCAGGCCAGAGACCCAAGCCGACAGGGAGCGGCCGGAGTTCCCCGCCGCCTGGGAGCCGGCGGAGGGCCCGCCTGAGACACCCGCCGCCTGGGAGCCGGCAGAGGGCCCGCCTGAGACACCCGCCGCCTGGGAGCCGGCAGAGGGCCCGCCTGAGACACCCGCCGCCTGGGAGCCGGCGGAGGGCCGGCCGGAGCAGTACAGAGCCTGGGACCCGGAGAACCTACTGGCCCTGCCCATGGCCTGGGGGCCGGAGGACCTCGAAGAGCTGCCCTCCGTGGAGGAACCCATGGAGTTGCCAGAGCTCCACCCGTGGATGAGGAGGGCCTCGTAGGACTATCACGCACCAGCAACCCGAAGGAGGCAGGTACCAGGGGTTTCGGAGAGGAAGAAGCCCAGGGACAGTCATAAGTTCGTGGCTGAGTCTGGGGCAACCCGGGCGGCGTGTTGCGGCAGGAGCCCCGCCGACCCCGTGGCAAACGCCTTTTGCCAATGCAAGGGCCCTGGGCTGGGACGCAGTGGAGACGGGCGGGTCTGCGTCCACCTCCCCCCGTTCCCTAGCAGCCCTGAGACAGCCTCACCCTCCATACCGCTCCAGAGAGCGGGCCTGCTCCTTTGCCAGCCCTGCCTGAGGGCCCGGCGCTAGACTGCTTACTGGCCGGCCCTGCCTGACGGCCTCGTGCTGGCCGGCCTGTTGGCCAGCCCTGCCTAAGGGCTGGACGAAAGATTGCTTGCCCAGGAAAAGGGCTTGAGCCTGCTCCCGGCAGTAAATAGCCGGGAGGGGTGGTCCCCCTCTGAGAAGGACCCAGAGGGAGAACCCCGGACGCTGCCCCCTCTCACAGGGGCTTGTCCACAGGCTGTAAGAAGAACAAGCAGGAAGGGAAGAAGAATAGCTCAGTATGAGCCACTCCTTTGCAAACACTTGAGGGTTATTACAGGACAATGCCAAGAGCCATTGGCTTTGAGGAGGCTGGCTCAGCCTCCTGAAAAGCCTAGCAAACTGGTTTGGACAAGCAGGGCCAAAGTCTGGGCACAGACATGAACAAAGATACTCTGGCTGGATTAAGAGACTCTTTCCAGTGGGGAGGCAGTTGCTGGGGAGCTGTTCAGGGAAACTAGGCTGACACAGGCACCTGCTGGGGTGACTGAAGAAGCTAGGTCATCATGAGAGGATGTGTGCAGACTGTTTTGAAATCCTTTGATCTCTAAATGTTTTCTTTGTTCCTACTGTTAAGATTAAACAATGCTTTAGTTTAAACAGGCTGTCTGGTCACTCTATTCCTTATCACAGACTCTTGAAGGGGAGAACCCTGGTACTGAACCTAGTTGGATTTGTTAGGTAAGCATGGTGAGTTGACAGGTTACTGTCTATTCCATCCCAAGAGAGTGAAGGTACAAGGCCTGACATCTGCGGGGGTGAACTCAGACCTGAGAGGGGACAGAGTGACTAGCTCTGCAACCATGACAAAAGTTTTGGCAAGGTAGTGTGAGGAAAGAGTTAGGCTTGTCTGCACTACACAGTTAATGTGAATTATAGCTTGAGTGTTGCCCCTAATGTGCGTCCTGTGTCCACACACACACACACACACACACACACACACACACACACACACACACACACACACAGAGTAACTTGAGTCCACTTGTGTTGGTGTCTTCACTCAAGTTGGCTGGTGTCAGAGAGGGTCCAGGCTAAAATTCGAGTAAGCACAATTCAAGAACTGCCAGCATGACTAATCTGTAGTGTGGATGCAAGCTAGCTTGACTCGAGTGCCTCCTGTAGTCCTCCGGTGACTTCCCACAATTTCTCTGTGTGCCCAGAAAGGACAGACAAGTCTCCTACAATTTATTGAGAGAGCATTCAAAAAGTGGTGCAGCTTACTTCAGGGCTAAGAACCAAGGGATATGCTCCTAGAAGTCTTGGCACCGCACATGAGTGTGAGCAGTGCGGGTGTGGACACAGCAGCTCTAGGATTATTTTGCAGTGTGGCTTCCCTAATGAAAGAGGAGTAATATGGGTGTAGACAACATGAGTAAACTCTGCAGTGAAGACAGACCCTGAGTGATTAGTGTCAGTTAGGGCTGTGGGGAGGACAGAAGTTCCAGTCTGTGAAAACTGGCCTGGTTCCGAATAGGAATGAAAGCAGAAAATTTTGAAATGCTCCATAAAGGAAAATTAAATACATTGTGTTGATCAAAATATTTTGAAACCATTTCAAGACGATAAATTGAAACATTTAATTCTGAGGCTGTCAGAATGGGAACCATCATAGAACATACAGACTCCATGTTGCTCCGCCCACTAAGGGTGTGTCGACACTACAGTAAAAGACCTGCAGCTGGCCCAGATCAGTTGAATTGGGCTTCAACTGTAGGGGTATAAAATTGCAGTGTAGAAGTTCAGGCTCAGACCAAGCCCTGTGAGCCTGAGTCAGCTGATCTGGGCCAGCTGGAGCTGGGTTGTGGGTCTTCTATCACAGTGTAGATGTGCCATAAATGTTTAACAGAGGGACTAGTTATCTCATCAGCTGAGGCTATCAGCTGGGGAGATAAAAAGGCTACAGACTAGAGATGGGGCTGCCAGAGGGGCTACTGAGAGGGGACTCTTTCAGCAGCAGACTGGCAAGAAGCCTCCCAGGAAGTCAGACTTCCGGAGCAGAGAATCAAAGCATGAATCTGGGAGAAGTGTACCAAAGAAGCAAGGTAGGAATCAGCAAGGGAGTGGGTGGAACTGGTTCCAACTGCTCCTACAGAATCCCTGGACTGGAACCCAGAAGAGTGGGCAGGCCTGGGCCCCCCTACCATCCCCACCAAAAGGGCCAGTAAGGACTTTGGAGCAAAAGGGTCAGGGCCCTGGGACTATGGACCCTTCCCTAGGGTCACAAGATTCCTGTTGCCTCCCCCTTTTATTGCCCCAGATGGGGAGAGATTATTAATAACCTCAGTGGTGCAGCAGTAACAAAAGAAGTGGGTAAACAAACCTTTATGCTGTTCCAGGCTGGGCAGTGGCATAGTAGACGCTAAGGGGATGCAGTATCAGAAAGAAACTGTTGATAATAATAATAATAATATATGAAGCCAAGCTACAATGTGTATGGGAGCTGTTTGGCTTCAGAAACTGAAGTCAGACATGGTGAGGAGACATTTAGTTCCCCCGAAATAAAAATGTTGGTTTGCTGGTTCTTCACTTTTTACCAAATAAAAATAAATTATGGAAAGTTGTAAAATAAATGTAAGCTTTTAAAGGTTGGCAAATGTATTCAGTCAGCGCCCGTGGCCAGTAGCACTGGATGGCTCATGGCAGATTTTTACAAGCCATAATTTCCATGACTGATCTGTTGCAGAGGATAACCAGCCAGTAGGTAACGTGCACTTCAGTTGTGGTGGCCATGCAGCCAGGATTTGCTTATCACAGAAGAGTAGGAGTGAATAAATGCTCTATTCCTTAGATGAGAAGTGGGTAAACTCCATAGTCCCCCAATGAGAAATGTATAAACACCATTTACTTTGTTATGTTGCTGTGTGACCCAGCTGAAGGGCTGAGGTCAAAACAGGAAACCACCTGACAGCAGTGATTGAAGGGATTGGGGGAAACTGAATCCGACTTACCGAAACCCTCCAAACACCTGTGAGGGGTTGGGGAAGGCAGGCCCTGACACAAACTTTCAGCATTGTCAGAACTTTTTTCTGGTTCCCTCTCGAAACGAAATGCTCGCAAAATTGACTAGATTTCACAGAGTTCCTATTTTGACAGAACCGCATAGTCCAGTGGAATGTGGTTCTGTCGAAATGTCTCCAACCAGCTGTACCTACCTGTTATGTGGATAGACAGACAACTTCACTCTCTAGGTCTGTCAAGCTGGTTTTTTCCACCAACACCATGTTTCCCAAGGAAAAAAAAGGTGGATGTCCTCTGTCAGGTTATCTGAGTCAATCATTGCACTGGGCTTGCACACAGAAGATTGGGCTTCAGTTCTTGGCTCTGCACTAGACCCTGTGTGACCTCAAACAAGTCCCTGAGGCTGTTTCAGAACTGATTTGGAACTTCAGATCCTTTTGACTTTAGTTGGCTGTCCAAATTCCTTAGATAGCTTTGAAAATCACAACCTTATAACTTGTCTAACCTGGGAAATTTACTGGCGTAATTAAATACCAGTATAACTGGAGCAGTATAAAGAGGCTGGCAAATTTCCATGTGTAGACAGGCCCTTAATTTCTCTCTGTTTCCAGTCTGTAAAATGGGGATAATCTTTTTTTCTCACCTTGTCACTGTTATTGATGTAAATTTTAAACTTTGGAGCATTTAAACTCTGGAGCGGGTATGAATAGTCCATTATAAATGGTTCATACTGAGTACTAATTGATGCCTTAAAGTACTTAAGCAGTTGCTTCTAGTTTAAGCATGTGCTTAAGAGCTTTGGTGAATCAGGGCTTTACAAACCTGACTCCATGAGGGTGGACCTATCTATAAAACGGAATAATTCTGTTTTGTTTGTCTTGTCTATGTAGGCTGTAAATTCTCTGGGGCTGATACTGTCACTTAGGCCTTGTATATGCTTAAAAAAGTTTGCTGGTATTGATATACTGTGAGAGCTGGTAGAAAAATAATTAAGCCATGCAAAGATGTGAAAGGTTAGGAAAAGCTGCTTGGCTTGTTAAAATTGGTGCTATCTGATATCCCATTTCTAATGGTGTGGTTTTTTTTTGTTTTTTGTTTTTAATTGATATTTTATCTTGCTTGAAACAACCATTATTTTTTCAGCTTGATTTTTTTCCTACCGTTGAAATGTTTTAGGAATGACATCTGACTAATTTTTATTTGGTCTAGAAAAAATTTTAAAAGAAGGAATCAATCTATAATGCTGCTGGGGGAAAAAAGTAAACAGAAATTGGGTGTAGCCATAAAAGCAATTTAGCTCAATACCACTCGGATATCTAGATCCTGGTTAGCATCTCTGGGAATTAGAAAGGTTACGGTAGCCAACTGCAGATCTTAATAGCCTTAGACTAGCATTATAGAAACACAGAGCCAAACTGTCCCCTACATTAATTATTCTCATGTCAGAACCTGGGAACTCCAGCAGCCTGGTCTCTTCAGTCCAGCCTACCACTCCCATTGGGGGATGAGATGAGGTTTGCTTTCCCCAGAGTTGCTGAGTGTCATGTGACAGTCACGTGCTCTCTCTCTCTCATGTTCCTGCAGCCCAGCTGCCATGTCATGTGTCAACTCCCCAGTGTTATATGGGGCACTGTGATAAAGAGGAGATTTTGTGGGAGTCGGTCCTCCTCCAATAGGGGAATGTTGCACAGCACACGGTGCCATTGCCTAGTATTCTGTGTATTAGCACAGCTTTAAACTCAGAAAGGAGGTGATTTGGTGGAGCCCAGTAGATACCCGCCGCACCCTAATCTCCTCACTGAATTATTTTAGAGTGAGATTATTGGCTGTTTTATAGATTTTAGTATGTTTTATATTGATTGTTACTGGAGAGATCCCAGAAATCTCTGTCTGTGCTTATTGTAAGTGAGCTGTTCTTTCAGTGAATAGTTAAACCCAAGGTGGGAAAAAAGCTAGGGTTGATCTTCTGGCTCCTGGTATCAGTTATTTTGGAGGAGTTGACTCTGGATCTCCTAGAAAACTTGAAAAGCAGATGCTGGCCTGTTGGGAGCCATTCTGAGGACTCTAATTTCAGGATGCAATCTGCTACTCATGCCTGCGCAGGATATATGGATACTACAGCAATGAGCCCGGTATAAGAACCTCTATAGGATAGAATCTGTCCGTCCTTAAGTGTGCATTTGACATGTTTTGCACCAAACTCACTGCAGATGCTGAGTGCACGATTTCCAAATTCTCCTAAACTGCTCCCCTTCAAACCAGATGCCTGTTGGAAAAGGTGGACTGGGGACTATTTCCATGCAACATTGCAGCTTGGGATCTCACTCGTTTCATAGATTGCAAGGATTTGTCTTGAATGGGAAAAGTGTGTGTTTTCACTCAAAAATGGCTGAACTGTGCCTGCTCCAAATTTCCTGCAAAGGAAGGATCCACCCTCGTCACTGGAGCTTCTGGTTGACCATTACTTGTCAGGATATTACTGTCTATTATTGTTCCAGCCCCCTAGACAGTACAGGTACAGTGCTTCTTGTTTTCCTGGTGACCTACTTATGTTTCTTAGTCTTTCCATGTAAGTGTTTGTGTGTCAGTGTGTACACACACATCCCCTGTTGGGAATATTAAAAACAACTCATTACAATCAGGGATCCTTTTCTTTTAAACATGACACCAAAAAAAAATAAAATAAAATAAAAAAGGAGGGTAAGGTAAATCCAAGGCCTCTTCAACTATGACTTTGGCTGGGAGGCCATATCTCTGCTTGACGGGGTTGGAAGGTCATTGTGATTGCCCACACGTGGAAGATATGCCTTTATTCCCCCAAAACCAACACACCAGAGATGGCCTGGTTTAAGGTAGCCCTGAGATGGCCTGCTGTGGGCTGACACATGCAGTGTGCTCAGTTGAGTCCAGAGGGTACTATTTAACTGAAAATGAAACCATTTGAGTTTTCAGCACCACCTTTTTCTGTTGTGTACTTGGTTTGGTTTAATCCACTCTGTAATATCTTTCTTTAGAGGTGTTCTCCTTTTCAATGTGAATTTAGGGCTCGTGAAAATGAGGGATTGATGGCTGTGACTGGATGAGGTCCTGCTTCATGACGCTAGCTCCTGGATGCTCCAGTAATACAAATAAATAATAATAATATAATATTGCAGGCTGGAAAGGAGCCCAAGATTCCCTGACACAACTCTAGCGCTGTCCCATATTCCTGATTTGTGGCACTTCCTCCTCTTCTGGTCCCAGCGCACTCTCTGCTCCGCCAGGGCCACTCAGCCTTGCTCTTCTCAGACCTCTCCTCTTCCAGTCCAGGGTAGCTGGCTTTGGAGCAGAGAGACTGGCAAGAACACGTACTGGTGGACTGAGATTGAAAGGAGGACAATTGCCTACTTCACATGTTGAGACTTATTTCATGCGAGGTCCAATAGAGGCCTTGTACCCAGGTGCTCTGGGTGTCAGGCTGCAGCCTTAGCCCAGGCTATGCCCTGAACTGGCCTTTCTCTGTGAGTCTTAGCTCTCAGAAGCACTGTAATTCCTGACTGCATTTTCTCCTAGGAAGGTATTGCACATGTTGTGCAAATGCCTTTGAAGCCCCATGTGGAGCGGAAGCCTGAAGGCCAATTCCCACCCAAGTTCCCTCAGTCTTGTCATTGCTGTGGAGCATGATGTCTATCGCTTTTGACATGGCACACACAAAGAACATGACCAACTTTCACTAGGAGCTCTCGCACATGCCAGGACCAGTGTGGGAGATGAACAGGAGGAGCTGTGAGCAGTTGTGACAGGGACTTTTCCAGTTGCAAGCTCGGAGCTGACCTTGCTGAGGTGAACTTGCCGAAGGAGCCCTAGGAGATGCCCTCTGCCTGGATGGGCTGGAATGCGCTCCGTTTGGAGCTGTCAGGGCTTGCCTCAAACACACAAACAACTGACAGCTGCTGTGGGCCCCAACCTGATCCACTGAGGGAAACAACTCAATGCCAGCTATTCCCCTAGGGCAACAGTGCAAAGGGGATGTAGGTGCCTTTCAGATTCCTCCCTCCTCTGGTGGAGCTAGAAAGAGAAATAATTATCTGTCTTCCCTCTTGGCAGGTTGGTTTGGGTGCCAGCTGGAGATCTGGGTTCAATTCCTCATGCTGCCACAGATGTCCTGTGTGTCCTTGGGCAGGTCACTTAGCCCCTCTGTGGCTCAGTTCTCTGTACAATGGGGATAACAGCCCTGCCGTACCTCAGAGGGGCACTTGTGAGGATAAACACGTTCAAGACTGTGAAGGGCTCAGATACGATGGCAATGAGGGCTATAGAACAGTGAGGTGGAAAAATCTGCAGATGATGCAAAATCACTCAAGACAGGTAAGTCTAAAGCTCACTGTGAAGAGTGACAAACGGATCTCACTAAACAGGGTGACTGGACAACAAAATGAAATTCTGTGTTGGTAAGTGAAAAGTAAATGTACATTGGAAAAAATAATCCCAACTATACATACAAAATGGTGGGATCTAAATTATTTGTTATTGCTCAAGAAAGATAGTAGAGTCGCTGTGGCTAGTTTTCTGAAAACATACCCTCACTGAGCAGCACTCAAAAAAGCTAACACTATTAGGAACCGCTATGAAAGAGATTGATAATAATACAGGAAATATCATAATGCCACCCTATAAATCCATGTTGCGCCCACACCTCAAATACCATGGCCAATTATGGTTGCCCATCTTAAAAAAGATATGAGAATTGGAAAAAGCACAGAGAAGGGCAACAAACATGATTAAGGGTATGGAACAGCTTCCTACTAGGACTAAAAGATTGGGACTGTTCAGCTTAGAAAAGAGATGACTAAGAGGGGGATATGATAGAAGTCTATACAATCATGAATGATGTGGGGTGGGAGGGATGGGAGTGTTGTTTACCCCCTACATTTAACACAAGAATCAGTGGTCACACATGAAATTAGTAGGCAGCAGGTTTAAAACAAACCAAAGGAAGTACTTCTTCATATAATGCACAGTCAACCCGTGGAATGTATTGTAAAGAGATGTGAAGGCCAAAAGTATAACTGGGTTTAAAAAAAAAAAAAAAAAAAGAATTAGATAAGTTCCTGGAGGATACCTCCATCAATGGCTATTAGTCAAGATTGTCAGGAATGCAATCCCATGCTGTGTGTGTCTGTAAACCTCTGACTGCCAGATGCTGGGACTGAACGGGATGGATCCCTCAAAATTGCCCTATTCTGTTCATTCCTTCTGAAGCATCTGTCATTGGCCACTGTTGGAAGATAAAATAGTGGTCTAGATGGACCATCGGTTTGATCTACTATGGCCATTCTTATGTTAAGTGCCTTCAATAGATAGGGATGTCATGGAGCTCTAGTCTTCTCTTCTCCATAATAGGATGAGAGGGAGAAATACCCTGATTTTTCCCACCATCCTGGGCGCCCCCCAGATCTGTTTTCTGTTTAGCAAGAGAAAAATTCAGGCCATAGGGAGCACATTCAGTCACGAGCAGCCACGTCTCATTGTCATTTCCTCCTGGCCTTTTCCCTAGCTTCTACAGCATTGCACAAACAAGCTTAGTGCAAGGTGGCCAGCCCCAAAACGGGTATAGGCCAGGAGCACTGCAGCTGGACGTTAAGTAACTCTTGCCATCCAGCATAGACACCAATGCACCAGAAGGGATGGTTTGGGATGAAGAAAATCATGGCACAATAGAAGGTCAACAGAGCAGCAAGGGCCATTGGTTCTGAGTGCTATGTAAGTGTTGGACCACAGTGGCTTCTGCCATTTGTGAAGTGTTCTCCAGGCAACCTTCTCCAAGCTATTTTCCAGAATGTTTTTCACAGTCCCAGGACCTTGGTGATGATCGAGAGTCTCACAGAGTTTCTTGCTTTCCCAAAGTAAAGCTGGCTTTTGCCAAAGCAACATAGCAATGGCTAATGCAACACAGCAATTGCTGCATCAGATCAGAGCTGCCATCCCTCTAGTGCAATGTCCAGCTTTGACAATAGTGCACACCAGAGGCTTGGCTTATGCTCTGAAACATGATGGGTTAGGATGAAACCATGTGAAGGGATCTATCTCATGTAAGTATGGATATTCTTATTGTTGGCATAAATATCTAACCCTTGTAAGCTCTTGGATTCAACAATATTTTGTCACAGAGAGTTCCACTGTTTAATTAGGTATTGTAAAATTATTTCCCTTTTTCATTGGCTTGGGTTTTCGATGTCGTGTCTCCCAGTTCTTGTATTATGAGAGGGCAAACTGGAGCGCCTGATTTATGGCACCTTGTCCATTCCATTATAACTACCAGAGAAGGGGAAGGATCTCCTATCTATATGGGGATAGTCACTTATCTACTTCACAGGAATGCTGGGAAGCTGAATTCATGTGCTTTGAGATCTTGGGATGTGAAGTGCTGAAGAAATGCAAAATACAGTGCATTACTCTACACGTAATACAACACGTTGACATTTGTCAATGTTTACTATACTTTTAGTCACAATTATTAATTGTTATCTAAATATATTTGTTGCCGTTGGTCTCATGGCACATTACAAAAATCACAGGCCACCCAAGTACATACCCAGTGGGATTGTAATCTGGTGGCCAGTCCATGCTGCCAGGTGATACTGCTGTTTTTAATGTGCTAGTTCAAGCAGAACTAGTGCATCTGTCTACCTGCGTTGGGAAGCTTCCTCTCAGCCTCTGCCCAGACATATCAGTCGTCTAAGGGCTCAGGCCTCTGTCTGCACACAAGATGTACTGCTCTAACTTTACCAGTATAGTTTAAAGTGGTACAATTCCTGTAGTGTGGGTGCAGTTATATTGCTAGATGGGCTCTTTATAGTGGTATAGCTGTTCCCCTATAGACAGGAGAATAAGATATACCATCATAAGATACCTTTATATCAGTATACCTGCTTCCACATGAGGGGTGGTACTGGGTGTGTAAATATTTGTTAAAAACTCACCTCCATAACCAAGATATTTATGCCAGTACAAAACCTGTTTGTTGACCTGTCAAGTATTGTACAAAGGTTACACACATGACAATGAGTCTGTGAGCAGAGCTTAGCATTCAACGAAGTGCAGTACATGGGAGACAACAGTATTTAAATAACTACACTGTACTAGAACATTACAACACAAAAGGTCTGACTTAATGTTCCAAGTTATTTACAGCTTAACTGTATGCTAATTAAAATTAATATTCATTGATTTAAACTGAGCAGACTTGAATTTCTAAAGGCTTCGCATGTGATTGCATGGCAAATCTTTTGGCAAAATTACAGCACCTGAATGTGAACCACTGGGGTACTTGAGCATGTAAGTGGCATCTAACCAGCTGTTGGGGACATGCTGGTATTGGATTTGTGTGTGCAGTTGCAATCAATGTGTGTGAAAATTAGGCACACAATTGTGAGACTCCTTAAAATAGCCCTGGGATTCTTTGAACAATAATTTTCTTTCCCAGCTGGTTTTATTTGTGGGAAATAATTTAGATCAAAGCAGGGAGTGACTCCAGTGGGTTGCGATGGTATAAAACCTTTGTGCCTAAACAGGGCTGAGCCAGAGGGGAGTTGAGGAATGCTTGGGTGAGCCCCTTCATAGCAGAGCCAACCTTTGGGTCCCCCAGCACAGAATCACAGCTTTTGTTTATTTCACCAAGTAAGTCTCTAGCCCTGGAAGTGTAACCTGATCGCTGGGGTTGAAATCGCCAAGCAGCTGTGCTCGGCTTCTGCAGCGAGGGGAGGTGGGGATTGTTTCTTGGCATCACCCAGAAAAGCTGGGGCCATCCCTGCTCATTAACATTACTGGGCCTCTCGGATGCTTGAGCTGAGCCAGCTGCTGCTCGTTTAGGGCCAGTTTGGCCATGGACCCAGCAAGCATGAGAATGCATGGGGACATATGTAGACTTTGTGCCTGGGGGAGCAGAGGAATTGCTTCCTCCATGCATCACAGGATGCATGTGTTGACTCACAGGAGGTGGGAAGGAAGTGGTGCATTGCCCCATCACTCCTTCTACCCATGAAGCAGGGCATGGGTATGGGCACCTGTACGCAGCAGGGTTCTTCTGTGGGGATGTGCCTCCTGCTAGCCCCCTACTCAGGGCTGTGTCTAATAGGCACAATCTAGCCCTGCAGCTGCTGCATCCCACACTGGTGCCTGTAGGAGCATGGCATACATGCCACATTGGATGCTCCTGCAAGAAGAGGAGGTGCCAAAATGCTGCAGTACAAAGTGGGTATTCAGCAGCTGCTGCTACCCCACTTTGCCTGATCTCTGCTGGGTGTCTGATGAGGAGGCAGGTCGGAATGCCATTCTCCCTGAGTGGCCTCCATCACTCAGGGGAATCCTCCCCACACCAATCCATCACACCAGGTGTTCTTCTGGTGTCCCCGCCCTATCGATGGCCTGGCCACCTGTGAGTCTTGCCCTGTCCTGTTAATCAAACTTGGCTGCACAAGCAATTGCAGCAAAGTGAGTAGAACAGAGGTTGGAGGGGAATGAATGTGGGCAGATTAAATCACCTGCCAGGCTTCACAAACCTGTTGTGAAAGACTGATTCTCGCTGTTCCCCTCATCCCCCAGTTCTATAAGCGACCTGCAAAAGGAAAAGAAAATGGTGCTTATGTCTTTCTCTGTTTCTCTAAAGAAGAGCTAGGGCCTAGTCTAATGGAGGCATCACAAGGACTAGGAGAATGAAAGATGAACTAAGTGGAGAAGGGATTGTTATACCGACTATTTAAGCTCTTTGGTTTCTGTTAACACCCATTTAAATCCACTGTTTAATGAACACTTTGGAGAAAGAGTGTCTTTGTTAATGATTCAGTACCCAGGTTCTCCTTTACCTAAAGGCTGAGAATTCACAGTACCCAACTCTGAAATCCACCTTCCCAGGAAGTTGTTTCTCAAAATCAGGGAATGTCCACCTATGTAATCCTAATATTTCTTTCAGGCTTTCCTGATACCCAAGAAAGAAGGGGGAAAACCAAAAAGCCAAAAAAAAACCCCAAAATTTTTCACAAAAATATGTTGAAATTTTCCATTTTCTGGAACTTTACATTTTGGTTGAAATTTTTTTTTAATCATCAAAAATGTTTTTGAAATTGTTACTGACCTCCTTAGTTTCATAAAAACCCGGTTTTTGGCAACAAAATTCAGAACCAAGCAACCCAAGCTGGTGCCCCTTATGCCAAGCACACAGGCCCCCTGCTGTGGGCCCCATCACCCAGTGGCTCTTAGGTCTGCCCTACAGCCCCTTTTGGCCAGTGGAGCTAGTGCAAAGGGGCTGAAGCCTGTGGCATTCCAGTGGGACATATTCTTGTCTACCTGCTCTATTTTGAAGCAGCTGTGGCTTCCCCATGTTGCAGGTACTACAGTATTTGGATATTACAATCCCACAGCTCCCTGGGGCCAGCTGCTTGTTAGTGAGGCTTCTTGCCAATGGGAGGTGGAGAAAGGCGCTTCTGGCACTGGGTTTTTGCTCCTGCCACTCTGTTTTCCAGGCTCGAGCCTCTTTACCCATTCCTAGCCTTTTTGCTCCCTTAAACCTCCAGGATGTTTCTCCACTGCAGCTTCTCTCACAGAAAGAGTCACTTAGCAAAAATCCTTTAACTTTGGGTGATTTTAGCCCAATTTTCTTCAAAATTAGACCATCTGCTCTAGGCTTTGCAATGGATTAAGAGCATGAGATACCTGAAGTCTTAAATCTGAGCTAAAAGGAGGGGTCTTTCCACTACAAGCTAGAGGGCAAATGAAAAGTTATTGGAATCTAGACAGTGACTTAACCATCAGCCCATGGATTTCGCATGATAACCTTGTGCATGCAAACCAGTCTACCCAGTTGCCCTTGCCTGAGGGCAGAATGGATTGTACCCTCCAGAGGACCCCCACCTCCTCCACGGTTAGTATCAACTGCCTGCTTTTACTGATATTCATCTTTGTGCTGGAGGAGGGACTCCCCAAAGAATCAACACCCTAGAAAGTCAGGAGGGCGATGAAACCGCCAGAAGGTGAGAGACCTCCCAGGAAAGCCCATCAAATTGGAGTCAGCGATTCAGCAGAGGGTGCTAATCCCTCTTAGCCAGCGCTGAGCCCCAGCCCGATGCACGGTGGTGCTGGGTTGCAAGAGGTGGTGACAATGATTCAGGAGGGGGTGATCTGTACTGAACCAGCGTCCCAGGAGGATGGCGGGGGATGCTGTGCGGTTGAGAATACCTCCACCTTCCAAATGAGTCACTTTTCACAAAGGTGGCAGTGTTTGTCCCAACACCCGGGCCAGATTCCAGCTCTGGGGACCTCACCCTCCCTCATTTCCCCTTGGAATTGTAATCAGACACCATCGGCTCCAGTTCCTGCCCTGACGTGTTGTGTAGTCCTGCTGTGAGCTGCCAGACTCCTCTCCAGAGAGCCTCGTTTCCTGCGTTGGTTGGGAGGTTCCCATTCTGTGCTGTTACTCAGAAGCATCCATGTCACCCTCTAGGGACCTGCAGGGTGTTAGTGGAGGTGCTCTAGAGACATAGCCAGGAGACATGTAGCCCTAGTCTTCTTCAAGAGCCTTGTCCCCCATGTTCCCCCTCAGCCTGCCCATAGCACAGTGGCTAGAGTGACCCTGGGCAGGGTGGTGCTGGCTCTCTCCATGGCATGGGGCTGGTTGGGAAGCCCACTGTAGAGGTGGCGTCTATGGCGTCCTTCGGGAGTGCTCTGCTCCTTGGAACTCTAATCGTACGGATGTGACCTCCCCATGGTTCCTAGGGTAGGGCTGAGTTCTGTGGGATCTCCACGGCAGCTTGGAGCATAACAGGCTGGCTCTCATTCCATGCCAACGGACGAGACTGATGCATTTCAGAATGAAGTAAGTCCGGGATAGCTCTGTTGAGCAATGTTGGATGAAAATGCTCTAATCAAGATAAGCTTGTGAATTAATTTATCTGCTGTACTCGCAGGGAGGTTTTGCTATGAGGCTTAAATTCTGGTAATCAGGCCACTTCCTGCCATTTATGCAAATGAGCTGATGCATATGCAGCACATATGCAAATTAAGGTATTAAGTAATTTGCCAAAAATCTCCAGCTCGCTGGACCTAGGGTGTTGATAGCTCTGTCCGGCGGCATCTGCGTTTCTGAGGCGGGTGAACTGGTGCCTACGTTTTGTGTCTGCCTGTTGCACAGCTGTGTTGCAAGGCTTAATTAGCCAACATTTAGAAAGTGCTTTGTGATCCTCTGAGGAAAGGTACCGGGGAAGGACGAAGTGCGATGATGGGGATGATTCGGGAAGCCGAATTCAGCGGTAAATGAGCAATGGTTTAAAAAAAAAAAAAAAAAAAAGAGGCTGAAAATGAGTCAAAGATATTTACAGCCTGTATGACGCTGCCTTTCCCAGTAGTTTATTTTTAATGGCTTAGCTGCTTTTCCCTCTCTCTCTTTGTTTAATGAATATGTTGCTGAGTTATTGGAGGCACAGACTGTCTCCCAAGGCAGGACAATCGGAGTTTATTATATTCATATAACTCAAAAACAGCCAAATTGGTTTTTCTCCCCCCCCCCCCCCTTGTAAATCTTTGAAGTGGCTTTAGAGCTGGGGAAAGGTACTAGATTGACAGCCCTGAAGATGGATGTGCTAGGTTTACCCACAGAACGGCTGCAACGCAAGCTTCCTCCTCTGGAGCTATGCCTCGCTATGACCGCTGGGGAGCCCTTTCTGTCACGGCCCAGGACCCATGCAGCCCTTGGCCTCTCTGCTGAGACGGCTCATTAACATGGCTCATGGTGATGGTATCACCTGACCACTGGGAGCCAGACTCAGACCCACAAACTCATTCTCAGATGGATGAGCCGCTGATTCCAGCTGCCACTGTAGTTGCTTGACCCTCTGAGACTCAGGGCTGCCGGCTACCCAAAATCATGCTTTGGCGGGAGGGACAGTCTTTTTGTTATGTGTGTTCAGCGCCACGCACAGCAGGGTCCTTGATTGATGCCACGTGCGACAGGTCTGCATTGCTAGCAGGAGGTGTAAATGCAGCACAGCTAGACAGACCAGAGCTAGTTTTGATTGACCCAGCTTGTATAACAATAGCAGTGAAGCCACGGCAGCATAGGCTAGCTAGCTGCTTGAGTGTGGACCCAGGATCCTGGGGGGCGAGGCTAGTCAGTGTGGACATGGCTTCCCTGCTAGTCTTATGTGAGCTAGCGGTGATCTATCTGGACCAAACCTAACTGAGGATCTCTACCTGTGCTGCAGTCATGTCTCCTGTGTGCGGTGTAGACAGATCCATAGTGCTACTACAACATAAATAATGGATTTATTTAGATTTATACAAATGTGAAAAAAACCAGGGCAGTTATTCATACACGCTTGATGCCCTGAACACAATTTAAAAATGCATGACAAAAATCTCCCTCGATGTAGTCCTATAATTTAATATAATCCAGTGGCAGTGAGCCAGACAACTTCTTTATCCTAGCATGGAAAAGCTTTCCCTCCTCTTCCCAGTCTCCGAAGTCAACCAATCCTGGCAACATCTCAAGTTTCCACAAACAGAGCTCTCCTCACGGCAAGCAACCTGGTAGCTATGCATATAGGGAGCCTCGGAGCAAACTGCCAGAACCACGCAGGCAAGAGGGTTACTTTGTATCCGAGCTGCTGGGCTGAATTCGTCCCTAATGTAACGATGTCACACTTCCAGGGGCGAGGGACTTTTGGCCGATTGTGCTGTATTTTAGGCCCGTCTGCACAGCCTTGGTGTTAGTGCTCTGTCCTGACTTGCCTGGGACTAACATGGAGATAGGAGCAAAGTGGGGCCACTAAGTCAACATTTGGAGTTGCGCTGGCTGTCTGACCTTGGGATTTTGCTCTGCAGCCCCCTCATCTGCCTGATCAAGGTGTGACGCTAATGAGCATCAAAGGGATTCCTCTCCCATCCTCTGAGGACAGGAGTGAAGTGGAGGAGGAAAAACAACGGGGGGAGAATATCTGCTCCCATAGCGACATAGGACCCCGCCCTCAGTGTGAAACAATAATGGGTTATAATTCCGGTCCCAATTAATAGGGCATTTTGATTTCCAATTGTTGACTGAGGTAAGACCCTCCATGATGAAGGGGGCAGAGGATTCCTGGGGGACAGAAGGAGAGGGTCACTGAATATGCATGACCTGGGTCTCTTTGTTTAGCTGATAACTGGCTATATTTATTCTTCTAGATTACACATTCTGACTGCGGAACAAAGAGCTGGCAGGAGCTGCTCTCTTGTGCTTAATAATTTGAGTGAATTTACATTTCAATGCAGCCCTGTGCCACTTCTCCCCCACCCCCCAGCTCTGCCCTCCCTCCCCTTCCCCCCCCCTTCCCCCCCAGGACAAGCCAAATTTTCCCATTGGGGAAAGGAGAGAGAAAATCCCCCACTCCAGTGTACAGGCAGGGGGATTTATTAAGACTCCACTCTGAATTTATCTTTGTGTGCGCTTTGTTTTGTTTGTACATTGCACATTACCAAGTACAATGAGATGCCCCTGAACATTTAGCAGCTTAACAATATCTCCTCTGTGATCCTAAAAGAAGGAGCTGATGAAGGATCTTCAGCTTAACAGCAGGGGCAGAGCTTGCTATGTCTAAGGTGTTTTTGTTTTTTCCAGTGTTTGTGAGTGCGCAGTGTATAATATGCTTTATATCCCCTCGCCTCCCGTGACTTGTTCAAATACCTCCCCCCTTTTACTCCCTCCACTGCGTGATACATTCATTGTCAAGCACTATAATTAACCATCAGCACTACAGAAAGTAGCTCACTAGGCACAAGTGTTAAAACATGTCTGTCTAATGGAAACAGGACAGGAGACTTCCAGTTTGAGTGACATGCAGGGAGCCGCGAAGTGACAAAGACCAAGTTAGCTGTTGTTCAAATCCCCCAAACTCCTGTGCCATCCTCTCTGTTCTGCACTGTCCTTTGCACCATGTGGAGGAGGAAGAGGTAAAATCCACTGCTTTTGCAGTTGTGGGAAGGTGGGGGTCTCAGGGGTGTGAGGGCATGTCACTTATTTGTGTTCAGCCCAGGCTAGGAGCTCTTATTTTAGAGAGGGGGCGAAAGGTTCAGAGGTTTGGTTCATTGTCTGGCTCTAATGTTTCATTGAATTCCCACGTACCTTGCCTGGTTTATGGCACACCTTGTATGGAAGGATGGTCTTGTGGTTGAGGACTAGGCCTCAAGAGCTCCTCTGGTGCCTTTGGGGCCATCCGTTAAGGAGCTGAGATTGTAGCACATGTAGGCATACCAAGATCAAAGCTGCTCATGTAACAATAGCAGCAAAGCCATGGCAGCTGCCCGGACCAACCTTGCCCACCTGGGACCCTGGGTACATACTTGCGTGGTCATTGTCTGCACTGCTGCAGCTTCACTCTTAGTGTTACTCCAGCTAGCTTTGATCTACAGAACATCAAAGCTAGCTCCGGTGTGTTTCCACATGCGGCAGTTCCCCTGCCAGATTGCAATGTAGACTAATCCCCACGCGTGCTGGGCCTCGCTGCCCCACCTTGTAAGAGGGCACTAGCTTTCTCCCACTGTTTGACATTCTTGCATTTCAGGTTGTTAGCTCCTTGAGGCATGGACTGTCTCTAACTATGTGTATGTACAGCACCTACCACCCGAGAACTCAGAGGCCCCACCTGAGCTCAAGGCGCTCCTGTCACATCATAATGACCTTCCTGCATCATCAGTAAGGCTGGGCTCTGCATTAGCTTAATTCAGTGTGAACTCTGTTACTTTGTGTTGCTCCAACTCCTTGCCTTCTCAATTAGCAGGCCACATTCAAAGGGGGTGGGTAATGGGGTCAGAGTTACCAACGGGGAGCCCAAAAAAGCACATGCCCGGGGAACTGCAAAAGCCTTGACACTTATTTCTGAATTTGGCCCAAGGAATGGGAGCAGAATGCAGAATAAGACAGAGCCTCAGTTGCCATCAGTTGTCTGTGAAATATGCAGAGTGAGACTGAAACCCAGGGGCAGCCCTGAGTCCAGCTCCTACCGGCTTGGCTAGGTACCAGCTCTCCTTGACAGCAAGTGCTTTCCTTGTGTGCAGGCCTCTTGGAGGAAGAAACTCTCCTTGCAGCTTTGCAGCCAGAGCCTTATGTTCTTAGCCCTCTGGCGTTGCAGCAGTGTCACTGGGCATCAGGGTGCTTTTCAGATTTCCCTGCTGCTGATGGCAGGCCTACTTCAGCTTCCTGTAACCACCCACAAGCTCATGCGGTGGCACTGCTTCCAGCAGGGACTGCCACCCCAGCTCCACCAGGGCATCTTGGTGGCTTGATCAGCTTTTGTTACAGCTCTTGGATAATCAGCATTTGCAGTAGATTTAAGCTGTTCTCACGTGGCCTGTAATACTGAGCAACTCTATTTTAGGGTCCCAATTCTGCATTCCCTCTGCTTCCAAAGCCCTTCCCAGGTGCATGTGCAAGGAATACGAAGCACAGGGTCCAATCCTGCAAGCCCACACTCAGGCAAGCACCCCCCCACAGGACAGCTCTTGTGTGGAAGTATCTATAGAGTCGAGGCCCCAGAGCAGAGTAAAAGGCCCAGCTTGCTCTGGTTTCTGCTCTCTCTGCTGGGGACTTCATCAACCTGGGGGCCTCCCTAGCAAGGGGGTGGAAATCTGAATGGTGCAAAGAGAGGGGAACAGGTCAGAGAATCTGCCCCAAAGTATGATCTCCGTTTTTGGGGTCAGGAAGAAATTTTTCCCCAGGTCAGACTGGCAGAGACTGGGGGGTTCTGCAGCAGAGGGCATGGGTCACTTTCTGGTTTGAACTGGAGTAAATGGTGGATTCTCAGTAACTTAGTCTTTAAATCATGATTTGAGGACTTCAGTAACTCAGCCAGAGGTTAGGGGCTATTACAGGAGGGGGTTGGTGGGGTTCTGTAGCCTGTGATATGCAGGAGGTCAGACTAGATGATCATTATGGTCCCTTCTGACTTTAAAGTCTGAGGTTATGAGAATAGGTTCAGCGCTTGGAAATAAGAGCGCTTGAGAAATTCATAGTTTGCGCTTGTTCTCTGAAAGTGAGGCTCAATTTTCAGTTTTCTGACACTCCCTGTTTGCTGCTTTTCATGTATTGAAAATCAAGGAGCCAGGGACTTTTGGTTTAGAATATCTATTTCTTGCAGTCTTGTTATTCTGTCATCATGTAAAGCCCAAGAAAAGACTTATTTGACAAGTGGGTAAATTGTCAGTGAGTGAGTTGAGACACAGTCCCCTTTTGTGTGAATGGGGCCCAAATCCACAGCCCCATCTCTGACCAAGTCCGGACTTGAAGGAGGTTCAGCTATGGATCCAAACTTAACGCTTTAGGCCTGGCTGCATCATGGATCAATCTGAAATACTGGATCTAAGCACCCCAAACTAGAGAGAAATTTGGAAACGGGTCCGTATCCCAACTTCACAGGCACTCGTCCTTCCTTTTCATGTCCAACTGTGCATTTCAATAGAGTGAGTCTATTGAGTGGGGGCGTGCCTCTCGATCTGTGCATATCTGAAAGAAAAGGCCAGATCTTCAGCAAATTCTTAGCTCCACTAAAGACGACATAGCAGCGCTCATGGACATCAGCTGAGGATCTGCCCCATCCTTTTTAACATATCATGTAAGTAGATTGTAAGTTCTTTGGGGCAGGGAACATCTTTTTGTTCTGTTTGTACAGTTTGCACAATGGAGTCCTGGGCAATCACAAGACAAATTATAATAATGTTACGTGTATGTGGTGGTGGTATTACTACTACTATTGCATTATGTATTATTCTGTGTATTCTGCTAGTGGTAAGCCGCCCTGACCAGCAGTGGGACCCTATTGTGCAGAGAATGGAAGATGCCCCGAAGAGTTTACTGCCTGCAAGGCAAGACAAATCCAAATAGACACAGACAACAACTAAGAAATGATCAGAAGCCCCTAATTACTAGGTACATCTGAAAACATACATGTGTCTATACATATACATGTGTGTTGTTTTTTCTTTATATTACAGCATGCACATAGGGTGACCAGAGAGCAAGTGTGAAAAACTGGGACACATTTTTCTGGAGAGGGAGGTGTGGGTATAGTTGCATATATAAGACTAAGCCTCTAATATCGGGAGGTGGTCACCCTACATGGATATTGTGTGTGTGTGTGTGTGTGTGTGTGTACACAATACTTCATACATACACACACACATATAAAATCAATATTAAATCATGTTTTTCCTCTTTTCTTAATTACCTAATTAGATGGAATTTGACATTTTGGTTTCATCTGAACTTTACAGAAGGTGTCGACAATACGTATCCTATCACATCCCATTTTCACACTAGTGCTGCTGCTGTACAATACATTGCTAGAAATAAGACACGACTAGAATAGTCAACCATCTGTCTGGAAAACACATGCAGTCCCAGATGGCTGTTTCTCTCCTCTTCATGGGTAGCGAAGTCCTTTGTCTAAGGAATGAGGCAGAAAGGTGTAACAATTCAGCAGGGATGCATGTAATACACACTGCTTCTCCTGCTGGGAGGTAGGATTCTCCAACAATGGAGGAAGGAGAAAAACTTTCCATAATGGATTGGGAAGATTTCCAACTGAACTTGTCTGAGATGCCTGGAGTCAGCCTCCTAAAGGACAAAAAGGATTCAGCTCCCTTCAGCTGAAGTGGGATGGTCCAGTGGTTAGGGTGCTGCCTTGTTCCAGGACCCTGGAGTTCAATTCTCTGCTCCAGCATTGACCTTCGGAGTGATGTTGAACAAGTTACTTAGCCTCTCTGGTCTTAATCCTCAAACATATTCTAGCGCCTGTTGGTTTTAGGTGCTTAAATACCTTGGCCAATCTGAGTCTCAGTTCCCCATTTGTAAAACTGGCTAATCCTTCCCAACCTCACAGGGCTGTTGTGAGGAGTAGTGTGGGAGGTGCTCAGGTTCCACAGCAAGAGGGCCCGTATATAGACCGATGGAACTGGAGCCCTAACATGAGGGTTGGATGAGCTCTCTTGCACAGCTACCAGAAGGTGAGATTTGCCAGAGGGCGGTGAATGCTCCAATTGTTCTTCTGTAAATGATGTTAGTCCTGGCGGATGCACATTAGAGACGGATGTTTCCAGTGATAGCCCAGAGCAGCAGCAGAGTGAAGTCCCACATGCTGTCTGTCCAATGCACCCTAACTCTGACTTTTGTGGGACGATTCCTAGAGGCAAGAAGACAATTCAGTCTCCATTACTCTCAAGCCTTTGCCCTTCGCAGGCAGCGAGGCTGTTAGTGCCACCTGTGGTACAGACAACTGAGCACCAAGAACTGGATCAAGACCTACCAACTTGTTGCACAGAGGTTGCCAAACAGCCAGCTGTTACTGGCGGCTTCAGGCCGCTGGCCTCCGGAGCTTGAGGTGAAAGTCTACTGTGCATCCTCAGTCCCATGGGAGCACTCAGACAGGCCTGGCCCCATGGGTAAAGGCCTGATGTTGCACAGTGGGATCAGCAATCCCCCTTGCCCACGTCTCTACATGAAAGCTGAGGATAGCTGGAATATGTCCCATCAATGCCAATAAAGACAAGTTGCCAACACGGCCCCTCAGACAGGAAAAGTGGGGGGTGCCCCTGCTGGTATCATCCTTTGCTATTCCCCTTCACTGTTCAAAACAAGGACAAATAATCCAAAAGGAGTGAAAAGAGAGAGATTAAAGGAGGGAAAACAGTTGATTGACAGATAAATAACTTTAGGAGGGAAGTAGATTTTCATTTTGCATCTCTCTCATACACTTGCTTTTAAAGGCACCATGCAGTGCCTGTGGCCTGACATGGAAGGAGAAAGATCTTAGGCATGTCTCTGTGCAGGCAAGTACAGAGCAATCCAGCCTCCAAACTCTTTCCTCTTTTCTGGTGTTTGAATCTGAACTTAAAGGAGAGAAGGAAAAAATAAGGTGTCTGTCCTACTAGGGAGTGACAATTCAGAGTGAACGGGGGAGGAGTCGTCATGGAAGAGCCATGCCTTTCCAAGAAAAGTAAACCTTTGGGGATGGGACATGGAGTCATTCACCTATCGGCTGCTATTTCCAACCCCATTTGTAACATTTTAACCATTTGTGACCTTTTAAGGGTAGGGTCCTGGGGCAGCCAGCCCCGTTCTATTGTCAGATCCTGCTGGGAAGTGGTCAGGTGATTGCTCTAAAAGGCTGAGGTAGCTCAGCTGAACGGCCACGCCACGCTACACAGAAGGCAATGCGCACAGTGGCTAGAAATGTCTTGTGGTAGCAGCATGCATGGGATGCTCTCTGTCCACACACAGAATGTCTCTGCCGTGTTGTACAAGTGCTGCTTGCGTAGTTTGGCTGCAAAGCTTGGAATGAACCCCTCATTTTGGGTTGACGTGTGCAGTGTGCAATGAATACTCCCAGTGTGGACAGGATGCTACAGGTTCACTGGCTCAGCTGATCCTCCAAACTCCATCTCACAGTGAAGTGCCTTGTATCTCGAAGTTAACTGCGGCAAGCACTATCGGGCAGGTGCTCCAATGCAATGGTACAATGATTGTAAGGTAGGTTATGTCTGTGTGTGTGCGCGTGCACGCACGTGCGCCCGTGTCATAAGAGTTTTGGCAAACCCCCGTGCTCCTGTGCCTCTGACTGATGTGTTCGCAAACGAAGCCCCCCTAGAAGTGGCCCTTCTAGGACATTGTTGAGGGAAATCAGCAGGCACTGAACATGCTGTCCATGCTCTGTGGGTAAACAGAATATTTTAGTCACTAGGGGTATGTATACACAGCAATGTAAGCTCCAGGGTTTGAACTCAGGCTCAAGCCTAACCCACATGTCTGTCTCCACACAAATCATGCTAACCCAGAGCTTGGACCCAGGGTCCTAGGACTTCACGGGGGTAGAGGGTCTGAGCTGGAGTCAAGCCAGGACCCAGGGGTCAAACCCTATTGCTTTGCAATGTAGATGCAGCCCCACTGGATTCGTGCTCTGGGAATTCACCAAAAGTATCCCACAATCCTGAGGGCTAACTTGCTTTGTCCTTTGGTAAGTCAAGTTTGGTGGACAGTCAAGTTTTCCCACACTGCACCACGAACAAAGGGCTGGAGCAGCTGCATTTTGGATGGTTGCTAGGACCCTGAGGTTACAAATGTGTAGATGCTCAAGCCCTAGGTTAACCCACCCAGGGTCTGCTAACTTGAGTTCTACTAATCTTGTGTTTGCACTGCAGTGTAGTCAGGCCCTAGATTTGCCAATCCTGCCACCTGTTAACTTGCATGAGATTTGCAGACACACAAATGCAATGGAAAAGCAAAATAACTGCTTCCAAACATGCCCAGAGGCCCTGTTGTGGCTGATGTTTGAAGGTTTAGGTTGTTTTTGGAGCTAGTAAAAGCCTGTCTCTTCTAAAATAATTCTGCCTCGGCTGAGCCAGTGCAAAACAAAATTAGCAAAACCTGCAGAGCACTGAGAGCAGGAGTGAAGCAATTGTGCAGCCAATTTATCATAACGGGAGCCTGTTATCTAATAAGCATGTAACAAATGTGCTAACTGAACACCTTTAACTTCCCTAGTCTGCGTGTGTGCACACACATGTAAGCAGGCAGCAAGAGCTGCAGCAGGTGATGGGGAGATGCATTGTCACTGATAAGCAGATGGTGTCAAACGTCTTGGAAAGATAACTGTCTGCCTTTCCTCTCTTGTTCTCTCCAGATCTGTCCATAGTGGGAGAAGGTGCCTGGAGCTTCTGCAGCAGGAAAAAGCAAGAAAAAATGGGTGAGACCTAGATTCTCAGCGGGTGTCAATCAGCACTGAATCCAATGGGCCAACACTGATTTACACTATCTGAGGATCTGGCCAAGAGAAAATAAATGACCAGGACTCAGTTTAGTATAAACAATTTCGTAGATTTTTGGGGGGTGGTTAGGGAATTGGAAGGGGCATGAGGGGTTAAAATAATTTTCTCCAACATTTGCACTAAATCCAATGGTCAACTAAAACCATAACCGGGATGGAAGTGAGCTGATCTAGGAGGGGACCCTGAGCAGAGAACCAGAGCCCATGCCCACTGCTCTGAGAAAATATCCAGGGAGTTAGAGGGTGGTGCCAAGAGGAACTCAGCTGAGATACATGGTCTTAGGAGTGCAAGGAAGGAGTCGCAGAGAATCTTTTGGCCTGCTTCCTTTCCCTGCACTCATGGACCACCATTCTGCCTGTGGTAGGAGGACATTGACTGTCCGGGTGGAGCTATGGATTGAGAATACAGAAAGGAAGAGAAATGTGGAGCAGTGCAGCTAGAACGTCAGCTACAGATTCTGGAGGAGGTAGAAGAAGGGCTACAACATGGAGCACTGCAGGTAAGTGTGTGCCAGGGTCTCTCTTTCTCTCTGCAGAAAGGGGAACTCTAAACTATGCCACCAACATGAGGGATCACGATTTCATGGAGGAGCTATCACTGATGTCCCGGGTGAGCAACAGCCTATTTAATCCCTGAGGACTGGAAGGAGCCCCCCCAGAGCAAAAACAATGGCATCTCCTCAACAGTAAAGGGGAAATAGCTATGAGGGGCGAAAATGGAGGATAGGGACATGGGAGTGAGGTCAAAGGTTCAAAACCACCCACCCACTAATGATTCCAGGGGGCATGAAAGGCACCAGCCTATTTAAATCTTGGCAGAGGGAGGTGGAGCCCACTAAAGCAAAAGAAAGATGAGGGAGGGGCTGCAGGACAAAAGCCTATTTGAATTCCGGGAAGGGTGGGTGGAGTCAACCAGGACAATACTCCCGCTTCCTCAGTTGAGGGAGGGGCCACAAAATGAGACCTATTTGAATCCTAAGGAAGTGTTAACCCACAGACTGGGATCCGCTATTAGTGTGCTCAGGAATTGACATGACTCTCGTTCGATAATGACAGAAAGGCTTTAATTACTATACTTATAAACATATAAAATGAGCCCCCAAACCAAAAGTCCAGTATATTTTAGCTGCAAAAGCAATTATCCTCACCAGTGCAGGCAAGAGGTGGTGATGGTTTCTTAGCAGCTTCCCCTGAGAGCCTGGATCCGTGGTCTCAGAAGGCAGCTGGGCAAGATGGTAGTTCTTCTCAGTTTCTTGTCAAGAGTGATCCTTCTTCTCTTGAAGCTTGCCTGCTTGCTTATTTCCATTGCTTCTCTTTTATATTCTTAAATCCAATGTTTTTCAGAGCATTTTGGTAATTTACATGAGTAACCACGGGAATTCCAGAAAACAATACAAGAGGAAGAGACCCATGTGCTTTAATTAGTGAAAAGGTGCTAGCCACCTAGATTTGTTCTTTAGTTTCAGTGTTCCACCCTTCAAACAAAGGGGTATTGGGGTTGTTGTGATTAAATTGAGCAATACCTGGGGTGGCATCCAGCCATTAGCTTTGATCATAAGGTATTTTGAGAGGTCTGGAGCCCTGGAGGTCTAGCACGCCCTGCATTTAACACATTTCTGTTTACTGCATAGATGAGTTACTCCCAGAGGATAAATTCATTAGGGAAAATGGTCCAGACAGAGAGGCAATTAATAAACAGTTATCTTAATGAAATACCAGACATACTTTGAGAATAGAAAGACAGCATGGGTGTGTTGCAATGAGAAATAAACACCCCTTTTCAAAATGGACTCCAGTCACCATTTCACATACTCTGCAATATGCCCTTATTAATTTGGTAGTTTAATTTTATAAGTAGGCCCATCTTAGCTGAAATTTCACGGTCTACAGGAAGGTTGGGCGGAGTCTACCAGGACAAAAGCCCCACCCTTTCATATAGATGAGGAAGGACCACAGAAGCCAGGACTGACAGCCCTAGAGGCTGAAATTCTCTAGTCGTCCCACTTCCCACTGCCCCTTGCCTTAACACCTCTAGCGCTGAGATGGAATTGTGTCTCTGCTGAGACAGTTAACAAGGGGACCCACTAGTTCCACTGCATAATGGGAACTTGCCTGGGAGCCACAGACTCATTTCACACTGTCACCCTGCAGCTGTCAGAAAGAAGGTCATCACTTTAGGCCCCAGCTCAGCAAAGCCAACCCTATCCCTATTCGTCACAGTGCATAGGAGCCTTGGAGGTGAATCAGATGCACTGTGTTAAAAGTTCTAATCACTGTAAGCCTTGGACCTACTGTACGTAGTGATCTGTTTTCCAACTGACAGTGTGATTGCTGTTAGCGGGAGCGTAGGAGGAGGCTTGTCTCCTTTCCATCTCTTCTGGGCTGAATCTTTAAAGTGAATGAAGCATACTTGATTTCAAACATCGGGGGAGAAATTCTGGTCCTAGTGAAGTCCATGGCAAAACTTCCATGGACTCCAACAGCTTAGGAGTTCAAAGAGGCAGAATCTGGTCGTTAGTATTGTTACAAGAGATACTTTTTAATAGAGTACAATGTTTTCAGTACAGGTACTTCTTTTTACTTCAGGTATCTGTAATTTCAGAAACTGTTTGGCTCCAGTCCTTATCGTACAGCTGTTCTTATTTAGCCTATTTCCCCATGTACTTCTCTGCCACTGTTGGCGTGTGTCTCAGATAAGCCCGAGATCAATAGTGAGCCTTTGCCGGCATCATATTAATTGAGTCTTATGCTTAGAGCCTTGGTGCTATTGATTGGAAAAGTAACTTCAGCTGAAATTTGGGAAGCACTTCTTTGAAGTCTAAAAAAATGAAAAGAAAGTAGAACATTGTGTTATTGGATTGACATCATTTCCAGCAGATCATGCTCTAAAAATTGCATATGGCCAGGCTGCTTTCATTACTTGTAGCTCTAATAAAAATACTAGGCCTGCTTTCAAATTTTGGTAGCTAGGATGCCGTTCTTCCTTTGGCGTGAGCCCTGAATGCTCTGGATGGGAGCAACAGGAGAAACTTATTTTAACAACTGCGTGACAGCTTCCGCCCCACTCAAATCCTCAGATGTTAAACAAAAATGCCAATTATTGACTGAGAACATGAATTTTTCATTGACCTCCTGTAATTCTCCAGAAAGCCGAGGCGTCTGTGAAATAATGAAATGAGAGAATAAAGGAAGGAGAGCGGAGGACGCTCTTCAGCTGAGAGCTCATGGAGGTGTGAGTGTTTTTTGGAGCATGGCTCCCGCCTTCCCATGGAAGCCCTTCCTCAGGTGCTCTCGGGGGGGGGGGGAGGACAAGGCAAGGCGAGGGCACTGGCTGCTGCCCCATGTACCCTGCTCTTCCCCACCAGCCCTGAATTAACACAGCATAAAGCAGAATTAGCGTTTTCAGCTGGCTGGGTCACCCTTTTTTGGAGGGGATTCCAGAGGGACTGGCCAGTGGCAGTGTCCCTGCTCTGAGGGGCATGGGAGAGTGCCTGGAGGCATGGAGAGCTAGGCTCTTGTCCCTGTGCTGAGGTGCTGGGGGGAGGGGGTGTTCTTGTTGGCTTTAAGCTTCCTTTTGTGCTTGCTGTATTCTGGGGCAACTGGGGACTCCCTCAGCCTGGGAGTAAGATAGAGCAGCCTACGGGCCTTCTGATTTACAGTCTTCCCCCTTCAAGGCCCCATGGTGCTCTCATAGTGGGGTAAAGACACTTGAGCATAACTGAGGATAAGACTTCTCTGGATACGTCTCCACTGCAAAACCCCCGAAAATCCCTCAGAATCCCGGTCTACAGCTTGGGCACGTGGGGCTTGCACTATGGTGCTAAAATAACTGTGTAGATGTTCCTGCTCCGGCTCCCCCTCACCAGGTCTCGGAGCCCAAGCTCCAGCCTGAGGGGGAATGTCTACAGTGCTGGTTTTAGAGCCATAGCATGAGCCCCCCAAGTCCAGGTCTGTGAATTTGGGCTCTGACACATGGACTTGGGTGTGGTGTTTTTGCGGTATGGGCGTCGCTGCAGTGTGGTGGTTTACAGTGAGGATTTCTGCTGCCCCCTCCAGGTTGGGGAGATGAACCGCTTGGCTTGTTCGGCCAGGCCGATTGCCCACCTCCTGACATTCCCCTCCATGGGAACAATGCCAGGAAATCTCTGAAGGAAACCTCATTGAAGTCAGTCTCGTCCATGGACAAAATGTCATGTGCCTTTTACTGTTAACACAACAATAACAACATAAGGAAACTATGTGGGCCCAGCTGGGTTCCAAATAAGCGTTTACTAACTATACTCAACACACCAGGCATAGCCACACTATCTTGGCACTAAACTACAGAACCCAGTGAGTGTTGCTAGAGGATTCACAACTATTTAAAGGAACACTACCCTATTTCTGTCCCGTACAAGAACCCTGTGGTGATTATTTAAGGGTCTACTGAATTTGTCTTAGCATTATTACAAATCTGTTTTGTGTCGACTCAGAATTGCAAGAGACAAACACATTTTGTCCAGAGCCTCTGTGCATAGTGGAGAAGCGTGAGTGCATGCAGGAGGGAGGAATGCCTGCTTCCTCAAGCCAATTAAAATGAAGCACTTGTCTCTCTTAGCTGACACCTGGTTATGGGGGGGAACTGTAATGCACAGATGCTCTTTGAAAAATAAAGACCGTTCCTTGGTCAAAGCTGGGCGCAGCCGCTACCATCTCACGCTGAGCTGCTTTGGATCTTATTGGGCCTTTTTTTATAATTATTATTATTCGCCTCTGAAATAACCCAATACACACAGCAAACAGATTCAGTTATTATTTTTTTATAAAAGGTTTTTTAGATGCTGGCAAATTGCGCTGCCTCTTAAGATTCATGGTGGCACTCCTCCGCCTGACTCTATTACCCAATTTAAACACACAACAGAGAGAAGGTTTGAATGCCACCATGTTAATATAGTGCAGGAGACCTCCGTGAGGTTGTTTGTTAAAAGCAAATTGTACCTGTTAAGGGCTGGGAAAGGGGCACACCGCTGCTGTTAACTGCTTTACCAAATTGACTCTGACTCATTCATTTCAAATGAAAATTGAAATGCTTTTGACTTTTTTTTCTAGTGGCGAATTTGCTTTACTTAACACTAAGTGGGGATCATTTCTTGTGATTACTGAAAAATGCATCATAACTTTTGATTACGCTGCTATTAGGGCTGTGGAGTGGCAATTGCTGCTGCTTAGAGTGAGAGTGAAACGCTGCTGGAGGATTCTGTGTATCCCTTCCCCAGAGGGAACTCTGGGGAGGAGGTGTTACATAGCCTATGGATCAAATTCAGACCTAGGGTAAGCAGGTGTGATGCCATTGTCTTTAGCGGAACTACTCACGAGCATAAAGATAGACATGTGCTTAAGTACCTTGCAGAACTGGGGCCTTAATAGCCACAGCAGTGAGGTGTTCTTGATGGGGGCTAGAGGCTTTTGCCAGTTCATCTCAGTCCCAAATGGCAGCATCCTCTGCACATAACAATTTCAGCTCCCTCCCCAGCTCTACCGCACTTCAGCATCTACACCAATTCTCCCAATACCTGTCACCCCCATGCTGTGCCAATCCCGTGCTGTGCTATTCTAGTGCTGGGGCTTTACTGAGTAAAAACCGACACATTTTAATATTAATGATCACTGATAATATGGTGAGACAGCATGGTCCAGTGGAGAGAGCTGGGAGTCAGGTCTCCTGAGTTCTGTCCCTGTCCTCTTCGTGGTGTGTGCCTCTGTTTCCCCTCCCACCCTTTGACTGCTTTGTCTATTGAGACTGTAAGATCTTTGGGGCAGGAGCTGTCTCTTATTGTGGGTTTACACAGCGCCTAGCACAATGTGGTCCTGATCTCCATTGGGGCCTCTAGGTACTATTGTAAGACACATAGTAGGGCCATTGGGGCCTCTAGGTACTATCATAAGACACATAGCAGTAAATAACAATGAATACTTTTATTTCTAAAATGTCATCTTTTGCCATTCCAGCTGCGTCTCAGCTAATTAACACAATCACCTTTGAGCAGGGCTGATGTACAGGGGGAAAGAAACAGTGTTGCCAACTTGCGTGATGTTTGGTACTTTATCCAAAGACTCAGCTCCTGGAGTCCTGGTATTACAAGAGATGCTCAGACTGCATTGAATAAAACGTTGAGTTTCCAGCCCTGCTGGCTGCAGAGAAAAGCTTGGAAACAGGAACTGAGTGCAGCTTACAGGCTCAGAAACCAGAAGGCAAAGGAAAAGAATCCCATATTAATTCTTAGAAAACAAAACAAAAAGACTTGTGATTTTTTTTTTAAGCCAGTCTCATGTTTTTGGGGTCTGACTGTTGAGTGGTTGCGACTGGCAATACTTGGAATGAGGGAGGGAGTGATAATAATAATAATGAATAAGCCCATAGGCTGTGTCTACACTAGAAAATCCCCATTGATTGTAAGAAACAAAAGGTATCACACACGCCTCCCTGTTAGCCCATGAACTGGTCTTGAAGATGGTTTTCTTGCCAATGTTGGGGTCAACTGAGTTTAACATGGGTTGTAGCAAAATGTGTTTGGAGGAGGCAGGGTTAGCCATGTTTGTCAGCACCACAGGATTTTCCAGAGTACACAAACCCCACCTCACCTAGTGGACACTTAGCAAATCAGCTACACACCCAGGTCTCCATCCTGCTATTGCACACATGCTTCAAGTTAAGATGTGCTAAGCCAGTGGTTTTCAACCTTTTTTTATTTGCGGACCTAAACAATTTCAAATGGAGGCGCAGACCCCTTTGGAAATCTTAGACGTAGTCGGTGGACCCCTAGGGTTCCGTGGAACCCAGGTTGAAAACCACTGTGCTAAGCTTTTGCAATATCAGGGGTGTGCTGTTAATTGTGAACATTCAGAGTCACTAGGGGGGGAAACAGTAAGAAGGCTGTAAACAGGAAATAAAGACAGTCCTGCTTTCACCTGTACCAGGTCTGTAAGTGGGTCTGTAAGTGGCTTCAGTTTTCTGCAAAACTATTGCAATCTTATCCTAAATGACAGCTGTTGTCTTCCTTGCACCTTGTTCCTGCACCCTGCTTGCTCCTTCTCAGGCCGCTTCCCTCAACGTACCTTGAGGTTTATGAAAGTGACAGACATTTTTTTCATGAAATCAGCATTGCCAATCCCAAGCATGAGTTGGGCCTCAAAAAAAATCAAAAATCATAAAATGGCTTTGATTATTTATTTTAAAAACTCTTGATTTTAATCTGGGACTCATTTTATTCATCTTCTAGTTTCTAGCCCCTTAGGGTACACTCGGGTCGCAGCTTTAAGCTTTTCTCTGCAACCATGAGAGCTAGACAATTATTTTTCAAATGAACGCTGATTTTTAGCTCACATGCATCCAGGAGCTGGAGCTTAAGAGAAACACCAACTCTAGAGAGAGCAGAGATGAAATTGTGAGTGTTGGCAAAATCTGCTGAAAAAAAGTCATATTTCATTATGGGAAATTTCACCTCCTCGAAATCCATCATGCTTCATTCATTCATTGAGTTCATCGGTGCCATTTTGAGGCACTAGTTTTAGTTGTTTTTTGCTATGAAACTAATAATAATCCCCTCACTAGTCAATCTTTGCTCACAGTGTCGCGGTTGCAAAATTTTGAGTGGAGGCTCTGCAGCCTTTGAAATTCTTCTTTTTTGCAGGAAAGAAGTTGAGAGAGAAAAATTTATTCTGCTGTTGCTGCTATTCATCTTCCCAGTTCTGTCTGTTCAAGTCTCGCTTACGGCCAACCCAATGGATGCTGGACACACACACATGTAGCTCCAGGGCGCCAGGGAACTCCAGCTGTCCATAGGGTCCCAGCCACACAGAGCTTCTTGCAGGGTGTGTTCTGCTGGTCCGCGTGCCTATTGTGAAATGAATGATCTTGTGCACGTAGCTTCCCAGATCAACAAAACGGAAGAGCAGTAAATCAAGCGCCAGCACGTTTGCCAGCTTCGTGTTACGCAAGAAAGACATGGCCTTATGTCTGACTGAAATAGGTCCAGGCAGGCGGGATGCAGAGATCGGCCTCACTCAGCAGCAAAAGAACAAGAAGAGTTTAAATGAGAAGGTGTTTTGCACAGTTTCACACACACACAGGAGCTTTTTTGTCAGAACCAGTAATTAATTGTCTATATGATCAAAATTACTCATTGCCGACAAGTAATTTGCGTAGTGAAGGTTCATAGATTTTAAGGTCAAAAGGGACCATCAGCTCATCTAGTCAGACCTCCTGTGTATCATAGGCCATTACATTTCAACCAGTTACCCCTGTGTTGAGCCCAATAACTTCTGTTTGACTGACGTGCATCTTGGAGGAAGGGATCCTGTCTGGATGTGACAACATCAGTGAGAATCCACCACTTCCCTTGGTAGTTCGTTCCGGTGGCTAGTCCTGGCTCATGACTAGGGCTCCTAGGGTCACTGAAAGAAGGGAGCAGTGTAGACATAACCGATGCTTTTGTTTGTCTTGTCTGCATAAACCTCATTTGGAGTTTGCCAGCTCCTGGAACTGTGATCTGAGCCTCTAGGGGCGCCTACCAAAAGGACTAGAACTAAAACCACTATCAGAGCCCTTGGAGCACATTCCCAGTCTCCTCGGAGTCAGGGGTGAGAGCAGAAGAAACTAGAAATCCCTGCTGGGGCCAATTAGGGAGGTTTTTGCATGGGTGATCTGGACAACAAGTCCACTGGAACAATGACAAGCCAGGGCTGCACAGCCCCAAGCAAAGTTAACTGGGGAAGGGACAGGCTGCCTTTACACAAAGGGAGCCTGTTTGGAAACTGGGGGAGAGGCAGGATGGCTCAGGGAGTCTGTGTAGAATTCCCCCTTCCCTCAAGGGCACATCCACTGCTCTGAGACTCTAGCTGCAAGGATCAGGCAGCTCTAGGATTGCCGTGACCAGCATCCAGAGAGGGAGAGATTCAACCTGGCACCGGCTACTAAGAGCCAGCCAAGACCCCCTGAGGATTCCAGCCCAGGGAACCAGAGAGGAATCGGAGAGACCCTGCTCTACCAATGGGTGAAGAACAGGTAAGGTGACTTGGTTTTAAGCTGGCCAATTCCACGGTGCAGAAACACTCCATCTCAGGACCCACAACCTTGGTGGTACCATGATCTGCCTTGGGAGGGTGTCATGGAGGGAGCTGGGACTGGAGAAGTTTGTGAGTGTTAGGAAGTGGAGAATTGACTGTTTATTGATTATTAGTTAATCGTAACCCTTTTCTTCCCAGATCCTAGTTTCCTGTTCTCACTAAAGCTCCCCCCTTTGTTATGCTGTTGTTTTTGGATTCCTTTGCTGGAGTTTGGGTTATTTACCTTATTGTCACCTATACACTGGGCATCACGCTCCTTGCCAGGTTGTGGCATTAGCATTGATTTGCTAAAGGGGCGGCTCCCCTATGTACATGGCACAGTAAGGAGTCACTTGGAATGGAGACATCAGGTGTCAGGGAAAGAACCCGGGACCAAACCCACGCGAAGAAAGGGGAGAAGTCACTCTCAGTATTAATGATAGCAATCGCCAGAGAGAGAAAAGGTTCTGTCATGTGCACAGAGTTAAACATCGGTTCCTTTTTCTCTTATCCTTCCTTTATGGGCATGCAGCAGGACAGCTGCTCTTTCAGGGAGCTAGGGCCTAGTCTGTCCATGAGTGCTTTATGAAGGACACATGCGGGGGTAATTGATTGCCCCAGATGGCTGATTAGTAAATGAGCTTCTGGGCCTAGTAAACATTACCCACACTCTGTTAGAGGGAACTCCAAAGGAAGACAGGAGGCTCCTGTGGAGAGGTTTTCCCAAGACAAGCCTGAGCCAGAGGGCTGAACAGGGAGCCTAGACAGCGAGCTCTCTGGTGAACCTACCAGGTCAGGGAGCTTGGAGGAGTTGCTAGACAGAGAGTTGGAGCCTCGAGAGGATATGGTTTCATCCAGGGATCCTCCAGACACTGGCCAGAAGATCGGCCTGGCAAAGATCACCTGCTGTCTCTGGAGAAGAGTCTCTGTGGACAGACCTCCCCGGACCCAGACTTCAGGGAAGGACATTACTTTGATGGGGTAAAAATAGCTGGGTAAAAGTAGCAGGTAAAAAATTCAAACAGTGTGATATCTGAGCTGTGTCCCCCTTTAACACGAATCCCTGAGAAATGAACAGACCTGTTAAAGGCAGAGAGAGGTGTGGCCTAATGGTCTGAGTACAGGTCTGGGCACTAGGAACTCCGCCTGTCTATCCATTCCTAATGCACCCCTCACCATATCATCTAGGTGCCATATACAATGCACGATCCATATAAGGACAGATATAGATGTGACTTATTTAAGGATCTAAGATCTTCACGCCTATTACATCAGAGCTGCTCTTACTTCAGTTGCTGGCCTGTGTTCCAGTTGAACACTATTGGAGCAATTTACCTAGGGCAGATTCTCCATCACTTGATGTCTTTGACCCAAGGTTGGATGTCTTTCTAAAAGATATACACTAGCTCTTCCAGAAATCTTGGTGCTGGGATTATTAGGTGAAACTCTATTCAGGAGATCATAATCTATCTGTTTTAGGTACTTGTATGGCCCCATTACCCTAGGAGCTGAGTGCCTCATAATCTCTGATGTATTTATCCCTCATCCCTGTTAGGTAGGACAGTACTGCTATCCCCATTGTACAGATGGGGAACTGAGGCACAGAGAGACTAAAGCCCAGATCCTCAAAGGCACTTAGGTGCCTAACTCCCATTGGCTTCAGCTCTGGGCATCAGATCTGATTTCAATGGGAGTTGGGCACCTAAATATCTTTGAGGATCTGGGCCTAATAAACTTGTCCAAGATCTTGGAACAGGGACTTGAACCCAGTGCCCTAACCACTGAGCCATCTTTTCTCCAGTGAGCCTTTAATGATGCCTTTGGGCTGTAAAATCTATTGATCTATTTCCAGACAGAGACATCCTGTGTGAGTCTGTGCAAGGCATTTTCAGTCTCTCTGCATGGTGCTTTAGTTTGCTTGTGTGTAAAATGGGGATAATGATACTTGCCTACCTCACTCTGTTGTGTGGGTTAGTTGATAAATGTGTCTTTGCTATGTAAATCGCTTTAAGTACCAAGAACAATTAAAGGCATAGAACTTTCCTGTGCAGTAAAAAGGAGAAAATACAGTGGTGAGCAGAATTGATAAGAGAACCAATCCATCCCATGGAGAATCTTTTCCATGCACCAAACTGAAATATATTTCATAGGCCAGCCAAGCTCATCTGAAATGAAAGCTGAAAGAGCCGTGCCCAGAGAAGGTTGGCAGTGCAATAAGAATGGTTGTTAATCAAGTTTCTTGGCTGTACTGCCCTTCAAGGGATCATGCCTTTTCTAACATACTACCCAACCACTGAGAAGATGGAAGGAGACAAAAAATAGTCATCTGCCCGTCCTTCCACATATTCTAATCTCATTCCCATGTGCAAGAATAATGGCTGGCTCAGTCCATTCCAGGCAAGCGATCTTGGGAATGCTATAGTGTGGCAAATACCCTCTACTCCAGGGTGAGCCCTGGTGGTCAGAAGGAAATAGCTCAGCACTGACCCTAAGGTCATCAAGTCCCAGGGTTTAAAAAAAAAAAAAATGGCTGGCAGCTGAGATAAAAGGGATATAATGAAAATGTAAACGAAAAACTTTATACCAGGCATGGACTGACAGAGGGAAGATTGATATCCCGTGATGCTTTGTCTTGATGAGACAATGAAAAATAACCACCACAGCAGCTGTGTCAATATCAGACTTGGTAATGCACCACTAGCTGTGGGTTTTTATTTAATCCGCTTTGCTTTAAGATGATAACGGTTGTTACTTTTCAGTGCCTGTCTGTCAGCGCCCCAGCATTGCAATATTCCTCCGCAGCTCTGCGAGCGGGTTTCATTTATTTTAAAATACCATTTCACACACTGCTGACTTTTAACAGTGTTCCATGTGAGTTTGTGAGATTGAATAGTGACAGAAACAACACTTTTTATGAGAATACAGAATATTAAAAACGGGGCACAATATACAGATGGCAGTTTTCACTACAGCTTGTTTCCTCCCCCCTCCCTGCTTCTGCTACTCAGCTTTCCCACTGAATGCATTTGTAGTAACACCATAAATGTCACTTTCACTGACTGCCTTTTGGCATTTTATTTAAATGGCAATTCAGCTCTTGCGACTGCTTTTTGCTGCACTGAACTCATATTTTGCAGGAGCTCTGCTCCACACCGTCCTCATGCATTGATTGCATTCTTCCTTGCCCAGGAGTGGAGAGGGGGTGGAAATTGCAACCCAAGCTGTGCAGCCAAAGCCAAGAACTTGTGGGCGAAGAATCAGCAGTAGCTGTCAATGTACGGAGCTTTCACTCAGTGAAATAATTTTCTCTCTACTTGTCTTCATCTTGATTTCCATCTTTTCAGAGAAGTCCAGAGGTGCTCACTGGTTTAAAGATTCTGAGAGGCAAGACAATATTTGGAGTTGGGGACCTTTGTTGTAATTTCCTGGCCTTTCTGTGTGGCTTAAGATCATGCAGTTTGATTCAGTACAGCTCCCTCCATGTGAAATGGGTGAATGCTCTGCCTAGTGTTTGGATGCCTGTTTTTTTGCGGGGAGGGGTTCTGAGATGCATGACCTAGACATGTGGGAACACTTCTTTTGGTCTGGTAGAAATTGTTGGAAGCCATATTGGTCGTGAAGAATCGGGGTATACTCAGCCCTGACCCATGCCATATGACCAAGGCCAGGAAATAAATATCAGTGTCTTACCAGCACTACTGCCTTTATTACGATGCGATGGGCAAAGATTTAAGGTTACAGCGCCCCCTGAGCTCCCAAAATCTGTGTGACTTGGCTAGAACACTGGGGCAACTACACTTACAAAGTGTGCCCAGGGGATCTTTGATGACCAGGACCTCAGGTTTATATCCCATTTGAAAGACAGCAGCCTCTAGTGCCATGCTGAGGGACTGGGTTCAGTAATGACCAAGAGGGCACAGTGGCACCTGCTCTACTGAATCACCACCACCACTTCTGGAGCCTTGCTGGATATTTCTCAGAGCATCGCTTGGAATGTCTGCCAAGACCACAGCTAATAGGTGTTTAAAGAGGAGTATTACACCCTATATATTCAGACAGGAGAGAGAGAGAGAAAGAGGCAGAGTGGGGTCTTATTCCCATATTCAAAATTTATGTTGATTTCTTGACTCACCATCCCAGTTTTTAATAGCACAGAGAATCTGGGGAGTGGTCAGTGATCTTCAGCTACTTTGGGAATTGATGTTGATTTATCCAGATTTGTCACACCATTATCCAAAGTGTCCCTGTTGACCCGTGGCCCCTGAGTCCCCAGTGTACCACCAGCTACATGGGATGTTGAGGCTGCTGCTTTGGGCCTGTGGGAATCATCTCATTGAGCAAGATATAGGGTGTGTTTCCTCTGCAGCTGGAGGAATGTTTCTCTAACCACATACAAATGTTGTTTAGCGATAGCTAAGGCTGCATCAGGACACACTCCATCAACTCCAAACTTTCAAACCCTGGAAATGAAAAGTGGAGTGGCAAAGTCTGTATTCCTTGCCAATCTCCCATTCTAGTCCCTAGAACACTGTCAATGACATTCCCCTCCATCTCCAACAGATACCGAAAAGCGATATGTACCCCAACTTCATCAACCTCGCACTTGAGTACTAAACCTCAACCGCAACCTCAGATGTGCTTGTATCTAGAGATCAGCACCACTAACTGAGACACAGTCAATGCGTTTGGGAAGGTAGCCTGCCTTAACTCTGCTGTGATCACTGTGTCAAATAACAAACCTTTCTATGGCCTTTTCTCCAAGGACAAGGATATGTGTAGGGACATATTATCACCATCTTACACCAGGGAATCTGAGACGCAGAATGGTTAAGTGATTTGCCCAAAGCCACACAGTGAATTAATTAGTGATAGAGCTAGGAATATAGCTCAAGAATGCTGTCTCATTTGCTTTAACTACTAGAACAATGTGTTGTCTGTCTTGTAAGGTTTGATGGGTTATTAGGATGACATATGATGGACCTAGGTACATATGATGGTAGAGCTAAGATTTTACCAGCATGCGTTTGGGATAGATCTATTACTGACAGTGATAAAACCATGAGCGAACTGTGCAGACCATCTCAAATGAGTGCCAACAACCCTTATACCAGAGCTGGCAGAACATTTTTCATGAAAAGGTTTTTTGATGAAAAATGGCTTTTAAAAGGAAACAAACATTTTCCTGATAAATGTTCATTTCCTTCAATGTTTTTCAGTGTTTTGGTTAAACAAATTGAGAAAAAAATTTCAAATAGATTTTTTTTCCTCTCGTTTTGGTTGTCAATGTGTTTTGTAATTTTTTTCCTTCTTTTTTTTTTTTTTTTTAACCACTGAAAAAGGGAAGAAAAAAGGGGAGAGAAAGAGGACGAACCCAAAAATGTCCTACTTGAAATGAAAATGTTTGTTTAATAAAAAAAAATTGTAAATTCAATGAAAAATTTCAAGCAAACTGAAACATTTCTGTTTTGTTTGAAATTTTTCACAGAAACGATTTACCATAATTTGAGCAGCCTTCTATACACCTCCCAATTATGTATTCTATGGATGCCAGATATCTTACAGAAAAATATTTTTTGTGATGTTGTAGTGATTATTACAAAAAAAGAATCCTGATTTTTTTTTTATCCCTCCATCTGTAAAGTTACTAAGTTACTATGTGTCTCATTGTACAGATTTGAAGGGGAATGATAAAAATCTCTAAAAATGATCTAAAATAATGTGTCCTCCCCCCCAATAATTAACAACGTCACAATTTTAGACTCTGTTATCTCAAGCCCTTCAAAGTAACATGTGAGTCCTGGATCCGATGGGGAAGCTGGGAATCTGTCCTTTCTTTTCCCACTAGGACAAAGCTCCCATTTGGAGCCCTCCAGACTTATAATGGGTCTGTTACGAAGGGTGGCTGAATTATAGTGACATGGAAATCACAGGCCCACCCATGTCTTTACTGCACATCTCAGGAAATATATCTTTCTATTGACAAATGGTGTGACAGTGGCACTCAGATTGTGATTCATGGAGACCATCCTGATGGCTCACAGAATGAAATCTTTGGAGAAGCAAGGATTGGCGTTCCAGAGGAAAGGGGGCCCTTGAGAGAACCTTTCTGATTAAATGAATCACAGAATAAAATGAAGGGAGAACCACAATTCTAGGAGGAGTCTGAGGTTTGACCATTTATACATTCAGATCTAGAGCAGTCTGAATAATGGATTTTGTTTGGTTCATGGCAATTCTGAACCATTGGGGGAAAAATCATTTTGGGTTGAACAAGAAATGAGAAATTTCAAATTTTTGATTAATTGAAAACTAAAAAAACCCAACAATATGAAGTTTTGGGTTGAACTAAATGTTATACTGACAAAATCAAAATGTTTCATTTCAATGTTGACAATTTTTTGATAGCTAAAAAACTTTGTAAAGGAAAGTTGTTTTCAACCAAAAAATTGTTTTGTTGTCAGGATGTTGAAACAAAATGTTTCAAATTTTTTGGAATGCAAAACAATTTTTTTTGATGGAAACAATTTGGGGAAGCGTGAATTCACAAAATGTTTTGGTGTTGTTGCCAAATCCACATTTTTTTGGCCAAAAAAAAGTTTTGTCCCAAAATTTTCACCTGCTCTATTCAGAATCCCCAAAGGATATTGTTATAGTGAGACTTACCAGATGGAGGAGTTACACATAGTTTTACAAGTTCTTTATTTTTAATCACATGAAAACATTGTTTAGTCTTTGAAGAAATGCTGTATTGTTAGTTTTTTGTGTTCTTTTTGTAGGGAGAGCTGTGGCAAGCAGCCTTAATCTCTCTAAGACTATGTCCACACTATGAGCTAGGGGTGTGATTCCCAGCTCCTGTACACATGCTCCTTATAAATAAAGGTGTAGCAGTGGTAGCACCAGCAGCAGCAGTGGCAGCATAGTTTGTCCAGGGGGTGCAGTCAGGTTTGTACTCGCATGCTGCTGCTTCTGCTGCTCATGCTACCGCGGCTACAGTACTACTTACACTCATGCTGGCTCTCATCAGGCTAGTGCAATTATGTCTATACGAGCTGAGAATCACACCCCTGGTTCATAGTGTAGACATAGCCTGACTAGACTCAATTCTTAGGGCGGAGTTGCTCTTTGGGAATCAGATGTTAGGATGTGGGCTGAGATTCCTGACAGAGGGAACTGTCTGCATGCTTTTGGACCATCTCTGTTCTAGGATCTTGTATATAGTGTAAAAGAAACACTTAGAACATACCCAGGCTCTGCATCACTGATTTCCTTGCCAATGGGAAGCTGATTTGCAAGGCCGCAGATGTGGCCACCATTCAGCAGAGGGCCAACAATATTATTATTAATAATAATTAATTTGTTTATTGTAGGGCCCACCATGTGCTAGGCATTTTCCAAACATTCCCAAAGATAGGGTCCTTGCCCCAGTGGGCTCACAACCTAAGGAGAGATAGAAAAGGAGGCAGAGGTAAGAGGAAGTGGTAAGAGCAGAGGAAGTGGTAAGGCAGAGGTAAGAGTCTGTGGTATTCTCTGGAGCCAAAAAAGTGAGATGACAAATGTAAAATTTAAATCGAAATGATGACTTTTAAATATTTATGTAGGAAACGTAAAAGCATTTCATCTAGGAAATGACCTAGAAAAACTCAATTGTCCTCGTGAAAGTTGGTGTGCCAAAGGTGAAAACGAAATTCAGGAATTTACCCATGAAATAGAGCTTTAAGTGCAAATCTCAACACAGGCCTATCTATGGAATTGCTAACAGTGCTGAGAGGAAGCATGGCCCAATGTGAGGAAGGGTGGTGCAGTGGTTAGGATGTCAGCCTAGACTTAAGCTGTATTTTCCCTGTTGTATTGCTCAGCTTTACTGGCATTTTTCTCCCAACAAACAAATAGATGGAGTGACTAAGTTAATGCTAACATTGTCCCCGGGGACAAACCTTGTGGCATCACTAGACCTTATCAGTGGCCAGTCAGATGGTGGAAAGGGCAGGCTCTTGTCTTTCTGGGCTCGAGTGGAGCTGTGCAGGTGGCAACCCTCCTGGCAGCCTGCCATTGAGAACCAATGTAATGTGGGGCCTGGGACTCACCATTTCACCACCTCTTGCTTCAAGGACGCTGGCCACTTTTGCATCAGCACCAAGGAAGGTCCTTCACTAGAATGAGTTGGTATGTGAGGCAGAATGTTTGTTGGAAATGGCCATTCTGCCCTGTCTGAGGCCAAGAAGCCTAGGGACGAAGAGGAAATTGTCAGCCACTGTTCTCTGACCGTACACAGTTTATATCTATTGCTGGCCTCACGTTGCTTCTCAGATCAACACACACACAGGATGGAGTTCTGGCCCACAAGTCCATGGTCAGGTCACCCTCCACCCAGTCAAGGGTGAAAACTGCAGCTTTCCCTGCCTGAAGAAAAAGGGAATTAGGTGGGTACCGTCCATTCGAGAGCTCAGTAGCTATTGCATCCTGGACACCCTTGGCGGGGAGTAGAATGTGCCAATGTCTTTGTACAGGTAGTATTTGCTATTAGGGGGCCTGTCATTGATTTTGGCCATATTTTTGGCCCTTCTTAATACTCTTGATAGTGGTCTCTGCTGTTTACTATTGACATGGACTATGTGCACGCTGGCAGGATATTCAAAAACGCTCAACTTGGCTTAACACTGCTCCCATCCAAGTCAATGGGTAAAACTCTCATTGTCTTTCATGGGGGAAAATTTTAGCTTGACACTGATTTTGCTTGATATAATTTTCCGTGGAAGAAAGTTCCCTCTAGTTTTTGCTGAGTCCAAATGACACATCCAATGACACATCAGACAAGTTGCACAGGGTAAGTCATTACTGTCAATAGGAAAAATGATCCCACATCCACAATTTTAGTTTAGGCTGCTTCCCAGGTTCTGAGCCTGCGGCTGGCGCTGCTCATTTCCTTTGGGGAAGCGTGAAAAACAGAATGGGAATCTTTGCTCCCTCCATCTGCTTTTGCTGCGCTAGTGTTATTATTATTATTGATTATACTAATACAGTAAAGCTCGGGAATTCTTTCTTGGCAGTTAGTTTTAGAGGCCATTAAACATGCAGATGAACAATTCTTTGTCTAAGTAAATGTCTAATATTTCACGTGAAACTATCCTTACTGATATACAGAACCTGGTTCCTTTGAGTCTAAATTAGATTCAATTTCTGTTAAAACAGCATTTTGGAAGAAATACGCTATTATCTGATCAGGAAAAAGAAATTTGGTAGGAAGATCAAGGAGACACAGGTACAAAGTGATAGCACTAAATCTTTGTCAGGGGATCTACAAAAGGATAACATATTAGTACATGGAAAACCTGAGCTGATGGACGTTATTTGGAAGCAAATAATACACATTTTTTGAGCATTCTAGAATCTTTAGACTAGAGGATGAGGGACTACTTTTTCAGATGTTTTTTTGTTAAGTTCATTAGCTTAGTACCATCCTCCACTCAATATTTTAATATATGTTTAATTCCCTCATACATTTTTTCTAATTCTAAATGTTCTCCTGTGTTTGAAAATATTCAGTAGGATAGTTTATCTTGGCATCAGATTTTCACAGAGATCTGATTATTCATGTAATTTGGAGGATGAAATACATTTCAGTGATTTTTTTTCCATGACACTCATCCCAGATATAGAAAATTTTGATTCAACATCTTCAGTTTGTTTCTCTGTTGTCAGACATCTGTAATGTTCCCAGGCAAATGAAGGTTAATTGCAGATCAAGAATTTGTTTTTTGTTTTTAATTTTGATGCTGAGAGTTTTAGGTAAAATTTTCAAAAGTGATCCTGCACCATTAAAGTCAGTGAGAGTGTTACCATTAATTTCAGTGGGACATGGACTCCTAAGCCACTTAGGCCTAGATCTTCAAAGATATTTAGGTGCCTAATTAGGCCTTTCAGGATCTTGGCCATAGGTGTCTTTAAAGAGTTTGCCCTTCTTGTTAACACAGGAACGTCCCAATCCTGCCAGGAACCCTTCTAGGGAATCCCATTGAAGTCAATGGAATTATGCAGGTGAGCAAAGATATGTCTGCCTAGTCATTCACAGAATCAGGGCCTTTGGCAATAAGAGAATTAAATGTAGGAAGGGACTTTAGATGATGATTTTGGTGTCTTGCCACTTCTTGAACATGAATGGTATTTTTCCTCTGTGATTTTTTTTGTCAGATTGATTATGTGCAAATTACTTAAAGAAATGTTGTTTATCTCCCAAAATGCGATATTTTGTTCTTTCCATCCATGCTTCTTGCTGTTGTGGAATTCTGTTTTTTTTATTGCATATATAGTGCTCTCAGAGACTTGTCTATTGTGTTCTTTGTCTAACTCTTTCTTTGCAAAACGTTGGTATTTCCTTCAATCTGTTAATTTGTATTTGTTTGTAATTTTGTTAAAGCATCAGTAAAAAGATAACTTTGAAAAAGGTTGGGAAAAGATTTTAAATGTCTTAAAGTTTCCCAGTTGTACTTAAATCCTTCCATCTGTCTCAAATGATCCTGTGACTAAATAATTTCTTCTGCCACTTCTCTTTGTAAAGGTTGGGTTATCAGCAGTTCTCAAACTGTGAGTAAGGATCCCAAAGTGGGTCCCGACCCCATTTTAATGGGGTCGCCAGGGCCAGCGTTAGACTTCCTGGGGCCCATGGCCTGAGGGCTTCAGCGTGGGCGGCGGGGCTTGGGCTCCGGCCAACCTGCCCTTCACCCTTCCTAGGGCCATGTACTAATTTTTGTTGTCTGAAGGGGGCCCCGATGCAATGAAGTTTGAGAACTGCTATATGTAGTCTGAGAACAAAAACCATGTCATGTGACCTAGGTGTCCAATCACATTAGTTAATTCAGAATAGAAACATTTTTTGTTAAAAGCCAGTTTCGTTTCTTCATCCAGGCAGGTCATCACATTCAACCCGTTCTTAAATTGCCCAAAATTTCAGCCAACAGCCTTTTTTTTTTTTTTTTGGTTGCTGAAAACCAAAATTTTTCTGTTATGGGGTTTTCAATTTTTGGACACTTCCTGAGGAAATTTCTGTTTTAACTAAATAAGCCATTTTTCTACTGGAAAAAAGGGTTTAAACAAAAAGTTTCAACAAGCTCTAGTGCCTAAAGCAGTACTGCCAGCCCTAAGTGCTCAAAAACCATGAGTCAAGCCCCCAAGTCATGAGATTGTCTTATAATCATGAGCTTTCAAAAATAATCCATTTGGGGCTCTTTTTAGTTGCCTTTTGGCTCAAGCTTTTCTTTAAAATCCTGAGGGCTAGAAACTTACTTAAAAAAAAAAAAAAAAAGACAGCTGTGTGTGTCACATAATCACATGACCCCAGGAGCTGGGACTTCAAGCAAAGTACTAACCATTGCAGGAGTTGCAAGAGTTGGCAATACTTGCATTAGGCTCCTAAATATGTGGCCTGATTTTCAAAACTGCTTAAGCACCCAGCAGCTACCTTTGATTTGCTCCAGGAATGCCTGAGGATCTGGCAAACAGAAAGGCACTCCATATGACTTGTAGATATGGTGACTGCAAAACAAACTGCTTCAAATAGGTAAGGATGGCTAAATGTTAATGATGACAATAATATCCTTTGATTTAGCACTGGATGCAATGCAGTGTTATTCCAAGAAAAATCTAGGAAGCATAGAAGCTTGTGGTGACTACAGGCTCTATGTTGCTATAGAGCTAGAATCTTGAAACTGAGTATCCTCGTACTTTATGGGCTGTTGAGTAGAGCAGAATGTAATCCTGTATTTAAATATTGAACTTTGACCTTACAATTAGAGGTCACTCAAAGTCCATCAATTTGTCCTATGGGATTTCATCTGTTCAAGTGTCCTTTTGATGTAGAATCTTGACATTTGGTACACATGTTTGTTACGGGCTGCTGAGTACAGGAAATACCAGGGTTGAACTTTGACCTTCCAATCAGAAGTCAACAAAAGGTTGTCGTTTGTTCTTATCCAGGTGGAACCATTCAAGTGCACATTTGAGCTACAGCCTTGAACTTCAGAAAACACATGTATTGTGGACCACTAATTACAGGGGCAGAAGCCCCAAATTTGACATTTCTATCATAGGCCTCAAAGAGGTTATCAGTTGAATAGTTAGGGAGAGTGAAGTTAGTTTCTTCTGAAAGGCAGTCACATAAGGTGTGAGGCCTCCCAGCTGGAGGAGGTAACGTCATCTGAAGTCACTAATTTTACCTATCCGATCTTAGTAAAAAAAATATTTGAAAGCAATTGAATCTATTGACTGTGTTATATCTATCTCTAGGCTGTTTGCATATCGACAAGAGTGAATCTAGCCCTGTAAGTGTGTGTCTCTGATAACTTACTGCCCCAATACATTATTGTCCAGTGCTGTATTTGTCTGCAAAAGAAACAAAAATCCTGTTCAATGTAAAGTATGTGGATACTAAGAAAAAATACTAATGTGACACCTTAGAGAAAAGAGAATGTTAAAAAGTCTAAGTATCAATGCTTATGTACCTGTAACTCAATGGATTCATCTGAGGACTAGTTCTAAATCTATAAAGATACATTAGATTAATGTGATAATGCAATTAGTGTAGTAAGAATGGAAGAAAATGCTATACAGTCTATAGGAAAATAAAGTAATGCTATTATATTGTATTATTTGAGAAATAGTATGGGATCAAGTAATGAAAGACTGTCCTATGAAACATCTGTCCCTAAAGGCAGGGTTAAGATTGTGCAGAGCAGGATATTCTGTGAGGAGAGTGGGTAGAAAGCGATCCACAAAGGAATTTAGCCTCATAACTTCCATTCATTTCAATGGAAGTGGAGCCTGAATAGCGTTGTGGATCTGGGCCAAAGATTCTACAGGGCCCCATGTGGAGGGGAGCTGGCAGGAAAAGGAGTCGGCTCAGTTAAGGTACTTCCAGAAGCAGTGCTACTTGTTCTAGGGAAGCTTAGGAACTCAGCCAGACAGGTGTCTCCTTCAGCACGGCAGACTATAATGTGCAAGAAGCTAGGCTCCTTGGGAGGGGAGCCAGAATGAAGCTGGAATGGATGGTGGGGAGCTCTATGGTGGAGCTTTCCATCATGCTTTATTTCTGTACAGCTTATCGTCTCCACTGCTCTGAAGCTAATGCCCAGGATTTTTCCTAAAACGTCAGGAGCAAAGCTCTATTCTTGCAGTCTTTAGGAAGTCTGCAAGAACTTCCCTCTGTGTATGTTATCTTGAATTTGCTGGCCGTTCTGGGGCATATGTTGCTCCCTGTGGAGTTAAGTTAGCCAGGCCTGCATCTGCAGGACGTTGTTTCTTAGATGTGTGCTTACTGAGTGCAGCAAAACAGTCAGTTGCATGTGCTCAGTGTAGTCTATGGATACAATGCTTGCTTATATTAAATAGAAATGTGCTGAAATGGAAGTCGAGAATAGCTTTATGGGCCTAAATTTGGGCTTGATAATAAGGCCTAGTAAAACGTGTGAAGAGAAGTGAGACAATTTGGAGGCAGGTTAGAGATAAATTAGGACATAAACCCAGCTCATGTGGTAAATGTGTTTTGGTTTCAACTGATTTTTAGCAAGTGTTGTAGGGGATTTTCTGGAATTTGCATTGACAAACATGATGATTAGCATGGTGTTTGCTCTTAACAGCCAATAAAGAAGTAGAAGATGTTTGGGTTTTGAGGTACATATATATTAAATATAATAGCAGAAATATAGATATGGTAAAAGGTAGGCTAAATGCTGAGGGCTGTTGTAATTGATTGTAAAAAGGTAGTATGCTCACTTTAGATTAGCATGCTCATTCACCATCACGATACCACTAGAGAAAGGACTCTATATCCATTCTTCTCATCCAGGGACTGATCACCAGTGCATGCACATTTCATCTTGGAATGTGAGTATAAATGCAGTGTGTGGTCATGGTTGCTTTAACTAATTATTGTATTTTAAATAAAGTATTTAATTCTGTCACTCATGGTGGAGACTGTGAATGACATAAAATGAAATGATCTGTAACCACTCTGGAGGATCACCTCTTAAAGAGTTCAGTTTGGTACTGTTCCTCATTTTTAAACTGTTAATTGGGAACATGTAAATCAAGGTTCCTTCAGTAGCGGACTTTGAGGTACTCGTAGCTTGGTCAAATCAAAATCAACTTAGAACACAGATATGGATATATAGTGAAAGTATGGCTATATGCACATGAAATCACAATGGGTGTGCCTATGTGTATATCAGTGCAGACACCTGCATGTGTATGTATTTTGTGATACTCTCCCCTAATGGAAAACATTTGTGTTTAAACTGTACGATCGTTTGTTAATAGTAATTATTGCAGATGTAACCCGGTTAGTTTGTACCCACACAAGTTACACATAAAAGGTCACATTGTGCAGTCAGTTTTAATGTATTGTGATTATTAATGTATGCAGTTTATTTAGTTAAAAAGTATTGAGCACTAAACCTTTCTCTGGTACTTTACAGAGATGAAACAAATGCAAGAAACATAGCCCCTGATTTCAGCTAAGTTACTTCAAATTTACAGCAATGTGACTGAGTGCAGAATTTGGCACAGTGGCTCCCAAATACTGTAAGAGCTATCATAGCTGCTAACATGCTATTTCATTCCCCATGTGCTGCTGATGCAATGCCATTCACTTACAGTAAATTCACTTAGGAGCCTTTATGCATCCATAACTCAGGCAAGATTCCTGTTGACTTAATTGGTCTTAGTCTCAGCTAAGGCCTTGCAGGATTGGGCTCTTAGAGAATAGACATTAATTTATTAATGTAAAGAGTCCTAAAAGCAGGAACTTGGAAACTGATAGTGTCAGAGGAGCCACCTGCAAGTCTGGTTGCTGGTTAGGGAGCCACAGCTCTTGAAACAGTGGGACTGAATTTCACACAAGGCTTGGGTCGAGAAAGGAGTGTCTCTCTAAGTAAATTGTCAGCCGCCTTTCCATGTGTCCTCCCCTCGCTCATGCTTTCTCCTCTTTGACATATCAGTGATGTTTATTAAGAGATGACAAGTCTATCAGGCCTCATAAGCAGCCTTTCACAAGGAGGAGATCTTACATCCAGAGAGCATCATCAATCTTGTCCCGGCTCTGCTCTTCTGAGTAGCAGATAGTGAAAAGGCTCCATTCTCCCCCCTCCTTCTTTCTCCCCCCCTCCCCGAGTACTGTGCAGCTCAGCAGGAGATGGCAAAAGAAGAGATTGTATTTGCATAAAGTATTCCTGGTAAAGAGATGGAAGCAGCAGGGAGGAATCCAGGCCTCCACTTCAACACACTGATGTGCCAGAAATGAACTACCTGGGTACCTGGGAATATACAGATTACATTTTTAGACTCAGATGCTGCAACTAGCTCCATCAGGGCACAGCTCTACCTCCCTATGGAGCCCCATTGACTACAGCACTCACTGCAGGATCAGGACCTCTGAGAGCTGCTCTGCTTGAATTTGACCCAAATCCCTCACAAACACTGAATTTATCCTCACAGCCCCGTGGGAGGTAAGGGAGTGTTGTTATCCCTGTTTTACAGGGAGGGGAACAGAGCCACAGCGAGGTTATGTGACTTGCCCATAGTCACACTGGTGATTTGAGTCAGAGCTGAGATTGAACTCAGGTCTCCTGGGTCCCAGTGCTTTAAGCACAAGTTCATCCTTATTTTCTTGCACTCCCTAATGCCTTGTGTCTGTGTAAGCTAGATACTTTCCCAGTCCCATCTTGCAGCCTGGGCCTCACTTGCTGGTCTTAGAGGAGTGAGAAGCTCCTGTTCCTCCTTTTTATAACTCTCTTCTAACCAACCCCCAGTAACCCCTTCCCTGCCTACCGTAGTGTAAAATATGAACTGCTCCCCCTAAATCTCTGTACATTCTGGATCTGTGCAATTCCTCAACTGACCTTGCCGCGCCCACCCCCCCCCCCCCCCCGGCCCTCTCCTGGGCATTTCTCATCTGCAAGGCTAGCGAAATAAAACCCATTTGGCATTTGTAGGCCAAGCCGTTGTAGGGTTACGATGACATTGGGAACAACAACGTAGCTCTGTGCAGTGCAAAGAGAACATAGACCAGTTGGAGATTCCCCCAGAGCATCCCCTCAGTGCAGGGGAAGCTCTGAACAATATAAAGCTGCTGTGTACTTGCTTACTAAGCGACCAGTGGCGCTAGAAAGCAGAGGAATTTGTGAAGGAGCGTGAGAGCTAGATACACATAATAAACATACTCTAAACTTAGGCCAATAACACCGCCCAAAAAAGAAAGAACAAATAAACAACTCCCCCTCCACTCAAGAGTAAAAATAATGCAGGCAGAAGTCCAGCAGCAGAGTCGGGGCTCTCCAGCTTGTTGTACTGACTGCAGAATGTATGATTACCTGCCTTGTGGGCAGGTGGTGTATGTGTGCATTTGATGCAAGCAACTCATGGCCCTCAGAAACCAAGTATGAGCTCTGGAGACCAGAATGGCTGAACTGGAGGAGCTAAGGGAGACATAGGAGACTTTCCAGGACATAGTAGAGTGGTCCCAGCCATAGTCTGACAACCTCTGTGAGTTGAGGAGGATGAAAGTCTCCAGGAAGGAGAACATCAAGCTGGAGTGGAGGGAAATAATCCCATAGCGGGACATTCCTTCCAGATGATGTCATGGTATTCTCACATATTGAGGTTACCCCTCCAGAGAGGGAACCCCTGTTATTAAGAAGAGACAGGTAATAGTAATGGGGGATTTGATTATTATAAATAGATAGCCAGGAGAACTGCATGGTGAATTGCTTCCTGGATGTGAAGGTTGTGGACCTCTTGAGACTTCTAGATACACTTATGTGCAGTGGTGGGGAGGTGCTGGTGGTTGTGGTACATGAAGGTACCAGTGACAAAAGAGGTCATGGAGGCCAGATTTAGGCTGCTAGATAAGAGATTAAAGTCCAGGACCTCCATGGTAGCATTCTCTGAAATGCTTCCAGTTCCATCTGCAAGGCCAGTTGGACTGGCAAAACAGTAGGGTCTCAATATGTGGACAAAATGATGGCATTCTGAGGAGAGATTCAGGAACTGGAGAACCTTCTGGGAAAGGAGGAACCTGTACAAGAGAGATGGGCTTCACTTAAACCAAAATGGAACCAGATTGCTGACATGTAAAATTAAAAAGGTTGCAGAGGAGTTTTTAAACTAAGGGCTAGGGAAAAGCTGACAGATGCAGAGGATTTATTAAACGGGACACTCTATGTCCTAGTAAGGAGGAGAGGACAGAAGTTGATAGAGGAGGTTTTGGAATAAATTGATAAATTAAACAATAAGAAGTCAGCAGGACCAGATAGTATTCATTCAAGGGTTCTGAAGGATCTAAAATAGAAATTGCAGAACTGCTAACTGTGGTATGTAACCTATCGCTTAAATCAGCCTCTGTACCTGATGACTGGAGGATAGCTTATGTAACACTGATTTTTAAAAAAGGCTCCAAGGGTGATCCTGACAAGTACAGGCAGGTAAGCCTAACTTCAGATCCTGACAAATTGGTTGAAACTATAGTAAAGAACAGAATTATCAGACACATAGATGAACACAGTATGTTTTGGAAGAATCAACACAGCTTTTGTAATGGGAAAATCATGCCTCACCAAGCTATTAGAATTCTTTGAGTGTGTCAGCAAGCATGTGGACAAAAGTGATCCAGTGGATATAATATACTTCAATTATCAGAAAGTCTTTGACAAGGTCCCTCACCAATGGCTCTTAAGCAAAGTAAGCAGTCATGGGATAAGAGGGAAGGTCCTCTCCTGGATCAGTAACTGGTTAAAAGAGAGGAAACAAAAAAAGTAGGAATAAATGGTCATTTTTCACAGTGGAGAGAAGTAAATAGCAGCGTCCCCCAAGGATCTGTACTAGAAACAGTGCTGTTCAACATACTAATAAATGATGTGAAAAAAGGGGTAAACAGTGAGGTCACAAAGTTTGCAGATGATACAAAATTACTAATGATAATTAAGTCCAAAGGTGACAGCAAAGAGTTATGAAGGGATCTTACAAAACTGGGTGACTGGGCAAGAAAATGGCAGATGAAATTTAATGTTGGTAAATGCGAAGTAATGCACATTGGAAAACAGAATCCCAACTATAGATACAAACTGATGGGATCTAAATTAGCTGTTACCACTCAAGAAAGAGCTCTTGCAGTCATTGTGGATAGTTCACTGAAAACATCTGCTAATAGGAACCTTAGGAGAGGGATTAATAAGAAGACAATAAATATCAGAATGACACTATATAAACCCATGTCACTCCCACACCTTGAATACTGCATGCAGTTCTGGTCACTCTATCTCAAAAATGATATATTAGCATTGGAAAAAGTACAGAGAAGGTCAACAAAAACAATTATGGTATGGAACGACTTCCATATGAGGAGAGATTAAAAAGACTGGGACCGTTCGGTTTATGATAGAAGTCTATAAAATCATGAATGATGTGGAGAATGTGAATAAGGAAGTGTTATTTGACCCTTCATGTATCACAAGAACCAAGGTTCATTCAATGAAATTAATAAGCAGCAGGTCTAAAACCAATGTAAGACTATGACTTCTTCACACAATTCACTGTCAATCTGTGGAACTCGTTGCCAGGAGGTGTGAATGATAAAAGTATAGCTGGGTTCAAAAAAGAATTAAATAAGCACCTGAAGGACAGGTCCATCAATGGCTGTTAGCCAAGATGGTCAGGGACATAACCCCATGTTTGAGGTGTCCCTAAGTCTGTGGCTGCTACAAGCTGGGACTGGACAACAGGGGATGGATCACTCGATAATTGCCCTGTTCTGTTCATTCCCTCTGAAGCACCTGGCCCCATCCACTGTCAGAATATGCTACTGAGCTAGATGGACCATTGATCTAACTCAGTATGGCTGTTCTTATGTTCTTAAAAGTAGCTCTGCTGTTTCCCATGCGTGCTCTGCTGCCACCACCTCCTCTGATGGAGCAATGCCAGCTGGTAAAGGTGTGCGAGGGGTATGTCAGGGGAGATCAGGGAGTGTGGTAGAATCAGATTGTGCTACACCTGGCGTGCCATGAGAAAAGGATCAGTGCCAGTGGTGTAAGCTAGGGCTGGGTGCCAGGAGTGGGTAGCTGTGGATCAGCTGCAGCCAGCTCCTTTCGCCCTACCTCCTCTTCATGTCATCCAAACACAGGTCAGTCAGGGTGCGATGTCAAGGACATCATTAGGGCTGGTGGAAAATGGCTGTCAAGCCTTTTTGCTGTAAAATGGGGGGTTTGGCTAAAAACAAATGTTTGCAGAAAGTGTCTGCTTCCCTTGGTGATTTCTGATTTTTCATCAGAAAACTGCCCCCCCCCTCCCCCCCCGCGCCATACTTAAAATCTTTTGACCAAAACCTGTGATTTTCTCCGTTTGTGGCAGTTTTCCAGATAAAGTTAAAATCTTCTGCAGGGTCCAGGGGAGGGGCCCCAAAACATTTTCCAAGGAGCTCTGGTCGTCTCAAGATTATATATATCAAATACTCTACTCTGTTTATTCTGACGTGTGGATCTATGTTTTCTTTTAGGTATTTTAATGTTTTGTAGTGCAGTTTTTAAATGGCACATCTGATAGATGCCATATAAACAGATGAAATAAATCAGTACGCTTGTGGGTGCTTCAAAGAAGAAGCTTCTGGAAGAAATTAGGAGTGAGGTTCTGGAACAGCCTTGCAATAGGAGGAGTGGGGGGCAAACAACCACCCTCATTTTCAGGGGGAGTTTGATAAGTTTATGAAAGGGATTATGTGATGGGGATGCTGGTGATACACACACACACAGTTGTATGGGATGTTTACCTCATCTTGGCTCTGAAAGACTTAACTGGAGTTAGTGAGCTCAATTAGGGCACCTAGTTGCACCTGGAAGATAAGTCAGTTCCAATTAAAACTTAGTCACAGCTGTGGGTAGGAGCAGGGTGGTTACTATGCAGAGAGGAAGCCCAGAGTGCATGGGGTTGCAGGGAAGGAGTTCTGCCATCCTGCTTTTAGTAGCAGACTGTGGTGAGGCTAGCGGGGGTTAAAGAGGAGGCTGAGGGGGAGAGTTGGTTTTGTGGGTGTTTCCTGAGAAGCAGCTCTGGCAAAGGGTCAGGAGAGACACAGAACAGCCACTGTTGTGGCACAAGCTCTGTAGTGAGCCTTGGTTGAAGGGGAGGATCTGGACTTCCAGTGGGAGAGCTCTGGGAGGAATGGAGCAGGGGTAACTGGAGAGGATGAAAGTTCTTGCCTCAGGAGGGCAGAAATTGGAGTAAGTTTCTATTTTCAGTGGGGGTTTGTTGGGGATGGGTGCTTTAGGGGAAATCTTGTGAGTCCTGGCCCTGAAAGAAGGGAGAACTTAGAGAGGCTGGTTGGGAAGAATACAAGTGCCTGGTGGGCTCAGCAGAGGGCTGTGGGAAAGGCCTAGTGGCAGGCTGAGGTCAGAAGAAGCCACAGAGGAACCAAGGTGTGGGTCAGTGTAAACAGACCTTGCCTGCTCCTACAAGGTCCCTGGGCTGGAATCCAGTGGGGAGGGAGGGCCTGGGTTTCCCTGTCTGCCACCACAAAAAGTAGTGGGAAGCCTCCTGATGTAAGGGGATAAGGACTCTTGAAAGCCCTGAGACAAGGGTTTGTATGGACCAGGGGACCCTGTGTCAGCGGCTGAAGACCTCATTGAATTTCTGTTTGTTGGACTCTGTTACACTAGAAGTGGGGGCTATAAATGACCTGGCTGGAGGACCAAGCCCTGAAAAGAGGCTGAACCTATGGCAAGGCAAGAGCAACTGTCAGCAAAAGATCCTAAATGATGAGCCTGCTATTCCATACCCAGCCACAAGGTGGCATGCAAATAGTGAGTCCACTCCTCTACAATACTGTCTTAAGTGTTTTCATAGGATCAAGAAATATTTGACTGTCACTACAGCAGGGTGTGACCTCCTCTCTGCCCTTCACTTTGGCCAGCATTTGACATCCACTTTGTACAATCAGAATAGTCGCATTTAAAACCCAGTTCACACTGGTTGAAATGACTAAGGTCCTGAGCAGTCATACTCTCACCAATTAACAAAACTATCACTGCACAGAAAGCAAACCTGATAATAGGAACCAGTGATTGTGAATGAAGGTCACGGGCATCCTAGGAGTGTTGTATTTGTGAGTCAAATGCATTTGTTCATTTGTAATTGAAAGGCTCCAAATCTGGTCTCTGAAACACTCTGTCAGAGGGGGTAGTAACAGCAGTGTGATAGCTCACAAAATTTCTTGAGGCTTACAAATCATTCTCTGGCATAATTTCAACGCTGTGGAAGATCAATACATCAAAAGGCCAAGATTTTAATTTTTTTCCCTGAAAAATTTTCTTCTGTCAAAATGGTGACTGTTTAGGGGTGTATTTTATGTCAGAATTCCATCCTGAATTGTGATGTATTATTTAAAGATAAGTCATCAAGTAACCTCTTAATAATCAGCCTTGAATGGCTCTTCCCACTGTGATAATAGTAAGGTATATCTGTGGGTGGAGGAGTAGAAGGTATGTAACATTAGGTGGTTTAGCTTTTGTGGGTTTGTCAGTTATTTAAACATGTGTAGCAACTCGAACTGGTTTGCAACAATATTTCTTCTTGTATTGTATTTTCCTAGGTCTCTTAATGCTTACACATTACAATGTGTGAGGTGAGAGAGGAGGTGAGGGGAGAGTAGTGAGCTGAGTAAGATGTGCGGGGAAAGTTTGAAGGAGAAGACTTTATCTGCCAGTAACTGGGCATGAGACAAGCCAGTAGCTATACATGAGTTCTTCTCTCTGTAGGATAAATCTGAGATAAAAACATAGATCCTGATGGAGAAGGTTTTAGATGATTTTGTATCTATCAGTCAGGCTTGAGCTACCAACAATGGAATAGATAAATATTAGGAAAAACTTTTTCACTTGGAGGGTGGTGAAGCACTGGAATGGGTTACTTAGGGAGGTGGTGGAATCTCAAACTTTAGAGGTTTTTAAGGCCTGGCTTGATAAAGCCCTGGCTGGAATGATTTAGTTGGGGTTGGCCCTACTTTGAGCAAGGGATTGGACTAGATGACCTCCTGAGGTCCCTTCCAATCCTAATCTTCTATGATTCTATGAAATTCCAACCAGAGTCCAGTTTCAAAGATTCCCCACTTAAACATCATAAGAAACTGAATAAGACCTACATAGAAAATTGAGGCAAAAATTAACCCTGTGTGAAATTTCACACTGACAGGCCACCTACTTTCAGAGGAAAAATAGGAATTTATGCTCCATTTTAAGATTATTTTAGAATGCAACTCTAGAGTCCCTACAAGGCATTTACGTAATACATTTTCACAGACCATTTTCTTCATGCACCTATGCATTGAGTGAAAT